>NC_052019.1:43423015-45923015 GCF_015832195.1 Motacilla alba alba | reverse complement strand
CTAAAGTACATCTAAACAGCTCTGACTATTCTGGCAGCAAAGGATTTTAAGCACACAATATGTTCTACAAATGGATGTCTCAGCTTTGCCATGAAATGATTCAATTGAAAGTCAGCAGGTCTTAGACAGTCTTGAAGCTGCTACAAAAACTTACAGGATAAGAGACTTCTGCCTCTTTAATTGGTACCAATTGCAGCCCACAGTGTGAGTTGATCATCTTGCTGCCTTTCACTGTGGTTCCAAAAATGAAGGTAATTAACTATCAATAGTTCACCTTCCTTGGGGATTCCTGCTGAAGCAGTAGAAAGTGGGGGATGTCCAGGGAAATAATTTCTTGTCCCCTAGTCTCTGGGGAGCAGAGCATCCTTGCTTTAATGGAATAGCTTTTGTCACCAGTTTTGCTTGCAGAAGAGCAATGGGGCAAAGAGTATGGAGGCATTTGTGTGCCAAGCAATGGTTGCACAGCTCCCAAGGGAAGACAGCCATGGATTCCCAGAGGTATAGAGACATGGGGAGAATATAGTGTTTGTTTTAATTCATATGAGCAAAAATCAACTGTAAATGTATCTTTGAACTACTCCTAAATAGCTGCTATAAAATAGGCTTTGTCTTTCTTCATGCCAACCAACAGCTGTACCATGCAGTCTGTGCCCTCTGAAGACTGGTTTGAGTGGGAAAATCAAAACCTTCAAAGGAACTTTCCCCCTCACATGCTTTGGTTGCAGTGCCAAGACGTTTTGAGATGCAGAAGATAGTGTTCCTGAAAATCAAGCTTACTCTTGTAAGCACAGGGAGTCTCTATTCAGAGACAATATTTGATCTGTCCTTACTTTGGGGAAAATGGCTGTCCTGGCAAAGGGAAGCACTTTTTTTTACTGACGCATTTGGTGCCCTCACATAGAGAATTAGGGCAAGAATGTGCAGCTTAATTTCAGTGCACTTAGCCTTTATTCTTCTCTCAGAAGATTTACTCCACTTCTTCCACTGGAACATTGCTTTCCGGCATTTCTCTTTCCATGCAAAATGGCTTTCCCTGCTTCTATTCATATATGACCTACCAATGTTTTCAAATGTATGTATATTTCCAACATGTTTAGTAAATTTTTGTACAATAGGAAGTGTTGTCAGCAGTAGGATTTAAAAAAAAAAAATTCCATATAACTTCTTGTAAAATGTCTGGGAAGTGATGGAGTAGAAAGAAAGAAGCTTAGGAAGCTGAATCCAGATGAACCTTTTGGACTTTGTATGTGCATTGCTTGGCTTATCCAATGCAAGAACGGGGATGAAAGGAGGACTAATGAGCCTGGAGTTCAAATGAGATTTATAGCTGATCTTACAACAGAAAAACCTGGACATAAAAGCATACCTAGACTAATTGGATGCTCTGTACAAGCTAAGAAAATGTACATTGCAATGTAGAGTCAGCTGTGAATTATCAAGCCTTCTTTAAAGCAGATAACTAGTGAGTTCCTTCAGATGAAAAGGGAACTTAGGAGAAGTGTGCAACTGATATGATTTGATTTTTTTTACTGGAATTTGAATTATTTACTTTGCTACTTAAATTCCTCAGGTCTCCTCTTCCCTTTCTCTTTCAAATAACTTCCTTGGTTTGGTCAGGGCCAATTAGTAGAGAGAAGAGCATTAACTCATCTACGGGTTTGATGTAACCCCAAAGAAGAACTTTGGTGTGTCACTTTTAATAATGGCTCATAAAATATCTGAAATACCTTAAAATCTCAAATACTGCATCTGAAATTCTTCAAAGGAATCTTTCCTAACAGATTAATGATATTCAGTATTCTTGTAATTTTTTTTGAGAAATTATCTTCCAGTATAAGATACAAACATCAGGCTAATATCTGAGTATAAGTATTTCCATATAAGACAGGTGATGGGAGGGGAAAAAAACCCACAAAACACAAATAAGTTAGTAAGACTGGTTTGTAATGGTGTTCTTCTAGAAAATATTATAAACTTTGTGATTCATAATTTAATCACCATTATACTTTGAAATGTGATTGGGTTTTCATGTATTGATATGGCCACATAGAGTTCTAATCCTTATTCAGTTAAAAATTATTATCTTCTAGAGATTGCCCAGATGGCAAAACTATAGCTTCTGTTAGTTATTCTGTAATTCCCAGGTGTCTTAGGTCTTTTTTTGACCACTTAGATCAATAATGGTACAACCATGGGGAGAAAAATCAGAAACAATGATAAGCATATGATGCAGCCTTGAATGTGGTCTTGTTTGAGGATTCTGTTTCTTTGTGGTTGCATGCACTTACACTTTTTTAATTCTAATGAGTTCTTTATTTGAAGATTAGACTCTCCATTACTGTATGTTCCTGATTCAGTTGCAGTGGAAAAAGATTGTGTCCAATTCAACATTAATTCTACAATACAAGAGACTTACCTAAAACCACACAAAATTCTAGTCTCTTAAAACATAACATGCTAAATAACATAGATAATATCTACCTAGCCATCTATTCATAATTTTGCATTAAATGGAATGACCTTTGCTAGAGAAGACAAGCTAGTTAACCAAATATGTGCGAGGTGTCTGTGCCTGTAGCCAAGCCGTCTGGGAAATCATATATTTTTACTTTAATAGATGTGATCTGTCTTTCCACCAAGGGGCCAACATTTTCTCTGTTGTGATTGGCAGAAGAATAAACTTGGGACATAAATATCATGCAGTTTTCCATCTCTTGGAGTTTGGATTGTGAATGGGGAAACAGCAGAAGAAAGTTGGTCACATATGAATTTCTTTGCCTGTATGAGCCTGTGATGTCTTACCCACACAGCCCAGGGCAAAGACAGCATTTTGTGTGGCTGCACACCCACATTCAGTCGCATCAGTTCAAACAAAAATAACCATTTTGGAGACAAAAATAAAATCATGAGTGCTGCATGTCTGTGAAAGCACCCGACCTGAAAGATAGCTGACCATAGGTGTGAGGCTTTGCAAATCCTTCCCATGAGAAAGGATACTGGAGTAGCTTTTCCTGTGAAGCAGGAGAAATAGGAAGGCTCCTGGGCACCAACAAAAAATGTTGGGCGCATTTTTCCTTCTTTCTTTGAAGAAAGGTTCAGAGTTTGAAATTTGAGCTCAACATTTATAATGCTTGTGTTTCTCATAGAGTCACTCCAATACAAAGATTCTCTAGAATGCGCTAATACCTTTTGCCCACATGAAACACATGGTCATTATAACCTCCCGTTATCTTTTTTGTTAAATAATATGAGTAGTAATGTGGTAATGATACTCCAAATACAATAACAACGACAACAACAACAACAGTCTTTGTATGTTGTGTCTTAAAAATCTCTCTTTTCTCTCCTTTTTGCATGAGTGCTTGCTACATGTAATATAAGTAATATATACAAGGATACAAGGTGTACTTGTATATATTACAAAGTAATATATAATTACAAAGTAATGTATAATACTGTGCAGGACTGGGGGCATAGGAAACTTGAATTTTCCCTTTTATAGTCACTCTAGGTATGGATCCAAACCAAACCATCCCCTAGTTCATGCTCTCTCTAAATCTTCTTGTGCTGACATAGAGCTCAAAATGATCGTTTGGACACACCTATTTCTAGTATTCGAACTGCTTTCATTTTTACAGTGACTATTTTTTTTTGCCTGATTTTATCAATGGAAAAAAAATGAAGTTATTTTGCATTAATGAGAAGTTCCTCAGCTTGGTTGAGCGAGCAGATGTTGAGAAGAAAATACATCTCTTATCATCTTTCTACTGAAGCATTAATATGATAAGAACTCCAGCCTGCTTACACTGTAATTGTTCTTTCAGAAAAAGGAATCTGTGATTTGAGCAGAGAAAAGTGCAGAAGAAGAATCTGCAGGCCAGACTCAAGGACTCATCGGTGTAAATGTTCTAGTGGCTTTATTTTAAGTAGAAATAAACAGTTTTGTGAAGGTAATACATGAATTTCTCATCCGCTTTATTCCATCACATGAAAAAATTCTTTTAAAACCTTCAGTGTGCCATTTCAGTTTTGTGTCCTTCCAAGTCTGAAGTAGTTTAAAAAGAGACCTATGACCTATGAGATGCTGTTCTTGTGAGAAATTTTGGTCTTAGTCTCAGTAGGTAAAGGAGCTTCAGATAAGTAGAAATGCTTATGTGTGCTAATTTAATTTTAAAAGAAGGATGAAACTGGATGTACCACCAAAGGTGAAACGTGGAATAATCCAGCAAGAAGTCTGTTTAAAGTATCATTTCAAAAAAAGACAGAAATTCTTAACATGCTTCTAAATACTTTAATCTGGATTGTTTTATTAAAAATCTTAAATTGCTATTAATAATAGATAACATAATGCTTTTTAAAGCATCTCTTTCACTACACAACCAGATTTTATAAGACATAAAGGCATCAGAATTCCTAGCTTACAGGATTGTAAGCTAGGAACTTGCTTGAGCATCAGCAACTTGCCTGAGCATCAGCATTCCAGTTCTCAAGAAATTCTCAGGTTTGATTTCTGAATTTCAAGTTTTAATACACTTGTGCTTTGAGACTTTTACTTAAGTCATGTTGAACCCAAATTTTTTAAAATAATTTTTGTTTTAAGAAGGTGTCTAATGTATATGTTTTGGATGTGCACAGGATTTAAATGGCACAGGAACCTGTATGGAAAGGCATCTTTTTCAAAGTCGTCTAGGCACCTATGCTGGACACACACAGCACGAGTATGTTTTGCTAGAAGGTTTTTAACACTGATTTGAATGAGGTCTGCAAACCTGTTTTCTTTCTTTTTCTTTCTTTCTTAGAAAAACCACATTTTAGTGAAATGAATGCAAAAAAATGATGTACTTTTTCAGAATGTTATTTTGTTTCATTAATCTATTCCCTAACATTGGCTGATGAGGTTATTCTGACACAATGAGTTCTCTTTTTTTTGCAGACATTAATGAATGTGGCTTTTGGAATCATGGCTGCACTTTAGGCTGCGTGAACATCCCTGGTTCCTATTACTGCACCTGCCCGAGAGGCTTTGTTCTGCTGCCTGATAGGAAAACATGCCATGGTAAGGAGCTGTAATACACAAACACTTGGAGTATCCTGTTGGAGAGAGTCCTCATTTCACACTGGAACTGCTGGAAGTTTTGTGTATCGCGCTGCTTGCTTCCAATCCCACGTTATGTAAGCAGGATCAGCTTAGAGTGAGTGAACTGATTTCAGGTGTCGTGTTTAAGGAAGCAGGAGTTACACGTGAGAAATTGTGTGCACTTCTTCAGAGGAGGAAAAAAGAAACTAGTCATGTCTCCAGAGAGACCTCTTCTCAGATTAGGCCCAGTGACACCTTCCAGCTGGATAAGCATTTACATATTTTCAAATGTGGCCTCTGAATTTGGCTCACTCTCTAAGGATTTGCCCAGTCTCTGAAAGAGCAGCTCACAGCATCATGCATTTTCTTTTCAGATCAGGGCTGACAGCATTGCTAATATGTATGACATTAGTGGAATTAAATGTGCATGCTCAGCCTACAAATGAATTAAGCCTTTCTGAAGTAAGTCTAGAACATAAAATATGAAAAGCTTCCAAGTTTTGAGGTCTTGGGATATTGTCAGTCACTTTTGAATTGAAGCTTACGCATAGAAAAAGGTCCTTCTACTTTGTTTATTTGGAATAAAACATTGGTATAAGGCCCAAGCAGGAGTGCCAATGCACACCAATGAGTTCTGTGTGGATCATGGCAGGATTAGGATCTAGGGTATATTAAATATCACTACTGGAGAGTAAATATAGCCATAGAATCTAACAGACTCTAGCAGCCAGTCTATTTTGGACTCCAAGAGTCCTGGGCAGGGCTAGGAGTTGGACTCCATGATCTCTGTGGATCCCTTCCAACACAGGATATTCTGTGATTCTGTAAGAGCCACTTCTTCCTCTTTACTAAGAGGGAGCCAGGAGCAGGATTCAGTGACCCCAGGGTGTGTGTGACAGCTGCAGAAGGCAGCCAACGGCAGCAGAAGAACTATGGGAGCGCTGCAGCCAGAGGTTATTGGGAGATGGGTTATCATTTGGCGTCCAAAACAACATTTAGACACTGTGCAACTCAGTCCTGCTTTGGATGACCAGCTTGAACTGTATGCCTGCATTTAAGGTGCCTGAAATTAGGCAGAAAATAATGTTTTTCTAGCACAGGCTAACGATACAGAATGGATAGTGTGACCTGCAGCACAAGGCAGATGTTCACCAACTATGCCGCTTGAGAGAGACACATACACACAGGATGAGAAGTCCAAATGCTGGCCAGAGATTTTGATGCTTTGTCCTCCAAGTCCTTTATGAAGCTCTTCATCTCAAGCCACAAACTCTGGTCAGAAGGAATTTTCTGGACCCTATTTTCTGTGCTGAAGTGGTTAGCACAGTCCAGTCCAGAATGTAGTTACCCCAGAGAAGCAATATTTGCAAGAGCTATGCCCCATTTAGGCCAATGTGTGCAGCTGATTCATAAAAGCAGCTGTGGAAATCTTGCATTGATTCCAGTCTTATGGCACTAGAATTGAGACAAGGAGATGGAGCACTGCAGAGCAGAAGGTGGAAGGAGCACATCTTGTGAAACTGCATTAAAGAAATACTAAAAAAATGTTGGCAGTATTAGAAATACTGCAGTATTTCTAATAGCAAGTAAAGGAAAGCTATTGCCAAGTCAGCAGGTGATTTTGCCCTTATAACATCTAAAATTGACACTAAGGAACATAGTTTTGTTTCTGGAAGGTTCATCTGTTTTGATTGATCTTAGCTCTTTTATAGTAGGAAGTAGTAGGAAAGTAGTTCTTCCTCATTCTCTTGGTCTTTTATACTTATTCTTTCAGTATAGATTCTTTGTAGTTTTTAGAACCTGATCTATTTTTGATGAAGTACAATAAAGAAAATTTTCAAAATTACTTCAATTTTGATATCACATCTTCAGAATATTTTGGAAAATTTAAGGCTGATAAGTATAATGGCTTCAGGACTCAGCAACTTTGGCTTTCTCCTGGGCTGTAATTATGAGGAGGTGTGGAAAAAATTTGGAAAAGAAAACCAGAAACACAGTATAACAAATCACAAAAAAAGAAGGTGTTAACATCTCTTATTGGGGGCTTAGTAAAAATTTTTATCATCATTTAGGAATTTCTTTCCTCCTTAAATTACTGCAGAGCTAATTACCTGTACGAGTAATGACACCGGATGTAGTCACGGCTGCCTTCAAACATCTAAAGGCCCTGTTTGCTTTTGCCCAGAAGGATCTGTGCTCAAAGCGGATGGCAAAACATGCACAGGTAAGGAACACTTTTCATTTTTCTTAGCTGAATTGACTGCCAGGCTCTGTTTATTCTTGGCACCAAGAGCCAGAAGTGAATGAAGGCATTTTATACTCATTTTGAGCAGCTGTAAATGATTGTACAAGGTAATAGAATGTAAGGTGATTTAAGTGCTAACATGAGCAGTATTCATCTTCATTTTTAATAGATTTTTAGTAGCAGCAACATCCAATATTTGCTGGCAAAGTTTTTTGTTATCAGCACAGATCAAGGCATGTCACAGATTTCTGCTATGGGAGACATCTAAAATTTACACTTGAGAGGACATATATACACAAAATTAAGGCTTGGGTGATAATTTTATTGACATCATGCACCCCAAGTTCAGAGTCACTCTAACTTACCCACAAAAGGGATTTTTTGCAGTCAGAATTCTTGAAGCTGCTACACTCAATCTGTAATTCCCCACTTCAGCAATTTTCCAAATTTAGGGAACTGTAGCTTCTCAACTGCATCTTTTCAGTCTTAGGGGTCAAGATAGCTCCATTACTGACAGCCTTATGCTGTGAAAAATCCTCTTGCCCTTTTAATCCCTTTCATATTGTGGACTGTACTTTATACATGGATTCAGTCATTATTTCTGTTTTGCTAGCTCATGTTGGTATTGAGAATATAACAGGAAAAAACCCCAAAAGAATGGTTTCTTTTTACATGAAATCTTGGTTTGTTTTCTTAGAATGTATCAATTTGTCATCCTAGCCTAATTAACTTCTGGGGAAACAACTGCATTAATTTGCTTTTTCTTTGTATGGAGTGCAAAGTCTGATAAAATTTATTACTCTGTTGTAGATGGGATGAGATTTGCATGGGAGAAGAGTTCTCTGAAACACATTAAAGACCCTCTCTCCTTACATATCCCACCCTCCCACTTTGTGTTACAGCACAACATCTTGTGTTGTAACTTTTCAGGAAAACTCTGGAACAAGTTACTACTAATTTATTTTCACTTCACTAGGCTTCTGCTTTCAGCAGGAGGCCTTTTGATAAATCTACCAGTCACTGAGATGATTTGCACTGTAGAAATCCTGAGCAGAGTGAACCATTCTCTTATACCTCTGATTTTGTTGTATTTTATTTTTTTTTTAGAACGGCACAGTAAAATTTTACAAATGCTCTGTTTAAGGTTGTACATCTCCAGATAATGGTGGCTGCAGTCAGATATGCTCTTCTTTAAGCCCATCCTCCTGGGAGTGTGCTTGTTTTCCTGGATATAAGCTTCAGCGAGACAGAAAGCACTGCACTGCTATAGGTTGGTGTCTTGCTATGCCTGCATATTTCTGCCAAGAAAGGCAAACTTTTTTGAGTTCTTTAAGGTGGATCAACAGGGATTCCTTTGCGCACTGATTCTAGGTTACCTTGTGAAATTTGGGAAGGATTAGTTGTCAGGAAAGACAACTATTGCAAAACAAGGCGACCCCCTCAATGAGGGGAGAGAAAAATGACACGGCATCTGATTCCATCTTCAGAAGGCTGATGAAGTACTTTATTCTATAAATCTACAATTGAATCTGCCATGCACTCACAAGCTCAACTGCACTCATCCATGACTCTCGCTGACTGTCTCGAGATTGCCAGCAGACAATCTCGACACAGACACACTCTTGGCCTTGATTGGCCAAGGGAAGAAAACATCCCCACTTTGGGTAAACAATCTCCACATTCCATTCTACTTTGGCACAACACAGATACAGCAAGTGATAAGAACTGTGTTTTTCTTTCTCTGATGTTCAGAGAACGTGAGTCCCAGCTATATTCCTGGGAAAAGCTGTGCCTTGCTTTTCTCCATGAGGAGAAATGTAGTAACAGACAACCTATTTTGGAAATAAACCAGAACAAGCACCAGTATATGGTTCTGTCCCCTTCACAGGAAGTTCAATCTGTGATCCATCTTCAACATTTCACTCTGGGCTCCCATGATGTGGAGGTCTGTCCTGCAGTACACAGGGTTTTGTGCCTTCACATAAACGGGCATAGTTCCTGCCTATGGTTAGAGAACTGGGACTGAAGTCTCTGTGTTTGGAGAACAGGGTAGGGAATAGTCTGCAAAGGACCTTCCATAAAAGGATATTTCTCCCCGACTGCCCCCAGGAAGCTGAGGTGTTTGATGTACACTTTTGGATTCCTGGCCCTTCTGTTCTGTCTCAGAAAAGGGCAGACTCCAGTGATCAGCAAGGTATAAGCAATTGCCAAGAGAGAGGAGGAAAAAGAAGCTTTTAATTTGTGCCCAAAATAAGGGGAAAGCTATGTGGTTTTTTGGGTTTTTTTTTTTGGTTTTTTTTGTTTTTTTGGGGGATTGGTATCTTTCTTGCTTTTACTACAAAAGACTTCTCCATATGCAAAATTTAAGTTATTCTGGCATTTATGGTGATGCTGTGAAATGTAGAGAGATGATTGCCTCGAGGCTAAGGCACTCGGTGTGAAATGCAGCAGGACTAGTGACTCCTTTTGTCAGAAATGCTGAGGCTGATGCTGTAAACTTATATTCACATTTATCTTTAATTTCTTAGACAAGTGGAGTGTAAGAAAATTGCCGTAATTTCTTTTTGCTTCTGTTCCTATTTTGTCTTTTATTGTAACTTATTTACAACACTACTTAGGTAGTAATGCAAGTTAGAGATCACTTTGAACTTAGTGCAATTAACATACAGGCAAATTTTAATCGACAGGTCCTAAGCCATTTTTGTTATTTGCAAATGGCCAAGATATCCGCCAGATCAGTTTTGATGGAACAGATTACGCAAGTTTACTTGACTGGCAGATGGGAGTAGTCTTAGCACTGGACTCTGACCCGGTGGAAAATAAGGTAAGGCATTAAAAATGAGAGGATTCTGGAGTGTTGCAAGGACAAAAGGATTGAGCTTTCATGTGCCTTAACCTTTCCTCTGTCAGTGATCTGGATTATGCATTATGCTGCTCGTTGTTCTGTCTCCTGTCTAGGAGTACAACTGGTATAGGCTGCCAAACATTAGTTGAAGAGTTTCATCCTTGAATTATTAATTTTTTGTACATTGAAAATGATAGTTCACAGATAATTTGGATGTCTAAATTCACTTCAGACATGATTTCAATTTTAAAGAACTTCTGTGTGAGTTTTCTCCATTAAGACTGCGGTGTTGTTTTCTGGAAATACATTGTTTGGTTTTTTCACTGTGCAGTGGTACAAACAAAAGTATCTTTTATTCTATCCATATGAATCTGTATGATCCCTAGTAAATGTTGTAGTAATCTTGTTTCCCATGTCCCGATATTATTGAGCAAAACTGCTGAATGCTCACAGAGTCTATTGCTCTTCCAAAATGCACTCCTCACATACTAGATAGTGTTGTTGGAAACAGGAATCTTCTGTGTATAAAGACCTGTTTGTCTGCGTGGCCACATCCTAATGCCCTACTCCTTGCCTGCAGAGTTGGGAAGAATAGGAGGTCAGCTGCGCTTTGCTAAACCTTCTGTGGCAGACCGTTATATTTTCCCATGGAGAGACTTATTTCCACTGTAAAAGTGTTACAAAGAAATACTGGATGGTACAGTGAAAGCTGATGAGGAGCTCAGTTAAGTTGTTGGAAGCACCTCAAGGCCCAGAAGGACAACAGCTAAACAAATGTGAATGTTGCCAGATCTGCATTTACAGGAGGAGCACTTCAGGCACTTCTGGAACATCTCCACTTGCTCCCGAAATAGGGTCCTGCTGGAGAGGCAGCAGTTGCCCTGTGCTGTGCCAAGTGTGGATCAGCTGTGCCAGTGACTCTGGTGTGCCCCAGGGATCCCCTCCTGCAGTGTTGGGTGGCAGAACAGAGGTGTGGGGGGACACGCAGGGGGCCAGCCAGGCTGAAGGAGCCTGCTCCTGTCAGCTGGGTGGCAAGGCAGCACCCCTTTGTGCTCCCAGGGTGTTGAATTAGCTGGTCTAAGGCTAGAGGCTCCCTCCAGTTTTGTTGGACCTCATGGCCAGCATCAAAGCAAAGTTATTTGTTTTGCTGTTACCATTTCCAAAGAGAGCCTCAGCACTACTTTTGATATGGTTGTGCCATACAGCGATTGCTCCCTCTGGTATTGGGATACAAGACAAAATTTACACATCCTTGGAAAATGCAAACCTAGTTTCCCCACCAGCAAAGAACTTTTCTTTTGACCCCAAACTAAGAAACCTCTTCTGGAAATGCTGGAGCCTTACAGAATGGATACCTAGTAAAAAATTAAGATAGCTGCAGGATAAAAGAGTGGAAAAAAATACCAATAAATTTTATAACTCCTTTTCCCCTTCCCAGCTCCTTGATATACATAGAGTGCTGCTATCTTCTCCACACTTCTCACTTTTCAACATGAGCAGCCAGTGAAATGGCAACATGCTGCTTTCTGCCTGTTCCTACTTTTGCTTCCTCAGCTGTGCTTCATATGAAGTAGCTGCTGGCTGAAACAAAACTGCAGGATATTCAAAGGGCTGTATTTAGGGCAACCAGGATTTACAGCTAAGCACAAGCTGCCTGTAGAAGTCATCCTGGTTGAAGGATAAGTGTCTTTTTATTTGATCAGGGATCACGGCTTACCTGTGCAGCCTTTTGTGAATAAGCAGTTTAGGGAACTTTCCTGACAAAAAAGGTGTTTTAGAATGGAGCTACTAGACAGAGGAGGCAGAGTGGAAAGTGAGATGAGAACTAATGACACCTTGTCTCTTATTTATTCACAGATTTACTTTGCCCACACTGCCTTGAAATGGATAGAACGAGCTAATCTGGATGGCTCAGATCGTGAAAAGGTTATTCATGGAGCTATAGATACACCCGAAGGCCTTGCTGTGGACTGGATTAACCGTAAATTATACTGGACAGACAGAGGGTACATGCTCCACAGTGCATTTATGCTGAAGCATGCCATAAAATATTTGGAATAAATGACTGGTGATGCAGAAATAGCTGAGATATCACTCTAGTTCAGTAGTGCTTCACATTCTGATTGGATAGTTTTCGTCTCAAGTATATACAGTTGGAAGGTTCTTTAAAACTAAAATGCTGGAAGCTCACTTGCAGTCTGTGTTGTGTTTTTATCTTTGTCTTTCCAAGAAGCAAGGGTTTGGACTCAGTTGCGAGGAATCTAAAGCATGCACTGAATATATACATACATGCATGTGCACATGTGCATGTGAATATGTTTCCTTACACTGTTTTTTATATACGTACGCTGCATGTGAGTGTGTATGTATAGGTATATCTTTGTATATACATACATACATACATACATATATACAGATAAAAAAGAATATTATGGTATTGAGTACATCTTGGGCAGAAGTCAGCGATGCTGGCAGCTAGAATCATGTTATTGGAGAGTCTTGTCAATTATCTCTGATAAAAGAGGAATGGCTGCTGCCAGGCAATGTGACCACCTTTCAGCTGATACCTAACCTTATATGCAGAGGGAAACAAAACTGACCTTTGATGAAAAGGCAGTTTCAGATCACAACAGATAATGAAGACTCCTTGAAGAGTGGTCATGAGCTTTCAACATGATCCACAATTCATTAGTTGATAAAAAGTAATTTTGAGTGTTTAGATCACTCTCCTTCTCCATTTTAAATATTCTGCTAGTCCACTTCCTTGCTTTTAGGTACAATATTGTCATATGATTGAGCCATTGTAGAAATACGCCGGTGTTTCTTGTGAAATGGGAGATTATGGTGCTTTTCTCCATAAGACAGGACATATTCACGGGGAATATGAGAATCTGAACCCGCAAATTCCTTCTCACCCACTGTATTTACCTGTTTGTATTCCACATTTGCAGGAATATATTTCTCCTTCCATCTCTGGGACCTTTCTTTGAAGGTTCAAAGAGGCATGGAAGGCTGTAGGTTTGCTTGCAGGTAGAGGCAGATATTTGTTTGGCAAGATGAACATTGCAGCAATAAAATCAGTTTTCTGGAAAAAAGGTGAATTGAAATATTTGCAATGTAGATTCTATACTTGACTTGGCCACAGATTTTATGAGTAATCTTAAGAACCTTAGACTCACTCTTTCCTGCAAAATAGATGTAATATGTAAAATGACCACTGATTTCTGAATGAAAAATGCTATGCAAAAGTACTATTAAAAATTCTTTATCCATTTGGTAATGGTATTCAGTTAGGAGCTGGTTTTCCTCCTAACTCCTTTTAAAACTAGCATTTATCTATTAGTGATCATACTTGCAATTCATTATTCACCCAAAGAAGGAGAACTTCATGTCTTCTGCAGACCAGCAGGTATTTTATCATCATGCCCTGGACCAGATAATGAAGCTGTAACATGAATTACTTGTTGATAAAACAACTAGACATCCCACATCAGCAGGATTACTTCCTGTCGCTGTGAAATTATTTATTACAGCTAAACTAAAGCAATGCAAAATCTTAGTGCATTCAGCCCAAGAAGGCAATTAAAAAGATGGCAGGGAGGACCTAACAGTGCTCTGTGTGTTGCAGGAAGGTGTGCATTGAGAGGAGCAATCTGAATGGAATGCAAAGAAAAATGATCATCTGGGAGGATCTCTCCCAGCCCCGAGGGATTGCCATTCACCCATTTGCTAAGTAAGGAGTGATAAACACAGTAAATCATGTAATGCTTGTGGATGATTTTTAAAAATGAGTGTGCAAGCTTTGCTCTTTTGGCAGTCAAAATATGCATTAGTCTCATGCTGGGTTAGTCATTGCCCTGCAGAGCTGTGTGAACTGTAATGCTTTATTGCAGGGTTTCTTTCATGAGCTGGGACATGTTCATTTCTCATATAGATTTTAGAAGAAAGTAATCGGAGCATTAATGATACTACATGCAGTGTAAGTTAAAGATAAGCGTCAGCAACTGAGGTCACTGACAGCTGTAGGTGCCACACTACAAACTTTGATAACTCCATATCTAGTAGTGTGAAGAGGGTAATCACTTTTAACCAGCAGTGCTTACAAAGCTGCCCTTTTTTTTTGGTCCATGTTTCAGTTTCAGAGGAAACTAAACATAATTTACTGTTCTGGAGATTTGTTGTTTTAAATGCACCTTGTATCTTCTTAATAGTGTTGAAATGATCTCATGTGTTTAAACTCTTGATGAAATTCTGGCTGTTTCAATCAAAGCAAAGTCCCATGGATTTTTAGTCAATATGCTTGTACTAGGAGGATTTTAAATCTGGTCCTTCAAATTTTGTTTTGATGCTCACATCCTGCTATAACTAAGTACTGATGAATCAGAAAGAAGCAGGTTTGAGGAGGGTGTTTTGCTAGCTTACCTCTGCCCATAAAAGACCTGAAAGAACCTTTCAGTAGAGGTTGAATGCTATTGAAACAT
Source organism: Motacilla alba alba (assembly GCF_015832195.1). Lineage (NCBI taxonomy): Eukaryota > Metazoa > Chordata > Aves > Passeriformes > Motacillidae > Motacilla > Motacilla alba. Next base: position 45,908,367 of record NC_052019.1, on the reverse strand, counting down.
TTTGCAGGATAACTTTGAAGAAAGGTAGGTTCTGCCAGATTGTTTACTAGAATTATTGGTAGAGGCAAAGCATGCAAAGGGAAAGGGAGGAAGAAACATCATTAAAACCTAACTTTTTAGAAAGTTAATGGTGAAAGGATGAACAGACATTATGGCAATGTCCATAGTTGTAAATATTAAAGAGGGATATGAAGCACAATTAGAGTTCTTGAAAATACTGATCCCTGCATTAGTTAGAGCAAAACTGCTTGTGTAACTAAAGCTAAGTGAATCCTTGGGTTATTTCAGTAAACCTGACAGAGGCAAATGGTGCCTGGGAAGATGAGCCCAAACTTCAGACATTATTTGCAATTATAGCTATCCTCATTTTGAGTTGCCTTCTAGCATTGTGTGTTCATTGAAAACTGCTAAAAACCCAGTGAGTAACACACAGGACTCTAGAGGGAGATCCTGAGAATCATGATTTTATTAAAGGAAAAAGATTCTGAACCTGATATTGGTGTATTTTTTAAACAACCTGCCTACTCTTGCTTGTTTTGTAATGGGTAATTTTAGTTTCATTTCTTTATTGTTGTAACCCTCTTTAGACAAGGGTCTGGCTAATGCATTGTTTTCTGTAGTCTGGATTTGCTAAAATACCATTAGCTGTCACATGGAAAATCAAAAAGCAGATATGAAGAGCTGTGGCAGTTAACATAGTCAGTAGTTGTTTTCCAAAGGTTTCATGCCAGTGAACAGGGTGAGGATTCTGCACAAGTCCCAGTGCAATCACCTGGAGTCTTATGGCAAGCGTGGAAAGATCAGCAGCCAATATGTTTGCTTGAAGCGTGAACTTTTTCTCCAGTGAGTCAGGGCTGTATTGCTCTGATCTGACCTTTCTGCTTTGAAAGAACTCTGTGGAGAGGAGGACAAACATTTACTTACTGACTTCCTGTATTCATTTTGTTTTCTGAAGGAGATTATTCTGGACTGACATGGGGGCCAATCCGCGGATTGACAGCTCTTCATTGGAAGGCTTCGATCGCAGGGTCGTAGCCAGCACTGGCCTGCTGTGGCCCAGTGGAATAGCTCTGGACTACTTGGCTGACAAGGTGTACTGGTGTGATGCTAAACAGGCCGTGGTTGAGAGCGCAAACCTGGATGGTTCTGGTCGTCGAATTCTTGCACAGAATGATGTAGGTGAGGCTTTGGGGTTGATAATTACCTACTGCTGTTTGTCCTTGTGTGTGTATATCTGTGTATGTGCATGAAAACTACTGGCCAGCTGCTGTGCTATGTATCCCATGCTATGTTAAGGTTAATGACAGCACTTGAGTTCTTCATTCTGTTACCCAGCTGACTTTTATTCATTTTAGCAAAAGCACGTCTTTCTAACACTGTCTACTTTTATTAATGAGTCGCTTTGCATTGCACAGAGAACTTCTCTGTGCAATGCCTTCTTTCTGCCTTCACAGAAAAATGAAAATAATCAAAAAATTTAAAATGTGGTTTGCTTTTCCCATGCGTGGCTGCTTAGTTTAATTTAAACACAGGTTTTGCTGTGTTAATTCCATCAGTGAGTTATGGTGACATCAGAAGAATTAATCTGGAATCAGAGGAATTAATCTGGGTCGTTAATGTCCTTGAGCAGCAAACCTGTATCTGCAGTGTTGAGCACTGGAAGGATTGTAAACATACAACAGATACCAAATGAAAAATTATTTTATGATGTATTGATAGTTTTTATGGCTAAGATTTCTACTGTTTGACACATAACTGAGTTCTTCTGAAGCAAAAGAACAGAGGTCTTAGCAACAAGGAGCTGATGTTGTACCACATCTAAAGTAAACCATGTGTTTAAGAATCTTGTACATGGCAAATTAGTTTCTGGAGAGGACAATTCCTTTTGATCATGGGATCTCTCTGGGGACCATTTTGTAGGTGTGCATACAAAACATGGGCAGAGTGAGGACTCGTAGCTCAATGCCACGACTGCCATGGGTAACCTTATGGTTACTGTGTTGAGCAGCCTCTGTTCTGGTCTGTGCTCTGGGAAGGCTTGTGTTCATCACCTAAGCCAGATACCCTCCCAGTCTTTTGGAGGTGAGCAAAGTGAGGTCCTGGAGGAATAAGTGTTCTCCAGAATATAAGACATCAAAAGGCCCAAGAAGTAATTTCATAGTGATTTTCAGCCTTCTTCTCTCTTCCCTTTGCTCCCATGGCGACTGCCTCCTCCAGGAACAGGGCAGTACTGCAAAGGAGGACATTGAAACCTGATCAAAGTTTCATTTTGTTTCTCCACAAGGAGTAAGACAGTGCCTTACAGAGAGAAAAAAAGAGAAGGAGAGCTAGGAGCACTATAGAAACATGGATTATGTGAAAGGAGCAGTGATACGGCTGTTTGGAGGTGAGAGAAAAGGACATGAACATCTGTATGCAAAGAAGTGAAAGAGATGTAGGCATATGAATTTAGAGAAGCATGTCCTGATCATTTGCTAATGCTGTTAGTGAAGACTGGAATTCAGTTTTTGTTGTTGAACAGCTGTACACTGGAGGACGGGAAGGTGGCACCTCTTCATAGGTGTTCTGCTGTAACATGAATTTTTATTACAGCAGCTCCCTCTAGTGCCCCTGTACTGAGAGTTTGTTCAGTAGAGCTGCATGCCAAACAGGTAAATTATTTTTGCTCTTCCACCTAACCCCGTTTTCAGCTGTAAGCAACACAGCCCATAATAACCTGCCTGAGGCAACAAAGAGCACAACCATCCCTTTTGTTTATGCAGCGGGTTGCATTTGTACTGTTCCTGCTGTCTCCATAGACTGACAATAGGCTTCTGATTTTAATCCTTAATATATTTGCAAAATAAGAGGTTAATGAAGTGCTGGTCAAAGCAGGATGCTGTTTGTGAATAGTGCAAACTACAGATCCTACAACTGTGTTCGGGTGTTTGGGGACAGTATCTACATCTTGATCTAGTTGTTCAAATTTAATGGGAAGAAAAGGTAAGAACCAAGATCAGTGATTAAGCAGGGGTCAGTGGAGGTAGTTAGGTGTCAATAATACCCTCTTCAACATAACACTGAGGAACACTTACACAGTGTCTTAGAAATTTTTTGTAAAAACCTGGTTTTTTTCAATTTATTTGAGAGGTGAATTTAAGATATATCAACACATACTCCTTTCCCAAGGTTCTAATCGTTATCTCTATTGGGGTTATCTGTTGTTTTCTTGTTTGCTTGCCTTTGATTTTATTTTTTAAACTAATACTTGTTGAGATCCCAATTTCATCACTGAAATTAAACACCACCTAGCTGAGGTCTACATCAAGAAGCAAAAGCACAGACCATAAACAAATCATGTACTAAAAAAACATACCTTTCAGAAGGGCTCAGACTGCAGTGGTAGAGTGCAGTGCCATTGAGGGTCTAAGGACCACAACAAAGCAAACCTGCTTCAGCCAGGAAGCATCCACTCTGAAGCCAGGTGTACATCTGTGGAAGAATAGCATGTGTTCATACCTTCTTTCCATTGCAAAAATCTTGCCCAAAGGCTGCCTTGAAGGCAGATTTCCCAGTGTATACAAAAAAATGCATAGTTCCATATGGACTAATGGCAATTTTCTATCATCAGACATTAGAAAGAGTCAGAATCATTTTGTAAAGATCTTTATGCCTGCCATTATTTATATGAAATTGCCCTTTGGATTCTGAATTGCTGAGCTTATCTCTGGAAGTCAAACTAGGGATCTGAGTTTTCCTAGCGCAGATAATATTGTGCTAGCCAGGAAAAGTTCCTGTGCTCTGAACTTTGGGGTAGAATCTCTTGCAGCTGCAGTTAGTCCTGTAATTGTTAGGTGCCTGGTTGAAGCTGATGTCTGGGATCCTGTTGTTGTCAGTGAAAAGAGAAGTTACTTGGATGACCTATTGCCTCCTGTGGTTCATGTTAGCTGGCTGTATGCCCCTCTGCATTGCACTTGTGTGTACTTTTGGCACTTGAGAGGCCACACACTGGCTTTAAGGCCCTAGCAGGAGTCAGTGGCCGCAGTGTCTGTAGCTCCCAGGCTGCCCCGTGCCAGGATGCTTGTGCAGGATGACATGTGCTATGAGCTCCTTTCCTCCTTGTACTGTGAAGACTGCAAAAGGGGCTGTGCATCTCAGCAGCTCTCTGCCAGGCCATGTCACGGCAGAGCAGGGAGGTACTCCAGTTCTGAAAGGCTGGTCCCAAGGCTGCCTCAAGAAATGATGATGTGTGAGGTAGAAGCATCTTGTGAACTAGATCTGGTTGGAAGTCACCAGAAGCACAGAGCGTGTACTGAGCCATGCAAGTGTCCCAGCCTCCTTGCTAAGAGCACAAGTAACCTGTGCCCGTGGTACAATGCTCATGAACACTTATCCCTCCCCACGGGAAATCAAACGGAGCACTGGCTATGGCTAGGTCCCTGTGTTAGAAGTTGATCTATAAGCAGATAATGCTTTCCTTTACAGGGTTTCTTGCGTGTGTTCTACAGATGTGGAAGTGATAAACCTAATGTCTTTGTAGGCCGCCCTTTTGCTGTAGCGGTGTTTGAGGACCACCTGTGGTTTTCTGACTGGGCTAGGCCATCACTAGTGAGGGTGGACAAGAAGACCGGCCAAAACAGGGTACGTCTCCGAGGCAGCATGCTGAGACCCTCATCAGTGGTTGTAGTTCATCCTTTGGCGAAACCAGGTACACTGCAAAAATCAAGCAGTCATTCCCTTCCAGCCTCCTCTTGTTCACTGATACCAGTAGAATAGATGTCCTTGGATAGAGGATTATCTTCTCAGAAATAGGCTCTTTAAAAAGCCTTGCATAGTCAGACTGGCACGTATTGAAAGCATCATCTGGGCATGTGTCCCAAGAATGCTGACAGATTTATGTTCATGCCCAAGAATAGATGCTGATCAATTGCCATGAGGCTACCACAGTTTTTTATTTTCTATTTATCCTAGTCTATTAGCACCCCCCCCCCCCCCCACTCCAATAATAACAAATGACATGGGGAAAGATTTTGTGAGATTTATTAGTTTTTGATCAAATAGTTTGATTTTCTGTTGGGAACAATCTCCCTGTAAAGAGAAATGAGCAATTCAATAGACCAGGATTGAGAGATGGTAATCACAGGTTCCTTATGTCCTTGAAATATTAGGACTCTAAATATCAAAGGAGAAACAATAAAGGAAATAAGGTTTAAAAATGTGGTACATGCATTAGATACAGAGTACATGAATCTCTTTTCCTGACAAGGGCTAGGTGACAATATCTATGCTTTACTACATGCATTTGTTGTTATATAAAAAAATAAAATTAAATTAAATCCTAGTTTTTGTCAGTCCTTATTCTTTTTCCAACTGCTTCAACTCTGCATATTTAAACAGAGATGTTGACTGAAGAAGCAGCTTGTTAATTTTCCTGTTTTTCTTCATTAGGGGCAAATCCTTGCCTTTATGAGAATGGAGGCTGTGATCAGATCTGTGAAAACAGGTTTGGAATTGTCCACTGCAAGTGCCATCCAGGATTTGTGAAAACTCAAGGTGGAAAATCCTGTCATGCTCTGGATTCTTCTAACTCAACAGCAGGTACAGTCCTCCAGTTCCCAAAAAGCCCCCCCTCAAACCCTCGAGGATCCTGACAGGTAGCACTGGAAAATTTCACCTTGCTCTAACATAAGGGATGATGGTTTCTCTGAAGAATGAAAATGCTGGCATGTTGTTCTTGGGACAGCAAGGCAACAGACATGTTGTCTGACCACTGTAATTTTCCCCTTGGCATTTTAGCAGTGAAAAATTGTGTGCAATGCAGACAATTATTGTGAGCATCGTGTCACATTTCTTCTTTTGTATTTGAGAAATCTCTCCACTGAGTGCTTTTAGGAATAATTGGATGTCAGAAACACATTAGTCTGATCCTTATTTTAAAAGGAAACCACAATGATTATTGGAAAGTAGACAAGTATTTGAAAATCAGATGTCTGTTTCAGTAGATTTAAATAATCCATGTCACTTTTTTCTTGTTCTTTTCAGGAAGTGTTTTTGTGCGCAAGGAGGTAATGCCAATGCCACCACCAGAGACTGTGCTCCAGAGCACTGGAATTTTTAAGGATGCAGACAATGGGGAAAAGCAGAAAATAATTTTCTTTACAGCTGAAATCATGGTATCAGGTATAGTCTGATGGTTATCTTCCTTATGCTTACTCTGAAGCTCTGAACAGGTTAATAGAGCAGAAAGAAGTAATAGACCTTAAAGACAGACCTTAAAGAAAGAAAGGTTCATTTTAGAGACTGGTGGTATTCATGCTCTTAAGCTTCTAACAAGAACTTGGGTCTGTGCAATTATTACTGAGGACTGCATTTTGTTTGTATCTCTATTCCTTGGCTATATCAACAAAAATTGATAATATTATCCTGGTCTAGAGAACAAACATTTCTAACTTGGAACACTTGAGAAAGTCTCTCCCTTAGGTTTTTAAGTATATTTCATTCCTTTAAAAAAAGTTAAAATAAGCCCATTTAATTCTACCTGTCTTTGATGACACTAGATCATTAACTTTCGCAGTAGGTTTTGAATAAAATATTCAGAAATCCTGATACTAAGTGACATGTCAACTCCATCTAGACAAAGAGAACAGCTGCAGTGACTGTACTGGCTTGCCCTTATTAATCCTGGAGAGTTAAGTTTCAAACTTTGACTGCATGTTCTGGTTTTCTTAGTTTGTTTTTCTGTAATATAGATATACACTACCTCCTTTGATGCTTCCAAATACATCTAGTGGTTTGTTATTTTTTTTCTTTTGCTTATGCTGTAGATGAAGATGACTGCACTGCCCTAGAATGTTATGTCAATGCAGAGTGTGTTTTGCTGGAAGATGGTGCTATGTGCCAGTGTTTGAAAGGATTTACCAGGAAGGGGAAATCATGCTATGGTAAATAAAACATTATTATAACTTTCAAAAAACTGTAGACTGGGGGGGAGGAAGAAAATATATCTCCTTTCACATTGGCAGCTCTGCTGTGTGAGGCATCAGGGAAAGGTCAATACTCTAAGAGGGATGATGAGCAGAAAGCATGTGAGATGAAATGGCTAATTATCATATGTCTTTTTTTTCCCCTCGAGCCATGAGTGTTAATCCTATTAATATTAACAAGCAATAACACAGATAATAGAAGTATAATGTATTTATTTGCAAAAATTGACTAATGATAAAAGCTCAGTCCATAGTTAATGTCTAAATTAGACATAAGGAATCTCTTCAAAATTAGTATTCCTGATGTGATATTTATATAAAAGTGCTGCTTTAGTTTATTTCAAGCACTAGAAAGAGTAACAGCCATGCAAAACATTGCTGAAGGTGGTCTTTAGGTTTCTGGTCTTGTTTGCAACATAAATAGAATAACTGTTTTGCTCTCACAAAGGTCAAGAGAGGAAGGTGTTAGAAACAGAAAAAAAATACCATTTGGTGGCTGAGCATGAAGAGACTCAGAAGAATCTGTGTTACTATGGAAAGGAAAAAAAATTAAGCTGAAATGGGCATACATTTTTTCCACTATAGCACTTTTTCTTTTTTTAAGCCTGTGTCTTCTTTTATAAAACAAAGTTGCTAAATGCTCTTAAAGGTCTTTTCCAACTTAATAGATTATATTATTCTATAACATAAAGCTATTTTTGAATCAGATAATTTCCTCTGAATAGGTTTATTTTTAAGCAAATGATATTTGTGATATCATTTTGTTGACTCTCGGATTTTAGAACACCCCCATCAAACTTCATACCAAAAAAGACCACCAAGTCCTTCTCTTCCCATTTGCTTCACATGCACAAATGCCAAGTGACAGCCCAGTCTGAGGGAGATCCATGGTGCAGATGTTTCAGCGATGGTTTACTGACCCCAGCATCCTGTCCTTTGCTGTGTCCCACAGACGTGGACGAGTGCGCCGCACGCATGGACCGCTGCAATCGAAGCGTGTCTGACTGCATCAACACGGAAGGGGGCTACGTCTGTAGGTGCCTGGAAGGCTACACTGGAGATGGAGTCCATTGCTATGGTATGGGCATGTGGGAGGGCTCTGCCCTGTCTGGAAGGCTGAGGCATTTCTGCCTCTGTGGTGCCTTCCTCCCTGTTTGAAGTGTGGTAACATCAGCAATTGATCAATATGCAAAGCTTGTAGTTGTCAGTGAATATCTCCTCTCAGTGTTTGCACTCTTTTTAGTGGCTATAGAAGGAGAGAGAGGAGGAGGGAAGTGGAGGTGAAGCAGTAGAGCTTTATTGGAAATCATTGCCATGAATATAAACGAAAGCAGGTATTGAGTGTGTCATAATACTCATCAAATAATTCCAGGTCTGTTTAATAGGCATGAGGTTCAAGGTGTGACACTGACAACTTGAGTACATTTAGAGTCTTGTTAATAATCAGACCCACTGATTTTCCCATCCAGCTCTAATGCCAGGTCTTTAGTTCATTCCCTACGTCTCTTAAATTCTTAATCCTTTTTAGTGGTAAATATGAACAGGAAGCTTTTTCTTTCCAGTATTTGACAAGCACACAGTTTGTTCAGAGCTTTATGCAAGTCTTGCCTTCTCTTTTGTCCTTTTCTTTTACTTTTTTCCTTTATAGCCTAATTGAAAGCCTAACAAGTTTGAACCAATTTTTACATAATCTTTACTGGACTTAACACTGATTAGGATGACTGAAAAATTAAAAACAATATCATTATTATGGGTAGAATGGGGAAAGTGTCAGAGGCAGATGAATCGAGAAGGCCTTTTGCCTGCAGGGGTCAGAGAAAGCTCAGGTCTTTCAGGGTGTTTGGAAGTGCAGATGGAAGTGCACACAGAAGTGACAAGGTCCTCTTGCTGACACGGCACAACCTGTAAGGCAAGTCCTCAAGCAGCCTTGGGCTCTTTATGTCTTACTTACCACTATACTGTGGAATAGTTGTTCAGGATGTAGTACCTTCCACTGTCATTGAAAAACAGTCTATTATTTCTCTGAAGTCTTTAAGTCCAGAAAATAGATTCTCAACTGATAAAAGATGTAGTATTACTAAGATGTAAACATAACTGAAACTAATTTTGTGTTTGATGACTTGAAATATACTGTGAAAGCCAGAAACTAGTAAGTGATTTTGTGCTTTAGTTGTAAGTGCCTGCATGCATGCACAGTGCCCAGGAATGTGATGGTATGTTCAGTGATAACACACGATGAGTTCATGTGGTGTTGGTGAAATCACACTTCTTGAAATATGCTGCAGCAGTTGTGTTCCCCTCAACCCCTCCTTTTTCTTTTTTAAGCGCTCTGAATTTCGTATACTGTTTTGAGCTAGATTGTGGTAGTTTTACTGTAGAAAAATTCCAAGCAGTTTAAGCAATCATTTCATAAAAATTGGGGTAGCAGATCTGTAATTCCTCGAAGTAGACCTGGCACATTTATTCTGCTGACGGTTCTTAAAATGAATTAGAAGCTCCCAAACTCTGCTGTGTGAGCCAAAGGTTTCACGTTTGGGGGGGGTGCTTTGTCACTTAGCAAAATGCAGGTGGCCAGCCTGGCAGGAGCTGCTCCGTGGGCTTTAGAGAGAAGGTGTGGGGGAAGGAGGAGGTTGTGCAGCAGAATGGGGGTGAGAGATGTGTATGAACCTAACATGGTCTCTGAGCCTGGAAACTCTTGTAGTCAGGGAGCCTCTTCACAGTCACCTCACTCATTGAAGCGTTTACACAAACTGAATAAACCTGTAGATTTCTAGACACTTTTTTTCTGCCTAAACTCTTGTTAGGCTGAACCAGGTGGGTGGTACAGGGGTGGGCAGCTCCTCACTCCCAAACCCTTCTGCTGTGTTACTGCAAGAATGCCAATATATGGATCCGGGCTGCAAGCAATGACTAGCAATGCCAGGAGAATACATCTGGTACAAATAAGTCTCTTCTTCAACACTGCTGGACTTGTTAACATTTCATGGGGAAGCCTTTCTCTCCTTCTCCCCATGGAGAGTTTCTGCAGCAGCACAGCATGCTCTTGTGCTATAGAAAGGATGCTGGTTGCTTTTCCATTAGGCTTTCCATGAAGGCAAATTTGCAGAGGGAGATGTCTCTGGAGTTTTTCCCCACTGCCTGGGGAGCGCAGTGCTGCTACTGCTGCCCTTTTAGCCGATGCTCTGAGGCATTTCATTCCTCTAACTGCAGACTGTTTGGGTGACAGATATTGATGAGTGCCAGACGGGGTCCCACACCTGTGGAGAGAACATGACCTGCACAAATACAGAAGGAAACTTCACTTGCTCGTGTGCTGATCCTGCTTCCGGAACTGGCGTCGGTTGCAGTGAGTAAACGGAGTGAGCAAATAAAACAAAGTGGCCCGAAATGAAGAGCTGTGTCCTTGGATAAATTGTTGTACCTGGAAACTAAAGGATCCCTGTATAGTAACATCCTGACAAGACTGTGGATCCGTTTAGCATTGCCTTTAGGAGGCTGTTTTGTGGTGGACTAAGGAGAACAGATCCAAGTTTAGTAAGGAAATATCTACATTAAGGTTCAATGTAAATTTTTTACTGTCTAAATGCACCAACAGATCTATCAAATGTCATTTACAATCTACAGCAGAAGTAAATGCTCCTTAGAAGTAACATTTTTTGAGGGTAATTTCAGTCTGCGCCATTTTTCAAACGCCCTGTGCCGTCTGTTGCTTTGCAGAAGGCTAGCAGAGGAAATGCACATGATTTAAGTGCCATTTGATTCTTCAGTATAAGCTTGTCTTTCAGTTCCAGTCACTAATTGTTCAAAAGAGCTCTGAAACTCCTTAGAAAATCTGATTATCAATTTACTGAAGGGAACTGCTACAAGTTCAGCACTAGTGACTGTCTGACCTTCGTTTTGGCACCTCAATGAGGTAGCAGCAGTCTCTGAAAATGAGACTGACTCATTCTTTTACTCTGTGTCAGCCCACTTGTTAAGGGTGAATTTTACTGCAGATGGAGTGACTTTCTGATGATGGAGGGACATTGTCACAGAGCTATTTCTTCAGAAAAACAAGGAAATTACGGCTTTCCTAAATAGGGCACCTATCAGGATTCCCACTCCCATTTCAGTCACTTAATCTTTCAGTAGTTTCAGGTGTCACTCAGGAAATGATGATTTTAAATGATGCATGACATGGAAGTAATATTTCTTGGGTCCCTCATGTGTCAATCTGATCCCGTGTCTTTATAGATGTTAACACAGTGTTTTAGCTCTTTGCCTAATAAGCTCTTTTATCAAGATGAAATTTTCTTTGCTGAATGAATGCACACCTGGGGTTCACTACAATCACTCATCCCTTTCCATTCATGGCAGTCCTCCTGCAAATGAAATTTTAAAACCCAAATGTCATTGAAGGTCATGTGGCAATAAAACTGGTGTGAGTCATAGAACTGACCCCATGATTGTATGAGAATGATTAGGTGTGCCTCTGCTAATCCATACTGTCGGAAATTCTTTGCCATGTAGCTGTTTTGTTCTGACCTACAGGTTTGTTGTAGCATCAAAGTAGGCATGAAAGCACTCCTTTTCTGTAAGGGCATGTCTGCACTGTGGTCATGCTGTGCAGAGATATTAGTGCTACCTTTAAAACCAGCTAGTTTGGATGGGTGTGTAGGTGGCAGCATGTGTGATTCAGAGCAGGCTGCAGAACGCTTTGGCAGAGCCATAGGGCTCCCTGCTCCCCCAGTGGCACTCTTATCTGTACCTGAGCTGGCCTGAAACAGTAAAAAATGTGATCTGGTGTCACACATAGGTGCAATTAACTGAACGGCAGCAGAGTAGAAACAATCTGCATAAGAATAAGTGTCTTGTGAAAGCTTCTGAGTCTCAGATCCAAGTGCATGAAATATAGTCACCCTTCACCTCTGCCTCTCACCCTGGTAATTTATGCAAGTAGAGATTTATCATATGTCAAAGCAGCAGAAGTTGCAAAAATCATTTCAGAGTAAGCACCTAGACAGTTGGTGCAGTTTTTCTTCAAGGCTGGACTTATGTCTAAACACACAGAACTCAGTCAATCACTGAAGGTCTTTCACTGTAAATCTAAAATTTCTATATATTTATATATTATATTACTATATTAATATATTATTGTATCATATCAATAATATGATCTATTAATAGTTATATATTTCTAATTGATAATTATAAATAATAAAGCACACATAATATATAACTATAGTAATATTTACAAATAATAATTTATGTTAATAAAGAAATAATTATATATATAATATTTCTATATTAATATATCATATTTAGTAATTTGATCTATATTTCTGCTTGCCTAAATTTGATAAAAACATAATAAAATAGGTAAAACCAAGTAATTAATAGAAATTGGATATTTTAATCTAGTTTAGTACCTTGAAGTTCTGGAACTCTTTCATAAGATTGTGTTGCCAATGAGGCCAAAGGTTTGAGATGTCCTTGTGAAACCATCTGTTTCAGAGTCTACTGCTTCCCCAGCTGCTGTCAGCAATGAGTACACTACAAAGGCTGTGCAAGGTGATGTTGTAGGATGTCCTCCTTCGTACGAGTCATACTGCCTCCATGGTGGAGTGTGCAATTATGTTTCTGACCTACAAGACTATGCCTGCAAGTAAGTACAGAAATTTGTATTTTCTCTTCTGAGGAATGGCACCCTTGGAATGCTACCCTCAGTTTACTGCAGGCTGTGAAGAGTTTGTCCACGAATGATTGTTCATCACTCATGTCACTCATTAGCATTCGAATCTCCTCTTTCCTGGAAGTGATCAGTGTAATTTTCGGTGCAGGCCACTCCATTGCAATTAATGGTAGGATTGGATTTGCTCCCTGAGCAATTGATTCTTTACTTTGGAAATGGGAGGTAAGTTGTTAAATGGCTTGAAAGAGGTGCCTTCTCTGTCTCCTGTACATGTCCTGCTCACTTGCACCTCCTTGTTGGCCTTGCTTCACTGGGATGGAAGAAGACACCTCTGTCTTGCTTTCTCCGACTGGGGCCAGGGAGCAATCTTCTGGTGTCATCATCTTCCATAAGAGAAAGGCAGAAATGGGTAGGATATAATTGCTCTCTTAAAAACAGGAGGAGTTACAATGAGACCTCAAATTTGAGACCTATTTCCCTTGTCAATATTTTTAACCCTGTCAATATTTTTGTGAAGCCTTAGTCTGGGTTCCCCAAAAGTAGGTTTTGATGAAAGCAAGGAGAATCTCATCTCTCCAGAAGTCAGCCTTGATTTGGTAAATGTGACAACCTAGTCCCATGGGGTAATAATTTCTTCAAAACATTTAGTGCTGGCATTTAAGTGTGTAACCTGATTATATTTGAAGCTGTTCTCAGAATCTTTCTTCAAAATCAAGCATAAAATCTTTACAATGGGACAAATCCATTGCCTGTCTCCTCCCCTGGGGTCACAGGTGGTAAATGAGGACCTGTACAGGGCGTGGATGCTGTTCCAGGCTAGGAAAATCTCTCTGTGTCTCAGGCTTTCCTATTTTGAAGTATGAGTTGTCTCCCCTGCCTACAGACCTCTGTACCTGTAAGAATATGAAAGGAATGTGTCTCACGAGCATATATGGGAATGAAGTCAATGCTTTGTGCTGTGGATCTCTTGAGCTCAGCAAAGCCCTTGGGCAAAGACATTACAGGAGACAGACCCATGGTCATCTCTGGTACTTTTTGGAGTACCTATCCCTGGATTTGAATTTTTAGTGTAACTTTTAGAGGCATAGTAAACTATCTTTTTCCACCTCAGAAGTTTCTTCTCTCAAAGAGTCTAAACCTGCAGAACTTTCAATTTGGATCACCTTTTTTTTTTTTTTTTTTTTTCCTTTTATTTTTTAGGTGTTAGTGCATAATGAGAATTGAAATGTACATAGTTTTCAGTTTTGGAAATGGTAACAGTTAAAAAATTTAAGAGCATCAATGCTCAGCCATGCTGTTGGGGTTTGTGTGTGGGCGTTGCTGGACTCTGTCCCCGCTGAATCCTCACTAGATGGCAGCATTCATTCATGTAGGCTCTGATTTATTGGCTACAGAAGGGGAGGAATGGAAAAATGTTATCCAGCAAAAATCACATACCAAGTGTGATTTGTATTTTAATTAATAAAAGATCATATGCTAGAAAGTAGATCTGACAGCATGTTTGAAATTCATTGTAATTTAACATAAAAAAATAGCATTTTTTTTCTGCCTACCAGTGCACACATATTCTAAATTTTAACAGAATGAGAGTGCTTGTGCCTGAGTTAATAATGAATACTCATATAACATTTTTATGACATTAGATAAAAGCTGCTGCAGGTCAAATCCTCATCTGACTAGCTCTTGGACTTGAGTGAAATTAGGTCAATTAGAATTGTGATGAGTTGAGCCTACATTGCTGAGAAATTGTTATGAACTGAATAGACTTTTCATTTTTTCCATTTATTATCTATGTCTTGCCTTGTGTAGTAAAACTAGGCTGAGATTAATTTTTGATGTATCTATCACTTTCTAGTGATTTTGATTTGAGGGTTTCATGCATCGATACGATATTTCTATGTTGGGTTTTACAATGTTAAAACCAAACAAATAAACACAAACTGGCTACAGAAGAAGAATATATTCAAAGTAAGTTTTGAAGATATCTCTAAATGAAGATGTTTCTTATGCATTGGTTTTTTTAAACACTTTCATTCATCTTTAATTTTACAGTAAAATTCTGATTAAAATTTGATTCTCTTAAGTCACTCTGAAAATACAAGTCGGTCCTGTCCTGCCTACTTTAAAGAAAGGGAATCTTGCTGCTGAAAGAAGTTTAATGGAAAATCCTAGGGAAACACTAATCACACAGCAGGATTTACAGGATTTAAGAAACTTTTTTTCCTACTTTTTTAACCCATAGGTATCTGGTAATGACAACCTCTCTGTATAATTCTAAAGGCAATTCAATACCAGTTAAAAATAACAGTAAAAAAAAAAAAAAGGAGAAAAAAAAGAAAAATAAAAAGACTTTTAATACTGGATTCTCCAGGTTTCAACCGCATACCTTTAAAATGATTTTGTCTTCCCCATGCTAAAGCGAGCCAGATGTTTCTATAGTGGTGATCAGTGGTGAACGGATGCAAGGTGACAGAGGCGGCGGTCTGGGGCCGTGCCCTGCCGCCGCTCAGCGTGTGCCCTCTCTCTTTCCTTGGCAGCTGTGTGACGGGCTACGTGGGGGAGCGCTGCCAGTTCAGCGACCTGGAGTGGTGGGAGCAGCAGCGCGCCGGCCGGGCGAAGGCGCGGAGCATCGCCATCACCGCGGGCGCCGCCGGGCTGGCCCTGCTGCTGCTGCTGCTGGCCGCCCTGGCTGCCTACTGCCGCAGGTACTGCCGCCCAGCACGGCCCCGCTGCTGCTGCTGCTGCTTTCACGGAGTGCTGGGGCTGAGAGCGTCAGCTGCTCCTCAGCTGATGGGAGTTCCTGTGCTTTTCCTTTCCGGGAACTGGCTCTGGGAATAATGCAGAAAGTTCTGGCAAGTCCCTTGCCCGCAGAACTCACGTCGGTGTTAGTGAGCAAGCATGTCTGGAGGGAAGGAGAATAGACCTTATTAGAGCTCAGCACCATTTACTTCTTCCTGCATTTCCCTTCACAGCTCTAGATGTCTGAAACTCTCATGCTATGGGTTGGCACTACTCTGCCAGCTATTCAATGAGTTGGCTTTTGTTTCCCATGGAGTGTAGAATTCCACCTGAAAATTTCTTTGCCTGCTAACCTTCCCAAGGCAAACTTAGAATGATGCTTCCAGCAGTGAACATGGAAACAGTTTTTCCTGGCAGTAGAGAGAATAAAATCAGGGAAGTGAGTCTAAGCACATCTGCTGTAAAAGTACTCCCTGGCATTTTCCATGGCTGTAATGAATTGTGCAGATTTGGGATTCTTCCTGTGGCAAAAAAGAATTCCAACGGTCACTATTTAAGAACCCAGTCTGATGTGAAATTAAATGTCATCGGTGTCCCTTAGACTGGAAAGTATTAAGCATTTAAGCTAGAGTCTTTTGGCCATGACCTTGGCAGACAGCTGTTCTCAGAGGCTGATTTAAATGCAGGATTTTTGTTTGTGGTTTAGGTCCATTTTAAAATTAGACTCTCCTAGACATAAAAAGTTAAACTACAAAAGAAGTTAACTATGCAAGCTAGTGTTTTTCATTCTTATCTAATGGTTCTTGGCATATTTAGTCCATAAGAGTAGGGAAGAAGCAACATTTCTTATTTTCTATTTATTAGTAATAGGGGTCCAGAATTAAAGCTAAGTGCAGCCTGTTTTTTTCCTCATAACCTGGGCTTCTGATTTCAATCTGTGGATATATAAAGAACAGAAAAATTGTGAGATTCTTATATTTTTCATATATTTAATATATTGTCTTACAAAAAATAGACAGAATATGATTTATTTCATATGTTGTCTTACAGAAAATAGACAGAATATGATTTGTTTAAAGGGATGAAAATATTAAATTTCTTCCCTTCCTCTCTCTTTTGTAATTTCTCCCAGATTTATGTTTCTTTCTTGCCAAATGCTTTTGATCAATATAACTATTTACCACAACAACAGGTTTTCAATTACACACTTGACTGAGTTTGAACTGCAGCAATTACTAGTATAACTAGATCAAAATTAAACCGCTGATCTAAAATCCCTATTTAACTGGAGTCTGGGAACCAGTATTTGGGTTGAAATTGCTATACCACTTTTTCAGATAATCTACTGTATTTCAAAATGTACCGATTAAGTCTTTAATAGTCCTGTTCCTTCCCTTGCAAAAAGGAGATGCCAATCTCCTTTCAATTGAAGGAAATGAAGCTGGAGGTCTACACCTGCCAATTTGAAAATGTGGGAACTGAAGGCCGAGCGTGCTGAAGTGTTGTGTTGGCTTGTTCAATCACTGTTGTCTGCTGAAGAGAACTCTGTGATTCTTAATGTTAGGTTTATGCAGTCTGACTGTATAGCATGTCAATTTTCTTATCTTTCTTGGAAAGAAAAGAAGCAACTCTTTTCCACAAAAAAAAAAAAAGCCAAACCTGAATCATAGATTCAACACCTGCAATTCCTTCACCTCAATTGACCAAAGGCCACACAAAGCAAAATTTATTTACGTTGTATTTTCATGAAGGGAGCAATATATGATAATTACGCCACATGACCTTTCACAGTCAGTATATAAAAGCTATGTAGAAATAAAAGGAAAATTCCTAAGTAAAACGAAAATTCCTATTTTTGTTGGTAAATATCTACTAAATTTTAGTTAAAATAGATCAAGCGAAAAGATGTCATAAACTAAGGCTTCCAGAATTTGAAGACTACAACATTAATTTTTTTAGATGATGCTTAGAAGGGCAAAAATATGTTTGTAAAGTGAATAAAGATATACTGATTTGGATCTCAAGAGAAGTAAAATAAATTTTTTTCTTTGGGCCTATATGGGCTTTTAATACTGCCTTATAAGTGATTGCTGTTTAACTGCAAAAATAACAGTCTTTGAATTAATGGAAGTGGCCTCTTAGAGCTGATTATTATACCTTTTCTAGCTCCAGATTTTACTCATAGCTTTTTCCCCGAAAGCCAATTCTATGGGTCATGAACTTTTCCTAGAAGAGCTTATTTCCAAGCTTTTTGAGACTTTCAGTTTGTTTATTTCATAGTAACTTCTGAAACTGTTGCTTTGCAGAAATGATGCTGGTGCATACAAAAGTGACTTTCATAATTGTAGCTACCAACAGTGTACAAAAATACAGTCAGCTTTTTAGTTCTGAGCTTCACCCACAAACACTCTTCATTGCATTGGCTGAAACAAACCTTTGTAAGATAAATGTATTATAAATAGAATAATGTGAGAAAATGGAAGGGTCTAGTTAAAATTATGAGGCCTATTGTTCATTCCAATGAATGACCCTTTACAGATGGCACATTGAAACAAGCATTTGTACGCTTCTTACTGACTTCTTTTTCTGACAAGCTATTTGTTTTAACCACTGCGTGGTAATGGATCGCAATACACAAACCAGTGAGAGAAAACAAAATATACGTACTTCTGTGAATACTGATAAAATAATGTGTGAAAAAAGCATCTGTTCCTCTCAAAGCAAAATAATTGGCTTCAGCTTTTGTTCTGTTGCAGAAGTCAGAATTTGTATAAGAAGAATCTCTGTGCAGAGGCGATAAGAGCTGCCAGCAGCCGCGCTGACAACGAGAGCGTAACACCTACTGGCAACAACTCTCTGGTAACCATATTAATGTGGAGTGGAGAGGGAATCAGGAAGGATCAAAGAGTGTTAGGGATCCACTTGAGATTATCCATCAAATAATTCACATCTTAAATACATTAAATAACTGCTAGAGTCATCAAGTGCTTTGCTGTGAACCCTAGTTCATCTTACCTCATTGTTATCCCTCAAAGTTCACAGCTGCCTGGATGTATTGCAACCATTAGCCAGTGTTATTGTTAGCTTTGAACACAACAGTTGGGGAACTGTGTTCTAAATTAAGGAAATGGCAATGTGATGACATGGCATATCACAAAGTTATTTTCACAGGAAAGTATGCCCTCTGCAAAAAAGCCCTCTTGGAAGCCAAGTATTGTGTGTGCTACATGAGATGTTAAACTCTATTTTGAGGCTTGATGAAATTAAATGTCTTGTATTAGAAGCTGCTGCCTTGTGAAGAAAAACAACCAGGATTTTATCAGGCAGCTTGGTAGGATATATAAATTTCCAATTTTACAGTGGTGTAGGTAAGAATGCCGACATGGTCTGGTTGTACAGGCCTGTGGCTGTTGTCATTTTTGAAGCTGTGTTTAGCCCTATCAAATCTGGTTTGAGGATCTGGTTCTGACTGGCATTAGAATAATATTACACTGCTGGGTGATTGCAGTTGGAACTTGAAGCTGTCAAGGGACATAATTGGCATCTGTGTCTGCTTCTGTGCTCAGTCTGAGACTCTTAGAATGGCCTTGCAAATGCTTTAGTGAGAGTGTCTGGCAGGACTTGTGAGTGGGTAGCCACTGAAGCACACTGTCAAACATACGCTGGTAGTACTGAATAGACTCGACCCTGGTTATGGCATATTGTTCCTTAGCTGGTCAACTGCATACCCTTACGCACATTTAATTATCAGCACCTTTTCTTCAGGTATTGGACGGAATATGAGCTGAGTCATGGCAATGCCATAATTTGTCCACAGCAGAAGTAAAATCCGCAGTTTGTAAAATACCTGAAGTTGAGAAAAGCAGAAACATTTGTTGGGACTGAGAAGAGTTCACTGCTTGGGAGCAGTGCTCTATGAGGCCTGCAGCCCATCAGCTCTGTCCCCACCTTCTGCTGACCCTGCAGTTAATGCTGGTCACCAGTGACATTTTTGCTGAATAGAAGGTAACTAAACAGCTAAGCGATGGACTGAATCAACAAAAACAAATCAAGCTTTTACATCTGTTATACATTTGAGTTACATTTCACTATGCACCAGGAGACCTTGTGTACATTAATAAAGTAATTTATTGCAATGGCTTGTTGCACACTGGAAGAGGAAATCACTGACCCTTTGCTAATTACTGGTGCTTACTCAGTAACGATTGCTGTGGTTTCATGCATGTGATTTTCTCTGTGCTGATATAGCCATTGATCATTAAGTTCACCAGGGCTTCATGCTTGCATGCACTCAGGTTAGAACATCTAGAGCTGCCAAAAATCTGCAGGAAGATGTCCATTTGTGCTATTCACTTCAAGCAGGTTATTGGAGAGTTTAATGAAAAAAAAAAAAAGGTTTTACTGCATCAGGGACAGAAAACTATAGCTTCTCAACTTTTAAGGTTTTGGGTACTATTGAGCTACACAATGTTAATGATCTTAACAAAGGACTTCATATTGGGATTGTATCTTGTGTATGCAGTAATTGTAAGGAACTCATGAATTTCACTCATTTAGTGGTCCTCACTGCCTCTGCTCATTTGTGAGGCTGCTGAGAGGGAGTGCAAAGACTTGCTTGTTCTTTCCTGTCTGGGTTGATGCAGAGGATAACAAGGTTTTGTGCTATCACACACATCGAAAGTTAGGTATCATGATACTGAAACTGTATCTACCAATTGAACAAGCATCATTCACTTTTCCCTTTATTTCTTTTCTGCCAGGTGAGGGTGCAATTAGCTGAGGGTATGCCTGCATATTTTTTTACGTTCGTATTAGATTTTCATAAGCCAGGCCGGCTTAGTTCTGCTGATATGTAAGCCTTGGTAAACTTCTGCATGTGCCTGGATTTGGATGCTATTCTGAAATTTTTCATCCACCAACTGTTTTGCTTTGCACAGTCGAATATATTTTGCAGAACTGTGTGTAGCTGAGTCTCTGCTGGGGGTCAGTCACATGTGGGTTAGCAGATGTAAGAGTACAGATTTTACATAAATGAACCTATGCCTAAATAGCTGCACCTGCTACATGTGTATTCTATCCACATAAATCCACCAGTTATCCACCTGGACCCCTGAATCTGTCAGTCCTTTGGTTGGAACATCTTATTTACAGATGTCTTCTTCCCTGTCTCTGCTCTTTAAACCTCCCCTTTTAAAGGGTTTTTCATCTTTCCATCTGTACAATTTCATCATGGTGCTTCACATTGCTTTCCTCTACCCCGTTTTTTTCTGTTTTACCCCTGGTCCTTTCAGCATGTTTCCCCAGAGGGTCTCATCTTCTGACTTCCACCGTCACTGTGGCGTGATGGAACCACATCCTGCAGGAGATGCTGAGAGCCAGGAAGGGAGGCTTTCTTCCTTGCCTGTGTTTGACTGAGTTTCCTGATGTCTATATTCCTGCAGATATCTTCAATACTTTAAAAATGGCTCTCAGTACTATATTTTCATGAACTTTTGTCCTTGCCATTGGAAATGTTGATTTGCAAAGCAAGAGAGTAATTCTTAGCTAGACTGAGACTGTGCACTTTCCAAAGATCGGGGCTGTCATCAACTCAAATGTTTGATTACCTGCAGGGGGAGGGGTCATCCCAGAAGCCAGGATGACCTTTTTCCCTGTTCTGTGGTTGGTGTGTGTGGCCCTTTTAGTTTCCCTCTTGGGTTTCAGAAAACCAATTTGTTTTTTATTAATTTGGGCTCTGCATATTTTGTGCATATTGTATGTATTTGCAGTTTGCGGTTTTTAAGGAGGGTAACAGTTCTCTGGAGACTAAAGCAGTTGATCTAATTGAGTGTGAGACAGCAGATCCTCATCCTGCCTGTCCTTCAGAATCTGGTGAGTAGGATGTCCTTCCTTATTAGATCTCTCCTCACCTTGTACCAGCAGGAGCAGTGGCTGCTAGAGGAGACAGAGAAATCCAGATTTTATTTCTGGCAGAGCCCATGTTTGTTTTGATGTGAAGAGACCATTCAGACCTACATTTTGCAGATTAATAATGAGAAACTACACTACATCAGTGCTTTCACACCGAACAAGCCAGAGGATTCTTGTGATAGAGTAATATCAGATGTTTGCATTAATATAGGCCTGCAGAGCTGTGCAGGTGAAGTTATGTTCATCACACTGTTTGGGAATGGGTGTCCATGGAACAGTACATTTTGGCAGTCCTTATTCGTTCAGGCAGGGTAACTGGAAAGGTGTGAGGAGTCAGGTTTCACCCCGTGGCAGCAACTGCAGCTCTGCTTTTTGTGTTAAACAAGGTGTTTGACTGCTTGGGCAGTGTTTGGTGCTTAAACAAAGATGAGACGAAGGGAGGAGATGTCTCTTATCACTGGTCCAAAGGCAGCAGGTGGCACAGAAGCACAGAATGGGCTTCCATGGCCCTCAAATTACCAGCTGAACCACTCTGAATTTTAGGAACTACTGCCTTCTGGGTGACAACTGGATCTGTTAATGGCTCAGATGGTGACAACTGATGGAGAAAGACTAATACCCTAAGACATTTGTTTTATTTATCATATACACTTCCTAATTGCAGAAGTTACTAGAGAAGCCAGTTTGCCTCAGCCACTTAGAAATATGCAAATACAAATGTTTGAGGATACAAACATCCAGGCATCTTGCAAGATTTTCAAAATTGCCAGTCCTGTCCTTAGACATACACTGAGTAGTCACTTTATTCATCAGTAAAAAATGTGCCTCACATTTACTTAGATGCACTAATATTGGGAACATGTGTAGAGCCTAACTGTCCAGCAAAGGAAGACTGATGTTTCCCATTAGGAGACTCTGGTTTCATTTACAGCTTTATCAGATGCAGGTATGGAACAGAAATTTCCCATGACAGGTGTCTGATTTTTTCATTAAAATTTTAGCAGAAGTGGTTCCACTCTCTTGGACAACAAGATCAGTAAATAATCTGGTATTTTTTTTAACATGGTAAAGGAAGTTCTTATGCCATGCAAGTAAATAATTCTAAGATCTTTTGACTTTAAAGCAGAGATTTTAATTTTGCCAGGCAGGTAGTCTTGGCATGCCTTTCTCTGTTATGTATTATAAGAGAAAGCCATGAATCTAGCCTAAGACAAGTAATTTCTTAAAATCCAATGCAAGTTCTTGACTTTGCCTGTTTTTTTTGTCCTTCTGTTAGTATTGAACCTGATTCTGTGCATTCTTTCACAGCTTTCTTCTCTCAAAGCTGCTACTACATTTCTTTCAGCTTAGCTGCTGTGAATCTTTTCACATGGCTTTCAGTAATACACATCTGTTTTCTCCAGAGGAAGAGCAGCCTGTAACATGTGACAAAGCAGCAGAGACTTTGGCAGAAGAGGAGAAAGAACAAGGCCACCGAAAAGAGGGTCCTGTTGGTGAGAAATTGCTCCAGTCCCCAGCAGCGGTGAAGGGCTCTCCCCAGGCTCCCTGGAGCATCCATCCCAATCCCCTGCCAGAAAGGGAGCCTTGCAATCTTGACCCAGCCAGCTTGCTGATGCAGCCAGACTAGAAGCAGTCTGTGTTTGAACGGGAAAAGGAGGAAGTCAGCAAAGGATGGGAACTCACAAACACTGAAGCAACACTCCTTTTTTTCCCATTAAAACCTGCTTTAGAAAAAACCCACCATTATTCATAACAAAACAGAGAAGGCCTTGCCACTCCTTCCCTGTCATCTTTGCCTGGAAGAATTACTGATCAACATATTGGCAGTGAGTACTGTATAAGTATCACTGCTGCTCACTTCATTAACTGCCTGCTGAAAGTCACTGGGAGGAAGAGAGTCAAGTGGGTGATTTATCAGTGATAAGTATTTTCTAAGGGAGCTCGTTGCAAGTCGTGATCTTTACACACACTGAGTTGAGAAACTGCCTAGAAAGTGGAACACAAGGACAGCTGCAGAGAAACAGGAATGGAGGATAAAGCAGAAAAATTAGTTCAAAATGATCTTACTATAAAAAAATTTTTATGGACACTTTATGCCTCTCCCCAGTGCTGCTGAAAGACCAGTGCAACTTCTTGGATTCCACCTGAGATGTTCTTGTGTCTAGCAAGCACCACATAGGATCTTGAATTTCTCAGGTTTTGTGTTCTGGAGGATGTTTTGCAGGCACATGTTATTAATGGTGGGCAGCATTTGAGGGGAAAGGTGTTTCCTCCATTTTTTTTTCCCAGCGTACACTGGTCCTTCAGAGCATAACAGGGTTATTTCTGGGCTGAGGAAGTGGGTTTCTGTCTGCCTTCAGCCCTGCAGAGAGGCATGTGCTGGAGCTGTCCTTGTCTTATAAAGGTGTGCCTGGCACCAAAACCTGGTCCATTATATAGAACTCAGTGTGAGGACAGAAGTCCAGCCAATTGCTGTTCCAAAAGACCAGGAGAAGTGGGACAAAACCACAAAAAAGCCGCTTCAGTTCAGACTGACTTCCACTCAACTGATTTGTGCTGCCTGTAGAATCTGAGGGAACAATTGGAAAACTGAACAAATTTTTTCCTGTAACTGGATTTCTAACACCTATCAGGTCATTTACTCTCTTGCAAAGCTCTGTAGTATGCAGAGATGAGGTCAGTTGGTGTGAGCATGGTGCTGATAACACCAAGGTTGTGGCTTCAATCCCTTCAAGCCTTTCACTCCAGAGTTGGGCTTGATGATCCTTGTGGGTCCCTTCCAACTCAGAACATTCTGTGATATCAAGTGATTTTCATCAACTTGTCTTGACATCCTAAGGCTGTTTTCAGAATCTTTTGGAAGATGCCTGAACATCAGCTGAATTACTAATAATGATTTTATTATTTGTGGGGGATCTCTCAGTCCTCTGTTTTTGAAGCCTGCTGGTGTAACCTTTAAACTCTGCTACAGTGCCCACCACTAATGTTCCTTGTAATTCATTAGATGGATAATAGTGGCAAACATTACTAATTTCTGTGTTTACTATTCTGCTTTTCTGGGTTCCTTTTGAATCCTGCCAGAAAGGTATGGAATGTTGTCATTTTTGTTGTTTGTTTGTTTTTTTTCACCAGCTCTGCAGGCCAATATGGGAAAGAGTTTTGAAATGCTCTTACTTCTTATCCAAAATGGTTACACACTGGAGTAACTTTGTGAAGTCAGTTTTGTTTTATGTTGTTGAAACAGTAATGACACTGAGTCCTGGTTTTGTAGAGGGTTGTCACTTAACTTCTAAAGTGATTTTGAATTGTTGATTCTGTTTTCTAACCACATCAATTCTGGACTCAGAATAAACTTGTAAAATACTAATTTTCAAAGCTTAGTTGGAACTACTAGCCATGAAGACTCATGCTCTTGTGTGAATGGTAACAAAGGTACTTCCACAGAAAGAGAAATAGTTGAGAGGTGTTGACATATTAAACTGTGTTCAGGAGCAGGCAACAACTGTGTTGAATCATTAGGATTTGATAGATTTGATTTTAAGTTTGGTATTGTTTAATTTCACTAACATTGTTCAAAGCATCTAGTTTGGATTCCCTGGTCTTTCAGTCACTATTCTTCTGTATTTTAATGTGAAGAGAGTCCAGGTCTAAAGGCCCCAGTCCAAAAAAGCATTTTGTTCCCATGAGAGCTTCCCAGTAAAAAGACTTTGATCCCTGCACTTTGAGTTTTTCTGGTGAAGTATGTTTGTGTGCTTAAAATGCAAGTGTTGTGTTGAATGACAGTCAACATTTCATTGGAAGCTTACCCAATCAAAAGAAATAAAGATATGTAACTTTGAATCTTGCTGGAATAAAGATGTTTCAGACTCCTTAAAAATTAGTTTGCTATTCTATCCTGGGTATTTTTTGTTTACTTTGCTTTCCTTCCAAGGATCTAACTTTAAATTAGATAGTATTCTTTACAGAATAAGATAGGGAAACCAAGCTGATATGTTTTTGTAATTAGAGTGTTTGAAGTTTTAAATGTTTCCTTAACTCAGCTCTAAACTCAAAATAATATTTAGTGTAAAAACTTGAAATGATATTTCAATACAAATTTAATATATTTGGTTTATTTGTATGTTTATAAAGTTATTGATTTGTAAATAAAATTTTAAAAAATACCAGACAAAAATCCCTGGTGTCCCTCTTGTTTTAAGAGATGAGAGTGCACAATTCTGGTTTCAGTTGACTCCCATCAGGTAAGCTGAAAGCTCCACTGGTTTCATGCAGCTGCAGTCTAGAATGTGTTGGTGCAGCACGTGCTGGTGTTGTGGGTTTCTTCTTCTCCACCCAGAGAATCCATGCTAAAGAGGATTATCTGCTGCAGCTCACTCTTGGCTCCCACCTTGAATATGGTGAGTTTTCATTTATATTTTATTTATATCTTTCCATAAACCAATAAAATCCATATAATCTTTTTTTGTTCACATCTAAATGACTCCTAGGAATGCAGCTACTTATTAATCTGGAAATATTATCCATGGCTTCAGAATATGTTTTCAAATTGGTTGCCAAGATCTTCTATTCAGGCTTTACATGCACATTGGTTGAAGTAAAATAGTTGAATCCTGGGGGTTGCCCAGATTTTTTTTGTTAAACTTTCTTCATCCAAAATGCTTTTTAAAATTATTAGAATTTCTGTGTATGTAACAAACTTAGCATTGATCTTAAATCCCACTGGTGTACTCCGACTTTTTGAAATGAAATTCTCCTGTGCTATATTAAGCTTTAAAAGAGGAATTTAGAAGCACATTGGGTGAGAAGCTTGACAAGTCCGAAGTGAGAAAACCATAGGCCATTTTAAACAGCAAAGTGACTCTGTTTAGTTCAGTAAATCTTAACTTTATTGAAATTAGCATTTCAATCCTCTAAAGCTATATTTTCATTGTCAGCAAGTGAGGAATGATTCATGCTCATTCATAAGGGACACAGGGAGGCAATGGTTCCTAGTCATAGAACTACATGACACATTACTTTTACATCCCTTTTTCAGGCCCTTGCAGCTTTGTGGAGGTTTATCTGTTCAGGCAAAAATTTTTCATGTTTCTGATATCTTCCATAATGAAAACCTTCCCCCCCTGCTCCCACCTCCCCACCCCCCACTTCCCCCCCCCCAAAAAAAATTCTATGGAAAAAGTGGGAAGTTATTCAGAATGGGATTAAATAAGGGAAGCCTATGCCTTCTCAATACATATAGTGTTTTTGTCATATTGAGAGTAATTTTATCTCATGTTACTTCAGGGTGATGCCCACAGAGTTCCATTAGTCTTCAGGACACACTTGGTGTTATTGCTTCACTCTCTGATAACTGGCCATCTTTATCTCTGTGCATGTGAAAAGGAAAGAAGTTAGTGGCATTAGAAGCCTCCCCCAGAGCCCAGGAATGCACCCCAAACACAATCTGCAAGGATGATAGCCTAATTTGGCTTATGTTTCTCTGATCTTTTATTGAGACTGCTGTTTAATGCCAGTTTTGATGTGGACCAGAACCAGCTAACTTTGTGAAGACAATTCATCATGGGATTAACTTTCAGACACTCCTCAGTATCAAGGTGGACTAGGTTCAGAATTGTGGAAAGCCTTAGTCCCCTCTAACCAGACCTAGGAATCCCTAATACCCTGCAACTCCAGGACTTTGGGACTTGATTTTGAGGCAACAGCAGCAGTAATCACGAATAAAGATGCAGAAGTTCTTTTATAGTGGGTCTGTGGCCACTGTCACATCTTCCTCCTCAAGGTTAACACTTGTAGGTGTTACCACCAAAATGCCTTCTCCTTGCTCACTTTCTCTTTGGAGAGGAGGGTTGTGGCTCTTCCATTCTTTTAGGTGCAAGCTGAAGCTAGCCCAAAGCCTAAAAGGAATATCTAGACTTCATAGATCAAGATCCTGTAGTGTGGCAGCTCTCTGTTTTCCAGGTAAGAAGTTGGAATATCGTCTGCAAGAGTAATTTTAAGAACATCTGAGTCCTAGAACTGTTTTTGCTTGCATTCAGTGCTGCATGACACTGTTACCTTTCCAAGAACCCAGATTTACACCACATACATTGCTGGAGCTTCAGTTCACAGATAGTCTTGTAGGTGTTACCCCTAATCTGTCCCTACCAGCCTGACCCTCACTGTATGCTCACTGTGGGTTTTGGGATCCTGTCTGATAGCCAGTTTTCAATCCACGTTGCAATATTGACCTCACCCATGTGGTCTTTATCCAAACCAATTTGGATTGGTTATAAAAGAAAGTCAAAAGACACCATGTAAAGGAATTACTCACTTTTCGGTGAGCAGATACTGGAAACAGAACAGCTGGAGTCCTGGTTCAGTAACAAGTTCCCTAGGTATTAGTAGGATGCAGAAAATGAAAAGAATACTTAATAATTTATAAAACAATTAGCTGCTCTGGAATCTGTATTGATTAAAGACAGCAAGTTTTATGTGTTACATTCAGTCTACAAAACAGTGTACACACTTAAATGGACATGATTTTTGTTAATATTGATTGCACAAAATAATACATTTGATTGTGATGTAATAAATTGAAAGAATGTACAGCTGATATTTCATGAGTCTATTACAGCAGTTAACCATAATGTAGTAAAAGTAGTGGAAGTGTGCTATGTATAAATTTATAATTTCTTCACTAAAGAAAGAAATAGGAATATTTACACTAAGATTATAAAGACCATTTTGCTGTTTACTTCTTTACAAAAGAAAGTTGGAGCCGGTTCCGTGCAGCCTTTGTTCAGTGTGTGTGCCTGTAAGTATGTTGAGAAGAAGAAATGCATATTTTAAATGGCTCTTGAAAGACAACCATTTATAAAAGGAAATCAATAAACTAATACAGCCAGATGCTGAACATCTCACTGGGGACCAAAATAACTAATAACTGTGGGGGATTCAGGGATCCCTACAGCATTTGTATGAAATAATAATAAAGTTCAAACATTTCCGCTGACCTTAGTGTTGCTCATTAAAGCTTTTAGCTGAGACCTGGATACAGTTGCATTTAAGCGAGGTGTTTGGAATTAAAATACAGATAAAAGGAAAAAGGTTAATCCAGGTCAAGGGAACAGGCCAAAACTGGGATTGCATAAGATTATAGTATCTTTCCTCATTTCTCCAATGGTCAACAGCAGTTAGTTTTAAGTAACACTCTTCTCTGCAAAATCTCTTAAAGTAGAGCCTAAACATGGTATTAACTGTCCATTTTTTTTTGGGGAGTTGTCAATGCCTTTAATCACTATACAAAGGTTTTTTACCTCTAAGAGAGTTTTGTTGGCCTAAACACAGAAATGTGCTAACACCGCCTTCAGCAGACAGAGATACATAATAAAATACCCCCTACTGCTTGTTATATGTTGTAATCATAACAGTTCTCTTTTCTCATGCCTAATAATCTGTATGAATTGTAGGAAGTACATCAAAACACACTCTGAGCCCACTTTCATAATGGAGAGGCAGCCTTGACCCCAGAGCTGAACACTACCAAATGCCAAGGCAGCTGGATCTGGATCTTGCCTTGCAGCTAAATGTAAAAATCAATGAAACCCAAAGTCTTCATCCAGCCAGTAGTTTACTACTCTTATTCTGCATCCCGTTTAATGTTCCCTCAAAATGCAAATCCAGGGCTGTGAGGCTGAGGATACTGCTTCCTTAGAGAGTGGTTGTGAGCACTCACAAGCTCTTGGTTCTGTTCTTTGCTCCACTGCCCAAGGGATGACATCAGGCAAACAACTCAGCAGGTCCAAGCTTCCTCTCCAAGAGAAGAAAGGGAGGAGAGAGAAAGAAAGAGAGGAAGAAAGAGAGGGGAGGGATAGGGAGAGGGAGGGAGAGAAAGCAGGACACAATAATTGTTGCCTATACTGTAATAGTTCTTGGCATGATAGTTGTTTGGGTTTTTTTTATCTTCGAAAGAAATTCCAGCAGAAGGGCTACTCTTACAACAAAGCTAACATTCAAATCAGTGTGCTTGAAATAAAGCGGATTGAGATTTATATTTCTTTATTCTCCTGGGACAGACTAAAACCTGTTTGAAGTGGATGCGGCTCTGGAAATGTTGTGTTGGCACATTTTACATGAGACTTGAATCTTACCCCCTTTTCACATTATTATGTGCAAAGACAGAGTACTGTACACCCCAACCTGCTCAATATTTTATTTTTAAATTATGTTATTTAATCTGTCTTGGTAAAAACTCAGCCCTTTGTTTAGAGACTTAGAGTCCAACTCAAATCTTAAAACTGTCTAAACTGTAGTGCAGAGGTGATTTCACCCTCTGTTTATACATGTAATGCTAAGCAGATCCAGATCTAATATTTTCAAAATGCTTCACAGAACAGAAGTCCTGGAGGCCTGCACAAGCAGCCTCAATAAGCAGAGCACAGGCATGTTTGCCTCAGTGTGTCCTTTGGGACAAAGGGAGCATTAGAAGCATTTGGATGTATTGGTGAGAGGTCTTCTGATCTCCAGTGACACAAGGCACACACTGTGGAGGCTGGCTCAGGAGCCCTTTCAGTCGAGGTCCCATCCAAACCCAGCAGGCATGTCAGCCTTGGGGGGGATGTGCATGCCTGGGAACCACCCAGCTCGCTCCAAGCGCAGGAGGGAAGGGTGGCTGGGTCCTTCAAACAGTTGGACCTAACAAATGGCTCGTGTTTGAAGTCTTAGGAAAGAATGTGTGCTAGAGTGCACTAATACTGGCAAACAACAGCAGAGAAACGGATATGGCCGAAAGTTGGCAGATCTTCTCTTGGAATGTAAAGGAGGTGGCGGGGGGAAGCCAAGAACAAAAAAGGCTAGGTGTTATTCTTTCCACATGTGTTTATAGAAAAGGGATAGATTTCACATTTCACCTTTTTTCAGTTTAATGTGTATTTTTTCTTCTGGTTTGGTTTTTCTTACTTTTTTTTACCACCTATTGTTCTGTTACAGACCATTCAGCCCTACATTTAGGTGGCTTAGTAGCTTGGGTAGTATTCCTCTGCTTCCCATCTGCAAAATCAAAGGGTCATATGTAGTACACCATTAAATATTTGCATTTATCCTACATGCTGTGCACAGATAACAGGAGTCCACAGACTGCTTCTTCAAAAACATAAAAGCCAAAAAAATGCCCACAAGGACTGGAAACAAATAACAATGGCTGGCAGGTTTTGAATCTCCTCATCATAAAAATTAAACAGGAGGTTTTTTTATTCTGTAAATGCTCTCAAAGAGACAGAGGGGATGAAGAAACAGTAGTTAAAGGCAATGGTTAATCAGAACAGCCTTTCCTGAGGCAAACTTAGATCATATCTCCTGTGACACAAATTAATGTAAACTTTTTTTTACAGGTCTTTCCTGTTATCTCCATTTGTGAAACTACCATTTCTAGTACAATGTTTTGAGGCTCTTCTGTATGTTTGTGTGTTTCTATCTTTACATTACCACACTGTGAGTTAGTTTAAATGTGTAACTTACTATATTCTGTCCCATCAAGTGAAAGGAGCACAGCAGTGAATTGCTTCAGTGTTTCAGATGTTAGATGAAAGCAGCGTCCAGCTACCAGTGCTCTGAGCAGGACGATACATATTTCTCTAAAACTCCAAGAAGTAAATATAATTGTGAGTGGGCAATTTGCCTTCTTGGCTGCTGGATTGAGAAGTGATAGCGAGCTTGAGGTAGCATCTCCCTCTTGGTAAATATCTATAATCAAAAAAATGGAGAGGCTGGCTAATTCTCTGCAAGATTTCCAGTCACAGCTCCAGTCCTGCAGCATCTGAGATGTTCAGGGGGGTTTTGCAGGGTTTTTTTGGCCCCTTCAGGCTTCTCTGAAAAGTTTTTTCTCACAGAACTTTGCAGATCACAAGAGTTTGGCAAAGCTTCAGAGAAGAGTTATGTGAATGGGTATCATCACAGCTGAAAGGAACCTTTGAAGGTTCAACTATACTTAGATGCTCCATTTATTTTCTTGGGAAGGGTTTTGGGGCCCAATTTTTACTCAAACTTGTAGCTGACAGCATGACTTAGCTGTAGGAGAAGAGAAAACCCCAAGAACAAGGACTGAAATGAATGAGAGAATACCAGATATGTTGCACAACACTTACAAAAACCCCATAAATGAAAATTCATTTATTCACTAGAAAAGCTGACCAATTGAAAATTATTAAATGGTGCAGTCAAAACTGTTTGTCCAACATTATTTCCACCACTTTATTTATGGGCATTGAACTCATTTGTTTCCTTTCCATCTATGGATTTTTGATTCACTCATGAACAAAAGATTTAGAAGAGATTTGCATTAAAAGAAGATTATTTTGGTTCTCAATCCTGATTGCATTTTATTGGCAAACTCCCTAATGAGATTTCAGAGAAAGGAAACATTAAATTAATTTAAGCAGAATCTTTAAAAGTTATAAAACATTTTCAGATAGAGTTTAGATTTGAAAGTTGACTTCAAATGTGTCTGCTTCACAACATTAACACGTTGTGTGGACTATTAGCAATGATGTTCTGTGTGGTCTTTTTGTTCTGCTTTACTAGCACTGCTCAAGCTGCTCCATCAGAAAGACCCAGAAAGCAGAAATGTCTCTGATAATGTCATTTAATTCCAAACCCTTATGCCTGTTGTGCTTTCAGTAGGGGCAGTGAGACTTTTAAAGAACCTGTTCACATCTGAATTGCAGAAGTTAAACACAATGAGTTTAAGAAAGGATGGAGTTCCAGCTAGAACAGTGAATTTCCTGACTTCTGATTCAAACCAGATGCTCAATACTGTTATAACATAGAGTTTTATGGGTGAGTACAGAAATATTTTGTTTCATAAATGTGTGCTTTACACCAAATCTAATGGGAATTGTAAAGTAGTGCCTCACAATATCAATGTTTAAATATCCCAGCATAGCATATTGAAACAATTGCAGTTCTTTGCTCATGACACAGCTGAGGTGCAAATCCCTAGGCTGATACCCTCTGTAAAATGTGTCAGATGGAAGACAGAAACACACTCTCCCAGGACAGTATTTCAGGGCCAAATGCAGTCTCTCATGGGATATCCTTAGAGATCGATTTCTTTGGCCTATGAAAAATAAATGCAAACATTCTTGCAAATGTCTGTCAGCATTTAGGGATTTGCATTATGTATAACTTCTGTCCATTCATGTCAGAAAGAAACACCACAGTGTGTCATATAGACTTTCCTATATTGCATGCTCAATGTTGTATTGGTGTTTTAATGGGGTTTCGAATAAAGTCTTGTCCAGCTCAGGGTTGAACTCTTGGAAAGAATTAGTTGCACATCCACGTTTTTCTCCAATGAGAAAAACCCATGTAAAGCACTTTCCCCCCCCCTTTATTTTTTCTCCCACTATTTCCTAGTTCTGGAAACCTGTCCTGCCACGTAGCAATAAAAGCAAAGGTATTGAGAGATGCACTCCCAGTCCCAGCCAGCTGGGCAGCTGTCAATCCAGCTGCTGCTTTCCCTGCCTGACCTGTCCATGCCTGTGCCAGACCCAACAGCTCACACTGGAAACAAGGAGGCTTTGGTTGCATCCAGGCTGCCTGAGCTTGTCGCTTTAAGTTTTAACCCTGTGTTATATTTTATAGCACAGGAAATTTATGCCTCTGGGGTAAGGCAAGGGCTGGACCTACTGTATAAACAGTGGCCAGAGTGCCAAGAGATGTGATTTGTGACTGTAACAACTCTACAAGCAAACATTCAAGAAGTGAAGACTAAGCTTTCCTTTAACTGGGGATGGAAGTGGGGTGTGGTGCAAACATGGCTTTCTATGTCCACCTTCATTTTTTGCTGTTTTGCTGGAGCCTGTCCCTCCACTTTCATGGATATTTCCCCAAATCCAGTGGGAATATGAGCACATGAAGGCAGATTTCAAACCCACAAGGTTTCATGTGAGCAGGAGATGTTAGATAGAGCTAGAGTGTTTAGCGTACAGTGCGTATTCCAAAATACTGGAGGAAGAGAACTGATACAAAACATTAAGCACCATTTTTCTTTAGGGATGAGAGTCAGGACAAAACAACAATAATTAAGTGTCCACCTGATTTCAGAGTTACAGTGGTCAAAATGTTGCAGTGGTTTACCTGTAGGGATCGATTCCTAAATTGGGCATAATGCTTTTGTTCCAGTAATTGCTGATACAGCTGATGTCAGTAGTGCTGGAATGGGTTGGTGTCTTCAATCTTCCTCCTAATTTCTGTGCCAGGGAGTCTGTATTCCTACAGGGAGTGAAAATGAAGGCATTATTTGGAAGAAAGTCTGGATCATCCTGGGCGAGGTCCATCACTTTAACCTTTTGATCTGTGGAGGGAAAAACCTGTCCTTTTACTTTAGATCTATTTGGTGTTTGTGAAGACATATGGAGTGAGAATACTGGAAACCACATGCCCACATTTATCTGAAGGTTGGGGATTACCTTCCTGACAGGTGAGAAAGAAGTTGTCTCAAATCTCATTCAAACGTTTCCTTTGTTACAGTAAGTCTTGGAAAAACGACAAAGTACAGCAAACATGTAATTTTGACATGAAAAACAGTCCAAAAGGGCCTGAAATGAAACCACAAATTCCTTTCAGCTAGGCACAGACATTGAGTGTAACTCTTTTGCAAATGATCTTTTCTCATATGTTGAAATTCCAGAAGTTGGCCTCTCTCCTTTTTTTTTGTCTTTTTAATTGAAAAAAAGAATCATTGCTCCCCCATCTCACTAACTCTGCTAGTCTCTACGGGTATTAAGTCTCTCTTCCTAGTAATTTAAAGCAACCCTTTTACATTAACTTGAACATATACCAACTTTTTGAGGGTCCTGCTGGGGTGGTATTAAGAGGTATCAAGCTGGGGTGGTGTTAAGAGTAGGACCTCAAGGAAAGGATCTTCACATTCTGTCAAACGCTTTCTGATTTTGATCTTAACAGTGCAAAAATGACCTGAGGGACTGCATGAATCAGTGTGATCTAGCAACTCTCTGTTCTGGTTCCAGGTTCACCTCTTAACGGCTCTTTGATGTTGGTCAATGAGGTGTTTTATTTCTGTGTCTCTTGTTTGTACCTCTCAAGTTAATCAGCTCTGGTGCCAAGCCTGCCTATGCCGTGCCCTGCAGTCCTGTGCCCAGAGACTTGTCCATGTCAACCAAAGCCAGGGCCAGAGGGAGATCCCTCAGCTGCTGTGGCAGGCAGGGCATGAGGCTGGACCATGCTTTTTCTGGGCTGAAAGCAGAAGAGAAGGATCTGAATGCAACAGGATATGGCCTAATAATTCCCTTGCTGATCCACAAATGGTAATAATAAAAATTATGGGGTTGCTGTAGGATGCAGCACAAATGTCTGTGTAGAAAAGAGATCATGTGGGGTTTGTTATCTCTCACTGAAACTGACAGATATGCTCGTGCTAGGAAAGAAGTGTACCACTGAAACACCTATAAAATGATCATTTGCACCAGCTCACCAGTCATTTTGCAAGTTCCAATGTTAAACATTGATATCTTTTGGAGAGTGTCAGCTGCCAGCATATTTTTCATTAGTTCATAGGCTGTCACATTATTGCACTCAACACTAGAAAGTGATGGCATTCTGAGACCCATGGAAAGCTGTTGTTCCTTTGTCATCCTGTCCTTCTCCACAGAAGGTCCTTTTCCATTGCATTGTATCATTTGAACTTGGGAGCAGTGTTTTACCTTGCTATGGATTTACTTCAGGCAGACATTGGTGTGATGGGTGTCAGTGACAGACTCTGCTCGCAACTGTGATGGCACAGCAACTTTGTCACCACTTCACTTCTGTTTTCAACTTCTCTGGCATCACCATTTAGGATATACTGGAAAAATAAACGAAATCCAGCCACAAAGTTCTTGTGCAAGCAAAATAAGATGCTGGGTTAAACCGTCTGCTAGAGCTGGCTGAAAGCTTTGCAATAAGGGGCAAGCTGCTTGTTAGAGGAGGTTGGAAATGGTGCGAGGAGGAATTTGCAGAATGAGACTGTACATCTGTGAGCTCTGTGCAGGCCTCTGGAGGCAGGGAGGGAGGGAGGGAAGGAGGTCTCCTCTTTTATTATCTGATGAACATCAGTCCATTTGGTCAGACTGCTAGGCGCCTCCTGGAGCTTAACCTCAGATTAGCATCTGCTTCATTTCAGGGTCTGTCTGATAGTGATATCAATAAACATCATCATCTTACAGTAAAAAACTGATAATTAAATCTGTGCCAGCTGACTCACTGTCTATTGTACCCTGGGGAATAATTACAGATAGTGAAGATTTAATAGATAAAGAAATGTATTCTGTATATCACTGAGTAATGAATATGAAGCTCTTGTAAGCACGATTAACTGCATATAATGTGTATCTGTAGATCATGTGAAATACAGCCAGAGGCAGGCTGAATAGCCTTGTGCTGGTGTAGTCCTGCTGTAAGTGGGTAATTCCTGTTAACCAGATTTGGACCTGTTACACCAGGATGGTAGCTTCAGGCCTGATCCATCTCCTTTCTGCTTTGCAAAGACCTATGGCAACTAAAAGGAGCACTGGAGGAAAGCCACAGGTGAACCTCCTGTCACATTGCATGTACATTTGCAATGAAGGGCTCTTGTCCTCTCTTACCATCAGGCTTTAGTTGGACAGACCTGCTCTTGAGCTACAAAAATCAAATTTTCATTATTTTCCTCTAGACTGCCCCATGGTGTTTGGTCAACAATCTCTTGAAGTGATGCAGCTGCACCTCCCACCAGTGACAAGGAGTAAGAGACATCCTGAAGGAAGGTGTGAGGCACGAAATGCTGTGAGCAAGGAGAGGGCTGACAAGCACTTTCTAGGGTTACATGTGAGGCCCTGTTAAAAACCAAGCATGGGAGAATCCTGGCTGGCAGAAACAGCTCTCCAAGGGCCTGGTGCACAGTAGTGCTGAGCATCCTGCTGAAAGCAGGGCTCAGCCCCCGGAGAGTGACGGGGCTGTGTTGCTGTCAGCCCCCATCCATCACTCGCCGTCCCTCCACGGCCAGAGCCAGGCTGAACTGAGGAAGACCAGGAGCTGGAGAGGGCTCAGCCTTGCAGAGGTGGGTGTTCAGCTCTGTGTGCTGCCAGCGGCTTCTTCATTGGTGCTGCAGGCAGGTTCAGGCTCTTAAGCTGAGGGGTTTGGGTTGGCCTATTGAGAAGAAAGAATGGCAAAAAAAAGAGAGAAAGGCAAAAAAACTGATTCTAACTCAGTGTATTCTATGATTCTATGATTTTGTTTCTCTAAACTGACATATTTGTACCTTCAGAAAAAGTCACTCTCAAGAAAGAAAATTTGAAGAGTGAATTGGAAGGAGACTAAAACAATATAAGTCTGCCATAAGCAAGAGAAAATTAAATCTCTTTCTTGTGTTTCAAATCAAGTCCTTTCTTGCTGGTTTGGAGGGGAAAAAAGGAGCAGGGAATGTAAAACTGTTTGCATAAGCACTAATTTAGAAAGAAATTCTTAGTAAGTAAATGGGTAAAAACTAGTTAAAATAGTTCAGCAGTGTGCACATTTATCTTCAGTCTATCTATCTGTTCAAGAGCAGTTGGTGTAATGCACCTAAGGCCATTTCTTCTGGAGATGGACCAAGGGACACAGTTTAATGTTTCTGTGATGGGGCACCATGTCATCAAACCTACATTAGGACTTGGCTCACTTCTGAAATATTGTCTGCAGGGTATTTGCAGACACTGCTACCCACTGTTGTACTGGGGAACACAGAGCCTGTACCTCTGAGTTTGGGATCTGCTCTGCAGAACAGGTCACAGAGCCAGTCAGAAATGAAACTCTCCCTGGAATCTTGCAGGATTTAATCTGAGGGTGTGAATTTAGTGCAGCTTGAGTTGTTTATGAACAAGGATATTTAAATAACTTTTCTAGACATTCCTAGATTGTAATACATTAAACGTTTATTTAGATTTAATTAAAAAGCTCAAACACTGACAACCCCTTCACCCCAAAACCTCACAGTACTACACTACACTGACTGTCAGAAGATTAAAGCAGAGGGAGGTGAAATAGCACAGTGCTCTTTATGTGAGAACACATAAAATAGGGATCTAGGGACCCATTTTTAAGGAATCTTTAGAGAGCAGAGATAAGCTGTTGCTACTTTAGCTGATCTCTTTCATTAAAACATGCACCTTTATCACAGATTAACACATATCATCATATCATAAAGCCACGATCCTGTTAATGTCAAAGGTAATTTGGGCTTTTATGGGCTATCAATTCAGTTATTGAAATAATTTGTATTAAAAATTGCTGTAGCTCTTTGTGTGTATTTAATACAGAGATACAACCAGAGATCTGTGACTTTATCAGTATTTTGAAGCAGTTGAAGCAGTGCTTCAAACTGATGCTAATTTGGCAGTGAAATGGGGGACTGAGGAAAGACAGTAGGACACATTAGAAGTTTTCACTGGCAGGAAAAAAAATCTCCTTTGCCACCGTTTATGCTGAAAGCTTCTGCTTTCACTTTTCCCATGTGGACAGTCCCTGTGGTTCAGCCATGTGCATTAACCCACTTAGCTGTCCAAAGGTGTCTGTTTGATGAAAGAAGGGAGAAACTTGTACCCTCTCTGCAGAGGACAGGAGGGACACAAGCTTTGTTTGGCTTAACCTCTTTGTCACAGTATTTTGCATTAGGAAAAGAAACTTTGTGTTTAGTGGTAGGTAAGAGCAGCAAAAGCTTTGGGGAGACTGGGGGTGGTCTCAGAGGGTCCGAATTTTGAATCATGCCTTACTGCAGGTTCATCCCACAGTGAGGTCCTGGGCCACTTGGAGAGAACCAAGAGTTCCTCCAGTGTTTTGGGCACATGGAGGCACCTCCAGTGCTGGCTGTCAGGGGCACCCTCACCTATAACCTGGGGTTAGAACACCAGGGGACACATGACCCCATCCTGCCCTATTTGTTGAATTTGATGTTTGGACAAAGGTTTGCCCTTTCTCTGGGTCCTGCAAACTGCTGTTGAGCTTTGCTACAGAGCTGCTCTGCAGCCCAGAGAGGGACAGCTTCTGGTAAGTGGCCATGCTTGGAGAAACCTGCCAGGAAAGCTTGTCTGTGCCATGGTGGAACACCATGGGTGGCCAGGTGGGCTGGAGGCAGCTGGGCAGCACACCCAGGGCTGTACCATCCCTCCTCTTTCTGGCAGGGGCTGCTGAGCCACGCAGGCAGGCACAGAGCTGGCAGTGCAGTGGGGCAAGAGAATCCCAAGGAGTTGGGATTAATTGGGTAACTTGTGCAAGTTGCTTTGAACATAAGAAAAGATGTAAAATGCCAATTATTACTATGAGGTGTCTAAAAACCCTTTTTGATTTACTGGTTGCTGTTTTCTATACTATGCAATAATAAAGGGGCTTCTGGCAAAAGGGACTGTTATTGTTAAAATCCAGAAGTAAAATTGGGTTATCCAGTGCTGTCTTGGAAAAATTATATAATTGCCCAACAAAAGTGAGACCAAAATTAAAGGAGTCGGACTTACATTAATGGAGCAGAGCCATCTCATGCCTTTGCTCTCTGAGCCATTCTGAAGTTCCTGGAAGTACACAGCTCATCCAGACACCTTTCTACAACACTAAATGTATTTTACTTGTGTTTCTTAGAGGAATGGTAGCTCAGTGTGTAATATTATTTCCCATATTTATAGAGCAAAAACTTCTACCCATACTCTTAAGTGATTCACTGATCTTAATGAATCCTGGCTGGAGAGAAACATTATTTGTATTTTTGATCAGGGCACCTGAGGCATTCGGAGAGTGAGTAATTTTTGTGAGTGCAGAAAGGCACTTACATCCACCTGTGCAACCTGCTCTTCTCTGTGGCTGCATTTACTAAAGGTGGGGGGACTCTGGCACTTGGGGCTCAGTAGCACCCTGGTGGATGGTGCCAGTATCAGCCCTCCTCTGTCCTTCTCTCCTTGTCCTCAGTGTCCTCTACCTAAAGCTAAAATGCCAAACACTTTCAAAGGTCTGGCTGCTTCTGCAGACTTCCTGGTGCCCTTTTTCATTGCTTCCAGTATTTTCCGGTTGTGCGGGAGCTTCCACAAATTGACACAGTGGAAAAAAATAACGCAGGATACCAGGATTTGTGTCTAAACTGGGATCAATTCCCAGGTCCCAGGTCACCTGCTTGCCTTGGCCAAACATGTCACCATCACTCAATGACACCTGCACCCATTGCTACTGCTTCCAAGCGATGGAAACCTCAATGCACAGGAGAGAAAGGAGCTGTGACAGCCTCCACCAGGTCCCTGCACGAATCACCAGGACAACATGATCCTGGGCTGTGCCAGGGGCACGTGTGCCACACAGCATGAGCAAAGTCAGAGTTCAGCAGCACCTCCCTGAATCCAAGTGGAGCCCACCTGGTCTCCGACTCTTTCCAACTTCTCAAAGCATACAAAGGAGCTGACTGGGGCAGGATCACAGCCTGTGGGAACTGTTGGGCAAGGGAATGGTACAGGCTCTCTTCCAGCAGGTGGTTTTCCATGTGGGGAATCAGAAGGAAAATAATTTGTAAACCACTGTTATTGAGACGATGTCTATTTGTTTTCTAGCTCCTGGTAGACAGCTTGAGCATGAGAAACTTTGTGCCAAGGCAGCAGATGGATGGACGATCATAAAAGCTGGGGCATCTCAGTTGAGCTCCCCACTGGCTTTACACTACACACTGTTTTGTCCCTTATTTTCACTTTCACTTTCCCAGTTCCTGGTATTGGCAACGATCATGTCAAAATGCACAAGTGCAAGTCACCAACCCAGGGAGCTTACATTTCCTTTGGAGCTGTAAAATAAGATTATTATTTTATTATATTTTATTTTATTAAATAAATAAATAAATAAATAAATTTTATTATTATATTTTAATTTATTAAAAGCCCAACCTGTACTGCTGCCTGACAGCGCCACTAAACAAAGATGTGAGCTAATTTGTATGTACTTAAAAACATGACTGGTGTTTCTCCTAAAGCTCATATCAAACCTTTTTGGGGACATGTTGGGAGAATTTGACAATAATGACTATGTATTAGAGAAAATACATAGCAACAGCATTGTATATGTTAGGGGATTTGAGCATTTTTTTTTCCTTTTTGGGAAATGAAGTATCTACAGTAAATTGCTTTGCTTTATAGTCTCCCCAAACTATCAATTGGGAAGAAGTTTCACAAAATATGCATTTAAGGAATAGAAACGAGAACTATTGTTTTAATATGACAGGCATGAAGGTAAAGAGATAAAGCCCAGATTTAATTTCTGTGCAGAAATGTGTAACTGGGGAAAGAAAAAGGGGATTTGGAGAGTTTGATTTAGAAAGAGGTTCTTTTTCCTCCAGGAAAAGTTGAAGATTTGTGCTGGGCTCTGTGTGGTAGCCAAAGAACTTTTTTGGGAAAGCAGGAGCCCACTGAGCTGTAGCCTGGGTAATCTGTCCATGAACAACCAGAAGTTAACTCTAACTCTGATAAAACAAGCTTTAAATTGCCAAGGGGTTCAGTGTCTCTGGTTTTCAGAGTATCTTGCAGGAAGATCAGGAATGAGGCTCTAAACTCCATTGGAGGCTTGTCATGTAGTTTTTATTTGTAAGATAATTGTGTGCTGGAGTCTGGTTATGGGCATTTGTACTCAGTGTTAACATCTTCTTTCATTTTATTGTCCAACCATTTTAGATGTGCGGTTTTACATGGATTAAATTAGGATGTAACAGTTGTTTAGTCTTCTGCTCAAAATAAGTGCATTTAAAAAAAAAGAAGCTGTAGCATTTAAATGAAGGGCATTTAATGAGTGCATACCCAGAGGAGCTGCCACTTCACATAAGTGTGAAGGCAAACTGTGTAGCAAGCTAACACAGAGAGCTGGTTTCTTTGTGTGTTGGTTCTGCTCACCACTCAGTATAATCAAGAATTCAGGAACCGTTCAACCTAACCCAGAAGAATAAAAGCTCTTTTGAAGCATGCTGTAGAAGAATGCTGATAGCTTTTCAGTATTTATTATATATCCTGTAATATAAAGGGAAAAAATGACTCAAATTTGCATTCAGCACATAACAGTAAACACTAATGTTGTTATTTACCATCTTCCAAAAACATATATATTCAGTAATGACACACAGGCCTGGATGGCTGGGTTAATCTTTACACCTGAATTTATGAACCTGTTAACAAGCCTTCCCATTCTCTCTGAAGGAGGGGGGCATAAACACTGTAATTTAATCAGAAAGCTTTTGACCTTAGCACTATCTATGGGATTCCTTGTTTCTCACTGAGGGTGTATAGGAGTATGCTTGAAAGTCAGTATTGCAAAAATATGTTTGCTATGAATTAACATTTGAGTGAATTTTGGCAGCTATTTTATGTCTGGTTTTGTCTGTTCTCTGGTACAAAACTTTATCTGGAATATCTGAGAGGAGCTACATTCAAACTCTAAATGCAAAAGTATTCAGTGAAACAGAAATATATATAAGCCACACAGTTAGTTTTGCTCTCTCAGCCAAGGGCTGGAAGCAGTCCCAAACATGGCCAATAACAGCTGAGCAAACCTCAGTCTGGAACATTAGGTGTTTCTTTGCACTCTGACTTGGTAGATAATTATGAATTTACTTATTGAAGTAATTGGTAAATTCAACAGTTGCATAGATGTTTGCAGAGTGGTATTTGCAACTAGAGTTTTACAGAACAAAACAATTCTTTTAGCAGTTGTAAAAAACAAAACACATTTGAGAAAATTACAATTATTCTCAGATCTCTGCAGATGGAAAGAGACTTACACCATGGGATGTATTATTTGTTGAGAATCAGTTTTTCCATCTCCAGTTGTGGATGAAAGAGAAAATTCAAACTGATCAAAAATTACAGAGCTGTTACAGAGCTGTACCTGTGAGGTTTAAACTTCAAGTAGGTGAGAGCTCAGAAATGAAAAAGAGCCATTTCCACGTGGCTGAATTGAGATGATGACTAGGTATGAGATCCTTTTGACACAACCTTGGTCCAAGCAAGAAATTGCTTGGAGGGGTTGAAAGAGTGAAATTTGTGGAGCGCATAGGGAGAAGGAGAAGACAAAAGGGCAAAGCTAACTGCAGTGTTTCAGACCTCACCAAAACCTCTGGATGTCAAGGAGATGCATTGTGAAAGCTTTGGTCATACTCTCTTCTGCCAGACATTTCTATTGTCTCCTGTTTCAGGAGATTGAAAGAGGAAACTTTGGAAATACTGTGTTAGCTAACATTGCTGACCGAGATTTATGGGTTTAAAAAATTTGGTGAGCTTTAAAAGTAAACTTTGAAGTGGGTTTTACTGATCTGTTTGATTTCCACATGGGTTCAAAGATTGGCCCTCAGGAACAAGCTGTGACTATAACAGCAAAGCAGCAAACACTGCCTCTTATTTTGGCTGAGAGAGGCAGGATATTCATGTTCGGAGCAGAAGGCAAAGACTGCTCTATGTTCATCTCTTTCAGGACACCACTGTACCTGAGCCCTTGCAATACCAGAGTATTTATCTTTGAGAAGGTCTGATAGAGCATCATAGGACTACTATTCTCATTTACAGGTGGTGGAATCCAGAAGAGAATGTGCTATGACAGAAGCATGTTTGAGGCAGAAAGGTGAGTCTCATTATCTCACAGTTTGCCCACATGGAACACACATTCCAGAAAATAAGTCTTTTGGGGGCTCAGATAACAGACTGATTTAAAATGTGTTTTCCAAAAGAAATGAACATTATTCATTTTCATTGCTTTCCAGGTGTGCTTATTCACAGTGAGTACTTTGAACAGCTTTATGGACTGCTCCTTCTCCAACCCTGTGATACTCTTCCATGAAACTATGCCACCTCTTCCACACTTAATGTGTCTCTCTTCTACCATCTCTTAATGCCTCTCTGCCATTTTTATCTGCACTGAAAATGTTGGTGACATTTATTGCTCTACTAATTACTCCACTTGCAAAAACTGAATTGTGAACCTTTCCTTGAGTATCTTGGCTCACATGCTTTTCACTTGAGTCCTCACAAAATTACAGGGCTCCTTTCTCCTCAGTCACATTTCAGCTGCTTTTCACTCTCACCTCCCAGTGGTTTGTGGACCCTTCCCCTCCAGTTCTTCCCTCTGCTTACTGGGGTTGCTTTCTCTTTTGTCTTTGTGAGATGCTGTCACACAGCTCTAGCAAGCCATGTGTGAGAGAGATTCATTGCAAACTAATGATAGTCCCCGTGTTTATTTGAGTTGCTGTCATGTTTAGTCTCCATCAAGGCAGAGTGAGTGGCTGCATCACTGCCTCTCACTTACAAGCTTGTGTTAAATGTCATTTTCAGCATGTGTTATAAAACACCACATGGTGAAGATAATCCATTTTGTTAGTTCTGAAACTTGAAACCCCTGTCACCAGATGCCAGAAGGAGCCCCACATAGGTTGCATAAATGACTTTGTTATAGCCAGGCTAGATGCTGAAGTCACAGATTTGTGCCATTGTTAACTGCTTGAGCAGAAGTCCCTGGCAGGAAAATTTACACTGACAACACAGCATAACTTGGTTTATTATGAAGTCAGGTGGTAGCAGCATCCAGTTTTGTCCAGCAAGCACCCACAGCTCTTCGCCCTCCTGCGTGTTAAAAGGCGCTCCTGCTGTAGACAGCTGATCATTGACAAAAGCCATATTGACTGATGTCCTAATGCATTATTGACCCTGGACAGGGTCATCCCTGGGTGCAGCTCAGATATTGGGTGCGGCAATAGCAAGGAGAAAGGGCAGATGGGAAGACTTTTTTGGAATCAAGATCCAGCTGAAAACACACAGCTCATAATGATGGTGCTTGCCTAAAGAATCAGATAGTCATGAGAATATATCAAAGGTAGCTGTGGAGTTCTTTTGTCTCCAGTGGCTCATGAGTGAAGGGCACATAGACAACCATCAGTTAAATTAGAGCAGGGAAGCTGGAGTGCAACATATTCATTTCTTTGTAGCTCT
The DNA here is from genome assembly GCF_015832195.1 of Motacilla alba alba. Classification (NCBI taxonomy): domain Eukaryota; kingdom Metazoa; phylum Chordata; class Aves; order Passeriformes; family Motacillidae; genus Motacilla; species Motacilla alba. The sequence goes on along the minus strand of NC_052019.1, from coordinate 45,864,109 downwards.
CTCTGTACAGAGTAAATGACTCTTTAACACCATGTTCATGAAAATAACAATCTTTACTTTTGCTCCAAGACTTCTCTGATTCTGAGTGATTTCAAGGTATCAGAGTAGCCTCTCAACTCACTGGGACACTTTGGTTTCAGTCTCCAACCTTCTGACCTAATCTCTCCCAGTTTAGACATTCCTCAGTATTAAGAGGACCCTCTCCATAAAGATGAAAGGATTGGCAGCACAAAACATCTCTTGGGGAATGGCATTGTCCTCCACCAGGTAAGAATTGCCTTGACAGGATATCAGGAAACAGCCCGAAGCTCAGGAGTCCTCCACACTTGGGACAAAAGGCCTTCTGTGCACCTCACATGTGGGACAGGTAAGGTGTGTGTTCATCCAAGCACGCCGTGTTTTAGAAAACTCGTACGGCACCAGGCAGGGAAAGGGCTCCCCACAGGAGGGACAGCTGATGGAGAATTGCTTTGCTGACTCGCCCATTTCTGGGGAGGAGGTGGGATGGTCAGCTGGGTCAATGTCGCACTGTTTCCATGTCGGGCTGGTCCAGCAGAGGGGGCTTTTACACAGAGGAGAGGCAGCTGGAGTGTGCAGCTCCCGGCGCGCAGGTGCGAGCGCTCCTGCAGCAGGAAACAGCATTCCGACCACAATCCACTCACTGTGTCTTCTATGTAAACACAGGCATGGGGTTGTTGCATTAAATTTGCCGTGCAGGAGACATTTCCCATTTTTATTAGTGCCTGGAGCACTCACCTGGTGCAGTATTGTTATGTCTGTTAACAAAATATTCCCTTGTCTTCACTCCACCTTCCCAGTCATAGGATGTTTCAAAAGTTGCTATAAAAAATGCTCACACAGGTGAAAAGTAGGAGCAGTGATATGATCCTGGAAAAAGTAATTATATAGAACCTCAAAATATTTTAGAATTACATTCATGCAGCACCTAGAACGGATCACTATGACAAAGCAAAAGCTCTGTTTGTGGCTCTGACATGTCTTGTTTGATAGTTTAGTTAGATTCCTGCACATGGAAAATTAAAACTCCACAAAATAAAAAAATGGTTATTTGTGCAAGCAGGGCCTCAGTGAATAAGCAAAGCTTAAGGCCTCATTTTTGACCACTAAGCCCCAATCCTTGCTATTGAAAATCCATGTAAATTCTGCCACCATCACTGGCCAAGGGTGACCACTGGAAAAATACAAGTTGATTTTTAGACAGTTACAGTTTTTCTATAATTTGCTGTATATGACAGAAAGATTGATTATGCTTTTAGTACCGTTTTGCCTAGTAGCTGCTTGAGGACTTCTTTTGGCCTTTTTCTGCAAGTTAAGTACACTTTCTTGGTCATATATAATCCTCTGGAATAAAACCCATCTGTTCCTGTTTAGAAAGTGAACTCTTACAGCTTTACTACTAACCATACAACTTGGTAATTGTGAGTTTTATGTTTCTTAGCAAATACTTTGTACAGCTCTAGCTTGGAAAAAATAATGGAGGAAAACTCATTGAGGGTTGCAATAAAAAACATAGCAGAACAGGGCTGAAAAGAAATCCAGTAGCTTGCCTGATTCTTTCTGCTCCAGGATAGGAACAACTACCTTTATAAGAATATTGTATTTTATTATCATATCGTATCTTCCTAATACATTGTTCAATACTTCCAGTGGTGGAAACACCACACCACAGCCATGCCTGCAGTACACACTGCAGTACCTGTCTCTTCTTCCCACTACCCTATGTGTCACCTTGAGACAGTGTGAGCTATAAATCCTTCACTCAGTTTGTGGATGCTTTGAAATATTATAGATGAGACCCAAAGGTCAAGCCATACATCTCTTTTAGAGCAAAATTTTCTGACTGACCTTCCTCAAAATGGTGGGTTTGCAAATCAGCATCGCTGAAACTATGGGGCTTTCTGATTTATGAAAAATTAGGAGTGAGTCAGAAACCAGGATCAAGAAACATGATTTCATTTTAGCTTATGAGTAGGAGTGGAGAAAAATGTCCCCCCACAAAAGCCTTTGTACATGCCATGAAATGAATAGCCAAATGGTAACTTGCATATATGTTCATGTTTGTGTCTGAAAACAGGATTAGCTTCCTCCAGAGAAGGAGATGCTTCGTAGTTTGCATGCTTCAGAAAAAGCTCTGTGAGGGATATTTCACAAAGTTTTGAAACTATGTGACAAAATGGAACAAGATGTTCTGCTGGGTCCAGTCATTTTGACTGAAAGACACCGAAATATTACAAGTTATTGCTGCCCCTGAAAATTTCTGCCTATCCCCAGAACAAGTTTGTAAAGAATTAAAGGAAATGGATCACTATAAAAAAAAAAAAATCAAATCTCAGCTGATACATAAATAGTTAATAATTCAGAGTTAATGTGTAACCTAGGGAGAGCAACAAACCACTGATCCTTGTTTGCTCTTTAACACACTGAGTAGTGACTGCCTTTGGACAAATGAGAATAACTTTGCCAAGATTTCCTGTAAGCTGTTTCTGTGGTTTGATACTCTAAGGGAAAAATTATACAGTGAATTAAGAGAAGAGCTCAGGCTGTGTTATGTCTTGGTGTGCTGACAAGGGGTAAAAAAAAATGTGTTGAAAGGATGCAACTGTGAGAATGGCCTGCACTCAAAGTTTTATGTAAAACCAGACAGCCTACATTTGGGCAACTAAAGACCTGACCACCTTGTAGCGAAGCCCAAGCAGCCCTACATCTTAGCTGAGGCTGGCAAATGCTGCTTCAGTGCAGGCACGAGGCATCTTCAGCACCTCAAGGTTTTCTGGACAGAGTGTGCCTAGCCAGAAAGTCCCTTCTGACTAAACCCCCCCCAGCCTGGCACTGAGAGCAAAGACACTGGCAGAGGAAGAACTGAGGAATACATGCCCAGAGCCTGGCTGAGCTGGTGCAGCCCTGCAGTGTGGTGTTGCTGTGTGCTGCCTAGCTGGATTAAAATTGAAGCCCCAGTTACCACTGCCCCAGATCACCCACCAAACTCCCACAGCAGTGTGCTGCAATACCCATCTGCCAGGAGTAATGGCAGGGCAGTGGAATGGCCTAGGAGGCAGATCTCCTCCTCTTTCTCACTGTTTCTTTCTGGATTAAAAATAAAAGGATAACAAACCATCTAATTTGCTGTGTTTTACACACAGATCCTCTAGTTAAGACTGTGAATTTAATTCTAGTAATGCTCTTTGATCTTTCTCCGTTGGCAAGATTTTTACAGTCTGAACTGCAATTGAGTGAATTGTCATAGAATAAGGATTCTTCTGACAGTTTTTAGCATTGCCATTTAAAGCAATTTTTTTGGATCAATAATATAGCGCTTTGTTGTTGGTTTTTTTTTTAGTGTAGCTGCTGAAAATCCCTGTGGTAGTCAGGCTGTTAGGAAAGATATATTTGCTTCAATATACTTTATGTCAGATTCCTGGAAAATAAGTAACTGCATCATAAGAAAGAAAAAGAGTGGCTTCTGTTCCCAAACACGAATCTGTCTTGTTGAAAGCTCTGAGCATCCACTTTGCTTGGATTGTGTATGTTCATTCTTTCTTTGATCACCTCATTAAAGATGAAGAAATGATTGATTTGCTCTACTTTGTTCTGGCCTTAACTACATTGCAAGGCGTGTGAGACAAACAAAGACTCCTCAGAAAGGAGAAGAAGGAAAATGAGAAGGAAAGAAAATATTGAAAGGTCTCCTGGCTTTGTGAGTTAAAGCAAAAAAAATTGATACTGACAGTTCTTCTTGTGGCAAAGCATAGACCTGCAGAAATTAAGTGTTTAACTTCTCAGGAGGTTGGTCTCCCGGCTGATGTATTGCCTAACAGCAATGCAAGCCATTCATGCTAGTCCACGTGCTCACCATGCTCGTACAGATCCTTTCTGGAGAGGGAAAGATCAAAGATCACTCTCTCAACTCAGAAAAAAATTACTTAGTCCTGCTAAAATTCCTTACATCATTGCATAACTGCTCACCTCTGCTATGGAAAGCAATGGAAAGACGGGACAGCAATTTGTGCTAGTTGGTTCCCTGCTGTGAGATGAACTCATGCTCACTTGGAGGCCAAGTCCTAATCAGAGCCTCTGTTTGCTCCTCACAGTGCTCATCCCCACATTTATTCCAGCCTCAGTGTATCTATCTTCCCACTGGCTGTGTAGGATTACAGTCCAGAGGATTAGACCACTTCTGTGTTCACCATTTCCTAAGGGCTAGTCTGTCCCTTTGGGCTGCTGACTTTCTGGGTGACTCCTTCAAGGACAAACCTTCACAAGGCCTTATTAACAGCTGTGTGTAACACTGATCAATGAAATAGCAAGAAGTCTTTAAAATTTTCTTAAGAGAGAAAGTGACACTGGAGCACTTAGTCCTAGTGAGTGGAAATAAGATTAGCTTTTTACCTCCATTTAATTTTCTCAGTCTTCTCAAGGGGATGCTGCCATCTTTGCCAATTTGCATTGGGTAAGTAGTTCCCCACTGACTTTCTGGCTGGCCTGTGTTATTTATGTGAACACCTCCTACTCTGTCAAACATTCCCCCAAATCACCTAAGCACCACATTTAATGTAGAGAAAACCCTGGGGCTAGTCCATAGTTTGTAGGTTTGGAAGATTAACTCAAAAGCATGAGTGATGTCTGAAATGTTGTTTCATGCATCTGATGAAAGAAGAGAACTGCTGGGTTGACCCATCTACCGTCCACATGCAATCATCCCCTGCTCTGCTTGCCTGGGACAGTGGTAGGAGGAGTGAGAAGGGAGCTAGGAGGAAAGGGACAGCAGGTGGGAGTGAGAATGTGCATCTGAAATGCACAGATTCAGTAGGAGTCATGGAGGGACCTGACTGACACACCTGAGAACGTTTCACCATGCTGTCAGCTCTAAGCTGATACAGGTTACCTTGGCTTGCAGTCGTCCCTCTGGTGCTCTGAATACTGCCTGGGAAATCAGAGAGCCATGTTTGTCTCTGGAGAATGGTTTTATCAGTCCCCTTATGGGCAAGCAGGCCACACTTTTTCCATGTCGTACTGCCCTTCTCCTTAATGGGCCAAGGATGCTGGCTGGGGCGGCACCAGAGGTGCTTCCCATGCCAGAGCTCTGCCAGTGATCCAGCTCCTCAGGGCCACCAGATTGGAATTGCTGGTACTCCCACCTGTCTGATCCATCTGTCAAAGAAAGGCAACACAGGGCTGTTGGTGTGACTGTGCAGGGTGAGAGCATGGCTGTTGGGTGGGGCTTTCCCAAAGGTGTGGGAAATGCTGCTTCCACACCCTGCTCTGCTTGATTTATATCAGGATTGATAAGGGAAGGCATCTCTTATCATCTGTTCATCAATCAGACAAGGTCTACTAATTGAAGAGACAGTGAACAGAGCAGGTTTTCTTCACAGCTCCTGCATTCCCTTTTAGATACAAAATACTTTTATGGGAGCAGGAATGTGAACTACGGCCATTTACACAGGAAAACCAGATCCACCAGGCTACTGAGTGAGGCTCTCCATTGCAAATTCTCTCTGGTTTACCTAGAAGCAAATGAAACTCTCCAGCAGGAAGCAGCTAGTTAATGTGTGTAAAAGAATGGAAATCAAAAGTGCTTAGGGAAACTGTGGGACAAGTAGCACTGAGCCAGCCCTTATCTGGTTCTCTGGTTCTGTTCTCTGAATTTGTCATGTTCAGTGCTTGTCATCTTGTACTGTTACATGAGTATTTAGACAGGGAAATCAGTTTAGTTAGCCCTTTTTTCCCAAGCAGAACATCTGAAAACTCCATTAAGAGAAGTCTGCAGACAGGAGGAGTAACATGACTTTTTTTTAATTTGAAGGCTGTAAATTTTTATTCAAGGGACTGATGTTTTACTAGGTAGTGAAGCAGCCTGATTAGCAAATTCAGGACTCTTGCACTTGTGGAAAACAACAACAGAGCAGCTGTCATTTTCAGGCCCACATTACTTTTAGCAGGATCTCTACACTCAGGCTGGTGTCCCACGGAGTATCCAAATTACTTTTGGGCTTTCTTTTGCATTTCAGACAGGTCAGACACGGCATGGCTGACAGTGCTGCTGTAACAGGGTAGGGCAGTGGCTGCACTGCAGCTCAGATGCAGTGGGTGCTTCCCACCTTTCTTGGGGAGAGCCTTCAGGTGGCCACCAGGCTGTATAAGGCAGGAGTCCAGAACTGCAGCGTACATCATCCACTGGTTTTCATTTTTAATTTCCACGACTGAGTAAAAAAAAAATTCCTTCTCTCTTGAAATGTCCCCATAGCTCCTCTTGAGGGCTTCCTATGTGGATGATCAAAGAAAGCCCCAGAGACATTCACTTTCTTCCCATGATACATGTCTTGGCACAGATATTTGTTATTCACTCATTTGCAGTCACTTCCTAGTTCCTGCCTGATCTCAGCTCTCTTGTTTAGAAAGCAGGAGTTTTTGGAAATGGGAGGTTTCCCCCCTTATTAGAGTGATTGAGAGGGTTGTCAAACAGGTATTTTTTCCCCTGGAAGCTGTGCAGCATTAAGCAGTCAGGTACTCTGCCAGTCATTTTCTCTCCCAGTTTTTGCACATGCCTTACTTACATGCCAAGGTGAGCTTTGCTCATGGGTCACAGAGAGCCATGGCTGCACGGTGGACACATGCTTAGAATTATGTCTCACCCACACCCTCACAGGACAGCTTCATCAAAACCCAGTCCTGGTGGAAACTTGTTTCTTTTCCTTTCCTCCAGATTCTATCCAGAAAACCTCAGGTAGGCTTACATGTGAAGGAGATACAGAAAAAACACTCCTTCTTCCTGTGCTGTGCTCCCAGGGAGTAGCCATATTTTCTTCCACCAGGGCCGACTTTACCTACTTGTTAGTTTGTACAAATGCAAACATCCAACATTCCCTTTCCAGATCCTGAGGAAGTCTTCTTTCCTCCAGCCTGTGACTGAGTATGATGAGACAGAGTAAGAAATTGCATCAGGGCAGGCAAACTAAAGCCCATTTGATGCCTGCTCCTGAGGCTTCTGCACGGGCTTGCTTGGTGTCCCCTTGCAGGCTGGCCTGCCCAAGCTCCTCAATTTCCCTCTCTGTCTGCAAACCCCGGCCCCCTGACCCCTCCACTGCCTCCAGAGCTCAGCTGGAGCAGTCCTTCCTCTCCTCCTGAGCTGCAGCAGCAAAAGCCCAGGCACACTGTGATTTTGGGATTGGTGCTCTCTGCTCTTAGCCCGCAGTTTAGTAGCAAAATGTATTTCTAGGGAAAAAAAATACTGGCTGATAAAACCAAGGGCTGCTATTCCAGCCCACAGCGACTCTCACAGGTGCCCTGCTGCTGCTGCTGCTGCCGCCCTCCCTGCCCAGGGGCTCGGTGACACAGGCTCTGCTTGCAGGCAGTGCACCAAGAATCAAAGCTTTCCAGGCACCCAGGCACATACTCGTGTTGACCTGCTCATCCAGGTCAACACAATCCATGTGCTGCCAACTGATGATGGAAGGCTGGCGCAGAGGTCTTCCCTTCGTGCTGTGTGCCAAAAAGGAAGCTGAAGCTGGGAAGGGCATGGTATTTCTCAGTTGGAAAGCAACTCGGGAAAAAAAAATCTTGGAGGCCAACTTCTTCCATGTACTTTGTGTTTGAAGTGAGTCATTTGTCTACAGATCTGTCACCTCTCTGGTTAGCTGATCACCCAGTCATGCTCTCTTTTGGCAAGGAAATTCCAGGAGCCACTTGATGGCTTCCTTCATGGGAATAAAGTTTGTTCCAAGCAGGAATAGAGACAGTTTTTCCTTGAATTTTCAACAAAGATAATTTTTTCTAAGTTTCCTTTAAATCCTGGTGCCAGAGGAAGAGGAAGAAGAGTTACCACAAGAACAAAAATAAGCTTCTCCTAAATTTCAAGCTGAGAAAGAAAACCTACTAGCTTAGGATCCAAGCTTGTGATGAAAGCTGGGAAGTATTTTTCCTGAAATTACAGATTCCAGAAATTTTTAATGTGAAAAAAAACTCTTTTATTTTTTTCCAGGTCCAGCTGGTAGAAGGAAGGTAAATACTCCCTCATCCCTCAAAATACCATCTCTGGAGAGAAGGAACTTGTGAAGAGCAACAGTCACTGGCCAGCCAGGTGCAATCCAAGCGTAGGATCACAGGCCATCACAGCACCCACTGCCCTCTTGGCTAAGCATGTGAACAGGCAGATTGCCACAGACACAGTGCTTGCCCCTCAAATCCCATCTTTGGGAGGAGTGGAAGAAACAGAGAAAGGCAGGGCAGTAGAGGGTCTGCAGATGGACAGTGCATCTGTGGTAATTTTGTACTGCAGAGCAGAGACTGGTGACACCAGCACGGCCTCTCATAAATCAGGAGAGGTTCTTCGAGGCCCTTTTTGTGCACATCTTCTAACTCCTCTCCAAATGGAGAGCTGTCAGGCTAAGTGAGGGCATTTGTATCCGTGTGAAACATGAGTAAAGTAATGAGTGCCAAGAATTTTGTTAAAAGACGGTTCATGCCTAGAGAATAGGTCACACAAATCCCCTGCCCTCTAATTATGTCATCAAGATTTTAATTTTGTGTCTTTGAAAATGTTTTTAAGGTTTAAGGGTCCTGATGCAATAATTACTCAAAAGCATAGAATTCATAACAGTTCTGCTGGTGAAATATCTATTTTTAAGAAAAACTCTGACTCCCATTCTACCATTGACATGACCAACAAGGAGATTAGCCTCAGCTAAAATATAAAAATATGTTTGTCTGGATATTTCTTTATGTTTGTTTTGGAAGCTTTCCCATTTAATTATGGCAGTATTCAGCTCAAGCTGTAAATGTGGACATAAAGAAAGAACTGATGAGTCATTCTTTACTGAATGCTACTTTGTAAAATTAAAGGTCTACAGTTTAATTTGATTTTTTTTTATTCTAACTATTCCACCCTCTACAGAGCTGTAATCCCTGTAAGGTGTATATTGCTCAACAGCATAAATAGTCTTTGTGAATTCAAGAAGAACCATTGTATTCCTCTTGCACAATTTATGACTATTGCTATGGAACAGCTCAACCAAATAGCAAGTAGGCCTGGAAGTTTCATGTTTGCAGCTCTTGTAAAGGATTTTGAAAGGTGGTGGATAATATTATCTTACTTTTAGGAACCAGAGAAATGCATCTAATTTGAGCTTGCCAACAAAAAGAGTATTTCTTTGTATGAAACAAAGAAATATCTTGTAGATACCTGACCAGAACTTTGAGAAAGTTCAATAAGTAGCTTAAACTCTGGAGGCACGTAGAATGACTACTACTGCCTTACCCAGATAGTGCCTGTCTTATTTAGGCAATCTGAGTAAAAAAAATAGAATCTTTACCTGTCTAATTAACTCTGAGAGGGTAAAGATTGGGTTCAGTACAAAACAGGAGCAGCAATTTTGAGAGCTCATCAGTAGCTGCACTTAAGCCCAATGTTATCAGGGGGAGAAACAGAAAGAAAAGAACTTATCAACAAACATATTGTGGCTAACAGCAGGTTCACAACTGACCAGCCACAAGCACTTTTAGGCATCTCACCAAGCAGTCAGTCATTAAGCAATGAATAGAAATAATGGTAAGTGGAGAGTTTGGTAAAGGAACTGGTTCAGTTCATCACAATACCACAGTCACATCTCCGTAGGCTACTGCATGTGCAAAGCCTGTCCTTGGTGTTATTCTTAGTGCTTCCATTTCTGTGGTTTGTTTGGGGACATGCCTGAGGCTCACATTTTCTAACTCTTGCACCAGAGAGGACCCAAGTGCCCGGCCATCCCAAGCTTTTGGCAGTCCTGGCATTGGTAGCAACAACGTGGCTGTGAGTGTCTCCTCAGACATGTGGTGAGTTAAAGTGACTCTTTCCCTGTTTCACCAGGCAGCATTCTGGAAAAATAATTCATGTCCTTTCCCTCTTTTCTCCTCTGTCAGGCTTGCCAGTATATTAGAGAGGAGCTACACAAGGAGAAGGCTTTGCTCAGAGTAGTGGCCACAAAGCCAGAGGTGACCTGTGTGCCTCACTCCAGCTCAGAAGGGGATGACTGAGGAACAGGAGGCTGTGTGTAGAATTACAGCAGGTAAGAATTTACGAAACAAAAGGTCTGCAAAAATACATTACAGATCTTAAACCCAGAGTGTCTGCCATACTGAAGGATTAAGCTTATCAGTACAAGTAAAGAATGGTTTGCTTCAAGCATTATTGCTTAATTTCAAAATTAAAAATGTCAGCTGCAGAATGACCAACTTGCTGGGGTCTGATGTTCACACTTCACTCTGCAGGCAGCTGACCAGCACTGTGGGGTTTTGACTGCTGAGAACTGTCCCACTGAAGAACTAATTCATGAAGGACTGGCAAGTGCATGTTGCATATGGAGTTAAGTCCTTTTTGAAGGCAGAATCAGGAACAAAACGGTATTCTCTAAACTTGCTTTATAGCTGGTTGCCATTTCACAGCACTGCTTGTAACACTAAAGTTCACAGTTTGCAAGGGATACTTTCAAGCAGTGAGCTGTTATTCACAATGAAAGTTTTATGTTCTTTTTAAAATCTCCTGACTTTAAAAAAACTCAGTTGCTGCCTTTTCAGAAAATTACTCCAGGAAGTTCTATACATCAAATATTCACCTATGAGACCTTTGCAGTTAAAATATTGGTATTTTATATATATAAATGCACACATACTTTTGATGAGTTTTCTAGATTTGTACAGAATTTGAGCAGCAAAGTTAGCTCCTGGTTCCTCTTACTGCCGCTATTATACACAAAGGAGTTTGAGAAAGAAAAAAAAAAAGAAAAAGAAAAAAGAAAATTAAAAAGACTTTGCACTGTTGAGAGCAATGGAATTTTAGAGAGACACTTGTACAGTCTGGAGTTACTGAAGCTGCACATGGTTGAAGGTCACTTCTTTAAAAGAGTGGGAAGCTCTCCCTGCCGAGGAGCGATGCACATGCACCAGCCCTGGGCAGGCAGAGAGCCCAGCTCAGGGGCTGCTCAGCCTCTCTGGGACTCAGGGGTCAGCAGGTGGCTCTGGCTGTGCTGATGTACCAGAGACATCACAGCATGTCCTGGATTGCCAAGCTGTGGCAGAGGCTTTTGGTCAGATGCGCAGTATCTGCAGTTATAAAAAATACAGGCTTGGGGAAATCTGGCTGGGTAATGATGACAACCAGTTTGTCCTCTTTCAAATACCAGCAACTTTTTCTTTCTGTTTTACATCTGAAGTTAATTTTGTAGAAGTTAAGTGCTTTTATTTTCCAACTTAAGACCCTCAAGTTCATTAGCATTACCCTACTGAGGAAGGTGGATGGGAAAGGAGCCTTTTTGTTGTCCAGTTTTTGCTGGCTCCTTCATTGAATCGTCCCTGTAGTGTTATATGATTTCAGAAGACAGAGATGTCTTTGTTCCTGAGGCTCCCATGCAGTGTTGCCTTGCCAAGCTTGCTCTCTCTGAGCCATGCCATTTTGTGTGGTGGCCTGGAGCCCATACCAGTCCCATGGGCAGCATGCAGGACCTGCCAGTGGCATTTCTGCTGCCCTGCAGGACAGTACACAGCCTTAAAACAGCAGCTACCTCCTCCCCTGCTAGAAACAAATAATTTTCTTTGCTCAGAGAAAAGCCCTTTTTGCCTCATTTACTGATGCACAGACTGAGGCCCCACCGTGGGGTGGCAGAGCAGGGAGTGAACAATATTTTGTCAAGGCAGTGCAAGAAGTGAGCAGCCCCTGAGTACCAGAGGGCTGCTGCATGTTGCTCACCACCTCCCACAGCACCAGGGATGGGCAGTTTAGTGAAGGGAGGTCACAAGTGCTTACAGCTGCATGGAAGAGAGCAACCCAGGGCCAACACTGTGTAAGCCCGTGGTAGCAGGCTCTTTGGGATTTCCTATGGTTTCCTCATACTGAGCAAGCCAGGTGTTGCCAGCCTCTGGATGCAGATCCATACAAGCCACCAACACTATACATGCATGCAATGGTCCTGGCCAGCTGCCACATCTCATTTCTTGTGTTCTTCTTTCGCTTGAAGCAACAGGTGTCCTGATTTATCTGGGATAAAGCAGGGAAAATAGCAGCTCAAAGGTGTTATCTCAAAGAGACATGTATTGCATAGGAGCAGATATTCTGAAATTTTGTTCCCTGGGTGTAGTTCATACTTAAAACTCTTTAACTCATGCAAATTTTTCTCCTGGCCCACATAGTGTATTACGGTGGATGGTTTTGTACTGACAGGGCTGGCTGCAAAAGCAGGGTGGAAGTTCACAGAGGACCTCAGATAAGACCAAAACCTCAAGCTGAAGTCTTTGAGATTTTTTCCCAGTTTTCTCTTGAATGTTCCATCAGCTAAAAGCAGCAGATGTTTTTCAGAAGCCAAGGTTCCTGTATGTTTTGTCCTTTTCTGATTTAAATTAGCCCTGTGAAGTTATTAGTGCTATCCTTGTATTACTTTCATTAACAGCCACACACCCCCAAACTGCATCTACTAGCTCCAGGCATTCTGCATGGCTGGGCTAAGGTCCTCTCCTGCCAACCCGAACCAGCAGCTGCCCGGGGCAAGCCGAGGGCAGAAACCCCACCAAGAATAGCCCACCAACCATGTCTTGTGGTCAGCCCATGGTCCAAGGCTGACTAGACCTTCTCCAAGCTCCCCGGGAGCACTGGCACCCCCTCTGTGGGAGACTCACTGCCCACAGACAGGGCCAGGAACCCTCCAGGATGGGTATTTCTCACAACTGCAGGATGCCAGGCCCAGCACACCTGCAGATGTTCCCTCCAGCTTCTGTGTGCGGGTTCAAGCCCCGTGCCTGCAGCGTGCTGATTGCCATGTGGGACAAAGGAGATCGTATCTGCCTGGGGCTTGCAAAACTCCACCTGAAGCAACAGTTTCATGAGATGTGCTTGAAGTGATTTAACACTTTAACTGATTCCAGCCTAAAACACTATGGACATCAATAGCTGTGAATTAATAGCTGTGAATTAGATGCTGCAGAGTTGCCATCATGAAATGCATAAGTGATGAGTGTTATCGCTCTGAAGCAATAACAGGCCTGAACAGCTTTTATCTCCCTAGAAAAAGACTCCATTACACAACAGAAAAGACATTCCCAAACAGACAGTACACCCCCAAACAGCCGTGATCTTACCTGTCCTACAGACAGATACCCTTAATGCTCATCAGCCTCTGTGGGCTAAGCTTATCTTACATGGATAAAGCCATGTTGAAAGAAAAGCTGTAGTGAGAAAGCAGAAGAGGAGAACAGCAAAGTCTTTGCTAACTATATTTTGCTGTCTGTCTGACAAATACTTAGGAAAAGGGGTTTAGATGCTCTTAGCAGTTCTAGTGGCACCATTTGTATCCAAGTGCCAGATTTGCATTGGACAAACCTCAGATCCCTGGCATTTCTAGTATAATTTTAAAGGAAAAAATACTGACCAAAAAACCAAAAAAGCTTTACATGTGACCTTTAAGGTCCTTTCAGCAAAAGCAAATTATTCTAATGTTCAAAAACCAGTATTTTCCATTACTGTTTCCTTTTCTGTAACTTCACTTCCTGCCATTTCTGTGGTAAATTTTCTTCATCACCCGCACTGTGGAGGTGCCAGCCATGCTGGGGGGCAGGAGCTGAGATGTGATGCATGAAGAATATGAAGAATTACAGTGACCGCAGCAGCAGAAAGGATTCGAGCATTGGATTGCAAACTGCAGCTGGCAACAGTGGGATGGGGACTGGAGCAGGTGGACAGAAAAGTCCTCCTCTGTTACACAAAGCCATGTATTTCAGCCTGGGCTGAAAAGACAGACTGTCAAAATCCTTGAAGCAGTGGGGCCTGGAGCTGTGTAAAGCAGAGAGGAAATGTGAAGACCAGTGTAGGTGAGAGGCAAGAGAGCACTGTGCTCCAGCAGAATTCATCGGGCTTCACCTGTCTCGCCCAGATAGTAATTCAGGCAACTGAGCCTGCTCCATCGCTGTGGAAGTCATTATAAATAATCCCTTTTTAGCCTTCTCTGGTGAGCTTCTGACAGAGCAGCAGCCAGGGTTTGCTGCCTGACAAGTTCTCAGGCCTCCAAAGGGCTGGAAGGCGGCAGAGCAGGCACAGCTGAAGGAGTTTATGTGGGGGTTTCTGGCAGGGATTTTGTGGGCACATCACTCTGAGGGAGCACAGAGGTCACCAAGCTACTTGGAGGAGAATGGATGAAGAATGTTTATTCAGCATTTTGACATTAAGCAATGCGGCAAAGATTCAAGAAACTCCTTGGCCAAGTCCAACATCACTGTAGAATCTATGTTTGCTGGTATGGACTTAATGTGAACTTTGTGAAGTGCTTCAGCTTTGTCTTTGAGGCAGTCGCTGTGCATGAGGGACAGAGCATGGATCAAGGTGGGGCTGTACCCTACTCCCTGCACAAGCTGGCAGGAGAGCATCGATGTAGCCCCACATTTCTCTTCACAGAGAAAAGCAAGGCACAGTTCTTCCCAAGAATATTCTTATCTCACTTGCTGTGCCTGTGTTTGTGCAAAAGTGGAATGCAATATGGAGATTGTTTACCCAAAGTCATGGTGTTTTGTTTCCTTGGCTTATCAGGGCCAAGTGTGCGTGTGTGTTGGGACTGTCACCTGACAGTCACGAGATTCTGTGCAGTGTGTGCAGCTGTGTGCAGGGTTGAGTGCTTGGAAGGTTTAGTTTTAGATGTATAGAATAATATAGTATAATAAAGAAATTAATTAGCCTTCTGATAACACGGAGTCAGATCCATCATTCTCTCCCCTTCGTCGGGAATCGCCTTTGATACAATACATCAGCTGCAGCTCCATGGCTCCCCTCCACTGTGGCTGGGCTCCTGCACGTGCTCAGCTTAGGAAAATGTTTCCTCTTGCTGGGATGGCAATAAACAGAGCACTGCTAGAGCAACGTGGTGATGGACGCCTGCGTGTCCACTCGGGCTGAAGGACAAGCATGACACAATTTCTTTCAAACCAATGTTATCTTTCTGGGTAAGCAGCAGCCCATGTTTAGTGGGATGCCAGGATGACTAATTCTGCTGGGGACTTCCAAGCACAAGCTCACTGCAAGCCACAGCAGCTTGACAGAAGAAACTAGAAAGAAGAGCTGACTTTTGTGCTTGGGGGCATAGACAGCGTCACAGGTACTTGTCAGAAGCATAGAGAGCTGCAGGAAAGAAAATGTAGTTTCTGCCATAAGCCTGAAGCAATCCTTTACTGCCCACATTCTGTTTTTGGTTTTTTTTTCCTGCTTGGTTATTGAGCCAGTTATTGAGCTGCACCTACCTTGTAAACCCCTTTCTGCTTTGCTACATTATTTGCTCTTTCACTCTCCCTGTGATAACACTGAAGATGGTAGGCAGCACTTCCCAGTCCATATGTGCAATTTCCTCTTCTTGCTGTTTCATTTTCAGACTGCTCCTTGGGCTGATTCCCAAGCCAGTCCTCAGGAAGGTCACCAGGGTCTCTCACATCCCCATGTGTCCCCACTGTGGGCTTCCCACTTCACTTTACCCTCCTCCCTCTGCCTCCAGCTTCTGCTGTCTTTGCTCAGAAATCTGTTATGGGGCTGGAAGCCAGCGGGGTTCAGCAGGGTGATGATGCAGCCCAAACATTTTTCCCTTTGGATCTTGCCTCAGATTTTGGTTAGTCCTGCAATAGATGCCAAGTCACTTCACTGATTTGTGTATATAGGGCAACAAAGCTTTTCCTTTCTAGCCCGCTTTAGCTTAACTCCAAAAGAGTAGGAGCAAAACCAGCCATGAGCTGCCCCTGCTGTGCAGAGCAGGGCTGGCTGTGTCCATCACTCAGCAGGGGTGCTTGTCTGCACAAGCCATGCTGCTGGCAGAGGGATGGGTAACCGGGATGTTTAGGGAACAACAGACACAGGATTATCCAGAAAATAGCTGGTGGGAGATGCTGCAGAGCACTCAGTGCCATCGGTACGGCAGCAACAGCACAGTGCTGGCAGGGCTCACTGGCAAGTGCTGCTCTGTTCTCATGGTCTCCCTGCACAGATGGTACCACGGTGGACAGGGATTACAAAATGTAAGCATGTACAGTCAGGACATTTAAGCACCTGTATGATATGCACGCTCATCACACGGATGCATGTGACTTACACAAAAAGAAAAAACCCCAAGTGATACTTTTGTGCGGTGCACAAAAATATGAACTTGGTAGAGATCTCCTAGGAAGTGACACAGTAGTCCTGCTGCAGTCTCGTATCTGGAGAATGACTTCTCTTTTTCAATGGATGGATTTGGTAGTAGAGAGAAAAAAAAGGATGTTACAGATTAATAAGACACAGAGACAGATTTTATTTTGAACCAAAAGTTAAAATTTATTTGGAATATCAATATACCCCCAAAAATAAAAATAAAAACTTCCTTTTATGTAATGAAATAGCCATTTGAAAATGGTAAAATAAAGATATTTATCATACTATTCTCTTCTAGTTATTGTACACATATTAAGGTTGTTTTTCTTTTTCTGAATATAAATCTAGCTTGAGCTTTAAGGCTCCAAAAAGCCTAAAGCATGTAGTGGCCCTTTTGAGAAAGCAGATAAGTCAATCAGAGCTGCATTTTTTCAGCAGACAGGCCTATTTGAAGCTGTCCAGGACTGGACAGAAGGGAGATTTCTCAGGAAGGTCACTGTTTCAGGGAAGTATTATTTTGTACCCATTGGGAAATACACTCTAACCCCTCTTCATGCAGCATTTTACATTATGATGTCCTGGGGAGGGCCCTGGTTACCCTTAGCTGTCAAGTTAATGTGCAGATCCAATCTTATTTGTGTTGGTACAGTTGATTCAATTTAAGAAATCAAATCCTACCCTGTCGTGTTTGCTCTGCTAGAAATTAAGTCAGTAACAAGACCCTGGTCCTGCCTTTACCCCTGTAAGCAAAAGCCTGTGCATGGGGCACCGGCTGCAATGGAGCCTTCATGATAGCAGGATCAGGAACTTGTCCTTTAGCTTGCTTTTAATAAAATAAATGGAATGGAAAATGCATTGAAATAAAACAGTGGAAACCTACTGACAATTCCAAGTTACAATTCTTCTCTTGTAGAGGGCTCATTGATGCTAGTCTGGAAAATATGACTGAAGACCCACGTCAGAGCTGAGTAATGCCCCAGATGGTTCATGTCACCACTAAGCAAAAAGGCAATTTAGGTCTTACATCACCCTCTGCAACTGGGCTCCAGTGGGCTGAAGCAAAGCTACCTGAAGTCATTGGACATCTCACCAACAATCTCACTTTAAGCAGGTATTGGAACAAGTCCTGAACTTAAGCAGTATGATCTGAAATTTGTTTTGGTTTCTTCCTTGATCAAAGCCATCTTCACTACTTTATGTCTGTGCTTATGGTTTCTATACAAAGATGCTGTACTTCTGCTTCTGGTTCTGAAGTACACGATAGGCTACAACTACTAGAGATATTACAGCACCACTGCATTATATCTGGCACTGCTTAAAAAGGCTGCTGCTTCACAGTCACAATAATTATCTCTTACACTCTTTGTTGCCTGAAACCACCTGAATGTTGCCTGAACCCCAAGGTACTATTGTTTTCAACTAAAATGTCCCAAGTTCTTACTTTCAGATGAAAAAAATAAAGGACACCCAGGACTTGAACAAGTTATCAAACCATGGATGTTTCTCCAAACAAATCCACAGACCCACCTTCACAATCAGGGAGTGACTGCCCAGTTAACTTCTCCAGGAGGAACCCCTACACGGAAGCTTTATTCCACCAACCACCCCATCCTGAGCACCTGGCACTGTGCAGCCCACCCGCCTTCCACGCTGCCTTTCCACATCTTGGAAAGGAGTGAGTGTTCACCCTGGAAACACTTTGTCCTGGGATACGGAACAGATCTCCCTCTGGGTCTCTCCTGCAACTTGTGCGCAATATTTCATTCCTGCTACCTTGCCTGACTCTTTTGAGTGATTCCTTTTGCACACTTCAGCCCTTATCTTGCAAAAACCTTGAATCATTTTACTGTGAGATGCTGGTGAGAGGTCTCTTTTGGAGCCAGCTGCCCCATGCTGGGTGTTATCAGTGAGCCCAGACTAATCATTTGTGACTCTGAGTTACAGAAGGTCTGTATGAACCAGGGGTTTCCTTCTCATCACAGGCACAGTTTAAGGAGGCTGCAGAATTATCCAAGCTTTTGTTCTTTCACTAACTAGTTTAAAATATTTTCCTTAAAGTGTTCAGTACAACAGAAGTAGTTTTAAGGAAGAGCCAAATTCTGCTGGCAGCTGCCTAAGCATAAATCCATACCAACCTTTCTGGTTTTATTTCAGTACATTGGATTAATATATCAAAACATAAAACACAGACTTTGACCCTGGTAGAGTGACCTCATCACCAGTGGAACTTTCCTGACTTTAACAGTGGATCCCATAACAGCATTTCTAGCATCTCTCACAGCTGTCACAAGTCCTATAATCCTTGGTAAATTTATATAAAGTTTGAGTTCCCCATGGCATGTGTGAATGCAATAGAATTACAGATTTCTTTAAAATTATTAGGGAAAAAAGAGTTCTGGTACTGGACAGAAAAATCTGAAAATATGACTCCAAGACTCAAATCAGGGGAAGTAAGTAGGACCCAACTAGCTCTGTTTGTATCTTGTGGCTCAAAGGTTGGAACAGCAGGAGTACTGTTGAGGTGTCATTACATTAGGGTTGACAAGCTCAGTGTTTAAGAATATGCAAGCGGATTAAATGTGATGTCTAAATATGATGCATGTACGTTTAAGGGGAAGAGAAGTAAGTAAAACAGTGTCAGCTGTATTTTGTCTTTGTGTCAAATTCTTTAATGCCAGTTAGGCCATCCGGCTCCAGTGGAAAACCTCAGAGGAAAAGCCCAATGGTACAGCAGGGCCATAGGACCTGTGTAAATTCGTGTGTGATGTTCTTATTTCCTGAAGCAACTGGCAGTGTCACAGCCAGTTCCCAGTGTGACAACAAATGTTCCCTAATTTGTCACTGTACTTTACATGTCTGCTCCTGCTGCCACATCCCTACGAGCACTAACTAGTGCTGCAGCCTAGTCACCTGCCAGGATGCCTCCTGCATTTGGTGCTCAGCTTCCCCTGCACACCAGGGGTGCATCTGCACTGCCTGCTGAGGAGGTCACCCGGGCTGGTGACTGCACTGGAGCTGCTTCCCAGGCAGCAGGGAAGCTGCAGCAGGGAAGCTGCCTCCCCCACAGCCAGCCTCGTCTGGGAGGGCAGTGGGCATGGTGAGGAGCAGATGCTGGGAACGGTGCAGAGGTACCCATGAGGGCTTTGGGAGATGGGGAAAGAGCAGGTGAATTTCTTGCTCTGCTGAAATCAGTGTTGGCATTGCCAGCATTGCCATCCAGGACCTAGAAATGTGGGGGTTTAATCCTATGCAATTAAGGAAAACAGAGTATGAAACAGGGTAGGTTGTTGTTTGCAACCCACCCTGATTCATGCCCATGTTAAAGGTGGGCAGCAAGTCCTTGCTATGCTGTGATGTCACTTGGCATCAATAAAGGTTTTGAATAATGAGCCATAAGCCTCAAATTTGCAGAAGATATGCAGGGCTCCTCCCCTCTGCTCAGATAAAGGCAGTCAGGCACACTGGCTCTGTTTAAAGCACAGCAAAGCCTTCACTGACTTCAAAGAGTCCAAGAGGTCTGCTCCAGCTTCAGCTCCAGACACTGGACCACTTCCAGCCCCTCTTGCTCTGTTTGAGAGACTTAAGACACACGGGACTGAGGCTCTAAATGGCACGATGGTGGGCTTCTACTAACACTTTATCAGCTAATTGCAGTTAACTTTAATTTTGCCTTTTCCACTCTTTACTGGTCTTCTTAACCTGCTTTTTAGCCAGGGCAAAATTAAACATGAGGAAAAAGGCTTATTCAGCATTATAATTATCTACTCCCAAGCTGTATAACAAAATGGCTTACACATTTAATTGGTTTTGTCTAATATTTCCACATATACAGTAGTCCTATTAATGAATATCATAGCTTCATTACTGCATATCACATTTTGCGATGTTTTGTACCATAAAATAATGTCAGCACATCAATAACTTAAATAACACAAATGTAAACTCATTTTCTGCTTGTTATAATTACGATTTGAGCCTGAAAAGGCCTTTGATTTGTAAGACCATTCACATAATATGGAATGTAACTTTATTTGTTTTTCTTTTGTATATAATGAGACACCGAAAGCCCTTGTCATCTCTTAACAGGATACTAAAGCAGCTCCGTTTCATGAATGACAGCACAATTAAAGCTAGAAATCATAATTAAAAAAACCCCTTTGTACTGTACAATCTCAAATTAAAGCAAGAAAGATAATGACAATCTTTTGCATTAGCCAGGAAATGTGATTCTCTGCCACTGGGCTGTTTTTTCTTGTTGACAATTCACAGAATGTGTATATGGGTGTAGTTATAGGTGTGTGTATATTCTATGCAGAACAGCAGTCCCTATTTTGTTGATCTAGTTCTTCTAATTGTTTAGTAAAACTACCTAGCTGTTACAATTTAGAATACTACATTAACACATTTAACATCAAGTTTACATACTTGCGTCTTTGAAATACTAGGAACTTTTACACATTTTATTTGGCTTTGTAAGGACTGGAATATCACAGATAATGCAATCTACTTGCCTTTGAAAGAATATGGCTGTTCTCAACTAACTCTAAGGTTCAGAGTGAAATACATTTCTCTTTATATCTGTAGCTGACTTCAGAGAAGAAAGAGTGTCTTCTTAAGCGGTCAGTCTGATGTTACAGTACAGATTCTGCAGAGATATATTTATTTAATGAAAGATTATTCTCTCTGGACTTTAGAGTCAAGCTGTTGCAGCAAAATTACTTTATTTAGACTAATTTTTTTCCTACACAAATCTCAAGAAAAACCTATTCCAGGTATGTTTTGTAGTAGTATCTCCACATGACCAGAGGAGGGCACTTTGAACATCTTTGCACTGCCCAGGAGGCAGATGCAGAAGCACAGTGATACCCAATGTCGCACAGTCCTGCCACCTCTCCCAACTCAGGCAGGCATCCTTGTGTCTGCAAAAACACAGAATCCAGATTGTACCACAGGGCTCTGTTCTGAAAACAGTGGGCAGATAAATCACTCTCTTCTCGCTAACTGTGATTTCTCCCGATTTTCCCCATTTTATTTGGTGTTGCTGCGGGCTAAATTAAGAGTAATGGATAATTCCTAAAAATCTTGCGAGGGGAGTTGTCTCCCTCTCCTTTCTGAACATCCCTCCGCTATTAGCCCCTGGTAATTTAGCAAATATTGATTGATTTAACCCTCTATGACTTATCCTGCTGCAGAAATTCCTTGCTTTTTACTGAAAAATGCACTTGGAAATGCACTCTCTGAGATATGTATTGCAACAGTGCATCTTTTCACATTAAACTCTTGTAAAAATACTGCTCCTTTCCACCTTATGAGGGAGGTCACTCTGTA
This sequence comes from Motacilla alba alba, assembly GCF_015832195.1. NCBI lineage: Eukaryota > Metazoa > Chordata > Aves > Passeriformes > Motacillidae > Motacilla > Motacilla alba. The sequence goes on along the minus strand of NC_052019.1, from coordinate 45,842,643 downwards.
TCCCAGATCTGCTCTCCTGGCAGAGTACATAGCAGAGAAATCAATCTCTTCTCTTTTCCATACATAACCACAGTGTGGAGTTCAGCCAGTTTCCATGCAGGAAACATCTTTTTGGGCTTCATTTTGGCTGAAGGTATTAACCTTCTATGGAAAAGATTTTAATTCTGCAATCTTGTTGTTATAATAGACAGATTTTCTTGTCACCTCTGCTTTTTTTTTTTTTTGTTTGTTTAGTGCAGACAAATTATTAGAAAGGATTTAGAAACCTTTTTTCTTTTTTAAAATCAAAATCTCTCCTCCACCTTGGGGAAACACACTGCTTATTTAATGTACTTTTTTCTCCCCCCCCTTAACATTATTCCATTTCTCTTTTCTTCTCTCTTTTTTTCTTTCTTTTTCTTGATTTTTCTCTTCTTTTCTCCTTCTTTTCTAGAGCAGAGAGGTACAAGAAGGAAGATGTCTTTCATCAGCAGTCCTTTGAGATAGAGTAGAATTCAGTGAGTCCTCACCATGATAGGATCATAAACTTACTGGGTTAAACCATGCTAACTTTCCCTAAGCTGCCAAGTTTTAGCTGCACCATACATATATGTTTCCTTGTGCCTTTTTTTTATCTTATAATGTTGTTTTTCTTGATGACCCTGAGCTATGGCTTCTCGTTTCTACCCCTAGTCAACCTTCCTTTCTTTTCTGGTTTTGCCGATATAGGCCTCAAAGAAAAAATGGCAGAAGAGCACAAAGTAGCTGAGGTACATGAGAGAGGACCAGATGATGTTCTGCACGTGGGAATGGCACTGGCCATGCTGCATCCAGGAGAAGACCAGGTAATTGATCACGCAACCGATCAACATCTGAGTGATCTGCGACAGGGTGATGAACATGGCAAACTTGCGCGAGACCCTGAAGCCAGCAGCCCGCAAGGCATAGTACGAGTACATGACGGCGTGTACTCCGTAGTTCATGGTCATGAACCAGCCACCGCCAGCCACCATGTCCTTGTAGGAGTACCAGGAGTAAAGTAACACAGTAATGTGATGGTACCAGTGTAAGAAGATGAGCTTCTGCTTCCTAAGAATAATGAATATTGTATCACCTGTAATGAAAACAAAACACAAAAAAAAAAAAAAGAAGAAGAAGAGGGGAGGAAATGAGAAACATATCAAACAATTCCATAATTAACGCAGTGCTCTCTCGCCTTTGCTGTTGCTGGAGTATACACTACTTTAGAGCATGAAATCCACCTCAGCTCTTGGTCTGAGAGCCTCTCTGAGAGCCAGTTTGGCTCCTAATCTCTATGCAATCTTTAGCAAACCAAAGCATCTACATTTTCCTGTATGGATAACCCCGTTTGAAAACTCCATAGGTTTACTTGGTAGCCCTTTGCTGCAAACATTATCTACAAAAGTCTGGGGTGAGGTAGGTGGCTGTATCATCTCTTCCTGTGAGACTGCCCATTATACACTGTGACTGGAAGAGAAATGCAGCTGGACAGAGAGCATAAAACATAAAGGACGCAGCAGTGTCCTCTGATTCTAATGTCTATGTGCAAACTGAACTTAGTTAAACTGTTAGAGCCTTTTGAGGTAATACACAGAAAAAAGCTGTTCCATATGCAACCTCCCATACTGAAAGAGATGCTTCCAGAAAGAAATTTGGGTTATGTTGAAACACACATCCCTTTTCTGCAAATCAATCTTACTATTGTATAAAGGTAAGTATTATTCATCGTTCTTGCTTTTTTTCTTCTGTCTGCTTCTCATGATTGCAATGAGCATCTCAATCAGATATATGGATATATATATATATATATATATATATATATATATATATATATATATATGCTACTTGTTTTCCACTGTTATACACACAGTGTTTCCAAAAGGATCCCTGAGATTTGAATCTGGGGACTTAGTTTGATGTGTAAGTATCCCAGGAAATCTAAGTCCTGAATATTAGTCATGGATGGAAGCAAAACTGCACTGTCTTCACAAGGTCTGCAATAAACCATAACACTGCTGTTCACTTCATTAACTGCAAGATGTTGACTCATATTTTAATAAGTAATCATATGTTCAATTTATTGTTGCTCTGCAGTTCAAGCTGATGTTCCCCATTTTTAACAACTAAATTTCTGTGAGTTTGCAGCAATTTGAGCAGCAGGAAACCCAGGGATTCTGACACAGCAAGGCAACTGGTGTCTGTCTCAATCTAGTTTTAATGCTGATGAATTGCTGTCCTCCAATTTGCTGAATTAAATTACCTGCTGAAAGGTAAAGTCTTGTTTTTGCTGTACACCTGAACACAGTGAGAGCTGCAGTCCTTTGGGGTTTAATAAGGGCATCCTCTGCAATGAAAGCAGGAGGGCTGCTCCTTTCCATTAAAACAATCCTTTCTTACATTAATAAGCCATGGATGAGAACACATGAAGCCTGACTTTCAAGTTGGCTTTCACATGGATATCGTAAGTAACCTTATGAAGAAACTGCTGGAGAGATATAAGTTTACAAAAAACAAGACTGGAAAAGCCAGGGATATTATGGGAAATTGGTTTCTACTCAGAGGAAGCAGGCAGCCACAGCTTTCATAGTCTAGGGAGGAAGCACCTTACTGCTCATAATTGTACACTTAAATGTGTATTAAAGAATGAAAGCTGCAGAGTGGAGGCAGAGCCTGACTCAAAGCTCCTTGCTGACACAGCTGCTCTGGCCCACCCTCCACTTCTGTAGCCACGGGGTGTGTGACTGATGATTATGCCACTCCTATTTGCCTGCAAGTAGTTCAGGAAGAGCTATGGACCAGACTGCTTTTTCTTCTTGGCTGCCCTGCTGTGTATAATCACTGCAGTTTATTCCTGGGCTCAAACATGTAGTTTGGGATTGGTTATGCTTACTCAGTTTTTCGGAGACTTAAATGGGATTTTGACAGTGATGAGACCCTTCTTGTGCTGTCTGCATGGACATTTCTTCTCTAAAAATGCACAAATGCGTATGAGAGAAAGAGACAGGGTACTCACCTAGTTCAGGTGCTTTGCTTAGCACAAATGCATATGCCCAGAATTTGCTGACAGGTCCAATGTAAAAACTCTGGTCACACACTGACTGTTTCAGGCCTTTGGTCATCAAAATGTACAGCATATAAGCACCAGTTCGAACAGCACCGAATATACTTTAAAACAAAAAGAGAAAATTAGGAAGGGTCAGTGGACATTTGAAATCTACATGCCATCACTTCAAATCATTATGAGGAAAAGGCCATAACTGTGCTGAAAGAATAAGTTTGAGACAGCTTAAAAGTTGAAGAAGCTCTGCTGGCTTCTAGGAAGTTACTCTGAAGTCAGACCTGTAAACTGGACTGCACCCACATCTCCTGGTGCAAGTCTGGAATGCTAACATCAGTATTTTTTATTTCATTACCACAGGAAGGATCCTTCAGCTTTCAGGAGCAGGGAAACATTCTATTTCAGCTCCAAACAACATGCAGAGTTTTGATGCTGATGGCTGGGAAAGTACAAGAAATGAGTTGATAAAATGCTGTATTAGCAATATAATCAGGACCAATTTACTCTTCTGGTTTCCTCAGAGTTTGCTCTCATCTCTCCATGTATGTGTTACATCCACAGGAGCTCTGAGCACAGCCATACCTAGGCACATAGATTTTGATGAGGAATCTCAGTCAGAGCCAGTGTTTTGGTGCACAGGCTTGACTTCATCCCTGAACAGGTCATTGCTAACAGTGGAAACAGGTAGTTAAATCAAGCTGTGAACAGCAGATTCACCTTCACCTCATCAAAGTGAGATGCAAGATAACAGTGTTCTGTAAATGAGAAACTTCAACAGATTTGTAACAGTATTAATTACTGCAATTACAGAGGGGATAGGTTGACATCCAGCTCATATCAGGAACAAAGGCTTCTGTCTCACCAGCACAGAGCTCTGCAGAAGTATTGTCTCATTTTTTTATGGCAAGAACACGCCTGCCCATTGTCTACTACTGTAGCTTGGTGACCCTGCATAAGTTGTGATGAATACGGGGTGAGGGAAGTAACTTTCAAAAAGAAACTGAGCAAAGACAGACACAATCTATTTAGGGGGTGAGTATATCTTAATTTATGCCTATATCATACATCCTCATCCCTTTATCCAGCTCCATCTTATTTCCCCTCTAACTTCTTTGTGACCTTGACCTAACCTGGTTCCCACTCTGCCTGCCTTTTGTAACTATTAGATGGCAGCAGGCAAAACAAGCCACCTGAAACTGGTGTATAAAAACATGTGGGTAATGCAAGCTACCATTTATGCTAAGTGTGTGAAAGAAGGAACAGTTCCTCTGAAGCTGTAGATTCTCTGTTACTTGCCCTTGTCTTGTGAAGTCAGTATTCTGTAAAAAGCCACTGCTTTACAATCATCAAGGCAGCCTCAAAAGCTGAGTTTAATGGCAGTTTTTATGCTTCTTGGTCAGACTAGATGGTTCTAGCAAGCCTACTGCACATTAAAACTGCTACCTAACTGATACATAATATGCACAGAGTATTCTGCAAATCTGCAGCATTGCTACGCCCAGTCAAATCTGCCTGCTGCTAAGGAACAATGCAGCTCGCTCTCCCCAGTCCACTGCATGGAATCTGCAGCCCAGTGGAGTGCCACAGTGCCTGCTGCTCTTTGGGCCGTCAGTGGCATCACAGATGGGGCTCTACAGGCAGGTCATACCCACGGAGGAGTGCTGCATCCTGGCTCCTGCACCATTACCTTCTGATGCCTGAGGTTTCATTGCACCATCAGGAAATTCAGAGACTGTGAGCACTTACAAAGCTACTATTATTATCTGCTATTTGCACAGTGGTATTTGCTCATTGGGTCTGCTGCCAGATGAGTCCTCTTGTGCTATGTACAAGCAAAAAAACCACCCTGCTGTGGTTTTCAGGTGTGCTGAAGAAGTTTAGCTGAGTCTGTGTTTTCCATTAGCATTGCCCAAAGCAATGCACATATTCCCAGGCTTAGGCAAGAGAGCCACTGCAGTCTCCCACGTTCACCCACCCCTGCATGCAGAGGAGACAGTGCAGAGCTCTGAGCATCCACACAGCTCACAGTGCATGCTCTCCATGTAGGGTTGTTTCCTCCCAGAAATGTTCTCTCAGCACACTTTTCTCACATCTTTCAGGCATCGATCATTTAAACTCAGCAGAGAGTGCCAAAACCTGCAGGAGGAGTTTTGAAATGAGGTGCAACTCATTCTGTGTTTTCTCTTTGGTGTTTAAAATATGCTCCCTATTTTTTTTTTTCTTTTTTTCTCAGGAGCTGCATTTCTCATTCCCAAGAAAACAGGAGATCCTGACAGAGATGTGATCTGATCACTTCCTGAGGCAGTGAACTCCTCAGGCTAGCCAGGGCATGCTGCTGCCTGCTCCTATGTTTTGGGTGGTTGCAAAAGTGGGTGGAGGAAGATCAGGCAGAATACCTAATGATACACTGGTTTCTCCCATTAGCAAGTATCTCAGCGCTGACATTAAAATGGGGGGAGAAAAGGAAATTTTAAATAATGAAATCAAATAGCTGCAAGCAATATGTCTCTCTCTGTAAAGAAGCTGTATTGCTTTTCTAAAAAAATTGTTTGCTATTGAAGTTCTAAAACCAAAGAGAATTCTGTGCCATAAACACCAATGCAAAGAAGAAGAACACTTGTTCAAGCAACAGACAAACAATGATGTAACTGTGATTGGGTATGGCCACCCAGGGATCTAACCTAGACTGATAACAGAGCCACAGAGTCTGTGCCTGGGGGCATTACAGTGTCCCTTTGCTGTCTTTGATGTATGTATATTGAAGTAATTCTGCCTGTCTTTCCATTTAGCAGCTACTGCAGAGCTCTCCTTGGAGCACACACACACTGATGCACACTCACACCCTTTTCTACAATTCCACAGGATGGTGGCATCCTCTAGTTCCATGACTCTAGAAGTGACCCCAGTTACAGCTCTACATGACGTGAGTCAAACTAATCTGTATTTTTTTTCTCAATAGAAACCAAGTTATGTTTTCACATAATTCACCAAGGAAGGCTTTATGCAAAAGAAGGATAGCAAACTCCAAGTAACTGATTCAATTACCTAAATAGACACCATGAGCAGGTAGCAGCTTATGAGAAGTGCTGCATGCCAAAACAGAGCCTTGCCAACAAGTATGCACCACTCGAGACTGAAAAAGATCGAATACATGCCTGCAAATGTGTCTTGGAGCCAGAGAAATAAGACAGCTTTCTGTGCCTCTGCCACTTAATCTTGTTTGTTCTGTAAGGTAAAATCAACCAACAAATTTCTATCTTGCAAAGACATGATGTGCAGCAGAGTGATGACATTGCTTACTCAGTAAATCACTTCTGCTTCATTCTGTCCTCGCCCCGCTCTCTGCTGTGGCTTTTGTGAGGTACTGAAACGAACTGCTTACCAAAGCAGTCTGGCTGGGGGGAATCATCTGCAGGGATTTTCAAAATAAGGTAGCAGTGAATTACTGTGCAATTACAGTCTTTTACAACTAGAGAGACTGATCAGAAACTGCATCATCTAATGCAGCTTTCTTATCTATTCAGGCTCAAAGTGCCCTACATTCTCCTCCCTTCAGGCAGTGGCTTCTCTGGTAAGTTAAAAAATGTCCAATTGATATTTTACTGTCCATAGTATTATCAAAATATATCCATGAGTAAAATACCAACATTTATTTTTCCCTCTCAAACTTGTTTTCAAACAGGGGTTGGTGGGTTGACCCTGGCTGCATGCCAGGTGCCCTAAAGCTGATCTATCAATCCCCTCCACAACTGGACAGGGGAGAGAAAATGTATCAAAAAGTTCCTGGGCTGGGATAAAGGCACAGAGAGATCATTTACCAGTTACCACCAGGGGCAAAACAAGAGTCAACTTGGGAAATTACTTTATCACCAATCAAAATAGAGTGGCATGAGAAATAAAAGCTAAATCTTAAAAACAGCTGCCATCTTCTCTTCTTCCAGGGTTTAGCTTTACTTCTGAATTCTCTGCCTCCTCTTCCCTAGTGGCGAGGGGAGCAGGGGAATGAGGAATGTTCCTCCTACTACCAAAACCTGGCCACAGAAATCCAGTACTCAGAGGGCCTCAAAACACATCCCATGCATGGGTTTAGTGCAGAATTAAGAAGGGCTGGAGAGCTGGCTGATGGGAAGACAATGCAGATGTTATTGTCTGAAGCCTATTGCTACTTTCTCTGTCTCTATCCTACCTGCAAGTAGGGAGTGAAGTATTTGTCAAAAGCCCAAGTGAGTAGCAGGTACATCAAGCCTTCAGTCCAACCTCAGGTGGCATTGCAGCAGGCTCAGCTCCTCCTCACAGCAGAGGTCACTGCACATTTTTGCTAGGGCTGCTTCCCATGGAGACCCATCCCTGCACTTGGCTCCTGATACCTCCGGACACCCTAGTCCAGGATCAACACTGCAGAACTGAGCAGGGAACGTGACTTCCAAATAAGAACAAATTTAGTAGTGCAGCACGGAATATAGCAACATGTCCTAAAGGATAATCACAGAGTAGAAAATCTCTGCTCTGCTTTTAAAAAAACTTAACCAAACGAACAATGCAATCTGTATTTGCAGTGCCCAGCTGGTTCAACCAGTCTCTGAGGTGTTGGACTACAGTGTGCTGTGGGTGTGCTGGGCTAGTCCAGCAGCGAGCCAGCCAGCCACCCAGACAGAGCTCCCACAGGTCCAGCTCCAGCTCCCAGCCTGAGGCCCAGCTGGAAAAGAGAAAAAATATTAATTCCGCCCCAACCTGCTTACATGGTGACTCACAGGAGTTCTGGCTGGTAAGTCTGTGCCCTGGAAGCACAAGGCTATGGCAAAAAGCACAATGTCCTCCTTTGTGAAAGCCACATCAAGCAGACAGTGGTCCTGGGAAAGCAGCTGAGATGACCACACTGGCTGCAGCCTGCTTGTACCGTAACAGCAAGAAAAGCAGGGAAGCAGGTTCTTTAATTGTTTGTTGACTCTTTTTCTTTTTCTTTTTTATTTTAGCATGTGAAATATTTGCAGAGGGAGCACTCTGAAATGTCTAAAGGGCAGCAGGTGAAGAATGTGGAGCTTCTTACACCTTCCTTCATGACAAATCAAACCATGTTCACCTTCCTGCTCTGGTCAGTGGCAGTACCTTGGCAGTCATTCCAAGCTTCCCTTCTGCTGCTGAAGAGTTATCTCGTAACATAATAAAATGGCCCTTCTGTGCCCTTCTCATTTAAATTCCACAGCCTCAGGAAAGAGGAAGGAGTTGCACTGCTTCAGCACAGAAGCGTGGGAAGTACAGCGACCCCTCAGTCTGTCAGTTCCAAGCAGCAAGACAGTCCTGAGAGCACACCTCGAGACAGCAGTATCTGTGCAAAGGGGCAGCAGAGTCCTTCTGTGCTTAGCCAAGCAACAGAACACACACAAACTATGAACCAATACTGGGAAAATGCAGGGAGGAACCACATATCAGAAACAACTCTCCTGAAAGAAATGCAGCTTCATCAAACACTGCTGAAGTTCCCAATAGGACAATAGTCAAAAGAGTAAAGAAACTCAGGAACTCCTGGTATTACTAAGCATCATGTACCAAGGTGGGTGCATCTCCATGTCAAAGAACACCTCATATCATTCAGTTGTTCCCTTGCTGTGCTTTTATTCCTAAAAATAGGTTTGTAACACAGCAATTTTTCAACATGGTGGTAGGTTTGTTTTGCAGCTCTCTGGAAGTACTTATAATTTTTCTTCTCCACCTGGTAAGGGCAAGCTTCTTTCCAATCACTGTCTTCTTCTGCGGTCTCAGAGTACCAGCCCATCAAAGATGTGCACCACAAAAAAACACAGCAGATACAGGGCTAGGTGACAGATTTCTTAAGAAACTGACAGATTTTGTTGCTAGAAATTAAGCTGTTTGTAAGAGATTTCTATTGGTTTCCCGTAATACCCTGCTTTGGCCATGTGAGGAATAACAGTAGTTTTGGCTGACTCAATAGACACTGGGGCACCTCCAGAGGATGCTGGCATTGAAGGGGGCACTTGCCAACCAGCAGACGAAAGGGTTTTTTGAAAGGGTTTTTTGAAAGGGTTTCTTCCAAGTTTTGTATTATTTTTTTCCTAGGTGATTACAAATGAAGTTGGCAGACCAGTGTTGGGAAATGGCCTATTCCAGGGAGGAAGGAGATGATGACAGTTCCTACCTAGCAAACAGGGCAGTTCTGGGAATGTGCATTTGTATGGTGACCACACTGTGCATTCTGAGTTCTGAGAATGTGTATTTGTAGGGCAACCACATACTAAATATATATTTACAGCTGTATTGTAGAAAGATAAACCTAAACTATTACCTGTGTAGACAGGTGAGGCAGTCAGATCACAGTGTGCTTGCTGTATTGCTATTGCTGTGGTGATTATACTATCAGCCCAGTGGGAAAGATGGAAGATTTAATGAACCATTGGCCTTCTCCTAATCTAAAATCTGTCTTTATATTTTGTGGTAGTTTCAGGTCCCCTAGGAGCAGAGTACTCTGTGAAACTACTAACCTTAATGGCAAAAAGAGAAGGCAGTCAAATAAAAATTTTGCAGTTAAATCAGAATGCTTATGGGAGTCTGCCCTCATCATGTGCAAAAAAAAAAAAAAAAAAAAAAAAAAGGAACTGCATTTTTTTCAGTTCTCCCAGAATGTGGCTATAGAGAGAGGCTAGTTTCTTTTTAAAGTTGAGCAATACCAAAAGGGGATGTCCAGGTTAAAGCATTTATCTGGGTGACAACAAATGAGGAAAGGATACACTGTGGTCTGGTTTGTGCTGACCAGACTTATGGACCAACAGCCTACTGGCTTTTACTGGTGCCTGGGTGCTTATTCAAAGACTATTGTTCAAAAACTTTTGTGGGCAGATGTGCCAGCCTGTTTCAAGGCTGGGAAATGAATTAAGACCACAAGAGTAGCCTCCTTAAGAGTCTGTCTGACAGAGACAGTATTCTTTCCTCCACTGATAAAGGATGGTGAAAAACTGGTCACACCCCAACCTTCCAGTGTACTGAAGCAAAGGACAAGTGAGAAATATGTTTCCTGGCTAATTAAGTTTCCTTAAACTTTTGTGTCCATGGGCACATGCTTACAGGGTATCACTGAGAGAGAATGTGGGTTCTGTGGGCCCCACTTTCTGGGGGGGTTGACGTGTGCAGGAACATGGCAAAGGGGCAACACAACCCATCAGAATTTTTAATTGTTTCCATCTGATTTCTGATATCCAAGCTGCTCTTGGGTGTTTGTGGATTGGTTAGATTTCATTGTAGCTGTTCCTCCACTTCTTTTTTTTTTTTCAAACGAATCACCTCCTAAGTCTTGTTGTGACTTTTTTCCACTGATGGACATATTTGTCCACATCTGGCCAGCTCTGCAGGGGGAAGTGAAAAGCAGCACCAACTTCACTGGCAAAGTGCAATATATGATGGTGCAGTATTAAAAAAAAAACCAAAAAAAACAAAAGGTTAGATTTTCCAGATGGAACAAATCTTCTAAAAGAGAGAACGATTCAATTATGCCTACAAAAATCTCAAGATATAGTGTCACCAAAAGGTTGTCAGACCACCTAAATTTTATCTCAGATGTCACTCCTGTCTTAGTTTGTCTTGATGGTATTCAATAAAATTTAGGTTACATAAATTCCGTGAACTGCCATAAGTCCTGGATCTTCCTGTATTTAAACTGGTGTAGAAACTATATGGTTTCTTTAGACTTACCTTTGATTGCAAAATCATGATATTTGTACTGTGTGGTAGAAAGGCGACCATTAAGCCCAAATTAAATGTGACCAATAACTGAAAGCTATCATTTGACTGTTGTTCCATGTAGTGACCTACATGGCATTAATGGCTCTTATTTTGATTTCACAGAGTTAATGAGATCTGTTGTTAAGTCACTGCAAAATAATGAGTCCTCGAAGCTCACAAAAAACATTCTAGAAAAGGATCTGGCACCCAACATCCTAAAAGGTCAATGTGACACAAGGGCAGCCTATACAACATATTCATTTGTATTAATAACTGACTAGAAGAACCAGCTTTGTAAGTCTGTGCCTAGTTATTAAAAATATTTTGCTACGTTACTGGGACAGTGTTTAACTTTCCAAATTAAATTAATCAGTCTCTTGGTCCGTGAAGGATACACAGCAATATGGCACTCACAAAAAAGTTTGAAAAGAATGGTACTGAGGAGGGATTTGGTCACTTTTTAACTCTAAATGTAGTATTTTTGAGGTGTTTTATGATAATTTAAAAGATAGGACTTCTTAACAGTGAGTTATGTTGAAATCCTAGAGAAAAATCACAGCTGATGAACTCAGTCCAACTATTATTTTGTAAGAAACGGCAAAGAAAATTAATGTTATTAGGCTATTGTTTCATCATCTTTCAACATTTCCAAAGTGCTTTCAAGCAATGCCAAGGTTAGTGATGAAGAGGGAGACCTGATCCTGCAGAAAGACTGTATTTTTAAGACACTTGTAAAGCATTTCTCTGTTTTACCTCCTAGAACTGATCCAGGTACCTCCCCAGAAGGCTCTGCCTCCTTACTGAAAACACTTCAGACGAAAAGAGCATCTCCATTCTCTCCACAGAGCAGAACTTTCTCTGCCATTCCAAAATCTTGGTCTTCTCTGCTTTCCAACAGCCAAGACCTACCAGCTCCAGCCTGGCTGCCTCAGAGTTACCTATCTGAATAATATTCAGGCCAGCAACTGCTTTAGGTCAGACGTTCTTGTGTGAAGAACTGCTAGGTACAAAGCTGTTCATGAGCTGGGGTCTGTTTAGGCAACTTCCTTCAGACTTCCGTCTGTGTTGGCATCTCCAAGGCCTTTAACATTTTATGTATGAATTCCTCACAGAACTTTATGGCTTTTACTTATGTGATAGCCTTGTAAGGTGGTTAAGCATAAAAACTATTTCAAAGAGAGGTAAGCCAAACTGTAATTTAATTGTCCTGTCAAAAATCTGTATCTGAGTAGGGATAAGAAATGATGTGCAACTTCATGAGTCCAAGGCTGTGGGTTCAATCCCCATATGGGCCATTTACTTAAGAGTTAGACTTGATGATCCTTGTGAGTCCCTCCCAGCTCAGGTTATTCTGTGAATCTGTGAGTTGTGGTTCATTGCCCTACCCATGAGGTCTGTTTGATGTAAGCAGAAAGAGGTCTGACCTCACTCTGTATCACTGAAAACAGTATAGTTGAAATAACAGTAAACACATTCCACTAGGAGGAATTTTCTTCAGAGTCCTTTGACCTACTGCAGATTTTCTTTTAACTTTGTCAAGTTGCTCTCTAAACCTTCAAGTCCAAAGTCCTTCATCTTATTTACCCAAGGTACACCTATACCTTTCAAGATAAATAGTTTATAGACATAAAAGCTACTGGCACACCTCTTAGCAACACTTCATTGCTTGTACATTTGATGTTTTGCAGCACACTTTCAAGATCTAAAAATACAGAGTGATGTACAGAGACATAAAGTGCAAATTTACAAAGCTGTGCTGTCCTAGAAACACCCAACAGCTGAAAACATTCTGACCTAGACTGAACACCAGATGTGCCTTCCACAGAGGCAGTCAGACCCTTGCTTTCCCTCTGTTTTCCTGTAGGAAAGTACATTAGGCAAACACCAGGGTAGATTTGGCCTGACATACCTGGACAGAAGTGACAGAGTATGTGAACCTATGAAATGAGTTCCAAGAGCATCCATGCTTCTACCTCCTCCCCACTGTCACACCTTCTGAGTTTGCACAGGACCAGAGTGCAGCAACTGACCTTAACTGTAGAAGAAAATACTTGGATTTTCTCCCTCATAGAAGTTTTGCAGTTGTTTTAACTACTGTCATTGTTTTGCACCAGTCAGCTCCAGAATAAAATCAGGTATGGATCAGAATCCATGATGGGGTATTAACTACTCATGACATGAGCAGATACAGAAGTGAGGTGGAAAATTCAATGCCAATATTCTTAAAAACTCCTGTTCTCCTTTACTTATGCCTTCAATTGATAAAACTACAAAAATGGAGTTTTAATCCTATCCAGCAGCAACGGAGTATGTGGGAATCCATTTTTATAAGGCTTCTTGTACTGTACCAATCCAGCCAAGTCTATGAAGGAAAAGCCTGAAGTCACAAGCAGTGAGTCAACTATGGGCAAAAACAAAACCCTAAACCTTCACTGTAAAATGAAAAAAATCTGATTATTTCAAAGTCAATCTTTCAGAGGACTGCAACACTTCTTTTTGTATGTTTGGGATTTAGGACTATCATAACATTACCGAGCACCTAAGCAGAACTCCCTTCTGCTCTACATTGTTTGCATTTCACTGGGGAAAAAAAAAATCACACTGGTTTTAATTTTCTCACATTTTCCTTTAAGATAAGTAATTTTGGGCACAGATGTGAGAAAATGTTACCAAGTTTTCTCTGGTGCTGATGAACTATGGTAACTATTTACATGCACATTCTATATCTAGCAATTTTAGTGTAAAACTGTCAAAACAAAGAAGACATTTTTGCCACCATATTTTACCCCTTGTAAACTGTGTTTAGACAACCATGTGCTCAGTTACTACAATTCAGTTGCAGCAGATAATTGAAAGCACAGGAACAACTCCCTCATGCCTGTGTCCTCCAAGGCCTAGCCTATACATAAAATAATTTGGGACCATTATTTATTCTCTTACAAGAGGCAGGAAAAAGAAAAAATAATGGAATAAGCACCCTGGTTACAGGATACATTTTTTTCTTATGGTAACTGAACACCTTTAAAAACACTTTTTCAAAAATGAACATAACAGTCATTTAACAGCACTTAAGTTAATCTCATTCTTTAAAAAGAAGCATCCTCTTCATCCCATGTGTCTCAAAGGCTACAAGTCATCTTTTATAGTCATCTATAAAATGACTAAGTCATTATAATTAAGAGCACTATTTTCACAAATGTTTCCGACTAGAAAGTGTCTTTAACTTCCTAAACTGCCTGAAAGCTTGCAATGACTAATGCCTTTGTTCCCACTTGCAATTTTACCTCTCCAGCTGAGAGAGGAGAGGAAATGCACTATTAGAAAATGTTCACTTTCTTTGGGGAGGTGAATGTGATTACTAGCAATGGGCATTCTTTGTGGCTCTTCTCTGCTCTAAGCTCCTGTATCCATGCACCCCACAGGGAGCTCCAGCCCTCTCCTGCTGGAGCTCTCTGACCCCTCCACCCATCCTGCAAGCAGGTGCTGCCCTGCAGTGCCTTGCTGCCCACCCCGCTGTGCTGCTCTGGCTGGCTCCACGGCCATGCCATTTACCTGGACTGGTGAATGATGCAGCTAAAATAGTCTCTCCTCCACTTCCTAATGACATGATTTCATTGCTCTCATTCATAGTGGGGAAGACTAAGACTGGGAAAGGCAGGAGGCTTTCCAGGCAGCCTTGGCACTAGAGATTTCAAAATGTGGTGCTGAGCTCTGAGCAGCTCTCTGCTCTAGGAAGCCACTGAAAAGGAATTCAAGACAGTGGTTGGCATCTCTGCTGGATCTTGTTTTAAATATTCTCCTTTACAGGGTGACAGAAAATCCCAGGAGTGACTCAAAAGCTCAGAAATACACAGGCTACAGTTGAGAATGCAGCAGGAACTGTACCAATGCTGTATTAGGTACCATTATGTTTATTACAAACTCTTATCTCTATAATCCACTGCTCTGAATAACAGAAATGGGTCCCTCCAAAACATACACAAATGCAAAGGCATGAGAACACCAAGAATTTAACAAGCCCCAACAGTGAAACCTTCCTTCTGATGTTTTGCTGCCCAGCTGCTCCTCAGCCTCTCCCCCTGACCATTTCTAACCGGGAAGGAGAACAAAATCAATCTTGCAGTTCACCCACACACCAGACTTGACGGTGAAGGAGACTCACTCAGGGCGAAGTCCAAGCCACAGTAATGTTAAAAAAAAAAAAAGGTAGGAGTAGGGGAAGGTGAGGAATAACAATTTTTTTCAGTTTGGTGTTTGCTTATCCTAAAACCTGCCGGTTTGCAGTACTGGAAGTATTTTATAATGAGGTTCTCTGGCTCTCAGGACCATGTGTGTGAGCACAACTTGTGCTGATCTTAGCAGTTATCATCCATCGTTTTGGCAGAACATTTCTTGTTGCAGAAACTCACGCATACTTTGAGGTTTGGGCTCAGTCTTATCAAAATCCCAAAGCAAATTTGAGAGAATTTCCCTTCAATTTCTAAAAAAGACCCCTACCACTGAACCAAGCACACAAGCCTCGCTTTTCAGATCTGTCTGCTGTAGTGATCCAGATATCTTTCTAGAAAGCTTTTCAATGCAAACAATTGAGTTTTCAGTTGGGACCCAAACGTGAAGTCAGGCCAGCTCTAAATTTCTGATTTAGAAATTGTGCAAATATTTTACATGGCTCCAAGAAATAATATATCATTTGTGCAGCTATACAGACCCATGAGCATATGCATGCATGCCTGGGTGGTGTTAGGATCCCATGTGATAAATTTTGGGGAAGGTAATGAGGTCTATCAAAGTGATGGCTCGCTCTGTGGTTTCCCAGTGAGGGCAGTTACTGTGCATCTTGCATCAGCCTTTTTCTTTTTCTTGGCAATAAATTCCTCAGTGTGCGGCCACTCCCTTCAGCCCTTGCCTCTTGTTGGCAGATTTCTCAGTCACAACTCACCTGGCTCCTCAAACCATTTCTTTGTCCTTTTTATTGACAAAACTGGAAGGAAAGCCAGACCTAACTTATTTCTTTCCCTCCCCAGGGACCTTATTAAGCATACCCAAACAGCGACATCTCTGCAGGGCTCCCGATCAATGGACACTGTTATCTGGAGATTTTAATCACATTAACACCACAGCAGAGGAAAATGCACCTGACTCTCCCCTGCTCAAGTGGCAAACTCAACAATTCTGCCAACTGCTGCAAGTACTACTCGTAAGGCTTAATTTGTATGTGTGGATAAAAAATCAATCTACCACAGGTACTGCCTTCTAGTCTCTACTCATGGAGCCTGAATAAATGTAGCTTGATTCTCCAGATCTGCCTTCCTTATGACTGGGAATAGCTATATTCAGGCAATCCCAAGAGCAGAGCACAAAACCAAAAAATCAGTAAGTGAAGCTTTGTGAGCTGGTGGAAGTACTTGTGCTGCTTAAAAAGCACAGCAGGAAAAAAAAAAAAAAAAAGCTGGGGTATAGATCCCTACCAGCAGTCTGTGCAACAGAGGAGAGGATAACTGGTAAAAGTGAAGAGAGTTACTCCTGCATGGAGAGCCTTACCCAGAGCACTCGGCAGCTATGCAAGGCCCGCTGGGTTTTGGCAGAGATAAGCAGGGAGCAGGGGTCAGGCTGAAGGGCAGCTGCACTCAATCATCGCCCGAGGAACACCAGAGGGACACTCTTGTGCCCATGCACTGCCAAAAATCACGTAACTCTTTTTTTACAAAGAATGAAAAATAATTTTCCATCTCTAACCATGCATCCTTGCATCTCCTCTGATTTCCAAAGAGTCAGTTATAAGCTAATCAATAGTAATTACCTATCACCTGGTTTTACCCTATTCAGTGTGCCGCTACCTGACATTGCTTCCGGGTGATCTAGCACATGGAGGGTGGGAAATTGCAGGAACAACATTTCTTGATGAAAGCTGTTACTTCTTGAGCAATACCATCACTAAATAATAAGTGGACTTTGTTGTAGCTGAAATTCTCTGGCACCGCATTAAGGCTGCATACTCATGAGATATTTTTCTTTCAGGAAGTATTTCCTGGTTCTTGAATATTTATTTTGACAAGTTTGGACTGTGGCTCAACTACTAAAAAGGGAAAAAAAAATCAATTTTCGACTTAAGCCTTGTGTTTGGTGCAAAATCTCACAGGAATTAAGGAATCCATCTGAGGGTTTCTAAAGTAGCCCATGAGGATTCATAAGCACAGTGTGCCTCTTAAGCAGCCCTTAATGAATGTGTCAGGGGCATATGCACTTGTTCCTGTGTTGTTACTGAAATTATTCTCAGCGTCCAACATCATCTCAAGGCAATCTTAGAGTAAGTATAGAATTGCAGTGATTTAAATGATAATCCAAAAAAGCGGCATTATCTAGTTCTGCAGGATAAATTAAAGACACTTACAGGATCAAAAGTATCAATTCAGCAGAGTAACTGTCATGTATAACACTGAAATTTATGTATTCAGGAGTTTGAAATTATCCTATGCAAATAAAGCCAAACAGTAATAAAGTAAAAGATTTAGCAACGAATCAAGCCAACCAATGAAGCCAGCCATCAGTAAAGCTGTAAAACTGGCAGATAACAAAGTAAGAAAAATCTAAGTTACAGGGAAACACTAGCATTTGAAAGAATAAAGGAGGCTTAAAGAAGCTAGAAGTTATAATACAATTGTAATGAGCTGCTCAGATCCATAAATTTAATACCAATTGCTGGCCTGGAGCCATTGATCTTCTTTTTCATTCTGTCCTCAGTGGGGTGATGTTCCTGCAAGCACCTAAAGAAGTTCACATCTCAGGGATTTGCCTCCAGTTGGCAAATGATTTATTTTTCTTTTTTAATTCAACAACCTGGGGGGAGGATGCTGAATGGTATGGGCACAAAGAGACACATTTGTTTGGAAGAAGCTGAACTTGTGACTCCGCTAAACCCCGGGCTGACACCCATGCACAGCCAAGCCCTGCGTGCAAGCCCTGGCGGTGTTTATTGACAGCCCGGCCGCGGACGAAGCGCTGGATTTGATAGGTCACACAAGTTAACACCTCTCAGTGCTGTATTCCCGCTGCCTCCAACAAACACAAGCTGTCAGGGACTTACTCAGAAGGAAATACATGGAGATACCAGCTCCCCAGGGATTTCTGCATGGAGGAGGCGCTTTTACCATGCTCATGAACCAAGTGTTGAGGCTGAGTAAAATACAGAAGTGCTGCCATACAGGCAGAGAATTTGATTGATGGATTTGATTGATTCCTTTTAAATTATTTATATGCTGTCTCTCTAGTACAGTTCCCTGCTTAAGCCACCAGACAGATGTTCTTTATTCCTCAAATGTGCACTTCAGTCTGATCCCTCTCTAAAATTGAGATGCAAAGTTTCACCCTCAGGGGCTTTGCTTTGGGTATTATTCATGCTGGATGGTGGGTGACCTGTGAGGGCTCCTGTGGGATGGGACGGGGTGAGCTCACGAGAAAGGTGTAATTCAAGGTGATACACTGAGTGTCAACACACCCATTGATTGTGAGAGAGGGAAGGAAAAGGGGCAAAATGCACACAACAGTTTTTCAAAAGATGGACTGAATTCACTTTGCTAAGATGCTCCTTTTCGAGCAATAAAGGCAAGCAAGCTAAGTCAGAGAAAAAGAGAAGGTCTTAAAGAAAGGAGGCCCAGCTTAGTACTGAGAAGAGATTTTTCACAATAATTTTTAGACAGTCCTATCCATACCTCCTGTAAGGTAGAATCAGCCAGGTCTCACAGTTACTCCTTGGTTTACTTTTAATTAGGCCTGAGTAGGTAAAAACAGTAAAATCAGCTTACATTCAAAATTACTTTGATGGACACAGGAGTCCACAGGAGTAACAGCACACTGAACAAAGGAGTGAGATGTTAGAAGATGGGCACAGCATTTGTCACATGGCATCAGTTACAAATCTGGAAATAAGGTTAGTTAGAATAAATAAGGTAGATATTGGAGATATATCTTCTTGACAGTTCTTTGTTTTGAGACGGTTTATTGTTCTTAGTCTGTATATTTTTATCACCTCTACACATTTTTTAATGCCAGCTAGCATTTGTTTTGCACTGAATGAATTCACTCTACACAATGCTGTTTGTATTTTCCTACTGGAATTACAATAAATCATGGAAAAGAAACGTTTCTTCTTAAACTGTTAAATCTTATGCAATGGATTTTTGTCTTCTCTCCAGTCATTTTGAATTTCTACTGTTCACCCAACATTCAACTTCATCTCCAAAATGGTAATTAAAAAGATGTTTCTTTATCTGTCATGTAAGAAAATCAGGTAAGTATGTAAAGATAAATATGGTCCTATAGAAATAAATTGTTAAGTAGGTGTATATTAAGCCTTTTACTGATTTGGGTTCTGAGAAATGTCCTGAGAATATGCATTACAAATGCTTTACAAATATAGGGAATGTTTCACTTTGAATTAAATTCCTTTTAAACTTGTAAGTGAGAAGATTATTAATTCACCTTAAATGTGCTTATTAATTTTAATGTTATTTGGCAAACATTCCTCTTTTCAGCAATTAATTTTCTCTTTGAATGTACTGTCAGGACCATATAAAATTCCAGAGTATTTTAAGATTTTGATGGGTTGCTCAGCAACATGTGAAATTAAGTTGTGTTTAAATCTCCATGGCAAGCATCTGTGAACAGCAGCTCTTACGATGGGACATAAATCTCAATCATCTTTCATTGATTTTCCTACTTACTCAACATGATAACTAGAATGTATTTCAGAGCCTCAAATCCAAGCAACTGAAATCTTTTCTTTAAATATATGTTTTGTCTTTTCTGGTTAGTTCAGCTCAGAATTGAGCTCTTCACATAAAGGCATGTCTCAGATTCCCTTTTTCAGATTCCCATGTTTCAGGAGCCCTCTGTGGGTGCAAACCCCTCTACACGTGCTGCTGTGCTTTCAGTAGGAAATCAGTCAACACCAGTTCTGTAAAGGTAAAGTGAGTCACCTTCCTTTAGTGCTTCTTTTTGGGGTTGTCCTTCAAGTAAAACACCCGTTGTTAAGGGAATTACTTCGCTTTTGAGGCTCTGGTTAGCTCTGTGGCAAGCAGGTAGCAACCTTTTAGCTGCACTGGATATTATTTCTACTGCTTAGAGAAAGTGGAAGAAAGACATTTGGAAACCCTGTACTGACACCTACTCATTTCCATCACAGCTACAATGCATATCTGGGTTTGGATTAGAATCTAAGTGATCTCAGGAGATGGTAAGAGCACAGTACTGGTGTGGCTTGGCTAGATGAAGAGATATTCTTCCTCTCACTGCGCCCACCAGCCATAGTCCTGCTTAGCCTCTGCCTACAAATGATTGCATCGCGTTAGATGTTTTAGCTTCTTTGCCTCCTGCATTGATGTGACAGTACTCCCTAGGGAAGACAACCTTTTACTATTATTAGTTAGAGCCTTGACCCTGAAACTTCTGTTGTCAGCCCCTTAAGGATGCACAGGAAAATGGTGCCATGTTGCTGTCCTCTGTGAAGACGAGGCGATCAAGCACGTTTAAGCTCCTTGAAAGAAAAGCTACCCATACACAGACTCTGTGGCCTCTAAAAGGAATTACAAAAATCCATCTGAGATGTAATGAAAACATGAATTAATGACTTTGTATCCTTCTGTGAGTCCTGGCCTCAGCTTTGATAGACTCCAAGTAAAACACTCAATGAATGGCCCCAACTTTATGTTCAAAGTGTCATGAATCTAAAACTGGCAATTCAGGTTTGATGTTTGATGTTCAGGTTTCTTGCCCCCAAGAAATATTCAGAGATACAGGACTGACTGCCACTTTAATTGTGTAGGTGAAACAGCAATGGTTTCCTTGGGGGTCTTATGGGACTGAAGATAGACCTTTTGTGTAGCTGCCTAACAGCAGGTTCCTGTTACCACAGAGCAACACGGTTCTGCTCCCCAATGACTTCAGTACATAACCAGGCTGGGTAAACACACTTAATTAAAGTGTAGAAAACAAAACAAAACAGAACAAATCTTCAATGACTGAAACAAGTCAACAAACCTGCTAGGGACCAAAAGACCAAACCAGCCCAGCAACCCCAGTATCTCAAAACGATTTCTCAGCCAAAAGATTTCTGGAGATGATGTTTTCACAGTGGTTTCCAAATGAAAAGCAAGATTTACTGTCATTGCTTCTACTGAAGTTTTCAGTGACAAAATGTTCAAAACTAGTTCAATGCTTTCAAAGGAAAATAAAGCTGCCTTTTCTCTCAGAAATCCTGCTGGCTGCCAGTGTTGACACAAAACTCGCTCTTGACCAGGCTCCTGAATGCTCAGCAAGCTCAGCGGGGTGGTGTAATTGTTTTGTTTATTTATAAGCGTGGCGAGTTTCCTACTGTAGCAGCTACCACATTTAAATGATCTTGGCAAGTGTGAGGGCATACAGGATACCTTCTGAAGAAGGACCATGTGATTGCCTGGCAGGCAATTTCCTTTTCTTTTAAAGCCCAAAACACATCTTTTCAGCCTCTGCTAAGTGTTACTATTTCTGAGGATATTTGAAGAAGGTAAAATGGCAGGAGTGCTAAAAGGAAGATAAACAAGGAGTCCAGAAAAAAGCCTCACACTGACCTTGAGGCAGAATACTGAGGGCTCTCCAGGCAGGTTTTTCTTCCTCAGTACAACCACTCATTGCAGATAAATACATTACTTAGAATTTCTACAAGGTGCTGTAAAAGTCAGAGCATTTTAGCATCCCAGAAAGCCAAAGAGGAAGTATTTTGAAATTTAAGGAGCACTTTCCTGGATCTGTAGTAAGTCTACAGTCCTCTAAATGTACCTGAATAGACCTTTGGAGGAAGCTGGAATGCCTTTCAGACTAAGCATATATAAATACAACACCTCGTTACGACAGAGCCAGAAAAAAAACCAAATCCATATTTCTGGAAAGTTTACAGCATTTCAAGTGCTGCTTGCTGTGACAGTCAGTAAGGTTGTGACTGATGGCCCCAGAAAGGACACTGGTGCTGAAGCACCAAGTAATGGATGTACCAGTGAACACTTCTGTAAGTCTTTGTTGCATGTCCTCATGAATTCTTTGTCACCTCTCCTGTTTTACAGGCAATAAGTCAAAGGGTTTTGCATGGGATTGCATGTTGCTATGGAAGCTACAAAGGTTTCATGCTGTCTTACTGCAAACATTTGGGGTTGATTTCCCCCTTTCCCTATTTCACTCTTCTGCACACTATTCAGCACCTCAGAAGAGCAAAACATAGTCATATAATTTTCATAATCAGCTGATGCCTACGGCAAATCCAGCAGGTTAAATGCCCAGTGATTCTGTGCAGGCCAAACATCTCACACACCCCCTCCACTCTGCTGTCTCTTTTCCTAACATGCAGAGCACTGCAGTGCTTCGGGAACCCTTGTCCCTGAATGGTGCTATTTGAATTGATGGAGGAAACAGACTGGAGTTGTGAATCCCTCTCCCAGCTGAGCCCTTCTGGCCAATGCTTCTCATCTGCACAAGCAGAGCTCTCCTCGAGTGCCTGCCCTGAGGTGGTCTCTGTGGCAGATTCATCCTGGCAGCTTGTAGCTTCAAAACTTGAAGTCCAGAGTTTTTTATCACCCAGCATCACTCAGCAGCTCATGCTGGCCATAAGTTAGCTACTTCATATGACTGTGATGGGAAACTCCAATCAGCAAGTAATGAATCTGTTGATTTCAAAGTCCATCTAGGCAGTGCAGTGTAAATCCATGCTATTCATTGATCACTGCATTGATCACTTGAGATTTTGGGAGGAAATTAGCCAGTGAAATTGCTTTAAAACCCCACACTGTGAATGTCAGCCACATCCCAAAATAATTTGATTTTTGAATTCTCCCTAGACATCTTATGCAAAGGAGAGTTCCAAATGCTTCCCCACCTCAGACTGAGAATTAAACTACAAATACTTTGTATAAGCCAGCTAGTTCCTACTGTCCACATTCATTAAGAAAGCGCTAAGAACTGGGATCCTGCTGGCTACAAACAACTTTACAAACTGATCCAAAACCAAATGCCATCTAGGAACCAATTCAACAGCTGCTGAGAATCAGCCATTTCTGGAACAAACAATGACAATTGCTTACAGGACCTTTAAGCAAAATGATGTTGGACACACAGCCAGAAATAAACCACCAAGTTCAATCAAATGAAAATTACAAATTTCCACAGTGTTAGAACTTGCTCTCAAAGTTACTCAGACCACTAAAAGTTTTGTCTGCTGTAAGATATTCTTTGATGTGCTGATGAATTATTAAAACCAAGCCAAATTAAAGTTCATTTGTTAGCATGTCCTAGCTATTAGAAATACAATTTGTTTTCCCCTGCCAGAGTTTTGGAAAGTTTCAAGGTGATACAATTTTGGAGAATAAAAGGAAAACCATGAAAAAAATCCAAACTTCCCCATTCCTGCTTTATTTCACTCTGTAGAGTATCTCAGCAAAATCTCTACCCATCCTGTGAAAAGCAATGCACCATCCACACCTGCTCAGTAAGCAAACGTGTTTTATGTAGTTGTGAATAATTTAATCAGTAATTATTATATTGATATTATAAAGATACAAGTAGCAGTGTTTGATAATGGTTTGTAGATGGCCTGTATGTTGTTCAGTGAGCTCTAACTTACAGTCCCAACAGTCCCTGAAATGAAAGATAGTCCTCAGGTCATCTGTGTACTGTTACTAGTAATTTGTACTAAAATTCGTGTGTTTGTAAGGGCTATTTTTATAAGTATTTGTTTATTCATTCATTTATCATCAGCCTAATTAAAAATTAGCATATTAAGCATATAAAGTAGAGTTCAGATTGGCCAATTTTACTTCTGACTTCAACAACTAACAACAATCCAAACATGACATTCCCCACATTAAATATGGAGTCAACACACAGCCAAGAGATGTGCCTCACTAAGAAACAGCCTTTCCCTGTGGAGCCACCTTTTTGCTACAGTCACAAGCAATTTGTGATGGAATAACCAGAAGTGAGCTCCTGATATCAGTTACAGTGGTCTAATTTACCTGTCATCAAAGCAGTGACTTCTGTTTTACCACACTGTAATGGGGATGAGAGTCCTGACTAAATATTCCATATATACACACCACATAAACATAATACTACTAGCACGTGAGACAAGACTAACATCTTAATGTATTTATTGCCATTTGTAGCTTGCATGGTAAATGTATTGCAATGATAAGGGCTTTTTCTCATGTCCTCCTGTATTTTCACCTTTGTTATTGGTTTTCCCCTCTTCAAATGCTCTATGATCTGGTAAGTCAAAGGGGATAATTTCAATGCTTAGGAGTGGATCAGGACACAACCCTGAATGGCAGAAGCAAAGAAATGCCACTTCTGTGTGAGCCTATTAGTAGTGCTGTTGTAAGTGAAGACCCCCAAACCCCTTCAGGGCCTGGTGTCAAAGGCAGGTGGAGTGAAGAAGTGCCTACCTGAAGACGGCAAGGCTCAAAGACCAGAGCACTAGCGGCTTCCTCAGTTCAAATTTTGCTCGTTTGTTCATTAGGTGCCGACCACCAAATATAAAGGCAGCGTACAGAGCTGAAAACAGGAATGATTTCTTCCTGCAAAACAAAACCAAAAAACACCTGTCAAATGTTTAATTAATATTAGATACACAGCAGAGTCACCCATGGACATCACGGCTAACGGCTTGTGCGCTTCCTTGAAAGGAAACTCTTTGGGACACATCCCTGCAACCCAGCTGAGCTTATCATTTCTGTACGAAACCACATGCCTGCCCACAATCAGGGCTGGGTGCAGGCAAAACTGACCCTGGGTAAGTTCTGGAAAAGAACAGACAAATTTGGCTCCCATTCTTCACCAGTTTCAGAAGACTGAACTTCTGGAGGAAGTGAGGAATAGAATAGATATGGCAGAGCCCAGACACACTTCTGCAAGCAAAACATGGTTGGTACTTGAACCCGCTGATCACATTCTGTGCCTCATTTGTCTTTTTCTTACAAATTTTTGTTTCCTGGAGGATCCTCCCTACATGGCAAGTTAGTTTCCACTGTTTCCCCTAAAAAGACACTTAAAGACCATCAGCACTGCAACACACCATGATGAGCCTCACAAGAAGCAGAGGATCAGCGAGGAGAGGTCAATAGCCCCATTAAGCAGCAGGACCATGCTGGTTGGCACGGCCCTGCGGCATCGCCCTGCCTGTGACTGCTGGTTCAGGAAATCCAGTGCATTTGCTGAAAGGTCAAACAGAGCTCTCTAAAGGAACTTCAATTATACTCTTCAAATTGCGAATTTTATTTTTAAAACTGCCTGACAGTAGTCTAGCTCAGCAATAATCACCAAATATTTGAACTCTGCTACTATAACTCATTTTAATCAACCATTAGAGGTGAAAAATAGACTGGGATTCTTTCCCGCACGGCACAACATTATACTGACTAAGGCTTAATGATGTACACCATTAATGGTGGCCTAGCTGGAAGGGCATCTATTCAAGAATAGAATTTTCTCTACATAATTTAACATCACATTCACAAATATAGAGTGGACTGTGGTTTCAAACCAGGAGTTTCTGGCTCCTATTGTACACCAAGAAAGAATGACAAATACTCTCAAGAAAGGTAACTACTCCATCAACGTGACTGAAAAGACAGCAGCAGGCTACAAGACCTTTAGTTCCTTCTGACACTGGAGGGTAGCAGTGGCAGACAGGCCTATGATCGGGGCATGGCACACTGCCCAGGCTTCCCATTGGGAGAGAAGCTCACCCATATTGAGGTCTTCAGACTTTTCATAGGATTTTCAACTGGATGTTTAAACGACAGGATGTTGCTTCCCCTCAAGATAAAAACAAGTATGTGCCATGGTGTCACTACCGGTACCAAGTAGATGCCACCTTTTGGCTCTTCCATTGTGACTGACCAGCTGAGGTGGCAAGGAATCTGTCCAGCACAGCATGGTTCTGAGGGCCAAGCAGTGTGGCACAGCACAGCATGTACCTGTGTCTCCTCAAGGCAGCTGGTAATGGATCACGAGACCCTCGATGGCCAAGGGTCTTCCCAGAAGGTTCAGAAAAACTAAGAAAGCTGTAGCACATCTGACTGAAAATACAAAGAAAGCACATGCAACCTTCCATCAAGACATATGAATTGAATTTTATATAAGTTTGAAAGCTAAGTACAAACTAACCCTAAGAGAGACAGATGCGTATCAGTAAGCATTCTGCAGCGTGCCATTTTCTGCCCACTGAGAAACTCTGTTTCTACCGATATATTTATAGTTCTGTGTTGTAAAATGCAGGTAACTGCATGAAAATATGCCTGATGCTCTGAGAAGGGAGGACCCATGCCTGTAATCTGGGTGAGCTTTAGCATCCATGCTGGCAAAAGCCCCAGGAAGATCCAGAACAATCACAAAGCCAGCACCCTCTCACGTTGTGCACTGACATACTCCAATTGCCAGAGCAATGGTTATTGTGACCAGGTTTTGAAAATGATAAAGCGTCAGCCCTTATTCATATAATACAGAAAACAAGCATTTATTTTTGCTTCACTGGTCAGGGAAGGGACAGAATCACCAATTTGAAAGCATGACTGCACTTTAACTCGGCTAGAGATCAGTAAATATTTGTTAACCAGTCTGGGTAACGATGAACCACCTCAAGTTTGCTCGTACTGAACCACCTAACTGTTTACACAAGATTTATGGGTTGGAAGATAGAAGCAGGCTCTTAGCGTGAGTCTGGACTGCATTCCCACCTCCCTCCCTCTGCAGCCTTTTCAGCAGTGGTGTGAAGCCCAGCCCACTGCCACCCTGGACATGGCTGAGGTCTGTCCTGCATTGATCTCCAAAGCAACTGAGAGCAGTGTAGATGACATCCCAAGTAGTGCAGGGGAAAAGACTGCCATACAGTGCTGCCATGCAGCTGCCAACACAGCACAGGCCATGCAGGCTGGCATGGGAGGATGTCAGATTCAAGAGCAGTAGCTAGAGACACTTTGCAGGAAGGCAAGCTGGAAACAGTTCAGTTCTAGATCGAACACAGCCGAGACTTCAAAGTAATGGTTCAACTTCAGTTCCAGTTCAAGGCAAAAAAAAGCAGTCTGAATGAGTTAGCAGTTCAGGTCTATGTTCTGTCTGTCTCCACTTCTTCCTGAGGCAGATAATCTATATATTTACATCAAGTAACATTTCATTTTGCTTCTTATTACTGAAACTATCTTTTGTGAGTTCAATCAATTCATTGAGGTCAACAGTTATGTTACAGTAATTAGAATATATAAATTTTAGGTCACTTTAAAGCTTTGTAATGAGTACAGCGTTATTTACAATGATGGCAAATGGTACTCTCAGAGTATGCAGCTTTGTATCAGCAGAGGCACACATGGCAAGATTTGACTGCACACATGATGTGAACTGCAGAGAGCAGCTGTAAGCAGTTTCAGACAAGGAGGGACACAGTAGTATTATCTCCCATCAGAGGTAAGCACAATAATGAATAATGATTAGGCTGATCTTGAAATCATCCACTGTTTTGATCCCTGCTACTTTTTGCATTCAAAGGACTTTGAATTTTCCTCATTTTTTCAGCCTAACAATGGTTAAAAGAACTGGGCAGGCCAGGTGATAGAGTTACAAAGGAGTTGCAGAGGTATGTACTCTTAAGATAATCTGATAAACTCCATTGGACTGGTATTAACCAGTTTCCTACTAGTGTTTTTATGATGGATTTTCCCAAAGGTTCATACTACAGTCTGGCGCTGGGCTAGTGACATAAAGCAATGGCAATCTGACAGAATTCAATTAGGTCTGGTATGATTTTAACCAAAGAAGAATAATTTTGAGCAAGCATTTTGAAAGACAGAGGTTTGGAGTTGCTCTGGAGCAATGTTACCTGAAGAGAAACTAAAAAGAGCAGAACGATGACCAAAAAAATTAACCTTGAAACTAAAAAAATAAAATCCCTCAAAGTAATTCAGGAACAGACTTGCATCAATAACTTATATGTTAGCACATTCATATGTTTGTCTTCAATTCTGTTCTGCAGGGTAACACAGTAGACATAAAGACAGGGCTGCCAAATCCTCCACATTTTTCTGGCATTTCTGTTTCTCACAGTTGTCTCCCACCTTCCTACATTTTCAGACTTCAGGGACTAAGTACTATCTCTACTGAATACAACTCCATGTTCCTCTGACAAAAGTTGCCAGCTCTTTTCCCTTTTCTGGGTTTCTGGAGAACCTATTAAAAGCTGTATTGGGGCTTATTACAAGAGAGGGAGGCAAGAGGGGCTACGGGCTGAAGATGTGAGACAGATATTCCAGGACAGTAGCAGAGAGATAGCTGGGCCATGAGGCAAAGGGAGGGGAAGAAGCTGGGAGACATGATGTGAGAAAGAGAAGTGAAAGGATGAATAGTAAGCATGGCAGCAAATGATGGGAGCTGGCAGCCATGAGATGGACATAAAGCTGGGACAGCATGGAAGGCAAGGAGGCTTTAAGTTCTTCCTGTGCTGGAACCCCTGGAAGGATGCTTCCTGCATCCATGGGCATGCCTGTGGCAGAGGAACAGAGACAGGAAAGAGGAAAGAGGAAAAGTATAGCTGAGAAGAGGGAGGCAGAAACTGAGAATGATAGAGAAAGACAGAAATGAAGCTACTCTTCATTTCCAGCCAGGGAGTCCCACGCAAGAAAGCCCACTCAAGGCACCATGGAGTGACAAGAAGAGATCAGCCACCCAAGCCTCAGGCAGGAAAACACAACACTGGGAACTGGCAGCAAATAATCCAAAGAGGAAAGCAGTTGTAAACAAATGGCTAAGGATTAAGAAATCCTGTCTTCCTCAGAAGCACTTATTTATAAAATGCTGAAAATATAAGAATTACCACAGTATTCTAAAATTAGGGGCCAAAGCCTGAGGGTGAGCCTCATGTGCAGCAGCGTGAGACATCCCCCTGTCTCTGATGCAAAGTTAAATAGCCCTGAATACTGCAGTACTGCTGAAGGAGGTGGTTTCAAGCCCAGATGCACTGTTGCCATTTTCCCCCTGAAAATAGCAGCCTGAGTCACTGTTGTAGAGTTCTCTGATGTTAACGAGTAAACTAAAACAGATATATATATATATATGTGTGTGTGTGTGTGTGTTATAAATTTGACTATTTCCATAGGATTTTCCTTAATCATTAAGGAAAGTCCTTAAAGAAATGCCCAAAAGACAACCTTATCACAGACTGTTTAACTATCTTTTATAATGTAATACAGGATTATCTGCATAACAGCCTTCAGTAAGGGAGTAGTAAAGTGGTGTTAGCCCCCTCTTTCTATATTCCATAGGATTTTTAAAGCTTTTTTAAATCAAGATGTATTTACTTTGCACATTCAAGGCTCATTTTTAAATTCACTACCACTTCTTCATCTGTTGTAAAGGGAGCACAACAGGTTAAAAAAACCCCACTGCAGTTGCCAGAGCACAGTGTTGCTGGAAAGTAAACAAGCAGTTTCAAGCTCCTGATGTTTTTCTCTTGGCCTTCTTCATCACCATTTTATTGATGTAAAAAATAAAAAAACCCCAACCAGATCTTCTGAACAAAAAAAAAAAAAAAAAAGAAATTAAATAATGTCTGGCTATATGAAATGTAAGGGAATTTTCCTAATGCTTTCTCCCAGCTTTCAACAGAAAATGACAACAATAACTTGTGTTTGTAATTGAAACTGCCACCTTGAGAGTCTGTTTCAAGTGCTTTAACCTGAACCCATATGAATCACACAACATACCCATGTCCACAGATCAGGCAGCCGGGCTGGTAGCCTTGGCAAAATTACTTCCTCTCTGGTGCTTATTTAAAAATCACACATTCTGTATAAAAAAGGGTGTGAAAATGCTTCTCAGTCTCTCAGTGTT
The DNA here is from genome assembly GCF_015832195.1 of Motacilla alba alba. NCBI lineage: Eukaryota > Metazoa > Chordata > Aves > Passeriformes > Motacillidae > Motacilla > Motacilla alba. Next base: position 45,812,957 of record NC_052019.1, on the reverse strand, counting down.
TCTACCTCAGAAATACTGTCAAAGCAAACCTTTCTCTCTCTCTTCACTGATATAATTTTGACAGAACCAGCAAGAAGAGATCCAATGTGTGGATATGCCAGATCTGTGTATGAAAATATAACCTGTACTCCTGGCTTAGATTTGAGTTCCTGCAGCTGCTTCCCATTGACCAGCAGCCTTCATAACCAAGAGAGAAGGACACACAGAAGAGAAGCCCTGTCTGATACACACATGCCAACAGAGTCTGATTTATTCCTGCAGCTCAATACCCTCCGACATTTATATTTAGCACAGCAATGATGACAGTCACACACACACATGTAGGTGATTCACTGATGATAGTCTCTGACGTAAAAAGCTATCAGAGAGTAGCCACAGACGCATCTCATACCAATCATCTGATCCCTTGATTCCTAAAGCCTGAGTCTCAAAAGGCCATTCAGCCTCCTCGTGACAGGTGCTGTTGGATGCGCAAGTCTGTGCTTCCTCCAAGGCTGGAGGAATTCCCCAGGCACCTCTCTCCTGTCTGAGAGCAAGGGAAGAGGAGTCAGGGCCCTGGGAACACACATGGGCCAGGGACTGTTATTCCCCCACATGTGCCTTCTCTCTGGGGTGCTGCTCCCATCACCCGATTCATGTCACTACTGCCAGACAGTAGCTGTGTCACTGCCCCGACCCCTTAACCCACACAAAGGAAAGAAACATGGGGCCGGGAGGCTGCCAGGAGAACTGCTGTGGGAACTGTCCCAAGCACAACATTGCTGAAAAGGATGGAAGATGAGGAAGACTTGTGTATGCACTCTTGCTCTATGAGTGCCAGTGGCTGAGCTGAGGGGCAGCCTGAATCCCAGGTCCCCACTGCCCAGGTCAGAGTGCCAAAGGTGAGAACTGCAGGGGCAGCAACCTCTGAAGAGCAGAGCAACTATTTTGTTGTGTTGTATCACCAGCTCATAGCTTGCTCTGGTCCAGTGGAGATAGCCCCAGTTCGTCACCAGCTAATTTGCAAGAGCACTGTGCCAGGGGAGCAAGAGGCTGTGCCCACCTGAGCCTCTGCCCACAGTGCATTCAGTCAGACCCAGAGGCAGGAAACCACTCCTGTGCTGGCAGGGCAGCCAAGAGCCCTAAAATTACAGAGAGGAGAAACAAGGGCACGGAAGTGTGGGGGCATGGGGGAAGGTGGCTCATGTCCTGCACCTCCCTGATGGTTGCATGTGTTTTGTTGAAATGTTTGCCAATAATTTGTAACACTCATGTTTGTAAAACATACCTGTTACAGAGTATTAGCCACACACTTATGTGGGCATCTAGGGACAAAAAAAGCAGCAAACTTTTGTTGTTTTATCTGAGTGGGAAAACGTAAGAAAAGCATAAGGGTGAGAAAATACAGTTAAAATCCAGGAACAATTTGGGGTTTTTTTCAGATAGAAGGGGCAAACTCAGCTCTGAAGCATAGTCCCCTGGTATTTATAAGCCTCATATAGGCTTGATGGAACAAACCATAAATCTGTAAAAAACTCGTAAGCTACAATCCCAAATATAAGCCATGTCAAGAGAAAAGAACCTCTCAAATAGAAAGCACTTCAGAAAAAGACCCCAAAACAAGTTCCAAAACTTTGCGTTTTGAAACCAAGTTGCCAAAATTATCACTGAAGGAAAATCAGCTTCATCTCTGGCTCTGCCCAGACTTCCTCCACTTAAGCTTTGAATGGGGACCCACCCAGTGGAGATGGCAGGTGAGTGTGCTTGCCACGACAACAGCCACCCCTGAAGTTTTCACCTGGCACAGACAGCAGTGGAAGTTGCAGCCCAGTGGGTTGGGTGACTGGGGTGAGCCACACCATACCCTCCTACCCAGTTGGCATCCCAAGTGACATGGTTCAGCCTAAGTAAAAGCCTGCGCCGCCCCATCCTCAGCGTCACCACACATCCCAAGGATGGGATGGGCCACATCCCAGGGATGGCATTTGACCCCACTGTTAGTGACACTGATCATATGTAACAACCATTTTTGGACAACCCCCTCCAAGACTTACAGGGCTAGTGCTAAGACTTGAATCTAGCCTCACAGGACCCTACTGCAAAAATGAGGACCATCCCCGTCCCTGTCAAGAGCCTTTAAAGAAGCTCAGTGTCGTCAGAGAAGCTCCTTGACTGGGAGCCTCTGCTAAATGCATTGATATCACTCTGACAAGATACATAGTTCTTAGGACAAAGATTTGGGGTTGTAACAGGCGACAAATCAGGGTGTCCCAATTCCACTTGGTTTTTCCAGGCCTTGCTGAAACTTTCAGGCAGTTGATGGAGAGATGGCAGAAAGCAAAGAAGCTAATGTAGGTCATAGGCACTGCAATTCTGATGAAAAGCTACACTACTTTCACTTTTAATTTCATCAATGTAAATGTAAATGTAAAAACCTCTGGCCTCCACCATAAAACCTGGAGCTAGTAAACACAACTGCAAGTGAACTTGGGGACTACTAACCTACATCCTTCCCAGCTGAAATCATTCTGTTTGTTCCTGTATCTCACCTGAAAGCAGTTAATGAAGATGCTAATAGAAGTATGTCATACAGTCATAGCTGAAAATAACTAGATTTCCAAACTGCCTTACTCCTTTGATCTGCTTTATCTGATCAAATTAATCAATGGTTATGACATTTCACAATTTTACACTTAAAGGAGTACGTCAATGTAAATCCTTCAAATGCAAGAAGATCCCTGAAGAAACTCAAAATGTTATTTATATAGACAGGTGCTGCTTTTTTAAACTGCTTAGCAGATAAATATTTGTTTAATAAACAGAACAAAACACAACTCAACTAACAGATCAATAAGAATACTTCACTGAAGCTGCCTTTGCCCATGCACCTGCAGAAGGTCTCAGCATCACAATGGCATGTTCAGGTCCCTCTACCATTGAAAAGGCAATTTGTAACTATTCTGGGAAAGTGTCTGTTGGATCTCAAAAAATATTTAAGTAAAAATAAAAGCAGTCATTCAAGATGAAGCATGGAAAATGGAGGGGTTGCAAGCAGTGTGTTATTTTTCTATCTATCCGCCCTAAAAGATATTCCAGCCGACGTTGCTCCCTTCCAGCCTTCTGCAATACAGCCTCAGAAAATGATGTTGCTACAACTGTCAGTGGATTGCAAAACACAAACAAATAAAACCGTTCTGATTTCCCTGAGAGCGTTCTCAGCCAAAGGAGTCATGCATGATTTTCCCATAGAGCAGAGAGCAATGGCAGAAACGGGACAGCAAAAAGCAATACACAATTAAGATCCTATAGCCAGGGCTTGTTGATCACCTTATAAAAAGCATCACCATTTAACTTCCTCAGTGCTAGAAAACATTAAATTATCCTGGAGGAAACCAAACTAAGGGGATGCCTGAAAAGCATAGTAATTTAGAATATTGTCCTAGGTCTGGCCAGGACAGGGTTAATTTTGCAGTAGCCAGGAAGGGGCATGGCTGGGACCCAGAGGTTATTCTGTACCACCACATGTCACTGCCGAGGTTGGAGGTAAGGGAGTCTCTTCTGGGAAGAAGGGGTTCCTTTTGGTCAAGTGAGCATGGCAGGGGGAGCTGTCCAGTCCTGCTGGCTGCTGGGGGTTTTGTGTGTGAATCCTTCCTTTCCCACACCCTCTGTCATTATATTGCTGCTGCTACTGCTCGTTTTCTCTTCTCCTTGCCCTCTCCAGTAAGCTGTTCTTATCTCAACCTGTGGTGCCTCCAGTTCTCCTCTGCAGCAGGGGAGTGGCCAGGAGAGGAGTGAGTGAGAGGAGTGTGGGTTTTAGTGGGAATTCTAAATTTGAACATACCATTCTTAAACCATGTCAGATACACACTTACTCCCCTTTTCTTCATCACCTAAAGACCTAAAGCCATACACACAGATGAAAGCAAGCCAGTAATATCATTTGGTGGCCTAGCTTTGGTTAAAAGGGGATACTGGTACCAGTGATATTGCAGTAATGGAAATATTGAATAAAATGCCTTGCTTTCAAACCTTCTGAATGTCCAGGCAACCTATGGAAGAGAAGGCAGCAAATGGAACTCATAAAAAACGTGGAGAAGCAAATGAAAGAATATCTTCCAGCATCCTCTACTGAAGAAAAACCAGGTCATCTTGAGAACAACTTCCTGCTCTGACTGGTCCCACAGTACTTTTTGATGCATGATGTCAAGGACTGCTTGATGTATATCTAATAGAATCTTCAAGGACATGTGACTTTTGTCTATGGGTGAGAGAGCAAGTGACAAAGGATGCTAATGGACATGCTGCAGTGAATCCAGACCTACCTCCTGACCAATCAGAAACCAGCAAAATCCAGAAAATAAATGGGGCAATCTTTTCATAATCTTTTCAGTTACCTCTCTAAAACAAAGAGCTCTGCCCAAGAGCCATTCTGCTTCTTAATCAACTGGGAATCGGGTCAGAACAAACAGAAAGGTGTTTCAGCAGAGCTCAAAACTTGCAACAGAAAGCAGTTTGGAGTAGCTCGGAGGCAGGTTTACATGCTGCTACCTCCTTTCAGCACAATGCTTTGCCACTTGTCCAATGTGTCCACTGGCAGGGAAGGTAGCATTATCTGATTATGTTGTCACTACCAAATGGCATTTTCATGAACTAAACCTTACTACTACTTAAGAGTTTCTTGCTTCTCATTCCCAGTGGAGGCTTCAATACCCAGAATAATCTGCTAATAAATTTCCGTGTACTTTCAACCTGTCATAATTCCCATGCAATTGACTGTGACCTATAGCTTCTCCATTAAATCCAGAATTGTTTTACTTGAAATCAGTCAAGGCAGTATCTTTAAAGCAGACCCTTTCAAATGCAAAGGTAGAGGCAAACTGGCCTGAATCCAACTAATAAGTCTTTGAGGAGTATATTAAACACCGTGAGAAATACTGCAAGCAATAAACTAGTGGAGTAATTTTCTAATTACTGTCAGAATTTTCAGGATCTGAGATGGACAAAATTTAAGAGCAGAATGACATTCCTAAACCTGTAGTGGAAAAAATGGGACAAAGGAATGTAGCAAAAGCTGTACAATCACCAACACCTGTTCCTCAACTAAATATCACAGCCTGGCTGTTTTTTGGCCATTTCCTGCAGACATCCCACTTGCACTCCTGAACAAGTCCAAAACAATCGGCATAAACCAGCAGGAGTGGCACAAAGCAGTACAAAGTACAAGGCATTAATGCAGCTTATCTCCATCCTGTCAGCAATATGGTTGTGACAGCTTGTTCTGCCATTCCACCTCTGCCTACAGCGTCACGCCTGGCTCACGCCCCTGTGTCTCTCTCAACAGGTGGCAGGACTCACTGGGTCTCCCAAACTAAAGAGTCTGAGTCTCTTTTTGCTTCCAGCCATGATGGTTTGACTGACTGCATTCTGCCCTTAGCCACCCCCTTACCTAATGAGATGGGATACTTAACTGCTTAGCCGTATTTCACTTTCCATCGCAGCATAAGAAGACCAGGTTACTGGAGGATTAGGAAGTTTAACATGAAAGTGTTACATATACAAAGAGAGCTGCCTGTCATAGTCTTGCTAAATCTTGCTCAGAGGGGACCTGCTAAAAGACAGGAGATGCCAAAAGGAAAGAAATCACAGACACACAAGGTGATGAATCTGGACTAGGGTGGAAGTGGCTGACCCAAGAGAAGGAAAAGGAGCATTATGAGGAGAGAACAGTGATTGACATCCGGCTCTTCTGGACAGGCAGACAAATGGAGCAAACAAGGGCATAAATATGAATAAATTTTTAAACAATTCACATACATCAACAGTCAGAATTCAATGGCTGTGGTCACTAAGGGACAAAAAGCAGAACCAGATCATTGCAAATGAATAGGAGAGCTGTTAGCGCATCAGTGATCCTGCTTCAGATTCTTTTCAAACAAGAAGCAGCCTCCTGTGAAGGTAAAGAACCTATTTAAGTTACCTGACCTTGGTTTGTTCTCAAAAGTCACACAACCAAAATTTGTTTTACACCTCCTAATATATTCCATTTGCTGTTCTTTTCTTCATTGGATTGTACACCACTGTAACTTGTGGATTTTGCTCAAATTTCTCTCCATGGCAGGTTTACTAACTTATGGGTGGCCTGTAAAGAGTTAAAAAAAAATCTGTTGCAGTCAAAAGCCAGGCTAGTCCTACATTAATTTCTGTATCACACAGTTACCATAGTAGAATACTCTCCACTCTCATCCCCTATGCTTACCACTTTTCTTTAATGGGGCTGTTGTAAAGTCAGCAGTAAATCTGCCTTCTTTATCTGCCCACTGTTTCTCTCATGCTATGATCAGATGACACATGAACCGATTTGCATCAGTATCTCATTCAAGGATGCTCTATTCCCTTTGCAAACAGAATACAAGAGTCCCTTGGCCCCTGTGTGCAGGATTTGGTGGGCAAGAGAGGGGGAAGAAGGTGAACTTCCCAAAGACATTGTTTTCTCAGAGAATGCCCTGAGGTGCTCCAGTGCTTTGCAACTCTTCCACCAGAACCCACCAGCTGAACAAAATCAACACCCGGACACTGGTCACCCTCACTGTCCCTGCACCTGGTGGCCCCATCACAAAACCCACACATGCGACTGGGAAATATCTGATGCTTTCTTGCTAAACCTGCATGATTCAAGCACCTATCACACTCTCCGGGGGTGGGGCACTCCAGTTTCTGGGCATTAAGTACACATTAACAGTAGCCTGCTTTTATGAGCCTCTCCTTGGGAAGGTAAATGCTATCTCTTTGAGGTTGGTAATGATCAACGCAAGTGCACATTTGCCACCCAGCTAACCTAACTGCCTGGAGAAAAAGTTGCACCGCTGTGTATTCAACAAGCTTTTCCACTTCCATGATACCCTAGAGCAAATGGCAGTTTGCTGATGTTTACTGCTTTTGGTTTTGCTTCTTCTGATGCTGTAGCTTGCTTTGAGATTTATGAGTGTAAACATGCTATAAATGCGTATTAGAGACTTCCACAATTACTCTGCATCTGGACTGACACTTACTCCAGCCTGTTTTCCAAAAGGCAGATAGTCTTGGAATTGAAAGCACCAAAGGGAAAGAGTTTACTCACATTTTAGGGAGCTATGCCAGTGACTCCCCTTCTGCCCCATTGCAAGGAGTTTTCTACTTTCTCCAGATCACTGAGACTCCAGCTCACTAAAAACAAAAACATTTGAGAGACCTGGACCTGCACCACCACCAAGTGACCACCAACGCAGACACGTGCCCCTGTGTTTGCCTGCATCCCGGCCATGGTTCTGCTGCGCTGCAGTCAGCCTGTACCTGCACTGACAGCCAGCAGCAATGGTCTCAGGCTCAAGCTCTGCTTTGCTTCTTTGGGGCTCGAGGCTGCTGTGTCCCCACGGTCAGCACAGTGCAGGGGTGCACCAGCTCACGTGGACATGTCTGGTGCAGCCCTTCATTTTGGTCCTTCCTGCTAGTCTGAATCACCAAGGTGACAGCAAGTACAGAGAGACAAGGGACAGAGAGAAACCTCTGAAGAAAAATACTCGAGTCCTCTGTCTTTTGCCAAGAAGGCACAACATCCATGCTCAAAATTCTGGTTTAGCAGTTTCAGTTCCATTGGTAGAACAGGTTGGGCCAAGCAAAAACCAAAAACACAGTTAGTTTGTGATTCACTGCAAATTTTTTTTTTATTTCAGCCTACAGTTTATGCTTTAGTTGCTCTACCTGTCTACTCTATCAGCAAAAACAATCAGCAACTCCCCGCCTTAGACATTTAGCAACCTCATAGGACCCTGGTGACTTGTTCAAAGATATATCAAGCCTGAAGTTGCAGAAGGTTGGTCTTTTGGGAACTGAATTCTCATAAATACAGCTTTGAGCTTCTCATCCACATTTCTGGAAAATGCTGGATCTGTGTTACAGTTGCCACTGCACCCATCCTGCCCCACCCCTGGTAGCTTTTGCTCTAAATAAAACAAGGACATTAGCACGGCTAAAACCAGATGACGGACATTACCAGACTTCAGTCACGACTGTGCCAGTCCTTACTGCTTAAATCAGACTGTGCTTCCTTGTTCTTCTGTCTTGGTATTTAAACAATGTGCTGATATACACCGAATTCCCTATAGCACTATAACACACTTTATTCATTTCTCAAACGTGTTTGTTTGCTTGGTTGGTGTGAAGAACAAATCCCACTTCTACTCCTCACTCACTCCAGTTAAATAACACCAGCACTACAGCTAAAAATTAAATACTATTGATAATACTACTACTGGTAACATGTTAAACGAGCCTCTTAAATAATAATTAAAGAAAATGGATTTATTCACAAAAGAGGTAACTAGTTGAGAATGTGGCACCATGTAATTGAAACTTAACCCCAGTGCTACATTTGCACGCACAGAAAGACCATAAACTTTGAGTAAAACTGTATTCAAACAACTTGGCTAAATTTGGTGCTCACAGGCTGGGCTAGGCTGACACCTTTCTGAGAGGGCTCATGAATTAATTCCATTAGACCTTCTAAAACCTACTGGTGACAGGATGTGTTAATAAGCAATGGTTTGGGAGTTCCTTGAGACCAAGAAAAAGCTGGTAATGTGTCTGTGTAAATTTAGTGGTTGCACTGATCCAAAACAGCAATAGTGCAAAAACACTCTCAAGCAGCTGCTTCTCTTCCTCATCATTGTACACTGAAGCATTTTAAACCATACAGTTGTTTAAACTATAGGGGTAGCACATAAAACACCCTTCTGGCATACATCCTATAGTCAAAATGAAAATGTGAAAATCCTGGTACAAAACCTAATCATCCTGCAGCTAATATAAGTGGAAAGTGACAGAATAATGTCTTGATACCCCTGCATGGCTTATTCTTGCATGCTAATGCACTTTGGAGAGAGGGAGCAGTCCTGGAAAACTCTCTGCATCCAAAGGTCCAAGAACTCACCAGGACTAGGGCTCCTTCACAAAAGGAAAGGTCCTCCACTATTTAGTTGCAAACGTTGTGAGCTTTCTGAATGGTGCTCTGGGGACAGAGTTTTAGACCTAGAGCTGCAGTTTTTTCCTTTCACAAGTCAAAAGCTTTTCACGAGATGTCTCCATGACTTCACGTCAGCATCCTACAAGGGCACTCATCCCAAGTGCTCCCACACCCACTGCCTCTTAGTCTGCCTGGGAAAAAAAAATCTCTGCTTCCCCCAAATTTAATGTTCTATGGAGAGGTAAAATGGGCTGGGGAAGTATTTGTCTCTGATGGGTCTGAGGAAGAGGAAGTCAGACAGGCAGTGAGAAGGTTGGGAAATTAAAGTCCCTGCAGCTGCCTGCCAGCAATGGGCACGCATCACCGCTCTCGTGGCTCCCTGGGCTGCAAGCGTGTGTCGCATGAAATAAGTCCACACCTGATGATTAAATTTCTAAACTGGCGTTTCCATGTGGTGCCTGGGGGCAAAATATAGGGCTCTGTCATCCTTACTGGAGCTGTCAATACTGGACCAAAAAAAACAGGAGGAAAAATGTGGAAACAAAAAGCTGGAAGGAAACTAAATTCAGGTCATAGCTGTGAACTGGATCAAGCAGCTACAGAGTGAAGGCAGGTCCTTTTCTTTGCTTTCTTTCCCTGTTCAATGCCAGACTTGTTTAACAAGACTCTTCTTGGTGAATTTTCTTTTGTAATTAACAAATGAAAAGGAAACATGCTTCTCTGCATTAAAAGAAAAAACAAACAAACAATGCATCTGCTTTTTGTAATCCATTTCCATTTTTAATACTACGAAAAGGTTTTGTTGCCTCTCTTTAAGCACAATCTTACTTTTCAGCCTTCTTTAGTTTGTGAGGGAGAGGGGGAACAAGCGAGCATTTAAATGATTGAGGATTTCTGCATAAATATTAAATGATAAACACTAACAAAATAACAGTGAGAAACAGTTTCTAGCACAAAGGCTGGGCAGTTCTGTCACAATAGACACAGTGGATGGCTGATCTCACAAGGTCTAAAGGATTATCTTGTTCTTCAGCCTGCACTAACCACACATGCTTTAATTTTTTTTTTTTTTAGTATCTTTTGATGCCTTACATAGGCTCACACAACTCTTCCCTGCTTCATGTCTATTAAAAAACCCTGGCAGGTTGAGCTTGCTCTCATGCAAGAGGGAAGGTGAGGAAGGTACATAATCGCTTCAGTTTTCTTGGCAGCAGAACAAACCCACAGACGCCAGCCACCACTAAGTGTGGGCAGGAAAATGACTCCCAGTCATTAGGACATCCAAACTCTGGGAGACTCTGCTTTCCAAGTGCAAAAATGTTTGCATGCTTCAAAGATGGGGCTTGGCAAGTTTGGGGAAAAAATAATTAAAGACTAGGTGATGGGCTGCATGACCCTTCAGGTTCCTTACAAAATTAAACTGGGCTTGGGCACTCCTGCCTGCAGCCAATGACCTCCTGTATGACTGTGCTGAAAGCGATCACTGGGAGCACAGACCCAGAAGAGGAAAAGCTCGGTGCTGCTGGGTGTGACACATGAAGGTGGCAGACAAGTCTCACCTCTACCCTCCAACAGAGTCATTCTGCAAACAGAAGCATGCAAGCCTAGCACCTTTAATTTGCAAAAGCTTCTCGTTTGCCTTCCAGTACTTGCAGTGCCAATGCAAATCCCACAGGCTGCAAGGCTGGGACTTGTTGAGCAAGATGTACACAGTGAAACTCTGACTGAGACTCCTGCACAGCACAGCAGCATAAAAATGATATACAGCCCTCCTCTGGGCAGGAAACTTCCTGCAAACTGCATACCCAGGAGAGCTGCAGAGCTATCAGCAAGGAAGGAAAATCTAGAGAAGGAAAGGAAAAGTAAGTTTGCAAGCATTAAGAGACACAAAGATCTGCCCTTGCACAGCCATATAGTGACTGCCAGCCTATCTGCTACATCATCTTCTGCATCCTTGTAGACAGGTGGACAAAAGATGGTCTCTATCTCCAGGGCCCCTGAAGACAAGCGCTGTCTAAACTACGCAGACACAGAGACCAGGACCTGGGATGAGGCTTGAGAAAACCTCATTACTCAGGACCTTGAGATGGGCTGGAGTGGCTGCAGTGGCAGTAGGATCAGCAAGGATCCCAAAGTGCTTCCTGTCATGGTATCAAGTCTGCCTCCAGCACAGTGCTCTGCAGACCCAGGGGTTTTGGCTGCACCAATAATAGCTGGTAGCTCAACTTAAAATTAAAAAATGAAAATTAAGATTCCTTTGGGGCTGACTCATACCAGAAATGTAGTCTCTTACTGGCCTGTGCTTTCCTTCCCCCATGTGCTCGCCTCCTGCACAGCAGAACAGCGAAGAACTACAATTTACCAGTGAACAGGCTTCCACACCTCCCCAAGCCAAGCCCAGCTTTGCTCAACACTCCAGATCCCTGAAGCTACACAAACAGGGCTGTAGCTGTTTAAAGGGCTCCAGTTTGGAAAGCAACTCGGAGCCAAACGTTTAAACCCTTTTACTCAAAAAAGCTCACTGAGCAGTACCCCTGCACAGATTCCTCCTTCTCCTATTTGTTTTGCCAAAATGCTTTGCTGCATCAGTGCATTGACTGGGCTGACAACAGTGTGTTCCTGAGAACCAAACAGTAAACTATTTGCTAGCCCATTCCTAGCAAATATGTCACTTGTAATAAGAGCATGTTTTAGTCTGGCTTGGTTTGGATCAGTGGCATTTGTTATGCATCACCACAGAATAGAAAGAGGATAAAGATTTCAGGGTTTGGCCCTGCACTGTGTGTACAGAAAGGAGAGAGAAAGGGAGCCTGACTCCTAGTGATAACTTTTATCTGAGCTCAAGACTTGGTAAGTCTTGGAACTTTTTACCAACAGATGTTGACAAGTCTTTTGTAGTTTCACCCCCTTTCCCAAGAGACCTCCTTAAGGACAGCATGGCACTGCACTGACAGCACTTGGCAGCTCAGCCATCGTGGCAGCCAATGCCAAAAGGGCTGACAGGGAATTAACTGAGTCACTCTCTCACTTCAGTTCAAGTCAGCCCAGGTCTCAGCTGAGGTGATTTAGAGAGACCTGCACTGATCAACCTGTAAGGGTGGACAAAGGGCTACCAAGCTGGGGTTTGCTCCCAGCGCTAAATGTGCTTTTCCACATAATTCTCTAGCTGTAACCATGCATGTATCAAGAAAAAATGGAATCATGGAACCTCTGAGGCCAAAAAAGACCTTTAAAATCATTGAGTCCAACCACTAACCCAGCACTGCCAAGTTCTCCTCTAAACCATGTCCCTAAGTGTAACATCTACATGACTTTTAAAACCACCAAGGACAGTGACTTAACTACCCCCCAGGCAGCCTGCTCCAGTGCATGTCAGCCCTTCCTGTGAAGACATTTTCCCTAATATCCAATATCAAAACCTCTCCTGATGCAACTTGAGGCCATTTCCTCTTGTCCCATCACCTGTTATTTGGGAAGGATGCAAGAGGATAGAGCCAGACTCCTCCTGGTGGTGCTAAGCAGCAGGATGAGAGGCAATGCGCAGAAACTGGAAGACAGGAAGTTCCATCTGAGAAAGAATTTCTTTACTATGAGGGTGACTTAGCACTGGAACAGGTTGCCCAGAGAGGTGCTGGAGTCTCTTCTCTGGAGATATTCAAAAGCCATCTGGACACAACCCTGAGTAACGTGCTAAGGGACCCTGCTTCAGCAGGGAGGTTGGACTAGATGATGTCCAGGGGTCCCTTCCAACATAAATCACTCTGTGAAAAAAGACCACCCCCCACCTCACTTCAACCTCATTTCACATAGTTGTAGAGTGTGATAAGGTCACTCCTGAACCTCTTTTTCTCCAGGCTACACAACCCCAGCTCCCTCAGCCACTCCTCATGGGACTTATCCTCTAGACCCATGGGACTTATCCTCTAGCTTCACTGCCCTTCTTTGGACACACTCATAAGTTAGTGCAACTTACTGGGCAGAAAGGGTAGGGAACAACCCTTGCCTAAGACATAAGCTGGCAGAAAGCACCTATTTCTATATCTGAGAAACACAACTCAGCAACTCCAAGCCAAACATAAATGCTGCAGGCAAAGCTGCTCTACTGCCTGTCAAAGAACAAACACATTTGTATCCTGTCCTTTTTATCTGCACAGGCCCAGTAGGAAATAACACACAGAGGATGCCAAACACTGCCAAAATATGTGGTGAAACTGCACAGAAGCCAGAAAAGATTTCACCTCTCTCTGACAGCCAGAGAAACACTTAGGTCTGGTGCAAGCTTAGGGGCATCATTTAAAAATTCCTTTAAATTTCAGAGTACTTTGAAAAAGTTGCATATTAATTGGTGGACCCTGTTTTTTGATATCCCTAAGTCAGACAGCAAAACTCAACAACTTTTACAATCTTATGGTATTTCTTAGTCCCCCAAGTCCCTACCCAATGCTTTTTCTTGGTTAAGCAAACTTTCTTAAGGGACTTAGCAGCTTTCAGTGATCTCTCTGTGTCACTTATTCACAGGCAACAGTGTGTTGTTGAACCCTATTCCCCTTCCTTGGGGTTCCTTGCAGTACCTCTGGCACCTGCAGTGCCTTTTCCTGACTGGATTGGCAAGATTACCACTCCCTGTATGGGTGTGTTGACTATATCTATATTGCTTAGTAAGTGAAAAAGAAACAATTCAAAAGGTTATTCCTCATGTAAAACATTCACGCAGCCCAGCTTTTAAGAGTGAATTAAACAAAGGTATCTCAAGGGCAGAACTACGCACCTGACCATGTTCCTGCTGTGGTCAGCCACAGGAGTCAATCCAAGCCATTTACAGCCTCTGCATCCTTACAACAGGCATTAGCTGGGAGTCAGAAGGGGGTAGACATCAAAGCAGGCTTGCGTTCCTGCTTCCTTGCAAGACTCCCACTCACTGCATACAGGTGGCATCATCCCTGGTCCCAGTACAGCTCAGCTTCTTCCCAAGAAAAACTGGAAGTCACCAGGCTGCTGAAGAACATCCCATACAAAGTAGGAGCAAGTTGCACTCTACTAAAGAAAAAAACCAGTTTCTCTCTTTCTATTAATCTTTGGCCTGTACAACCCAGCTGTGCCCATTAAAGTTCATTTCATTGGCATTTGTGGCAGTGCTACAAGACTGTAATTTGCACTGGTACCAGGTTGTCTGCATTGTGAATCTGCATTGTACAACTCCACTGTACACCTACCCTAGTGGAGGCTTCTCCAGAATAGGTCTGAAGAATAGAAATAAAACCAGAACTTACCAGAAGCAAAAGTAACTGAGTTTCATCTTTGGTTTACAATAGCTTATGGGATACAGCATGTATGTTACATATCAAAGCGCCACCTCATGAACTTCACTGTAGGTCACTGGAAGTATCTCAACTTAGTTATCCAGAAGTAAAATAAATATACAATTATATTTTCTATGTCTGCATCATCTTCTTAAAACTTCAGAGACCCCTACCTCCTATAATGTCCTGGAACACAACAGTTTGCTGGAACCTGCTCACAACACAAAAATCAGAGACAATAGAATCAAGAGGGAAAACTATCTTTTCCTGCTAGTTTCTCATACCTGTGCAAAATGCCACAGCATTATGAGACACATAAAGACATGTTAATATGGACAGGTTCCCAGTAACAACTACCCATATACACTACTTTTCCTAACAGTGGACTGTTGGTAAATGCAGCTGACTTCTGGCCATAATTACTATAAAGGTGCTTCATCTACTTTAAATGCCTGCGTAACCTCCTTACTGCTCACATTCTTCTCACATGCTTTTTTACTTCACCCCAATGCCATTTTACAGACAGAAGACTGTGTTACAAAAATAGGCCTGTTCACAGTCTTACCTGTGCTTTTGAGTCTCTTCTGTGGAGAAATGCTGTCCAATGGCAAAACTTAGGAGGAACACATGTAAGACTTCTTCCTTTTTCTCTCTCCTCCCTGACTCGCTCTCATTATACCCAGGTCTCTCTATATCCAACCTAGTCTTGATACTGGGGTGCATTTGTTTTGACCAAATGTGAGGGTTGTCAGTGACAACACTCCTGCCCCATTACCCTTCTTATCCTGCAGACTTTTTGGTGTCTGTGGGAGGAAATAAGGCACAAAATATTGCCCAAGACCCCGCCTCTATTCAAGCGCACTTCTGATTATTCACTTCATTAACTGACTGCATTAGGGAACTGCAGCATCAAGCACATCTACATGTAGGGCACATCTACATTCTCCTTTTTCATACATCTTCATGATTTGCAATGTATTTATCTCATTTAGAAGCAGAATAACATTTCCTAACACAGACTGAATTTATTCAGATGCATAGAAGTCAGCTGTCTTTACCACTGACAGATGCACTTCAATGTAATTAGTTTCATGACTATTAATGAAATAACTCATTTGAACTTTTGCCACTAAAATGTTAATGAGTAAGACCAGATAGTGGCTTGGTAATGGGATATAGATCCTCTTACAGTTTGCTAGTTTAGATCTGGCCCATGTCCACCATGACCAAAGGTCATTACTACCTGAAGACTATTTGATAATCTGCACGAGTCGAGCTGGTAGCATTAAGCCTGTTCTTAGCAAGAAACAGCCTTATCATTTCCTCTCAGCAGAAACACAAAGCTGAGGAAGGTCACTGCTACTTTTATATAGCTGTGGTCAGAACATTTCAGACATTAGGACTGTTCACCCAGCATCTTTCACCAGCAATGAATTCAATGAAGGTGAAAGAGAAGTAATTAGAGTTGAAAAAGCATGTGGATTTTCTGTGCAAGACACCATTAGCCTCTCTGACTCACTGTCACAGATTGTTTGCTTTTAGCACACTTGTAAAGAGAACAGGAAAAATAAATAAATACTAAAGTCATAAAGATTATACTGCATCTAAGGTTTAGCTAGTCACTCATTAGGTTCAGAAGTGCATTTAGGGATGTGAACCATGTTAATCCTGGCATATTGTGCCCTCTTGACAGTCCAGCAAACCAAAATACACACAACTTTCAGCAGTAGCCAACACATACTGTGTCCACCCCTTTGAAAATTCATACTCTTCTGTTTGGTACTGATACAATTCAGCCCATACATAAGTACATATCAAAATTAATAAATTTACCCAGACAGCATTCCAATGCAAGCCTTAAAAGATATTACTACTTCTTCAGAGACTGTAAAATGTGACATGGACAAGCAACAAAATTATTTGCTCAAGGACTTAAATGAACTGGGACTTATCACATTTTCATGGGGAACTTTGGGACGGGAAGGCACACCATAATTATTCAAACAGAAATTCTAAGCACTCAAGCTGGCAATCCTTCTCTTGTGACTGCACACGGGCTCGACCGAGGTTATGTGTCTCACTAACAGGATGACACCTTCAGCACCATGTTCCTTCACCTTGCCATCTAACTCTTGCTTTTACATGGAGTCACCACAGACACGCAATGAATCCTGAACAAGCACCCTCCTCCAGCACTGATTTTGACAAAATAGGCAATGTATGCAATAAATGCAATTCCCTAGCTTACCTTAGCTTTTCCCTTCTTTAGTCTCCTAAGAACAGTTTTATTTGGACTGGATTATTTTCTGCAAGAGATTACTAGTGGGAGATCTCATAAACCCTCACCATTGTTTTGGCCATGGAAAATGAAATTAAAACTGCTGAGTGGGACCCAGTCCTCTGTGGATTTGACATTATGATCAGAGCACTCTTTCAAATGTAGTTACAGGCTATAGCCTTTCAATGTCCATGCGTGCAGATGCAGGATAAATTAAATACTTGCAGGATGTTGTTATTTCATGAATTTTTAAAAAACAATGATCGATACTTAGCATTTAGTCATGTCATAGAGGATAGTACTTGTAACTCACCTTTTTTTAAAAAGAAAAGGGATTGCAGCTTGGGTAAAAACCACTCACTGATCTAACTGGGAAACTGTCATATGTTTACATTTACATATATATAACTGAGCCTCAGCAATTGGCAGTACATGAAAGAGCCAAGAACAACTTTTTGAGCAGTGTTCCCTTAGATGTTGCAGGGAATAGTGACTATAAATGCTTGTGGCCAAGATCTTGGTGGCCAGTCTGGCTTTCAGAGCAGAGCTGCTCAGGACCTTTTGCAGACTCTCATTAGGTATTTCTGACCAGGAGACTCGTGGGGAGACATTATAACCATTAGTCACTTTGAAAACCTTGAGACACAGTAGATATCCAAGGCTAAGCATCTCACTTCATGCACATTTCAAAGGGAAACTTTCACATTACGTGGTGCAGCCGTAACTCCATTGATACTGGCCTGCTCACAGGTACTCTTTTCCCACCATTTCCAGATTTCACACAAATACTGCAGCAGAATAATGAATGCCATGTGTTAAGATTCAAACAAATAATTCTTCAATTAGTTAAGAACCCTCCAAATCTGACACCACATAAACAAACGTGACTTTCCCTAAATTACACATGCACCCTCAGTAATAACCCAGCTGCTCCATGCTTTCACTTGTTTGTCTCCAGCTGGGTTATGAAGTCAGCCCTGCAGTCGCTGCATAAACACCTACTTGTGCACAGACAACCTTCCTGAATAAAACCCTCAACACTAAAAAAGGCTCCAACCAAAAGAACCTTTGACACACTAGAGTGTCTTGATGAGTGGCTAGTGCTTTACTCTAGGAAGCCACACCATCAGTCATCTTAACTACAGCCACATCAAATTATTTATTGACTTTAATAGTTATTCTAAACGGATTGGATGGCAGCTTCCAAAACATATTGATATTACAAGGCAAAGGCAACAGAAGAATTGCTTCAATGTAGCAAAACCAAATCTGTCTGAATTCAGAGACTTGACAGGAAGAATGTGCACTTTTAACAGCACTGCTTGAACACAAAGCTTTGATTCCCTAGAAATGGGGCACTTTATTCTGTATTTATATTTTTCCTCAAACAGCAAGGTATGGCACTGTTGTACTACTGACAGATCTTTTTATTGTTTGCAATGATAATTTCTTTTTTTTCCAAATATTTGGGATTCTTCTGAAGTGGGATCTTCTGCACTTCACAGTGACATTCCTGAAATAACTTTGAATAAGAAATAATGAGCCTCCCCTTACTTTACAGGTTCTCTAATACAACATAAGCAGCTTTACAAGGCTTAGCTAGTCTCTGCTGACCTAACTGCATATTTTACTCCTACAATAAACTAAAATAAGCAGCCTGCTTCCACAACAATTGACTAATTGACATAGTGCTTTTGTTAGTTTCTTAATAAAAAACAATCCCAGTCTTTCAAAAATCAGGCATACCAAGTAACAGTGGGCAAAATTACTAGAAAGAGAGAGAGAGAAGGACAAACACACACACACATCTCAATAAGCAGATCAGTGTGCTATGGTTGTTATGTGGGGTTTGGTTTTGGTTGCTGGGTTTTGTTTTTTTTTTTAATTTCCAGCCGTTTAGGGTGGTTTTTTTCATTGCCTCTGATTCATTTTCTCAAGCACAGACACTGTTCAAATCCCTGCTGGCTGCTGTGTTTGAGCACTCTCCCATCAGTGCTGCGGTGTTTGTATGGGATGTGTCTGCTACTGAGTCACTGTGTCCCTGCAGACAGCAGGAGGTCACTTGCTGCTAGAGCAGAGCACCCACAGGGACTGCCCAGAGCTCAGCTGGACTGGTGAAACATCTTTTACATAAGAGACAGGCTCCTCTCTGCTGCCCACCATCAACTGTCCTGCCTCTGCTCCAGAAGCAGCCAATAATGGGCTTTTCATTAACAAACATTTAGGAAAAGAAAAGCTTGCAAAACCTAGCATCTGGAACATCTATGTCTCTTGCACCGAGCAGAAGCAATACCTCCACACACCCTATATACACACAGTGTGCATACTGATATTGGGATGTATGGGGAGGAGAGGGAATTTAATTGGAACAAACCCCAAAACTGCTTTCTCAGACCCAGCCCATCACACCTGTGATAGCAGACAGCGTTCAGATGTGATATCCTCAGTCCACTTCTTTTGTGTTTGCCCACAAAGGAATCAGCAAAGAATGCTTTTAAATTGTTATCATTAAACTCTCAGAACTACTGCCTTACGGAAAAAAAAAAATAAAATTAGGCAGCATTCAATTCAGTTCCAGCAATGGAGCAGAAAATTACACGTTGATGCAAACTTAATTCACAAGGGTTTAATAATTTTTTCTAAGTATTTAGTTTTATTTTATCTGAAAATTTGGTTTCTGAAACCCAAGTGGCAGTTCTGAGCAGCAGTATTTGATCAAAAATTCTGTCATCCCCTGACTTTACCCACTGCAAAAACTTTTTGCTTTCAGAAAAAAAAAATTGGTTTGCTACCCATACCAAAGCTCAGTATTTTTAGTTTCCTCATTTTCCTCATTCTAGCTTCAACTTCTGGCTGAATAATTTGGTCAAAGGTATAAGTAAACAAACGTGATAATCCAGTGGAAAATTAAAGGCAGTGATATCTCTAAATATTGTTACACTCACAGCAACAAATAAATAAAACTAATCTAATAAACCTATTCAGGTAACAGACTGAACATACATTTAAGTTGACCCTGTGAACAACAGTGAGCAAGAGTAAAGAAAGGGATGAATCTCATCTCCAGCAGCTGTTTATGTGACAACGAACCTTAGGTACCAGAATGCCATCATCAACGCTGGGAACACATGAAATGGTACACATGAAGAACTGTGTATGGCAGTTAAAGTAAGACCATTTCTGAACCTTCTTTCACTACTGAAATTCCAGAAATTCTACACTGAAGGCTTCTTCCTAGGGACTGATAAAAATATATGCTTTTTCTAAAGATGTGATTATCACAAGAACTGACAGGAAACACTTAAGGAAAGGACAAAATTTTCCTAGGTGCCAAAACATTTTACAGTAGTCTCCTGATGTAGGTTACTAATTTGCTCCAATGCATAATCAGGCTTATTACCAGCCACAAATGCTGTGCATAGGACTTCACCTCTCAGGCACAGACCCTTGCTCATCGTCCCTTTAAAAGACAGAAGAACTCTTAAGTGCTCAGTATTTTCTTTCTTTTCTGGTGCTGACAATTTTGGATGAAATCATCAGCTAAATGCTTACATTTTTCCTCAGAGGGCATCTTCTGTGGTCCTTGAATCATCTGAGAGCTCTTTCACAACTTTTATATCTTTGCAATAATAGTGTCAATGCTGGATACATACATAATTTTTTTTTTCAATATTCAAAACAATTTTTTTTACTTTATTCCATGTTTGTCTCTTTGGTCATTGGCTTGAGCATGTGGAAGGAAAAACCTGACCTATCTATAAGAACAACCGCTGATGCACTGGCACATTCTCCAAAAGAGCTGCTTGAAATCAGAGGACCCCCAAGCACACTGGATGTACCATTAAACATGGGCTGTGTGTGCTTGATTTCTCTACAAGGCACTTCATCAAAGATTACAAACAATCAAGAATAGCTGGGATTTCCTCCTTCTTGCTATAAAAAATGAATACCAAAGCACTCAGAGGCTGAGAGGCACAAGACTAACAGCAAAATGGTTAAGCTACCCACCAACGTTTCACTGGAGGTTATTCTCAGCCCTTGGGAAGAAATATGAAAGCAGACAAACTTAGGATGACGACACCTGAAAGCACCACCTGACACCTCAACCACTACCTCATCAGAAGCAAGCATCACAGCCCAGAAGAGCTCTGAAGAAAGTGCAGCTCAGCACCTGTCTGACACATGTTTTACATATCTTTCTTGGAATAAGAAGGCTGAAGAATCAAAGCAAATGCTTTGCAAACAACTCACTACGCAATTTTGAGGTGAAATTTTAATTGCACAAAAATAAAGGCCTTTGGCATTATCATTACAAAACCAAGTTTATCTTTGTCCTCTTGCCTTGTTTGAATTGCTCTGGATTGTGCAAGTGAACACATCACCCGGTTGTGCAAGTTCCAGCAAGGTGACATTTATTCAGCAAATAGATTTAAGAAACTGAACTTCTAAAACATCAGATGCTTGTATGTAATTGTTTGTTTTCCTGTAATTATTCTAGGTTGTAATTTAAATACCATCCCTCCAAATACAACAACATAAAAAGAGTTAATTCTGCATCATGTGCATAGGTTCAAAAGGTATTCTTTTCCATAGCTATGAATACATTATCAATCCAATCTCATATTTCATGCCAGATGATAATAAAACGCTTTTTAATGAAAAGCATTTTAGGGGGCAGAAGCCAAATGGCATTTCACACAGGAACTTCTAATCCAACAAGTGATCTTTAGATACATATCTCAATCACACCAAGACAAATCATCTTACCAAAGAGTGCATGTGTCATCAGCCAGCCAAACAAACAAACCAACATAAAATAATTTATTTTAAGTTTGACCATGCATTTATTTTTTACTTACCTTTCTGTGGCTTACAGCATTTTTTGGCAGTAATTCCCATGCTGTGTCATTTCATAGTTTTTTCCATTAAAATTGCCTTTCAAAAGTTTACATGTCTGTGTGCATCCATCCCTACAGCACAGCTACATCTTCTGGATAATCCAGATGAATAATCCAGCAAGTATCAAAAAACCCTACAGATTTTAATTGCAGACTTACAGGAGGAGTTTGAGAACAACTGCCTGCATCTTCCTCTGAATCAGCACTACAGAAATCTGGAAAGATCTTAGTCATCTTGGGCAAATCTAGAAGCTTTTACTGTATATGCAGCCAAATTCATCCTTTGGATACCTCAGAACTAATGCATCTCTGGAGGCAAATGAAAGAACAACATAATTCTGAGATCTTCAACAGTGATAAAGCTTGACAGTGGCATCGAGTTGAGTTTGATAGCAATGACATCTGCCTCTAGTTTTGCTCCTTCTCAGTCAAGAAAATGGACATACCAAGCAGTTACCAAAACAAAGCCAAGACCAATGTTCAGCTGCTGCTCTGCTTTGGTTACTGCTATTAATTATGCACCAGTTCCTTGAACTTTCAAGGGGTTATACATACCCTGATGTCCTAGTTTCACTTTGCTGGCATTCACTATACTTTCAAAGGACTTGCCCGCCTCAGACGGTCTCCTACTCTTTTGATTTGAAGCAATGCCGTTACTATTACTACGGCAACATGGCAACAAACACGAAGCCCCAAGGCAAGCAGTGCAGCTCATCCCAGAGAGCTCAGAGGATTATGTATGGTAAGGTTTATTTGTGCAACGCACACAACTTCACGTGTGACCAAAGGGCAGGGGCGCGTTCCCCAGTCACACAGCGTGGCTACCTGCAACCAGCAGAAGCCATAATCATGAGGATACTTCTCTGGGAATGCATGAAGGGAGGATGGTGCCAAGCCCATACCATGCTGTCCTCCTCCCATGGCTGGCAAGAGGGTCACAATCTCTCTGCAACTCATCTTGCATAACTGAGGACTGAATTCAGCCCTCACTTTTTTCAGACAGCAAACTGAGCTGAAACACCATTCATTACACACGGCAATTTGCCCTAATCACTTCCAAGTAGGTGTGTGTGTAGGCAGGTGTGTGAGGTAAAATCAGACACAGAATCACACAGTAAGTTTGGGAAAAACCTCCAGGATCATGAAGTCCAGCCTTCAAACACCACCATGTCAACTAGACCATGGCATGAAGGACCTCTTGTCCTGTCACTTGCTGCCTGGGAGAAGAGGCTGACCCCCATGAGGTAATTGTACAAGAGAGCGGTAAGGGCCCCCTGAGCCTCCTTTTCTCCAGGCTAAATAATCTCAGCTCCCTCAGTCGCTCCTCACAGGATTTAACTCTCCAGACTCTTCACCAGCTCCATCATCTTTCTCTGGACTCACTCTAGCACCTTAATACCTTTCTTGTAGTAAGGGGTCCAGAACCGGACACAGCACTTGAGGACCTCATCACTGCCCTGGTCCCACTGGCCCCACTATTGCTGATACAAGC
The DNA here is from genome assembly GCF_015832195.1 of Motacilla alba alba. Classification (NCBI taxonomy): domain Eukaryota; kingdom Metazoa; phylum Chordata; class Aves; order Passeriformes; family Motacillidae; genus Motacilla; species Motacilla alba. Next base: position 45,790,012 of record NC_052019.1, on the reverse strand, counting down.
CAGGATGCCATTGGCCTTCTTGGCCACTGGGCATACGCGACCTCATTTTCAGCTGGCTGTTAACCAGGATCTCCAGATAATTTTCCATGGGGCCACTTTCCAACCTCTCTTTCCCCACAGCCTGTTGCACTGCCCAGGGTTGTTGTGGATGAAGTCTGGGATTCAGGACTTGGGTCTTGTTGAAGCTCAATCAACACACCTCTCACAACCAAGGGTGCAATTAAGGGGAAATTCCCAAATGGCTCAGCCCACAGTGTTGCACAGGAAATGCAATGGAAATAGAGCACTGTATTTCTCCTCCAATTGTTTCCTGTTTACATAGCCCAGCACTGAAGAGACCCTATAAAGACAAACCCCATAATTGCTAAGAGCTCCCCAGGTTAATCAGGTCTGCAAAGAAAGGTCCAGATCATGCTTTATAGGCTGTTTTCTTCTTCTCTTTCCAATTCTCTCCATCCTGGACTGAAAGAAGAGGTTAAAAAATACATAGCCCCTTTCTACATTAAGCAAATATAAAGTTTTAAAAAAGTGTAAAGGTGGCTAAAAAGTTTTAGCCACTTTTACACTTTGAAGCCATAAGGAGTGATCCAAAAAGACTATACAGAATACAGAGAATTCCTTTTGGTCTTACAGGAAATGGCAGCTTGAAGTTCTTTGCAAATAAGCTAATTTTTTAAGCCTTTGAGACACTGAGCAGGTGACCAGGTTTTGGTGATTTTTTTTCCCCCCTTGACTCATTCTCCAGTCTTCCTGCTTATTTCCCTGCTATTTTGCCTGAACTACACTGAATTGAACTAAATCTAATATAGAATTATGTAATCATTCTAACAACTGAAAAGTACAGGGCTAGCTGATTCATTCATTATGATCTTCTAAAACAGTTTCAAAATTTGCCTTCTGTGAAGACTGTGACTGAGCCTAAAAACATTGCAAACCTGTGATTTTTCTCTCCCCACACTGAAGTGCAGAGAAGAACAGATGGATCTCTGCACAGTTCTGCAAGCATGGGAATGGGGAAAGAGCATGCAGTGTCTACATGAGTTTGCAGTTTGGGCTGTCCATCATTCTTCTATTGATAATAGGTAGTAAAGGAACAGCAGTATTGTCATTCTGTATTGACACTCTAGTCTAGTCACATCAACCTGTGCAGGTTCCTGCATCACCTTTTGTTACTGAGGAATAGCTTATGTAAATGTTAAGATATTATTTTATCACCTTCTGAAAGATCACCATTTAAATACAGAGTCTGTCTCCATAGTTAACTCCCATGTGAAGTCCTGTGCAGAGCATCCAGATTCCCAGATCTCACATGTTGAAGTTGCAATGCTCTCAGGAATTTGGCTACCTGATTTTGCCTTATTTAATCTATTGGAAAATTGGCAAAACACTGCTGTGCTTGTCTTTGGTCTGCTATGTCTGTTGTGTAGTAGGACAGTTACTATGGTCCCACCTATGCAGAGTGAAAACAAGAAACACTAAATAAGAGAAGAGAGCCTTTGTGTCTCAAGGAAAATTATTTTATAACTGAACAGTAATTGTATTAGAGATTAGCTGTTAGTAGAAAAACATATGACTCTAGATAATAGCCTAAAGACAACAGTGATCTTTCTCTAGAGAACTTTTTCTGCAAGGTAAGAACATTACATCTCATTAAAACCTGTGCTTTTTTCTTCCTTAAACCTTTGTGCTTTTTGATTCTGGCAGTCTGTACTTGATACTTTATTTCTTACTTACTTGACTTAGAATTTGGTTCTGACTTATGAATCTACTTACAGAAGATGACAAATTTACAATGCTGAAAACTCTGCTAATATATTCCAGACCACATTGCTAAAATGACAGAAGTATAAAAATTAGGTCTTCTAAATTAACCTCTTATCAGACTGAGGAACGTTACCCAAGTAATACCAAAAATGTACTGTACATAACTGAAGAAGTCACAGAACAGAATTATATACAAAAGAACAGTAACAGCATTGTTCTATATTTCACTTGAAAAAGTAACCCTAAAAGGTTCTAAATCTTCTCTGAAGTCAATGAAATAAACTTATATGAACTTTAAAATGTACAGCACGTTGCATTTTTAGACCTAGTTCACATTCACTATAGGATTGAAGAATGTAAATCAAAGATTTTCAATATTCAAAAACTCTAATATGGTTGAAACCTGGGCCTGCATGTTTCATTTTTGCATGCAGATTTGCTGCATCTTCATCCTGAGGTGAACTGGAAGCAGCTCCCAGAGTGAGAGAAGGTTCTGCCTCATGCAGGACCACAGTCCAGGCTGGTACCAAGTAAAATGCAATGATGTAAAACACAAGAGTACACACCATGCACAGTGAAATGGAAACAGGGGTTATCCCCATGTGTCAGTGACTGCAGGCACAATAAAAACAAAACAATGCTTGTTACATCTGCTTTTGAGCGGTGCCATAAAATTGAGACACTGCATGATGCAACTCAAGGATACCACTATTTTCTACTCAAGGGTGATAAAACAATGTCTGACATTTGTGTGACTGCAGCCTACTGGATAACACACTAACCTTTGGTGAGGAGTCCAAATACAGTTATTTGACTAACCTGGGTTAGAAATAAGATTACCATTTAAATGCATTTCAGCGTCTAGTGGAGTAAGTGGTTTCACTAAACTGTTACCTAATGGCACAACAGACTCCTCTCTCTACAAAGCCCTTGACACATTGCAGAAGTGTTTATTGCTTCTGCTTACAAGCCAAAGATCAAAAGATATCTTAAGCTAAACAGATCATAACACGAAAAAGTAAGAGGCAAGCCATGAAAGTCATGTGGACAAAGCACTGACACCAGGAACCAAAGACTACAGCTTTGGTTAGATGGGTTTCTTCATACATGCCTAATCACTGAATTGAACCAGTGAAAGTGCTGTGTAGCCTTTTATGAACTTATTAATAAGCAGCCAGGAAGAATTTAGACGATTACTAATTATGGTGTATTTATGGAAAACCATAGAATCATGGCATGGCTTTTGTTGGAAGAGACACTTAAGATCATCTATTTCCAACCTCCTTGGCTGTGGGCAGGGACGTGTTCCATTAGACCACATTACTCAAAGCCCCCTCCAGCCTGGCCTTGAACACTTTCAGGGATGGAGATCCACAGCTTCTCCAGTCAACCTGCTCTCAGTGCCTCATCACCCCCACAGTAAAGAATTTCTTCCTTACATCCCATCTAAATCTACATTCAGTTTAAAGCCATTACCCCTTCTCCTATCACTATGTGACTTCGCAAACTGTGCCTCTCCAGCTCTCTTATAGCCCCCCTTTGGGTACTGGAAAGCTGCTCTAAGGTCTCCCCAGAAACTCCTCCAGGAAGAAACAAATCAAACTCTCTCCAACTGTTTTCACAGGAGAGGTGTTCCAGTCCTCTGATCATCTTCATGGCCTCATTTGGACTCATTCCAACAGGTTCCACGTCATGTAGCCCAATCAGCACTCCCACTTGACAATTTGTCATAATGAAACAAAATTTGTCATGTGCAAGTACCTGCAATACATCTGTAGGGTATCAACATCTTCATGGCTTAAGACTCAAGCAGATTTAAACAAACACTGAGATGGACTTACTCATAAACCAGTCAAATACATAAATTCCAGGATTTGCACACATTACCTGAAGTTATTAAACAATGAAGGCTGATCCAAAAAAGTCAGCAGACATGTAGTGCCAACATACACTGAAGAAAATATAGACAGAAAAGCTTGACAAACTATTAGGAAAGTCACATTGGGAAAATCTTTGTAAGAGAAACAAGTATTCATATGGCCTTGAGTCTCTTCTCTTTCTGAGTTAGCATTCTTTTATGGTTGCTCCTGGTATAGAAAAAACTTGTCCTTCTAGCATTAGTGAAAGCTTTGCCTGGTTTGCTTCCTGAAACACAACAGCAAAAATGTATCAGCCACAGGTAAAGACTTACAAACTGCTTTTGTACTTTTCTCATACCAGTCACAAAAGATGCCACCACTCAAATGAAAAGTACTCTCCCATTGTGCAGCTACAGTTATACAATTCTGAGTAAATCAGAAAACCATCAGTAGTCCCTACATTAAAAATGAAACTCAGATTCTATTTTTTTAAAGTAAGGTGTACATGTAATGTACATTTAGTTTAAAATCTTACTTAAAAGATCAAAATGCCTGAATCCTGGAGTACCACCAAATCCTACCTAGATTACTTTTTAATCACTGCAAATCAGGCTAGAAATTGCCAGCTAGTAGAAGGCAGATTAAATGCTAATGTAGTCTAGAAACTTTGAAACTTAAAACAGAATTAGTGGAGAAGCACTTTTTAGCCTAAAGAAAATATGTTTAACTAACACAGAAAAAAGCGGTGGTTGATACTTATTCTGTTGTGCTTTAGCCAGCAGGATGTTTCTCCCAGGGAATCTGAAGAGGGCTGAAAACATCTTGTGCTAGGCTTCACTTCAGTGAACAAGGTCGCATGGTCTGTTGGGCAGCTTCTTAGGCCTCCTTGGCTGGTACAATATTTTATGCCTCATTTGAACCAAACCAGATCCTTTTCTTTCTCTCTCAATCAGCCTTCCACCCAATGCCTCTGCCTGGCAGACACATACAAGGCACCGTTTTCAAAATGAGCCAGTGATGTTGCTCACAACAACAGCATCAGGCTTCTTTCTGCAGATGGCTTTCAATTTTAGTCCAAATGCAGCTATGAAGTCTATGTTGGTTAACAGCAGCAGAAAGAAATTCATCCAAGTATCTGGGAAATACAGGTACTCTTTCAGAGAGCTGCCAAATCTGGCACTTCAAAAAAATATCAACATACAACGTAAGCCAGTAAGTAGTACTGGGTCAAACAGGAATGCTCCAGGTCTATTAAAATCATTAAAATTAACAACTTGGTCTTAATAACCTCTAACTGCATTACGATGTCGCAACAGGCTTGTAAAATAAACAGCTGGAAAATCTGATCTAACTATCCATATAACTAATATATGGACATTTCCTTGACACAGCCTGCAGCCTAAAGCACCTTCCAGAGGTACAAACCTCTTTCTTTATCCCACAGAAAAAGCCAAGTCGCTAGGGGAAGGCACATAGCAAAAAACTGAAGGGTCAGCAGTTTGGAGGCCAACCAGGGTGGGAGCAAGCTTAGGGTTTCCAGGCTACTGGGTACTCTGGTAAGGCAAAAAAGCCTTCCCCCCAACTCTCTAAAAAAGGGGATTTGAAAGCTGGGTGGCAAAGTCCTGGTTTCCATTTTAAACTCTGCACTGAAGCAGCTTTTCATCCCCAGAAATTCATAATCCAGCTGCACAAAGGAAGATAAAACATTACTGGGAGCAGGTACTGCAGTTTGGAGGTGGTCATCTGTTCCAGCACCACTGCTCACCCAGTCCTGTGAGAGTGTGTCACACTGAAGAGAAAGCTTACTGCTCACCTTAGGCAACAGAAATGAAGAAATATTGCAGTAGAGCAGACCTCACCAGCATATGCAGTACCACTAACTGATAAAGATAAGGCATCATTATTAAAGCCCTCATATTATTGTCTGTTCTGGAACTGGCTTCTGTTCACTTGGGCAAAATAAATCTAAATATATGACTTACAAATGGGTCATGCTAGATGCTCTTTGCCAGTAAGTATAACACAAATTCAGAGGAAGCTGGAATAGAGAAGATGGGCTAATTTAATGTAAAACAAAAGCTCTGCTCATCATTTAGTTCTCACTGTATGGGTTCAAGGTGCCAGGCACTGCTTTTGAGAGTCAGTAAAAACAAGTAACTTTCAGAAGGATTTGGACAATTTTCTTCCCTTTTTCAAAAACTTCTGCTTTATTGCCCCACACAATCATATCATCAATGTGTTGATGATAAAGCAGGTGTTCCAAAGCTTTATCCCACTCTAGTGCAGTCTGGGTAAGTCCATGGCAGATGGCAGAGCTGTATTTCTACTACTGGGGCAGTGGATTTCAGGTGTACTGTATGCCCCTCCAAGTGAAAGCAGACTGTAGCCTGCATTCTGCTGTCAAAGGGATTGAGAAAAATGCATTAACAAGTGTACAAAATTATGTGTACAAGTACACACTGTCCTGTTATTGTTTGAATATATACTCGGTCCATTATGTATTCAGAATCAATGACAAAAATGTAAATGCTAAACTGAGTAAAGCTGGGCACAAGTCCTTAGCATTGCCACTGAAATGCCTGAAGGGCTTTCAGAGCTTGATTCAAGAAGCTGACAGTTATTTCCACTATGAATAAACAGATAACAGAAGACACAAGAGAAGCTGCATGTTTAACTCCCTCCAGCACTTACAAAAGTCACAATCAAAAATGCCAAGCTTTTTCTGAAGTTTCTGTTTGCAAATGCTAAATATCACTGATCTCACTGAATCTGGAATACTGAAACCTGTAAAAAGAAATCCTATAAATACTGCTTAACTTGAGAAAAACAATCATGCCTAAGAAGAACCAAAAAGGCAGCCCTTTCCAGGCTAAAGCTCCTCAAAGTGTCCAGGCACTCAGAAGCCTGGCTCTGCTCAGCTGCTGATGTGCAGAACCAGCACAGAGAGGCTGCAGTTCCAGCTCAGGGAGGGTTTTGAAGGCATCATGGAAGCTGGATTCCTCTTGGTGATGTCGGGGAGCGCTGTCTGCCTGCACCTAGACTGACACAAAAATGGTGAGCAGGAAGGAGAAGGCAGAGAGGCAAACAGCATGTTTTATTTACAGCAAGGCTGCTGCAAGGTGATGCTGCGCAGTATGATCTTATGGGAACTCATACATAGGGCTCTTTGAACCATGAGGAAGAAGCTGCTAATTAGTTCCCTGGTAATTGGCCATGCAGTGTCCTTGCATGAGAACTATGTAAATACACTGGACATCATCTGATTAAAACAAGAAAAAGGAGCATCATGTGATGGCAACTTTAGAAGACGGGCTTCAAAGTAGACCTAAACAAGCTGGACAAGAAAAATAAATGGTGGCTTGTTTAGAAGCCATTGAGAAGACAAGATAGTTGCAATCATCTGTGCTACTCATACAAAAAGTTTAGGAGCCTGGGATTTAAAGGGAAAGAACTTGAAGACATAATGTCCTTGCATACTAACCTGGACCCTCAAATATTTTAGGACCATCACTGAGGATCACTGATATTTGAAAAGACACGTCAAATATGAGCTGTACCTCCAAAAGTATATGGACATTGCATATCAAAACCAGGCATTCTTTGAAGTGGCAAGAGACACGGACGCTAAATGGCTCTGGGGGAGAGATCTAAGTGGGAAAGCACGCTGGGATGTGAGGAGGCAGGGCTGCTGCAGCACAGCTGGTGAAGAGCAGTCAGATGAAGCCATTCCAGGAGCAAGCTACAATCAGGGCAGGGCCTCTGATCACCCATACTTGTCCTAGAAAAGCAGGACAGTATGGGTCCAGAAGCTCTGCTGAGGTTCTTAGCCATGCCTGTGTACAGCTCCCACTTAGAAAGTGCTTTCAGACATAGGCTGCCTGTGTTAGAGTCTTCTGCAGGTGAAAACATGGAGCTGCCTACAGGCCATTCACTGAAGAGTTGGACTTGATGACTCTTGTGGGTCCATTCCATCTCAGAATATTCTGTGATTCTGAATTTAAATTCATTGTCCAAAACAGTTCAGGGGAGCAGGGCTTGAAGAGACAGCAAGACTGAATGCAGATGGTGGTGTGAAATGCCAGGCAGTGATGCTAGGGATGGCCCTGCCCAAGAGCAGTGTGTCCCTGCCCTCCTTCCCATCCCAGGGGTCTTCAGACCCCCGTATGTCATTGCTGTTATTCCCTTGCGGGTGAACGATATTAACGTTTGTATCCAAATGTAAATACGTCCCACCGACACAGGAGCCAAACACAAACACGATGATTATACAGTGTCTGGGACACAGCCCTAGTAACAGAGATAAAAATCAACACATCCAGGGAACAAGAAAGAAAAGGCAGTGCAAGAGTGAGTCAGCAAATGTAAGCAATATGTTAGTCAGACAAGCATTTCTGAATGCAGCACCAGGCTGCTCACGCTGCAAATTCACAGCTCTGAGAACCTGGAAGACCATCCTCGTATGAGGGGCCCCATCCTTTTGCAGGGGGACCTCTAAATTTTCATACTGGCTTTGGGAAGGCTTTAATGTAGGTTTTTTCCATTGCCCCCACTGTCCCCCCATCCTTAAGCTGAGAAAGGAAAAAATCTGTGCCATGTTTAGAAAGACAGAGATGTGAGCATGGAAATCTGGTAAAGCAGAGGAGGCTGGCTGTACTGCTGTGTCAGGTGTCACGATAAAGGCTGCAGGTTTCCAGGATTAGCCTGGTCACTTTGCAGGCCATGACATGCTCCACCGAGCCTGTTTAGCCTGTGGTTTGGCTTTTCCTCCTGCCAGCCTGCTTTTTCTGCAAAAGAAGTGACTGAGTGCCTCAGAGTACTGCCGTGTCCCCGTCAGCACTGAACCTGTGCAACGGCCATGGGGAATGGGACTGCACTGCTCCTCTCTGGGGCCACACACATCACAACCCACTGCACAGAGTCCAAGGGACACAACTACAGAAAGCAGTGAGGGGGAAAAAAAAGCGAGGCACAAAGCCAGGAAGTTTTACAGAAGTCACTGGATTTCACGTCATCAGCAAACTTATTTGCAGTTTTTCTGATCTAAATCCTGTTGTTCTGCCTCTTTGAAAACGCAGGCTCTAATTAACTCACATGCTTATATACTCTGGTGCCTGAAGGATACTTGCTTTTGTAAATGATATTTATAAAGCAAGAGCTATTTAATACCTGCTTAACATATATCCATAACCTTCAGAATGTCTCCTATGAGTCAACACAGCCTGACTTAAAATGACATCTTTTCCCTTTCTGTTCGATAAGGCTTTCTGCAGTGCACAGCCACTACCCCAGAGCACAGCAGAAGGCAGCCTAAGCCATTGCTCATATTAACTCATTCAACACTGGGTTGTTCTATGCTGGAGGAGGAACACTTGCACAGAGAGAATTGTATCTAAGCCTGTCTCTGGGAAACAAGCCCTTTTCAGTTTAGTCTTCATGCTTTCCAGTGATCTCCCATAATTAATCATCTACTCCATAGCCAGATCCTGCATTTAAAACTCTTCACCGGTATTTCTCCAGGAAGCCGATGGGATGGTGGCTTAGTCCAACTTCAGCAGCACTCAGATTTCTGTCTGCACCAAAGCTACAGGTAATGGTAGAGCCATCTCATTACTCATCCACAAAAATTTACATCCTCTTCCCGTTCCCATCAGATATGTCTCCCACTGACTTGGATGAATCCCAGGCCCCAATTTTAATAATGAAGGTCTTTGACAGTCTCTAGCTCTCCAGATGGGTGCTTTACCCACTCTTTGAATGAAGCAGGTCAAGCAGGATAGTCTAGGACACTACAGGGCATTATCACCACAGACCGCGGGATCCAGTAAGAGAGGGATGTTTGTTCAGTTCACAACTTAAGAGCATTTATCCCCACGGAGGCAGCCATAACAAAACAGCTCAGACTGCATGAGTGCAATGTTTGGGCACACAAGCACCTGAGCACAGATGCCACCATGGGTACTACCTAGGACACATCACCTCCAATGCCGTGCTTCCTCCAGGACTGCTTTCAGGACAGCGACACAGGCAGCCTCCAGGCAAGGCAGCTGGAGCGGTGTGGTAGTTTACTGCCTCTGCTGGTCCCTTCCACTCTGCCACAGGAGATCACAGTCCCAGGAAGAGTCATGAAAGGCAGCTCAGTTTACCCAGCTGTGGCAGTGCTTCCACGTGTGCAGCATGGGGCCAAAGTTCAGTCCTGGGGAACTGGGAAGCTACTCCACTGCCAGCAAACCCAAGGCATCCCATCCTGATAGCAACCCCTTGTGCAACCTGGCTGACTGGGAGGCTGTCCCTGTTGCCTCACAGACTGGTTGACATTGAAGAGGTAGCATTTGATCCAGCAGCCAGGAAAAATGCATGATGGCACCAAGTTTATGTCTGTACATGCAATGGGAGACTCTCCAAAGTTTTGGGAACCAAAGTCTTGCTTTCTTTTAATGTCACACAAGCTAAGCTCAGAGACCTCTGCTGAAAGGCATTGGAAATGGTCATTTTCATTTGGGAAGACTTCCAGCTGCAATGGCTTCAGGCAGCTCTCAGAGCAGCCCTCATGGCTGTGTGGATCCACCACTTTCAAGGCATCATTCCTGTTCTTAGAAATGCTACATTATAGAGCTTTCTGTCATTAAAGCATCTAACTCACCAGGAATGTGCCTGTGGGATTCTGTCTTGATCTTAGCAAAGGGAAAAAGGAATCTTAAAATACCATAACTCTAATACAGTGAAAACAAGTGTCCCTCTTTCAAGATACAGGTTGTACAGGTATTTTACAACACAAGAACTACCTGAAATTCCATCAAATCAAGACTCATTCTTGAAAATTTAAACAAGGTAAGTGGGTTAAAGATCTCTGAAGCCAAATTCATATCCTCTGTAAACAGATACAACACTATGTAGTTTAAAGGAAAAGAGTCTAACTCTGCCAGCAATAAATATGGATCATAACTAAGGTCATCAGGACACAGCCTGTAAAGAGAAAATGCTGGACCAGAATCATAAAAGCATAGGCAAGACACTTGAGGTCTGTCAAAAATGTCCCTCAATCCTGTAAGCCATTTTACTGGAAGCAATGAAAACTGGTCACAGTACTTGCAACGGTTCATTGAGGCACAGCAAAGGACCACCCTCAGTATCTTACACACTTAGCATGCCTAACCCAGAGCCACCAGAACTTGTATGGGAAGATGCTCCATGGCACTCCAAGAGCTGAAGTCACCAGAACTGCTAAGCCAAGAACATTTGGAAAGCCTGAGGTCAAAATCTGCATTCCCAGCTTTAATGCCCATACACAATCGATGCTAACAGATCCTGTTTTGTTACCCTCCAATTTTCCTCTCCATAAATGGCATGCCACTACAGAAAGGAGAGGAAGGAGCTCTGCTTGTTCACCCCTCAATAAAAAGCTGTGGTAGCTCTTCCAGTTACAATTTCTCTCTAATCTTCAGATTGCCTATATTATCAGCCTGGTGCATTTTTTTTCTAAATGTAGGCACAACTTCTTTTCTCTTCATTTTCTCCTAACATCTTTTCCAATTATTCCATTTACAGTAATGACCATTTCAAAATATGTGAATTGTCATAATTGTTGTACATACCAGATGCTACATTACATTTAGCCAACACACATAAATTTAGGAAGTAAATCTTTAATACTGAAGCCAATTGCTGTTTTACCATGGACTGACTTTAGTATTTTTCCACTTAGTGACTGGGAAGTGGCTTTTAAAAGAGAGAGCCCTTTTACACCAGCATACGATAAGGCTGTGGAAAGGTTCAAGCAAGTACTCTTCCTTGGTTACTACTGCCTTATTCCAGAAACCAAGTGATTTTAATCAGAAGATGGCAGTGGGACCACCCTGATGCAGTGCTTTTGCTGTTCAGCCAGAGACAGCTCAAGGCCAGGCGTGTGCTGCCCAGCTCCACCAGCCCAACACCAAAATATGCGCCAGCTGTTTCCCACCATGCAGGGTGTTCTGCAGAAACATCCAGGGCTTCCCCAGCCACCACTGCTGCTGACTTAACTGCTCCTAAAGGGGAAAAAGATATACAGAAAATGAAAGAGGAATTGGAAAGGGTGGAAGAAATTAAAAACCAAATAGGTACCTGAAAAAAAGAGCAAAATGCTCTATGGGGGAGAAGAAGGAAGAAGGATCAGGAGAAATAACCATGGTCTAGTTTGCTCCCTGAGTCTCTACATTTGGTAAGAGAGGGAGCGGTTTTACAATAAAACTTACTTCTCTCAGCTGCCCACTTCCTGATGACTCAGACACCTCACACAGCAGGCATCTGTGGTCAGACAAATAACATCACCAGAGCCTGCAAGATGCTCCTAGGACCTGACTGAGTGAACAGTAATATAAACTGCCTGTAATCATCAAACACCAGAATATCAGACATTAAACAAAACATCCCAAGCAAACATCCCGAGCAGGATCAAAAGACATCACATGTGAAAGGATGTGGGAAACGCATCCACTGTAACTACCATCTTTTTTCAGGGGCACCATTACACAAGGACCACCTCTCACAAACATCAGGGGACTGATTTTCAGAATCTTTCTTTCAGCAAAACATTTTCCTTTATTTCCTAACAAGTATGAGCATCCCTGGTACAGCAGCCTTGAGACAGTCAGGCTCCAGGAGTTACAACAGGAATAGCTGGTGTTGATCCTATCTTTCAAACAAAATTTTGAAATTTGTCCACGATCTAAGCACTGATATAGGAGGAGCTCTTGGAAAATGCTGGGAAGCTTATGTGAATTTCTTAAAACTGAAAAATTTGCATTTCAGTCCTGATATTAGAGGTTAGTGAACAAGGACACTGAAGATTCCTTTCAGTGCTGTAACACTACTTTTCTTCATGGTCTTTGGCTGTTTGGAGCCATTCCCTCCCCAGTGGACCAGAAGCAAAACTCCCCACTCGGTCACAGAGATGGTGACAATGTAGCAGCACAGATCTGGCTGTCACAGTCCAAGAAATAATTTACCTAAACTTTTAAAAAACAGTGAGTTTTGTCTGCTTGGGGTACTAGTCTTAACTAAACCCAAATTTAGGCGCAAGACAAGAGTTTTTCATTGCATCCATGGGCAGTGCCTGTCCCAGAAAGAATCTTGCCTAGCATGAGACTCCCAAGCAAGATTTAAAAAAATGTATTTAACCCCACAGTATTTACAGAGTTCTAAAACAACAAATAATGGCATAACAAAATAATCTGATCATCTGTGTACACTGCCATTTCAAGAGGCAATGTCACTTCCACACAGTTGTTGTGTGACCAAAAATAGTATTTTCTTTATCAGACATGTGATCAAAATAGGATATTTAAGCACACAGGAGCAGTCAGGTCAGATCAAAGGTTCAATTAGGCAGTAGCTTGTTTCAGACAGTGCCAACAGCAGTATTTTATGAAAGTCTATAATGGGGAAATGCCCTCACAAAATACTGTAAAGACCACATTATGCATCCTGAAATAGTTCTACCTGCTAAACAACCTGTTTCATTTTGAGTCTGAAATGAATGCTGCACACTCTCATCAGCAGTTCCATTTAGCACATCCTCACAGCTTCTGCTTTTACCTAGGAAAGGCAGTGAAATCCCCCACAGGTTTGGCTGGGTTTGGGCTGGATGCTCGTGAGCATGGAAGATGCCATGAACACACGGAACAGGATGGATCCTTGTCCACAGCTGGGACCGGGGCTGAGGTGCAACAGGGTCCAGGGCAGCTGGCAGCCCCAGAGCTACCGTGCCAACAGAACAAAAGTCTTTGTGAAAGTCGATGCCTAGACAAGAGCATCTAGGCATCCATGTGGTGGACAAAACGGCTTGGAGTTTTCTGCTTGGCTGTCAAGCCAAGGTGAGTGAGGAAACAAGAAGGAATTGAAATGCAAGGTGTTTACATAATTTATAATTTCTTGCTAATAACTAACATTTCTTTTGCTTGTGACCTGCAAAGATATGGAAAAGGAGTTGGACAGCCAGCTCCACCAGAGAGAACAAAAAGGAAGAAAAGCCATGGCTTTCAGCTGCCTGAAGATGATGTATGTTGGCAACAAGAAAATTCCCAATTATGCTTACAGAGGACCTGCATTCAGAAGAATCACATCAGGGGACCTAGAGGGTAAATTCCCAATTAAAGTTAAAAGGAAAACCACATAAGGAAAAAGACAGACTTTCTAAACATTTGTTAATAAACCCACTATCTGAATGGCACAGTGCAACAACTTTGGCATCCCACTTTTGTTTATACTTAGGGGATTTTACTGCTATCTTAAGTAGCTGTTAATGGCTCTAAATTATTTTTTTAAGAAGAAAAAAAGAGAGAACTGAAACCCAGGAAATTTTATTAGTCAAAAGACAAGAGTCCTCTTTTTTCAAAAATTAACTTGGCCCATTGTTTCTTCCCCTTAAAACATTAATTGGCACTCCCTGGGATTGCTCTTTCCAGGTGTATTTATACTACTTATGGCTCAAATCATATAGAGCAGACATTTGGCCTTAATAATACTCTTGACTGACCTTAAGTTTTATGTCTAGGGGTAACTGAGGCCATCAGATATCAAAATCAACACATTTAATCGGACGAGCTCACAACCTGGATGATGTCCAATTCATTTTTTACTCAGTTTGCAGACTTCACATAGTGAAACTAATTACCAACAAATTTTAAAAATTCTATTTAAAAGTTATCATCAGATGTTGATGCCTGAAGTTTAATGGGACTATTTGAAGGACGGTTCCTTTCATAAATTTGCAATTAAAAATGGTCTGGACTTTTGCAGTTTAATCCCATGATAAACTGTCTTGCCTCTAATATTACAGCAGCTCTTCTCAGTCCTTGGTTACCACAATCAAGGAGAAAAACTTTGCCACATCCTTGGCAAGAACAAAGTATTCTTTGGTGCTAGTACAAGTGTAAAGGTGCATAGCAATAGTGTAAGACCATTATGTTGTCTGTACTGCTGTACTGTAGTTATATACAGGTCTTACCATGTCAGGATCACCTTTGCGACACGGAAGAAAGCCAACTTTGAATATGTCCAGAAAGTAATTATTCCCTATTTCACAGCAGAGGAACTAAGGCACAAAGAGAAATTTTCAGAGATGACACAGGTCCTTAATTTCCATTGAAATGATGCGACTCAGGCACCTGACTGATGCCCAACTTATAAAAAGTGGCTATGGCTGCCTTCAGTTTGAAGTCAGGCTCTCCACATCCTCAGAGACATCATTCCCCTGCATGCCATGCACCCCATAAACCACTGCCTGTGCTCTGCAGGGTCCCAGCTCCCCTGGCAGGAGGTAAACCACTGACTTGCATCTCCCCCTCTTCTTCCCCACTCTGAATACCAGCTCTTCCCACAGGAGGTCAAAGACTGCTCAGCAGATGCAAGCTCTGCCCATCACTTCATGGCATGTCTGCTCTGCGGGACTTGCATCCCTCCTCGAGGCAAACTGAGGTCATGTTGCTTTTGGAGTCCTTCCACCTTGCTCCTAGTATGTAAATAAAATTCACACCAAAAAATGTTTGTGTCCTCACAGAAGTCAACAAGTCTTGCAACTGAAGGTTTGCAACAGAGCACATAGTACAAGGCACACCGTGAAGGGCAGTATCAGGTACCATTGCTACTTTGGCTCTGAAAGCAGTCATAATATTTGCAAACCTTGCACACAAACTGATACAATTTTCTCCTTCTATTAGCCTGGGCGCAGCCACAGCCTCACTGTTTCCTGCTCTGTTGACAGCTTGCGAAATGCTAACCAGGCTGTCCCTGCAGAGCTTCCCATGGGGCTGCACCAGCCTTCCCCAGTGAATCCAGGAAGCCCCAGGAGATGTGATGCTGGGATGCACACAGGAACAGCACAGCCTGTAGTAGCAGCAGTCTGGGACACTGATGGGGCAGTGATGGGGCAACACAACAGAAGACAAAACTCTACCACTCCAACCCAGGGCAAGGCTCAAGTGGGCTGACAAAACTGCAGATAAGAAAAAATTCACTGGGTAGCACCACACAGGTAATGTGGTTACACAAACATCTCACATCTTGGTATAGCCTAAGCCAGTGAAAAACTTATTTCATATTTCAGACTAATTTACAGTTAAAAATAATGTTTTAATCTCTGCTTTTTTCCATTAAAAGAAAAAGCACTTAAATTCTTAACAAAGCTTTCCAAAAAGTGTTTTGGAACATCTACATCCCCAAATGTCATATTCACTTCTGAAGATGATGGCAAGCTCCTAAACTACTCCTGGCTCCACTCCTGTAAGTTTATTATTCCAGAG
This sequence comes from Motacilla alba alba, assembly GCF_015832195.1. Taxonomy (NCBI): domain Eukaryota; kingdom Metazoa; phylum Chordata; class Aves; order Passeriformes; family Motacillidae; genus Motacilla; species Motacilla alba. Next base: position 45,774,111 of record NC_052019.1, on the reverse strand, counting down.
GTATGTGGTGTTTCACAAAGTAGAAGAGAAGTCGTCACTCTCAAGAGGTTTAAAATCACAGAAGCAACATGATGACTGATACAGTCATACTCTAGGAACACAGTAAACAAAAGGCCAATGTCTGTGTTTCAGTGGTAGGCTGAATCAAGAAGACACGGATATTTTTATCTTCAGGATGACATTCTGGTGTTCCCCAATATTTTAAAATTTTTTCTTCCCCAAACCCACACAGTCAGAAAACACCTGAACCCTGAAAGGACATCTACTGCTATTCCTCATAAACTCCATCCTTTTATTTTCCAAGAGCCAAAACGCTGTGCTACTCCAAAACATCAGTCTTTGGCTCAGAAAGGCCTGCAGGATGAAAGAAAGGCAAAGTGGAATCCTCTAATCTCTGCCATGCACTGGTGGCTCTGTCAAGCTTTATGGCCAGTTTGCACAAGAGAGCAGGAAAAATCCCATCTGGAGAATGACATATGGAGGAGGTAGGCTAAATTCTTGGGCCAACTGAATTCTGCTCAAGTAAAACAGTCTCTCTGTTGAAAAGAACCAATTCACATCTTCCCTTTGAGTCCTTGCTGCAGCACAGAGGAAAGTACAGGGTGACTGCAGCATGCCTCTCTACATCCTTCATTTGGCATCTAGCAAGAACTCGGAGGGGGGGTGGGGGAAGTAATTTACATCAGTTTTTGGCTGCTACGCACATATGCCTGGAGAGATACGCTCACAGCCTCTCACTCTTGATTTCTGCATGAGGTAAGAGCAGCTTAAGTGGATGTGGAGAGCTTGCTCTGCATTTAGGAAACAAACCTGTCTAGGACGATGGTGCTTGTGTGAATTATTCAAAGGCAAGTGCATTTACAAATCCAAATTAGCTGACCCTCTGCCCTTCCACATTTATCTCTAGTTTTGACTTGAAAGAAAATCACCCCAAAGGACAAACTTCTCCCAGCACTAGCTCCCTTTTCTGCCTCTGTCACATAAAAGTTTTGGTAACAAAAGGTTAAAAATAACTGCCTGCACAGATGTTTTCTTTCAAGTATCTAAACAGTTATCCTCATCTAAGTTCCACTAAGTTGATTCCAGAATTGAGTTGTCAGATACCAAAACATTCCCAGCAGTCCTTATGCAGTCCTTCTCTCTTTACTGAATCATTACTTCAGGTAATGGTAACAAAACCAGCCAGTTTCTGCAGCAGAGCCCAACAGCATATTTAGGGAATAACCAGTTTCACTTTCATCCTGCTCGTCCTCCTCCCAGTACTACCTGCAAACATGCTGCCGCCTGCCAAGGGTTAAACCATGGTTTTTTAGGAAGCATAACAGAAGAGGAATGAGAGAGAGAGAGAAGTGTGGAGAGCCTGCCCAGGGCAGCAGCTAACAGGAGGACATCAGGCTGGGGCAGGGATGTCCGGAGCGCTGCAGCAGCCGGCGGAGCAGCACAGGAAAAGTTTCTGTGATTTTAGGCAAGCCCTGGTGTGACGTCAGCTTTCCCAGATAATCTCAGCGCAGTCAGCACAGGCCTCCTGCCTCCCCATTGGCGAGCCCCTCGTCAGCAGACATCTGAAGATAATTATTATTGGCCAGACAATTATAACAGGAACGACTGTCACTTCGTGCTGCTGCCTGAACCTGGTGCTCTGCAGCACGATGGAGAAGGACTCCGGCGGTCACTACTCCATCCAGGCATTTCTGTCACTTTGCCTTTCCTGAGCACCAGCCAGCTTTTTGCTGCCTCACTGGCTGCAGCTGGGAATCGGGATCTCAGCGCTACAACAACACTTTTTGCTGCGTGTCTGACAGAACATTTGTGAATTTTCTCCACAAATATTAATATACTTACCCATAGCAAATAAAGGATTCAAGTTGCATTGATTCTCATGCAGCAGTTTAAAGAAAAAAATCCTTTGCAGACTATTTACTTCACATTACTTCCCTCTTTGCAGAAGTTTGGGAGGAGGTGCTGAGAGAGTTTGATTTGAGAAATCATTTTAAGCAGTAATTTTAATAAACGTTTGACTTAATCCTGAACATACTGAAATCACACCTCCCATGATTTGAGCACAACATGACAATATCTTAAAGTGATACTGTATTTTATATGCAAAGCTACTCCATGGCACTATATTTAAACATGTATCAACAACAGCTTCCCCACAAGGCAAAGTATAAGTAGTTTCATGAGAGTAAATGGACCTGCTGTTCTTTAACCTCCTGAAATCCTGCCATTGTTAATTTCGGGAAGGCAACTAATTGGCAGTTCTTAGCATCAGAGACCAGCAGGCTGCAGGTCCATCTATGCAGTCTCCAACCTGCCTACCTGCATGAGAACCAGCCAGTCTGGGGGCTACACTGTCAAGGTGTGCGTAAATATAAAGCCAGGCATTCAGGGAGGCACGACACCCATCCACTCATAAGTATCAGACTACAGACTATTATTCATTTCTCCCCAAAAACAGCACCCTCTTTACAGCACTGCTAATCCAGGCCCAAGCTTTAAAGAGGTCTCAGTGCTAGGCATGTTTCAGGATGGGGTCCTCCATATAGTGAAGCAGGACCATCTGGAATGAAGCAAGGAAGAGGTAATTCACTGCCATTAGACCAATATGCCCTCAGATGGGATTTTCAGGGGCAAACAGCAGTAAGGAAACAAGCCCTGGGATGGGAAAGAAGACTGGGTGCCAGCTACTGGTGAGGGCAGAGGACGTACACTTGCCCCAGGGAGTGATGATGCTTGGATCAGGCTCAAAGGACCAAGGCAAAGAGGGGCAAGCCTCAGCTGAACAGAACCAGACCTTGCACCATGATCCTTCCTGACCAACCATACCAGTACCTAGGGGTGTATGCCACTACCCCTAAGCTTTGAGTTCAAGCTTTTCCAGCTTTAGGCTTACACAGTTTTAATTAAAAGAGCATGATGGTGCTTTAACCAGCTCAGAACTCAGAGGATATGTAAAAGGATTCACATCCATCCTCAAACTAGGCTACATCTTCATATGCAACCTAGTCAGACATCTCAAAATCCAAAAGTCAGGGTCAACTCCTTAGAGCCAGTTCATGCCCCCTAACACCCTACAGCCTTTTTTGTGTGTGTGCATGTTGTAAGGTAACAAGACATAGTTCTGAGATGAGTAAAATAGCAAATGCCACACCTATAGAATTTGTTTACCTTCATGTTAGACATTGTAATAGTATTGCACCCTGATTTAAATAACAATTACAGTACAAAATCCTGCCACAGTCTTTCCTTAAGCAAGTCCCCCTAGTCTGTCTTCATGCTCAAACAGCAAAGGAACATGTTTATCCCTACACACCACTACCTGACAACAGAAGAGCCATCTGAGATGAAGTTAAGGATGTGTACATTAAGGCTACACCTACAAAGTGCAGGAGCCATGTACTCTGCCATTGATGACTGTATACACAAACCTATTGAGTCATCCTCAAGGAAGTAAAAAAAGCTGCTATATTTTACCAGCTCAGCTCCCTGCAAAACCCAAACACTTGAACAGGATCTATTTCATTAAGTAAGAGCGTTTCTCCAAGATAAAAATGCACAATTTAACCTGAAACTTGGAGAGTCTTCAGCAGCATTTTTAGGAAAAGCCTGCCACAACAGAGACCTCAGAGGCCACAGCTCTATTTAATTTCCAAAAACATTCCCAGGACACAGGAAGATCATTCTCCTTCACTTTCACAAGAATCAAAGACATTAATTCATTAGTTCCCCCAGAGAAGGTGAAACTAGACTGAAAAGCATCTGGGTGTGTATGATTGTGCCTCTTTAGCTGTACAGCAGCAGTGTAACTCTGACAGTCTGCTCCTCTGAACCTGGGAAGTGGGAGCCCAGCATTACGGAATCCCAGCTGACGACCTCTGCAGCACATGAAACTGCCAGAGAGATTTCAATAACACTGCTTAGTATTTATGTAGGACCTGACATCTTCAAGGCACTCGGTAAACATTACTTAAGTCATTAAAGCACCTCATAAGGGCATTTCAGCACCATTATCCCCCACTCCCCGGTCTTTCTTTGCTGGGGAAACTGAGGCCTAGGAGAGGTTATGTAATGTTCCCAAGGTCACATCATGAAGCACAGGAGAGTCAAGGAGAAGATGCAGGAGTGCTAGTTGCTAGGCATGTTCTTTAAAATAAACTGTATCTCTCCTGGGTTATCTGATTATTATATATACTCATGTATCACCCCCTCCATCCTCTTTCACCAGCATGTCCTATTCTGATGCCAGTTTTCTTCTGGAACATGGACAGAATGGGAAGCATCCAATACTCCCAGCCCAGTAATATCTATGTGGTCTCCTTTCTCCTGAAACATGAGTGACACCAGGCACCCTTCAAGAGGTGATGAGCTCACCTGCAGAACAGAGGGAGACATACATGCACTTAAATAGTCACTTTAATTATATTGCCCTTAAAATTCCCCAGACAAATCACTAAAGGATTCTAGCACATCCCTGCCTGAGATCCTCCTAGGATCCTGGACCATTCTGCCCTACAAATGTAGACACCAAAGCCTGGGCCCAGAGGCAGTCCTATACTACCACTGTCCCATGAGGGTGGCATGGGGAAGGTCCTCACGCAGGAGCTCAAAAGGGCACACAGCCCTGCCAGAGGAGGGCACGCAGGCAATGCAAAAGCTGGGGGCTAGCCGGAGAGAGAGACGACGGGAGCAGCAGAAAGGGCAAGACCGGGCACTAGGAGAGGATGGTCAGGGACAGTGCACAGCAAGACACAGGTGAGTGGGGGCAGACTGTGAACACAAGGCCCGTGCAGGTGGACAAAGCCAGGACAAGGACTGGGCAAGGTAGGCAAGCGTCACTGAGAGAGGGATCCCGGCCCCGAGGACAGCTCAGAGGGCCCCGCGGAGGGGGGAAGGGCAGCTGGGGCGCTCTCTCCATCCTCGTCTCCCTACTACCGGCCAAGGCCCAGGGATGCCCCCGGGGCAGTGCCTGGCAGAGAGCAGCCAGCCGGCACAGCCACTCCCCTTCGGCGTACCAGGCTGCGAGCGTGTGTCCCCTATGCGGGGCCGTCCGGCTCCGGCTGGCCGCGACCCGGGAAGCCCCGACGGGTCCATGCGCAGCCCCGGTCCCGCCGCGGCTCGGCTCGCCCCGGCTCCCCGGCCGCACGCACACGCCGGGAAAGTTAATAACCGCATGGCTGCAAATGAAGTTTAATACGAGCTGGGGGAGGGGAGGGGGAAGGCAAAGGGGCTCCGCGGGGAGCGCGGGCAAACGCGCAACTTGTTTGAACGAGGCTGCAGCGCGGGCAGCGGTGGGGTCGGGCAAGGATGGAGGCGAGGGAGGCCGAGGGCAGAGCCGGGGCACGTGTGCGGCTCTGCGCCGCCGGGCCAGCCGGGGCGCGGCGGGAGGGGGCGGCGGTGGGGCTGGGGCCCCGCAGCGCACCGCACCGCGCCCGCGGCGGGATGCTCCGGCCTTGTGTATGCCGGCGGGGTGGACCCCGCCCGGGCGCGCAGGTAGCCCCGGCGGCAGCGCCCGTGTGCCCGCGCACGGCGGCGCAGAGCCGAGCCGAGCCGAGCCGAGCCGCGCCGGCCGGGCGCAACCCGCGCACCCGGATGGGCTCAGCGCCTCCCCGATCCGGGCGGGCGGCGGGGCCCGGGGGCGGCACTCACCAGTTTTCCTGCATCCACTGGATGGCCGCATGCTCGTTGAACTGCTTCTCGAATTCGTATTCCTGCAAAGTCAACACTGACATGTTCATTGGCCCGGTGGCTGCGGAGCCGCTCCCCGCGCCGAGATGCTGCCTGCCGCCGCCTCGGGAGCCGGGCCCCTGCGCGCCCAACGCCGGAGAGCCCCCGCCTCTGGCCTGGCCCGCCCCGCCTCAGCGGTACCCCGGGTTTAGCATAGCTCCGCTCCCCTCCGCGCCTCTCCTCCCGGGCCCGCCGGTCTCCTCCTCTTCTGCGGCCGCCGCGCAGCGCCCGGGGGCGGCGCGGTCTTAGTGCCCGCCCGCCGCCGCCGCCGCCGCCGCCCGGGACACCCGCCCCCGCCGCCCCTCGCATAGCCCTGGCGCTCCTCCGTGGATCGCGCCGGGGCTGCGCTCCTGGCAGGGAGGACCCCCTCCCCCACACACACACCGCAGGCTGTCAAAAATAGCTACAAAAATAGGAAGCCCCCATCCCTGTGTTGAATCCATGCCGCAGCGCCCTACGTGCCCTTGCCGGCCAGCCGGGAACTAAAAAGCACAAGCTCGAATTTAGCCAGAAGGGCAGACTCATACCCTCCCCCTGAAGAAGCCTACACAGCCCCGACATGTCCTTTTTTGCATTTAGATCCCAGCGCACCTGCTGCGATTGCCTCCATCCCGCGGGAGTGGGCTCTTGGCCCCCCTGCCCAGCCAGATCCAGCTTGCTGCGGGGACAGAGGCCGTAGCTGGGTGTCCCCATGCGAGGGGCACCGTCCTGCAGTCAGGCTGCCCCGAGCTCCCTGCTGTGCACAGACACGCATTTGGATGTTACAGTATGCATGGGGCTGGTGGAGCATGGAGCAGAGACCCTAAGTCTAACCATCACCTGCTGAGCTGCTCTCGAAGTTGGGTCACACGGTGGTTTTGTGGCCTTAATTTTCCTTCCCGTCTCATCTGCCACTTGCTGATGTTTCCAGCTGTGCTCTTCCGACTCCAGTAGCATCCTGGATGTGCATTGCAGTACGAGCCGAGCTAAAAGAGTGGTCCCAGCCCCCACTAAACTTGCAGTCTTAAGGCAGGAGGAAAACAGGGTCAAAGAAGCCAGCATAAGCAAGCAGGTCCAGCAAGGTCAGCATGCTCTTGACTTTCCTGGACTTCAGTTCTCATTGATATGGAAGTTTTTAGTATCATTAAACACAAGCACTGAGAAAATGAAAAAAAGGGAGCCCTCAAGTATTGAGACATCAGCAGCTAACCAGTCTGATGATCCTGCTTGCAATTGGACTACCATGCTATTCAGAGTCATGTTTTTCAGCACATTAGTCCGAAAGTCTGAAGACCTGCTCCCTTACACTGGCAGCTTCCTAAAGTTGGTGTCAGAGCTGGTGGAGTGCACAGGATGAAGCTGAAGGTTATGAAATGCTATGACATAGCCATGGGGCTTCAGATGAGGTTGACTGTTGCCCCTGCAGGGTTTCTGTCTACCTGGGAGCTCAGCTGCCAACCAGACTCGCAAAGTATCCATGTGGCATTTAGCCTTCATTGCAGAGTGCAAGACATCAGGTAGAGGGTAAATCACAGCAAGACTTGAAAATTTACTGTAACAGTTTCAGAAAATACATAAAGAGCCCGGAAATACAAAACCCTACTGAGATTCATGTGAGTCTCAAAAACTCACTGGGGACTTTTCCAAGTTTTCCATAGTTCTCACGACTTCTGCATAGGTTAAACAATCTGCAGTGAGTCTTACTTCCTTTCCTGTCCTGCTCTACCTGAAAATTTCCCCTAGCATGTTACTATCTACAAATTAATCCTCAAGCTTGAGGTCACTTGCAAAATCTGTGTGAACAATGGAAGAGCATAAAAACCTTCTTAGCCTTGAGGAGTTTGTAAGACCTGCTTCTAGTTGATTAAACTGATCACAGTTAAGAACAGTAAACAAAAACATATATAGTCTATTTTAAAGGAAAATAACTTTTAAAGTAATTTAATTTTTAAAGTATTTAATTAGTTCTCACATAAAAGCACAAACTTTGGGTGAAAGCAGGAAATGTCTCTCAGGAGAAAGGATGTGGGGAGAATTATGTGGTCTCAAGAGACAGGGAGTACAATGTTAGTCCCTCTGTGCTTGTTCAAGTGTATACCTCTATATTGTTGTAGTTTTTTATGGGGTGCCCATCTTGTTTAGTAAGTGGATAGTTATTGAGCATTACTTTTAATTCGCTTTATTTAGCATGTCTCCTAAGGCTGTGTAGAAGGCATAGCAGGTAAATGATACATTTTCTACCAGATAAATGTTTATGCCATTTCCATTTACCCAAGACCTTTTGGTTGAATAATGCAAGCAGCTTCATTCAGGATTTACAGATAACTTTCTAATCAGGTTGGGCACCTTACCATTATCATTTCTGCTACTAAGCAAATACTTTTCCCTCCGTGTCATAGAGTTAATTTATTGCAAAAACCATTAGGCTTCTATTGCTGTAAGAAGTAATTTTGAATAGTTTGTCTTGCTGATGTATAGCTAGGTCTCAACTAAACTCTTAGCAGCTGCTGGGAAATGAGATGCTATACTGCTGACAAGTCAACATAAGGTATAGTAAGTGGCAATGAGAGTTGACATTGTGATTTAAATGTGACATCGATTACTAAAACACACAAAGACTTGAAGGAGGCCTGTGTGCTCAAGAGCTTATTTCCAGCTGTATCAATTAATGCATCAAAGGATTTAATCTCTCTGTGTGATTTGGTGTACTTGAAACAAAAGCTACATGCAATAATGGAAGCCATGGAAAACTGGGTTCTTCTATGTACCCCATAATTTAGAAACAACTCGGTGATGCTCTTGGAAAAGGTAATGGGAGTTAATATCATGAATGAATGGTCCTAACAGAGAGAAAGATTTCATCAAGTGCCAGGCAATGAACCAAAAATGGACAAAGGGCTTTTATGTCCATCCCAAGTCTACCTGGCAACTCAGGCCTGCAAATTGTTTGTGCCAGGGCATTTCTCCTGATCTCAACCATGGGCAGCTGAGAAGCTGCTTGAATGGATTCCATGCTAAGACTAAGCAACCCTATGAACCAACTGTTGTACACAAGAAGTGTTAGCACATAATAAATTAATACCAAACATTAGCCTGAATTACAATGTTACAAGAAAATGTAAAGCAGGATCATTGTGTCATCTTTAAGGCCTGTAAAATAGTCTATGTCTCAATGTACTCCCTTCTGTCATGCTACAGAACCGAGGGACTTAGCTTGATCACATGCTTCGAAGTCACCTGTGTGCTCTGAAGTCACCTAGATCTGAGCTCTTCTGAAATATTTTTAGTGTGGCTCATGCTGGTTACCACAGAAAAGATGATGAGCAGGAGCAAGCTCCAGAGTGCATGCTAGGCCTGGGCAGCAGCTCCAGGGTGCAGCCCTTGTGGGTAGTTCAGATGGAAAGCTGCCCCTCCTCATTGTCAGGGCTATGGTTAGCTAATAAAATAAAATAAAAAGCTTACTGTTGAAAGTGGGGCAATTTTATCTTTGTCTTCACATGGTTCACCTCCTCAGCCCCTCTCAGTATTTTCTCCACAGCCATAAGAACCAGAAGCGTTCTTCAGTTTGAGCTGAAGCTCTAGCCTGTGGTTTGTGGCAAGAAGTGGAAAATATCTGTGGGTTTAGATCACATGGTATCTTGTATATAAAGCACAATCCAACAGCAAGATCTCCCTCCTTACAGCCATTTCCATATAAATCACCAAATTTGTATTCACTATCTTTGCACACACTAGTAGCAGTTCTCAGAATATCCCAGATGGTATTCATTCATAGGCAAAAGACACGAGTCTTTTTCTGCATTATCTGCCAGTGCATCTGCAGACCTGTGGAGTGCTTCAACCATACCAGCTAGGGAAAGCACAACACCAACAGCATCCTTCCTTCCCTACAGCCTTGGGTAGGATGGTATCAGTAAATGGGAAAGAAAATAAATTGGCTTTCATTGTTCAGAACTCAACAAAAAGAATCTGTTTTGTAAGGCAAGGAAGAAAGATGCAGAAGCAAAAGGTGAAAAAGTTCAAATGCGGGCACATAATTTTGGAGCTGGATGCCTGTGCTGGACTACCTGTTTTCATGCTGAGTCCATGATAAAGGTCTATGGCAGAGATTGGAATAGGAACTGACTTATGGTATTTGATGTTAATCCATATATTTTCTTGACATTCCTATGTATTACTTTTTAATTGAATTAAGTTAAAAATTGAAAATATGGTTGAAGTAATGGGGTCTGTGCAATCATATTCTACAGAGTATTTTAATTTTACATTACAGTACAATAAGACTGAAGCAGAAAACATGGTTTCAGATGCCTAGTGCTATTATTACCAGTGTCTGGGTAGGTATGCCTGTATTTTGGGTAAAGAGTGAAAAGATGTAAATATAGCAACGAGTGTGTGTACTTCAACCTTTATTTTCCACACTTTTTTATAGTTTGGATTTCTTGAAAACTAGTTTCTGCATATTCTGTGCTCTTGGAAAGTGAGCAAAAAGCTGGCAGGTACTTTGAAAAAGTGGCCGCAGAGCAAAATACTGGGCACCTGAAAATCTTGTGGATGGGTTTTTTTCTTCATGATTTCACCCTCTAGCAGTGAGATTGCCTGCCAGCTGTGATTAGGAAAGTGTCATCAAACAGGCCTGGACTTTTCACCTGCTTCTGCTCTGTGCAGGTTTAACTGCTTCCAGAGCCAATGCAACTGATACTGCTATCACTCCTGAACAAATCAGTTCACTCCCTTCCCTAAAAAAACCCTGATAATGCAACAGTGGCATTGCCAAATGGCTTACAGGCTCAATCCCAACTGTTTCAGCTTGCAGTGCAAACAGATTGCAATTCTGCTCCAGAGTTTTGGGCTGTATCTTGCAGTGGCTCTGGAAAGACCTGCTGGTCTCAGCAGGGACTAGATGTGGTGGCACACTTGCTGTCTGAGGTAATGGAGTCAGAGATGGGATTTGGAAATAGTGCCCACTTGCTGCCTGTTTGAAGATGAAAATTATCACTTGGGCTCCTTCACAGCAGGAACAGGATTAATTCCTGTTAATTATTGCCTATCTGTAAGGTTATGATTACTTACTGCTGTTATTAGATCAAATGTGAACGTGCTGCACAAGTGCCATGTAGAGATTACGAAAATGAAGGACAGGACTAAGTCATAGGTATGCTGTATAATCTTCCTGCTGCTGCTGAGATCATACAGGTATGCACAAAGGCTCACTGATTAGAAAGAGGAAAAAAGAAGATCTCGCTCTTACATGTAATAATGAGACATTTAACCATTCAAATATTTGATCATATTCACTTTTAGGGAATTATCCAAAAAGTAACGGTGCCTCAAATAATGCTTAGGCTGATTCTTCAAGACTGAAAATGGAAATGATTGCTGAGCTTTTCTCTTGTTCTTTCACTCATCAGTCAGACTAAACCCTGCAGTCAATGAGGAAGGGGGTGCAAAAGATGAAGAAATTTTTATAGTCACCTCCTCTAAAACCTTGAGTTCTCAATAGCAAAGTTACTTGCTCTGTGCCATCTGGAATCCGTGCAAAAATATTATAGAAAAGAACTTTACTTTGCATTTTATAGATGTATGCACTTTAAAGTACAAGAAAGAAATGCTTTATAGAAACAGTTGCACAGTTGCACAGATAAGCTGTTTTTAAAGGGCTTCTTTTAATTTTTAAATACATCTTTGAACATCTTCTGCACATGTATTTTTTGGCTTCTTAAGTACTTTTTGTTGGCATAAAAACGTGGTCTATGATAGCATTAGATTGAATACATGAAGAAAGGAGAACAAATTATGATGCTAGTAAAACTACAAGGATTTTTGTAGGAAGTCAGTGGGGTCAAGGGTAATTTTTTGTACCCAGCTGTATGTTAAATCTGCTGTCACTGTTTCAGAGGTTTGGGGAAGTCTGTGGGCAGGCTCTGCCCCTGCTACTCAAGCCTTGGAGTATCCTACATCCCAGCAGTGTAGCTGGAGCTATGTTACATCATGGCTGGGGACCCTTAACATAAGTTGCTTCAGTCTCAACTCATTTTCAGAGAGATAAGTGTCTGGTGCTGCTATTTGAGATATCCTCCAGTAGTCTTCTTGGCCTCCAGCAGCTGTTCACCTAAATTTCATGTCCTCTGTACCAGCCCCAGAAATGTGCTGGATACCCTAGCCTACCTACCCGTGGACGCAATCACCTGCAGTTGGGCACATAATCGTGCCTGTGTGCCTCAAGCTGTTTGCATTCCAACAGAAGAGCCACAGGAATTACAGTTGTTTGGAGGATGAATGCTATTTGGGGAGTGTTCCAAAATAACATGTCATCTTGCTCTCTGCACTCCAACTGATTGCCACACTGGCAGGAAGAGGCTGCCTGGGTGGAAGGGCTGAACCAGCCTGGTTGCCACAGAAGGGGAGTTTCTGCTCCTTGCTCTCCTGTTGGTCATGCATTCCCCCTGCTTCTGCGACCCTGGCATTCCCTTGACCCCTCCATCAGCTGATGCTGCTCACTACAGTGGGTGGGTAATTCATCTAAAAAAAGAAAGGTAAATAGCTTGTGCAATGAATTGTGTTGGCTCCCTGAAAGGTAAGGTCTGGCCTTCATCAGTGTGGGAAAGGGTGAGTTGTGTGCTTGGCTTGGTGGTACAGCTGGAACTGAGATGCTCCCTTGCACTCTTTCAAAGGGGCCAAGTGAGCCAGCAAGTTGTAGTGGCCAGCTCCTGAAACATCTCCAGGGGCTGTGGGATGGGCAGGGAAGAAAGACCACCTGCTAAGTATGGCAAGTGTGCTAAAGTGTGAGGTGTCAGTTCTCTCTGAGTTTTATACATTACTGAGCAGACAGGTTGTTCCTCAATTCCAGCTATCTGCTTGTTTTAATCTTGTTTTCCTGCTTCAGTGGTCATCTATCTACCATAATCTGTAAACTGGGAAATGCACATTGCTACAGCCAGGTGCTGTCCAAGGATAAGCCTGCAGCACTGCAAGCTTACAACAGATACAACTTCTCACTCAGAGAAGCAGAGTGCTTGAAATAGATTAGCCCTGGGCCAACTATTCTGATCAGAAAGGGATAGGTTCAGGTTTGCTCAGCTTGTGCTCAGTGTGGGAAAGGGCTCTGTTTAAAGTTTGGCTCTCAATTGGAAAGGAGGGGGTTCAGAGTTCCGGTATGAGGGACAATTTTAAGTTGTCACATGGGCATAAGGTAGGACATTATTATATCAGTTTAAGTAATATTGAAAATGAAAAAAGGGTGATAAAATATGAAACTATGGGGTTTGCCTCCAGCATTTTCAAAAGTAAAGATATTGGGAAAGAGCCTTCCAGGGATAAGAATTGCCTTCCCATAGGAAGATACAGAAATATACCACTGTCTTTGATCCCAAGATCCTTTTTCCTGTCATTTCTCTCTCCCTTATCCAGGACAGTCTAAAGAAGAGAGATGAATTTTCCAGCATGCTTGTATGACTATTGTATGAAGGTTTGAATATGGACAGGTCAGATATGAGCACTGATCAGCACGAGGAACTAACCAGAGGAAGATTCTTTGCATTTCCATATGGGGCTCTTCACTAGCTTCCTTAGGAAGGACAGCAAATCAATGTATTTCCTATCTGAACCCCTCATCTGTTCAAATCAACACTGAGAAGACAGGAAATTTCATCACTTGCTTCCTATAACTTGTGTCATGGCATGATCTCTGAAGGTCAAAGTGCTGATTCTTTATTACAGGAATCAACAGAATAGATGTTGGGCTTCAGTCAGGCCCCAGAAGCAGGCATGTGCAAACACAGTTTATGGTTACATACCAAACCTGTGAACTTTATGGGTTTTATTCATTAAGCGTGAATGGGTCAATGGCAGAGCTTCCAAGACGCTTCTGAAAAGTCACTTCTGTGCTTCATTTTCTCTCTAAAGAGCAAAACTCTCCCATCACAGCTGATTCAGAAGGCTAAATTCATTACTGAGGTTTAAATGTAGGGAGAGCCTTAGAAGGAAAGTGTTTATGTACAAAGCATAATTGTTACGTTGCATATCTGTTACATATGTTGTCCACATAATTAAACTGTACCCTGTTCATAGTGTTCATAGTGTAAATGCTTGTCTGTGATTTGTGGTCATCAGTGGAGAAAGACCTAGATGCCATAGTGCTGTAGCTAGGTGTTAATTGCTGTCATGTTGTATAATGTGACAATTGCACTTGCCATGATGCTCTACTGAGACAAACAGAAAGCTCAAGTGTGCTTTTAATCAAGCCGCGGAGGGAGAGCCCTGACTGGGGAGAACACAGAGCTAAAATCAGCACTGGGAGGCATCACAGGAAGAAGTGGTCCCTGAGCTCTCCCTCGAACAAGGAAGGCACATCTCCTGATTTGTAACTCCCTGAAGGATGTTTATCACTTTCTCCTCACGTGTTGGCTGAAAAGGAGGAATGCCCTCCCTTTGCTTTGGTCCCTTTGAAATGCTGAACAGGCTAATAGAGGGGAAAGGAAGCAGAGCTGTCCCAGCCCCACTACACCTCAGGCCCATGGCTCCCTGTTGAACTAGGCAGGAAAGGTAGTTACAGGTTAGAGCTGGTGGATTTTCTGTTTCTTGCAAGGCAAGCAAATTTCTAACCAGGTAACTGTCAAATACCCCTGAATCTACAACCTGGGTTTAATGGGAAGAAATGGTAAACCTGCAAGCTTAGGAAGCCTGCCTGATGCACATATCATATGCTAACATAACATTGCAAAAAAACCCCAAAAAAACCCAAACCAAACCAAAAAAAAAACCAACAAAAAAACCCCCACCAAAAACCCAAAACCAAAACCAAAACAAAAAAACCCCACAAAAACCAAAACCAAAAAAACCCCAGACCCCCCCCCCCCCAAAAAAAAAACAAAAACAAAACAAAACAAAACAAAACAAAAAAAACCCCCACCAACATTCTGGCTGTGCTACCTTCCTTTAACCTGCCCAGACCAGGTGCTCATATGCTGTGGCGCTAAAAGCAGATGCTGCACCTCTCTTGGAAGTAGCAGGGGCCAGGGTGGTTTTGAAAAAGAACCCCAGCTCCTCTTGGGGTGCATCTGGGGTCAGCAGGAGCCAATTCTGCCGAGCATTGAGACTTCACCAGCCATATGAAGTTCAACAAGGGAAAGTGCCAGATTTGGCACCTGGGAAGTACAGGCAGACTGGGGAACGAGAGGCTGGGGAGCAGCACTGCAAAAAGGGAGCTCGGGATCCTGGTCCATGGCAAGTTAGATATGAGCCACTCAGCCCTGGCAGCCAGGAGAGCCAACCCTGTCCCAGGGGGCATCAGTCACAGCCAGGCGAGGGAGGAAATTGTACTGCTCTGCTCTGCTCTGCTCTGCACTGGGGTGGCCTCACCTTGAGTGCTGGGAGCAGTTTTGCACACCACAATATAAGACACCGAGCTGTTAGAGAGTGTCCAGAGGATGGCAAAGGAAATGGTGAGGATCCCTCAGGGGAAGCCCTAGAAGGAAGAGACTTGGTCTGTTCAGCCTGGAGAAGAGGAGACTGAGGAGACCCTCATTGCAGTCTACAGCTTCCTCATGAGGGGAAGAGCAGGCACAGGCACTGATCTCTTCTCTGTGGTGACCTGTGACAGAACCTGAGGGAATGGCCTGAAGTTGTGTCAGGAGAGGTTTGTGTTGGATGGTAGGAAAAGGTTCTTCACCCAGAGGGTGGCTGGGCACTGGAACAGTTCCCCAGGGAAGTGGCCACAGCGCCAAGCCTGACAGGTCAAGGAGTGTTTGGACAATGCTCTCAGGCACAGGGTGTGATTCTTGGGGATGGCCCTGTGCAGAGCTGGGAGTTGGTCTCGATGATCCTTGTGGGTATCTTCCAACTCAGCAGATTGTGTGATTCTGTAATCTCTGCTCCCAGGAGCATCCTGCTGCTGGTACTGCCTCTGCTGCTGGCCCAGCTCCCTGCTTCTGCTGGGTGGCTGTGCCCTCTGCTGGAGCCTGGTTTTGGATGCTACTGGGTAATGACCAGACCCAAACCCAGGCTTGGGCAAAAGGGCCTGTCAGTGCTAAAATCCAAGTAAGCCCTTCGCAACCCCCCTCCCAGCAGCATGTGCCCCTGAGGGCTTTCCCAGGCTGCTGATTCAAGGCATGGGGCCAGTAACAGTTCTCCCCCGCAGGTTTTAAGGTCCCGCTGATGTCACTGTTGTGTTTGGGATAGACACTGACTAAACCCTAGAGCCAGGCACCTGAGCTCTGGTGTTCTGCTCCCCGGTAAATTTTAGTTGCAGAGCACAAGAGCTCTCACTATTGGTTGCTCTCTGCTCCAGTGAAAGTTCAATTAATTCCTGCAGTCTATACATCAATTTCCAGCCTGTTAGAAGGCTTTCTTCCCCAGTGCCAACTCCATTTCTCTCAAATGAATAGAGGGATGGCAAGCACCAGCCTTAGGACTGAGAAACCCTGATAAGTGGGCCTAGCTGCTGAACTAGCTTTTAGTGTTGCTTCCTCCTCTATTTTGCAGGGAGAATCAAGACTTTTGCACCAAGAGGCAATTTGGAGGTTGGCTCTGTAAGTTGTGGTCTGTGAGAGGCTTTTGTCACAGCTTCACTGGATGTTTGAGCTGTGCTGAGCTGGTTACTCATCAAAAGTACCATCTTTTGTACTGTTAGGTACATCTTTTGTACTTTTAGGTACTTGCAGGCTATTTCCTGCTGCTTCCATGCAGGGAAATACAACTGAATTGTATTGAAATAAATGAAGCAGATACAGCAAATAAGATGCTGTGGTCATGTGACTTATTATTTATAAACCTCAGGGTTAATTCCCCAGTGAAATGTATTCTACAAAATACAATGAAATGTATTTTTCCTAAGGATCTCTTACTCTGGAAAATACTAGATAGGAAGAGGGACACAAGATGGATGAAGGTACTTAAGGAAATTCATTTTCTAATAAGAGACAGATTTGGAGAAGGACCAGAATTGCTGGGGCAGATTTTTTATGAGGGTCAATCACTTTGGCTTTGTGGAAGTCAGTGGAGGTAGGGCTGTTGACATCAGCTGGCTCAAGTCTGCTATGAATTCCATCGCAGCTTTTTCCTCTGCCAACAGCAATGTAGAGAAGGACTCTCTATCACCTCCAGATCCAGTGCAAACATCCCAAATCACATTTCCATTAAATGATTTTGCAAAGACCCCCGAGAGATCAAAATGAATAATAAAATGTGTAACTGATTCTTTCTGAGATGCCTTCAATGACACTTTCATTGATCTGCATTTTGGGGCTGGCTAGTTTCTGCCCTCACATTCAAGAGGGGTTGTGGGCTCACCTTGAATTTGCCTTAGAATAATAAGGCCTTTTTTGAAGGGAGACTGCTTGGTAGGGAGATTGTGCTCCAACAAAGCTAATACTCATGTACACAGACAATTGCTATAGTCTCTACATGGAGATGGGAGAGATTTTGCTCCAATTTAAAAGCAAAACTGGAAAACTTTCCAATATTACTGGCATTCTGGCATCTATAAATGAAAGCTTCTAGACTGGCTTGCTGTGGACAGGCTAAGGTGTTCCCTCAGGAGCCCTGAAGAAAGTGCTGTATGTGTCCATGTTGTGTTTGGGGTCTGGACAAACAGACCTTGTCCCATCCACAACTTACGTTGGTCACAGTCACTGTTTTGCTCAAATAAATAGGAAACACAGGCATATTTTTCCATATTTGTTCTTAAATGCTCTGATAATAGCAGTTCTTTAGGAGTTTTTCCTGGTGGTTTACTTCTACAGGCTTTCCAGTTCCATTTCATTTCACGATTTAGTGACCTGAAATGTGCCACCCAAAACTGGTAAGCCTTGATTTTGGAATGGTTGAAGGAATAAGGATGACAAATAGCACTACATGCTGCATAAAATAAATTACTACTCCAAAAATTTAATAAAATAAAAAACCAAATACCAAACAGAGCAGAAAGAAATCACATCTTTCTACCCATCTGCACACACATGCCCCAAAACCTTTCAACTGAGCTTGGCATTTTGTACTTCTACACCACAGATTTCTCTCAGCATAAATACAGCCCTGCTATAACTCCAGTGACATTAATGACTGCCTTTCAATACATTTAACCTCAAAGGCCTGATGCACTTGTTGGGATCAGCCCTGCTCAAAGGAGATCCTCATGATTTTCAGTTTCAGGCAAAGTGGTCAGACTGGCTGCGAGACTGTACTTTTGATTTCTATCATCTGGCTGAACCTTTGGAAATTTCCTGTGAAATGCTGCACCTGAGTGCATTCAGAATAAAGCCCTGAATTTCCATAAAAGCTCCTAGACTGTGTGTTTCAGCCCTTACTTTTTTTTTGTGATGGCAGGGAAGATGATCTGGAGTCAAATCAAGTCCTTTTTGAAATCAATGGCAAAACTCCTTTCATTTGTTTTCTCTGCACAGAAGCCATGCTTTGAGCTAAAAGAAAAAATAGCAGGGACAAAAACTACTGAGGGTCTACAAAGAGCAGAGAGAAAGGAAACTGAAATAGAAGGGGAATTATTTTTGGGAAAGTGTTAGATAATTATTTTTATTCAACTTTGTCACC
This sequence comes from Motacilla alba alba, assembly GCF_015832195.1. Lineage (NCBI taxonomy): Eukaryota > Metazoa > Chordata > Aves > Passeriformes > Motacillidae > Motacilla > Motacilla alba. The sequence continues at coordinate 45,755,862 of NC_052019.1, read as the reverse complement.
ACTGATTTTTTTTTTTTTTTGTATAGAAATAATGTAAAAAAAATTTCTTTTTTATGCTTGTGTTTTAAGTTACTATGCACCTTTCTTTACCATACACATTATTGAAGGTAAACAACATTAACTCTCAATGTAAAGCATCTCCTAGCATTTTGTGTATTGTAACCTGTTTGTAACTCTTAAGTAGGACCAGAGATCAATTCAGAACTGTGTGTGCCTGTAGTTATCATAACTGACAGAGACATGCCTTTCATTTTTGACAGCTGAAACTAAGGAGAGTTTTCCTGCTGCCTTTCCAAAAGCATTCATCTGTAATTCCAGCCTGGAAGGTCACATCCTCTTTTTCTAACAGAACAAATTCTGTCTGCAAAAAGCTGCATTGTAACTCAAGCAGCAGGGAAGACTGAGTCAAAGTACAAGCATGATGATGAAAATGCAGGTTTCAGGCTTAGTAGCACATCTGTAGCCCCTGTCCTCCTGCTGGCCATAACAATCACCTCCTTGCTCCAGCATCTGTTTCTTCACTATCTTCACATTTTTAGAGCCTGGCAGACAAATGTTCCCCTCAGCCACATGTTAAGGAACTGGTTGATGTTCCCTTCATTCAAATAATTCATAAATACAGGTGACATAAGAACCTTAACTGTAAAAGACATTTTAAGGGCAAGTCCTACTATATAAATTATAAGCATCTCTCACCACCTAGCTAAAAAATATTTCATGGATCTTCTGGCAAGATTTGTTTAATTTGTCGAAACCCATGTGTGTTTACTGAAATCAAATCTTCAAACATTCAATATGTCATTCTTTAGCACCTTTTCTTCAACATCTAGAACTATTTCATATCAGAAATAATTTTCATTTAAATAGTGAGAAATGAAAAATAAAAAGGAGTCCAAATTTATTAGAAATAGCATTACAGCCAGACATCCACATGTGGGAACTATCTAGGTTACAGCATGAGCATAATTGTACCATAAACTTTAATTATTAAACAAAAAAGAAAAAACAAGACTGAATTAAACTTTCCTAGAAAATGCAGCTAAGTGTAATAGAGAATTTAGTCTCAAGTGATCACACATGAATTCACTTGAATTAGGTTGGATCCCATGTTTTCCTCTGCCCCAAGAACATATTTTAGGATAAGCCAAAATTTCATCTTAATGCCTTTGAAACCTAAAGGTTCAAATTTTCATTCTGAAATTATTTTTTTTTAATTGGGGAGAAGAGGTAAGGAAAAAACCAAACAGACAGATGATTATAAATCAATGTCAAGCTTCTTGCTTCTACTCCCAACCTCTCTCTGGCCCTAAAGGTCTGGCCTGGGCTCCCCACGATGTCACTGGTGCTCCTTCCCTGCTTTCCCAGTGGCCTGTGCACAGCCCAGGCCCTTGCTACTACCCTGGATCTTTCTGTTCTGTAGATAATACAATAGGAAGCAGTGACCGGTGTTACTGCAGGTCTCCTTTCTGGTTTTTCTGCTCTCTCGCGTGAAAAGGAGTCTTTTTCTTCTTTCTTTCCATGTCAGTGTTGGGAATAGGCACTGACAGAGGCAGCACTGAAATGTCTCAACTCCCCTGTAGACAAACAAACCTAATTGAGGCTGCATACAGGTACAGCTATAATTTGTGAGATGTGCACTGAAGCGTGCAGGCAATGATCCCGGCATCGGAGCTGACAAGTGGAACAATAAGGTGTTCTGTGCAGCTTGGATGCCAACAACTTCCTCAGCTCCGCCAGAAAAACAGCAACTCAGATTTTACAAAGCAGGGTTTTACTGCTGAGGGTGCCAGGCTTTTAAGAGCTGCATGAACACACCTGGGAACTGACAGAGTTGAAGTACTGCTCTACTCCTACTGCATTATTTTGAGGTACTCAGTCTGCAAGGGTTATGTTTATGTGGAGTCAGAGAGTTAAAAGTGTGTGTGGAAAAACATGCTTTTCTACTGCACAAGCCATTCCCTTCCAGCAAGGCAGTGAGGTGTCTTTGAGAGCCTCAAATAGAACTGAAGGCAAATCATCTCCCTCCAGGAGAGAAATATCAAAAGCAGTATGCATGATCATGCTGGCCTCCAGAAATGGAAATGCAGGTCTCTTTCCAGCTACATCCCTTCCTTGCAAATGCAAGTAAAGCCAGTCATGATGACCTCTGGGACCTGGACATTTATCTCACCAGAGCCCGGATGCCAGCATTGGCCATGTGTGCCAGCAAGCAGCTGGCACACAGTCATGAATTCTGGCCACTAGCAACTGGGATTATCTTTAAACCAACAACTTAAAATGGCAAGATTTTCACTCCTGTTGTCCCCTAAAATGACCTGAAAAACCTAAAGTTTCATAAGTAAGCTCAGGGAGAATACTAAGGCTTATGAAAGGTAAGGTCAAGGACATAACCTTCATCCCTAGGTGTTATTACTTAATGGAAGTTGGTCACTGTGGGAGGCCCTTCCTCCTCCTGTACTTTGCACTGCACACTAACTGTTATGTGTGACTTTGTAAGGGACAATCAGTGTGTTGCTGAATTGCTTTTTTAAAATTTTAATTTCATTAAGGTATTCTGGTAACATTTCCAATCCATTTTCTGTATTCATTATCTTTCCATTCCCAAGTAATTTAGTTAGTTGGTTTTAGTTTAGTTAGTTGGTTTTAGTTTAGTTAGTTAGACAGCAATGCCACTAGGAAGACAAAGATCAACGCTTTGATCTCAGCTTGTTTGTCAGGCTCAGAAATACATATTCTATCTAATCTACCTCTAAGGACAAAACAGTAGCAATTAAAAGTAGAAATCACAGTCCAAAATATCCTCTGTCCTAGCCTCTGCTCAAAGGGAAGAGAGGAGGTCCACTTGCCACAGCCACTCAGTACAAATAACACTGTAATGTACTGGTTTTAACAACAACAATAACAAACCAAAAAGCATAGTATTCCTGTTATACAAATACTATATCCACCTAACTTTGGCAATAAAATGCTCAAGCCTAGCATGTGCTCCTCAGGCTAATTATGGCTGATCCATGATAAATTATGTAAATTGATGTCTGCTGCCTCATAGGCATAAGATATTATTTCTTCTGAAGGGCAATTCTGTGTGTCTTAACAGACTCAACATTTGAGTGGCTACTACATGTACCTGACTGCAGGCAAGAAATTGTGTCTGCAGTCTTAGGCAAAACCAGGACTTTGCTTCTTCCTGAATTCAGCCTGTCCCATATCCAGTAAACAGCAGAATGGAAATGTTTGGCAAAGGAGGATATCTGCCAAGTTATGTGGAGAATGGAAACCCTGTTAATATTGCAAAAGTCCATGTTCTAGATTCAGTATGCCTGAATTTAGCACAAGCCTCTCTTATGTCTTTAATTATATTATCTAAAAAGCAAGCTAACAGGATGCACTTCTCTGGGAGCAATGGTAGCTGCAATTTCCCAGACACAATTTATGCACTTATGCATTTGCAAAAACCTTCCAGTGATTCTGACAGGAGACAGGCATTTGCATTCCATAACGAGGTGGCAGCTGACGAATATTTATTTTTTCCTTTGGTACCTATCTTGTCTGCTTTAACTGGCTGCTTGGGAATGCACTTGGAAACCCAGCACAGAGCACTGACACTGTGGTGCTCTGAGATGGGGATGGGTGCCACAAAAACATTTCCTTTTTAAACTTGAGTGGCAGTGGGGGAAAGTTAGAAGATGACTGATAAGAAACAGTTAAGGCCTATACATGTGATCCTATGGGGAAACTGCATTTTTCCTCTCTCCTTTCCTTTCTTTTCCTTGCTTTGCTCTTCTCTTCCTGAGATCTACCTTCTTTGAGGTAAGGAGTACTTTTTATCTTATATTGCATAACACAGTGGGACTGCCGTACAGAATTAACAGAAACAACACCACTACCAATAATAGTAACAACAACAGAAGTTTTCCTGGAAAAAAAGCCACTGACTTCCCAGAAAACTGAGTTCTCCTGTAATAAATACACTTCCTCCCAAGCTGAATTTGGCTTATTTTGAAAAATACTGAAACAGGAAAATAACCTAATTTCTTCAAGCATGTGCACTCCAGTGGGAAAGTGTGCAGTCATTACCTTTTAAAAATCAGGCTATGAATTTTTCTCTTTGACAGTTTCTAATGAAAGTTAATACTCAGTAATTTTAGCTATCTTCTGGTAAGATTAGAACCACTGTGGGGAGGGCAGAACAGAGAAAACTCTCTTTTCACTACAAGCTGCTGAATTAACTGAACCTGAAATGCTTTGCAAATGTGTGTCTGTGCCAGTGAAATTTAGAGAGAAAGAAAACAAACAAGGTCTCTTCAGCAGGTTTCTTGTCTGTCCCATTTCCCAGTCAGTTGGCAGCTCTCTTCAAAAGGAAAAGATGCCAGGTAAGCTAATCTGCCTGGTGCACAGGTCTCTAGCAGGCACAAATTTTGGGTACTTTTAGGACTGAAGGCTCTGCTATGCAGTCAACATAAGTCAAGAGTAAGGATGCCTTCAAGTGCTGACAGGAAGGACTCTAAACATTTTGTTTTTCCACTTGAATTAGGACAAAAGCAAACTGTGTAATCTCCAAATCATTACAGGCATAGCATTACGTTTCTGTGCATCGGTTTGTAGCTTTGGACAAGTCATGCATTAGATTAATAAGGGATTTCTGAATGATGGTCATAAAGACAGAAATGTTCTCCAATGGAAAAAGCTTGGTTTTCCCTATGAATGCTTCCCTTGCTTGTCAGCAACCCCCTACATTCAGCATATTGTATATGAAAACACAAGAGTGCTTGTATAGGCCTGATTTTTCTCCCAATTTAAAGGTTATTCAACCACAGCAAAACAGAATTTCACCTCTATAACAATGGCAACAAGATGACAATAGAAGTTCATTCTCCCTTGTTATTGTCTTCCAGTGGCAATGCTGTCAGCACTGCTGGGACAATAAAATATCAGGGTTCATTGAACCAGTACTAAACCTAATAGTTACAGGAAAGTTGCTCAGTGAGTAGCAAGACCATGCAAATATTACTGTTAATGGAATATTCTAACTGTTGGAGAATTTGAGAAAAAAGATTTACAATTGCTTTATGCTGCCTCTGGGCAATGGCTACTCGCATGCTGTAGTGACAAACATGTCTTTTTAGAAAGTCCAGAGCGTAGGTGCATCAGGAATGTTAACTCAGCACAACAAGTGTGCCACCTCTTTCTGTTTCGAGGACAGCGGCATCTCGCCGTCAATGGCTGTGCAAACGGCATGCCCCTCGGCCGATGTGTCCCTGTGTCCCTCAGCAGCTGCAAACAATCCAGGGGCAGCACACAGAGGCCTATGTGGCTGTGAACATTACTGTGCTGGGGAAGGTCCTGTGAATAACAGCTACTCTTAACTGCTTGTGGCAGGTCTGAAAAGTGAAGAGATTGTGACTGATGATGCGGTAGAAGTTACTGCTATGGAGGGAGCAGCAATTCAGCATTGTGGTCCCAGGACAAGTTTTGGCCTCATCAGTATGCAGGGCAAAGCAGCTGCTGTAATCACAAATGATGGCTGGGGATTCCTGAGTTCCTGAGGTCTCTGAGAAGACTTGCAATCACACTTTCCCCCTCTACCAGAAAGGTGGAGCTCATACACCAACGCTTGCCTCAGCGAGAGAGGGGAATATCAATCCTGGAGCCCCCTGAGTGATGAGGAAATTCCTTCCTGCTGGCCCCACCCAGCCAGGAGTTCTCAGAGTGCTACATGGGTGATGGTCAGCAGCTGTGCCTGTGCTCCTGTGGATCCCATTTGTACCAAAGCAGCACAAGAAGGCAGCCTGTGACCTCTCACAGGAGGAGACACTGCTTCTCAGGTGTGCTACCATGGTACTTCAAATCGCTTGGTACTACAAGCCTTTGGTACTTCAAATCGCTTCAAACCGGTCCAAACTAGTTCAAAGTGGTCCAGACCAGTTCAAACTGGTCCAAACCAGTCCAGACAAGTTTAAACCAGTTCAAACCCTCCTTCAAGCCAATTTATGTGTCCTTTTTTTTTTTTTTAATAGTAAAAATTGTGATTAGTTTGAAAATGCCTACTGAATTGGTTTTGTGAAGGCTACATTTTCTCACTTGTGTTACACAGGCATTAGGTGGCAGTATGGGCTGGGGACTCCAGCATGGGGCAATGAACAAGACATTCATATTCCCGATTCCAGTTGGAAGATGGAAAGATTCTCTAAACTTTCTCTTCTGCCTGAAAAAGGAAAGAGTGAGTAATGGTCCCCTGACATCCTGTGAAGATTAATTAGCTAATGTCTTCACAGAGCTCTGTGTATGAAAAATGTACTCTATGAGTACAGAAATAGTCAAGTAAAGAGTTTTTCTTTTACATCAGTTTAATGTCACACATTTTGTCCTTGATTTCTGCAGTGACACATTTGATCCATAATTCAGCCCATACATTCTCAACAATTCTATTTTTAGATTTCAGAGAGACAGATTGGATTTTATAGCTAAATCTAACTTCCCAAACCATAGACTGACAGGACAGATCAGAGCTAAGTACACAGTAGTTAGTGAAGAGCTGACAAAGTGCTTTCATAAAGTCATCACAAAGGTGGAATAAACCCAGTGGGTACTCTAATCCATCTCCTTGCCTCTTGAACGTTTTTTCTTTGTGGTGCAGTTGTACAAGTGCTGTATCTAAGATACTGAAAATGTTGTTAGAATTTTTCTAAGGAAATGCCCTGTCTGACAACCAAGGAAGACTCAGATTTCCAGGTCAGTTTCAGAACTAATTTTCTCCAAGTTTCAGCCTGTAGTTTCCTGAGCAACATGCCTCAATCCAATCTGTGTCACTTTTCAATGTGCAAACGGGAGTTTGGCTAGAGCCTGCCCAATATCAAAATACCTCAGCTAAATTCTGATCCAAATGTACTTTGACCCATGTCTGGATCCTGCTTGAATTAATTTCAGTTACTCCAAAATTGCCTTGTATTATTGGTATTTCAACTCACAGCATGGTATTTCTCTTCCCAAGAAAACAACATTAGGAGGACATCTTTACCTCGTGCTGTGCTTAGAGCCTGGAAGCAGACCTTCCTACGGGTCTAGACTCCAAAATTGTGTTTTTACATGTGAAATCCAGAACTAATGCCATCTTTTAAGCTACCATATCACACTGCAGACTCATTTCACTGGCTCTGTATTTCCATCTTTGCACATTTCTTATCTTTCAGCATAGCTGCTCAGTACAATTTCCCCTTCCTTTGGATTAGTTCCATCTTTTCCTCTGCCTCAATGAGTTAATTTACATATTTTCACTCTGAATCTCACACTGTTATTCTGTGCTTGTGTTATTATCCTCTACCACTTTTTTTGTATCTTCTTTTATATTTCCTCCAGGGCAGTAACTTGTACTTTCACATCATCTGCAGTTCTCCTTCCTCTCACATTAATGAGAACACCTGCATAAAAACTGAGCCTAACGCAAATCCCTACCTCATTCATTTTCCTTTAAGGATTAATTTTACCCTTATGTGCTTGTATAAAACCCCACTCTTCTCAGATCTCTTTTCATGGCAGGGAGTTACTTGTCTTCTCTGCTGCTCTCGTTGCTCCACACCTTACACATGTTATTTGCCCAACCAACCCTTTTCCCTTGCAATATTGGATTCCTTTTTCAGTCTCAAACACTGGAACTTTCTTACCTCTCTCTGGACAGCAAGTGTGCCATAAGGTGCCTGTTTTCTATGTACATGTGAATATTCAAAGCGTTTGGTTTCAGGTTAAGACCCTGACCTCATGCTTGTATTTATGGATCTGTGTGGATGCTCATGCAATTTTGGCTCACTTATTGTTTGAGATACTGTCAGTAGTTTTCTTAGATTTGTGGCTCCTGAGGCCAACAGGGAGGACTGGAGTGGCACTCTGCTGTGTTGACTCTTATTAAAGTGTAGCTGTAAGAAAAAAACAAGAAAAAAAAAGTTTTATAATTGCTACTGTAACTTTTGATGAGAGCCTTACTGTTAGATCCTATGCCATGCTTCTAGTCCAATTTTTTGCTTTCCTCCCTGGTAAACTCATGGATTGCAAATAAGCACCCTTTAACTTTTTTTTTTTTTAATAAAATACACACTAGCTCCTGGCTTGTGGGTTTTCTGCCCATAATAAGTATTTTCCAGCTTGTTAATTGTTCTCTAACCCATTTCAGTTTGCCAATATCCTTCTCAAATGACTGAACTGGACACAGATTCCAATAGTGCTCTCTCCAGGGCCAAACACAAATATCATTGCTCCATTGCTATTTGAACTACCTCTGTTTATACATCCAAAGACTGCATTAGACCCTTTCCTGTCAAGGAGAAGCTTATTACCCCAGCAGCTCAAATTACCCTTCCCATCCTTTACAGAGGTTCTGCTTTTTGGGATGCAGGAAGTTTTCCTCCCCTCATTTTTATTATTATAAATTGCATGCAGACCATGTATTTAAGTAATAAACTTCCGTTTAAGACCCACACTGTTTAGCTTATTCTCAGTTTATTCAGAGAACCACGTTGTTCTGTCTGGCTTTTAAGCTCAACATTGCTGTCATTGTAAACCTCTTTGGTTTCTGGCAGTCAGTCAATGATCAAGAAGCAGCCAGCAGCTGACCACTCTGGAAGAACACATGCTTGCTCATGATTACCTGCTTATATGTACTGAAGACTTGTCACCCATCTTATTTTTTAAGATGTGCTTTGGTAATTTTGTGGCAGTCTTATTTAGTATCAAAATATTATGTAAGATCTAATCAAACTCTTACCAGATGTCTGTGCACATTATATCCCCCAATGGTAGCCAAATTTATCCTTTTATCGAGCAATCTATTTCAAATATGAAAGCATGCATTTAAGCTCTTTAATAAATAGCAAGAAGTAATAATTATAAACTCATTAATTCTCTCATCTATTTTATTATTATATCCCATTTAAAATATTTTACACAGAATGAATGTCAGAATGAGAAATAGCAGTTGAAAGCATCTGAATCATGCCCTCTTCTGATTGTAAACATTGGCATAGAGCTGAAGATGCCTCTGCCTCTAAATAGTTATTTAAAATTCATCCTAGAAATACTGAGGTCCTCAACCAGCTCATTTAAAACTCCTGGCTGTTGAGAAAGCAAAATACTCTCTTTCTCTAATTTTAATGGATATTTTAACAAAGTTTTTGTCCAGTGTGTCCCAGACTTCTTTGGGAACACAGTCAGACTGTCTAACAGAACTATCAGGGATGGCTCCATGTTTCAGGCAGGTGCCCTCAAGATTTCTCTCAGTTGCCACCTACCCCTGGAAGCAGTAGAATCCCAATTGCACCTGTATTTCTCTCACTGAAACGAATGCCTTCTGAACATCCAAACTGGTACTTTTGCTTGTGTATCGTACTTGCAAAAGCAGCTCTCACTTGGCAAAGACTCTGAGCATCTCCCAGCAGCCCCTTGAGCCTGCTTCTTGCACAAAGCTCAGTGGCAACACTGAGCCCTCACATGCCCTTTCCAGGAGGTGACCTGCAGGGTGAAAGGCAGAGGCACCTGCTCCTGGGGGCTTTTCAGTTTGATTTAAGGAGATAGGAGCTAGCCATTGTCCTTATCCGCAGAGGACATTCCTACTTGAAGGATCCCTAGCGGATTACCACCAGCCTGGATTTAAAATGAGGTGAAAGCTTCAAGCTGCACTCCCTAAAGCATTTGTCCACACAGCTGGGGCCAAGGTCTAGCAAGGACACTCTTCCAGAAGTTGCTTATGGCCCAGCTGTCTCCACAGCTGAGGGTGTGTGGAGCCCCACCAGCAGCATGCTCTAGACAGAGCCCATAAAACACCTCTAAGAAATTCAGCCTCAGTGAAAGCACATTTCCTCTCCTGAACTGCACCCTTTAGTGCATGTTTTCTGGTGGGAAGTGAAGGATGAAAGAGAGATATAGACTTCTAAGTTTATATCTTCAGTTAAGAAAAAAAAAAGGTTCAGATCCTGTTTCATACATGACATGGCCTCTAGCTTTATTCAGCAACTTCTATGTTAAGAAACCATTCAGCAGGCAGGAGAAGGGAAGAAGAGGGTTAGAAGCCTAAAGCTGTTCTGCTGCTACACAAAAGATGGGTGTGAATAAATTATATAAAAATAATCCACCTAAAAATAAGTAGTAAAATAATGCTAATCCTATTTAGACGTGGTAATTCTCACTATATGTTTTATTTATGAAACTGTAATCCTAGAACAGTAAATAGTGCTATTCTTTATCCTCCCATGAAGATAATGTGGTAGAAAGAAAGGCATGTAGCATGCAAAAAAAAGCACGCTAAAGGAAGAAATTGATCATGTAATTAAAAGAGACTTTTTTTTCATGGAGCTTAAGAACGTTTTAGGACAGCATTACATAATGGAGATTCCTAAGCGATTGCTTTCACAAAACATATAGTACAATAAAAATGCGGGATAAAAACCCCAAACCTGTTATGTTTCAACTATCTGAACTGCACAAACACCCTTTGTCAAGTATAAAACTGATGGTTTCAGCTGAGACTTGTTAGTAGGCACAACTTCAGCTACGGCAACTGAGAGCAGGCTTGTGTATGCCTGTGCGAATGGGCTGCACACAGACTCCTCATCTGCTCCTCAATTATTCTTTCTGCACTAGTTCCCAAGAACTATTTAGCAGTCCTGGTTGCTCAGCAATCTCCTGTGGTTTCCACACTGAGGTAAACACTGTCATGTGGGGCCCGAGTCTTTGCTCTCAATGCACTAATTGAAACTTGGCTTTGGGAAGAAAATGAAATGAAGAGAACTCTGGCAGGTCAGAAACCAAAGGTGAATTTTGCTGGCTGGTCAAAAAGGTGCATTTTTCTGGCTGAATGAGGTATGTCCTGATTTTTTGCCAAAATGGGGCTCCAAGTTGAGCTGGAAAAAAAAAATGTAAACATCTCCCACAGTTTTGGTCTGCCACCCAGTAAAAAGCCCAATTAGTTTATACAAGTAAGATCCCTGTTCATGGCTTTGTTCATCCAAAGCTTGATTGTACCCTATGAAGCAACAATTAATGATGACACAGAATTAAGCAGATTTGATCTGTGAATGAAGCCATTATATAAGCTTCTGCTCAGGATTCCCACTTTTATCCATTCAATAGTTGTGATTTTCGTTTGACATCTTAACCTATGTGGTAAGGAATACTGTAAAAACACTTTCTCTCGTAAGATGGACCACAACCCTCTCCTTTGCTGTGAAAGTGGTATTTCTGGGAGAAGAATTTCTAGCACTCTTCCTGTTCTGTGGGAGTCCACTGGCAGCTCCTCTATAGGCTTCTGCCCTCACTTTTTTTTGGAGGGTATATTCAATGAAAACACAACCCAAGACGTCCTTACTTGATCTGCTGTGTCACTTAGAAACTTACAAGTCTCTCGGGCCAGATGGGGGTCACATGAAGGTGCTGAGGGAGCTGTGGAAGAGCTGGCCAGGCCACTCTCCATCATTTATCATCAGTCCTGGCTAACTGTGGGGGTCCCAGATGACTGGAGGTTGACCAGGTGATACCCAGCTACAAGAAGAATGGTTAGAGGAGGATTGAGAGAACTCGGCCTGACCTCAGTGCCCGAAAAAGTTACGGAACAGATCATCTTGAGTGGGATCATGCAGCATGTACTGGACAACTGGGGGATTGGGCTCAGCCAGCATGGGTTTAGGAAAGGCAGGTCCTGCTTGGCCAACCTGCTCTTTTGTGACCAGGTGACCTGCCTAGTGGATGAGGGAAAGGCTGTGGATGTGTCTAGCTGGACTTAGAAAAGCCTTTGATACTGCGTCCCATGGCATTTTCCTGTAGGAGCTGGCAGACCATGGCTTACACAGGTGCAGTCTTTTCTGAGTTAAAAACTGGCCGAATGGCTGGAACCAAAGAGTGGGGGAGAATGGATTTCATCCAGTTGGTGGCTGGTGACTAGGGGGCTTCCCCAGGTCTAAGTGTTGGGGCCAGTTCTGTTTAATCTTTATCAATGATTTGGACAAGGGGATTGAGGGCACCCTCAGTTCACAGATGACACCAAGCTGTGTGGGAATGTTGATCTGCTGGAGGTTAGTAAGGCTCTGCAGAGGGATCTGGACAGGCTGCATCCATGGCCTGAGGCCAACAGTTTGCCGTTCAATAAGGCAAAGTTCCCTGTCCTACACTTGAGTCACAACAACCCCAGACAGTGCTACAGGCTGGGAACAGAGTGGCTGGAAATCTGCCTCAAGGAAAAGGACCTGGGAGTGCTGCCTGACAGCGGCTGAGCATGAGCCAGCTGTGCCCGGGTGGCCAAGAAGGCCAATGCCATCTTGCCCTGTAATTGCCAAGAGTGTGGCCAGCAGGACCAGGGCAGTGACTGTCCCCCTGTACTCAGCACTGGTGAGGCCACACCTCGAATGCTGTGTTCAGTTCTGGGCCCCTCACAACAAGAAGGACATTGGGGTGCTAGAGCATGTCCAGGGAAGGGCAATGGAGCTGGTGAAAGGTCTAGAGAGTAACTCATGTGAGGAGCAGCAGAGGGAGTTGGGAGTTGTTCAGCCTGGAGAAAGAGAGGCTCAGGGGAGACCTTATTGCTCTGTACAACTGCCTGAGAGGATGTTGTGGCCAGGTGGGTGTTGGTCTCTTGTCCCAGGCAACTAGTGATAGGATGAGAGGAAATGGTCTCAAGCTGCACCAGGGGAGGTTCATATTACACATCAGAAAGAAATTTTTCCCTGAAAGGGTGTTTAAGTATTGGAACAGAAATTGCCCAGGGAAATACAGGACTGATCACCACGGGAAGTGTTTAAGAAGCATCTGGACATGGCATTTAGTGCTATGGTCTGATTGATGTGGCGGTGTTTGGTCCAAGACTTGGTCTTGGATATCTTTTCCAACCCTAATGCTTCCATGATTCTATATGTAGAAGTTCACAAGCAGTCCTACTCATTCACACTTTGTGGCATATGTCTGACAATGACAAGAAATAGATCGTGATTTACTTCAATAAATTCAGAGTCACAGGACATACAAGAGCATTTCCTAAATCTATATTGATGGTGAAAAGCAAAATTTATCAGTATTTTGGTTGGACTTTTCCTTGAACCTGGAAGAGGGCATGAAGATTATTCCAGTCATCTAATTTAAAAACAACAATTCAATCTAATTCCTTTGTGCATTTTCAAGCCCACCCTTTGCTATGGATCTCTGAAGGCTTTAAGGTGATTGCTAACCCATCATCATTGAGGAAAAAGACAAAGGGAAGATAGTTCTGGGAACTGTAGGCATCCTTATTTTTTCATAATCAGAAATGCCATGTCCCTCCCTCAGCAGCACCCTGTGCAATACAAACAGAGTCACAAGCATCCTTTGCCTCACCTGGAATGAGAAAGAAGGAAACAGTCCTTGAGAAAACTGAATAATGAAATATTCACCTAGACTACCTGGGACTGCTGTGAGAGGCAATGTTGCACACTCACACACCACACAGACAGGCTGATGGCTTGGAGCTGCAGCAGAAGCAAAAGTGAGATGGGAACAGAGAATGGCTCAGGATTCTGTAGATCTGAGGGGACATGTGGAAGGAGGAGTGGGAGCTTTGTGTCAGTTTGGCACAGGAAGGGCAATTCCTAACTGGGACTGAAATCACCTGGAAATGCTTCTCAGCATCTAATTCCCTGAAAACAGACATAACTTCTTCCAGTGCAGTCCTGTGTAATTCCTATTTTCCATTTACACCAGAGGTAAAGGTTGAGGTACAGATTCATTATCGTAACCAATGCTGAAAGTTGCACAGTTCAGTGTTTACCTTTCTGACAGTGACTCCACTGCCACAATGACAGAATACAGCAGATGTACCTAAGTTAAAAACTCTTTAGCTACTGCTGCAGCTGTAAAACTCACTGTTTAAATATCCATCCTACTGCTCATTCAGTTTCTCCAACCCATTTTGCAGCATTTTCTGCAGTCCCTGATGTTGTGGGTACAACAGACAGATGTTACCCACTCTGTTGCAAACTGAGCCCTCCTGAGCCAGCTGGAGGCACCACAACCCTGCAATGCCTGTTGGGAGTGAATGGAGAACCTGTGTGATTAACAATTCATGTCTCTATGCTGCTTCTCTGCAAGAGGGATACTGAGGATTGTTGCTTACCTTTGTAGTGCTTTGGGAAAAATGTAAGCAATTTTCTACCCATCTAAATACATTATGCCTTAGGAAATTAGCTGATGCACAGAGAATCTGATTATGCAGGACTGGAAATGGTGTCTACCCACAAATCGGAAATAAAAATCTTGACCTTAACTTCTTGCTTCTGCAAAGGCCATCTGGTGGTCAGTTGGGCACTGGTTATGCAAGTGATGAAGTGCACACACTACAGAGAGGCTTTAGAGACAAGCACAGCACTGCAGCAGAGCTCTCCAGCCCCTGCTTCTCAGCTTCTGAGAGAGTAGAACAGAAGTCTGCTCCCCAGGCAGCAGTGAAGAGGATGCTGGCAATATTTCCAAACCAGCAATATCTGCTCACTGCCCTTGCATGCATACATATGAACTTCAGTCAGCTGTTTTCCAAAATTATCCATTCTATTACTTGAAAATTTGTACTGCAACGGAAGCCAAAACACTGCCTGCAGAAGGATTGCAAGCAGAAAGGAAAGGGCCTGGGATTTGCTTCTAGGCTGGCCCTGGCATAAGTGATGCTTGGATAAGAGAGAGGACTGTCCAAATTGAAAAAGAAAAAACCTCTCTCTCTCTCTCTCTTTATATATATAATTGAAATAACCTTTATGGCTTAATTGCAAGTAATCCAAGTTTCCATGTATTTTTTTTCATATTGTAACCAGCCATTTATATGCAGCATAGCATCGTTTGCAATCAGCACTAAGCTATCAGAGAGATTTTGAAACTCCTGAGTAACATATAAAATAAACAGGCTGATTTCCAGTTTTCAGTCTGAAAAACCAGCCAGCCACCCTACACTAGGGAAATTTGGATTTCATGGTGCACACACTGTCCACATTTAAACTACTGCACATTTCAGTGTAGAAACCCCATCAGCACTTTACCATTGTCAGTGGGTTGCCTGGCTAAGAATTAATTCCTGATCTAGATGGCTCCCTCTCATATGCCTGTATGGCAATCAACTTCTGCTCTCACCGCCAGTGACAACATCAGTATCAGTCCCAGCCGACAAAACCTCTTCTTCCTTTTCTCCTTGCTAGGCTGTAGCTCCTGGGTGGAACTCTGCACTGCAGAAGAGACATTAAAAAACATTTTTCTGGTAACTGGGTGGCTCAGGGAAATGTCAATGAGTGGCTGCCTTTGCTTTTCAAGCACTAGTAAGGCTCCAGCTGGTCCCTTCGTCTCCTGGTTAAAGGCAGCTGAAAGCAGCTACCATCTGCTTGCATAATGTTTCTCTCTGAAGACTTGGTATCACTAGTCAGTCATAAATGCCTGTGTCCATACAGACTGCATATTTCATTTTCAGCAAGCAGTTTAAGGAGTCCAAGGGGCATGAAGATCTATGAGTTAGAGTTTTAGCCTCTGGATAAGTAGCAATTTTACCTTAGCAGTAGCTGTATGGGAAAAATATGTTGACAGTTATACAACATAATGCCAACAGCATTCCATCTGCTGTGTAAGCAGGTAGGGAGAGAGAACTGCGGTCTGGGCGGAAGGCAACATGTACCACCAAACTGAATTTGTCTTTGGAGCTGTCTAGGCGCTGGGAGAATAACAGTTTGGATCTACCAAGGACTTGTCCTATCTTTTCAGCAGAACAAGGAAGCTGAGTCATGGAGCTCCATCTGTGCTTTGCCAAGAGCAGTATGCCAAGGGAGATCCCAGCCCCTTCTTACATGCTCTTTCAAGCACAGTTCCTTGTCTATTTTAAAATGTATATGCCCAGTACTTTACACCTCCATTTATAGCAATTTCTTAAACAAAAAGCTGATTTTTGCTGTTATTGGCCCTGCTCAATTCCAATTTCCAGAAAAAAATTTAAAGTGAGTATCACAGGGTATATATTGTGCTCCAACTTCCACTCAAAAATTATGTGTTTTTTCCCAGTTAATGCTGACAGCTGAACCAAAGAGTCAGAACTGGGGCTGGAAGAACTGAATCAACTGCTCTGGTAGGACAGTGCCCATAGCTGTTCCTGAGAGTGCTAGTACTGGTTATGCCTGACTCCTTTTCATGTAATGAAAGGGAAATTACATTGCTAGAATTGTTGACCACTTTTTCCTACCAAACTGAACACTGAAATTAAAAATCCCAATTTGTGGCTGATTGCTGTATACAGCTGAAGGATATTGTATTAGATCACTGCCTATTGGGTATAGCTACATGCAGTTTCATGCCAATGTCTCCTACAGTGTTTTAAGTGGGCTGTAATTAACTATTAACTATTGGTTAGTTAAATATTTTTAGTTGAAATTAAATCAATTACACTTCTCCCAGAGTGAACATGCTCTGTGGTATGAGTGAGTACCTTCTTTGCTTTAGGTCAGTTGGATATTTATTATTTATTCAAGTATGCAAAGAACCCTTTTGCTCCTATAACTTCTGCTCCACTGTCCTGACAAAAGCACATCTTGACTCCTATTATATAGTCCTGATGGGAAACATGGATTTCGCCCATGTGCATGGTGTTGTCAATTTAGGAATAAAGTAGTAATACTTTGGAACTGATAGTATCTTCTCCTTCCATTATAGAACTTGGCATCAAAGCTGGTCTGACTCAGCCAGCTCTTTCCATTTAAAAGTTGACCATCAATCTTACTCTTTAAAAAATAACCCCAGAGATGCTTATCATAACATTTTATCCACAATCAGTTAGAAGGTGCATTTGCTTTTTCCAGGTCATTAAGATATTTGAGGCTAAGCAGCTTCCAGGTTTCATTAAAAAAAAAGTCTACAAAGTATGATGGAAATTTGAACCAGGGTTAATTCCTTGCACACTTCCACTGGTGTGTCTGACGGGGAGCCTGGGAGGTCAATGGTCTCAGAAAAATGCAAACATCTCACATGTTTTCCTCTTGGTATAACTGCTTGTTTCAAAACCTTATCTGGGAAACAAACCCTACTGCCATGGCAGAAATGAATGGGATTAAAAGTAACATAAAATTAATTTTGTGCTCAAAGCACCTTGACCGACAGTCTGAGCGAGTCACTGGAAATGCACAAACTTCCTCCCGCACTTTCCCATAAATATGCCTCAACACTTGACAGACCTCACAAGTAAATGGTGGATTTGTGACCTTGACTATCTCAGCTTTAAATCAGTGCCTAGCAGTACTACCAAGCTCAGTTTATATAATCAGATAAAAATAGGTGGCAAATCCTATTTACTATCAGGCAACTAAGTGCAAAAGGTATGAAAAAATACATCTGGTCTACTCTGTTTCCTTGAACAGGTTTATAGGACTGGCTTAAATGCATGGGTGATTCCAGCAACCATACTATAGCAAACCTATGGAGGTCTGTTGAAAAAGCAATGGGAATAGTGTGGTAAAACATTTGGCTTTGTTTCTTTCTGCCTTCTGCTAACAAAAAACTGCAGCCCTGCCTGGTGACCTGCTGTCTGAACGGAGCATAATCAGAATTGAAAGGTTATTTTCTGATCAAAACGGCAGGGCTGTGTTTTGCATATTTAAATTGTGGTGTGGGGATTACATTTCTTCCCAGCAGCATCTCATGACTGCTAACTAACTTACTGCTCTTTCAGATTGCTGTAGCTTCTCATGAGACTGTTTCCCACTTGAAAAACCAACTCAAAATAGAAAGGTACTGCTGCTAAAAATGGATGTAAGCAGGTAGCAAAGACCTTCTGGTACAATCACTGGGCACAATATCACAGGATACAGGATACTGGGCACAATATACAGGAGCAAATTTGAATGTATGAATTTATTTGAGTGAAGCAGGAAGGTAGTGCTAAAGGACCTGCAGAAGCATTGCCATTCCAGGTTCTGCGACCTCACTCAATGTTTTAAAACCATCTTAGCAATTTCTTCTATTGTACTTGCCTGGCAGACATGCTGCCTTTCTGCTAAGTCACTGGAAGGAAGAGGATGGCCACCACTGTCTGCCTGCCACCACTGTCTGCCTGCAACACACAGAGACAGGGAAAAGATGGTTTATTACCTAAAATAAACCATTTTCTCCAGTAAAGCGACTTCATAAAAAGAAGGGCTAGTAATATGATATCTGTAGTCTTTTTATGCCTGTATTTCTTCAGATTTTATCCGACAGCCTGCCTATAAACCTTGCCAGAATATCTGGACTCCCTTTTTATTTGGCAGCAGATAAGGCAGAGAGGCCCTTAGATTTAATATAGCTTAGAGATAAGAGGTGATAATACCCCTAAATGAAAGTGCTGGAGTTGAAGTTTGCTTACTTACCCTGACTTCCTCCAAAACTCCAGATGTAGCACAGTTATATCTCTAAGAGTCCCATGGTATGAAGTTCAAGAAAGGAAAGTGCTGGATTCTGCACCTGGGACGGGGCAACTCTGGGTGTATGGACAGACTGGGGAATGAGATGACGGAGAGCAGCACTGTGGAAAGGGACCTGGGGATCCTGGTGGATGCCAAATCGAATAGGAGTCAGCAGTGCCCTGGCAGCCAGGACGCCCTGTCCTGGGGGGCATCAGGCACAGCATCGCCAGCCAGATAAGGGAGGGGATTGTCCCACACTGCTCAGAGCTGGGGTGGGCTCATCTCGAGTGCTGGGGGCAGTTTTGGGCACCACAGTATAAAAAAAGACATTAAGCTGTTACAGAGCATCCAAAGGAGGGTAGTGAAGATGGTGAAGGGCCTTGAGGGGAAGCCGCAGGAGGAGCAGCTGAGGTCACTTGGTCTGTTCAGCCTTGAGCAGAGGAGACTGATGGGAGACCTCACTGCAGTCCACAACTCCCTCATGAGGGGAAGAGGAGGGGCAGGCACTGGTCTCTGTAGTGACCAGTGACAGGGCCTGAGGGAATGGCCTGAAGTTGTCAGGAAAGGTTTAGTTTATTAGATACTAGAAAATTGTTGTCAATTTAGGGAATTTTTCAATATAGAAAATTAGAAAAAAAGGTTATTGGATATCAGAAAAAGGTGCTTCCCCCAGAGGTTTGTTAGGCACCGCAACAGGCTCCCCTGGGAAGCGGTCACAGCAGCAAGGCTGACAGAGCTCAAGAAGCTCTTGAACAATACACTCAGATGTATGGTGTGACTCTTGGCGTGTCCTGTGCAGGGCTAGGAGGTGGACTCCATGATCCTTGTGGGTCCCTTCCAACTCAGGCTGTTCTGAGGTTCTGTGATTCTGGGATGCCACAGGACACTAGAAGCACATGAGAAAGCCACTGCCCCAAAGGAAGCAGGACAGAGTGGATGAGAGGAGCAGCTGGCAGACCTGCTCAAAGAAGGGTCAGAGCATGGTAGAGCTTCTCTGGTCAGCTCTGCCTGATTCTGCTACATCTGCTTTTGCAGAGCCTACAAAAGACCCCAAAATGTGTTTTGAATATCTGCTTTCTGGCACTTGACTTGAACCTTTGACACTAACACTTGAAAAATAGCTGCAAGTCTGCTAAAAAAAGTAGTGGTTTGACTGTACTGCAATTCAAACCATACATTGAACATTCACTTATTCACTTTTACTACTACTTCATAAATAAGGCTATCAAAGACATTAATAAGAAAAAAATTGTGTGATGACAAAATTGATCATATCCCGCAGGAGCAGGAAACTCTTCTGTTTCTCTCATCTCCTTTTTGAAAAGTAACTCTGAGAGTTTTGGTATCCAAAAATAGTGTCACAGAGTTGACATAGTAGCTGTTTCCTACAATGACCTATTTTCACTGCAAGCTTCAAACTGCCCCCACCCCCCCTTACATGAGCCTGTTTAAATGCAGAAGAAGGTAACTTTGCACTCAGTGAAAAGGAAGTTCCTTGTTCCAGAACACCCAGGGTCACACAGTTGCTGTTGCACAGCTCCTTCTGCCAGCCTTGAGGGGCAGAGGCACCAGGCACGGCAGTACCTCTTCACCACCAAGGCAGCTGCCACTGCCAGCTGGGCACAGGATGATGCACGACAGCTTTTCTGCTTTCTCCCTCATGTCTTCAAAGGCCACTGATGATGCCAGTAACAGGCAGCCTTTCACAGTTTGAGTTTATTTTTTCAAGCTGCTGTGTAATCAGCTGAATGGGTGGAGGCCTCCTTCCTTTCTCATGCGGCTGCCTAACTCCCTCTTCTCTCCTATCTCTTTTCACCCTTACTCTTTTCTGTCAACTTTCTGATCCTATGTCACTTCTCTTTACCTTGCTGATATTGAAACAACAATTTAAATATTTGACAACTGCAAAGATATTCCAGAATATACTGTATCCTTGCCAGACATGTTGCTAAGTTAATGTTGTATATTACACTTGGCAATTCCTTCTTTGTTTTATTTAATTGAAGTTTAGTTCCCACTCTTTGTAAAATATACTATTTTTCTAACTCAGCTTGTGTTTGAGTACGAGACGATATTTTCAGGTACAGTTTTATTCCATTTAAAGAAATCCCAAATCTCTCTATGTCTGTCCAAAAGAATCCAGCTTAGAAAGGAGCTTAAATTCCATTTGCAAACATGCACTGTACTGTCATATTTTAAGAGACATATAACAGTTCTTTATGGACAAAAGTACAGTCAATATCTTTTTAGGTATTTTAATGAGATCTAGTCCCAGCTGAATAAATTACTATTCAAGAAACTGAATTAAATTAAAATTTCCAACACCAAGCTTAGTGGTATGGTTGACATGCCTGAGGGATGAGATGTCATCCACAGGGACCTGGACCCATACGAACTCCGTGAGATTCAACAAGGCCAAGAGCAAGGTGCTGCACCTGGGTTGGGGCAACCCTCGGTACCAGCACAGGCCGGGGGAGGAACGGATCAGAGCAACCCTGCTGAGAAGGACTTGGAGCGCTGGTGGGTGACAGGATGGACATGACCAGCCACGAGCACTCACAGCCCAGAGAGCCAAACCTGTCCTGGGCTGCATCCAGAGCAGCGTGGGCAGCAGGGACAGGGAGGGGATTCTGCCCCTCTGCTCTGCTCTGGTGAGACCCCACCTGCAGGGCTGCATCCAGCCCTGGGGTGCCCAGCACAGGAAGGACATGGACCTGTTGGAGCGAGTTCTGAGGAGGCCAGAGAGCTGATCAGATGGCTGAAGCACCTCTCCTATAAAGAGAGGCTGAGAGTTGAAGCAGACACAGATGCTCTGAGTAAACCTCCTCCGTCTCAGTTGTCTACCTGATCTTCTGACTGACTTCTTCTCTGCTTCTGACCTGTCTCATATAGGATATCTTCATTCAAAGCATCTTTTCCTCCTCAACAGAGCTAGGCTGCTCAGCTAATGGAATGATTTGTTTCTGGGGTCTTGTTTCAGCTTCCCGATACACTTCATCAGGTGCCTCAAAGGAGCTAAAGAAAGAGTAGGTAAAAAAAAAAAAATCAAACTTCCTTGCAAATGTAACATCTACAGAGGTAAGGCAACACAATATCAGCACTCCCTGGGACCCCTTGAAACTCTAGGTAAACAAACTTGAAGTTTGTTGCCTTTGGGACAGGGCAGCTTAGCTCTATGCAGCACTCAATATGCTTTAGTGGTGAACATAGTGGTGCTAGATTAATGGTTGGACTTGATGAGCATAGAGGTCTCTTCCAACCTTAATAATTCTGTGATTCTGTTGAGAGGTACTGGCAGAGCTTAGCCCACTGCACCGAACACTTAAACTACATTTGCCACTAGGTAGTTGGATGTGGAAAAGCAAAAAAGCCCAGCAGTATGCAGGCTCACCTTTTGTTTCACACAAGTACAAAAAAGAAGAATTTTGCTGTATTTGTCTTTAGAAAAAAATCAATTTGGAATGGCCTCCTACATGGCACAGTTTGCTCTTTGCTTCCTTGGAATTCATTTTTCTTTTGCCTGTTTCAGACAGAGGATCACACTGTGCACTCACTACTAAAATTACAGTGTAAGTAATACTTAACTTCTACAGTCATCTTTTGCTTTGTACTGAGCCACCCATAGGCAGACCCCTGCAAAACTGAAGGGAGGTCAGTGCAAAAACTATCAAAATGCTACCAATCTCTTTGTATTAGCTATTCCCAAAACCACAACAAGGGAAACACATGTGGATAAACAAAGCAGTTTGAAATCCTGCCCCAATACTGCACATAGGACATGACTATGAAGTTGTTATAATTATGACAGCACCATTTATCTGGCAGCAAGTTACTGCTTCCTTAAACAAGTATACTACTGAAAGAAGAGACCTGTGCCTCAAGATATTACAGTGGAAGTGGCAATTAAGAGTAGATAGCACATTGCCCTCTTCATGATATACAGAATTATATAATAATCAGTTATTACACAGTGATATTTTTCACAGTCTGCTTTTCCATATGTGCCATTTTAGAAAAACAGTAAATAACTGGAGATGTTCTTCCCAATAGATTGGACTGCCTGAGGTTATTTACACACTAGAGATTCAATGCTCAGAAAGCTTTAAATAAACTGAGCTCAAATAAAGGAAATCAAATGCTCCATTGGAGGAATAGAAGAGGATTCATTTTCTCCAGGCAGTGCTCTACAGGATCTGTGCATCAATTGCAGATGTAAGTACAAAATGAACACAGTGCATTCCAAGCTAAAGTGTGCTGGTAAATGGGAACTGCTAGCAGTAGGCTGGATACAATAATGCTTCACACCTGCTACTCTGTCCTTCACCAAGCAAAAAGGGACAGCTTTTCTTCTCAGTTCCTTCCAGTCTCACAATCCATTTGCTTTTCCATGCAAAGGATAGAAACAAGGACAACGGAAAGAAAGGCATAATAATCACTCACACTGAACTTCTTTCCCTCAGGTCTGTTTAAATGTATTTCCCTCAGCTCTGTTGTGCTACCTGCTGACAGAAAAACAAAGGGTGTGGGTAGACTTATAAAGGGGATTGATTAGTTTTGATGAGGGAATCAGAATTAAAATGCTGGCAACTACTGATGAAAGTTTCCTACTTGATTTGTAAACTAGTGAAAGGATGAAAAGTCATGAAAAGCTTGCAAGACTTGGAAGAGGGTGTTGATCTAGTCAACTATACTGAGTCAAAACATTATAGGTCTTCACAGAGAAAAAGAAAATACATGTGTTGTTCCTTCAAAATACATTTTCAACAGAATGTTTCAGATAAAAATTCACAATTAATATCAGATTCTTCATCTCCATGAATCCTATCTGAGATTTTAAGTTTAGACTGAGAACAGTTCACCAGTTTTCAGGAAACTCATTTTCTATACAAATTCTAAAACTGTGTTCCTTAAGCGTTTTGCAGATGCATCTCCTTTTGCAGTTTACACAAGCCAGGATAAGAGCTACTTTTAACTGCTGACAGGCCATCAGTCACACCAAGGTGGATATCAGACTCAATTGTGAAGATTTCTAACTCCTCCTCTTTGATCCCTAGTGACCACAACATACTGCCTGAGAAATATTGTCTTGGCAAATAAGAAATAGGAGGTTTATTAGTGCAGCTGCTGGTTTTTTCTGCCATTCATGGAACAATATTGTTCTCAAGAAGTCTATAATTTCAAGAACAATAAGCCTCTAGAAAGTCAAATATTTTTGGGGCTACTATGAAGAAGCCTGAACTTCCAGGCAGTTCTGCTGTTGGAAGAATTCCACACAAATTTATGATGCCTCATTAGCAGGAATCAGTTATCTTCAGTGCCAATTCTAGCCCAGACAATGTCCTGTTTAGAAGGAAAGCAGGAGAGAGATTCTGTGATCTAGTGAAAAGTATTGAAGAAAACAGTCCCAGCCCTTGCAGGAGCTTTCACAATAGAACCAGTCCAGAGAGTAGTGCTTAGAGGGAAGACACTGCAGTGTTTAAAGGGTGTTATTGTACCATTCACCCCAGACTGTGGATAAGATCTACAATTGGATGCATTATAACTGGGAATTTTAAAGCAAGAAGCAAATGTTTACAAATGGGGAAAAAAGTGTCACTGAACTACTCTCCAATATGAGGTTGTTTAATGCACTGGGTGAAAGGATTTTCAGCTTTATACAAGACATTTTTATAGTTGGACTGTGTTTGTTAAACTTGCATTAAATTCATCACTGGTGTAATCCCAATGACATTAAGCACTAAAATCAACCACTGTTTGGGGTTTTCCAGTTACTACAACTTACATTAGACTAATTTCCTCACCCTGAGACTAATCAAGGAAGCACACAGGTCTCAAAGAGGGAAAAAAATGGATAAAATGGACTTAGTGTTGGAGGCACTGCTTTTTGATAGATATTTAACCCCTGGTCTTGACACAGATGAGAAAAGCAGCTCTACAGAGTGCCCAAGCGAAAGAAGGGTTCAGACATAAGCAGTTTTCTAGCTAAAATTCAGTGCAGTAGATATTTCTAGATATCTGTAGAAATCCTGAAAACAGCCTCCATAACACGATCTGACTGAAGAATATATTCCAACCCATTAAAAGAGCAGGAAAAAAGCATCTGTGGGTGGATCATATGGTGAATGACAGGGTTTGAACACCTTGTTATGCCCTGGTCTGCCCAGTGGGTTTAGGGGAAGGTTGTTTGATTCTCTCTGGGTGGTGTGTGGGAGAAACAACAATATTCTCAGGAGCATCAATGACAAACTTTTACTTGCAAAATTTAGAACACTAGGGTAGAATAATGCACTTGGCAAATTTTAAAACAACATACAGACAAAGTAAGGTACTTCATAAACTTTAAAACATACACTTATCCAACTTTAACTTATTCAGACATAAGGCACTTACTGAGGCATTGACTGGGATCTTTTAGTCTGGCTTACAATATATTTGGAGAAGAAGTTAGAAGAAGACAGAGAGAAAGAAGGAAAGAGAAAGAAAGGACAACAGTAGAAAAATATCCCCACGTGTCTTTACCTAGATTTCATTTGTGTTCCATCTATTGATTGCATCTACTTTTTACCCAGAGGCTTATTACATTAAATGTAGTATACCATTCGCTTGTACTGTATTTAAAAACAAGATTTAAAACTAAAAATAAATGTTTTATGAGAAAGACTGACTATATGAAATTCACCTGAAGTTAATGGATACTCAGCTGGGACAAAAGAGACAGATGGGAGTTTTTTCTATCTTAGGTAGCTAGAAAACAAAACCAATCCCAAGACAAATATTAAAATTTATATCTGTATAGAGGAACAAAAATCTTTTTGTAAACTAGTTGCGATGATGTTAAGAGATCTGTTTTTATTTCTATTCTGTATAATAGAAAAATTCACAGCCTGACAGATAGGATACCAAATCTGATGTAAATTTCCCATTCTGGCATCAAATCCTGATTTCATCCCTTTAATAGAGCCTCAGAAACTTCAAGAGAACCTTAAATTGTCTTCACAAGTCTCAGTTTCTTTGATCACACTTCAGTCAGTTATATTATGAGAACTGCTGAAGTATGCTCGGTGTAAATTCAGACTTGGCCTTTTGTACAGATTTATAATTGGAGATGAACATTCCGGAGTGATATAAATAGCCATCACAACCTAATTGAGGACAGCCTTAGTGTAAAGGACTGTGAGATAAGAATGAGACTACACAGAGATACTCAAACTTATGGTTTAAAAACTAATTAATAGAAATTTTTTTGAAAGAAATAAGAGAGTGATAAGAAAGAAAAAGCTCTTCTGACATGGTTTGCAGCTGAGAGAACTCTGTCACCCAGACGTAACAAATGGGATTCTACAGCAAGGAGAGGAATTCAGTAAACAGGAGGAGGGTGTCACTTGGCCAATTAAATCAGCCAAAACTGTAAAATCTCAAAGGTCATGCCCAATATAAAGACAGTGCTAGGATAATTAATTAAAAAATTTTAGTATTGATTTCCTTAAAGAAGCAAAAAGGGAAGAAAAGACAAGGAAGAAATTACAGTCAGCTGACAAAGATGTACAAAGTTTTAGGGAAGAGAAAAAAGAGGACATATGAAACGTAAAATGCGGACATAAATTAGGAAAACCCCAAAGAGTTCTGGAAATGACTTTGCAAGAGAGATTAATGATTTAATTCTTTGACATCAAACCTTATCTGTCCTGAGATGATACACTCATGGAGTTAATCTGTGGGTAAATGAAAACTTAGTTGTTTTGAAAGACAGAATACTTGGTGGATGAGAATTTAATTCCAGATCCTCACAAGTAACGTTAAGAGTCAGAAAGGGAGAAATTCCTCATAACTATTAAGGATTATACACTTGGTTGTTGCTATTTATGTGGAAAGTGATGACACTAAGATGAAATGTTGGGATGCAGAAGTGTGAGACTGGAGGATTTGATCTAATAGATTTGCAAGGGGAACTTTTTAAAAATGACCATTATTTTTAAAATTAAAACTAGGTCTGTTAGTTCTCTGCATCTTTAATGACTTTGAAGATATTCTAAACTATTTGTACTTGTGAGGAAGAGGAAAAGATGCAGTGTGATATTTTATGTGCTGGTGCTATAAACGTTCACTAGTTCCATATACAAACATCAATCTGGTACAGCTATTCAGGGTGTTTGGGTGTTGAACTCTGGCAGCAACCAGTGGATGAACTCTGGAGATCTACATCAGCGCTTACTTCTAAGAATTTGACAAGTAGGTTTTTAGATATTTGAACGATATTTTTAGGACGATCAAAGTTTTCAGAAGGAAATCACACTCATTCTGAGAGCACTCTCAGGTTATGGGCCAAATTCAGCCCTGGGAATCCTAGTGAAAGCCAGTACTTTTATTGTCAAAAGAAAATGTTATGTAAGCTTAGGAGGTGGCACTGAGAATGCTATGCACAACAACAAGGAGACACAAAACAAGAGTAGTTTAAAGACAATTGTACCACATGCCTGCTGTGTCACTGAAAAAACTTTTCACTGGTTTCAGTAAGTAATGATCAAAATTTACTGGAATAAATGCTCCAAGACAAGCTTTGCAAGGAGAAGGGGAGATCCTGACTGTAGGCATAAAATAAATATTAATATTATTTACTACAGCTAGTCTTAGATTGCATAGAATCTCCTTGAATGTCCTGTTCAAAGTAAATCCTACATAGCCCTAGCTGAGTTCCTCCTGGAGGTACCATACATCCATAACACGTGCATTAAACGCCAACATTTTTTGTAAGAGGAAGCAAAGAACTGAGCAGTATCAAAATTCAGAGGTTATTTTAACTTCTTAATTACATCAGCTCAATTGAGTCAATAATATTGTAAGAAGTTGAGAAGGGAAACAGAAACCTGGCAAATGAAATAATATTTTTCTCAGTTTCATAATTTTCAGTGTTTCTATCAGGACAAACAGAACAAACAAAAGGTAACATGTCTCTAGCCAGATAGAAATGCAGAAGAACATCCCATCATATTTTTCTATACCTGATCTACACATTGTTCTACATCTTCCTAAAGTTAAGCAGCAACCATAAATACTTCCGAGATTTTCTTTCAGATAGAACACTCCCAAAATCAGCAAATACACCGTACTGGTATAACTGGGAGGTGGACTTTTCTACTATAGACTCTCATTAAAATTTCCTAGTGAGGCATGAGCCTGAGCTTCACTGACTGCTTATATGTCAATGAAGATAAAAAGTTCCTCTTTCTTGCAGAAAACCAGCTAATCCTAAAGGCCTCTAACAAGGGCAACAAGTTGTGACATTGTGACATGCACCGTTCGGGCATGTGGCCTATTGACTGAAGGTGAATAAACCCAAGATTCTGTGTTCATTTTCACTGAAAAGATCAACTGTGAGTGCTTTTTTTTCAAGAACAGTAGGTGATTCTGGAGTTTTCTTTCTCCCCTAGTAAACCTTATGGAGGAAGAAGAAAAGGTCAGGAGCACTGATGTAGAAAAGACTACTGCAGCAATCTAAAAAAAGAGCTGGGCATGAGAGTAGCCTCAGAATATGTAAATGCTCTTCATCCACTCCTGGTTCCTCAGAGGCTGCACAAAAGGCACTGGGCTTACACTGATTTAGGAGGATGGACTAGATAACCTCTCACCCTTCAGTCCTATTATTTTCCATGAATTAGCAGAAAGAGAAACTCCCTCGGTTCTTGAGGTTCCAAATGCCCATTTTTCTTTTCAGGTGTCTAAATCATATAAACACGGGAATCTTATCACTAGACACAAACCAGACCCAGCATAATTACAACACACATCAGTTATCAGTAGATTCTTGGTCCTGCCCCTATTGACTGTCGTAGTAGTGCAAACATATGAAATATACAATGCAAATCTTGTCATACACACAAAAATTCAGGAATAATGACTGTGGTGATTCTGCTTGTTGGATTTGATCACTGGTAATTTTGCCAATTTTTGTCATCAAGGAAAGTCCATTTTGTTCATACATTACCAATGTGAGATAAGATGCTTTTAAGGTATCTAACAACTACTGCAAGTGTCCAAAATACCATTTATTTAATGCCTAACTTCATCTTTATTTATCACACAGTACCCTATAATTAAACATATTCAGAGACTTTAATAAACAGATTTTTCCTGCCGCAGACATTTTCACCATAAAAAAAAAAGATGTCTAGCTGTCAGGCTAGAAGCTTTTCTTTCATTACAACTGTTTTTATTGCATATTGAAAACGAGATTGTAGCCAGCAAAGACAGGTGAAATGGACTCCTGCTCAACACATACTGAACAGAAGGGTTTGCCCCATTTTTTCTGACATTACCAGCTTTCTTCAGGCTTCACTGTCTGATCTTTTATAAAAGTCACTTAGTGATCATTTCTACCAGTGCCAAATTAGTCTCTGCTGTTTGGTGATGGAAGACAACTTGCTAGTTCCTTGAAGAGGAAAACCACCAACACCATAAATTATAAACTTCTCAAAATCAAACATACATTGTTTCTTGTGTCAGCCTTGTCAGACAAGCTACAGAGATCTTTAACTTCAATTATTTGTAACTGCCTGGAAATCAGCATAAACTGTTCATATGGGAAACTTGACAAAGCTGTCAATAATGCCTGTTTCATTGGAAATCTATGCCAAAGAACCTTCTGCTGGTACAAAATTAGACAATTATTTTAATTTTTCATTTCAGTTCCCTTCTCAGTATTTTGGGAAGAAAGGAATGGGCCTACAATTAGGTAAAAATGTAACTCAAGGATGTATGCATGAGGAAAGCACAGACAGCAATGAACTGGCAAGTGTAATGTGGTATCCATTACTGAGCCCCTCAGGCATGTATTTGATTGAAGCTACTTCCAGTTAGCTTGCACATTTTTGCACACAATTTGTAGTTGAATTATTTGCCACTAGTGTGGGAGTTTAGGCAGATTAGGTCTGGCATCTGATTTTCAATAACATGTAGCAAACACTGGAATAATTTACACTCCCATAACACCACTATACACTCAGAGTAGCACAATTTAAACAGTAAAATGTATGAGTTTGTGTCTGGGATGCTGAATTAATTTATTGCAGAGTTCTGCAGTTTATTTCTGAAGTAAAACCTAGGCTCTCTTGAAATCAATAGGAATTTTACCACCTGCTTCTGCACAGCCCAGACTTATGATGTGGGCTTGCACAGCAGAGGAAAAGAGATAAAAAAGACATCCATAACATTTTTTGTTTCATACTCTTGGCTGAAATGGTCAGAACTTGAAGATGAAGCCTCTATTACACACTGCCAATTTTTCAGTTTGGTCCAGTTTGGTCTCCCGGGGCTTGGGCTACAAAGGGGGATCTTCTGTGGCTCAGGAAAGCTCCAGCAGCAAAGGAAAACCATTACCCTCCTGGGAGCAGCTGCCGCAAGGGCCCCTTCAGGGTGTGAAGAGAGCACTACACATTGCCAAAAGAGGGAGAAAGGAGGCGTTGCCAGACCAGACAGTTCATCCCAGGCATCTGCAAGCCTGGAAGTGGCAGGCTGTGGAGCTTTCCAAGTGGGCTGAGGTCTGTTTCTCACAGCCCAGATTTGGCACCAATTGAGTGTTGTTCCTTGGCAGTGTCCATACTGATTAAGATCACTGAAGTGAACAGGGAAAATAGTCCTCTCATCCCTGAAAGCAGTTTCTGCTCTGCTAGGGTTAAGCAATGCAGAGAAGATGGATCTCATGTAGTTTCTTTTGGGAATTACCAGCTGCCTTAGTCCTGTTCCTGTTTGTGACTTCTCAGCAACACACAGCTAGTGCAAATGATGTGGAAATGCTCCTCCCCATGCAATTACAGGCCTTTTAATTACTGTGATATAAGCACTTCCACACAGAAAGGCACTGGAAAAGCTGGTACTACTCATAAATTTCCCCCAGGAAAAATCAGCCACAAAAATGAAGCCATTTACAAATTTTGCCCAGAACTCTGTGTGTTCTCCTCCTAGGACATCTTACATCCACTTTAAGACTATAGAACACATATAGTTATTCTAACTAGACTATTGTATTTTGAGGAGCTTGTGATCCATGCACTGGTTACCCAGAGCAGGCACAGGCACATGCTGAGCTGTGCCACACTGTGCTACACATATTTCTTGGCCTTCTGGATTGTGCTGTGCTCTACATATCCCATAAACCTAAACTCAGCTGGTTAATCATAATGAAAAAGCTTGATGGAACCAGTCACGATGCTTCCACGTGTCGTTGTCTTTATCTTGAAAGGAAGCAGCTCATTTTACTTCTAAGAAAGTCCTGTCAAAACTTGAAGACTTCCATGCTAGTGAATCTCACTCCTGAAGGGAAGTCTGCACAGTGTGCCATGCCCTGACCACTGGTCAGTCTGAAGCCATGTTTGTCTCAAGCTTCCCAGCATCAGAAGGGACACAAGGTCTTATAACTTGCTATCACCTTTGGTGCTGAACAAGCACCCCTGCGCAAGACAGTGAAGAGAAGGCATTTTGACACCTTTATTTTCTCCTATTACCTAAATACTCCTGGAGGCATACTAAGGAAGCTAATAAATGCTATTCAGCAGAAGCAAGGATGGGAGGATTTAACCCTAAACACTGCAAAATAGCTGACTTGCCAGACAGCTTTTTGTTTTTTTTTTTCTTTACATCACATTTCCATCTGCTTCTTTGAAAACTCATATGCTTATATCCAACCAGCCAATAATCCCACCCTGCACTTTGAAAGCCAAAGTTTCCCGGTAACTCAGGTAATCAGGTTGCTCATAGTTCACTGAGATCAGGTTCAATACCAAAGCTTTTCATGGAGTCAGATTGCAGGCTGAAGCTGTGAGAGCTATCCTCTTCTGAAATACATCCCACTGAATTTAGCAATGATACAGAAAGAAATACAATGTGAAATTATAAACTCCTAGTCAATCCCAAACTTGTGTACTTGTGTAGGATTTGTCACTCCAGTTGCCTCTCTGTAAGTCTATGGGACCTGATCAGATTCATCCAAGGGTATGCAAAGAGGAGGCTGATGTCATCACAAGACCTCTCTCAAGGATTTTTGAAGTCTTGGGAATATGGACACATCCTAGTGGACTGGAACCTAGCAAACATTTTCCCGATTTTCTAGAAGGCCAGAAGGGATGGCCTGGAAATGACAGGCCTGTCAGTCTCATTTCATTGACCAGTAAAATTATAGAGAATATTCTGGGAGCTACTGCAGAGACAGGCACTGATCTCTTCTCTTGGTGACCAGTGACAGGACCCAAGGGAATTGCCTGAAGTTGTGTCAGGGGAGTCTTAAATTAGAGATTAGGAAAAAGCTCTTTACCCAGAGGGGAACTGGGCACTGGAACAGGTTCCCCAGGGAAGTGGTCACAGCACTGAACCTGACAGAGTTTAAAAAGCTTTTGGAAATGGTGATGAGACTTTTGGGGTTGTCCTGCACAGGGCTAGGAGCTGACTTGATGACTCTTCCACCTCAGGATATTCTATGATATTTCATGAGTCCATGAAAGAGGCCTTTGCTTGCTGAGGAGCACAGACAGAATCATCTGTGTTCATTGAAGCTGTCTCAATGTGGAGGAAAAATGGCTGTAAACTCATAATGAGAAAGAAAATCAGAGAAAAATACATCAGCACATGGAAAATTAACAGCAGATATGCTGCTATGTAAACATGTATTTTAGAATAATAAAATAGCCTGAATTAGAAAGGACCCAACTTGACTTCCTGGAAATCTGGTGTCAGCCCTTGATGCAGCTCACTTTAGTATGTTGCATTTAAAGTGCTTCCCTTGTATTTGTAAAGGTTATCTGAGTCCCCAGTTCCAAAAAGACCCTGAAATATCTTGAGAAGTTCTTGATTCCTCAGCCAGGCAGCTGAAATTCAGGCATTTGTAAATGAGTTTCCTGTGTTGTGCCATCCCTCCAGTCCCTGCAGGCTGTGATCTGGGGAGCTGGCAGGAGAGTGCAGCTGGCAGAGCTCCTGCTCCCTGTGCATGGGAGCGAGCAAGGCACCCACTTCAGCTTCAACACCTGCTAACTGGGAACAGAGCTCGCTGCAGTGATGCAATATCCATCCTATCACTTGCAAAAATACCCACATCTATATCTGTGATAAAGCTGAAGTCTTGGGTTTCTTGTAGTCAGTTTTCTGGTGACAGCTAATGCTGCTTATCATCCCTGTACACCTCATGCCCTAAAAGTTCTCTGAACAGCAGTGGATATGAACTGCAAATTCTCTTTTGCAAATGCACTGGGAGTAACTTGCTGAAGACCCTATTAAAGACTATTACCTGTGGTGAGAGAGGTACCAATTTGGAGAAATCTGCTTTGCCGTAAGAGGTTCTCAGAGCTGCTTTAAAGCAGAGTCTAAGATTATTGCTTTCAAACATATAGAGTTTATATATTACTACCTGGTTTTTATTTATGCTTTTGGCATAGAAGTGCTAATGCACAAATTGCAAGAAATCCTATTTTTGTCAAAAAAGAGTCTGAGCAACAGTTCTAGACTTCTCAGCAAATAGGCCTATACACAACCCCTGACTATAAAAACAGTGAGGAGCAGCAAGCAGTTGGCCTTAGTTTATTCTTCAAGAGATTGTATCTGGGAACAAATGGCTTTTCAAAAAGCAGGAGTTTCAGGAAGCTTAAAAGTCTTAAAGCAGGCTTTTCTATTTTCCATCTTAAACACAGTGCTGCATTCCTACTCAAAAACTTGTTAGCACAGCTGAGAAAACATGCTTGATAAAAAGGCATAACCCATCAACTCTAAAGATGGGATCAGGTCTTAGCATATGGAACTGAATTAAGGAAAAAAAAGCTTCCAAAAATATTTGGAATAGACACTGACTTTCTGTTCCTAATCTTCTTTCAAGGCTTATCATGAATCTCTTCTTTCTTGCTTATTTGCATGTCTTTCAGTAATTACCTCTTTCCACCATTCATTTTACTGCTAAGTTCCATATTATTTGATATAATTTCCCTCTATTATTCGATATAATTTCCTCTTATTATTCATCTAGTTTTATTTTTTTAATTTCCACTTTGTGCTTGCATTTTTAAATATCCTTACAACTCCATGCGGGTTTATTCTTCCAGGCTGCTCACACCCTGAAATGTTAGACAGTTCAATGTGCCTGTGATCATCCTTCTCTAAGACAAGATGTCTTTTCTTATCCCCCCACCTTCCCCACAGGTGCAGAACATTGTGGGTCTTTTCTTATTCCCCTTCAGAGAAGAGGCAAAACAGGTTGCCTCTTTTTTGAAAGAGAGAGCGTGCGCTAACAGGTACTGCTTTTGTTTCTTCAGATACCTCTGCTTCTCCTGAAGGACCCTGCTTCATCCCAGCAGGACCCAAGTCCTTGTCATTTCTTTTGTAGTCTCTACTGCTGGTAAATCTTCCCTCGTTTCAGCACTGAGGGAAGAAACACTTCTGTTCACAGATGGTCAGAGACAAAAAAAACAAACCACAGTAGGATTAAATCTACTACTTCTTACTTAATTATTTTAAGATTTGAGCAGTTGGTGCTGCAAGAAATCAGCCACATGACCTCTTGCCTCTAAAAGAGCCTTTGGCTTCCAAAAGAGTTTCCGCTTGAGTGCTCAGCACAATTTCATCTTCAAGCAGGAGTCTGACTTGTCAGGTTTCAGAGGAATAAAATACTTTAAAAGTCTCTTTTCTGCCTCCTAGACTGTCAGGTAACAGCATTTTGCAGAGGCAGGTGCAGAAACAAGCAAACCAAGCAGACATTGAGTGGCTTTGTACTGATCTGTTGTGAAAGAACAAACAGGTTTTTTTGAACAGACTTCCTAACCTATTAGTCTCTCTTGCCACACATGAGAAATATCTGTAGGCTGCCATCACTCCTGGTAACACAAGGCAAATTTATGCTTGGACCGTTGGACATTGTGTTATGCAATGTGACACCATACACATGCCTGGGAGAAGAGATTAGAGCAAGGAACATTTTGGTATTGAAACTTGTTTCAGTTGAAGTGGCAGAGCAGAGAGGTCAGCAGAGCAATGCAGTTGGACGTAGCTGCAGAGATTACCGGTGACCCCTGTGACCGGTCAGTCCTGCAGCGAGGGACAGCCACCACATCTCATGCAATGCATAGCAGGAAGCATTTTGTTAGTGACAATACAACTCCTCTGGTATAACATTCTCCCCCTCTGCTTCCATCACATACATCACTGGCTGCTTTTACACAGGTTCTCTTCCACCTTGCATTTCACCTAATTTCCCCACTAATATCAACCTGGAGGCTTCCAATTCATATGCACTTATATTCCAGGTCCAGAAGAAGTCTTAAAGCTAAAACTTTGTTATGTCCAATATTAAACCACTGAGATGAAAGTAACCAGTCCAAAAGTCCTATGTAGCATCTCAAACCAAACTTTCAAGTCAGTAGGCAACTGCAAAAGACAAAGAGTTGAAAACGTTGTTCCAGGAAAGGGCAGGAAAAGTTAAAAGTGGAAGAAGAGCTCAGGGCACAGGCCAGAAAATACATATTCCTATTATAAAGCCATTCTCACCTTAGGCATGCTGAGATATATGTTACTAGATATAGTGTCATGCCATAGATGTAGTTACTAGATGTAGTGCCAGTGCCATAGATGGATGCACACCTAACTCCTTCCAAACCCTTTGCATCCTGTTGCTAGGTGGCTGCTTGTCATTAAAGACAAACAATACACATTAGCAGTATTTACAATGCAGTCATGATCTCTAAAGTGAGGTAAGGTTCTGGGATGTTCTGCTGTCTTTGAAGTTGTCACAATGTTACCCCTGTTCCTACTGTCACAACTGCCTAATTGCAGCCAGAGAGCACTGAGGAAAAGGATCCATGGCTTTGCTGGCATCATCTGCTTTCTAGCTGGCATGGTGTAGGCCTTCTCTTACTTGAGAGCTCCTGGTATTACTGGAGAAAATTGAACCAGAAATATTTATAATTCTAAAAATCTCCAGACTTCAGGGCTGGTTTTGCTGAGTTCACAACACTGGGGTTTAGGCAGCCCTAGCAGGGGAATGAAACCATCAGCGTACTTACTGAAGAGTGTGCTTTACATCATCTCTGAAACTGAGGATCATGAAACTGACAGGAGAGGGAAATCCATGGCGTTAAAAATAGGATACTCGTGTACATTTGAAAGGCCAAAAAATAGCTGAGCTCATGATTTCCCCTCTTGATCTGTAATTCCCATTGTTTCTGGACTATTTTAATTTATTTTTTAAAATCTTGCAACCTTATGAACATAGATGAATCTAAAGTCAGTCTTTGGAAACTTTACTAGCATTTAAATGCTTCTGAATCTCAAGAGACTTCCAGATAATATTTCTATGGCCCCATATTTTTATTTTCCTGAAAGTGGGGATATTTTTTACCCATGATAGATACCAAAAATTATCTTTGAGAGAAAGCTTATTCAATGGTTAAAAGTGTGGCTCGGACTCTGGAAATCTGAGTTTGTATTCTACTCAACTACAGGTGAGCCTTATGATGTTGTGCTATGCATTTGATCATTCCTTGGCCCATTTTCCTTCTCTAAACTGAAGAAAATAATATTTTCATGCTTCATAGAAGGGTTATGAGCATAAATTAATTAATATTTATGAGGTACTAAAGGGATTCTGATGAGTACCGTAAAAAGGCTGACTTATAAACAAAACCCTCTCTGTGTTCTGCGTTTCCCCTGATATAGCTGTTTTTCTCTACTTCCTAAAGCAAGGACTTTTTTTTCCAGAGTAATATTTTTTAGTTGTGACATTTCTTGATTTTACTTGGGAACAATAAGTACTTGTACATTGCAGTTCCAGCAATTATTTTTATGCATGATATGCTATATATGAAACTTTCAGTGTCCTTTATAGCCAAACAGAACAGAATAGTTTCTTTTAAGATTTATTTTTAAAGCCTGTGAAAAAGCACCAGACTTGCAGCTGACAAGGCAGAAGCATAGCACCTTTACACATAAAGCAGAGGGAGGATGGGAAGCAGAGAGAAGAGCATCATTTATGATTATCATTCAGTCCTCAAGAGGGCTGACTCATGGCTGAGACTGCAGAATAAAACCCAGCATGTATAAATTCTGCTTTCTTACTCCATCTGCACAACAGAGGTTTGCAAGGTGTCACTGAAGTTATTTTCAAGTTTGGGTGACAAGCAAAAATAAACAAATCAGGCTGATGTCTCTCAAAAGAAAGCAGATGAGCCTATTTTTTCTCTTCTTAATAGGTTAAGCTTGAACCACTTTATTGGCATAAAACCCAGGAAACCTTTAGCAGAATTTATCCCTGCTGAGCATTTTAACACCAGCCTTGTGAAAGAAATCATGTGTACAAGTTAAGTTTGTTTGTTGACTGAATGTACTTATTTCTCTAGGTATATTTATGATGACACCCAAACATTATGTAGAAATGAGCCACGCAGTGCTATTCTAAAATTCACATAGGAAATATAAGTTTTCAAAACATGCAGGGAAAGAAATCTTTTGACTACTGTAAAAAGCAGCTTTAAAAGCTTGAGAAAATAAAGGAATTAAAAATCTTTTCCTATGCTTGATCAGTATTAGGAATAATAGGAAGCAGTGTGACACCATTCAGACAAGCAGACTGTTTAAGTAAGCTCCTAGTCAGGGGAATTCAGTCAGCTCTCCAATTATCCTTCCTTCTGAAAGTCACTGAGCTGGATGATAAAGAGCTGTAGAAGAAGGAAGCATTTTAAGCCACATACTGCCCCTTGCAGGTCAAACAGAGTCCATGACAGCTACATAAAGCAAGGATAGAAGCACACAAATCCCTTGCCGTGTAATACGGAACTTCAGTGAGAGATTTGGTAGAGGCGCTCTGGAAGAATTTATTTGGCATCCTTGAGAGAGAGCAAATTTCAACAAAGTTAGCTTTGTCACCAAGGAGGAAGTTCTTAGCAGCAGGCATTTATGTGAGAATAACCAGGATTGCATGTCCAGGTGACTGGTAGCACAGCAGGATGTCCTGGTTTTCCCACCACAGCCATAAGCATACAGAAATATCAGCATGTTGAGTAAATGCTCTTGATGACAAAAACAACCAAGGACACAGCACGTGGTCAGCTTGGGACTGTACCAGGGTGACTCCTGGCCGTGGGGAAAGACATGTGTACTTTTAAACCATCTTAATCACACCTCAGGGTTTCTCTGGCGCCTGATGCCAGTCCCTGCTGCCCTGGGACAGGTCTACACTGCACTGACAGCAGCATTCCTTGTAGGGTGGCTCTGCTGGCAAGGGTTGTACCCTGTTCTTCCCCTTTGCTGAGGGAGAAGTGTAGATTTGATCATTTAAGTTTCTGTGGCCACGAGTTACTTTTCTGTAAAAAAAGATGTCTGTGAGGCTACTCATGCCGAGGGCTTGACTTCTCACCTGGAGGGGAAAAAAAAAAAAAAAAAAAAAAAAAAAAAAAAGAGCAGGTCAGGCTGCAGAATTCTCCAGACATTATGTACACAGGAGAAAAGGGAGAACCAACAGTCAGGAGGGGAAGGAGGGCAGCAGACCTGCCATCCCCTGCACACTGTGGCTCCTGGAGCCTCAGAAGCAGGCAGGCAGGCTGGAAGGTGGCACAGTCAGGGTGACACTAGTTCAGTGTGCTCCAGTTGGCACGCTCCCCAGGCTGTGGTCCAGCAGATTTCCACCTCAGTTGGCGCTTTCAAGCTTCTGTCTGCATTTGAGCAGCACCCCCCTCCAGGGCACCTGTGCTCTGCAAGTTTTGAAAAATGAAATATGGGAATGCTGGCCTCTGGGTCTACATCTCAATTTGTATTTGAAGGGAAGGGGATTCACAGACTTTCTGTTGAGCTTGGAGAAGGCAGGGAGTGGAGAAAAATGAGTTTAACACATATGTAAGAGGTGGCCCTCATCTCACAGCAGAGATACATTCCTGCTGACATTTAAAATTAATGATTTGTCAAGGGCACTGGAATTATACCCTAAATAAAATATTCTGAAACATCCCTATTGTGCCTGCATTATATATCACAATAACTCCCTAGCCACAACCTGGGCTGATATAAAAAGCAAAAGTAGTAAGAAGTGAGAGATTATGAAAAACTAATCACTTTCCAGTCAGTAGGGCGATGGAGCACTTCAGCAAGAGAAGATCACCTGGGATTTGTGCTCTGGCTCATATGCTGCTGGGCTCGTACCCGCTCAGACAAGTGGGCAAGAGAATTTTTTGACCTTGTTGAAAAGGTGACTGAACTGTCTTGGTTTTGGTTTTTAGGTGCAAGGTCAGTTGATTGAACTGTTTCCATGAAGCATTATGAATAGATGAGAAGCTTCCCTGAGAAGGGAAGATTAAGTAATGGTATTCACTAAATTAAGTGTAAGTTTAAAAAATGATGTGGAATTAATGGAACATACTCCTTGATGGGAAATTTAACTGCTCTATTTTAGTAGCAGATGATAAACATATCATTAACAGACAGATAATAATCATAGAACCTAAGCTCAAAGTAATTATTTACTATTTTCAGATTTTTACATTTTTGCAATATTTGTAATTAAGTATTTTGTTTTAAGCATTCTATAGCAATCACAAATATACATATCCTATATATTTGTATAGGATTCTCCATGAAAATTTTCGTAGAAATTTGCTAATTTATAACATGAGTTAAAATTCTGCTGAAAAGGTCTGAAATTATTAAAAAAAAAAAGAAAATGTGCAACGAGTACATGCATACGACATTAACTTGGGGACTCAAAACATTGTGTATCTCCAGATTTATTTTGTTTGTTTGTTATGACTGTAGTACAGAATTTAAAAGTCAAATTTTGGCAAATCTATATTAGAACAAGTACCAGGATCCTAGGAAAATTAAAAGCGTACTAATATTCTGTATTTCGGCACTTCATCATTTTCTACCTTTAGACTTCCCAGAACAAATACAAACTTGATGTCTAATTGGAATAAATGTATTCAACTATTTCTTAAAAAGTCTTGCAAAGATAGAGGAAAAGGATATTTGAATTCCAAAATCTGTATGTTTTCAAGCTAAACTCGCTTCTACTTCCAGGTCAGTCCGGTCCTCAAAGCTATAGACACCTGTCACTCAGGCAATTAAGGAGAGATAAGCCACACCCTCAGCATGTCTCTTAAAGTGCTAAATGTAACTCTCTGGTTTAGCGGGACAGAAGCACACCACAAAGTTCAACTAATGAGCCTCATCTGCTCTCAGATAGCTCAGATCATGTCTGGTTTGATGTCACAGGCATCAGAGAACCGTGTCTGATTTCGGTGACCAAAGGGTGTGGGAAAATCACAACAGTCAATTAAACCAAACCTTTTTCTGTAACTTGACCATGAATTTGCTTTCTCAGAGCATGGCTGAACCATTCAATTGTCTAGAACCTACATTTGATGAAACAGCATTCCACTTGCTTTGTCTTAGAAGTTAGCTCCTTCTCATATCTTCTGGTTTAGGATCTACATATTTTGTGGCTTTAATACTGACCCTAGAAATGCACCGAAAGAAAATCTTTCCATGTTAAAAAAAAAAAAAAAAATTCAAGGATTTTGACCCCTACAATAAAAGGCTATTGAGGAAATTTTAGGATAATTAGAAAAGCTCTAAACACCTGGAATTCTTCTGTCAGGCCCTTTGGTTGCTAATACAAATAAAAGCACAACTGAATCATGAGAGGCTTCCTTCTGGTTTTGGACAGCAGTTCCCACACCTTTTTGAAAAGGGTACTGTAGGCACCTGAGACAGTGCCCTGTCCCATTTCATGCATGCTCAGGTCACACACTCAATTGCACACCCCCACAAAAAGTCCGTTGTTAACCTTCATGGACACATCAGGGCCCACTGTGCAGAGCTCATCCTCACACTTTCTTCTCCTTTCATGCTTTTCATTCTTCATCTGTAGCTTAGCATGCTGCATTATGTATGTTATAATTCTGCTTCAGCGGCCCAACACCCTGAGGGCCAGAGAAGCCAGAAGTTCTTTTTGGGAGTTTAAGTTTCACAGAATTTTTGTGCCATGAGGCGAGAGCCTGCTACTGACTAAAAAATCTGAAGTGCATGTGCTGTGCTCAGAGTAATTTATTTATTTATTTATTAGACGGGTTTTGGCAGAAGCCTTTCCTGAAGGCCTAAGACACACTGCTGAAAAAGTAAGCTGAACCTTCAGAAATATTGATCTTTCTTCATTCATGTTCAAGTCACAGCTGCCACATAGCCTCCTTTGGACATCTATAGACATACTGATCTGTCCCAGCTGCTCAAGATGCTTGTCTGGGACATGAGAGAGATGAAAACTTGGATCCGGGAATCATCCATTTCAGGAAGAGGCTGGAACTTGGGACTCTGAGTAACCTGGTTCTAGTGAAATGTTACCTGCTCCTGGCAGGGGGCTTGGAACTAGATGATCTTTAACATCCCTTACAACCCAGACCCTATGATTCTAATTTTTATGAATGATATGCAATTTTATAGGCACCATTTAAAGATAAAAATATAGTGCTGTAGTGTGCAAGTGACAAGAGCACTTAAAAGCCTTATTAGCCAAGAGAGAAATAATGAAATTTTAGGATTTTTCACGGGTAACATAAAGAACTGTTTGAGTACATATTCTTGTATAGAATGAATGCTTCACTTGGACTTGGCTGGAATGGCTAGAACGATGTAGTTGCATTTATTAAAAAATAAGAGTCATGAAAGGAAGGAACTTCTTAGGTGTTTGGGGCCAAGAAGTAGCTTCATCCTTTTATGTGTTTATTACAGAGACATTTTCCACAGTTTAGTTATCTAAACTTCTTGGACATTTTGAGTTAATTTTTACTTTGAAGACCACTAAGGAAAATACCTAAGGTGTAATTTTAAACGTTAAGAGAGCATAACTCCTAAACAAAAATGTTTTCTGAAGTAGTTTAATACCAAAGAAGTATTTCTGATTATATCCCACCTTTTTATTAATTGAGCAGGGAATTTTGATAATTATCTTTGACCTATCCAGTTAAAGGCATCATATAAACATTTAAGGGCAACCAACAGATCATGAAGTCTGGGACTATGCAGGGTTATCAGTTCAGAAGGATGTGGTGTTGGTTTTATTTCAAGTCTCTTCAATACTGATGCGTTACTTAGCACACCAGTTCCTGATAACAGGAATGTCAAGTTCAGTTGTATCACAAGGAAACCTCTAGCCTTCTTAGTTTAAGGGGTGAGTCTGGAATTCAAGTACACCTGGAAGTTTCCAATGACAAAGAGAACCTAACATATCCCAAAATGCTAGTCTTTTCTAAGCCAGACCCATGTTGGTTGCAATTGGAACCCTGATATTTGAACATTTGCCTCTTCAGGCTAATTCTTGTAATTTAGTTTCTTTTTGTAATTACAGAATGGATTGTTTTTGTTCTGCATCCAGCAGGACCAGAGGACTCATTTGCAACCAGTGTCCCACTGCTTCGCTCTTTGGACTGACAGGGAACCAAGTCCTCTGATTTCTTCTCCTGTGCAGTTAGCACAAGAGCACAAGCCAAAGGCTGAATCTCTCTGCTGACAGCTGGTATGCCATAACAAATCCATCTGGACTTTTTCAGACTTCTGAAGAGCCCTTTGGGTACAGCTCCACCATGCTCCTCCAGGTTTGAGATTATGGTCCCTCAAAGCCAGCTTTGCACCAATGCTGCTTCATTTGCTCTCTGTTGAGGCTCAGCTAATATGCCTGACAGGACCTGAGCTGCTTTGAGCAGGTTTGCATCTCATTTATCAGTCACAGGTTTAACAACTGCAATGGAGAGCTGAGTGTCCCAGTACTAAATCCAGTCAGGTATTCAGCACCTCCTCTCTCAGACACTGTTTTTGAGCCCCCAAATGTTTAGCTCTTTAAAGAACAGGACAGTGTCCCATTTATTTTGTTCCTCTAGTTTTAAATCCTGTATTAATGCTGTACTTGTTACTTGGCTGGCCAAATAAGATCATGACTATTATAAGTCAATGGCTCGGAAGCCTGGGGTTTAATACTTCATATAAATTCTGGCACCACTCAATTTTCTCAACAACATGTTCTCAGAGTTAACTGAAATGCCAAAGGGGAAAAAAGTGTTCCCATACATTAATGTGATATGGAAAATTCTGGTACTACCTTTGACAAAGTTTTAACAAGATGTATAATTCTTCTCATTAGCAAGCTGAAGAGGTATGCATTTTCTGTTACAGATGCAAATGTAGCATTTGTATGGATCAGTAAATACTTCTCCACTGCAATGTAAATAGGCTTGACAGTTTGAATTTGCCACAAATTTCAGTGATAATTATGCAAATGTCATACAATACCAAAGGAAAACAGTTTCTTAAAATATTCATGTGGGAATATTTGTTATTAGAGGAGATACATAATATTCAAAGTGCACTGGCCAACAAATGACTATGACAGCTCTATTCTGCGTGAACAGTAAGGAATGCTCAGTACCGTCCCACATGCTTGTGGTCACAATAATTATTACAAATCATTCTTGTTAGTCTGCCTCCAGGGGTATGGCTGTGTAGTCCACCCACAAGAGATCCAACAGCTAAGTATGCACTGCCATGCAGACTGCCAGAATATGCCACTATGTCCGGACCACTGTATGCCACAGAGGTTGCTACAGGACGTGCTTGCTGTCATAACCTGAAGGAAGAGGCATTATCTGTGACAAAGACATTTTTCTTTTACTGGGCCTTTCAGAGTTCTCAGGGAAATTCTCACCTCATTTATATGTCTGCAGATTAGCAGCAAGGGAATTCCATATATAAAGTTTCACTATGGAGGGTGATGAAATCCACTCAGTCCGGTATTAGAATTGTAACATTTTTGCTATTGTAACAGTAGGCCTTTAGCCTCACTTTTTTAGATGTTCATATTTTACATGACCACCAGGTCAATATTGGCACAGGGCACTGCCTCTGCACTATTGGGAAACCCAGTGTCTTCAACTGGCAATATCTGGGGATACACAAGAACTCTGCTCAGTCCTTTGTGACAAGGGACCCTTGGCAGAATGAAAGATTTCTGGCATTTCGACAATTTTAAAAAGTAGCTTCTTGACAATGCACCATCAGCTGTTGGCTCCTCTTCAGTATTTAAAGGACCTGGATACCTGGATCTCTCCTGACAAGGTCACAGGGCTGCCTGTTTCGGGGAAATACCACTATGAGTCCACCTGGAATACCTTCTAAAGATGCGCAAGCCTAGGAGGTGCTAATAACCCCTCTGAAGATAAGGAGAATAATTTTCATTGAGGTCTGCGGAAACAAAAGCAAAAATATACGAGTAATTCCTTTTAAGACCCTTTCATATCACTGTGATCAGGATTCCAGGTTTTTAGATTAACCCATGATTGATGATAAAAAAGCTGGCCTCTACCCCAGGCCATGACCACAAAGAAAGTGGCTATAAAATGAGTGATGTGAATGATACTTGTGCAAGCCCTTAGTCTGCAAAATTAGAGATTGGAAAGAAGAAAGTGGATTGACAAAGAAATAGACCCTTGCCTCAGAATGTTTCCTGCAATCCTCTTTTATCTAAATTGTTTTGCACC
This sequence comes from Motacilla alba alba, assembly GCF_015832195.1. Lineage (NCBI taxonomy): Eukaryota > Metazoa > Chordata > Aves > Passeriformes > Motacillidae > Motacilla > Motacilla alba. Next base: position 45,711,926 of record NC_052019.1, on the reverse strand, counting down.
AGGAGAAGTTGGTCAAAGGTTGTCACACTAGGGGAAGAGCAATAAAATATGATATAAATCATATAATCTTTACTGCATTCATCCTGTTAATGATTATCTCCCTGGCAGCTGATGTCAGGAGCAAATTACACTACAGATGAAAACTCTAATTTCTGATCTGGTCTCACCATTCCCTCTTTATTTCATAGTGTCACAATTGTACAGGCTATTCCTAAGATGAACTTCCTGCACTTCTGTTAAAGTTGTTATAACTGCATTTAAATTTTGTAAAACTAAACTGTCTTACCAATAATAATGATCTTTAGCACAAGAATATCTAAGAAACAGGACATATGCTGACTGAATCAAACATCACTGCATCCTTTCAGCCTAGAATACATCTTGGTTTAGACAATACAGAAAAATTCACTTGATGCCATGAGTATGTATCTAATCTCCTACCATACAGAAAATATCCTTCTGCATCTGCAAATATCTCTGTATTTATTGTACTGTAAGTGTCCAAAGAATCGAACGATAAGCCTTAGTATGGCAACAACTGTAAAAATTCAAAGCTCTGCCTCCAGAAGATTTTCTTGTTACCCATTTGGACTCAGGGTTAGCATTTCCCTCAGCTGGTCTAGTGTAAGAGAGAGGGTAGCGTTCAAGAGGAACACAACATACAGACAAGGGCAATGGGCTGTTCTGATCTCTTGAGGGAGCCCCTGTTTTACCTTTTCCAAAGGAGCACATTCAGTGCTACTCCACAGCCATGCTAAATGATCAGCAGCTGAGTTTTGTTGGCAAGAAGCAAAAAGGCCCTGTACCTCTGTGGCATTCACCTCTGTTCAGAGATTATTCTCCCATTTGGATAGTGACCTGCATCAGCAAAGAGTCTCCTCAGCCCCTTCTCAGCCACACAAACAAACTCAGCACTCATCTTCTGTTGCTCAGATTTTCAGTGAATTCAACTCTTAGGCAGGCAGCAGAGGTCAAATCAACACCCTTAGGATCATGCAGGATCTGTTTTCCTCTTATTCCCTCAGCTACTGCATTTGGGTGTCAGAATCACAGCCCCCAGAGAGCTCCTTTGAAAGAAATGATCTGTGTAGTCCTTTCTTCCTGCACGTACCAAGAGCTGAAAAATTCCCTCTTCTCCAAGTCATGTTGCTAACACAGCGTGTGCAGTGCAGCTCCCCCAAAGGTGTCCCCCACACATAGAATTCAACAGGTCCCACTGCACCTGTGCAGCTTTTCTTCCTGTGGCCCTGAGGTCTTAACATACCCTAGAGATTAAGAAGTGTTTTCCTCCCCAGAACAGATGTCTCTAGTTATGTAGTGTACTCACAGAAGCCCTGCAGTAGCTATGTCTTCCACATGCTTTCAACATCCTTGCAACTTCCAAGGCTCCCTGATGAGCAGCTATTCCTGTGAGCCAATCCAGCCACTTCTGCAGCCCAACAGAAACTGTGCTGTGAATTCACACTCTCTCTCAGCTTCACTGATAGGAAAAGCAGAGCTGGGTACTCCATCCAACTCTTTGTACTTTCCTACAGAATCAAAGCCAAAGCACACTTCATAGTGATTTCTAGATCTACGAAGATCACAAGGCTACAAAGAAGGAATTCTGAATTGTTATTCTCACTCTGACACACCTCTCCTGGCTGCATTGTTATGCCATGATCCAGTAGTTAATTTGAAATATATTAATTTTTAACAAATTCTGTCATTATAATAATAATAATAGACAGCAACAGTTAACTAGTACATCGTATTAGGTAGGTGACTCTGACCATCACATTATTCAGAACTGGTTTGAGTATCCCTATACAGCTGTGTTCAACCCACCACAAATTATCACTAAAGAGGGAGTGCTGGTTCCCAAGTCACAGTATCAGTAAGGAGTTGAATCCTTTTGCTATGCCATTCCATATATAATAGCAATAACCATGCTATGACTATAATTTATCTTTCAAACAGTTATCTAAGTAATTTTCATATCATGTCTTTTACTATCCTTGCTTTTTCTTATCTGTGGTGCGTGTCTCATCTGTAATTTAGATCTTCGCAGGTGCTGCCAGGCTAAAGGTACTTTGAGTTTCTCAAGGGAATCTCTTGCTAAGGACATTTCTATTTGCAACTTCATTTTTACTGTCCTTGTTTGAAATCATTGCTGCTGATCACAGTAATCAGCATTTTAGCAAAGCTTCTCTTTTTATTGCTCCTCAAATACGGTCCTCGTTCAAGACCCCTTAGCAATGTTAGAAATGTTTAAGCTCACCTGCATTGCCATGTCATGCTATAACACACACACTAGCCATTTCAATACTCTGCAAGAAACAAAAGCCCTTTTTTCACATCTGTGTCAGGCCTTGAGTGTACTGCCTGGCCTTTGAGGCCCTGACCAGCCTCACCTCAGATCCCCATTCACATCCCTACCTATTGGGGCCCTATTTAGGGTCAGGCTGGGCTTCTCCCTTATTCCCTTCTTCAAGCTCTGTCATAGCCTGTGCATGGGCAAGGACTCAAACTCTGGGCAGACTTCCAGCTAGACCTTAACCCTTCCTCACCACTGTTAGCACCCAGGTGGTATTCTGGTGCTCTCTCAGAAATCTCCCTCTTAAGGGTGGGGACTTTCTTCAAGGCATTATAAGTTTTTGGTCCTGTAACCTATAGGACCTATAGGTTATAGGACCTATAACCTGGTCCTATAACCAGGGAGTCTATGACTTTCCCTTTGAGGAATGACAGCTTCTTCCTTGACATCAAAACCAGCCTACTCTGAAGTCCAAAACTGTAGCAAAGGAAATCATTAGGGTTTGAGGAAAAACTGCTAGTCCTGAAGTGTGCTAAATATCTGTTCTGTGGCCACACAAAGTTTTGCAAACTTTACATTAGAGATGGCGTAGGGACTGAGATTTGAATCTGAAATCTAAGATGCTTCCAGGATGTAGAAATATTTCCAGGAATACTTATGTAGTCAAACTCCAAGGCTATGCTCTGTTTTATTGCACAATATAACATTTTAATGCTTTGTCTTCAGCTGACACTACTTAAGAATTTGGAGTTCTCATTGGCTTGCTTGTTTTTAAGTGCCTTGCGTAGAAGTACCTAATCTCAGCAAAAGCTTTCATATTCTGAGCTGTGAGATGCCAGTAATAGTGTGATAGCTCATGATGCTGCCACACACATACCATGGAAAGACATAGTAATGCAAAAGTCACATTGCTGCACCAATTTTACAAATAGCTCAAAGTATGTTGATTTCTCTGTTTATAATGCTAATGGGAGCTCTCATACCCTTCTTTTTGACAGAGAAGTATCCAGTGAAGGATATTGGGATGAGGTTAAATACTAATCCAGTAACTTTCTGGTCATATGAAATGAAGCCTTGTAACATCTGTCTTGCACCCAGGCAAGGGAGAATAATAACAGGAGAGTATCTTATGGGAGCACTGGATTTAATTTTTGTTAAGAGGTTACAGTACCCAGGTCTCCTGAATTGTGAATGTTTTTCTAAAAACTGTCAATAAACTTATGGCAAACTGATTCTTTTTGCACTGAACCTTCAAGAATATGAAAAATAAGCACTGTTCTAAACACCATTAGCACATCTTCAGAAAAGTAATTTCATTACTTCTTTAAAGCAGTGCAAGACATGTTGCTTCTTTAAAATGCACATTGCTGTTATTCATGGCACTCTTTCCTTCTGCTCATTGCTCAGGCTATTCTCTCATTCAGCATCCTATTAGCTGGTCAGTTTGAACATGAGTCTTTCTTGATTTGAAATCCTTGTTCTACCAGTAGAAAATTAATCTACTTACAAAATTTCTGATTTGCTAATCCAGAGGAACAGCATGCTTTCCCAGCTTGGAACCCAGCATTTCATGACAAAGCCAGCTATACTACCTTTTGTGTTTCTGATTAAAAATGCCTGCTGGCTCTTCCTATTAACAGCTCCCTAATGAATGAGAGTTTAATCATTGTACTGCCCACCAGTCAGAAACTGCCACCAAAGACAATATTTTAGTCCTGGGTATGGACAAATGCTTCTAAGCATCTCCACTAAACAACTTGCTTCTGCAAGTGCTCCCTCCTAAAAGCTCATGCAAGAAGCATTAACACTAATCACTGGAAAACACAAAAATAAGACAAAATTAAGGCTTTGACATTAAGGACTGTACAGGTATATTGTTGACTAGGACTCCGAGATTGAACAAAGGCAGTCATGGCATAACAGAATTGATGAAAACAGCTTCAGGTAACGTAAGAAAGCAACTGAGTAAGTGTACGTCTCACTGCAGTGAGAACAATAAGCAGAGTCAGCAAAGTGTGAAATGGAACCCCACAGTCCTGTGCTAGATAGTGCAGCACTTCTCTTAGATAGCACCAGAATAAGTACTGAAGCCCTGAACAGCTAAACTTTGGGTGTCTATATATAGTCTTGTAAATGATCCCTGTGTACATGAGGTTTTTGAGAACAATAGACTAGGATCCTTTTTCATTACAGAGAAGTAACTTACAGATATCAGGCACAAGCAGTGACACAGTTCAAGTTATGTAGTAATGAAATGTTGGAGTCTCGCTCTAAAGACAGCTAGGTAAAAAGAAGTACCATAGATCAATTCATACAAAAGTACATTTGGGAACCAGAAAGACTGAATGCACCTTAAGTATTAGCACCATTAAACGCCTAAATTCAGAATAGGATGGCAGGGAAACATTATCATTCTGCTGTTCATGAGAACACAAGTTACAGGAGAGGTCACATAGATGCATTAAGAGCCTGTCATTTTAGCCTGTTAGGTTGGCTTTTCTTAAAGGAAAAAAAATCCAAAACACTGAAAGATGTACCTAAAACCACAGAAGTTATCAGGCATGTGCCGGGCAATCTCCCAAACAAAACAGCATTTGAAATTTGGGGCCTTGTTCCTACAACCTTGAGGTTATTTAGCTGAAGGCCACTTTTCAAAATCATTCTGTGGTAATAAACATTTATATCAGTCTATTTTTTTATACTAGCACCCTTCTCCATATGTGAGAACACTAATGCCCTTTCTGTGTAATTTAACAACCATTAAAGCCACTCCTGATGAAAGAATAAAGTCCAACTAGTTGCAATATGATAGAACCTTTTCTAACATTTCAAAATGTACTGCTGAATCCTGAGTAAACTATTAACCTGTTTATCTAGTTAATTGCAATATAATAGTACAGAAACCCTCCTGAAATGAGTACAGTTTCCATTTAAGCAATGTGCTGCACTTAGAGCCAGCAAAATACTGCAAATCTATCAGCCTAAGTCTAAAACAGAACAGTACCTTGATGTAATTTGCATAACCAGACACATTGATTGGGGTTCCCTCACTGCCACCTTCATACTGCTGCAAACTCATTTGTTCCATACTTCTGGGCAGGAGAAGAGAACAGGAGAGTTAAATCCAGTTGTCATCAGGGCAGCATGGATGGGAGGAGCACAGCCTGGCTTTTCCACTCCAGTCTGAGCAACTGGCCAACAGTAGAGCAGATTATCTTCACAGTGAAGCTAGTGTGAAGAAAGAGAAATTATACTAAATCAGGAGGAAATAATTTTGTTCTCCACACCTGTTCTTCATTGGCATGAAAGTGAAACATCTGTTCCTATTTATAAATGAGCAATGAAGCTGCCACAGAGTAAGACAATGGAAGCTTGTCCTCATGAGAATAGCAAAAGTACCTTTACAAGATAGGCAGTTCACAAAAGCAGCATGGAATTCCACATTCTGGAACAGTAAGGTAAATCATAATCTGATATAAAAATCCCTCAGAGCCATATTTCCAACGCTGCTGGGGTTACTTAACTCACAACTTTTGGAATTCGATTATATAAGGTGTAGAAATAATCACACAGCTCTGGGGACAGGCACAAACACAGGTCTGGTGCTGGCTGCTCTTGTGTTGATGGGAAATGGACACGAGAGGCTGCACGTGGAAGAGGAAATTGAATCAGAAGTGTTACACACACATCTGTCATTGAGTCATGCAGGTGCCAAAAATAAACTAACCAAAAACCAACCAGATTTCTTCATTAACTGCCCAACCAGGAAAATATTTTTACATACATCCATCCTCCACTGCATATATATAGAAATCTTAGTGAACAGACCTCACCTTAGAAAGCAAGTTCCTTTAGCCATCACCTCCTTTGACCACTCTCTTCCCAGCACTTTTATTCAGAGCAGCTGAGGCCATTTCCTCTGCTCCCTGGTCATTGCCTGACTTCACCTCTTTCTTTCTCTAAATCCTAGCAGATCAAAGGATTTAGAACTGTATTTAAGAGACTAGTTCATGCTGTTCCCAGGCAGAAGGGGGCTTTAGTGATTTGCTGAATAAAAGCACTTTCTTTCCGTTGCTACAATGATTTCTGATGCTACTAAAGCTGTGAACCTGTGCTGGAAAACACCTGAGAGGGTGAATTTTATAAATTTTTCCCTAATAAAAGGCACTGATGTGTGAGGTGCTTTACTGACCACAAAAGAGGAATGGGAATGCTTCGAGAAGACATTATATTTAGTGTTGCAGAAACAAATCAGAGATAGTAGAAACAACGGTCTGTCTGAATTGAGCTAGTTCCCAAGCACTTGATTAGCAAAGAGTATGACCAGATAGTACCCCATTTACTGGGACAGACAGTACCCCATTTGGCTAATCAGAGGGCCTGGGATGTAGGGCTGAATGTGGGATCAGCACCAATTGGAAGAACTGCTCTAATCCCTGCTTCACTGGATGATTTTGCCCTGGGTGAGGCTGTGGGATTAGTGATAAATTTTATTTTCTAGAGGAATGATGGAGCCCTGCATTTACAGTCATCAGATAAAAGGCACATGGGCATAGAGAGAATTTGCTTGGACACCACTGCTGGTCACGTGCACGAAACAACATTACAACAAAACAACTCCCCTTTTCTTCAGGACTTCTTTGATGTATATCTCAGGAGACAAAAAGTCCTGAGCCTTACTATACTGCAGGAAAGGGCTGGCACAAGGTGAATGCTGACACCTAGCTAAATGAGGCAATGGCAGTAATCCAAATGATCAGAGAAGCATAACCAGAATATTTCTGTTAAAGTGAGTCTGCAAGCCTGCAAGACTAGATCTAGTCAAGGGAGCAATACTGTGTTTAATAGGATTCCAGGAGGGCAAAGCTGTAGCAGGTAATACATACAGGCTTTCAGGATGACCCTGAAATGCCTGTACTGAAATCAGCATATACTGATTTTTCTTTCTACTACTTACATTTTCTTGTAAATTAAATTACAATTTCATTGTTTTGGTGGTTTGAGGTTTTCGTTAGGGTTTTTTGGTTTTGTTTGGGTGGTTTTTTTGTTTGTTGGGGGGGGGTCTTTTTTTTTTTATTTTTTTTATTTTCTGTAGATTCAGTGCTGAATTGGATGCTTGAGTTCACTAGGAAGCACTTGAAAAACAGGGCTGGTTGTTAAAATGGTTCATGTGAATCTGGGAGTCTCAGATGAGTGTGTGCCAAAATAGTGCCACAGGACAATAGGGAACAGCTTGTGCAGCATGTTAAACTCCAGTGAGTCTGCCGGAAGGCAGGGCTCTGAACTCTGCTTTCTCTGCAGTACTAAATGTGCAACTGTCTGTTAGAGGAAGATAAGAAAACCAAACTCCATCTTGGCAAAGCAGAAAAAGGCCTTTCTATTTCTCCATCTAGAACATTGAGAGGTTTTTACCTGGTATACATAAAACACCACTATTAAAATGTTCCACATAGTCAGAAGCATTCCTTTGCAATCTAGGTGAAATATTCCCAGAGTATCAGCAATTCAGATGCACTGGGACAATGGACAATGGACAATTGGAAAATTAAGAAGGAAGAACCAGGGGGTGGAAATAAACTTCACTGTTCTTTTACATTAACACCTTTGTTACAGAGGCAGTACAAAGACAGTTTTGTTTTGAGCCACTCCATAACTTGTAATTAGCTTTAGTTTCTTCTCCTATTTTTCTCTCCTATGGTCCATGTGTGAAGATTTGAACACCTTTGTCAGTAACAGAGATATTACAGACCAAAATACATGAAAGGAAGAGGGTGACATAGCTTTAGGAAGAAAACAGCTGACCCTCCAGCTGGAGTAACAGACTGAGATCTTGTACAGAGATGCCCTTACAGTCAACTTGATGTACAAATTTTTACATAAAATTAAGAAAATCATTACAGTTTTGTCTCTGAGATAAGTTTTTGTTGACATGTACCACTGTAGTAGTGTATCTTCCTCAAAAAACTTATTTCAATTCTGAAAGTCATGTTGAACTTAAAGGTGTGAGAAGGATTTCAATAGATTGCACTTTGGTTTATTGTTATCCTAAATAAATGCTTCAGAAACCATCTTCTAATCTTGGAAAAGTAAGATATGGTCATTGTAAAACTATGCTGAACAGTTTGTCCTTTGACTTTTTAATCTTTAGACCGATTCTTCAATATTGAAAAACCTTGTTGACTGCATAGATATGAGTTCTGATAATTCAGTTCTGATAACCTTGTCTGAGAGTCCAAGAAGCACTTTCCTCAGCAGAGCAGACATTTTCATGGAATTTTTTAACCTAAAATAACTTTATTTGAACTTGTGTCATTATGAGGAGGAAGCCAGCAGAAAGAGAGCCTGTCAAGTAATATGAATTATGTGTAATCCAAGTTACATATATTGGATTACAAATAATCACAATGAATAGCACATACCTACCTGCCCACATGGCTGTGCTGACATAAGTGTCCTTACACTTCACTTCATACTCCCCCTTCCATTTTTTAGTGCCCTACTTTTCGCTTGTATCTAAAATCAGCAGATAGAGTCTCTGGGCAAGGACCAAGCCTCTGCTCTGTCTGAAACCATTAGGCTGCTCTTGAATGTACGTACATAAATAGGATAAAGTTCTGTGAGGAAGAAGCATCAAACATTCTATGTCTAAATGTTGTCCTTAGATCTAGTAATAAATGGAGGCCTGCAATTCTCTGCTATACTTCTTGGTCTCTCTGCAGTGAATAAAAATTGTATTCTCAACTTCAGAAACAGCTTAAGAACTGCATTTACAAAATGTGTTATGTGTTTATAAAAGACATTAGGACAGAGGCTGAAAATATGGTGGTTTTATTCATATATATCATGGATCTAAATTATGGACATGTATCCATAATTTCTATTATTTTGATGTATAATTGCTGTTTCTTGGTATTTTTTTGTGGTTTATATTGCCAGAAGATCTTGGAAAGAAGTAAAGGTAGCTTCCTGTTAAAGTCTATCTTTGGCATTTGAGGAAAAAGAAAATAAAAATGTAAATTATAGCAAGAAAGGAAAGAAGGTTCTGCAGGAAATACCTGGCTGTACATCCTGTAGTTTATCCTGGAAAACACCAGTATTTAAACTTCTCCATGGACAGCAGAGGCAGCAATCCTACAAAATTAGAAGTGAATTGGTGCATATGATCCAATCTCCTTTGGCATGTGATTATCAGTGGAGAAGGTGTCTTACAAGAGGTTAAAACCTCAAATAGAATCCAGATAGCCCAAGACACTAATAGGTTTTTTCCTCAATGGTAAGCCTTCTTCGCTTCATTTGGTTTTGGATATAAAGGATGCAACTCCTTATTTGGTTTTAGAAAGAAGACTAAATACTCATCATCTGTAAGATCTCAAGTTACTGTGTTTCTTTGATTTTGCTTGTGCCTCTTTTTCTTCAGTGCAATCTTTATCAAGTGCTAATGTTTGCTGGTCTTTTTATTTATGTCCTTGGCAACCTCTCCTGCTGCACAGAAGCTCAAAGTAATCAGTTATATACCTGAAGAGTAAAGATGACCTTATTTTTCTGTGGGAATATCTATTTTGAATGCTGCTGGTCATAATAAAAATTAATTTAAATATGAGAACTTGCTGTTGGCCAAAAAAATTTACTCCCAGATCAGTCTGGGTTTGCTAAAACAGAAAGGAATAATATTCTTTCTGTGTGAAAGCATTTGGCTGATTCTTGCTCTGAAGGACTGTTTTTTTCTTTAAAAGCAAGGGCAAGTTCAGGGGGAAAAAATGGAAAGGAAGCATTAGTCAAACCAGTAATGGTATCTGGTCAGCCTGCAGTGAAGGACGTGACTCCCAAATCACATCAAATAAATACTGTTCATTTCAGAGCCCTCTTCCTTATGCGACACCTCTTTCAGGCAAATGTGCTATCGGGTACTCCCAGTGCATACACCTCATCACCCCTCACATACACCCCAGTTTGTGAAAGCATGTGTGAGGAGTGATTTAGGAACTTGCCTGGGAATAAGTCCACTGATCTCTATCTCCTGCTCTACCCAAGCACTGCAGCACCTGCTGCTGGTGGGTGTGGAGAGGTAAGGACTGATGAAAATAGAGCTAGTCCGAGTCAGGGAGACATACTGTATGCAGGGCAAAACAGATGGAGCAAATGTGGTGGAAGTCCCAAAGACATGGCTTGTTCAATTTCCATTTTGCATTCTAAGTGATTCAACTGGGAGGGAGGAAGGGAAGAGAGCCATATCTCTAACTGCTGACTTTCTTTAATCCTCCAATCTCTTCATTCAGTTTGAAATGCCTTAGTACAACCACAATCCTGTTTGCAAAGGGGCAAAAAGAGGATTTTTAATATAATAGTATACGAAGCAGTTTATGTAACTGCAATTGTTTTCTTTTTCATCAGCTTCATCACCCTGGCTAAGAAAATGAAACAGGTAACAGACTTGGAAGTAACCTAAATACATGTTGGCAGGCAATTGCCCTGAGATTACATCTCCAACCAAGCAAAAATGTTAAACTGTTGTATCCTCTTTCACTAACTTGGTTTCCTTTAAGAGACTTTCCTAGTGCTGGAAATCACACGAACAATTATTTATCTGCAACGTGGAATAACTTCCGGTGCAGCTTTGGCAGCAAAGGACCACGTGAACTTATACAGCAGAAGAGATCAGAAATCTTCTCAGTCTGCTGTTCTGCTTCTCAGTGGCTGGCATAAGATGCTTCATAACAACATCTATGTCCTTTTACTATGAATGCTACCATGAAAGAGATATATGTGAGAATAACAAGAAAAGTATCCTTCTAATTTGTGCCAAATTTGCTGTCTTTGAAAGTCCTATAAGTTTCCTTGCTTTCCTTCCTTCCATATGATGGCATAGTCAAGCTATCTTAACCTAAGCTACACATTATTTTTACACTGTTATTATATACTGTTGCTCTTTTTCAGATTCTGCAATAGTTTGCTATTGACTGTCTATGGAATCGCCCCCAATGCAAACAGCTGTAAGAGTGCAAGTTTCACTCTCTTAATCTCTTTTAGTGATTAAAAGGATGATTGGTTTTTTCATCCTGCCTTGCCAGTTAGTTTGATGACTTATTTTATTTCCACTGTATCTTTTCTAGTGAGATGAGAAACCCACAATTAACTGTAACTGAAAACATGCATTCAACTGAAAACACTGTTTTCCACAGTAATCTCCATTGCCTGCTCAATGAAGCCAGTATCATACTTGGATTTTGTACTGACTGCTCCATGCTGAGCAGACACCACTACTGGGCTGACGATTCATTTTCACTCCTCTGGCCTCTGAACTTCCCCTGACTTTCAAAGTAGAAAGCAAGTACAAATAAGCTTGCCCTGAAGGTTAACAGTTTCAGTCTGGGGCCAGTTGAGGTAGGAAGGAAATCTTACATGTCTCCTCCATCAAAATGCTTTCCTTCTTCTGCTCTGCTTTCTAGACATAGAAATGGATCAGTACAAGTGCATACTGAGTGACTCAGCCGTGCTTGAAGGCAGAGGTGGCACCTCAGGGAACTGCAGCTCAGGTAGATTAAAAGTAGTGTCTTTATATCAGGTAGATTAAAAGTAGTGTATTGAATTGCAAGTGGAGAGAGGAGGTGTTATAAGACATCACTCTCCCTCAGAAAACAAAGTGAAGAGAATGGAAAGCAGGTTTTTCATTCTAGAGGATAAAATGCCTCCAAAAGTTCATCAAGGAACTTCACATGGAATTTCTAAAATGCAGTATTTCATTTTCCCATGGATCTGCTGGTATGCCAACATATCCTGGAAATTACACCACAGTAGCTTATGTCTCACTTTTGTTCAGGAATTTGTTAAACAAGATACATGTTGAGTGATTTGGAAAAATTGTCTGTATGAGTTAAATCATATTTTGTTGATACAGTAGAATTCTCCTCAGGCATGTTTTTAAAGACATTGGAAGGTGAAGAGTGCTTAGCCATTAACTGTAACTGTTCTAATGGCCAATGTTGACAAGAAAAAGGGTACAAAATTGTAAAAGTAATAAAACATGGTAGAATTGGAAAGTTGGATGTGTATTCACCACATCCAGACTATTCTGGTTTTGTGTTAAAGGCTAATGATTAGAATGGAACACAAGGAATCTCATCTTGGTAGCAATGCAGTGGAAGATGAAGTTATATAATAGAATATGATAAGATACAACATCAAATGATACCATCATGATTAAGTTGCAGAGGAACTTCTCAAAAGGGCATGTAGGGATAGGTTTAGAGGTAATGGCTTTAAACTAGCAGGGTAGGCTCAGATTAGATATTAGAAACTCTTCACTGTGAGGCTGGTGAGACACGCCCTGTCCTTAGGAGTGTTCAAGGCCAGGTTGGATGGGGCTTTGAGCAACCTGATGTAGTGGAAAATGTCCCTAGTCATGGCAGGAGGGTTGCAACTAATTCTTAAGGTCCCTTCTAACCCAAGCGTTCCTAAGATTTTATGGAAAGTGTTCATTTGGTAAGATACACGATACAATATCTTATCAAGAACGTGATGTGATAGAGCAAACCAAATGAATGCAGTTTGACTTGCTTTATTTACGTAAATAGTATAAGAGATGGCAATTCACATTTCAGGGCACAGAATTTCCAGGAACTTGAAATATGAAAAAAGAGGGGAAGGAAACAAAACCTCTGCTAACGGTAACTCACAGCACTTCACTGAGAACAGGCTTTGAGGTAACTCCCCTCAGCCTCAACCCCAGTGATAAATACTTCTAGCAATGACCTGCTGGGGAAATACAGCAGAACCCAGAATAAGTTGTGGGGCCGCACTGCACTTCAGCTGGAGTGTTATAGACAGAACTTGTCAGTCTGCAGCAGGAAATAATGCAGTCCTCCCGAGGCACTGCATCCAACAGTATCCCGCAAACTGAGTCCAGATTTTAAAGATCTGAATGGGAATACAAATATGGCTAAACAAATCCTGACTTTCTCAAGTCAGTTCAAAACATTTGCACTTTGAAACAACAGAAAACTCAAGACCTTGTTTTGGAGTTAAAACTGTCATAGAAAAGATTGTGAGTGGAACAAGTACCACTGCAAGCCAATAATTACTAAGACTTGTGAACTCTAGGGGATTAATGATTGCTAGAGGATTCAAAGCCAAAAGATAGAGACAAAATCAGTCATTACAGACACAGGAAAACACTGGACAAGGAAATAATTTCTGACAATATTTGTTTCTGACCTGGTGGAACAACACTCTAACCAGTTTCATATTTCTCAGTTTAATTTCCTAAAGATTTTTTTGGTAGGGGGCCACAGGGGAGAAATCTACAAGTGCAGCTGTGCCAGCAAGCAGTCACAACAGCAGATTGCTTCATGTCTTCTTATTTTGCAATGAAAAATCGAAGAAGTGTTATTTTAGCATAAAGAGAGACAAATTCCTCCTGCTGGAGGCAGAAAGGATCCATTTATTATTCCAAAATCTTGCAGTAAGGGCACTTCAGAGAGCAGATGGGAATCAGAGGTCCTTAGACTCTGCTGCCCTCATGTTGCCTTTAAGTCCCTGGACACAGGGAGACAAAGAGCTCCTTGGCATTGACCCAGTAAGTGTTTCATGTTATTCCAAGGATGACTTGGCTCAGAGGAGTTTCATTTGTTGTGAGTTGCAGTGTAGTTTTTCCCTTTTTTATTTTTTAATATATTTCATTTATTTTCATAATAATGAAAGTCTTTGATGCTTTCCAGAGCAGTTCTTTTCTCATTGTCAGCTTCAATTATGGATATCCTGGGAGTATCTGACATCTCCCTGCAGGCCTGGAGCAGACCTTTCCTAGTGTTGATCCTGGCTGTCACTTGCAGCAATTTTATTCCACTTTCCATACTTAAAATTGGAAATTGCATTGGAAATGAATGGCTGACAATTTGTGGATAAAAATTAGCATTCATTACATTCCTGGCAGTTGTCTGAAAAGTTATCTGGGTATTGTTCCTACAAGCATCTACATGTTCACACCATCAATGTCATGGCAGAGCAGGGTGATTCCACACCCCCTTGCATTTTAGGTATCCAAAGGGGCAGCATTAAGCTGTTTGTGCTAATTCTGGTGCAAACTGGGAACTAAATCCTAGCTTGAGATGAAATTGATTGGATAAAAAAATCAACACCAAACAAATTATAACAGGGTTAGCATTGCCCAGGTGACTGCAAAGACTGTTTAAATCCCATTTCTAGAAGTTAAACTAAAGCAATCTAAGCAATCCAGGCTTGGCCAACACTTGCCTGCAGTCGTGCTTGTAGCTTGTGTTGAACAGTTCGGGGGACGCTTTCTTCGACTTTTCAGATAGGTGTCCACAATCTTATGTGGGTGCGGAGAGGGTAACAAAGTATCTACACCTTATCCATGATGGCCAGGGTGTTCTCCTCTCTGGGGAAGTAGATCCTGCTCCCTGCCCCCTTCTGCCTGGAGACAGCCAAACAGGGGCAATGCTAGCAGTGCTTTTGGGAGCTCTGCCCTCCTGCATTGGAGGAGGATTCCTCCACTGTGTAGAGGAATTAACACTCTGTGCCCTGTTTATCCTTGGACATGTGTATTGGGTCACTGGCAGCAGGGAGCTTGTAGCACTGCTGCCTGGCTGCAGGAGTGTCAGCAACAAAGCACGTTTCGGATGTGGGAGGAGTGAGCCTGCTCATAGCCACCCATACCAGAAATATACCTAGTTTTGGCTGCAACTAGGTTGGAATCTCAGTTATTACAATGATAAGCTCAATGCTACAACTTGTGTATAACTACCCTACTGCTCTTGACTGACAGCTTGTAATGGACTTAGTACTAGTCTTGTCTTTGAGGCTTAGAATAAGAAATACATATATATTTGCTGGTTTGGACTAGCTCATCCACATTTGTTTAGTCTAGCTCTTCCTGAAAGAGGTAATTGTTACCAGAGAAGAAATCTTCAAGTGCCTTCAAAACTACAGTAAATAACTTGCTCTGCAGTCTGTAAGCTCAAACAGCATTTTTCATCTTCAGGTTAAAAATGTAACAGAAAAGCTTGTGGCTTGGGAAAATAAAAATGGGAGTGATGTAAAAGCCGTGTCTGAAATTAGGACAATTTGTTTTCTTATCATATATGGCCTGCTCTGGCTAAAGATGTCTTCTTTAAAATCTGTCGTAACTCTTTTGCCTTGCCTTGCCCAATCAGAACAAAAGAAAAGATGAAATTATTTTAAATGTTAAGACTGTGATCTTCAGTGCTGGCCCTGCTGCTAAAAGTTGAATTCTTACTCAATCCATTAAAGGGCATTGGTTTCCCATGTCATATCTAGTTTTGATCACAGCAAAGAAATGGGAAACAATAAAAACAGGCATAATGTGAAACAGATTTTAGCTTTCTGCTTAATTTTTTTTTTTTTGCATCAGTCTCTCACTTTTGAAAATACAGGAGTTAATGTGGTGATCTACCAAAAAAACCCCACCAAAAAACAACAACAACAACAAAAAAAAACCCCCTCAACAAACAAACAAAAAACCCCCCCAAAAAAAACCTAAAAAAAAAAAAAGAAAAAAAAAGAAAAGAAACACACCCAAACCATTTTATTTCTCTGTTCCTGTAGGAAACCCTTGCCTTTAAAACAAGATGATATATAAATAGCAGTGTGTGGATGCAAAGTAGGTGCCTAAAGTTCCCTATAGTGACTTACAGTATTTAGAAGTGTGGCTTATGAACAGATCAATTTCTAAACAGACTGGGTGAAATTCCCCAGCTTAGTGCATCTCACTTGAAGCATGTGTTAACTAATTCTAAAACATAAGTCAATCCATTCAGGTGAAACTTCATCCATCTGAAAAAAAAAGGGGAAGGGAAGGGAAGGGAAGGGAAGGGAAGGGAAGGGAAGGGAAGGGAAGGGAAGGGAAGGGAAGGGAAGGGAAGGGAAGGGAAGGGAAGGGAAGGGAAGGGAAGGGAAGGGAAGGGAAGGGAAGGGAAGGGAAGGGAAGGGAAGGGAGAAAAGAAAGGCAAGGCTCAGTAGTCAGAGAGTTGTAACTGATGTAAAAAGTGATAATAATCCTAATATGATAATAATCCTAATATTAATGAAACAATAATAATATTAATAAAAGTTATAATAATCCTAATATTATGTCTCCTAATAAACTAAATCAGGAGGCACAAAGCCAAACTGATGTGCCTGATTAAAAAATCTACTCAAGTGGACTACATAAGTGGAGAAATAGGGTTAAGAGATGCAGAGACTGGCATTTTTATTCTACACTATTTTCCTTTAGTCCAGTTTCAAACAAGGTCAAGACTACCACTGTGCTCAGTTTCATACTGCATTAGCAACATCTTTCTTGCAGGCTTACCAAGGCCTTACAAAAAGTTCCCTCAAGCAGAATCAGGCTCTATTCAATTAATTTGCTTCAATGAAGTGCCACATTGTGATGACAAGCAATAAATGGTAAATTAGATCTTTAGTGCATAAATCATACTTAGAAGTGTCCCTCACAGCAAGAGTTCACAGGCAGCACTGTAATTGTGCTGACTGACAAAGCAATGCTGTCCCAGGCTACCAGCTTGCATGCATGGTTATGGTCAATCTCCTGGAAAACTGGCCCTATGAGGGGGAGAGGAGTTGGACAACTTTTAAAGTTTGAAGCAGTGATCAAAATTTATTGTTCCACTGTGAATTCATCTGTCTGTGACTGCCTTGAGTTACTCGGCAAAGGTAAATGAGCCCAGAAAAGAGGGGAAACAGCTGAAAGATATATGTGATTTTTGCAAGTTTTGAGATGTCATTTCACAAACTATAGGGTGGAAATTCAAGGAAATCTTTGTTAGTAAGAGGAAGAAAAAAAAAACAGCCAAAACCTCAAAAACCTAAACAAGACACAGCAGAGGAAAAAAAGGAAGAGGTAGTGGTGAAGGTTGAGGGTTTGCCTCCATCTGCAAACTCCTTCTGAAAGCTGCTGACAGAGCTTTGGCATCTGATCATCTCCTGACTGCTGATTAACATAGCACTGTTTTATATTTAACTCAGGCCAGAACAGGAGGAGCTGGGGGGTGGGGTTGTGCTGCTTATAAGGGGAGCACGGCAGAAACAATGTTCTTCTGTGTCAGTTCCCTCCGTCTCCCAGACCAGCTGCACTTTGATCACTCACGTTTCCTCCAAATGCTTGTTGTCTTTAATTAATTGAGTGTCTCGTGGAAAGCGAGGTGCGGGAAACAGGCAGAGAACAGCTATAGCTACACAATTAAAATACGAACCAAGACTGCTGAGTTTACTGAATGCAAGTGCTGAAGTGACTAATAAGCTTTTTTTTGGTTAATGTTTTGCTCCGAGTACAGATCTAGGAGCAGAGATGCAGGGCATGGATTTTGAGGATGAGAAGTCCAAGAGGTACTGCATGAAGAAAAAGCATGTGGCTATCATCTGTGGAGTCGTGGTTGTTGTAGGACTTGCTGTGGGGCTTGGTGTGGGATTGAGCAGACCTAAAGCTCCAGAGGCAACAGAGCAACCAACAACAGAGCAGACGACAACGGAACAGCCTCCACCCCCAGTGGATTTGGGTCCCTGTCCTTCCAAGAATGATGACACTGGAGACTGGAGAGATTTTAGGCTGCCCACTTATGTCAAGCCTGTCCACTATGATCTGGAAATCAAGCCTGAAATGGAGCAAGACACTTACAGTGGGACAGTCAGTATATCTATTGCTTTGGAAAAACCGACCAGCTCCCTGTGGCTTCACCTGCGAGACACCAAGGTTACAGAAATACCCACCCTCCGGAAATCTTCAGGACAGCAGATTGCTGTGAATGACTGCTTTGAATACAAGCCCCAAGAATACATTGTGATGAAGGCAGCAGCAGAGCTCCCTGTCACTGATGAAAGTGATCCCTATGTGCTCACCCTGAAGTTTCAAGGCTGGCTGAATGGTTCGCTGGTTGGGTTTTATAGGACCACCTATACTGAGAATGGACAGATCAAGTAAAGCAGTTTTATTTATTAAGCTTTCTTATCTATTTTTACTTGCTCAGGCCTGCTCTATTCCTGTTTCAGCTTTTCAGTCTTGTCTCTCACCAACTTACTGACATTTCTGGGCTGTTCTTTAGTTTTCTCATTCCCCTAAGGAGGATGCTGTAGTCAAAGCCCTTTGGCTTCTGACTACTGAATGTGGGCTGGAGAGATGAGGGGTTTGTTATAATTATTATTCTGAAAAACCTTTTCAAACTCTACTGGTCCAAGCTGACCTTTGAACTGAATGGCTCCCTCAAGGAGCTGGAGGGATCAAGGCCTGTTTTTATCTCTCTAGTACAATAAATAGCATACAACTATCACCACTCTGTCCTGTTATCCCCAAGGTAACAGTTTTGGTGTAAAATGTTCTGATAGTTTTCCTGATAGCATACCTCCTTGGTGTTGTAAGCCTGAGGAATATTCAAACCAGAACTTCCCTGTCTCTCTTGCAGCTGGTTTAAATTATATGTAGGAAAGTCTAAACAATTAGGGTCATATTTTACCTTTTTTTTTTTTTTTTTCTGTGCTCCAGCTCTTCCTTATTAATATATAAACAGTTATTGAAAGATTACAAAGTCTCTACCAGTTCAGCTAACCCATTCCACTTACCAGGTTTGTACTGCTTCAAGGTGGAAGCTTGAAAAAGCTATTGCCCACTGCTCAAAGGCTTCTCTTCACAGTTAATGTATGGAGAGGACACTCACCCATTTTCTGATATTTACATTTCTGAAGTGATTTATTCCAGCCTTTACAGCTGGAAGATAAACTTGGCTAGACTTTTACAAGGCCCTGTAGCAGGAACATGGAGACAAACAATGATGTGTTTTCATGGCATTTCTTTGTCCTCCTGGGACAATGGTGTCGTGAGTGAGTCTCATCAGCTCCATTCAGCCACCAACAGGAGTAGCAGCAGTGACAGGCACCAGCGGCAGCAGATCCAAGAGGTAGAGGATAAAGCAAGCATTGATTTTTCCTGTGGAGCAGTCATGCAGGGAACAGCTCGAACACCTGGCAGCTCTTTTCCTCTTGTTTTCCTCCATATATGACCTCAGCACTGCTCTGACTTAAAAGGTGCTTTGGTTTTATACTTTGAGCAGCTTTGGTTTCATACTTTGAGCACCTGACATCTCCACAGCAGTTTTACAGTGCAACCTCCTCACATCCTTCTAAGTTGAGCTGTGTTACTTTTCATTGGTGAAGGATATCTAGATATTAAATGTATAGTCCCAGGTCTGTCACAACCCCAGAACAGCAGGACCGGAACACAGATCTTCTGAGTTGCAGAGGAGAGTTGAGGAGAGGTGAGTGCCTGTCCCTCAAGGCAAGACAGTATAGGTAGACAAGGGCCAAGCATCTGATACCAGTAAGAAAGGAGAACTCTAAAACTAAAGAAAGTATAAAATGTAAGCTCACTTTGACTGTTCCTACTTCTTGAATTGAATGCTGGAAACTGCAATTGCAAGGATGATCCTAGCCAGCAGTCTGAAAACTCTCAAGGCAGAAAGGAGCTTGTGGGTGTGAGTGTGTTAGGCTTGAGAAGGGCTTTAATAAGAATGAATGAATGGTAAATTCTGAAATATTTTTCATGTGATTGAGTTTGGGCAGATTGCTTGTGGGGGTGGCAGAGGTGATGTCCATGACGGTGGAAAGTACAGCTTTGAAAGTAAAGCACCCAACAGCCAAGTTGTTGCTATGCAGCAGAGGGTAGGGGATAGGATGGGGTGAGGAAGGACAGTGAGGGAAGGGTTTTATTACTTATCAAAAATGCATTTTCCCCCAGCTTTCTACTTAAAAACAATGCTGACTGGAATTAGCATTTTTATTTTGCCTTTGCCTGAGGTACACACCATTCTTGGAAAATTTCAACCCAAATAGTTCTGTTGTTGTCATGTTCCAAGCAAATACAAATCAGATCAGGTAACAGCAATGATCAAACAAGTTTGTTAATAGTGGATGGTAAAGAGAAGAGGGCTGAGGTGAGAAGGAGATCCAATATGTAATTCATACTACTCTAATATTCCTTCTGTGCAGTGTTAGAAGCAGCGGCACCTTTAGAGAGACTCAATGACACTGAAAGTCAGCTCCTAGGGCTGAGCTGCTCCCCAGATGTTTATCTCTGAAGGCAAAGGTTTGCCAAAGCATTGCTATAAGGTCTTTGGTTTACAAACTGGGCACATGTCCAGGGTCTGCTGTTGCTTAGATTCAAATATCCCAGCACACTTTGTGGAAAACAGGTAGAGATGTGCTCTGAGATCCTTGAGAGGCTTAGGGAGAAAAATGCCTCATTTGGGGATCCTGTTCAGACAGATCATACAATCCCCATCAGGAAAAAGGTGCTTTTGGACATGCCCTAAAGCAGATCGTGAGATACCTTGGAATCATGACTATTTAAATTGATGTGCATATGCAGGTAGGGAGCAGGAAAGCAGAAACTTTGGAAATGTAGATTTTGGACATAGACCTGCCTAGATGCTTCTGTGGGTTCCCAAATCTAGCCGTAAGCACTTAAGTCCTTTGGTAAAACTGTTCCTCTGTCTGCACATTTCATTTCCCCATTAATGAAAAAGAAATAGCAGTCCTTCCCTACTTTGCATGATACATTACACTTGTATTGTTTTCAGATCTTATGGAGAGGAGCAAAAGAAGAGTCCTTGGCTGGTGTACTGGCTTGTTCAGGTCATTAGTTTCTCTCAAGGAATGTGCTAAAGCCCCCTTGTATTTTTTCCTTAATATTAAAAATAATACAAACATGTCACAGCAGCTGGCTTTGATTTTGCACTACTATTAGTGATGAAGTATGGCTTCCCATTTTTAGGAATTCCCTCTGTTGTCTGTAAGAGAACAAGAGGCTGGCACATGTCTAACAGGGATGTATTTAGGATTTTATTGAATAGACAAGGGAAGAATTTTCTTCTGTATACAAAAGTAACACCTCACACTTCTGATTTTCTTCCTGAAAGAGAAGATTTTCTCAGAAGAAGCAGCAAGTTGGAATTTTAAGGAAGACTAGTAGAAAAGTGCTTTAATTAGTTCAGGGAGGAAGGAAGTCATTTGACACTAACGACTTGTACTTCAGGGGAGGGGTAAAAAAAGGAAAACTCATCATGGTTCTAAATGCATCACTGTTTTATTTTGAGAACAGCTGGATGCAGTCTCAGCCAGATCTTCACTTCTTATTACTATGAGGTTTACAACTGTCAACTCTAGTTCATATTTAATGGTCTGGACATCAAGAAGCCACCAAGCAGTGAAGAAAATCTTATCTAAAAACTACATTATGTCGTTTGAAAGTGAATTACAACATTTCATGTTTCTATTGCCACTTCTGTGCATGCCATAGTCTGGAGTTCTCATCATCTAGCCTATAGGAAGGGTAGTGCTGAAATTTTTCACTCCTAATGTCTGTCTGCCTCTGCAAACATATGAGGATAGATGGATTATCACCTTATAAATCAACAGATGTATCACAGTGTTATCAGTCTGTAGGAACAAGACATAAATGTGTCAAAATACATAGCCAAGTTTTTAACCAATAGCTGTGAAGCATAGCCCTGGAGGCTTGGAGTTAACTTAATTGTGAAATAGCTCTCAAATCCTATGAAAAGTAGAGAGTGACAGCAAAGAATGCACCAAGCAAAAGAAACTCTGTTGAGTCTGAAATGATGTTAAAGTGAATGTTCATTATGCTTTCTGCCCATGAACCTTTGAGCTACTATTCCAAGGAACATGAATGGAGAGAACCCAGACATATTACCTCTGTCAGGCTTGTAAATGACCCTTGCTGCTACAAGTTCCTAATGACCAGTTTAGTATTTAACCGTCACAGGGAAATGCCAAGGGCAACAGAAACACTGAAAAATTGGTTGTCAAGTGAGCTTGTAGGATTGCTGCAGATCTGTAATTTATGATGTACACTTTTAATTACTTTTTGGAAAGAAAAACTACCTTAATATAGTTGGAGCAGCTGTAGAAGTGCTGTCAGAAAATGCTCAACATTCCAGATTAATTGAAGGAGCATCTGTGATCCCTTTCACCATAAATCACTGGAGAATATGCTCTGCCACTGGTGTGGGTCATTAATGGGGGAGCCCGATGTCACTGAGAGAAGCAAGTACAATATGAACGCTCACAACCTTCACCTTATGTTTTTACATGACCCCTATTGTCCAGCTCCTCCAGCTGGTTGTGCATAACTGAGAGGACTTTCTGAACCCCCCAACACAGTTTGCATAGCATCAGTTATGTACTAAGATGTTCACCTGAACTTTCTATGCTTTCTCCAGCAGTTTCACTAATGGAGTCAGGGGAGCATAAGAGCACCAGGAGAAAACTGTATGTGGTAAATGCAGAAAAAGAAAGACACAAGCAGGATGAGATTTATTGGCATTTGCACAGATTCATGGTGTCGCTTCAGGAGATGTTCAAGACCCTAATCCCAAGATATGCTGTAGTGGGTAAACAAGTCTTGGAGTGACTTATTCCTTTTAGGTGATATCATGAGTTCTTTATTTTAGGTGCATAAATCAATGGGAAAGCTCAGCAGGAGGGAGAGCAAAGTTTTCACTATGCATGAGAGGTCATGCCTCTCTTATTGTCTGGCTCTTAAAAATATTTGATGATAAGCAAGTTGCATTAGCTTTTGCTCTGAAACATAGAAGATGTTGATGACAGACAGATGTTGATGTCAGCTCGTGCATTTCTGATGTCACCTGCTTTTATGAATGGATAAATATGCACAAATATTTGTAATTGAATTTCATTTGTGAAATCATTTTTAAAAACACCTAGAAATTGCAGACAAGATTTCAAAGCCATATAATGAAGCCTTGCCAATGTGTTGTTTGTTTCAGGAGCATTGCAGCTACTGATCATGAGCCAACAGATGCACGGAAATCATTTCCCTGCTTTGACGAGCCAAACAAAAAGGCAACTTACACCATATCCATCATCCATCAAGATGCGTACCAAGCGCTTTCAAACATGCCAGTACAGGTATGTATTTCCCAACTGCTGCCTAAGTGCAACAGTTCTGTAGAGCCACCGAAAGGTAATGTGGGTCGTCATGTTCTGGCATGTTCACAGACTCCATCACTCAGGCACTGGAAAACTCACGGTTAATAGACATTCCATGAACAGAACTGGTTGGCTGGGTAGGACTCAAAATGGTGCACCAGCACGCAACATGGCAGCACAGCGTCAAATCCAAAGCAAAAAATTAAACACCTTCTGTGTTGTTAGCCCGCTGACCCTCTATTCAGATATTCTAGGTGAGCATCCCCTGCTGACTATAAATAGATATTGGCAGGTTCTTCAGTCAAACTGGGTAGGCTAAGAGAATGAGTACTCTGAAAGACAGCTGCTTCCCAGATGGAAAGTCTAAAATAATCACTAAAACTGCATAATGGTCCAGAACAAGGGTCTGCTGATCACAATATAATGGCAAAGAATCCTGCTAGCCAGAAAGACTAGGACTATTCTTTTTAATAATGGAGGATCTGAAACCGCATCTGTCAGCTCATGGGTGTGGATATTTGTCATTCCACCATGTCTATAATTTCCTAAATAATCCATTTCTAGGCCTACTGTCAAATTCCAAATTTTGCACGAATTCAATGGCATCAATTATCTACCTCTGGGCCTTCTGGAAGAAGGCTGAATGGCTTTCAGATGAGAGAGTTTCTACTGAATAGTTCAACTGAATGTGTAGTCTATTGTATAATTTCTACTAATAAGTTCTGAAGTGGGAGATAAAGTGCCAAGTTAAAAAAAAAAAAAAAAAAAAAAAAAAAAAAAAAAAAAAGAGAAAGAAAGAAATAAAAAAGAGCTTCCAGCCTCCAGGCTGTTGGCATTTGCATTTTTCCAGTCACTCCCCCACCCAGAAAACAAAGGTCTGTTTTTATTTAGAGTCCCCCAAACTTATTCTCCTAGCGATGCAGCTGAGATATCTATTACCAGGCTGATACAGATGCATCCATACCCTTTGCCCATTTAAAGCTCTGACTCATTGTTATTAAAACTATTTCTATGATACCTAGAAGACCACCAGGCACTTTGATGAACAACACATGAAAACAGGTTGCTGTACCTTTCCTCACAGACCTCAGATAAGTGAGAATACGAGCAAGGAAGTACGGGGATAGTACCATATGTTATCAAGATTTATTGTGTTTTGAGATTTAGTTTACACCTTGACATGTGGACCTTGCCTCTATTATAGAGTTACAATAATAAGCTTGCAAAGGGCTAACTACTGCTTCTTAATTCATTTGCTAAAAAAATAAATACTGATAAGAAAATGTAGATTATGCTGAATTCAGATTGAGGTTTGACTAAGGAATTATAGCAGGGCACTTTTTCATCTGGTCAAGGTCAATAGCTCTGGTCTTAGTAGTGGGAGAACTTTGGGAAAGATCTTTTCTACAGATGGAAATGTAAGAGTTTGTAAAGGCAAGGCATGTGTGTTACATATCCTGTAGTTTGGGTGGTGTGGAGCTTTATAATCAGCATGGCAAAATCAGATCAGCAAAATCAGAATCTTGTACATTTCATTTGCATTTTTTCACTAGAGTTCCTTCAATTTTTTTCTACTCAAGTCCTGGCTTTGTTGAAATAACAGAAGATATCAAAATAGAGTCAAAATGGGTAAAATAATGGAAAATTAGATTGTGAATACCTTTTTGAAAATGGGCTATATGTCTGTGAATATGTGTTTTTGCTCATGGAGTCATATTACCTGTAACATCAACTGTCTGTGCTTTATTTATATTGTGTTTATAACAAATCTCATGAACTGCTGTATCTCTAGAAGGCTGATGTCTTTTATATGCTTTTGGCTTTTGTTCTAGTTAAGTTCGTCATCCAGTCAGAAGCACAAAAATTTTCAGACTATAGCAGAAAAGGAATAGAAGAAATATATGTTTAGAATAGAACCATAGAATAAGCTGAGTTGTAAGGGATCCATCAAGAACATCAAGTCCAACTCCTGGCCCTGTGCAGGACACCCCAGGAGTCACACCATGTCCCTGAAAGCATTGTCCAAATGCTTCTGGAACTTTGTCAGGTTTGGTGTTGTGACAGCTTTCCTGGGGACCCTGTTCCAATTTTCACTCTTTGGGTGAAAAACGTTTTCCTAAAATCAAACCTAACCCCCCCCCGCCTAAACTTCATGCCATTTCCTTGAGTTCTGTCACTGGTCATGGGATAGAAGAGATCAATGTCTACCCCTTCCTATTTAGTATTGTCAACAAACTTAGAGGAAAAAACATCTGGAAAAATCAGGATTTTTAAAAAAAATTATTTGGAAAATAAAAACTATGATCAGCAGTAAATTTTATGTATATTTAGGCAACCCACCTAATAACCTAACCCACAATTCATTTGTATTTGAATTAGTTCAGGATAGATTCATTAGACTGGTCTATATCCCAGGTAGCATCCCCGCATCATGACTTAAATACGTGATGCATGTATTTAAGAGAGGGGAGAATTCAGTCTCTTCCCTTCTCTGTCCAAAGTGATGTTATTTTATGCAACTATTGCAAGAACAAAACACAGCATACACCAGAAAATTCCTGTTGGCAAAATTTCTGTGCATGTAAATGATTTCAAATCCCTGATGAAAATTAGAGCAAGGTAAACCTCTTTAGTGCCAAAAAAGCAAAGCACCATTTCATGTATTGCAGAAGAAAAATACCTTGTCTGTTTTCATGCCTTCAGCAATGAAATGCCAGAAGAGGTGGACCTGGAGAGGTGATTTGTTGCTCCTATGTAGTTGCAGTCTTCATACAAATATTGTTCTCTTAAGCATGTGTTTGCAATTTCAAAAGTCAATTTGATTATTTTTGCATTTCTGCAGCAAACTGTACAGCTCGGTGATGGCTGGAATCGAACAACTTTTGAGAAGTCAGTCCCCATGAGCACTTACTTGGTATGCTTTGCAGTGCACCAGTTTGCCTGGGTAGAGAGAACATCCGCAAGTGGAAAACCTGTAAGTCCTTCTGCAGCCTGAACGTGGTTCAGATGACAGATGTGCCTTGATTTGCATTTTTTCTTTAAAATCTCTTTTTATACAAACAGGGACATATTTGTCCTTTTCCTGTAGCTTACTTTATGCAGCCTATTTTATCAGATTATGTGTTCCCAGTGGTCCCTCTGACCTTGACTACATACAGTGTTTTGCAGTCCTTCCCTGTCTCCTATCTTTGTGAGATCCCAGTTAGTACCTCCCATATGAGCACGCAGGTGAGGAAGGAGCACTCTTTCCAAACTCATTCCTGACTTGAAGCCCAGTGCCTGAAGGAATGTACAAGTTAGGGGGTACAGGAGAGTCACAGGCCATGAATACAAATACTTTATAGTTTTCTGTGAGTTAAAATTGCACTTGATATTATTACAGCTGTTTAGACATAGGACTACAGTGCTATGTGCCATTATGTACTGGTTTGCTTTATTTTACCACAGTGGCAACAGGCAACTGCCCAATGTAAGTTCTGTAAAAATAGGTATAGAAGTGAGTGTCTGCCTAAACAGGTGGATATTACATAGATCCCCTAATGAAGCAAATAGGTTTGAATCTGAACCTATTAAATTAAAATAGCTCCTTTATTTAGATGCAGCAGGCAGGCCAATCCATTTCTTGCTTAGATTCAAATCTCCTAAAGGTGTAGCTGATCAGGCATAAAGAGATCATAAGACACTGCATTGAATCACAAACTGAAATCTGAAATCTGAAATACAACTTGCCCCTCAACAGAAACTCCTCATTTAGCCTAAACCCAGTCTGGGATACTCAACCTGCTGTTGATTGTTTATTGGTTTAGATTTTTTCCTTATCTGATACAGAGAGTGATCCCGGGGGCTGTATGCCCTTGCTTCTTCCCCTTCCTTTCCCGTTATGTAACACAGGGTCTTGTCGTTAACATGAGCTGGCAGTGGTTTCCTTGATTTCTGGAGACAAGGTCACAAATGGACAGGGAATCTAGAATAAAACCACAGCCATTCTACTGTTCCCTTAGCAAGTTAGCTCTTCCTTAGTTGCTTTAACCAAAAAAGTTCATCAGCGCCTTCCCTACTGAAAGCTGTTCACTGGTGTCAAAATCTGCCTCGTAGAAATCTCCAAAGTTCTGATTCAGCTTTTAGCAAAGACTTCCTGCCACAGGACTGTGCTGAGGCCTCCCTCTGTGCCCTTGCTAATGTCATGCTGGATGCTTATATTCCTGCTTGACAAATAACTAAAGCTAAATTACACTTAGACAAGCAAATGGAGCCTGGTTTGAGATACCGATGTAATATTCTTAGTTCTCTGCTGTTTGGCTAAGTAATTCACAGGAGTACATTTTTAGGCCACCCAGTCACACAATTTTGTTAACCAACTGCTCTTCAACATAGCTGGTCCACTCATTATCAGAGACAGCAGCTTGACTACTTGGTCTCACTAGAAATACTCTATAGTTCAGTTCCTTTAAAAATCAAATTTTTTCTAGATTTTTGTGCAGAACATAGTGCAGTAGGAAAAAAATGTACTGAAAAAGAGTGTAACACTGTTTTCTACATGCAGAAGTTAAACATTTACTAATTGTCCATGCCATGCTCCAGAGTATGGCCCTGAGGTCATTATATTTTTTTTTTTCCCCAAGGAAAACAGTACAGCCCACAATGTTCCTGACCGGTTGTAGCTTTTCTAAATAGAAGGGAGTGTTCACTCAAATAGGGTAATTAAAGTGTGTGTGTGTAGACGCAGGGGTATTCGTGTCTATACAGAGGTTGCCTGAAGAAACATCTTCTAATTCAGGCCTATGTAACTACATATTTTATTAAAGCTGTTCACTAAACAATGTTTGAGGACTTGCCTGCACTAGAAAACTTGGAGTTTAAGTGAGGTTAAAATCATAACTTTCCTTTCTCTTAACATGGACATAGTTTTACCAATATAAAATACATGCAGAAGATCCATCACTAAAAATTATCTTTTCCCCAGGGAAGCGAGACTATCTTTAGGATTTTTAATCATATATATAGAAAGTTATTCTTCTAGCCTTTCCAAGGCTTCCTGTCCAAGAACTTTGAAGACCAGCTGAACAAAGGTATTTAAATTCACCAACTACTGAAAAGAACATTCCACAGTTTGCTGTGTTAATTTCTAACAATAAATCCCTCATTCAACAGAAAGTATCCACTTGATCCATAAATTACTTTCATAAACAACATCAAGAGCATACAGCTCACGTGACACAGTAAATGATTCAAAAACTCTGCCATTCACTCTGAAAGCCCTAACGAAGACATTAATGAAATGAGTGGTGGGAAATGTGCCCACAGCCGGAAACAATGCTCCTGAGCTGATTACCTGTCAGGTACCAAACGTCTGGTTTGGAAAATCACAGAGGAGATTATACAAATGAAACCCAAAGTCAGTTCTAGTGCAGGCCGAAGGTTTTGGAAGCCATTAATATGGATAAGCTAGGGGACTGAAGACTGCTAAATTGGGTAAAGAGCTTACAGAAGTGGAAATTGCAGATTGTAATTTGCAAACTGACCCTGAGGGAAATCCCCTGGCTGGAATGTATTCCTGATTGAATTTCATAAGCTTTTTTTGGTTTTGTTTTGGGTTTAGTTTTTCTTTTTTTGGTTTTTTTTTTTTGGGGGGGGTGGGGGGGTTTGTTTTCTTTTGGTTTTGTTCCAGATTTATTTCTGAACACTTTCCATCCTCCCCTCTCATTGGAGGAAGTGTAATTTATAGTACTGAAATCAATGTGTTTTCAGGCTCCAGAAGAGTTCCTGGAATAGACCAGCTCCTTTGCTCAGCTTGGGCTCTAAACTCCTGGCTGTAAGACAGTACTGAAGGAGTAAACAAGCCACACCAGTGCAACAGATGAATGTGTCCCATTCATAAGAGTCATGGAGCTGGCAAAATGAGATAGATCAGTTTTCCTAAAACCAGAAACTTCACTGCATATAGAAATCTCTTATCCACACTGGAGATTTTCAGGGGCGGGGAAGAGAGCAGACTACATACAGGTCCAACAGGCTTTGGGACAGAGAGAGCAAGGGAAAGATCCCCAAAAGTCTCCTTGAATTCTGAACTCAAACTTTGCCTTCACAATGTGAAGATAACTTCTCAAAATGTTTTTTTCAAGTTACAGACCTCCTCATAATGGGCATGGGTGCCATAAAGATTCTAGTTCTCCAGAGCTTGTTTCCTACTGCTTGACAGCCATAGCCAAAGAGGTACCAGGCACCAGGTTTCAGGGATAGAAAGGTCAACATTCAACACATCATTTTTTGCATTCATATATAGAGGAGGAGCACAGAAATGGTCACTCATCACACCAAACATGCCAGAGCTACCAAACATGCCAGTTTTCCCAGATTCACCTGGTCATAAAAGAGAGAACTGATTTTTGCCTATGATTTCCTGGGATGCAGCAGCCTAGAAGGCACCAAAGCTGTGGCTGTGTGGCCCAAGGTCCTGGTCAAACAGCCACTCAACCTGCATGGGACAGCATGTCTGGGAAGGGTCACAGATCTAGTAAATGCATGCTCTTCAGTGGGATTGAGGTCTTCAAACATAAAAGGATAAGAGGAAACCATGATGATAGTACATAGGAAAGGTAAAGGTACAAAGAAGTTGAATAAAATAAGGTGCTATGGGCTTCTGACACATTTTAATACAGATGTGCTCCTCCAGATTGATCTGATGGGATCAGTCAAGATCAGAGAACTGTTCAGAACAAATGGATCCCCTTTGACTGTGCTTGCCCAGGTTTCCTCCTTGGGAAAACCAGGCCATGGGAAAGTAGGGGCTGGTATGTAACCAGGCCCTGCTTGAGGCTTGGCCATTGTGAGCTTCTGGACATGGGTCTTGCCAATTTTAAAATTCAGACAAACAGTGGAAAGTGTGCACATGTTGGCTTAGTATCTCTTATGTACAACACTTGAAAAACTTTGTTGAATAAATGTGATAGGGAACAGAATTCAGCATTCAGACCAGTCTCAGAGAAAACCTGCAGTGTTATTGATATGTATGCTAAATGCCTTTTCAGTGTTAGACACCTGATTCCTCTTAACTGAAAACTTTACTGATTGTCTCTCTGTATTTTACAGCTGAGAGTTTACGCCCAGCCACAGCAAATACACACGGCAGAATACGCAGCAAATGTAACAAAAACTGTATTCGACTTCTTTGAACAGTACTTTAATTTAAGCTACTCTCTTCCAAAATTGGGTAACTATGAACATTTATATTTGTCATTTTGTTAGTTCAGTGTTATGATTATATTGCTCCTAAAGATATCTGTGCTTTGGTGGAAAACAGCATGAAAGCATTTGGTTGCTAACTGCTGATAATTATGTCAGGGTGTTTTAAAACTGTACCAGTGTAGTTCAAGATGTTTCTAAATGTCATGATGGATGAGTTGGTCTCAGTCACTGTTTTATTGCCAGTTCTCACAGTTCAGTTTGCTGAACTGAGGAACTGGTCCTGGCTTGTTTATTTTAAAGCATCTTGTGGAAAATCAAGGCAAGCATTGGTGTCCTCAGCAAAGGACCATCATGAGTTAAAACAGAGCCAGAAGTTTCAGAAAAATATGTACCACTTCAATATGAACTACTGGACAAAAGTCAGCAGTGAGATAAGTGAAGATGTAAACTGCCAGAGAGTATGTCATATTATTTATTAACCTTAGTGCAAAGTGGGTGTGTATCCACTTCTTAGAAAAATTAATGTTCTCAAGCATCTAATTTGTAGTTTCTGCTGCTGGGCTAAATAAAGATCTTGGACGAAATAAGAGCGGGCATGCTCTGAAATTTTGCCCATGGTTACAAAACAAGCAAAGAGAATGTAGTGGGCATCCTTTAGCTTGAGATATTTGGACTCTGCATCTGATTCACGCAGTTTAACATGCACAGTAATCAAGCTGGGAATGCAATCAGAGTTTTGAAAATTCTCCTTCCTAAGACCTTCAAAGAGGTAATTCAGTTAGTTCATGAACTTAAAAGGATGGAAAAATGCTAGCTGCAAACAAGTCAAGACAATATGGGGGGGGGGGGGGAAATCCCCAAAACTTTGAAGATGATTAATAATGCTGTGCAAACCTTTTGTTGGCTATTTGTACCTGTACCTATCAGATTAACCTACGTTACTTTAACAAAAGCCTTATACCTCGTCCTTTCAAAACAGCACCTGAGTTTACTGTAAATATGTTTGCACTCCAATGACAACTGAATTAGGAAAACCAATACAATATATTGTTCTTTCGCAAACTGGTCCCCAGTAATAATAGGTACTATATCTCACCTGTGCTTTATATTCAAACTTTCACTGTCAAGAAAGCCTGATAACTTTGCCATGGCAGCATCTGAATAAAGGCCTGTCTGTGTGACAGGATGGACTAGTATCCTCAGGTCACAGGATAGATACTTTTGTAGAGACTATAATGTTTTTCCCAGAATGTCTATTTGTTGGATCCCTAACCTTGACTTGCTATGTTGTTCCCTCATTATTAGAAGTTATCTAGTTCAAACCTGATGAATCAGATATGTTTCTGCATAATGGTTTATTTAAATATTGTATTTCACATTGATTTATGGCTTCTGTCATTACCTTTCTCCTTGTATCCTCCTTTTGACTGTCATTGAAGCCCTTGCCAAACTATCAACTTTGATTCCGTAATCATGTTGTTTAATTTAAAATAAGTAATTCCTATCTTCTGTTGGAGTGAGATGAGTGGTTTTCATTCTATTCAGTTTTAAATCCATTTGTACTTTTTCACTAACCCACATAGAAAGCCTGTGGTCATTATTGCTGAAGAAAATGCCAGTTCAGTTGAGTCTGCAATTCTCATTTAAACTTGTATTGATTACTGACCATAAATGAGTGACCCCCACAAATTGCCAGGTGTAGAAGCAGATGTTGTTCACTGCATGGGGGATTTACTTCAGTTAACATGTCAATAAATATTTTTAATGCAACGGTGTGAAAAACAATGTCTTGCCTCATTATTCTACAAATAGTTTCAGGAGGTTTAGTGCCTACAGCACATCCCCAGACAATAGCATTAATTTCTGGAGCCAAAATTAAGTAATGTATGATATGCACATTCCCAGGACATGGCATAGCATCACTTCCCAGGACAGATCCTCAGCAAGTGCAACTGATCCTACCTCTGTTAATCTCAGCAGATCCAGGGTACTTGCTTTAGGCCAGTTGTCTTCTTGAACACAGATCATAGCCTGCAGTCCATAGTAGTAAGCCAGAATCACAAATGGTAAGCAAAACAGGCTGTAAATACACAGAGAGAGGAAAAGCTAGTTGATTTAAAGGATCCAGTGGTAATTGTTGTCTCTTTCTTTTAATGCAGATAAAATAGCTATTCCAGATTTTGGGACAGGTGCTATGGAGAACTGGGGGCTGATCACATACCGAGAAACAAACCTGCTGTATGATCCTGAGGAGTCAGCCACATCCAACAAACAGAGAGTAGCTGCTGTGATAGCTCATGAGCTCGTTCATCAGGTATATTTTAGGACATGAGTCGCTTTTACAGTGTTTCAAATATATAGTCACAACATTTTAATCTTGAAAATACTGTCATTAACTTAATCTCAGGATCTTCTACATGTGCTCAAAATCTGATTGCAAAATATCATGTTAAAACAGATCCCTGTTAGAGTTTTAAAATACCACGACTACTGCCTTGGAATTTTTCTCAGGAATTAGCTGCTTGGGCCCAGACTGTCAGCCAGTTTATGAAAATCTGTCTAAAATGTCTTAGAGAAACTAATTTACGTGTGCAGATGTCTCTTTTGGGCAGGCAAACAAGAACAGTTACACACTGTGGAGGCTGTCTGAAAACATATCCTTAAAAGCAGAAATCATCAAATCAAGAGAAAGAAACTAAAAATATTTTCAGTGGCACATGAATCATTAGCAATCTCCCAAGTAATATGTAATTTTATAATAAAAGTGATATTTTAACACAAGGCAAGGCCGTCATTCCTATTCAAACCCCAGAATTATGATAATTTTCATCTGGCAGTAGGAAGAAAATAAGCAAATCAATGTTCTATATGCAGATGTGAGATACTGAAATGTACATGTACTATTTATCTAAACCTACATCTTTATTTTTATAATTGTAGTGGTTTGGAAATATTGTAACCATGGACTGGTGGGATGACTTGTGGCTAAATGAAGGATTTGCCAGTTATTTTGAGTTCCTGGGAGCAAATGCAACAGAACCAGATTGGAATATGGTAATTATTTTTGCCTTGTGGAGGGTTGGCGGGGCTGGGAGGAACATTTTGGAAGGGAGTAAAATTTAGACAAGGATGATGAAGATTTAAAGTATATTTATAGAAAATTAACATAGTTTGGTGCAACATAAAGAAAAAGTTGGTCTAAGTTTTTCACCTACCTATGTTATGGTCTGAAGCTAGTCAAAGTAAACTTTGTGAAATTTCAGTCTGCAGGGAAGAGTCATTCTTTTTTAACCAGTGAGTCAAGTGTTTGGCTATTATGGCAAATAACACCTAGGTGGGCTCTGAACAGAGCCTTAACAGTTTTGCAGGATTGCCTAAAGGTCTAACTCTGAAAGATGGAGATTTTGCTGTATTTATTTAGTTGGGCTGTACTCTCTTCAGCTGGGA
The DNA here is from genome assembly GCF_015832195.1 of Motacilla alba alba. Taxonomy (NCBI): domain Eukaryota; kingdom Metazoa; phylum Chordata; class Aves; order Passeriformes; family Motacillidae; genus Motacilla; species Motacilla alba. The sequence continues at coordinate 45,678,004 of NC_052019.1, read as the reverse complement.
CTTAGGATTGCTATCTGATCTGGTAAGGGTTGGGAACCTGGGCCTGTCTCCACAGCTTGAGCTATTATCAAGGAAAATAGTGGACTCCCATTCAGCTTCTGCCAGCATTGTAAGTGTCCTTTCAAATGCTCCAACTCAGACAATCTCTGTTCTGTACAGTGCAAAAATAGGTAGTGACAGTGGATAGCCGAAGTGCTAACTGTGCCAGCTCCAGACACTTTAAGGGAGTTGCAAAGTTGACCTTAAATGGGCATTCTATTCTGTGAATGAAGGGAGTTTTCTTGCTCCTTCCTTCCTCCCCTCCCAAACAGATGTGATGGTACAGAGCATACATATTTTCCCCAGCTGTCCAGGTATAATGAGTTTCTGGGTGCTAAGACATATACAACATATGCCAGTGGAAGGGAGCAGAGTAGGTTTTAGTGTAGGCTGAACCTGTTAAAATCTACTATCTCCTGAGCCTAGTGACTTTAGAAGCAGGCAGTGCCTACTTGCTGCTTTCCCTACCTCTCTCCCTGCAGAGAGGCTAAGAACAAAATAATTCCCTGGGTCACTTTTATACTTTAAAGTAGAAGATCTGTGGTCCTAACTATGTAAGAAAGAAAACCTAATTACTGAGTTTAAAACATAAAAGTCCTTTTTTTATCTAGATATTATGTTAATCTAAGGTCTAAGACGTTTCAATGCTATCCTTGTGAGTATTAGAAGAGGAAATCTAAATTGAATTTTAGTCTTTTTTTTTTTTTTTGGTCAATATTGATTAGGAAATAAGGGGATTTTAACTGCTGGCTACTTAATCTTTTTTTTAAAAATTCAAATCAATTTAAAAAAACATTTAAGCCTGCCTCCTTCTTCCCTCCCTCCCTTCCTATCCAGCTCCTCTTTTGCAAGAGGAGGCCATGATGCTTTGTAAATATTGTCACGCTTCTGAAATTGGTAACACAGGCTACTCTTTTTGCCATACTGGGGGCAAGGGAGGATGGGATAGGTGTGTCTGTGTTATGATACACACGGGAAAACAGGATCTGAAAAAGGCCATTTCTCTTAGTTAAGGAGAAATTGTATCCCTCCCCTCTCAGATGTAAAGCAAGAGTTTGCAAGTCCTTCTTTAGAGGCATGAAATTTCATTCTTTTTTAAATTGCCTGGAGAAGTTGAAGTTCAGGCTACTTATTTGAGAAGTAGGCATATACTCCTGCCTTTGTTTCCATTCTAATGTTCTCTCTTTCTCAGCCTGAACAGGTTTTAATTGAGGATGTGCTTCCTGTCCTGAAGGATGACTCTTTGCTCTCTTCCCACCCCATTGTAGCCAATGTGTCATCTCCAGCTGAAATCACCTCTGTGTTTGATGGGATATCCTACAGTAAGGTAGGAGACCCTTGTGTTGTGACTTTGGATGCAAAGGAAGGGGCAACTTTGGAGATAAAAGTCACGGGTGCTTATAATCAGGACTCCCAACTCACTTGAGCTGTGTCTGTGCAGATCTTTGTTCTGGGACGTTCCCAACTGCAGTCAGTGACAATGCAGTTAAAAGCAGCTGTGAGAGGAGCAGAGCGGCCAGAGCCTCGTCGGACAGTGCACACCATGCAGGCCTGCTCACAGCATGCAGTGATGCAGGCAAAGCACAGTGTCACTGGCCTCTGCCACTAGAGTGCTAGGTTTAAAATTAAACTGAACCAGGTACTAATCACATCCCTCTCCCATCACCTCATGCTGATGCAGTCCAGTTATGTCAAGGCTCATAATCTAACACAAGGGTAGAGGGGGCAAGGGCAGATGTCCAGGTATCCTTTCTGTCACTTCTCCATCATGCCTGCAGGCCAGCATAAGTAACTTCTGTTTTGAGGAAGCAAGGCAGGGAACCAAGGAGTGAAAACAGGAAAGTGACTTTTTATCTCAAGTTGCTCACAGTATCCTAGCCACCCAAAAAACCTCAGCAAACATGGGCTACACCAGCCTCTACTGGCAGTGGCTTAAATTGGGAGATAAGTTAGCTAGACATTTCACTGAAAATTATGGAGCTCAGGAGTGCATTGGAGTACAATAGTCCAGTAGCCCAGGAGGTGGTAGCAGATAATCCGTTAAGCAGTTGATAAGATTTGTGCTCATTCCATCCCAGAGTGTGGCAATGAGGACTTGTGCCTATAAAGATTCCCTAAGGAGCTAGCTGGAAGGATACCTTGGGTCTGCCTGAGCAGAGAGACACTGGAATGCTGGAGTCATCCAACCACTGTTGTGACCAGGGCACACAGAGGCCTTCGGGAGCCCATGGCCTCTGGTAGTACCTGCTGTGTAGGGCGGCAGCCTGGAGATCAGTGCTTGTGGGAAAGTGCTGTGAGGTCCAGAGTGTGAGGGACACCAGCAGCCATGCTGAGGATCATCACTTTGAAGACCCTGCCTAGGGGGCTAAGGCCAGCTTCTCTCCCTCCATATCAGATGTAGCCAAAGCCACTTTGTCTGTAGACAAGCCTTAGACTTGGAACAAAGCAGGTGTCCCCCTGAATCTAACCAGGGGAGTCTCTTGACTCAAAGGCCCCAACAACACTGTTCCCTCCAATTGTTTTCTGCAGTGCATTAAGAGACAAGCCCAAAGAAACACAGGGGAAAACACCCCTGTCACTCTTCTCCTCAACCAGCCATCTCCCATGCTGCTTCTGAACCTGATGCACCATATTTTTATTGGCAGCTTCTTATATGACTCTGTCAGTGTTCCCTATCTGATGCCGTAACACACTTCCACTGAACACACAAAATCCAGCATTATTAAATACTGCTTGTTGCTTTCCCTCCAAGCTCCCATTATCAGCTAAACATACAGCATATATTGCATTGACTTCAGCTTCAGCTGTGCTACAGTCTTTAACTGTAGATACTACTTTTATTAGCTAGACTTGATCCATCCATTTCCATCAGTTTTCTGTTTTCAGTTGTTAAATCCTCTATCCAACAATACAACCAGTATTTATTGCATCATAAATGCCTCACAGTCAAACCATAAACCATGCAAAAACCTGCATTGTGTAACAGTTTTTAAATCAAACTAACAAAAGTCACGAAATATACAGAGCTAAATCAAATACTCTGGATCAAAATCTATTTTAGTGGTGAGCTAAGTAAGACACATACTTTTGCAGGGTCTGTAAAAACAATGGAGAAAAAAAAATCCTAGCTTTTACTCATCTCTTTGGGCCTAGATAATTACGACATGAACTCATTTTTTTTTAAGCAAAAACACTTGAGGACTTGTGCATTGTTTGGGAACAGTTTGCTTGGGATATAATTTGGCTTGGGTTATAATTTGGCTTGAAAGAGAAAGTCTTTGTGTGGATTTAGCTCAAATTACTGTTGGTATTTATATATAAATGTGTGACAAAATTATCTTGTTTCTTTTTGGCTTTATTTTGGCTCCTCTTTTGTATTTTTCTTTTAAAAACCATTTTCTCATGGTAATATTCATCACTAAACAAATAAAGCATCATTTGGAATGCTCTCTGTTAGTCTTACCAGAACAACCAGAGAGCTTATCTAATCCTAAGACCCTAATGAATTGCCTAAGGGTCCGTGGAGTCATTGCAGCATATTCTGTATGAGATCCTTTAACTGCTGTGAGATGGATAGGGCATTATATGCCTAGGAAAGCTCTACTAGAGTAGAGCTGGTGAAGTAAACAATTAATGTACATAATTGTTTTAATCTGCTTTTAAAAAGTATTTGCATCTCATCTCTTTCCCAGTTTAATCCTCTCTCTTATTTTGAAAGGTTTTATTAAAGTAACAGTGATTTTTTTGTCTTAAATAAGTTCTGTTAGAAATTTGCTCTTGGACCCCCATATTTTTGGAACTTCCCAACTACAGAAGTTTAGGATTAATCTTCCACATTTCTGCCACAAACAAGTCTTGCCACGTACTTGGCAATTACTATGAAATTATGTGGGTGTTGATAAAAGACTCCCCCCTATACCCCCATCAGGGAATGTCAGCTAGTCAAATTAAGGTCACTTTCCTGAGCCTCCCCAAATAGTTGTAAGAAAGGGAAGTTATTAAAATACTGCTGTTCCTATAATCAGTGATTTTTGTTAGGATGAGTTTTTCTCAAACACACTCCATCATGGACTACAGAGGAATGACAAGAGAGGGGGGAAGAGACTGAAAAATAATAGTAGAAAGTGCAAGTGACTAACTATCCATTACAATTAAGGCAAAAGAAGTCTCCACTGTAACCAAATGCATGTATAAGTGTGTATTTGTACTTTGGCTTTTCGTATAAGTGGGAGGGGATGGCTTCTGAATGGTGATATCAGAAGTGGCTGAGAGACAAAGCTGAGGAACTGAGGTTCCCTAGTGCATACTTGTGGCCTTATGATCACCATTGATCATTAAAGCAGCTTTAGGATGACCACTAATGGATATATGTTCTAAATTTTACTGAACTAGTTTTGAACATATTCCATGGCAAACACATCAGATTTCTGTATCAGAAAACAGTCATCTGCTGACCACCTTGACTCTCCAACAATAGTCTAGAAAGCAGTTTGAGGCATATCTGTTTAAACAGTCCCTCTGCCATGACTCATCTTGTTGTTATTCTCAGACACATAAATAGAGGAAACAGGATTTGCTGAGAATTCAGATAATATTCTTGTTTTCATGGGACAACTGGATTTTTAAACCATTCATAGCATCAGGCTCTCAACTGCCCCTTGATTTAGCTCAGAAAATGAAAACATGCTAATCCTAAAATTGTATTTTGCATCTTAGATGGAGTTTGCATTCCTTTTTTTTTTCTTCATCATTTTATGTACACTCTGTTCTTTGTTCTACATGGCTCTTCTACTTCTCTCTCCTGTCTTCCATTTGTTTCTTTCTTCTTTCAAGGTCCTAATTGTTGTTTTTTTTTCTGTTACTCCCAAGTTAGTAACTTCTCTGATCCCAATTCTACCCTGCTTCAGAGGCCAGAGCTCTTACACTAGTCCTCAGCAAATCTGATTCCTTATCCTCAGATGGCCCACCCAACCTGTATAGCCCTTGACTTGCAGCATTTTTAGAGTTCCCTTCCTGTTGTGTGTTCATCTGAAGTCACTGCCTCTCTCAGGCTGTTCCCCTGACAGGGGTAGCCCCCAGCTGCCCTTGCCCCTGAAGTGTTCTACACAAAACAGGGAGCCCTGCTCACATCAACTGGTAGAGTGGAAGGACAGTAAGCTGCAGCAGCAGGGTTCAGGAGCTGAACATAGGAACAAGTGTCTGATCACAACTAAAGACTGATTCTCACATCCAGATTTAAGCTCCACCAGGTATGCTTGCTATCCCACAAAGGAAGTAGAAAAACCACTTCCTTAGTCTGATGGATGATTTTTTTTTTTTTTTTTTTGCCTTATAAAATACTCATTCCTATGTTGCCTTTTAGATGAATGAAAATCATGTTAGAGTAGTCTGGATTGACCTTCTCCCCTTTCCCTTTGTCCTCAGGGTGCATCAATCCTCAGAATGATTCAAGACTGGATTACACCAGAGCTCTTCCAGAAAGGCTGTCAGGTAAAAGTGGCACCAAAACCTGCCAGACATACAGCTCATCTTCACGTGACAGTAGCAAAGCCATTATTCAAAAAGTGAATATCAGAGATCCTGGTATTGGTAGCAAAAGTACTTAGTGGATTTCAATACTGAGTGGACAACATGGAGGGGAAGAAGTTCCATGCTCCCACAAAAGCATGAATGTGAACTGTATAAAGATTTGATAGCCACACAGTGAGGACCTAAATCCCTGACAGCTTTTAGTGGAAAAAACTCCTCTACCCCACTGTTATCCTGTTGTCAACTGGAATCCCCTCATTCTGCTGTAAAGTGTGTCTGCGGCTTCCTATGGCCACGATCCTCCAACCCACACAAGGCTGATGTGTAGGGATCTTAGAGGCATCAGCTCATCTGTGCCCTTATGCAGGGACATCCAGCCCTAGAAAGCGAAGGTAATAGGGAGAAGAAAAGAGATACATTGCACAGTTCATAGTCCTTTCTTGTGGAGGAAAATCATAGTGCTACAAAATGACAAAATGGAAGAAAGGAGCCATCCCAGAAGGAGAAAGTTTGTCTGTCCTTTATTCTGAACAGACATTGGTAACAAGCATTACAGTGGAGGCTTACCACATTTGTTCTTATTTCCCTCTCTCATGAAGAGTACATTTATGAGCTGCTACAAGATAGTTGTATTTTCCTGTACTCCCCCTTTCACTTAATCAGAACAGTTACCAAGATGGGAAAATACAGCCACCTTGTCTTCAAGAGCCTAACCCTTCCCTTCTGCTCAGAGCCTTCAGGAGCACTAAGGTAGGCAGCTGTAGCCAACAGCGAAACAAACAGCACCATCTACTGACTGAACACCACCGGGAGCAGGTGACAGGGTAGGAAAACCCCTGCCAAGCAGCCAGGGAAGACACAGGATGGGAATAAGGTTTAGGGATTGCAAACTCTTTGCTGAACACCATTATTCCTTGTAACAATCATTTTGATCAAAACTTAGAGGTGAATACACTTTCCTACTTCCACTCTGAGTCCACAGATAGTGAAATCTCATTAAATATCTTCCTCCTGCTAAACAGCCTCTTACATTAGTCAGAAATTTGCAACAGGTTATAGTGGTGTCCATTTAAAAAAAACACAAAGAAATCTTCAAATACAAATTTATTTCTTACTGACAAGTCCCTCTGGAAAACACTGACTTTTTGTGTTATGGGGTGCATTGGACAGCAAAGGACTTTCATCAGCTGAATACTGATCCATTTGATCTCCCACTCACAGTACTACCACCCATGTGTGGATACTCTGTGCAACTGAGAGGTACTCTCTGTATCCCTGTACAACTGAATATGTGTATTGTTTTCATAGGCAAACAAGAAACACTGGTAGTATTTTCACGGTCTTCCATCTCTCTCTAGGCATATTTGAAGAAGCACCGTTTCCAGAATGCCAAGACGCAACAATTTTGGGAAGCTCTGGAAGAGGTGTGTTTTGCATCCACCCAAACCCTTGCTAATAAATGTTTCATATCTCACCTATTTCAATTTCTCAAACTTTTAATACTCTGTAGCTCTTCTGTCAATGAGAGATCACGAGGTAGGCAGCCTCTCAGTATCTTTCTCTTTTCTTTTCTTTTCTTTTCTTTTCTTTTCTTTTCTTTTCTTTTCTTTTCTTTTCTTTTCTTTTCTTTTCTTTTCTTTTCTTTTCTTTTCTTTTCTTCTTTTCTTTTCTTTTCTTTTCTTTTCTTTTCTTTTCTTTTCTTTTCTTTTCTTTTCTTTTCTTTTCTTTTCTTTTCTTTTCTTTTCTTTTCTTTTCTTTTCTTTTCTTTTCTTTTCTTTTCTTTTCCTTCCTTTCTCTCATAAGGCTGTGGGAGTGGAATAAGAACCAACAAAGGGGGCCTTGCTAACAAACACTCTGCTACTGAAGCATTCCCCCTGCAACTCAAACTCATTTCACGTGTGTAAACACCTCTCATCTACCATCATGCATCCCATACTGTCTCTTTTCTCTCTCCGGATTCAGGTGTTTGAAAGCTCTCAGTAGTATCAATTCCCAAGTAATTTTGGTGCTTATATCCCTCTCTAGCTTCTGAGTCCCAGGTGGGTCATCATCTGTGCCACCATTTTCTGATCTTTCCTGTTCCTTGAGGCTGGAATATTTTTTTCCATCTATCTCATTACCCCCCATTATGCTGGCATACTGCCAGGTTCTTCCGTGATATTATTTCCTTTTCTTCCAATCCTGCGGACATGCACACGGACTAAATTGTGCTTTTGCTTTTTAGTTCCAGTCTTCTCCTTGGTCCCAGACTTCTTCCTACTCAAAAGAACTTCCTGCTTTCTCTCTCTAGTGCTTTGCATCTTCACATCATCTACCTCATCTGGAGAAGGAAACACTAGAAGTGACCCAAGCTCACTTCTCTCACAGGTGGCATCCTCGAGAGGTAGTGACAGCTTTCTGCAGCTCCAGTTCCTAGGACAGATGTTCAGGGTTCACAGAATGAATCAAATTTTATATTGGTGCAGCTGCTGGTGGTTAATACTGGCTCTTTCTTCACACTCAAACCAGGACACACTGCAAGGAGTCTTCTGCCTTTAAAAATCTCACTGTGTCCTTTCTGTCCTGTTCAGTTTTTCTGTCAGAAAAAATGGAGAGATCTTTGAGCATGCAAGGGGCCTCAAAAGTTCCTCAGTATTTCTCGTCCATGTTATTGGCCAGTCTCCTGCCTACACATTTCTCATTTCTTCTGTGGGTGTTCAAGTTTCCAAATAATTTCTTTCTTCAATGACAGGCACCATAAAAGGATCTAATGGAGGATTTTTTTGTCCTGAACATGCTCTTTCCTCTGCCCATTTCTGCTTTTCTTTTTCTTACTACCAGAGAGACTTTCTTTCCTCTTAGGACTGAATTTCTGTTTTCACTGCAACTTTCTCTTCCATCATTCACAGGCAAGTAATAAACCTGTGAAGGCAGTCATGGACACATGGACTAGGCAGATGGGCTACCCTGTTTTGGAGATGGGAGATAATTTCGTATTCACACAGAAACGCTTTCTTTTGGATCCCAGTGCAAATGCTTCTCATCCTCCTTCTGATCTTGGGTAAGTTCCTACTGCAAATGTCGATTCAAACCAGGTAGAAACTAAGTTAAATGTACCTCATTAAATGCATTTACAAAAACAAGAAATTCTATTGTAGTAAGCTCCATAAAAGAACTAGTAAAACTAGAAGTGTATAAGTCTGGTAAGATATTTTGTTTAGGAGATGCAAAACAATAAATCTTTCTTCCTGGAGGTAGGAGGAGATACCATAACCTTAATTCTTTTATTTTCTGGAAGTTAGTGACCATTTACTTAACCCAGGGTTATAAAGATGACATATATTTCCCATAGCATTTGTCACCAAGGGGAAATCTCCCTGGGATGAAGTATAATATACTAATATGGAAGAGCAGCTGACTGCTCAAAAGGGCTTGATTATTTTAGCAGCCCTATGCAGGTGGCTGACATTAAGCACACAGCAGGCTTGCTGTCCCACATCCCTGATTTCTGGGTCACAGTCTTGGTCAGGCTGTGCTGTGGCTCCATTCCTGCCCAAATTTCTTATGTTTGTTCTGGGCATGCCCTGAAGTGAGGAATCTGCACCTACCCAATAAAGGTATACAAGGAGCTGAGGAGCAAGAGGTAAGGTCACATTGGCCTCCCAGTGCTTTTTAATGAAGGATTGTCTTGGAGAAGAAAAATAGGCTGGGAAAAGCAAGAAGCCCTATTAACTGTATCACAGTGGTTGCTTAAACTCTTTCATTTTTTTTCCATCTGTAAAAAACCTTCTGTAATACTTAATTATACATTTATTTCAAGTCAGCATTGCAAAGATTAACTAGTGTCTGCACAAAGCCCTAGACACATCAACATTAACCTTGACACCAATTATTGACATATAATCATCTTTTACTAAATCAATTGCTTTGTATCCTGCTAGAATATTGCCCAATATTATTTAGTAATGTATATGTTCATAAGCATGAGTCAGCTTCAAAAAAATATATGTAAGCATTAAAGTAAACAAACAAACAAAGACATATTGGAGGGGGTTTTTTTACTATTTAGCTTAAAATGTAATTTTATTTTCTTTCCCATTAAATAATTTCAGTTACAAATGGAATATACCAGTCAAATTTAAGTTTGGTGATTCATCAGTTTATACTTTCTACAATGCATCAGATTCTACAGGTAAATATCTTCTCTTTTAAGGATAATGAATGGATGAAACTTTTCAATATAATTTACAAAAAACAGAACACAGAATGAACTTTCATACTTTGCAGTTTTCAGGTTTGGGAGACAGCACACAGCTTGGTTGTACTGCAGTTACTAGTAATTTCAGTGATAAGATTACTATTTCCCCTGTACAAACATGATGTCAATTTAGGCTCAGTTTCAGTATAGTGCTTAAGCATCTTAAATACAGTCCTATTCAAGGAAACATCTATGCATACTCTTAATTATAATGCACTAAAATCAATTTGGCTTAGATATGGCCATTGTGCAGGCCAAGAAAAGAGAAGTGGGAGAATGATAAATGCTTGTGTGGCATGGTATACTGGCAACTTGAGTTCAACTGAGGAAAAAGAACTACAAATGATTAATCACCTTTTTTATGCTGATTTCCAAACTGAGAAAATTCCTACATTGTTCTTTTTGATCATTGTTCTACTATGCAGTCAAATCTGAATTTCTTCTACTACACCTCCAGTGGACAAAATTGTGGGGAAAAATTACTGACCTTTTTCAGATTTTAAATTACATCCCATTGAATTTCAAAAATATTACAACTGGCTCATCTTTTCTTGTACTTGTTTGTTACTTTTTTGAAATGCAATTTGTCTTTTGTTCTGGGGTGGGTTTTTTAACCTGGTTGCTTTTGGTATCCGCAAAAAGCAAACAAAAAAAATATTATGTCATGATACAAGTCAGAAGTTAACACAAAGAAATTTTCTTTCTCTGAATTCCACATGATCTGAAGGCTGCAAGGGGCTATTAACTTCACAAATCATGCAAATTCTTGATTGGGTGCTTACTTCTACATTCACAAAATTTCTGTCCTGCAGGGCAAACAGCAACTGTAGGGAAAAATCCCTTTAGAAATACTTTGCATGTAACATCCAGACAGAAACATGCTTTTAACTACAGCCACCCTCAAAACAGAGATTCAAGACCATTGTTTTCAATGGGAAATAGAAAAATTTTCATAAGTAGCATCACCAACTGGACCAGGCCAAGCTTCTGAGAAAGAAACATTTTCATGTATTCATTTTAAATGGGAAAATCCCTAAACATGAGTGCTTGCATGAAGTCTCAGCCTATTTTGTAAATATTTTATCAACAGCTACAAAAATAGAATCAAAGAAGAGTACAGGAAAGAAAAGTTAAAGTTAGTTGAAACAAACTGAAAAATGAAACTAATGGAGGATAAAATATGAGAACTTTAATAGTGCACATGAGGATGAAAAATATTTTAAAATATATATTTGCAAAAACTGCTTCTTTGTAATTTTTTACTTCTTACAATGGCACTAAATCTCAGCATCCTCACCCTACTCACAATGACATCCATTCCAAATTTAACAAACTAGCTACCCCAAGTAATTACTGCAATTCATTTTTATAAGACAAGTGCTGGCATTCATCAAAATCTATAATAACTCTTCTTTACTCAGAGCCATTTTGAAATAAATAAAGAAATAAACTAAATTAAGTGTTGGACCTTATTTTGATATCCATTAAAACCGAATAGTACTTTTGGAGTCAAGGAATCTGCAGTGAGATCTGCATCATATAAGGTGAACAAACTGATGACTGTTTGTTTTGTAGGAATTAGAATACCATCTTCTCCTGATACTTTTCTGAACGTTAATCCAGACCACATTGGATTCTTTCGAGTGAATTATGATAGTCAAAACTGGGCCAACTTAAGCAATCTTCTGCTCCAAAACCACTCAGTGAGTGTTGTAATGTCTAATCTGTCTGGTGGGTCTCTTCTAAGAAGTCTGTAGAAGCTGGGGTTTTTCTGCAAATCATCTGTATATTCCTGATCCCTCTTTTCCTCTTTTCATACAGAGGTTTTCACCTGCTGATCGCGCAGGGATTTTGGATGACGCTTTTTCTTTAGCAAGGTAACTAATTCTCTTCAGAGATTTCAACACAAATTTTTCACTTTCTCTTGCCTATTAATTAGGATTCAGGCAACCCAGGGGGTTGAAATAAATTTTCTGATTTTGTTTTAATTCTTTGTTGTTTTGTCTTGTCTTCCAAAAAGGGTGCATTTAAGTATGAATTGTCAACTTGCATTACCATTGCAATCACGAGAAATGCTCCCTTTCAGTACCATGGCAAGAAAAAAGTAGGCTTTAATTGCACAAGTCTTAGAAAGGAGTGTTTTCTCCATATCATTAACAATAATGGAACTCCAGAAGAGGTGAGGTATCCAGAAAAGCAGACGCATGCCTACAATGCATACCAAGGCATTGAGTAGCTACTAACTCAGCTAGTAGTTTGTTTAGAAACTTGATTGTAAACTTGTAGATCTTGAACCCAACCATGCTGACACAGGCAATCTGTAACAGCCTCTAAGCCTCCTCGCTAACCAGCAATTCCTTTCTTTTTTTGTGATATTTATGTCAGTCAGTTAAAGGCTGCCCTCTTCTAGGCACACTGGGCTGCTGCACAATGCTAGCAGTCTCCTCACAACAACACAACTCCTACAGTTAGGCATTGATCAACAGTGATCCTCGGTTATCTCTTTGGAAAACATCTTCCAAGTTACATTCCAGACAACTTTCTCCCTCACAAACTTTACTATTTCAGGCCTTCTAAAGTAAATAGGAAATCTAATATCTTTGGAGAAGCAAGTTCTTCAAATTCATTAAAATAACAGAAGTTATGTTTTCTCCTTCCACAGACCTGGACTTGTGAATTACTCTGTTCCCCTGGACCTCACAAAATACCTAGGAAAGGAAACAGACTATTTACCTTGGAATAGAGCTATATCAGCTGTCACTTACCTTGCAGACATGCTCGAAGATGATAAAAATCTCTATCCCCGATTTCAGGTGATGAAGCAAAATAAAAGCCAACCCAGCTTGGGACCACTGAATCTGATAAGTCAGAATCTCTCACAAGAGTAATACTGAAGTTCAAGTGATTTTCAGTGTGCTGAACTATTAACATTTACTTTTCCTTACTGTTCTCTTAAAAAAAAACCCTCTAAACACTGCTTCATAGTGGTATCTGAATTACTTGGATTCTGCATTCAGGACCATGCACTTGGAAAAAAGACATTATGCCTAATTTTTCTTATAATCTGTCACCATAAGGCATGTTACAGGTATTTATTAGTCAAGGCTGTCCTTCATTCAATAAAGAAGTATGTATAGGGCAGCAAAATCTCAAACACCTGTCCTCAGCATGAAGGATGGCTATATCTCTATGTGGCAGCAAGTAGGTTTGTTAGTTGACCTAAAATACTGAACATGATTTAATGGTCACTAAAGTAGGTATGTCCTGAACTATCATCTCTGGAAAGCAGTTGTGGCATTGTGTCCTTGCTGTACCCCAACCTTCATCTGGGAGTCTGGGAGCACAGACAAGGTTGGAGAGAAGCAGGTTGGCTTTGTCCTATCTGCACATCAGTATTACAAGGATTCAGACTTGGCATGCTGATGCTGTGGGGATCTGGAAAGACTGTGTGTGTGCCTGTTCATGTTACTTTTCATTCAAGAGATGCTAGTTTTGAGAAAAAATGAAGGAGAACAAACTATGAAATTAAATATATTATTATTTAAAGAAATCTATGCATGTAACCAACACTCTTTTTCTACCTCAGGAACATTTTCGCAATCTGGTAAAACCAATTGTGGATAAACTGGGCTGGGAGGATTCTGGAGACCATTTGCAGAGGTGGGACAATCTTTATTTTTTCCTTCTCATTTTATTGATGCATTTAAACAATAGTTAGCAGTAGGAAAATATCTATCTCACTCTCTCTCTCTCTCTCTCTTTCCAAGGCTTCTTCGTGCATCTGTTCTAGACTTTGCCTGCAGTATGAATGACCCAGAATCTTTGGGCAATGCTTCTCGGCTCTTTCATGGGTGGTTACAAGGAGAAACGTGAGTGCTCACACCTTTTGTGGTTTGTGAAGAACACAGCATGTGACTGGGTACCACTGATCTCAAGTAGGAAAGGGGGAAGAATATTTAAGTACTGTTTCTTTATTTTAGTATTCCTGCAAATCTCCGACTCATAGTATATCGCTATGGGATGCAGAACTCAGGCAATGAGACATCATGGAATTACATGTTCGAGAAATACCAAGAAACTTCATTAGCCCAAGAAAAAGAAAAGCTGCTATATGGCCTGGCATCAGTAAGGAACATCACCCTTTTGGACAGGTGATTTAAACACACACAGATTTCTCTTTTCCTACAGAAGCAGCTGGTTGCTGTTTGCTCCTTCCTCTCTCCCTCTCTTCTGTGCTGTCATTTTGGTCAGATTACAGCACGAGGAATGCAACACATTTTCAAGATCAGTTATCTAACATGCCCCTCTGAGATTGTACTATGGCAGGACAAAAGCCTTGTTCTTTTAGTGGAAAGATATTGAAAACATGGCAGTTGTTTTCAACAACCTTCAGCTCTTCCAACAGCATGTTCACCCTGTGTAATTTTAGTTGCTTGATAGTTAATTATTGGGAGTAAATTAGTCATCCATTTCCTCTTTAATCAGTGAAAAGAGGCCAGACCTACAAAGCACTGCTTATCCCAGACCAGGAAAGGAGCTTAGAATCAATGGAAAGAATGGCTTTTGGGTGTTGTCAGTCACCCTCCATTAGCTCCGTTTGCTTAGCCTAGATGTCTACTTTCTAACTAGCTAAAATTAGGCAAACAGCCTTGAGCAATTGTTATTAGCAGTCCTATGAAGGCATCCATGTGAACTTGCAATGCTCCCTGAGGTGCTGTGCAGAAGTGTTAAAGCTAGAACCAAAAATGTTGAATTCATGCTGCCATGGCAATGATGAGGAGCCTGGATACGGCCTCAGAGTGGTCCAGCAGACTGTGTGACTTGGCAAGTATCTCACCAGGCTTTCGCCCTGCATAGGCTCACTGGCTGCTTTAGGCCTATCTGATAATTTTGCATGTTGTTGTATCATGTAGCACTCATGCAAGTAAACATCTACACCAGGGCCATTCACCACTGTATTGGATGGAGCCCTACCTAAATATCATAACATGGAGCAGCCTCTGCTTGAAAGAGTTCCAAGTTTAAAGACGGTGAAACAAGGAAGTGCAGGAGATTCAAAAATATTTAGAGAGTTCAAAAATATTTAGAATTCAAAAATATTTAGAATTGAAATAACGATAGGAAGCAGTTGCATTCCTAAATTCTTGTGACTGCAACAGCCATAATCTAAAGCCATTAAATAGCTAATGGCTGACATGATTAAAACATGAATTAATTAGCTAGATCAGATTATATTTGCAGAAAATTAAAAAATCCCTCCTAAAGCAGGTAAAGCTTGTCTCTCAATTTACTATTAAAATAACAAACAAGGAGGGAAGAGCAAAGAGATTGAACAAAATTGTTCATTACATATAGGGAAAAAGAAGACAATCCTTAATCCCAACACACAACAGCTTGAAAGGGTGTTCTTCTGCAGCTGCTGCTGTGAATCCATGACCATGCTACTCATCTTCCTGCAAACATATGTGCTTCACCCCGTCAGTCAAAACCATCTGTGCCATAACTGGAAGTATAGCTGCAGCACTTGCAGGCATGCTCTGCCCAAATGAATCTTAATTTTGTATGGATAAAAGTTTCCAAACAAACAGCACAGATGTCAATGTGAGCAAGCCACCTGTGCATGTATTCATGGTCCCTATACGATCCTTAAAGTCTGGACTACTACTTTTTTGGTGCTTGGCTTAACAGGCTGAACTACTAACTGATCCAGTCTTGTTTTCTCTACTGCATTAAAATATAGGAATAATAATGCGGTTTGGCTATTTTCATATAGAGACATAAATTCTACCTCCTTTGCTAAAGAGATTCCTAGCTAAGATTTCTTTCAATACAATTCTCTCTTGACACAAGTTACATTTTAGATCTGTGTACTTTACCTTTAAAATGCTGTAGGAAAAAAAATAATATTCATGTTTGGAAATGGTTCTCATTGATTCCTATGGCATTTCCCTCAGATATCTGAAATATATTTACAACACCAGCCTCATCAAAAGCCAAGACGTGTTCACGGTCCTGAGATACATCTCATATAACATCTATGGGAAAACAATGGCCTGGGACTGGATACGACTGAACTGGCAGTACTTAGTTGACAGGTACTCTAATGAACTACATCCACCTGTAAATCTTGTTACATGCCATGTTTTCTGTATTTTCATTGTACAGTTGTAACCACTGATCTTTGCAAAATGAAAACTGAAAGCTTATTCAACACAATTATATCCATTTGCTGTGGAAAAATTATTTTGTTGCTAAGTTGAAAACCATTCTTTCCCTAAATGATCCCTACCAGTAAATGGTCATCAAGGAGAGAAAGTTTTACCAAGGCCACAGAAATCTGTTTATTGCCTGGAAATTAATTAATCAAGTCTCTACTCTTGCAACTGATTTCATACCAAGAAGACAGAGTATAAAATGGGGTTTTTAAAAAAAATGTATTCAAATGGTAACAGCAAGCAGCAGACATACAGATGAGCAGTGGAAGTAATCACAAACCTTTTCACTTTTCTCCTCAATATTTGAGTGACTTATCTCTCTTTCCACCTCCTTTCTAAGTGCTTAGTAAGGGCAGAGAAGGAAAGCACACCTGCAAGCCTAGAACTGGGATCTGGACATTTTTTGTATTGCTGAGCAGCAATATTCCTAACTTCCAGCCTGAGACAATCAGTAATTACTTTAAAAAACTGATTCCACCATAAGAGATCACTCCATAAGTAAACATATTTAAGAACAGCTCAGATACTATGTAGGAGTGCTATTTTTCAACTATTTTAAAAAATGCTGAAATTTAATACCTGCTTTATTGTAACACAATTAGAAGTTTAAGCTTCAGATAATTATGGTTTTGCATCAAACATCATTTATTAAATTGTTTTTCTAGGTTCACTATAAATGACAGATACCTTGGTCGAATAGTAACTATTGCCCAAACCTTCAATACTGAGCTCCAACTTTGGCAGGTATGGTGACATCAATTCTCTTGGATTTAAGTCATTATATTTAACTATCTTCTGGACAGGAAACTTTTTTTTTTTTTTTCATCCTCTAAATGCTTAAAGCAGCAGGCGTAAACTGTAAAACTATTCCAATGCTACTAGCATGAGCTTATAGATCTCTCCCAGTCAAAACTACCCCTGACGGTGTCTTTGAAAAAAGCCTCTTGCCCAATAGCAGCATTATTTACTTCACATCAATTCTTTTCTCTTTCCAGATAGAAAATTTCTTTGAAAAATATCCTAATGCTGGGGCAGGAGAAATGCCCAGGAGTCAGACACTGGAGCAAGTGAAGAGCAACATTGAATGGCTAAAAGAAAATAAGAAGGAAATACAATCATGGCTGGGAATCCCAGTAGGGCTTCAAAGTCTTACTTTGTGAAAAAGATCAGGCACTCAGATCTTCAAGGATGTTTAGCAATGTGGATTTCTCACCTAGGTATCTTAGAGGACCTAATACAATTTTTTTACAAACACTCAGGAGACCACTGCCAGAGCAATGTTGGTGTAGTTGCTTAGCAGGAATAGCTTCATATGTTGAGAGCTGAATTTGCCTGAACAAACAGGACAAAGATTTAAAGTCATTTAAAGCAGAAGTGATGGCAGAACTGGTGTCCTTGCTCATCACTCTGGACTCACTCCTTATGCACAACACTCTGCAAAGCTACTTCTTGGTTCGCACAGAAGTATGTCTAGTATACTCAGGGATTCCTTTCCAAGTGCACCTCATAGGAGCTTTCTCCTGAAGGAAAGGGAATTAAATAGTAGTTTTGACATTGTCTGAAAATCATCCCCTATATTCATAGCTGTAAAAATTCTACGTCTGGGATTTCAGTTTGCTTTCTGATTTGCTACAGAAAGGCCAGTTAAGCTTTCCTCTTGATTGATTTTTGAAGTTTACTAGTACACAAGGGATCAATATTATCAACTTCTTTTTCAATGGTATTAGTTGGGATTCCATAGCTTAGAGTAAGGGTTACTTTTGTCTTAGTTCTAAATCTTTAAAAAAAAAAAAAGATAACTTGTGGCAGCTGATACTGCAAACAAGACATGCTTTATTTACTGTTTCTTTTCTTATAGAAAAATAAAATTTAAAAATCTACATGAATTCTCAGTCTCTTTCTAATTAAATTATGAAACTTCATGAGTTATAGAAAAACAGCTGTTACATAGCCCAGCTGGGCTGTACATAATAGCTTCAGTGACTTCTGAGGGGGGAGAAATCTATTAACTTCTCTGAGAAAACACAGCAAAAATGGGAAATGCACCCAAAGGGATCAGATGAGTCCCACTGCTGAACTGAGTCTATTGCAGGACTACAGATAGCAAAGAAAGAATTCTCAGTCCCAAGTCCCTCTGCCCTTGTGATGCTGGAGAAAGCATCAGGGCTACTCTGTCTCTCCCAAGCTAGAAGCTGGGGGGTTTGGGAGTTCCCATATTTCCATGTGCTGTGTCCTGACACTGGACAAGCAGCAAATGTGAGCATCTCCTTGCCTTCTCCCTGGTCTCCTGAGCACAGACCACAACCAGCTAGAGCCAATGTCTGTCCAGATGTCCTGGGAGTAGGATCACAGAGCGTCTCATAGGAGGTAGCCCAGGGAGATTTCATGCACAGCAGTCAGGAAACTCTGCAGTTGGATCAGAGGACAGAAGCATGGAAAAGCACTTTGCTTACCTTCATTCTGCAATGCTATGCAAAGGGAAGAGGAGTAAGGTACAGAGGTTTTGGTACAGGCTACGTGCTTGCCTCTGGGCCTTGGCACAGCACAGAGGACTCCAGAACAGCTTATATAGTCCCAGATGGAAACACTTTACTCCACTTCCACACTTCACTCAAGGCTGGTACTGTTTTATGCCTTTCTCTAGACACCCAAATAGGTGTGACTAGCCCAGACAAATGTGGTGACAAAGTCAGTTGTCGTGTTGTGCTGTTTTTGGCTGGGATAGAGTTAATTTTCTTCACAGTAGCTGGCATGGGCTATGTTTTTCATTTGTACTGGAAACAGTGTTGATAAAACAGAGATGTTTTCATTACTGCTGAGCAATGCTTACAGTGTCAGGGCCTTTTCTGCCTCTCACACCACCCCACCAACAAGGAGACTGAATGTGCATAAAGTGGGAGGGGACACAGCTGAGACAGCTGATCCCAACTCACCCAGAGGATATTCCATACCATAGTGCATCATGCTGAGCATACAGAGATGGAGGGGAGAACAAGGAAGGGACAGACATTCAGAGCGATGGCTTTTGTGCTCCCAAGTAGCCATTATGTATGATGGAGTTCTGCTTTCATAGGGATGGCTAAACACCTGCCAGCTCATGGGAAGTGGTGAAGGAATTCCTTGCTTTGCTTAACTTGCATCCACAGCTTTTGCTTTAATTAGCTTTTTAATTATTAAACTATCTTCATCTCAACCCATGAGTTTTCTTGTTTTTACATGCTCAATTCTCTCCCCCATCCCACCAAGAAGGAGTGAGCAAGTAGCTGTGTGAGGCTGAGATGCCAAGTGGGGTTAAACCACAAGACCTGTCAAAGAAAAATGTCAGTCATTTGCCTCCTGCAAACAAAACATGGCAGGATTTTGACTAACAGTGGTTGCAACTTGCTAGAGACACCAGCTGCTTTTCAAGGTGAGGAGGTGGCAAAGGGCCAGGCAATTTCTTCCAGTTTTTCTTGTTGCTCAGATTTATACACAGAGAACAGTGAAAATGAAGCAGCTGCACACACCCAAAACTACCAACAGCAGACAGGGAGCAGATTGTCCTTGGGCAGCTGCCATCTCAGTATAACATACAACAACTCACCTTCACCATTTTATGCTTTTGATGAACTGAAGGAGTGGAAGCCAAACAAAAACTCTGTTGGTTTCAAGGTCACACGCAGGTTTGGTAGCATCACACAGTAATGCCATCAGTGCATTGTATCACTATGACTATCAACAGCACAATAGACTCTGAAAATTTTTCGGTTTTGATTGAAGGTTTTTAATTTCAGCTGGCCATGATGTGGAACATTGCAAAACCAATATAAAGATATCCAAGCACACAGTTCAGTCATTTTCCCTTTCAGAGCCTCCTCAATGAAATTTTGGCAAAAAGAACTGATCTTATTATTCATACATTTCTGGCACAAGCTGCTGTAGAAAGAGAAGGATGACTACTATGGGAGTGGTACAAGATTAAAGAAGTTACTTTAAGATATTTTTATCCCTTGTTACGTGTAGCCTCTACTACCACCAAGTGGGACCAAGCTGGCCAACTTTGTCAGCTACAGTAGTAGGCTTTCATCAAGGAAAACATGGGAAGTAATGAAGATTTTCTGTGATGCTGGAAGGCTAAGGCAGCGAAAGCAGCCTTCATCCAAGTCACACAGACAATATCACTGTTTCAGACAAGACACATATTGTGCATGTTGTGCATCACTGTAGTAGAAAGAATAAAAAAGGTCAGAGAGAGAGAACAGAAACATATCACTGAAGCACAGAGAGAAAGAGAAGCCAAGGACAAGCCTGAACAACTACTGAGCTCATGGTCCTGGGTGAATGGGGGAGAGAAGGAGATTTAAAATGTGAACCAAGCAATTGCCACCTGTCATTTGATTCTCATTTTGTTCAGGAAGCTGTGACCAATAGTAGCTTTTGTGCCTGAGCCGCACTGGATCAGAGAGAGTTTTAACTAGTGCTTGGACACTTTTGATGTTACAGAAAGGTTAGCTGGATTTCTACACTGATCTTAAGTGGGTCAAGAAACATGGAAGAAAGTCCAAAAGCCCCAGAAGGCAGCTGTTTTTGTGATAGGGTAAAGGTTCTGTCAATTTTAAATAATGTTTTCTAGATTATGCAGCACTCTTGCTACCTTTAAATGGCTCATGGAGAATGTACTGTATGGCATGTGCCTCTTTCAGACTGTTTGTCCGAGATGGATAACAAATCTGGTACATGCTAAATCTTTCAGTCAGGAACTGGTGCATTTATAAATGGTCTGTGATAAGCTTAAGAATGCCAATTTGAAACTGAATCCAAAGAAATGTGAACTGTTTTAAAAAGAGATAATTTTCCTTCGGTCATTCGATCAGCAAGGAAGGAATTTCTACTGATAAAGCCGAGTGAGGGAGTGCAGAACCAGCTGGCCCCTTAGACCCACACAGCTTTTTGAGACTGTGCTGTTCCTATTGTACCACACCAAAAGCTATTGCAGGCAGTGAGGCAGAGAAACGTCTTGAGTAATTGAAGCGCAATGTGGTGGAGTTAAAGAGGGGCCACTTACCACTTCTGCAGTGTTGCCTTACACCAGCTCTGCAAATCTGTCTCATATCAGCTACAGCTGTGCGTCCTATAGAGCCTGAGCCCATGGGCCCCAGGAGGCTGTAAGCCTGATAGGAGCATGAAAATGCTTTATCTTGATAATTCAGGTAAAGAAACAACTGAAGACATTGTATTACTGCACAGAGTAAAAAAAATGAATAGCGCCAATGGGAGCACCGAGGCGTCTACAACTCCCTGACTCAGCCAGTTTCTAAACCAGCAGTTAAGATCACTGTGAGTATGCAGACATAAAAAAATATACCCCCACCTTAAACATATGGTATGTTTGTTGAAATAGAACATGGCTTGGAAGTATCCCTCCAGTCTTCCCACAATAACCAGTACCATTTCTTGGCATTTTGCGTGATGGCATCTTCCAGCAGCTTTTGGAACACAAGGTGAGAGGGAAAAAGCTAGCCTGTGCTGGGTCTGAAGGATAGGAACTTATCCTGTTGCTAGCAACAACAATACTATACTGCCAGATTAAAGCTTTGTCTTGTGTTATATGTATCCAGTTACGAAAATTAGTCAAACAAGGTTAAGTTTGCTTTCCCAAGTGTTTACACAGAATCCAGTATTCCATTAGAAGTCAGTTGTCCTGGAGGTATTTCAACTTCACAACTACACCTATGGCAGTTGAATGTATGCCTGTATGTGGAAAATTGGCACAGAAGGATATAGGTATACGAGACTAAGGAAATATTCTCTAGCTCACAGGGACTACAGTGGTTCACAATGCTGCCCAGATACCTGAATTTTTCCAAGATGTGTTTTGGAAAAAAAAAAGAAAAAAAACGGAAACATATATGGTTCAGGTAAGTCTGAGAGTTTATGGTTTCCCAGCGTACATTCCAAAGAGCCATGAGGAAAGAGAAATTCTGAAAAATATGACCACAATATAGTGTGAAAGAAAATGACACAACTTCTGTTGCTGCAGAAATGTCTGTTGTGCTTGTAACTCCTAAAATCTAAAAAATACCACTAGTAAGTAGCACTCACAAGTTTCAGTAATCCATCACTTGCAGAAAACCTTTCTGTATCAACCCTCTATTCTTTACAAATTGATATCCAGAAACTGCTACCAAGGTGACACCTGCTTGCTGATGGTTTAATGATGCTGAAACAATACACATGGATGGTCTCAAGAACCAGGTACCCAGGGAAAGGAAGATATCCAGGCATGAGAGAGGACTGGAGTCTAACTCTTCAAATGGAAGGCTGGAGGTACGTGGTCATTATTTTAGTAAACAGCAAAAGTTAATGTGAAATAGACATTGCAGTTGTAAATGTTATATGCACCACACAACCTTTACCCAGCTTAAACCATCAAGGTTCATTTTCCTTTGGAAGTGGATGAGATGGCCAGTTGACTTCTAAATATCCTTCCCAATATTTTCTTTAACTGTTTGCAGTGAACAGAGGGACTGGTCACTGATATGATTTCTTCCAAGGAGTGCAAGGCCAGTGGGTGATGAGGTTCTGCCATTCCAGAGCTCCCATTTTGTTTCGCCTACTGTCAAATGCATTTGTACACCACAGGTCAGCAAGGAAGCCTCTAAAACCAGGGACCACAAACCTCTGAGCTACAGAGCTCGTATCTGTAGCAGCTCGGCAACTTAGGGCTGGTTTTCATGTCTTTCTCAAAGAGGAATCCTGAAACCAAAAAACTGCAGGATGCATTTTGGAGGGTTGCTAACACAGCTATTAGCCAGAGAAAAAGTTGAGGTACCTCATGCCAAAAAAGGTGTTAAGCTGTAGGTCAACTTCTCATAAGCCAAAGGAGTTACTGTGGCAACCTAAGAGGAAGATTTTCCAGGTGTCTGGTGGGCAGCCAAAAACCGATTGGATTCATTTATTTTAGCAAATAGTCACTTTCAGCAAACTGAAATTATGGCCCACCCAGGTTCCTTAAGCAAATTCAGCTGGAGAAAACACTATGGACCTGAACTTACACAAACCCTGATGAAAAGTCATCACCCCTGATTTTTCTTGGGCTGGAGCACTTGCAAAGAAAGCAAACAGATCAAGGCTCAGTTCTGCCTCCTCCAAAGAAATGCACGTGAACTCTTCCACATGACTCTACTGGGCCTGGTCTTTCAAATTTTCCCATGGTACTTAAATAATAGCCAGAAGCAAAAGTAATTAGTAACTGCCTAATTTGCTGCTTCACATGAGCACCTGAGAACAGAGACATTTTTATTAGTATTTTATTACAGAGTATTTTTATCGCTTTAAATAAAGATGGATACTTTCAACAGAGGCTGCTAATAAGCTCAGATCTGTATCAGTATGCCCTATGAAATTAGAAATGGAGAGGAGCACCATTCCACAGTACAGTGGTTTGAGTAATAGCCTGAAAGGGCAGGCATGGGGTTTAAAATTCTCTCCAGCAGAAACAATAATTTATGAAGTCCACTTCCCACACAAGATCTCCAATCACTGTATGTAAGAGGCATTCCTCTCCTCCAATGCTCTTGTAAATGCAGCCCTTATTTTACCCTACCACCTCAAGGACTCCAAACCAAAATGCTCAGACCTATGCAAGGGAACATTTCTATGTCAGGTGAGACAAGACTTCAGGTTTCCACTTCAGCAGAAAACAAAGCTTACTTCAAGCTGTATAGAAACATGCTCCTTCTCCTTAGTTCAGGAGAAAAACAAACAAAAATCTGTACCTCCACTAAATGCCCCAAAAATAACATGACTGTTGGCTTCACAGACAGGTTGTTCAGCTCCCTGGCCCAACTGCAACAGAGGAAAGACAAGCTCCAGGCATAAAAGATAACCAGTGCAAACCAGGAGGTGAACCAGAGCAAACTACGCCCCCCAGGTATCACCTTAGCCACAAAACAGAAGCACACAATTGAGCAATTTGAGAAGGGCTGATGCAAGCTGGGGCTGGTTTTAATGAACATCAAGTCAGTCACCGAGTATTACAAAAAAGAACAGCCAACAGCAGAGCCAACACATAATTAACATTGAAACGCCATAACCAAAGGGCAAGGTCAGCCATGGCTAAAATCAGATTGTAGGAGGGGGGATTCAGGTACAACACCAAAGGGCACATCTTAGCTGGCACTAGCATGGGCCAGCCAGAAAGTCAGGGCCCGGCCAAAGGATGGTATTCATGCAGGCAAGGTGCTACACTAACACACCAATATGGCATTTTCTGTGCTGCACCCTGAACAGACTCCGCCTCATGTCCCCTACTCATGGCTGTAGATGCACAGCTAGGAGAAAACTGGGCAGGGCAAGAAAGGTTTGGCCATCTTTGCATTTTGAATGAATGGAGAACAACTCATTTAGCCAAAACTGCTCATTCCACTCTAATGGGTGGGTGGGTTTACTCAGGAAGAAGACATTTTTGGGGTGCCTGCTGGGCTGCTGAGGTGAGCATGGAAACAGTGTGCAGGACAGGGAAACAGAGAGGCAGTTAAGTTACCAAAGCAAGTTGAATGGTACACGCATGTCCTAGTGGCACACACACAGCTTGTGTTTTGTTTATTTAAACACTCTCGGCTTAGGAGCTAACAGATCTGCAGAAAATATTTAGGAGTTCTTTGCAAAACATTGAAGGTATTTTTATTCTTTAGTCAGGACTCCTTGCATAGGAGATTAATGCAATCTGTCCAAGACAAATCAGATGGGAAGATCAGGGACAGGAAAAAAAGCAAGCATCAGAAAACATATTAGTGAAGTATCATAAAGTTTTTACTATGGGAAATATATTATCCCAAAAACATATGTTAAAGGAAAACATAAATTTCTGATTATAAATTTAGGAGTTATTGCTCAAAGATTTCTTAAAATGCAATACAAAAAATGTGATCTATTTGCTGTGTTCACTAGAAAAACAATGAGAATTGCTGGTCTGGGAAATATGGTTTGTCTTGCATTGGATTGAATAGCTAGAATGATTTTATGATTAAACAAACCTTTAGCAATGGAAATAAATAGGATAATCATGAAGATGCATCATGATGATGAACTTCTTTTCCTCAAGTTCAAGAAAGAAAACACCTACTTTATGGGAGATAGAGGACGTGCAGTGAATTTTTCCTCATTTTTGTTTCTTCACGGTGTATTAAGAGCAGCCTCTAGTGGCAGTTGGTAGCCCTTACATGTCATTATGCTGGCTTTAACACAGCGCGCAGAAACAAACACCTCCCGAACTGTTTATAATACATCTTCAAAAATTAAACAAAACAGCCCCAACCTGGTCTTAGAGACCAGTCACTAGGCACACAGGAGCTTCTAAGTAACACTGCATAAAACTACTTAACCTAGAATAAATGGTAATCATAAAGGTTAAAATTTACAGGTATAAAAATAATAACCAGCCCATATAATAAGCTTATATGTCACTTTTTAATTTTATTTAATTCTATGCCACATTTTATTCATAACATGGCCTAGGTTGGAAGGGGCCTTAAAGATCATCTAGTTCAACCCCCTTGCTGCAGGTAGAGACCTTCCACTAAACCAGGTTGCTCAAAAGTCCTTGAACACTTACAGGGATGGGGCACTCACAGCTTCTCTAGGCAGCCTGTTCCAGTGCTTCACCACCCTTGCAATAAATCATTTCTTCCTAAAATCGAATTAAAACCTATCCTCCTTCTGCTTGAAGCCATCCCCCCTTGTCCTATCCCCACATGCCCTTGTATAATGTTCCTCTCCACCTCTCTTCTAGGTTCCCCCAAGAGTTTCCCTACTGGAAGGCTGCTGTAAGGTCTCCCCAGAGCCTTCTCTTCTCCAGGCTGAACAACCCCTATCTTTACAGGAGAGGCACTCTCGTCCTCTGACATCTTTGTGACCCTACACTAGTTTTGGTCCTACAGGTCCACACCCTTCTTATACAGAGGGCCCAGAGCTGGACACAGTGCTCCTGATGGGGTCTCCTGAGAGCAGAGTAGAAGGGCAGAATCCCCTCCCTCACCCTGCTGGCCACACTGCTTTGGATGCAGAACACAGTGTGGCTTTCTGGGCTGTAAACACATTCCTTGGTCATATTTAGCTTCTCATCCACCAACATCCCCAAGTCCTTCTCCTCAAGGCCACTCTCAATCCATTCACTGTTCAGCCTCTGTTTGTGCTTGGGATTGCTGTGACCCAGGTGCAGGACCTTGGCACTTGTCCTTGCTGAACTTCATGATGTTCACCCAAGACCACCTCTCAAGCCTTTCAAGGTCCCACTGCATGGCATCCCTTCCCTCCAGTGTGTTGAGCACACCACACAGCTTAGTGTTACTGGCAAACTGCCTGAGAGTGCACTCAATCCCACTGTCCATGTTGCCAAGGAAGATGTTAAACAGCGCTGGTCCCAATACCAGCCTCTGAGGAATGCCACTTTCTAATTTCATTAGAAATTAGCAAAAATGCAAGATATGTTTCAAAAAGCAGTGGGCACTGCCATGATGAATCAAAAGGCCAATCACAAGACAGACACAACGAGCTTGCATACACATCTGTATACAAAAGGTGTGCTGGATTCTGGTATGATGGCTATTTCACCTCAAACAGTTCTTTGCAACTAAAAAAAAAAGCTTCCTAGCAACACCAGGCATTTGCAACAATCATAAATGCAACCATGTAATTTGCAACAATCATAAATGCCCATAAACTCCCTAACATCATTCCGAGCTAGGTATTTTTTAGCTTTTTTTCACTGATAGCAGATATTAAGACATTAAGAAGATATTTCATCTTCTTGCAAATTTGTCTTTCTTTTTGGACATACACACATGAGCACACACACACACTTGTGCTTTGAGGGACAGTGGAAACAAGTACCTGTGATTGTGTGGGGTGTCTATGCTCAGCAAAATGCTGCGGGGTCGTGGCAGGACCCAAACAAGCTCTGGCTGCCTGAGGTGTGGCTGGGAATGGCAAAACCAGGCAGTGTCCCCTCACAGTTCTGCCAGTAGCCCACAACAATGCCCTTAGCATTTCCAAAACAGGCTTATGTTTGTTTTTTTAATCCCTTGCTTTGGGGAGTCATATGCTCTTTTATTGTTCACTGAAAAGAAGTTAGGAAATATTTGTTTAAGAAGCCTGAACACCTGCCTTTAAGTAATTTCTTCATTTACAGAAGCAGGACTCCTCTACCACTGCCTGTGGTGGCTGCTCTGCTGCAGAAATGGCTCTGCCCAGAACTCTGGAGAATTGCTACAGTCAGTTAACCTTTGCTTACAGAAAATGAACCCAGGTTCATAGTGATGATAGTGTCTGTAGCCTCAGCATTTCAGCAACACTTTTGCAGCATTACAAAGGGAGGCTGGAGAGCCAAGGAGAGTCCAGGAATGCTGTCCCAGGCAGGACAGCAGCAAGGCATCAGGCACCTGTCCTCTCAGCACCACTGGGCAGCGCCTGGCACAAGCAGCGCAGCCCCTCTCCCTCAGCCAGGCAGGCAGGCAGGCTGGAAGGAGAAGCTGCCAGAGGGATGAGCTCCTTCTCGTGGCTGGCTTCCCCTGGGATATGGAGAACAAAACCTTGCACCTAGCGGTGGGACAGTGCTCACCCTGGCAGGCACGAGGGTTTGAACACCAGGTCCCGGTGTTCAGGCATGTCTGCTGCCTCCCCTCACAACTACCCCCCGTGGTGGGGTGACCTTGCCCTTCTGCAGTCTGAGGGGGCTGAGGCCTCTTCCAGACTCTCATCTGACACTAGCTGAGCTGCTGGTTCACTGTTTTGAAGTATAAAGCCTCTCCTGACAGCGCAGGAGAGGCCCTGTCACTGGGCCACAGATGAGTGGGGTTCTGTGGCCGGGCATTCCCGGCAGCTGCACCCCTCCAGCACTTGGGGTGGCTCTGGCTTCATCTCCCATTCCCTCACTCTCCTAAGCTCATCATCGTGAGGTAGCTATATCTCCGTTAGGGGTCCAGGAGCCTGCCAAGAGTTTGTGTCTCCACATAGCAGGCAGGGCCATGGGAGGGAGAAGGAAAGCCCTGCCAGCATCCTGCATGATCTGCAGTGCACACTGCCCTGCATGAGGCTGGGCAGCGCCCAAACCTAGGGCAGGTCGAGTCCCCCACACGGCTGGTGAACACAGGAAGGCTGGGGTGGGTGGCCGGCTGCTCTCCTACAGGCACTCATCGGGCGTTAATCCAATCACCCCGCTAATGAAATCAGGCTGTGCCGCTAATGAAATCACCCTGCAGCAGCCAGCAGGGCTTCACAGCGCTGCTGCTCTCAGCATCGGGTCGGCCGTGCTGGTGGGCACCCCCTGCCCAGAGCCCCCAGGGCTGCCCCGGCAGCACGGGCTGCAGGCCTCTGCCACAGCGGGGCCCGTCCTGGCAGCAGGCAGAAGGGAGCAGAGAGCAGGATGGCTCCGAATAAGACACCAGTTTCTGGTTTTACTTCACTGCGAGAGTGGTTTTGCTGTCCACTTGTCCTGGGAGGGGACACTGGCTCAGCGGAGCCCTGCTCAGGTGCCACACGCCTCCCCAGACCGTGTGCTCAGGGAGGTAGCTGCTGTCTGCAGCACTCGCGGCCACTGCACAGCCAGCTTCGGGGGGATGCTGCTGATGAATGTCTCCCACAAATTGGCAGAGAAGCGTCCCAGCACCTAGAGCAGTACCCTGGCCTTGGCCTCTCTGGGATTTATTCCCAAGTGTTTCCCAAGTATTTATCAGAGCAAGAAAGGACAGCCTTTTCCTTATGAAATTCTTTCTTTCTGATACTATCATGCTGACAGGCTAGAAGGGGATAAAAATAATGCTAATGCTGTTTCCTTTAAATAGCTTTTTTTTTTCCTCAGGAGACTTTTGAAGATGCCACAAAATATGCCATATAAAAGATTCTTTTTTACATTAAAAGCTGCTTGATGCAGGGGAACAAATTGAAGCACCCAGATCATGTTTGAAGTGAGGTCTACCTTAAATTGGATGTTTCTTTGGGTTTTTTTCAAGCAACTTGCAGCTGAAAGAAATGAAGGAGATGGTGATAACAGTATTATTTGTATGAAACTTATTCATAGCAAAGACATTAGCATTCGGCAAGCTAGTGTGCTCCTCAAAAGGTCTGCTAGTTAATTGGTGTGTTGTTTAAGGGAAGATTTTAATGGTGTAGGAGGCAAAAGCCTTTGTAAATAATATTATCTTAAATGCAGAAAGCCTTATCATGCCTTGCTCGGGCAAGTCTCCTCTTGGGATCATCTGGAGTTTTGTGTAAGAAGCACAGAATCAAGTCCATAATGACCCAGCTGCTTAATCGAGTGGTACAGAGAAACACGTTCAAGCAGTTTTCAGGCACATCTGCTAGGCATCAGTACTGCCGTGATCTCACTAGAGGGAGCAATTTATTTTGAAATATTAGTCAATATTAGCTCAGCGCTTAGCTGGGCCACCAGTGGGTCAAAATTAAGAAGACTTTTCTCAAGCAAATACACATTTTAAGATACAAAGATAAACAAGAGGAATAGAAAAATGAAAAGACAGTGATAGTTAAAAATCCCAGCTTCTGAAACAATGAGTTGTAAACAGAAAAAGGATTTTGTGCGACATATGGAGATGATTTTTATAATGCTTTTCCTGCAGAAAAAATCTACAGTAGAGGTTCTGTTCCTGTTTCCAGTAGAAATTCCTGTTTTCAGGAATTACAGATCATTTTGGTTGGCCCTGGATGTGAGATTTTAAAACATGGATAAGCTATTCCCTTTTTTTATCATAGGCTGTAAAAGGAAATAAATTCCCAGATGCATCGAGCTTCTGAGAAGCATTGGTAGCACTCAGACTCTGTCAACATTTCCATCTAAAACTATTATTTAATGTAGAGTCATAAACACCTTTCTGTAAACATTTATTTAGTGCCTGACAAGATCTCCTCTCTAAAGGGGTAGGGGATGGTGTTGTTCCAAAAATCCAGAGGTTTAAAACATTTTTAATGATATCTTTAAAGGCTGTGTTCTAAATCTGTCACGGTTCAATACTGTCCTTATTCAAATTCTATATTGGGGTAAGTTTGTTCTGGACTCATACAGTGCCTGGCACAGTAAGGTTCTCAGAGACCCAAGGCACTGCAGTGAAAGCAAGTAATACAGATTTAATACTGACTGTGTTTATGCAGTCTGACCCTGAGTACTGCTTAGCTCCTGGGTTCTGCTGTCTGGCTCAGCTATGTCTTGACTCTGTGTTGGGGTGAAATGTGGGAATGTGATCCCTGTGCTTTGCCCCCTGCCCAGTCTGGAGGGAGGAAAGGGTTTCTGTGGACTAGCAGGGAGCCAGAGCGACCTCCCTGAGGTGCAGTAACATGGAGCGCCACTGTCCCACAGGCAAGGCATAGGCACCAGGATTTAATCCCTCCCCACAAAGCCCAAATGA
This sequence comes from Motacilla alba alba, assembly GCF_015832195.1. Classification (NCBI taxonomy): domain Eukaryota; kingdom Metazoa; phylum Chordata; class Aves; order Passeriformes; family Motacillidae; genus Motacilla; species Motacilla alba. Next base: position 45,647,585 of record NC_052019.1, on the reverse strand, counting down.
TCAGCTCATGCATCTGTGTGAGCAGGAGCTGGGTCTTTGTTTCATGTGCTCAGCAGTCTCTGTGTGCAACATCACCGAGTCTGTTTGCTGTGGTGAGTTTTTGATTTAAAAAGCCCTAAACTTGCCATCTGGTCCACTGAAGAGGAGCCTTCTTTCTACAGAGCACCAACTGTGTGATACAATTTGCGGGATGAGAACTGAAAAGTTGTGTGTTGTTAAGTGAAATAACATCACTGCCACCTCCCAGATGTATTAGACCGAAATTATTGTTATGAACAGAAATTACAAGAATCACAGTTAACTAACTGGAGATGCTGTTGGCTCTGTGCTTTATTGAAAAAACAAAAAAAACAGTTGTTATTTTCCAGATCTGACACACACACAAAGGATGGCTTCCACCCATACCCTCGCTGCATTTCGGGAGGCTGGATGGAGGTATGTGCTCCACGCTCCCCCAGGCTCCGGCCACGTGCTGGTACAGGGAGCACAATGGTATGCTTAAGGAAGCTGTGCTGGCCGTACAGCAGGATTCGCCTGGATCTAGGTGCCATTAATCACAGTGTAAGAAACTGACCCCAAAGAAGGACGAGGAAAAGGAGGGCTGTGTAATTTTCATCTCTATCACGACCTGCCAGAAAAGCCTCACTTTGGCTGCTGCTGACATTTTACTATTGAGAAAATCAAATCAGTTTCAGTGGAAAATTTGTAAAGAATGGTAAGTGCAAGTGAATGCAGATGTAAGGCTGCCTTCAAATGTGATTAAATAGGGGAAGAAAATAACTTTCTATAGTTTTAATCTCTACTAATCCACAAGGCTGGGATTTACTTGTTGCAGACTAAATTTTTCTGGTAATGCTTAATACAAAAACATCCAGTCCTGGTTTATTCTACTTGCTTTAGTCTACAGGTGAATACAGATTTAGTAGATGTTCTGTCAGGCAAGGAGGAAGCAAAATCTGACATACCGACAGAACGTGACTAATAACCAGTTCATACAGAAAGTCTTTTTGTTAGCATTGATGTAACTTCTTTGCTAAGAGAGTAGGCAAAAATCTGCTTGGTTCTTTCAGCAAAGCACTGAAACACAAATCTGACTCGAACTATGTGAATATCACTGAGATTTTATAGGTATAACTAGTGTTAGAAATTTCAAAATATTTGCATATTCATTTAATTGCTGAGGGATCTCCCATTGCTCCAAGAAAATTTCCAGAAGGAAAATTCTGAATACTTAAAGGAGATTTTAAAACATTGAACAAACATGGGTACGAATTGCCTTCACATGCCTGCCTTCCAGTTTACAATCATTTCTGGTCTGGTGGTGCCTGCTAATGTCTGTGTGTGTGTGTATATATATGTGTATGTGTGTACATATATATAATATGTATTTCTGTTTTCTTAGAATTACCACAGTGCCTGTCTTTATTGCATTGGATCAGACAGTACTGATGTAATTGAATGGTAAGTAGCACATAGGAGACCATGTAATATCTAAAAATTCCTTTAGCAGCTTATCTCAACTGAGGCAGCAGCAGTAGCCTGGATTCTGGAATGCTTGATTTCTATTGAAAATCCTGAATGGCTTAAAACCCAATCTAAACAAGTATGTATGTAAAGTGCACTAAAGTGTACATGATCCTTTAATATTTAATAAAACCGTAATATTTAGTTGTCCATTTCATAAGAAACTTCTTTATGGACCACGGCTCCTTTGGACTAGCAGCAGGGTTAACAGCACAAAGTTAACTCTTAATGAATTTATGGTTTTGTTTCCCATTAATATGTGTTGCCAAATTAATGGATACTGAGATTCTTAGCATTACAGACATTTTAGGAAAACATCAGAGGGCTCTGTATTACTATTATTTTTAAATGTTTGGTAAAGACAAACATGTTATGTGTAAAAAAATAAATAGATACTGCATTTTTTTGCAATCCTCATCTTAAGCATAAATTTCTTCCTTTCCCACATTTTGTCGGAGGAAGGGGGGTTAAGCCTCTGCATCCACCAAACTACACCTAGTTCACATGAGCAGATTGCTGTACAAAATCCACAAAGGCATCCAGTAATCAATTCTTTGGAGGAAAGTGGGTTCATCTATTTTTGCTACAAGGAAAAGTTGTTCTTTGCAAAAAGCCCTTTGCCCTTCGCCATGTGAATTAGCAGTACACTGCTGTTAGTCTAAGTGGATTAAAAAAGAGTTAATACTCCTGGTCCATGAAAGCCTGCTCTATAGCTAGATTTTGTACAAATGTAACTGTGTCAGTTGTGTGAGAGACCTGGAGAGGGGGAAGCACAAGGGGGGTCTTTTAACTTCATCTACAGCTCCTGGTATCAATACACTTACAGTGGCAGGAAGGTGCTTGCAATTCATTCCTTTTCCTGGTGAAGAATAACAACATCGGTATGGGGGCTTTATGTTGGTATAATGGCAGTCGCGATATGGGGCAGAGGGGAATGCCTGTGTTTGTGCTCTTATGCCCGAGTGCAGGAAGAGACACAGCTCCTGTGTGCAGACCGAAATAATGCGCTTCCCAAGGAAGGCAGCAGTGCCGTTCTGCAGCTATAAAGTGCTGGGCTTAAGAATTCTGCTTGTGAGCCTGTCAAGGAGCTTGGCATGTTGACTAGATAAATGTTTAAAAATAAGTCTAGTGCCCAAGCTGACAAGCTTGTGCCTTTTTGAATATATTAATCTGAAGAAGAAAATGGATTTATCTGGAAGTTTGTTTCATTTGACTGAGGCTCTCATCAGGGATGTAATGTGTACTTGCCTTTTTCGTTACTCACCTGAATATTTTTGGTATCTTGAAGCAGGGAAGATAAAGAGAGTTGTATTCTATTAATCACCTTTCTCTTTGTTCTCAAGCTACCTCTGCTCCTTCTATCCCTCTTCCAATCATACCTCCCTTGCCAAATCTTTAGAAAAAAGGTAATCACTGCTATATTCTTTCAGGCACTCTAGCACTTACTGGTACAACATGTAATTCTTGTGTCTAATTTGCTTTTTTGTCATCTGACTGGGAGCCAGTACAAAAAAAAAAACATTAAAATGGAATTTTATAAGTAACAGATGTGAGCTTTTTTTTTCTGTGAAAAATGTTTGGGTTTTAAAATACTCAAAAGTTTTTAAGGAAAAAAACAATCTGATTCTGCTTGCTTATTTTGATTTTTCTTCTTTTTCTTTTGTTCTTTTCTCTATTTTCCTGAGCTTAGAGGGCAAATAAAATTTTCCCAAGCAAGACAAAGAGGAAGAGTATTGTCTTTGGTTTTATCATGGTGAAGTAAACACAGAGAGGGTAAAGTCAAGAATTTTCCACAAAATTGGAATACCAGAGAGGTTACTTTGTGTTCTTCAGGTACTCACCATTACATGGTACAAATTCCACTGGCATTATTCACCAGTAGCATATCTAGCAATTATTTTCACTGGACAAAATAGGGTTTGAAGAAGAAGTTTGGAGAAAATTGTGTAGTTTGGTGTTACCTTAGGACCAACACTTTTGATAGCCTCCTCTTCTGTATGAGAATCTTAGGGGCGCTGATTACAAACAAACTCCAGCTCCCCACCCCTCCCTTCTCTAGCTGTCACAACAATGGGTTGTAATCTCCATGCATAGCTGTAGCACTGCTCGTGTATAGAGATATAAACTTCTAACAACCAATGCTGACTCCTGGCAGAGCCACTGTGTGCTCTCCAGTCCCCATCCCGGGGTCTATTGCAGCTCCATGCCAGGCATGGGGAATATTGCACAGCAAGGTCCTGATGTGACCTGGGCTGGGGACATCACTGGGACACATGTGCACAGTGTGAGTTTAAAGAGCTGTTCAGTCCTAAAACATGTAGGCACCATTCTCGAGCTGAAGGCTGCACACCAGTACTGCTCTTTGGCCTCCTCTTCCCACCTATGAGCAAATATTCAGCTTGAGGCTTCTCACCTGTGTAGAAAAACTCTGCTTTCTTCTCCTGGCATAAGAAGAGAGAGACAGAGGCGGCCCAGTTCGCCATACAGAGGGAAGAGAGAATGGAGTGGGCTGGAACTGGGTTCCTGCGTGCAAAATCCTGAGGATGGAATAATGTCATTCCCAGACCAACTGATAGTGACAGTCCCGCTTCATCTCCAGCCACAGCTGCTACCACCTCATCCCTGAGCCCTTCCTGGATGGAAACAGCAGCCTGACTTTGCATGGCTGTGGCAGAGGTGACGCAGGCGATGGGGCCCACTCAGGCTGAGCTCTTCCCCCAGCATGCTCTTCACCATGATGATGGAAAATCTCGTCTAACCAAACTCACTATTGTTGCCTTCATTATCTGCGCTGATTGCCCACTACTCGCACTTACAAACTGCAGACTGGATCATGACCCATCACAGTTCTTCCTAATGCCACAGTGCCCTTGTCTGTGCTGTCTCAGGCTGTCATGGTCTTGGGCTGTGAGTGTTCTGATTCAAGCAGTGTTTAGTTTGAATCATCTCTACAGAAAAAGTGTTCAGCCCTCCCTAAATTTCAGCCTGGCCTGGATAAATTAATTCTTTTGTCAAGTTCTGCTTTATAAAAAGTGGTGATTCCAGCCATCACTTGACCACAAACTCTCTTTAAGATCTTCCAAGCTGGCCAAGGAAAAGCCTGCCCAGCCCAGTGGAGCCTGGGGTGGGTAGCTGGGGTTCAGAAGGACAGCCTGTGGGTCTGTTTGACAGATGCCTGGGTGGTTCCAAGGAGTGAAGCAAACAGCAGCCCTGTCTTGCCATCAGTCCAGGGAGCCGGCTGGGGTGTACTGCAGCAGCTTGGTTTTGTAACACATCCGTGCATGTTTCCTGCAGCAGCCACAGTTTGATGCAAGCTGTGGGGGTACCACACATGTAAGCTTCAGATATTTTAGCTGCCCAGCTCTAAGAAGTCTCTCTAGAGTACATCCAAACTAGAATTTCAGAAATTTGGCTGATAATATTTAGGAAAGGAAAGGGCATGTTCCTCACACCAGCAGAACCTTTTCAGCAAATTAACATCCCTGCTCCTAAGCATATACAAGCCATTGCCTTGCAGCAGGATGAGTGTTTTTCTCTCTTTGGAAAATGAGCCAAATTAATTAATTGGATTAATTTCATTAGCCCTGGAAACACTGCATGAGCCATTTGTGTTGAATCTTCCACCAAAAGATACATAAATCAGCAATCAAAGATAGACGACCATCATGGATGTTTTTTGTATGAAGGAAAGTATGGAAAAATTTTTAAATTGTCATTTACATGAGACAACTTTACATTCTAATGGATGCAATTTAGTGCTGTATTTCCCAATAACAGCAGTTACTAATACAGGCATCTCTGTCACACCTTTTGCTAAAGCATTTCTTCAAGGAATATATTTCACAAGTAGTGTGTTAAAAATTATCTCACTTTTCTTAATGCATTAGCAGTGAATTTAAATATGCTTCACAATGCATATTTAAATTCTTCCTCCAGCTGCTGAGATCCCATTACCAGTTCCAGCCCACCCCATTCTCTCTTCCCTCTGTGTGGCAAACTGGGCCACCTCTGTCTCTCTCTTCTTAACTGAGGAGAAGAAAGCAGGGTTTTTCTACACAGGTGAGAAGCCTCAAGCTGAACATTACCTGTCCCCTACACAGGCAAATTAAGCTGTCCCTATCCTATTCCCATCTTTCCCTTACAGCTATGGCTGCAAGAAACCAACTGAGTTGCAGGCAAAAATATCAGTGGCTGCTCTGATGGCTTAAAGGTGTCTAAGAGAATAAAGTCCAGTCTGGGTCTTCATGATAGACCAGCAACATCCTCCCCATCAAGGGTTTTCAAAGCAGCTACAACCAGCAATATCCTAGGAATGCAGTTTCCATGCCACACTTCTTTTTGGTGCAGCATCTAGTCTACTGAACATGATCCCGTAGGATTCACAGCTCACTGGGGAGAAAAAACTTCTCCCAGCATCTTCACAAGCAGATGCCTGGAAGGGCCAAGGGGCTGGATCTATGCCAAAAGAAGTAGAATCTTTCTGTGAATGAGAAATCATTTTTGCCTTTTGCATAAATGCATTGAGGTGGGGAGCTCAAGCAACATACCCAGGGTTACAAAGCAACCAAGTGGTAGAGAAGAAACAGACATCTGGCATCCTGACTCCTATTTATCTCTAGTTTCTATTCTCTCTTTCACTGATGCTTTCAAATCTGTAGTTAACATTGCTGTAATGCATTTAGAAATGAATACAAATAAGTGGTTTTTTTTTCTGGTGGGCAATAAAGATGAGATGATTTTGCACAGTTGTAAAATTCTGTTACATATAAAGGATTCTTTATTTTATAATAGCTATTAGAATGTTTGTTTGTGGGATTTTCCTGGGCTGGAAACTTCAGATGGAGCATTGCTTTGAGCTAATCATTTAGCAAAGGACAAAGATACCTTAGATTGCTGACTCGTCCTATAGTTAATGGTTCTCTCAGGCTTTTCTCTGTCAAATGTGGCAACTATGACATCAAATGTTATCTCTGTAAACACATGCCAACTCAAAATAGCACATGGTGGTGGGGGGAGGGAGAAGGACAAAAAGTTCCTTATCCCATATTTTAGCCAAGATTATGGTCACCAGCATGTTCCTCTCAGCGCAGAAAAAAAAAGTAGGCTTCAGTTCACCTGCACTTCACAGAATATAATTTTCAAAAATAAATGACTGATGTAACAAACCATTTCACTTTCAAATTAGCCACATTAGGGGATCGTGTTCTAAATGAATGAAGTATGGAATTCCTACTTCTGGGATGTCAGAATTTGAGTTGTGATATATCACCTGCAGAGGGACATTATAGGCATGAGGATAGCTACAGCTATTAGAGACCTTGTTCTAAAGATTTCCCAAGGCAGTAGACTGGCACTTCAGACAACCAGACTGTTTTGTTGATCTGCCACTGATCTGCCATGTGACCTTGAGCAAGTCTTTTCACTTTCCTCTAGCTCTGTTTCTCCTCCTACAATTTGCCTTATCTATTTAAATGGCAGCCTTTCTGACCAGGGAATTTCTCACCTTGTGCTAGCTAGCAGTGCTTAGCTGAATGTGAACCCGTCTTCCTTGGGATTATTGTATTGCAAAGCCAGCAAGTAACTACCAATTAAAAGCACTAGTCTAAAATACTAATAAGCTATTTTTCTAGAGGGAATGTTAGTGCAGTTGGAGAAACAGTGATCCCTCCTTCTCCACTAATTCACTTCTGCTGCTCTTTGTATCTAGAAGATGAAGCAACCAGTGCTGCCACTTTACAGTCAAAGTTTCTGGAGGCAAGCCTCAAAACCATGAAGATGTGGGGTCTAGCAGGGTGAAGCACAGCTGGCCAAGCTGTGGCTGCTGAGCTGCACTTGGCTTAGGAGCAGGTCAAATCCACTCCCATGCTGGGTTTTATCAAGGAGGATGAGAGGTGCTCCTAATCCTGGCTGTGAGTGAAAGTGAGTTGCAGAGCTGCCAAGGCTCTGGCTGCAGTGCTGGACCTCAGCCACCCGTGCTGACAGCCCTGGGTTGGCAGCGTGTATTGTCCCAGGGGCTGGGTACCTCTGGTGATGGCCAGCTCCAGGGCTCACAGGCAACACAGCCGTGCTGAGCCACACAGACTGGATGAAGTCTGCAAAGCTCTCTCCCTTTAACCTGCACACACAGCATGGAGCGGCAGAGGACAAATAACCCAGGTGGTTCACAGCCCACCAAGACCTCTGTGCCAGAGGAGGTAATTTAAAGGCAGCTGAATGACATGACTGCTCAGCAGCAAAAAGCCAGAGCCTGCCCTAGTATTTCCAGTGTGGATAATTGTCACTGGCACCGTCACATAATGAAACACACTGTGAATAAGAACAGGTACAGAGTGTAGAGGCCTGCTTCAGAGTCCTGGGCTATGGTGCACCTCTCCAGAATTTGTAAGCAAGAGCCTCGTGTATCTTGATTTACATGTGTGACACCTGTTCCTGAACATTGAAAAAAGTATAAAATAAAAAGCTAAATGGACTTTTCTGCAGCTTTTGTGGCTTATTATCCCTAGCCATGTCCAAGCAAGCAATCTGTACAACCTGTGGAATCACATCCCACCAGACTTATAGTTAGGGTCTTAGACCTATAGACCAGTAGTGCAGGGAAGCTCTCTGTCTTCCCCCAGAATCAGTGACATTAAACCCTTTTTGGAGCAGAGAGGTTGTCTGGGGTTGAACCATATTTTTTAGAGGGAAGGTGGTTTTTGGTGGTGATACAATATGTGCTACAGCCCATGTTGACTTTGGCAAAGCAGTTTATTATCCTAACTAGGAGTTGTTTGTAAGCTTGTCAAGAAATATCGAATATATTTTACAAGCTAGGTGCAAGTTGTCAGCTTGCAGCTCATCCACAGTAGAGCAGTTTCCTCAACATTTTTCCCTTAAATTAGACAAATGCCCAGACTATCTAAGGCAGCAGTTCACTTCAGAGAACAGGATTTCTTAACACAGGTCTGAGGAGAAATGTGCCTGCCTAACTCATCTGCACAATTTGGGAAGCTGAATCTTTCTCCCAAAAGGCTTGTATGGCACACACTCATCATGCCCACAGCATCCATTTCCCAGACAAGCAGACACTTTCCACCAACATCTGCAGGCTGGGGAGAGTAAGCATAGGGGAGTGAAGTCTGTGCCTGTGCACACACATGGCAAATCCCAGAGCTTTCTGCCTGGAATCCCCAAGTCAGTAAGCAGCTGGATTTGTATCCCAGTCAGGAGGCAGCTCTCAGAGGAACATCTGGCTCCAGTCTCTATGTTGTCTGCTGTTCCTTCACACGTCTACTTCCTTAAAAAGAGCTTACTGGGGTGAGCAGAAGGGAAAACTGGCTCCAGGTCCTTTTGGCTACTTAAAGAGGACCACCCTGTTGCACTGTCAAACAAAAGTTATATATTTCCTACAAAAAAGATAATACTTAAATAAGGGAGACAATTAGATGTAGTTGCCTATTGCAATGCAGTTCCAACATCTTTGGGATGACTCAGAAGTTTATATGTGCAAGAATGCTGACTGCTGCTCGCCGTCTTTACAGTTTGATCTTCCTGGCTGCTAGAGAAAGGGCTCTGCACAGAAAAGAGTTAGTGAAACTTTTGGGTGTTTGGGGGGATTGTGTTAAATATTAAGCAGGGATGTCAGTCTGCCCAGACTTCCAGATGACATCCTTGTTTTGCAAATTGCCCCAAAAGAGGCTAGTGGCAATATTTTTAGAGTCTCATATTGCTTGGTGTGAATGACAGCAGTTGAGTGTCTTCTGTGACAATTTCCAAATAAGCACAAGCCTAATTAGAAAGGAGAAGAACAAAGACCACTGCTGTGGGGCAACAGATTTGAGGGGAAAAACTGTGATTTTTGTGGTCTGTCAAATATGGAATGTGCTGATGGTTCCATAAGATTTTCTAATGGAAAAATCATAAGCTGCAAATAGTTAAATCAGAGTCTCTGTTTCTCAGCAAACATCTTAAATTACGCATAAAAAATCTCTTAAACACTTTAGCTTAAGAGAGGCCCTGTCTAGCTCTAGATCCTTTGCCTTTTGGGAATTTTGCAGCAGACCACCCACTGGGAAAATGAAAAGTTGGCATCTCTACCACTGTGGCACTTTTTCTGGAGACGAGCCCCTAAAATGCTTTGTGCTTTTCCTTGGGAAGACCAAATGGAAAGGTCTGACTTGGTCAACTTGATTTGACAAAGCAGAGAGGTATAAATCACCCGTGCTATAGTACCTAAACTATTAGGTGATCTTTTTGCATGTATTTGGACCAAATGTGCTGCTTCACCCCACTACTTACATGTAATGTAATCAGCTCACACTTGTCTACAATTTCACAGAGAGACATGCTGTAGGTGCCTTGTCTCAGATGATGAACTAGTTGTACTAATTATATAAATCTGTCCCAGCCTATTAGAGTCTTTCTTTAATGATATCACAGTGAGGCGGCTGCTTCGTTCTGAGCCAGTTTTTCTTGTAGCTATGCCTGTCTTTTTGATTGAAACCTTTTGTGGTTCCTTAGTGAAGGTAGCCAATTTCCAGTCTATAGGCAAACAAGCCGCTTTGTCTCCAGATAATTTTATGAAGATTATGTTTTTCACCAGAATAAAAGACATGGAGTTGGAACACTAATCTTGTGCATTAAAAAAAACAACAACAACAACACCAAAAATGAAAATTAAAAATAGTTTTTTAAAAATCCACAAAAAATAAAGTGTGCATTATGCATAGGAGGTACCCATTTCTAGACAGAAATTAGGGATTTAATTTGTCAACCATATGCTGAAATGCTCTTCCTTACCAAGTTAACTGATCATTTCACAAACACCAATGGATTTTTATCTTTACACCACATGGGAGACAATTGTTGCTCTAGTTAGGCAATTGTTGCTCAAAGGGCAGATGAAAAAGAATGTCTGCATGGCATATGAGCTACACAGGACCTTCCAGGTGCCCATCTCCTTCGGAACACACCAAGGACCTGATGAGAACACACTCTAATTCCCTTTAAGCTTGCTTGCATGCCTGGTTTCCTTCCTGTAGTTGAATACATAGGCTTATTCCACATATTTTTGACTGCTTAAAGCATTACACCAGTCTAGATGACTAGAATACACACCTCAGATCACAAGGATCTGAAGGTCTTGAAGCATCCCAGATCCTTCAGTTTAAACACCATCTTAGTGGCTTGACCTTGTCCATGTGCCTGAAACATGAACTAGTGCTGGTGTTCTGCATTTCACTGAGTTCAGCATTTGTACAGACTATGTGCAACCTAGTTAGCTAGGCTCAGCTTCAGAACCTGCCAAATTTCAGGATGGGCCAGTAACACCATGGCCAAGGGTCCTCTGTGTAGAAGGGTCCAGGAGACAGGGTGTGTCTGTTTGACCCTCTTTGCTAAAGGCAAAAGATAGGGTCATTCTACACTCCCACAGTATCCAGCAATTGTCTCACCCTCTTGGTGCTGGGGCCTCAAACCTAACTCAGCCACCAGGTCCCTTGGGGTTTTACTGTTTGCTTACAGAGGGAGTCAGTAAGAAGAGTTCACTTCCAGAAGATGGAGATGTCCCATCCATAAACACTTCACAGAGAAATATGGGAGAGTGGGAAGCAGCTGAAAGAGGGTTTACTACTGTGCCTCTAGTCAACAGCAACTCTTGGCAACAGTCTAAAACACCAAGAGCCCCTTGGGGTACCGTGTGTCCAACACCAGTTACTACGCCAGATTGCATGGCAGCAGTTTAATCACAGAGACCACAGAGCCAGGATTGCATATCTGATGTCGTGCCTTTAGGAGTTCAGCAGTGCAGGGCTGTAGCATTGTGTGTAGATGAGTGTCAAATACTGTCTTGGGTTTCTTGCCAAGATATCAAGAACTGCTCTTTGCAATTTTATACTTTTCACTCATTTGGCTGAAGACCATATTTCTAGCCTCAGATCACACATCTCTTAATGGACAGTGGGAGGCTTTTCTTTGTACCTCTGGGAGATCTCTGCACTGAGAACAAATCCTCGAGCAGGTATCTTCTCAAGCACCCTGCAGGTGAAAAAAATGGCAGGACAGGACTTGAGCTTTATTTCTTGTGGCCTGTCCTAGGCTCTGGTTTTTCCTTTGTAACAGTCTGACATTCCTGATCCTCTGGGGTAATCAGGATGGGCATTCTGCTCACAGGACTCCACACACTCTGCTGGAATATACATGCAAACTAAATTTTGCAGTGAAATTTTTCAGAGGCCATAAAGAATAACAAAGAAAAAATTCTGAGTATCTTCATTACCTTTACAGAATCTACATGAAGACTACCAATTTAGCTGTCCCATTTTCCCTCTGCGGGCTTATTTCAGTTAGATTTCTTTTAAGAAAGTGAAAATGTGCCACTAAAATAAATCAGTAAAACAAAATTGCCTGGGTTACATCACCAATGAATTAGATTCAGAATTATCACTCTTGTAACTTACCACCCCTGAGCTGATCTAGAGAGCATACAGATTTGTCTTAATGACAGCACATTGGTTTCAGTGGCATTGTATTCAATTGAGGTTTCTTCTTGTGACAGTCACTGCACAGGACATCTCACAGGAACAAGAAATGACTTCTCTTTTCTTCTTCTTAATCTGTTTCATCTTTTCTTCTTATTCGTTCTTTGGCTTCATTTCTCCAGACAGAAGAGAGAAGTAAGGGAACCACTCTGTGACTTCTAATGCAACTTGTTTCTAACATGCATGTGCTTGGTGTCTGCTCATGCCTGCAACCTCCATTCAGGGTTAGCATGCTCTTCATAGCCTGGGCAGCATGGTCTCTTCCTTCCCCCATGAAAAGCCTTCACAGAGTTCCTTTAGAGGGTTTACTCCATTTTTAATTCAGTTATTTCCCTAAACATGAGACATATCCTGGTTCCAAACAGCTGATTGATTTCTCTGGCCAGAAATCAGGTATTTTCTGGTTGGGAATTTTTTTGTTGTAGGCGCTGTAGAACCTCCAGCTATTCTCCTTGCCCAGCCTTGCAAAATTAATTGAGCCTGCCTAAGGCCCCAAACAGGGAACCTGTTCTCAGTCCTTCCTTTCCACCCTTGGAGCCTGGTCCTGATTCAGCATGTTCTGTGGGCACATGATCCATTTCTGCTGTCTTCCAGTATGAGTCAAGTTGTTCTCATCCTGTTCAAATGCCACCGGAAGCCAATGGGATTTTTGTATATGCATACACGACCCATTGGATCGACAAGCGCCTCACAGCTTCTGCTCCTTCCAGCACAAGGAGGAGAGCACTACACTGACCAGTGTAGGTCCGTAATAGTTTCATGTAAACAATGCTTGCTTGGGTCCCCAAGCTGTGTTATTTATGTCCCCAGAGCTGCCAGATCTACCAGAGGGAATTTGAGTGGTCTCAAATAGCAGTGCCTGGCCATCACAAGAATTAAGTACTCCATTGTCCTGGAAAGAATTGTTAGAGCTGTGCTCCAGTTTCAGAAGCCTTTCTGTTCAGAAGACAGAAAAATGCAACATGTCCTGTGCCCTAGATAATTCAAAGGAAAACCCCCCTAAGTTCCTGAGAACCTACAACTGTCACTTAATGAGCAATGAGACCACTCTTAGTAATTAATAGCCCTTTTTGTTTTGAAAAAAAACCCAAACCAAAATAACCCTGTCAGTACTACCCCTGTCAGTAGGAGCCAATGTTTCTGCTCTGCATCAGGGGGTGAAGTTTTAAACAGCATCTCAGGTGCATGGTCCAGGGCTAAAAAAATGACCTGTGCTATGAAACGTCCCTCCCCAAGTCCTTTACTTACTGAGCTACAGCTGTTGACATGTGAGAATGGCTGTCGCCCTGATCGTGTCACGCCAACATTATTTGTCAAGGATGTTGCCGGTCACCCAGTGATTACAAGCTAAAGTCTCTGACCTCCTGGCTCAGCCAACAGTTACAAGTACATCAAGTAGGACAAAGGTGTCCCTTAACTTCCAAATAAACCATGAGAATAAAGCCCAACTGCCTGCTGGTGTTAACAAAACACATGGAGTATTTTTATCTCTGGAAAGCTATTTCCTATTTGTAATACTACTTGAAACCCTTTCCAAGTTTTCATTTGATGTTTCTTGCATTCATATATTTTATGTATCTTGTTTTCATTTTCCAAACATGTTTATTAAAAATGTTCTCAGGGTGACAGGCCTTGTGGTAGGAATTTCTGTTTTGGGAAAAGAATGCCAGAGTTGGAGGTTTTTGCCAGAAGGATGTGAAAGCTGAAGGAAATAACAATGACTGGGGCTAGAGATTTGTCACAGGGAGTTAGAACGTGAAAATTTACAGTCTGGCCATGAGAGAGTCCAGGCTAAAGCCATGAATTTATAGGAAGCATTGCCAAAAGCTGGATGCTATTATTTTACTCAAACTCTGTTTTGCTTTGCATGAAAATAAAAAAAATAAAAAAAAATTTGAGAAATGCCAGAGACTTTGGCTCTGCATATAGAAGAAAGAGGGCAGAAAAGCCACCTCAGTCTCCACTGCTCTTCCCATCCCAGCTGAAGAGTGGGAAGCACGCATGACCTTCCCTGGAGAAATCATGGGAATTCAACCACCCCAAACCTCATAGAGAGAGTTTCTGCTTGCTTGGAAACTGCCCTTGCAACAGAGCACTGACTTCAAAGGAGCACCAAACGGGCTGGCACCCACTCACACTGACACGTAGTCCCCCAGCCTGGCAAGAAATTCCTTCACTCCTTAGTTCTGCATCCACCAAAGCAGATGCAAGAGTTTGTGGCTCAGAAGGTTGAAAACTGCATCGGCACAGGCTTGTAGATTCCTGCTCCTCTCCAGATAATGCAAGCTTGAAAGAGCCCATCAAGGTTTTACATAAAGCAAAGGCTTTATACTCCTTTATGCTTTTATTGTCCCAGTGACCTTAATTGTTGATTGAGTTGGGTTTTTTTTAATTGAATGAACCAAAGGAGTTCTCTTCACTTTTATCTTAAAACTATGAGGTCTGGATCTGCTGGAAAATTACTTGTGAGACCTCTGGATCTCTTACTTGCACAGAAGTAGCCACTTATATTTATTGCTTTACATATGGCCACAATCCAGCAAATCTCTCAGGCATGTGAATAACTTTCAGCATGGAAGTAGTCCCCCGTGAGGCAGCGGGACTACCACCACTCTAAATATACACATCAAGTGATGAGCTCGGCTCCACCCTCGTGTTTTCCCAAGCGCTGCCACTTCTCCACATACACACCCGGCAGGCCAGGGGGCTTGTTCCTCGGGTTCCTTTCCAATTGCATAAATCGCAGTTGCGGATTTGAAGTGTGGGCTGCATTGATGGCTACCCGCCCATTGAGCCTTGCCCGCGTCTGCCCACCGAGGCTATGCAGTCCTGTGCTCCAATCAGATTAGATAATCTTCCTCTTTTCCCTTTAATCCCGAGAAAAATACGTAACGAATTTGCAGGGGAGAGCTTTGTTGAGTTTTATAGAGCCTTGCTGCAATGTATGAGTAGCTCTTCTTATCGCAGGCACAGAGACACAGACCCCTCGAAGGGCGGGAGCAGCAGGGACAGCTGCGAGCCGCCCCACCTAGGCTGGCCCCGGGGGATGGGGGCTCCTGCCGCCCTGGCGGGTTAAGGGCCGGGCCTGTCCAGCTTCTTTTTCTCCTTGCCGTAGTTTGGAGGGAGGGAGGCGACCCCAGCGCCCCGACGGTGGCGACCCTCGGTGGTTCCCTGTGGGGCTTCACTCTCCTCACGGGGAGGTGAGACTGCATCCCAGGGCATGCGGACCCAGAGTTAGGACCACAGACAGCCAGCGGGATTTAGGGGGAGAGAAGAGGGGGAGAGGAGGGAATGGCAAATAGTGCGTAGCAACGGTAAGACGTGAAGCCGAGAGCACTAAGTGCATACCAGGATTTATAGGTGGACTTTACAGGACGTTTTACTACAACCTGGGAGATGATTCATTTTTATACATAGCCTGTTACGCTGCGGGGCCGCTCCAGCCTGTTAATGTTCAACGCGGGCCGGGTTTAGCGGCGGGCGCAAGCCCGCGGCCGGGGAAGAGGCTGCGGCCATCGGCCTCGCCACGGCCCCTCAGCCCCTGGATTTGCGGGGGGAAACCTCAAAAAAAGGTCAAATGGCAGGAGAGACTGAAAGGCGGTCACACTCCGCCGTTCCGATCAGGCGTGGGTTTCACCGTCGCGGTCTGTGCGTGGCCAGTCCCGTGGCTCCAGTCCCTGGAGCATCCCTCTCATTTGCGGGCGGCGGCTACAGAGCGCAGCCCGCGCAGCACTCTGTGTGTGTGTGCGCATATGTGTCTGTGTGCAGGTGTGTAAAATATGCACGTGTGCGCAAGAGATACGCGTGTGTGTATTACACGTGTATGTGTGCGTGTGTGAGCGGGAGTGAACCTGAGACGCTTCCCCGCTGCATCCCGGCTTGGTGGGGAGCCACGCTGGGCCGGGCCGGGTCTCTCCCATACTCTCGCACACTCTTTGCACACTTGCGCACACACAGAGACACACACAGGGCTCACACAGCTCCTTCCCCAGCGCCGTGCCGCGCCGCCCGGCCAGGCGGCTGCCTCCAAAGGGTGCTCAGGTCTTCATCACTGCCGGAGCGAGGCACTCGCGGCCTCCTGCTCCCGGGTGGGCTACTGGGCAGTTCGTGGCTTCTTTTTTTTTTTTTTTTAATATTTCCCCCCCTCCCCTCTTTTCTGCTGGTGTTGGGTTGGCCATCAGCCGCGTCCATACCCCGCTCCCGACGGGAAACTCCAGCCCCGCAAATTGCGCCTCTCGCCCAAAACTCCCAGGGATATGCCATTGTAGAGTCGCGGCCGCGCAGGGCCTGCCCAGCCGCCCCCTCCGTGCGTGGGGTCCGGCCCGGACTCTTGCCGAAGCGGTGCCGTGGGACCTGTCCCCACCTGGGTCACGCTGCCTCCCTCCCGTGGGGCTGCGGACCGTGAGGCCCCGCTCGCACGCTGCCACCGCCGGGCTGCGCCGCCAGAGCTGCCGGGCACGGGCTGGTGGCGACCCTGCGAGGTCGCGGGGCCGGGGTCGGGCCGGTGGCCCCCCCGCGCCGTCACAGCCCGCCCTCCGAGAAGGCAGACTCGGCTCGGATCCCTCTGTGGCTGCGGCAGCGTTTGCCCTGCCCCGCCTGGCTCCGCGGCGGGGGGAGCGACCCGCGCTGTCCCCTGCACTTCGGGGCGGGCGGGGGGTGGTCACAGACTAAGGAAGAAAGCGACCAAACAAGCCGCCCTCGTCCCCGAAATCACGGATCGACCAGAGGGACGTTCGTCGAGCACCGCCAGAGAGCTGGCTCCCTGCGCAGGGGCGCGGAGCACCGGCTCCGCTCTGCCCGCTCCAGTCCCGGGGATCTGCCTGGCACAAGTGGGGCCGAGGTCCCGAAAAGCGGCTTCAAACGCCTTTTCTTTTTTTTTCTTCATTAAAAACCCCCAACAAAACAAAATGCACACAAGAAAAACAACAACAACAGCACCCCAAACAACAAAAAAATATAATATTCCCTTGCAGCTCAAAATTTGAACGTTAGAATTTACTTTATTTGTCCTCTCTTCCTCTCTTAGAAGTAGGTGCAGGAGGCCGGAGAAATGAATTCCGAGAGGGGTTCGCATTTAAAAAACTTCAGATTTAGCAATCAATTAGTCCGGAATTGTATGGAGCTCCGAAGGTGTAAATCCTTCCAAGTTTCTGGATTATTGACTGTTACGCTCTATCGGGTGCCTAATATCCAGACCTACACATGTAATACGCGTACCAAAGCAGACATTTAGCAAGGTAAATTGTATGTCCCGAAAAAGCGTGTTAGCGCCAGTGCCGTGAGCCTGTCCCCTGTCCTCCCTCCTTGTCTTCAGCCGGCATGTGAGACGCCCCCGCCACGCCACTCGCGCACCCCCCGCAACCCCGTCCGCGGCGGCGAGGGAAGGAGGGGTGAAAACCTGCAAACGCCGTCGCCCCCACTCCAAAACGAAGCATTATTGAAAATAAAAAATGCCCCCTAAACGCGGCTTTATTGAAGGAAAAAAAACAACAACAAACTCTTCCCCGGGTTCAGATGTCAGCTATTTTTCAAAGGAAGTTATTTCCCTCCAAAAATGCTAATGATGTCTAAGGAAAAAAAAAAAAAAGAAAAGAAAAGAAAAAAAAGTTCTTTTATTTTATAGGTAGAAACAACTGTACAGGTATGTAAAGATCCGTATCTCGCTGGTTTGGGAAAGTACACGCGGATGAGCGCGCACGTACTGAAAACAAAGCAAGGAGAGGAGAACGGGAAGCACAGACAATAACCAAAAGGGGATACATCCATATCTGAGCGTCGTTTTGACCTTTGCGGGGCGAGGCACTCCCATATGACGGCCGGGGACTCGGGCACGCCGCCGGGGTTCAGAGTGAGGGAAGGCACCGTCCGAAAACAAAAGAACGGAGCCGGGCCGGGACACGGCCCCGGGGCGCCCGCGCGGGGAGAGGGAGCCCGGGGAGCCCCCGGCCCCGGCTGCAAGGGGCGCGCTCCCGGCTCCGCTCCGCGGCCGCAGCTCCGATCGGGGGGTGGTGGGGGCTGCGAGGGCCAGCGGGACTGTGGATTGGGATGTGGATTGGGATGTGGATTGCGAGGCAGACGGCGCTGCCCGCTCGCACGCCCGGCGCGGGGGGTTGCGCAGCAGGCGGCCTGAATCGGCCTTTCCGAGGGGCAAGGGGGCTGCGAGGGGGTGCGAGCCCCTTGTCTAACCACTCTTCCCCCCGCTTCTGCAAATAGGTATTCGGCAAATTCCCCATTTCGTTGTGGCTTTTTCTCTCCCTCTTGGCGGCCTCCATTGTTCCAGGTTCGCACTGCCACCGCCGATAAGGAGAAGGAAAGCCCCCGGAAAAAAAAAAAATGAAAGAAAAGAAACCCCACCACGACCCAAGATTTTGATTTACGACCTAATCAAAACATTATATCTTTGGTCAAGTGGCGCAGAAAAATGATGACCCTCAAGGCTTCAGCTAGGGGGAGAAAAAAATTCAGACTACTCTCGGAGTGATTTATGTCCTCTCTGAGCGGTCACGTTGATTTTTCATCGTTTGAGCCATTACACAGTAGAGCGAAAAACTCTGATCCTTTTTTTTTTTTTTTTTTTTTTTTTTGTCCGGAATCGGTATATATTATTCATCTAAATGTACATGCGTATACTATGCATTATATATCAAATATTTCTGCACGCACACACAGATTCTACCTATGTAGATACCGATATTTTATATGTATACATATTTATATTTATAAAAGAGGACTATAAATACCCAAAGCCACCGAGAAGAAACGAGAGCCGAAAAAAGCGTGTAAAATACCGTGCCGATACCCGCAGCGATCCGCTCGCTGATTTCCAAGCCCGTCCCGCCGAGAGGGCTTGGGCAGAAAAGCTCTCTCGTTTCTCCTGCTCCCCTGATCCCCGAGGAGGGCTCCCGGGCTGCCAGCCCTTCGCCGCCCGCACCCTCAGACCTTTCGCCCGCAGCTCAGTGAGGAAGAGGAAGAGAAGGAGGAGGAAAGGGGACATTTTTGGCAGCGCCTGGCACTCACCCGGGTGAGGTGTTGACACGGTGCGGAAAAACCGAGGGGAGCGGCGTTGGGTCGGGGAGACGGCGAGGCCGGACAAGCAGGGGGGGCCTCCCGCCTCCCCCCGTCCCAAGCACCGAGGTTCTTTCTCTCGACCGACCCCCTGGCAAGAACACACAGAGGAAAAGAAAATAGAAAGACGCGTAAAATATTAAAATAATTTTAAACCCCCCAGCCTTACAATAAACTAAGAGAGACAAGAAAGAACCTAATAAAAATGTGACGAGGAAGAAAAAAAGGGGATAAAGAAAATAAAAATAAGGGGTGTTAAAAGAAAATTTAAAAATGAGGGGGGAAAAAATTGGAGGCTGGGGTTTGCCCACGCTGCAAATGGACCCACGGGAGAGTACCCTGGTTTCGTGTGGGGGAAGCATTTTCCTCGTGGGAAAGCGCGGGGCGCTGACCTCTCCCCTCTCCCTCTCTTCTCTGCTCCTCTTCCCGTCTAACCGCTGGGGGGGAAGGAGCCCCCTCCGCCGTGTCCGCCCACCCCCGGGCTACCTCGGCCGCTCCTCCCGACCTCACAAAGGCGCGCAACGAGCGCGCAAAGGCCGCTCAAGGATTAAGCTCGCTCTCACCGCGTAGAGTTTCCTCCCTGCCGTCCCCTGCGCCCCTCGCCAGTTTCCGCGCCTGCGGAATTTCTTCGTGTCTCGATATTCCCTCCGGATCCTGCGGCTGCCCACCCTCTCGGCAGCCCCTCCTCGCCCGCCCGGGGTGTGAGCCGATGGGAGGGCCGAGCAGCAATTCATCTTGATTTGTTTCAATTGTCTGGCGATGGCAAAGTTATAATCCTGTATAATTTCACGAACAAGCAGGTTGAGAATGAATGGGTCAATATTATTTAAAACAAAACACACGAGAGCACGACCTTTCCCTTCAACGACGTGTTGCAGCACGAAGTCGCAGGAAACTCGGGCTAACCTCTCACCCCCCGCGCTCCACGGGGTTGCGGTTATTTGGGCTGCTCTTTGTTTCTCTTCATGTCTGAAAGGGGGATTTGGAAATAGAAATGTAATATTACATGAAGGATCTGCTCGCTGAAGGGAGAGAAGGTGAGCGCAGGGGGCGGCAAAGGGGACAGATTATTTTGAACGGGAGCAGTTTGTTTGCAAGCTGGCTTTTAAATTTTTTTCCCCACTCCCTTTTCTTTAATGTAATAAAAGCTTCTTTCACAGCAGGACAAATTTAGGCTCGAGATACGGCAGCTTTGTGGCAGGTAATTCTCGAGTCCAGCGATGTCAAATAATCCATTTTCTCGGGGCTGTGCGGGGAAATGAAAGGACCCAAGGGGTACACGTCCCATATTTCTCTAGTACGCAACGCTAGAGAGAGGGATTTTTTTTTTTTTTTTTAACGCGGAAAAAAAAGCGCCAGCATTTATTTGCATTGCAAAAGTACTACCCCGCGTTGCCAGAGAACGAGATCCAGTGTCAACTATCAGTCAATCATTGCAGACTAGTTGCTACTGCGCAGCTTGGCTCAGTAAATAAAAAAATCCAGACAGAAATGTATGCTGTATATTTTACTCCCATGAAATAAAACACATTTTTTTCATGTTTGCTGAAAAGTAAAACAATAATATTGTACGAAATGTTATACACAGGGCATCTTTTACATTGCAATATCAGAAACATCATTGCATCCACCAGAGGTACTATTCTAAAACTGATATTCACACAATTTTTTTTAATAATTATATGTTAGAAACATACAGTGTCGCATTTAGTATATACATTCCCTTGCTCGCAAGCGAAAAAATCCTAATCGCTTCTGTGTAACATGCTTTATTTTAAAGCCTAACCTTTTAAAAACACTGTTGTGATATTACTAACAACTGCTTTTATAAAATTAATTTGACATTTCGATATATATACATCCTTTCAGTCATTTTTATGTTAACAATGCTAAACTTAAAAAATAACAAGCTTATAGTAACATTAAAATGTCATATCATATCCAGTCAAACATTTGTCCATATATATATATATATATATGTCCTTGTAACTGTTGAAATACTCTTAGTGAAAGAAAGATCTCCGAATCTGTAAGAGGTCCTTTGAAAACAAAGGAACTATCTTATTTCAGTGGTTTCCTTTTTTTTTTTCCTCCTCTCTTTCTCTCTCTCTTCCTCTCTGCCTCTGATTTTTCCTCCTTTCTCTTTCTCTCTAGTGCCCATTACTTTCTAGTGAAATTCTCAGTCTCTGCGGGAAATGGGGAGGGATTCCCACGCAGTTTCCTACTTGGATGTTTCACACGGGTCTGTCCACCGCGTACTGGCAAGCGCTCAGGTTGGAAGCGGGGTTCTGCACACTGGCATAGCCAAAACTGGAGTGCTGCTTGGCTTTAAGTCTCAGACTCGCCAAGCTCGAGTTACATGTGTCCCTATAAACATACGGAGGTGTTGGAGGAGCATAAGGACAGGCTGGCGTTGGCACTGCAGAATTCAGGGAGGGATTGCTCAAGTTGTTCAAGTTATTCAGGCTGTTGAGGCTGGAGCCGGGCACCCCGGTGACTGCAGAAGGTACCATGCTTGAAGACATACTCATGGAGGATATGGAGTTTGGAGGGGAGAACATGCTCTGAGAAGACAGAGGGTTGACATTCATGGAGTTGAAAAAAGGAAAGCTTTTGGTGGAGAGGGAAGCGGAGGTGAGGCCCTTGGCTGCCCAGTTGTTGTACGAGTAGCCGGGGTACATGTCATCGTAGGGCTGCATGAGGCCGTTAAACTGCGGACCGAAGCCGTTTTTGCAAAGCTCGGCTTGCTGGTTTCTTTCTCTTTTTCTCCATTTGGCTCTGCGGTTCTTGAACCAAACCTTTGGAAACGGGGGGAGAGGTAGGGAGGGAGATGCGAGTTAGTCAGGAACCACCACCACAACCACCACTGCAGCCCTTTGCAGGTTCTCGGGGCAACAGCCGAGCCTGTCCATATATATATATATATATGTCCAGTTATATATAAAAATTTGTACAAAGGTATATATATATTAATATATCTCCCAATGTATAGGTTCACCTCCTCTTCTTTGGAGCCCTGAGCTGGGCCGGGGTGTGCTGCCGGGACAGCCGAGCATCCTCAGGGCCACTTGGGTTTAGCAAGGCAGATTCGTGGCCGCATAATCCCACCCTCACCACGGCCCCCCCACTCCCCCCCCTTCCCCCCCCCTCAGCCCTCCACATAATTTGTGATGCTCTAATTGGCGCTACAGATGCTCCCTTCTTATTCTCTCCTTTTTCTCCTGCCCCCCACCCCTTCATTTCTCTTTTGGGTTTTTTTCCCCCCTCCCTTCTCTCTTGGCTGTTTCTGTACTGAAGCCACCCAGGAAAAACACAAAAGTGCAAAAGCGAGAGTAAAACGCTGGAAACCCGCGGAATATTTAAGGCAATGGTACGGGAAAGGAGGAGGAAGCCAGCAACTAATAAATCCTTGCTTCAGTTTGTTAAAGCTACAAGTTCCTCTAGTGTGAAAGCTTCCAGAACCGAAAACCACTTTCTAAACAAACACGTCTGACTGCTCTTTGGAGGGGGGAAAAATAGGGGGAAAGAAAAAAAGAAAGAAAAAAAGAAGGGGAAAAAAAAAAATCGCCATTTAACAACGTGCTAAATGAGATCTAAGGGACCCTCCCCGCGCAGACAATGGGAAAAGCGTGCCCTTTCCCAATCCACATCTGGGTGTCTGACCCGTCGGGCAGCCGCCAGCAGCCGCCTCACCGTGTGTATTGAAACCACCCGGGGGTGTTTGTGGTAACCCCCACCCTGGTCGAGCTGGGCGGCGGCCGCCCGGGCGCACCACGGGGACGGGCCCGTCTGGAGGCACCGCGCGGACCGATACAAAAACTTCCGCGGAATCCGCACCGCGACCGACAGCGCTCCGTGCTCCGGGAAGACACCGGGCTCGGCCGGGCCCCGCTCCCTCCGCGTGGCTGCCCCGGGGCCAACACCGCCGGCCCGGGGCTGAGAGCCGGCCCCGCTCGCTGCCGCCCGCGGTTCTCACTGTCTCTCTTTCCTCAAGCGACCCCGGGGAGAGGATTTATGTGGGATTTCCGAAAATCTGAAGGTTCGGCCCGTTTACAGGCTTCTTTCTGTGTGTGTGTGTGTGTTGGGGTTTGTCGTTTTTCTTTTTTACCCCCAGCGCGGTGTTTGCAGGCGGGCAGGATCCGGCCGCGGTATCTCTGCAGCGCCGCGATGGTCCCATAAATCTCAGAGGGGGGTAGAGGGTGGAGAGAGACGCTCGTCGAATTGTGAAACCCAAAGAAATAGAAAATGCAAGGAACGGCACGTTGGGAGTGCCTCGGAGTGAAGCAAAAGCCCTTGTGTATTTTACATCTTTTTCTCATTAGAGACAGCGCAGGTTGCAGCCTGTTCCAAGTTGCTTTCTTGGCTAATGTTTTTATTAGCGTTTCGATCAAAAGGAGAGGGGCGCATTGCACGGTGAGGGCGAAACGTGCAGCAAACCATATTTCAGAGACACACAGAGAGATCCCAATCCGTCTCGCTTTGACAGAAATGTCCTGCTCTGCCCTGCTTTTGTGCAAAAGCTCTGGAGTTTACATACAAGCCGAAATCGAAAGCAGCTGCAAACATTTCAGCCCTCCTTCCCTTTCCCAGCCCACCCTGACCCCCGCTGCTCTGAGCCGGGATGCCGTGTCAGGACTTACCCTAACCCTGGCCTCGGTGAGGTTGGTCCAGACGGCGATCTCCTCCCGGGTGGACATGTCCGGGTAGCGATTCCGCTGGAAGGTGGCCTCCAGTTCCTGCAACTGCTGGCTGGTGAAGTGTGTCCGCTGCCGCCGCTGCCTCTTCTTCTTGGAGGGGTCCTCAGGCCCCGCATCCTCATTCTTGCTCTGTTGGCTCTTATCCTTTTCTGTAAGTGGGGGAAACAAAAAAAAAAAGACAAGGCGGAAAACGAGGGCGCCTCAGCCTCCTCAGCCTCCTCTCCAGCGGCTGGGGAAAAGCGTGTCCCCCAGCGCTGCTGGATCCCGCAGACTGCCCCGAACGCGACTCGATGCTGTAATGATTAACCCGCGCCGGCCTCCCGCCGCTGCGGCTCCTCCGCGCCCCGCGGGCACCCACGGGCGGCTCCTCCCGGTGGAACAGCCACCGCCGGGGCAGCGGGACGGAGCCGCCTCTCCGTGTGCAAGCTTTCTGCCTATGCGCATCCGTATTATTCTCCCGTCGGCATACACGTAATTCGTTTTATTTGCTTACCTACACCCGTGTTATTCGCCCGCCTGTAACAACAGTCTTTGTCCGTATATATCCCTATTTGTCCGTCTGTATCGGGATTACTCGCCCATGAAATCCCACGTTATTTGCCGATCTGTATCCGTGTAACTCGCCTATCAGTATACATGCTACTCGACTATCCTTGCATATGTCATTATCTTCCTCTACGCCGACACACAGACACCGCACGCGAAAAACCACGAAACGAATCTCGGCTCGGGTGCGGGACGCTCCCGGGCAGAGGGGCGGCGGCGCATCGCGGTCCGCGGGGCTGCCAGCCGGGCCGGAGCAGGACAGGGCTGCGGGGCGCCCGTCGGGCTGGGGTCCCTGCCTCTCACCCCCTCTTACCTGCGGCCTCGGGGCTGGAGGTGTCGGAGATGGTGTGCACCTCCAGCCGGTGCTTGGCAGACTCCAGGGAGGAACGCGCCTGCCCCGGCGCCAGCGCCGTCGCCATGGCCAGCGCGGGCTGGTGGTGATGGCAGGATGATGAAGAGGAGGAGGAGGAGGAAGGTGAGGAGGAGCACAGCTTATTCCCGGCTCCCAGGCGCTCCAGGCTTAACGGGTCCTTCATGCAGTTCATCGGCAAAAGGACGCCAAAGTCTACGTGCGCGCCTGGGGGGTCGATAGGAGAAGGTGTGCGTGTGTCTCTAGGTGTCGGTACGTGTAGGAGGGTCGGCGCAGCGCCCCCTCCGCGGACGCGGAGCAGCCCCGCGGCTCCGGGGGTCAGGGCTGCCGGCCGGGGAGCCGCTCCGGGGCGAGCGACGTTCGACTAGAGCCCGGGAGGCACGGCGAGCCTCGAAGCCCCCGCCGCCCGGGGGGGCGAGGCGGCGGCGACGGGAGAGCGGGCGAGTCCGGTCCTGTAAGAGCCGTCACGGCGACACGGCAGCTCCCCGGCCGGCGGCCCCCGGCCCGCCGCCGCGGGGCTCCGCGGGGCGGGGGCGGCGAGGCGCGGCGGCGCTCCGCGGGGCGCTCCTCTCCGCTGCCCGCGCATGGACCCGCGCCGCGGCCGGCCCCGCACCGCATCAGCTCAGCCGCTTCCCTCTTGGCCTGACATCTTAAACCGGCGGCGGCCTTCCCCGCGCCGCACGTCACCCGCCCCGCCCCGCCCCGCCCCCGCGCCGCCCCTTCGCCGCCCGCCCCGCCCCGCCCGCCCCCCGCGCTCTCCCGGTGATGGGCGCACCCGCCCGCCCCAGAAAACCTCCGCCCGGTGAGCCCCGCCGGGGCACCCGCGCCTGGAGAGCCCGGCCTCCGCCGCCGGCTCACGGGACACCCCGTCCGAGCGGCCCCGAGCGCGTCGGCTCCGCGCCGCGCCTCGCCGCGCTCCCGGACCTGCGGGGCTGAGGAGCGGGGAGCTCGGCGCTGCCAGACCCGCTGCAGTAGGGTGGAGGAAAGCCCCATTCCCTCCGCATGGACGGGGTGGAAAATAAGCGGGACGGGGCGCGGCCGGTTAGACGGCAGACCTCGTGCCGGTAACAGCGATAATTAAACACAAACGACAACAACCTCCCCTCTGCGACACAGCTACGGAAAGCTTCACACCGCGCTCGGAGGCCCCCGACCTCTTCTAGTCCCCGCGCTCGCCGGCTTTCTGCCCTTCCTTTGCCCGCACTAAAGGCGGGGTACACGCGGGAAAAATCCTTTCCTTGGTTCCGCCATTCCCGCCCCTTCTTTGCAACCGGGTTCCCAAAAGCTAGCCCCCAAGGAGGCTTTTCCGCCTGGTTTTATCACCGCGGGACCATTCCTCCCTCTCGGCGTGGACCCGGAGGGACCATCCCGCGCCCCCGGGGCGTCCGGAGGAGCCCACGAACCCGAGCCCACGCAAGCCGTTCACAGAATTTGGCCAAGACCATCACCGGGCTGGACGCCCGCACACAAACTTCTCAAACCCCTCTCCGAGGTTTGGGGACAGGATTTGACCCCTCGCCCGGGCAGCGGCAGTAGAGGGATGGGCTACACTGTCCCGCAATCCCCACTCGTGGGACCGCTTATAGCCCCGGAATGAGGCTGCTGTGGAGCCGTGTCTCGCAGGAAGGAGGTGCGGGGCTTTTCCACGCGCGTCTAAGGCGGGGACAGGTTGCCCTCCCATGCTGGTCAGGTTCTCTTGGGGCAGAGGAATCCGTCCCCGAGCCCTAGCCCGCAGAGCCGACACCGGCCCAGTGGAGCTGTGGCCGTCTTAGGGATGGGCATTCCGAAGTAGCCAGGAGCGAGAAACATGAGTTTGCGTCTCTATCTTCAATTTTTCTGGCTGGTCACTGGTATTGAAAAGTTACCGAAAGCTTCCCCTTGATGTGGCCCTACCCATCCACATCCCAGCGCCCAAACTTTTCTGTGTCCCATTCCCATCCCGTTCGCCACACTCCACCCCCACTTCCCTCAAGGGTCTTCCTTAGTCGCTGATTCTCGTTCGAGGTACGTATCATCCATCGCAATCTTAGTTATCGCTAAATTATACATATTACTTTCGCAGCCTGTTAGTAAAGAAGGTTAAATTAATTTACATTCTGCTCATTATCTGGTGTTTAAATGACGTGTTTTTATCCCTGAGATTTGGCAAAGAATCTCTTTCCTCAGACCCCACAGCGTTTCGATGGAGACAATGCTCTTACATTTGTAGTGGATTTTAATCTGATAAGACTCTAATTTGCTTAAGTCTTTTAAATAGGGGGTTTAAAATGATTCTAGCCGTTTTCTTATTGAATTTCCTCTAATTCCCGCAAGATCATAAAGTATATGTGTAAAGTAAATATTTCCTCCCTTTGCACCGGCAGCAGATGACCTATAACTAAGTCAATATGAATCCAGCTCCATTCTGCACAATTTGTTTACCAATCATATCCCAGTTTCTTCTTAACCTCTCGCTACCTCTGTGGTCCCGCACCTAGAACCGCCCCCCCGGCCCTTCCCCATGGCAGGGTAGTGCCAAAATCGCGGGCAGGGGGCTGCCCCAGCCCTGGCCAAGCGGGCACGGCCTCAGCCTCTCAGCGAGGGACACTTGGGAGGGGGCGCTGCCCCTTTCCAGCCCCACGTCGGGGTGAAAACAAGTGCAAAGCTCTGGGGTGGGGGAGCCAGAGGGAGGGGTGATACGGAGGTATCTCCTCATTCCTTCCCCCTCCTCTTTTCTTTTCAGCTTTTCAGACTGGTCAATGCATCCCTGTCTTGGATGACACCCATCACCTTTTTTTTTTTTCCCCCATTAATTTATTTTCAGTCATTTTGGGGCAATGCCAGATTCTGCCGCCGCGACTCGAAGCGAAAAGTCCCTCCGGCTTGCGGAGCGCAGAGCGCTTGTTACGCGCTTTATGCCCTGGCAGGAGGAGAGCCGGTGCCCGCCGGTGCCCGCCAGCCGCAGCCTCGCTGTCTCGGGACATTTGACGGGGCACGCCGCTCCCGGCGCGTTCCCCCGCAGAACGGGGATAGGAGGAGGAGGGCCCGGCCACCGCACCGCCCTATCGCATCTTCCCTAGCTCCAGCCCCGCGTCCAACAGCCACAGGCGTGACAGACCCTCCAGCAGTCCCCGCGCCCCGAAAAGGAGCGCACAACACTGGCCCGGGCCCCGGCGGCCCAAAGGGAGAGGCTGTCGGCATTTCCTTACGTGCCTTTGATTAAAACTCCCCCATCCCGGGCAGGAGGGGAGCTACCACACAGCATTAGTTGTCATGGTGACCATAAATCACGTAAATCCAAAAATACCCACCTATAATCTGAGATGAAGCTTTTATTTCCCAAGTGAAATAATATTTTAAAAGCTGTCAGCCAACCGAAAAACAACCTAATTGTAGTCACCCAGGTAATATATTAGCGGTAAAGGTTTCAATTAAAATGTCAAGTGTTTTAAATTTTTTTTTCTTTTTTTTTCTTTTTTTTTTTTTCCTGGTGGAAGTTCCCATCGCCTCTTGGGTTCGGGTCCTGGCCACGAAGCCGCCCCCACCAGCTCGCCGCGTACCAACTATCCGCGCCTGCTGCGTGTGGCTGCCATCACCAAAGAAAACCCCAAAACTATTTTGGGAATTGCTCTCTCTCCTTTTCGCCCTGAGCTGCAGGGCCCATCGGGTACGCTCGCAGATGGACTGGGAGACATCCGCCGCCTACAAAAAATGGGGAATCAGGGATGCTCCCCGCTCCGCATCGCCTTTTTAATTTGATGGGAGTTTTGGTGTGCTTTTTTGCCTGTTTTTTGTTTGTTTGTTTGGGTTTTTTGCCTGTTTGTTTGTTTGGTTTTGGTTTTGTTGGTTTGGTTTTTTTTGTTTTTTTTTTTTTTTTTTTTTTAGTTTCTCCACGCTGTTTTTTGAGTTTATTTGGGATGCCCGGTGCGGCAAGCGGGAGGGCCGAGAGCAGGAGCTGAGCGGCTGAGCGGCTCTGCTGGGGATGCCGGAGGGTGGCCAGACCTACTGCGGGTATTTATTTTCCCACTTTTCCTTTATCGCCTCACGAGATCTTTGTTTCTAGGCGTAATACTCCCCTAAATGGATAAATTGGTTCTTATGTAGAGCCACCAACTAGTCCTGTTGTCTTTTACCTTTGGCTTGTTGTCTTTCGCCTATCTCGGATTACCGGGTATTCTCCTCGATGAAGAGCCATTAATTACCCATTCAGTCAATATTAGGAAGACTACAGAGCTTTTTACATAGGATTAAGAAGACATCAGATTGTTCCGTTAGTATATTCCTACTCACGAAAAAGCTTTCGTTATACATTTAGTTTTCCCTGGAGTGAGGCTAACAACTGCTGCATATATTATTCTCAGACGCCAACCGCGAAGGGGGAAAGTTCTATAAGCGAAGCGCAATAAATAACTTCTAATTTGCGCTTGGCGGGGGGCGCGGGATGGGGCGCGCACCTTCCGAGGCGCCGCGCAGGGGCAGCGCACCAGCGAAGTGTTTGCGCCCTGGACAGGGAACATCCCGGCTCCACGCTTCGGGTCACAATTCCGGGGACAAATTTGGCCACGCTGTGTGGAGGGGAGGGTGCCGCTCGGCTCTGCCTGGCGGCCCAGCGGCGGCAGCGATGCTGCGGCTCCGCCTCAGCCCCCCCCGCTCTCGCTCCCTCCCGCGGGGGCAGAGCCTGCGCGCCCAC
Organism: Motacilla alba alba; assembly: GCF_015832195.1. NCBI lineage: Eukaryota > Metazoa > Chordata > Aves > Passeriformes > Motacillidae > Motacilla > Motacilla alba. The sequence goes on along the minus strand of NC_052019.1, from coordinate 45,618,197 downwards.
CTCGGCCCGGGGCTCAAAAAAGGCACCGGCGACCTTTGCTTTGCACGCTGCAATGTCTTCAGCCGGTCTGAATGGAAAGCTGAATCAGCGTTAGGTGTTTAAATTCTTGTTTTTGAAAAGAATGTTCAGTGACGGAATAGTCAGACCAATTTTTTTCTTCTTTTTTCCTTTTTTTTTTTTTTTTTTTTTTTTTTTTTTTTTTTTTTGCGATGGTGTTGAAACAATCAATTTGGAATGCTGAATGGTGATACAAGACGGAATGTAATTTCAACATTTTATGCTGGAAGCTGCTGTTTCAGCAATACCCAGATTATCGATTACAGGGAAGGATTCCTTAAGTAGAATTCGCAGACCTAACAAATCGTATAGATTATATATTTATATACACGTACACACAAATACCTTAAGCATCCTTTCACCCTGCATAAAAATTACTCAGACAAACCCACCACCGACAACCGTTTACAAGAGCCGTGGGTCTGCCGCAGCATGTCCTGAAGTTTTCCTAATTTCGTGGGACTGGTCACCCAGCAGCAATTTTCCTGTCTCTCTGAAGAAATCTGACACCCGCCGGGCTGCGTTTGACACTCTAGGCTGCAATAATATTTTCATACTTTCCCATTTTCCTTTCCTCGGCATGGCCACGGACTCGTTTCTTCTGGAACAACCCTCCCCCTCTGCGCCCCGTTCCCCGCGGGAAGCCGGCATGCCGTGTAGTTTTGGAGGGTCTCCTACAGAATTTCGTTTCCTCCTTTCGCAGAACCATCGATTTGACGAAACAGTCGCATGTTTTGCTATTAATGCCAGTGGTTCTAGTTAGCGATCATTCTTCTCGTGGCCACCGGCGGTGCCTATCTGGCGAAATTACCTCACCGCCCTCGTAATTTCCAAAGCTGAAATGTAACAGAGAGGGGTCCCCAATCACCCCTGCTTCCTTCCCCGCCTCCCCCCCAGCCAGCCCCAAGGATCAGACTTTTTGCAAACTAAATCCCGAAAGCATGACGCCCTTACGGTCAGGTAAGACAAAAATCAACGAGTACGGCGCGGGTTTAAGCAAATCAAAGCCAAGACCCAACAAATCCCTCCGGTATCACGAGAAAACACCCGTGATTTCTACGATTTACAGCAAGTCGCCCGAGCAGCTCAGGGCGTCTCGGGACTTGCCATTATCCGTCGCACAGAGAGAGAGACTGAGGCAGCACACAGGGTTCATCCCCATGTCTGCAGGAATATATTCCCATATCAGCAAGGATATATCCGTATCCGAGGTCGTCGCGCTTCCCTTCCCCGTAAAAGGGAGCGTTTTAATGGTCAGGCAACACCGCCGTTGCTTCTTGGACTAGGACGTATGTTTTAATTAATGGCATTAAAGGTGTTTAGATAGCAATTTCCCCTGCAGCCCGGCGAGTAAAAAACAGACCGGCTGGTACGGTAACAAGGCAGGAAATTTTGCGTGTACTACAATAATCCAGGTTCATAATTGATGTTTAAGAAAATAACCATTTGTTTCTCGGCAGAGGAAGTTAAAGTTACCGTGTCAGGGAGCATATGTGGATATTACTTTTATAAATACTTAGTCGAATAAAGCTGACTTGGAAGGGCTCATAAATTTATTATATCAGAAAGGTCCCCACTTTCCCATTAGATCGTGCTAAGGGCTTTGATTAAGACCACCTGTTCATCGGGAAGAAAAGGCAGGGGAGGGTAAAAAGGCCTTTCTTATTTGCAAACCATATATAAAGCAATGTCACCCTTCCTTTCCACATTATTTAACACTTATTACTGGCCGAGGGAAAAAGTGCCAGACTCTGGTAAAGCCTATTTGTGCACAATTTAATATCGTGTATGTTTCCGGGATTAAAAATTATCGGTTCGTAATACTTTGGCGTTTGGAATTACCCCGGATTTTGCTCGCTAACCATCCTTTAGCTTAAGCGTTTCTTCTTCTAGGGGTTTTGATGTCCAGCTAGCAAATCCTGCTTAAAGTCCCCGGGGGCGGGTGGACTTGAGAAGGGGACGTGGCCTCTCCTGAAATCATTGGATGTTATTTGAGAAATAGCGAGCTGTTTGGCCAAACAGGGTTAATACAGTATTCTTACAAGGAAGTGTTTAACCACGAGACCGGGAATACGTGCATTATTAATTCACTCTAGTTTCCTGTATTATTAATTCAGGTTAATGTATTTTATTTAAACAAAATTACGTTTATCTTGGATTAAACTGTCTCTCGAAATACAGAGCGCTTGTTTTCTTCTTTGTAATATGTTTGCATTGCTGTTTTTCTTTACCACCCCTCGGGCTCGCCTGTCAGACCCCCTGAAAAGGGCAGGGGAAGAGAGACAGGAGCTCGCTCTGCTGCAAACGGAGCGCTGTGGGGGTGCCTACCTCTGGGGGCAGGAGAGGGCTGGCGGCTTGTTTACGGGCGAGGGGGTGGTGTCAAAAAATAGAAAACAAAAATAAATACCAGAGCGACGCTGCGGGTGTCTAAACGGCGCGCTGACAGCGATGCCTTTTTGGGGGACACGCGCTGGCGGCGGGAGCCGCTGCGCGGCCGCGGGGGTGCGCGCACCCCCTTTCCCCTTTCCCCTTTCCCCTTTCGCTTCCCGCTCCCGCGGCCGCGCACCTCCGGGCGCAAGCGGACAGCAGAGGGCGCCCTGGCGCCGCACAGGCGGGCCCGACTCGGCGCCGCCGCCGCCCCGCAGCGCGCCCGCGGAGCTGCGCGGAGCGGCCGCCGCGTGTCACTGGCGCTGGGGCAGCCACCCGGACACCGTGCTGCCGGCCGGCTCCGTGCGGCCCTCCAGCTCATCTCCCCCTTTAGATGTCCGCCTTCTGAATAGACACACTCGACGGCGGCGGGCTGCGCGCCTGGGGACGGGGACACGGCGGCGGGGCGCAGGGGAGAGGCGACTGGGTGGGTGGGTGGTCAGCGCCCGACGCTGCGCAGCCCTTCGCGGAGGTGGCGCCGCTTCCCCGGGGCCGGCCCGCCTGGCTGCACGCCCGCGCGGCGCTCCGCACGGCAGCGGGGCCGCTGTGCCTCCGGCCCGGCGGGCGGGGGTGTCTCTTACCTAGCTGAACACAGGCGGAGACAAGTTTGCGGCAGTTGGACTCCATTACCCGTTATCTGCAAAAGATGAATTGTTTTAAAACAATTACTTTGGGATTGAAAAATACGTGCAAAAACCCGAAACACAGCCGCCCCGGGAGCTACGTCGCAACGGCGAAGGCTGGATCGCGCACATTTCTCCAGTGATACGCGCAGTGTCCCCTCTCCTTTGCCTCAGCCTCATGTCCCACCAAAGTCACACCACAGGACAGGCGCAAACACCCGTGGCTGTTTCCCGGCCCGTCGAACCCTCCGGCCTCCCTGCGCCTCTAGTTCCTTGGGCACGCGTAGGAGAGTCCCCTAACCTCGTCGCCGTGCTCAGCCGAGGGACAGGCCGAGCCCGGTGGCAGGGGTGCGTAGGACAGTGGGTACCAGCAGCCGCTCCCCCACCGCGGCGGAAGTTGCGCGGCAGCGGCCGCGCCTCCGCGCTCCCCGGCCGCCACCGCCGCCTCCCTCTATCTGAGAGGTCGGGCAGTAAAATCACAGGATTAGTGCCTGATTGAGATGTCTGTTCGTGAGATATTACAAAATTCATTATCACAGCTCTCTACTAACTCGATATGAAGTAACACAGATGGGATTTTATTAGTCCAGGCTTCAAATGTTTACTTATGATAATTTCGAGGGAAATTTGCATGTCACCATCATTTCGGTAATCTTTCTTCTTCTTCTTCGCTTCTTTTTTAATGTCTGGACCGGGCGCATTATTAGCTGGTGCTTAGAAATCCGGCAGCCTGGAGCCGAGGCATGTTTGGGATGAGCAGCGCCAGACACAGCACCCGCAGAGAAGGGCCCCGAGACTCCGGCCCTTCCACCCTCCGCCGGGCAAGCAGGAAAAGGCCGTGGAAAAAGGGGAGGAAATGGGGGAAATTAAAAAAAATAAATAAAAAGTAATTTTAAAGAAGGAAAAAAAGGAAAAAGGAAATGGGAAGGTGCGGTTATTTGGATTCCTCGTGGTCGTGTCGTGACATGGCGATTTATATTCCCAGATGAACGACGCCAGGGAGGAACTCCGCTCCCTCCAGCAGCCCGGCCTAGCACAGGAGCAGTGCCTAAATTAATCGGGAAGGCGATTAAGATAAACTTAATTCTTCGCCGATGGTCCTTATTTCGGGATCGGTCTCCGTCAAGATTAGTCCTGGGTGACAAACGCCCTCCCCCGCGGCCTGCCTCTATGGCTGATTTATCTCACGAGTGGAGACACACGGCTGCCCCCCACGCACACGCCCCGACACCGAGAGGAAGTTTTTCCTCTCTACTGAAATGCCGGTCTCCTCGGAGAAAAGTGCCTTTCTCGAACGGATTAGTATCATCCCTTCCTCACCCGTATTGCTTCTTCCCTTACTCCTCTCCGTATCCTCTTAATTTTCGTTGCAAGGCACATCGCAGCACAGGGCCAAGCGCAGCGTTTTCCTATTGTCTCCAGCCCGGCGACACAAATGAAAGCAACTCCACTTGCTTTTCCACTTCCCTTTCTCTGAGTACTCAGATTTAAACACCTCCGCACCTCTGCGGGCCCACAGTCCCAGCAAACGCACCAGCCCTGCGACCTTGCCTTTCTCCACGGCCCGGCCCTCTCAGCAGCAACCTGCTCTGAGCAACTGCAGGGCGCGGACAGGAAAGCGGGAGTATTTTTTTTTCTCTTTATAGATATCTATCGCTGTTCTTTCGGGGGAAAAAAAATAAAATCCACAATCCCCAAAAAAACTGGAGTCTCCTGGCAAGGATCTCACCGCCCGAAATGCTGTGGTCCGTGATTTTGGCGGGAGGCTTTCCGCCAGAGGCCCGCGGCCGCTGGCTCTCAAACGAAAGGGGGGTTCCGTGCGGGGCCTACCCCTCGGCGGTGCCCGCGGGGCAGCCGTGCCCCGCCGTTCTCTCGCTGGCGGTGCCGGTGGGAGACTCCGCAGCCAGCTCGGCAGACCCGCCCGCATCGCTTTCGGGCAGCCCGAGCCCGTGCCGGCGCCGCTGCCGCCCCTCGCCCGGGTGCGCGTCTCCGCGGCAGGAAGGCGCTGCCTGCGCGGCCGGTTCCTGGGCGCCCGCCCCGCCGGGGAAGGGGGACCAGCACGGCGGGCGAACGCCGCGGGGGCAGCGCTGCTTCCTTCGCCGACAGCGCGGCGGGACGGGCCGCAGCCACCCGGGAGGACATCAGCAACCCGAGCCCGCAGGACCCTGCCCGGCCGGCCCGCGGTCCCGCTGCTCGTCCCGGGGTGCGCAGAGCCTGGACCTGCCGGGTCCGTAGCCCCGCGCCCGTCCCGCCGATACCCCCCGAGCCTCCCACACTCACCGGGGCCGGTCGCGCTGCCCGCCCCGCTCTCTCGCTGCTGGTGCCTGTGGCTGGCGGGGGCGGCGGGGCCGCGCCGGGCTCCTGCGCTGGCTGCGGGGCCGCGGAGCCGCCGCTGGCTCCCTCCTTCCCCGGCCCTCCCGCGCCCCCGCCCCGCCCCGCCCGCCTCCCCGAGCCCTGACGTCACACAGGCTCCGCCGAGCGCTCCCCGCCGCCGCGGGGCCGGGCCGGGCCGGGGGCGGGCGGCTCCGCGGCTCTCCGCGGGCACGGGCGCAGCGGCGGCGGTGGCAGCCCCCGTCCGCGGAGGGGGCAGGGGGCAGGAGGAAGGACAAAAGTCGGCGGAGGCGGCGCGGCGGCGCGCTAGGTAGCCAGAGGAAAACCGAGGTGAGCGAGGACGGCCGTGGCCTCTCCGCGCCCGCGCAGGGCGCGCCCTGCTCCGCCCGGCTGGGGAGGGGGGCACAAGTAACTGTGGCCGAAGTTTCCCGGGCCGGGCCGGTGGCTGTCCTTGCACCAGGTGTGAAGAGGGATCGGCAACCTATTGGGAGAGGTCTCGGTTTCCTGTTTTACCCACTTTTTTCATTTTTTCCCCCCCAATTTTTTCTTACTTCTTACATATATATATTTGTATTTATTTTTTTTTTTTAACGCGGGGTGTTCTTGTTCGTGCCTGTATCGGTAGCGCGGTGCCGGGATAGCCGAAATCCTGCCGCTCTTCTCTGTTACTCGCTTTGCATCATTTACGCGCGATAGCGAGAAAACGCTACTTTCTCTCCCTTTTCCCCAAAGGACTCCGAGCTGCCTCCAGGGGGAAATTTATTTTCGATTTTGCGGCGTTTTCCGTGTTTAAGAAAATATCGAAGCCGGATTTCTCTATTCAGATCAAAGTAAAGCGATCGCTTTTTCTCATAGCATTTCCGCGGCTTTGTTTCTAGAGGAACCAGGAGAAAATAAAATAGGCGCTTTACTAACTCGGAGGCTACATCTGATCTCTTTGTGGCTATTTTAAAATTATTTCAGCCTGGAGTGAATTTTAGTTATTTATAGCCGTGGGCAGGGGGCTAGGCAGTTATTGCTGGAGGGGAAAGCGAACCCTTGGAAGAGACCAAGTTTTCCGCGGGTCGTTAAGTCAGCCCAGCCGCAGCCGGCAGCACCACCGCTCCGCGGTGTGCTCAGGAAAGCCCTTTGATTGAGACGCCGCAGCGGTCGCCGCGCCAAGCGGAGGGGGTGACTTTCTCTCGCAAGAAAAGAAATCGTGTGGGAAAATCTAGGGAGAAATAAATTAGTTTACGCGTCCTTGGCTACCTGCGTTTCTACCCCTGAGAGCGTTCTGCCAGGTGAAATCCAGTTTCTCCGCGCATCCGAAGAAAGAGCGGGAGTGAGAGGGACTCCCAGCTTCCACCTCTCACTTTTGTTTGCCCGGGAGAAGCAAACTGCTTGCGCCGGTGCGCATCTTCCCCACACCCCCAGCCCCGTTGTGTGTTGGACAGGGAAGGCTGGGACACCCGCCTTGGCAGCGCGGCCGCGGAGCGGGACCGCCCGCCGTTCATCGACCGCCTCCGCGCCGGGCAGCAGCAGTCTCCGTCCGCCCCGGAGAGGCTAAAGTGAGCAGCTGGTGGGAAATGCAAATGGCTCCTGGAGAAACATAAGATACTGGATGATTTTCATTCCCTCCTCGAGTGTGTGGAAGGAGCTGGACATACGTTTCACGCTCCTAATCCTTCTTTTACATTTTTAGTCATACTCCTATTAAACAACTAATTAATGCCTAGAATCACCAGGGAATACATTAGACATGCTGCCGTGGAAGAGGGGTTCCAGGGTGTCTGGAAACTATGGAGCCGACTTAATACGAGGATTTCAATTTTTTTTTTTCCCTTCTGTCAAAGCAATAAATGTAATAATAGATTTCAGGGCGAGCAAAGGGCGCGACGGCTGTATTTATAGTCTATCTCCTCCCTTTCGCCAGCGCAGTGACAACAGCTTTAAAACCCCCGAGGAGGCTCCGGAGCCATTCCTCGGCGGGTGAGGTGGCAGTGGCGGGGGGCTTGCAGCTGCCCCGGCCCGGCTGGGACGCGAAGAGCCGCGCGGAGAGCCCTCCGTGCCGGCCCCCGGCAGGCAAGCGGGCTTTCCGAACCGCTTGGGGAGAAGGTCGGAGTTATTCATCACCCCAACAGACGGAAAAGCTGTTTTCTTGAAACCTATCGCGACTATCCGTTTGCAGGCACCTGGCGCACCAGCCGTGCTCCCGACTGCGGCGGATGCCGTGGGGCTTTTCCCTGGGTGATCCCGGGTCACAGAGTGGGTGAGGCAAAGGAGAGTCCGATCAGCTTCCCCGCTGCCCAGGTGCGAGGGCGGAAAGGAAGGGACCGAAAAAAAAAAAAAGGCAAAAAAGTCTCCCCCAAACAAAACAAAACAAACAAAAAAAACCCCCCAAAAATCAAACCAACTAACCGACATAAAAAAACCTCAAAGCGTATGTAGCGGTGACTGAGAGCAGAGCCCAGCCGTGTTTCGGGCAGCCCTGAGTCTGGCGCAGGCCGCCAGCGCTGGGGAACCGGCGGAAAAGGGAGTTATCCTCCGAAGTGCGGGATGGGGCAATTCACGAGCATTTACTTTCTTCATTCCCGGATTATGATCTCAGCCCTCGCAAGCAAACCCTCCCGTCTCCCCCCAGCCTCTCCTCCCACCTCTCTGAGCTCCTTATCTGTCAGCAAACGAGTATGTAAATACCTATAGCTGGCTATGTTTAACACACTCAAACATTATTGATTTGTTGGGCTGCTCGAATATTTTCTTCCTGTCCAGATCTGGTTTCAAATTGCTCATTCAGGCTGTTCGTTCCGATGCTACAATACAGTAATTGTTAAAAAATTAAGCATTTCAAATGGACCCATTGATTTGCATATAAATTAAAATTATTACGCCTCGCGAATTCTAGTGTTTTATAATCATTTCGAAATTAGCGCTTAACCACTTGATCTGAAAGAAAATATAAATGTCTGTATTGACTTACTAATGAATTGCCTAATTAAAACATTCCGAGGACGTCGTTCGTTAGGAAGATTGTTAAATTGGGTCACATTAGAGGTAGGGATGACGGTGCGAACCGGAGCGCAGCAACCTCTGTTAACACAGAGTAATATAAGCAGTAATTCCCATATTTATTTTCCTTTGCTTTGATCCCTTACCCCTCTTCTATTATTTCTTAAAAAAAAATCATTTATTTACTCTTTCTCCCTTTCTCTCCCTCTCTTTGTTATTTATTTATTTTTAATAATGAAGTAAAAAGAAGAAGAAGCGCAAATATCTGCCTCTGTGCTCCGAGCCTGCGGTCGCCGCTTCCCGGGCGGGCGCGGATGCCCTCGGCCGGAGCGGCTCGGCTCGCATCTTGCCGGCAGCGACCGTCTGCTGGAAGCAGGGAAGAGCAATCACAGCTGGCGAGGCCCGTCCCGCCAAAGAGATGCTAACACGGCACTTACCTTCGTCATGAAACTAGGGATAAAAAGGTAGCCCTTCCTAGGAGAGGCAGTGCAAAGGAATGCGAGAAGTTCAGGAAAAAAAAAAAAAAAAAAGAAAAAAAAAGAAAGGAAAAAAAAAAAAAAAAAAAAAAAAGACCGGCGGTGTGAAAATCTGTAGCCTCGGGGGCTAGCCAGCAACCCCTTTCATTTCAAGCACTTATTGATTTGCTGTTGTCATCTTTGGCGACGCAGAAGGACACTTGAAAGAATTTCTGATGGGGCTCTGATCTGAGAAACGAGGTGACCTGACCAGGCTCTCACCAAATTCTTAATTACCACATCAACCGCCTTGAAAATATTAAAAAAAAAAAAAAAGGGGAAAAAGGGGGGGAGGGGGAGAAGAGCTGCGGGGGGGTGGAGGGGAGGATATTTGACAGCGCCAGAGTTTGCTTATTCCAACTTTTTTAACCACTCAGAAACTCTCCGTGTCTCCTGCTCCCACCGCTGTAGCCGCAGTCCTGCACCCAGATGACCCGATCCCCTCCCGCCCCAGCCTCTGCTCCCCGCAGGCCCGAGCTCTCGGTCCACCGGCGCAGCGATCCAGCGAGCCCGCGGGCGCGGAGCAGCCGCGGGGCGCTGCGGAGGGGCCAGCGGAGTGAAACCGCTCTTCCTCCCGGCTGCCAATGCGCGCACCCCCCGAAGCCTCCTTTCTTTCGCCCAGACCTAAAGCAGGTCTGGGGAGCAGCCCTCCGTGGGCCAGGGAGGCGAGCCTGGGAAGGGAGTTGCTAAAGAAAACACTTCAAATGCAGCAGATCTCAGAGGAGTTGGGGGGAGAGGTCAAGACAAGTGTGTGTGTGTGTGTGTGTGTGTGTTTGTGTGTGTGTGCATATGCGTGTTACACGCCAGACATGCAAGCCTGTGACTTGTCTGCAGCCAGCTGTTAAGAGTGTCATCAAAACTGGATGTATACACTCCGAGCAGAGGAGCAAAAAGGAAAAATTCAGATGAGGAAATCAACACGAAAAACATATTGTTGAAGGCACTGCGAGGCAAATAGTGTTTGGTGTTGCTTGTACAAAGGCGTACAATGCTGACAGATGACAGCATGCTCTTGGCTGAAAAGAAATACACTGCCTTTGTCCCACATGGTGTACACACACATGCACATTCCTTCTTCCTACTCTGGCTGCTGTTTCTACAGGACAAAGCAAAACCCATCCTTTATATCCATAATTTTCCCCCACCCCCTTTTCTCATTCTATTTCCCCCCCACCACTCCTCCCATGTGTGGTTGTTCTTTATTTTAGTATCAGAAAGCTGAGGGCTGGGATTAGCAGCTATTTTGGCATCTGATTCTGTCCACCTCACAGCAGTGGCCGGACCCAGGCTGTGAAAGCCCAGCAGGCTGTTGTTTAGCATTTTGTACCCTTGTTAGCTTTGAAGGGGCATTGTCCTTTCCAAGCAAATGCCAGTCCCACCAGATCACATCTGCCCATCAAATAAGGCTGATGACGTCCCTGTTTTCTGTGTCTGCCCCCCCTTCCCATTTCCAGTGGGTCACCTGCTCGGGTAGGGCAACCAGGACTGTATAATAATACCTGAGTCTTACACTCTCTGTTGAGCCTCAGCTCCTCAAAATTCTGGTTCATAGGATGGCACCACCCATCAGTAGAAATTACACAGTTCGTTTTCAAGCCTCATTGTTTAGCTTCAGTCATTTGTGACAGAAATTTTCAGCCCATAGCTTGCTCACAACCTGCATCCAGTACAGCGTGCTTAACACGTCTGTCTTCTCCCTACATGCCTGACACTTTGCAATACTGCCATTGAACTTCCTTCTCAGCAGCGTCATGTTGTAGCAAAGGGAATGAATGAAACCACTCCTTGTTATTTTACAGGAGCTGGATTCAAATTCGAAAGATTTGGGAGTTTAGTAGACAAACCCTAGAAGAGGTGCCACTGGGATTTTTGTTTGACACGACTCTCTATGCTGCTTTGAAAACCTTTTCCAAAGCTTACGGAAACCCAGGATCTCTGTGTAGTTGCTGAATTTATTTTCATCCATACTTGGTAAATTAGACCTTCTGGTAAGTGCTGCAGGTGTAGGCTGAAGAGGATGTCACATTTTTCAAAAAACAGGTACTATACTACAACAGTACTGCCAGTGTTGGAGTGTCACAGTCTCCCTGCCACTTTCATCGGAAAGCAGGCAAGGTGTCACACCTTCTGTCTGTCACAGCACAGAGGGACCCATCCCTCATGCCATGAGTGCTGGCAGTGTTTGTGCTCACCCTCTTCAGGGAGCCTCTGTCACGTTCATCAAGTGACTGCTTCTCCTGTGTCTCACTTGCCTTTGTTGCCGCCAGTCCGTGTCTCAAGCTGCAAAATGCTCCACTTAAATCGTGTGATCTCTGGCTGTGGCCTTTGCATGTTTCTGAAGGAGGAGGGGGAGAAATAAGGCCAGAATGACCCTAAATTATCTTTATGTTGTGGTTTTGTTACAAAGCAATAGTCTTTTGTCCTTTGGGCACAACAGAGTTGTGATTAAGCTTATTGAAGCAGATGAAGTAAATGTGCATTACTTGGACTTTGCTCTCCTCTCACACATGATTTCATGATCATTCAGTGTGATGACGTGCAATCGATCCGTTCCTGGGTCTTGCTATCTTTGCTGAGCTACACGTGGCTGAAAAGGTAGATGCACACTGAAAATACCGTCTGTGTCTGATCTCACGTCGTTCCTCACAGCAAACCTTTCTGGCTCCTTTCTGCCTTCTCTGGGCTGTCCCTGCCGTGATGCGGGTCCCCCACACCCTCAGTCCCTCACCGCAACTGCCGCCCTCACCGTGGAAGGCCGCAAAGTGCATCTTCTGTCCTGGCTGATGGGTTTTTTTGGTAAGAAAATTTGGGAAGGGGTGTTGTGTGTGCTCTGAAGTTCTGATACGATTTTTTGGGATGTACAGTCAGGTTTTGGTAGGTGGCAGGACTGTTGTACTACCTGCCCTTTGGAGACGGCTGAGGCTGGCTGTGACAGGCCCTGGGCGGCTCATGGCTGCCTGAGGGGCCGCCGCACAGCAGCCTCACTGCAGCCACTGCTGCGCCTCCTCACCCGTGGCTGGCACATCTACAAACCCACCCAGGAGTACAGGGGATACAAACCCCCATCCCTGCTGGCAGTGGGGTGAGAAGAAGGAGGGCAAAATCCCTCCCAGCATAGGGGGGTCTCACCCTTGTGTTGGAAAGGGACACCTGTCACTGCCTTCCTCTGTGGCGTAAGGTGATGGTGGAGAGAGTCAAGATAGGCTTCAGTGCCTGAGGAGCTGGCTGAAAGCAAGGGAAGCAGAGCTGAACAGCAACCCAGCTGTTTAACTGGGACATCCTGGGAAGCCCTGTCCCCTGTGAGGGGAGGCTCCAGCCCTGACACCCCTGACCCGCCGGGCAGGACTTGCTGCCCCCGTGCCAGCCCCTCAGCAGCACCCCCACCAAGCCAGGGTGGCTGCTGGGTGGTCAGAATGGCTGGTCAGGCTGTGCCCCCAGCCTTTGGAAAGTCTCCATGCTTTAGGAAGGTTAAAGTATTAAGTGGCATTTGGGAAAATCGCTTGAGGAAGGGCAAAGGTGGCAGCACCCGGTGGGTTGTTCTCTGTCTGGGAGTGTGGCCAAGCTCTCTTACTCACTATAATACACTGTGTCCAAGTGCTGGCTCCATATTAGACACTGAATTTAAAAACTATTTCACTTGGAGACCTAGTGCTAAGTTTTCCTCACCAGCTGAGGGCTGCTTCCCTATTTTATTTTTATTTTCCCTTTCCCTAATTTTATATGGAGCTATTCTGCCTGCCTTCATCAGAGAAGATGTTGAATGCTTTCAGAAAAATATTTGTTCTGATAGAATTTGTGATGTGATCTGTTAGTCAAATTTGTGGTTAACTTCCTGTGGCAGGTTAGGTAAAAAGGCTCTTGAAGACATTGTGGCAATCATGAAAAGCCATATTTTTTAGGTGTGTTTGCACAGCTTCCTGAAAAGTGTTTGGAAGCAGAATGTGGGTATAGTAAAATAAAGAATAGAGTTGGAAATATTATCAGGTTAAAAAAACCCCAAAAGTCCAACACCTAAGCTATAAGTTTATAGGTACACCGTAGGAGTATCTTAGCATTCCCCAGGTAGAAGAGACACTGACTTTGAGGTCAAACTTGACAAGGAAAGGGAAAATACCCCTGCTATTAATTTTGATTTTGGGAATGAATGTATTCAAATCACTCCAGCAGACAAGAAAGGAGAACAGGAGAGCTTGCTGGCAGGTTTCTCCCCTGCTTTTGTCTGCTTTCAGGAGTCTTGCTTACCAGGAGACCAGTGTGTCTGCTGGTTCTGCCAGGGTTGTACCACCCTGCTGGACACAGAGGCAGCTTGGTGCAGCCAGAGGTAATCTTCTTCCCAGCTGCTTTCACTGGTGGGTGGTGTTGACAGAATCTCCTGAGGAGATCATGCCACATAAACTAGTTCTCCATTCAGCTGGGTCATCCCTTCACCTTTAACTGGGGTTGCTCCATGAACCCTCATGGAATACATGTTTCTGGAGTTGCTTGTGGTATCTACAGCCATTGATCTCACCACTGAACTCTTTACACACCTCCTTACCTCACTTTTTTTTCCTGTCTGGTCTCTACTGGCCTTAATTTGCAAGTTTTTACTGTCCTAGGCAGGGTTTACTCCTGCCACTGTTTCTGGGGATAAGAGTCATGCTGCCTTTCTGTTTAGCATTATACTATTTAAAATAATGTATTCCTCATGTAAACTTTAGGGAGAAAATAAAGAGAGCTTTTAAATTTGGCAGACTGGTGGAGGCTGAAGGAGACCTTTCTGCAGCTGATTTATCTGTCTCTACCTGCTACTGAGTATCTGTAGCACATTTTGGTTATTGTTTTCCCTCCTAAATTCTGAGACCAAACATTTTCACACAGCCTATTTGTCTTTAACTGATTTTTCTTTTTGCCTTAGAGCACTGGAAACACAATGGGCCATGAAAACTTTGTGACAATTACCCTTCCATGAAAGGAAAGACCAAAATAAAGCAGGGAGGCTCAGAAAACACTGCATTATAAGAAAAGCCTGGAAGTTATTTCTGTCTTCTCAGATTTTAAAAGCTACTGAATATACCTGTGATTATAAGTAGAGCTGTAGGTCAACAAAAATTGCTGTTAGTGCTTTCATTATAATCTCAATTGTTGGGAGTTTACTTAGCACAAACATTTGCTTTGTGGTGAAAGTATGGCATGTAAGCCTTTTGATCTGCAAGCAGTAGTAAAAAAAAAAAAACCCACCAAATTTTTTGCTTTGTTTTCATTCCCTCCAAACACACTTTATAAACTGCATTACAGCATGAGCGATCTGATGTTTGAGCTATAAAACATGGCAAGAATATGGATGACATTGGCCACTCCCCCTTTGCTTGGTTTGGGAGAAAAATCTTTTTAAAAGGCACGATAAGATCTCTTTTGAGTGTGCTCAGTAGCAGACTGCACTCCTCTGGAAAAAGATGAGAAGCCTGAAATATGGGCTTTGCCTCATATGTAGCCCTGTGAGTGATAGGCAGAGACACTCCCTCTGCAGCTTTGAGAGCTGCAAGAAGGCAGAGAAAGGCTCAAAATACAGCGAGCGTGAAGATGTTAAGATTCTTGAGTTCACACAGGGCAAGGGACCAGTGAAAAGTCCTGAGCTAATTTTTTTTTTCCTTCCCCCCCCCCCCCCCCCCCCCAGTTATAAAGGCTCCTCTTCTCCCGCAGAAAAGGAAAGCAGCCCACTTGTTGCTTCTCTAAGCTTTTCCAAAGAAATCAGCAATGCAGTGCTGAACAGCTGGGCTCCTTCTTGGCCCTTCACAGACAGGGGGGTGAGAGAAAAAGATTTCCAGATACTTAAGCAGGAGTTGCAGCTGCTGCTATGGCAGAAGTGCTCCTGTGAACAAGCAGGTAAGGATTTTTTCAGTGCCTGGGCAGGCTGAAGTTTCACAATGAGCACAGAAATGGGCATGATGGGCAGCAGCATCAATGCCTGCCAAACTCCATCCCTGCCTGGTACCTGGAAAGGCCAGTCAGTGTCAGTTCACACGGAGTGGAGGCTGCGGCTACCCAGACGGTGTCAAATGACAGTCTGTTTCTTTAGAAAACCTGTCCGTGGGTTTTCCTAATCTGCTGAAGCAAAGTGAAACACAACACGCTTCACTTTTGGGCTGTTTGTCACGCCTGCTGAGCTGTGGTACAAGCAATAAGTAATTGTGTATCTGCAGGTGATATGATAATACCAAAGGAAGGCGTCTTCACATCACCGAGGCGTTCCTGGAGGGTGCTTTTTCTGTCCTTGGAAGGATGAACTACAGAGTTGATTGTGATCTTCCCATTCCATCACTCTGCCAGATGACTCACTTTTTTGAGACTTTTTCCTTGTTTCTCTGGTCTCTCTCTCTTACATCAGCTTTCCAGATTTTTGGTCTTGCACATTTACTCCAGGTTTTCAGTCTGAAAATGTTTACATACAATTTATACAAAGATTAGAATTCAGCTTTATGCATTTTGTCCTAGTGATACAGAAAACTCACTCTAATGCAGAACCGTACCTTGCCCCAGATGCTACACATTACTGAAAAGAGACTTTTTTTAACATCTAAATTTTTAAGAGAGAAAAGAAAATTATCTTTCTCTTCTTTTAATAGGCTACATGCTTATCAAAGGGTGACTTTTTCCTAGAATGATACTTCCATGCAGAAAATCCTGCCTTCCCAGTTAAAATTTAGCATTGTTACAGGCAACCAAAAATATTGGTCTTACGACAGGCAGTGTGAGGAAAACACAGAGTAGCAATCAACAGCACCATTTCCATAACTGCTAACACCTGTTAACTCCAGTCAGGTGTTGGCACTTCAAATACCAGCTCAGAGAGGACTATTTTTGCTGGGGTTGAAGGCCTCTTTGTCTTGGGAAGCTAAAGATTTAGAGAGTTTTTGCTCCATCCCAAGAATTCATTGTGGAGAAAGAGTTGGTTTCAGCAATGCTATCTACTTTCCTTCTAGACCACCTGCCTCTCCCTTTCCTATCCTGAAGGTTGCTGTAAGTGTGTATGCATATTTACCAGAAAAATCTGATGCGTTTGGATCTTTTAATGGATTTGATGTTTGCTGGGAATTTTTTTTTCTCTTCAACTGAGGTTATGTTTAGTTACTCAGACTTCTAAATCCTGATAATGAGCAGAACTGGGGTTTGGGTTCATATCCAGAAAAAGCCTTTAAAGCTAAGGAGCTCAAGGTCAAGAAGGTATGCTGTGAATACCTTAAATCCACAGAGCTGGTGTTTTACCTAAATTTTCTGTTTCTCGGGTAACTTCATTGTGTGGGTGGTCAAGTTTGTTTATGTCTTCTTGAAACTGCATTATACAAACTGGAGCAAACCAGCCTTTTCTTGCTGGTGGAATGCTGTTTTCTGACTGGCTAATATAACAGAATGGGAGTTAGGAAATGCACCCATGCTGAAGAAGTGGACTAGGCTGACCTACAGTCAAGAGATTTTAACTGTGGCTGATGTGGTTGATAAAAGCCTGTGGACTGGCCTACAAAGTCAAATACTCTAACTAAGCATAAAAACTTCTGCTTTTCTTTAGTCTCACCCTTTTCTTTGGTCCTAGATTTGGCTATTTCTCTGTATATTTGAGGTATTGTGTTTCCTGGTTTGAGCTATCTTTTCCCTAGTTCTTTACCTGGCATAAGGTTTTCAAGGGAAGGTGGGGACTGGGAGTGTTTGGATATCTGTGTCTGCTCATTGGTCTTGTGGGGTTTTTTTCCCTCTCATAAAAGGAAGGCAAATGAAGTCTCCTTTTCTTTCCGCCTGCTTTCTGGCTTTGTTACCAGTTTCTTTGATACTGTACTGAATGTGTTCAGCTTGCTACATTTCTGACTTAATAGTGTTGATATATTGAATATGTGTAAATGTGTACACAAGAGAATTGTGCCCTACTTTTATAAGCAAGTATCAGAAAAAAGTAGCTAGCTTTATCTTTCTCATTTTATTACTATCTTAAATACATCAAACTCTTCACTATTCCCTTATTAAAGGTTAGACAGTCCTAGTTTTAGTAGTAACATGGGGGATGCTTTTTTTTACCAAGTAAACCTGAATTTGAATGTATTAGGGAACTTTGTATGTGCAGGTTAGTATTTAAAAGATTGTTAGCAAACCTTTGATTTCTACATCATTGAACGGTCGTATTATACAAAAGCTTTTGTTTCAATTGTGTAAAGATGTTTTTTTGAGATTAAAGCATGTCTGTGTTTTTTTGCTGAATGGAAGAAACTGGTTGTACTAATTCAACACACACTGTTTGAAAACAATTTTTTTTGTTGTGTAGACTGGAATACCTATTGAGTATCGAGAGGCTGCTGCATCTTTGAGGGTTTGTTAAATGTACTTGCAACGTAGATGTCAGAACGTGCCCTTCAGTCTTGTAAAAATCTGACCTGAGTGAAAGGAGGGAAATGTAATAAGAGTAGGTTTAGAAGTGTCAAAATTAGTGCTCAGGTGCTTAACTTCTGATATATCTGGTGCAATCTGTAGATGTGCTAAATGCTAGGCATTCTTATTAGTGTTAATGAAATAAAAATACTATGGAGTGAAAGGGTTGTAAAAATTACTCTTCCTGATCATTTAATTACGATAACAGTATTACTTTTAGTTTATCCTAGCTGATTGTTACATGGGAAAGTGTTGAAGTAAGAGTCTAATATTTTCTCCTATCTGCAAAATAGAAATACCACAGGTTTTTGGTAGTCTGCAGCTGTGAGCCCAGTAACTGGTGAAGAACTCAAATGATTTAACTGGAATGCTGGTTTTTTTTTTTTTTTTTTCTTTTCCCTGACTACTTCTTCACCCCTCCTTCCCAACATGCACTCTACCTTTTGTCCTTGTCCATAGGATTGCTATTAGGAAGAATAAATGGGATTTTTGGGTTTCTGTTAATGTATGTGACCTGGCAACATACTGACTTCTCTACCGTTGTTGTTTGAAATCTTAGATGGTTTCTGGTGTACCGAGGCTATTTTAAGACTGAGATGCTTTGGTTCACGTGCAAATAGAAGCTGTCAACTGTTCAGCAGAACCAGGATACTTTCAGCTCCCCAGCTGAAGGCTGCCATATACTTTCAGCATGTCCTTGTCTGTCTGAAAAGGTTCACAGCTGGTTAGCTGACGTGGAGGGCCTTTTTTCTTTCGTTATGCAGCTGGTGCTAACTAGGGACCCAGTAGTGGAAGAGATTAAGAATTATGAAATTCAAGAAGGAACAAAATGTTAATTTAAGCCCCCCCCAAAAGGCCATATTTGGATGTTTCTGTAAATTGCAATTCAAAATCAGAGGAAGAACTCCTGTTTCCTTTTCTGAATTGAATTTCTCTTTTGGTATAGAATTAAAAGTATGCCCGTGAAGTGGGTCCTTTCTCCACCTCCATAGTGCTTAAATATTTGATTGGACACTGTTTTAGAGATTGTTCTACTCCTCCTGAAAGGCAAGCTTTTTTGTACAGTCTCTAAGAGGATTCCTAACATTGCTAGCTGCCTGTGAAATGTCCTTTTTTTATTATTTTTTTGGGGGGGAGGGGTGTCACATGTAACATACTGATGGATATTGTATTCCTGCTGAGTATTTTCTCTAATTTCACAAGTTTGTTTTAAAATTGAGCATCTGCTTGCAAGTAATGGTAGTTAAGGACTTAGCTTCTTGGCCAGGACAAAGCTTAGTTTCCTTTTGTTATTAGTTCTGTGTCATCACAGAAAGTAGACTAATGTTATTTTGAGTTTGTCTTGCTCTTTTTTTTTTTTCTAGACATATTGGGCTGAATAGCGCAACATAACAAATTATTCTATGTGCTTTAGTTTCAAATTTTTCATGTAGAATTCAAGTTTTAGCATCAGGATTCAATTAAATGATAGTTTGATTTGACTGAAAAATTAATGGTCCGGAACTGAAACCTCATAGTATTTTTAAAGTTCTTATTTTCAGTACTCCTGTTTTGAATAAAAGTCTGGACTCAACCCAGTAACATAAAGCTACATGTTCTCTCATCATCTAAACATACATAATGTTTAAATTTAACAGTGATTGTTTTCTCATTGCTTCTTTTGGCTGCATAGGTATCTTTCTGCATTCATAAAATTAGTTCCCTGGCCATAAGTGGCACTATACTGACTTGCTGTGAAAAGTTCCTTGCTACTGTCTGTTGTTCTTTCCAGGAAATAATAATTTGCCAAGTACAATTCATATTCAATAATTATATGTCATCTTCAATGACAGCTTGAACATTCGACTGCTGTTTATGCTTGAATTGGACATTGATTTTTCATTTTAATGATAAACAGATTGGCATGTAATACATTTGACAATACATCTGCTTAAAATGTGTTAAGATCGCTGAATGAAAAAAGGAGTTTGCAGTGCAGGCTAGTGGAGGTACTCAAGCCAAAAGTAAAATGAGGATGCATGCTACTCTAGGTAATTCCCAGCAAAAGAGTGCAGTCCCTTTAATTTGGTATCGTAGCAAGCATATTTATAATTGACTTTTCTGGTTTACTTTTAGTCTGTCTTCTTGCCAGGAGAGATTCTGCAGCCAAGAATACTGCGAGTATTTTAAAAAATTATTGTGGCTTTACTTGAAAAATGGTTTTGGGTTTGAATTTTGATTTTTTTTTTCCTTATAGAAAACACTACAAATGAAAATTGAATTTGGCCTAACTGCAGAGTTTAAGCTCTTGTTACCTCTGCATTCAGTCCTAAATAGTTTCATCTTTGGAGTTCTAGATCTGTGTATATGTGTCTTAATGACTTAGGAGAATATGTACTGACTATATTAAAACCACCTTCTACTAAACTGGTGTTTTTGGATAAGGATGAAAGTTTCCAGGAATACTCTGATTTTGCTGATTGTAATGGTTTACTTAACTCCTTCAAGTTTCTTCAGAACTTAAACAAATACCTTAAATTTGAGTTCTTAAAACTTTTCTGTGAACTTGCATGTAAAACTATGTGCTTGACTTTATTGTAAGCTATCTAAATGCTATGTAAAAGTGAGTTATCAAGTTTTAGTTCAGTAGGCAGTGATGTAAATACATTTTTCCAAGTCCAGTATTCCTATCAGACATCAGGTACAACATAAAAACATGGAAATATACATATATGCACGCTATGTGTACACTCAAAAGCAAGTGATTGGTGGATGTTTGAAATGCTGTGGATAGAGCAGATTTAACCAGAAAATGACTGGTTTGACAAAAGCCCCACACAAACTGTAATGGTGGAATTGGTTGTGAATGTAGCAGAGTCTCAAGTGAAAATATACTGAAAGAATGTCTAAGTATTTGTAATTTTCAAAGCATGTAATTGAGAGCTTTGGATAATCTTGATATTTGGACTTCTGTGCTTCCTGTCACAGGACATCTTGAGGCTCTTCTTGATCAGTGAGGCCATCACTCGTTCTGTCCTGACCATCTTTGTCCATAGGGGTTTTTTTAAGGCTATTTGTTTCTTTAGACTTTGATAATTTGAAACTTGAAGACAAGTGGTTCATAGTCCTGTGTCACAAAAGAATGTATTTCTTATTTTTAAATAAAGCATGAACAGTTTCAGAGTAACAGCAGTTATTTTGCTGCTCAAAGTGAAGTGAACCTGAATAGTTTGTCATTGCAGAGCCTTTCCTAGGCTGTCTTTGGTGGTGGTGTGCGTGTTCGTGTTCAAGCTTGGTTTTTAACGTGAAGGTGATGCAATGATTCCTCTAAGGGTACCATATTTCTGTGGCTCGTTTGTTGCTGGTGCTTATTCTATTTGAACCCCATGCTCTTTGTGACTTGCTAATACTCTTCTGTACTTCCATGTTTTCTTTGATCTCACTTCCTTGTGCTTTCAGGATGCTGCTTTTATAAGTACTGCTGTTTTTAATCATAGAAATGATAAATCCATATTCAGGTTGACTGGTCTTTGAGCATGGCCTGTTATGACTTTACTTGCATTTCTGAAGAGTCATGGAATATAAAGACTCTTTAGATTCTGTATGTTCCTGTGTTTTATTCAGCTGCTACAGTGTAGAAGTGAAGTATCCATGCTTGTCTGAAAAAAAAAATTGTAAATTGATTATTGATTAATTGTGGTCAGTTAATAGTGAAAGTGTAGAGGATACTTTAGGAAATGCAGAGATCTACAGACTTCTGCTTTTGCAACAGAGACGTTTTTCAGTTATGGAGGGAACTTCACAAATTTAAAAATGTAGCTGTCAATGAAAAGTAAAAAGAGGCAAGGAGCTGCTCATTAGACTTGATTATTTGCAGTGGTGGTATGTTGTTTCTCCCAAATAAACATGCCTTTCCTGCCAGTCAGGTGTCTGAGTTGGGATGGGGAGGATAAAAAAAAAACAACTTTCAGGCACATAAGCCTTTCTTCATGCTTGTTTAGATGCAGTAAACAATTACTACAGGTCCTGTAGGCACACAGGTCTGGTGCAGTCACTTTTACAGCGCTGGGATAGGCTTTTTCATGTAAAACATGCCTTTAAGTATATAAAACAACTGAGATGGTATCTTAAATTTGTTCTTAGTAAAATATGTCACCTTATCTTAATTTTCTCATTAGTGAGATATGTGATAAATTACTGGAGACTTAGCTGCTGTGGCATTATTTATGTTAACTGATACAGCATAATAATGTGATGATGAAAAGGACCTGGGAGAAGAAGAGGGAAAGCAGAACTTGGACAGCTATCTACAGAAATGAAAGGAATCTTGACTGCCCACCAGGTTTTAATTGGTTCTCAATTGTAAAACAGGCCTTTTGATTATATTACTAAAAATTAACACACTCCACCTCTCAAAAGATCCCCAAACAACCTGTCATAGGAAAACCTCGGCCTGTGTCATCACTTGACTGTAGGCAATTCAGTCGCTGTTTTGACTTGGATTTTCATCTAGTTCTGAATAGCAAAATTTAGAGTTGCCATTTCAAACAGAGATTCTTATCTTTTTTTCATTTTGTGACAACATGCTGATTTCTGAAAAAGGCTAGGACTGTTTGGTGCATCAGTGCTTGGCTGTTGATACAGAGCTCATCAAGGCAGAGATCTAAATGCCAACTGTGAATAGTAAAGAGTCTGTACATTCTATTAGAATACCTTTGCTAGCTACAAATAAAAGGGTAGGAGATGAGCCACCTGGCAATGTCCCAAGTACATCTCAGGTCATGGAAGTCTCTTGGCAGAGACAGAAGGACAGAAAACTCATGTCATATGTGACTGTTGTTGAGGTGAGGGTTGAGGTATGTGTGCATTATAGCTGGGGGGAGTGTTGCTGTTTAGAGCACAGCTCCAGAAACAGTGGAGAAAGATAATTTGGTTTATGACTTGTTTGGTACATAGCAATGAGCAGGAATCTTCTTAGCAGACCCCATGCTCCTCTTCAGAACCACAAAAATAATAGAAATGGGCTGTTGTAAAAGGAAAGATGGACGTCTGTAAAGGGCACTTGAAACTGGCAGAAGTTAAACAACACCAAATAGTTGAGCTGAGCCCTCCCTTCTCCTCCTGGTCTCCTGCTGATTTTAATATGACTTGGTTGTTGAGTTGTTCCTATAGTCAGATTTCACGTGGGTATTTATAATTATCCCTGCTATTTCTTCTCTTTTTGGATTTTTTTTGGTCACACTCACATGCATTTTTTCTCTTCAGTTGCGTTGTAAACCCTGAATGGTGGGGTGTGGGAAAGATTACCATTCTCTCTGCTATGCCATGGGTCCAGTCTCTGGAAGGTGGCTTCTCACTGTGCTTAAAGCATACAATAGAGCAGGAATGAGGATGACTGTTTTTTGTGTACCCATGTTATTCTCAACCACAGCTGCTTCTCTTCCTCCTAGACTTTCAGAGCCAACGAAACTCTAATCCTAATCTAGCTGGCAGTCTCTTAGGGTGCCATACTGTGGAGTGGGCAAACACTTCTGTTTAATTTGTGGCTGGGCACAATGAAAGGAAAGTGGTGCCTGTTGCTGTGATTGGAGAGCTGCTGGACATTGGTGCATTTGAAATATGAGTCCAAACGTTGCTGCTTGTATCTTTTTCTGCTTAAAGATGCCTGCCCATGTGTCTTTTTGCTCCCACTGCCTAATTCAGCAGCTGTGAGCTGCAGGCAGTAGCACATGTGCATTGGCTAAAATAACCAACCAGCCTCTCCCTTTGCTCTTGCCAGAGTCTCATGTTGTTGAAAAGAGTTTTTAGGATCAGATCCGGCTTCTCAGTTTACGTTATTCCTTCGCCCAAGCCCAGCAGGAAGGCCTCATCAGGGTGGCCTGTCCTCTTATTCTTTTCTAGATCAAGTTCAAAAAATAGTAATTTGGGTAATTTAGTACAGTAGCTAAGTGGTTCTTATTTTAACTTTAAAGTAGTATTACATATCAGGAAAATGTCTCTTAGGCTTTAGGGGTTTTTTTTTGGTAGTTTTTTTTTTTTGAGAGCTTGTTTTTATTTTTACTGTCTTAAACATGTTAAAATACTGTTTGAGTTTCTATATGCCTTTCACTTCACTGTAGGAAGCAAGGGATTTTGTTCTTCAGTTGCCCGGTGCAGACTTACAGGGCAGGTAGGTAAAAATGCAGGTTGCTTGCTATTCTCTTGAAACTGATCCCATGCATGTGAATGACACGACTATGAACTCTGTAAATGCAAATATCGTCTTCTTAGGGAGAGAGCCTGGACCTTATGCCCAGAGGAAAGTGCACTCTCCTCTACCTGTAGGCACTTGCTTCTATATTCTGGTCCAAACACTCTTATGCCAAGATGCATCCTGAATCAAATTTTTATTTTTGAATTATAAGAACCTGAAAACTGTTTTTATAATGGATATGTTGAAAGGCCATCAAATTTAGGACCAGGCACAGCTGTAATTTTACAGGCATTAGACATCTGAAATAACTTTGTCTGAAGATTACACCTGGATTTGTCATTCGTTTTCTAGGAAATACTTGAACTGTGTTTTATGCACACAAAAAGACTTACTTCATAAGATAAGGAGCTCTGAGATTTACATTACAATATTCAACAACACTTTTAAGTGCTTTTTTTGTTCTCATAATATAGCTGTCATAAACTATGTATTTTAAATATATCAAAATAAATTTATGAAGAAATTCTACATGGAATCTTGATTCTGCATATTTGAAGTGGAAAGTGTCCCATAAGGTTAGGTCAGCTATTTACAAATCGCATCTATTAACACAGAGTCTTGTAGCTCTGCTTATTATTTAAGTAGTTGCCTTAAATTACATTTTCATATATGAATGCTTGATGTGTGAGGAAGATTCCCTGGGGCTGCATCTTGCACTCTGGAAGGGAACAAATGAAGAGTTGCTGTTTCATCAAACAGGCAAAACACTTGCAATATGTTCGGGTGCAGTGGAAGAAATTCTCCTGACAGGCTGGAATGAAGGCAAGGCCTGTAAGGAGGTTGTATTCCAGCAAAAGGATGTGTGTCCAATTCCTGCATCAGCCAGCTGCTGATGTGCACTCCCTTGACATAAGGAATGGCAATGCATCACTGTCAGAATGTCACGCTGGCTTTTAGGGGTCAATTCTATGTTGCTTGGATGTCTTGGAGTGACTGAAGTTCTGTCCTGTAGAGCAGTAAAAGGTTTTTTTCTTTTCAAATTTATCTTCAAGCAGTGCTAGATGTCCTATTTCTGAGGGATAACCTGTTTCCTCTATAATGTGGACAATGTCTTTTGCAGAAAAGATATTGAAATCATTTGCTTTGGTTGCTGTAAATGATATAGAATGGAGAGCATGTTACCTGCCACAGACCTGAGCATGAACTCAGTAATGTGACTAAATCAGCTAAATGATCTCATTGGACTGCCTCCTCAAGGAGTGTCAGGAATCAAGAGATTCCTGTAAGTAGCTCAGAGAATCACAGTGTGGCTGAGGCAGGGTGGCTGTGTCACACAGATTGTGACATAGACTGTGCACTAAATGTAGGCCCAAATGTTTCTGATTATGGTGGGATGTTCTGTATCTCTTTTCAGACAGACGCTCTTAGTACAGACTGAATTAACAGGTGTCATTGCATGAACCTTACTTTTCTGTGCGAAGTTCAGTTCTATGTGTTTGTGCTGTGAGGGACTTGGTGGGGGAAAGGTACGGGGGATCAATGCATGTCCAAATGTCACTTTATTTTCACTTCTCTTTAGTTGGGAAGTTGGGATGACACAGGTGGTTTAAAACTGTCAATCATTAAGGCTACTGTAGAGTTAAATAGTGGTTGCAGAGATTTCCTGTGATCTGGAAAAGCTGTTGTTACAGCAAGGAATATCAAGGGGAAAACTCTAATTAGCTGAATATTTAAGTGAAGTGTGAGTTGAACCACACATAAATTTAGCAGTGTAAATTATTGTAGTGATAACATAATCCACTGAAGAGATGAACATTGCCATCATTCTTGTTGGTGATTAATCACTTACCAAATTAGGGAGAAATTGTAAGGAGAGTTGGTTATATTGCTACTTCTTCCAGCAAAGCAAATAAGCAGTGGCTGAAGGAGTTACCTAGCTGTCAGTGGGAGGTAAGTATGTGAGTAGAAAGGAGGGAGGAAATTAGTGACTCTTAGTAGATGGTGTATACTCAGTGCATACACTGAATATAAAACCCCCTGCATCTAAAAACTCAGTTGTTAATTTTTTTCCTCAGTTTTTAACAATAAAATGTTATTGACCTTGTAATACTTGATACTTACTGTAACAAGTTCATTCAAAAATATCCATTTATTTAAAGGCTCAAAATTGTCTATTTAGCTATTTACTACATGCACATTGTAGGAGTTTGTGTCTGCTCAAATCTTGGAGTTCCTTATCCTTTATAACTTTACCAGTTTAATAGGTTTCAGATGTAAATAATCTGTGTTGACTATTTGGCTGATTAATTGTTTCACACCTGCTTTCTCCTGCATTTGTGTTCATATCAGGTGAAGTTGAAACCTGAACAGCAAGTGTCAAATGAAACTGATGGAAAAGGCTTGCAAAGGTGGCAGGAGCGCAATCAGGATTGCAGTTGAATATGTGAGAGCTTTTTAAAGAATATGTGTGGTTGGTTGCTTCAGAAAAATATATATCCAGAGAGGTACATAGATTCAAGTATAGAAAGCATGGAGCACATCTCAAATAATGGATAGGCTTCATTTATCAACTTTATGAAGTCATGTTAATTACTAAAAATGGAAGCAGGGTAGTGGTGGTAATGCTGTGTCTAACTTACTCTGCTAAAACCCCAGAAAGTGAATTGTATTTACAAGGCGATCCCAGGAAAGGTACGTGTTGGATTGTCCAGATGTTTGAGTTCATGGTCTGTTATTTATCTGTTGCAAGCTCAAATGATGAATGATGGGGGTACTATACATCAGTTGTCCTGGAGGTGCTGGAGAGACTGTTTTATTCTAACCGTGAATTGTTTCATTTCCTGAAGGATACAGACTGATGATTTCTTACCACTTATTTAGGCATTTGTAATTAAGTGCAGGAAATCATTCTGCAAACCATAACATCATGATATATTTTTAACAACATCAAAACATTTCTGAATAAGCCTAAGCCACTGAAGTCTTCAAAGTTTTATGGAAGGTTGGAATTGACACGAATCAAATTTACTACTTCAATTTTTTTGAGGTACAGTATGTGTTAGAGCAAAATAACTTGAATTAGAGTAAAAGATTTGCTAAAAAGAAGCTGAAGCAAGACAGTGCATGTTTTTCCTGGAACGAAGAGGAATTCTGCAGTGAACATGGGTATAATGGATATTTTAAAAACCATGACTACTGGACTCTGTTTTTTAATGCCATATGAGTAACTAAGAATGTCAGTTCAACTGAAATTTTGATTTTTACCTTCAAAATTTACATAAATCTGAATCTAATATCTGAATAAATTAATCAATGTCTATTTGTTTAAGAATGGGTTGAAATTTCTTGAATGTAGAGGGATTTTATTTAAAATTACAGAAGCTGGATAGAAATAGTGTACATATTTGGATATCATCTGCAAATTTTGTAGCAGATTGATAGGTATTAGTCTGGGAGGTGTATACAGATTAGAATATTCTAATTTTTTTTGTTTTTTAATGCACTGAGTTTCTTTATTGCATATTTTGTCACAAATCAATTTTTATTAAAATAGCTGTTGACATGGGAGCTCTAACAATCACCTTTGATTGGAATAGGGGCAGTTTCTGTAGTGCTGATTTAAAAAAAACACCCCAAACCTTGAGTTGAATTGGAGGGGGGTATTAAATATAATATCTTTTTTTCAGCCTGTGTAATACTTGAATGTCTCTTATTGACTTGGAAAATTTTATCCAACATTTCAAGTGTCCTGTGAGTGTGTTATAATATGTTTTGTTTAGAAGCCATAATAGCCAATGTTTCAAAAAAAAGTGCTTTAAATTTTATTCTGAAATCCAGAGATGGGGAAAGAACAGAATTTAAAAAACATGGAGTGCTGATATTCTCTTAGTATCAACTCTAATGAGCATCTTCTTGTGTGCGGTCTGGCAGCTATCAATTCCAAGCCTAGCAGGGCTCACAGAGTCTGCTAAATGCCTGAAATAAAGCCAGCAAACCACTGTGAGCAGCAGGGATGTGGGAGTAATCTTAAAACCTCCTGCACCTGCCACATGTGTCCAGTCTCTGCAGATCTGAGTAGGAAAAGCTTGCTGGATACCTGTGGGAGGGCTAGACACACTTGTGCTCCTGCTGCACATTATTGCATCTGTCAAATACCATATCTATTGCAAGATTTACATGGCGTTACTGACAAAACATACTCTGTTTGTGCTGCCTGTCAAAGGCCTCCCATTTATTGTTATTGTTCTTTTTTCTTTTTTTTTTCTTTTCTTTTTTTTTTTTTTCCCTAGACTGCAGACAAGATGGGCAGACAGGTCTTCAGCTCAGCTACCAGGTAGTAGCTGTAATGTTGGTTTAACTCATGGCTGAAAGACTCCTCTGTTGACAGAAGGTCACCAGGATGGCACTTCTGCTGCCTGTAAAGGCTTCTGCTTTCCTGTTTGGTGTAAGCACCCTTTCCTGAGCAAAAGTGAGTAGGCTGTAACATTTCCATGTGCTGGGAACTCCTGGCTGCCAGAAGTAGACTCTGAGTCCATATGAAGCTAGGTGCGAGCTATTGTGTACGGGACTAGCCCAGGGATAAAGGAGAGAAAATGTGAAGGTGATATAAAACTGCTGCTGCTTCAACTTTTCTTCTCTGAGGAGGCACAATAAAAAGACAGCTCAGAGCTGAGGCCAAACTCTCTCCAGTGGGGAATGTGCCACATAATTGCATGTGTTGGGGATGAGTGGGAAATAATACAAAAGTGTGGGGGGGCTTTATATCAACTCCTTGGTATACCTAGTTCCGATGTGTAAGGTGTTAATTTGTTTCTATTGTTTTGTCTTTTATTATTTGCTTCCTGATTTTTAGATAATCTATCACACCTATCTGATGCAAAGGAATATAGGATTTAAAAAGACATGTGTTAATACAAGGCAGAGAAGCCTTCAGATCACCAGTGCAGAGAGGTGATGCCAGTTGCTAAATAAACAGTAAAGGCACAACTTCTCTGAAAAGATCATCTGAAGTTTGAATATTGGCTGAGTTGAGCAGTGATATGGTTTTTGTGGTGCTGTGGAAGATCAAATTTACTAAATGTGGATTTTATTGCCCTAGTGTTAGCAAAAAGTGGCCATTGAGGCTTCATGGGAGATAACTTTCAAATATTGATGTACACATCTCTTGCAAGATGTAATTTTTTTCTGGACATCTTAGGCATTTTTGACCTGTCTTTTGATAATAACCTAAATATTCAGCATCAGTATTGCCAATCTTAAGTCAAAATTCTTGCTGCCTGCTTTATGGCAGCCACTCTTTGAATACTGCTGGATGAGAGGTTGGAATGGGATTGGCCAGAAGAGTCAGTGGTCATTTTGTGGTGGTGGAGGAAAGGTTTTATAAAAAGGACAAAAATAATCCTAGGAAGTGTTAGTTCATTTGTCTCTGTTGGCAAGTGAAAGATGTAGCTCACCTTCCTCTGTCATCAAAGAAAGTAACTCCAATAATTTCAAGCATTTCATATATAGATTTTGTGTCTGGTTTAGTTTTAAATATAAAAATTTGTGCCAGGTATTCTGTGTGTTTTTGCCAGAAGTCCCAAACAAATGAAAGCCAAATGAACTTGGGAGATTAGTGGTTTGTGCCTGAGAGGGAATTTTCAGTGGCAAAAACTTTCAAGTTCAGCTCTTGCAGGAGTTGTGGGCAGTGCTGTAAGCACTGTAAAATGAGTATTATAAACCTGAGCAAAGTCAGAGTTTGGTGAATGCATGCAGACTGTCTGAGGATCTTGGACAGATGTTTCAGATGTTAAAACAGGATAGGCTTTGCCCACCCAAACAATCTGTCACTGTGCGTGTGTTCAATAGGCAAATAAGAGGGAACGCCAGGTTTTTTCATGTAAATCTCCAGGGATTTTCCTCTAGGGTTCAGAGCTCTGGCAAAAAGCTGTCTGCAAGAATAATTAAATGCGGCGGGGGGGGGGGGGAAGCAGATCCCTACAAAATTTAAACAATTTAAATAAAATATCCAGTGCACAAGCACAGCATATGGACATCTTTGAATTCAACACATCAATGCTTACAATTAGAAAAAAAATCTATCCTATAAAAATTCCTTATAAAATAAAGTATTTTGAGGCTGTCTAAAGGAGCACATAATTTTGTACTAGGAATTGGTCTCTATCCAGTATGCTTTACATGTATTTGTTGAAGGATACAATACACTTGTATTATTGCACCGATTTCATTCTTGGATGATTTCCCCTTTGGCATACTAGTGGCAGTTTTTCATTGGTTATTCATTTATATTATTGATTAACACATACTGGACCAATTTATTAGTCCCACTGAATCCATTTTAAGTATCAGGGTTTTCTAATGGAGAAATATCCTTTACAGAATACTAATATGACACTTGTAAAACATTTATTGGCTTAATTTATTTTGCTGTATGTAGCATAAACCACACATCAACAAGTAGATGTTCTTTTGTTGCAGGTCTCCAATTTTGCTAGCCTTCTGACTTTTTTGATATGGAAATGCTATCTGAATCACAAATAAAAACTACTCTGTGAGACTCGTGGGACTCTTCCTGTCTATCAGGGAGCTGTTAGCAGTCCCTCAAGGAAAAAAATTTCCCTGTTCTGGTCTACTTGCACATGTGGGCTTGCTTGTGGTGTTCGCGGAAAATATGGAGATTTGCTTCTGCTGTATCTCAGGGCTATGGGCTGAACTGGGTAAAATGAGACAGTTCTCTCTTTCTTCTGGAATAACTTAAGAGAATGGTTTAAGTACATGGCACAGTGAGATAGTTCTACAGGAAAGTTCTTGGGTCAAGGCATTGTAACTCTGTGACATAGAAGTACAGGCTGTATCTTCAGAAGTCCCTTATGATCTGATAATAAGTACTCTGATTTGGGATCATGTGTTCCTTGTTGTTGCTCCTGGGGAAAAATACATTTGCACATCACTAGGTACATATATATATATTTTTTTAGCATCTGACTTGTCAAAATCTTGTTGTGTGTCCCAAAATTAATGATTGAAGGCCTAAAAACTGAATGATAGGGAAATTCTACCAGCTTCCAAAGCTTAGATGATGTTGTTCAGTACATCTGTTGGCAACCTTTGGCCTGTTCCAGTGAGGAGCAATCTAGGTTTTTTTCCTTATTAGCAGATAAAAATTGCTTTACTCATAAATTTCTACCTTTACTTCAGCTTGTGATTGACATGCTCCTGATGACTGACAGGTGTGTGCTTACAAGATTTTTGCATGATGCCTGGGGCAGGCCTAAGTGTATGGGTGAGAAAACTAGGGTTCAAAAAAAAAAAGGTATGAATAAGGCTAGTGTTCTGAACTTCAGCTGTTCCCCTCCAGAATGGAGTAATTCTAGAAACTCTAAATGTCTCTCTGCATTAAAAAAATGTACTGCTCTTGGGCCTTTCTGATCTGAAGTGCCTTAAACAAATAAACAAAATATTAAATGTAACAAATTAAAAGAAATAACCAGAGTTAAGGAAATAGCAATTAAGACAGAAAAAAAAATGAATTTTTTATACTCTAGTCCCTCAGTAGTTCCTAGATCTCCTTCCAGTAAATCTTTTTGGAATGGTACTTGTACTTTACGGAGTGCACATTACTGGTGAGAGTTTGCAGCAGGGCTGTGATTTAAGACGCAAACAGATGTAGGGCAGTAACGTGGCTGTGGCAGATGAATAGGTGATGAATCAGGAGAGCTTTGCATAGTACAAAGGATAAATGTTGTCAGTGCAAGTTGTCCTGTTTCTTGTCTTTAAAGACACCTCATTTGGGATGAGCTCTTCTCACAGAATGAAATGTAATGACTATCTTCTGACTTGGTAACTACTTTGAAACTGGGTAAACTGTGGGCTGCAATTATGAATTAGTGTTTACTGAAGCTGAGCATGCAATTTGTGGTGTTATATTGCTTTGAACTCCAACAGTTCATACTTGACACATTTCATGGTGTCAAAAATGAATATTTTAGTAACTGAAAGTGGGCCAGAAAAGTCACGTGAACTTGAATTTTTATTTCTTAATATCCTATTTAGACAACACATGTAGTGCAATGAGATTTGCAAAGCCAGAAACCTTTATGCTTGGATATTCTCTAACCTTCACATTCAGTCTCTACAGAAACATCGTTTCTTGCTGTCTGTGGGGTCCAAACAGAGCTCAGGGAAATCTGAGGCCTTGGACTCAGGAGGAAAAGGGCTGAATTAATAAATGTCCATTGACTGTGGAAAGAATTTGATGCTGACTAGCATTTTCCTCATGGCCCCCCTTCTGCAGTGAGAAACTACATTTCACGGGGTATTTGCAGAAAGCTCCATCAGAACAGCTCCACAGAGTTACACGGTCTGGAGAGCTATGAGAGGAACAAATGTTAAGCCTGGTATGGAGTGGAGGGGCTCCATGGAGATAGTGTCTGCTGCACTTTCTAGCAGTCAGTGGATTATTTCTTTATAAAAAAGAGATTGATGCATCCCTGTCATCTCTCCTGAACATACACTTTGGTTATTTCCTTTCTCTTCTGCCTTTAATGTTTCCCACTCTGTTCCTGCCATGGGAGTTGTGTGTGCAGAAGAAATGCAGAAAGGTTGTGTGGTGGACACAAAAGTGTGTTTTCTTCATGGGTTTCAGTGGAAAGCCCTAAGAAACGGAGGGCATGGGTTCTTATGACTGCAATGATTCATGGTTTCAGTAAGGGAGTATAAGCACAGGCTTTTAACAAGCAACTTAGTTTTTATGTGCTAGTGACTATATAATTATTTGGACTTACTAATATTTTGGAGCTTACACAAGGTAAACTTCTAGTTTCTTTTTGTTCACTTGATTTCCCCCTGCCTGTGGGAAAGAGTGCTCAGAATGAATGTACAATGTGTGGAATAAATTCTCATTTGATTTAAATTATTTGCTCTGTATCTTCCACTGCATTTTGTGGGACAGACTGGATGGCAGGTCAATTAGAGGATGTCTATCCACAAGTGCTGTTGAAACTGGCTTAAAGCATGGCTTTGTTGGGAATAACTTGCCCTTGTGCTGTCACTGAGCCATTCGTAGGCTCCTGTCTAGGTTTCTGAAGTGCCTGGAATTGTAAAACACACACAACATGTATGTAATATTTTGATTTTCGACAAAGGTAATTTCCAGAGACTAGGAAATTGGGCTAAAGTTGGAAGACAGAACTCTTTAATGCCTGTTTACCTGTAAAAGAGCAACTTGAAGCTGCAGATTCAGTTTGTGATTTAACAATCCTTCCTGCCAGATCTCTGCTAACACTAATTAGGGCTGGATCAGTGTGTGCGCTCAGTTGTGCTGTGTTGAGCCAGGCGCAGCACAAGCTGTGCTGTTGCTACCAGCCCCATGCCAGCTGCAGTAGCACAGACGATACCTGATCCAGCATAAAGTGGAGAGTGGTGTAGACAGATGACACCTGATCTCACTCAGTCTGCTGGGACAGCTACTCCTTGAACATTTTTAACCAATCTGAAATGACCAAGCAATTTTTCACTGCCTCTGCAGTCTGTGTCATGGCTTCAGTGATCCTTATACAGCAGTAAGCATCTTAAGGCAATATTCTTCATCTTGCAAAACCATACTTATGTTGTCTCGGTAAACATCTGCCTGTGTGCTAAGGAGTTTGAATATACCTTTTAGATAGGAGATTAAAGTCTACAAATTCTAGTTCTGTTTGGACTTTATTATTGCTTAGTTGTCAG
Source organism: Motacilla alba alba (assembly GCF_015832195.1). NCBI lineage: Eukaryota > Metazoa > Chordata > Aves > Passeriformes > Motacillidae > Motacilla > Motacilla alba. The sequence continues at coordinate 45,584,967 of NC_052019.1, read as the reverse complement.
ACAGTTTTGTGCCAAATGCCTGTTCCTGTAAATGCTTAAGAGTTTTGTTGCCTTCAGTGAGCACTTTACTTATCAGACTAACACGTTAGCTTTTGGCATCTGGATCCTAAGCAAAGAAAGTCTTCCACGGTAAGGAGGTAAAGACCACAGACACCACATCTTTTAATTTAATTGGGATTCACTTGGAGTCTAATTGTAAGTAATATTCTCTTAAGGGTTATGCACAAATTCCATTGAAAGTTGGAGTGAGATCTAAAGCAGGAGGAGGACATTTTTGATATATATTACTATTAATATCTTGGTTTTACATCTGTTATCCAAAAGAGTTTGGATTGATGTTTAATAAGTGACAATTTCTGTGTGTGTGTGTCTGTAAGCCAGTTTGGGGACTCTGGTGTTTCTTTTTGAGGTGCAGTTCTGTGTTAATAATATAGGAGAAGTGTGGCTTGTCTTCTCATAGCACTAAAAGTGAGATAATCCCTGTGTAAGGAATCAGTAAGTATGGTCTGCTTAATCTAGTCCCAGTGTGAAACTGTTGACATTTGTTCTTTTTTTTTCTATCATTATGTGACTGGGCCTGTTTTGTGCTGGATTAGGCACAAATCTCCTATGCAGCACATTTGGCATGTTACTAGTAGTTTAACTTCATTAATAATGTATGAAGGAAATGTAATCCATGACAAGGAAGGAAAGAAAAGTATTTTTACAGCTACCAAATCCTCTGGAATGGGTAATTATTCAAGATTTGATGTTATAGTTTACAATTGAGCTTCTTCCACAGAATTAAAAAAAAACCATACATACAAATATAGTAGAACTATAGGAAATGTGCTCCTTCCTATTTGAGGTTGAATGTACTGGTTTAGAATGCATCAAATGCAGAGAGAAGTGTAGATTGCAAAAAGGATGTGCTTTATCTTACATGTTGTAACTAGCACTGTGTTTTGATCTCGGTGAACACAAGCTCAGACACTATAGCAAGCTTTTTAAAAGGGGGGGGAAGGAATGAGAGGCTACTGACTGAATTATGTTGACCTTGCATAAGAAAGAAGATTAATTCCTTCTGTTAGCTACAGAGCATAGAGCCCATATTGGTCTATGGGCTGCTTCAAACAAATTTTCTTATTTAGAAATTCAATATCATGCTTGGTATTCCCTCTCACCTGCAAGGCAGTCCTAAACAGCCTCAATGTTTGAGGTGGCTGAAAAGTCACAGTATGCTGTATGGCGCCTAAACCAGCCCCAAAGCAGCAGTCACTTGCAACTACTTTTGTGTTCTGCACTCCTGTCACTCCTGTTACTCCTGATTTGTGCTATCAGAGCAACAGCTGGGGAGACTTTTTCAACAAAGATGAGTGTCAGATAATCCTGATGAGATTCCACATCCAACATCTTTTGTAATTATGTCACATTCAGCTGTAATGGAATAATTCAAGCTGAAAGGACAAGCTTTGATCCTTTCTTAAACCTTTCCCTGTGGACTGGCTATCTAAAAGATTTAAAGATATTTCTGTTACAAGATCTAGTGTTTCCTCAGAGAAGTCATGTTTCTGAAGCAGTGAGACCTGAAAGAGCAATATTATTTGCCAAATACATCTCTTGGAGCATTTTTGCAAAATAAAGATGTCAATAAGAATATGCCCTTCCATAACCAACAAGGAAGGTAGAATTTATTTTTAATGTTAAGTCATTTGTGAGCACAGAAAAAGGGCTTTATTTGTTAATGAATCACAGTGGTGCAATCTATAAATATTGGTGTAAAATATGTTTGTGCTGAAGGAAATACAAATTTGTTTAGGCAAGGATCATACATATTCAGAATATCTATTTAGAGAAGTAAATGTTTCTGAAGAGCCCCTCTTTCCAAATAATTAGTTGACACTAAGATTTTTAAAATAAGATTTAGTGGCCAGTTTCCTTTTTGAATTTCAATACAATTTCAGTACTTTATGCCTCTAGGCCTTTTCAGTAAACTTAATTAACTTGCAAAGGCCTTTGGGTCTGCATAAAAAAGAAGTTCTTCAAGGGAATCTTTCTTATTTCAGGACAATATTTCGTAGTCTTTAGTGTTACAGAATATGGCACTAGATATTTTATGTTTCTGAGCAGAATAGTGTGGCTATGGATATGGAAACTGCCGTAGAACATCTTTCTCTGGGATCCTTTTGGCCTCAGTTTGGAGGACAGAGTTTGGATCCCTAATTTTTCTGTGTGTCAGATTTATGCCAGTGTAAATCCCTTGACTTCAGTGAACGTTTTTCATTTGTTTCCTGGCCTCCACTGGAAAGAGAACTGTTTCTTAAGGTTTTCACACATGGACTACATTAAGGGGTCACATTCAGATGATACTCTTCTGGCATTTCCATCAGCCAGGGGTCAATGAAGTGCTATCTGGGCTAAGGGTATGGGGTTGGGCATGTGTTTAGTCAGCTCCAAATTTCCCATCTGTCAGACATGAGAAATTCAATGTCTTTTCGTGCATGCCTGTTTGCTTAGGGTCTAAGAATCAGTGTGGCAGGGGTCATTTCTGAGGGCTGTGATGGTGGAGTCCTTTGGTATCCTCCAAACAACCTGGTTCGTGCCTCACTTCTGTCTGCTGGTGTTTAATGCTCACTCATCTTTATGGTCCTGAATTTGTGAGGCCTAGGATAGAAGCTGACCTCTGCAGAGGTATACAAATGGGAGAGGCCTGCTTTCACACAGTGTCTCCTCCAAGTTTCTGCTACACATGTAGAATGTTATTAATTTTGCCTTAGCTTAAGTTTAGTTAATAAATAAAATCTATAACCAAGGTCCTGGGAGAATATTTTTCTCTCTTTCCCAGGATGTATTTCAGTTTATCTGCAAGCTAATAAATGGTAGTGACTAATGATTGGTATGAGCAAACCTCAAAAGCATCAATTCAGAAAGGAACCTCGAGTTTGGACATTTACCCAAGTTAGTTGTGTCTCTTGAGTGATCAATCTGGTCTGAAAGCTTGAAGGATTTCTTCCTCCATTTTGCTGGTTGAAAGGAATTGTTCTGCCTTCAGTTCAAGAGAGCAAAATTCTGGGATGGAGTACACAAAGTTGCTCTTGTGCCTCCAAGGATGGATGCTGAGAAGGCTGAATTTTTAACTCTTTCATATCCATCGTTACCCAATGGGACAGTTGCATGCTGCTAGCTAGTGCAGTTAATACCCCTGAAAAAGGTGTGATGTTTCCCCATAGATAGGAAAGTAAGCCTTCGATTTTTCCCATGTCATTCGAGTCTGTCTTTGACCATAGTGGTTTATTCAGTTGTTCAAGAAGTACCTCTAGAATTTGTGAAGAGTGGACAAGGTACTAAAGAAAACTGAAAAAAAGGCAGTGCTTGCTTATCTTTTACAATAGCGGGGGGGTGATGAGAGGAATTGAAGCAGGGCACCTTCTATACTAGCCAGGGAGGTTTTAATCTTTGGCAAAATTCTGTAACAAACGAATGTATAGTTTGGAAATATCTAGGAAATTGAGGATGAATAGCAGCCAGAAATACCTCAAGATCAAATTATATCTAACTGATATAACCCCCTTTTATGACAGGGCAAAATATATAGGATAGAGGCAAAGCAAAATTCCTCTGTATCCTGGATTCAGAAAAGCTTTTAAAACAGTCTTATGAAACACTTTTGTAGTTAATTTAAGACTTGTTGTCTAGGTGAAATTGTTTTAAGGTATGCTCCTAACCAGTTGGGCAATTGTACCACAGAGGAGCTATTTATACCAAAAATGGTGTAACAAACAGGTCTATTTGGAGCCTGATTCTGTCTGAGGATTTCATTGCTAACTTGGCTGTTTTATTAAAGGCTGCAATGAAGCAAACTGGTGTGAGCTGCAATTGTTTGAGGGTGGGATCAGAATTCAAAATTAATTCAAAATAATGTTGGTAAATTAGAAGTTAAGTGATCTGAAAAGTATAGGATGAAATTTAGGCAGGTTAAATGATTTTTGGGGTAGTAATTGCATGCATAATTATGGATGAGAAGCAATGGAGTAAGCAGAGGTTTGTGGGGAAAGAGCCAATGCCAAGTCACAAGGGAAACATGACTTAGCTGTGTTGTTTTATTGATAAAGACTTAAACAGAACTGTAGCAGGAAGGACATTTATTTATTGCCATTGTCATTGTGAGCTTTCAGCTGGAATGCTATGTCCCATTTTGAGCTTACTTTGAGAAAGCCTTCAGGAACAGGAGGTTAGAAAGAACCACTGGAGATGATTTAGTCCAACCTCCTACTCAAGCAGGGTTTCCTAGAACATGTTGCTTAGGATTGCATCTAGATGGCTTTTCAATACCTCCAGGGGAGGAGCCTCCACAAACTCCCTGGGAATTTATTAAGTGTTCAGTCACCCTCACAGCAAAGTACTTCCTCATACTGAAATTAACTTTCTGTGCATTGGTTTCTGCCCAGTGCCTCTTAAAAAGAACCACCTGGCTTCCTGCTCTTGTCACTCTCTTTCCAGATACTTAATGAGGTCCCTCTCAATTGTCTTTTTTGTGAGGCTGAACAGGCCAAGCTCCCTCAGTCTTTCCCTGTAAGTGAGGTGCTTCAGTCCCTTTTCCCCCTTTGTAGCTCTCTGTGGGTCTTGCCCCAGGAGCTCCAGGCATTTCTGTACTGAGAAGCCCAGTATCTGGCCACAGCACTCCAGATGTGGCTTCACCAGGACTGAATAGAGGGACAGGATCACCTCTCTTAATCGGCTGGCAATGCTCTTTGTAACACACATCAGGATACCATCAGCCTTTGTAGCCAGAAGGACACTGCTGGCTCATGGACAGCTTGTTGTCCTCCAGGTCCTTCTCAGCTGAGCTGCTTTCCAGCATGTTAGCCCCCACCCTGTACAGGTGCACCAGGTTCTTCCTTCCCAGGTGCAGTACCCTGAACCTGCCTTTGCTGAGTTTCAAAGAGTTCTGCTCTGCCCATCCCTTCAGTGCACGAGATCCTTCTGAAAGTCTATGCAGCTCTCTGGGGTATTGGAAACTCCTCTCAGCTTTGTATTCTCAGCAGATTTGCAGAGGACGCACTCTTATCCCTTCATCCAAATGGATGGATAAGCCAAGCAATACTGGATCCAGTATCAACCCTTGCGGGATGTCACTAGCTACAGGCCTTCAACTAGACTGTGAAGCTGATAAAAACCCTGAGCCCAGCTATTCAGCCAGCTCTCAATGCGCTTCACTGTCTGTTTTTCCAGCCTGCAGGTTTTGGGTTTGCCTATGAGAATATAATGGGAAATAGTATGAGAAGCCTTTGTGGAACTTCATGTAGACAACATTCATTGCTCTCCCCTCATCTATCCAGCTAGTTGTCCCATCATAAAGGTAATTGGGTCTGAACTGGTTGCAGAGAAATGAAGGAAAAGCAGTAAGCATCTTTGATGCTAGGAGGATGAGACAGGCTGAATGGACTTTGATCTTTAACCTGATGAAGGCAGTACCAGAGGTGGTGACATAATGGTCTGCGAGCCTGCTGTAGAACCAGTATAACATTGTTACTTCTACAGTGAGTAGGAGAGGCAGTAATGGACTTGAACTTCAGGAAGATGGATTAGTAGTAATTTTTGGTGATGTTCTCTTGAAATAAAGAATTGAAATGTTTAAATATCTCTTTGGGAGACTCTGGTCTGCTCTTGGAGAACACTGAAAATAAGTAAGTACCTATCAAGAATGATAGAAGCATTGTTTATACTATGCCTGAAGCAAGGTGCAGAAATGACCTCTTAACGTCCCTTATGACAACATTCAAAAACTTATGGTCAATTATCTATGATAAAACAATGTATATATGTATTACCAGAAGTATGGTTGGAACTTGGGTATTGGTATATCGGCGCCAATGAAACCAATTTTTCTGGATCGTTTGTATGATTACCAAGGGTCAGTTCTTCAGCCACTGGAGTTAAAAACAGGCTGCTGGGGTGAATTTACATGGATTTGGTCTTGTAACTTTTAAGCCCAACCAAAAATTAGTTTAGACTTAGTAAAAGTGTTCATTAAAGCTTAGCTGTCAATCCAATCTCAAGGGAAAATCCAGATTTATATGCAGTGGATAAAGTTTCACTGAATTGAAGATGTGATTGCAGTTTGGCAAAATCAAAGCAAACGTAACTAGCTCAATGCACTGAAGTGTCATTTCCGCAGCAAACTGACAGCCTTGCATGTGGACAGCACAGGGGAGCTGCCTCTGCATGATGGTATTTCCTGTGTTAAATCACTTTATATGTTTGGAGATAATGTATTGCCTAGCAGGAAACTAGCTTGACTCATTTTACATACTGGAAGGTACCGTACTAGTAAAAATCCAGCTATTCAAAAAGGATAGGGGCTGACTGTGATCTGTCAGCTAACTGCAGATTACTTCAGGTTTGGGGGCAGAGCTCATAGGATATGTGTGATGCTGCAAAGTGCTGGTGAAAGGCAGGAGATTGTTCAGAGAAAAGCAAGCAAGAAAGACACTCTACTCTTTGACAGGCTACAATAGTAGCAATAAGGCTTAAAGACTTCTGATCTAATTCCTGTTTCTGCATCCTGTCTACCTGCTGGGGCTTTGATAAGAGCAATAAATCTGTTATTCTAGCGTTTAAACTTTCTCTAGTTGAGAAGCTTTTTGGAAATGTTTAACTGGCAATGGAATTCTTCAAATGAGTGCAGTTACAAGGCTGAGAAATACTCTGATTAATTTATTTTATTGGTGTAGTTTGTTGTATATATTGATGAAACATAATATTAGGTATCTCAAATACTTAATCTACTTTATGAATTAGGGCATTTATCACAAAGCTCCATCAGATTTAACTACCATTGGGTAAAGGTGTTACTAGTACACACATCATGCTGCAGACTGACTTGTAAGACATTACTATCAGTGGTGCAAGTGAACTTAGCTTTTGTCTTCCCATCTTCCTAATATCCTAATACTGCATGTTATTGCTATGGCAAAAAGAAGGTCATGACTTTAAGGAAAAAACCCCAACTATATTTTGTGAAAGTCTAGAAAGATACTGTATGGAGTGATCTGGAAAATTTATCCATTATATGTTTACTAAAAGTATTTTTAAATGTGATTGTTCAATCAAGAATATAAGAAGCAGAATTTTTTTCCTCTCTGGGTGGTTACCAGAGTAATCTGTTTAGCAGAGATGAATTTACCTTTTTTAGTGAAGCTACAGCTTGGAGTTTTTAACCATAAAACTTGTAATATTTTTTTTATATATTATACGTTTGGTTCAAACACTCACACTTGTGCTTAATTACCTGGATGAGTAAATACCACACTATGCTCCAGTATTGTGATGTACAGTGCACTCTTAAGGCCACCATCTCTCTATTAGAGACCTTGTTATTTTTACTCTTCAGCATGAACGCTAGGATTTCTTGCAAATGTAATCCATCTTTAGTAGCAATTTAAATGCAGTAAAATTCTGTGATTTCCAGGCTCTTGCAAAGGTCAATATGCTACCAACACTGGACTGTGTTTAAAAGTAATGAGAACTAGTGATTTCAGAACACTTAATAAAATACTGTGTTTTCATCTTTAGATGCATACAAAATCTACTATTATAAGAATACAATCTGTGAATCCTTAAAAAAAAAAATTGGTGATTCTAGACATCTACCCTGTTGAGGTTAAGGCCTCCGAGACAAAAGTGTGATATAGTGCAGTGCAAAAGAAGTTTCCTTGCAAAAGGGGAACTAGCCTCAGTGATCTCAAATGCATATAGGTGAAATTGGCATGTCATGTTAACATTAATTTTAAATTTCTCAAGGAATTCTCCTGGAAATTAATACCTACTGGTCTTTTTATACTGCATAATGGTGGACATGGGCCTTGAATGATTATTTGGTTTTATTTTAATAATAAACATTAATAAAATGCAAAGCTACGCTTCAGAAATATATAGGTATGTGAAGAAAGTAAAATTTTTTCATGAACTTTTAACTACTTTTTAAAATTTGTTTTTACTTTTTGCTTGTTCTAGATTTCCAGATATTGTAACTACAATTATTGGAATTTCACTGTCCTCTAACTCATTTTGTGAACAAATGGTTAATAAAAACCAATTTCCATATGCATGTGCCTGAAGTTGCATGTGTTGCTCATCAGAAAAATGTGATTTAAAAAGAAAAAATATAGACATTAGTTAAAGCTCTGGTTATAACTGACTAAATATGGAGAAAGATAGATAGATACCTTAATTAAATGTGTGCTATGCTTATGCCTGTGTTTAACCTGAAAAACAAATAGTCTTCTTAGAGCTAACATGGTTTGTCCAGGTTGTGCTGCTATTTCCTATCTCACCTGAATCCAGGAAACACAGCAGCCTATTTCTGTTTAAATCAGCTAGAATTACCCATACCTCTACAAGTCACACATTTACATCACTACTGTAGCTGTTGATAACTTATGTCAAGTTTTTATTATACCCATGCATTGTTCTTAAATAAGCTGTTTGCTATGAAGCTTAGCTAACCACTGAGTGACCTCTTGTTCATAATTGTGTGTGCATAGACAAAAGTTCTTCTGTTGCTCTTAAAGTCCACATTTACATAATTTCACATTTCTCAGTGAAATCTCCATCAGCTTAGCGGGTACAAAATCTCCCTTTTCACTTCTTTCAGTTTAAGTACTTCACGGATATCAAAAATAATGGTGTTAGCCATCAATTTCATTCCTGTGGATCATCCTAGATAAAAACATAAATTACATTTTAGGTTTGTAAAGTCTATGTTACATTAAAGTTTTTTAGGTGATTACCACAGAATATGCACATAAAAGATAGCCTGAGATCAAGAACCAGACTATTGACTGAAGCTCTGATTTCTGCTCTTTTTCCTCCCCCGACAGAAGCCATTTTTCCCCATATGTTAGAAAGCTGAATCCTTTCTTCAAGAAAGGGAACTAATCATGTTCCTTCCAGCTCCACTGTATTTTCCTCAAGGCTATCCATTTTTAGTTTCTCCCAGCTCTTCTGAGAGCTGAATGCTTTCTGGAGTGTAGGAATGTCTTTCTAACTCATCCAGACACTTTTTTTTTTTTTTTCATTTTGTTTTGTTTTTTCCTCCAAGAGTACTTCAGACAGATATGGAAATGAATCTGTTGTAGGGAAGACTAAGCAAATATCCAGTGTGCTTTTAACTTTATACTATTCTAAATATGTTTCAGGCCTTCCTCAGTTTTTCAGAGCCCTAGATTGTCTTCAAGCTTACCTGCCTATGTTGTTTAGAGTAAAACTGTTAATGTGTTTGAAGCTCTTTCTAAAGTACCTTCATTACCACCAGAGTTATCACCTTCTAAAATGCAGGATATTTACAGCACAGAATGTGCCTTTCGAGTGTGTTCTGGGTTGGGGGAGTTTCTGCTTGTAGTTCTGCTTTAGTAGGATGTGTACTTCATCCTACTGCTGAAGTCTCCTACTAAGCACTGAACTCTTCATATCTGGAAAGAATCAGAGGTAAGAGCCAGGAGAAACATGACTTTTTTTCTTATCAAGTAACAGAAGATAAGACACATGAGCAAAATGATGAAATTTTATTGGTCACTGAATAGGGTAGAAAGAAATCGGGGAAAAACAGCCATTAACCAAGTGAGAGGAAAATTTTATTAATTTTTAAATTTATTAAAAATTTTATTAATTCTGTAGCTATTATACCTAATAAGGCAGTTCTTGTAGAACAACATTTCTAAGTCACCTCTTAACTGTAGATTTCAAGTAATTTCCTAAGGATGGACAAGTATAATTTTCATGTGTAGTCTGGGGAGTGAAGGCTCTCATTGTAGAGTCTCATTCTCTAAGCTCTGATTACAGAAGATGCTGTGAAAGACTGTATTTCACTTTTGTTGTTTTTGCTTTTGCTTCTTACTGATTTGAAATATTAAAGAATCTTTACAAATGTGTTTTCTTGCATGGTGGTCCCTATTTCACATGTATCAAAAGCCAGAGAGACTTTTTCACCTTTATAGGTACTGGCTTGTACTGTTTAAACAATTAATGTTAGTTCATCTACTTGGCAAATAGTGCCTTCCCATTGTTCCTCCTGCCATTACATTTTTCATGGTTTAGCATGTTCTTAGGGGAAAGGAGCTAGAAAAGGATCTCTTGGTTTCTTGTCCAAGACAACTGATAGGATTTTATCCCATTCTTTTTTTTCAGTGATTTCACTTCAGTCACTAAGTACAATCAGGAATGATATACAATTGGTATGTGTAGAGGCTGTCTCTTTAATTTTCTTTTGTAAAATTGGTTTATTGTTATTGCTATTTCAATAATGTAGTATCATGTGTTAACATGGGTTAGTGTGTGATATTTTTACCTGACAAAGTCATAGAGAGGATGCATCATTGGCATCATGTGTTTGCTGCCATTGGCAGACTTCAGTATCTGCATTAAAGAGAATTTGCTGAGGGTTGATACAGGATGCTGGGCTGTATTTCTCAGGGTCTGAGCATGAAATTAAGCTTAAATTCTAAGAACAATGTATTTGACCTCTCTTGTATTTTTGCTAAATTATATAAAAATGATAGAAGAAGTAATAAAAGATGTAATACCTACATAGTTGTGCAGGCCTGAAAAGAAATAAAAGAGGTCATGTGAATAGTATTTTTTGCTTTATTAGCATATCACTAAAAGTGATTTTGGATAAAGCAGTGAGAAATAACAGTTTCTTCCCCTCTCTTTCTGTATTTGGTTAATGGAGAGTTGAAGTGTAACATATTCCTTGTCCTCTTTTTTTGGTTCTGAGAGATGGTTGCTGTAATTGCCCCAAAAGGAGCAGAAAAGCCATTTAGAAGACAATCTGTTCTTTTGCCCTTTCTCACTGAGAAGCAAAATCCTACTGAGATGCCCACATTGATCTAAAAAAATAAAACAATGAACTCTGGCTTTTCCCAACCCAACTTTATAGCCCAGTGATGATACCCGTTTTCTCTGCAATCTAAAGAAATATTTCGCATAGAAGCTTTTCAAAAGAACACTCAAAGGGTTTGGTGGGATAGACCATGGTCTAGGCAGGTAATCTTCCCTCTCTGGAATTGAATTTAAATTGCTAGTAGGCATATTTGGTTTTTTTTTTTTTTTTGTCCATAAAGAAGTGTTTACTTGGTGTTTGGTTCCAAGATTGCATTTTGACAGCAGCATCAGATGGACTGTTTAACTTTTTATCAAGAAGAAAACATGTAGTAATTGCCATATTGGATTGTGCCTGTGGTCTGTCTAATGTACTACCATTTCTCTGATGACCATACCAGATGCTTGAGATGAGGATGGTAGACCCCATAGGAATTAGAAGCTTCTATGAAAATTTCATTCTAATCCCTTCTAATGAGAAATTGAGCTAAAACTGAAGCAGGAGCTTTTATCCTTTCCAGCAGTCTTTTTAGGTTGGTGACTCTAACTCCTCTAAATATTCTTATTTGTGTCCAGACTTGATTTGCCTTTGGATACTAGTGTTCGGGTTTATGGTTTTTTTAACTTGTGGCAATAAACTGCATGAAAGATGATAAAATCAGATAAATTCTTCTCATGTCATTGAATGTCCCTTTTCCTCTTGAATCAGTCTTCTCAAATGTATTGCACACCACATTGTGGTTTGCAAAGTAAATAGCAATGTAGAAGGCAGCTACTATCTCCCTGTTTTCTCACTGAGAGTAGTCAAAGTATGGTGATACCTAACTACTGGCTGTATATACAGTTTGAGAGGCTCAGCACCTCCCCCACACCCATCTTCTCAAGATCCTGTTTCTTGAGTGTTTCAAATTGGGCACCCCAAACCACTGATTTGCAAACTTCCATTGATTCTGTGACCTCTCTAGTGAGCATTGGTTTAATCAGGATATAATTTTATTTTAGACTTGGATACTGTATTACAGCTAAAACACATAATTTTTAATACTTGTTTGGATCAGTTATGGATTGATAAGTGGGCTATATTTTTAGATTGCTTCAAAGTCTATGGCATGTGATTAGGTACTCTTAATTCCCAGGTGAAATCTTAGATTAATTGTCAGTAAGCAAGGTATTTTATGAAGCAAGTTTGTGTGCTGTCTCTAACCCATCTTTCCTAGGAGTGGATAACCTGCTTTTGCATGTCTGTGGTATATCTGGTTGTGTCATATAAATCACAGACTCCAACTGGAGTGATGGAACCTCTTTGGTGACAAGCAATAGTCTGACTTCAGTTATATCTGTGTAAGTCTGGATTCTTCTCCTCTGTTCTTGAAGATTTTACTTAATATGATTCTGGATGTAGTTGGGACTGTAACTGGAGCAGTTGGCTGTGTAATGTTAGAGCATCTGGTGGGCTGGTTCTTGCTGGAGTCTGCCTCCTCCCCTGGGACTGGAAATGCCCTCATGTACCTTGAGAAGTCAGATGCCAGAAAATATCTCTATTTGCAAGCGCCGTTCGACTGAGATAGGGCTTTGGCTGACACCAGTATCAGCTGCATGCGCATGCTAGTTGGGAACTTAATGAGTGCAAGATAGTGACATCAGAGGATTGGAGGGAGTTCATTCAAGAGGCTGCAAATCTCTGCCAAATAGATTGTCTCTGAAGAAAGAGATCTGTAAATTCCTTAATTACTGTAATCATCTCTTGAGTTTATCCTAGAGCTCTACACGAAGAAAACTTGACCATGATTATTGAAAATGTAAATGCTACTGGTCACCTACCATTCCCAGTTTCTGGATTACATTTTGTTTTGTTAAACCCAGGCTGTCTCTGTATATAATTAAAGACCACATTCTTTATCCAGCAATTAAACTGAATACATTTAATAAAGTATTAAAATGGACTGAATTTATTATTTTAAAGACCAGGGTATATCTTGGTACCATTAAAAACTGAGCTTATTAGGAAAACTGTTTTTGATGACTTCAGCACTGAAATGGTACTTACAGTGCAGTCTTGGTGCTTGAAATCCTTCAATCCTCTTGTGGAAGTATCTGGTTGATTTCTACCCCTAGTCCCCCTTATTTTCTTGTTTTTGGGTTCTTTTCTACTGGTTACAGTGTCATTGGTTAAATATGTTTTTCATCACAGTCATAGCACTTTATGAAGCCTTGGATTCTATGACAAAAAATGCTTCATGGATATGGTTTTAAAAAAGGTCTCAATGGTTGCAAGGAAAATACAGTGAATGACCACAGTGGACACCAATGTAAAATTTGTACTTCCAATGGCCTCAAAGATGGGGTGTGTTTTTTGGCTTTTTTTTTTTTCTTTTTTTTTTTTTTTTGCTAAGGTTTTGGTACAGGAGAGCTTTAGAAAGCAATTTGAAGGGGAAAATTGTGGAGCTTTGAGAATGCTTGAATGTAAATTTTATAAAACAGAATGCTTCTGTGTCCCCAGTAGCATTTCAGAAGAGTAATGTAGCTAAATAATACAAAGGAATACGTGTGGAAAACCATTTTTCCCCCTGTTTGCTTGCTTCAAAAATGTACTTGTATGTAGTAATTTTTTCTATACTGGAAATTCATTTGTGGCTGAGTATTAGCAACAATATTGTAGAAAACTGACTCAGAGTACTAGTGTAAGGCTATGTAAATATCTACTTAAAATTGTGGAAAAAATTAAAAAAGACAACCCCCAAAAAAACTTTCTAATGACTTTCTGCCTTTTCTATTTGGAATAAGGAAGAGCAAAGATACTGTGAACACTTTACAGGAACTTAACAGCCCCAGTGTATTTTAAGACTTTTTATACTACAGCATTTGAAAACATAAAGGTTAAATAATGGAGAATGGTTAAGCTATCCCAGAAATGTGTGTATGTCTTGTTTAAACAGTAGTGTATCCTGGTTAAATTTGAAGCTGTTTGAGAAGAAGATTAGTCGAGGCAAGCTCTGCTTGGACATCCCATTCATAATTTTCCAGCAGTTAAAAGTAACTCAGTTGATTTAACCTGTACTAAAATGAGCTTGTTAAAGACAGAAGAGTCCAAAATCAATACAGTGTCTGAGTAACCAGTGCTGTTTTCTCTGAAGATCCTGTTGAAGACATGGATATTTGTGTTGGTCACAGAGCTGGGAGACTAAACTTTCCCAGGTTTTGGTGGTTGCCTTAGGTTTGTCATCTTTGATGGGAATTTTCATGCCTATATAAAGCTTTAGTATTTGTAATTTTTAAAATTCTAGACTATAAAAAAGTGTTCAATCCTGCTTTCCATCCTGTATTTTTCCAATTACTGTAAGATATCAAATATTTGTGTTCAAATTTTTTTTTTGTGTGTGTCTTAAGAAATTATTGTATCTACCAGAAGACTAATTTTACTGAAATAATACTTTGTTCTTAGACAAAATATTTTGCTGGGTTTGATCTAAACTTCTGGGTAAGCCTTAGGAACTAATGTAATTTCTCATCTTATAAAACAATCACATGCTCTGAAACTGGGAGAAACACCTTTTCTGGATTTTTATAATACTTTGGGTTCATGCTCGTTTTCTATTATTGTAAGAACAACATAATAGTTACACTAGTTATTTTTCAGCCTCACTGCAAAAAAAAAAAAAATTAGAAAAGTACTTTAGATACAGTGATGGCAATCCAGGCCGTCCCTAAAGGTTGCATTACTTTGTGACTGCTTGGTGTCTGCACAGAAGCAGAGCAAGCTCTCAACAAGCTTCAGCTGTTGGTATCCCTTCCAGTTGGGCAAGTGGTGTGGTGCAAATCTTGACACAGCTTGGATGCAGATGGAGGTGGGACAAAAAAGTGGGAGGGGAGAAAACAAGCTATGGAAAAGAAGACCAAGGGTGAGGAAGCCAAAAGCGCACAAAACTTGTTATTGGTCAAGTCTTGAAGTTCCAAAGGGATTCCAACAATGTCAGGATACAAACAGGCTGGTATAATCATTGGGCAGCATGAAAGAGGGATGAGGCTGTGTCTGTGTCCCTACCTCCCACCTGAGTGGTGAAGGACAAGGGCCTTGTGCAGATAATAAGAATCTTTACTGATTTTCTGATTTACTATGAAACCATTTCTACATGGAATTCATTCAAGATCCTCTGTTTTCAAAATCTTCGGTATGGGTTTGCCAGCATCACTCACAGGCAGGAGTAAATTAGTGGGGGACATGCACTGACAGGGTGGGAATTCTTCTCAGTCAGGTTAATGATTTCCTAGATTATTGGTTTGAATTCTGTTTTAACGTAGACTTGCTTTTCCTGGTAGACATACTATTCCTCTCCTATAAGCTGCTAATGTTATTGGACTTTTTTTACAGACAAGTAAACTTCAGAGTAGAGATGGGCTTGAGTAGACCAGAGAATATTTGCATCTTATCATGCATCACACCCTCTGTGATATGTTGTTTAGGGTGTAAAATTTATACCTGATCTAAGCTCACTGTGACTGTGTGGCTCTGCATGCTTGACTATTCAGCCACAGGTACATGGATTTCCTATTTTCAGTAAGGCACGGAGCATACACATATTATTGAGAAATGCATTTTTAATTTTTCTTTAGTAAATCAGCTGCAGTATCTGTGGAACACCAAGAGCCATAACATGTAATTCTAGAAATCTGCAGGAGCCTCCAGACATTTCAAAATGCCAACAGTCTCCAGCATTTGCAACCCTGCTTGAGTTAGAAACAATAGAAGAGCTGTGCTTGCAACTTTGCCCATTTCTTTTTTTTTTCCTTGCTGGTGGGATACTGTAGATTTTAGTAGTAATGACTTTCATATGAAATAACATTTAAGTAATTATCTGAAATTATTTGCAGAAACTGTATGAAGCTGTAAAATTAAACCAACAAATGCATTTAGATAAAAACCACTTGTGTTCTATCAAAGGAATTGTCTTTTTCACAGCATACCTGCAGATGACAATTATTGAATATAAAGAACACTAGCTATTGAAAAATCTGAGGGCAGTCCCTTCTGTGAAGGCTAGCTATAACATAAGATGTGAGGAATAGATATTTTCTACATGGGGCTTCAGAGAGAATCCTTTGACATGACTTTCTGGGACACCTGGCACAGGTTTTTGCTTGTGAGCAAGAGGCATTGACAAAGAATGCTTATAAAGGCCAGAAAAACCCAAACCCACCTTTTATTCACTCAAGATCATTCACATCAAAGGAGCCCATCATTACTTTCATGCAAATACTGTGGGGATTGCTTCACCCAGGACTGGAAAGCAGCCAGGCTGCATAGCATGACAGCTACTCAGCAGTCCACAGCAAAGCTATACACCACGAAGGAGCAGGAATGGATTGCTGGTTTTAAATCTGATACACATTTGCAGCAAATGTTCAGAAAGCACTTTGTTTCTGCGTTTTGACCATATCTTCTCTAATGTGCCGTTTCATGAGCCTTATGGTATATTCTCAAATCTTCACTTTTTTTCCCTGTGTAAAGTAATAAAGTAGTATATCTCTACATAATTCAATGGTCTTACAGAACTGTATGCCTACTCTATCTCTTAATAGCTGCAAAATGGCATCCCTACCTTTGCAACCAGTATTGGAGATTTCTCTATGCTTGTTTACTAGACATTAAGTTGTTTCCAAAAAGAAGCTAAGGGTTTTTTTGGTTTTGGCATTTTCTCACATCTCTAGCACCTCTTAAATATTTTTCTGTCATGTGTGACTTCTCAGGCCTGCACCTTGAAGAAAATTACTGAGTTCTTCCAGTCTGAAGTTTTAATGCAGCCTGCTTAATTTTTAAACACTAAAAATCAAATCTTGTAACTCATTGTTAATTTCAAAATAACCTTTCTTAGAATTAAAAATTCTACTGGTGAATGTATTCTCCAGTTTTCCTCAAGCATTTTCCAGCTGGCTTGAGACAATGGATATTCTGGCTTTCCAAACAGAATCTCGGTTCTTATGGGGGTTCAGGTCCCACCACTCACCACATGCAGATATAGAAGCATTAAGTGTTCTCTGCAGAAGATCTTCCCACTGAGCATTAGTGACCAAACCTGAAATTAGCAAGCAGGGTAGCTACATCATTTATATCTTACATAAGAAAAAATGAGCAGGATCTAAGGAATTAACTGAAATGAAAATGTATGCAGTCTCATTCTTGCCTATCAGGAAAAAAACTCTCAGATGAGAAGTTATTTAATCATGTACTTGTCTCCAGAACCTGAAGTTATATCATCTCGGTTTATTTTTAGATTTCCATTTTTAAATATCAAACATGATCCCTGCTACAGAGTTGCACTGATGTGTATGTAAATACTTGTGTCCAATGGATAAAAAAACCAAACAAATTCCTGCAGGACAAAGCAGATGCAAAGACTTCTTTCCAAAGAAATATCAAACTGCAGGTGACATCCCCTTTATTGTGAGGTGTCTGCTTGCTTCTTGCTTTTTGAATATCAGAGAACTTACAGAACACACAGGGAGTGTAATGTACCTTGTTCTTCAGAGCTTTTACAGACTATAAATGCAGAAGGTTTTTTTTTTTTTTTTTTGAGAGGGTGCTGAGGTAATGCTCTCTTTAGAAATTCTGCTTTTGAATTACAGTAAAATCAGGTGGTCAAGATTTCTTTTTTGAGTTGTATGCAAGGAAATATTCATCACAGTGTAATCTCAATGTGTTGAATACGTAGTTGTCATAGCAAATAGCTTCACTAATTGGATGTACAGGACTGTTTCAGTCATGGCATCTTCTCTCTGTTACTTCATGAGGCATTTGGATTTTCCTGACCTGTTCTTAGTTATGCTCTGTACATGTAAAACTAACTTTTAAAAAGTGACTCAATGATTTTGGAATACAGCTGTATTAAGGTAAGTCTATACCTTGTGTTTGCAATCACTTTTTTCCAAAAATGTACTATAACATTAGAGCCTTTGGTTTTGGCCAAACAATTTTCACAGCAGATAAATGCAGAATTACGGGGTAACAGGCTGAAAAGGTAACAGGATGGATCAGTCCTGCAAGGCAGCACATACATGACTTAGTTGTGGAGTTCTATTTCATTGGACTATGCAAGGGATGCTTTTAGAGAGATTTGATGCATCAGTAAACATTAGAAACTTGGCTGACTATTGGATGCAATGGCTAGAATGAAAGGTGTTGTGTACTACTGAAAAAATTGAAGGTGCTGGGATATGTGAGGTAAAGGTTCCTCTCTTCAACCTTATTTTTTAATTAGATCTTGTTTACTTGGTCGTGCACCTCCCTATTACCCTTGCTAGGCTTTTATTTGATTTGATCTAGTTGCTCTTAGTTTCTCATATTTGCATCAGTATGCTTATAATTGGCTTGGATAAAAGACTAATGCTGGCTCCACAGATGGCTGAAGCCACAAAGGTCAGGTTTTTGCTTCTCTTTTGTTGTCTTTATGACAAGAGATTGTAAGACATGGTATATTTGTGGGCCTCAGGTAAACTTAAATCTTAACCAATGATATGTTAGAGAAATGCTCTGAAAATTGGGAAAAAAGCTCATAAAAAGCAGAAGAGGAGCAAAATACTCAGATGTCCAAAATATGTATTTAGAACTGGAAATCACCCTAAATCTTGATAGGTTTATGCACAGCTATGTTCTTGATTTTCTTATGAGGTAGGATCACATTGCTGCTTTTTCAATAATGGGTGCTGTATCATCTGATCCCAAAGTGATAAAAATGAGTGTGTGACCAGCTAGAGACAGGGATAAATTGTTTAACTGAAATTCTAGATAAAGTTTCTTTGTAACTCATCAGTTTTTGAGGAGCAATTTCTTTGGAGCTGTATTTGCTTACGAGGCTAGAAAAGAAGAAAAAAACATGTCTGTCTGGATGTTTAGCCTTTTGCTTATTTCTTGAGAGCACAGTTGTTAGAGGCTTCTATTCTGTGAACAAGGATGGCAGAGCAAAGTTCTTGCAGCCTGTCAGAGAAAGAAGGGATATGCTAGAGATACACATGTTATCTCTACACAAATCTTGCAAGGGTGAAAAAGGATCTGGAGAATACTGATTTGCCGTCCCTTATGAGCTGTTGTCAAAGTTGCCACAGCATTGTGGTTCATGGAAACCAGAAGGAAATTCCTCCCATGCCAGTAGTGGGAACACATGAGGTATTCCTACTCAGCCATGGCTCATGGCTTATGTCCCTTGTATGTTGTTCTCACTAGAACTGGTCACTTTGCTGGATTTTGGAAGGAAGAACAATACTGGTAATAGCTACAAGGGAGTTTTTTAACAGTGTGCTTCCATTTTTACTATTGGCTCTCCATGATACTCTCATTACTGACAAACTAAGTCAGACTTCTATAAATACGAATTGTGTGTTGCATTCATTTCCTCTCCTCCCCCTGTCCACTACTGAATGTATAATGACTGAAAACAAAATGTAGAAAGTATTGAGCTAGTATTTGGGGTGCTTTTTTCCAAGTTGTTTTGCTTGATTGTCCTCTCCCCTAATTTCCTTTGACTCTCTGTCTCCTATGTCTTTGATAGGGATCTCATCAGGTTGCATCCCTTGTAGACAATTTTGGTAATGTGCACTTCAATGTTGTTGAACTTGCGCTGCTTGTGCAGCTCAGGATGTGTTTCCTTGTAGAAAACATCCTGTCACAAATGGCTTCTCATGAGAGGCTTTTTATTCTAGTTTCCCAGAAATTTTTTCTTGTGAAAAGCTGATTTAGAGGTTTGATATGTTTAATTTTTTTTTGCTATTATGAATTCTAAGTTAAGTAAAATCATTGCCTTTGAAAAATTAGTAACACAGTTATGTACAGTGGTTTAGTAGATCAAGGTGCCTTACAGAGATATAGATAATGAAAGAATATTGTGTTCCTGGCAGATGGTGCTAACTGAGCCCTGCTTGGTACAAACCCTACTGGACTTTACAGGCCCCTCTATCAGCCTGTGTCCATAGCCCGTAGGTTTAGAGAGCTGGACTGTGTTCAGAGGACCAATGGTTGATACAGATTTGCATATTTTTAGCACTCTGTGTCATCCTAATTGATGGACGTAGATTGGCATTATATATTAGGCTTGATTCCTGGGATATATTTGGCTTATTTAACAATGCTATCTTTAGAATATCATCAGCATGCTAATCCTCATTAGTTGTATGAATGGCATATCTTGGTGTCATTTAGCTAGATGAATTGGTTCTGCCAGCCTATACTACTCCACTGGGTTTTATTTTTAAGCTCATGTAGTAGCCATTTAAAGTATAATAAAGCTAAGATTTTTTCTTTGTATCTTATTTTCTTATTTTTAAACCCGTGTTGTTATGAAAAGGGTGAAATTTTGATGGCTTTTTTGTCACAACTTTTGATCTGTTCATTTACTACCTTCCCATTTATCTCTCAACATACCTCTGTGACTTCTGTTGTTACTGAGTATTACATAACTGTGGGATTAGTTTGATGTGTTGGGCTGTAAGGAAAAGAAGGAAACATAACTTCTGCTGCTTATCAAGGTCATTACAATTTGCAGTATGGCTTGGCTAAAATAAGTCAGAGAAGTATCTTATTCTGCGAGTAGTTGAACTCTTCAGGGACTTAAGGATGGGCATTGTAGCATAGATGAAAGTCACATTTGTGACTTTGTGATGTCTCTGAGCCTATTGAGCTGCAGATAGGCAGAATCATAAATAACAGTATAAATATTAAATAGACCCTGCCTGCTTTCTCAGCAGCTGTACCTTGAGCACATACCACAGTCTTCTGTTTGTTTCCTAGTAATTTTCTAATAACTTGTAAAGTTCAGCTTATGCTCTCACTGTTCAGCTGATGTTTTGGGTGAATGTTCTACAAGTGCCCCCAGATCTTTCTGAATATACTTATCTGAATATGATTATCATTATAATGAATGCAAAGCTTGTTTTGAAGTAGATATGTTATTTTGTCACTTTGCTGCTTAGTGTTTTTTTGGCTATTTGCTAATATCATGTGCGTACCATTTTATACAAGGTCTTCTAGGATTTTTATACAAAATTTCTAGGATTCCATAGTAAAAGCTGATTAGTAAACTACTTACCCTGATTTTCTTAAAAGAAAAAAAAATTCAGACTGTGAGGTGTGGTGGCTTCTTCAAAGTATCATGTAGGAGGTGTTATCAGGGTATGAGTGGTATGTGAACAATTAACCTGCAAATATGTGAGTAGGTTGATCTGCCACTGATGAGTTTTTTGTTTTTGTTTTTAATTTTTTTTGTTTTAATTAACCTATGCTCTTTTAGCTACATTATTCAGTCTAAATCACTTCAGTGTGGTCCAGCTGCTCTAACTCAGGTAAATTGCAAACACAGGTGAATCCAGTATTTAATAGTGAGACTGTGGAATAACAAGATATTGACGACAGGACTCTGCTGATTGTTCCTTCACTTGGGAGAGAAGTGTAGGAGATTAGCAATGTGATGGGTTTATGGTGGTATTGACCTTAAGGACATTTTTCCTTTTTAGGTCTGAAAAAAAGGCAAATATGAAATTGGTAAATCTAAAAAATTATTGCAGGAAAGTGGATGAAGGTGTAGTATGATGACACTTATGTTTTATTATTATTCCAGAACAATCTAGCACCTTTGTTTAAAGGAACTATAGACATAATATTGCCTTTTCTTTTTAAATAACATTTGGATTTCTTTCTTCAGCAACCAAATGGAAAGGTAAGATGGGACAGTGAGATACCATGGTGACACTAAACACTGAATGAATAAATTATGTGGCCAGCAGAAACTCTTTGTGATAATCTAATCTACTTGTTTGTGCAACCAAGAAAATGCTTGAGAAATTAATTTGAAAAATAAGTGGAAAAAGACATTTAAGGATGTTGTAGAGCAATATAGGTTGAAAAGGATCTCTTAAAGTCACCTGATCCAATCCTACTCTGAAGCAGAGCCAGCTGTGGTTCTTGAAGTGTTTCTCGTAGTTGTGCTTATAGCAAGATGCTTAATTTGTCATATAAGAGAGAAACAATGGCTTTAATTTTAGTCATTCCAGAATAATGGCTAGAAATGGACCTAGTTAATGTAAAGGCTATTCATTTGAGCAATGCTTACATTTAATCTGATAGCTAACACTATGGTACTCCAAAGACTGCAAAAGCAGAATAAATAAAATACCATGGTTCCACATAATTTTTTTATTTCAGTGTAACCTTTTAACATTGTATTTTTAATTTTTAAAAATGAAATAGCATTTAAACTGCCTAATGAGGCCAGAGCCAATGGAATGTTTTGAAAGGGAAGAATATGTTTTGGCAATTCTGCTTGATACATGTCAGAATATTTAGAGTCTGATCCAGGTTAGAATTGAAACCATATCCCCCTACTCTCATGAAGTTATACATTGTTAAGGCTGCTTCCAAAAGCAAAATGTCTCTATCTGGTTTTTCTCTCTGTCCTGTGTGCTTAAACAAGCTAAGTGGGGTTTATGTGTGAAAAATAATTTAAGTGTCTTCTTATTTATGTGTGAAAAATAAGTTAGGTTCCTTCCAAGTACAAGTTAATCATAGAGATAACTTTGCTTGATGTAGTTTTTTGGGGGCATCCTAGGAGAAAAGGGGTGGGGAAGAGAAGAGCACAACTGTGCTGTTAAAATGCTTGACTTCAGCAACAGCAGCTCAAAATGCTAATGAAAGGACATTAGTTTTAATGTCACTTGAAGAAATTAAAGTATATTTGACCTTTTGATCATCAAATAAATGATGCATCCTACCTCTGGGGAGGTGTGTTTACATAATGAAAGGTTTCTAGGGCTGAACATCAAAACAGGCTTGCTCAATGTCTATCTAGAGCAAATCACCTTGCCCTTGGTGATGCTTTTATGTTTTTTTCTCCATTACAGAGGCTGTGTGCTAGCTTTTTGAAATAAAATGTGGGAACCTTCCATGTCTGTTGTTGCCAAGTATTTACACTGACCTGTTTCCATCACTTACTCAGAACACATTTTCAATCTGGCTGAGTACAGTGCAGATGTGAAACAGTTGGATATTCTTAAATACGCTGTGGTTTTTTTTTTTTTTTTTTTTGTTTGTTTGTTGGTTTTTTTTTTTTTTTTTTTTTTTTGTTTTGTCGGTGTTGTTGTTGTTTTGAAGACACTGCTGTGAGGCTCATACAGCCCCTGACACAGAGGATGAGGAATGAGGTGTGCTGGCAGTTGAAAGTGAGAGCTGATTGCATTGTGACAAGGAGACATCTTGCGTAAGAATTCTAAGGAACTGCAGTAGCCCTAAAGACACCTGAAGATAATCAGTGAGATAAAGACTGGGAAAAGGCCAAGACAAGATATTCAACTGAAAAATTATTTGCCACCATTTAACGGTTTTATTATCAAAAGGAGTTTTAGTTTGTCTTCCTGTACTCACGCATCTCTTGCATATAATAAAACAAAAATAGTTTTGGGAAGAGAAGTAGGAAAAGCTTGTGTGGTGAAGTGGTTTTGGTGTTATGAGAGAAGGTCTCTTCCCTTGGTCTGTAGTTCTGCCCATGTAAAACCCATGTAGACACATTCCCCTGCTAACTATTGAGCCCCTGTAGGACAGACATTAATGAAGGCTCAAAAGGCTAGAAATTTTTAAAACAATGGATGTTAAAACAAGTTTTAACATTTACCATTGAGCCTGAAACAATCCAGTATGAAATGCTGTGTCAGTGTCTTGTGCAGCTGCCGTGTGAATTTACAACTGGTATATATTTAGCAGAGTGGGGAAGAATGATTTCCCATATTTTCCTATGAGCAATTCAAGATGCCCAAAAAATGTGATGTTTGCAAGGTCCCAGGAAGTCTCTGCTATAAACAAAAGCTGAATGTAGGCTTCCCAAGTCCTTATCCAGTGCTGAACTGATCAAAAAATTGGATATTCATATAATACACATTGACTGAATTTTCCTAACATAATAATGATCCTTTCAGAGGTGCTGTAGGCTGTGTGCAGGAGGTTTCTTTCCTTTTGGGGTTGCTTTGCAAGAACATCTATGGTATTGCAAGTCGTAGTTTACTTTTTATGATATTGTATAAGCTAAGGGTGCCACCCCAGTGAAGTTGTGCTTCTTAGATTTAAAACACCAGTTCTTCTTCATTGTGGAGACCTTCAGCCTTCAACCCCAAAGAAGGTCCTGTTGGGACAATGGATTAGTTTACAGCTGCTGATGTCTAAATAAAAATTCAGATGCCACAATAGAGCTGGACTGAGAGAATAGAGCATATTTCTCTTTAGTCTTTTAATATTTTCAGGATTCTTTGTTAGCAAGCCTATTGTGAGTATTCCACTGGTAATACCCATCATCTGAGCTACCCTCTTCCTGATTCCATGGCTTACTCCAAAACAGTCTCTTGAGTATGAAGCTCTCTTCTTAATAAGTACCATCTTTCAAGCTGATGTTGATTGGCATTAGGCCATGTTTGCCTCTCCTGGGCATGTTTCAGTCTCCAATATTTTGTTTTCATTGGGTTTTACTGCTTTAGCTTTTTCTCACTTTTAAGTTCTCCAATAATTTAAGCTCTCCTGTGATTCTGCCAGCCTTTTTGTACTTAAAACCAAGCTCAGTCACTTGGCAGATTTTCCCAAATGCTCAGGTTCTGAAAATATCCCCCTGACTCTGAAGCAAAATATGTTGAGGGGGGACTTTTTCAAGTCATGTTTTATGTTTCATCCCTTAGAGCCACTTTCTGTTACGAGTCAGAATTGCTTCAGGTTGGCTGTTTAAAGAGCTCTGCCTAAGCATTGGCTTTCCTTAGAGTAGAGTGAGAGTAGGAATGAATGAAATATTATGGAAATTTACTTTGCTCCTTTATTCAATGGGAAAAACCAGCTGTTGATATTTTGCAGGAGATCATAGAATCACAGAATGGTTTGGGTTGGAAGGCACCTTAAAATCATCTAGTTCCAGCCCCTCTGTTATGGACAGGGACATCTGCTAGACCACACTGCTCAGAGCTCTATCTAGCATGCTACTGAGCCCTTATGGGGTGGTATTCACAACTTCCCTGAGAAACCAGTTCCAGTGGCTCACCATCCTCATGGTTAAGAATTTCTTCCTCTAATCTAAACTAACTCTCAGTTTGAATCCATTCCCCCTTGTCCTGTCACTACACCCCCTTGTAAAATCTTTCTGGTAGGCTCCCTACAGGTACTGGAAAGCCACAATGAGGTCGCCACAAAGACTTTCTTTTCCAGGCTCAACAAATCCAATGCCCTTGGTCTTCCTTCATAGAATAGGTGCTCCATTCCTCTGATGAACTTGGTGGCCTCCTCTGGACTTGCTCCAACAGGTCCATGTCCTTCCTGTGCTGGGAACTCCAGAGCTGGATGCAGCACTGCAAGTGGGCTCTCACCAGAGTGGAGCAGGAGGGCAGGATTATCTCCCTTGACCCGCTGGACAGGTTTGGCTTTCTGAGCTGCATGTTTACATTGCTGGGCCCTGTCCAGCCTCTCCTCCATCAGAACTTCCAAGTTGGCAGGACTGCTCTTGATCCATTCATCCCCCCAGCCTGTGGTGAAATGCAGTTTAGTCTGTTGGTGCACAAAGCCAGTAGTGCTCTCCTTTATGTATGTGTGCAGTGAGGCTGGTTATAGTGACTAGAAAAACAATCTTATTTACATCTGTTTCAGTATAGTGAAGTAGGTTGCAATTAATTAGGAAGTTTCTGGTGTGGTAAAAATCATCATATAGGAGGAATGCAAACATATGATTTTCAAAGAGGAATTGAATTCCATATGTGTTATGCCCTCTCCCAGCTAGGAATTAATTGCAACTTTAAAAGAGATTTGATTATGTCTGTTTAAAAATTAAAAAAAAAAATCAGTAACAAACCCCAACTCCCTTCTCTCTCTGCCATGCCTAGCCGCATTTCAATACTGAGGATATTTAAATGATTCTAATTTAAACTTTTCTTTCATTACTTTGCTCGAGTTGAGAGAGTGCTTTGATCAACCTTTGAGTTATATAATTTATTAGAGTTAAGGGAAGAGGATAACCCTCAGATGTCTTCTGTGGTAAAGCACTGATGCTGAAAATGTTAAATGTTTGCAGACTAAGAACAGCTTGGCTGGAAAGGCCAAAAAAGAATAAATGTGACATGTTTTATTTTGTTATTTATTCCCTAGTAAGAATACAAAACAAAAGTAAAAATAAATCATATCTTATTCAAAACATGGGCATGTGTTGTCTGGACTGCACCTCTTTGTGGTAGTATCCTCCCACACCTTAGATGATGTCAAGACATATGCAGTTAGCTTTAAGGTTGTCAGTACAGCAATTTTGTTAATAGGTTCTAGCTTCTTAATATATACATTGTAAATCCCATGAAGGACACTTGTATTTCCTTATTGGCACATGTCAGAGGCTGCTGCTCTGCTGCATTTTGTTGATTTGTATTCTGGTGTACTTTCCATAGCTTGGTACTTGCTGCTTTCCTAAGGTGTTTTGTTCAATTCACTCAACTGTGCTGCGTTCAAGTGTGGTATAAATCTGAGCACCTAAATCCATAATTCTTTGGCTGCTGGCGCTGACAGGATGATTAGGAACAAGAGCATTAAGATTTGCATTTCTAATTCATTGTGGGGGCACAAATTAAAGCAGTTGAAAATATCGTGTGCAGACGATGTGTTGGCTGACAGGGTGAGTTAGAGTGAGGAAAAGAGGGACTATGCAACAAGATAGTACAGATAGAATCTGGGTGACACCCTCTCTCTGAGCTGCAAAAGTAGCTCTGGTGGTACAGCTGTTTTTTGAATAGCATGATCCTCCCACTGAAGTCTAGTAAATGGATAAGAATAGCTGGCCTTCAGTCAGGTGCTGCTGAGCACCAGTCAAACTTACTTACCCTATGAAACAGTGTTAGAGCCTGGCTGTTTTCCAGAGGAAATTAATGTGCAAAACTGAAAATGGAAATGCTGAGGTCACTCTGTGACTAGCATATTTTAATGCACAGTGCTTGAAATTCAGAAATAGATTGGGGGAATATCAGCCCTGAAAGATGCTGATGGACTTGCAGGAGAGGTGTGTATTGCTCACCTTGCTCATCATCCTCATTGTTTGCTTAGTGAGGGAACACATCACAACAGAGTTACTACCAAGAGTTACAGCAACAGTTTATGCTGCTGTTGTCTTCTGGGACTGAAGCTATTGGGATGGCAGGCTTCTTGATCGTTCCTGTATCAGACCTTTTCATGTAGTTAGGTGATTTCCTTGGCCTACTGATTTAGTGTTCATTTACAAGAGTTAGCGATCAACAGTAATTTAATTCTGTGCTTTATTAGGTTACCAGGCAGGCTCTTGGGTCCTTGCTCTTTGTAAGTCTTAACAGTGGTTTAAACAGAAGAATTTATGTATACTTAGTTTTGCCTCAGTGTTGAGTGTTTGCCAAGATGATTTAAGACACTCCTGATCTTATGCTTCTATGTAAAGTTATGTGAAAAACTGGATCTAGGCTAGCTTCCTAATAGTGTTACTAATTTCTGTTTGAACCACATACAAGCAGAGAATAGGTGCAGGATGGTGTAAGAGTGCTAACATCATCTTCCTTTCCAGAGGGAGAAGATGTAAAACATGTGGTAGTGCTATTTACACAATAAAAAGCTGCCGACAAAGTGTAAAGTGATGTTTGAGTGGAAGGTAGAAAATAGTAATATGTCATCTGCCAGTTGCAAGGGAGGAGTAAGTATAAAAAAATGTGAATTAGTCTTAGGTGTAAGTATGACTAAGTGGAATATGTTTTGGAGCCTTATGGGACATGCAACCAGAACCGCAAGCACAAGATGCAGAGGACTAAGGGCTAGGAGAAATTATCATCTGAGCTGATCTTACTGTCTGTATTCATCAGGACAAAAAACCTGATAGAAACAACACACAGGCATTGATTCTCCACTGCTTGTTTTTATTTGAAACACATCTTCCCAAAACAGTCTTGATTTGAAACAATCAAAACTTTTCCATTTCTATTTTAGTTGCTACCAAGGTTAATCAACTTCACTGTTCAAAAATCAAAACAATACTATTTTATTTTATGTACATTTGCTAGCTTTACTTGCAAGGTACTATTTATAACTTTTAGCATTGGTTCAAAGAAATCCTTTAGGATTTTTTACTTTTTATGAGAAGATACCAGCATAGTCTGATTTAATAAATTAAACAGATATAACCTTTAAAGTCTGAGAATTTTCACCAGTCCTTAAAATGTTTTTTTTTTTTTTTTTTAATTCTTTCTTGCACCCACTTATACTTCCAAGAAATTAAAAAATAATCTGCATCCCAGATCTTTATGCAGTGTTTTTAATCCTTTGGTCTCAACCAGAAAAACCTACCATTTCCCCCTTCTTACTCTCTGAATCCACCAACTCTTTTTGAATGGGCAAAGTGATTGTCTTTATAAACAATTAAACTAATTTGTAAATTATGTCTCTGGGATTTTCAATCTTCAGTTGTAATTTCTGCCTAGGTCTTTCCTTTCTCTCAGGTTATTGTACAGTTTCCTCAGTTTCAGGGAACTGGTTATTCTAAAGCTCACTGACAGTACTGTGCTTTGCTTCATTCTTCCTCCATATTTTACTTTCTCAACTGATTCCTACTGCATTTTCTTTTAATGTGTGCCTTGCAACCTTAACATTCTTCAGCCAGTTTCCATCAGACGATCCAAGAAAAATGGGATTTTTCCATTCATATAATCTCTTCAACAAGACTGTGATATGAAGATCCATGCTACCAAAATCTTCAGCTTCACCAGCCATACTGTTCACCTCATCACAGGTGAGGGGGATGTATTTCTTAGACAGAAATTTGGCTTGGTTTTTCCTCTTCAACTCTTTCATAGTCCATGAAGTTCTTTAATGTGTCATTCATTCATGGATTCTTTTCCATTTGGTGCAGTGGAAAAATGTGGTCATTAACAGAGATATACAAGATAAATAAAGGCTCAATAGGATCATGATTTGAAGCAAAACTTTTTTTCTGTCCTGCCTTGGTTATTTTACTCCATTATCAAAATAATTTGGTTTTTATTCCAGTTTAGGATAGTTGGTTACTGCTTTTGGTAAGAACTTTGAGACAGATTGTGGAAAACATAGTTTCATGAAGTTTTTTTCTTAAACCTTATGGGATGTGATTTAATAATTTTCTGAAATTAGTTGTCAGTGCTAACTCTATATCCACCTGCATATATCCAGCTGCCTTATTTTGTTTGAATAATTCCTGCAGCCTATAATTCCTTGGTCTAGTGGTATACTGCATGGTGGTGTTTCAGTTGAGTGATTTTTTTTTTTAATTTTCCAGGAGCCCACAAATTTGAATATGCCTCTTGGTTTTGAATTTAGATAAGGAAAAATAGCGATTGTGACTGTCTTTTGCATACCTTACTCCATAATTTTTTCCTGTGTGCTGCCTTTATTTGCTTCTTTTCTGAAATCTGTCCAGCTGCCTATGCTTCCAACCTCATGGGAAGTCCTTCCCGTTGTATTCTTTCATTCTCATCAGTTTTGTATTTGTACCCTGATTTTGCAATATTTTTTAAAAATAGAGGGATTGTGTGTAAGTAGTAAATCCACTTTGAATTCTAAATATTGGATATCTAAGTGAGGAAGAAGCAGGCCAAATGGAACTTCGGTTAAAACAAGTAGTACACTTGGAAATTATATTTTCATTCCAATCTTTCAATAGATGGGGGAGGAGAAATCAAAGTTAAGTTGGAAGAAAATAGTTGATCATTTGGGAGAATACAACACAAGACTTACTGAATTACAAAGGAGAGAAGCAACTTCTTGATTTTTCAAGTGAACAGAAAAACAGATTCCTGTCAATGTGGGGTTCTCTTTAGGTCTTGTCTCTTTGTTACTAGGTGACTTGATATACTGGGCACTGGGGTCTGTTGGGAAGTTTCTCTTGATGGGTGTGTTTGCAGTGGGGAACAAAGCAACTATGGCAGTAGGCAGGAAATATGTAAGATATGGGGCCAGTGGAGAGAAGTCCAAAGAAGGAATTGGATCAGAGAATCACCTGTTGAATGTGTGTGACTTGACAGATTGGAAGAAGAGGCTTATTTTGGTTTTTACCCCTTTGCTTTTAAGACATGCTGGGTGTGCACACAAAATGTTCATGGAAGTGCATTCCTCTGCAAGAAGCCTGTGCAGCAGCTGGGCTTTGTCCCTGTGCATTGTCAGCATGCAGTGCTTAGCAGACTTTCTACAAAAATTCCTGTATCACAGTGGTATATCATTTTTAGAGGAAGAGGGATTTGAGGCCAGTCGCACAGGGTATTGATGGTCCTCCTGCCCTATCTGGTTGGTTCTCTGTGTTGGGTGACCATCCTTCCCTCAGATGTGCACACGTGATGGCAATGTGACAGCAACTTTCTTAGTCTCATATGGGACCACGATTTTGAGTTTGGTGAGTGTCAATCCCTCATTTCAGGCAGTTGGTTGAAGGGACAGCACATGAAGGAAAAGATGATGTTGACTTTGAGCTTTAGGGTTTCTTAGAACTTTTTATTGCGTGTTTTGCTCTGCTGCATTGCCTTACTGAGTCCTTGAATGCTTTGCACAAGTTCTTGTATGGCCAGAAAAGGGGTCTTTATTTATTTTTTTTTTCCTCTAACTCTAAGTATCTTTAAAGCACTGGAAATTGAAGTCAATTGAAGCAAGTGGTCAGGCAAACTTATGGGGAGAGCTCTGTGGGAAGGTAAACCAAGCTGGTTTTGAACTCTTGCAATTCAAGTCTCCCTTCTGTCATTGATCTGGTCAGGAGAAGTGCAGCTTTGCAGCCTGGGGTCCTGTGGCTTGTGGGTCTTTGCTGGAGAGAGAAAGAGAGGCCCATAGTACACAGCAGCGAAGGCCCAGTTAGAAAATAAAAGTGCTTTCTTCCATACACGCCTTGGCTAACAGGATAGGAACACTTGAGCTGCACAGGCACACACAAACAATACGCTTTAGGGAAAGACCACAAATATGCTAAAAATCATAATCTGATAAACTCAGATGCTTTCAAAATATAAATGTCCTGTCATTTCTTTTCATAACAAAAATGATCACTTAAGACTTTACCACAGCTTAAATATTCACAATGTAAACATCAACAAAACTGATGATTGTTTCAGCACCTAATGTGCCTTTCACTGTGGAAATAAATATTTTGGCACCTGATCTTTCCATATGATATTTCTAATAGGAACCTACAGTGCAGAATCACCAT
This sequence comes from Motacilla alba alba, assembly GCF_015832195.1. Taxonomy (NCBI): domain Eukaryota; kingdom Metazoa; phylum Chordata; class Aves; order Passeriformes; family Motacillidae; genus Motacilla; species Motacilla alba. Next base: position 45,553,891 of record NC_052019.1, on the reverse strand, counting down.
TTGGTTAGACAGCTGAAGTAAAGCAGATTAGATATGCAGATATGGAGGCTTCTTTTCCAGACACTTTTCCATTTCTGAAACTTATTTTGTTATCGCTATTTCAATCTTTTCAATGCAATCAGAAATTTCTTTCCAAACTCCTGAGCCCATCTTCTCTTGAAGAATGCAATAGTTTATGACTTCTCAATTTTTTTTTCCCACTCAAGACCCAAACCAGCTGCAGGCTTCACTTTGTTTCTCCTTCTTCCCTCCCTCCCAGATTAAAATCCCAGAGTCTTCGGTCTTGGCAAGAAAGTGCAGCAGTTTTTTTTGCTGTGGGTTACTGGGGGCTGGGTGTAGAGGAGTGAAATGGAATTGAGTTTCCATGCCTGCCTGTACTGCATGTGCAACCAAAAGCAGCTGTTATGGAGTACCCAGCTGCATTAGTGTGGCTAATTTGGTACATGACTGGTGATGTGCCCCTTACTGCTGCTTTGTCGTGGTGCTGGCAAGATTTGAGTTACTTTCTTAGCCAATTCTACTCAGTATAGGATCCCTCTCCTAGAGGCTGTTTCTGAATATGGTTTGTTATTTAAGATGCACTGATCTTAGTAATTTATGCTATTGTTCCACAGATGTATCATTTTTCTGTGGCTTCACATTTCTACTGCCATTCAGATCATATTAAACATGGTTTTTCCTTTTTAAATACTAACATCTAGGATTAATTTAATCCCACATTTTTCCTGGATAACTTGAAGTTTTGGATGAATCACTCCCAAAAAAATATTAACATGTCCAAACCTCAGCCTAAATGTGAAATTAAACCAGGATTCAATAGGTTTGGAGGAAAGCCTGCTCTTGGGCCCTCCTCAGAGTACACACTGAATCAATGTTGAATTTGTCCTAACAAGTCTGACAGTCTTGCTGCATTGCCTAGTACCTTTGGATCTTCTGTGTTTGGGAGTTTCTTCTGCATGATCCATATCAGAAGCATCTCAAACTCAGACAAGCAAAACTTCTGAGAATTAGATGGAATTAGTTAGATAATGGAAAGGGATTGTTACTGAAACCTGATGTTGCCAATTTGTAGCTTGTTTTTCTTGCAGGTAAGACTTTTTAGTACCTTTCTCAACAAAGGGAAATGTTTCCAAAGAATTTTGCACTTTAGGCTCCAATTATTTTAACAGAAAGAGTTGAAAGCAGTCAGAGCTCCCTAACAAGAGAAATTTGGGAAGGCACCAGATAAAGTGAACAACTGAGTGTGACACACATTTAATTCATGGCACACCTACAAAAGGAAGGAACTTGTAATTTCTGTCTAAGGCTGAATTAGGGCATCACTTTACCAATGTTCTTCTGCTTTCCAGTTTCTTGGAAATTCCCTGAATTTTCTCTTAGCTCTAAATGTGACTGCTTGTGCGGTATTCTTTTATCAATTAGCATTACCCTTTTGTTAAATATAGAATATAGAAAATATAGAAACTCAATATTAGTTTCTATTATAGAAACTGTACTCCACTTTTTTTAAGAGACATCTGAGGAACCATGAGAAGTCCTATGTCACATATAAAACTGTAGTATTGTAAGCAATATAAGTATAATTCAGTGATAAATCAGCAAAGAAGCTTACACTTTCATTACACTAAAACAGAACCATCTGCAATGCCACCTAATATGGATGAGAGCAGTACACTTGAACTGGCTGTTGCTAATGGGGAAAGAGAAAAGTAAAGGTTGTAAAGACCTTGGCAATTTCACTGAAAGGGAGATAATTCTTTTTCTACAAACTGATCTTTAGTTTAATAAAAAAAGGAACATGTAATTGATCTGGGGGTAGGAAGAAGGATAGTAAAGAAAACAAGAATTAGAAGGAAGAAGAGTAGAAACTTCAATTGCTCAGAAATTATTTGAGTTGAACTGTATTTTGTAATCCACCACTAAGAGTGGTTATTTGCTTACCTTGTAAACATCTGAATTTTTTGGGGTTCTCCAGTAAAAGCGCAAATTCCTATACTTCGGTTTTTTTTGAAGTTAGAATGGGTTCATCATGGGTTCTCTCCTTTTCTGCTGTTTTTCACAAACTTTACAGTCTCTGCTTCCAAGATATGTGTATCTCTTTCACCTTGTTTCTTGATAGGAATCCTTTATCTCTGCCTTTCATCTCTCTTGCTTTCCAGTATGGAAGGTATATTTTATTCCTCCTATTCTTCCTGCCCTTATGATGGGCTGTTATATATCACTTATCCTATTCTGACAGACAAGTTGCAACCCTTACAAAGGTCAGACCTTGGGGTGGGGCTTGTGTCTATTTATGTCTTCAGAGAAATGAGAAGCTTGTGGCTATGCTGCTTTCTTAATTGCATAGTAAAACAGTGCAGGAAAAGAAGAGAGGTGTGACAGGTAAGTCATCTGTTGTCCTGACACAAGGCCCCAACAGGGTAAAGTTAAGGAAGGTGAGCCGTGATCCTTATGTGCAAGTGTTCCATGATCCTTGTCTCTCCTTTGGTTTGGTTCATAACAATTTTTATCTAAATAGACTTGATATTTATGTCTCAGTGCATATGCTGTTGTGATATACACTGCTTTAATTGTGAGTGTCAGTTTGGGTTGTTGAATGCAGTGTCCTTGCCCTTAACCAAAATAAAAACCAGACACAGTGCACACACGCAGCGCAGGGAGAAACATGGATATAACCTTATGATAATATTTCATCTAATATAGTTGAAGCCACTAGTATTTTGCCAGCATTGGGCTGTGGGCCATAATTCAGCCTCAGTGCACTTCTAGGGGCTGCATAGAGTTATTCTGTTGGCTACACTCCCCCTCTTTTCTCCTCTCTCCCCCTCCTCTTCCCTCTGCTTCAGTGTCTGGATTAAGCAGTTTAGCAGACAGGAAAATTAACTCTTGTAAGGCTGGGAAAGAATGTGGAGGTAACGTACTCCAGAAAGGCTGGGGTCTTCCAGGATGGATATAGTTGTTGCTGCTGTAAATAATAATTGTTTTAAGCCTAGCATTTGGGAAAGCCTGGGGACAATCATGTGTTAATATTTTAAAGCCTTTTGAAAATAGTGGAGGAATGTAGTCTTTGGCAGTAAAGCAAAGATGAAGGGACACCAGCACCTGTTCTCATCATTGCTACCTCCTTTACCACACCCAAAGCATCACCAATTTCACTGGCACGAAGGCATCATCTTTGTTCTGTCTAAGAACCTGATTTTCTTACTGTGTTTTCTTACACTTTACAAAAGTGTTCATACTTTTGTAAAGCCTAGGGTGGCAGGATCTCAAATATCTGTTTCCTTGACAGAGGGGGAAGCCTCATGACAAGTTTTGGCGATTCCCAAGAAGGCAAACGGCATCCTGGCTTGTAACAGGAATAGTGTGGCCAGCGGAACTAGGAGGGGGTTGTCCTCTCTATGTGGCACTGGTGAGGCTGCACCTCGAGTGCTGTGTCCAGTTCTGGGCCCCTTGCCACAGGAGATTGGGGAGACCTGACTCTGTTTAACTACATAAAAGGAGTAGTGAGGTGGGGGTTTGGTCTCTTCTCCTACATAACAAGGCATAGGATGACAGGAAATGGTCTCAAGTTGTGCCTGGGGAGGTTTAGACTGAATATTAGGAAAGGTTTCTTCACAGAAAGGATTATCAAACATTGGAACAGACTGCATGGGGAAGCGGTGGAGTCACCATCCCCGGAGGTATTCAAAAGATGTATTGAGGTGGCACTTAGGGACAAGGTTTAGTTGTAGACTTGCCAGTGGTGGGCTAACAGTTGGACTCCATAACCTTAAAGGTCTTTGCAAATCTCAATTATTCTGTGATCCCATAAGTGCCTCTGGACATGGTCAATGAGCATTATTATTCCAGAATTTTTAAGCTTCCTTCACTGCTTGTTTTTATTTGATGTTTGAATGTAATGTTGGTAATGTTGGGCCAGTGAACTCTAGTCCTGACTATCTCTTCAGTGTAAATACAATGTATTTTTCTTTATTCTTAATCTGTTCTTCTTCTTGATATCTTGTCTTTTTTTTCACATTAATCTATTTTGCTTTTTACCTTTGTATTATTCTAGTGTCCTTTTTTCCTCTTCAAATCTTTATTTGCATGACCATGTTCAAGCTCTCCCCATTGTTACTTGACATTCACCCTATTTCTCTTCACCATGTAAGCATTTTCATTGATTACATCAACTCTCAGCTCAGCCTGCTGTCTTTGTTTTCAGCCAGAAATCTTCTCACTCTGCTGGGAAGATGCAGCATCCTTGCTTTATCCTTGCTTTATTGGACAAACTGGGAAGTGGTTTGTGCAGTAATTTCTAGGTGGTGGGTCAGCATCTACTTCTGTGAGCTCTTGGCTCTCTGAGAGATGCTGTGCTGCCTGCTCCATGGTGAGTCTTCTCTGCTCCTTGCCAGATCACAGGGACTGTGTCTTGAAACTGCTGGAGAGAGAAGAAGATGCTGGCTACTGTCCCCAGAGCTGCAGCCAGCAGTTTGTGTGGGGAGCTTGTTTTCCAATAATTCAGTGTTTTCATAATTTCTGTAAACTCCTCTGGGAAGGAATGATTTCCTTCTGCTGACCTGTCGGGATGGGGCCAGAACTTCAGCTGGGGTTTGGGCCTGCTAAAGAACAGCATCTTTAGTAAGAAAGGCTCAAAATTTTTGCTTCTGAAAAGTTTTAGAAGCCCTGATTTTTCAAGGATGGTGGTTATCATCTCTGTGAAGAATACTTCAACAAATAAGAAGCGCATCACTGTTGCCATTTAGAGACCCTATTTTTGTGTTGGAGAGTGTGTGGGCAAAGCAAGACCTGGAAATAGGCATAAAACCTCTGGGCAGGAAAGGTGTCTCTGTGACAGCTTGTGCTGACAAATGGGTATATGTTCTGCAGCATGGCACAGCTTTAGGCTGTGGGGTGGCTTTGGCTCTGTAAGTGCTGGTTGCCTGGAGCACAACTGATTGGTTTGGAGCTTTTGCATTAATAAAAGTTAGTCCTACAGCCACATCTCCATCTTCTCACCCCAGAACAGTCTGCTGTTTTACCAGTGGAATTACTGTGCACTCTAGACTTGAAATCCATAAATTGGTAATGCCAGACTGTTACGATGAGCAGCTTTTTGATATCCTTTACATGTTAAAAAGCACTCAGGCCTGTTGACAAAGCAAAGAAATGGTGTCAAAAATAATTTTAAAACCTTTTGACCTGCAAGGTTTAAGAGAATTAGGCACAGATTCTTTGCTTTAAGCCTCTTGGTGACAAGAAATATGGTCCTATGCTAGCCGGTTTGATTGACAGTGGCGTTTGTAGTTTCAGCTGCTAATACACTATGCTCCTTGTATATTCCTAGTGTGTAAATATAGAAGAATATTTGTCACCTGGGTTGATGGATTATGCATAAGTGAGACAATGTGGTTAAAATTCTAAAGCATAAATGAAAAAGCATAAACTTTACATAACTCATAAAGCAATGCTTAATACTCGTAATGAAGTATCCTTATTTTAATCAAGGGAAACTGTCAAACTTTTAAACAAGCAAAGATTATGCAGCTGGCATGGTGTGTGAGGCTTTTTATAGCTCCATGCTACTAACCTGCATCATTGGATTTTTGACAACCATAATAAAATGTATTGGAAAATTGATTAGTTTTAAGAGACTCCTCATAGCCAGCTGCTTTTATTTGTAAATGTCATGTATTCAGCCGTTGTAGGCTTCATCTCTTCAAGTGAAATTCTTGGCTGAATGTGAACCTTTGCATAGGTATAAAAGCACTCTTGTTTCATATTCTTCAATTAGTTTTCAGCATTTTCATGTTTATTTGCAGAAGTAAAATTTTCCTAAAGGCTTTCCCACCATAAATGGTTCCATATTTACTTATTTACCATCATGCCATAATTATAAATTATGTGTGCTCTTGAGAGGTCATAAATTTGTAATAATACCAAGATGATTCTGTAATTGATATTTTCAGAAAATTCCAGAGTTTTTTTCAAGGAAAAGAGCATGGTCAAGTTATTGATTTTTTTTTTTTTTTTTTTTGAGTAGAGAAAAGAGAATTTGCCATGAAAAGTGTGTTATCACCTCTTGAAATATGCAGTAAAATTGGCATTTTCAGCATTCTGCTCTTATCTTTATTTGCTGATAGAGAGAGTATCCAGATTTTTTTAGCTTTAAGGGAAAGGCTATGGTTAGGTTCATATTACTCAGCATTTAATAAATATGAAGTACAAGAAAAGGAGACATAGCCCTGTACCTTTCATGGGTTTCGTTTAAAGAAAGCATTTTCATTGCATAAATTAATCTAAATAAATGAAAGTTCAAAACAGCATCTCTTTTAATCTGCCTTTTATTCACCTAATAGTCTGTCTCCTGAAGCCCTTTTATAGACTAAGCTATCCTGCTGACCTGTGGGGGTTCTGTAAGAGGTGAAGGACTTGCCTGTAAACTGGTACATTTTTTATAAACCACTCTGAAACAGTTTCTGTGAGGCCACATCCTGCCCTTTTGCTGTATACTGAGCCCTAATAGATGTCAATGGCAATTTCATGCATATTTTGAGAGGGCTGTGCCCTTCAGTATTATTTTGTTCTACGGAGATATTATTGCAGAGTGTTTAGTTTCTGATGAGATTCTATTTTTTAAATTTTTTTAATAATGTTATGGGCTTTCTGTGGCTGATGGCTTGCATTTAACATAAAAAGCCTAGATTCAGAAGATACAAAAATGGATATGAACACAGATATCAGCCTGACTAAGATTATTTTATTTGGTTTTAGCAATGAGGAATTCAATTAGATGCATTTTATAATTTGTTCTATTAGCTCACATATTTGCTTTGTTACTTTAGAAACCAGCTTCTGAACCCAACCGTGCTCACAGCTGAAATGAGGGGTATTCTCAGATGAAATGTTTTAAAGCGTTAGTTATCTTCAATGGATTATTTTAACTAGCTGCAGTAGCTTCTTTCATATGTTTGAGTCTCTGCTGTATGCTAGACTGGAAGGCCCAATTGTTACATTACTTGGTGACGGTTTGTGCATTTCTCACCGGTTCAGTGGAAACCCTAGAAAGTCATCTGGCATCATAGGTTAGAAGAGAAAGGTTACATTCACTGCATGTACCTATTCACACCAAGTACCTATAGTTTGGCAACATATGACATTTATAAAACCATTTATTTATTTATAAATAAGTAAATACAATTTATTTATTTTCTGACTCAAAAAGAAGGTGCAAAGAATGTTGCTGTAGTAAGAGTAGATCATAAAAAATAGCAATAAAAAATTCTAAAAGGGAAGATGACTAGCCTGTGTTTCATTTGGGGTGGAGGTTACTTCTCAGTTTTTAGTAGACTTTTTTTCTTCTATACCTGGAGGAACTCTATTTATGGCTAGATGCTATGGACCAGACTTATTTATATTGTGTGGATAAAATAACTTAAGTAAAAAGAGAAATAAATGTCATTTTTATAGTTTTGTAGAGGAGAAATTGCCCTTAACTTTTTCTTATTTCATTCTTTGCTCTTGATGAGGTTTTTAAAAGACTGGGAAGTTGAAAAGAGACTACTTAAATGAGGTTTGTTGAGTTCCTGGCTGTTATAGGTGCTTATGTTTTAACCCTTCACTCTATGAATATTGAGTTCCATACCTCTTCAGGTTACTTAATTTAGTGTGAAAAAAGTTATCTAGTCTGTGTGAGAAAATGCCGAGAGATAACTGGACTATTAGTTGACTACCAATTTTCTTGAAAAAAATGTCTTTGCCCTCACTTCAATTTGTTTTCCTTCACCATTCAAATGTACATTTCTATTATAATTTTCAATGACTCGGTTTATTTTGGACTCTTAATACTTTCTCAGAGAGGAAAAAGAAAGCTTGTGGTCGCTCACCCTGTGTGCATTCTGAGGATTCTGCTCTGTTAAAGATCGTCCCCAGGATGCAAAGTATTTTAACATTAGTTTTGACAAACTTGAAAAGTCAAGTTCCTCCCCTCACATATAAGAACCCCCCCCAGATTGGTTTTCCTGCAGGCTGGCATTTAAGAACCTATGTCAATCTGTCCATTATAGCTCCAGCTAGCACCCTCAAAGATGATGAAAGCAGCCTTCACATCTCAATATTTCTCTATCATTTTTCCCTTTCCCCTTTTTAAGTTGCTATGATTTTTAATTTTTTTTTCTAAGAATAACTCTGCTACAGAAAAAGATCTTAACACATTTCTTCTTTCTAAAAAAAAAAATTCAAAATGCACAATTCTTCTGTTTTTTGTGCATCTGATACAATGTAAAGATTCATGAAAATCTATCTTCTTAAGTGATATAAAAATGTTATACCTAGACCAGCTGCAAAGTGTAAATGCAATATGTGGTGTAACTTTTTTCATGTTCAAAGCTGACAGATGATGATACAAAGCTGCTTATGAGTAAGCAATACTAAAAATAAAGTAGTAAATGGGAATCCTTATATTGCATGACAAATGAACAGAAATACTAACAGTTGATGGTCATGGTTGTCATCCAGTTTATAGCTTTTCATTTTTTCAATTAGAATTAAAAAATACCAACAAAAGCAGATGTATAATTAACCCTTTAAGGCCTTCCAAGTCTTGCAAAATTCTGGGTTGATCGTGTAAGGAAGACCATACCTTTACCTTTTCTCATTTGGGGGTTGAGACATTATTCTAAGAGGCAACCTGGGGAAGTAGCTTGGCTGATAAGAGTAGACTGATGTGCCAGGACTTGATTTTTCTATGCTGTAGAAATTGGTGCAACTGATGTAATGCTGGAATCATGTCAATGATGCAGTAACTTTTACTTTGAGGCATGCTGCTCTGCTTACATTGAAAGATTGAGACATGCATTTTCTTCCCTCAGAGCTCTTGCTGCTTGAGTATTTGTTATATGCTTTAGAGGTCAAGCAAATTCCTGAAATGGACTGAATAACAGATTGACTTGGTTTCATTTTGTTGTTGTTGTTGAAGTCAGTGTGGTTTGCTGAATTAGAGAAAAGTCAGACATCTGTCTGTTTAATGAAACCATTTCTGAAGTGAAGGGGAATTAATAGAAATAGGAAGTTATTAATTTCTGATGTTGTACAACAGTGCACCAAGACTTCACATTATGTCAAAACCAACATAGTGCACTAATGTGTTAGAGTACAAATGTCAGTCTCTCAAACTGTGGGGTTTTTTTGCATTTCTGCATGTCTTGGTCTCATAATAAAGTGGTTTTCTAGCTTTCAAAGGTTCAGTACCCTTGATTCCAAATGCTGGATTATCCTGGACAGAATTATTGAAATAACATACCTCTAAGAGATAATAATGAAATTCAGAGAAATGAAGTAACTCATGTTGCAGATGAAATAAATGTAAAGTAATGGTAATACTTAATAAAAAAAGTAATAGTAAGTAAAACTAAAAACATACCTTGTTTCCCATGTGCAAAATATGTCCTGAGTCTGTCATAATGTAGGGAATCCGTCCACAAGCCTAGTATCAATCCCTGCTGACAACTATGATGCTGCAGTATCATCACTGTAATCTCTAGGTATTTGACAGAATAGGGTTAAATAGCTCTTGTAAATTGTCATTTACCCTTTGTGCCTTCCCATTGGATGGGAGTGCCTTGGAACTGAATTCTGAGGAAATCAGCTGCATCTGAAGGAAGAACACACATAAATTGGTGTGAATTTGCTGTGTGTTCCCAGCAAGCTAAGCAGGAAAGTGAAGAGATCAGGAATTGTTGAGGCTGAGAGAACCGGCTGCACAAAATGGGGAGAAGGCACAATTCAAAGGATGGGCTGCAGGAACAGAAACCCAGCTGCCCATCTATGTTCTGGCTTTTTGATGGGCAAAATAACAAGAAATTATTATTGTAAATTCCCAACTTTGCTTGCAATGGACTGTTTTGTGTCCTTAATAATTGTACATTTGGGGAATGGATTGTTGAAGGTCTGAGAATTTTTTGCGCATGTCAACCCATAGTCAAATATACAAGAGTATAAGATCATTAGTGCCGTTCTACTGAGAGCCCCACTGGCATGTTTTGCTTTCTCTCAGAAGGCCAGTGAGAGCAAAGCTGCTGGGGCCTAAACCAGCTCAAGGACTTGTGAGCACATGTGCCTGGAAAGTGAGTCTCCACTGCAACAGCCTGTGTGGTGTCCTTGTGGGTTGTTATTTTATGAAAACCCTGATTTTAAGCTGGCTGCAGATGGTAAAGTGACATCATCACACCACAAAGAAAATAAATGCTTGCCACTTGTTTTTGTTACATGGTAACCACATTTCTTTCCCCCACTTCTACGTACACTTTATTATATAATTGCTTTCTTCAAGGAAGTTAACAAATAAATGTTGGGGAAAAAATAGAAAAAGTGTGAAATACATCAATTTTTGTTCATTAATATTCTTTCCAAGAGCTCTTTGCCCAGTTAGCTTTTATCTGCACAATATTTACAGAACTCAATACAGTAGCTTGTTAAAATACTTTAAATTCGGCTTTGGATTTTTTTCTTTTGTATTTCTCTTGCTGTATTTAAAACCCCATGCTATCAAAGATAACTGAGAGCTCTGTGCCACATGGAGGACACAGCACTTTTGAAAGGAAGATATCTCCTTGTTATAGTAATAATTTTTCCATTTAGAACATCCAGCTACTCTCAAGCTTCTAGCAGCAAAGTAAAAGAATACTTTGCACCCGTCGACTAATTTTAGCCAACATAAACCAAACATTTCCCTCTTCAACCAAATGACCTTGCGGCCATCTAGGAGTGCTTATATGAAACAGCACAGAGGCTGTTGGGAGGTGTTGATCCTGGCAGGGGGATGATTTCATGGGCCTCTACTGATGTCCTGAGTCAGGTGATGTGGCTCACAGACCCAGGAGGCAGGCAGTCAAGGAGGTTATCTAGGCCATGAACTTGAACTGCCCTGAAGGAAACAGCAGGAGTGCCCCATGGCAACAAGTGTTTTGAAATGAGCTTTAGTCTGTAAAACTGTCTCCAGACTGGATCAGCCTGTCCACTTTCATAATAATGTTCAAGTGGGGCAGGATTGTAAATTACACAGATTTTTAGAGAAGGATGGTAGTAGTCTGCTTCATGGCCTGGGAAGCACCAGCAAAGAGTACTGGTGAGCTTTAAGTTTAACTCACCCCTGAGTTAAACTGAAGAATATCCTGAATATCCTATGCTGAATATCCTATCCTTTTTAATATGAGGAAGCACAAGAGCAGTGCCAGAGGAGCATCTCCACAAATGCACACCAACTTTTGGGTTGCCCCATTTGCAGGGAGTAAATACCTGACAGCTGATTTCAGCAGGTTTGAACCTACTCTGCAGCTGGAGATTGGGAGCAAGGAAGAACATGGCTTTACCCCATGGTGTTGCTTGACTTAAACCTTGTGTGTACATCCTGTTTTGATGATCAGTGAATGTTACCATTACATTTCTACCATTCACCTAGAATCAATGCTTTTAAAATAGTAGTGCTCCCTCTCTTGAAACAAGCAAGAAAACCCAAACCAAAAACCAACTGCAAAACCAAACCACCTATTAATTGGTGTAATTGATATTCTTATACATCTTAATTGAGTAACACCAACCTCAAAACTAGTTTCTGGAAAATTTGTTCATTACAGAGATTCTGAGGTTAATGGTTCTGGGGGGCAGAGGCGGCCATTAATTGCACTGTATAAGGCAATGAATTTCCCTGGTGGTTCTTGCAGTTGGTTAAGTAACTTGTGACCAAATTAGCTGGGTGTGGTATTTGAACATATAGAAGGGATTTCCTTTTATTGATTGCAAGAGAGATGACTGATGTAATTGTCTTTTAGTACAAAGCTGTACCTGATGTGGAATAAGAGTCTAAACAGTAAATGGGTGCAAGGAAGAGAGAAGAGGAGGATCTTGGGGACTTACTGTTAACACAGGCTTCCAGTGGGAATGTAAACCACATATGTGGACAGAAGAAAAATTCTGCTACTAACTTTTCTTCAGCATCTATAGAGAAGAAGAATATTTTATGTCTTCCTGGAACTGGGCGTAGCATGATTGAGGGTATAAAAAAAGGTTTGGGAGGTCAGGTTTTGGCAGAGATGTTGTAGGAAAATGTGCAAATATCTATTGTTAATCCTGTTACTGAAGGATGCCATTGCATTGCCTGGAAGAGGCATTAAACATATTCCTCACACAACTCTGGCAGTGGATCTCCTTCCCACTGTAAAAACTTCCGAATATTGTGATCTCATTCTTCTGTTTGTGTTTATGTATGATGGACAGGGCTGCTAATGCTACCTATGCTTAAGGTTGCTTAACGCTTTCAGCCAGAAGGTTGCGTTTTTAACTGTCTGAGCTAATGCTGCCAAAGCTTAAACAATTGGGGCTGAGATTTTCCAGATGGGTGTCTTCATTTGGGAGAGGTGGGGAGGGGAAGGATTTCAGCCAGGCTTATATTGGTGTACTTCTTAGAATAAGTTGACAGAAAATGACTTTTTTTCACATTACAAAGGGAAAGCATCTGCATCTTGCTTCACTGGTGGGGGGGGGGGGGGGGGGGGGGGGGGGGGGGGGGGGTAGGGGGAGAAACCTTACAGTTTATGCTTTTCAACTTGAAACCTGGTAGGCAACATTTGATCTTGGGGAGAGGAGAGAGAAGTAAATGATAAAGTAATGAAAAATTGCGCCTTAGAATAAAGAAAAGTTTTACCATATCTGTCTTATGAGGCTAATTTAATTTTCACATAAAACGTTAACTCTGGTATTTTTCTGCATCTTTGAATGCCTGACTGTGCAACCCTAATGTCATTTCCATGTGCTAAAAATGTGATATGACTTCTCTTTTTCATAACAAAGAGACCTAAGAAAAGCTCCATCAAGGGATATAATTTTGGTACTTATGCCTTTCAGCTGCTCTGCCAAAGTCTTCAGATCTCTTCCACTGAAGCAAATGGAGCAATGTACGGTGGCTGTCATTGTGCGTGGGCATCTCAGCAGGTAGAGCCAAATCAGGTACACCTTGCGAGCAGGTATTAGAGCTCTTCTTTAAAACCACAGGGCTGCTGAGACACAGTTCTCTTAGGCTTTAGTACAAGCTCTGGCTGGATTGTTACTTAGGTACAAGCCTTTTCCCTTTCCTTCCTTTTCTGAACTGCTACGCTTATAATATTCTTCAATTCATTCTCTTTCCAAAATACCTTCAGGGTAAAAAGAGGCTTCAAGAAAGCCTGGGGTCAGGAAGTAATTTTTATTCCTCCTTCACTCACAGCATGTTAACTAGCTTTTATGTTTTTGAGCTTCTTTTTTTCATGTATATAAGGAAAAATCTAAGGATGATTGAGCAAAATGTTTGCTTTTGCAACACTTGAGCTCTGGCAGTGGTGGTTAAGCAGATAATAGGTGCGTGTGTGAGATGGTGCATCAGGGAAACCAAAGGAGAGCCACAGGAAAAGGTGTCTGTATGGTCCTAGAGAAATGAATTATTTACCCTAGTGAGGGACTTTGTCAGCAGCACTACAGCATACTACAGTTCTTTATCTTGAATAGTAGAGGGAATTTAAAAATATTTACTCTTCAGTGAAAAAGGCTTTAGACCTGGTAAGGTGACAAGAAAAGCACAGTGGGAAGACAAGGCAGCAGTTTTCATTTTTGATTAAAGTATCTGAACTGTAATAAAATTGGGTTGTTATCTATAGTCTTATTTTCTGCATATTATTTTTGGAAGTACACTGTGGTTGTTTTACTTCTCAAAGACTGTGATGGAGTATCCACAGCAGTCTGTAGGCTTATCAGTTTGATCTAGACTTTTTGCCAAAGAGTATGCTTGAAATAGTCTTGATTTCTTTCTCTTTTAGTTCTTCTCCCACTTTCCAAGTGTCTGGACAGTAGAGACTGGAAAATAAGTAGAATTACAAGAAGACTGAACTTATCCCATTAACCTTTAAAATATAGTTATGCAGGACAACTTCTGATCAAATCACTCAACATTAAGTCCCTTTTTACTGGGAGGTACCTTGAGGTGAGAAAAAGGGCTTTATTCCACATGTACCTTTGTGTGCGTATGTATATATTTGAACTTTTTTCCTGGCTCTCTTAATTGCTCTTTCTTAAAAAGAAATTGCCTGCTTCAGAGATTTTTAAGGACTTCACCTAGGTTTTATGCAAATCCAAGCTGCATATTGGAGCACACACATTTCTGCTGCTTCTCTGTGCAACATCTGCAAAGCATCAATAAAAAATTGCTCTAATAAAAAGAAAGAATAAAAGAATAAATAAAAAATAAAATTAATGTTTATCAATTTTATCTTGGTGAGAAAGAAGTAACTTTCTTATTTAATCCTGGATATCAAAGGTTTTGTAGCATCACTGCATATCTGAATTTTCTGTCATTTTTTTATGAATTCTATTTTGCAAGCCGAATCTGGAGTTGGCATCCCCTTCCAGCCTGATTTATTCTATGGTTCTTCCACCTACAAATAACATGTTCTTTAATTAAATCTTCAGCTAAAAAATTTCTCGTAGAGTATAGTCATATAAACCTCAGTATCTCTTCCTTTTGGGTTTACAGTTACTGTAATTGGTGTGAATATATCAACCATAAACATAAAAATATATAGGTAACACAGGAAAAAAGTTCCTTTTGGTTTGACTGTGGCAGAGTTTGACTGACTGTGCCAAATATTCTCCTCAGTGCTACAGAAAGGAGGGTACTGCTTTGTTCAAAAGGTCCCTGTCTTTCTCTACTCAGACCTCTGGAAATCCCCTCAGAAAACAATATCAGTAAAGGCTGTGGTAGTGTCCTCAAGACTTTTTTTTTTGGTCAATATGGGGCAAAGCTGTTACTCTAAATAATTTTGCAGTCCAAGCTAACTTCACAGCTGTTTTTCAGGGCAAGTTCTGGGCTGTGAATGATCACTTGCTGCTCATGTCAAAGTTTTCTACCCAGATTCTTGGCTGCACTGACTACAATTGCAGCCATAGTGAAAGGAAGTAAATCAAACAAGGGTATCAAATTTGGCCAATCTATTTTAATCAGGATATTTGATACAAAGTTAGAATGAAGATTATTAATATTTTAAAAAGAAATAATTTGGATAATTTGCTTATGTTAATAGTATCTATTAAAAGGATATTTGATTTTTTTCTTTCATATGTTAGATTAGCTGCATATCCTGGTGTGACTCAACTGGAATAGTAGGAATATTTTTTCCCCAGTTAATATGCTGATCTGCCCTTTGACCTAGAAGATGACAATGGTGGAAAAAATCTGGGGTCAGAGCATCCTATCTTCACCCTTACCTTTTTTTTTTCCCCACAAAATGTCTTCCCTCTATTCCTTAAATAATTTCTTAGTCCCTTGGTTTTGTTTGTTTGCTTGTTTGTTTGTTTTTCAGAAAAAAGGGCAATAGAAGAAGCTAAGGTGTGATACTGAGTAACTCATACCCCACTGGATAACTGGGTTTGTTAAGGCTTTCTGTGGAATTCTCTGCATTTGAGTAGACCATCATTTGTTTGTCTTGATTCCACTCAAATATTTTACAATGAAATATGTGGGGCTTGGCTTTCACTCAATAAAGCACTTACACATTTGCTTAATCTGAGGTAAACTAAAATCACCTTGAATCAGTTGCATTGCTTATACATGTGAAATAGAGCACACCTTCTTGAGTCATGGCAGGCTCTGTTCTTACCAGGATATATTGTAGAGCAGAATTAATAGCTGATTTTCTGCCCTCTTCCTGCTAAATGTACTTGCTACAAGAGCTTTTTAGAAGATCATGTCCTTCACTTTGTATTTCCATCTGTCTCATAACCATCATTATTTGGTTTGGGGTTATTATAGGCTTATCTGTACCTGTTTGCTACAATCTTTCAGTTTTAAGCTCTTTGGGGGCAGTACTGTCTTTTTATAGCGTGAATACAACAACAATCTTCAGGGTCATGCAGCCCTGACTAGGGCTCATTGATGCAATTTGATTATTCTAAGATAGATTCTGTTCTGCACACAAGGTTGCTTTCAGGCTGCATCTTCTCTCTGTCTCTACTTTTTGCATGTGTGTAGCCTTCTTTTGTGTCTCAAAGGGAGCAACTGGTATAGATAAGCACTTGGGAAGGATTTTCTTCTCTGGCTGCAAAAAGGTCATTAGCTCAGTGCACTGACAGTGAGGCACAGAAATGCACTTTCCTATATAAAGATCCCCCAAACACTATGCAAGAGCTGCACTCTACCCTTGCTACAGACTGAGGCAGGTGAAGAGTTTCTGAAACATGCATGTTGTTCCTGCCAAAGTGTGCAACTTTTCTCTGTGTGTTCTGGTGTAAGAGCTAACAATAGATTAAACCTTTTTTGTTGTTATTCCTGCAATTTGATTGCAAGTGCATTTGTGAAGCCAGTTGGCGTATGTCATAAAATCTGATTGATTGAACAGTTAATCCTGGAAAGCTTCCCTCTGAAATATTGCCAAGGTCAACAAGGGATAGTGCCCATGTATACATGTCATAGAAATTACCTATTTTGCCATTTTTATCTACCCCTTTATAGCTATGAACATGCAGAGCATTCTGGTCTTGTCATGCAAAGTGTTCTTTCCCCAGAATACTGGTTTTAGTGATCTGTGTTCTGCTTTGTTCAAGAGAAAATTTCTATGACAGAGATGATCAGTGAATTTGAGTACTTCTTATAAACTATGGGGTTCTTTTATTTTCAGTTCAGAACAGTTTGTGGAACAGGTTATCTTATGGAAAAGAAATACTGTGAACATTTTTGGAAAATCAGTTATTTTCACATTTCCTATGAGGTTTGTCGTGTCTTGAACATAAGTTGTCATTTATGTAAATGTCCCACACTGGAGATTTTACTCAGTGCCACAGTAGAGCCTTCTGAATGCCATACTTGTTATGTGAAATGAGGTCCTGTTCAGGGGAATAAATACTGTATGTTGCTTATGCACTGTAAGCTAAATGGAAGACTTTCCACATTTCTGCTGTTTTTAAGCAAAGCTTATTTTTTTTTCTATTTGGCCTTAGGCACTGCCCTTGTGAATTTATTCAGTTTTTGTCAATAATTCAGTTGCTTACCCCGATATACATTAGATTTATGCCAAAGCTTGCAGAAAACCCAGGTGATTCTTGGAAGACCCAACCCCCAATGTCTTCTTCTAAGGTTGTCAGAAATTATTTAAAATGCCTTTATAGTGGTTTTCTGGCACTAATGTCCTATTATGCTTCTCTGAAACAGAATGAATGACCTCCTGAGACCTTGTCATAGTACACAAGTGTTCCTAGGTGACTCTGGCAAATAGATAACCTGTTGTGTCAGCTCTCACTGAACTGAGCCAAGGTCTGTGTACCCTTCCTGGCTATGCGAAGAGATGATCCTTGTGCTGTGGATGGCATTCTGTGCTGCATTCCAGGAACATGGCCCTTCTTGACAGCTGTCACATATCACAAATATCCACTGAGCTCTTAGTATGAACCAGTAGGGGAAACTGGAAAATAAAAGAAAATTTTGGTAACTCATTTACCATAAGTCACTATAAGTGAAATGTGGAGTTTCATAAGGTAGAAATGGGAAGCAAGAGAGGGAAGCTGTGATCATCACTGAATTTTGTCAGTGCGGAGGGAACTTGATATAAAGAATTACTGATATTGGCCAGAATGAAAATCCCCGTCCTTTGTGGAACATTGTGGCAGAGATTAATCCCCTGTTGTTCTTAGGAAGTTTGCTTTGGGAAACGGCTATGCCTTGGTCTTCTAAGGAAAATAAATTAAAAATCACTAATCACTAAAAAAATGGTGCAGTAGGAGTCAAAATGTGCCAGAAAGTTTGTAATGCAATACTAATTGTTGCACCCAAATATATTCTTGTGGGACCACTCTACAGTGTTTCCAGTACTGGTCTTGTTCTGCTGGTTTTAGAAATGCAGGGGTTTTAAGCTTTTGCAAAACATAATTTGTGCCCTTTAGGTACATAAGAAGTTAGGAAAGAAAATCCAAAATAATTTTAGTTAGATGGGAATTTCTCTACTCCTTGCTTTTTTGATCATTTGCTTTTAGTAGGTAGGGCATACTGCTTGTGGGAAAGTCTTTGAATTACTTCCACCACAAGCCAAGCTCATGCATGATTTAGAGGGAGCAATAGCTGAACAGCAGTTTGCATTGTAATTGTAAAAGGAAAAGACATAAAATGCAGTCAAATTTATCAGTAAAGACACTGCTGCCAACTCTGAAAAGCACCTGGCTAGGTATTAAACGACACAAACATGATCCCCTTACTGAGCAGTATTTTACAGACTGTAGTTGAGAGCCAAAGAAAACAGCTTTTGTAGCTTTTAGGTGTCCATAAACAGCTAGATAAATATGAGGGAGCCAGAATAGGGGATAAACAAGACAGCTAAGTATCAGCTTGCCACACTGCCTTTTGGAGCTCCCCAAATACCCAACTGAACTTGGAGTATATTACTTCCCCAGCATTCCTACTGCTTTCCATGATTCCCGGAGGTGGCGTCCCTAGTGTCAGAGAGAGAGAGTCAATGGAGCAATGTCATGGTATAAACTCAAGCTGTGTCCTGTCATCTGTATAATTGCTAGGATTGCATAGTTGACCATATTTCATGTGAGTTGGCAGTGACCACCAGTCTGTAGTCAGGACAGGGATTTGGAAGAAGAGCTGCACCTATAGTCTCTGATCTCCCTCCTGTAGCTGCTGCCAGCATTCAAAGCATTGCAAACGAGTTTCATAAACAAATCTCATTAAATGTTTTTAGACAGAGGAAAGCACAAAGCCATAAATAGAAAACTGATAAGTGGGCAACTGTTAAAAATAGCTCAGTAAGAAATGGTAAGTGGAGAAATAATATGGATGTGATAGCATAAGGAATATTCTACACACATACTTGAAGCCTTTAGCAGTTGCCAAAACTCTGATGAAGTGAATGAAGAGCAAATGGGTTGTATTTCAAACACATACCATTACACTGAGCAACAGTAACGTTTTATTGCTTGAGTCACATTTTTTGACTGAAGTAATAAAATTTGTAAAAGATAAAGAAAAATAAAGGATTTATCTCTCCCTCCTGTCATATTCTCCCTTCCCCCCCCACCCCTCCCCCTCCATTTCAAATTCAAAACAGATTTCATGGTTAACAGTATTGGCACTCAAGTTATGGAGATGTTTAAAAATTCACTTGACAGATTCAGAGAAACATGCAGTTCAGTATACAACTTGAGTAATAATAAATACTTTTTGGCAATTTTATGGTCATAGCTTATGCCATAAACATAAGCTTAAAGCAAGAGAAGAAACAACTACAGAGCTGGTTTCAGTCACAGTCCTACAAAGATTTAAGCATATATTAAGTCTTGTCTGGTGGAAGTAGTCAAAGGCAAGTAAATTACAAGGTGCAAAAAGCTGGTCACATGTTGAACTTTTTTGGTCTGTATTTCATTAAGTTTTGTTATGAGTGATTATACTAATTAATCTGAATGACCTTATTCAAATTGAGCTGATTTGCAGATGTTCCTCTATGCTATTGCCTTGTAAAACGGAATTCGCTTTTCCAGATGTAATTGTGCATTACCCATAAGCAATTATGTAGCCTTCTGTTTTAAAATCTATTGTTTATTTTAAAATGATAGAGACTCTGCAATATATCCCTAACCTGAAAATAAGCCATCAGAGTGTTAGTGCTCCTGAATGTTTCACTAATTTCATTTTAAGCAATACCAACCCACCACTGATGAACATTGATAGACATAATGACTGATCTCATAGTGCACAGTTTCTTAAAATTTGAGTTGTTTGTTTTAATTCTATTGTCCAAAAGCAAAATTTAAAATACAGTCTTATGTGCGTCCATTAACCTTTCTGGGGCTGTTCTTGCTGAAATGTCAGTGTGAAATAAATTGTTTCCACTAAAATTTTTTCTTAAGTTTCCTCATGTAGAGATGAGGATGGGAAGTCTAATATGGAGTGAATGATAGAAGCAAAGTGCTCTCCTTATCATGAAAGGCGTACCTAACACTTTTCTCTCTCACTCCTCTTTATTTTTCATATGGATTGAAAAGAAACATAAATCATAACACAGATGCTTTGTTCTGTAGGTTCTTCTTTCAGGTCTTTTCCCAGAGGGTGGTGGTGAACAGTCTGCTTTAGTATCCCTGCCAGCTGTAGTGCTCGTATGCACCCTGTCCTCTGCTTGGGGGCATATGAAGCACTCAGCCTTGTGGCAGAGGCTTATGGAGTTAACAGCTGGATATTGTCTTTGGTTTTGGTGCCAGGGACATACGTTGCAATAGGACGTTTCAAGAACCTGTTTGTGAAACAGTTCAGTAGCCATCAATTTGTTTTAAATGCTTCATTTTTGCAGAGTGCCATACAACCCTAGAGAATAACAGTGGATTAGTGTCATGCCATCCTGATTTTGGTTTGAGATACAGTTGCTTGCTCAATCCTGAGCTAGGTTTTTGCATCATGGCTGAGGCATTACAGTGTCATACTTTTTCTTCCTTAACAGTGGCTTCCTAATGGAACTGTTTAATGGTCTAAGGTATATTGATACAGTGGTGTAATAAGCAGTCTAGACTAATGAAGAACCTGTAATAGAGTACCATAAGCAGTGCCTACAAGCAGATAAAAACAATCTGCTGAGTAACTACCTGTACATGCATGCATGTCTTAATTTCTGTACAAAGCTGTGAGAAGCAGCACTAAATACCTGAGCTGGATCTGACTGTGCAATTCTGTTCTACTCTTTCACATCTCTATGGGTATTTTTGTTTTCCTGTTGAGGATTTCCTGTTGTTTGTGGGAACTCAGAGCTTTGTCTGTTAGTACTTTTTACTTGGAAGAAGAGCCAAAGCAGTGGTGATCTTCAAATGAGTTCTGTTAATACATGTAACTGTACATGTAGCCAAAAGAGAGTATGTGAAAATTCTTTGTAGATGTCCTGTGACTTCACTCACGCTTCAGTGATTAATTGAAATGGGTAATTCTTTTAGAAAGGTATATGTTTTCCTTGTTAATCTATGCACTAATCTCTGTTCCTCTGACAACTTAATAAGCAAAGGGGTTACGTTATGGTTGTAAACCAGACAAACCAAAACCAGACTGCTACCTAATGAAATGTCTCTTTTCTTTTTTTTTTTCTTTTAGAACAGACAAGTTTGCATTATGTTCTTGCTTTGAAGTGTAGCCTTAGTTGCACATCTGTCAGTATTTCTCTTCAACTAGGAAGAGAATTTCTTAACTTCCTTTAATTACGAAGCAGCAAATATTCAGACTTATGAAAACAATTTGAATTTGGGAAACCTGGAGTACTGGATGGAACACCTTTTTTTTTGTTTTGGTTTTTTTTTGTTTGTTTGGGTTTTTTGTTATTGTTGTTCTTGTTGTATGGGCTTGTTTCTGTGTTAATGTGTGGCTCATGAGGGATTGACAAAGGGGGCTGCTGCCACGTTGTCTTGTTCCGTGTCTCTCAAAGAAAGTAGTTGGTTCCTGCCTGCTCTACAGAAGAAAGCATAGTTATACTGCAGAAAAACATTTTGGCCTTGGGATCCTGAACTTCCCTGATAAAAAACACCTCAGCCCAGGATACCCTCTGCTGTGTTTGTAACTCCATTCACAATTCTATCGTGCTACACATGTGGGACCAAATTATTTACTTTTTTTGTTTTTCATTCTGAGATGTTGTCTGTTGAGCTAAGTAGAGCTGGAGATCTAATTTAGTAGCCTTGAGTCTACTGCAAGCGCTGTAAACCTGGTTTCTTGCCTTGGATTATGGACAGACTGCCATTCTCCTGCATCTCTTTGGGTTTAAAGAGTAACCTTGTCTGAATATGGTTTCCCTGAAGCACCAATTATGCTTTTTCTGTCTTCAGGATCTTTTTGGTCAAAAATCTGGTAAGAGTTACCTGCCCTCATCAGATAAATGAGGCTGTTCCTGAAATGTACTGCTAGCAAAAAGAAGACTTTAGCTTTGATTGTATAGAACTGAGAGGTCTTATACATATATAAACACACATGCATAATGATGCCTATGTATGCATTTAGGACCAGGACCAGCAATGCAACTCGTGCAGCTGAATCCTTAGAGTCAAATATTTTCTATAACTTGCAAGAATAACATGTTCCACTACAATAAGCACTCACCATGACAATTGCTGCTGTAATAGATAAGTAGTGCTTCGTTCATAACAGCAGTTACCTTTTTCCCTTACAGCATCAAATTAAATAGCAGTAAAGCGATCCCTCTGTTACTGAGTCGTAACCCGATGAACTAAATAGTAGTGTCATGTCTATTTTCAGAAGCTTTGTTGCTAAAAACAGATCTTTACTCTGTGGACTGCTTTAGCCTTTCCCAAAGTGACAGCATTTCATTAGAAATAGCTTGCTGGGCCTTTTTGCCCTGCTCTCCACTCTAGTGCCTGGTCCGTGAGAGCAGACAGCTGGGGGAGTTTGGTGTTTTGAAGGTTATGATCACAGCAATTTCGTAAGTGCTTTATTTCAGTTCTGTTCTGGCTGTGCTGGGGACAGGTGCGGTCTGGTTCTGATTTCACTGTTCCTAATTTCTTATCTGACCTGGTAGTTAATCAAGGGCATGAGAGAGGAACAAGGGAAAGTGGGAAAGGAACAGCCTGAGACAGGCAGACAGAGAGAGCGTCATGCTGAGCATCTGACTTTGCTCATCCAGGAACTGGCAGATCTGCCTGTCATTCAGTGCTTCTCTGTGTACTGACACTGCCCTGTGCAAAATGGATTTCTGAGAGTTAACCATCATGTTCTTCTTTTCCAAAGGGTCTTCTGTAGGATTTCATTTGCAGAGCACAGAGGGCAATATCTAGGGTAATTCCAGGGCTTAGTGACTGTGATCTTTTGTCAACTCTACTTGTGAGTGAAATTAAACTTGGTATGAGCACCCACAATCTGAGCTTGTGCAACACAATTCCTGGCCAATGAGTGAAAAATCATAAACCTGACAAGTATTTATGAGAAAGAGAAATGAGATGTCATATTATAACAGGAATATATTCATTAAATCTATCAATTTCACAGAAACCAAGAATTCCCTCTTCAGTAAAAGGCTTTGAGTAGGTTTATAAAGTCAGATATTCTTTTATGAGTTGTAACTTTTTTATGCTAAAACAGGGTGTTTAGATTCAGGTCAGTATTTTCCAAGGGAACAAATAATGAAAATGACTGAGTTAATGTGATGTTACAGTAGCCACTCTGATTTTTGAGAGGATATTGGCCAATGTGTGTGAATCATCTTATTGCAGCTGGAGCCATACTTTGAAAAAAGCCTTACAAAAGCAGTAAGCCTGCCAGAGGTAAACCTTGAATGTCGGTGGCCTTATGCTACTTCCCATCATCAGAGGATTTGATGCAGCAGGAATATAACAAAGACTTCAAAGAACAATTTCCATTAGTCTTTCCCACATGAGCAGGATTGTTACTGGAAGAACTCAGGATGTGAACTCCACGGAGTCTTCTTGCCTACCTACTGGAGCAGAAAGGTGTCTTTCCTGTCAAAATGAAGATAGACCCCCAAACTGAAAATCTGGACCTCTTCAGCTTCCTGAGGGCATCCACTTATGCAAACAGATTTTCAGGAGTAGTAAGCAGTGTACTGGTGTTGCAAGTAACTGAATGGTATAAGTAGGCAATGTAATTAAACTTATTATCAGTTCATAAGGTAAAATTAACTCCACTGCTACTAGCAGTAAGTATTTGCCAGTGTTGAGCTTCCAGCACAAGGTTTTCCAACAGAAACCAAAGCACTGGTGAGACAAGCTAGAGCAGCACATGGTGGAATTAGCCAACTTGCTCCCTGGGAAGGGGCCCTGACTCGCTGCAGCTTCAATTACCTTATCAGCTTCACGTGTAAATCTTCATAACTGGTGAGATTCAGATCATTTTGGCAAAAGGGATGCAGTGCAAGAGGTGGCTAAGCCATCTATGGGATGTAGTGTGCCAGTATGGATGGACAGGTTAGGTATGGTGAAGGCGAGCAGAAAAGACCAGAGTAGAAGTAAGGTTCAGCTGTGTTTGTACCAGATGAATGTCACAAACCAGTATCTAAGTACAAATGGGCTGGAGTTAGCAAGTTTGGTTGACACTTGTGGCCGACAGTGAGGAGCTCTGTGCTGTTCCCAGCCCAGTGGGTGTCATATCTGTCTCACTCAGCTCTCCAGCCTCTTGCTTCTTTCCATATGATGGCAGCATGCTGTGGAGAAGCTGCTTATATGGTCTCTGTTGCCTTGGTTCCAGCTGCTATTGGCTAGAAAAACAGGAGATTTGGGGTTACTTAGTTGATTTTTTTGTTTGATTGGTGTTTTTGGTTGGTTTGAGGGTTTTTTTATTAGCACTTTAAACACCATTTTGTATCAGTTAGGTAATTATTGTAATAGTTGTACTAAGGTAGTTTGCAGGGAGTTAATGCTCAGTTTTGTCACAACCATTTTTCCAGATGCTACACAGATACCAATCCTTTGTTCTTCTGACACTCATTCTTGGGTAACCATAAACTGTCCTGTATGGGAACTAAAACTGTGAAGGGTGGAAAAAGCATGGATAGGGACTGAAGAAAGATGAAGGCTTTTACTGCCCAGATCCCTCCACTGCCTAGTTTTCTTTAATAGATAGCAAGCAAATGCAGGTAGAGATGCATGGAGTGGAAGGGTGCATGAATCCCTGTGTGATAAGGCCATGGGTGCTAATGCACAAAATCCTAGAGAAGATTAAAAAAATCATCTGTACAGGGTGTGTGGGATTCCTGTTAGACTCACAAATTCAAGAGATGCCTTTGATAGTTAAAATAACCACACACCTAAGTGTACTTAGTTTCTTGAGAGCAACACAATTTACCCATTATACCTAGGAAAACTAGCTCTAAATGGAAGCCTTGACTTTATTATTGTAAATTTAGGATTAGCATGAAATGTCCTTTCAGTGGGATTAATTCACCAGCAGCATGAAGAAATATGAAGTCTAAAAAAATGCAATCATATACGGCTGAGTAACTGTAGTTAAAGCCTCAAAAACCTATTTTTCAAAGTGGAATTTCAGCTCTATTGTCCAAGTAAATCAGTTTTTCACTTAAAAGTAATGAAAGCCATTACCTGTAGCCTAAACGTAAAACTCTTGAGAGAGAAGTTGTATTGTGTGAGAACTTACTTTAATAAATGTAAACCCTCACCAAATTATAGCAATTTTGTTTATTTGCCCATGGGCCACATTTAGATTGATCTGTGGGAACTTTGGTGTTTCCTATCACCCCATCACACAAAAAATGACAGTGTGTCTTCAAAGGAAAACTGGACCCCAGTCCTCTGTGAGGTTTCATCTTGTAGTACTAATCAGTCATCATCCTTATGGTGCACAGAGATCAAAATACAAAATCCTTAACTGTTCCTCCATTTCTGAACTTTTGAGTGCTTGCAGTAATACATTTTAATGTTCAACAAGGTTGCTGCTGGACAGTCAGGGTTGCGGTGACAAAGTCTATCACCACTTACAATGTAACGATTAAGTTCAAAGCCTTGGGACAAGGTTGTTTGTTAGCAAAGACAGCTTGGAAACTGAGACAAAGTATTAACAATCAGGGAGCAAAGGGATGTGTTGTGACAGCTAGAGGCATTGTGTTAATAGCCTGGTAACCCAGCTGGAACAGCCACTATTTGTATGTTTCTCTGTCTCTTATTCAGATTATTTCCTCCTGTGGTAAATGAGGGTTCACTTTGGGTTCTTCCTGTTGTGCCCATCTAACTGAAAAAAAAAAAAAAAGAAGAAAAAAAAGGTGAATTAATGCTGTGTGCAAGCAAAACACTTTCAGAAAGCTACATAGGTTTCTATTTGCCTGGAAAGAATGACCTACTTGATTTAACTTTTTAGGTCAATTTTAGCTTTTCAAAAATTTTCGGAGTTTGATTTTTTTTGTTTAACTCTTTGTGGTGGCTGAATGCCTTGACTCACCCAGCACCACATTTGCTGATTCTCAGGCAGGGAAATCCCATGGAAGGAGGACTGGTGTGCCCTAGCCGGCTACAGTCCAGGCAGTGAGGAGCACAGGGTGCCCAAGGGACACGCTCAGCAAAGGTAGAATTACCTGTCAGAGCCTTGAGGGCATATGTGGCAGAGGGCACTTTGCTGCCGCCCTGGAATGGAGCAGCATGCTCCTTTTTGTTGCATGCTGTTGACAGCAGGACACTGGATACCCATCAGGAAAGTTGATAGTCTTTTAGACAGCATGTTGCCGCTCTGAGTGCTGGCACCACACCTTCCCCCTTTCCCTCCCTCCTCCCTTTTCTCTGTCAACCTTCTGAGTGCTGAGCTTCAGTGCTCTTCAGGAGGTGCTGCATGAAGTCCCATAGTGGCTCAGGTGCTGATGTTCTTCCAGTCCAGGTTGATGTCCCAAATGCAACAAGCAGGAGCAAGGTGCCTGGTGGAGCACTAGCTACTGGAATGCTGGGGTACTGGGAGGGCCCTGAGTGGGAGCGCTGGCAGCCTGGCAGATATTTGCCATGAACCTCCCCCAGGCCAGGCTGTGCATGTTGAAAGCTGCCTGCTGTGAGCTCTGCTGCCCTGCCTGGCTTCCACTGCTGGGATGGGTGTGGATGGTGGGGACCCTTCCTCTTTGCTAAGGTGGAAATGCTCCTCCCCAACATCTTTCTGCCACCTAGGTACTACTGTCCTTTCCTCTTGTGGACAAACTTCTGGGAAAAAAACACACCAAGGTTGTTCTTAGAAGTTGCCACTAATGCTCAGAGGTCTAAGGAGTAAAGAATTTAATTTCTCTGCATGCCAAGGCCTTGACATAAATGGTTGGGGGTGGGCTTTTGCTGTAGCCTTTCTCTTTGTGAGAACGAAGTTGAAAGCACCGCAGTAGTGCCTTGACACAGCAAGATGACTTTAGACAAACTGTAATTTTAAAAATCTCTATTTTTAAAGTATTTCCTAGAAGACAAGCTCTGTCTGCCTTTCAGGCTGGTCAGAAGCTGAAGATTCTCTGTGTGCTAGAACCACTTTGGGACAGACACAGGTGCAACATCAGTGAATTTGGGGAATGTGTAATAATCCAATTGGCTATCACCAAAAGGTGGCAGCGTCTACATCTGCTTTTCATTATAGCCCTTGCTGCTAGTTAAGCCAAATATCCTAGCTTTAGGTGCAGTGGGAACAGGGCAGTAGCAATTGGTGCTGGATGAGTAACAACGGCAGTTCCATGTTTGCTTAGTCTTGATGTTTTGTTGGCCAGCCCAAATGAGGATAAATAGCCAGACAAACAGATTAATGCTACTGATGGGCTCTGAGAAGCCATCCATGTCTATATTTCATCTCTTCATGGTGGCCCCAAGCTAATCCCTGGGTCAGGACACTTCCACGTCTGGAGATTCAAAGCCCTGGTCTGAGTGTGAGACTGCCCAGAAACAAGGGTGCTGGGAAGCATCGGCACTGGTGTTTTTACAGCAGGAAACGAGCAATGCAGGCTCGGCAGTGCTGTGTCACGAGATGCAAAGCAAAACGCTCAAGTTAGGCTATAAAGGAAAACACAGCTCATGCATCCTGATGAAAATTATCTTCCCCTCTCTCCTAGAAATAGGCTCTACATAGCAAAAATAAAAGCATCTGTACAGATTTATATTTTTGACTTTACTAGTAAAACATTCTTCATGTGGTAAAATGGCTGATGATTTGTCTTCAGATTTTGTCTCAATTTTTATCATATGAAAGAAAAAAAATACTTAGCCAGCTTGAATAAACTCTTCTATCTTTCCTTAAAGGATAAATTTTTGCCAGAGTCCCTTAACGTTTTTCCTTTAGAGAAATATTTGGTAAGATTGCTCTGTTGCCCTTTTAATTTCCTTGTACCTTTTTCTGAACGGCTGTGTTGCCCCTAAGTAACACATTAATTAAATTAGGATAAAAACTATGTTTCAGTGCAGAAGAAGAGTTGGGCATGTTTGTTTGTTCTATGAAGGAATTTTCTTTTTTGCTTTTTATCCTATAAGGCCCTTCTAAAGTGCAACGCTGACTGAAATCTCTGCAAACAACACTTTGCATGCTCAGGCCTGATGTTTTCATGCTGTTGAAATCAATAGATGCGTTTGAAAAGGAGGAGAAAGGAGTTTCTTTGCTTTGAAAGTCTCTTTTGCAGAGACTGGTATTGTGGGGTTAAAGTGTCTCTCTGTCTCACAGCATCAGCTGAAGTCAATGTTAATAGTATATTCATGTACTCAGAGACTGGCTTTTAGAATTTTATACATAACTCAGATTATTTTCAGTTTCTGAATCTTATTTTAATGTTATATAACAGCCTCTTGCTACAAATAAAGGCTATGTCCATGCGTTGTAGACAAGAAACCTAATCTTGGGGGCAAGCAGCCTCAGAAAATAACACTCCTTTGTGATTGCTTTTGTCATGTGCTTACAGGAGCAGTGTGAAATTTTCAAAGTGATTAATATTATATGTGGAATCCCAATGAAAAATATGATAGACTTTGCCTCTGATCGAAGTGTTACAAAGGTAAATAACTGAAAATAGTGCTGTTTGTTGAGAAAGGTGTTTCCTAGCCTTAGAGGTTCCCTAGGTTTCCTCAACTGGTACCAAATCCATCCCTGGAACAATATAATGCACTAGAAGTTTTTGGATAGTGCTTTTTGGTTTAGTATTAAGTAATTCAGGGAAGAATTTGGAGTAATGTTGAGTAATAATAATATTGATCAAATGAATTACTGGACCTACAGAAAGTCTTCTGATCAGTACATAACTAAAATAAGACTCAAAAACATTTATGTATTACAACCCATTTGTGGACTCTTGTTCCTTAAGGAAAGGGGTTATTTTGGCTAAAAGTTCATGTAATACTTTCAGTTGTTTCTGCTTTTAAATAGTCATTATATTTCCATGTGTAATTTAAATAAGTAACTACTGTTTTCTTGTTCAGGTTATTAGGTTTCTTTCTTCCATTATCAGAACATGCTAGGTTTATGGCATGATATGCAACAGCAAAAGCAAAATGTGTTTTTATATCAGAATTTGTCCTTTGCGACAAAATTTGATGGAAAATGTTTGAGATTTTGAAACACTTTATTTCCTGTTTCCACATCTCACATGTATCACCATTTAGCTAATTTTGTATGTGATATTTGTATGTTTTGCATTTTTTTCACATAAGTAGAAATGAAGTGGTTGAATCAAGATTATTTTAGAAAATTAGCAATTCAATATTAACATTAAAAGTGAAAGTTCATGTAAAGTTTTGAAACAAAATTAAAAGGTTAGAATTTTTGTTCTGGTTTTTGGAGTTTTTCCTCCTTATTTTAAAACATTTTCAGAAATAAGTGGGAAAGAGGAATGCTCATTGTTGCTGTCTAATTTATTGGAACAAGGTCTACAAGACTGACAAAATTGCTGACATTTCTTATTAAGGATTTTGAAATTGTATCCCTAACTCAGTTCTTAGAACCTTTAAGAAATGTACATTTTCCTGAAGGAAATGAGCAACCTTAATGTGCCATGATAATAAATTCTGCAGGAATTGAACCTGCTAAACCTCCCTGGCAAAAAAGGTTGGCTACCTTTCCCATTGCCTCCCATTTTCAGTGGGAAAAACCCCTAGACTCCAAGCTCTCCAGTTTCAGCTATTTATATTCAGATGAAGAGTAGTTCTTTGCAACTCCTTTATTATCAACCCCTTTCCATCCTGGTCCACTATTTAGTGAACAGGACCAACTACCTGTTGCTTAGGCCAGGAATCCTCACTTTTCATTCCTAACCTCTTCATAATGTGAAACCACTGCTTTGAAACCCATGCTTATTTCACTCCATCAGTCTTAGTGTGATCTCTGCTTTTCCAAAATCAAGTAAATCCTGAAAGCTCAAGGGTTAAAAAAAGATACCTTCTTACTCTAAGACCCCTGTGTTCCTCCTCCTAGTATCTGATATCTTGTGATCACAGAAAATCTCTTGCCTACAACTCTATGAATAATCTTGCTTTGGGAGGATGCATGGAGGTGTTTCCAATGCTCCCTACCTATATGAAGAAACTGCACCTTTATGGAGTATCTACAGGAATAACTATGACTATGCCCCACTTTCCTGAGTCTCTCCTTCACTTAGTCTCTGCTGTGCTGCTCACAGTATCTTTGCTGTTGGGCTGATGGCACCCAAGGGTTCCACAGCTCCTAGAGGTCCATCCAGTCCATTCTGGGCTCTCCTGAGTCTCTGTATACATGATACAGGGAGTGTTATGGGGTTTATTTCTTATATGGATGTCACCTATGTCTGAGCTGCAATGAGAAGTGGCACCGAGGGCATTTTAAATCTGGTTGGGTACCTGACAGCCCAGCAATTGGCACTGTGGGAATGGTACAGGTTGCAGCAGGCCACCCAGGATGCTAGGATTTTTTCAAGGATTCATTTGGCTTGGTCTGTTAGGTCTGTAGGTCATTGTCTTAACTGGGCCCACTAGACATATCAGGAAAGTTGTATTACTCTTCACATACTCCGCAAAATACCATTCTAAGTATGTAGACACTTGGCTTCATCCAAGTATGCCTGGTGAATCATAGACTGTATTATGAAATTTTTTGGAAGAACTGTCTGATTGCCAGGAATGAGACACTTCTCTGTCCCCAGTCTTTTAGGGAAGGAAAAGAGCAAAAAGATGGGAAAGCATCTGGAATTACATATGAAGTCTTTTTGTTTATTGAAGCAAAAATGCCCCAGGCACAAACTTTATTTTTTGGAATTACAACTTGATTCTCAGTTATCAGACTGTGGAAAGCGTCTTCCAAATGCTCTGAAATTGTATTCTGCATTTTGGAAAATACCTAGAGTGATTAGTGAATATCCCAGAAACAACAGGCAAACATTCTCCAAAGCATCATATTTTCAATTTTTCCATTATTTTTAGCAGCCTCCAATATTTTATTTTAAAAACCTTAAGACAAAAATCTCTTCTTGCATAATACTAATGGTAATTACATCATGAAAATAGAAAGCAACTTGACCTGACATAGTTTCCATTTCTGTTATAAATATAGCTTTCCTCATGTAAATCTATTTGCATTTGCTTTATTAAGTCTGTAGAAAGTTGCTCCTGCAAAGTCTGAGGGCATGAATGCAAGTATCCTGTCTCCAGAGAGCAGCTGAAAACCCCACCTGTTCAGGCAAGCACTGAAGGAAGATGACAGATTTCAGTGTGACTGGTTTGTGCAGATGCCCTCACGTATTTATCCATTCATAGCCTACGCTCTGTCTTTTCCTGCCACGCAGCCAGGATCGGAGGGAGGTTGAGCCTTTTCTGCCCTATTAACTTTGGCATGTTTGCTTTGCTTTTATCTCCCAGTCTCCTCTCCCCAGTAGCAACTGCCTTGCCCTCAGTCCAGAGGATGGCCCCATGACTCCTTTGTTTAACTGCTGTTATAAGCTGCTGCACAAATTGCTTGGCAGAGGGTGATTTGTAGTGACAAGACTTGAACCTTATCCCTGGAGATTCACCAGATACCTCTGCAATGCTCTGCATCTCTCAGGACAGGGAATAGGAAGCCCAGCTCCCACTTCCAAGCCTGATCTTGCATCATTCCAGCTATTGCATAACAGCTTAGCTGAGATGCAATGGCATGTCCTCCTTCTCTCTGTTCCATTAATGTGGCTCTGCTTGCTCACAGGAGGTGAGTGGATCCCTCTTTCCCGTTATTTATGGATCACTTATCCTTTAAGAATTACTTACACAGTGACTTACACACATCCTTTAAGAATTATAGTGATAGATCAATCAGATCAGCAAAAAGGATAAATATTTTAAAATCTTTTCAGAAGAAGTGGGTAATTTTTAAAAGAAGAATCGATGGGGTAAAAATTGTTCTTGTGCATACCCTAAAGTGTCATGGTTTAACTCACAGTTTACAAACATTGAGAAAATGGCAGAGGATTAGTTTGGAAGACCATTTAACTTGTGTCTACTTTTCTTTGCTTTCAAATTTCATGTTTTGTTTCTCTTCATCTCTCATTTTTTTACTGAACCTGTGATACGTATCAATTTTCTGTTGCGGACCGGTTGCTGTTCCCTAGCTTTGCCTGATTTTCACCTCACATTTTGAAATCTGATGAAGATCGCATGATCTATTTTAGTCCTTTAACACTTGCGAATTTTCTTTTAGTGATGATCTTGCTTTTATGTTTGTAAATTGTATCCGATACCTCTTCTTCCTGCTACAACTAAACAAGCACCCTTCTCTTACCCACCATGCCTTAGGGTCCCATAATCTCGGAGCTGATGTCTCCTTAGCCTCTCAAGCCTTTAAACAAGAACAAAAAAAAATTATAGACCTCCTCTCCTTGTTCATCTTTCTGCTGCAGAAATATTTAAATACCAGGCAGAGAGATGCGAGTGTGTGGAGTTACATGGCAGTTTTTGGCCCATAGGTTGCAACATTACCAAGTGTCTTTTCTACTGCCCTGAGGGTGGGTTTGCAACACTTAAAGGTGGCTATGGGAAGAAGCTGACGGAAGTTCTGTAGCTGAATTTGGGATAAGGAGTCACCATGGGCAATACCCCATTATTGTTCATGACAAAGTCCCAGAGATTGATCCAGTTTGTCCTAGTGGCCATGAGGTTACTTCCAAGTAAATGAATAAATGAACGTAAATTCTTTTACATCCCTGGATTAACCTCCTGATATTTTGCTGCTCTGATTATTTTGGTGCTAAGATACAATGGATATTTAGGAAAGTTGAAGGTGTTGGTAATTTTCCTACCTTGTGATCTTGAAGTATGGGCAGAGCCGTCTTGGTGATAAGATGGGTGACAAAAAGGGGTGTCTTCATATTTTCTGTCTCCTTCATTTCAGCCTTCAGGAAAAGATTTTTGGCTCTGACTTATCCAGGGAATGGCCTACAGTTTCGCAAGTCAGCTTTATGTTATCAGAGCTCATGGCAAGCTAATGGCCTCAGGACTAAAAGCCCAATAGAAAAAAAAAACACCAATGGTTTTGTGTTAAGAGGCTCTCCTATAGACTTGAATGCTTTCTTTATACTTATAAGAATATGTGCAAATTTTAAGAATTATGAGTGGACTTTGAGACTAAAGTAATTCAATTTACTTTGAAAAACATAGCTAGGGTTCCTGTATGCTTCGCTGGAGAAACTGAGCACCCAGCCAAGTAACAAACTAATTGATGTATGTCTGGAGAAAGAAAGTCTGGTCTTGGACATGACTAGTATTTTGATACATATACTGCATCAGTGTATTGGTTATTTATATTGCAGGAGTTTAGATGACCCACCAAAAAAATCATTGCCTTAAAACACACAAAACTGAACAGTTACAGCCTCAAGAAAAAAAAAAAGATTATTTTTTGTACAACTTCTGATTCTCTGATAAATTTGGAATACTGAAAAATTTTTGGTACAATGAATATATTGTTCCATATGTGTTGTGCACATATTTTCTTTAGCACCCAGGACTTTAAGGATGTCACATTCACTATATTTTTAAAATGCATGTAAAATGTCTGCCAAAAAAAGTTGGAAGAAATTTTTCTTTGTGTATTAAAAGTGTCACAAAATCACCAGCACAAAAGCACAGATGTTCTGTGGCTGACACACAGGCTTGGGAGTGCTTGTTTCTGCATCAAGATATTGTCTAACTAGATAAAACAGCTAAACATTTTTTTTTCTGTCTGAGATCTAAAGAGATGAATGACAGGTCTTATAATAATGGTAAATATGCTTGGGGCAATGCAGAGGCCAAAGAACATGACCCTGCATTTGTAGAACACTGTTTTCTGGGAGAATCTTAAGAATTTTTAGTAGACTCAAACATGCATGGGAACATTTGGGATGGTCTCAGTTTTTTCTTTTTTTATCTCTTTGGAATAACTTATAAATATTTAAGAATGCCCCTGCGACATGTCTGGTCCTGTGTGAAAAAACTTAAAGGAATATATTTTGGAATTGTATTATCCCAAGTGTTTATAAGGACCAGGTTAAGGTTATAAGGTTAGAAATTCCCCCAAAAGCATTCATTTACAGCAGTGCTGGAATTCTTATATGTGACTAACAAGGAAAATCCTGTTTTACAGGTAGAAGATAATCTGCATGTCTCAGAGAATTAAATAGGTGGGATAAAATGACCAAAAGAATTACAGAATTATTTACGTAGGAAAACACTTCAAGATTGTAGAACGAATAGCCCAGCACTGCCAAGTCCACCATTAAACCATGTCCCTAGGTGCCACCTCCTACATTTTTTTTAAACACCTGCAGGCGTGGTGACTCTACAACTTCCTTGTGCAGACTGTTCTAATGCTTAATGACTCTTTCTGTGAAGAATTTTTTTTCTAATATCCAACCTAAGCATACCCTAGTGCAGCTTGAAGCTGTTTTTTCTTGTCCTATTGCTTGTTGAAGAGAGAAACCTCGCTGAAAGCTCCTTTCAGGTAGCTGTAGAGAGCGATAAGGTATACCCTGAGCCTCCTTTTGTCCAGGCTAAACAACCCCAGCTTCCTCAGATCCTCCTCATAAGACTTGGGCTCTAGAGGCTGTCTCCATTGCCCTTCTCTGGATGTGCTCCTGCTCCTTAATGCCCTTCTTGTAGTGAAGGGCCCAGAACTGGACACAGCCTTCGAGGTTTGGCCTCACCAGTTCCATCTACAGGAAGAGCAATCACTGCCCTGGTCCTGCTGGACACACCATTTCTGATACAGGCCAGGATACTATTGGTGGTCTTGGTGACTTGGGAAAATGCTGCTCATGCTCAGCTGCTGTCAGCCAGCACTCCCAGATAATTTTTTGCAGGGCCATTTTCCAGCCACTCTGCCTCAAGCCTGTAGTGTTTGTTGCATGGGACTGTTGTGTCCCAGGGCAGGACCCTTA
Source organism: Motacilla alba alba (assembly GCF_015832195.1). Taxonomy (NCBI): domain Eukaryota; kingdom Metazoa; phylum Chordata; class Aves; order Passeriformes; family Motacillidae; genus Motacilla; species Motacilla alba. The sequence continues at coordinate 45,519,044 of NC_052019.1, read as the reverse complement.
TTTAACCCTTCATCTTGAACCTCATCCAAATGGCTTTGGACAATGGATACAACCTGTCCAGATCCCTCTGCAGAGCTTTCCTACCCTCCAGCAGATTGACACTCTCATCCAAATAAGTGTAATCTGTGAACTGACTGGTGGTGTACTTGATCCCCTTGTTCCAATCATTGATAAATATTTTAAACAGGGCTGACTCCAATGATGAGCCCTGGGGAACCTCACTAGTGATTATCTGCCAGCTGGAGGTAAATCCATTCACCAACACCCACTGGACCCTGCACCCAGCCAGTTTTTTCACCCAGTGAACAGTGCACCTGATCAAGCCATGACCATCCAGTTTCTCCAGGAGAATGTTGTGGGAATCTGTCACAAAGGCTTTAGTAAAGTTCAGTAAACAACATCTTTGTCTCCCCCCCGTACTAGACAAGACTGCTACTAAAGATAGGAAGTGATTTGGTGAGAATTTCCACCAGCTCCCTCAACACCCTTGAGTGGATCCTATCAGCTCCATAGGCTTGAGTGTATCTAAGATGTGTATCAGGTTTCTGACCTTTCCTCCTTTGGACTAGGAGGTCTTCATTCTGCTCTATGTCTTCCAGCTCAGGGGTCTGGGTACCCACAGAACAAGTGTTACTTATTTAATTAAAGACTGAGGCAAATAAGATATGAAGTACCTCAGCCTTTTTCTCAGGCTTGGTCACTCCTAATCCAGTAAAGGATGGAGGTTCTTAAGCTCTATTTTTTGTTGCTGATGTATCTATAAAAACACTTTTTATTTTCTTTTATGGCAATAGCCACAGTAATAAAGAACAATAGGAGCTGTCTTGTAGGGCAGATTGAAGTTTCAGTGCAGAACTAAGTGGCGCAGCAGGAAAAGAGCACTGAGGCACACACATGTGTGATGAAGAAAGTGAATATAAATGAGGTGGCACTGACACTTCTCACTGAAGGTATGTTAGTGTTTAAATGGCTCCTGCAGCCTCCTTGAATGTTTGGAGCAGAGCGGTGTCTGCACCAGCAGACTTAAAGCTGAGCTGCAGTTTAACACAAGCAAGCTGTCAGCTACTTATTTACATCATCAATGCTCATACAAATACACCAAAATGACCAAATTGGTCAGTGTCTGAAAAGTATCGTGTAGAGGGATTTATCAATCACAAGGAGATAGGATTGAGCCCGCAGTAATCAGATTGTTTGATGTGCTGCCTAATGATGTTATAAATTTGGTTATTGGAAAGGGGACTCACCAATAAGATTGTGTTCACACATGAACTGGAGTGAATTCAATTGCATGCAGCATAGGGAAAAACACTATGAAAGCATGAGATTGTTGGGGTTTTTTATTAGATGCCTTTCTAGCTTAATTTTGAAATTCTAAAGAACCTCTAGATCTTCTTGAAAAATAATTTTTTTCACCATTTGACCTTTATTTCCAGCTATTTACTTACAATAATTATAGAATAGCCCTGATAATTCCACTTAATAGTATTCTCTGACCCCCAAGTAAATCTTTCTAATCATATGCAAGTCCTTAAGGGCTTATTTTACAACACACTCATACATATGGATATCTCCATATTGTCTTAAGGGTCACAGAAATCAACTGAATTCCTTCTACTGAACATCAGCTGAAAGCTTAGAATACTCAAGTGGGCTAGATTGTCTCATTGTAGTTCCTACAAAATACTACAGGAATGTAATAAAATATAGGCATAGTATGGAATTATTTTGGGGAGTACCAATTTCCAAAATTTGTGACTGGAATAATTAGGTGAGGTTTTTTTCTTTGGGTGCTTGGGTGAAGGATTTTTTTGTTTTGGTGGGGTTTTTTTGTTTGTTTGTTTGTTTTTTGGTTGGGTGGTTTTTTATTTTAAACCTGGCATGCTATTTCATTTTCATATTGCTGAAAATATATTTGTAATTTTGGAATGAATTGAAAAAGCATTCATTCTTTTATACTTTCAGGTGAATCTTTTGTTTAAGTGTATACATCTTGACAAATGTTTTAGCTTCTGAGGTAATGCACTCATTCATCCACTTCTATTTATTAGTGTAGCACTTGAACCCTTTAGTCATAATATCATGACACCTAGTGTCCCTTTTTGTATTTTATATGGGCAAGGCAGTGCTATAATCTCACACATTTGGGCAGCTTTAGGTCTGTCTTGTTTTGGTCTTGTCCATAAATGAGCCCTACAGCAGAGATGGTCATCCAACATGCATGGCATTTATCTTTTTCAAAGACTTCAGCACTTGTCTCCTTGTTTGTAAGGAATAACAGGCCATAAAAAGCAGGGAAAGCAAAAGGAAAATACACAGTTTCCTTTACTCAAAGCTTTTGTAATCCCCCTTAAAAGCCACCAGCCCTGATTGCTCCATCCTGTGCCAAGGGAGCAATGGAACTGCAGAATGCTGCTCTGTCTGCTGTGAATGGAGACATGGTCCCTCAGTAAGGGAGGGTCAATGTGTGTCCCAAGGGGCCAAGCGTCTGCCAGTGTCCTGTAAAGGAGTAGGCTGTCTACAATGACAAAGTGATGGCTTGCAACACCTGAGGACAAACTAGATGGGTTCCAGGCCTGGTGACAATTATCATGTCCACTCCCTTTCACAATGAAACTTGTAGGCTGAGGAGTAGGACAGAGAGTACTTTCCAAAAGCCCAAATGCTGGCTATACTTCAGTTGAATAGATTACACATGTCAGTTGAAATCTTGTGTTTGAATATTTCTACTTAACTTTTTTCAGGTTGTTTGGTGTGAATTGCATGTTGTGTTAAGTCCAGCATTTTTTCACGCTACTTTGTGTCTCATTAATTTTTATTTCTCAGTAGCAGAGAGAAGGAAGGTGGGAACTGTTTGCAGGATCTGGTGATGGTGGTAATGTTTGTTTTTAGTTGGCACACAGGTGCTATTGCTGAACATATTTCCAGACCTTAAGCTGACTGTTTAATCAGCTCAGACTTTTTGGGTAAACAATGGACTGGAGTCGCTTGACACTAGTACTGCTATTGTATTTTCTTACTCCAAGAACTGTCAGATTGGACTGGACTCAGCAATGTTTGCTGTTGGAGTTCCCAGTGTTTGTTTAAAAAAGGAATATTCTGAGAGCGCAAGAGGTCTGTTATCATTTTCATCTGCATACATAACTTTCAATGACTGTAATGGGAAATACAGAGAGGGAACAGATTGCCTAAGAATGTCTGTCTTTAAAGCAATTAGTTTGATAAATGACCTGACTTGACTGGTCAGAAAGACAACAGAAGAGAGACTTATCTATGAAGAGGTACCAAACCACAGTGACCATTCAGGACTCCTCTGCATTGAAAAACATGTAAAGCTTTTTGTCTCTATAGTGCTTTATTTTTTCTGGTACTGAGCTATGTATTGAAGGCTTTGAAGCAGTTGCTGTTATCCTCTGTTTTTAAAGCTAAGGGAAATGGAGGCAGGAAGCTTCAGGGGTTCTCCAGATAGAGAAGTCGTAAGGTCTTATCTGAGGGATTTTTGGGGGTTCTTCATTCAGTCACTGTTGGACAATTGGTTGCTGGGCTGAGTGGGGTGAGCAGCACCCCAAGTTACGTATAGGTTATGCAGATGCAACAAGTTCTGAGAGCATTCAACTCAGATATCCTTCAGCTACTGTGGCCGAAGTCCACGGTGTGATGCAAATGTCACATCAGATGACTCTGTCACTATCAGCTGTTGCTTTCATAGAAAACTATTGAAAATTAGTGCTTTTAATGAGATTTTCCACAAATAGGTCTGTGTTATCTGCTGCACAAAACTTAAAGGAATGTTGGGAATGAAGTCCTGTTTTCTGGTTTTCCCCCACTGGTTTCTCAAGAGGTCTTCAGATGCTCAGGAAAGACAAGTACTGTAAACAGTTAAGCATATAAATGACAACACACACTTTAGTTTTTAACATCAATAAATAATTAAAAAGATATTTTAGTTTACTTTTTCATATTGTCAAGCTTTCTACCAACAAAGTAGGTTTTTTTTTTTTTTTTTTTTTTTTTTTTTTTTTTTTTTTTTTTTTTTTTCCTTTCCTGACTGTGAAAGAACAGCTGGTTGTGTGAGATTGGTGCAATTCTTTGGTGAAATATTTTTCCATTGATGTATGGTGTTTAATAAAGAGTTGTTTTTCAGCAAAAAAGTGCTCATCCCCTTAGAATTTTTCAGAGAAAAAACACCAAATGCACAAATCTGTAACCATGGTTCTTAAAATAGAAAGTTCAGCTTAATTTCAGCATTTTTATATTATAGCCTCAGATTTCAAAATAAAAGTGTAGGAAAAAAACAGTTTGAAAATTTTAAGTTGCTGGGAAATTATTTTCAATATGTTTTCCTTTCTATTTGGGACAAATTCCAGGATGTTCAGGTTTTCTCTGGAGGATAAATAAAACTAGTAGAGGATGGTTTTATCTTGAACATTCAAGTTTGTATTCAAGAATATGCTTGCTTTATACAAAATTACTGAGTAATTGCTACAGGTCTGTATGCAGCTCTTGCTTTTGTGAGCCTCTAAGAATATCTCTACTTCAATTTGAGTCAGTGATAAGAGTTCTGAAGTATGGTATTTGTCATTTAAAAACACAGGGAAATGCAAGGAGAAGAGAGGTGTAGTTTCCCATGAAATGCAGGAGGACCCATAGTGTTGGGTAGTAAGCTTAATATTACATTTTTTAAAAACCAGATTCTCACTTCTTATCCCTATTCTTCTTTTACCCCTTCCTCTATGCTATGGCACCACTTAGATGATGCTTTCAAGCAATTCCAGCAAGAAATGCAAATATATTAATACATTGAAAAAGGATTTTACAAGAGGGATTTTGGTTCCTGAGTTCCTCACTTATCTCTTGAACGTCACTTATTTTAGATCTTCCTCTTTGGTTTTGCCTGTTCTAAATTTAGCCCATGGTAACCTCTTACAATTAGAGAAACCTGAGTGGTAGATTGTAGCGTTCCAGGAGTTGCAAAAATCTGTTCATCAGGATCTCATGACATAAGAAGGTGTTTACAGTATTGTGAGTTTAGGTGCAAAATCTTTGTCTGCCAAACGAGATGGGGACTCACGCATTGCAGATTTTGTGTATTTGTGTCAAAAATGTGTAAATGAACACAAATTTCTTTCCAAAAGAATTATGGCTCATCCAAGGCTCAATGCTCTCTCTATGTTTCTTACTGAATCAACTTACTGCCATGGCATTTCCTTACTGGATTTGCATTTGCAAGCTGAGACATGATTTCAAACTGAAAACCACATCTATGTGACTATGTGACAAGTTATTTTGCTTCTACCTGTGACACCACAGATCAAGACCTGGGTGGTTTTTTTTTTTTTCTTTTTTTTTTTTTTTTTTTTTCTTTTTTTTTGAAAGAGGAGAGAAATACTCATTAGTAGAGATCCAGTACAACTTTATATCCAACAATCTAAGATTTTTTTCTCTCGCTCATGATGCTTGACCTTCTGTGGACAGTCTAGTTATTTGTTTTTCTTTAGTTTGGGCCTTACCTCCTTTTGGCTTGTTGTTTGTTTTTTCTTCTCAGCAAGACTGTTCATTAAGTTGTAACTAAAATCATGAAATGCATGTCTAGATCCCCAAACCTCTTTACATCTGGAGTGTATTCAACTTCTTTTTTTTTCTTTTTAAATAAGCTTATCTCCGGTCATCAACGTGATGTCTATTTATGGGTACAGGCTGGCTCCTTTCTGAATCAATATGAGTTTTGCTATTGTCTCCAGTGGAAGTTAGGGTTGTGCACTTGAACATAAAAGTTTGATGGAGTCTTTAATTAAGTTTGTGAAAATCATTAGAGGATGATAACCTTTCATCCCTCCTGACCTCTGCTGGATTTTGAACTGGCTACCTAAAGGTTAAAAATTCTGTATTCCTTTTGCAATGCTTTGATCCGGGAAGCCCATTTTATTTTCAAATCCTTTAAATTTCCCGTTTTCTGGCTTCATTTTAAATGGTGGTGGGTAGTTCTTCTGCTTTAATTTCCTGCTCGTCATTCTCCCCCATTCATCCCCTCTAAACAAGGTTGCTTGTGAGATTCAGTCTGGTTATTAGGCAGCCTTGCTGTAGCACTCCCTTTGAGGCTTTGTCTTCTCTAGGGTAGACAAGAAGTCTTGGATAATGCAGTTTTGTGTGTTGAGAAACACTTGAATAAATCCCATACCTTGGGCTTTAGCACAGTTTGGAATCTGGTAAAAACATTCATTCAGAAATTAGGAAAATGGGAGTTAAACTGACTTGAGGTGAAGGCAAGGAAATGTGAGTTAAGCCTTTCTGCCATTTAAAAAGTTTCTCCCAAATCTTGCGAAAAAAGTTGATTGATACTTCAGCAATTCTCAATCCTGCTATGCAATCTATACCCTGATATCAAGGTGTCTGCCTCTGTTTTGCACATCAGAGATTAGGTCTGAGGTTTGATTATTCTGAAATGAGGGACAAATTTCTCATTTCTTTCCACAGATTTAGGAAAGGAGGCTTTCTGATCCACACAGTTGAGCTGCATGTTCTGGGATAAAAGCCTTCTTGTTAGATTGCAAGGGTTAAAAAAAAAAAAGAACCCTGCTTTCAATCTTAGCTGCAAAACTTTTTGGGGTCAAACTTGCTTTATTTACTTTGAATTCCAGATTAAGATGGAAAACTGCAGTGAAAGGTTCTCAGTCTCTCCAGGATTCCCACCTGCTTTTAGTCTGGATTAAAGTTTGGGTAAATTGTTAATTTTCCTGCATGGTTTTGCTTATCCTATTGTAGAACCAGAACAACTTATATTGGATCAGCAGATTTTCACTGATTTCTAGCCTTAAAGTGTCCTAAACCCAAACCCCAGATGCTAAAGCTAGCAAAGTCTCAAAAGCTTGAGCACACATTTGGATTCAAAGCCAAATGTTGTGACTTGTATTAATTTTAAAATATACTAGCTAAGCCTATCCTTCCTTCTCCAACATTCCCTAATTTCATTAGGAAAAACACCTACTTAAACTTGAAAAACTAAAATTAATTAAATGTTATGACTCTTTTTTTCCTTCTTCTCTGCTGTGTGTTGATTCTTTGCTGTGTTGATTTATTGAAAATGAAGTGCTCTTTTTCTAGTTTTCTGTCCTTACAACTGCAAAATCCTGTCTGATATTTGTTAACAAATTGATTGCTCCATTAACAGTTTTAAGCTCTGAGTTTGACTCTTAAGTGTCCAAGTAAATCCTAGAAGGCAAGGCTGACTCCATTTATCTATCATTGATCTTTTAACATGTTCAATCACCATTATAGTGAAATACAAGGGGTTGTGGTAATCATCGGTAAGCCACCAGTTCTAATGACTTTTCTAGCCATGAAAGATTCTTATATCTTTTAAATATCTTATTGCTACTACAATGCTGCTTTCTTTAACCTTTCCACTAATTGCTTCTAAAATCTTGAAGGCAGTTGTTGAGATGAGTCCTCCTTTATTGCGGTAAAGGTAGCCTTCTTCTGGTGACTACAGCAGTCTGCTGGAGCTACGAATGGTAGCAATTCAGTTTCTTGGCTATAGATTGAGAAGCTAAAGGGTAATGATTCTACAGCTGGTAAAAAAAATGGAAATTCTGGTAAATAATTTTTATCTTAATTTTTTAAATTAAAAAGAAGAAAAAAAATTGAAAAAATATTTATAAACATAAAGAAATGCTTGTTCTTTGCATAGTGATTTTTGCAAACCATTAACCTGAATCAACTATTTGCATGTTAAACTAAAGCTTAAGAGAAGATGTAAGTATTCCAGATATTATTTGCTCTTCAATAGGAAGCATTGAAGGGGTGTGATTGTTTTTCTTTTTCCTTGTTTTGCTTTTCTTTTAGTAGCCAACCAAATCTAATGAACTCCAGCATTGTCTGAAGTCATTGAACTTTCATTAGTGCAAGTAAACTGTCTCATTCAATGCAATAGGAAATCCTGTACACAAGTGTAGCCAAGTTTCACTCCTTAATCAGACTTAAACAGGACACCAAAGGCAGTTATCTTACATCCCAGAAAAACACAGAATGGGATGGGTGGGATTTCTTTGAAGTATCACAGTATCTACTTCTTCAGTTAGTCACATTCCCATTAATAACATTGCTTGAACAAAACCAAGGCTAGGTGATTTATATAGTGGAATGCTGCTTAGCCTGTCTCAGGTTCAGTAAATGTTTCACTGCACCGTAAAGTTACTGTGACAGCACCCTGTAGCACTTTTTAAGTACAATTTTGCATGCTGCTGCTATGTGAAGGCAGGGTGCTTACTGTTAATAAAGGTGAGGGAACTGACACAGGAAAATCCCTCTTAAATTATTTACCAAAATGTTCCATTTGGTTTAATTGCCTTTCAAGAGTTGCTACTCAGACTAAAGTCTGTTTTAATGGTAACACCCCCAAAAGCATTTTATAGCAAAAGACAGTGTTAGGGATTTAAAATGCTATTTTATCATTTTTCTTTAGATCTAATCAGTAAATAACAAATTGACATAAGAGGCAAAGGAGCCATCTTTGATTCTAAATGGATGATTAGAAATTAACACTAGATCTTAAAAATTCTAGGTGTAAGCATGGCAGTTTTAGAACTTGCATAAGGAAGAAGAAACAATTAGGAGAAATAAGAAACATTTGCATCTTTTCACTTAGCAGCTTAATTTCTGCATGTTTGTTTGCACCCCATCTAATTTCTGAAGGTTTTGCAGGCTGTCACTTGATACATTTATCAATTCTGACCAGAGTTGCTAATGTTTTCTTAACTGAATTTTTAAAGGTCTCTAGTCAGTCAACAGCTCTGCCTCAAACAAACCCTCTCAAGTTTGGATTTCTTGCAATTTACAGGTGCAATACAGGCAACTTCAAAAGCCTAGAGATTTCTTTTGTTTGACAGACTTCACAATATTGGAGGAGAGTCACAGAAAATCCCCTTTATATAATATCAGACATAATTCATGGAAGAATCAAGCCAATAAACCTGCCATAGGAAGACAGGTAGCTTCTCTGCTGTGTTCCATCCCCTTCTGCATTGACCTGGGAGAACACGAGTGATTAGTTTTGTGAACATAAACTTACACAGTTGATATCATTTTGGGACATAACTCATTGCTGGTACACAAGCCCTTTGTTTTGAGGCAAATAAAAGTGTGATATTGAAAAATATACAAGTTAGAGGATTTATACAACTACTGCCCTTTTGAACCTACTGCTTTACAGGAAAGAATAAGGCTCAACCCAAATTGTGCTTCAGTCTCTGCACTATATGTCCAGTATCTGCTAATGTCTGCTGAGGGCTGGTTCATTCCTGTTTTCATATGTACCTCTCCTACCCTAAAAATGCAGGATTTCTCAAGCACATTGCTAGCTAGGGACTCAGCTGCAGCCTTTCCCCATGGACTTGAGATTTTATGGTTTTGTAATTTCTAGGGGGGAGGAAATAAATTTTGCACCTTTTTTTTTTTTGTCATATTGCACAAAATAGAACTATTTTAAGCCAATAAATTGAACACAGGTATTACAAAATTGTCCCTTGTAAAATTGGGTGATAGGTCAGGGGGTTCAGTCAAACTTGTTGAAGTTTCTCAATGTTTTGATGTATCTAACAAAATCCTATACATTGTATAAAGCTGGAAAGGTATCACAGAAACCAGTGATAGTAAGGAAATAAAACAATAGTAACTGAAGTGCAAATTTAAACAGGTGATGAAGCTAGTATGAAATACTTAAATATACAGTGTACTGCATCGCTTATGAGTACTATAGGGGAAGAAGTATTATAGCCATCTGTGCCTTTAAAAATCAGGTAAATGGGATCTTTCACCATGCTGAGTGGCCAGAAAAGAGGAGCAAAATGGTAATGCATGTGGAGTTCAAGTCCTACCAAAAGGCGCTGGGGTTAAACTTTGGGTATACTGCCCACTGTTTAACTATGAACTACTCAAAAGAAAGATACAGAAGTTTAAAATAACAGCATGCAGGTTTCTTCATAGAATTTAAAGAATGAAAAACACTTGAAAAAATATCAGCAGGCAGGGGCAGGAAGAACAAACGGTAACCAAATTGGTTCCTGTGACAAACCATAACATTTACTTTAAAGCATCAGCGTGCTAGTCAGTAAAAGTCAAGCTACTACTCTTTTAATAGATACCAGGCCTTCTTAAACTCACTGGTCTGCAAGTATTACCCAGGTCAAGAGCAGGTCAAAAAGTGAAAACCCATGTGAAAGTAAACTTCAAATATCTGCTTTTGAAGAGTTATAGCAGAATGTCTCTGCTATAGTAAATATATTTCCTCTGTTTATATGGTATTATACAGTACACTGAACTTACAAAACTGATCCTTTCTGCATTGTTTGTTCACTTAAGAATTAAGAATCTCCCTCATTAGAGTTTTGTATAAGCCAAATTTATTTTACTCTTAAGGTTGTGTGGATTTAATTTTAATTGTCATGGCATTTGACTAGATTTTTTTTTACAGACAATATCACCATTACTTACTGTAACTTCCACTCCATTTACCAGACCACATCTCTCAATTAAGGACCTCTTTTTTAACTATGTGTATACAAGTGTACTTAGGATTTCTAGCCATGCTGCCTGATGATAATACAACATCAAGATCCAGGGAGCTGAAAATAAAATCCTGGACTTAATTCCAAAATTTCAGACAATACTGCAGTGATACAAGGTATATTTTAAAAGTCCCTGTTCCCTATTTTACATCACTGGAATACCAAATGTTTTGTTTTGGTGTGTTTGATTTTTTGTTTTCCTTAAAGATTTAAAAATATCAGTGTTGTACGTTGGCATTTTCAATTTGTGGTCTGATTCCTATTTAGAATTGATGTCTTCTTTGAGCTCCACAGAGTGAGGAGAATGTGACTCCCTGTTTTGAATTTATTTGCCTAGTAGAATGCATATTAATTTGGTCTGCAATACACTTGCTTCAGCTTTCGCTGGAGTGAAAGGTCATAGTCTGAAGCTGGTTTTCATTTTGTTTTATATGTGTTAATGTAATACCTTATGAATTACCCTGGATTTTTTTTCTGACAGCTAAAAAGCATAATCATTTTTCCTTCCAGGAGGACTGAAAGAAAGGCAATAATTCCTATTTGGGAGATGATTTAAATTGTTTTCCCTCATCTTTTATTCCTTCACATATAAGTAGTAAGTGAGATTCTGATTCTGTTTAAGTTGGTGGCAAGGCTCCCATGGATTTCCATTGGGCTGGGATATTGCTAACTGTTAATGTAGTTCTCAGGGCTGTTATGCTTACACATGAGACTTTTGCCAGCTCAATAAAATAGCACAGATCTGAAATGAGCTGAACTGTTGTTTTGCTGTTCCACAAGGGCCCATTCGGCTGTTCTAGGAGCAGAAATCACAATAAAGGGACTTCTTAGTTTTTCAAGGATGATGAGGCTTAAGAGGAGGAAAAATAATGTAAACTCTCTTTCATGCTGTTGTCTTCAAGTTTGATGCAAATTTGTGCTAAACATATTATGCCTGATATGGGACAACAAAATGTGAAATTGCAAGTGATGGGGTAGATACCTGCATTTGAGATTTTTGTTTTTGCTTCTCTTGGTATTCAACTGATGCTATGTTTTGTTTATTGGTCTGGAAGAAGAGGATTGGATGGATATGTAGGGAGGTAGATATTATGTCAGAAAATATATTTTTTTGTCTTGCTTGTTGCTCTTTTTGAAAGCTGTGATGCTTCAGATGTTTAAAATAAGAACCTGTGCACTTGCAAATTAAATTTCCAGAAACTAGAGAGGAAACTGAAGTTTAGACAAAAATTTGGGTCAGGGTAAAAGAACTGTTCTCTGTGTGTAGAAGAATAGGGTAAAAAGCCAGAACCAGACACAAGTGGATGAATCCAGACTGCTGCAGAAGATGCTTCTAATAGAAGTCACAGTTGCCTGCCTTCAGTGCATTTTGGGGAAAAAATCTACCACTAATTTTGCTTCTCCAAAGGCAGATTAGAAGTTCCCTTGTAAATGGTGGGAACTTGATGAAGGAGAATGTCTTTCTTGGGGACAAGTATAATTTGTATAATAAGGTCAATTAGTTTTGCACCTTTTCACTATTGACCTTAATCCCCCTTAAGATGGTTGGCTTTTCTTTTTTTTCCAGTGAAGCTAGATCTTCTTTTTTATGTCTGTATTGCATTCAGTTTTTACCATTTCATTATAGAGAACAAATTTCAAAAATATGTGTAAGATTCATATCAATATGTAAATGCTGCATGTTGGCTTTTCTGAAGGAAAGGGCTAGTAAAATGCTGGCTGGGACTCAGGAAATTGTTTCTTCTCCTTGCTCCATCACAGATTTTAAGTGACCTTAGATACTGTTCAGGTCAGCATTGCAGAACCGAAGTGATACAGGAACTGAAATATCTCAGGTGAAAAGCCCAGCAGTATCCAAAGTGAGAGCTGGAATCTGAGCTCTTGAATCAAGCACCATGTCTCTGCAATCCCTGCTGAGTGGCTGCTGCACCCTGCATGCTTACAGACCCCCCTTGGCAACTTGCTGGGCAGTTGGGCAACCTTAAACTGCCCAAGTGTTTGCACCTATCCAGGAATGCACTTTCACAACAAAGTCAGCAGTGCAGGCTATGCTTGGGTGTGACAAACCCAGTCTTCAGCTGCACAGGGATGCTCAGTGGGCTCTGACACAAGCAGGCTCTATCCAAACTGCAAGGGCAACACCAACTTTCCCTCAAATTTCAGTCAGGAGGAGACAGAGCTGCTGACAGCTGTGTGCAGAGTGATTCCTTGGTGGTCAGAGCCCCTTCTTTCCTCTGTGGAAATGTAGTGATAATTCTTCTTGAATTTAGAGAAAAGTAGTGAAGATAAAGGAAAGTTTATTACAGCATTGAGAGTCATATTGGTCATACAACATTCCAGTAGAGCCCAACATCTAGGTGCCTTTAGACAGCTGATCAGAGTAACCTTTAGAAATCACCTGATTTCAGAGAACACATCAACCAGGTGTGGATAGCAACACAGAAATGAAAACAGATGGAATCACTAATTGTCTGTAAAAGTTGGTAATTTTTAAGTCTCTGTGCACATGTGTGCATGCATATGCTGAGCCAGCTGTACTACCTGTGTTACACTGCAGAGTCCCAAAGCAGGTACCCAAGTACAGCACCATTCCTCATAAAAGACCTCACTCTCTAGTAATGTAGTTGTCTCCTAAAGTTTTTATTTGGGTGGGGTGGGGGGAGTGGGGTTGTGTTTTTTCCCCCTCTTCTTTTTTTTTTTTTCTCCTAGATCTGGGCTTGCTTACACTTCACTGGGGGTAGCAACATGGGTTATATCCCACTAATTAAATAATAGAGGTGTTGGGCTTTTCTGGCTAAAGGATGCTCTCTACTGCTTTGTGTCTCAACCACCAATTAAGCCAGACTTACCTGTTATGGGGCACTTGGTTAGTAGTGCTGTGTCTACCATAAGGATTCCTGCTGGTATGGATCAGCTAGCCACAGGTTGGCCTTCTTCAAAATGCTTTATGCCACTCTGCCCCTCTCTCTGTTTATACACATACATGATTTATGTATCAGTGCTGAACTGGAGACAGTGAGCAGTGAGCTCACATGAATCCATCCAGGTACTTGTTTTTCTTTTCTGCAAAAGACTCTGCTTAAAGAGAACTTCATACACTATCTTTTCAAAATTTTGTCAGTGGTTACAGCTTTAAAAATAGAAACATTTATATAAAGTTACATATTTTAAGGCTATTTATTTTTGGTCCAGATTTCCCAGAGTGACTGTTGGAAGTGAAGATTTGTTTCTCTGAAATATCCCTTTTGCCCATGAAGCTCAAAATTCAAGTGTTCTCTTTATTTTTCTTTCTTTTTTCTCTTCCTACCTGTTTTTCATTCTTACAGCACTAACATTAGTGTAAAATCAGGCAATGAGGAGTGAATTGCATATCCTTTTGCCTATCACCCCACCTCTGTGATCATCTAGTTCATAGATGTTTTCAATTACCTTGCTGTGTGTTTTGCCTTGTGATCTTGCCCAGTCAGTATTTAGACAGTGATGCAATGTATGTACAACCCCTTCAGGTATTTAACAATACCTCTTTGCACTTTGTCAAGCTTCTTCCCTCAAATGTGCCTTGAATACCATTGCAGCAGAGTAGGCAGATTAATTTCAAGAAACTACAATAATAAATTTTAGAAGTCTGTACTTTTGGGTTCACAGTTAAAAAAAAAAAAAAGGCACAAATCTCCCCTTAAAAACAAACAGCTCAAACATAAAAAAACCTCCAATCTAACAAATCTACTTTATAGCTTATAGGTATATTTTACCTAGGCTGGCTAATAGTTTCTGTGTGGAAAATTGGAGTTTGGGCTGTTTGTTTACAGGGATCTAAACATGTGTATTTTTATAACTCCTCTGCTGTCATAATGAATTACCAGCCATAAGCTGTCCTTTGTTGGTTTTCAAGAAAATCAAATGAAACCCAGCAGGAGCTCCCAGAGTGCATTGTCCAAGAGTGTAAAAATGCTGTGTTGATGACAGATCATACTGTTTTTATTAAAGCTAAGAACACTGACTTTACTTTGCTTTTTGACCCTAGTGCTTTACTGTCAAGGTGATTTTATTTCTACAAATTTTCCTTCTGCAGGCCTCATCAACGATTCACCATAAAACATTAGACAAATTCCCATCATCTGTATATGATTAGAGCAGGTTCTGTTGTGCTGCTTGCCACAACTTAAAGTGATGTTTTTCAGCTTTTTCTGAAAAGAAGCCAATTTACCAGCCTTCATTCATAACACAATGTCTCCTTGTTTTCATATCAGTTTTCTTTGGTTCTTTTTAAGCTGATAAGAACATAATTGAAGGAATTTTAATGCCCTGTTTGCTAAAGACTGCAACCAATTTTTCAAGTCTACTGTCTGAAAAAATTTACCTTAAAAATGGTTTTGTACAAATGCCCTGACAGATGAGCAGGATATGCATGTGACAGTCTGCTCTGAGAATAGTATGAGATAATTGAAATCCTGTTGAAAAAAAATTCCAAAATTAAACACGCTATGATATTGCAAGATTTTTGCATAGACAATTTCAGATTCTTTTCTATAAGAATTTCTCAAGTAAATTATAATTTCATCTTACATTAAACCCAGCCCCATGCCAGAGTCAGAATAATTAATACTACAGCTGTAAATTTCCACATCTATATTTACCCAAACAATTAATTTAATATAATATATGTGTATTAAAACTATATTTTTATTCTTTTAAAGTAGAAATATTTTAAGAATGGAAAAAAGTTTTTACATTACCCTATATATTGAGTATTTTTAAGCAGTAAGTTTCAAAAAACTTCCATGAAGTGTAGTTTTGAGATAATCGAGGAAGAGCAGGAAGTCTTGTTTTATTTTTATATATCAATGCACACAATCTAGTCTTGCATGTTAAAAAAAACTTACTTGACACAGGTTTATATACACTTCCTACCAATGTCTGTCTGTGGTTTAGGATTAAGCATCCTTTTCTTGGAAGAGAGAGAAAGAAAGACTGGCACAGTGAATCTGTCCTGGTGACCTGGGTGTTCATCCAGTATTGGCTTCTTGGATTAGAGATTTCTTTTCTGATCTTCAAGGAAACCAAAAATTCAGACTCACGATGCTGGACTGGGTATTTATTTTGTCACTCTTGATGTCTTCTGATTTAAGCACTTCATGGCCAAAGAAGCACTCAGGTGCTCTTATGCATCTCCTCATGCACACACATGCAACTCTATTTGGCATCTGATATAAGCTTTCAAATATTTAATTTTGTTTCATTAGCTTACTGAGTACTAGTGCAGTCATCATCTGTGTCAAAGTGTCAAAATATATCTGCTTATTTACTGCTTTACAAAATCACTTCTTCTCTTGAATTAATACTTTCTACAATGCTATAGACTTCAGACTTTTAGTGGAATTTTTTGTCTTCATGTTGCCAATTGTGATACAAGACAAGATACTAGTGATTCGTTTTAGAAGACTTCAAGTTACCCAAGGGCACCCCTGATTCATGCACAGCTTTGCTCCAGTGTAACATTATTGATGATGACTTTTCTCTGTCAGCCTTCTCTGACTTATTTTTCCTCATTGCACATCCTCTTTTCACCATGACGAACACCAACAAATCTTAAAACCCAGGGACAAACCAGCTGTCGGAAGAATTTCTTCTTAAAGTTATTTGTAAAATTTAACAAAAATATGGGAAAGCATACATTATACACAGCAATAGAATTTTATAGAGATGATTTGGCACTGAAATCCCCAAAAATGCTTCATGGCAATCTTTGCAGAGCAGCCGTATGCAGTAAATTAATGTGTGGTATGATCTCATTTCTACAGTCCTAATTCAAGATTGTTGGCTTCCCTCATCTTGGAAGACTCTCACTGGTAAACACAGTTAAATGGTCACTAACATGGTGAAGAGCTTCAGAAAATTTGCATTTTGGCAACTAAAATAAAAATGCTGATGTACTGAGGTAAATGTTTAATAAGAGATCGATTCTACAACATCAGGCTGGATCTCTGCTTGTATTAGGAAAACTGCACGTGTCAAAAATCAATGTGAATTTCAGATGCCAAACAACTTGTGGACTGAGGCTGTTTTCCTCTGCATTACTCAGTCTGTGAGTTATGTCAACAGGAAAGCCAAGCATTTTGCACATTTTAAATTGATGGTGAAATCACAGGTTATTCAGCAGGAAACACAGTGAGGCCAACCATGTTCTCAAAAAATATGCAGAAGCAATTTTTAAACTGGAAAAACAATTGCTTTGAGAAGTTCTAGGTCTTTTGTTTGGCTTGTTCTCAAGGCCAGGCTGTTGCCTTGAACCCCATGGATTCAACCAGTAGCACTTATGCTGAAAAGGGTATTTAGAGGTATGATTTTTTTGAATGGGGAAAGGCTGATTTTTGCTGGTCTTTGGTGACAAATATCTCTTGGATCAGCATAGACAGGAGCTGTTTTTCCAAATACAGTGTCTGTTGCTCAATCTCGTGAAGTTTGCCAGTAATTTTGAGGCTCTGCATATGCAAATACATTGGCCGAAACTGGAAATAAGCTACCCCAGGAAAGCTGGAGGTAGTAGGATCTTTTAAGAACTTCCATTTAGATATTCATTATGCTGTGGGGTCAGCTGGGGAAGTGCTATGGACCTGAGGCCTGGAGGCAAGGATGAACAAGGGAGAGAAAGGCTGGAATTTATGTAGTTGGATGGGTAGCCCGTAGCTGTCATCCTCTTTATCTTTTAGCACTGGGGGTCCTTCATCTGGATGTAGCATTTATTTGTTTGAGGTCCCCCTTATAGAAGGGCATCCAGTGCCCACTTCCTCCTGCTCTCAGTCAGCTGGCTGTGGCTTCCAACTCTGTGAGCAGCTGAGCCAAAGGCTCAAAGCCTCCCCTCTGTTCTAAAACCTACCCACTGGAGAGGCATAGTAATTCTGTTATTAACCTTTTAATTTGGCCTTCTCCCTAGGAAGAAAGAATCTGCCTTGGAACAGATGTACAGCTCAGTTTTCCTCTGTTTTCATTTAGTTTGCTTTTTTTTTAGTAACTAGAAAATCTGTGATATAATAATTCATCGCACAAATGAGGGTGCTGCTGCGCTGTATTCCTTTTTTTCCCTGAGTTGGATGTTGAAGTTCATCCATCAAGACCCAGTGATGGCCAGGAGTCACTGCTTCCTGAGAGTAATGACTGTGTTTTGCCCCTTGAATCTGTCTTTACTGCAGAAGCTCCCAGCTCTGACTACATCTGTGTCTTGGGGAGCCATTGGGGATGTTTTCCACCAGTGATTCCCACAAGATTCTCAAGGCCAGTGAGGAGTTTGGTTGCTTTGAGGGTGTCTGCACCCTGATTTGGCCCTTGTGTTGTCTGGTGTCCTGGATGTTTATCCAGTATTGGCTTCTTGGATTAGAGATTTCTTTTCTGATCTTCAAGTAATCCAAAAAAGGTGCCAAAGTTGTATTTCAACAGTATTGTCATGGAAATCTGTGCTCTATACAACTCTTAGGGCATTTTAAAACAACTCTGTCGCTAGTGTTCTTTTTTCTTTTTGAATCTGGGAAAAGCATTGTGAGGTAATGGAGTTATTCATATTCTTGTTTTAATTATAAAAAAAAGTCTTCTGTCTTTCTTAAAATATTGATATTAAAATTTATTTTTATTATCCTAAAATATTAAACTTATGTTGTACTTCAGCAGAAAAGAGCGGACTTTCTGAAGAACGTTACGCTGTAATTAAATCAGCCACTTAAAATGCAGTGGTATAACTGTGTTTGTAAGAGGTTGGTGAGAAAAATTCATACTGCCCATTTTATATTTCAGTGCAAAAATTTCAAGGATCTATGAAGACTGATTTCCTAATCTTATTATGGTGTGTTTGTAGATACCTATACTTGGAAACACAGAAAGTGATGTGCAAATTTACACTTGTTGAATATTAAATATGAAACAATCATGTAAATGTGAGGTAAACCTGTTAAGTACTAGCTGTGGGCCCACAATGTTGTGTTTAGGCAACCCAGCAGTCATTCCAGCAGTACAGGAGGTTTGAGCTGAAGAGTTCAGGAGAATGGCTTCGTATCTCTTATTTCTCCTCTGACTCCCTCTGACAGACTGATAAAATTAGCAAATGATGCAGGTGATTTTAACTGTAAATGGGTATTTTCTAGGATATTTTTTATTGCTGACCATATCTGTGAGGCTGAACTGGGGACTGGGACCCACAGTCATGGAACAGCTTGTATGAGTGTGTCCACAGTAGTGTGACTCACTCAAAATACTGGATACTTTGATTTAGGATGCCTGTGCCTGCAATTAGGGCTGCCAAATTGGTCTTCTGCAAAAGCACCTAATCTCAGTAATCTCATAATCCCATACATGTGTGTGTTAAAACAGATGCATTCCAGGAGAACTAGGCTGGATGTGCATATGTATCACAGTGGCAGTTACACCTTTAAGTATGGTATAGTACACTTTGGTCATAGCTGTGCCTCTTTGTGAAATGACCAGCTGCTAAAATTAACCTAATATAATATTTTGGGGGAAGACATCTGAAGTTAAAGTATAACTAGTAATTTTGCTGTGCTTTTTTAAAATCCATGTGGTTTTAGTTCCAAATTTTTTCTTTGTTGTTCTTTGATAATCTGTATTTTGTAAATAAAGGAAATATTATTTTCTTTCATAAAAAATGATCACATTTTCCTGGGGTATTTAACAATGAATAGAAGTAATTTTTTTATGTTCTTTGACATTAATGAAGTATGTTCATCATATAGGTTATGTCTCTGTATAGTTAGGTATGCATGAATCACTCCTTTCATCTCACTTGCAGAAAAAAAAAAAGATTATTCACACCAAAGTGGACCAGCTTGATGTTTTGGGATCTCAGGCTCAGTGGCAGGCTGCCCTTGGCTAGCTGCTGGATGCCCACCCCGCTGCTCTATGTCTCTTTCTCAGTGGCACTCTGTAGAAAAAAAGATAAAAAATCTCATGGGTTAGGTAAGACAGGAAGGTCATTCAATTACCATTGTGAGCAAAACAGGCTTGAAGTTGGAAAATTTAATTTATTGCCAGTTAAAATAGAGCTGGATACAGAGTTGAACAGTGAGACGCAAAGACACCTTCCCTCTGTACTGGAACCAGCGACGTCCAGGTCAGGGTAGCCTCTGGCCTCCTCTCGCATTTCCTGGTCCCTGGTGGGCTCTCAAGGTGAGGGCAGGGGTCAAGCAGTGGCAGGGATAAGAAAGGGGAGTTGTGGGCAAGCTCCAGCTTCCACAGGTCACTCTCCATGGCCTAAATTAGAGGAGCATCAGGCAAGTTATCAGCTGAGGTTGAGAATCATCAGTGAGTTTCTCAGTGCTGCTTCCCTGTACATGCACTAGCCTCAGCTAAGGATGGCTGCAGAAATACCTGTTTGACCTTGGCAAATCTGCTGGCTTTCTGTAGCCTCACTGTATAGCATCTGTCTGTTTGTGACTTTGTTGCAGTAGAAAACGTGGAAGGTATAAGCTCCTACTGCCACAGGTCTATCCACCCCTAATGGCTCAGATCCTCTGGTGTTTCTTGTCTTGCTCTATGAAAGACACAGAGCCTATACAGGGTCCTGTAAGCAATCTGTCTGAGCGATTTCACCACTCACACAATCATAATGTCCCCTGGACAGGTTCAGTGAAGCACATAAGTACATGTTTAATTTTAAGCACATGTTTAAGTCCTATTAGTATTTATGGGAGTAAAATGTGGGCTTAAATTTAGGTACTTGCTTAGAAATGATTTATTGAGGAGAGATAAAATTAAGCCTACACTTAAGGGCTTTGCTCATTGAGAGAGTGGAATATTTACATTTTCTCCAAACACATGTTCGAGTCATTAGGACTTGTGATATATAAGTGTGATTTGCTACATTTTTGTTGTCTTGCAGTTGGTTAAGGAGACACCAAGGTGCACAAGTGTGATTCTTTATTTGTGGATTCTTTTTAAAAACAGTTCATTAAAAAATAAAATGAAAGTGGTTTCTTGTACAATAACCTGATAAAAGCTGATGGGTTTTCCTTTAATTCCTCTGTCTCTTTAATTGTGGATATTGGGTCCAGGTCTGCAGATGGTTCATAGAGAGCAGGGTGCTGGGCTCTCTGCCTCAGGGAAGCCTCCACTGTGAATGCTGTCTTGGAGCTTGCAGGTACTGTAACTGGTTTTAAGGTTTTGTGGCTTTTGATTTGCCTCTTTTTTCCCCACCCTTCTATTTTGTCTGAATTTATGTGCACTGAAATGCTAGCGATGAGTTATGGCTGTATGTGTGCAGAAAAGCTGTGGCACAGAGTTGCCTAATGGGAAACAGTTGGGTTTGCTCTGCTGTGTTGCAGAGCGCTTACTAGAGGAGGTAAATACTTCAGAAATTAAAGATAGCTTGTGTGCTTTCTTATTGGGAGAGGTGGAGTTTCTTAACACATTTTGACTAGCTGGAGAAATTTTATTGCGGACTTCAGGAGAGTTCTATGTTCTTCCGTGCCTCTCTGCTTCTAGTTCACTGTTTCATTGAAAATTTAAGCTGTTTCAAAGGTTTTTGGGATTTTTTTTTTTTCAGAAAAAGCCCAGCTCTTGGAGGCAAATAGCAAGGGTTGAGTCACAGCTTTCATTGTGCAAAATAGGCATGTGCCAGAGCTTAGTATTTCAGGAAAAAACTCAGTTAAAATGTGAGTTAATGAATCTTTTCAAAACAAGGCCTTCAACAGTTACTGTAAAAGAGACCAAGTTATGCTCCTACCTTGTGATTTCTTTAAAGGTCTCTTTCATGATCTGAGGTTCCCACTCATGATTTATCCTGAATACTTGGGGTTTGGCAGTACCCTTGCTGCATAGGACCAGAGGCATTTGATATACTATTTGCTTCTGTTGATTCTGAGAAGTTTAAAATATATGTTCAGTTTTATGGTGCAAGCAGCTATTGGCTTTCTGGAAGGCTTCCACAGCAAACTGAGTCTGTGAATGTGCACATGTGCCCCCAAAGCCTCCTCACACAGCCCTGATCTGTGAGAGTAATGCATGCGGGAACTCTGGGCTGCCAGAAAAGCAGATATTCACAAGCATTACCATAAACCATATTTGCATATCAATCATTCATACTTGAAAGCAGGGGTTAGTAACCCTTTCTTTCTGAGCTGGTGTGTTCCACTGTGTGTTCTGCCACTATGGCTTTGATCTGTAGAAAAGCGTGTTTACTTTTTAACAATAAAACAGTAGTTCTCTTTTGATTGGGATGTGTAGCTCTGCTACAGGGTAAGAAAACAAGCGAAAAACATTTGAAATGAAGGCTTAATATTTTCAGATGAGGGTTGTCTTTTATTATGAAGAAAAAATGTGCTCTTCAAAGATGCAGGCTAGTTAATATCTAGATGGGTCCACTTCACCTCAGGTGTGGTTTTTTTTAACCTTATCTGCAAAATCAAAAAATCTGAACTCACTGCTTGGGAAGCATTAGGACCATACAGAGCAGAATTGATAAATGTGCGCAGATCTGCCTCATTTTGTCTAAGGAATAACCTTTGGCAAAGATGGCACTTCTTCCTGGAAAAAGCTTTTACATTTTATTTTGCCTGTGGCCTTTGTTTGTAAGAGTTTTACAAGGTTTTGCAGGCCAGTTGATGTAACCTAACTTTGCTCAGGAAACCTGTAGCCACTGAAACTATAAGCAGGCAATGTTGTTCATGGCATAGGGGTGTGTGATGCAGGGATATGCCAGCTACTCCAAACTCCTATCTCTGTGTGACCTTAGGCATACGTCCTGGCACCTCTGATTGTCTCATTTGCCCAGCTGTAAAATTGGGTAAAGCAGGAGGTCTTTGAAAACTGGGTGATGTTCCTGAGCTGAATTTCCCTGGTTAAAAGAAGGAATCCTTAAGTTTTTTTTCTTAACCTGTGTTTGGTGGGCAAGTGTATTTGGGCAGCTTCTCCTGTTCGTTTGAGGCTGAAGGTAGCGCAGAATAAAGAGGTCATAGTATGAAAATCCCCTACCAGAGCCTCTCTATAAGTTTGCATGGGAAAATCTGAAGAAGGCCTGATTTAGTGTGGTGGGTCAAAATCTCCTGAGAGTAGATGTGTTTTAAAGTGTTTTAGTAAAGAAAATCCTGCAAGAATCAAAGAGATGAATCCAGCACAAGCCCATAGTGAGCTGATCTGTACTTTTAGTGAATTTGCCTGGGTTATGTTTATACCCCACTTTTTTTTTCTTTCTTTTTTAATACATAGCTTGTGGGCATGAAGAGTCCCATAAACAGGAAGCCCTATGTGTGTCTTGGAGACAGACTTCAGAAAGGGAATTTTCAAATTTCTTGCATGAGGCCACATTGCATCAGTTCACAGTTTCCTTTCAGACTTGCATATGAAATTGTTCGCGTGTGTGTTTCTAAAATAAAGAATGGGATTAAAGAAAAGTTTAATCAAGTCTCACAAATGTCATCACCATCACAGCTTGAATGCGGTTAGCTAGATATAGGCACAGATGTTACCATCTCTCAGTACTCTCTCAGTATTCTTCCAGTGGAAGCAATGAATTGTCTTGTAAGTTTAGTATCCAGTAACTGAAAAAATTGCACAGCAAACATCTCTGCAAATAGCCCTCACTGCTGGGCACACCCCAGCAAGAATGTTTGTTGCAGCTGTGAAATGCACAGGGAAACTGATTGAAATTTCTCAGCTCATTTGGTTTGGCATCAGCATCTTCTGTGCTATTGGGATGTGTATGGTATGGCTTTCCTGATATAACACTACACTGTTCCTTCAGTTTCAATGTATTTCAGTGGTATGAAAGTGATGCTCAGAATGTGTGTTTCTGGTTTTTCATTAGTATAGAAATAAAAGATTTAAAGATCATTAATTAGTAACCAAGTTCAGCCATGAATTTTGGAATTAGTACTGATTGTACTAAAGTAATACAACACTGTAAGCAAACCCATTTTTCCTGGATGAGAGCAAAAAGGCTCTGCCCAAAAAGAAATAAGCCACAAAAAGACCCCAGACACCCATAGTAGATCCTCCCCCAAAGGACTCAAGGTGCTTATAGTCTGACTCATAGGGCAGGCTTCTGTTCTACAAGATGAGCTTGTTTTTACTTTCACCTGTTTAATTTCACAAGTTGCAGGTCAGACGAATCTCTTAGTTTGGCACCTGCTTTCTGCTTTAGGGGCAATTAATCCCCTGCTCCTGAACATTCTGGCTCCATAACTGTAGGACCACCCTGTCCGATGATGGTTGCCTCCTGAGCAGCCTCCTTATGAATACTGCATTTAAGCCCTCGACAGCACATGCTGCTCTCTTCTGAGTGATCTCAAAGGTGTGGTAGCCTGTATGCTGGAGCCATGAGCTGCCTTCCAGAGTCCCTGCCTGGCCCTTCCCAGCCCTCCTTTCCTGAGGCTGAGAGCAGATCTGTAAGGGCACAGGGCTGGGCTGGACCAGCCATGCTGGGCTCAAGCCTGGATGCACCAGCAGTCTGAGCTGGGTTACACGCTGCGTGTTGCAACATGGCTCCCGTTTTGAAGACCACAGAGCTGTTGTCAATTTTGGAGAGAGCTAGATATCATCATTTATACTGACTTTGAAGTTGAGAGGGCCCTACAACCTCACCTCTCTCTCTTAAACTATGTTGTTAGATGTCACTTAAAATCATCTTCCAGCTATGTCTTTAAATATATTACTGTACATTTTCTATGGTTACAGAACTGAGAGATATATTTTTCAAAACTATATATGCCCATGTCTATATCTGGACATCATGTGTGCTTCTATCTATTTTTGTTATACAAAATGAGCATTTTCTGCCAGAAAAAACCCTGTTATTTTATTAATCTCTCATGATGAATGAAAGCACATATTTTAAAAACCTCTTCTTTATAAGGCAGGAGATTGTATTTGCTTTTGTTCATTGCTAGCACCAATCTATTCTGACAGATCTGTGACACAGATAGAAAGCAGAAGCATCTCGAGTACTGACTTCTACATTTATTTTCTCAAAGCAGAGGGCAAAGAAGCTAAACATTTAAAATGCATGGATTCCTCTGAAAGCTTTAAACCTATTAGGGCACATACACGGCAACTTTGCACACAGATTGCCCCCAAAGTAAGTCTTGATTTTAGGACTAAGCCAAGCTGGCATGCGAGAGCAGTTGCTGTTGATCTTTTATACTAATTTTGGATTAATTGTGATCTACAGCACTGCGTAAACATGCTAACCTACTACTTCAGCTTCACCACAGCTAAACATTAATCCTTCTTAATGCTCTAAGTCAACTTTTAGTCCTTAGCAGAATTTACCTTAATCTCTGGCTAGGAAGCTAACTGATTTACAAAACATAATCCAAGAGCTCCAGAATCTTAAGGAAAATATGTAGACAAGCAATTCATCTATGCAGAATAATATGCTTCCCTGGTTTCCTTTCTAAGGCAGTACTGGGAGTAATTCTTCAACGATATCAAGACCTATAGTATAAAGGTGTCTTTCCTTTTTAAAGATAAAATACACATATAAATTCAATTCACCACATTGATTTTCTTACCTTTCTCACGTCCCTTTGTGTATGTTATTGATTGTTATGAAATGTTAATTTAGATGCACTTTTATATGCAATATACATCACTCAATATGGACAAACAAATCTGTGGTGCTGAAATATTTTAATTTTATGATCTTTATCTCAATTTTGTGTAGCATTTTAGTGACGCTCTAAAAATCTGCCCGCTCCAGAGAGCTTTGGTGGTAAGTAGGAGAGTGGTGGTTTTCTTGTGTTACTTTGGTTTTGGAGAGGGATGTTGGATCGCTGGGGAGCATCTGGGGGGTAGCTTTATGGCTAGGAATATCTGAGGAAACCCCATGTTGAAGTATGTTTTGCAACAGACCTGGGAGAGCTCCTTTATGAGGACCAGTTAATACTCCAGACTGCCGCCGCCCAAAATGCCAAGATTCAAAAAGTGAAAGGTGCAGAGTTGCATACAAAGAATATGGAAGAATTTGACTTGGTCTTCATAAGACTCTTGCATATATATTATGCATTTCAAAGGTTAGGCTGTTCTGGAGCCTTACTAAAAATCAGAGTTGTCCTCAGTCCTTGCTGAGAGCCTCTGCTTATGGTGCATCAGCATCTGGAACTGCTTGATTGCTTTGCACTGTGCTCTCATGCTTTAATTTTTTTCCATCGTCTTTATTTGTTTGTATACTTATTTTCCTCAGTCATCTGAATTTTTTTTTCAGGTTCATTTCCTAGCTTGACTACTTTATCTGCATCACAGAGCTTTTCCAAAAAAGCCAAGGAACTGGATTTATGCTAAGTAGGTTGGGGAATAAGATGTAGTGACAGCCAACACCTCACCCTCCCTTAGTAAAGCATTATCAAAATAAATGAGGCATGTTCATGCTTTGTGAATATCTCCTTAGAACATGAAGGAGAACTTTTTGCTATGTGTTATCTTGTTCTTGACAGCTTTAATTCTTCTCCAGATTTCTGACCTCCACCTAAAAGTGAGAATCCAGTTTTCACTGAGGTTTGTGTAAAATTTGGATTTCCATAGCAAGTTTCAGGGCAATTTTTGGGGTGTGGAGTAGGGACTACTGTGTCCACGGTGATGTGGATCAGGGGCATGTCACTTGTGATTCTGTCTTGTGGAGGTCCAAATAGCCTGAAGACTTCTTCAATATTCTTGCTGAGTGAGAGGAATATTGCTTAGTGTCCCTGAGGAAACAAGCTGCTGTGCAAGGCAACCTGTGCTCCAGCTCACCAGCTGCATGGTGGCTGCAGGAAGGTGCTGTGAGAGCGTCACCAGCTGTCAGGAGGCTGCTGGACTGGGAGTCCCAGCAGCAGGGCCTGTATGAGTAGCTGTTTAACACATGCCAGTGGGCAGCAGGAAGGGTGCTGGCCACAGGAGCTGCCCCTCGGGGTTCGGGTTACTGAACTAAGCTGGCAATGGCCAAGACCTATATTTAGGTCTGGAATCTGTACCAGTGCAGTAGAAGGCTCATGTACACACCATCCTCAGGTAACCCCTCTGCCCTTTGCCCCGAGAAAGCCTTCTGATTGCTTTTCAGGGTCCAGCAGTGAGTAACTCTCCTCCCATGTGGTCCAAAGCATATGGGTAACTTTCACCTCTTTACATGTTACGTGCCCCAGAGGGAGGGTCTCAAAAAGCCCCTCAAAAGCTGCCTGTCCGTGGGCCCAGCACACCATGTCCATTATGGCTCTGAGTGAGGAGAGGCTCCCATGGACCCTCCGTGCCCCAGCACAGCCTCAGGCAGGGCAGCTACTGGCTGACGCTATCCCATGGGTGCAACGGGGTGGAAAGAAACAGAAAAGCGGTGTAATTCTCTGCCTTTAAATCCAAAAGGGAAATCAGGATGTCGCAGGGATTTTGATGTAACCCGATGTGAAACTTCACACCACTTTCTTTGAGTCAGTTTACAATAGACTTTAGTGTTTTGACTCTATATATTTATAAATATTCTACTCTCTAGTCTCCTTATTGATTGAGTTTCCAGAAAGGCTAGGGAGCAGGATTTTCTGTAAAAGATTCTGTAAAATCTGGGTTGGTTGAAGTATTTAAAATACATGTATGTTGTGTCACAGCAGCATTTTCTTGTGTTAGATATTTACACTTTGCTTTAGCCTGTTCTCTGGTTGGCTAGCATACCTGACAGAAAGGAAAAATATGTCATTTTAGGGAAATTCCATTAAGGCTGAGCATACTTGGACTTGGATTCTTTTAACTGTATGTGCTTGTCTTAAAATGGTGTAAAATCCATGCTGATAATTCACAGTTCTGTTTTTACCAAAGCTCTGAGTTTTCAAACAAAGGAAACCAGATTGTCAAAGCTCAAGATTTGGTAAGTCACTCTCTTAATATTTTGGACTCTTACCCAAAATGTTATAACTTTGACATAAAATTGGGAGGAGACTAATCAATTTCCAAAACAGTATCTTAAATTCATTCATTTTTCAGAAAGAAGTTTCTGCCCTGTATTTGCCTGTTCACACTCATTAGGATTTTAAAATAGCAGTGATCTGATTTTGCTGCTTTGGTAATTTTTTTTCACCCTTTACAAGCTGGGCCAAGCACTCAACTGCTGAACAGTGCAAATATTTATCTGCAGGGCAGATAGGCATATTGGGAAGAACTGGTCTTAAAATGCATTGCTTTATAAAATCAAACTATAGATAGAAGGTATCAAAATTATATTATTTACAGGTTATTCATGAGCATTTTTTTCTTTATGTATTATAATATTTGGAACTTTTTGCACTCCTGATGGAATCACCTGGCATGGTTTGTATGGCACAGATGACTTCATTCACTCATCCCAAACTACTGAAATAGATTTTGGAAGAGACCTCATTCAGCCTTTGGAAGGGAGATATGATGCCTGAAAATGCAGACGCTCAGGATCAGGTGTTTAGATAGACAAATTCTTTCCTTCTTGAACAGAAGCTAGAGTTGGGAGACATTGCATGAAGCCAGACGGGGAGAAAATTACTCTCTCCTAGAAATAGGGGACACTCAGGGTGCAAGGTAGGTCTGGGAAACAGGTGCATTGAATAAAAGGAGTCTGAGAGGAAATTTCATCCCTATATGTTTACAGTTTTTGTTTTTTTTTGTCTGGAAAGTGATTTTGTTTCATGAGTGGGTCCAAGGAGAGCCTAGGAATTCAGGATAGCCCAAAGCAACGGGGCTTTGTTGTTTAACAACTGGCTGATTTATTCCTGGATACATTACTCGTGCTTATATCTGACTGCTGAAATTCATTAATTGTATCACTTATTGCACTAATTTATGTTCTCCAAGACCCGAGGAACCCACAGCATGTTAAATGCCCACATGGCTCCAATGACTGGGATGACTGAAGGGTTGTTTATTTTCCCCTCTTGGGTTTGTGTTGCAGTTGTCACGCTGTTTGCCAACACTAACCAATTTCTGTGTGCTGCTGCACGCACAGATTCAGAGCCCTTTGAAGGAAGAAGGGCAGAGATGACATTTAGGAGGTTATGGTCTTTGAGAATTGGAGGTGTTTTATGACTTCACAAGCACTTTATCCTGGGGGAAACAAAAGGTTCACTGCTAAGAAAGGCTCATTTAGACTTCCTAGTAGGGATGCTACTTATTAATGAACTTGGTTTTGTTTTAATTCAGTTGGAGCTTCTTAGCCTGAGAAGTGCCAAGTGAGGCCCCACGAGTTTTCCTTCCTCCACATTAAGTGACCCTTGAGAAAGAGGTGCAGAAATGGATCTGACTCCTGCCACCTCATAACCTTGGTAGCTGTAAATCCTTTCGTCATGTACTGGAAGGTTTATCAGAAACAGCATGGAAGTTCAGGTTCTTTTAATAGATACTTGTTATTGAGACAACATAATCAGCCATAATGATTTCTTTCTTTAACTTTTCTTAGGACCACGGATGAACCTATAATGAACCATGTCATCTTGGGGATTTTTTAGGAACTAAGCTAGGCCTCTTTGGGGCATTTGATTTTTTTGCATTGTACTGTATGCAAGTTGTTGCATTCACATAATGCAAAAACAATTATCTATTTCAACAACTTTTTTAAGGTTTCTCAGCCATGTTTCTTCAGGCCATTTAAAGGGTTAAAAAAAAGAGTAAAAAACGTGAATGCAGCATGCTGTGCCCCTATGTTTAGGTTAGGACCCTGAACAGTTATTAATCACATTATATTTTCTTAGTTTTCACAAGTTACAAATCTTGTCCCTAAAACTAAACACAGTTAATAATCATACCTAAAATTATGCCTGCAACATATAAATCTTGATCATAGTGTCACTTCAGAACTGGAGGTTGCTAGGAAATAAACCCTTTGCTTGTACCTAAACGCTGGGGGATACGTAACCCACAGGGAATAGTTGCTTAAGGAGGAGAAAGAATAGCATTGGTAACTTTTTGACAGGCAAATGCATTTTATGATGTATAACCCAGCTTGGTGTAATCATGTTGATGTGCAAATCATATAGTGGATGGAAAAGGGTGACATGTGAGTTGCAGAAGCAGATGTAAGTGCTTGATCTGTTGTGCATCTGCAAGCCTATATGTCATCTTTCCAAAGTCCTTCCATGTCAATAGGTACTGCTAAATGTCACTTCTTAAAGGGATCTTGTCATATTTGTATTTTTGACAAGTGTACATGATTTAAAACATGGTTTTAAAATCTTATTTTTTGCCATTTAAGAATACATTTAATGTGGATGGTGAATATGACACGATTACATCTGTAAATAGTGATCTTCCCCTTCTTTAAGGGATGTCTTAAAATGCAAAAAAAAAAACAAAAACAAAAAAAGTAGAAGTATTTCTTTCCTTAAGGACATGAAATTATAAATGAAAATATAAATGAAAATAATATGTACTGTTTAAACTTGTTTTGGTAATGTCTGCGTTTTACAACTATATGGTGTTAGCAATAGTAGCTTAAAGTTTTTTATTTTTTCGCATTAACAGTAGTCCCAGAGTGGTGGGAGGAAGACATATCAAGATATAATGTAAAGTATTCAATATTTTCTAACTTAAGCAGAAACACTGAGGTCATCCAACCTCTGTTTTATTTGATTTGAAGGTCATTTCATTATGAAACTCTTCTTACTGCAGGTGTTTGTGAAAATACCTTGTCACTCTATTGCTTATTCCCAGAAAGGCTTATTTGCTGTGACAGTCATACCAACAAACTTCCAGGAAGGCCAAATGCAAAAAGCATTAAAGAATGGCAAATACATTTGACAAATAGGCTCTAGTGTGTAGTGTTAGATCACACCACTGCTTGAGAGGTTGTGAGGATAGTAATCAGTTTTGTTTGAAAAGGTCTTTTATTTGTACAGAATCCGAAGGTACGTCCAGTTACACATCAGATACATGCCAGTTGTGTAACTGGCATGTGTCTATTTTAGGTTTGTTCACGTGAAAATAAGTTGAATAAATTATGTATAAATAGTGTATAATATTTATTTTTACGTATACATGCAGATGGAGAAAAATATGCGTATACACAAGCAATTTGCTATGATTAGCTGACAAGCTGAGGCATGATACAACACTTAATAATGTCTAGTAAACCTCTAAATGATGTCAGTGTATCACAGAGCTCTTTTCATGATATTATCAGCAGTCATTAAAGTTATTTATTGCTGTCATCATGCATTTCTGTAACCCGTGGCAACTTGGCAGAAAATACATTGCTAGCACAGCTGATGATAGATTCAATTTCAGATTTTGGATATGACAATCTGAACATATTAATGGTATTTTTATGCTTATTGGCAAACTGTGCTTCTCAAGGCATTCTGTATTTCAAATACAAAATACAAAAATAAAGCATTTATGCATCTTTCACACTGCCTGTTAGCAGCATCCGCCCTTTAAAAAAGAATGATTAATCTGCAGATTTTGGGGTGGCCCGTTGAGAGGGAAAACTTCACTATCTCTGGTTTACAGATACAGGAAAGTGAGAGACAGAGACATTTGCACATCAAGGGGGCTGAGGGGAGACAGCACTCTCAAGGAGAAGTGTTCCTCTCTCTTGGAGTACAGCTGCTGGTGCCGCTGCTCCATCCCACACCTGCACATGCTGCTTTGAGGGCAACACCTGTAGCCTCATGTCTTTAACTCTCTCATTTGCTATAATTATGGTGTTAGTAAGCTGAATTGCTACAAACCTATTCCAGCATTAAACTATGATTATGTTGGTTTTCAGGAAACACATGGTATTTATTCAGAAAATCTGTGTCATGAAGAGAGAAAATGGAGATGGATAAATCTGTTTTTCTCACCAGTGTTTAACTCAGGCTATTTGGCTAAACAGGATGAATTCAGCTTGGTGTGTGGTATGCAGGCTGTAGCCCTTCTTCCACAGCAGCATTTATTCTTGAGGACTTTTAAAATATTTTGGTATTTAACAATAAGTTAACTACTATACAGTTTTAAAAGAAAAGAAGAAAGAAACACAGACATAATTTAATTCATTATCAGATAAGTGTTGTCCAACAGTTGTTTTTTATTTTTTTGGTTTTTAAATTGTTTTCTTGTTTGGTTTTTGTTGGTTTTTATCTGTTTGTTTTTTAAATTTTAGTCCTCTCTGGTGAGATTAGTGTACAGCTTTTAGAGTTTGCTATTTTTGGACATACTGCTGTGGGGAGACACTGCTATTTAAATATCTTCCCCTTGATAAACTTCTTCTTTCACCGACTGTAGGGCAGGAGGAGGTGTCTTGTTTACACTGCAGCAGTCATTGCATACAAAAATGATATGGCAAAGATGTGGCCATGATATATTTGCAGAGTTTGGTTCCTTCATGAGACAGGAGCTATGACATGCCTGAGGAGAGCCCTAGTTCGAATGGAGTTTGGTATTTTCACCTGTCATTATGTCCTGCAGGGCTTTCAACTTCAAATTTCAACTTCAAATTTCTTCCTCTCTCTGTGGGTCTGGTTGGTGCTGCAGGAGCAGACACAGGCAGGGGCAGGTCAGAGAGATGGGCATGTGCTGTGAGCTGGAAATGGGAAGGGTCTCCAAACAGTTAGTAAAGCAAAGGGCAGGTCATATCTGAAGTGCAGTTCCACAGCCCTACCAAATAATTTGGCTTGATTTATGCTAAATAAAAGTGTAATTTATGCTCGAGCAACATGCTCATCTACTTAGAATAAATACAAATTATTCTGGCTTCTGAGTTTTGACATAGTTTTTGAAGTTTCCTAAAAGTTATTATGATCAGATGAACTTAATTACAGGGTACTTTACATATACTCATCTGGTAAATGTCATACAACAGACAGTCAAGGGGAAGGTATGCAGGATTTTCAGTCTCCCTCTTGTTATGCTCCTTTATGTTGCCACTTGAGCTTTGAGAGTGCCTGAGCTCTTCCTCCTGTAAGAAAAAGAACAATCCCTCTGCCTTGCCCCCTCCCCTCACCCTGCAAAATTCCCCCAAAAAACAGTGCAAAACTCAGACTGTTGCCTGTTCAGAAGGGAATGTCTGCCAGTTCACAAAAATAACTGCCTGGAGAAATTCCTGGAGTGGGCAGAGCATCACCTCTCTACTGCATACTGCAGCAGTAGCAGGGAGCCTCTCCCTTGGGTGGCAAGGATGCAGTGTGCATCTCCCCTCTGGCAGTGGCAGTTTAGCTGCCTCTCAGGACCTGGGGAAGACAAAGGTGCTGGGATGGGACATGTTCGAGAAATCAAAGGCTCTTGCAGCAAGCTTGGCTGGACTCCCACCCTGAGAGTACAGCCATGGTTTCTGCCTGGGACGTGCTGGCCATGGAAGGTGAAGCAACCTCTCCTGAGGTGTGCCTGGCTCCTTCCAGGGATATACCTCCTTTAAAATGTTGTTCCAACATCTACCTTACACTTTTCACTGTGGCTCAGTAAACTTTGTGTTGGAGCATCTAAGAACTTAGAATTTAAGATTTCCTTTTCCTTTGCACAGAGTGCAGTACAGTGCATGCATATCTTGCTGCTTCAGACTGGTGGAAAAGTGGCCAAGTGGTTTCTTTAGAGCTGAGTCAGTGCAATTTCCAGTGGTACTGTATACATTAGCAGTGATAAGGACATCCCTTAATCTCCAGGGTCATCTCTTCCTACTGTAGTAAAATACTTCTAGTGTGTGTAAAGTAAGTTTGAGTTCCTCCTTACAAAGAGGGTCTGACAGTCATGTAGGGATGTGTAAATATAGAAATATATTTGTAGACACCAGGTTGAGCTTCTTAAGGAACACACCACCAAACACTAACATGTTCATATTTCTTGTCCAAGTGATGCTACATGAGGTAAAGCAGTACATATTTTTTCCCCTTGCAGCATCTAATAACTAATTGGTATTAAAGTTTTGGTATGTATTTATGTGCTATACTGTGCTACAAACTATAATTGGAATTGCCTTTATAGGTTAAAAAAAGTGTCATCTGGAGCACACTGAACAAATCTATTCCAAAAAATGTTCCGGAAAACAACTGCTAAATTACCACTGTTTGTAGAAGTGTCAGCACTCACAGGAAGAGTAATTGTTTTCTTGGAAAAGTTCTGCAACTGAGACAACATTGATAATAATTTCTTTTGCTGGCTTTCACAGAAGATCGTTTGCAGGTAGCAATGTGCAATATTTTTTCTCTTTGGCATGTTTTATCAGACTCTTCATAGAAAGTCTTGCTCTTTTTTTCCCCCTCTAATTTTAAATTAAAAAGCATTCTCACTTAATTGTGCCATGTAGTAAATAAGTGACAAGTGGCTCTAATAAGTCTGCTGTCATGCTTTTTATTTACAGTGTATGCAGAAATTAAGAGGAGGGGAGAACAAATCTGGAGTGAATTTTCATCACCCATAATGGTTTTTGCTAAGAAAACAGTCTTTAAATGTAAACAACATCTGTATTTTTCATGTTGTCTTTCTAAATAATAGTTCTGTAAATAACTTGTCCCCACAGTAGGGCAACAGTTAGATTCCTTAATCTCTCAGTCATCTGGGGCTCTGTGCAGAATGCAGACTTCTAGCATATTTAAACATACATCTCTCAAACTTTGATATCTTTCCCTCACGGCAGGATTTCAAAAGGTGGATGACTGCAAAATGCACTTTCATTCTCTGTGTTAGTGCTTTAACATTAGCCTGACTTTAATAGGCTGGGATGATTTCAGCTTATAAATCTTCAACTGGAGGATAAAGTTCAAGTAGATAAAATCAAACAGATGTTGGTGGGAGGATTTCTTCATGACCCATAAAAGTGCTATCATCAAAGCCTAGAATCATTTGTTTTGAATTATTACATTGTTATCAAAAGGACTGTAGCAGTCTGTTTGTTGAGAAATTGGATCTGTTTATCTGAAAACAGAACAAAGATGCCATGCTAAGATGTCCCTGGGAAAGTGTGGGTTAGCTGATGGCTGACACGGTAGGGTAGCTCTGAGACGTTTTGATTGACAGCTGTCTAAATAACTGCCAGGCCTGGAAGCTCCTGTGTATGATTATATTATTGAAAATGGCATCTGATGAAAATTTTAAGTGATGCTTTTAAAAATGAAATATATTTTTCCTTTGTTTTGAGTAAATGAAAGTTTTAAAAATCTTTAATTCCTTTTTCTGTAACACAGTGCTAAAACAAGGTTTACCTTTCAGTAGTAATTTGAAGTCATGACTGAAAGTGTTGAAGACTTTGCTGAAGTGACATTTCATGCTTTTACTTAGACCTAAGCACTATGATGTTAAACAAGTTGCACCTGCAAAAATGAAAAAAAGTGTTCTTTTTATTACTCACGGAACAGCCTTTACTCATAATTTATTTTTTAGATAATTGGCACATAAGGGACATATGTACCAGTGTTTGGAGTGAATCTAAGACCAGTGCTCAGATTTAAGTGGACAGCATGCAAAAGCATGAGAAAATCACATTTAAGATCCTGCAGCTACTACATGCGTTCCCCTGTGTGTGTGCTTGTGCATACACAGCACTGCTCAAGCTTCACAGACAACAAGGGCTTTATAAGAGCCTTCCCTTTCCTTCAGAAAACTGCTGACTAAAAACTGCAATTTCTCAGGAAAATATTTTGCCTCATATATGATCACTCTACATAGGGGGACTTGCGCCTTGCCCTGGAACCCTCAGTGGAAAATGGGGTGCAGCATCTCATGGTCCTGCAAAGATGTTCTTCTCCACTGTGATTCTTTCAGGGACACAGCTCCTCTGTGAAAACACTGGATTTTGAGTTTTCTTGGGGGGGTGTTAGACCTGAGTGTGAGAGTAAATGCTGTGAACTGGACAAAGAAATGGTCTTCACTCGAAGCCACGGTGAGAGGTTCAACCCCATCTCCCCTGGAAGCCACAGAATTGTGCAAAGGTGAAAAGTTTTCCTTAATTTTTTTTTTTTCAGTCAGAATATTTGTGAGGTTTTTCTATTTTAAAAGTAAAAGTTATAATAATGCCTGAAAGAAAGTATAGATGAGAGCCATTGCTCAACGCTGCGGTCTTCAGATTTTCCCACATGCTTTTGATAGTTGGATACCTACACTTAGGCTATTTGCTGGCGCTTAGGGTCTTCTCCATGTTGTGCACAGAGGTTGCAGTGCACCTGGCCAACTGTAACATGAGGTCAGGGCAAGGGTTAGGTCATGAACAGGCATAGGGAAAATGTATGCAAAAATCAGGCTTTTCCTAGGGGGCTGCCTTCTGTGTTTCCATGGAGGATAAGTGTCATGCACAGAACTTTTTTGACCCTAACATTTTTGAAGTCAGTTCTCAACTGGAAGAAGGCAAGAATTTGGGAATTGCATGTTATGACACTGCTTTTTCTTATTGCAGTAAAAATGCCTTGGTTTAGTGTGCTTTTAAATGGCTTTCATCTTCCTACATATTTCAGTTGTGACAGTGACTGTGGCTCTGTTAATGCTACATCTGATAAAAAACAGGGACAAAGAGTTTGCTGAGATACTTGTGACCATGTAAGGTTTAGCAAAATTCTTTCTTGAATTCAAACCCTATGTTTAAATCTCCAGATCATATTGAACTCTCATTTGCAAGGATTACCAAGATACTTACCTGAGTGTATTGGAGATTATTTTAGTGTTAATAAATTATAGATTGGTATTTTTTATAATTTATATATTGGTAATTTGTTTTTCTTGTTTTTTTATGGAAAAGAAAGCTTTATTTTGGCATATATTTTCAGCTTTGATCCAGAAGGCTTAGTTTTGGAGTTGCAGCCTTGTTTTGAAGGAAACTTGCAGGCAGACTTTGGCCCAATCCTGCAGTGGTTTTGCAGTCTGCTATGTCTGTATAAAGTTTGCCAGGCTTCAGAAACAGCTTAAAGCAGTCCAATGGGGAAGTCATGTATGACACATTGTTGATTTTACTCTAAGTGTAGAGAGAAATAGCTCTCCCTTTAGTTTAATATTTTAAAATTCCACTTTTTTCTCTGCTTTGCTAACACTGAAAAGCTTACTATGTGTAAAATACTGAGTCCTCATGGCCCATTTCATTAT
Source organism: Motacilla alba alba (assembly GCF_015832195.1). Lineage (NCBI taxonomy): Eukaryota > Metazoa > Chordata > Aves > Passeriformes > Motacillidae > Motacilla > Motacilla alba. The sequence goes on along the minus strand of NC_052019.1, from coordinate 45,482,520 downwards.
CACTATGAGGGCAAGCTCTTTCTTTCTAACAGCCAGTGAGTCCAAAGAAAGCACAGTGTGTGCCTAAAGGTGGCCCCTTCAAAAATAAGTAGGTGAAGGATACAAGGTTGGGAGCAGTTTCTGATGAGTGCGATGGGGAGATGATGCAGATGGGTGGAGAAGCTTGTTGAGATCCAGGATGCCCACAGGACCCTGTAGCAGCTCTTCTTGAGGCTTGATTTGCCGGAGCCAGGAAGGGATATGGGAAGAGCCTCTCTTGAGAGGAATTTGGGGAATGTTTTGGAGCATGTTAAGAAAGTCTTCCTGGTGTTGAGGAACCACCTAGCTGGCCAAGACCTGGACATAAGCACTTTTTGGATGGCGAGTGAGGCAAACCTTTGAGGGTCTCCTTTGACAACTTTGTATGTGCTGCTCTCACAGTGAGGGAAAGTGGTGTTATATCTTCTCTCCACATGGTTTCTAGAAAACTAAGAGGCAAAGCAAGACTGCTGTGCCCTCCCTTGTGGCTAGGGCTCCTTCACAGAAATGAGTTGGGCAATAATTGATTATTCACATTTATGTAGAAGCTGATGTGATCAAAAGCAATCATCCTCCTTTATGATCGTTCACATTTTGAAAATGTGTAATGGGAGAATATAAAATCAGTTATTGCAAATTATATTTGAATGCATTATTTTCTCTGAGTGACTGAACTTGCTTATGGTGCACATGCTTTTGTGTTGAGTGAGGTGCTTTTAGCAAAAAGTTAACATATGAAGCAGAAATTATCAGAAAATATTTATAATGCATAACCTCCTTGAGGCTGAAGATACTTTCCTACCTGCATTGCCAAGTCTAGTAAATTACTACAGTTTAGAGTGTCACTTCTTTATAGTTTATGAAAAAACATAAATTTACAGCTTTTGTTGGAAAGGAATCTTGAAAAAGCATTTTCAACCAAGGCAAAAACATCACACATTGTGCAAGCAGTTGAGGACTGTTTACTCTGCCCTGAGAGTGCAGAGCTTGGTCTCCAAGACTTTCCTCCAGTGAAATGCAGACTCAGTCCTCATATCAAGTGTGAATGATCAAAGTCATGTGAGACAAATCAATCCAGAAAACAGATAAAATTTCCTGCATTTTTGGTTAATTGGGAATGTAGAGACTGAATTTTGCCTTTGTTTGCTTAGGAATCAGTTCCTTTAGAGACCCATGGTTACAGAAGAATGGGTTGATTTTTCACTTGCAATGTGTAAGCAGTGTCAGAGAGCTGGAAGGCAGTCACACCACTGGACTTTTCTATCTTTGTTCCTAAGTTGTATGCTCCAGTTGTCTTCTGATGCCAAGGTAAAATGAGGAGTTATTCTGTGGAAAATTCTCCCAGAGAAAGCAGACATACTCCTGATACTTCTAGCAGAGTCTGGGTTTTGGGGAAGATACACATGGGATTGGACTGTTTTAAGGCACAAGATAAAAAATTAGTTGTCTGGGGACAAGGTGAAGGTGAGGGAAGGAATGCTGCTAAAGAATGTTGTGGCCTGAAGGAGAAAATGCCGGAGGAATAAGTGATTGTAAACTGATGAGTTTCCTTTATCTAATCACCTCCTCTTAAGGAACTCCCTCCTTGAACTAAATGGTGTTATGCCTCAAAAGCAAGTAAAAAGCCTAGAAGAAACCAAGTGGCACTGTATTCCTAAGCCCAGAAGTAATAACATTTTATAGATATTCACCTTGTGTCGCTATCAATACTGTGTAGTAAAGCTCTAGGACTTGAAAGAACTCTTTCTTTTATGAGGCACCATTCTGTTATATATGTGCTATGTGTACCACCTACTGCACAGTCTCTCTGTGCTGTGGTATTTTGCCACTTTCACTATTTTTGTTGTGAAGGATGAAGGTACATCTTGAGAAACCACAAAAATGATTCATAGTGTCTGTTTTGGCCATTCAGGTTTTCCCCACGTTGAGTTTGTTCAAAAGATCAGAGAGCAACATCATGGGAGCATATGCAGAAATGCAGAGGTTTTGAAATTCCCTCCCTCCCTTTCAGGCAGCACACTGTGCTTGCTCTCTGTTGAAGAGGGACTAAGTAGATGTTTTCTGTCTGACACATATGCACTGTCAGTGCTAACAGACAGCGGTGAGTAGCTCTTATTTAAATACTAAAATCAGAATAGAATATTTCAGCTGGAAGAGATATAAAATAACAGTCTAGTCCAACTGTATGAGAGACAAAAGACACCCACCCTCAGTGAACATTATCATTAAACAACTTGCCTATAATGAGTTGTCCCTAATGCTTCTGTACATTAAGATACAGATTATTTTTGAATGCTGCATTAGTACTGTACCCTTTCAGAGGTCTTCAAACCTCTGTGAATTTTGAAGGCAATAAGTAGGTTAAAAGTAAAGACAAGTTGTTGCTGTTGGTGGTGGCCAGGGATCAGGTGTCAATTCAGAAAAGGAGGATGAAATCTGAGCAAACTTGCAGCTAATTTCAAAGCAAAAAAGAAACGTCTAAATAATCTTACAAGGGCTAGAGTGTTCTGAGGATTTATTTCCTCTGTGCATCAGTCTCCCCTCTGCCCCCAGCTTCCTGTGCTGGTCTTGGGAGGAAACTGATGGCTCTTTGCCTGTGAGTTTTCTGTAAGTCTCGGGGGTGTGGTGGGAAGAAGGGTTAGGGGTGGTACTGTGTGGAATTCTCTTCAGGAAGAGTGCTTACTTCAGTGAGGATGTATTGAAGGGGATTTTTACCCTGTTTGGTTGATTTATTCTTCCCCTGAAAAGCAGTCGATTTTGAGGATATGCAAAATCAGTGATTAAGGAGGTTGACCATGGAAAGACATACCTTATTCAAGTGTAATCAAGAAACAGTTCAGCAGACTGTTCTGTTGTGCTCTATGGCAAACCTGCGTGATGATCCTTAAATCAGGAATTAATCTGTGGTATTTTTGAGAAAAAAGGGTGAAATATGCATGATCTCAAAGGAGAAGGGTAAAAAAAGTGTATTAACTTTTTGAAGAGTTAAGTTGTGCAAAGTTAATGAACTGAAGTACATGAGGAATGGAACCAGAGCAGCCTCTGTGGGAAATTTTTCAAGTGACCCCTGAGAAGCTTGTAGAGAAAATCATTGTAATAAAACTAGTGATGGACAAATTAAATGGGATATGAGAAATTGAGCTCCTCAGTGAGACTGGAGAATGGGTAGACAATGGGTAACAATAACATAAAGTTGTTATCTTTCACTTGGACTATAATAGCAAAGCAATAATTTGCAATGAAAAAGCAGATTTAGCAGCCAGGAATCCCCCAGCAAGACTTTGTAAGCTTTATGCAAAAGAAAAGAACCAAATCAAAGAGCAGAAAAACAACTCACTTGTTGTGATACAGTGTCGCAAACAAAATAATGCCTCGGAGATGGAAAATTGCATTCAGAATGCCAAAGAAAATTTTACACAGCTGAAGTTTTCAGGTAATAGCACTGAGAAGTAATTAAATCTGCAGCAACTGATTTTTATAGTAGCCTCATAAATTAAATGACACCATATTCAAAGTACACAATGCACTATAGTTTTGCTTCTGAAACTTTTGAAAAAAACCAAAGATTTTTTTATAAAAACCTGGGATGCTTCCAGATATCCTAGGTTTCAAAACAGAGAATAATTATTCAGTCTCTCAAGCATCTGTCTTGGAGAGTAAGTGAAAAATTGGTGTGTCTATGCAAGATAAAAAGAGACAGTGGCATTGCTGAAGGGCCAATGTTATAAAAGTTTGCTATTTGTACTAGTAGTCATGGAGAAGACATTTTACATTTGGATAGATCTGAGCAGTTGACTTGTTAAGATCTCCTATCAAACACCTACACTTGATTAAATATTATAAAAAAAATTAAAAAAATTCTCTCTACTCAGTGCCAGCTGCTACTGGTAGAGGAGCAGTTACCAAATCACACTGAACACTGGCAGAGAAATGAATATTCTATGTGGGATGAAACCTTCAGCAGAAAGATCGTATTGCCACCCATGAGGCTTACAAATAGGTATGTGTAGCAGCACCAAGGGTGATGACATTCTGATGTATAGGTGCCGAGACAGCAGGATAGAAGCTGTGGCACATCACGCTCACAGCCTCATATGTCTGCTAGTAAAAGCCAGGGGAGTAAATCTAGAATTGAAATAAAACAATGAAATTGTGAGTGACTGTAGGTTCATGTGTGGAACAGTTCTGACCTCCTAAGAGCTAAAACCTGACCTCCAAAAGGTAAAAGCAATACAGGAAAGCCTACTACTAAAGATATTAAATCAGTTCAGAGATTATTAGTGTTTATAAACTCAGACTGATTTTTTTTTTCTAATAGGTCTCAGATGTGTGCTAGTTCCTGTGGCAACTGCAAGGGAGAGACTCACACTGGAAGTAAGTCCCTTCATATGACATACTGCACCTCACATGCTAATGACTGCTGACCACATACACCAGAGTTTCAGGTTTATCTTTTAGTTGATTCTCTTTACAAGTAGGATAACAGACATTTCTGACTTTTTTTGTTTGCTTGCTTGTTTTTTTTTTTATTAAGCCCATGTTATTCAAGTTGGGTTTTAAGAAATTCCATCAGCAATGGCTGTGATTGCTCTGCAATATGCCTGCCCTTTGCACTGTGCAAAGGAGCCTTTCATTTGGTGTGGCAGTGACATATTTCACCAGTCAAAAGTGCAGCAGCAGCCCATGTGAAGGAGCCCAGTAACCAGTGGGTAATCAGGGGCTCAGGCTAAGCCCAGGGTATAGGCATGCTACTTGCCCTGGTGTTTCCTTGCTGGCTCCATTGTTCCTATTACAAGATCCCTGCTGCTAAAGAGGGGACATGGGCTGTCAGGGCTGTTGAAGTGAGGGTGAGGTGAAGAGAGGATGGCCTTTGTGACAAAAGTAATTGTGCTTGTATTTTGAGTGAGGAAGAAAGGAAATTCCTGCAGTTGATGGAAAAGTTTTCTATAATGACATGTCATGGATTCTTTCCTGTCCTCATTCCCTCTTGCTGTTAGGGGAAGCAGAGGAGGGTGATGAGGTGGAGTGAGGGTTAAAAGTTTTCTGTGATGGTTTTTCAAGTGTACATGTTCCAGTGAGGTATCAGTGATAAGGTAGGCACAAGTAAAACCGCTCATAGGGATTACAGCATCATGACTGTTCCCTTCAGGGTTGTCTGGCTCTAGGGCAGGTCAGTGACAGTGAAAAACTGACAACATGGAGCAAATGCCCAGAGCAGATTGAACCAGCTTAAAAAAAAAACAAAAGAGTGCTGGAAGTGGTGGCCTGTAGGCTGAAGGACTGCTTAAAACTGAGTGACTGTAGCTTCATGTACGCAACAATTCTGACCTTCTGAGAATGATTTCTTTCTTTTTTTAAAAAATATTTCAGTGGTGGGATACTGTGGCTTTAATAGGTGCCAAGTATTGAAGTAATTTCCCTGCTTCCCTCTCTACTGCCATGTTGGCAAGTTTGGCTGTTCAGGGAGAGCCAAGGAAAAGACTTGAGGCTGTCTTGGTTTTTGTCAGGGACTAGAAGATGCTAAGCCCTTGTTCCCCCGTGCCTCAGCCTGCTGGCTGTTCATGGAGGGAGCCATGGACTGAATACGCTCCTCACTGGGGTTTGATGCCTGAAACCAAATGGGTGGTGGCCCAGTCAGGCCACCAAGGCCAGCTCCTCTTCTCTACCACAGCCACAGTTGGCACAGACCTCCCTGCCATACTTCAAACAGGTGATGGGGATTTGCTTCTGTGGAAAATAGAATTGCCACTGTAGAGTGGCCCTCACACAGAGGGCACTGGGGAGCCACCCAAAGGAGAGACAGGTTTGAGCTTTTTTCCAAGATTAGCCTAATTTACCAAATATATTAAGTTTTTGGGATTGTACTGAAAGGCTAGATTTTGGATAGTGTTTTTATGAAATGAAGGCAGGAGGCCTTTCAGAGGACTTGCCAGCTCCTGAATCTCCAGTTTCCTCTCGCTAGAGGCCCAGCCTTTTCCCCCTGCAAGTCCCAGATCTGTTGTAACTGCTTCATTAAGCTGCTGTGTGTCACAGTGGTGACTACACAAATTTAAATTGGCCGGTTTTGTCCACAAGGGTGTGAAACTGGAGGACCAGGAGAACCAGCTCTGCAGCTGTATTTTCCACGTGTTGAGTGGGGGCTGATATAAACAAAAGGTTTTTCCTTTGGGGTTTTGGCAGCTCTCGCCCAATCTGTCGGAGAAATGGTTATGACTACTTCTCTGCTCTCAGATGAGGCTGTTGAAAACTTACAGCCTCTCTGGGAATTTCGGCTTCTTTCCACAGACTAGTAATAAAATCCCATTTTATGTTAATGTTTAATTGCAGACAATTTCAAGTGTCAAGAAGTCTGTCTTGGCAGATGTAAAAAAATAGGGAAAAAACCCAAACCAAACAAAATGCACCCCACCTGCCTTTTTTTTTTTTTTTTTTTTGTCAAATATAGATGCTTATTCTTTTTGACAATATTCAGTTTTTACACTACTTGGCTGGCTGTTTTAAGAAGCTGCTCACAGCAGATATTGGCTACAACTCACATAATAATTTTTTTCTGTTGCTTTCTTTGCTTATTTTAGAAACAAATATTTTTCTAAAATTATAATAATTTAGCCTAAATTATTCCTGTAAGTAGTTTTATTTGTGCTATTAACTTTTTTATTGGCTTGTAGCCCATGTTTTTGTAATGTCTTTCAGTTAAATGGCAATTGCAATAAAAGTGACAGATATATGTTAGAAAAAGCCCTTAGGTGGGGAGCAATAAAATACAAAGTCATACCAAGAGAAGAATTAATGCAGCATCAGCATCATATTAGAAGTGATTAAATGAACCAAAATGAATAAAATTTGATTTTTTCAACCCCTCTACCCTGTTTACTTTTTTAAAAAAGTATACCGGTTTAAAAATGTTTCTGAATGAAATTTGTTTTAGAAGGTATTTATAGAAAGCAACTATCATAAAAATCACAGGTGATCAAGAGAATAGTCATGCATAGTAATGGTTGTGGTTTTTTTGTAAAATGTTTGCTTTTCTCATGACAAGTTGTACCTCTGGATATTCATACTTTCAAGGTTTTTTTATGCCTAGAAGCAGCTTTCACAACCACAGACTTGATCATCCAGATAGGAAGCAGAAATAGCAAGTAAACAGCAAATATTTTTGAACAGGTGGCTAAATTGAAGTGAAAATGGAGAAGAAATATCTGATAATTACAGCTGGTTACAGATAGTTTTTTGTCTGGTATCACATTAAGGAAAATAATGTTGAAGTGACATTCTTTATTGAATAAACTGGTCACTGGAAATGTTTCTCCTGCCTGTTCAATAAAACATAATTTAACAAGTATTTTAGAAGAAAATTTGCTTCATGCTACTGTCAAACATATTACATTCAATGAACTTGATTACAGTTTTGATGACAAGGTATCAGTGGAAGTGGTGGCTTGGGCTTTGAATAACAGAACTTTCCAGGAAGGGTGGATCTATCCTGAAACTGATATAATTTGGCAACTGACTGAGTAATATGGCTCTGAGACTTCTATCCTCATGACAGATAATATTTATTATATTCTGGGTGAGACTAGAATGTCAGGATGTCTATTCTGGGAAGTGCTCAAGATAAAAGAGGAGCTGGATAGTGTAATGGTAAATTTGAATAAGGAACTATGCTTTATTTTAGAATTTGCTGCTAGTTTTTACTCCTGGATATAACTCTTGGTCCTGGTTTTCATGTGGGTTTAGTTTTGACAAACAATTATATTGCAATTGTAAATCTCAACCAATCTGTCCTTGAGGTACAAAAGAGGGCTAGCAAAGTTAAAACAATTACATAGTGATTGATTTTTAGAGGAGTATTTTCAGCTAAGGAAGCATCAGTGGTATGGTAGGAGTTCCATCAATGCAGTTATGGTCAGCGCTCATGGAGTACCATCAATGCAATTGTGGTCAGTGCATATGCCTAGGAATCTCTTCTTCCTGCTGCAAAATTTGCGAATATGCAGTCCCACCTCCAGTGCAGCATTGCCTAGCTGGTGACTGGGGATATGCACATGACAAGGATGCAAGTTCTGGGTGGTTGTTATTGAAAGATGTGGCCTGTATTTTATTACTAATGGTCATAATTGCTCATTACTTAGATCTTAGTTCTTATTGTGAAGACTCGCTGAGCCTTTGCATTTCTTTCAGTTAAGTACATGATAGAGGTTTGAACAAAAGCTTAGAGATTTGAAGCAAAATATCTTAAATTTCAAACTTCTTGTAAATATTTTGACAAAGTACACCGATATATGGAGATGACCTTGAAAAAATATTTTTTGCCTTTATTATTTCATTGCTTTAATTTGAATTTAGAAAAGAAAATCCAGTGCCGTGGTAATTGCTGTACCTATCACATTTCACTGTCAGTGCCTGTGATTATAGTGGTTCACATGCTTTTCCTTAACTAGGCAATGTGATGTTCTTGCTAATAAAAAATTTTTAAATGAGAATATTTAAATGGTGGCTTACACAGGTCATTGACCTGATTGGATATTTTCTGAAGTTTATTTAAATCCTGAATGATTCTGCTTTTTAAGATGGATAATAACCACTACCATGAACACTGCACTAGCACATAAATTCTCAGCAGTTTCTTGAAGACTGTCTTCCTTGCTCTCAGGTGTGCAAGACATGCTTGCTTGGAGTTGTGCCTGATTTCCAGAAGCTACCATTCCTCCAAGAGATACTTCAGTTTCTCAGGTTATGACATGCCTTCTGGGGGCAGCACGAGGCTGAGAATTTAGTTCCTATTCCATCCATTGCTGCCTCGCCCTTCCTATTCTTTCCCTCCACTTTGTGCTCCTCAGCTTGTTCTCTTTGTGCTGACTATCAGAATTTAGGCATTGACTTTGGAATTGTCTCATGTAAAGCAGACTTTCTATAAGCAGCCTAGTGTAAATCAGGTAATCTGTTTGGATAGAAGATGTAGTTGCTGTTGTCAGTTGCTCAGAGCTTGCAAAGACCTCAGTAGCTGCTGTTGTGTCTTGAGGTAAAGCACAGAAGTGTGCATCTCTTCCCTGCTCTTTTCTGATCCACTACTTTTAGGAGTCAATCAGTTTTGGTTGTAAGTAGGTGTTATTGAGACTCCATAGTATTTAGGGATGTAGTGTTGGGAAGAGAAATTGTCTTGGAAACCTTGTTTCCACCTGTTGTGGATTTGCAAGGCTTAGGGGATCTGGACTGTAGGACTGCAGACATTAGTTGCAATACACCTGGGTAGGAGTTTTAAGGGGAGAAGCAATGTGGAAACAGGTCTTTGAATTGCTGTTGGGACTCTCGTTTTGAAAGTTATTTTTAATAAGAACAGCAGACTCTATTGTGATAAGTCCTGCCTCAAGGAGCATTCAGGAGATGACATTACCCGAGTCCTGCAGGGCTGGGTGCCCTGCCCTCACTGGGCAAAAATAGATGGCAGAATGCACACAGTAAGCAATTCCCTTCTTCTTGCCAAAGTGCATGCTTTCATCCCTGGTGCAGTTTAAAAAGCATGGCACGGGCTGATGTATCACCATAACAGTTTCTTAGGAGATGTTTCCTTCTGTCTTGTTTCCTTTATATATTTTTCAGTGTTTCATGAGAATAGTTAGAATTCATCATTGATTAGTTGTGTTTAATTATCTTTCATTTATATTGATGGGAGAGAGAGACACTCAATAACTTTCAGAAATGGGTTTCCTGTAATTTAGTCCTGTTTGCCCTTGTGCAGCATAAACAAATACTCTAGCAATAATAAGTCTTGTTATTATTAAATATAATTGTAAAGATGAATGAAAAATCTAGTGGTTTCCATGAAAAAGTCTGGAATAATTTCTATGACATTATTTAGAAAAAAAGTATTAATTAGTTTTAGATCTAATTATGCTTGCCTCTAAAAATGATCGCTCTACTTCAATCTCAGAAATTCTCTGGTGGAACTGACACATTTGGGAAGATGGTAATTAATTTACATACTATTTATATGATAGGAAAACAGATGTAGAAGCCTGGTTTTCCTCCCATTTGTAATAAAAGAGGTAATTATAACAAGGAAAAAACCTACTCATTTTATTAATGTAAATGTAGGCAAGCTCTTTATTTGTTTAGTAGTGTGAACTCTGGGAAATTTAATAGTGATATTTTGGAAATATTTTTAAACTCTACTGTATCTTTTTTTCCCTGAGCTGTAGCAACTGACTAGTACTGAAGACAGCCTGAGCAGGGACTTCATCATGGTAATGAGCCAAAAAGTCACGACTCTCATGTAACAGAATATCTTCCGACAGAGGGCTCAATTCAGAGAAGCATCCAGCCTTATGATATAGTTGTTGCTCAGCTGCAAGGGTGATCTGTGGCAATGGGGATAACTCAAATGAGGCAATGTGATCTCCTGGGATGCTTTAGTCCCTTTGTTCTCCTGAGGGCACATGCATGCTCCTGGGAGCACAGGTACTTGAGCTGGCACTTTGTGTCTGCTTTCTCCTGCAGTCTTTAGGTCCTCCAGCAGTCATGTCGTCCATGTTACCAAAACAGATCCGGGGGGGTGTCTGCACACTTATCTGATTGTGGTGACAGCCTTGACAACCCCCAGAGTTTGTAAGTTTCTATCACCGTAGGAAAGACTTTGTGTTTGGGCACTGTTGAAGAGTGCCCCCCTATTGTTCCAAACCTTGTAATTGCAACAAATGGTGTTTGACCTCATACTTCAACACAAATAAATATAGAAATTTTGGGAGATGTTTGGAATCTAGAATCTCCAATCGTAGTCTCTTGATTTCTCTTTCCTATGTACCTTCTTATGTCTTGGTATCAGAGAGCCCAAGACTCAGATTCATGTCACATGGTGAGCATGTTGAAGTGCTGCTTTGCTTTGAAAGTACTGGTTCTTTGTCTGTTTCTTCTCATCTCTCCATGTTGTCAGGCACTAATTTTTTTCCCTTTATTTTTTATTTGTGTTTTTTCTTTGTTTATTTTCTGCCTTAAATTTGATACTCATTCAAGCCACTTGAAATCACCAGCTTGGTAGGAAAAAAAAATAATCTGACAAAATCAATTATAAAGTAGGGCAGTTTGAACTGAATTCATTCCTGGAGTCAGTGCCATATTCATTGCAAAAGGGTGAACTGAGAGGGTTGGGAGCAAAGACAGAAAGACAGGGAAAACATGAGACAGCAATCCTTTCTGTGACCACAGCTGTTTGCAAAGATGCATTTCTTTCCTACTCCTTCTGTTACTTCCTCCTACCTGGTCCAGCTAATAACGTATGCCTCTATATGTCCATGTTTCAGTCTCTGTCTAAAGAAGAAAGCAGGAAGTTAGATATCTTCTTACCTGAAGGCTGTTATTCCTCTGTATTGTGATAATAAAATATGTTTTTCAACACCATTGGACATTCTCTCATGGTAAACAGATGTGCCACCAGATTTCATGGATAAGTAAAATGGGTTGGAGTTTAATTATGGAACTGTTTGCATGAAACTTCACAGACTGCTTTGGACTTTTATTTGTACAAAAATAAATGGAGAATAATTGAAAAGAAAAAAAGAATAATTGAAATAATATCTTCTCTCATTTATTAGAATTATTATTTTAACAATCATAACATGAAAAATGGCTTTATCCAGGGCACAATTTGTTAGATGCCTTCTTAAAAAGGAGGAAAAAAAAGGAAAAAGGGAAAAAACCCAGTACTGCAAATCTCCAAATAGTGACTTCTATACCTAACTCTCCTGTGACTTAGCAAAAATGTAAAAATGACCAATCCTATCTCATATCATGCAGAACCACATGCTGGAGCCAGGGTGTGAAGTCTCTGAAAGGTGGCCACTCAGTGTTTTGAGACTGTTGAACAGGAACACTGGCAGCTCTGCATGTAATGATTTTGTTCATAAATGTGAGTATGTGATTTTATAGCCCATGAGCATAACTGGCTGCAGGTTGGTGGGACCTTTCAAATATTACAGTTTGAAATAGTTTTTGTATGTGGGAATATAGCACCGCACAGACCACTGCTCTACATCCTTTCACTGTCTTTCCAGTATAGATCCAAAAGGAATTCAAATTGCTTATGTAATATGTGTGGGCTTCTTATTATATATGTCACTGTGCCATGACTCAGTAGCATATTTCCTGTATAAAGCAAACAAAGCAGGGAAAGCTGTGGAGGCTTTGGGAGTTCTATCAAACTGAATGCAAAACAGTCCTTGAAATGAGTGCTTGTTTTAACTGGATACTTCAAAGCTGTGATGGATGATTTTTGACCTGAAGTGAATGTCTTTGTGTATCTTGTTCTTAAAGTGAGAAGTGCAGCTCACAAGCTGATCAGACAAAACAGCAAAGTAAATGAGAAAAATTTCTGAAAATCAAAATGTGTCCAAAGATGTCCAAGTACTCGGGGTGGGGTGGAATAATATGGGGTGTGTTGGTTGGTTTTTTTGACTATGTGTTTGTATTAGGTTTGTTGGTTTTGGGGGTTTGTTTGTTTGTTTGTTTTCCACTTTCACGGGTTCCCCTGATTTCAAAGGAGTTATACCAAGATCACGTCTATGGCAGACCAGATACATAAGCTTTGCCCAAAATAATGTACCTTGTTGAATATTGACTGCTCCGTTTATATGTAGGAAGAAATATTTTGGAGTACCACCTACAGGTAGGTCAAAAACATAGAAGAGGAAATAATTTTTCACGCCCAGAAGTTCAGTAAAAAAAACATAAGGAAGAAGCAAGGCAGGTGAGGAATAACATAAAGTATTAATGGCCATGATGGAGGTCAAGGAGAAGAAGAGGACAAAAAAAACTGTGAAGATAAGAGAGTGGCAAGATTTGTAGTAGATTTTCAGAATCTGACTCTATTACATATAATTTCAGAGGTATGAAAACCATTAAGGTCCAGCAATGGAATCTTGTTTTTCTTTCTTGCTCACTTTTGATGATATTTGTATAAAATAAAGCAAATAAAACAGAACCTTTCAAAATCCTCAGTGAGAATTTTGAATAGACATTTGAAGTACTTCCAAAATGTTTATTTAATAGAAATGAAGTTCTGAAAAACATTTTGGAGTCCTACACGAGCTGTGAAAAACGTACACTTGATTTACAGTTCTATTTTTTAATAAAATGTTTGTCAAACTTTTTTTTTGTATTGCAGCATAAAATGTAGTAATTTAGTAATTAAAATATTGTACATATATAGGGTTCCAGTAGTCAAAATAGTGATAAAACTTTTAAGGCTCTAGCTGTGAAGAATATGAAATATGGGAGATCTAGTGAATTTAATAGAAGAAATGCAACAGCACAAAACCAGTGACCTTATAAACATAACATTCTTTTAGCAGAATGTTCAACTATAATTACACGGAAAAATATGTTTTTGAGTTTCAAAAAACCAATTTTGTTATGAAAGCTAGTTTCAATCTGTGCTTTCATGTTGTGCAGAATAAGGTAATTCATATCAATAAAATGCTTCTGTTCTCAAAGTCAACAGTTAATTTTAATGTACTGTTGCAGAGATATAGAGAGAGTATACATCAAAGTTTATATGTAAACACTCTTTCTAAGCACATAATAAATGTTTATTAAAGATACGCTTTGAGATATGTTTCTTATTTAAATCATATGGTATTTACTTTGCTCGGTTCTTAAGACACTTCTGTGTCTCTTTACTAGAAATTCTTACTAGGTAAGAAACTTGGTGAGTTTGGTTGCGAGTTCAAGCTGTTGTCTTCTGTTATTGCTTCTCTAAGATTGTATTTTGATTTTGAAAGTAGCCTTCATATTATCTGCAACTACTAGTTGCTTGGCACCTCTTTGGAACTTCTTAATATTGTGTAGCTTATTTTAAAATTAGAAGTTGCCCTTTCTTCCTATATTTTTTTTTTTTTTTTGACTATTCTTTTCCTGCAGGTACTTTGGTTTTTATAGTAAATAGACAGGTAAGTGAGACTGATTTTGGTGATAGAGGAAGTTAAAATTAACATATTTGCCTTTTGTTGATTTATAAATGCTACTTACATGTACATATCCAGCATTCTTTGATTCTTTGTGGATGTGACTTAAGAAAGTGGTATTATTAAAGGCTTTTGTTATTGCCATATTTTATGTGTGGCACATGAAATTATTAATTTATGCCAGAAAAAAAGATGATCTTCACAATTTAACTTGTGTGTGTGTGTGCCTATGCAGGATTGATTATGCGTGACTTGATAAAAATAGTTTCTTCTTATCCAGACAAAAGTTGATTGAACTACTAATAAAAAAGTAGTTTTAATTCTTTATTTAAAGTCAAATTCACTTTTGCATATTGTGTAAATGAAAGCTTCTACTAAGAAAAATATGACAAACATGGAAGGGTTTTTATTAAGGTCAGACTTTTGTGAAATTAGCTGCTTTTACAGTATGTATGTTGGGAGGGAGAGGGGAAGAAGAGAACAAAGGCAAAAAAAGCTGCACTTTTAAAGGATGATTAGTCTCTTGTTTCAGAACCTGAGAACTAGTTCTGTCAGTGAAGGCAATTTTCTAATTTTTCTTAGACGCTAGAAAAGTATTTTTTCATACATTTGCTTAGGGAAGGAAAAGTTCATAAGAATGTTGTAAATTAAGTAGTACATACATGATATGTAGTGGCAGTGCTGAGAATATTTGACTAGAGACAGTCTTTTCCTAGATTTTGCTAGGGTGAATATGAGGAAGATACAGAACAAAGGAAAAACAAGACGTGGGAGGAGAGATTAAGGAAAAAAGAAAACAGCATATTTTATCAGTTTTCTTTTCATGAGGAATAACCTGAAAATGAATAAATTATAGCTCAAAAAAGATTTTTTTTTTTTTTTACATTGCTACCTTTGAGAAGAATACCCAACATTATTAGAAATTAATTCTGATGTTGTCTTTTGAAGGTCAAGTGAAATTGTACTTCTGGATATAGACATATATATATATATATATATATATATATATATATATATATATAAAACCAGGCATGTTATCTATGCAATTAGAAGCAACATTCTCCACTAAAGAGAGTGAAAACTATTCCAATTTACTTGGAGGGAAGAATATATGGCTTCATTTTATTACAACATTTCCAAGTGTAACAATATTAATCTCTACTTTTATACCTCACTTAGTTCTGCAAAGACACATTATAAGACTTAAGAAAACAAAGATTAGAAAATGGGAACATGATTTTCAGGTTTTTTTGCAAGTAGATTCAGCTGCTCGTAGTTTTTTCTTTTAATGTATTTATAAAATGCAATGTAATAACCTCAGATGAACATTCAGTGCAGGGACAGGAAATTGGTAACTGAAATAATTTATCTCTAACAAAAAGAGAGATTCCAAATAGTGTGTAGTAATATCTAATACATTTAATTTCTGTAAATAATTTAACTGAGACTTGGGGTGGTTTTTTTCCTTTCCTTTGTCATCCTCTCTGCACCACTCCTTCCCATCTCCCCCTCCCACATTTCTAGGTATATTGTATGGAAATTACATGTTTTCATAATTTTAAATCTTAGGGTTTTAAATTCACCTCTCAGACCTAATTAAGTTCATCCTGTTTCTTTCAAAGGTGCTGAACTGTGTCTCTCAGAGAAGGGGCTCAGCAGTGTTCAGCCCTTCTGCAAATAACATACTGGAAATGTAGGCGCTTTTATTTTAGATAGTTAAATATTGATTCAGAAGGCTCATCTTAAGCCTTTTCATTTGGAAATATACCTTTTGATGGGGTTCTTAATTTCTAAATTCTGCACTTTTATAGCTTGAGTGGGCCACTGGTGGGACTAAACTGGTGGGACAAGTGGTCAAGTGGATGTGATTAAGGAACTGCTGGCTGATATGTTTAAGATGCTGATTCTTTTCATATTTGAGTAGTAAAAATTGAAGTTACGCTACCAAAACATCAGCCTTTCCTTTGGTATATGCCAATGTTGTAGTGTTTAAATTAGTATAATTTCAACATATTAATATAAGAACACTTGGTACTATACAGAAAAAATTCTTGACTTATTTCATCAAATATAAAGAAAGTGTTTCAGTTTGTGGAAAGGATATTTAAAAAAATTGAATACACAATTTATTTGTATTGGGGGTTTCTCAACGTTAAAAATAACTTTGGATCAGAATCGGTGTGAATAAAGAACACTCAAACCAGCTAGTTCTTTCTAGTTGACCTAACTTGGCTTTATCCAGTGCTGTTGTATTAAACGATTTGGAGTATACAGGGGTATAGAATAATATATCTGGTGGATCCATGTACACACGTCCCGGCCTTGCCTTTCCTGCTTCCCCCTCAGCAGTGATGCTGCACCCAGACCCCTGCCTGAGCCCGTGGTGAGCTGCCCTGCCTGGCAGCTTTGCCCATGCCCTTCAGCTCCAGCTGCCATCACACAGGGTTTGAATGGTATGGATAATCGTGTGCCCACCCAGCAGATCTGCAGGGTATTTGTGCGACTCGCAGAGGTCCAGAAAAGGGGTCGTGCATCTTGTACATATGTGAGGTTTACGTTGGTGCATAAACTTCGAGCAGAGGCTGATTTTAAATGTTAGTGCAAGACATCAGGCTCTGTCATATGGAAACAAATATTTCTGTAACTCTTTGCTCTTCCTTAGCTCGGTCTATGAGTCTTCTGAAATGAGAATTACAAAACTGTAATATGTTACTGTAATATTTGATATATGATAGTCTGTAGTGGAGAATAATTTCCTCCTCTTATTCATTCATCATTTGAAAAAAAACCACAAAAGAAACAAAGAAAAACCCGAAACAAAGCAAAACCCCACCAAAATTAATCCGAAGTTTATAATAAATGAAAGGGATAAATGGAATAACAAAACCAGGACATACAATTATTTTTAATAATATTCTAAAAACTCTGGTATTAAAATTGCACTAGAAGAAACTGTTACAGTAGTCAGCTGTATCATAAATATTTTTGTTCTCATTGCATATTTGATATAAATTAAGCCATAACTTACATTAATTTACATTGCAATTCAGTTGTCCATTACAATACACAATAATTTATATTAAAATAGAGAGTAAATTATATTACAATTTTTCTGATTGTTGATACATTGAATTGATTTTTATTGCTTCTTTACCTGAAAAAAATCCATTAATCTTGTGGAACAATATAAGAATATGGAAGGTATTGGTTTTTAACTCTGTTGTTTGGAGCTTTGGTGTTGTTCATTTATCTGAATTGATGTACCCATGCATAGCTAATTACATTTTATGTTAGTGCATGTTAGCATTTTTTGTTTTCTCTGTTTCTTTCTTGTAAATCCTTCTGTGACTTAACTGTCAATTTTGATTTCAAAGACCAACTTTAGATAAAAGCCGCAATTTAACGTTTGAAAATTATTTTGGTCACTTTGTGGCAAATTGAGTAAAAATGACTTCTGGAATTCCTCTTTGCAAAAGAGAGGACAAACAGTTGTGTTTGCCATAACTGTGCAAATAAATGACCCTTTCAGCTGCCCAGGATGTAAAATAATCTAGTTGTGTCTTTAAAAAAAGAAACAACAAACAATCAAAAATGTACGAAAAATCTTGCCAAACAAACACAAAAAACCTTCCCAAATACACCCTCAAGAAAACTGATAAGCAATATAAAGCCTAACTGGCAGTAATTTTGGGACTCACCAATGATGTGCTACTGATTTCGAGCATTTGGATGCGTGTGTCTCTTTAGATTTTTGGTTGTTTGTTTGGGTTTTTGTTTTGGTTTGTTTTGGTTTTTTTTATTTATTTCATGTTTTATGTGAAATATTCCATCTTTTGCTTGAAAGGTAAATTAACTTCTGGTATGGTATGAACTGAAGCTCTGAAAATCGCATGGGAAGCCTTAAACGGAAAGGCCTAGTCTGTACTATGAAGATTCTCATGTCCTTATGTTGTCTCTTGTTTAAATAGTTTCATTTGTAATTGAATCATTATCATCACCAAGCACATCCCATTTCCAATTTCATTCTGGGCTTAGTGCTAACAAAGGGTTAAGAGTTTAGAAATGGACCTAAAATGTTGAACAGGGATGCTGATACTAGAAGGGAGAAATTTGTTCTGGCATGAAAAGTATCTTCAAGATTCATTTTATCTAGCAGAAATTTCTCCCTCTGTCATTCCTAATAGTTCAGAGGTTTAGAAGAGTGTGTGCTACGAGGGAAGGGGGAACACGTATGAGAAAGGGCCCCTTCTCCAAACTCCTGAGCAGCAGATGGGATTTTCTGGAAATACTTAGATCATACCAATAAATAAAAACTAGCACATGGCCCTAAGAAACAATGTTTTTGCATATACGGTAAAAAAAATAATAATCTAGTCTCAGAGTCACAGCTGCAGTGGCACAATGACTCACAGTCTCTGAAGTGTGGGATACTCCCTTTATAAAATGCAGTGGAATGAACTGCTGTTCAGATGCAAAATCTTCTCTAAGACCCACAACTGAGCTTTGAACAGAAATGTTTTGACTTGTCAGCAAAAAGTGGCTTACTTCAGAAGTAGAAAGAAGCAGGATGAAAAAGCATACGAGTAAGATATGAATATAAAGTGAGTTCTCCCCTTCCCCCCAAATCCTTAAGCAAGAAATTGAGATTCCTTTTTTGGTGATTTGATCCCCTTCTTATTCACCCCTCTGTATTAAAAAAATAATACTTAAAAAGTTGCTATTTAGATATATTTTAATCAAGTTCTTCCTTGGGGAATTGTTTATGTTCAGTCTCTTCAAGCGCACACGCTATAGAAAAAAAAAGCTATTTTCTGTTCTCAATAAAGAATTTTTAAGCAGGCAATAAAATTACTACAGTTTAACCTGTTTTTTATACATAGATATTTTGCTGTAGAACTACAGCATTTGAGAAAAAAAAAGTAGTTTTAATTAGAATTGCTACTGTTTACCAGCAGTAGCATTGTAACTTGATGGTCCTGCACTATAAACAAGGTTTATAGAGAAGGAACATGCAGTTTTTGGACTGGTAAAATTGTAAAAAAGGGTCTGCTACTGAATGTGCAAATCCTTCTTTAAGTCACTTTTTACTAGTGCTTTAAATCCTTGTTACTTTATGCCTGCTTATTCTTTAAAGTATAGCAGTTAGTTAATAATACCAATATATCATACTCGGCTGCTCGCCAAGCTGCTTTGTATGAAGTCCAAGCAATTCAATAGGACATCTGCTTCCAGGGGTGCAGGCATGGCAGCCAAGGGGAACCCACGCACAACCCACCCTGCTGTAGCACCCCCTGCCTGGGGTGTTGCACAGAACCAAGTGGTTTTTCCCACAGTTTAGACTGGATGGAAGTAAATGGAGTCCTGCATCTGTCTCTTTATTTTTTATTGGTTTGGAAGAGAAAAAAAAAAAAAAAAAAAAAACAAAAAAAGGCAAAAAAAGAAAAAAGCAGCTACTTCCGTTCGCAACAGTGCAAATAATATGGCACAATTTATGTTATGAAACTCTAAGTAAGGGAGAGATTTAAAAGTCCAAAGAGGACCCCTGTATGACTCTAGATATCCCTGGTGGAAGGAAATAGAAAGAAAAGCTTCCTGCAGGAAGGGATTTTCCCTGTACCTGAAGTGATTTTGCAGTGTTAGCCAGCAGGAAGGCCTGTAGAAGACAGAGCCATGGGACTTGTTGAGGTGGACCCTTTGGTGGGCTGTACATTGTGATGTTGGCTGTGCTATGCTAAATGTTATCCTTAAACATTGCTGTATTAACGTAATAATGTGCCTCAAGTACAGCAGACTGCAAAGCTGTGTCAGTCTGGGCACTCTCTCACTCCTGCTTTCTGATCATCTCTGTGGAGCAGAGCAAGCCAGTGTTTCTGATGTCCTGTCTGTTGTAGGCCCATGCACTTGGAAATGAAAACTGGGAGAAACCTTACATTATCTGGTGCCACATGCATTCATATGGAAATATAAAGCTCAACTCTCAACTGGAGCCCTTTTTCCACTGCATTTAAGTGCCAAACAAACCAAATCAGAACAAAACCAATCCTACCCCTATCTATAAAAGGAATTGTGTTGACATATGATATGTTCAAATGCCTCCCTCAACAGTGATACCTGTAGGCTTCCATTGATGTGGCTCTCTACTTGGGTTTTGTGGAAAGCTTCTGAACTCCCGTATTGAAGTTATCATTGCTATGATCTGAAGCAATAGTAGCAAAGTAACTTTCAGAGGAAAATGAATGTGGTAGTTGGTGCTTTGAAACAAAAATGCTGGTCATCTGTGCCTGTGTATTAGGAAGCTCAAGTCTGTGTTAAATGTGTGAGATTATAAAAAGGGTGTGTTTTGAAATTTTACCTTTCAAGTAATAATAGACTATATTAATTAATGCCTTTAATTTTAGCTGAAATGTGCCAGGGACAGTCTTTTAATATTTGGTGCCATCTTCTATCCATTTGGGAAACTACTGTTTCTTAAGAATTAATTCTTCAAAGATATCCCATGGTTGTGGACATATTTCTGTTTGACTCCATGCCAAATGAAGGAAAGGAGAAATTTTGACATAGTACAAAGTGACATCCCAAAATTCAAAGAGAAGCAATACAACTAAAGATGGGTTTTATGGGAAAAATATATCAGTATGAAAATAAATCATAGCCAATAAAGGCACAGTCATGAAATTGCATACACATACAGAGTCTTCCTTACATAGTGCATGTTTCTGTGCCTTTGCTGAAAATTCAAAGCTTTTTGTAAGTACTGCTTTAGTAGTGTAATTTTCATTCAGATGTTAGCAAAATTTAAAGAATATGTAAAATATTTTAAAATTAGAAGCCATGCTGTATTGTTTAGCAATCCAAAATGCAGACATAAAAATCCCCTGAACAACAGCTCTAAGGAGAATGTGAAATAAATCTACAGGAGTCAGAAAGATGTCATAAGGATTCAGATTTACCCTTTTGGTGAACTTGAGACTTTGCAGCTTCTTAAAAATGTTCCTAGAAGTGGAGCAGTGTTACTTTTCTTAAAAATGATACATAAGAACATTATTACCACATCTTTCTTACAAGACAGAATACTGTTTTCTCAATTCCAAAATATTCAGAACGTGTCGGAAATGTGTGTGTATATAAAAATGTATTTTAAAAATCTATAGATCTAATTTTTTTTTTTTAAATCTGTTTTAAAAACTGAAAGACAGCGTAATTCTAAGTTTAAATACGTTGGCCAAGTAATAATGTTGTTTCTACACAAAATTTCTCTCTTGTATCAAGAATAAAAATGCAGCGTGTCTCTGTCTGGTCCTGTACAATATGAAGCCTGCTACTGGCCAGCGCTTAATTTTAGAATTTTAGTATGTTAAGTGCCTATACTTGTAGCCCTGGTGCAGCTGCTATGGAAGTGTTTAAGCTTTTTAGACGTTCATGCACATAGAAAAACAAGAAGTCACAAAACTGGATGCTATAAAACAACACAGAAAGAAGCACTCATGTTTTCAGTTTCTTAAACCATATCTTGATAAAATATTTAGTAAGGTGAACTGTGTCACGGGCAAATGCTGTGCGGGCATCTTGTTTTAATTCTGGTCTGCACTCACTAGCTCTGAAGGCTTGCATTTGATCTCTGAGCCAAGATAAAGCTCACAATGAGAACCAAACAGGGCAAATAAACAGAAATGTCTGCTTTGGTAAAGGGTGTAAAACAGAAATATTCCACTAGGTCCAACAGTTTGTGCCACCAGGCACTGTTGTTCTCACGGCCATGGTTCTGAGACAGCATCCTCAGACAGGAGTGACAAATTGTTGTAGCAGAGGAGATGGGACTGCTGAACTCCAGGGAAGTTGAGAGAGGCGGCTGCGGGTGCTCGGGAGAGGTGGCTGCCCAGGGCACCACGGTCACTGCTGTGCTGCAAGTGTAGCCCTGCTTGTAGTCTGGTTTAGGTTACCATGGCAGGCAAGGACGAACATAAAATGAATGGATTTTCATTACCCTTTCCCAAGTGCAACTTTTATGTGCCTTACCCATCTGAGTCTGGGGGTTTTATGTGACACTTCTGTAAAAATGTTTTTCTTAATTAATAATCCCTAAGAAACTGGCCATTAAAAGCAGTTTATGAGTACTTTGAAAATTAGTTCTGTCAGAGAATTATTTCCTCAAAAAGATGAGGGTTTGGGACATGGTGCTTTTTTAATTGTTTCCAACTCTTTGTTTGTTAGAGCTAGATTTGGACACCACTAGAACATTTGTTCAGGATAATCTGTGGCTTCAGACTGCTTTCCATCACTGAGGAAACATGAGAGACTAAGTTCTTCGAACTCTAACCTTCCCCTTGTCTCCCTGTCTGAAAGGATGAGGGAACACATTTCAGAGTACAGTCGTTTAAATATTTAGTAGTGACTTTACTGCTTACTGCTCTTCATTTCAAAGGGGTTAGCCCCAGAAATAAGCACAGCTGCTGCATACTCAGGAGTAAGTGTTTTCAGGATGGCGCCTTAACACAGCATTTGTACAGGACTTGTGTGGTATTAACAATTTTAGGTCCTGAACCTGCAAACACTTATGCGTTTCAGTGACTTTACTCTTGAGAACAGTCTAGCAGTACTCACGTGAGTGTGATTATGGACACCAGTAAGTGCTCACAAGATCCAGGCATTAGTTTTCAAAGGGATTGTAAACTCTATGGACCATTGCAGAAATATATATGCTGCAGTGACCTGTGAAATTGTCACATATATATTTAGCTATATGAAGTAAATGGTGCATTCCTTGTACTTAGTTCTGTGAATGCTTAAATGAATGAGTAGATTTACTCATGCAAGTAAACCAAAGCAAATGTAAGAAATAATACAGGATTGCTTACAAGAGTAAAGCCGGACATATGTTTATGTGTTTGTAGGACTGTCCTGCACACTTTAGTGATAAAAGATGTGGTTTTATTCCATGTGTGAAATCACAAATGCAGTGCTCTGAATTCAAATACCATAAGAAAAATAAACTGACGAGTTTGCAGGGTGAAACAGAATCAACCAAAAATCTCTGCTGAAAAGGTATCTGGTAACTGCAGTGACGGTGAATCAAATAATTACTAGAAAAATTAGGGATTTTAATTTTGTTTTTAGATTTAAAAAAAAAAATGTATATAAAATGTGTAAACATTAAATTATGTCACTGGACCAAAAAATGGCCCAATGACATTATTAGTTCCTGCTTTTTTTTTAATTCCCTGTCTTCTGTTGCATTTGGGTGAAATCCCTCAAAATGTTACTTAAAAATAGTAATATGTTGTGTAGTTATCGTTTCATTGGGAAATAATCAGAATTTCATGTTTCTGAGCTCTTAAAGATAAGAAAAATCAAGAAAAGGCAGTATCTCTGTGTTCTTTAGCATATAGGGCAGATAATACAGAAGGCGACAAAACAAAGAGGTCTTTAAGGCTGTTCTCTAATAGAAGTAAGAGAGGCAATTCCATTGAAACAGCTTAAATATTTTCATTGTGTTTTAAAAAGCGTTCTTGTGAGCTTGTCCCATTGTTAGAGGGCACAGAATGGATATATTGTGTCTGTGTTCAGATGCAAACTAGGCTTTTGCTTCACAGAGCCACCTGAACTTAAAATATCAATATCTGAGAACTGAGTAATTCATTCTACTGTTTAAGAAAGTTGCGCTAACATATTAAGCATTTAAATATCAGGGATTTTTTTGAGCTATTATTGGAGAGTTACTTGGGGACTGCTATTATGATTTGTAGTTGCTATGGAAACTTTTTAATACCAGCAGTTTGGGAACAAGAAATTGGAAGTAATTTTTGCATTCCTAAATCCAGTTTCCTAATAATAAAAGGGACATTTGTGGATTATCAGATTTTTACCAGAGCTTTCCACAAGATCTTAAGTTTATTAATATACAGAAACAGGAGAGGAAAAATTATACTAATAAACTTTCATAAAGAAATAGGAAAAAATAATGATAACTATTTTTCATCTTTTGGAAACTAACAAATTCAAACGCCGGGATTTTAATATATTCTCACAAAAACACATAGCTGATCAAAAAGTGGGTTTTGTAAAAACCCCAAACAATTTCTAAATTATTTTAATAAAAATGTGAGATAATTAGTGGGTTTTAGTCATATTTATTACATGAAACATATATGCTTATAAAATATTTAATTTATCTTCTTTGTTCACTTCATGCGATCTTGTTACAATAAAAAACATTTATTAATATGATAAAGATTTTATACTCATTTGGGAGCCAGATGACAGGGGTCTTTTATTTGTGGATTTCATGCAGTAGCATACCTAGAAAGATTGAAAAATGCTAAAACAGTTTTGAGAACAAAAACATTTGAGCTGGCTAATATTTTTTTAATATTGGAAGGTAAACTAAACCCACTGCAAAGCAATAATGATTTTAATTTGTTTTTAAAATTATTGTTAAAGTGGTGTTTTCTTGTAGAATATTTCATTGATTCTTATGCATCAATGTTTTTGTTGTTAATTTCTAGTGTTAAGATATTAGTAAACAAGATTTGAAGGCAAGTTTTTTTAATTTAAATTTGAAAAATTGTCTCCCAATGTAATTTTATTACTAAAATTGTTGTTTTCCTGTTTATCTAATTTGGTAAAACTTTGATTTATTTGTCATAAAGTAACTTAATTTTGGCACACAATATCTAAATACTCTGAAAAATTTTATGGCATTGCTACCCCTCTCTTTGAAATGAATGGCTTTCTTAAGAAACATAATTAGAATTTTTAAAAAGTGACATCAGAAATAAAGCACTGACAAAAGTAACCTGCAAAGCTACTGAAATATTTCTTAGAGTATTAAATTTTAATAATATATTTTTGTTTCAAGCTAGTTTAAATTTTACCTGGAGGCTTTGTGTTTGAGGAGGCTCCTAATATTTTATAAAATTACTGTTCAAAGTTACCATAGCATAAAAATTTGAATTTAAATATTGATTAGATCTCTTCATTTTGCTTTCCTGCTTGTGAACTTGTCAATTGATTTCCACAGGGATATGAAAAATAGGTTTTAGACAGAGATAATCCACTATAATCCCAAAACAGAAATCAGAGGACAAAATGGTCACAGCAATAAATTATTCTTTTAAACATTCTTGTTACCTTGATTCCTCCAAAATTTTCCAAATCCCCTGCTTAAGGTCGCAGGAAATATGAACCTCAACAAAAACTTAAAATGAGGAGGTTGATAATACATTTTTTTAAATTACAGATTATTTAAAATAACATTATTTAATTATTTTAATTACCATTCATTCTTTTAAATTGCTAGTAATTTAGTACTACACATTTATAGTAATGGCATTTTTACTATATCCCCATTACATGGAAATTCCATTTTCATTGATTAGATAAAGCTTTAAAATATTGCATAAAGTTCACATCAATCTATACAAAAATATATGTTCTCATAGACAGATAGGCACAGACCAACTTCTGTGAATGGAGTCCTGTACTTGGAATTTAAGGTGGGGGAGACTGAACTTCATGAATGTGTTTTTGTGATTTTCCCCTCCCTCCTTACTTCTATTAGCCTAGAGTTAGAAAAATTAATCTTTATGCAACATGCATATTCTGTCTTCCATGGATATATGATGACCGACATTTGTTTGTAAAATAAACTGTTTTGCACCAATTACCATCTGTTTAAGGAAGTCAATATTGTACACACATCATGCTCTAATATGACCACAGAGATGCAAATGAGATTTTAGGAAAGAAGAGTAAAGATTTAGGAACAGGAAGTTGGTACAGTAAATAGAGGCATTTTTGCAGTTGCCCTAAATATGCACATTAGCGATGATGGTAGGACTCGCATGTAAAAGGTTTACAATATAATTTCTTGCTAGTAATCAATATATTTGGTAGAGGGGATTTGTAATTTTTGATATTGTATAGATGCTTTATGGACTAATAAGACTTTGCTTTGCGTATAAACTATCATCCAGAAAATTTCCTGTTTAATTAGAGGCATAAATTACAAATAGAAATTTCTGGTAAATAATATTACTTCAAGAAATTAGGATATAGTACAGTTAGAACATTTCACTGTGCACTAATTTAAGACACATAATGAATCACGCAGCACACAAAATTTGGAATTTGGATTTCGCAAGTGTTTTAACTTTAGCTTTATTTCACTGTAATTATTCAAATACTGTTAAAGCATGCACCAAACTGGCTATGCTAGAGAATATTTTGTTAGAGGATGTGTGAATTGCAAGGGTTATGGCTGAATGGAGGATTCAAAATCAATACGTTCTTGGAAGGGAGGTAAATTTGAGCCAAGCTGACCTCTCTTTGCAGCTAATGTACAAGCTAGGAATTATTAGTGTTCACTCAGAGAAAAGTTTTAATGCAAGCTGCAAATACTTATTTTAGAGCAAACATGGAAAACTGAAGGACTAGCTTACCTATTTGATTAAATGCAAAAACGAGACTGCACGTAGGATTTTGTTGTGCTGTGATAGAACTTATTTTACCAGTCACTTTCATAACCTTTAAACAGCCTTAAATAGTACATATGAAAAACACATTCATAACAGATTCCCCATAGGGAATTTTCTTTGGTTTAAGAAAATTTTATTAAAGATTGGCATTGCAAATAACATTTTTCATAACTATATGTAGACCTGTTAAAATTTTTATTAAAACTGGAGTTTGGCCTGTTCTTTTTCATCATTCTATCAGATATTAAACTCCAGCAGCAGCTGTAGGAAATGGAGAAAGGGATTTTCAAAGGGATTTGAGTCTCCCTGTCTCCGTGCCTTTAGTGATCATATTATCATAACTATCACACATAACAAAGCTCTAAATCTGTAATTCAGATAAAGTAGTCAGGACTTTGAAATACAAAAATCCAAACATATGCTGTAACATTTTTTTTGCAATGCTGGTTCCTTTAACACGGATTTTGTAAACTTGGGGATGTATCCAACAGATTTTGTATACTAACACATGCTAAACGACATTGTTACTTAAATGTTTGATGGAGATTTAATTAAAGGTATGTTCCATTATACCTACAGTAGTTCCACTAAGAATGTACCAGATACTGTTCTACCAGATGTTGAGCAAACCACTAAAGGTTAATAAGAAATGATGTTAGGAGCTTTTTTTTGGTCTGAATTATGTAAGCTAAACTGCTGAGGAGGCAATGCCATCTTTTCAACAGTGTGAGTCCTGTTTCATGAGGGGACAGCTCAGCATAATGCTGTTTTGAAATGGTAAGTGTGAACACAATTCTCTGATGAACTTATAAAACTAAAGATGCATTGTAATAAAAGTTAAGGAGGCTAACTTATAAAGTAAAAGAAATGCAGTGCGAAGGAAATGGTTTCCAAAGTATTTAAAATATGTCTCTAAAGTTATTTACATTGAGAAGATGGTTTTGGTATGAAGTACCTAGGGAAAACTGGAGATATGTTGTGAAAAGTTAGGAAAACTCTAAATCTCAATATCAAACCAGCTTGTAAATGAGCAGTTGCATATATATTTATTGTAACACTGCCTTCTGCTGGTCACACCTCATTTATGATGTAAGTGAAAATGCTGGATAATAATGAGATGTTGTTTTTATCTCAAATTATTCTCAATATTAAATATTTGTTGCTTAGGAAACATTTATTTGGAGATAATGTACATCTATCAGAAATGTCTGCATCAATGATAAACCCATTGCATCTGCATTATATGCTTAAAATTTTTAATTTGATATTTTCTTTACCTCAGTTGAATGAAAACTTTTCATGTATAACATACCAGAGAGTTATCAAATCCTTACACTTTGTTGTTAAATTGGTTCTTAGTTTTGCTTATTTCCATAGAGTTAGAATTTCTGCTTGTTTCTGGTTTTTCAGCTTTGGATGTCAGAGAGCATACACCAAACAAGACATCTGCTGAAAAATTTCTGTTTCATAAGAGAATGTCTATATGTAACAGAAGTTAGGAGACTGTTAGATCTGTGTGTTTATGTAGACATTTTAGTGAGTGTTTGCATAAGCTGCACTTTTTGTTACTAAGTACTTTATTATTCCTCATCTGGTCATTCAAAATACACACATATATTATAATAATTACTCCTTAGAGGAAAAATACAATATTTTGAACATGGTTTCTGTTTTACTTTCTAGCATGCCAAACATATGTTCTTCTATAGAATCCAACAAGCTGCTGTAAGAAGCGTTTTCTGTTTCCTTCAGCGTGCACAAATGGTGAAAATTTATTGTGAATTTATATATATTTGACTGCATGTCTGTCAAAATTAAGGAAAATATTTATCACTGTATTGTATCTTCATCATAATAGGTTTAAGAGGTATGAAATTAGACTCTATTTCAGTCTGACATTAAAAAAACCAAAATTAAAAATTAAATATTTGGTAGGAGTTAACTACAGTTGTACAGAATATAATGGTTAAACCACACATTTACTTAGTGAAAACATTGGCATGCATGTCTGGCTGCCTCCAGTAAAATTAATGACTAGATTGTGCAGTGTGGGAAAATTTTTATTTTACTTTGGTTTTCCTCAAGAACTGAAATCCTGCTTCAGTTGCCTGAGGCTACATTTTTAAGCACCTTTATTACAGCCCAGATAAAAACCCAGCTATCTGACAAAATGCATTCTGTTTTATTACAAAGGATTACTTCAAAAAGCAGAATTCTGTTCATTCTGGGAATAATTTAAACACCAAGAATCCCTACTGTATGGCAAATAAAAAGTAATTATCCATAATGCATACTAAAATTGCATTTTAATGGACAAGACCTATCAGAAGATATGCCAATTGAGAAATCTCCATTTTTAAGTTCCTTCCAAGAATTTGTGGACCTTGCCCGACTGCCCGAGGAGGATTGTACCCTGACTCCATGGGATCTCTGTCTGAGCAGCAACTGCAGATTCCAGCCCTGCAATCCTCAGAGGATCCCTGTGGTCCCATCTGACCCTTGTAGTCTATGAACCTTAAGGTTTTAATAATCAAAGACTAGCCTAACCCCATGTGTGCATGTTTTTAAATTCCAAATCTCATCTTAGATGTAACAGTAATTAAAAAGTCACTTGCAAAGTGATAATAGAGTCAGACTTGTAAGAGAAGATATAACAACATGCATAAAAAAGTACTCCATCACTCACTGTACTAGGAAAGACTAGGTGCTGTTAAGATATAAAAGGTGGAAGAAAAATATCTGTAAGATTTTAAGCTTGGTGGCAGAAAAATGGAGTTTTAATGGTCACACAGCCCATCAGGAACAATTTTCCATTGAAGGAGTTGCTGTTATCTTGTAATAGGTGGCATTTAAACGGAACTGTTTATCCAGATTTACAGCTTTTCAAGGAGATTTCTCATTCCTTTAGATTTTTGTGTGTTTCTTATTTGCAAGCATCTGTCTTTGTGATTTGCTCACTTGCATGTCTGAGCTCATTTGTGTCTGTACACACAACACACATGAGAATGAAAATCCCAGAGTGAGTTTGTGTTTGGGTGGTCACAGCAGCACATAAACATGTTTAAACCTGAGTGTTAAAGTGTGTGTATCCAGAGAGATAATATGTGATAGTGGGCAGCATAATTCACTCTCATTTCCCTGTGTTAGAAATGACTGCATAATTCATGAATGTCAGAACAAAGTCAAGCCAGGCACGAGTCGCACGTGGACATCCCGAATGAATGTGTATACTACCTACTGCCCATCAGATAATACCTAAATAATAGATATTTCATGTGGGCGTTCCATTCTCCTCCTCCATTTTTAGTTGTCAAATTAGTTTTCCCATATTATGCTTATAAAAGTTTTTTTTTTTGCATTGCCCATGAGAAAGTGCATGGAGATTTCTTATCCTTGCTCAGGTCTCCTCGTACACTAAGGCAGCAGAGTGTATTTGGCACTCTGCTTTTAGGTTTTCAGCAGTATCTTTATGCACATCTGTATTTTGCCTTCAGACTTGTGTCTGCTGGCTGAAACTTTTATGTTTTACCTACACGTTTCATTTTGTTTGTACCATTTGTATTATTGTGCAATCTGTAATGAGCTATTTAGAAGTTCACTTACAGTATACAAACAAGTAGGAAAACAGCAATTGTTGATTCCTAAAATAGCAGCCTTATATAGCCTTATAAGCCTGTTGTAAATAGCAGCCTTAATAATTAGGGTCCAAACATGTAGATAATTGAGTGTGATCATCTACATGAGGAAACATATTTCAAAAGTTTAGAAATAGGAGTTGAATTTTATTTAATGCATATACAGTGCTTCAAAGACCAAAAAACTGTAAGCAAATAAGCAATGGCATTTTGCTTTCCTCAAGATATAAACATAAAAGCAATTTTCACTCCAATTTTTTTGTTCATTCTGTATAGAATTTGGAAAGAATGAAGTACAAAATAGTTAAGATTTTTTTTTCTCCTTAATTTTATTGACCTTATTTACTAGATGAAATATTTTGTTGTTTATAGCACAAAAGTGTTATAATGTGGATAAAATTCTCCCATTTGTAATATGGATTGCAGATTATACATAAAAACATGCGGATTACCATGATTAAATATGTATAAAATCAGCATAATCCATTCATATGTTTGTAAGGGCCCAGAGTCCTCCAGAGAGAGTCACAAATCCACTTGATGTTCTTGAGTGCTGGATCTTTTTTCCTCCCTGATTTTATCTAAAATATGTGTAAAAATTCAAAAGTCAAAGGGATCCCTGTTGGTTACAGCTAAGTAGTCTCAAACATGTATATTTATCCTTCCTAGACTTGGTAAAGTCCTGTGCTTACATGTGTGGAGTAGTTTTGGTTTTGGTTTTTTGTTTTTGTTTTTGTTTTTTTTTTTTTTGGTTTTTTTTTGGTTTTGGTTTCTTGGGGAGGAGGTTGTCTTTTGAGAATTCTCATTTCTGTAAGAAGCACCTGTCTTTAACTTTTGAGGTAGATAATTTCTCAGTAAAATCTCACTCTCTTAGGGACCTCCTTCCTCACGTATATGTACACAATGAGAAGATGGTCTGCATATTTTGGGAGAAGTCCGTGAATTGTTTCATTGTATTTTAAATAAAAACACTTCTTTCAAGTCTTCCAACTACCTGTTTTGTCCAGATTTTCAGAAAGCTGTAATATGAAGAGATAGGTAAAATAATTAAAGAAATCACATGAAATACCAATCTAATTTGTTTGCATGCATTTGTTATTTTGTTTTTCTACTATAATTTCAAATTAGTAATCCAGAAATATAAGTTATGCATTCTCAGCAGAAGAACAAAAAGGTGCCTGTCTAGAAATCTGTGTCATGTATGTGCTTCTGTGCAATAATGCATATAATGTAGGGAGAACCATCCCCCATTATGGCCAGGTATGACTCTTACCCTTTTTGCACCAGTTTTACACCTATATGATCCCTTTGATTGTCCCATACATTCCGCTCACCTCTTCTAGCTTTCACAGGAGCTGAGAGAACTACAGAATAACATCCTGCTGTGTGATTATTGTATTCCATAAGAATTTAAAAAAAAATTTCTTTAAAAGCATAACACGTTTCCAACGTGTTTCCAATGTATTTCCTCTGCATTGGTAAGAATCAAACAATTGGATTCCTTTCTTAACTAAGAGGAGTAGAATAAGTGTAATTTTTTAAGATAACCACTGCTGTAAATCCTGTAAGCAATATTATTGTGATCATTTTGGGGCACCAGACAGGTATTTAACAATTTGGTTCGGGTTGCCTAGGACAACAAAAAATGCCACTATGCTGCATCTCAAAGCTTCTGAGAGGATGAAATGAGTTGTGACATACCAGTGAAGATTAAATTTGTAACAGATAGAACACCTTTGAAGTACTAGCTTATGATTTCACAGTGGCATTAGGAGACTTACTGCAGTATTTAAGCAGTTAGAAAGAATGCTGGTTATTAGTGTTTGAATTTTGTAAAATAGGATTTTATTGTCTTTTAAATAGCCATGACAGCAGTTTGTATTATCCAAGCACAACATTTTTATTGCTGTGTATCACTTTTGGAGAAGAGTTTTTCACACTCCCATGTATAAAATCAAGGCACTTAAGCAGGTGAACACTTTTTGTCTGCTGTTCACTTTCAGCATTAAATTATACAGCGTTTTTGTTGTTTTCCTTCTCCCCTCTTTTCCTGGTCAGTGGCTTAGACAGGGGAAAGAACAGAAACATTCGGTGTTTGTCTCAGATAACACTGGAAGATCAGATGTCCAAAAATATTCTAGGCCTGCGCATTTTTACATATGGTAAATTACTTTTAAAAAATAACAGCACAATTTCAGATGTCAGATATGCCTTTATCATAAGGCTTTATGACATGACATTACCAGGACATAAAGTTACTATGCTTTATGTCTGAATTAGATCACATCAAAATTTCCTGGCATATCAAGTAACAGAAATAGAAACTTGTTCCTAAAAGTAATGTCTAGAAATCTTCAAGTATTCATCAAACCATTTGAGGGGAAGCAGGCATGAGCCTCTTTCTCTGCAGTAATCTCTTAAGGATCACTAGGCTCCATATTACAATTTTCAGTGTTACTAATTTGTGAAAGTTACTTTAAAATATTAATCTCTGCATTGGCAGGATTTTTTAATGAGCCTGCAGACTTCAATGGGTTAATTTTCAATGAGGGTCGAGTTTTATATGTTTATGTTTTCTTAGCCTTGGTCAGGAGAAGTGGCTTTGCTTGCCCTTGTGCTGTGCCAAAGTGATAGGGTTTCATTCGTTTGAAAACCTAGCACATCCCAAGAGGTTACCTTGGTGTAGATTTCTTTCTTTCTGTATTAAATCGCTCATTGTCGCAAAGTGACTGGTGCTGCTGGGCTTTGAAAAGAACTTCTAAGAGGTTAAAAAAAAGCTTCTGTATAGAAGGATTTTTCAGTTCTGCAGACAGAATACAGTTTGCAGCTGTTTGACTTGTGACAGCGATATGGATCTGATTGTATACAGTATACTAGGAGCCATGGATGCAGCTGGAATAGAGGTTATAAATTTTAAAAGCAATGCAGATTTTGGCCATTAATTGGCTGCTAATAAAAGCAAACTCAATGGGTTCTAACTGTGGGAGCCTGTAGCTCTGTATCTGATATCAGGAATTCATACACATTACACAGTTTTAGTGATTCAGACCACGACTAATTGAAATATGAAGCATACTGATCAAATTTAGCATTACCAGCATGCACTCTGGTTTGGGACTGTATGGCGACAAGGTAGCATTTATTACTTATTCTCCATAACACTGCCTGATTGAAATATCTAGCTATGTTGTCAGCAGAGGCCCAGCTGGGCTTTAGTACAGCTAATTAAGTCATTAAAAGAGAGGTCAAGCAATCTAACTCTTGCATACTAAACTACATAAAAGTCTTTATTATTTTTTTTAATAAGTCAAGATTTGAATTTTTAAAGAAGTTTGTTTTAATAATAAATGCATTTGCTGACTGCTTTGTCTAGAGCTTGATTAAAATATGCATTTGTTAGCAACAAAGTGAAAACTTCTGGAGGCTTAGTTTAATAAAAAAACCTAGCAGAACTAAATCTTGTGCAATTTTTTTTAAGTGTCTGAAAACTAAGCCTAATTCAGGATGATAACAGAAACCCGACTGTCCTTGTGCCATCAAACAGAGCCTGGCTCTCCACTGCAGAAGCCACATGTGTTTGCTAATGGAGTATCTGTTCATTGGCACATTGTGAGGAAGAAACACATTTAAAGGGAGAGGTTCCATGAAAGCTAAGTACAGAATGATGTTGGATGACTATTGTTGCCTATTTTATGAATTAGATGCAAGGGAGTGTAAGATGAAGTGAAGCAGCAACAATTTATTCTTGGAATTTGAAGAGCGAGTCTATGGGTTGCCTGAACTTGGAAGAGCAAAGCAGGGAAAGGATAACAGTGCTAGTAGCTGGTGTCAGAGATGCTGTGAGATCCTACTCTGTGGAATTTATCCTTCAAAGCTTGCATCAATGACCTCACATGTTTGTATCAGTGCAACACTTTGGCGTGAGCACCTCAAATATAACAATGACAAAAGTATTCCAGAGCTGCAAATGGAAGCCTTGTTGATTCTGGGATTCAGTGAAAAGCTTGTGAGGCACTCAGCTATTTCCTTGGTAAATTTAGGATGTTTTGGTTTAGAAATACAAATTCTGATCTCCCATGTCCTTCCTTCTGTATGTTACGTTACAGTGGCTGGGAAGAGACATCAGTAAGTTAGCTTGATTATGCATCCAAGGCAAACACCTGAGATACAACAATGAGAAATGAGAAATTGTTGGGTTTGTTTTATATTTTTTTACACTTTTAGCTGTAAAAAAGATGCTGATTTACTGTGAATATTTTCCTGCTTAGGTTTGTTTTATTACTTGAAACAAACAAGATATATTTGGACCTCATTTAACTTACCAGGAGGTACAATGGTAGGAGCAGAAAGGACGCCTTCCAAGCAGTTTTCTGAACATCAGAAGATGCAATGTAAGTAATTGTACAGAAATAGAGGAGTTCCACGTGGTTTTGCCTTGTGAATTCATATTTTCTTATATGAATATGCGAGTTGCTTCCTGCCAGAATTATTAGAGCACTTTACATTTTCCATTAAATCTTTGGAGAGATTTAGAAAATTATAAACTATTAAATCATTATTCTCACAGCAGGCAATGGATCTAAAATATATTGGATTTTCAAAATCTTTTCTTCATTACAATGGTGAGAGAGAAATTTTCAGAATAACAAAGGCCATCTACTTAGAAAAATAGAACTTTTCTGAATATTTTAGCTTTTGCAAATTAGATGCATGTTCATCTCATAGTGTTTCAGAACTTTGCTCTTCTTCATTGCTCTAGCTTCTCAAACTAAGATGAGATCCAGATGCAAAAATCCAAATGCTTTTATATACATATATATATAGATGTGCCTATTAAATATGAACTCTGAAATAATGTGCATTTTTTAAAAATTTGTTATCTTTCCCCCTCTTAAAATTAGTAAATTATTGGTATAGGCAGTAATTTTTTTTTCTTTTGCTTACATCAGTAAAGAGACATAGTTCATAATAATCTCAGTTAAGAGAATGTAATGGTAAAATGATGATGATGATGATGTGTGTCTGACTGGTCCAGCAAAATGGCCTGGAGCACTAGCAGTGGGTCACAAAAATGACTCAATAGATGGTCTCTCAAGAACATCTACCTTACCTCGGGGTCTGTCTCTGATGATGGCCTTAAGTGTGTGCCAAGGAAAGAGCAAAAACAGAACTAGTGTCTATTATAGCACTTTGCTTTAATGTCCTCTTGGCCTCTGATCATTTTAGAAGTTATCCCAGAACTTGTTACAGATTGTCTATCTAATATTTCCTAATGGATTTTTCTTCCAAGTACTTATTCCATCTTCCCTGATCTCTTTCTCTATGACAGCTATCTTCTCTGAGCTGGTGGGAGACACAAAGTCAAAGTAAAGAAACACGAGCATATGAAGTAAATTCAAGTGTGAATGAAACCTAGCAGTAAGTATTACCCAGAGCTAGAATACTGTATATTCTTCATTGTCAGTGAGAACAACAAGGTATTATTATAATGAGCTGGGCTGTCATTAATTATTGTTATGATATTCCTGACTAAATTGGTATCAGGGAAACCTATAATCTCTTCTAATGGAAGAAACTAGCACTGTTTTTACAAAGAAAATTCTGAAGTGTTCTTATAATCATTTGCTGTCTTGGCACTTTCTCCTAGAACCCATCCTACAAACCTGTTGAGATGTGTCTATGAGTATTATGCATATGGGTGTGCATCACAGCACTCTGTGTTGACTGTAATTAATAATTCATATTATGTGATCGTATTTCACTGCTCTTCTAAGTGCAGAACAAAGCCATACACAAGATGAATTCCACAGCTGAAATCAAAGACAAAACCTCTGTAAGCTTCAACACAGATTTCATCTCATATCTTAATACAGTTGTTTGCATTGCTAAAGATAACTTCAACAGCATTTTTTCCCCTTCCTTGAATTTTGTCTGATACCTGGAGATACGATTTCCTCACTATTTATTTTTATAATAGTTTTCAAAGTAATTTTTAAGTTATTTTTTACCACTAGAAAAGAAAATTATTTGAGTAGCTCTAGGCTAGTACATTCAGGCTAGATGGGAATGTGCTGAGGTGTTTGTACTAGGGTTGTGTGTCTGCCTCCATTTGTCTGTGAGACAGAGAAAAGCTCAGAGGTGTTTTGTGGTTCCAACAGAAGTGGGGTTTCATGTAATAGAGTTGTGAGCAGAGCAGGATGATGTGCAGTGTTATACCTCTGTATGACATGTGGGTGAATATAGAGGAGTTTATTTTATCTGTTCCTTTTCTTCCCTCAAAAAGTACCAGAGAAACTCTATAGCGAAAGTACTCAGAGGCGACAGAGTGAAACACTTAACTACTATGACAATGACCATGCTCAGAAACCTTAAGTCTCTCCTTCATGTGGGTAATACAGCTCTTAAACAAGATGTAACATTCCTATTTTCCAAAATTATGCATATATCAGTTTTCTATTTTCTCACTGAGACTTGATAATTATCAAGTTTTTCACACCTTAATGTCTCTTGGTCAAGATAGTAGATACAGGGTTAGATGTAGTCTTAACCTAAAAAAGGTATTATTTACAATCATATATCTCTCTTCTTGTTTCCTTTTGTCTTACACTTCAGATCCCATGTATCATTATCAATGGAAATAAAGAGTAAGATAATGAAAAATAATTTCATCAGTAAATCATACCAGTTAACACATATGGAGCTCATAATCTTTGCTTTTAGACTACCAAGAAATGGCTAACCAGTGGAGAAATCAGAGCTCCAGCCACAAATTTCATGGTCTCTCTCAGGAGTGTTGGTTCAACAGGGATGAAAAAATGCAATATTTTAAACAAGCTAGGCTATTTTTCTTGAGATACTACTCTGACTGAAAAATGAAGTGGTAGAGATAAAGGCTATTGATGTGCTGCTAAAACTCTCTTGTTCTTTTAAATGTCCTGATTAGGATGAGTGGTTAGGGTCTGAACTGACTGTACAACAAAAAAAAAATGCTGTGGGAATTCTGTCTTTTTTCTCCAATTAATTAATTTGGTTCATTCTGGGCTGATGGATACTCTTACCTCTTTATTTCATTGAGAGCATGCATCCTTCACAAATACATGAGACAGCCTTGGACAAATGGAGAGGACTTGAGGCAATGCTTAGAGGCACAGACAGAAAAGTCTTAGACTCATGTGCTTTCTAGGAAAACAGAGGGCAAACATGGCTCCACAATTTATCCAAACAGAGGTTTCAGTTCCCTCAGCAGGATAAATATTTCTTTCAGTCTCAGCATGAGTTTTAGCTTGGTAGTTTCTGTACTGACAAACCACTTCATCATTAGCTTAAACTCCAATGGCTGTGAGAGACAGCGCCAAAAGGAATCTGTGTGGGAAGGGAGAGGAAGAATAAAGTTGGTAACATCTTCATCACAAATTTTTGTCCATTTCTCTTTTGTCACTTGTCGTCACATACTTTTTCTTGGTAATTCTCATAATTGAGTGACATCTCAAATCAAACCAGACCATCTTGTAAGGAAGTCTTTACTGAGCCATATCCACTTCTCCCAGTGGAGACTGAAGAAAACCAGATGACTTGGGTTGTCCAAGCTGCTGCATGCCATGTGAAGTGACCACCATTTATGTCACTCATGGATTTCCCTAGGAGTCTTCACCCATTCACGGTGACTGTTGCTGATGTTGCCTTTTAGTGCCAGTTATTCCTCTTCTTTTTAATCACTTTGTGTCCTTGACACATAGGGACGCTTCCTGCCTCTTTCCCCTGTTCTCTTTTTCATCAGGTACTTGCTGAAATAGGTTCTTCCTCCTCAGGAAAGTCTTTTATGTCATCATTTTGTCATTGTTTTGTAACAGTGTTGAAAAATCTCCTGTCTACTTATAACTTTCCAGAATCTTTTAAGTTTTCCTTACTATTCAGGACACGTTAACTCCATGTGAAATATGATAATTCCTTGCCATTGTTTAACAATATCCACATTTAAACAATAAGCTCTGTATTAAGCTCTTTCTGCATTTTGTACATCATCCACTGGCAGGAGCACCAAGTTTTTGACTTAAAGTTGTCTATCTTGTCGATAGATCTTCCACCCCTCTCTTGGTCATGAACCTCCAGTTTGGAAAGGGTTAGGTAAAATCTGGTTTTGATTTTGTTAAAATAAAATAAATACTATTAAAACATTTTTATTACCCTCTCCAGTGCTGCTAGGCAGTTTTCAGTACAATGACTTGAACAGGTAGAGTGATGCGAAGGAGTGCTCGAAACAGCAAATCTGTAACTTTAAAATCCTAAGCCAGGATTTTGGTTGCCAGCTGAACTGTGGTAGGATGCTGTCCTATACACAGCCCATGCCAAATGCTGTGATGCCCTTTTCCCAGTGTCTGGAAAATTAAGTGTGGTATGCCTAAAGTAAAACTATTTCTCTTCTTGGCCCTGCCCTTAAAATGTTTTGAGTTTCTGTTTGATAAGGCCAGTGGAAAGACCATGAGAGTTTGGAAAAAAGTTGCATTTCTGATGTGAAAGAGTATTATGTTTCATGTCTCCTTTTGGCTATAACTTTCCTGGGCAGAGCTGCCAGCCAAATTTATTCCTTTTGCTTTAAATCTGAAACCCATTAGGCTTACCACTGAAGATCTACACAGGCAATTTCCTTCCAGGGCTACAGTACCTGGGTAAGTATTGTAAACTTTCCCAGTCTCCCTTCCACTACCATTTATGAAAAAAATTGTTTAGGCTCTTTTCTCCCATCTCTTTGCGTAGCCTTCCGTCCTGCTTTGCCCTTGCCTGAGCTGTTGCTCACAATCACAGGACTTATCCATTCAAGCTGGTGCAGGTGACAGGCTGACAGCCCTCCTCTGAGTGGTACCCACACCCAGGGAACCTCAAAGGTCTCACCCTGACCATCATCCCATCTCCCTTGCAGAGTTGTTTGCCTTAGTCCTCTGTAAGTTACTGTAGTCAAAAGAATATTGAGAAGGAGTGAGCGCTTTCCTTTCTGGGCTTCAGGCTCCGAGAGGGAAAGAGCCGAGCACAGCTTTAAATCATTGAAGAGGAAAAATTTTAGAGGCACTCGTGAATAATGATGCTAATTATAATAGCAGAATTCGGAGAAGCTCTGAAGAGATTTTAATCTAGGTATTATAAGTGAAGTACTCAGAAAAACCTGTCTTTACACAGTATTCAATATGTTTAAAACCCTGCCATTTTGAAGCTACTTATTTGTCTGTTAGAAATGGAGATAATGCTGGAATAATATTATTTCTGCTTTTTCCTGTTAGGGGACTGTGATTCCAGAGAGTTTCATAAGGAGGTTGTGATTAAGCTCATGATAAGATACAGTATAATCAAAAATCTGTCACTCCATCAGAACAAGAAGTTCCCTCCATGTATTTATACTTCTAGAAAACATTTTTTTTACAATGTATTTTTTGTTCTGTCAGACATTTGGCAATATTTTACATTACATTTTGCAAGTCAAACACCATGGTACAGAGTCTAAATTCTTTGTCTGAAAGTCTTTTTGTTCTCAACCGTCAGAGAATATAAAAAAATCAGCTGTGGTATTTTCAGTCATCTCATATTTCAAATGCCTTTTACTCAGTTCTTTTACTACCAGTTGCTTGACAACATATAGATATAGTTACTTCATGTGAACAATGCCCCTGTGCAATTGGTGCCGGTATGTATTTTTCAGGGCATATGTGGATATACAGTAGTTCCCAGCCGAGTGAGTTTTTTTGAAAGGGCTTTGCTGCAGCACATTTTTACATGGTGAAGTGATGTTTTCATTGAAACCCTTCCATGACATCCTCTCTAGGTTGCATCTATTTTAAGATCCAAGTTTTAATTATCTGAAGTATGCTATGCCCTAGTGGAACAGCATTTAAATGTTCAAAGCATCTTTTACATGATGTTATCATGGTGTTACAATAAAAATGAAATCAAACAAAAAAAACCTCACCAAAACTATTCAAGAAATTATAAAAGCCTCTTCTGCTAATATGGCTTTATTGGCAAAAGGGGAAATGAGAACAAGTAGAAAGAAAAATAAAAAAGTGTCAACAGAAATACAAAAAAAATTTCTAGGTTCACTTTCACTTCATATGATAAAATAAATGATATTCTTTTCAGAAAACATTTCTTTGAAAAGTTATTATATTCTATGGGAGCTTGAATTCATATTTTAGAAAAAAAATATAGCCTTGCTATATGCCATATGATAGTTGTGAGGAACCTATAGAAAGTATATGATTACATGGTAAATGCTACCTTTTTTTGTACTAATTTCTACAAAATCCCACTTAATTTCTGTAGAACTCCAGCAATTTTATGCTTACTGTATTCCTTTTTCATGAGGAATTTGAGATTATTGTTTTAACCTTTTTCCCCCATTGAGTGGACAATAAGTGAGAACGACTGTGGGTTTGGGGTTTTTTTCCTTAATTTTGTATTGTCAGCTCCATCTGCATTTTTTGCACATTTCATAAAAGGGATTAGTCATGAGTACATTAAAAGAGAAATAAGTACATTAGTCTGGAGAAGTCTTAGCATGCTGCCTTTCTGAGTAGTGAGTGTTTATTTTTTTGGGCTATTTCCAAAAAATGGCAGAATAATTGTAAAAGGAACTAACTCTGAAAAACTCCAATGTAAACATTACTGTAAATTTGCTAGTCTTCAGGTCCTGGTTCATTTCCTTGCAATTTAAGGATTTCTGTCATTGACATCTTTGCTTTTCAGGTAAATTCTCTCTGTCTTAAAGAGAACAGAATGGGTTTAAGCCTTTGCAAGTGTTTATAAATTTGCTCGCCACTGACTTTTGGTTCATTGGCATCAGCTACCTAGGGATTCCTTCTGTGTCTCCTGGTACAAGGGAGCAAGCAGTTTGTATTTTGTCTGTTCCATTTAGGGAACAGTCGTGGGAATGAATAAAATTGGTACAGTACAAAATTGATAGGCTCACTAAAACCATATATAGCTTTCAAAGTAGTTCTGACATGATTGCAGGTAGGATAATCCATCATATTTTTATTTTAGTGAATAATTTAAGGTAAGTAACTGAGACTATTTGTGTGGCAATAAAGATGATCTCAGAAAATGTCTTGTATTAAGGGAGTTGTCCAGCCATTTTCAGTGTTGATCCTGAGGAGTTGGGTTTTTTCCCAATACATCAAATATAGTTTAGTGGGTCACCAAACAGTAGATCTGTACAAAGAAAAAGCTAGTTGATGGCAAACACAGAGAACTGATATGTTTTCAAGAAGAACTAGCTGCACTTGCAAGTGATGATAGATGTGTGTGAAATATAATCCTGATTAAAAATGCATGTGTGAAACTGCTTCGAAAAAAGTGCAGTGTCTGACAACATGTTCAGAGGTCCTTTATGTGAGAAGCACAGGGTAATGTAACAGCCCTTGTACCATTCGCTTTCTCTTCATCTCCTGCTCAACTCATTGTTCCAAAACTTTCAGCAGTTTTAATGCCGAAGAGTTATGAATGCAGAAAGCAGCATGAGGAGTGCCACGTTTGGGAGCAGCAGACAGACATGGTCATTTGCCAACTTCTGTGACCTGTCAGTTATTAAAATCCTCACATGTGGGTTTTTTGCTAGCTGTTAACGTCTGCATTGGAAACACTTATCAAAGTTAAAGCAGTGGAAACTGACAATGAATATTTGCTTTCAGGGCCAGATGAAGCTTCAGTCAAAGGGGCTGAGTGGGACATGACAATCCTGGCTCTGTATAAGTAGGAGGTTGGCACAAATGGCAACCACACAAGAAATGGGGTAGTCTGTGCTGTTTTCAGGGCCAGATCTGTGACCATTTATACATATACACATGCTTTTTGCTTTTCTAGGACATATTTACTGTTGATCCCCCAAGACCGCTGTTCGGATTTTGTTTGCGGGAGCTACTGCAAGTAGCAATTGACTGAATTATGAGGTTGCTGAGAAACTATTTATGTGTTTTCCCCTAACTGCTTCTGACTTCATTGACTGTGGACTTTTTGCATCTCTGGTTTTCCTTTAAAAAGGCTCATAACTGCAAGTGAGGATTCATGATTGCTTTGGTAAAGCACTCCCTCTAAGCAAACACTGCAGGATAGCCAGGCCAGGCTGGGTAATGCTTGAAAGCTGCATTTTGGTGGAAATGTGTTGTTACAGGCACCTTTAGTTGTAAGGTAAAGAAATGGAGCTGTGCCATGTCAAATGAAGCCTGGGGAAGAGCTATGTGTTTGAGAGGCATTTCCTTCCTCTCCCTCTCCCTTGCCTGCCATTATTAAAGGCCAGGTCCCACTCAGCTGTGTAGCCTGTGACATTTGAGATTCGCTGCTTTGCCCCTTCCTCGCTCCTCAGAGGCAGCTTCGCATCTGACTGCGTGTGTGAGACGGCTTAGTGCTGTGCTCGGTCCAACACCTGCAGCAGCCATTGAGGTGGAAAGAAGTCACCTGTGGGATTGCAGAAGAAGGAAAAGGGGTGTCAGCCCTTCTTGCAGTGTGTGAGCTATTAAAGCAGCATTTGGGGCCATTTTTAGAGGTATCCAGATGCCTACAGGTGCTGATAGGCACCCAAAGGGATTTTCCAAAGCTCACACTTTTAAAGGTATTTAGGCATTAATCCAACATTGGAACGTCTAATTCTCAATTTCAAAAGTGCCTAAGGGCCAGATTCTTAAAGATTTTTGGGTAGCGGCCTCCCCCTGAAATCAAACAAAAGTTACACCAAATGATCTTATTTCCCAGGACATTATTCTTGAAGAAGAATATTAATGCACAAAAGACCCAATTGATCTGAATTGGGAGGATATCCACAAGTTACTGTACATGTCAGCTTTACTCAAAAACCGTGTCTTAAAAGATTCATTCTCGGATAAGGATCTGCTAGCTCTTTAGTAATCTGGCATGATGACAACTGCCTATTAAGTTTGTAATTCAACTCAAAATAACTCAACATTCATTACGTGCTTTTAATATATAATTTTTGTGAATTATAGAGGCTATGAGTGAGCAATGGCTAAGAGCCAGGATGAATATAGTGTGTATTTCTGGCAGGTTGCACAGCCTTCCTGCCCAGCACATTATTTCTTCTGTTATGACAATGTTTTCCCCACAACTTGAGGTTACAAACTTGACGCTGGTTTTATACATATAAAGTACATATATGGTCAAGCCTCTAAACCTTTTCACTTTGCATGCAAGCTAAATTTTGAACACAGGCCTCCGAGAGGAAAAAAAAAATGCCCAGGTTAAACATGCAATTTCAAGCTTTCTTTTTTCTTTTCCTCTCCTTTGAAATTTAATTATATGCAAGTATTTCCATTTTAGGCTAATGCTTATAGAAGTAAATCTTCCTCTGCACAGTAACTCATATGTTTGCATTTGCCTATTATATTTAGCCCTTTACCCAGGGTACTGAGATCTGTCAAATTCTCACTGTGCAAAGAGACTTCAATAAAGCTCCTGAGCTACAAGGAAACGGAGCTGTGTGGTGAACCCAGGGTGCTCTTCCTGCTGTTTATCCTGCTCTGACCACCTGCAGAAGGGAAACTGAGTCAGTAAGTTAAGAAACTGAGGCACAGGAGCAAATTAAAACCCTTACCCTGGCAATAGAGCTGAGCTGGGAGCACAGGTCAGCCACGTTTAGGAGCAGGGGGCCAGGCTGCCTGCCTGTACCTGCCCCCTCCTGCTGGAGATGCCGCTGGCGCCTGCTGTGCTTCCCTGCACACAGGTACGGATGTCCCGGTGATGTGGCAGGGAAATGGCAGGTCAGCAGTGTTTGGTGAAATTCCAAAAAAGCCTGATCTAGCAGCTGTTTCACAGAGAGATCATGTGCAGGATCAGTCCCTGAAAGAGGGCTGAGGAAATTCAGTACAAGCATTATTGCTTTCTTGATCTGCATGAAGAACAAGTAGCT
Source organism: Motacilla alba alba (assembly GCF_015832195.1). Lineage (NCBI taxonomy): Eukaryota > Metazoa > Chordata > Aves > Passeriformes > Motacillidae > Motacilla > Motacilla alba. Next base: position 45,438,536 of record NC_052019.1, on the reverse strand, counting down.
GTAAATATCAGAGAGGAAAGGTATATCTTGCTTTTTCTTGCTGTCTCCTGTCACTGCTGGAGGGAGCTAGTTTGCCATAACTTATACAATTACCAATAGTCTTTTTTAATTTGACATTTTAAGAGCTGTGTTGGGCAGAGGATAATTAATAGCACTTACTTGCTTTGAAGTTGAGCTTTAAATTATATATAGCATAATTATGTCTAAAGCCTCTAACTCACTACTTACCCTAGTAGATATTTCATCTGCGTTTTACTGTAACACAGCTCCTTCTGTACAGCAGCACTAATTCTTTACCTGGACTCCTTAAGCTCAGAAACATTGATTACATATTGTGATTTTCCTGCAATAACCTTAATTAATTCCTGATGTCTCTACCTTGTTTCAATTATTTTGAGTTTCAGCTCAATATAAGGAGAAATAAAATGGTGGATGAAATTTCATAACAAAATTTGTTGCAGGTAAAAAAACCAATGAATAAAAATTACTGTTTTCAAGACCCAAACCCACCAACCTTCTAAAACCTTTAAGACCCTGAATATTTTTTCTAATCCCTTGGTGCCTTTTAACAAGTGAAACTATTCTTTATTTTTTATAAAATTGTCAATGGCTTTTCTTCAGATTTATTGTGGCTTCTGTTTAGCTTCAATAGTTGACTTCTGTGTTGAAGCGATATATGCACTAATACTTTGGTATGTGATTGCATTTTTTTTTCTATTATCCGGATAGCAGTGAAAATAAAGATGTAAAAATGAAAATTCTACTTGTATAACCTACATGGAAAATTGTACGGTTGGGGTTCATTTATTCATTGCACACACAGTCACACAATCTGCTTTCCAATAAATATGCAGACATTAGTGACAATCAAATCTTGCTTATCCTTAGTATTCTGCAAATATTAATTTGCAATTAATTGTCTTACCAGGTTACATCTATATTAGTATATGTTTCCCTTCAAATTCTAAAGAGAGTAGAGTCTCTAATTTATTTCCCATCCTGCAGTTGATATAAGCAGGGTTTTAATGCTGGTGATCTCTTTCTTAGTTACAAAAACACACTCTGAGTGCTTTGAGATTTATGTGAGAACCTGGAATTCAGACATGGGGTTTTACACTGCTTCTTCAGTTAAGATTAATTAGCAATTATTATTAATAAAATTCGCAGTGTGAATAAAGTGTTGTCTTTCTAGTCTCTCTTGCAGCCTCTTTTATTTGGACTTCAATATTGACATGGCTGTGAACAGTGAGGGATGCTGTTGCTACCACAGTCACAAAAATTTATATTAAGGAAAGACAGATGGTTGCTTAATATTAAGCAAGGGGCAAATTGCAGTCTTGATTTAATTTCGGATTAGGTGATTTTAGGAGTAGGGAGGGAAATGAGTGACTGCAGAAAACACAAATGTACTTTTAAATATTTTAAATTTCTAATGAGCTTCAGCTTCTCAACTGAATTTAAAATAAGTAAGCCTTTCACTGTGCTCTAGATAATGAATGAAGCTTGAAAACAGTGTTTACTAGAAAGATGCTGTGCTATCTGATGCAGCATTTTAGAGCATCATTAAAATGAACACCCCTAATAATAAGAAAATCGGGCTATACCAAAAGTGCTGTCATAAACTTTTGTTTTGTTGCTGACAGAGAGCTGAAAAGGTAAATAAATATCCTGTTTAGACTGATAAAAGCAATATAACATGAAAAGTCATGTGAGCCATATGATTTATCTTGAGAATGCAAATTTGTTGAGAGTCAATTCATTTAACTGGAAAATAGAAAAGTTTGTTTTGTCCTTCTTCCCCTCTCCCTCTCATCCTTGCTCCATTTGGTTTTTTAAAAAATATTTGGATCTGAGAAATTTGTCCAGAAGAGCTGAATGATTCATCCCTGCATTTTAATGGAGAAAAAGCAATTTCCCACTGCCAAATTGCACACGGCAGACTTTCTCTTGAATAAGGATACAAGCTGGCTCTGGTGGCCAGCAGCTCCAAGGAAAAGGCTGTGTTGATGCTCGAGGTCAGGTTGGCTGTCATGGGTGTGGGGCTCAGAGGCAGCCATTTGAGTGCATGGAATTCTTGGGAGCATTTGCTTCTGCAGAGAGAAGCTTGGCCAGTTCTGGGCACGTTGTAAATAAGGACTGGACAAATTACCCTTTGGTTCTTATTGACCTTTCCAATATGGGCTATACATAGGGAGGTTGTACGCCTTAAATGGCTCGTAATACTGATTGCTTATATAATAAATAAATTTTCCAAGTAAATGTGTTTCTTCTTAACCCTGACCAATGGCTATGGAGAATGATAACATGATTACTGGCCTATAGTCCTTAGTTAAATCATCAGTTTGTTAACTGCTGTTTGCAACCTAAACCCTCCCTCTGGAATGGACTTCTTTAAAGCAAAATGAAATAAAATAAAGGTAAGTAAAAGTAAATAGATTTTCCTATTGAAAGTTATTACTTCAGGAATGAAGAAGATGGATATTGATCCACACCATCCTTTGCCATTACAGTCAGGTTCACATAGATAGCTCAGACACTTTATTCTAAGCAAACAGCCATTTTCTCTTCTGACTTGGATTCCAGTGAGAATTGAAAAAAGTAAAAGGTTTGTAAAAACATTTTTCTGTCCTTCTTACAGGGACAATTTATGTTGAAGTAACAGTTTCTGAGATACTTGCACCTGTTATTGATTTATTTCTTCTTTGTCATGAACAAGCTCCTCTTTTATAATACAGTTACCCTTGTATGCTGCCCTAAGGTAGTTATTCAGAAATAGTTTTACTACAAAAAAGTCCCTAAAGACTCCAAAAGATAAAAAATCATTCTGAATAAAGAAATGGCCATTTGTCTGTACATTGGGTTTTTTGCATCCTATATGGCCTGTCTCAGTAAATGTAGTGTTTTTTTCCCCAATAGCAGTAAAGAGTATGACATGATGTGCAATTGTCATAACCCTGCAAATGATGCTGGGAATCTTTTAAGTCCTTTTACAGCTTGAAAAACAGCCTTTGGAGTCTGTGGAATGGAATAAAAGTGAGAAAGTGAAACAAAACAAACTGTAATTTTAAAGTGAATAAAAATAATTTTTAGGCGCTGCAATCTGAAGTGCATGTGTTCCTTTCAGAAAAAAAAAAAATATTGGGTCTATTAATGAAATGGAAGTAGACATAGGTGGAAAAAAAAAACATCTTTCATGTACTAATATACATGTAGCTACGCACAATTGTGCGCTTGTTCTATTATAATATTTCTATTATTCCTCTACAGTATACTATTTTATAGTTAGGGATTAATGTATGACCTCTGCCTTCTTAACTTCAACTGATTACTACAGAGGAATTCTTCTGTTTTTACTTTTTATCACATCTGATATGTTAGTGAATAATACTTGACAGCTATGAACATCTGCAAAAGTTATTGTTATCATAACTTGAGCTCAGCAGAGCTACTGTCACTGATTCTTAGGGGAGATTGCATTGCAAAAAGGATGGGGAGTGTGTTTATATTCTCTTTTTTTAAATTCTTGTTGAATTTAAATTAGGAACATTTTATTAACGCACTTTTTCGTCAGTAAAGACATGCCTCTTTTACATTTAAAAAGAATATGTATAACAGTTAGGTTGCTTGGCCATATGTTTGCAGTCTAGCCAGGCTGCTTGATGAAGTGGTGTTCTTTCATGTAAGATTTTTACACACATCATGGAATGACTAGGTTTGTTTGGTTTTTTGTGTTATTTTCCCCTTTCCCTTTTCCTCACTCTTTTTTTCAGTCTACTAGGCAAAGAGCTATTTGTGGGCTAAGAGTCTCAAAGCAGATTTAAATAGTACAGACTTGTGAGTTATTTGTGTTAAAATAATTCCACTTTGTCCGATTGCTTATTCAGTATGCACCCGAGGAAACTGTTCGAGTCTCCTTGAAGACAGCAATGGAGACAGCAAATGCAGATAGTCATTTATGTGCATATTACAGTATAAATCACAAAGATTAAGAACAGTCATTTTTGGGACCACTGCAATTTTGCAACCAAAAGCACTTAAATAATTACCTTTTTTAAGCAACTTTTATTGACTATGTAGGAGGATAAAAAGTAATCTTACTTGTTTTAAATGGCATAAAGCAACCAAATGCCATTAACAGAGTGTTACATTTCTTATTTCGCTCAGATTGCTGAAGCTTACCAGCAAGAGATAAAAAATGTATAAATTCAGGAGCACTGGCTAGCAATATCCCAAGCCATTGTCAGTGGACTCCTACTTTCCCCTGCCAAAATATGTGGAAGCATGCATGGATTGTGCTAGATTAGTACGAAGGGCTTGTTTCCGTGGCATTAGCCAGGTATCTTAGCAACAGGATCATACCAGATTCTCACAGTGCTCTGTGGTGGTGCATGTAATATCCTGGACATAATCTGTCTTTTAATTTTCTTTGGATTGTAGTGATATTACAGATACATGTGTTCAGTTATAGATCTTTATTTAATAAGAAGAATGCTTTAGCTGAAGATTTGTACTATGTCAGAAGTGGGCAACTCACAATAATGTTACCAGAGGTTTAGCCCAGGTACAGCCTTGTCTTGCATTTCAGATTGACAGGAAAACTTACTCCCTTCATTAAGATGTGCCTCGTAGTTCATATCTTTATGCTATGGAGACGGGGATGCTGCCAGAATTCATAATAATGAGAACGTTATTTAATGTCAGATAGAATGCAAATTGCTTGTACAATTGAAATGTCATCTAAAACATGCCACCGTATGCAACACCACTTTATTATAAGTCACTGAGAGCAATATCTTAAATTTGGAATTGCACTAATCCTTCATCTGCTTTTGTTTACCTTTCATCTATAATAGAGATGTCGAATTTCCTCCAAACTGCATTTGCATGTTTTAACTGCTTGCACACACAGCTGAAAATGTGTGGGAGAGGCATGAGCAAGAACTTGCTTTTGATTTTCATCATTTTTTGCTTGTTTGTTCAAAGCAAATTAATAGGAAAAGATAGCTTTCAAATACAAGACACAATGCCACGTCAACCCTTTTTTAAAAATAAGCTGAAGCTCCAATGAGAACATTTTTTATTTAAAGTATGAATTGTAATACAAATTTGATTGCATTGGTTAGATTGTAATTGATTTTCTTGGTAATTTAGTTCAGTACAGTAGCTAGTTAACAAGAAAAATAATGTCACAAGATTAACTTGCTTCACAGTAAGATGACATTTAATGTATTTAAGATTTCTGGCATACTTTTCCCGGAAAGAGATATCCAGAACAATTACTTTGTAAATGCAATATATGCCCATGTGGAAAATACAGTTAGTGCACCAGGCAGGGCTGCACAACTTTGTTTATAAATATAAGTCCAAGCAGGAACCCTTTTAATTGGAAAGGTAATTTTTGAAATCTTTGAAACAAAACCATGGTGGCATCTTCCCTCTCCTACTCTGCCCTGGCAGCCATTCTTCCTGTGCTTCCATGTGAGCTTCTTGAACAGGGGGAGGCAAGAGGGGGAAAATGGGATCCTGTTCCTCTTTCTAAAATGTGTCTGCTGAGGTGCCACTACACCACCCCATCTGGACACCCCTGCAAGTGCAACTACTGCTTTCATTTTTATCTTGACAGTGATTTGAGCCAGGGAATCCCTCACTGAACACTCTGGGAATCTGATTTATAGAAAAAAAAATTGTGTGGCTGGGGTTCTCTGAAGGTGCTGAACAGCCCCAGAGTTGGCAGGCTCTGGGCAGTGCCTTTGCACAGAAGACAGCTGCATTCTCTCATTCTGGTTGCCTTGTAGTCAAGAAAGAGAAACAACATGCTGGGGACAGTCTGTCAGATTTAGGAGCTGCAGGTTTGCCAGGTTTGCTAAAAGTTTTAGCTTTTGATTTATTTAGTCTAAGACTAAGGAAATGTTGGAAAAGTAGTTTCAAAAATGTTTACCTTGAATAATAATAGAAGCTGTTTAAAGCTGAAAATCTATTCTTTTAGGAAGTACTTCTTGCCAGAATTGTGCAGTATTACTTAAATTCAGTTTTCTTTTCCTGGACAAAAAGGATAACACAAGAAAGGCAAGGAATAATGTATTTTTTGTCTGGAGGTTCATCTTCCAAGTCCAAACTTACCATGGCAAAATGTATTCTGTTGTATCCATATGCTTCAGAGACAGATCTTATTTTGAGGATGCACCTCTCAGTTCACAAGGAATTTAAGTTTATCAAATTAATTAATTCAAAAATTGTCTGGATTTTTTTATTCAATGAGTGGTACAATCCTGTGTTCATTAATGGGACATTCAGCCCTTGCTCCTGCCTCTCTTCTGCTCCTTCTCTCTTCCTCAAGTAAGAGATTGGCTGAAACATCTACTAATAGAAACGGCCAGCATTTAGGTAAAGACAGGGAAGAACTTGTTTACATTTTCTGTGTAATTCATTTCCCTGGCACATTTCCCACTATGGGACTTCTGACCCTTGCTTTATGATTAAGAAAAAAATGTGAGCAGTTGTTTCAGTAGGAAACATGGTGCCCAGGGAAGCTATGTCTCAGATAAAAAGAGCACTTTGATATTTCAATAGTGGTAGCATTTGTTACAGAGAGCAAAAAGATTGTCTGCAGTTTTGCTTCAAGTGGAATAGAGAATATTCAAGTGTGACTGGTTACTAAATAAGTTTTCCTTGACATCTTAAATGCATGTGGGATCAATTCTCCTGGCTGGAAGTGCTCCCATACATACACTACTGTGGAGAAATGTAGAAATTAGTTACATAATAGTCTTTCTCTCTGTGCTTCAAAGTTCTTGGAAGATAAATACAGTACTTAAAATGTTGGTAGAATGAAGCTTTATCATAATCTAAATGGACCAATGGCATGAAGCCTTGAAAACATGACCCAGTGGCCTAAAGCAGCATTCTCAGAGAGCCTCAAAAAGGGTATACATGGTGCAAGGATGGACTCCATAATCTGATACATTAATTCTGCTTTAACAGAGATACATGAGGCTACAACCTGTAGGTTTCAGTTATTTGGGTTTGGGTTTTTGCAAATGCATAAGGTTTTTAATTTTCAGTTAGAATGGATGCTTCTCTCAAGAAAATGGTGCAACCTTTTTTTATTTAATTGGTTCATGGATTTCTGACCATGCTGAATACTGCTGTGCTTGGGAATCAAAGAAATGACCAGGTGAAAGAATTGTATTCAGACACAGAGCTTCAAAAATTTTTGTTCATTTATTTCTTTCATCTGTGTTAAGGTCTTTTCTGTTGTAATTGTTTTTATCTCTTTCCTGTTGAAAATAATTACTAAGCTGTTCAGAAAGTATGAAAAAATCTGTCTTTGCTTCCCTGTCTGTTATAGATGCATGACTGCTGCAGAGCCCTTTCTCATGAGTCTCGTTACAAACCCAAATTGACTCTTTATTTAAATCCTAATTGTATTTGTGGCCTAGAGCTGTCAGCCAGTCTTACTCTCTTATGCTAGACACTAAGCAAACATATAAGCTAATGATGGCCTCCACTCTTAAGAGCTTAAAATCTTTAAAAGACAGGACCTCCCAGATAGATAATACAAATAAATGGGCCAGGTAACAAAACTCAAATGCACATCTGCCTTTGCTGCTTTTCATCTTCGATTTTGTGGTTTTTCTTTTTTTTTTTACAGTAAGTAGGAGTAATGCTTAGGGCCACCTGTCCTTGAATAAATTCATACCCAGAGATTTGATAATGAATTAGTATCTTTGTTAGTTTCTCAACCCCTTTTAATGGGGAACTGACTGAACAATGAATTTACACTAATTTTTTTTACCTGTTTTTAGGAGGATTGTGTTAATTTACTGACTTTACTGAGAGCTTAATATCTTCATTTGTTTTGTTGGAGTCCTTAAAAATATTCTTTTTCCTTCTTCATTGATCTCTCTCAATCTCATAAGACTGAAATTGTTTCCTTAAGGCAACCTTATTCTTTATCAAATATGATTTCTTCCTTAAAAGTTATATTCACAGATGTTGTTCCACATTATTCTAGGCTGACTTACTCTTGTATTTGATAACTCTCAGTGAGAGTTATCTCAGAAATGTTAGACAAATGAAAATGATTTTATGTGCCTGCAGGACAGATGCTAATGCTCTTTTCAGCTGATACCTTAGGAGAACTCAACACCCCGCTCTGAGGTACTTCAAGGGTGAAATGTGATGAATTTAACAAAGTTGAGAGGCACTATAAAATAATTTGGAATGTGAGGGGGAAAAACGCCATAGCTATAAAAAGGTAAAAGAAAATTAACTTCTAAAAATATATTTTTGAGCCTTCAGTCGCCTGTTTTTCAGGGCCCTTTCCTACAAATTTATTTACCTCATTTTAAAGGTTAGGGGTTTCTGGATGATGGCAGAAAACATCTAAGCAACCTTCTGAATGCTGTGAGATGAAGGGGAAAAAAGCTCTTAATTGAATTTAGAGTTAATTTGAGAATGGTATGCCTACTTTAATTAATGAGACCGCAGAGAACACTATTTCCATTTGCTATTCTAAAAATGTTTTAATTATATCTTCCTGTTAATCATCACCATTGGGCTTACAGAACTTGACTTTTAGTTTTTTATAACAGAAATGGCAGACCTCTTGGTTTGCAATCAGGCAACGGATTTTTACAATTGTATTGTAAAAGTTCATCACTTGGTCTTGAAGTGTCCACTGTGCTCCTATTGAGGAAAGATAACATTACTTTGTATCTGAGTACAAAGAAATATTTATGCAAGGTTAATTAATTTCTTTGGTAAATATCCTTCATAGTATGTACGGCTGATTTAAATTTTTATTAGTGGTTTTTAATTTATCATCAATGAAATGCTCTTTTGTTTTGTTTTGTTTAATCTCAACTACCCAATGGTCTGCTAAGACTGGCATGCAGCATGCTGGCTGTTTTCAGGGCAAAGAGGCAGATTCCGTGCAGAGGATGTAGCTCTTGCATCTTGACAGCACTTTGGGTGGGGCATAAGAAGGCAGGAAGAACTCAAATGGTGGTAAATTGGGTCTTAAAAAGAAGCTGAATCATGTGTTTAGACTTGAGTGTGGAAGACTTGGTTAATGAGAACAAAGGGACCAGAAAACTTGTGACCTCTCATTTTCCACCAAGCATTGCCCAAACCCCAATTAAGAAGGAGTGTACACAGTTCCACTGGAGTTCTGCTCTTTGGCCCGTATTTGTCACTGGGTTTCATTCAATAATTCACCCTTACAAAGACTGTAGGAGTGTGCATCTTTTTCATAACCTGAACCATTAAGTTTATTAGTTTTAAAGTTTTGGTTGCTGGAGCCATTCACCTTAGCTAAATTCTGTCACCTGCTACTGTGTATGCTGGAGTAGTATCAAAGGTGGGTTTTTTCCTCATGAGTTATTAAAGACACTGAGTGACAATTTGACTTTTTGGGGAATCTTTTCTTGCTGGCTTCCTGAGATGTTCAAAACACATTATCACTAAATGCAGAAATATGGCTCATTCTTGATCACAAGAAGAGCTGTCACAAAATGTGTGCAAAGATTCAGCCAATGGAGACAGCTCAGCCATTTCATGGGAAATGAACTGGAGGGATCCTTGTAACCTATGAGGCCATGGAATAGAGCAGGTAACTAATTGTGCCATATGTCTGATCTTAAACTGGCTCCATCAAACTAGGCTTAGTATGCCCGCACAGGGATATGCCTGCCCATTTATCTGAACTATATGAAATAAAAAGTACTGTATGTGTTTGTTCAATGCTCTGTTAACTCAGATTGTTAAATAGCAGTTCCTTTGAAAATGCTTCCTTACTTTGAGAAAGATGCTTTTTACACATGGAGGCTGATGATAAAAGAACTGAAGTAATTTGTTTGACACATTGGAGTCAGTGAATATCATTCTAAAGTAATACTATTACCAGTATCTGTTGGACTTTGTAAATCAATGTTCATTTTTACCAAATACTGTTCAACAAATACCAACCCCAGAAGAGGTGACCCTTTTAATTCCTTAGTATAGGCTACGGTTCGGTTTGATTTACGGAAGACCAGTAGTCTATTTATAAAAGATGTATCTGCAAGATGCCCTTTATGAGAAACTTGGCTTTTGGGACACATTAATTCTAAGTGCAGATGCAACTTTCATGTTTTATAATATGGCCCTGACAGCTGTAATTTCAGATTAAAGATTTTTCATTCACATTCCCATCCTGATTGCACTGCATGGTCCTTATATTACCTTATTGTCAATAGCAAGTGTTCATCCTATTGGGAGTCATTTAATAACCAGCTGCCATTTAAAGTGTAGACAGAACATTTGTCTCAGCCAGCTCATCTCAAGTGTAGTTTCTCTGCATGAGGAGCTGGGACTTCTTCAAGAAAAACAACAGCTGGACCTCACTATTGTTCCTTGTCTCTTCTTTTGTAGTGTCAAGTTAAAACAAGCATGGGTACTCTTTGTGAATTTTCTGGTTGCCTTTGTGGCACTGGTTTTTTTTTATTTATTTGTTTTTCAGGAATGAAGTAGTATCCTCTCTATGAAATAGATTTGTCCTTTCTTATGCCAGACAGATCTGCAGTACTGATTTGGTACTGGTTAAGGATGTTTGCTGAAAGTTAACCAACAAAAAGATTTTAGGTTTTGTGCTGCTCCACAGAACTTCTGGCTTGCTACTCCATTATTTCCACTCTATCAAGCTACTCTGCTTTCCAAGTATTTTAAAATAATAGTTTAAGGGCATCACTTTATTTTCAGATGTGATTTTCCAACAAAAGTCATTGGGAAATAAGTATAACTGGTATATATGAAAATGAATTCATGACTGGTAACGATTTTTTTTTGGAATCTACCTTTTAAATTTCCTTAACTTGACAGCTGGGGATTATCCTTTGTGGCAGTGATCTGTAACAAAAAAGAGGGGGAGGAAAGGCTTCAGAAAAAAAAAAATTGACTCTTTCATGGCTAATTAAACTGGAATACAGATCAATCAGCAGAAATAGCTGATGAATTTATTATGTCTGTGCTAGCTTACTGTATCCAAATGTGTTTGATGTTCACTAAAATTACTATTCCCATCATCTTATAGGGTAATCGTTTACCTTAAGCTTTACCTTTATCTATAATATTGATCTGAGACTCTCGGGCAAGTAATGGAAGTTTGGGTTTATGTAAGTGTGCAGGTTATAAACACTAGAGCCATGACAACTTGGGAAACCTGTCCTGGTGATTAAACCCTTTATTTTCCTTTACAGATCAAGTTCTCTAGATCCCCCAGGCTTGTAAACCTATGGGTTAGCTTAATTAAGTTAATGGAAGGGTGGATGAAGAAGCCTAACCCCTGAGAAGCTCTTTCAACCTGGTTTCTATAAGCATTTTACCATGTAACATTTGTCCACTTATCATCATACACTGTGACTTACAAATACTTTTCTTGGTGGACTCAAACATACATGAATTTGAATGTATTATACATGTTACTTGGAAAAGTGTCCAGGAGCCAGGGGTTATACAGATAAATATGTACCACAATATTGAAACATTCTGAAAATTAGTTTTGAAATTTGAATGCTTTCGTTCAGTTATATTCCACACCGGGATGCTGTGGTCATGCAGCTGCTGACATGTAGTTTGTTTTTTGGTTAACTGTCATAACAGACTTCCCCTCATTTCTGAGGTGATGAGTGCGGCTCATCTGAAGTGTTACAAACATGCCTGGCAGTGGATTCAAAACTTTTAGGGATTTTAGAAGAAATTGATGCCTGTCCTGTATAGAAACTTCATTGAATCATGTAGAAAAAAATTTATTAATGTATTAATAATTTAATATCACATTTGATGGGCATTTTGCACTAGTCATTTCCTGATTCTTTATTTAGAAAAATTAACTAATAAAAAAGTACAGAAACTTTTCCATTGCCCAATCTAATAGGTTCCCCTTCCCATTTGCCAGGTACTTAGCCACCCTAGAGATGGGTTAAGTAGTCATCCTTCAACTACTGTTTTACATCTCACCTCAAGATAAGAAATTCAACTCTCCCCCCGAGCTCAAACTCAAGCTAATTTCTGCGAGGCTACTAAGACTTCATTTTCCATTCCATCACTGGTTGCAAGCAAAAAAGAGCAACATTTGGACTAATGTCCAAGTCACGTGTTACTTGAGCAAAGAATGAGATCAGCTACTTGCAGTGTACGTATTCTGACTGCAGATATGTGTGCATAATAAATTATATTGTCTTTGTTAACAAAGGGTCAAAAGCAAATCCAGTCTCCAAACAGAGCAGTCAGTAGGCTGTGTGCAAAGGAGGAAGCAATCTTTCCCCTAAGTGTCTAGGAGAGGGGGACTCACTCCAGTGTGCCACTCAGGTGGTAACAATGTACAGGTGGATTTCAGAATTTCTTGGATCTTCTCCCTAAAACTCTCCCAACATCTCATTCTTTTCTCTAAACTGTAGTATTCACCCAAATCCCTTCCACAGTCTGCTGGTCCTGGATGCGAAGCTTGGTGATTCCAGTTCACACTGCGTGTCAAAGCAAAGTATTGACGGGCTGGAGAACAAAAACAAACATCTGCATAAAGCTGGATAATGCTTAATTAATGACAGTTAGCACTCTCCCTTGATAATCCCATGAAAAATGCTATATATGTTGTTTGTCAACAGTTGCTTTTGCAAATGTAGTCATTCTGACTGAAGGTTCTTGAACAAAAAAAAAAAACAACCCAACTTAAATTACTGTTAATTTTAAACAACTGAATTTTCATCAGGTTGTTTTCTTTTTTAAAGAAAGAAAGCTATACCCAAGACTGGCCCACAGACCCAAAACTTCCAAATGTTCCTGAAGCAGAAGCTCAGGAAAAAGCCTCCTCAGCATTTCCTGTTCATCCGTCCGCTGGCAGTGCTCTAGTATTTACTGTAAACAAACTATACCGTCCTCTGGAGGTTAATGGGGCTGTTGATTGGTGTTTGCTCATCACAGCAGGATCTGGTGTGCGATATCTGCTGCTCCTGTGTATTGATGAGTGTGGGCTGCCGGTGGGAGGTACAGCCTGCCGGAGGACAGGAAGGGGGGCACGGGGCTTGTTAGCTCTTTGTGGCTGGGTGGAATGGGAGATCTTGTTTATTTAGCATTCTTAGCAAGTCCTCCAGGACCCTTGCTAAGTCTACTAAAGTAGAATTCCCCCATTCCCGTGGGTCTTTGTAGAAGTATCTAGTTGTTGAAAGACCAGACAAGATAGTTGCATGCTTACTTAAAATAACCTTCGTGCATCTGATCAAACATCTACTCTCATCTGAAACAGCTTAGGACCTCCATAGAGGTTTACTAAGCAGGTAGCAATTTAGAGTATGTCCCTGTCAGAGAGTTGTGTGTGAGTTTGTTTATATTCTCTCATGCAATAATGCAATGACAGAAAGATTTGCCTGACATTAAGGGCTTCAAGCAGGTTTGTGTTCCTAAGAAAACAATTTTTAAAAAAAGTGCTATTAAATTCTTAATTAAATGACTATCATACACATAAAGCAATCAGAAAATTAGGAGCCTATTTACATACTTACGTGTCTAAATACAAGAAGCAAAGCAGATAATCTGACCAAAAAGAAATGACAGAGAAAGGTGAGAAATAGTAATATTCATCCCAACTCACTTTATATTTCTTTCTCACTTTCAGTTTTTCTAATATGATAGTCTGTTGTGCTACTGATAGAAGGACATAATGAGGTATTTTTGATGGCTTTTTTGGAAAGTAGTACTTGTGTTAAGAGAGAACTCAGTTGGAACCATTTAGAGCAAGGTAGGTTGAGGTGTATTAGTTTTTACTGATAAGAATGTTTTAGAAAATGTTATTAATGATAGGACTTCCTTTTTGTTTGTTTTCTCCCATCACAGAAAAGCTTTCCGTAGCAGGCGAATATTTGGGGTAGTCCTCCCCTCAAATTCTTTTATGTTTGCAATTCTTAATATATATATTTTTTTTAATTCCCTTTTCATCTTTACATTTCTTGCTAATTTTCATGCTGCATGGCTGAGAACCCTGTTCTTACCAGTGCTTCAGTAGGAGATCTGAAATTTTTCCTTTTCCTTGATACTAACCACTGTTGAGAAGCTGCATCAGTGCAAAAGTTTGCTGCTTAAAGTTGGCTTGAGCTCAAAGCTCATATGCCACCATCCCCTTTATCCTTACATGAGAGATTGCATGTAAGGTGGAAGCATCTGAATGCAGAATACATGTAAGGTGGAAGCATCTGAACACCAACAGTCAGAATTTAATGTAACTGGTGATGACAAGAAGAAACAGCCCTAATAAATATTTTCTCTTTTGTGATGTTTCTACAAGGTTTTCTGTCTCATTTAATAGTGTTCATGTAGTTAAGTAGATTAAATCGTTTTTGAAATAAAACAGTGTATCTCTAATCTGAACAGATATCTAGGAAACAACATTAAAGTGAAGGTCTGCAGGAGACAGAGAAAGTCTGTCAAGAGACTGAAAGAGCACAAATCCATTCATTTGTGATCACTTCTGAGAGGGTAAACCTGTTCAAGGACACTGAAGACCCATTAGAAGCAATCACAGAAGGATTTTATGTTGCTGTGGAGATCATTATAATGCAGTTTTTAAAAATATGACGGAGTCCTTTGTTACTTGAATAATAACTTATAAAATATTTACTTAATGACATTTATGTCAATGTTAAGATTAACATATAAAACCTATCAGCAATAATAATGAAACACCCTAACTAAGGATGCAGTGCTATATATGTCTTTCCTTGGCATTGCTCTGTCTGTAGCTGCCTTTCAGGATGTTGCACATTATACTTTGAGCTTGACTAGCCCTAAATCTTTTGCAGTGTCTCTGAAAAGGAGAGCTTGTATCCCTCCTTCCCTTGCCTCCTGTCTGATGGCTATTCCTCCCTCTCTCAGAGCAATTTGAGCTGATTCCATTCACTAAGCTGGCAGAAAAGTAAACCCACCAAAAAGCGTCTGTGTGCTTTTGCAGGGGAAAGTGGGCTGAATTGGCTCAGCAGAGACATGCTCCTGCTGGCACATGGAAAGGGTCAGGTCAAGCCTGGAGGAGGAAGAGTAGTTGAAAAATAAGAAGGGAAGGAAGATCTTCCTGTTCTGGTGTCTACAAGGTATTATGTTGTCTATAATATGTAATTTCATTCTCAGTTAAGCTGACATGTTGTTTGTAGGGCTGCTTTGTGAACAAGATGATGAATGTAGGGGGCAAACTGGGTTTGCTGTCAAAAGAGGCATTTGTGAAAATGCACTCTTGGGCCAGGATCTCTTTCAGCTCCTCAGTGTTCTGACTTTCTGTGTTTGATAACACAGGCTATTCAGTTTCTCTAGATTTTATGTGGATTTCTCCCTTTCCTCATCTTGGGAATGGAAATCTTGGACAGTGAGAAAGTACTTGGAATTTAACAAAAGTTGTTTGATATGATATATAAAACTGATAATAGATTGTATGACTTTCTTACAGATTTTGTTTCAATTTTACTGCTTGTTTTCTTCCTTTGAAGGAAAAAGGATTGATAGATTGCAATAAGAAAGTATCCAGTACTTTTACCTTATCTGAACATAACCCATCCCTAGGGCAGATCAAAAAATATAATAAAATACTCAAATTTAATGATCAGTGTTTATGCATGTAGGACTAAAACATAAATAACAAATAAGAAAGAATCTTTTTTGCATCCGACTGGTGCCCTCACCTGCTGCTGGATGATATCAGACCTGCTTAAGTGTTTGTGAGTACAATATTTCACCCTCTAGAGGCCAGTTTACCAAAAGTGGATATGAGTCATCTGCAGCACTCCCTCTTGCACTTGAGATAACCTCTTGCTTATTTCATCTTATGATAGAGCATATTTCAGTGGCTGTTGACCAGAGGTTCATTACCTTTACACGCTTTCCAAGACTCTAGAAAGTTGGTTTTATTTAAACAATGTAAGAACATTTACATTTTCAAATATAAATTACTGAGGAACTGTCTTTTTCATCGAAGAACTTGAAATTTGTTGACATTAAAAATAATTTCATTAGGAACAGAAATACTAAGAACATTTTTGGAAATTTTCTTCAGAAGTTAAAACTAAATTCCATGCATTCAGTAAAAGTAGTTCTGGCTTTTAGCAGAGAATATTTGGGCAAATTGAAGCAAAAAATAATCAGTGATGATTACACAGAGTTTGAGGATTGTCCAGCCTCAGGTATTGCCCCTTCTTTCTCCCTATCAATCCCTCTGCATTAATGAGTGGATACTCCTTCCTTGGCTTTATTGGGACATTGGCAACTGCCTGGAGTGCTTTGCTGGGACACTTTTTGGCCTAACTGCCCTGTCAGTTACAATTAAAAGAGTTAATATGATAGTCAAAGGTCATAAATTGCTTGTGGCTAGTGTTCGCTGCTTGTCTCGCACAATGGCAACCAGGAAATTGCCCTGTCAGTTACAATTAGAGGTGTTAATATGGTGGCTAAGGGTCAAAATGCTTCAGTAGGAGGAAGGAGTTGCTGAGAACATTTGGTTTACATTAAGTGACGGTTCAGGAAAACTTTCCTTAAACGAGATGGTCACTAAATAGGGATGTATTTCAATGTGAGTAGGAGCCCTGATAAAGGTTTCTACTGCATTGCTCTCACAATATTAAGAGTTGAAATTATACCATTTTGGGGGCTTTCTAAAGTTTACAGAAATGCCACACTGGTGGAAAAAAGCTTGTAGATCACATACTCTCTGTTGAAATATTTTTAGAGATGTAGCTATAATACAGGAAAAAAAAAGAAAGAAAAAAATAACACTACTGTTTGTTATTGAAGTTTGAGTGCACAAAATTACATGAACAAGGTACTGAATTTCTCCTTTTCTGGTGGGTTTTCCCAAAAGATCCTTGCCTCATGTTATTGTAATTGACTTTGCAGTGAAACTCACCTGGATTTTAGAAACAGCAGGTCAAGCCCTATCTTTTCTTATACTGTGGTTTTCTCTTTATTTTATATCTATGTCTTCAGAAAGTGTTTTTCCTACCAATTCCACTCTGGCTAGCTCCACACTTAGAGATTAAATGAAGGAAGTCAATAAGAATGTCCATTCTCTTAACATCCCTTGGATTTCAAAGTGTAACTTTGAAAATGGTTTTAAATGTTACAGGTAAGAACACTAACCTTGTTCTGCTATTCCACTGCATCGTGATGATACTTGATTCCTGCGCATACAAAAGGTGAATTTTATTGTGTATCCACAAAACTGCTTGAGCAGCCTGGTGGTTAACTCATGCTTGGCTTTGGTTTTGCATGGCTATAGACCAGGATTGGTATAAGCTAGTTGTGATGTGCTCACACAGATGTGGCAGATAGCCATGATCTTTAGGGACTGGAATCTCTTTAATATCACAAATTGAGTAATTATAATCCTAGGATATACATAGCTGCCTTTTAAGAGCTTGATGTCTCTTTTTCCCTATTACTAAAGAGCACCACAAATTCAATCAAAAGCATTGTCAAAATAAATGGTAGAGATAAAAATCTATGGGAAACATTGATGATTTCTGATACACTGAGCTCAATGAAATACTGAAGGAGAATAATAGATGAGAACCATTCAAGCTGCTGGCTCACAAACAATTTTAGTGCAAACAGTCAATGAGTGAAGGCAATAGCTATAAAACCTCAGAATTTTGGGCCTTCTTGGTCAAGCTGACCAAGCAGAAAAATTCTTGCAGCCTACCACTGAAGGGCAAACCAAACAACTAAGAGAAAAGAATATATATCAGATATTTTTTAGTATTATTCTACCCCTGACCCTATTTGTCTTTTTAATTTTACAGAAATTAATATAACAAGACCAATGAGTACTGTCTTTATATCATTACTGTGTAAAATGCTTCTTAATTCAAAATATTTAAAAGTCTAACGTTCCAGGATTTTTTGTATGTTCTTTAAGCATGTGGATATTCTTTAAGCATGTGGATATGTGGAAAGGCATATTCAAAAAGAGGTTGAACATGGTATTTTGTTCTTAAAAACTCCCACATATTTGATATTTTTTAAAAGTTTTTTTGTTATTTCTATATATTCTTGAAGTAAATCAGGGAAACATCTTTTATCTAAATAATATCCTTAAATTTCCAAGGATGATAAGAGTGAATATGAATCTTTCTTTACAAAAGACTTAATTTATCATTTCAAAGATGTAAGATAAAAGATTCAGCTATTTAAAAACTTATGAAAATATCTAATAATTTCTTCCATCAGTAAAATGTACTTAAGAATGTATTTGAAAGCAAAAATAAATATAGAAAAATGTTCTCCATGTTGAAAAGTCAAGAAAGAAAAAAGATTCAGCCTCATCAAAATTAGTCAAAGCCCTTTTATTAGACATAGAATAATTATTTATGTGATTCACTTCTCCTTAAAGCATCCTAGAAATGTGGTCTTCATTCTTGGGCTGAGATATTGATATGTTAGTTCTCTTACTTTTAGAAGAACTGCTTCTTATGTTTCATCTGTGAAATTGAAGTCTCTGTTTTTATCCCCTTAACATGGGCATCTTACATATCTTGTGCACTTAAAAGGTAAATCAGGTCAGCAGTTATGAAAACCAGTTTCCACGATTATCTGATTTTCATAAATAATTTAAACAAACAGAAGGTCGAGCAAGCTACTGAGGACAAACAGTCCGTAATTCTGGTATTACGTATCAACTGTTGGCACATCATCTATGCACGAAGATATATGGACATGAAATAGATTTTCAGTGTTACACCTCTTCAAAGTTATAAGCACAGTACATATGCTGTTGGACTGATGTGAGGCAGGGATCAGATTTGTCCTACTCCATAATGATCTGACTGCAGAGCTAAATGAAGTCTCTGTTCAGCCAGTTTTGTTTCTTGTTATACGAGAGCATTTGCTGGCCACATTTTGAAAGTATCTGTTGCATGGGTTTTCAAGTCTGGGAGTTCTTTAGTCATGCTTGATGTATTTAAGGGAGTTGTTTGAAGGGCAATAGACACAGGGGGAAGATGTTCTAGAAGATAACATTTCAATACACTAGGAAAGAAAAGAAATGTTTGCAACAAAACCATAAAGATGCTACACTTCAAATTTGATGTAGAGAAAAAAGAAAATTCTTGACATGTGTAAATATTAACAACTTTTCTAATTAATCAGATTCCATTCAATATTGGTTGGCTTAATGGTTTTAGTCCATGTCCAATGTTCATGGTGCTTATCTCTTTCACGTGAGTACAGCAAAAATCCATACATTTTTCCAGCTCCAAGAGCCATACACTTTTCTCTGTGTTTTGTATGTTGAAAGCTGAGACAGAAAAGTCTTAATGAGACCTGTTTTGTTCTCCTGTCCTGTCCCGCCCTAAGGGCAAAGGATAAAAAATATGTACATGGCAATGTACAGCTACACACAAGATATTTTTATATTTGCAATTTTACATTTGTCTCTGAGTACTGTTCTGTGAAGAGGAATTTTTCCTCAGTAAAGCCAAGTTAGCAGAAAGATATAGCAAAATGTGTACAAACTTCTAGTACACTGACAAGATGCTTTTAAGGGCTAGGAAATATTTTTCCTCATGTTCCATTTGGGGAGCTGAACAGAAGGTTAATAGTCTGTTGCTGAGGTGCTGATAATTTGTAACTCTCAGCAGGATTGCAGTTGTAATCATTACCTAAAATCAGCTCATGATCAGTGTTAAAAATCACAGCACAAAACCATTGCTACTGCAAAACATTAGTTCCCTAGCTTGAACCAAGCACAGTATGTTTTGAATGACCGGTTGCTCTCCTAACATCTGAAATAAGTTAGGAGAGGGTGGAAAAATGTAATACCTTGATGGCTGTCTATAAACAAACATTGTCACTCAGAAGGTGTTTTCAAAAGGCTTTTTTACTCTTAAAAAATAAACTTACTACTAATTATTTAAGGCTTGCCTTTCTCCTGTAGGTAAACAGCGTTAATGAACTTAATTGGTCACTAATTGCTTTATTGGTTTTGTGCCTTCTTTATGGGAAACTCTCTACTTAACCAGACCTGGTGAGAAACCACAGCCTCCACAGTGAGAGGTAGCAGCATCCAGGATGGGGTGGTCTGGAAACAAGCTTCAGGTCATGATTAGGAGAGGAGAGTTCTGGTATTTGTTGTCAGAGTGTTCTCTTTTCTGGGGGAAGAAACCATCTGTGTCAGAGCTGAGCAGGTAACCAAAATCAAAGAAATTCCTAGCTTCTCTTCAGCTGGGTAACTATCTGGTGGAAAGCTGCTTGCTTTGGGTTTTCCCAGCTTATCTGGAAGTACGTTTTGACTTCTTACAAGCCGTAGTCCAAGGACTAGAAGATCTATCTTCCCAGCATAACTTTCTTTTGTTTTTTTACTATCTCAAATCAGTGCTAGCTAAGCAATTCAGAGCTAATAGAGCTTAACTGCATTCCTTATTTTTTCTGTTTGTCTCTTTTAATTTCAACAAAGAAAAGGAGGAACTGAGAACAGGAGATGAAGGAAGAAGAATTATTTGAAGATAGAAAAAGGAACACAACACGCTTACTTAATTTAATTTCTTTGGGATATGAAAGATTATGTTTGACTGTGTGTGCCTGCATGTGTGTTATCAGAAACAATTATTGCAAGCTGTCAGAACACTTATTTTATAGCAAATCTCAGCTTTCCCAGTGATTTTACAGATCAACCATTGCTCCATGGTAAATTATTTTATTTAGATCTAGGTGTTAAGCATTGCAGATGAATGAGACTGTTGAGATCTACTGAAAGGGACCAATTAGAGAAAGCTCACAGTTTAGAATAACATTTGCGATATGTTCTATCCCAAAAGAGAATCTGCTGGTCATGCCAGCACTATGGAGGGAGCTGCTCCTGGGGTGCTGTCAAACTGACTGGTTGGAGCATGTGTGGGTGCATGCTGACTGCACCCCAAGAGAACATTGTAGCTACATCACAGAATCGCTCAGGTTGAAAGGGGCCACAGTGCATCATCTGGTGCAACCTCCCTGCTCAAGCACAATGCAAAATTTGTCCAGACAGTTCTTAAAAATACCTGCAGTGAGGGAGACTCCACAATTCCTCTGGGCAATCTGTTCCAGGGCTATAGCAATACAGTAAGGAAATTCTTCTTTATGTTCAGTTAGATGTTTTTGTGCATCAGTTTCTGCCCTCTCCTCTAGTCCTATTGTTCAACATCACCAAGCATAGCCTGACTCCATCCTCGTCAGATACCGATAGATGCTGATGTAGCCCCCTATCACTTGTTTCTTCTCTAGGCTGAAGAGGCCCAGATCCCTCAGACTATCCTCATAACTGAGGTGCTCTAGTCCCCTAGTCATCCTCACAGCCCTCTGTTGGACATGCTCCAGGAGCTCCATATCTCTCTTCTGCTGAGGAGCCCATAACTGGACACAGATATGCCTCACCAGGGCTGAGTAGAGGGGCAGGATCATGTCCTCCATCCTGCTGGCAATGCTCTTCCTAAGGCACTCAGTGGTAGTCCTAGAGTTAATACATTGGGATGCTCTCATCAGAAGCTGTCTGTTCACTCCTGAACCAAAGGTTGCTCCCCCATCGCAAAGGCAGCAAGAATAAATGGTGTCCAGATCTTCAGCTGCCAGAATTCACAGGTGGGTGGGTAAGTCTGGAACACAGATGCATTGACTAAGCAATGAAGGTGGTTTAAAAAATATGTCAGGCTGTGAATTGTAGCGGCTGAAGGTCTGGTGCAAAATTATTCCTGCTGCTAAGTTTAGAGGTGGGTGACAGCTGCCAGTGGTGACATCTTAAATCACAGTATCTAAATACTCCAGAGCTGAGTGTCAACCCAGAGCCTGGATGATCCATCGATGAAACAGTTTTGCACGTCACTATCATGTATGTAAGTGTAAACAGTGAAGTAATGACACAATTGGTATAACTTACTTATCCTGGCTCTTTTTTTTGTATAAAAGATTTCAGAAATGAAGATGCATCTTTATTTTCAGAGTATGAAACAAAAACTGCAGTCAAGATACATGAGTTATGGCTGCTAACACTTGATAATGAAATAAACTATATGGGTAGTAGGTGATGTCTCGTGTACTTTTATTTTCAAGTGATGTGCTTATGTGAATGCATCATGAAAATGCTAGTTTAATCTAAGATCAAAGCTCTCACTTTCTTTTCAGGACAAGCAGCCATTTCTTTCAGCAAGTAGCAATCTAGTATCTCAGTGTTCATCCATGTTTCTCCATTTGTTTATGGTTGTGTGTAGAGTTCATGGCAATTCTAATCTTGGCCTCCAAAACGAATCTTCCAGCAAAGTTTTCACAGTTTTGGAATGTGAACAATTGTCATTTGGGAATTGGATGGAGATTGCCAATCTCATTTTTTCTAGATTACCAAGACATTTTGGAAAGGTTTTGCATTTCCCTAAACTAAGAGTGTGCTACAGTGATTTTAGTTGCCCTGCTGTGAAATAAAGATTTGTATAGTTAAAAAATGCCATTACTGGTATTAACTGATTTTAATGGAGTTCCTTGAATTTGATTTCACCTTTTTTCCCTATAACAAGTAAATTAAAAAAAAAAAAAAAGAGAATGTACAAATTATTTAGCAACTGTGGGGTGTATTTTCCCCTTGATGTGTATTCTTAATTCCCATTAAACTGAAATAGGAGAGACTACACTGCTGAATGTGCGTGTAACATTTTGATATGCTCCCAGTTGGTAAGAACGAGAGCGACACTGACAGCTGCTAACAGTGTCAACAGTCTCACAGGATGAAGTGTGGCGAGCCCCCAACTGTTTCCCATTCAAATGAATTATGAGTCCTCGCTGCTCAGGGGCACCCTGATAAGAGACCATTTGAGTAGAGTTGTGAGACTTGGGGAATATCCACCTGTCAGGATGGTCGCCATCCCTCAAATAAAGTAAAATGGGGGAAGATATCTCAGGAGAGAGAGAGAGAGCTAAAATAAGGAGAGAGGATGTCAAAAGCCTGCTAAGGAGAGCTCAGGGGAGACGTAGCCCCCGGTTCAGGGAATAGGATGTGCTAAGGATGGGGAATGCTCTAAAGGAAATGCAATGAGGCAACATGAGATGACTTGGGAGCCTACCCACCGTCCAACATCAAAGTCTGACTGCAGAGAATGTTTGATCACTTGCTGCTTAATGTTACATGCTCTATATTGATGCCAAAATTATTGGCCTGCTGCCTTAGTGCTACTTATAGTACTTCATTCAATTTGCTTGCTTTCCTATTAGCTCGTAATTTTCCCTTTTTTCAAGAAACATCACACGAGGATAATAAACTACTTACTCTTGATGAAGAAGAACCGACATTTTTGTGGTCTGCACTTGTGCTCCTTTCCATTTAGAATACTCCCAAGTTATTTCCTTTTCCTGCAATGTAAATAATGTGTGAAGTATTTCATAGAAGCATTTATTGTGAAAGGTGCCCAACAGATTTCGTAGTTTGTTTCCTGGGATTACAACAGAATTAACTTCATTATCCCTAAGCACTCCATAACAGATGGGTGTTTAGCCTGGCCTAAAAAATGCCCAAAAGTTTGTAATTCCCCAAAACTATACCTTTGGATAGTTTATTCTTAAAATTATCAAGTATTCCATCAGATTTTTCCCTACCAGGTTCTGAAATTCTTACTGCTTTACTCTTCAGATGCTTAGACCTGGGGCGTTTTTAAAATCCCTCTTTTCATCACCCAAAATTACTGTGTTTGTTCTATTTTTCTAAAAAAATAAGGGACTTTGAGTATCAATATCTGTTTATAGTTTAATCAAAGATGAAACAGTACTTTGGATTGGTGTGATGATTTATTTTTTTGTTAAACTGGGATGTTTTTATTAATGCAGCTTAGGAGCATGCTTTCCTTTCAGGAAAAAAGCACTCTTGGTTTGTCAGCCATAAGTTCCTAAGTATCTTAGTCTATTCTCCTTCCTGTAAATTTTCTTTTTCTTTAGGCTTCCCAGTATATATGGATCAGTGGTGTCCATCGGTATTGGTGCTTTTTGTGTTGTGGTGTTGGTGTTTTTAATATGTTTCCAACCATCCCTTTAAGATTACTTTTTTAATCATTGATCCCTCCCTGCTGATTTAACTACGACCATTAAGAATTACTTGTGGTCAGATGTTTATCCAGTGGTGTGTTTTCTTTATCATGCTGGAAAACCTTACTCTTGAGATTGATCCAACAGTGATGTCATCCAGCCACTATCCATTGGTTTTCAACTGCTGCTTTTCCTTTCCTGTGTCAACTAGTTAGGAAAAGTATGGAATAAAAACTGTTCAACTGCTGCTAATATTTTGGCTTCAGTGAAGTGGCTGAATAGTTGCCAAACTATCTTTCCCGTTCCTGCGGAGAAAAAAAACCCTAGAATAGCTAATAAAATAACTGCTTATCTTTCACTGACCAAACCCCAACCCCTTTCTCCCTCCTCTACCAAGTGTTAGCCTGTCAGAAAGTCCACTGGGCATCATGTGTGTCTCAAGTCATCTTGTTCCACCCCCTCCATCACTTCTGGAATTCTGAAAGGCAGAAGTCTTCCCAACTCAGGCCGCATCACACACCCATCCTGAAAGTGTATGAACTGCAGGGAGAATTATGAATAAGAAGTTAAAATCATCTTATCTTTCCTCCACAACGTGTAGTAGTTCTTTTATTCTTCCTATTTTGTTTGCTCAGCAGGTGACAGATTTGGCATATTTAGTTAGAAGCTGAAATGAATACATTTATATGGTTGTAAATTTAATATACTCTCTAAGATTCTAAGCTGCATTCTCATGTAGGCTGAAAACAGGGCTGAATGGTGCATTATTGGAGGCTGTGGAGGTCATAAAAAGCTGCAGTTTAAAACCATGACACTGATGGTGGCTGCTGGTGGTGGAGGCTGTTTGAAGGTACCTGCGGACATTCCTGTATTCCTTGTAGTCAAAGCTGTGCTCCCTTCTATAGCCACACAACAACTTGTGTAAGATGCACCCAGTTGAGCTTGTTTTGAAATTTTGAGTGGGTGTTTTATCCATTAGGCCACCCAGTGTTTGGCTGATACCAAAGACATTTGTGGGATTTGTGTTAGCTGTGGGAGGGTTCTCTTACCAAGTCTCTCTGTGCAATATGAATATGTTGACAATGACAGGAAAAAACATATAACTATTTGAAAAAACTACAAATAACATAAAGGGGTCAGCTCAAAAAGAGGTTTTTTTTATTTCATGTTAAATCCTATTTTAAAAGTGTTGCAGAATTCATACTTAATTTACACCATGCTCAATTTTGCCATCCCTGTGTTGAATAAAGCTTTATATCTCGGATAGTTCATGCACAAAGTGGGCACATATGTGCAATGCTTTTTTGCTGTCAAAGTATCAAGAACAATATTCTTATGATGTTTTGAGCTACAGTATGTCTCCAGAAATAAAATTAGATTATTAGTAGTATTCAGTTTAGTTGGTAAATAGGGAAAAGTTTGATTTCTATTGCGAACAGTGCTGATTTTTAGATGCTTGATTATATTAAATGCTTTAAAAATTATTCACTTGTTGGAACACTGGCAACTAATATCCAAATAATTAGCACTTTTTCTGATGACTGTCTTGCATTGCTTGCAACAAAATCAAATTTATTCCTAGAGTTTCTAGAAAAATCAAAAGTATTTTTTAAAAATATAGTTAATCTACAAAGGGATACGATCAGCTAGTCATCTGATAGATATTTGCCAAATATTTAATTTTTTTGAAAGCTTTTATGGCTCTAAGGATTCTGTTCCATTGATTAAATGCTCTTAATTAAAATAACATGCCTTATTACTTTCAGGCTATGCCCAAAAGCTGCTTTTAGGCATTGTATTTTCCCTTGGGTATTGTCAGCTGGAGAAACTGCTGTTTCCAGGTCTTCTGTTCATGCTTGCAGT
Organism: Motacilla alba alba; assembly: GCF_015832195.1. Classification (NCBI taxonomy): domain Eukaryota; kingdom Metazoa; phylum Chordata; class Aves; order Passeriformes; family Motacillidae; genus Motacilla; species Motacilla alba. The sequence goes on along the minus strand of NC_052019.1, from coordinate 45,412,631 downwards.
TTCCAGTCAAGTCCTACTGACAGCATTCTCAATAAATTAAGCTGCAGGAAGTCCTTCAGAGTAGGCTGATATGCTCCATTTTGCAAATGCTACTTGTTATTATCTTCTTTATTTTTTTAACTTGAATTGTAGATTCTTCTCATACAAGTACTAAATCCCTATTTTCTTTTTATATATGACTAACATTATGAAGAAGTCCTAGTTGAGGAGGCTGTGAAAACATTTGTCAAACTGTAGTCACACAGTTGAAACTCACCAACGTGATACTTCATGAAATACTTAATTTCAGTACTTACCTAAGAGGTGTTGGCTGTGACAGAGCAGAACATCTTTACTGTCACAATAAACCAAGTGGGCTAGGCAATGCCCTTTAATCAGTTTGATTTAATAGAACTTAATTCCCAGGTATGTTAGCTCAGTAAGCCATATAAATTTCTAGAAGCTGTCATATGCTTGGGGATTTTGTCATTGTTGTGTTGCCTTTCACTTGTAAACATTTTCACACAACCAGCTTTTGAGGCTTAGTAGCCCCAGATCATTCATGTACTTCAGTGGGTCTCTGTTACAGTTTTATAGACTTTACTATGTATAATGACAATGTCTAGAACTATGTAAATAATATTCAGTATGCATCCATACGAAACCCCTTCAAGATATATCTAAAGGTAGTATCGAGTTCTTGTTTCAAGTCTGTTTTACAAGGAGTTAGTTGCCCTATTTCATGCTGTAAATTAACCCACTGTAACACATTTCTTGCTTGCTTGCTGTAGGACTAATGATTTATTTGAAGGACACAAAAAGTCTGAACTCCAAAGAGGAAAAAAACGGTGCTATTTATACAATTTGGCTTAGGAGCTCGCAAAAGGTTGTAGGAATGTATGAAGATGAAGTCTTTTCCCAAAACCTGGTTAGAGGTAAAAAAGAAACAGTCTGGGCATGAGACTGGATTTAAAACTAGCAATAAGAAGTTAGTGGATTATAAAAGCAGGAAATAATAATTACAAAACACTGTTGGGCTTAGTCCATGTGTCGAGTGTCAACTGCTTTTTGACTTTTTTTCCTCTGAATGCTTTCTAAAGACAATGGTATTGTTTATAGTTTCTCCAGAGTATTTGCAAGTTGTCTTTTTTGGACTTTGCTGAACTGTGCTCAGCATGTTGAGGTGTGACCACATGGCAAGAAGCAGAAAAGAAATGTCAAGGCAGCACCTCTAGAAAGATAACACCTGTTTACATTTTCTGCTGCTACCAAAAGGAGACTTGTTGAATCATGAAAGAAATCCCTGAGGCCACATTTATGTCATAAGTTCTGTGTGTTATATGGGATGAAGCCTTGTCACATCTTAGTGACAGCTTAAACCTCAGCTAAATATGTTTGTACAGCCACATCACCTTGAGTAGTGATTTTTGTCAGACATTTGAAGCAAAGAAATGTCAAGTGTTTCAATGGAGCAACCTTAGATAAAATGCAGGATTGGTAATTTCATAGGGACAGAAGTAATATCAGTCTCTGATGTTGGTTTAAATAGTGCTGAGCAGCGAAAGAGGAAGTGTAAAATTAGGATGAAAACTGTAGCTTGGATATTAAGTCCATAAGAAATTGTGGGCATGTCTACTTTTTTTTTTTACACTTTACATGCGATGGTGGAAGAATAAATGAAGAGCATGCTATCATTTAATTTGGGTAGATCTACTAATGATGATTTTATAGGAATCTGAACTGGAGGTTATTTTATAACTTAACACATGCATTTGCAACAGATTCTGACTGTAGTTGAAGCAAAAAGAGTTTTGTCCTGAATAGCTGGGACTCGAACCTGGAGAATTTTTTAGCATGCCTTGGAAATCTTTAGCAGGGTGACATACATGTTATAAATTGCAGTTTAAACTTCTAGCTCTGCTAACACAGGGAGTTAACCCAGTTCACTTTATTTGCTGGATACCACACAGTGGAGTTTTAAGATAAATAATCATATGTTGGATCTTGGCTTGTCTTTAAAGCTACACTTGATGTTTTCTTGATTTAAACTGAACCCTGATAACTAAGGAGGAAAAAAATTACTATGAATCAGATCATACTGCATTCCTTTTGATAACTGATGTGTTTTCCAAAGAGGACACTTGAAGTCAGATGTAACAAATGGAAGCAGAACTTACAAAGATGGGGTAGACTGCCAGGGATGCTCAGAGTAATGTTTTTATGCCACAAAAGCACCTTGAAGGTGCAAGCATGGTGGTGTCTGATGGGGAGGAGTAAGAGAGGTCTTGAGTCCAGTGCTCCTTTATGTCTTGTAATACAGAATGATGATGGCTGAATACTGGATGTCAGTTCCTTACTACACTACATTTCTATAACAGTGAATTCAATAGTTTTGTGTATAAGTCACTATGAATAGCCATTTGTAATATGTGCTTTGTCAAACACTTCACAGATAAAACAGATATTTTGAGATAGTGTGACAGATACTGTACATTTTTTATATAGCCAATGAGATAGGAGACAAATGAACATTGCACATTCAGTCTGGGGCTGACATGGTGGATTTAGTAAAATGGATGTAATGCATTATTATTACATTATGATGAACAGACTATCCACCTGCATTACAAATAGCATTACTTAAAACAGCTAAATTGTTATTTAGAGCAATGTTTGTCAACACAGGGATCCCTCAGGAGGAGACTAGGGCAAAGCCATCAAAGCTAGGATAAAAAAAACAAAATCAAAAAACCCAAGAAACATTAGTCGCTCTGTTTTGTTTAAACCCATACTGGAAATCAGCAGCTCTGGAATAATCTATCATTTGTAGGGCAGTGGCACATGCAGGTCAGACCCTTAAGGCAGGTGTGACAAATCCCCATAGCTCTCTTACACCTTTTGCAAGTGCAGCTCAGTTTATTCTGAGACATTCCCAGCGTCTGTACCTCAGTCCTAGCCCTGCTCTTGTAAGGCTCTTGCTGGCACTTGCTGCACACAGCTGGGGCCTCCAGCAGCTGCCTGTGCAGGGCTCTCCTGGGGCTGCCTCTAGAAAGCTTGTGCCATCTTCACATCCTCTAGATTCCCAGCTGCTCTGCAGGTCAAAAAAAACTGCTGGTTGCTTTAAATGATGGCAGCCCATCCCAGGCTGCTTCTGGGGTTGGTGTATTGCCCAGAGTTCTGAGAGCATGCCTAATTCTGCCCCTTGGCACATTTCCTCTGCAGGTGTGTGCAAGGAGAGAGGAAGCAGCTTCACGGTGTGATTTATGACTTCAGCTCCCAAACAAAACCTTGCAATGGTAATGTATTAAAGGAGTTGGGCAGGGAACCAAATCCATGGACAGCGAAGAGTGTATCTAGCTGCATTTAATTTAATTTACATTTCTTGCTGAACAAAGGTGGCAGTGGTAAAGTATCTTTTTTTCTCTCTGCTGCATGTGCAATGTGCATCTTTAAAATGCATCACTCTTCTTATTTCTATTTCTTTCTGGGAATGGTTCTTGTGCACTTCTCTTCCAAGATTGTCCTTTGGGAGATTTGCATATCATTTATGCACCTTTGGGGAAAAGTATTGCCTGGGACTAGATTTGAGAAATGTGGACCAAGCCAAATGTGGCAGTTTTCCAGACTGTAATTGTATTTTATTTTAAGGCAGAATGATTTTACAGTAGTTATGCAATAAACATATGTAATGCATATATGTACAACTTGTGTAATTCATCAGGCATATGAAACAGAGCAATTTGAAATAAAAAGTTGGCACTCACATAAAACTAAAGGAAATAATATTGAGTAAAACAAGGAAAAAAGCTTCAGCACTAAACTTTGGAAGTCAGCAAATTCATTCTGAGTAGCATACCCATGTCTTCATAACACAGCGCATTACTGTCAGCGTGTTCTAAAAATGATCATGACTTCCAGCTCAGGATATGAAAATTGGGCTTTCTAATAAAAGCAAAAGAAACATCTTGTGAAATTAATTTGTTGCTATTTTGATATGCTGGATATTCAATGGGAAACATTCGTTTAAATTTCAGTTGTTCCATAGACTGTCCATAGAAAAAAATATTGCAGTGTATTAACATAAATCATCAAAAAAGTCAGAAGTTGGATTTGCTATGTTTTCTTGAAGCCCCTTGGAAAATGTGCTGATTATTGTTTCCAAGAGCTTGTGCTGCTCTGGGTGAGTGATATCACATGTGGTGGTGAGAGCCATGTAATTAGCATGTGTTTCTTAGGCATCTTTGACCACTCATCTGTCTCTTCCAGAATTGCCAATTGCCTTTCACAGTTTCTGAAGTTACCACTGGTTTTTGGTTTGGGTTTTTTTTTGGGTTTGTTTTTTGGTTTGTTTTTTTTTTTTTTTGTACTTTGCTTTTCTTTTTCTCCTCCGAGCACTTACAAACTTTCCCAACATGTCGCATTTGCTTTGTAACATAAAAAGCACTTCATGCTGGATTATTGACTTCTTATTGGGATGAGTGTCATATTGAAAGTTATTTTGAATGATTCCTAGGAAACAGTTCTCAACATATTTTCTCAGTAAACTTTCCTGTCTCCCAAGAATATTTTCATGTTGCTGACTGTTGTCAGAATTCTTATCTTTCTGTTTCTGTTGAGTTTTTACTGTTTTGTCCAATATATAATACTATAAACACTCCCATACTTGGATCTTGATCCTGAAATAATGTTTTCTGAGGATGAAGAATGTTTTATAATAATGTCTATAAAATCCTGCATTTACTTATGGCGTGCAGATATTTTATTAATATTAATGAATGTGTAATTGAAATTAGCAGATTCCCTTGGAAAGGTAAACTATACTCTTTGTGTTTTGATTTTAAAATAGATCTTTGTTTCTTAAAACACACTTTAATCTTTCATTCTGCTGGCATTTAAGTCCCATTTCGTTCCCCTGAAATTCAGCCTTCCAACTTCTGTATAAGAGTGATCTCAAGAGAAGCAATTCTGTGCAAAAGGGTTTTTTTCCTGGATAGTTTTTGTGACTTTCCCTCTGAGAGTCATGGTAAAATGGCTGAATGTTTGGATCTAGATCTGAGGAAGAAAAAAAAGGACAATGGCTTCTAAGTGGTACTATCAGGACAAAGAGAAGTTATAGACATATCTATGAATGTCCTGTTTGTAAATCTGTTGTGCAATTTTTAGCCTTTTATTGAATGGCGGCATGGGGAGATACTAACTACCATAGAGCTTTTACTGTCCTGTGATCATTGAGCCTATAGCTCACATACAGGGTTATTTATTTTTGGTGTCAGAGGAATCCAATCTGATCATCTATCCCTAACACAAGCCAGAGAACCAAACTTCATATGCATTTCTGAGAGCCTGTTATTTTTTTTCTGGTTAAATTATGGAAAAGGGCCTTGGTCTAAGTATGTTACGTGGTGGTGAATCCTCTACATCTTCAATGAAATGCTCCAACAGTCAATAGCCCTCTTGAAATCACTCTTTCTAAAATCAGCTGTCATTCTATCTTCCTCTCTTTAAGATGTACTGCAGAGCTCCCTGCTATCACAAATGTCTTCCTTATGTTGTGACCTGGAGTCTGTGGTCAGTCACCACTTGGATTTGTCTGTGATGAACTAAATGGGTTGAATTTCTTCAGTCTCTTACTATAAGACAGTATTTTCAAGATATTGAATCACTTTGTGGCTCTCATTTGAGCTATCACCAGTTTGCTGAACTCCTTTGGGGAGCTCCCAGTGTACTACTTATGGTCTCACTAATGCTATATGCAGAGGGTCATATCAGCTCATTACTCCTACTTGCTATATGCTATTTCCCTGCTTATGCATTAAAGGATTGTATTAGTTCTCTTGGCCACTGTACCTCCTTGTGAGATTTACTGCTGAGAGGACTTGGAAAAAGCTCAGAGATACTCAGACAGCAGTTGGGAAGACCTTATTCACTAGTAATGGCAGGGGCTCCTTCAGGAAATGTGTCAGCGATCTGGAAGGCTTACAGTAGTGATAGAAATGAGAGCAAGTCCTGGCTGCACCTCTCCTTGAGAAATACTCAGGTTTGCTTTCCAGCTAAAGCACAGTTCATTCCTGTGGTTCCAAATTCTACAGCTTTCTTTCCAGACCCAGGAGAGCCACGACATCACGCATACGCAGCATGCAAATACAATCCTGCTTGCTTAGCTCAACAGCCAGGCAGTGGCTGCTGCTCCCATGGCAGTGCAGAGAATTAGAAAATGATGTGCAGTCCTCTCTGTCTTTGCTTGCAGAAATATCCACAGTGGCTTTATTTTCCCTATCTCTGTGACTCCAACAATGCTTTTAAATAATTTCTTCCCATATAAAAAATTGTTGTTTTGAGGTCTAACAAAGTCCTTGACTTAATTAGAAGGGAGCCCTCATGTGTGAAATTATTGGTGCCGTCATGAGATTATTGTCCCCTTCTGAAGCAGTAGAAACATACTGCCCATGCAACCAAATGCCAGCAACCTGTATCTTTGCTGACTGCCAATGTGTCGACCAGGAAAGCAGCCACAGTAGAGAAGATTTTGACCTGTTTAGTTTCTTCTTTTTTGGCTTCAAGGAGTTTTGGCGGGTTTTTTTTGGTTTTTTTTGTTTTGTTTTGTTTGTTTGTTTGGGGTTTTTTTTTGTTTTTGTTGGGTTTTTTTTGGTTTTTTTTTCTTGTTGTTGTTTTTTTGGGGTTTTTTTTGTTGTTGTTCATTAATAGGGGATTTTTGTTGTTGGTTTGGGGCGGTTTTTTTAGTTTTTAGTACATGTTTTTCATGGTTTACAAAAAATAGGATCATGAAAAGGATTTTGTAAAAATTTTGACAGAATTTTTTTCAATAATATTTTATTTCTAGTAGAGATTTCACTTATAACTAGTGCCATATATTTTTATGGAAAACAGTAAAGGAATAAATTACGACTAAGCAAAAGATGCTGTTATGAACAGAAAACAATTGACTAATCTTCACATATAATAAGAAGTAGGTCTGTACACTCACTGAGAAACTCTTCTGGAATTTCAAATAGAAGAATAGTGAAAATTGGGCATACAAAGTCAATACTGGTGGTCAGCAGCTATTTTCAGTGTCAGTTGACCTTGGACAAAACAGCTGTGTACTATACCTGCAGTTTTTTCTTTGGAGGTTCAGAACAGAAATTTCTCTGTCTGCTCTTTCTTTGTCTTGTTTTTTCCTGTTATGTGATGAAATGACCCTTCTCTGTGTGATGTGATTGGATCCCAGTCAAAGCCTGCTTCAGACGTGCATCAGCCATGCACTTTTTCCCTTATGGCAAAAAAAAATGCAGGACTGAGGAGGTGAAAAAGTGATGATTTTTTTTTTTTCCCTTTCTAAGTAGGTATCAGTTCAGAGAGCAAATGGGTCTTCATAGGAGTACAGTGGGCACAGATTATCTATGAGCACGGGTTTTGAAGGAGGATATTGTTAAAACTGGACCTCCTTCCTTTGGCATTTCCAGACTAACCTGAAAAATAATTTCTTTGAGGCTGACAGAGTATTCAGACGCTGTGAACTGCAAAAACCACTGTCTTTTCTAAACCTTCATTAGAAGGGTGAGGAGGCTTCTTTCATGTATAAAATGATTGTCTGGGATTACCCCATAGTCTAAATTAAACTTCAATGGGCTTCCACTCTTATCTCATGTGCATTTTTATTCTTGTTATTTTTAATAGTTAGAAAAGTTTAATGGATAACATTGGTTAAAATCTCATCAGAGTGAACCTTGCTTTCATTTGTTCAAAAAGAAACTCTGCACTCTTTTCTTGTTTTGACGTTATGGTTAATTACCCTCCAGATTCATCCAGATAATTTATGTCACTGTTGGGGGTACAACTTAGAAGTTTGTGCTTCATTGAGTAGCACAGCATACAAAGGCTTTAGTTTAATATCACAAAATCTCTTACTTTGGCTTACCTGAAAATTGTCATGCCCCTGTTTTGTTGAATATAAATAAGTCAGTTTAGTAGACTTGGTTTAGAAAGGTGCAAACCTCTCAGCTAAAAAAAAAGGTAATTTTTTTGTGGTTTAAATCAGTTGTGGTGTCGTACAGACCTAGGTTTGACTAAAGTAGCTTAAACTTTGTGTTTGAGAAAAATGTGTTTTCTCAATTAAAGGGGCATATGATTCTTTCATGCATGCCTGATTTTGTATCCAGCCACACGATTAATTCTTTGTGCTTTTGTCTCATTTATTTTTGGTTTTATTTTAATTTTTTACTCTTTTTGCCCTCACCCTGTTTGCATGTTTGAATTACTAGATCACAATGAAGGATAAGGCGTGCTAGATTTCAGTGCTCTGTTGGCAGTTTGGGAATGACAAATGAAGGCAACTAGTCATTTGATTTTCCTGCCCATCTGCTTTAATCATTAAAAAAAACCCAGTGAATTTTATTTTTCTTACAGAAAAATCAGAAACTTATAATTGGGTTTAAGTCTTGGCAGAGACCAAATCATCCTGTATTCTACATGATCCAACTCTATCTTTTGTGCTTTTCACAAATGGGCACCAACAGAGCAGCAAACCTCTGCACTTCTGATGCTCCTCAAAGGTGAGTTACTGCAAGTGCTGCAGCATTGACAGCTTCATTCTGCCCAGCCTAGAGCCTGGACTCTTAAGTGCTGTGAATGCTTTTATTTTCCTAATAAAATGTGAAGCCTTGAGAAAATAAGGGAATCAGAGCACATTAATCAGAATTACCAATGTGAAGACTGTGACAGAAATTTGAAAAAAACCCAACCACATAAACAATGGTTCCTCTGTAAGAAAAATAATTTCAACCCAGTAAAAAATTGATTGGTAATTCAAACCAGAAATTGCCCTGACTGTAGAACATATATTGAAATATTTCATGGGCTGTTTTATCATTGCAACTTGTTGACATTATTTTGTACTTGTAACTTCATAGACTATAGTCATTTTTCACATCAGCATCAGACATCTGCACAAGCATTTGTCATGCTGCTGTTGATTTTTTCTTTTTCTTTTTTTCTTCTCCCCCCTTGCCTCCCGTTGGCTGATGGAAAGCTATAGCTAACAGAACAATACAGTGGAATGTGAAGGCTATCATTAGAGGGCAAAAACAGACTTCAAAGAGGAAGCACATATGGTTCTGACTTTTATAAAAATGGCAGGTGGACATGAAAAAAGGTTGATTTCAAATTTATTTTCATGATAGCTGCAACTTCTTAAAAGTCCAAAGTGATTAATTTTCAATTTGGCATTCCTAATATCTGAAATAAGATCACAGTTTTACAACTTCCTGAGGCAGAGAATGAGAGTGACAAAGTTTTGTTGGTATAAAACAATGGCAACCCAAAGCAAGAGGGTTCTTGAGCAGCAAGAAATGTTTTGCAAAATGCTTTCTGAATGTAAAGCATGTATATGAAACAAAAAGTTTCTGAATCAGCCTGTTGTGAAGCACATGTTAAACTTGAGCATGCTGGGTTAGATTTGAAAGGAGAACTTTTTGTTTATAGACTACTATGTGTCACTTGCATTACCAACTGAAATAGCAATTGAATACAAAAGACTTGAATCAAAATGAAACACCACCACCACCCCAAAAATGCTGTCCTCCCCTTAGTGATAGGTGTTTCTTTTTATATGAAGGAACACATGACACTTAATTTTCATTTCTGCATTATTATATGTCATTTTAAATCTAGCATCTTAAATCCTTGTGGCTGGAAAGCCAGAGCTCTCTGCACCTGTGGGTGACTTGCTGATGATGTGAAAGAATCAGCAACTGTCATTTCTAAGTACAAGTTGAATTTGTCCTTCTTATAGTTGCTATATATTGTATTTTAATTGAAAAAGAATGTTAGCCATCTTGCCCATATACGTTAATATATTAAAACCAGTAGATTTGATAGAAACTATTTCTGGTGGGATGTCCTGTTCAGTGCTTCCTAGAAATATGGCAGAGCTATTACCAATGGCTCAAATTTAACTGCAACTTGCATGTAACTGGGTTTGGATTCCTACCCCTGCTTTGCTGCTACTCTGATGAGAAGATTTCTTCTCTCCTGGTTCCTGCTAATTCACTTCTTATTTCTTGCATCTTGTTCTGAAATTTTGGACTATTCAGAATGTGTCATGACAGAACCTCACCAAAAGGGCATATATTTTGACAAAGGTATAAATTATACAAAACTAATGATGGTCTCTCACATGGATGATTATTTACCATTACTCCTAAACCCAAAACTGTATCAGGGTGGATATATTGCAATAACACCATTCTCCAGCAAAATCAATCAAACAAACAAAAAATACCCATAATTTCTTCTGTCTTGTTATGTATCCTCTGAAAGTGTCAAGAAAGGCTTAGTTTTCCCTAAATAAAAAATAATTGAATGTCTTTTATCAAGAGATGGGAATTAAAATAGGACTGTATTCTGGAAGTTGCCTGCAGACTGGGACTTGATTATTCGTTGTTTCTGAAGAAAGATAATCAGATATTTTATTACCTCTCTGAGAACAGTACTACATTGTTTTCTCTAGTGGGAAGTATTATTTTAGTACCTGAGACATTAAGCTGCTAAATTGCATCTGTCCTCAGGAAAGAGTCTCCAGAAAGGGCTTTGTAAGGTTTTCTTTTGAGGTTGGTCTTTCTTTTATTTCTGTCAGGGTTATGTGGGCTTTTTAGGGTGAACTAAAGAGATGAGAACTTACATATGAGATGTTGGTCCACAACAACCAAGCTTGAATTTGCCGTTGCCATTTGCCACTGGATTGGAATAAATGCTTTGTCAGCAATTTAGTTTTCAGTGCTTGCGTTATGGGGCACAAGTCTTTCCTAGCTAAAAGCAAGTATTTTGGGGTGTTTACCTTTTGTATCAGGCAAACACTCCCACCAGACAGTCTTGCTTATAAAGCTTCTACCCAGTCCTCTCAATAAAACCACTCTCTGGATCACGTGGACAGAGTGGGGACCATGCTGGTTCAACTAAAAATGGTCCATACCTCCATCTTCTCTGAGGTCTCATCAATCTCCTCTGCTGGAAGCCTGGTAGCCACATTTTCAATGGTTCCCTGAAGGTAGATATGATCATCAAAAAATGTTTAACTTGAGCACAATTCTTACATTTGAATCATTTTGCCTAACTCCTTCATGAGTATGGAAAAATGTTTCCTTTTGTCAGTTAACATTATATGTTCTGGATTGTTGTCAGGATCTGTCTTCAGACTACTTCCTTCCTAGAAAATTTTGTACCACTGGAACTGCAGAACAATAATAAGAGAAGTGCTAAGCCTGCCCAAGGGGTAAAAGAATGCAACCACTCAGCCCTTCCATCTCTTTCAGTGGGGTTTCCTATCAGAATTCAGCACTGATATTTTCAGGAGTTACTGAGTGGATCCATGCATGTGCTCATAAATTTATTCCTAACTTACACAGAGAAATACTTAAAAATCAATCTGCACTCTTTCCATTGACAATAGAAACACACCCTTTGTACTTGTAAAATTTTAAAAGCTTCCTTCTCTAGAAAACTATGAAGGTACCATTGGCAGAGCTGTTTGCTCCTTCTAGCTTAGTCCCTCTTCATTTCCTAATATCTGATGGGAAATCATCAGAAAATTCTTATTTTTTCCAGTTAAAAATCAGTGTGAAAGAAGGGGCAGCAGAGAATAAATTTTGCCCTGTAGAAAATGTGGACTAGTTCTATAAATACAACACAAAAAATACACATTTTTTGACCACATACACTATTGATTCCATGTTCACCATAAATGTTGTGGTTTATGTTTTGGCATCTTTGGGAAAAATGAGCAGTCCCATAGCTGGTTTTGTTTAGCCAAAATTCAGGTTTGACTCAGTTTTCCATATAATGTCTGAATTAATAAATTTGAATTAGACTGTGTTATAGTGTGGACAAATAACACATAGGTGTCTTTAAACAAGGCATGTATGAAGCATCTTCATTATGAATCCTTTCCTTTATTTTAATTAAGTGAAAAAGATTGGTCTACACTGGGAAAATATTGAGGTAGAAAACCAAGTTAGGGAATATAGGATGGAAACAAAACCAGAGAAAATATTTTAATTAGAAATTGCAGTGACCACAGGATTATTACAAATGCAGTGAAAACCATTTTCTTCAATGTGCTATGGAGAAGGTAGACATGATCTATGGAAAAATACCCAGTCATCAATTAATTTTCTATTGATAAAAATTATTTTAATCAAAATCACTTTTTTACTAGGCCAAGAAGGATATTTGATGTTTCTTTCTGTTGTGGTTTAACCCCAGCTGGTAGGTAAGCACCACACAACCCCTCATTCATTTTCCACTGATGGGAAGGAGGTAGGAATGGAAAGGGCAAAAATGACAAAACCTATGGGTTCAGATAGAGACAGTTTAAAAGCTGGAGCAAAACTAAAAGCGAGTGAAGCAAAACAAGTAATTCCTTCAACACTTCCCATAGGCAGGCAGGTGTTCAGTCACCTCCAGGAAAGCAGGGCTCCTTCACATGTAATGGTGGCTTGGGAAGAATAATGCCATCACTCTGAATGTCCCCTCTTTCCTTATACCCCAGCTTTATGTGCTGACCATGGCGTCACATGGTCTGGAAAATCCGTTGGGTCATTTTGAGTCAGCTGTTCTGGCTGTGTTGCCTCCCAGTTTGTTCACCCCCAGCCTCCTCACTGGTGAGGTGTGGTGAGAGGCAGAAAAGACCTTGACTCTGTATGACTTCAGCAGTAACAAAAACATCTCTGTGTTATCAACATTGCTTTCAGTAAAAGTCCAAATCATAGCCTTGTATCAAATGCTCTGAAGAGAATTCTCCCTATCCCAGCCAAAACCAGTATGCATTCACTCTCTCCAGGAGTTCACCTAACACTGTAGTCTTTGAATACAGGGCTAAAAGCAGCTGTCATGTACTTCCTTTCTAACCCAGAGAAGAGTCCTCTGTAATGGTGTTGTTCTTGATGGACTTCTTTATGTCCTTGATGTCCAATCTATTCCCCATGATCCCTGGTGTGTGAGATACTTTATTTCTCAAAACAGCCTACTGCAATTTTTTTCCTATCCTAATATTTTCCAACATCTAATCTCTTTAATTTTAGCTATCTCATTCATCCAACAAAGAATCAGAGTAGAATAAGGTCTTCAGGTATTTCAAGACTTATAATCTACTTCTCTTCCTAACTAAATAGTCCAGATTTCCCTAAATTTCTTGTTGTACTATGTCAATAGCACTTCTTCTTTCTTGTCTTTGAACACTCTGAAATTGGTCCACATAAAAAGCACCCCATGCCAGTTATTTCTCGTCCTCCATTTGCACAGTTATTTATACCTACATTACACTTTTCCTAACTAATTTTTAGAGTGTTTCACCAGTTTTCAAGATTGTTTTAGTCTGTGTTTGCTTTCCAGCATACCTTCATTTTGCTTCACACTAAGAGAAAATTTAAGAAACTACTCACTAATAATGAATGTATTTGTTTCAGTAGGTGAATGATTCTGGGTGATTTTACATTAGATGGAAATTAAAGGATGAGGAGCACATCTGCCTAATAATGTAGTAACCTCTATTAGAAGAAAAAAAAGTGTGAAAGCAAAAGATTTCAGAGTCATCATTCACACAGGATGGCTGGAGTGTTGCTTAAAGTAAAAATCTAGGAGCTTCATAGAAGCTATTACCATTTGCTGGAAACCTTAGGGTTTTGAAGAAGTGGACTATTTTGAATAGGTTTTAAATAAAATGTTAAAGTATTAATTAATGTTTTCCAGATAAAAATATGTATTCAATATGCCTAGAAATTCTCTGTACCATGTCTGCATGGTTAGACAATACAATCTCCAGAGATACCTTCCAATCTCAACTATTCTCTGACAGGTTTCAGGGTTTCCAATTTAAAAGATACTGCCCACTACAGTTTAGGAAGTAGCACTATTGTCACAGCAGGAGGTATCTCCAAGGTTGTCAGTTCCTGGATCATTTAAAAGTCTTCAGGTACCTTTTGTTCCCTTAGGAATTATTGTAAAATGCATGAGGAGACCATTTTCCAGTATCCATTAAAGCAGATGAGAGAACATTTGAAAGACCCTGCATTCAAAGGAAAAAAAAGGTTGTCTCTGTCTGGGAGGGGAAAGGTATCAAAAGTGCGAGAGTCCTTGCCTGTCATCAGGGTAAGTTGTCAGTAACATGCAGGTGAATATATGTCAATATTCATGGGTGCTGTTCATATCTCATTAAGATAAATCCAGAATATAATTCCAAGTAAGCAGGAGTTTGCACGTGCGCAGAGAAAGAGGTTGAACCCGATATCACTCTTATTGTTTTGCCTCAGCCACAGCTAAGTGCCCAGAATTGTGGTGTTCTGTCCTCTGTTTTTTTCAAAGCCAACTCAAAATGTTCTGCCATAGCTCCTGTTCCACTCTTGACATGATGAAGAAATCACAAAAACCATAAACCACTATAAAAGCCTAGTTTTACTGAGTATGATTGCTAAGCATGAGAAGAGAAAATCACAGTGGTCTAATTGCTGTTGTGGAGCCCCAGGAAAGTCAAGTTATTAAACAAAATTGGCTGTGCCCCTTATTTGATCAACTTCTAAAATAATTCCTAAAATTAAGATGTAAATACTTTTCTTTGTTTGTAATTCAGCTTCCAGTGGCTGCTAAAGTATTCAATTGAGGCATAACATTTTAAAGCCTTTTAAGAGCCAAATAAAATTATTACTTATAAATTATTAAAAGCCTTCCACAAATGGAAAAATACTTACAGAAAAGTCCTTCATAAATAATGTTCAAACTAAATTAAGTAGTAGTATAAGGAATGCATTAAAGTTTGCGAATGAGATATTAGCAGTGTGCTCCCTTAACCTCAAAGTTATGATAGCTGGAGCACTTGCTACCCCTTCGAAACCTTGCAGCTCCAAGCCCTGGCTCTCTCTGGGAAAGAAACATGTGGTGCTACTGGAGATTGGAAAAAGAGCTCGAGGTCAGGGGTCGACACAGTAAGGGAGTTTGCTCTTTAAGAGGTTATCTGTGGATCTGCAAAGCCAAAGTGCAATTGGGTTCTGTGATGTGATTTTAGTGAGTAATTGTATATGATCGTAGGTAGTTTCAAAGACAAGGTTGGAAGATTTTTCCAGCCTGCTTGTGATATCAATTTTGGGGAGTCTGTGTAGCTTGAGATGGACAATGCAGTTTCTTCAGAAATTGTCATCTGAAGTGATACAGCTGGTAACTGATTCCTTTAATTATAAATTTAGCAGACTGGTAATATGTTTTTGTATTTCTCATCCCTGAGATTTCTATTGGGTAAATCAGCAGCTTTGTAGTCTTGTACATTTTTTTGCCACTGGTAAAAACTCATGTTTGCTTTTAAGCTGGAACTGCATCAGAGAAAATTTTGCATGTTTATTAAGACAGTACGAGTCACTGTAATTGATCTGCCTGGGTATTGCTTTTTCTTTGGTCTATGAGTAGATAGTTTGCCAGTGGGTTATCAAGTTACTGGCTCTTGATTATTCAAAACAATGTGAAACAAACATTTCCTATTGTTTTAGTTGTTTAGGGTTTCCTTGATTAAGCTGTCACCGCTGTCAGTTATGTTCTTATAAGCCTGCTCGGATCTATTTCATGTTAAGAAAAAGCTCAGATAAATCCAGGAAAGCTTAATGTTTATCCAATGTGAAAATAATTACTCAAAAGTGTTATTCTTAATCCAGATAATTAGAGTGAGGAAGGAGAGATCAGTGTCATTGTGAATTATGCCCTGGCAATTGACTCTTGGTCCTTGTAAGTTTCAGGTGAAGATGTGAATGGATAAAGGTTAGATTAACCATAATCCAAAGTAGCTGCAACCTAAATCTGTTATGATACAAGGATGATCACTTAAAAAGAGCTGGATTGTGGGATTGTTTCTGGTTGGATAAGATGCCGCTCGACTGGGACTAGTCTTAAAACATGCTTAGCACCATGTCACTGCAGCTGTAAGCACTTGTGCACGGTTTCAGGCTGCCACAGACTGCAGGACTCTCCTGCACAGTGTAATACTACCCTGCCTTGCAATATCTGTGCTTTACATTAACATGCTTTACCCTGTGTTTCATGGAAAATAGACGGTAACTTATGCAGAGTGATTTGCTCAATGATCACTTCTCTGTGCTGTTAAACAAATTCCTTTGAGTTCCCCTTTTGAAACATTCTGTGCATCTACATGTAGTATAGTGTGCAATGGTACAGGTACAGGGTTATAAAAATTGACCAATCAGAAATGTAAAAGGGAAAAAATATTTACTCCCTCTATTTTAGTTTATATAATGATTTTGTAGGGTTACTAATTATTAGAAAAGGAAAAACATAACAATATATTTTATGTAAAGATAAGGTTTGCAGATGCTTTTCTCTCTGAAGTTGCACAGTTTTCAGAAATCCATTATAAATTAACACCACTAAATCAAAACAAATTCACTCTGAATGCAGGAAAAGTAGCATCAAACAGGGGACGTGCAAGTATTAGCACATACTGGAAGCAGAAAGTATTTGATGCTTCAGACTTCCCTGTTTATAGATATGGACATAATGGTGACAGCCCAAATGACAGTATGTGTAGCAACTCTGTAAACATATAGACTCTTGAATCTCAATGGTTACTAACTGGGAATAACACCGCTGAAAAAGGAAGAGAAGAGGGCGAAAGATCGTTTATTCAAAAACAGTGCAGGAATCTTTGGTCTCAGCAGATAGTTTAATTGCATGGTCCAGTCTTTCTCATTGTTTCTCATTGTACAAATGGAAAATAAACTAAAGAGAGTTTTTTCTTATTATTCAATTTTTCTAATAAATTGCATGCAATTACTCTGAAGTGATACATTTATGCAGATCTCCCTCAGCCTTGCTGGAAAACTGGAAGCAGCATTCCTTGATACGTGACTAAGGTAAGGAAATATTTAAAAAAGTAATTAATGGAATGCAAAAGCTTATAAGAGGGAAGTACTTTAATACACACTTGAGCTAGAATCTTCTCTGTGAATAATTAAAATTATTTGAAGTTCATTTCTGGATTTTTAATAAAGTATGTTTCAATAAGTCTTGTTCCTGGTTTTAAACGTTTCTACACTTAACTCATTACCTTCTTTTTGTAGTTATCTTTATAATTGTATTACTTTTTCTTAAAAGGAGTTTTAGGTAATGTTTATGTTTGTCTATGTTTTAAAAGTAAATTCTGCAAGAGGCATAAAATTCCTAAGTTTTGTTCCTAACATAAAAATTATTTATTTAGAGCATCACATGAAAGTGTTATTTCTAATTCTACATTATATTCTATGGATTTCTATCTGTATAACTATTGAGTTCTCCTGCATCCTAAACTCCTTGCCTTTAAAATGATGTTTCATGGAAGTATATGTCAGTAAGAAAAATTTTCAGACTTATGTCAGAAAAGATTTTAGGGCAGGGATTTAAGTGTTCAAGCTTTAGAATATAAGTCAAATTTTAATTAAAGTAGGGGAGGAAGAAACTTCCCCACTTGATAGCTCATTACAAGGGTGTATAGCACAATTTCCTCACACCTTTCAGCAAAGGCTTTTAGTGATTGATACTGAAGGGACCACTGGTCTCATGTAACATAGTCATTCTTAAGTTAGAGAAAGAGGAATGTAAGAGAAATTCCCATAGTATAAAGGGCAATAAGAGCTAAATGTAGACTTGCTAATGCAAATTCTGACTCTGAAAATATTAACATGGAAAAACTGGTTAATAAGGCAAAATGTCCCTTCAGGATTGAAATTGGAGAGAAGACAACATCTGGACATAGGTGGGTAGTGCAGTTTTCCTTAGTGGAAAAGATGAGTTAGGACGAAAATGAAATGATAGAACTTAGAGTTGAGCACTCTCAGCCCCTTCTGAATTTTACAAGTAGACTGGTAGACAGTTGACTGTCTAAGTCACAGAAACGTCACTATTGATTTATAAGGAAAGTAAACAATAAAAAGGAAAATAATACCACTAGTAAAAGACCTTGAAAGTTTTAGAAAATTAAAAAGTCAGTGAAACCAAAGGAAAAATGATACCACATTTCGTGCGTTGAAGAAAAGAGAAACTCCCGTGGAAATATTTGTAGTGTCAAAGACCACAGTCAACTGTGAACCAGTATCTGCAACTGTGGGTTCTTTAAATAGATTGAATTGTTTAAATATTAGGGATTATAGAAACTAATAGTAGTTATCACAAAGGAGATAATATAATTAGACCTAGCAAAAGAGAAGTAATAAAATAATTTCAACATCAAGTTGCAAATAGTTACAGAAGAGAGGAGGCTTTGCTCTGAGGAAATTGAAGTAGCTGGTAAAACTGTGACATTTATCATTTTAAGCAGCTTCAATGTTGAACAATGACCAAACTCTGTCAGTTTCTTTGAGTAGTGATGATCCCAGGAAGCTCAGGGAATAGGAAAAGAGTTTCTGATGAATCAGGCTGACTTTTGCTACAGGGTGAACAGATTGTTTCCCTGTTCAGCCTCTCTGAGGTCTGGAAGCCATACGTCAGTGGAAAAAGCCTGGGCTGATTTCTCTAATTTCCCAGGATTAGTGGGGTTTTAAGCTAAAATTATGATCTTCTGTAACTTCCATTAGTGTACCAGGAAGCATAGTTCAAGAGTAAAACAATTCTTTCATTGACTTAAAATTTTATCTATTTATTTGCATGTTTAACTTGCATCAAACCGGTTACATTAGCATTTCAGAACTTTATGAAGTATTATAAAATAATACAGAAAGAAATATTAGAATATCCCTTGTTCTGAGACAGCTGTAATTTATTGACCATGGACAATTAAGAAAGAAGTAGGTACCTAAGGACAGCCATGAAACCAGTGCAGATTGGTCACAGCTAATCTATTTTTGTAACCCAACAGAGCTTTTCAGTTTCAGAGAAAGAGGAATTTTACTTGTGTTCAAGAGCAGTTCAAAGCAAATTGAAAATTCAGGGAATTGTCATTGAACATACTTCATGTTTCCTAACTTGCAAGAAATTGAAGTGTTTTTTTTAAAAAAAAATGTGGAAATGCACAGACTGTATTTATTTCTAGAAAATATAGCTGGTTTTGTCAATGTTTTCTAATATTTTGTTCTTCCATCCCACTAGACAAAAATAAACTGGTTTTCTTGGGATTTTGGCAGAGAGTATGAGTGTTTGTTTTGAATCACATAAGAAGTACATTTTGTCCATTAGCCTGTTTCTGACAGTAGCCAGTAAATTAGTACAAAAAAATGTCCAGTAGAGAATATTTTCTATCTTCTAATGATTTAAGCTTTAGAGATTTCTTTTCATAGGCTTTACCACATCATTATATTTTAGTGCATTTTACTAAATTTCATTAAATTTATCCAATTGGATTTGATTCTACTTACACTTGTGGCATGATGCAGCAATGACTTAAGTAAAACAAGTAATGAAATCATTGATTATTTGAAAAGAAAGAATTCCTGGTAAAGTGCTTATTTTTAATGGACTGCCTAATAATGTAATTTAATATTCCCTAGTTCTCTGTTGTGAGACAGTGGAAATTTTTATTTGAGAACATAAAGAGGGAACAAATTCTCTTGTACCATGTTTTCACAGTGCTGAAGCATCCCAAGTCTGGTTAATTTACCTGTCTAGAGAATGGCAAATGTATATTTGTTCATTCCTTGTCATCTTCAGTACACTTCTTTGTATTTTTGAAGCTTTGCTATATTTATATGAACAACATCCAGGCTTCAAGAGGTGGCTGCTACACTAATGACTTATACTACCCTCTATTTTTTATAGAAAAAATATTTTACCTGTATATTTTTCTTTTGCTACACATTGAGCTGGTACTTACTGTCCACTATGTGTCCATAGTCGCCTTCCTTAAACTTGACAATATTATCCATTGTGATATTACTTTGATTGCCTTTCCTGTCTATATTTTATTTTATATCATTGAAAGTAAGTTTTTCTTTCCTGGTGTTGTAATCACTAAATATTTCTGTGACCAAATGATTAATTTTTGTGGTGCCAAAATTATTTTTGAAAGTCATTTATGAGGCAGTTGATCTGCACAGAATCCTATGAATGTCCACTGACAAATGTCCTCCATTTTGAATTTTCTTTTTAATCTGTTTTCCTATTTAAAAATATTTTATTTTAATTACATGGCCTTTTATCTTATTCTGCAGAAGATTGCCTTAAAAATTACTGGCATGGACCCCCTTTTTAAAATCTATTTTAATAAATTAATGTATTTCCAGCCAATTTACCTGGCCCAGAGAACTGCTTCTACTTCTGCTCTAAATGAGCACAGACACATTTGATTAAAACGTTGGACAAGCTGTATGCAGCTTTACTTTGCAGTCAGCGCTCATCTTGCTCAGACAGGCTTTTACTTCTGCCCAAGATCTTTGGGAAGATAACAGCTGGCTTCTAAGTTAGAGGATCAGACCTTACATTTGGTTTGAGTTGTGAGCAGCATGTCAGTTTGGTTGTCATTTTGTTTGGCTGATGCTTTAGCAAGAATAATAAAATATGTGGGAATATGATTCCTCAAAATTGGAGGATGTTGAATCCTTGTCTCAGGATGTTGAATAGGACTGAGCTGTCCCTGAAGCTCTCTATCATAAGTATCTCCTTTACATGTAATTCAATAGTCTATGTTATGAAACAAAAAGTAATATCAAATTATTTATTAACAGCACCTTTTGATTACTGTTTCTTCACTCCTGTATTACTTGGAATCAGCCTTGCAAGATTATTCATTAAATTCTCATTACTGGGGTAGGTTTTTAGAAAAATGTGTCTGTCAAAAGTCCATTACTCCAGAAAGTTTTTCTGTAAATATTGTGAATATTTCCTGCATTAGCTTAATGAAATCTGAATATCCCTGGCTTAAACAAGAGGGGTAACAACATAGGCACCTACTAGTGTGCACATATGGATGTATTTTTAAAATGGACAGGTAACAGTTTTAGCAGTTCTAAAAGTACTGTTCCTTAAGATAAAACCTTTCCTTCTCTAAATGGCAGAATGACTGAAACTACATTTAATAGGCACAAACATAGATACACAATAGAAATTTAATAAATTTAGTTAGTTAAACACAACTAGCTCTGTTCTGCAGTTTGTTCTGTTTCATTGCTCAGTATTAGTACTGGTGAATTATAGCTTCTGCCTTCTTTACAGCCCCTTCACACAGAGGGCTTTGCTGTTAAACACAAGATGACCATGAATGCTTGAGTCAAACAGGCTTCCCTCTTGTTAGAACCAGAAATTAAAGGAAATTATTTTGTAGAATTTGCATGTATAAATTTGCTAAGTGAATAAATGTTTCCTGTTCTAAAAGAAATGAATTCAAAGGCATTTTTAGTGAAATTAATAGTTATGCCATTTGAAAAAAGGGATTTGTATTCCCTAAATTTGCGTGAGTTCCTTCTCAAATGGAAAATCTCCCATGTATGATGTGTTTTAAGGCGTTATTGATGCTAGGGGTTTTTTTTTTCCCCTCTCAATTCCATTGTGGCTGCAGACTTGCAAGCCCAAAAGGGACACTTAGAGTCATTTTTATAATAGGAAACTAATAATTTTATGTCCTATTGTATGTGAAATGTTTGAACAAAATGCCTGATATTTGAACTAATAAATCTTATGATCTCTGCCGCGACCCTGTCAGGTGATTAATGTACATTTTGGACTAGCAAAGTCAAATAAGAAATTTTCTTTGGTTGGGACACCTGTCCCAGAACACATATCCAGTGGCATAGTATTTCTGGAGCTCATCCTCTTCATTGTCATGCCCATAAAGAAAGCTTTTTTCAAATTCCACAGGTCTCATGTCTGGCAGTAATAATCTAATATATAATGCAGAGAGAGTGAGTAGAAAGAAAATCTGTTTCTGTTTTTTCATGCTCTTCAAATGCAAGTCTTTCAAATACTGCAAGACACAAGGCTCTCCTCATTTCGGTATTTCTCATGTGCCTGGTGGTGTCTGGATGCTGTTTGCTCCAATGAAGATGAAGTTCCTCTATTAAGAACAAGCTTTCTTATACGTTTTCTCAAGCTTTCTAGTTCTGATCAAAGGACTATTACTGCAAAATTGTTTATGCATTCCTGAATCCCATCCTAATAATAAAAAATGTGCACAAAAAATACTATAAACCAGATTTATCTGCTTGTTTCCAATTAGAGCATTCAGGCTAGCTTTGGAACTTCAAGTGCTATTTCAGGTAATTTCTAGCAGCATCTGAAATAATTTACATCTGATATGTTTATTAGGAGTCTCATTTTCAGATAACCTCTTGGGTATGTTTTTCTTTCCCAGCTTAAAGATGGGAGGTTCTCAAAAAATAGAGATTACTCTTACTTGAAACCGGTCTGAGATGTGGCACTGTACACACACTCTACTCTCTCCATTTACAAATTTCTTCCTATTTAAGAGAGCTAAAATAGTAACAGTACATTTCCATTTTCTTTCCATGACTTTCTATTTCTCTTCTTTCTTCTTTCCCCTTTTATATTTCTTTTTTCCTTTCTTTTTTCCTTCCTTCTTATTTTCTTTTTTTTTTTTCTTAATTTACCCTGGGCCTTGATTTGTTACAGTTTACAGTATTGCATAGACCTCATAATCTGTAAGTCCTTCTGGGCTCTTTTATTGTGCAGTTACCTTTGTGTGTGAGAGATGAGACTCGAAATACTAGATGGTGGCCTGAAATCCTGTTCCTAGATCCCTGTGAAATACAGTGTCAGTCCACAGAGTTGAAGGTTATATGATGAGTTAAGCGCCTCAAAGGTAGTAGCATACCCCTAATTTTTGTACATTCCTAATGTTCTGGAAACCTGAGGGATTCACTGCATGTGAATATATAAATAATGGTGGCATCAGATGCTAGAAAGCACAATTCTTGTTTCAGGTTTAAGGGGTCTAAAACAGCTTGTCCTATAGAAGTGAACTTCTGCAGCGCCAACTTCACTGGTGAAAGAAAGCAGTGAAACATAACATAGGAGAGATTTGCTTTGTTGATACACTCACAGGGGCCAAGTACAAACCCTTCCTCTTAGTCTGTGCCTGGTTTACTATCTAAATCAGAAATTGTGTAGGTACAGAAAGACAGAAAGTAATTTCTGATACATGATTTGATACAGGTTGAAACACACCTTATGTGCCTGAAATAAAGTTCGTATTGTATCGATTCATGTCACTCATTCTGATATGGGACTGTTTCCAAAGATAAAGAAACATTTATGGGAGAATATCTAGGTAATCAAGTTCCAGTAGGCATGCAGTGAATATAATTTTGATTTTGTGGTACTTAAATTTACATTCTGGACCTTTAGGGGTCCAGAACCAGAAAGGGGGAGGATCATGACCGTAGCTTTTAGTGAAGATTCCTGTTTAACTGAACATAGCATAAAGGCAGAGGAGTGTAGCAAAACCAAAGTACAATATGTAATCATTTTCTTCCACAAAACTAGGCATGGTTTAAGGATGAATTTGTTAAAACAGAAATAAGCAAACTGAGATGTTCTTTTGTTTGCATCTTTGAATGTAGATGCATCATTGTCTCATACAAGGAGCCAAAAATACCTCTGCCTATTTTCTTAATTTGGATATAAAGAGATGACCTTCTCCTATCTGAAGGTCTGTATTTTTAGCACCTAAGGTAGGGGCAATGAATCCTGCTCGTTGTGACTGACAGGATAATTCTTAGGAAGGTTCAGGGAAAAAAAAACTACAGCTGCAGTGTCTCTTAACTACCTACTATGTTTATCTACTCACTCAGAAATTGCTCAGAAGGTAGGTGAAGTGTGATGTATTGTTAGTTTTTTCTGTTTTGACTTTAGGGAAAAGAGACCAGCTAGAGAAATAATGAAAAAGCTATGTTTGCAGAGTAGCCCACAGCTGTTAAATAAGGTATATCTGCCTCTAGCTAGGGTAACCTTAGACTGTTGGGGTTTACTTTACCTTTACTTATTTTATTTTTAGGAGTACCATTTGCTAAACAGAACCTGTATGAATATGCTGGTTTTGGCAAGCCCTTCTTCCTTTCATGTGACACTATCTCATCCTTTGCCTTTCTCTTCAATCCCCCCCATCTCTTTCTTTCTTTGTTAATGTATAAAACACCTGCACACCTCCTGACTAACTTTCTCTTAGAGGAGATTCCAGTGTTTGGTTAAGTCACGGGAGACGTGGGGATTTGTGCAGTCCTCTCGCTTTTGCACTGCGGAAGTGATGACAGAATAGTCCCGACAGTCACTAGAGAAACTGACACATCACACCCAATTATGCGGCCTCCCCGGCCCCTCACGCCATTCTTCCCTGAAATATAAGCTTTCTGTCTCACGCTCTATTTTTTTAAAAGAAATTTGTAATGTAAAAGAAAAGGGAAAATGGTGTGTGTGGGGGGGAAGGAGTTAGTGTATGATTCTAAAGAAAGCTATTATAGAGTAAGTCTTCAGGGGCATTCAATATATCAGCTTAAACATCATTTAAGCACTTGGAAATATTATTTTTAGAATTCACACAGGAAAAAAGACCAAATTTAAACTGATGATAATAGAGGAGTCAAGCCTTGTCATTTACTGTGACACTGCCCATCAACTGTTGAGAGCTAGTGGGAGTTATTTGTCAGTAACAATAAAGTACAAATACATACACTAATCTATATCTGCTGGGGATCCCCCACAGCATTCAGCCAGCTGTAGAAAAAGCAGATGATTTTTCATGTTAGTACCACATATGAAAAAAAATGCAGTCATGATTTTCTTTCCTCATCCCTAGAATGATCTATCCCGTAAAAGCGAGATTGCATGAGCGCCATACTTACCTTCCTGGTTACATACTTACCTTGTACCATACTTACCTACCTTAGCACATAGTTACCTTGTACAACAACACCTGATACAACAGAAGAACAAAATTTGCTTTCAGACATTTGATTGTATTTGTAAGAAGAGGAATGTTTAGAAATGAAAATACATATTGCAATGCTAATTAAGTGCATTTGAGCTAAATTAGATTCCAGATTATAGACAAGGAGTAGTGATAACATTTTATAAAATCCCCTAAGAAGAAGCTTCCTCCTCTGAACTTGCATGGAAAATTTTATATTACAAAATCTACTGCAAATAAAGGGTTTTCCCAGTGGCTACTACTTAAAGTGCACAAATGACTGTAGTTTGGGTTTTTCTTGTTCCTTATTGTTTTTCATCTTTAAGTTTTGACAGCTGCCCTATGACAGCAGAAATATTCATGTTGTAATTATTTGGCAATAATTGTAATACAAATTATTCACATATTTTTGTTGTGAATTGCAAAATAAGAACTTCAGAAGTTTTCAAGCAGCAAAGACTTTTCTGCTACTGAGCATGAAAAAGATTCAGCTTTTCCAGATTGAGGAAAAAAAGCATTCAAAACAGAGGATCATGAAAGTGGAAAAAAAT
Organism: Motacilla alba alba; assembly: GCF_015832195.1. Taxonomy (NCBI): domain Eukaryota; kingdom Metazoa; phylum Chordata; class Aves; order Passeriformes; family Motacillidae; genus Motacilla; species Motacilla alba. Next base: position 45,387,230 of record NC_052019.1, on the reverse strand, counting down.
TAAGTCCAAGAATATTGAAAATGAGCAGTTGCAATCACCATATGAGAAAGTAAACTCATCTGAAATGAGTACAAACTCTTCATAAGGAGAAAAAGATGTACTTCCCGCCTTCTGAACTATTTCAGCAGAGGAGCTTCTAAAGGAAAGATAGGTACAAGAGTTAAACAGTGTGCATGTGTTTTGACTGCTTTGCAGCTACAGAAGTTAGAAAGTCTGGAACATTGGTGAACCAACCTCCCAGGAGGGCTTGTGAGGGCTCCCCTCTGTCTGGGCTTGGCCAAGGTCTGGGGACAGTGTCCACCATGTCCTCCTGTCTCCCACAGCACTACAAGGGAAGTTTATGCTGTCTAAGCACCCTTCTTTCCTGAGGAGCTAACAGGCAACCCCAAACTCCTCCTTTTTTCCCCTCTTCTGCTTTTGTAGGTCTGTGACAGGGAGAAGGAGATTCACACCACTTCAGTAAGCAATGTGAAATTGGGTAGAGTACCAATTTCTTCTGGGCTTCAGCCCTTTGACAGTGCCATAAACCTTTGCATCCTACTCCTGTGACTGCCACAAGCATTTGGTACAACTCTCTCCACCCTTGATTGTCTTTCCCCATATTTGAAACTTTGACATGTTGAAAGAGCTGAGGAGCAGCTTCACATTCCCCTTAGCACTCAGGCAGGCAAGGTGCCACTGCACAATACAAGAGTGTGTTTGTTGCTATCTGCTTGAGCAGGTGTGTTCACCTACCTAAAATGCCAGGGGCAAAGTCAGGATTTGTGCAGAGTCTGGAAGCCCTGCAGATACAAGCACTGCTAGCACAGATGAATTCCAAGCTCCTGAACCATGTTGGGCTTGGTATTGAACAAATTCATTGCACATAAACAGCCAGCTCCTTCCCTCTTCAGAGATGACTGTCCCAAGTGCTGTTGGAGGTCATTCATACCTGAACAGAGAGGTTGTGAATTTAGTGTAGGTGTTCTAAATCTAACATATGTATCAGTCTTGACCAGCTGTCCTTTAGACCCCTTGTGACAGCAGCTATGACAGCTCCTGTTTTTCCTTCTGCCTGTACCCCAAGTACCCTGATCCACCCAGTCAGTCTAGCCAGACACAGTGTGGGTGATGGACATTGGAATGTTATCTTCTATTGTAAGGAAATTGGCTGAAAACATTCCCCAGCTCACTGCACACTCAAGCTAAGGCTATAATAAAGTCCTATTAATCGGGTAAGACTTTCTTTTCTGTATTTCTCTCTATAAAAGCAAATTTTAAAAAAAATAATGTTTAGTTGCATATAGCATATAGCTATGTAACGTATAGCAAGAAAATATGACAGTTTGCAAAAAATTTGTTACATTTTGGTGGGTTTATTTGCAAAATTCTAAGTTATGTACACTTGGAAATTGAGTATTGGGGCACAATTTCATTCTTATTAATATCAATTCATCCACTACTGTGCGAATAATGAAACGGACTTAGTCACTCAATAGCACAGGATTGTTTGTTGTATGGAATGATCTTTGCCATTTAGTGTGGAGATCCAAGAGATGCCACCCTATTTTCCAGTATTGAAAGTTGTGATCAACTGCTTTTTAACAGAAGTCCTTTCAAAACCATTGACACTTGATTATTTGCAAAGGCTGAAGATGCATGTTGGACTGTCTGGGATTTATAGAAAGCCTGAAATATTGTCTGGACAGATTTTATTGTTTAGACAAGAACCGTGAAATGCTCCCTGTTCAGTTTGCATTCACTGGTCAAAATCATTTAGCCAGGCAAGATGGCAAATACTTGTCTGTGATGTTGTCAGCCTTAGATTTGGTGATTCACTCACCGTGCATCCCAGTGGAGCGTCAGCGAAATGCGGTGTGATGATTAGTCCCCATAATAGTTCAGTTTTGTTATGGGTAGCTTGATGGCTAAGAGTTAACCACTGGCAAGCTTGTCAGGGTCTTGCAGAGGGGATCTGCCACGTGAGAATGCAAAGAAATCTGAAGATTCAAAGTGATTTATCAGAAGTAGAAATAAAGGAGGGAAAAAAAAAAAAAAGGAAAACTTGAATTTTAAGCCAATTTTTGTGGTACAGTGGAGTCAAAGTGGGAGTGGGTGATTTCATCTAGGAGTCAGAGTATTGCAAACACAGTATTCTATACATTGCTAAAGGAATGATGAGGCAATCGTTATGTTCAATTGAATAGCCTGTTTTCAAAGTGCATTAGGTAGGGAGCAATGAAGGATAGCATTAGAAATATGATGTTTAGACATTCAGTGGGATATGTACATTGTGCACCCAGAAGGTTATCTCATGATTTGGGCTGAAGCATGGTTTGAGGGATTATCCATTCAAAAGCTAATATATTATCCTCTGTTTCCGCTGTATGAGAATGGGTTACCTTCTCTGTGTGAAACCACGCATTAAGAATGTACTGCATATTCTACTGAAATGTAGTCTTAAGTTTGTGTTCTTGTCAGAAGCCTATTGTCTTTAAAATTGGTTGCCAGAAGTCTCCGCGGAAGGAGAGAAAAACACGGAATATATTTAGAAATACTTAAATATAACTTGAAATAGTTTTCCCATTCATTAAAAGTTTGCTTGACCCAAAATGTCAGGACCCACCAGTGTGAAAAGCAAGAGATGAATATCTCTTGTATCACCTTTCCACTCATATAAGCCCCAGCTTCGAGCCTGCTAGAACAGGAGGTGTCTGGAGTTAATCCTGTAACTACAACTGTTTCTTGCAACTCAGCCTCTGTGTATTTTGAGATTTAAGTCCACAATTGAGGAGGAAGGAGGACACATTCATGATGATTTTTTTCCATAGCAGCTGTTTGAAACTGTTAACATGCTTGTACCTTTAAAAGTAGATCCCAGGGGAAAGAGACTGAGAATCAGATTGCAGTTAGAGGGCTAAGAAGCACACAGTAAATGTAGGTAAATTCAGAGTTTTCTCAGATAAATATGTCATTGATCATTGAGAGAAGAGGTAAAATGGTGTAAAGAGATTTGCACACTCACCTTTGGTTCTCCTGGGGATACACAGTGCACTTGCGGAATACAGAAATAAATCCTTGTGTGCAAAAGATTGCTGCCCAAACCACGAATAAAAAAGCAAAGTTGTATCTGCACATAGTCTTGAAAAAAGATTTTTTTCCCATCAGAGAACATACCTTTGATTAATCAAACATATTTAGCAATTATAATTTAGAAAACCATCTGAAAATATAGACGTCTGTTTGAAGTCAAGTTTAAAATAATGGTTTTTAAATCACATTGTAGAAATGTTAGGAAGGCTGCACATAACTTTTCCATTTTTGAAGTTAGCTAGAATTGGTGAGATATATCTGGGTTTCACTGTATGTTATCTAGACTATTTCTGGGGAAATATTATTTTCCTTTCTCCATCTTGAGTATTATGAAAAGTATTTTTTGAAAGATGTGTCCAAAAATCTGAAGGGAAGACATACAGACAGATTGCTCACTAATTTTTTACTGATTGCTGTTGTTTTAATCAAAAGTTTTTATACATAAGGTTCTTATTGTCCTCGTAGAGAAAGGGAGGTAGAATCAATTTCCTCTTTAACATATTGATAAACAACTCCAGATATAGTGGTAGGGGGAGGAGGAAACTACATTTACCTTTGTGTGACCTATATAGGAATGCTGGAAAAATTAATTCCAGAATATTATGGCTACATTCCTTTAAGTGGTGGATATGATTTACATAGTAGGTCTTCTTGAGCCATCCAGCTTCTTTCATCTTTATACTGTAAATTGCTTTCATCCCCCACCCTGCCCCCCCGCCAATCTGTATGCTTGAGGTATTGTTGTGATAAATTATGGAGGTACAGAACTGAAAATGGCGTGTAGATTGTCTAAGAAATTGAGTGCAGTCAGCCTTCAAAGTGGTGGATGATGTGCTAAAACAGCTACCTTCCCCTGGTCAGGTCGCACATGTCGTCAACAAGCAGCTGCTTTTAACTTTGCCTTTTGCCCAGAGCACTGAAAGCAGCTGGATTTATTGAATTAATAACTGCTCCATTTGGGGTGTTTTGTTTTCCCATGACCGTGAAATCTGGCTATAATGTTAGCAAAGTGTAAGACACGTCTCCTTCACCAAACTAGGTGGGGTCTTTTTTTGTCCTTATATGGTACTTAATCTGTAAGGCAGAAAATAATTGGAAAAGTGCATCTGTGGGAGAACAAAATAATGAAACGTCTCTCGGTAAACAGAGTTAAGAAAAAGGGGAGAAGTGCATAAAAATGAGGCAGCCAATACACACACACACACACACACACACACACACACACACACAGAGCACAATATGCTGATTGTGATTTTGAGGACACTTGTTCCAGTCCTCAAATTCATCTCTTTGGTTGCAACGCTTAGTAGTGATCTCTTTAAATCACCTGATGTATTTTAAACAGAGTGGGAATGTTAGTGGTAGTGGTTGGATAATTAGTTCCTGTGCTTTGGACTTGTTTTTTCTTCTGCAGGCTCTGAATTTCATGAGACTGGTTGAGAAGTGGTGGCAGTGTGTTATGCAGATGGAGGCGGGTGAACCTGTGGCCTCTGGTCCCTGTGACCACAGAGGCACAAGGAATGTCCTACTAGACAGCTTTGGGCCAATCCCTCTTAATGGGCTTTTGTGTGGAGCTGTTGTAGGTAGGGGTCACTCATTCTCTAGAGACAAGTCATGAGGTAACACCTTCAGGTTTTATAAGTTATGGCACATTTAGAGTAATTATTCTTCTGTTATGGCTAGTCTACTCTGCTGAAAGTGCTGGAGTTATCTTCTTATTAACACATTTCTAAAAATTAATAAAATATGGGGGGAATTGTTTAGCTGTGTTCTTGGGATAGAAAAAGAAAAGAGAAAGTTGAGAACATGGGTCTGCATATAAAACACCTTGTGTGCCCTAGTTATTTCAAGTGGCATCTATCATCAAATCCTGATCTTGTGTCTTCCTCAGCACGTGAAAGGGGAATTCCTCAAGTACTTCAGGCCTTGTTGACTTGGCTTCCTGCAAAAAGATGACATGAGCTCGGGAGAAATGGAACTGAATATCAAGCTGTCATTTCTAACCACAGCTGTACCTGTTAGCTAAGCATAAACTGTGCCCAGCAAGGATTTGGGCTTGTATTGTGGCTTCTGCATTCCTGGCAGAGGTTATTTATATATATTTTCAGCCTCCTAAAGACTTTTTGGGAAAGGTAGAGGAGCATTAAACTTTGAAAAGCTCTCCAGTCCTCACCAGACTTATCCTCCCAAGTCAGGCACTGGCCTCTGCCAGCCTGTTGCTGCATCTTCTAATTCTGAAGACTCTCCCTTGCCGAAATCTTTTCACCAAAACTGCGCAATCTCCTTTATAAAGCACGGGGAAATTATCTGTGCCTTAATTTTTATATTTTTCATATTCCTTATTTATGTTTTAGATCTCTGGCATTTGAGTTCTGCAAATAGATATTAAAAATATATATATTTTGGCTTATATTGTATAGATAGATTTATGTCTTTATTTTGGAAATTACTTCTCTGGTAACTTCAAAATGTGCAACTCTTGGGAATAGAAATGGCCAACCAATTTTAAAATTGCTGCAGAGGTATTAAAAAAAATTATGATGTGCCAAGTATTTCCTTCATTTGCTTTTAAATTGTCACAGAATATCAGAATGATTCAGTGCAATCCCTCCAGAAAGTTGGAGTTCAAATTCCAAATGGGAAGAAAGGCAATTTTTTCATAAAGCAGCCATCCAGTTTGCAAAACAATTTCCAAGATACTTGAGAGAGGTTAAGATAACAAAACACAGTAACTTTTATCCTTGTTTTGTGTGTACTTCTTTGTAAGCAAACAATTCCGTCATCAGCTCTTACTCCTATGAAAACAACTTTTTATTTAGGTTAGAGAAGTCTTGTGCCTCTTCATTCAGAACTTTTTTCTTTTTACTTTTACATTTTTCCTTTTCTTCAGAATATATGTTATGTGTTTAAAATGCATAAAATGTCCCAAGAGTGGGGTATTCTGCAGATCAGCACCTTCAGCTCATGTTCAGGTGCTTAGATAGCAATGCCTGGCTCATGCCTGCCTGTGAAAGGGGTTCTTTTTGAGATGGATATTTCTGAAGAAGTTAATTCACAAGTGTGAACTGTTCTGACAATGAGACAAGATCACTTCTTGTCATATTCTGTGGTGTTTCCCTTCCTTTATTGCAGATTTGGTAACTTTTGTAATGGATGAAGCAACTACAGATGCTGCTTTCCAAGTCTGGATCCTTGTCTAGAGCAGGTTGGTCCTGTACACTGAGTAAGAGGAGAAAGATTTGAGAAAATAAGGCACATTTGTGTTATTAAAAACTGAATTTGTGTTATTAAAAATTGTAAGATATGGGCAGTGGAGGGGGGGGGAACTGGAGTAAGGAAATGTTATGGTTAGAGTTTTCTGAATGAAACTGTAATTTCTGGAGGGAAGCTACAAGCTTGCTAAACAAGTGTTTTCTGAGGAAAAACATTTGGCTCCAAATTTCACGTTAAATCTCATCTATCCTGTTCCTATCCCTTTCTCTATAAAGTGCTCATCACATTTTTCCTCTGCTTAAATACCCACCAGGCTTGTGGGAGCATTAATAAGGACTATGAGAAATGCTGGTAATTCCTTGTTCCTAGCTACAGGACCTGGCAGCAACCCTGAAATGAGGCAGACCTTTGAGAGAAAATTTTAGAAATGCTTCCAGGTCACTCTTGCCCTAAGTTTGTGCCCATCCTGTCTTTTGTGGGGGTCAGAATGCAATTAATGAGGTAAAATCTTCAGAGTGTTCATGCTAAAAAAGAATTCTTAAAAGTGGATGCTATTTTTACTAAGACTGTTCTTGAGTGGTGATATTTTTTTTTTTCTCCTCACAAAGTTTTCCAATTTGGCCAACTGAAGGCATTTTTGGGTAAGTGGTAACAAGCCATCCCTGCTTGGAGTATAGAGGCATTTCTGTCCTTCAAAAACAAGGGGTAAGATGTAGAGATATTTTCCAGAGTAACAATGCCAGTGTGGAAAGTGTTATCCTTGGGAGTTAATTTTGCAAAATTATAAGCAATGTGTAAAGAGGGTTTTGTAACAAGGATCTGGCAGTTTTGGGAACAGGCTGAACTGCTTGCCCTCCCTGTAAGAGTTTTTTGTCATTTGTTGTAAGTCTATTGGGCAAAAGCTTCACAGTGGAAGTCCAACAAAAAGAAATGTGATATATAGATGTAAATATTTAACTATAAAAAAAAAGCATCTGCATGCTAAGTAAAAATTTGTAGTAATAATAATAACCAGCAATAGATATACCTTGACAAATGCAGAAATTTGTTAAATGCTAAGAAATTTAAAAACACACTCACAATTTTCCTCTGATTTACCTACATACACCATCTGCCCTGAAGAACAGGTCTTAAATTTAAATTGCTCGTTGCTCTAAATTCCTAGTAATTCCTAGTACCAGACTGCTCATCTAGTTCTATTATCCTCTTTCAAGTTGGTCAAAATAGGTAGTCCAGTAACATGTATTCACTACTATAACTAAAAATGAGCATAGTTACCCTAAGGATGGACATTTTAAAGGGGATCTTTATATTTGTCTTAGTTCTATGTGATGAATTTGCTCTTCTCTGCCAGTCTGCGAATCCCAATTTAGTTGTGCTGAATGTGGTATGGCAAAAATATTCATTACCCTGTTGAAGTCAAGATGGCACATGGATATCACTGAAATCCTACAAAAGTTTTTGTTACCTTTTTTGCTCTCGTTTTTCTGGACTGGGAGGAAACACAAATATCACAAGAAAAACTTGTCTCCTAACTTACTGAGACAGTACAAAAAAGAAAAACCAGCACAAGACTGAGTCAGATCCACACTGGCTGGTCCTGCCTTGAGTAACACACACCACAAAATCCTGGTCATTTGGGCCTGACGCAAATTGTTTTCCTATGAAATAAAATATGACTTGAATCTGAACCTAAAGTCAACTATATTTGAGCCCTAAAATTGCTTGGACTTTTAAACTCTGAGGGCATTGATGGAATATGACGGAACTCAGCCCCTTCAATGGGTGGTGTTCTCTGTCTTGCCAGTATAACCTGTAATCGAATGAATTGTTAACCAAAACAGAAGCCAAGAAAGTGATTTAAGCCAAAAATGTTCATCCTGTCTCTTCTGTAGCTTTACCTTCAAATACATCCATAGTATTTTTTGTAATTTTTTGCCAATTTTAGCATAATGTAGGGAGAATGTTTTGCATAGTAATTAACAGCTGATTTTCATGGCACCAAGTAGATTATTTTTTAGGACATTATTTTCACTAAGATAAATCAAAACAGCAGCAGTCAATGGCTGCTTTCTGCAAGGGAATGTGCATTCACCTTGTCTGCTTGTGTTCTCCCTAGGATGATGCTTTGTAGGAAAAAAAAAGACACCTAAAATTGTTTTAATCCTTTACAGTTACATTAAAATGATGTGGCTGTCCAGCTGATAAATTGATTCCATCATATCTGTTCTGAATTTATATAGATAGCAAAGTTCTGCACAGTCATAAATGATTTATCTTTTGTATTTGGAGGAGAGTCATAATCAGTCACTCTTTTTCAAGTCTAGTTTGGCAACTTTATCTCACTTGCAGTTTGCATTTCTGAGAGTGGAAATATATTCTGCAGCTTTTGATGTGTTGATTGGTAAGAAGGTAAAGACAGCTGCACACATGTCTCCAGAGACTCAGCTCAATGGCTAAATGAAGACCTCTAGTGCTTTCTTGTTAGCCAAGATAGATCTACATCCAGATGAACCACAATTAGTCAATAGTGAAGGCTATAGGTTCATGTGATCAGAAGCCACAAATCAGTTTTCCCTAGGACTTAGTTATTGGCAGATAGTGCCTTAGGCTATGCCTTGCTGCTGCTTGCCTGACTGTAATTTTTCCCCTAGTGAAGTTTTTAAAGTCACACACTGAGGCAGGAGCTGTGATCTCCTGACAACATGGCTGTCACTGGCCTGTCAAATATCAATTGCTTATCAAACAAATTGTCTGCTACTTTAATGTACCTGGCTCCTTGCTATTAACAAAGCTTAAAATGCTGCTGGTTTCTGAACTGCTATTTACTCTGTTGGTGCCTATCTGCTTACCCACATACACCCCTATTTTTATGTGGCCTGGGCCAAATCCTTCCTTCCCGCCACATCGATGGCAGCACACCGGAATGATTTATAGCCAAGGTGGCTATAAGTGTATCATTGTGATATGATGTATCATTGTGAACCTGTAAAACTGTATCAGTAAACCAGAAAAGAGCACTAACTCCTGGAATCTAAACCCTGGGCCAAAAGGTTTTTGTTTCAGAATACTTGTTTAATGCATTTATTTGCCTGGCTAGCCTCACACTGTAGACTACTTTGCATGTGGTTTAGGCTAAAATTAGAAACAAAAATATATTGTGAGGAAATTCCATTTCGGGCTTTCCAAGAACTTGAGGGTTGTTGGGGTGGAAAACTACACAATGCTCACAAGTGACAGATAAATATGACTTCCTAATTTCACGGGTAGCTAAAAGAAGTCTCAGAGAAGCTGCATTACTTCCTCAACCAGTGAAAGAGTTGCTGATGGACACCATAGGTCTTATCATCTGCCCCTATTTGTAGCTACCAGCCAGTCTGTCTCCTGTGCAGATGATTTACATGCCAAAATAACTTCTAGGCAGCACAATAGTTGAATCAAATCACACCTTTCTCATTGCTGCTCTGCAAATAAAGCAAAAATTAAGGCCAGTAGAACTAAAAGCATTTTTCAATGAACTGAGCATATAAAACGTGATTTAAAATTTCCAGCACCCTGCAGTGATGGTGATTAGTTAAAGAAACACCACAGCCTTGTTACTGTCACATCTTTCAAAACCTTTTTACATTACACAAAGGTGGTCTAAGAAATTAATTAAAATGTTGGACAATAACATAATCAGGGATATCTATATTTGCAGTCTTTTCTCTGTGCTTGCATACATCTTTTATCTGTCAAGTACAGCAAACAGCTAATTAGCCCCCTTTTAAGTGCTTCACTGCTTATATTGGAACTATAGTCATGCCCTAGTGGGATGGTTTCCAGGAAACCTGATATATATTCTCAGCTGAAAGAGCATAAGCTTATTTGTAGGCTACTAAGAAATTGGTAGAGATTAAAAAAAAGAATGCTCATTTAAAAAAATACAGTTGTTTGTGTTTCCCAAATCACATCTGATCTGTTGGCATTTTAAAAACAGAGCAAACCAAACCCCAAAGTCCCTACATGGCTCCTACACAGCAAAATGTTTGCCAGTGTCCATGAGGGGGTTACTAAATACGAGCTCCTGGATATCACCTAATGTGTTCCCTAAAAGGTAGGGTTTTAGTAGGACTGGTGTGACTCATCGTGTTAAAATCTTCCTCTTATTTACTCGTTTTCTGCTTGGGCAAAAGTCCAGCATAGCTGGAACTGAAGTAATATGCACTTATTTTGACAAGCTGACTTAAATGTATTAGCTAGATAATGTGTTACACCATTAGCATTGAGGTAATGAATTTGACAAATAAACAAATCACCTTAATTTTACACAATGATGGAGAACACTGCAACTCAAAGAGATGTTGGGAGATTCCACTCCCTTCTCTTTCTGCATTAAAATCTTTATGATAGAAAGGCCTCTTTGAGGGTTACTATAACATAAAATGTCACATGCCATCTCATGCTGACCACAAAAATAACTCAAGGCGCCACTCTACTGCAATTACCAGCTGTAAGATTATGATGTTTTGACACAGGTGAGGCAAAGACTTCCAGGCACAAATAGAGTGGTAGTATGAGTTACACAACTATTTCCTCACAAAAATACCATGCATTATTTATACACCAAAAATGTAATGAGAAGAGACTTTCATTCAGACACCTGAAACTAAGTTTGGCCACCAATTAATTTGCACTGTGACAACAGAATTTGACCACAATTATTTTAAATTTTCTACTAGTTTATTTGCCTTCTGAGTAAATCTGCTTGTGTCTGCTCCTCTCCCTCATTGAAAAGTATAAATTATGGTAGAAGATGATTGAATACCAACATTTGCTTATGTTCTTGTGTCTTTCATAAATGTGAGGAGAAACTTTATCCCCCTTTATTCACCAAGCAATATTTTTGCAAGTGGCGTGGCTGAAGATATGCTGGGCTACTTATGAAGTAGAACATTGTATATTTGAAAACAATGATCACATAGCTCTACGTTTTGGTCTGGTGAAAGGGCATCTTACAGATACCAAGCAATATTTCTATGATTGCTGTTAGAGATGTATATAGACTATACATATTTTTAAATGCAACTTGGCAGCCGATCATTATGTTAAAGAAATGTATAAAAAGGCATTAGATTGTCACCTCATTCTTCCTTTCTGTGCAAGTCTGTTTTGCAAGATTTGTAATTTCCCTGATAAGCATCCCTATAACATCTTCTCTAACATTCAATTATTAATTTATTTGTTAGTTAAAAAAAAAAGGTGGAATTGGCAGCTGCATGAACAGAACATAAGGCTAATATACCAGATGAATTACTTCTATACAGAAGCCCTCACACTTGTCTAGGAGCAGTTCCACAGTGCATAGAAATAACTTTCATATCGGCCTATCCTGCTCCACAGATTTCCGCAGGTTTGCCAATGCTAAGTTCTGCAAAGGAAACGATCTTTGCTGGAGATCTGTTCCCCTGGGAGGGAGGTGCCTGGCCATGGGTGTCTGTCATCCATATGCTACTCCTGAGGCTCAGGGGGATGGTCCTGGTCTGAGCCTTCCATGCGCAGATTTTTTGAGCAAAAGAGAGGGATAGATCAGAATCCTGCAGCCTTGTGTTAAGGTAGATTTGTAGGTAGGAAGGCTTCCACAGTGCACTCCTCAACACAAAGTAACTGAAATACTCATTGGGTTGGCATTGGGGCATGAAAACCTCTCCTTACCACCACTACCAGAAAATTGAGTGGCCCTAACCCTAGTATTTAGTTTGAAAGTTTTGATAAATGTATGGCAGGAGAAGCTGCAAAAATGAAACTTGCCCAGGATTCTGTTACTGGGCAGCAGAGTGGGAGATAATAAACTGACTGGATGGCTCCAGGCTGAATTTTTGATTTCTAAAACAGGTATAACAACAGTTCTTTGCCCCACTGAAGTGTCTTGAATTTACATATCCCATCATCTTTGAGGTGCTTTGTTCTTTGGTAAGGGGGAGAAAGGGTAGATGGCAGAAAGGGTAAGTACCACACACCTGTTAAACACTGTAATATGCTCTCCATTCTGTCTCTGTGCCCACCCTTGTCTACATAACCATGCAGAATCATAGAATCAGTTAGATCGGAAAGACCTTTAAGGTTGCTGATCCTACCCAATAGCCCAGCAGTGCCAAGACCACCACTAAACCATGTCCCCAGGTGCTGCAGTAACACATCTTCCAAATATCCCTAGGCATGGTGACTCCACCACCTCCCTGGGCAGCCTGTGCCAAGACTGACAAAGCACATGAGGTCACATATAACTATACAAATATACCTATTCAGATAAGAGTCTGGATCAGTTTTGGTCCTATTTCAGTCTCTGGGAAGGTTTTTTTTAGCATGATGGGTTTCAGCATTAAAGTGAATGAATGAAACTCTATACTCCAGCAGCATCCGCAGCAGGGAAGGGAGAGAGGGGGGTGTTAGAGAAAGGTAAAGTGCACATAAAACTGGATAATGTCACCTGCTGCTCCCCATCATGCAACTTAAGAAATGCACAGGAATTTACAATGTACAAATGTTCTGCTTTGTAACTACTGAATTTCATGGTTGCATATTTGCCACTTGTGAATTTGTAACTGGATATTAGCAATTCCAAATGACTGGGATGTTTCTGCACACGTAGCCCTTGAAAAAGTACAGTAAAAATAAGAGAGAACCTGAGTGTTCACTGTAGAGGGCACAAATGAAACATAAATGCTAAGAACTGTTATGCAGTTAACTATTAAACTGGAACAACCACTTTAAATATGCAAGCATGAGCTGATATGATCCACAAAGCATTTCCATATGGATATAATGGAAACAGTTATATTTTCCAACTAAGAGGCTAAAGCCAAAGGGCTGTGGGCAAGGTGGTTTAAATGTAATGAAGTTATTAGAAACTATTGCATGGGCAAAACCCAACCATTATTTGATCCCCTCATGTTACTTTCTACAGAATGGGATTAGATCCAGTCTGCCAGTGGTACTGGGTTTATAGACCAATATGTGAGAGGTAGAATTTGGAGAACTAAATTGATCCCTGATTTCATTCACCTCTTCTGAAATATTGCAAGTGTTACAAGTATTAGATGACCAGAATGTAACATATTTCAGCTACCACATAAGTGACACTCTAGATTTATTATTATTTTTATTTTTATTTTATTATTATTATTATTACTCTTACTGTTATTACTATTATTAATTATTCTTATTATAATTTAACTGTTACTATGAAAGTCTTAGAATTTGCCTTTTCATTTTGTGTTTTCTCAACACATATTACATCAAGGTTCATGCATTGATCTGCCTGGGTAATCTTAATCCTACTAATCCTATTTATCCTAATTTTTCCATTTTAATACTACTAGGTCATATCTTATTAGCAAATCCTTGATCATATTATATAAAAGTGTGGATTAGAAAAAGGAAAAATTGAGAAGAATATAAAACTTTAAGCATTAACCCCCAAATATTAAAATCTCCAAAATTAACGTTTTTCTAAACCACAATTTTCTAAAACAAGTCTAATTTTTTAACTTATAATTATGGTTCAAGTTTTCAGAATCCTTCTGATTCAGGAGGAAAACTAATTTCCATGTTTAACAAAAAAATCCAATTAGAAATCAACAATAAAATATACAAACTGCATGATGCATTTGTGCCATATGGCAAAAAGCTTTAACTATCTGCTTCCAGTGATGTTTGTGAATTATAATCAAACCAATGGTTAGCAGAGTGAGGAGTTAATTTCCTCTTTCCTTTATTATTTTCAACCTTTTACCCTCCATACTGTTGGATTAGGAAGTTTTCCCCCTTTCCTCAAGGCCCTTTGTTTGTGATCTGTTGGCCAAATTCATCTGTATGCATCATTTTCAGTAATATTGAGAGTTATACCTTCCATGAGTCTTTGGCACTGCATGATGAAGCGCTCTATTTATATTAAAATGAAGAAGTTCCTAAGGGAGACATAGAACAGAATGAAACAACAAACAGAGCTTTAGAGAGTGGATATGCGAAGTGACAGTGACAGCAAAATGGTAGCTCTCGTTATGGAGCGGCCCAAAGGGCTGCAGGAAGACTTATAGCATGAGCCACACTGGCTTGAACTTGGCAGCTCTTAGAGGCTTAAGTACTTGCCACAAGAAGATGTTTTACAAGGCGGAAGTTAATCAAACAATTTCTCAAGATTGCACATCTTGATTTCGGATGTCATTGACAAAAGATTCCGTGTGTGGCTTTGCTATATATAAATTAGAGGAATTGTTTCAACATCAAACCATATTTCTTCATTTAAATCAGCGTGCAACTATATTGGTGTTGTTATGATTTACTTAGTCTAGATAATAGGAGAAACAAGACACAGACGTCACATTATACAGCAACAAATGTCCTTCTCTTTTCAACTTGAGGCAAGGGAGAAAGTGAATTAAGCTGCTACTGAAATGTGCCCTGCAGTTCAACTTGGACCGGATAAGAGCACTATAAAATAGTTTATTGTGGTGGGGGAAAACCAACCTTAAATTGCCTGGAGGACTCTCTCAAACCAATCATGGTGAGGAAAGCAGTGAGGTTGCTGTGCCTTCTCTTCTGATGATGCAAGCAATCCACAGGTTCATCCAGAGGTACAGGAAGAGGAAATGGATGAGAATTATATTAAAGGTGAATTTCAAAGAAAAATAATATTTTTCAAAGTGGAAGAGAATATCAGATATGATTTTTTTAAGAAAAAAAAGAGATGGAGGAGGCAGGAGAGGGTATTGCAAATCACAGTTTTCTTTGACCATCAAGGGTCTGTCTGGGCCAGCAGGTGGGGGGGATATGGTGCTACCAGGAGGGGAGAGTTAAGACTCAGCATCTGCAAAGGGAATGCTTTTTTATCTCTTTGTTTTCATCATGTGATATTTGATATTTGACACTATGTTCCGTATAAAGGAAGTATTTTGGAATATTCATTCTGTCCCTTCTCAGGTTGTCAATTAGCCAGTTACAGCTTCCCAGTAAAACCAGGGGTAGAGCCTGTGCTTCATTCCAGCACAAACAGGAGGCAGTCTACACTCGATATTCCCCAGCTCTAATAGCATATGTGCTCTGCTAAAAAAAGAGGGCACTTCTGTTGGAAATAAATAAAGTTATAGTCAGATACTTTAATGAGCAAACTTGGGAATAAATTAATTGTTCCCTGGATACAGACTTGCAGATGCTTATAGCACTGGTAGAGAGGAAAGATCACCTTTCTATGATGCAAAGACATAACTCATCCTATTCTTATCCACAGGAAGTTAAGCCCAGGGCATATTCTTCACATACTTTTTTTTTTTTTAAAGACCATTTCTACAAAAAACAAACAAAAGTTTGAAACATCTAAAACCACTTTCCATATTCTAAAATTACTTTCCCTTTGTTTGAGAATGTCTTTTTTTGTAACAGTTATTGTGGAGGACAGGAATTATCAGTCAAGCAGTCAAGTAAGTTCCAAGAACCAAAAGATAGACTTGTGTTTTTGGGATCCAATCCTTCCTATATCTGCCTCAGCTCATGCTGTCTGATACACCAGCATCCCTGCCACAGAAATGTGCACCAAACAAGAATTTCTAGACACCATTTACTTAGGGATCCATCACTGAGGAACTCCCTTGGCATCCCATCCACTTGCCATTGCCCTGAGAGTAGCAGGAACTTCCAGAGCTGTTTTTCACTATTAATGCTAATACCCTCAGAATAGTGGAAAGGGAAAACACAAGGAGACTGGAAATAAAGATTTGGATAAAAATTTCCAAATAATAGAGTATGGGGGATTATTGTTTTCTTTGCTATCAAGAATAGGAGAGTTAAAAAGAGATCAGGGACTGTAAACTCTGCCCAGGGACAGCTGTGCAAATTGTCCATAAAGGGCAAAGTTCGAATGGAATCTCCTTCTCCAAAAGGGCTTCTTTCCTTACAGATTTTAAATTCTAGCCATGGAATATGTGCAGTTTCTAAAAAGTGCTTTATTTAATCAAGATTTACAATCCTTTTTACCAAACCAATTGTCTAATCTATCTTGATCCCACTCATTCAAAATTTGATCAGGTTTAGTGTTAAAATGACACCATTTCTAAAGAGTTTGTATGTGTGAGAGACTTGGGGTATTTTTCATGCATCAGCCAGTCCAGAGTGTGTATTTGTCTCTGCTCTTAAGGATGACTGCTAACTGATCTGACCTGCATTTCTCATGTCAAACTGTCTTTCAGGCATCTACCTTCAAAATACCTGGAGAGAGTGCAGCTAATCAATTGGAGAATGGCAGTGATGTGGGACTTCCTCCTTCTGGCAAAGCACTGCAGACGAGGTTCTCCTTTTATTTCTACATATTTGCATTTGTTTCTCTATATAAGCCAGTTTTTCTGAGCTACTTCAGATGTCTTGGAAAATGTTCTTATATTCTTAACGTGTTTTGGCAGCAGTACAGTTTTAATTTCTCTGGCATGCATTTCTGTATTTTCTTGATAGAAATAACACCTCTGTCAATGAAACAGAGAAATCTGTAAAGTCTGGTAGTTGACCAAGCATAAAATAGGCATTCCAGAATAGATTAGGGAGGGTAATGAATCAGTGATACTACTGTCTATTCAGAGTCAGACACAGGAAGAAATTAAGGAATGAATTTTTTTTGGATGTGTTTCACTTAAGAATTATTGCAGAGCCTTAAACATACATACTTAAAAAGCAGAATATCATGCCATCTTAGGTTAATTCTTCAGAGTTCACAGTGTGGCTAATTCAGCTAATAGTGAAAATACTGTGGGATCTGCCCCTTGTGACCTCCAAGGGTGAGCTGGACTCCAGAACTTGGCACCAGACTCCCATCACTTCAGAACAGCCAGATTCAGAAATAAAATCCTCCTCCTTTAAAAATGCAACTAAACTGTCCTGCCTTCTGATCATCGGGCCAAGTGCATGGTTTAATCTAGAAGTCTGTAAAAATCAGCTGAAAACCATGTATACTTCTTCATGATTCAAATACTTGAGACAGTAAGTGACACTATGTAACAGCAATTACACATTATTGCTTAGCTCTCCTGCTAATGTAATTTCAAATAACTGTGTTTGAGGCCATGTTTCACTAAGTCACTCTGTAAAGATTTCAAGTAAGAGAGATCAATTTTAATTAAGCACATGTTTTAGAGATCATATAAAAGTGGAAAGAAAAAATACTTTTATTTTACTAGAGTGTTATTGAATATATTGTAGAAGATTATTGTTCTGAATTTGTTAATTAGTCTGTTTATGGTGTTAGGGAATTTGGAATTTAAAAAGATCAGGAAAAAGCTAATTGTTATCTGTAAAAATTAATCAGAGTAAAAAATTATATATTAAATTCAGAGATAAAGCTACATTTACTCTATGATAACTGTTACAGTTAATATCTTTATGTGAAATAATTTGTTGTCTAAACTTCCTAATGTAATATACTTCAACTAAACTTCCCTTTGAGTAGATAGCAAAATATTCAGATGGCAAAAAACGTTTTCTTACAGAATGACTCAGCACTTTATCCTAACTCTAAGTTTTATTGTGTATTATTGTCTATCTGCTGCAGTTATTCCTTCAAACAAATCAATTCTTGCTTTCCTAACTATTGAATATGACTACAAAAAAATTACTGAGAAGAAAGAAATGGTATTTCCAATGTGTAAAATGCATTTCCAAAGAAAGAAAGAAGAAAAAACCCCAACAGGACCCATAAATTGGCCACTGAGTGCACACACATAGCAGGATGTTGAGCACTTACCTCTCTTTCTTACAGCCCCGTGCTTGACTCCTTCATTACCTGTCTGCCACTGGAAATGGAATATCCCAGGTTTTCTTGCTCTGTGGATTTACTAATGACCTTGGTGTTTCAATGGGCTTCCAGTGGCTTGTAAGTGGATGAGGTGGAATGTGTCTTCTGGCATGTGAACACAGCACCAAAGCCTGCCCTGGCCTTGTCTTTCCTTCTCACCTGAAGTGTCTCAGGCCAGCCTACTACAACTGCCCTACAAAGCTCAGCTCAGACATCCCTGGGCCCTCCTGCTTTTGCTTTCTGGGTCGCATTCGTGATCAGAAGTCTCTGTGGGTGATAATTAAAGTGTAGTGCAGGATCCTTACTGATGGAAGGAGAGCCTTTCACCTGTAGTCTTCTGCACTGTTACAAAATTTGGTATTAGCAAATATCAAGAGAAAGGCAATTTTTAATATAAGGAAGTTGCAACAATGAAAAAAACCCCCCACAGTTTACAAGGTTAATGCATTTCCTCCAGAAAGAAGTGGAAGAGTAATTTCAATTGCACTTTGACTCATCAGGTTTTAGTTGCTGCTGCAATCATTTGACATTATATATGTGACCACCCTGAACAACCTGGTCACTAAGGGTCACTGAGTTAAAGCAATGTTTTGTACCATGTTTTGAGGAAGCTGTGTTTATTTTATTGCTCATAGTTGTGCTTCTTTTGCTATATTTTGATCTAAAATTTATCCTTTTTTTTTCTTTTTTTTTTTTTTTTGGATCAAAACCAGAGATACTGTATGTAATGACTGGCCAAATTTGCCTCTTCACTATAAATAATCACTGTTGGAAAATTAAGGTGCAAAACCATGCCTGGTGTAATTGTTGCATACTTATTAGCAGCTTTCCCTTTCCAGATTCTCTGGGTATTTGTTGCCCATGATAATGTGAATACTTAAGGGGAAAGTGTAATTAGCGACTGTGTAGTTCATTCAGTAAACATTTCTGAGCTGTTTGATGTGACTGAACTAAGCGTCACATATAATTTTACACTTTTATCCTACCAGGCAACTGACAGGTCTCTAATCTCAGCCTCAGAGCTTTCACTCTGCTTGAACTTTGCTTCATAGAGGTCATTTTCCAACCACTTGGGAGCAGGAGCCACGTCCATTAAATCCCACAGAGTCGATAGATGCGATAATAGCTTTAGGCATATTTTCTTAGAACTCAGGGGGAAAAGACAATTTCAATAAATGTAAAGCTATACTATCTACAATCCAAAGAATATGTAAGCAAATCTCATAGGAACACATATTTTCTTTTACCTCCTAGCAAGAATCTCTTTAAGAATAAGATGCATTTGTTTGTTTTCAGTATCAACACTTGATAAGGCTAAAAAGTCACAAAAGATGCTTTAGGAAGGGTGTAAAGAGGAAGAGAATGCTCAAGGTGAAATGACAGAATAAAACAGTCCCACAGGTTTGGATATTGCAGGCTGTTAAATAGCCTAATACATGTTTCTCCCCTCAAAGAAAGGCAGTTGGTAATAGGGTGTGTGCATGATGATCTGACCATCTTATTGCAAATAAGAAGCCAAGTGTTAGCTCAACATACACACTATTGATAGGAGAAAAGCAGAGACCAAGCATCTCCAAATACATGCTATTAGCATGCCAAGGAGGCTTGTACACATAACTCTTTGATATATTTTATATTTTATCGATCACAGCTCATTAAAATAAACTTGCAGGTTGTATCTGTCAAGATAATTAACAGACAGTTCCTCTGTAGCAGACGACTAAGTAGAAAGGACAGTTCTTCCCTTGACATTGCATCAAAGGAGAAACAACTAATATTAAAATAAAATAAGGAGACTTATCTCAGTTTGATCATAGCTGCCTATCATAAAACCTCCCTCTATGACAAAACAAACAACCCCTGCTTGACTGTCAAACCCTCACAATGAGATAAACTTTGAAAATAAACTTTCCAGTTCTTTCAATATTTTTTTCTATTGTCTTTGAATTTTTTTTCCTTGATATGTTTGTGGTGCAAAGGAATAAATCTTGAAAGTAAAGTATCCCCTCCAGCAAAATATTTTACACCATTTGCCTTGGAGAATTCACTGCAGGGAAGAGAAAAGGAAAGGGAAAAAAAAGCCCGGCAGAGTAGCTAGAACAGCTTCAAATTCAATAACGTATGAGATTTTCCTTTAAATGATCCTTCTAAATATAACAGTTCAATAGATCAGTGGTCAATACAAATGTTATCTGCAAGCTGGAGCTATTAATTTCTGCTACACTGTTCCAATGCCAAATGTTAGCCTGATGTTTTATAAGCCAGCACACTCACACATACACTTATATGAACATTAGGCAAAAAACAACTGAGCAAGGGGGCTAGTGTTCCCATATTAAAAGGAAAAAATAGCTGCTAGATCACAATAAGGAATTTTTAATTTATTTATTTTTTCTTTCAAAGGTCCTTTGAGGAATGGTCAGAAGAATGTTGAACTTCAACAGAAGAATATTTCTTATGGTGAGAATTCGTACAGCCTCTTGACAAAGGTGAGAGGAACAGAAAATAATTCTGTAGAATAATTTGACTCCATTCAAAGTTCATAGGCAGATATGGCAATTGTATTTAGTGTCTGTACAATAGCACAAGGTTGAAACTTTTAGCAAATAAATTCAAAATGAAAAATGTATTAGGCTCTGGGAGAAGAATGTGAGCTGGGAGCTGTCCCCTGCTTTAGTGGCTGCTTTGGCAGTGGTAGTGTTGTGAAGAGCTTTCCTCTGGTCTGGGTTCCCAGGGTTGGGGTGGGGCTGATGTAGGGGCTGCAGGGGGACTGCAACCCAACATGCAGCACAAACCCCCAAGAATTCCTGGTGGCAGGAAAGGGAGGTGAACCCTTCTTCTGAGAGGTGTTGGGTCTGGGGGAGGATGTAGGAGGTAGCATTTGCTAGACTGAATGTCATTCCTGCCCCCATTTATAAAGTTATTTTTGAAAGTAGCAGCCTGCAAGTGTTACAGCATCTGCAAGTGATGCAGATAACAGAGATGACCCACCTGCCACATCACACTTTCCTGCTGTTGGTGGGTAGGTTGTGAGCCACTGTCCTGCTGGGTCCTGGTTTAAAGCACGTTTAAAATACTTGGCCTTCCTTATTTCTGCTCACCCCTCTGAGCACCATTTTCTGTGCACAGTTCACATTCCCTAGGAAGAGTTATAGAAGACCTCTCTTTGTCCTAGGATTAGTGCTTGTTCTTGCGAGTTCATCTGTGGCTGTCCAGTAATTGGAGGCCACTGGGAGTTGTGGCACTTGTTTCAGACTTGATCAAAACATGAGAAGTCTGAACACAGCAGTCAATGTGCACAGCCTGACATCTCACCAGGTTACTTTGTGCTTTCAGATGCCTCATGTGGGAATCCACAGAAGCAGGTCTCCAGTTTTTACTTGTAAACAGCACAAAGTGACATTATTCTTTTCTCCTAAATTTCTAAGCAAGAAAAGTCAGTTGTGTTCTGATTCACTGGGAGATTCACTGGGTTGCAGTTATCTGAGTGCAAGGTCCTAGCTTGCCGAGTGAGCAACGTCCTAGAAATTGATATTTCCTTGGGGAATCGAGGCTGGACAGCTAGTTCTGGGATATGACTCGGCTCTGCAGTTATTTTATGCATTTCTGTGGTGGTACAAGAGCCCAGTGAAAATTTTTGGGAAAAAACATCAGGGAATCACTACGGACAGAGGAAAAATACTGTCAAAGGAGCTAATTAAGGAGAGGAAAAGAGCTCAGAAGATTTTCTCCCTGTTGTACTGAAGCTGGTTATTCTGTTTCAAATCACGAGTGCTGAGCTAATTTTTCTCTTACAATATTTGTGGTTGCAGTCAGGCCAGAAGTGCATTTTCACACTCAGAGGACCTTATTCTTGTCTTTATTTCTGTCTTTTGAGTGACGATTTTATTTAAGCAAGCTGTCACCTCTACTTCATTACTCTGGATCTGTTTTCTTCTGTTCAAGCTGGTACCTTGGCCAATCTTCTTGCCATTTCCTCTGACATGTTTTGTCCTCACCTCTCAAGCAAAGATTTATACCTTGCATTTCCTCTTTGCCACTGCCTCCTGTTTCAGTCATTATGAGCAAGTCAGGTTGGTCTAACTTTCCAACAGCAGCCTGTCAGTCAATTCTATTCACCCCACCCATCTCTGACCAGCCAAGGGCCTCTCACCCAAGCTAAGTCCAAACCTAGGAGATAATGTTCTTCCTGATAAGCTTGGGTCTTTCCTACACTCATTCACCTACTGTCATAGATTAGGTTTTCTTTAAGTTTTCTTTTCAATCTGGTTGTTTGATGGCCTTCTTTTCTAGCTACATGTCTCTGTCTTCTATGTGTCCAAACCTTAGCAGTCCTGCCCGAGAAAGGACTTCACCTAACCTCACGTTTTGATGTGCTGTTTGGAATACTGCAAGCAGTCAAAAGCTGATTTTTTCAAGTTTGTTATTTACTTAAGCAATTCTCATGTCTGGGAAACCAAGTGGAGAGTGATTTATTTATTAATATAACTTTGCTGATACATGTCCAGAATTAATTCTTCTCACAATATATCCTGTGTATGAATAATAAATATAACTGAAATAATAACAGATTTACTATTTTTATGATCCGTTTATGTCCCCATGTGATTCTAATAAGAAGAACCCATGCTGGAAAAGAAGCCCTGAAGTTTTATTATGTCTGTACTCTAATCCTAATCCTCCAATGCAGAACAAAATTCATCTATGCCAGAAAATATCATGTGGAAACCAGATATCTTTCTGTTTTTACTGCTGCTGTCCCAAATGGTGGTATGTGAACACTGCTGAGCTCAGAATTATGGTCCATGACCAGAAGTGACATATGCAGTGCCAGAAGACCTTATTCATTACAGAGACAGGTTTAACACATTTATGCTTTACTTGAACGTATGGCTGATGATGCTCCCAAGGATTGCACTGGCACACAGGGATTGCTGGGAAGAAAATCTCTCCTTTATTTTTGCCAAATTCCCCCTAGCACAAAAACAGTGAAGAACGATGCTTTGCTGGTTCTGTGCTGCTCATCATTGCTCCCAGGTATTTTTCATTTACAGGGCCCATTGACTTTCTGTTGACTTGCTCTTGTGAGGTGGTACAAAAAGCTATCTTTGTAACTTGGATTCAGAGAGAAAAGTTGTTTTTTAGAGCTTTAACATGTTTTAAAGAGTAAAGTATGGCAATTATTTCTGTAGCAAAATAAAACAGCCCTTTTGGACTTGTTGCACTGCATTAAATAGGCAACCCTCTAAACAAGAGTTTCTAAACAGTAATTTACTTAATAGAGTATATTGATGATCTAAGATAACTTATTTCCAATATACACTTTTAAAAAACTCCTTTTTAATATGAAAACACAAATAAAACTGAAGCATTAGATGCAATTAGTGAATTCACTGAATTATCAAATTCTACTCCATTTTAAGTTGGTCAGGTCCTTGAAATGCTCTAAGATTCTTTTTTATATCTGCAAATCTAAAATGATCTCTGGAAAAGCATTTTCTTTCTTAAAAGATAGACAGAGTAAAGGAGTTAAAAAATGTAAAAATGATTTCTATAGTGTAAAAGCTGAGAGAAAAAGCTACAAATGGGATCAATCTGCCTTGCTCTTGCTGCCTTAATCCAGCACCTCAAGAATCAATGTCTGAAGTCAATCCTTCCAGATGAGGTGCTGATTGAGTTCCAGTCACTTGGAATGGTAGGAAGGGGGTTGTTTTTGAAAATAAAGAGCAAATGTCCTCAGAAGAGTAACTTTATCTTATGTAAAATGCCTAATGAGCCATTTTTGCTACAGGAGAATGTGGAGGGCTGAGTGTCTGGACTATGGCACAGAGCTCAGCATCATCACCTCCTCAGCCAAAACCTTCTGTCTTTAGTCATACAAAAATTTCCTGAGAGACTTGTGACTAAAAGGCATAGTTGAGCCATGTGTCTCTGTTTTCCATCCTATAATTTCTGGTTTATCTGATTCTCTCACAAAGGAAATATTACAAAATACTAATTTTTCAAGATGAGGTATTGGGGATGTTGCTAAGTTAGTTCACCTAGTAGGAAACAAAGCAAAATATGGCAGGAAAAGAACAGAAATCTACCTGGTGCACTTACTTCCAAAATATCCATGACAGAGATTCAAGTGGGAACACTTCCTGATACATTAAAGCTTTGTCTTTCTGGCCATAAACAGCTACATATTGCTGGTAAACAGCCCCTCTAAAGGTATGTTATCATGCTGAAGTTTTTCTTTTCTGCAGGTTGTGCATCTTGGGCTAGAGTACATTCCCCAGGGGCCATGGACTGTGGCTATCATCTGAAAAATACTGGCATCTACAGTAAAGTTACTGAGGCCATGGAAATTTTCTGCTACAGTACCTATCTGTTAGCACTTCTGCAAGAAAAGCTGCATGTTTAGTAATGGAGCAAAAGTGAGGTTTTGCTGAAGCTTTTTGATCTCTCTAGAGCAGGTGGGGCAGGCCTGCAGTGGAGAATGAATCATTAGAAATGCATTTTACCTGGAGAAAAACCTTCTGGTATCATCATATAAAGATCAGTGTTGCCAACCCAGTCTGGAGATGTGTATAGGTATGTTCTCTGTGGAAAGGGTGGATAGATGGGGTGTGTGTGTAGAGACTACACAAAAGACTTGGGGTTTACTATTTAACACTAGTAGGTCATGCTAAATGTGCTAGAAAGGTAATCTCTAGGCTGGCAAAATGCAGAGCCATTCTGGCACCATGCCTCTCCTCAGGTAATGCGTCCTGCCATCGCAGCAGACCTAAAAGATCAGGATGTCAGGAAAATTACCTTCTTGTGCAGCTCTCCCCTGCTGGCAAGGAAGAGTCTCAGTTGTCATGGTTCCATCACTTTTAGATCTGCAAAGTGCAATAGTCAGTTGCTTCTTTCTTTTCTACTTGTGATTTGGGGCAAAAGAGTTAAGTCTATTCCCTGCCCTTAGCTGTACTTCTCTTTCTGTGTGGACAAGTTTATCTCAAAGTTCAACATGGCTGAAGAAACCTTTGGATATCTGTATTGCACTCCACAGAGAAATTTCTTTCATTAGCATGCCTGAAAATAAAACAAAGGAAATCCATTCAGAGCTTTCCCCAGTCCTGCTCAAAGAGAACAAAGCCCTGAAAAACCCCTATAGTAGAAAAATGTCATGGTGGTTGCCAAGTCATGCACTAAGAAGTTAGTAAATATTAAAATGGAGTATTCTTTAATAATGCAGTTCTTTCATGCATGTAACTTGGGACTTAACTTTCAACTGAATAAGCAACTGAGAATGCAAAATGTTATTGTAATTGTTATCTCATTATAGTAATATGGTGCTCAGGAACTTTTCATCACGCAGTGTGTGGGATATATTCCACTTTGGGACACATGGAAAATGCGACAAGGAGAATGTTGGCTAGAGGTGCCTCAGTTCAGTTCAGGCAGAAATTGTCCTAGTGCTTTGAAGCTGTCTGGTGTTAGAGGAATGTTCACTCCAGAAAATATGGGGAGTAAATTGAGAAAACTTTTTTTAGAGCAAGTTTTGAATGCTTTTCAGTGTTTTCTTAATATTTTATAATGCTTCATTACAGTTCTGTAGTATTTCTGTATGATGCAAATCAAGTGGCCAAACAAAGTTACGTTGTGTTATTCTAGATATCCCAACTGGAGCAATCGATGTGAGGTTGGCACAGACGACCCACGATGGATTGGAGGTCTGAGGCCTTCTGCAATAATTGGGTGAAAAGGACACCCCAGGTAGCCCAAGTGACACTCAATATCTGTGTTTAAGCACCTCGTAGTTTCTCTGATGATTACTGTTTTGCTTCAGGAAAGAAATATGTGAATGGAAAATTGCTATGAACTGTTTAATTTTTTTTATTTGTTTTTTAATTTAAGGAGAGCAGTTAATTATACGATTGAGTTTTCATGAGGAAAAGACACAATTTATTAGTCTGAATACACCTATGGGTCTTAAACCAAGCCCTTAAATATGGACTGCTCTTATTCACTGCAAACAAGATTGACGCAATGTCTTCATCTTCCTTTGTTTGCCCTCATGTAATCCAAGCTGAGGTTTCAAGAGGAATCAATTTGGTAACTTGTACATAGATACACACTGTGCCCATCAAACCATCCCCACAGACCACTGACAGACCAGTCACCATGGCAGAATAATTTAGTTTACATTTGTACTCACATTACCTTGCTCTTTGGTTTGGTGGACCATGGATAGATAACATTGGAGTTTTTTATTCTCTTTATAAATGTGATCATTGATACCAACAGGGACAGCACAAACATTAGAAAGTGGGGGGTTTTATGGTTACTTGGATATGCTAAAAGGCATATTTCCTTTAATCGTATAAGATTGCTAGCCATAGCTTTTAACTAACTTTCAAACCTAGACAAAGATATTTCAGGCTTTCATAGATGTTAGGACAACTCCAAACTACACAAAATATTGGAAAATGGTGTAAGGACAGGAGGATAATCCCCCACTTTATTTCAGCAGAACTGAGGAAACAATTTCATTTTTCTGTACTGACCCCTGTATTTTCACATGTATTTCTGTGCTAAGTTTCTCTTTTCTCACAAGCAAAGAGTTTAATGTGGTTCAAATTAAACCAAACACATTTAAATAAGTCACAGAACACTTCCAGTGGCTTCATTTGGCTTTGAGTCAGGATTCAGACCAATTTCATCTGCAGCAGGCAACATTGGGAAGAGTGCATCCTTTGAGAACAGGAAAACATTGATTTATTTTGCATGTCAAATTAGTACCATAAATTTAGCAACTGTGTTCAGGTATGTAATGCAGCACTCCTCCGTTTAAAGCTGAGGAACCTGTAAAATCTTGTAAGAATAGGACCTTCATGTGAAAAAAGTGGCCTGATTGAAAGTGATTAAAACCCACTGGAAAGATTCCCATTGATGTTGGGGCTAGTCTATTGCAAAGGATCATATATTTATCTTCCAACAAAAATTAATCCTCTGGGGTTTTGTTTGTATTGGTTGCTTTGGTTTTTAATCAAAATATCTTTCTGTTGGTTTTAAAAGTCCATTCATTTTAAATGAAGCTGTGACTTGACTCTGTCTCATAAAGTTGCTGGAAAACATCAACACCAAACAATTAACACAGTAAAAAGAGGCAGCATTGGGAGAGTAAAAATATACTGCACCTTAAATATTGGGTTTTCCCTTTGGGGACAACTTGTGTTTCTTTGTCAATATAAAAATATTCACCCAGGTGCAGGCGAAGGCACTGAGCCTCCTCCTTGTGAGGGTGAGGGTTGCCATGCCAAGCACAAGCAATTAGCGGCGCGGTGCTCGTGCGACTGCTGGCCCCGGCCCCGGCTGATTGCCCAGAGCTGCAGTGCTGCTCACAATGCAAATTGTATCTGGTCCCCCGGTAATCGGGATCAGCGCTGCGTTGTCCGTCCACTCGCTGCTCGTGCCCCCTCCACACTGCGATAATGGTTTTGGGGGGCAATCAGGGAAGGGGCCTTCTTGACTCATCTCTCATAATAGATTGTCCTCCTCAGGCAAAATTGAATAACCCCCGACATGGCCCGAAGGCAAGCAGCACGAATTCAATAAGTCTGCAGGGTCAATGTCCTCTCATTTTTGGCAAGCAAGTAATTATTCTGCACTAACATTCAGTAATAGGAGCAGGAAGCTGCTGGAGACACCTTCCTCAATACCCAGAATAGCCACCTTAATAGGATATTCCTCTAATAAGTAATTCTGCCTCATTCCAATGCCTCTTGCCTTCAGGTTTGATTTTCATGCACATTTCATGTACAAATTCTGCAGAGGCATTTTACCAACAGCATCTGTGGGAAAGTTTAACAATTTCACTCTCTGTTGTCTAATATTTTCCACTTTTATGGGTTACAGTTGCGCTGTCTATTTGCTTTTACTGATTTGTGAAAGATTTATTATAAACCAAATACAGCTGTTCTCTCCTTTCATAAACTGAAACTATTTTGGCAAAACCTATTTTCCACTATGAAAATAAATTTTAAATTGCTTCCCTCACCCAGCTTTCCAAGCATGAGCATCCAGTTGTTATTTAGTGGGGCAGAATAGGTGCCAGGGTGGTTGTAAGCTCACTTAAGGGAAAGAAAACGCCTATGTTTCAAAAATAAACATCAGAAATGTTGGGGGTTTTTCTCCTTCCAACCCCTTCCTTCTCCAGGGGATTTAATATTATCATCAGGAGAACTGAAGAGTTATGAATTTGAATATAAAAAATTGTCAGACTGAAACCGTTTTTGTACTCTGATTTTGAATTTATTCTGAGGATTTTATGTATTTTATTTAGATACTTAACCTTTACCTTAAATTATATTAATATCAACCATCTAATATAATTCAGGTTTTTTTCCATAGTTTAAAATAGCTCTCTGCTTACTCCGAAAGGGTACACATTTCATTGGATCAGTTTCCACTGACAAAATTTGGATCAATACCATATTTCCTGTCATTTTGGAAGGGAATATTAAGTTCTAAATTCTTCAAGTATATTTTGGTATGGATTATAATATCCATTTCCCTTTCTTAAATTAGAAAAGTTAGGATGCTGCATTTTTTAAATGAAGTAAGAAGTAGAATAATAGGAATCCTACCACTGCTGCTTCAATGTACATATTTTGGTATTTTTATCTTGCCTTGTATTTTCCTGTTTTGTATTTTCCTGGATTTAAATGTATCAATTCCATGGAAACTATTGCTTTATTCATTGGAAGAAACCTTCATCTCTTATTGAGAACGGTGCATATATATTAAATTAAGATCTTTGTATAATGGCAGAATAAGCTCTTTCTATGACCAGTTGATGATTGATTATTGTAGGGCTGTAGCTGCACATCAGAATGCTTTTTGGAAAGCAGTATTCATTCCCAACATAACAAATTTGTTTTACTCTTTACTGGTTCTGTTTAATAGCTGGGACAAAACCTGGGCTAATATTGCTCATGTTCATTTGTGAGCATTGATTTAAAGTGCTAGTATAAGAAAATCCTGTTTTAAACATAGACCAGATTTTTAGTGAAATGCTTGTCATTAATGGTGCTGTTAACCATCTTGCACCAACAGTGATTGTTTTTTCCTCTCCTTGGTGCTTTTAAAATGCCACTTGCAGTACAGCTTCAATATGATTTAATTTTACCATTGGAATGTTCTTCTTGCTACTGTGTTGACAGCCCCAAGTTAGATCCATCTCCATTTGTTTGTTTGCCAGCTTGGCTCCATGACACATGCTGCCGCAGACTTGGGATCATGAAGGGCTTTAGGGATTTTTTTTCACTAGCACAAAGTTACCTTTCCTAGTGCTCCAGCCAAAGTACCCAAGATTCATGGCCCTTGTAGTAAAGCTTACAAATACACATACTTGGTCCATGAAAAAGTTTCTTCGTGTGCATTACTTCATTGCAAAAGAGGAATGGTATTCTAAAAGAACTGGACTGTTTGGAACTGCAACAAAGGAGGGGTGTAATTCAGGGAAATAAAATCATGGGACAATTCTGGACTACTATGATGGCTTTTAGATGCAGTTTCACGTGTGTGTCTTGGATCCCTCAGTAGAATGTAATACAAAAGCCACCAATCTTCTTAGGCAGAGTGAATCACTGATTTTAACTTCTGCTCAAAAACTGTTGGCACAAGGAGCCATAAAGGAAGATATACACTTTCCTTAGTAAAGCAGAGCTCTAAGAAAGGCTGTCGTCATTGTCTGTGGCCTTATTATAAAAATGTATCTCTACGTACCTCCCATGTTTTACCTTAGGATGGTGTCATGCTCTAATCCGTGGCTTGTGACAACAATGAAATTATATCCATTTCTTCACCTTGTATAGAAATACTCTTTTTTTATGCCTAACTTATACACGTATTTGTACACATAAGCTGTGTATTTTATTTTAAAGTATATTTTGAAGCAAGAGAAAACTGGAAATGTTGGATAGTTGTAAAACATGGATGCTATACTCCAAGCTTACAAACGGACACTGAAATTACTGTTGCTTTCTTATGTTTGTCTTCTGTCCTTTCTACAGCCTGATTAACTCATAAGTATATGTACAGCATTTTACCTCAAGCTTTTGAAGGTATTTGGTTTAAATCCATTTCAATATGACAGATAAAAATTAGGACCTGATCCTGTAAATCCTTTTTTGCTGGACTTGCCTAAATATTCCCATTTATAAATGAATGTGTGTGCAGTGCTTTGAAATACCTGGATGGTTGTTACTGACCTGAAGTGACTGCTCATGTGTAGAAAGGCTGCAAGGGTCAGCCTCTTATATTTATTTTTAAAAAGAAACTTAACTTTGAGCATGGTGCAATAGGTTTTTTTCACATATATTTTACACAGGCTCTGCTGAATAAAAACTAAACTTCATACAGCCGGTGTGTTTTTAGCTTTAGTCAGTGCATAAACATTACTGACAGTAGCAAAATGCTAAAATGCTTATTTTATTTTAATAAAGTAAGTAGGTTTATAAAACTGTACTTTATAATTTGTTGGCACAAATTTCAAGACTTCCTGTTTGCTTCTCCCAGATGTCTCTCCTTATTTCTGCTCTTATTTAGTTCAAAATTCCTGCTGTTCCTTAAACGTGTGTTTCTACATCAAGTATTAATGTCCTTTAAATTGTTCAGCTTTGCCTTTGTGTGCCATATTAATACTACTTCAAAACAACCCAATTTTAAACCTGAAGGCAAGAAGTCATTCCAGAAATTTGTTAGTGAGACAGAAATTTTTTATTATCTATTACTTTAATCTTTTCTTAGCTTGCAAAATTTTTCTCTTTCTCATTTTTCTTTTTTCTCTTTTAAATTACAGACAAGATTCCAAAAAACTCAACAGAGGAACAAATTGCCCGAGCTTCAAAATACATGCATTCAGATATGAGCACAAATTCCACAAGACTTGGTCATGAAAAACCTCTCATCATCTGCTCCGACAGACAGATGCAAGGGAAAAAAAAAGCTGCAAGGTAAGCATCAGGGAGAAAGGCAGTAGTAAAAGCCAAAAGAGCCTTATAAAATTTAAGCATTTATAGCCAGGTTCTCATCTGTCTCTGTCCCTCTTGTGTGGGCGCAGAGAAAAGGTACAGAGAGATGTCTGCATCACCAACTTTCTTGCTTAAGGGGATGTTGCTTAGCAGTGTAATATTATTTTCAGGCATAGATTTTTTCTCACAGATGTATTTGGTAGTTACACAGATGGTTATTTCCCACTGATGTCAGAGATGAGCAGATGAAAGACAATAAAAGCGAGCTACTTCTTCACTGAGCAGCATCCACCTTAAAGAAGCAATTGCTGAAAAACGTGTTTTCCTAAAGCTCTGCAAGTGGAAATCATATAAAAAATAAGAAATATAAAGATAAAAAGTAAAACTATAACATGCATCACAGTTAACTATCCAAACGATATTGGAAGATGGGATAAGCATGACTCTGGGCCAAAGTCATCACTAGAGGACAACAATTTCCTGGCTTTGTATTATTGTTCTGTCTGACATGCTGTGTGTCATCTGCGTTTCTCCCTCTCATTTCCTATGACTGTTTCTTTTGCTCCCTGCTTTCAGTTCTTGCTTGTTTGTTTGGACTCAGGAGCAAGGGGAGTGTGGGGGGTATTTGAGGTTTTTTTTCTTCTTTTGTGACCTGAATTATTCTAAAAAGAAGGTATAAAATATCATCTTAAGACATTATTTTTTATTTGATTTGGCTTTGTTTCCACCACACATACACACACCCACACACCACTTTCTTGGCATTTCTAGTGATTTTTCATATCATATCCCAGAAAAGTGCAATGAAGTGCGCTTAGTATTAAATACCAAAAGCCTTCTTAGTTTCTTCTGTTATTGTTGTTCCTGTTATTATTACTGTTTCTTGTTGTTTCTTTTCACTACCATCATGAATCAGAGAGGAGTTATGGGTCAGGAACTTGTCTGACTAATTGCTGTAGGAACAGAGAACAAAAGGCAAGTCCTTCCAGTCAAGTGTTTCCAACACCCAAGTAAAGGTGTAAAATAGAGGAAATTCAAGGATTGCCCTATCTAGGCTCTCTACAGAAATCTGAGAAAAGGGATGAGAAGACTCCTGCCAAAGTGGACAACCAAAAAAAAAAAAGAAGTGATAAAAAAAGAACCAGGTGCAGAGGACCCACAAAAACTAGAAGGTCAAAAGAATTGCTCAGGATCAACTGAATTGAAAGCTGCACAGTTGGTGACATCTTACTGAGTACAGTTGCAATGCACAAGTTTTGCAACATGCGTAGAAAATCACTTACCTTGTTTATGACACTGCACAAATATTCATCCATTGCCAAGCAGGCGATTGTGTGAGCAGGTGCCACTGAAGTCCTTGCTTTTATGGCTCTTGTGGGTGGCTGAGGTACATAGTGCAGGGGCCCGTGCTAAGTGGTTCAAATCAAACTTAGTCATTTCTGTGATGCTCTCAACTTGCTTCTGTAAGTGTAATATTCTGTGGCTTCCAATGGGAGTGGTTAAAGAGGTCAATAGATATAGGTGGTTGTAGTTTACCACAGCTACTCCTGATAAGGGTAGATAGAGTATTGTCTCTATTTTATCTCAATGATGAAATAGAAAAATAGAAAATAATAATAACAAAACTAATTAAATGCTTCAAAAAGTTATTTATTTATCAATATTTCTGCCACATTTCTGCCTTTTAATTTCTATCGTACAACCTCTATCCATTTCCTCCTGAATCCCTCTTCTCCATAACTGATTCATCAACAACTTATTTCATCAACCTGTTTTCACTCTGTCTTTGCACATAATGGTCTTGAACTGAGTTTAGAAATTTCAGATGAGGTAAGCAGGAAAATTAAATACTTAGAATGTATTTATGAAGCTTATTTAGGGTCTTCACTATCTTTTGGCAATCAGATTGGTATTTGGGAATTTGAATTAGAGGTATATAGTGAAGTAGAACATAAAACTTGATGGCAGAATGACAGAGACAATCTTCATCCTCCGTTTTTCTGCAATGCCATGTAGCACTTCCCACTGGCTTTTGCTGGAAATAAAACAAGGAGGTCATCACACAGGAGTCATGCATTTAAACAGGTATTTCCCTCTTTTTGCAGAGATTTGAGTTCAATTGTAGTGATTCAGATGGGATCCATTGCACCAGGTCAAATAACTAATTTTTTATTCCCAAATCAAACATTTTTCTGTGTGAGAAAAAAAGAAATTGCTCTTGTGAAACTTATTCCTTAAAAGAATTAGGTTCCTTTTGGAAGAAAAGTAATGTACGCATGAGCAATAACATAAATCTGGTAGATTATTTTATTTTTAAAACCGCATTCAGTGGCACAATAACTTTCCATTGACAGATTTTCCCACTAATTTATTAGAAAATACTTCAGTGTGGATTTCTTTAGACATTTTGTGGATTCTTTTTTCTACTGCAATAATAAAAATGTATCAACATTAGTGGTGAAAAACTAAGACAAAACCCTCCTTTCTTTACAGCTACATGCCTAAGATACAAGACTCCCATGCAAATACATAATAATTAAAGACTTAGCTTGTGGGAAAAGGAGATGATTACTGTGATTAAAACCTCTATAAGTGGTCTGGTAATTTATTTTTTTTTAAGGTGACTGTGGTGTACAGGATCTGCACAATTTCTACTTCTCTTATGTTCTCAGAAAACCTGAAATGTCCTTTGAGTCTCAGCTGGAAAGCAGATTAAGCAACACTGAAGCCATAAAAGAAGTGATATTTAATACAGATATGGGAAAAGGACTACTTTGGAACCTATATGGTTGAGGTGAGTACGTACCAGGCTGGTCTGAGCTTTCTGGACTAAATGCTTTTCTGAAGTCAACAGCATGGACACGACTCATTTTCACACTTTTAGGTCATTCTCTTTCAACTGCTGACCTGAGATAAGCATAAGTTGTTCTCCAGCAATGTAAAATTCCTTGACTTTTTAAAATTTGGAAATGTGAATCCAGTATAACATAAACACAGAACAATTGTCACAAGTGGTGTAGAGCTGTAGGACTGGGTGAACTGGTCACTTACCTGCTCAGTTCTGTTCATGTTTAAAAAGATGTGTGTGGCTGTCACCCCTGAAGGAATGAAAAAGTAGAATATAATATTCATCTGGCTATGGAGCATGAGGGTTTTCCATGAAATCTCCCTCACTACACTGGAAAGTACAGTTCAGAACATATAAGCCCATGGTAGTATTTGCCAGCTCTTGAAATCCACACCTAAATAACTTTGAAAAACAAACATCTGCTTGCTGAATGGTCAATGCATGGGTCTAAGTCAGAAATAGTCAAAAACTCCCCCCCCAAAATTATAGGCAAGAAAGGGGATGTGGGGTCTAGTCTCCCACACACTTCCAAGTTCTACACTACAACCACATATTTCCTCCTTTATTGTTTTTAATAAGGTACTGCTTATTGTTTCTAATGAGTGACTACAAAGAGGGAGTCAGAGCCATGCTCTGCCTGACCCTCCATTGTCAGATCCCTTGCAAGAAAGAACATTTGCTGTCCTGATTCACATGTCTCATTCTCATGGCATAGATCTCTGTTCTCCTACTTTACATGCTAGTGTGGTTTTTTGCTAGCTTGTTTATATGACAGCTTATTCATTTCTTTGATATTTTGCTGTGCGCTTTATTTATGCAGTTGCCTGTTGGGGTCTGGAAAGGATTTCCCGTAATGGTAGATTGGCTGGTCAGACTGAATTTTTCAGATTCCTCATAGTAGCGGTACTAAATGTTGATGATTAAGTATCAACCTTATGTCAGATATCAATAACAGTAACCAAGGCTGGTTCAATAATATGTCTAGGGGACCCTTCCTAAAATAAATAAAACATATGGCTCAAGCCCATGCCTAAAGCTCCCAGGCTTTAGGGACTTAAAAATTAAGCCCCGTAGTCACCTTTACAGGTATTTCTTCCCCAGTCTCACTCTTGGGAATATGAAACCACAGGCACACAGCGTAACACAGATATTTATATTAAAAATGAATTGAAGCATACCTTGAATATTGCCATGGAGGCAATTCCAACCTCTGAATCACAATTATTATTTGCCCCACTGACTGAGACCTAGTCAGCATTTTTCATATCCGCAGGACATTTTGCACTCTTTTATTTCATCCACCTCTCCCTTCACTGTGAATTTTAACAGGCTCTGTGACATCTGACCACACTTTAAGGGCTCTCCTCTGGTCCATGGGGTCTGTGGACACTAGGGGAGTCACCCCAAGAGCAGTGTCCTGAGTTTGACTCCACAGCCTGCCTGCTGTGTCAGCTGGCCCTGCAGCATCTCTTGCTGGGGATGCTGGCTGATAGCATGTGGGCAGAGTTGGTCCCATCAGGAACAGCCCCATATTGTCCACATCAGTTCTGCAGAGGATAGGATCCTTAGCCAGAGTAAAAGAGGGGCTCAATCGACTCAAGTAATTTCTTGACTTGTCTGAGTGGGCAGCTTTGTACAGGGTGTCTGTCCTTTGAAAATTACTGTCCCTTTCCTGCAGCTGCCCTACCATTTCCTCAGTGGTTTTAAACCACGGAAACATGCAAATACATATAAGCTCTGTTTTGTTTGCAAAAGCAAGTGCTCAATATGTAACAAATGGAAGAATTACGTTTTACTGTTGTGGTACCAGAAGTATCTTATCTTTAAATATATGGTCATGCACTACTTTTTTTTTTTTTTTTTTTTTTTTTTTTTTTTTTTTTTTTTTTCCCCCTACAGCATTCCCATTTGCCCAGGTTCCAGTACTGGAACGATGAGTTGTCTAAAAGCTGTTTACAGAAAATCACCTGTATTTGAATGTATCCGGTGAACTTGAAAGCATTTAGTATTTTTCACATTCTGGAACACAACAGACAACTCAATTAAGGTAATTACAAGGAGTTCAAAATGCTGATGGGGCATTTAATTGATGCTATGTTCATGTCTTCCTTGTACATTTTACAAGGAAAGACAACGGATAGAACAGCCACTTAAAACATATTCTGACTAATTAATAGATTAATAATAAGCAGGAGGGTTGTAAATGAAAAAAATAAATTAAATTAATTAGAGTAGTAGAAATATTATTTATTTATTTATTTATATGATAATGAATATCAGCCTTATTCCTTCCTTTCAGCCTGTACAGAATAACATGAAGACTGCAAAACATTGCCAATAGAACACCCTGAAATGATGATGCTGTTTGTGCAGTTTCTGACAGTAAACCATATAACTAATTCAGTCTTAATTGCAGTTAATATCCTATCTGAAAGATTTCCTAGGCCTGTTTATTACTTTCCTGATAAGCAAACATATTGACAGAGGGTATTTTGTGTTGTGTGTACTTAACTTACTTGAAGATAAACCTGTTGTTGTGGGTTTATATAAAGCCTAAATTGTATAAATATGCAAAGATGCAAACACAGCTCTTGAAAAAATATGAACTGCACTGGGCAACTAAACAAGTTTTTTCTCTGTTGGCATTATTTTGGGTACAGTGTATAGTGAGTAAAAGAAAAATAGAAAACCTATTTTCAGCTATTTCAAAGCAACATTTTCCACTTCTCAAATACAAACCTTGGTATTAAGTATTGAGGAATGGACATTTTTAGAAAACATAGCTGCATTATTCAGCATTTTCAGAAAGAACTGAAAGTGTGCTGTAGCAAAGTTGGATGCAGCAAAGTTATAATTATTTTTGAAACAGTCATGCTTAACATTTATAAATAAGCATCACCATAGTAAGTCAGCCAATAACTTTTAAAGCAGAAAAATAAAATAAGGGGTTTTTTTATGTGGCAAAATCTTGTGATTTAAAAATATTTCTGCCCACTTATTGTTTTGATTCTCTGAGTTAACTAATTTGCTGTGAGCTTCCAGATCTTTGCTAAAGAGTGGCCGTGCAAACTTATTTATATGTCTTGGCAGCATCACCATCATAAATTGCTTGAGCCATTGAAAACAATAAACTGAACATGCTTCAAGAGGAACTAGTGCCTCTCATTGGTATTACCTTTTTCAAGATGACAGGAGATCTCAAGAGGCCTGAGAGTTCTTGGTTGTATGAGTTTGTGACTAATAGGTGGTTTGATAGGACGAGCACTCACTACCTAGGGAAATTGAAGCATCTTTGAGCTCAATACCCTTTGTGTCTCATTCTTTTGTAGGTTAACGTTGGGAAGCCTGCGGGGACCTCTTTTACAGTTTGCATCCAAAGACATACGCGATCAGCAAAATCTTTTTAGTTTTACTGCTCCTATTGATCTGCTGCTATTCTGTGCTGCAGCTAATTTGCTTGTTAGCAGTAATTTTAAAAGGTAATCACAGTTTTATAGTCTGTCCTACTCTCATATATTTATTTCTTGCCTTATTAAAAGTTACAATCATAGCAGTGAGAAGCCCACCTTTAGCAAATGAGGGACAGTTTGCTTCCTGATCTTTCATTTCTCTCCTAATCTGAAGATTATGCTGAGGCTATACAGAGACAGCTGCATAGTTTACCAAGATATTTCCATTTAAGAAACCCAAGTTGTAGAAGGTTGTAAATAACATAATGACTTACCAGGGGTACACAAGAAACTCATGCACGTGTTAAACAGAGTAATAGCTTGTGAGAGATTCCATACTAGCAGAGGTCGCAGACAAGAGGAGCACATCATTAGAGTCTGCCTAGGTGTCTTGTACATTTTTCTTGACATCATATAAGAATGAGATAAAAAGAGGAAGAAATATTATAGCTAAATTACATGCAGTATAAATTGAATTAAGCTCATCTGAATGTCTGACTAAATCCCCAGCCTTAAAACTGAGCTGGATTTCTCACTGAATTTGTCTTTCTAATGGAGCTAAAGAGTTGTTTGATTTCAGTACGACTGGAAACATACAGACGTGAAACACATTTTGGAAAGGATACAAGGATATGCTGAGAGATTGCACACAGTTTTAACCCTTCTATGACTCTCAGAAAACCTCAGTGTAGATGGGTAGCTGCACATTTTGGCTGGAAGGGCAAAAGCAGCTCCCACTGTTCACAAGCAAGAGTGGAAATGCAAGATTAATATTTTCATTCTTTACCAGTCCTATTCAGCTTGGGAGGAAGAGTTTTGTCCTGTAATTGTCTTTAATGAAATTCCAGTGTTTACCTCCAACAAGAGTAGAAACCAGAGTTCACCAATGTAAAAGCTAACTATGCTTATTATTTAAAATAAAGAAATCAATCTGAGTTGCACTTGGGGTTTGGGAGCTCTTGCATAACACCATGTTTTCCCAATCCCCTAGATAATACCCTGCCCTTGAGCAGCTTCACAATCCAAATCTCTGCCCGTGAGATTGTCAGCACAGTATTTAAAAAACAAGTCCTGCAATGGTTTGAAATAATACCACTCCCCCACTCCCCATTTTTCTTATTTTGCTGCATTCATTTCAAGACCTAAAATCTCCTGTATTGCTCCTCAAAACAGGGATCCCAGGAAACTGCTGTGGTCATCTGCACTGGGCATGCTAGAAAGCTCTGTCATTGATCCCTGTCTGCAGGTGACCCACATATTTGACTTAGCCCATCCTGTTAAAAGGTCACCAAAGCACTGTGCTTATCTTTGGAGTGATTCTCCACAGATTTACCATAAACTGATACATTTTACTTGCCTGGGGCCTGTCATAAACATTTTGCTCAATAGCGTGGCTAAAGCTAAAAATGGCAAGTGTTGAGCCAAGTGACTTGAGCATTGTTTCACATGGCACTTGCAGTAACCATCAGGAGGTAACAAAGTCCATTGTAACAGTAGTGAGACTTGAGTTACCCATAGAAATGCCATGTATTTACAGCTCTCTTAATGTGTCAGATTGAGGATTCCTGTCAGTGCAGCAAAAAGCCTCCAAAAGTAGCATTTCTGTGTCTTCCAGTGGATGAGACAACCCCAAGGGTCTTTTGCGTATCCTCTGGTGAAAAGATAGCAGCAGGTCTTTCATCCTATTGCTGCATCTTCCCTGGAAGCAATGAGGAGCTACAAGGTACACGTGAACTAAATCCTAATTCATGGCATTAAATGAGCACGTCAGGAGCTAAAGTAGTCCAAATTAATCCTTGAGGGCTAGATGACAACCTTACAATACTCTGAGGATAAGGATCAGGGGGTTATTGCATGCCCCTTAAAACAATGTAAGAAGCCTGGGGAGGCTTATTCCCCCTCACAGAGGAGGGATGCGGTGCTCAAATCTCATGTGGCCACACTCCATAAACTGTGGCTTGCTCCCAGATCCATGGCTTTGGTTTATGGTTCCTTCTTGAGAAGTTGCCTTTTATGACAGATTTTCATTAATGCCCAAATCCAGGTAATACTGAAATAGTTATGGGTCAAAAGAAGACTTGAAAATGTACAGTCTCATTGACATTTCTGTGACTGCTTGGACCCTTTCAGCCCTAGCAGATTTCCTGGCTCTAGAATATGTGAACATTTACAACTAATGTGGTGAAAAGGTTTTAAAACAGACATCCATAATAGAAAAAGGGGCCAAACAAGCACAATTAGCCGTATTTAATTACTTTCTGTTACTGTGTTATTTGTTTCCAGTCCTTATCAAACATCTGGGGTGGGTCAAGCCACTAACCAGATACTGCTTGAAGTATCTAGGAGGCCGAAGAGACTTCCTAGATGTCTTTACCACTTTTTTATAACTAAAAGACAGAGGAAATCATAGTGCAGATCCATCTTTCCAATATTTTTTTTCTTATTATTTTTTACCTTACATTATAATTTATGGTACTATGTTTCTTCCACATCCTCTGACAGTATTCTCATTCTTCATACCTGCTTCTTTACCAGGTCTTACATCTGCTGGAGACTGAAGTCAGTGGAAACAAGGTATTTCAAATAGGTAGTATTCTGGAAGTATAGAATTGTCTTCAAGAAGGATTCAGATATTTTGTTCAAGTGAGACCTTGAGTATTCAATTAATTGGATCCTATGAAATTTGTGAAAATTCTGAATTTCATTTATGTCTTATTCCCACATCAGTTTCTATCTTCAAGCCATTAGTCAGATGTGCTGATAGTTGAACAACTTTGACTGTTTCTGCTCTCTGCTTGTGCTGCACTTGTACAAGATGTTGTCCTTCACTCCTTTTAGGGATTACCTATTTTATTCCTGTGATCTAGCCCTATCTTGATGAAAAAAGTGCTAATAGAGCAATTAAAATACATGCAATGCTGTATTTTCATAGAGATATTTGTTTCCTGTTATCCCAAGTTTCTAAGCAGTACACAAGGATTCAGCCACTCAGCTCTTATTTAAGTTAATGAGTCAAAGGACACATAATATTTTGGAAATACTATCCTAAATAGCTCCAGGATAAATTTTATTCATGGAAGCTGCTCAGGTGTTTTTGAGACCAGGATAATATTAGTCTTTAAAAAATTAAATAATTTATTCTTTGTTTCTTATCTGATTCAATGAGACACAACATAGGTTGCTTTAATTGCATATCTGACAGCTAATTGACTCTTCAGCATAACAAGGCACAATTTCCAGCAATAGATGTTAGAACGACCTTTGATTGCCTTTTGGCTTCATTCCTCTCCCGAAGGATGCCTGGGCTCTAATGGGTAGAGGAAAGACCTCTGAGTGAAACCGCTATGGAGGACGTGGGTCTACTGAGGAAAGCTCTGTGGAGGGTGGAAACTATAGGAGGATGCAAGAGATCCATAAGAAGCTGCCAGGAGTATAATCCAGCATCTGTAGATGTTCAAAGTCTTACACTAGCCCAGTGAAATCAATAGGATTTTCTTGAGATGAATAATAGCCAATTTGATGATATTATTATGCTGATTGAGAGAATAGTACTAGGAAAGAGAATCAAAAGGATTGTTTGCATCTGGGCACTAAC
The DNA here is from genome assembly GCF_015832195.1 of Motacilla alba alba. Classification (NCBI taxonomy): domain Eukaryota; kingdom Metazoa; phylum Chordata; class Aves; order Passeriformes; family Motacillidae; genus Motacilla; species Motacilla alba. The sequence continues at coordinate 45,346,234 of NC_052019.1, read as the reverse complement.
AATTATGTTTTCGATTACAACAGCTATGAAAAGTTCTGGTAAAGCTAAGAGTCTCTTGATCTTGTTAGTTCAGATTATGAAACACAAAAAAAAAGTCTCACAGAAGTATTTCAGTAAAAGAAAGTACATGATATCTAAAATTAGTTTTCTCAAACCAGCTTGTAATCCTTGCATGCACTCTGCCCTCTATAAACCACAGGCTTTCTTGCCTGTGCAACCATAAACTTTTTTTTTTTTTTTAAACTAGGGTGATGTTTTCTAATTTTAAAATCCTTCACTGAACTTTAGTAAACTACTTGTTGAACCTAACTCACTTACTGCCTCCATGAAGTTCATAGGTAGATAAAAGTAACTCCAGTTTCTGAGCAAATGTGGTTTGATGTTCAGGGTTTGTGAAACCTTGTGGAGAGGTACCAAAGCCACAAATGTCAGCCTACATCTAAATCCCCCAGAGTTCAAAGAGATTCAGATCTGCTGCCTAGAATGATTCTGCTCAAAATCCAGGCTGGTCTTTTATTTGTATCACACCCCATAAACGTAAGTCACAGTGGCAATTTCAATGTACTTAAGTTACGTGTAATTGGTTCCTAAAGCTACCTGCCACTGAAAACAAGCATATTAAATTCAGACTTAAAAAATTCCTTATGTCCAATCCCCATTTAGGTGGGGTGGGCTTTTTTGTTTGTTGCTCTGTTAGAAGCAGTGCTGTTGTTAGGGTTTTTTTCAGCACCGCTAATAAAGAAAAAAAAAATTTACAAGTACAAGTCATTAAGCTGTCAGGAAATCTATAAAAGGCATTTAATGTTGTAGACCAGACTTAAAAAGAATTAAAACAGAAACCTTCATAATGACTTTTGAAGCCTCTGCACTGTTAAAAAAAATTAGATAAAAAATAAAAAAGAGATAGTGCAGGGAAATTTTTTTTTCAGGCATCAGTATAAAAACTAACATTTTTTGCACCTCTGTCTGGAATATAGTAGTTATAGAAAAAAAAAATCAAGACGTGGAGAGCATTAAAACTACCAGAAAACCTTATCAGATCAAATGCTCTACATGTTTTGTAAAAGATCTATTAATCTCATCTCACAGGAGCTGTCACTGTTACAACTAACCCTGGAGCTGTAAAATGAGCTGTAAAATAGATTTGATTCCATAATATTACAAGTTCTGTCATTATGGGTAAGATTAACAACATAGCCTGATGGAGGTCCACTGCTCTTGCAAGGATGTGCAGGGCAAGAAACAGCTTCATAATTATAGCTGTCTTAGTGGAAAGAAAAGGGCAAAAAGGGAGCACATTGAAATAATTATGAGCAATAGAGAGATGAATGCTCTGAGCAAGGGACTAGTGAAATAATTTAATAGGGACAGGTTATAGAAAAGGCTATGTCCAAAGTAAGTTAGCAGCTTTACAACTGGAATAAAGTTCTAATGTCTGTATGACTGAACGATGTGCTACAGCATTGCATATTTAGAGATTTATCTTCAGAGCTTCTAGCAGGATTATTTGACAGGCCCCAGTATATGTTCTGTTGTCATTCACACTTTTGGGATGTAAATATCAAAGTACTCGTGTGTGAAGACAATGGGAAGTGCATCAAATCCTGGGATTTTGGAAGAAAGGTTTTCTGCATGATTCCTTTGCAGGCTGAAGGCTAGCTGTGTGTACATTGCATACCATGCATCACTACTTGACATTTGAGTTAGTTTTACGTACATCAATTGCTTCATTATTACTCATCTATTTTTGTAGGTCTACTATGGCTAGCTTTTAACCACGTGGCTGAGAACATAGCTCTTCTTTCATTTACGGTGGTGTCAATTGGGAATGAAGATCTGGAAAAATGGTTCAGCCAGTTGGCAAATGGCAAATGACAGTCTAATTAAGTATACCTGGATTCCGAGTCTTGAAGTGATTCCCATCCCCAATATGGGGGGGAGTGGAAATTTTATCTCTGACTTTAACAGCAAGGACATCTCTCTGCTGGTTCTTGATGGGCATTATTCACAGATCACAGGGACATGAGGTGGGGCATAGGAAATAACTCTGTTGAACAGCAGCCTCCATAAATATGTGTTGTGCTCCCCATACCCACACTTTTGCTTACCATCATGCACTTCTGCAGCACATTTACTGACACAAGTGTGTTCAGCACTGCCATGAGAAAACTCTGCAAATGGGATGTAGCATGTCAGGAGCTGTACAAGCACCAGCCTCCGTTCAGCCACTCATGGGAAGGACCAGAATAGAGAGGGAGGTGCCCAGGATGAAAAAACAAAGCTGAAAAACACCAGAAAGTTGAAAAATCTGTTTTGGGGTGCTTGCCCTATACTGAGTGGTTTGAAAGTATGAGCCAAAATCCACAGTCTGAGTTGTCAATGGGTTTCTTTAATCTTATTTTTCCAGCTCCTGTTAGGAAGAGACATTAAAAACCTTGTAGGAAAAGAGAGCAGAAAATGATGCAGCTTGGAACTCTACTATCAGTTAAACAGTGCTACAATTTCAATATATGAATATTTCACAAAAAATTCAATTTCTCATTTGTGCTATACCAGAAAGACAGCAAGAAGTAAGATTAAAGAACACTGTATTATCTCCACTTAACCATACAAAAGACATTCATATATTAGGTCTTCTAACTGCATTTTTGCTTCTCTCTTCAGAAACAAAAAAATGCCTCAATTAAATGAAACTGAACCTTAAGAAGTAATGTTTTCCTCTTTTTGACTTTTTCCTTCTTCAGGCTCATGTTCATGTGGGTTTTAGTCAGCATGATAGCTGTGACAATGTGGTTCATTTGTCTCCGTACACTTGCACACTTACACATAAATTACAACTGCAGAAGCCACATGTGTGTGGTGGGATGGAAAAATGTGTTAGCCTTGATTCTGTCAGGGTCGGGTCCAATGATGCAGTTTGGTTTTGCTTTTGAATATGAAAAGATGAAACTACATGTGAGAAAGTAGTCACATTTCCACTCTAAGATTCCCAGCTCCTGAGGTTCGTTCCTCTTCGATAAGTACCTTCTGTCATGGCTCTTTACTAGAGCGAGTCTCATATAAGCAGCTGGTATTGCCTCAAAACACTGTAAGGGTTCTTGAAAGTAGGCCACACTGGCTTCAGTGTCCTCTGTCCCTGGCTTCCAGGGGTCTGGGATAGTCTTTAAACAGAAATTTCATTACTACAGAAAACCTGTTAATTTTTTTTAACAAACCTGTTACAGTACAGAAAACCTGTTACTTTAAAATTACCTTAGGTTACCACATTTGATTTTCACGTTTCTTTAGATCAACCAACACGGCAAATAGCTGAGGAAACATGGCAATGTCAGGAGTGAAACAGCAAGAAATATAATGAAAGACACAAAAATCTTGAGCTACAGAAAAAGGATGGTTTTTCACATGCATGTTGTTTTTTCACAAGGGTTCAGATAGAGAAAACGTATTTGGGTTAATCTGTATCTCAAAGCAGTGACTACTGGGAACAGTTAATAACATTTTTGCTATGACTTGTTTCTGCAGTCCATTCAGTTTGGTGTCTGGTAGCAGGGCTGTGATCTCTAAGAGCTTGCAATCATTACATCTGAGTTCAGCTTCTCAATTTGTATTGGTGTTAACAGGGATCATGCAGCTTAAGAGCCGAGGCAGCATTTTAGAAATGAAGGAGTGTCGGATCACAGAGTACATCCCTTGCCAGTTCTCAACAGTAAGTTGTTATGTTTTTAATTGTCAGCTGACGCCACTGCTGCTGAGGCTTTGTTATGGCACTGGAATTGGAATGGACAACCAACTCAGGCCTATTTGTTGATTTGCCAGACCCAAGAACAAAAAGAAAACGTGGCATCTTAAAATCAGGAAAACATAGGAATTAAGTAGAAAGTTAAGGATTCTTCATGCTGAGTATGTAATGCAAATTTGGGTTAAGTTCTGTAGCAAAATAGCTCTGTGATCTCAGGTTCATAATTCTTTGTGTAATGTAAATAATTTTCAGTAACAGATAAGAGGTTTTTTTGGTGGGAAAGAATATTTGTCTTTGGGCACAAGAAACACATTTGTTCTCATTTGAAGTGTGGATGAAAGACAGGCGAATAAAATTCTTTGAAATTCTAATACCAGGGGTCTTAGTCAGACTGCTAACTACTTCTAGGTCCGTTCATTGCAAGAGAAGTTCTGAATATTAGTATGCACCCAGGGTTTTTGAGATATAGTGGAAACACTGATGCTGCCCTGCTGTGGTAATTTACACACAGTATATGGTGTAATGGACTTTGATTATGTATACACCTAATTCCCTCCCTGTGATGGACTGTGATCTGATCTACATTCATAATCCTTTTGTAATGCAGTGTGTGGTTTCTGAAGGTTAATTGATAGCAATTGACTAATAAGGTATTTTGCTATTGGAAACAGGTGGCACTTGTTTGGAACAAAGGCGGTATGGAAGGATCTGGAAACAGCAAAGTAAAGCTATGGTTTATAATTAGAGATACGTGATTTCACGTGTGTCCTCAGAGGCAACTTATTATCATAGGAGGTATAGAACATCTCCAGAAATCTGGATGGCTTGTTTTTACCACAGAACTTTTCAAGGCACAGGTTGTGTTAAGAACAACACTGACCACAAAACTGCAGAAAAGTGGTGATGACTAACTTAAATTAATATAAAACAAACAAAATGAACCCAAGGTATGCATATATTGCATCACTTATTTGTTCTGCTTCTTTCTTACCCTACAGCCCCATCAAGTACAATGTGTATGCAAATTGTAGTATTAACAGAAAAAAAGAGTCTGTATCCAAAGAACATGGTCAGTCTGACTCTTGGATTGCTGTAGATCAAGTTAGCATTGATGTTTAAAAAAAAACCTATTCAAAACACAGTGAACATATAATTGTGTCCTATCACCTTCAGTATCAGTGTCTTAACCCTCTGCTTAATGTTTTAAGCTGTGAGTTTATTGTAGAATCAGGTGTGCAATTAGTCTGAGTGTGTGATTATTGTAGCAAAATGATTTTTGTGTGCTAGCCAAATTACTTTAAACCCTTAGTGTTTTTATTCATTGGATTAACATTTGATGTTGAATAATTATATGGATATACCTCTCTTTTTGATGTCATGCTCCCAGACTCTTCAGATTTTTGTTTTCTTGATGTCTTTGATTGTACTTAATGGATTCTGTTTTGGTGACTTTAATTTAGTCAGAATTTCCTTAATTATTAGAAGCATTGATACAAATATATCACAGTATTACAGATCTGTTTATGAGTGAGTAATTAATATATTATTACTTTAAACAACTTTTTTTATTTCTAACACCAAATAATAGTAATTTGAATAATTTTAAATCTTAATTGCTACAGAGTCAGGAGACCATGTCTTATACAAGAAAAATTATATAAATTGTAGAGGGGAGATCAGTAAAATACTATTTTTTATATCTGTGAGTATTTTGTGTGTCTCATTCTGAGGACCTCACTGATTACTTCTTGAAAATATTCTCTGTAAAGTATTTTAAAGCTTCAGTGTCACTGCTTACAATTTTCTGTATAACACACTAGGTCTTACTTTCACAGGAAATTCATCAGCCACTCTTCAGCTGTGGTACAAAGATTGTGTTGGAAACAATTTTGACTTTAAAATGAGGGAAAAAAATAGCCAAAATCACTAGGGATCAGTGTCTACGTGTAGTCACACAACACAGACTGGCTGAAACTTCAGAGTGGTTTGAGGAGAAGGGAATGTAAGGCATAAGACTATGGCACTCTTACTTCTCATCACTGGAAAGGGATTTCCAAAGACTGTTGCCTTTGCTAGGGCCAAAATAGCCTTCTCACGCCCAGAACAGAGATGGGAGAAATGATTCATGAATTAAAAGACAAAGTCATTACATCAGAAATAGACATCTCTCAAATATATTATGCATGGACTAATTAAACTGTGACCTGGAATTAACATGCAGAGAACTAGAGTATATCACATGCTGTATACTATCCATGAGTGGTATACAAGGGCAAATATTACTTGATTAGCACCATGTTAATCTTATTAATTCATGCCTTGTTTAACTAAGGGAAGGGTCTCTGCTCCAGTTCTATCAAAATGGATGTGTGTAACTGGTAAAGTATCTAGTCATATGGGATGTTAGAATTTTGACAGTTTATATTCACATTTCTTTCAGCATCACTGGCACCTGAGCAAATTCATATTTATGATTTTATTAATGGTATGGTTAAAACACCTCCTCTCTTTGAGAACCGGGTTGTATATGAGATTTAAAGATCTCCACAGGAAAATGTGCAGCCCTCTTGTACAATGGTGACATCATTGTAATGCTATGCTGAGGTGTTTTTGGATAGGATCCAGCCTGGAGTGGTGGTCAGGATCCACTGCATTAGTACAGTCCCCTTTGGATTTGTGCAGACCCTGCGAGCTCAGAGCTTTGGTCTGTTTGCACAAACAGAGCCTTATCTGGATGGGCACATGATTTTTCTCCCAACAGATCAGGACATCAGGATAGAAGGATTCCCTGCATAGGAAAAGAAGGGTGACCTTATGTTTGTCTACCTGTAGCTAACCTCCTCTCTATATGTGCCCCAGAAATGCTTTTCAGCTGGAGGTGTGCCAGTGCTGTAGCTCCTGCTGAAACCAATTCCTCTTTGGCAAATTGGCAGAGCACTGAGATTTGGGTAATTTGGTTTCTGATAACTTGGCCTTATCTCATTAATTCTAGTCTGTCTGACAATTTTTATTTATTTATTTATTGCAAGCATTTATACTGCAAATTTGTTTATTATTGCAAGCATTGCTTCCATGATTTTTTTTCCTCTGTATTTTGGATTGCAAGAAATATCTGTAATACTCAAAGGCTTTTCAAGGCAGAAATTTGCAAGCAAACTCTGAATGGTTCCTAATACCCTGGGCCTCTGTAAGTGACTGAACACCTAATCACTCCAAATAAAACGAATTGCTACTAAGCAATACTATACTGAAACATCTCACTGTCATAAACTGATACGTAAACTTTGGTGGTGTCAACAACAGTTGCATTATTAGAGTTATTGTAACTATCATGGCTCAATGTCTGAACCCTCCTTGTGGATAATTTTTCAGTCCAGTCAAAAATATCTGTCCTAGCATGCAGCAAAAGATTTGGTTTTAAAAAAACTTAGGCACATTAAATTTCTTTTCCACCTATCCAGATTTCTTTAGGGAAATGCTTCCAGGATAGCCTGTTTAAAGAGCTCTCTGGCCACGCTCGTTCAGGTAAGATGAATGAAGAGTGTCATGATAAACCATTGATTTGTTCTAACTCTAGAAAAAACAGACATGCTGCAGTGCAAGATTCTTTTTTGAAGCAGAGAAAAGTTGGGAGTTTTTGAGTGACGAGTCTGATACCTCGGTTTTGAAGGTAAAATCATGGATTGAGATAAAAACAGCTTAATGGGATGGAAAAGGAAGGGAACAACATAATAATGATTAAAGAATATCCAAGACAAGTGATTCACAATGCAATTGGTCACCACCTGCTGACTGATTGCTCTGTCCCCGAGCAGCAATTGGAACATCTCAGCTAACTCCCCACAGTTTTATTGGTCAGCATGGTGCTGTATGGTATGGAATGTCCCTTGGGTCAGGTGGGGTTAGCCATCTTAGCTATATCCCCTCTCAAATTCTTGTGCACCCCCAGCTGGCAGGGATGTATGAGAAGCTGAAAAGTTCTTGATTTAGTATAACCACAGCTCAGCAACTGCTAAAACACCAGTGTGTTATTTGCATTATTCTTACCCTAAATACAAGCCACAGTACTGTACCAGACACTAAGGAGAAAATTAATTCTATCCCAGCTGAAACCACGACACTTGTCCATTTTCTTTTTACTGTTCTAAGACGTTTGCTTTGCTTATAATAGAGCCAGCATTGTGGGGTTTCACCCCCGGATTGGGATGACCCCGAAAGATGGAAAAGTCCCTCCTCCAACCCGTGCCTTCGAAGAAAGACTCAGTAGTCTTCTGTTGTCTGTTCTCAAGGTTGTTTATTGTTGGTTATCTACAAGATTCTTCTCCCTGAACTGCTGTGGCCCGTTCAGCAGCTCAGACAAAGGCACACTCCACCCTCCCAGGGGCTGGTGCCATCTTTTATATCATATATTACGTACTACATGTTTATGCTTTTTCTCCAATACCTACTATCTATATTGAATGGTGACTTTCTACTCTAAACCAATCTGTGAGTGCCAACACCACCAAAGACATGGAGGCTAGGAAGGAGAAAGAAAGAGGACAGGGCACACCCAAGTCCCTCCATCTTAGATCTCCTGACCCCCATGTACAAAACTTGGACCCCTGCGTACAAGGCTTAAAACCCCCCTGTACAGCACTCAAAAATCCTTCCTTTCACTTTGTGATTATCTCTACTATGCTATCTAACTTGTGTGTGTGGCTTGTAATTCTTCATACAGAGTTAGTAATTTGCTCCACGGGCTAAGATCAAAACCCCACGTGTGTCTTTGGCTGCATGCCAGGGTCTCAGAGCCCCCTGCCAGCGGCTCTGGCCATCCAGGACACCCAGAGGAGAGTCCTGGGTTCCGACATCTCCCCCTTCTCTTTGCACCAAAAGCACGTCTTTGGCAGCCTTATTCATGGCCTGCCATATGCACTGAAGAATGCATGGCTGAATGAGCAGAAGAATTACAAGCCCTATCAAAATGTAAAACTATCATCTAACAAATTTTCTACAATATCACTGATTCCCACACCCATGCAGAAACCCAAAGTCTGCAATCTTCTGTGGACTGGTGAAGCACAATGGTTGGAATCTCTGTGCAGTCCACATCTGTGTGTCTTCTTCTTTGCTTGTCGAGTGCTCAGCGTTTTCTTGCACTTGATACAGTTTCACATTCTTCACTGAAATCCACCTGTACTTTGTACCTGTTAAAACACAAACAAATCCACGTCCCCGCAGGGACTGGAGGATCCTCTCAAAATCCCAGAAATGAAGAATAGGTCTTGATGTGAAAATGAAACCTTGATCTGTTCTGTTTTGCAAAATTGCATAGAGAAATGCAATACAACAGTAATTAGAAATCAACCAAATAATACAGACAATCAACAGCACATGTGAAATCACACAATCATCAAGCACCACAACATTGGACTGTCATCCCAGAGTCTGCAACAGCTGATGAACCTTAAAACAACAGAAGATTGAAGAAATCATGTCCGGATTCATGTTTCTCCAAGCTTCCTTTCAAAACCAGCTCAGCTGTCATATATGGTCAAATTGCCAAGTCAAAAGGACTTGAATACTTTTTGATGCAGAAAACTTCTGGGTTGATTGTCAATCACTCCACCAAGTAGAGCTAAAGCTTGGCCACAGCTCGAACTCTAATTGGCGAGTATCACTTAACACATTCTAAAACAAAACTCTTAAAAACAACAGTTATGAATAAGTAACCTTAGGATTAGAAATCTTTCACACCATGAGATAACATGATAGGGATTCTTCAAATACAACAAACCTCTTCTTCAGAGATATGAACTTCATCACAGTCAGGATTGTGAACCTGGATCTGGACACTGAGAGTGAAAGAAGTGCAGCTGCATGAAAGACTCATTACCTAATACAATATTGAAACTCAAAAACCTAAGAATTTAATGTTACAACTGAATTCTCTGCTGAAGTACCTCTGTAATAATGACTGAAAAAAAAACCATGAGACTGGCAATCTGGATAGAAAAACCCAAAAAACATGTGAGTAGTTAAGAAATCAAAAAACAGGATCCTGAAAAGACATGTGTCTTGCAGATGATCACAAAAGAGATAAAAGATTATCACACAAAGACATGAAAGCCGGCTGTAAATACAATACCTTAACAATACCTTAACAATACAATACCTTAACAATAATTCTTATCACAAAACAATCTTTTTATAACATTCATATAACATCAACAACCATCATTATTTATCATTATTACTTATAAAAATTAGAAATAACAAAGGTTACAAACTCAATACCAACAATTCCTAGAACTCTGAACCATTGGGAAATCAGCTGATGGCCCCACAGACTCTTTACATGATGTTTTGTTTCCCTAGGAAGCATTTTTCACAGTAGAAAAACAATAAAATCCCAAGAAATGACTGATATGAAAATACCTATTTAGAAAGTCAACCCTTAAAAAACTTTGTTTGACTGCAACATAGAGCTCTGCACTTGTGGCATTGTCCATGTCTTCTGCATCTGAATCATGGTCCTCTGGCAAATGCTGTTGCCATCACTTCTGTGGAACCTGCCTGTGGAAGAACTGAACCAATTGCCCCACATAACATCTGCTGCATTTTTTTTTTTCTGGAGTTGATCCTGTTGAAAAACTGGATAAAACACTGTGAAAATTCTCAGAAGCTTCTCATCCTGCCCTTGGAAAAGTTTCCAGACCTGTTTTTCCCCAAAAACCTGCCTGGAATTCTGGCTACTGTGGTTGCCTAGCAACTCTGACAGAGCGGCGCCTTGAAGGACATCTCCGCCCTGACCTTGTCCCGTCTCTGCCTGTGCCCTGCTCTGCTGTCCACTGGGATCCGCCTCCCCTGGCTCCGTGCCAACGTCCACAACCGAGCGCGCGATTCTTGTCCCGTCTGTGCCCGTTTCGCGTCTACAACATGCGAGCTGCCCCTCCCCGACCAGGTAGGGTTTCGCTCCACCGACACGCGCGCGCGCACTGGCGCTGCCGCTCTGAGACGAGCATCTCCCGCGGTTCTGTGCTCAGTCTCATGAGCTCAGTCCTGCCAGCGGCGCTGCTGCAGTGCGAGAGCGGCCCCCCCCGCCTGTCGGGCGGCCGTGTCCGCGGCCGCGCGGGCTCTCAGCATGGAGCGCGTCACGGCACCCTGGGAACGCGCAATCGCCGCGTCCGAGCTTCCCGCCGCCGCTGCCTCTCCTGCCGCCGGCACTGCGCATGCGCGCGCCGGCGCCGCCGCCGCCGCCGCCGCCGCGGCTGCAGCTGCCGCCGCCGCCGCGCCCCCCCTGCCGCTGTGGCCCCCCCGCCAGCCTCCGCAACCCCCGCCGCCGCCTGTGCGGGTCCCCCGGGCTGCCGGCTGACCGGTGCCACCTCGGCATGGGTTCTGTGCCAGCCGCCGAAAAGCAGCTCCTTCTCCCGTCCTGCAATCTCTCTGCCCCCCATCCTGCCGTCGCCTCTGTCACAGGCTGCAGTTCTGGGGAACAAGCCACAAAGAAGGCAAAATCCCAGTCCTTCAAGCCGCGCTTTCCCGCAACTGGAAGAGGTGTGCCTGGGCACCCTGTAAGTCCTGAAGGTGATAACGATCCCCCCCCCCCACCTTTTGGTGAGAGTCAGTTCTGTTCCTCCTAATTTCATAACAGTAAACCCCGTCTGCGGATGGCTAGACGATTCCCTCTCTTGCGGATGGCAAGAAGGCATCCCTCCCCCCTGACTGGTGGGAGTCATTTCTGCTGCCTGCTGATAAAAGGTACCCCCGCGGCACTCCGCGAAATTTCCTCCAGCATTACTCTCTCTGGAACCAAAAGTTTCAAGGCCTTGTTTTCTTTCCCTGTTGCTAAATGATAAAGATGTCCATTAATCTCCCTGAGTTGTTCCTGGGAATATGCTTTCCCCATGTTCTTAATTTTGACTGTTCTCACCAAAAGCTGAATCAACGCGAGGTCGGTCCAGAGATGGTCCTGGTCCCTGTCCAGCAGTTTTCCAGGCATGGAATTCCAGACGCGCATTTCTGGTTTTCTTCCTCTCCGGGCTGCTCTCGAGGCGATGTTGTCTTAGTGATGTTTTTGTTTCGGGCTCTCTGCTCTCTCTCTCTGGAACTTCGGAGTGTGCCTTCTTCCCAGATTGGGTTTGGAGGTCGTCTGATGTTTTTATCTCTTTGCTTCAGTCATGCCGACCCAGGGACGCCAGATGTGGGGTTTCACCCCCGGATTGGGATGACCCCGAAAGATGGAAAAGTCCCTCCTCCAACCCGTGCCTTCGAAGAAAGACTCAGTAGTCTTCTGTTGTCTGTTCTCAAGGTTGTTTATTGTTGGTTATCTACAAGATTCTTCTCCCTGAACTGCTGTGGCCCGTTCAGCAGCTCAGACAAAGGCACACTCCACCCTCCCAGGGGCTGGTGCCATCTTTTATATCATATATTACGTACTACATGTTTATGCTTTTTCTCCAATACCTACTATCTATATTGAATGGTGACTTTCTACTCTAAACCAATCTGTGAGTGCCAACACCACCAAAGACATGGAGGCTAGGAAGGAGAAAGAAAGAGGACAGGGCACACCCAAGTCCCTCCATCTTAGATCTCCTGACCCCCATGTACAAAACTTGGACCCCTGCGTACAAGGCTTAAAACCCCCCTGTACAGCACTCAAAAATCCTTCCTTTCACTTTGTGATTATCTCTACTATGCTATCTAACTTGTGTGTGTGGCTTGTAATTCTTCATACAGAGTTAGTAATTTGCTCCACGGGCTAAGATCAAAACCCCACGTGTGTCTTTGGCTGCATGCCAGGGTCTCAGAGCCCCCTGCCAGCGGCTCTGGCCATCCAGGACACCCAGAGGAGAGTCCTGGGTTCCGACACAGCATGAAAAAAATTCCTTGCTTTTGGTACTGCTTAAATACTCCCTGAGAACCACTGACGACTGTTTCAGGTCAGTTTATTCAACTTCTCCATTAGGAACTTCATTTTTAGAACCCATCTGTGCAATTTCTTACTTGTAGTTGCAGTATGGACTCCTGCTGGTGAGCACACCACCAAGGAAAGCTTTGGCCAAATTCAGCAAGGATTTTAATTAAGGACCCACCTAAGTTGAATTCTGAGACCTGAAAATGTCATCCAACTACCTTGATTAGTAAACTTTGTAGGAGACCTACGTTGCTTTGGATTTGTTCTTTGCTGTTCCAGTGCAAATTGAATAAACAAGCATCAAAAGATGGAAGATAATGTTCCCAGGCCCCCACTGACTTGGACACATAGAGTCAGAGATGTGAGCTGTGAGCCCGGACCAGTGTCTCCACCATGCCAACTGTGTCGCAGGGCTGAATGAGGTCTTGCTGCCTTCATCTCCTGCTTCAGTTTGTTTGACATCCTCATGAGCTGGTGGGTTGGTTTGTTTGTTTGTTCTTGCTTTTTAGCACTGTGCTTCTTCTAGTGAGGTAAATAACAGGCAGGCTTACAATAAATTTCACATGCCTCCAGCGTGATTGCTGAGGCCTGTGATCAATTCTCCATCTGAAGGTGTTTATTGGCACTTATTCTTGGGTAAACCAGATGTCACTCTTCAGTGTCATCATAACCTTTCCTCCAAAAACACACCCTCATTTTCCACCCATGCTGTTTCTGGTCCATCAGAGCACCCAGCTTCACAGGAGCCAGTTCAAAAACTAATATTATTTCAGCTAAATTTTAAACCAATTTGTGTTTAAATTTGCTGTGTTCCATAATGTTCTCCTTCTTCTGTCCTGAGCATTCAAGTCTGTTAGGATCTTTTGTAAGAAGACAAATTATGAAAGAGAATGTTGGTTTAGGCAATTAAAACTCATCATTTCATAAGATCAGGGGATTCTGAGGTATCCTTTTTCCAAGGTATTTTCAGGGAGCTTATACAGTAAAGTCCGGATAATGATGATGGAAATAATGCAGTTGTCAAGAATTGCAGATATGCCTGACTCTTCTCATGTTATTAGGAGATTCCTTCTTTTTATCTCTTCTCTTTTTTTCACCCATCTTCCCCCCTGGAATATTCTTATCCAATGAATGCCCAAACATGTATTTTTAGATTGTGGGCTTTTGGTATGTGAGCATGCACTAGTGGTAGGGTTTCTGTATAATGACTTGATAAACCTGTCAGGATTTTACTAGTAATGCATAATAAATGTGGTTATTATAGAAGATATCCCTTTTCCAACAGTGGCTATTGGGTCTTTAGCAGGTTAGGAATGTTAATTCTTTTGTAATTCTCTTTCTCTTCTCCTCACCTTTTCTCTTCCTCTTCAGTGATTAAGAACTTCAGTAGATTTTGGTATCATATCTTTCAGTCTTTGGGTAACAAAAAAGCACTGATGGTAGACATGCAGTTTCTTGTAAATACTTACTTTATTTCTATTTTTGATAAAGTTATTTAAACTACACATATTGTGAATGGTTTAGAATGAAGTTCAATAACTTATTACATCTATTAATCCAGTTTGTTGTTATATTACAACACCTCCTCCAAAGTATCAGTGCAAACCTATATCTCAGCCTTAGGCCACCACTGCTTTCCAGAGGAAATGCCATGCTGTAGAAGACTTTTGGAAGCTGCCTGCGCTTTCTTCCAAATGTCCCTGTTGATGTGGTGGGAGCAATTGGGTAGAAAGCCCCAAGCTTTCCTGCCAAAGGCCTTCAATACTGCAAGAGCATTTCCTGGAAGCCTCTGCTACAGTAATCTTCTGAAGAGGATTATGCATTTTAAACAGCCAATTAGGTTGTAATTAGGAACAAAACCTCAACTGATCCCAATGATAGAAGGGAAGGAATGCAGGCAAACTGACAGCTGTTCATGAATGAGTAAAGCACCATAAATGGTCAAGAAGTTACAAGCAAAGGGAAGAGAATGGGCCTGTAAAGGGAGAGGAAGAAATGATCGGTTTAAGGCCAGTTTTGAACTGTCAGCAAAACCCTATTAATCTGTGTTCCAGACCAGAGCATTAAACTCTCCTGCATTCTCTGAAATCACAGGAAAACTGCCTGTTTGTGGGGAGATAGGTACTATTTACTACTGGGAGCTATGGAAACATTGTATGTAACACGGCTCCTAATTTTTACCTGGGTTTTGCCATTCTGTAAAGGAAGGTGCTTGAAAGCTATAGTAACTTTGAACAAACAGACCAAGCAAATAGAGCTATGCAAATTTGTGTTTTTCAGTAGTTTTTTCAGTAAATCATATTGAAATGTGCAATCCCCCTCACATCCCAAAAAAATCAAGCCCAGAAACAAGCTCACGCATAATAAGTAAACAAATAAATAAACAAATGTCTTTAATCACTGACACTTAATTTTCAGAACACTCCATACTGTTCAACTCTCAGTTAAGAAAGCTGTAAATTAAATCTGTGTTTCTGTTGAAGTCCTGGTTGACAGCAATGATACTCTGAAATCTATTCAGGATACTTTCCTTCTTCTTTCTATGAATACATATAAGCTTGATTACTCATGCAGACTACACCTTCTGTTTTGCAGCATTTCAACTTATAAGATTTTGTTACATGGCACGTGTATTGTAAAGTGCCAGGACAAAAGTCGATTGGCTGAAGTTCTTCAGTGCAAACTATCACATCAAAGCATGGGCCAACACTGAACGCAGTAAATACTCTCCTAGTGCTTGTCCATTTTTGAGTGTTTTCAAAATAGTGAAGATACAAGTAGGATCATGGATCTGTCTCATTTTCCTTTTCCATCTCTGCAGTCAGAAGAGGCTCTCATTGGGCCAAAACCATGTAGACTTTTCAGTGTTATGTTGAAAAAGGGATGCAATCACTTTGGTCTGCTGAGTCATTGCATCATAAGCAATATTGTTGATGTGCTGTATGTTTGGGCAAAATAGAACTTTTTTTTCTTTTTTTCCTTTTTTTTTTTTTTTTGGCAGCTTAGGACCTCCATTAATCTGATGTAAGTCAGGTCCCTGAACTAAACAGTCATTCTTGTTTAGCTACCAAGTGGGATCCATATCTCACGTGTTCTATTGCTATGGGTCAGAGAAGACCTAAGAGTATATGCAAAAGAAAAGCAACCAGATAACCTTTGCATGCTTGTGAAGTAGCCATGAACTCATCATCATTCTGTAGGAATGATTATATTATTTTTAATAAGATTAATTTGTCATTAATATGATTAAATCTTGCCAAGCACAAAGAATGTTCTGTTCTTCATAAAACTGGAGTAGCAGACACATGAGTTTTGGCATTTGCCATTGCTGTTTGGGTTTTCTCTTTTTCTGTGTAGAACTAAAATAATACATATTGAACATTATCTAATGGTGCAATCAGAAAAAATTTATGTTCTCTTACCAAAAAAAGTACATGAAGATTTATGCGAAAATGTGCATGCCAAAAAAAGGCAAAGTACAGTTGACAGACTTCTGCACTATGCAGCAGCTACTATTTGAGATATAGTTAAGTTACAATTTTAATCTTGAATGAAACACAACTGACTTCTGTTTCATTCCTGGCCAATAAATGAGCTCACAATGTAGACAAGTGTGGTGAACCCGAGGGATTTACGGAGCATCATAAATGCATTTTATTGTGCACTCCAATGCTGTCATCTACAGCTAGCTAACAAATAAGATAGGTTTTTAATATAATCCCCCATGTCCCTGCCAGTGCTCCTCATCTGTTACGTCATCTTGCTTTGGGCCAAGCGTTTGTTTTCCCCAGATGGCCATCGCAGAGCTGCTGACAGCTCTCCTGACTGAGAAGCTGTAGCACAGTGATCTTCCAATTCATTTAGCACTACTGACAAAGGAAAAGCTGTTGATGTCCCAATGCAAAAGCACTCTATCAGGCATTACATAGTGTCTGTGTTCCCAGCATGTTTGGAGCATGATAAGTCATAGCACATGCTTTCTGACATCTTCCTGCCTTTTGCTGCAGTGTAGGATTTCTCGGAGCTGGAAATCAGGTGGCAGAAAAGATGTAAAAAAGCCAAGTGTGATATCATCAGCAACTGGTAGCAGTCATGGAATCATAAATAATATTTTGTAGACTTGGGTGAAAAAGAAATCCTCTTAAAGATGTGCACTGCAGTTCTTGCCTTAAATTTTGCCCTCTTGCGCAGCCTGAGTAGACTTTTGAAAGTGATACCTAGATCTGTTATTAATGTCTAGGGAAATCTTTCTTCTCAGAGTGCATAAAAAAAGCTGCTGTTAGTCAATTATTATATTCCATTCTATCTAATTGTATCCATGGAGTATAGATGGATTAGGAAGCGGCTAAGTGCCCTTATTTCACTCACAGCCTCATCCCTAGTTAGTGAGATGTGTGGGAAATGAGAAATTCCCACTCCACGTGAGAGGGGCTTGGTAGACTGTGGGACATGATGTAAGATTGCTCTGTCCTCTGCGTGGGATGGCTGGGACAGCAGGAGCTGTGCCTGCCAGGATACACCCTGGGCCTCACCTTCCTGTGGGGGGCAGCTGAAGCAATCTGCTCCTTTTTATGAAAATCAAATGCAGCTGTTGGGCTCCTGGCAGCTTGTTAATGCAGCATTTGCTTAGAGAGACCCTGGATGCCTAAACTTCAGCATTTTGCTGCCAATATTTATTTTATAACATAACTTTTTTTTAAAGCAATATATAGAAGAAAATTTTCTTTAGGGTATGACAACCAACTCTAAAACATTGAAAAATTGCAGGGAGGTTTTTTCTCTAATTTTCTCAGATACATAAATATATGGGTGGTGATTGTAACTACTCTAAAATTATTCTATTCATCAACTGTTACAGGCAGATCGAGCAGGACATAACCAAGGCTGTTCAGGTTCTCCACAAAAGGTCAAAGAGTCACTCTGGCCCCAGCAGTTGAGTGGTCCTCTTCCTGGTAATCTGCCCACCACAGTCATCAGGTAGTTTAAATTGTGTCCATCAGTGCCCTTAGCAGCTCTGAGTAAAGCAATTATTTCAACCGTGTTATTTCAAGTGGGATGAATCTCAGTGCCTGAGTTCAAATTGGGTTTAAAACATAAAACAAAAATGTAAAAATCAAGTAACCCTTCCACTTCCTGATTCTTCAGCTTCCAAAAATACTCCCAGTTTCTCCAGGTCTCCAGCTAATGCTTTTACGGCTGAAATGGAAAGCTCTTTGAAAGTTACTTTGTTTCGCTCCAGAAACTGTCATAGTGGAGGTGGCATAACTTCTAGTTGTCAGGTAAAAGAACTGGTAAACTTGTAGAATAGGTCTTTCTTCCTAATGCTGCTTTTTCCTCTGCTCTTTCAACAATAGGGGTTTTGAATTGAAGAATTACAGCTTGTCATTTTGGAAGAAAATGGTTAAGATGATTGTAGAAGAAAACAAAATAAAATGTGATATAGTGAACAGAGGACACTGAATTCTTGGATAACTACAGCAAGACCATTACAGTAGGGTTCAAAAAAAAGATTAAGAAAAAATGCTATGTTAGTGATTGGTGAAATGTAACCCTTCATATCTCACTCTGTGTCTGTCTGCATCTGCTAAATATGCCACTTTTTCTGCTGTTTGGTTTTCCATCTGTCCTGTTCTTGTAATTTGTGTGTTGGGACAGTCTTGTGTATTTATCCCTTGTATTGATCTTAAATTGTCCACATAATCGTGTTTTTCTCTTCAATTATCTCTTACAGCTCAGTCAGGAGGAGAATTGTTTAATTGTATGATATGAGAGCTTCAGCACAGTTACCCAAAGAAAGTAACAGAACAGTTGAAGACAGGGAAATTGTTAAAAAATAAAAGTAAAAGTAAAATTATATATATACACATGTATATATATATATATATATAAAGGATCGAAAAATCACGTTCTGAAATGAAAGAGTACCACTGAAGAAAATTTTTTTTCTTTTTTGGTTCCAAAGTTTGTTAATGAAAATATGGCAGCAAATGGTTTGCTCAAAAAGAACTGCTTGGTGTTGAGCACACTGTATTTTTCGACTATGTTTCTCAAAAAGTATGTTTGTTCCTGAAGTGCATAAGCCAGCCAGCAACCAGTACTCACATTAAGCAATGGAGAGCTCTATATTCTAGTTGAAGGGGTGCTGCAAAAGACTGCAACACAACTTTTTCAGGAAACTGGGGAAAGACACACGTACATTTTTCCTTATTCCAATGACATTTCCAATTTTGAACAGCGGCCCATACTTGGTTATTAATTCCTCTCACATGACATACAATGTAATGTGGAATCTTTGCCAAGAAATTGTGGGGTTGAGATGTTACCTTGAAAAGTTGTTACTCATGTGAGATTGGAGATGTTCCTATTCGTAGCATACCTTATTAACGGTGGAATTGTTTTGGAAGTGTAACCCTCTGGGAGCTAAAGGTTAGATTGTTTGTAATGTAAACCCTTTTATTTTACATGATGGCTTATACAAATGCATTACATGAAATAGCTGAAATGTTATGCATAGCATTTGTTTTCCAGGATTGGCAGATATTACCTGAAATGTGCACCGTTACATGAACATCGTCTTTTGCTCGTAAGTTTTGAATTTTGAAAAGTCTGTTGTTCCTGGGTGGTCACTCTAGAGATAGCTCCAAGCATACAAAATATAAAAAGTATGCATGAAATATGCCAGTATATTAAATTAACATCCTGCAAAAGCTCCCTTTTTAAAATCCAGATGCTTATATTGCTTTTGACAGACTCTAGGCGGTAAAGTTTTAACTTTAAAGAAGGGGCTTTCTGTTTCTGTTTTCAAGTTAAAAATAATGAAAGGAAAACACACTGAAATTCCCACATTATTAAATAAAACATTTAAGTGGCATGGAGCCAATCATTGTCACGCCATGAACAAATGCCTTACGGTAATATGTTCCATAACTGTTTGCTAAAAACTACCAATTTTAACACATTTGCACATGATTAGACACAATAAAAAGTTACTTATTGAAGTCAGTGCCACAGTAGTGTTACTTAGGCCCAAGGGGATGGAAACCTGAAAGAGAGGGGCGGTGTGAAATGGGTTCCATGCTGTGAAAACACATCGTCAGGAGAGTCCCTTTGTGATGGAGTTGGCTCCCATGGCCAGGAGTTCACAGGGCTGCCCCTGTGCCGGGGAGCAGGGCTGCGTGGATGCATAGGGGGGAAGATGTGGTGGTGTGAGAGAAGGGCTGAGGAAGCAGCTAGCAAGTGTCATTTTGAAATGCCCCTCCTTACCCAGGGACTGGCCCACCGACAGGGTACATTTCAAAACAGTTGGCCTATGATTGCAAGGTTTCTTGATATGTTCCTCCTTCTCTTAAAAATCAAGGAAAGACTTTCAAAGGTCTATATTTGTAGCCACCAGCTCATTAAGATGTGTTTATTTCTCTGAACCCAATCAGCCAGAAAGGGACCAGTAAAAAATAGGTCTTTCTATTTGTAATGGAAGGAGTTCAGCTTTGTTACTTAAAATTTCCTGACTGAAGTAGGGGAACATAATTGTCATATTTTGGAATTAATTTATTCTAAATGTATTTCTGCATAAATATTCATTTAGATTTCTGATATTTTTGCTGAAGGGAATAAAATTTAGACAAGGCAATTTCTTTCTATCAGCCTCACAGACCACTTCAATTTTGTCTTTATTTTTCTTTTTCAGGGCCTTTGGATTAAGAAGCTGCTGTTATGTTTCAGTTTTTCAGAAAGTGTGGCACTTCACATCCTCCACATCCATGTGAGGAGAGTTATCAAAACTGTCCTGAATTAATTAAAAGTATGTGTAATCTCCACAAACATATGGGAGCCAGGGGAGCAGGGGGTGAGGGAGAAGAAAAAGATAAATCTGCAGGGGGAAATTCTAAGTATGAGTTAATGGTTATATTAGCAGAGATAATTTTTGCTTTGTGGCATCTGCACATTGGGATTCACGAGGGAGTTTCTAGCTTCTTGGGCTTTTACACATCTATCAGCTATTGTGAATCTGAGAAGCAGATGAAAAAAATCATATGAATCTGAGATGCACCCTTGAGGGTTTTGTACCTATAAAGTAATTTATTCATTGCAATTGGAGATAAACTTTTCCTTTCAGAGGAGAACATCCCAAATCTTCTCCTCACTCAGGGACTGAGCCGAATCCAGAAGATACCCAGGGTTATGAAGAATTTCATAGTAACATCCATATGTCCTGAACATGATGGTGCTCTCCATACCAGCTTCCCTATGCTCCCACTGCCTGTAGTTTTCTCCTTGTCCCTACTATACACATTTTTCAAAGTAGTGAAAACACTGCACCCACCAAGCTCCTGGGGAGCAGAGGGTGTGATGCCTGTGGACTGTGGCAAGAGCAAACACAGAGCAAGTGTAGTGTACGTGGCTTGTGCCATCCAGAAAAATGAGTCACACTGCTGTTTGCATGCTCCCCCTCTTCATCAAACATGCTGACAGGATTTGGAACTGCCAGTTTCCCCACTGCTCTTCTGGTGCATAGGATAAGGTGCCCCTGTAAACAAAATCTTCTCACTAAGCTCCAGGGTCTAATAGTGAAAGCACTGCTAGTGATCTCCCTTAGTGTATAGGGGGAATTGCATGTTCAGCAGCCATGCTCTTCTGGCCTGAGCTCATACAACAAAAAAACCCACTACCAATAAAAAGTAAACAGAGCATTAAGTTGAAGAAAGATTAAATAAAACAGCTCTTCACAGTGCCTCACAGTTTTCTGTGCTGGGAAAATACTGCTAGTAAGGCAGGAGATGAGCAGGAAGTCTGTGCTTCATCTCCAAAAAATGAGTTAAGGGCAAGACAGGTCTTCAGTCTTTACACAGCACTTTGCAGCCCCTGATTTCCACCACTGTTTTATTTTGGTGTAGGAAAGAGAGTTTTTGGACTTATCTGTTTTTTGGGTGGCAGAGAGGTTGAGAAATCAATGTTTGATGTCAAGCACATGAATAGCAGGTGTTTGCTTTCATGTCACAGGAGCCAGCTTTCACACACAGCACTTGGCTCCTGGTGCCTCACACAGGGCTGTAGCGATCCCTGCACCAGAGCCACACCCTGGGTTTCCATAGGGCACCTTGTTTACACCCAGCCAGGAGGGTTTATCCTGAGGGCGTGATGCTGAAGTGGAAAGGAGTGGATGCTTTCCAAAATTGGGTGTGTGCAAACTCTTTCTCAGCATTTAACCTTCCCCCTCCTCTTGCTTTTGTTTCAGTTGGCAGCAGTGAGGAGGGGAAGGAAGGGAAATAAACTCAACTCCTTCCCCTGCTTGCTCAAGCACTGGACTTATTTCATAGTGTGCCACTTAAAATGAAAATATACCTCTTTCCCCACTGCCTCCTTAACTTATTTCTTTCAAAAAGTCTTAGTGGACGATGGTGTGACCGTCATCTTACAGGAAGGGAGAGGAAGAATGGTTGCCCTAAAAGCCTGCAAATATTTCTGTTGTAATGAGCCTCTTCAGCTCCTCAGTCTGAACATGGCAAAGCATAGCAAGGCATGGATTCAGTGGTGCATTTTCTGGAAATTGTTATGAGACACATACCTGGTAAATATTTTCTTTACTGTTATTTCCCACAGGTATATACAGAACACTGAAAACAAGAAAGCTCTCCTACCACAAAACGTAGCTGTACACAATGTTAACAGCTGAGGGGCACCTTGAGGAAGTGAGTATCATGAAAAAGAGTTAATCAACAAAAGCAATCCGGTGTCTTTTGTGGTGGTGCCAGAAACTGGAGAGAACTGGGTGTATTATCCACAGCCCCATTCATCATTTTGGACAAGTGGACAAGGTATCACTTGAAGGTGAAAGATGGAGTTTTTGGACTTGAGCTGCTTGAAAGGAACAGCTGTGTTTGCGTGAAAGTGTCTTTCAAATGTCTCTTCCATGAGGGGAAACCCCATTCCCACTGAGTCAACTCTTTCCCAGGCTCAGCAGCTGGCAGTACACTGAACCTCAAGTAGGCCCTTTGCATGTCTTTGGTAAATGTTCTCCACTGTCTGGACCTTCTAAAGGTGTCCTGCTGGAAAGAGCTGCCAGGAATATCTGCACTCCATGCTTTTGGTTCCTTGACCCAGAAGTACAGGGCCAACTTGGTTTACTAGTAGAAGAAAACAACGTGTTGTACTCAGACAGACTGAAGGTCAGATTCCAAACAGTATTGACTTATGACCCTGGTAAGATTAATAAATGGTTAACTGTCCTCATAATCAAGCATTTCTCTTTTTTTTCCCTTTTCTATTTATAATTCACCATAGATAGATGCAGGCTTTTAGAAGTGTGAGCTAGAACACACCATAATTCCAACTGGGGAATGCAGCTGCAGGCACATAGCTATGGAAGGAATGGATGGACAAATGGAGGGATGGATGGACATCCTCTCCTGCTGCTGGCAGCTCTCTCAGAGCTCCCTCCCGACGTCCAGTTTCAGGGTTCTGCTGTATCTGCACTGGTTAGCTGTCAGGGTGCTACTGCACCTACCTGTGACAGCCAAGCAAGGAGGTGTCACAAGGACATGTTTGGATTGTAGAACAAAGCTGTGACAGGAATGATGACAACATTGAAATTTTTGGTACATTAAAAAAAGAAAAAAGGAAAATTATCTTAGAGATTACTAGAGTAAGGCATCCACTAGCTTTGATCCACTCTGGTGAGCCACCATCACCATAAGCAGAAATGCAGATTATAATGCAATTAATGGCTTCCCAGTTATAAAATTTGACATGGACATTGATGCCATAACTTCCACTACCAGTTTCCATCAATATTAACTTTTATGTTAGCATTAAAACTGTAGGAAAGACTTGCTTGTCAGAGGTGGCTCTCAGCCATTCCTGTTGCTCATGAATTTTGAAGGAAGGAAGCAAAGTACAAAATGTGATTATGATGGAGCAACTATTGTAAACTATAAACTGCATTGCAAATGAACAAATGAAGCAAGAGATTTTAAGTAATTTTCCTATCTTGGCACACTTGTCGCATTTTGGTATTTATATATAGGGGATAAGGAGTCCTCTCAAGACAAATCAGGAAGTTCATCTATGTTCATCACGACATCCAAGAGCCAGATTATTCTTAGTTTTCCATGGATTAGAAGGGGAGAAGCATCCTTCTTCTGTTGTCCTTGGATCGTCTGCAAGGAGTAGGTACTCTTAGTGAGCATGCAAAGGTTTGATATTTTATTTCACAGGCAAGTTTTTCCCAGATGATGTTTAAATTTTATATATATATGGTTTTTTTAAGGAAAGCCCAAATAGTTGTTATATTACTGAGTAATATAAGTTGTTATACTACCAATAGTAGTTGTTATATTACTGAGTAACCATTACTGAGTTTGAAGTAGACAAGAAATAGTGAGTGCCGGTCATTTGCTTGTAGACATCTTCAAAAACCCCTACAGACAAAAAAGATGAAGACTCAAATTATTTTCCTTGGTCTCAATCAACTCGGAATCAAAGATGAATCATGAGCTAAGGAAAACCTTATGGCAATGATTGTTAATTAATAAGTTGATGTGAGACAGCCTTTATTCAGGATTTGCATGTGTGACTGTCATTTAGTTGCTGCATGAAAAGTCCAGAGAAACATGCAATCTCAAATTAGTAGGAGCAGCTGGAGTCAGAGGAAGGTTTCTTTTTAAGTAGCAGTACATACTTGAGATGGATAGAGATTTTATCTCTGTGTGTGTGATAGGTAGGCCAGCTAACAGGCCTGTGAGGCCTCATCTGCTGCCTTGAATAATTTTTGCATCTCGAAAAGATCATTTGTGTTGTGGTGGAAGAGTGGCTGCCCTGTACCATTTTCACTGCAGCCTGCAAGCACAACTGCCTTTAAATAGCAGTCTTGTGCCTTTGGTTCTCAAGTATCTCTGATTCGGTAGGCTTGGTGCCTCTCTCTGCATTCAAACACTTCTGAGCTCAAACTGAAGTAGTCAATAGTATTTTCAAACTTACTGTCACTTTATTGAAATCTTCATCATCTCTTTTGCTGTCCTCCTGCAAAAACTTCAGATGGTAAGTTATGCCTTTATATTAATAGGCTATAGACTATATATTAATCTCTCAGTGAATTGCTATTTCTATAATATTCCACAATTATTACTCCTTAGTTCATTTTCTTAATCTTAAGGTAGGGCTCAGTGCTCAATAAAGCCAAATTTATTTGAAACATTTAAAGAAGTTCACCTTGATACTCTCCATCTTTCTCTGACAGCTCATTATAATGAGACCATAGATTATAGTAGTTGCACTTGAAGCCTACATATTTCTTCTTCAGTTTTTCCCGAATGACTGAAGAAACACCAGCTGGTATTAGGTAACTAATCTTGACTCCCATTTTCTTATTCATGCTGGGGAGCTGCTCAGTGTGGAAATAATTCCTGTTTTTATTGGGATTGTTTGTGAAGTTATAAATCTACAAAGCAGCATGCATCGGGAAACAAAGCTGCACTTTGTCTGATCGATGTGCTCTGGCGTTTCCTCTTTGACACTGCTTGGCTGTACCCTGGGACCTCTGAGGGACATTTCATTCCAGATGTGCCCCCTGACCAGCCTCCATCTCCCTGCTTGGACAAGGCTCAGATGACTATCCCTCCCTTGTCTCCATGGGAAGGAAACACAAGTGAATAGGCGGAGAGGAAAAGAGCCACTCCATGTTCCAGCTGATCCCTCAGTCCAAGTAATTGGAGCAATGCCATCATGAAAGGCTTGTCTGCAGCCCAGGGATAGCCAAAGTGCTCAAGTGCCTCTTTACTCAAATCTGTGGGTATTTTCTAGGCTATGATAATCATGCCTTAAGTTTTAGCTTTCGTATTTTTCAGATTCTGTACTGACTTATTGTGTAACTCTGAACCTCATCCAAAGTGTTGGTAAGTTATCTTCACAGTTTAGTTGGACAAAACAATCCTTTTCCACCCCTAGAACCAAGGACATGATTGCAGCTTTGGGCCCAAAAATGTAAACAACAGCGAATTGAAGAGAGCAAACTGGGGCAATGGGACTTCATAACCTGAAGCTGTTATTGAACAATTGACTCCCATATGTAAATGGACCAAAACTTAAAAAAGAGTGAAAACTTGTGACCAGTCGTCCATCTTGGGTCCACACTGCTTGTGTAAAACCATATTACAACCTGGTCTTTTTAAAGGCCAGTTCCTGGTGGCTCTTTCTAAGCAATATTGAGCTCTGATGAATTATAGTAGGATGTGAGTGCTCAAAACTTGTGATCAAGTTATTTTACACTGAATACTCATCAGAAGAGGCACATTAAACAGTGGTGGTTTTGGAAAGCTTGGCTCTGTTTCAGGCAGACCTGTCCTGCGGTAACCAGATACTACCAATCACGTTCTACTTTTTTGGAGGACAAATACACTTAACCTTAGTGGTTGCTTCAGAAGTTTAAAAAGCTTATTTTTCTCTTGTGTTTTCTGCAATAATATCTGCCTCCTCCCTCCTCTGTGTACACAAAGCCTGTGATTACTTTGAAAGAGATTGTTGAAAGGAAGGAACTCAAGCAGGAAAATACTTACAATATATTAAGCTTGATTTCCAAATGTAGGAAAACCCCACAAAGCAGCTCTGAGGACAAGAATACCTCTGCCACCAGCTTGCTTGCCTGTGAGGATTGTTCCTGCCTCTTCCTTAGCTGACAATGTCTGGTGTTTGGTAGATCACAAGCCAAGACCAAGAACTCCTTTACTGTGAAAACCTCCCACCTTCACATCCTGGTTTATTTTCTTTTAAACAGGATGAAGTGGATAAAAAAGTGAAAAATGTACTCTCCCATTAAGTTTGTCTTAACAAACAGTTTTAAAAAATCATTTATCTGGAAATACCTCTGATGTAAACCAATTAGTTTGACTCTTTCTGACTTTCTTTGGTCTTGATTCTCCATTTTTCAAATGATAAATGTTTATACCACATTCATAGCCTTTTTGAAGAAAAAAAAAGAGCACCATAGAAAACTTATATTTTTCCTGCAACTAGAACATTCAAATTTCTCAATCACCTGTTCTGATCTGATATTGATTTCCGTTAGTATTTCTTCTTCCTCCTTAGGGAAATAAATCTGTTTCTGGTATCTATCAGCCATTTTTCCCTTTGATAAAAAGAATTCATATAATTCTTAAGTAATGCTAAATCTTCTGTCAACAAATTAGTCTTGTCATCAGCCATAAGGGGCCTCATGATCTTCTTGGTGACCTCTTGCTTCTATAAAAACTTGAGAAAAAAAATCCATGTATAATAACTCCTGGCTATTCCTGTAATGTTTCTACTTTTATTTAGAATTTTTAAAGATATTTTGGACCAAACTGGCTATTTTTTTTCCTCACAACAAAACTGGAAACTTTAAAAAATATCCTGTTTGTGAGTATGATGGCAGGGGCTTAAGACAGTAAATGAATATATGTGTAAGGTTAATTCAATATGTGCAGGTTAATTCAGTAAAATCAATAATTTAGTGGCTAGAGCACTCCTTGGAGATAAATGGGTTGTATGAGATATGGGATCAGGTTTTCCTTGTCCCATTCTAGATAAGTGCCCAAATCACTACATTATATGATCAGTCTATCTTTTTCTAGTCAAAGAATTATTTATCCACTGTTCTTCACCAGCAGAGAGAAATTTGGGTTAATACCTTCCCAAATGTCATACGCATGCCCTAGCTCTTGGGTTATTAGCTGTTTCTTCTACATGCTTTGATCAAAAATTTAATAAAGAATTCTCTTTACATGATTAAAAAAAGGTTTCAACACTTTCAAATGCAAAATGTTTACACTGAAAGACGTACCTTTTTTCCAATCTTCCCCATCCCATGACATCACTGTTTTGCTGTGTTAGTAGTTTAGTAGGCTCGGGATTTCTGTTTTATTTTTTAAGATCTTGCAAGTTGCTTTACTTGGCTGGAAGCATAAAAATGAAGTACAGACTCTGTGACTAAAGCCATTGTCCATCACAATGCTATGATGTACTAAAGGGTGGTTTCCCTTCTTAGCTTTAATTGTGTTTTTTGGAGTTTTTTTTCCCTCTGATTTCATATAAACTCAACTGGTACTCCACAAATTGTTCAAACTTGGAATTTATAATCATATTTAAAACATGATTTTTTGCAGGTGATATCTTTCTATCTATTTAATTTTTTTACATTATTTGTCATTTTTCACCAACACATTTTCCATGAAAAAGTACTGTTTGTTTCTATTTAACATTTAACTGGAACTGTCATACCTAATGCCTTAGTAATCTCTAGATGTATTGTGTCAGTCTGAAGTTGCTTAAACTCAGCCCTTATGCTGTTGTCAGGCTTTCCAGATTTTCAGTGGTGTGGGTTTGCAGATTTACCTCTTCATCTCCAATATGTGTCCAGCTGATTCTTAAAAACTCTGTCAAAAAATTGCTATCATTTCACAAATTTTAAAGGAAAACACAGCTCTATACCATGTGCTCGGAGCTATTGCTTGATTTATTTCTTCCACTTAATATACCCCAGATTATATCCAGCACTTGAATACTCCCATTTCTACTTAGTTTTCTGTCTCCTTTCAAAACTATATTAGTTTATTGTTGCCTCCTGTGCAGTTCCATCTACCATCTTATTTCTTTTAACTCAGGTTTTGAACTCTAGTAATTGTAACCAGCTGGTAAGGTCTCCTGGGGTTTGGCCTCTGTAAATTTTACTTCCATTTAGCACCTGGACACATTCTCCACCTTGCCTGCTCTCTGAACAGCACAGATTTGAAGGGAGTAAGACAGAAAGTAACTACTGCACTGTCTCTTAAACTGGAAGTTTCCACGATCAAAATTAAGTGCAAAACAATTGTCTTTTGGGGTCTATGTACAATGTCAGACACAGGCAGGAACAAAACTTTCTTGCTTTCTGAAATCACCATGTCAGAAGGTTTAGTTTCTCTGAGTCTTGTCCCAAACAAGCAATTGGATTCTGTTGGTGCTAGAGTGATTGTCTCTTTAAGAGTGTGCTCTCTGGTAGGATTTCCTGTGGTAAAAATAAAAGTATTTTCCATGCTGTGGCACTTTCTAAAATTGATCATTTACTTTAATTTACAAATTTCTGCTGTTCCTGCATCTTTTGCTTAGTTGAGAACCACTCAAGGGCACAACAGTATTGCTGGCATCATATTGAATATACAGTCATATGCCTATCTGGATGTTATATCTCTTGTGCTTTTTTTTAGCAATACGTACAAGGGTCAACCACATTTTTCCCCATAAATAAACTAATTACAGAAATTAGGAGTTAAAGAGCTGTGAATTTTGTTTTTAAAAGTACTGCCCATGTTGATTTAAAGCATATGCAATCATATATCCATCATGTAACTGGCTAGTGTGGAAGCACAATTTCAGGGGGCTGCTGCCTAAAAAAGAAATCATTGAACTGAGAATCTGAGAACTTAGAATATAATGCTTCTGATATAATTCAAAGTGTACATTAGTTATAGCTAATAAATGTAAAACATTAATATTATCAAATTTACTTTGTCTGTATGATAAAACTTAAATATTAAACACTTGTCTTTTCCTGCTGTGATAACTGGCTGTGATGACATAAAAATGAAGCATGAGATGGTCATGCCAGGAATTTAGACCAGGAATTTAAATTATCTGAAGAAAATTTTCTCATATTTTTCTTTTTTATTCCCCCAGTAGAATATGCCCCACGATATCTGGCAGCTCAGACAGGAGTAGTAAGCACAACCAAGTACAGGAAATCTGATATGGACTGGCCTCTACATAGCAGAAAAGACTAAAAACAGAGCTTGGTCATGGATGAAGAAAGCTGCCTAAGCCTACAACAGGAGTGCAGCTGGACAGCCAGGAGTACTCAGGTAGGCTCTCCCCTTCCACTTCCCTTCAAGGTTCCTGAGCACACAAGCAAACCAAAATGGGCAGTTTTGCCAGCGGGAGGAGAGGCATTTCCAGACTCACAGTGGGTTTGATGTGGGAGAAGCTTTCCCCAGTGCAGCAGCTCTCACCAAGCAGCTGAGGATTGCTCACAGAGCAGCCACTGCTAGAGGCACAAGAGGGCTATGGGCTTGTTTCCAAAAGGATTGGGTGGCCAGTACTGAAAAGGCAGCACCTGCTCAGGTGGAACTCACCTGGATACAATGCTAGAAGAACACACTCTGAGGGTACATATGATTCAGGGGATGCATCAGGAAGGTTATCTAAGCATAGATGTAGTGCAATCTGAGCCATCAGAAGACAATTTGCTGAATAAAACCCTCTAAGGTGAGCACTCTCTCAACACAGAACAGCATCTATATTTTATTGCTCTAGTCTAGAGGGTAACTACATTTTGTAAGGCTAATGTATCAATAATCCAACTGGAGGGCCAATAACAGTGTTTATATCTCTCAAGTACATGGACTGCAAACACAGAATGCCATCTTCAGCTCCACCAAGCCACACGGGCTCTCCAGTCAAATCATTACAGACAAGGAGTGCAGTGATCACAAGCACTTTTCAGATTCCTGTTGGAGAGGGGCATTTTTTTCCTTTCTTTTCAAGCTGATTAGTCTTAGACCTGTAGCTTGGGTATGGACCTGAGGAACTCAGGTTAACAATTTCTGTCTCATCTGCAACAAAGGCGAGCTTTGTGAACATCCTTTCAGAAAAAACAATATTTTGAAACCATATGAATGTTTGCACAGAGCAAAAGGAAAGGGTGCAAACATTGCAAAAGGAGTTTATACCTCCTGTGCTGTTGCTTTTTGGAAGGCTGTGCTTGGATTTTGCTGTATTTGCCCTGCTCTTATTATGCTTTAATATTTCAGTGTGGGGAAAATAACATGGGAAGAATGCTGCACTCCAGTGCTCTTTCCTCAACACACACATACACACATACATACACAAAATAAATGAAACCTTACTTCTTATTAAGGGGAAAATATTATTGGCAACTTACATTGGGAGATTATTGGGGGAAAATAGCTCTCTTTAAGAAAAGTAAGTAAAGTAGGTGAGGGCAGTGACTTTAAATTGGACATTAAACTAATCCAGGGCTGTACTTTAATAAAGGCTAGTGCTGGGAATTCTTATGGATTTTCTAGCTCATTGCTGGGATGACAGAGAAATACAATAAATGTTCTATTACTTACACAAGCTGCTGGTTTTCAGAAAATTAGTCACCAGTGACCTTTTACCCTTTGTCTTGCTCTCTTTCTCAGTAAAAGTACCTGATCAGAATCAAATGCAGCCCTGCCGTATGATGGCATCCCTGCAGGCTGCACAGGGCATCCCTGTGAGTAGGACTCTTAACACAGTGTAAGAGCAGCTTATTTTTCTCACTGTGTAACTGCAATATTGGGGGGCAGCAGGGGAGAGGGAAGGGACAGAGGAAGAAAATAATCTTCAACAATCAGTTGTTCTTTTTTTCTACTTTTTAAGTGTAGAAGAAAAGGAGGCATACATTTCTTAGTAATGAATGAAGCCCAAACCGTAGAACAGAACCAATCAAACTGCTCAGAACTAAAATTTGAGAACCACAACATGACTTGGTGGTATCCCCAGCCCCGTAAGTCATAAACCTTTGGTTTTACTTGATGTTATTTTTATTTTCCATGAGCATCAAAACACGATGTTTGTATTCTCTGCAATGAGGCACAGACTTTTAGAGAGGGGGAGGGGACTATATTACTTGGTGTATACTAGCCCTTTGGTAGAATTATATTGATTAGTTTTCCAGTTAGCAGTGAGACCTCCTTCTGACCCTATTTTCAGGGTCAGTAGATCATAATGCAGAAGCACTAAGAGACTGGCATCCCTCCCCACATTGCTTTTTGAAGAGTGTACAGACAATAAAATCACCATTATATATATATATATATATATATATATATAATATATATATATATAATGTGTGTGTTTATATATATATAAAATCTCTACAAGTACAAAAAGAGTGGGGTTGGGCTCTGATCTGAAAATGAAGGTATAACTTATATATGATTCATAATAACATTTTTTTGTGAAAATGCATCCAGCTTCTACTGTACAATTTTAAAAGCGATTTTTGTCATAAGCTGTTGGGTTTTTTTAAATAGAAGAGGGCTACCTCATGATTGAGCACAATAAGGACAGATGTCAAAGAGGAATACACACCTATATTTGAAATGCAACTATCATTCTGGGATCTTTAGTCTGAGAGCTGTCAGATACAAACTCTCAAGACAAAGAGCAGGCAGTTACAGGCAGTCTGAGGATGTCCTATGAGCAATCTGTTGACTTCTATCTTGTATTGTATGTCAACCATACATACCTCCAATCAAAGAAGAAATCATTTGTCAAAACTTGCTGCACTTTTCATATCCAAAATTTTCCATGGCAGGTGTATAACAGACAAAGAACAAGGACAACATGAAATACCTAAAGAATGCTTTTAGTTGCTATTTTTAATTGCTATTTGAAGCTTACATTTTAAATCCTTGGTCCTGTAAAAGGATAAGGACTGGAGTCAAGGACTCAAATATCCTCGCCCTAACCACCAGGACCTTGCAGAATGCTTTTGAACTCCAGTTCTCCCCGAGTGCTCTGTAACTGTAGGAGACCATGCTACTGCCCCGGTGAGAGCCAGTCTGCTCTTATCATATTAAGAAAAAGAAGCTTGACTTCTAACAGCTGCTGCCTCTGGTTTTCTCTGCTTCCTAAACTGAACTACAGACTGCAAGGAGCTAATTAATATATTCCATGTTAACCATGAAATCGCCATCTGGAGGAATAAAAGACTGGAAATAACTCTGGGGGAAAAGAAAGTGAGGTAAGGTGTTAGAGGCCTGAGTCCTTGTCCAGCAGGGAGTACATTTGCCCCTCGGAGATATATGGACAACACTTCACCTGCAGCTTTGCTCCTGAAATTTCCTGCTTTTGGTTATCCATGTTCTGGTCCCAGGGTATCTGATGAAATCAGCTTCCTAATTGTTGTCCCTTGCCTTTACCCCAGGTCAAAAGGTCTTGCAGAGAGCATTCCAACATAGCAGCATGCCTGCTGCCTCATATCATCCTGGGTTTTGAAAGTCTGGAAATAGTATGTAGAAAAAAATTTAGTGAATACATGTTGTTCCTACATGGGATTTTTAGTTGCATGCAGATTTTAGTGTGGTCCAGCAGAGATGGCAAAGAGAGTATCCCCCTCTTGCAGTAGTACAACATACACCATCTCTTTACTTCCTTATCTTTTATTTTGACAGGCCTAAGGTCTGATTCTCATGTGTGATATGGAACTCTCAGATTTGAAATTGAGACACAATGCCTTATTTATTTTTCACAGCAATATGGCACAGGATTTCAGCATCCTGGTTTATGAACATAAGACGTTCATAAATCCACCCTTAAGTGACAAAGATTATCTTCTCCACTTGTTTCCCTGCTGAAACAAAGGCAATTTATTCTTCCTACTAGTATCTTAACACACCTGGTTTTTTTTTCTGGAAGATTTGCTAGGATTCTTAAAATTTCCTATTAATGGCTAAACAATTGCCATTGTGGCCTTCTTGCACCTGCATGCCAATCAGATCAAATAACTTGCAGTGCGGGTCATATTCGTAACAGAAGTGAGCTGACTCCAAAGGACTTGGGTGCTGGAGTGAGCAGCTGGTCCTTTTCCAAATATTCTGGAGCACAGGTATTGCTGAGTAGGCTGTCATTACATCCAGCACATGCCACATCAGTGTTGAAAACAGACAAACAGCTGCTCAGTGGATGAGAGTGACCATATTCCATGCACACACTCTGTTTCCATCCTTCACCAGCTGCTGTTGGAGAGACCCTTCCATTTCATGATGGTTGAGAGACCTAAGCATGTCACATGGTGTGTTCTATGGCCATATCCACATGCAAAAGGGTTGTGATTTTCTGATGTGTTCCTCTGATGCATTTGTCTCTGCAAGGATCATGCAAATATGCTCTTTCAGTACTTAAAGGGCTCTTATAAAATAGACAGACAATGAATTTTTACAAGGGAAATTTGTGGTAGGACAAGGGGGAAGCAGTTTAACCTAAAATATAAGAGATTTAAATTAGATGTTAGGACCCAGTGAGGGTAGTGAGACACTGGAACATGTTGCACAGACAAGCTGTAAATACCCCATCCCTGGAAGTGTTCAAGGCCAGGCTGGATGGGCTTTGAACAACCTGACAACAAGCTGGTATGTGTCCCTGCCTATGGCAGGGGGGTTGGAGACAGCTGATCTTTAAATTCCCTTTCTACCCAAGCCATTCTGTGGTTCTGTGAAGTGTTAATGAAAATGTTAATGAGCTTACCCTTTGTGTCTCCATGTCTGTTTTAGCAATAAGAATTTATTCTGAGCCTATCCTTGGCATGTTGGCTGAATTAGCTCACAAAATTTTCATTTAGCATCTCACTCTCTGAGAGTTTTTTTCTTTCTTTTCCTGTCACGAAATTGTGAACTTACTGTCCATTCAAGTGCTGTGGAGAAGTGACCTCTCTGGAGGAAGGTGAGTGGCCCTGACACTTTCTGTCCCAGAGCTATTTTGGCTGAGCTATCCCCACAGCTGGCACAGATAGGTAGATGCTTCTGCATCAGAGCATGTGAAATTAGAAATTCATGTGAAACTCACCTAATTTCCTTGTCTTTTTAGAAAAGGCAACCCATCAGATTAAAAGGCCACTAAATAAGCAAAGAAAGTGGTGTTTCTTACCCTTTTCCAGGCAAATTACCTCACTTCATTTAATTGTCCTTTGCTACAAGCCTTCCTGGAGATTTGGCTAATTTTGCTAATAACTTATCTTAAAACTTAACATTGCTGCATTTTTCCAGTTTCAGCAAAAAGTATTCTTAATTAAGGGCCATGTTTCTAAATCTGTAAAGAAGGAATGTTTTCAACAGTGAATTATGAAAAAGGGCAAAATATTATTTTTTCCTTTAAGGGAAAATGCATTTTTTTTCCTTTGTTAATCATAACCCTGAAAAAATTGACTGAGAGGATAATATCCAATCTCCCTTTCTTCCCTTGCCATACCTCTTTTCCACACATCCACAGGGAAGTTATGAAAAATTTGATTAATTGAAATAAGACTAGGAAGAATGTGCACATCAGTAACAAGAGGTGGGTGTGGGCAATTTGAAGTGGCCCCTTAGTACTATTTTTAAACAGCCCATCATCTATATAATGCACCATCCCTCATCGTCTCTTACCTAGATGACTGCATATCAGGACCCTGACAGCATCTTGTCATGTGTGTAAAACAAACATTTTGCCTCGATAGTATATTCATCCTAGTATCTCTGCTGTTCACAGAGGATAATCCAGAGCAGAAGTCCAATACTGGAAGTTCCATGAGTCTGTTTGGAGAGGTCCTTCCTATTCCAGCATTTGTCCCAAAGATCTGTGCTCTCTGGGCATAAGTTGACCTTTCTGGTGAATCTTCATTCTGTGGACATTTAGTATGAAGAGTGTTCTTAATTTCTATTATTTACACAACAGCATTTTATTGCTTTAATTAAATTATTGGAATTTAATTGTTGCTACGTGAAAGGATGAGTATAGTTGCTCCTATGTGAGGACAAGCTTCTTGTCATAAATTTCCAGTAACAGCAACTCTCTTCACCTTTCTCTCTTCTCTAACTCTGTAGATAGTAGAGTGGCAGTTATGGTTATTTAGGACCTAGGCTTGAAAACCCTTAATCATGTGGATATTCATTGCTCCCATGGTCTACTTACTTCATTGATTGTGCTAGTTTATTTTTTGTAGGATCAAGTGAGCAATTATAAAACAAGTAAAAACCACAGAAAAATGACAAGAGTCGATTTAGAGAACAGAGAAGCACTTACATCCCACACCTCATGGCACTTACCCCAAGTAAGAGACACTCAATCACAATCATTAAAAAGGGCTAGTCCTTCTGCAGCCTGAAATGGGTTTTTCTTACTTCAGAAGCATTTCCTGCCGTGCCTCACACAGACCTGTTTGCTCACCATTTTGCAGGTGTGTGTTGAGGGGACAGATCCTGTTGGCAGTGGCACAGCTGGGGACTGCACAGCCATGCAGGAGATTTGCTAAATTAGTTGGGTTTACCAAGCATGTGCTTGGGCTGCTGTTGCTGAACTCCTCCCAGCGACTGCTATTTTAACTTTTTGTCCGGGAGTCATGCCCTCCACTCCAGGCACTTGTGTGCTCCTCTGTATCAGCAAGGTGTTTTTCTGTTTTGGTTCCACTTGACCCCTTTGGAAAGGGAGGAAAGCCCAGACATCTCTATAGGATAGAGCCAGTAGCAGCTGCCGTGGGGGGAGGCAACATTCTACTAAACCCCATCCGAGCCTGAGGCAGAGGAAGGGCTTCCCCCCATCAGAGCGGAGGGAAAGAGAGCACGGGGCACCACACACCATCCTCAGCCCTTTCTCAGCACTACCCTTGTGCAGGTGGGGATGGCAGAGAGAGACCTCTCCTGGGCATCCAGACAGCTCCAGACAGGGATGCAATGGCTCCAGCCCCTGTTCTGCAGGAAGAAGGGGCCTGGCTGGTGGCCCAGCGTGCAGGGCTGCCAGCTCAATGTCCAGCTTTGTGCGAGATGAATTAAACAAGGTAGCACATTGGCGTGTAAACCAAGCAGAATTAGGAATGGGTCCCAGCCAGAAAAGTATGGTTTTGAACCTAAATCACAAACCAAACTTTCCCAAAGGGAATGTTTAGATTCGGGGCCATCTCTTAAAATAAATAATGAATAAATAAGGTCCTGTATAGATTTCTAACTATGTCACTTTATTAACACTATAGATTTTTCAAACACAGAGGGGCTGTAAGAATTGCATATACATTTCATTAGTAGGGAATTTATGACTACAAGATTGCACTTAAGGTTTGCACTGACGCTTTATGCACCCTTTTGACCCAGTCCCTTTGCTATATTCTGCCCAGTATTATTTTTCATAAGTCAGGAAACGTTTTCCATATGTTTTGTAGCATTATCCAAAGGGAGTTTGCAGCTGTACTGTTCCTACTTTATCATGTTCGTACTGACTGAAGTGCAGACCCCTCCTAGTGACAGTACCCATCTGAAAGATCATAACAACGCATTTTTGGCACATTATTGTTCTACTTTTGTGTCAAGCCTCCCCCACGGAACAAAATTGTTTCACAGTTTTTATTAAAATTTACTATAAATGAACAGCTGAAAAAATAAACAGAAAAGTCTGTGTGTATCTTATTTACTGTCATCACAAAAAGAATATCTCTGCTGGAACATTATAACATAACCTAACAGCCAAAACTAACTCACAGAAATAAGCAGAGACATTAGAAAGGTTGAAGGTCAGGAGAGTTCATTATTTTCAGTAAGCTTAAAAGGCAACAAAGGGGCTGGGGGAGAAGAAAAAAAAAGAGCAGAAGGAAAGTTATGAAGGTACATGGGAGCAGCAGAGGTGCAGGAGGGGAAAACTAAACCAGGAACCTATGTGGCACAAGGCAAAAAAAGGGATGAATGTACCAATATTTTAGCTAGCACATCTTTCTACAACAAAGAAACGTCTCTATGTTTAGCTTTCTTTTGGAAAAATAAATACATTGACCTGAAAAGCCCTAAATAAAATCCCATCTGTGAGTTATTTGAACCAATTGTGGCACTCCACTGCTAGTTTGCAATATCTGAGGTCTGATCTCACAAGTTATTCTGTAGGCATGTGAGCTTTCTCCTGCAAGATGACTTCCAGAAACTTCGTTTGGACTTAAAATGTAGTTATTTGAGGAAAATTTTTACTGATGTGCCATGGTCCAAGTCAAGATGTGGTATAAGAAGCTGCACTTTGGCTGATGGCTTCTGTGCCTCCCTGTGCTCGTACATGCTTTCACAAGATCTGAATTTGATCTCCTCGATATGCTTCAGTGGAAAGGAGTTTCTAATCGTAACTGGAAGCAGATATATCCAAAGAAACAGTTTTAGTAAATCCCACTGAACTCTATCATGGCAGAGAGACAGTATAAATGCTCCCCATGAGTCCACTAATGAAATGCCTGGCAAAGCCAAAAAGGGCAAAGAAAAAAATAGAAATCACAGCTGCAATATCAGCTTGAATAATAGAGCTAGGAACCAGAGAGTAATAAAAGATGAGCAAGAGGTCAGAAATAACACAATATGAAGGCAAAAGGAAGGAGATGAATGCTTTCCAAAAAGTGAGGCAAAGAAGAATAAAAAGTGTTCTGGGTCATATGAAAGGCTCACATAAAATGCTTTAAAAGAGGAAAACTCAAAAGTACTGTGAAGGCAAAAGTTAATTAATTTATATCATGAACTGTAATATGTAACACTTCACAGCTTCATGCTGGGATTATTCCCAGCATGTGCAAAGGAGAAAGCACTATGTTTCCCACTCCTAGGCTGAATGGGAAGGAGCCAAGGGGTACCCAGCAGAGGGCCCTTGGAAGGACAAATGGTGTATTTCAGGAGGTAGCTTGAGTTATCTGGATCTTAGTCCTTCCAGTAATTTGTGCTTCTAAGCATTAAATCAGGCATCAGCTGCAGAGGTTCAGTATTTGCATAAAGATTTGTAGTATATTCCTGTAAAAGTATGTTCCAGACAAAGTAAAATGAAAGCTTTTATTTAACAATTTGCAGCTACAGTGGTAATTACTTACTCAAAGTAAAAATAGCATCAATTTTCTTCTTCAAAAATAAAAAACAGTATTTCTGGTGAAAGGAATAAAGTTGTTAAAAAAACGTTAGCTACTGAATTTTGTTTCATTTTATGTGATGAGCTCATGAATTCTTCACATTCAATCTACAATTATAGTTCAATTTTTGGTGTTTAGAAGGAAGAAAAGCACCGAACTTAATGTTTAAAGTGTTAATTTAACCTTACAATGAGAAATTAGAGGAAAATTATTACTGAAGCATTCACTTTTTCAATGGGAATACACCAGTGATGGCCATTGCATAGAAGAAAGAAAGGAAGCACTTTTAAAGACAGAAAACTTCCAGGCTTGAGGCTTAAAATTAAAAGAAACACAAAATATTTTAAAATATGAATATTGAAATATATCTAATATTTCTAATGTTATCCAAATGTGATTGCTATTCAAACACATTGTTTTGGCTTAACAAAACTTACAGATTTCAACCCAAATTTAAAATTTCACCCACAGATAGCTGCAGCATAAGCAGAATATATAGGCACATCTCAGCTGGAAAATCTTCCACGTGTCCACAGTTCCTGAATCAAAATATTCAAAGTACAGCCAGGGTGCTGCCTAAACATGTAACAGGCATTTACAAACAAGCACACACCATGGCCATGCCAGGGAAGACAGTGCTGGTGCCTACCCTGTCCTGCTTCACGTGCAGCCCAGGACTCAGGTCTGCTGCTCTTGGCTGCTCTGAGGGCCCTCGAAACATTGGGCATCTTCTGCTGACACTTTGGTTTGCCTTTCCCTGTTCAAACACAAGTGTTTTCACACTTTCTCTTTGGACAGGATTGGCTGTACAGCCCTGCTGGCAGGCTGCCTGTTACCTGGCTGTACCTCTGTGCAAATTAAAAACCTGTCATGACATATTGGCTGATGATATTATCTCCTCAGCCTTGGGGAAACCGCTGCAGAAGGAAAGTAGCTTAAACCAGAAATGTCTTATTGAGATAGCAATTTTTGGAAACAGTGGGGCAGGAGTACTCCTGGTGTAGGTAAATATCATTCCAACACAGAGATATAGAAAAAAAACTATGAAGTGATTATTTCAGGTCACAGTAGCTGACAGGACTTTCACACTGTACTACCCATTCTTTTCCACAGGAAATGTAATATTCTTTTTCCCCTTGTTGCCTGTGTATTTTCTTTTAATCTTAGACAGCAACAAATATTCATTTAGGGAATCATTTTGAGGAAGACAAGATTTGCCCTTTAGGTATTTTTGTGTAGTCTTTGTTATTTAATTGGTGCAAATTGCAATGTCTTTCCACTTGATGTCTAAGGTAAATGTTTGATACATAGACTATAAAGTGTGTGAAGCTTTATCTTTCCTATCTAGCATGCTTTGCACCTGAACATTTGTGATTGGTCTTTTTTCCTTTTTTTTTTTTTTTTTGTAATAGTGAGAACTGATCTAGAAAAGCTTGTTTTCCTTTTATGTGACTTAACTGCAAAATTCATAGGTGTAAATCCAAGCACATGCTGGTGTGTGTTCTGCCTTACATTATCACAGTTATCCTCTGCTTTCCTCTCTCAGCATAAATGTTTACACATATAAAAAATGTTAACATACCTATAAAATACCAATACATTGTATGCATTTTTAAATACTATCAAATTTAAAATCTCAATAAACTGCTTTAAAATCAAATCATCATGCCTTTCAGGAAGCTTTGCCAAACCAGATCCTGGGGTTTTTTCCTTCCCTCCTAATAATAACCACACGGCTTTCAGTGGTCCTCCCTGGCTCCCAGGCGTGCTCGGCACAGCAGGCAGGGTCCCACTGTGACTGCGGTACAGGAATTGTGATAACCTGGAAGGTATCAGCTGATTTGCCAGAATAGGTTCTTACGGGTCCCTACCTGTTTTTAAAGAGCCAAGCAGACAGCCCTTGAAAAGTATTATCATCAGAAATCTCGTTGGATATGAAGTGTGCCATGGAAATGCAATAAAAATGGAAAGGCAACATTGCCCAGGAAATCTCGAGCCAAAAAGGGAAGGGAAAAAGTTGTTTACTTAGTGGTTATGAGTCAATGCATGGTGTATGAATAAAAATGTAAGAGACCTTTATTAGATAAGAGAAATCTGACATGGTTTTAAAGCTTAGACTCTAAATAATAATCTGAAAGCAAATAGAATTTCTGATCCAAGAAAAGTATTTTTCATTGCTTTGAGGTGAATAATTTTAAAATTAAGGACTGAAAATCTATCCTGTTCTTAGATAAATAAATATCTGATCCATGCCAATTATCAAAAAACTATTTGGATATTTTATTGCGTTTGCATAACTAGTGAGTACTATGAATGCTGTGAAAACTGTGATTTTTTTTTCAGTAGATACAGAATGGTTTTACAGGTATTAAAGAGCAGTTTGTGTTTAGTATAAAGGTATTTAAAAGCAATCAGAACAATAAGGAAAGGTATATTCAAGGGAATATACCTATAATAGAATCACATCTGAAAACTTCAGACAGTAGCTTAAAAACTTATCTGAAAGTCCCAGGCTGCATGTCCTGTATGTTTATGAAACCAAATAAGAGAAGACAAAGAGACATTAATTTTTTTTCTTTACAATTTCATGTATTTATTTTAAGAAGGGGAAAAGCTGGAATACCATAGACCTCATGGTCTCATCGCATAGCCTGGATGTCCATGACTCAGTGCCAGGGCCAACATATAAAAATTATTATTTGGTAGCTGAGACCCATACTGAAGAAAACATAAAAGATTATTTTACACAAGTAATATAATTGATCAACCTCTGATGCTCTCTGTCTCTGGTGTGTCTCTGCCAGAGAAGAGCCAGCAAGAGAACAGAGGGAGATGATGATAGCTGGAGAGCAGAACATCTTTATTTTTCTCTAAATATGCTATCTCGACCATGGGATCATCACAATCAGGTTTTTGGTGTCCTGGTTTGACCAGACCTTGAAAACACATTCCTTCGTCATCTGAATCACATACAGTATAATTTCTTAAGGTTTTAGAGACTTTTTCTTGCCTACTGACAAAACAAACAAAAAAAAGGAGCTGCATCTTTCTCAAATTTTTTTCACCTTTCAGCTGTAAGACAGAATGTAGGGAAGATCACAACAGTAATAATTCTTCACAGTGAAACAAACTCAGGGTTCAATATTATTATTTTTTCTTAGATTTTCTTTGACAGGCAGGAGGCATGTCTTTTCTACTCTGAAAAGTCTCCTGCCATGATCCTGACAGTGTCCTGGACGTAGCATCATATCTGAAACCAAGCAATGCACAAAGATACAGATTCCATTGTGTCAATTAACTCCTGAATCTTCATAGGGCTCAAGACCCTCTGCTTA
This sequence comes from Motacilla alba alba, assembly GCF_015832195.1. Lineage (NCBI taxonomy): Eukaryota > Metazoa > Chordata > Aves > Passeriformes > Motacillidae > Motacilla > Motacilla alba. The sequence goes on along the minus strand of NC_052019.1, from coordinate 45,304,595 downwards.
GTTAAGTTCAGTATTTGATACTGATAAAATGGAAAGTGATCTTTAGCTCTTGATACTGTTTAAAGGAATCTGCCTTGCTATTTATTGGGTTTGTAAAATTGAGTACATGCACATGCTTTTGGCTTCACAAAAGAGGATATGTTCTCTTGTACAAAAAATTATGCTGCTGGAAAGAACAGAAAAATCCCTTATTTACTTTTTATCACTGGGGGATGACTTGAGGAACTTAGGGCTTTTATACCCACAGGTCAGGTTTCATGTACATGGAGCTGTACAGTTTGCAGAAACTTTCTGCTCAGCCAACAGATGAATTGTTCCCAGCATCAGGTGGAATAAGCCAGCAATAACCTGTACTGCCTTTGTTTTGGCTTTGCTTTCTCAGTCACTAGGCAGGGAGGTGAAGGACAAGTGGGCTCCATCAGCTTGTGCTGGCAGAAAGAAGGCTGAGAGGAATAGCTGGGTATAGGCAGGTCTGGCAAGGAAATTTTTAGGTGCTTTAGACTGCAGTTCCTATCTCCCACCACTGACAGTCAACCACTGCTCTTTCCCTCACTTTAGTGATTGGAACCTATAGGATAAATCTGGATCTATTATTGTACACACCAGTATCACAGTAGAAGATCATGAGTATGCACACTAAGACAAGTTCAGTGGAGAGAGCATAAGCTGTGACTTCAAAGCTGTTCTGAGCCCATTGGAAAATAACAGTATTTCACTGGAACTTTTCAAGTGATTTTCACGGATGGCCTAAGATCATGAATGAAGCTAGGAATTAATTTACAGCATAAGTCTGTAAATTGATAAACTAGGAGAGGAATGTTGTGATGTCATCTTTTTGCCTCAGATGCAAATATACCTGTGTATAATGTGCTGGATCTGTATAGAGAATAATTTTCTGTATCATTTTTGGGATAATTCTTGCTCAATAGGAGTTAAAGGAACTGATTTCTATTTTTATAATTAAAGGATTAGCATGTTTAGAAGTGTACTTCCACATCATGCAAAAAAAAAAAAGGAAACATTCCAAAAAATGGACTGCAGATCAGAGAATTTCCCCTGGTTAATTCAATTCCTGCAAAAAGATGATTATTTGCTCTCTAGCTATATTAGGAGCTACAGTCATTCAGAAGGATGAAATCTTTACCACACAGTGTTGTAGATTAAGATGGTTTTACTGTATATTACACATTATAAAATAGCTGGGCCTTTTGACAAGCTTTAACATCCTTTAAGGATGTAAAACATTACATCAAAACTGTTAAAGAAAAATATACAACAAGACCATTGGGATTATCTTCTGAGTACTTAACATGAATAACTAGATTTACAAATTGTTTATGGATATAATGTTCTGAAACTAGTGAAAGGACTGACTGAACAATTATTTTGTTTTTTATTTGGCACTGAGTGTCTTTATTTGTAATGGATGGTGCAATCCTTTGGTAGCTCTTCTGGAACTGGTACTGCAACTGTGCGTCTTTTGTTACTCAAAGCTTTGAAAGCTTTATTTTTATTATTTTTACTATTCAAAGCTTTATTACAGGGAATTTTAATTTTTAACTACTGTTACTGCTTCTTTTTTCAACTAAAGTTTAATTCTATAGAAACCTCAGATACCAAGCAAAAAGTAAAAAGGGAAAACCACAGCAGCAAGCCCTTCAACAGTTCTCGGGAAAATAAAAAAGTTCCTAATTTGCACAATGCAGTCTGGACATCCCTGCAATTTTTTCAAGTGTGTGTTTGTGTGTGTGTGTGTGTGTGTGTGTGTGTGTGTGTGTGTTAAGAAATATACCTATACATAAAAAATACATCAAGGAATTGCTAACTAGTTACAGGATAGCACAATGGCTTAATCCCATATTGTTTATACAATGACTACATTGGGAGGTGTATCTTTGCATAAAAGACATTGAATTAGGCCCATGATTTGACCCAAATTTGCTGACATAATTACTAGTTTACAACACTAAATATCTGTGCTAATTTGCTAACCTCACCATACATTGCTGCTGGTGGTGTGTCAGGGATTTCTTAGCATGAGAAAATACTACAGCAGTCTTAATTTGTAATCTTAGCTGTGTCAATTTTTATTAGCGATATATAAACCAAGCTTTTTCTTAACTAAATGTAGGAAGCTGGTCCTGTTCCTATTTCGTGTACTTCTCCTATCCTCCCCATTCAGCAGATAGACCCAGCATTACTTAATGGCTTATAAAATAAACAGCAATAAGTATTTGTAAGCCCACAAAAGCAATGAAATTAATTAAAACCTAGGGCTGTGGACAGATACCTTGGCTTAAATTATGTTACTTTATTTAGTCAAAGCAGAGTCTTAATGCAAAAATCAAAAGTTACACAAGATCAGCAAAAAGCAGCATGAGTTTTCATATATTTTGCAAGAGACTTTTCTACTTTCACATGTTTGAAATGGTTTAATTACTTCAGAGCAAGAAGAGGGCTGTTGCCAAGGACTTCTGATAGATTGGGTACAATTTCATCTGGTCTGTTTCCAGGACATGCTGGCATTTGCCTGCCAGGTCAGAGGCTGCACCCAGGCTCCAATTTGTACCTCACACTTGGGGGAGCTTCTCCTAAGCCAGTCTGAGCTTCCTGTAGCAGCCATAGCTTGAGCTGGGTTTTCAAAGGAAAGGGTTTGGGAATAAACCATGCAGGTTCATAATTTGTCAGTTCTACTTAGAGCACAAGTCACTCTCTCATCCTCCCAAATGATGCCTGTGCCATTGCCTTCTTCCCATGGCCCACACAGGGAAGGATATTTCTGCTGTTTTCTGTTGATACCACCTGACCCCTGTCACTGACAGACAGAAAAATGCTGTAGTCATTTCTGTCGTGCTCCCAGAAAGATCTAAAGGAAAATGTAGGCAAGGTTCCCAGCAGGCATGTCAAAGGAATACAATTTCCACTTCTCAGCATAGAATGGGAGCCTTTATTTGAACAGATAAAAGGTTCAAAATAATGATGGGAATCCAAGAGGAAAGCCAAGATCACAACAACAAAATATAGCTTTTTTTACTTCTGCCAGTCCTGGAATCAAAAATTTGGCCCCAAATTTACTTTTGAGGGGATTCAATATCAAAAAAATACAGGTGACAGGCTGAGGAACTCTAAGTAAAAGGCGTGTCCAGCCCAGACATTATCTATCAGTAGCAGTCTGACAACTGGCAGGTGTGGGGAAGCCTGTCCAAAGGAGTGAGCACAACTGGCTGCAGTGTCTGCCAGCATGCAGATGCTCTTGTTGGGAAATATCCTTCAAAAGTCTGGCATCTTTGCACTGGGGCAATTCACAGAGCAATGAGCTGGACAGGTGTCTCACATCACTTCTTATCACAGATTTTTAATTAAAGTTTAATTGTTTTATTGTGTCATGGTTTTGTTATTGGTCATATCTGGCTGTATCCCTCATACTACTGAAAGACTCGAGTACAGTTACACACACAGCCAGATTGTCAGAAGTACAGAGCTGTTGCTATCATATGGCATTCTTTTATGTGCAGATTTTCAAAACATCTCATTATGGTAGGTGTGAAATTTTTAGAAATTTATGTGTCCTTCTCAGGTACTCAAGTAAGACCTGAAAATCTGAACTCAGCTATGATTATTGAGGCATCTTAAAAGCTCTCACTGTACTGTGCAGCAGCCTTGCAACCCTGTTTGAACACATCTACTTTCCCTCCCAGCCCTTTATCAGTCCCAATAATGTGAAATCTAACAATATTTTATTTTCATATCAGCTAAAAATATGTCTCTGGGGAGAATAAAACAGACCCATTGAATGTTGCAATGCCTATGTAGTATCTTGGTCTGGCTTCTGATATTACTCTGGACTTGAGTTTCCTAATTCTCTAGTGCAATAATAATACAACTTGATTAGCCTAGCAGCTGCATTTAGAAGGATGATGTCAAGAAATAATCTATCCTAGTCTTCCAGATGCCTAATATGAACTTTTAGAAAGCTGTTTGGGTTTTCCAACGCAAATGCAGGTACAGAAGGGGCTGAAAAGCTCAATTGTAGATGTAATTGACATATACTCTGTTTTTCCTTGAAGATACAGAGTTGAAAAAATAAGCTCTTTTTGGATAATTTGTAGAGAATAATTTTAGAATTGTATAACATTATCGTGTAGCTTTTCTTTTTTTGTCTATTATCCCTTACTCTTCTTCTCCTTTCTCTTTCTCACTGTAGCTTTTCTTTTTTGTCTATCATCCCTTACTCTTCTTCTCCTTTCTCTTTCTCACTGTTGCATCTGCATGAATAAAAAATATCGGGCATAACAAGTAACCTCGATAACAAAGATTATTGTTTCTGAAATAACTGACGGAAATAACTGACTGAAAGGTCATAACCCTGCACTGAAGAGGTAAAGGAAAGGCTGAGCACTGGACCTGTATTAATCTCTTAACCTTTGGCAGAAGGTCTACCCCTGCTTGGGTGTATTAGTAAACATAGACTCTGCTTGATTAATAAAAAGTCAGGATCCTCCATAAGCAATACATGGAAAAGTAATATATATATATATTATATGTGTATATATATATATATATATATATATATATATATATATATATACACACACACACATATATGTGTTAATATATATATAGATGAGTGCATGGTCTACTCAACTGTTTTGTAAATGAGTGCTAAAACTTCAAACAGCAGCTTAGCGTGATTTTAGACAGCAAAATTCATTAAGACAAGCAGGATGCATTAAGTGTATTAAATGCCTTTTTTCCTGTTTACATAATGATATGCTGTGTTTATCTTAGAAGCGCCATAAAAAATTAGTTAGCAGTCATAAACAGAGTCCTGATAAAATGATACTACTTTCCAGAACTGCTAATCTGTGTTAATGCCACTTCGGTACAGGTCCTGTAACAGCTGTTAGAATTTTGTCCCCTGTAGGTCAGAGAGAGAAGATGGGAAAATCCTTAATAAAATGTTGTTAGAAGCTACAGGTGGGAAATAAAGAAGCTCTTGTGACCTGTAATCTTATTCCCTCATAAAGTCATGGAGTGCACGGCAGCTTCTGTGGCTGAAATTAGACAACACGCTAGCGGCTTTTCAATCTCAACTTTTGCAGTTCAGTTATATCATTTTCAGTGAAGAACAAATGAAGGATACAGCAAGCACTGCCCCTGACCTTCCTTGCTGTTTTTAATAAGCACGTTCAACAGCATGAGCTTCTCTGTCTTAAATGAATTACTATATATCCATGTATTGGAAAGAAAATACAGTAGTGTTTATCTTCTGTATGCATTGTACTGTCAGATTTTAATTAGCACTCAGCTTCAGGTAAAGAAAATATGCTAATTTTAATAGTCTTATAATTACTGTGGAGCAGTTTCCAATGTCCAAATTCAGAAGGGTATCCAGTCTTACACAGAGCCTCCCCAGCTTCAGCTGTGCTAATGAGAGAGGTAGAGGCTACTGCCATGCCATTTTCCAGGAATGCAGAAAAGAAAAAACAGAAAGGTACAAGAAGTAAAAGTCAGGAACGAAGCAGTGAATGGGTAATCTCTTACCAAAACCATGTTATGTTATGGAACAAGCACATTTTTATGTTTCAGATACTTTACAATCAGTCTTCTATATGGATTTAGTTTTTTTGCTTTTGATGTTGGGTATATTCCATGTGCTTTTTTGAACAAAAAATGTATACTTTTTGGCTATTATGACTCTTGCAGGTTTCACTTTGCATCCTTTCAGTTTTCCCTTTTGACATCTCCATTGCCTTGTCAGACTACAATACTGTGGAGTATGAAAATTAATATTTTTTCCATTGTATTTATTAAATAAATTATAAAACTCCAGCAGTGCAGGATAATATACAGGATAATACACAGCTCTCTAAATTTCTCTAGTAAATCTTATTCATTCAGCTGAGAGAGAATTATCTCCTAATTTAAACATTTAAGCTGCCTGAATGAAATAGAGCCATGGATAGAGTGAGCTTTCTTTTCACACCATTTTTATCAAAAGTATAAAACAACTTATTTAAAAATATTCAGTTAATATACTATACTGCAATCAAATATTTGCTGCTTTAAAGTCACAATAATTTGGTTGACCATAATTATGTGCAATCATTTATTGGTAAAATGGTGAAAGATTGTTGAAATATGATACAATGATAACTAATTGTCTCCTGATACAATGAGTTGTCATTTCTGAAAATTTAATGTCATCAAAGCTCTTTTTCCAATAGCACAAGGAGCACTATTGCTAATAGACTTCAGAGCTTGAAATAAATAAATCTTTGGAATCCTGTTGCATCTCTTGGGGTGTGACATTTGACAGTCTTTTATAGCGCAGAACGAAACAAGTTTGTGAGCTGGAATTCAATTGTGGTGTATTGATTCCTTGCATCAGTCATTATTCCCTGCTGATTGACAGCTGAAAATTGGTTACGTTAAGTATTTCATATGTTATATTGGCTGACATTTGCTTGCCTGCTCCTGTGTCAATATTGTTGTAAAGATCTCCAGCTCTATGAGATAGCAATATACACTGACTGTGGCTTTTGTGTGATGTTCCAGTGTTTTTCCTGACATAATTTAAGACATATTAAAAACCAGCAGCATCTTCCCTCTTGAGAAGCTTAATGCCAATATTATTGTCTTCCAAGGGAAGATCATGTATGCTCATAATCGGGTGCTAATTTTCACCCATACGCTCATGTTTAGGCATTAGGCACTATAACTGTAAAATTGAGCCTGCTTGATTGATTCATGTCAAGCCTCATCTCGGCTCCTGCAGTGGAAGTCATCCAGCTGACCCTTTTTACACTAAAAGAAGAGATTTGTGTTCCTTTCTTTCACCTGGAACCATCAAATTGACTGAATAATCTGTAATACATTAGTGCTGACATTTGTTAGGCAAGAATTAAACAAGACACAGTAATCATTCCCCTGAATAAAAATTGTGTTTGATTTCCAGCAGAGTTCTATTAAAAGGACGGCACAGCCCATCTCCTCCAAAGTGGGAAATGTTGAATATTTTCTATGTTAATGAATCGAATTAACACTTTAATGACAGATGGATGATCCCTAGCTGCTCCTGACAAAAGCTTCTGAGGACTTTTGGAGGGGGATGTGATTCCTGTGCCTGCCATGAGGACTACAATGAGCTCTGTGGAAATTCTTCCTGCTGAATATTTAGGGGTGATCATAGTATAGTTTGGCAACTTACCTAAAAAGAGACAAAAGGGAGAATGGTAGTTCTCCTACAGCTAGACATGGATAGCCCAAAGTCAATAGGGTAGGATACCCTATTTACATTCACCCTCAAAAAATAAGATGCTGTAAAAGGATAGAGTCAATGGCGATGGTTTCAATCTCCTCATGATAATACCATGTAAAGTGTGGAATAGCTCCACCTGAAGTCAGAGGGAATACAAGAGTCTACACTGGTATGACCAGAGTCTGCCCTGGTGTCTTTGAGGTCCCAGCCTTACTACTGCGTTTGGCAATGTAAAACCACGTAGCTGAAGGGATGCCCACTGCTTGTCTGGCTGTGCTGTACTCTCCAGTCAAGGCCAGGCTGCAGTGGTGTTATGGTTTTAACCTGAAGGTAACATATGAAAAGTATTATCTGAAGAAACACCTGTTGGCTCTACAGATTACTTGGGTGTGTGCCTCAGAAGTGCATTTAGAAACACATTTTTCCTTGTCCTGGTGTTGAGGCTAGATTTTTTTCCAGCTGGGTTCTTGGCTGCAAGCTGAAAGCAAAGATGGGTTCCAGAGGATGCACAATCTCGAAATAGGCTTTTTCTCTTGATTAGCATGTGTGGGAGAGTATGGGAGCATCACCACTGTGCTGACATGACTCTGGGCTGAACACATCCAAAACAGCAGTACTGGCTTGGCATAAAGGTGTATGAATTATGTAAAGCAGGAAAAAAACCTGACCAAAAGAAGATCCAGAGCAGTTTTCTCCTGCTGTAAGCAAAGGGAAATTTTTCCAGCAGTCAGGATCCTTCCAACTGCTACTTTGTTACCACTGTGTTTTCTTTTTGCTTAGCGCTGAGTAGCACTAGCTAACCCAAAACAGCAAACACTGATCAGGATTGCAATTCATTAAGAGCATAAGGCTTACCTGAAGCTTCACCTGAAGCCTTTTAAGGAGCAAGTAAAGAGGGACTGGTTTATGCAATCAGTCTTCCTGATGGCAGCTGCTGCCTATTGCATTAGGGCAGCTGCCCTGTGGGGGAAGGAGAGGGGGTGGATGCCTCTTAAAAATGACTTCTGCTGCCTCAGAGTGGTTGGAGATGCTGCTTCCCTGGAAAACACTCCAGTGGGGGAATTTAAAACTTGAAGGTGCTTATAAAGAATTCTCTCTAAAGGGGAATGCAATGTAAAAAGGAGTTAACTGAATTCTGAGGGGATGTGCCAAGTCCTGAGTGGTGTGAAGTCTGTGGGAATATGCCTGACCCAGCCAGGAGGGCTGCAGCTGCTGGTGAGTGTCTTTGGAGTCTTGCTGCTAGAAGATAGGGGAGGCTGCAGTGAGAAATGTATCCTGGTGTCCCTGTACTTGGTCTGGGTTGTCCCTCTGCAGAGAGGGTAGTTTCTGGCCCAGCTACAGCGTTTCTGCCTGGCTTTTGTTTTAGCAAGTGTTACTCCTCCCAGCAGTGCTTCCCTGTCGCCTGTCCCAAACACTGCCTCTGCTGTGGGGTGAGTTTCTTCTGGCAAAGCGCTCAAGCCCAGCTCTTATTGTGGCTCTGCCCCAGGGGAGCTGCTGAATGGGTGCTGCCTTACGCAGCGTGTTTCCTACTGTCATTGGTACTCTCTGGGGTTTGGATTGCTCCACTTGTAACTCTGCTTCTAGCTGCACATGGCAGCTTCTGTACTGGTCCCTGTTGAATGTCAGCCTGGTGCTCGCTGTCCAGGAAAATGATTTTCTTAACAAATACAGAAAACCTTGGAGGCAGGCAGTACAACCAAGTGTTATGAGCATCTAAAAAGTATCCAGTTTCTCAATGCAGGCATTAACTTCTGAGCATGGGGCTTGTTTGCATCTATCTGGGGTGCAAAATTATCTGTTGAAATGATTCCCAAAACATAAAATTTGGAGTGTTGCTCGCTCTCAGGCTTGTAATTTCCTCATTTAATTTTCAATTATGGAACAAACAAGCACACTCTTATTCCTTGTGCTATACAACTGTTAAATGGTTTTAATATTTCATAGACCCAAACTGCTCATGTTAATCTGTGAATTTATTGTTATAAATAACTAATAGGTGTATAATGAATCACAGCAATGATTTATGGAAGATTCATAGATAGGAAAAAAAAGTATGTTGAAAAATACTTTGCAAGGGATAATACTGTAGCATTAGCTCTTTCATCCAAGGCAAACAAACATTGCTTGTGCTCTACATACCGACTCTCCTGGTTTTGCATTACATTCAGAATAGCAACTCAAGGTTTTCTGTGGGGGACTGAACCTTTTAAAAGCTTGGAAACAAGTTTGCCTGATTCGTGTCAGCCGATGCACAACACTGGTGTTTTGGTTGTGTGTGTTGAACATGGGTATTTGCAGCTTCTTGAGAAGTCAAGTAGAAAAGGATACAGAGGAAAGGGAAAGCCTAGAAAAAGTAGTGTGACAAATCAGCAGTTACATATCTTCCCTGGATCCAAACTCCAGGTTTTCTGCTGGTGTCTCCACATTATTTAGTGACCCCTGTCTGTGGGTTTGCATCTGATAAAGGAGAGGGAGTAAAAAAAAGCATTGAAAGTAGTGGAAGTTCTTGTTATGAAACAATTTTATGGTTAAGTAGAAGAAATGGAAAGATTAAATAGCTAGAGGAATGTGAAGAATTCTGCACTTGATATTAAAAAAAATCTAAAAATGTAAAGGACATAATGTTTTGGTTTCAGCTAGGATACAAAGAATTTCATCCCCAAAGGGATCAAAGATTTGATGGGCTTATTAAAAGTTCCATAGTATCCTAATCCCAGTTCCGTTCCCAGTGTGTTCTCTCTTTTGAAATATCTTGGTCTGATCTCCACCAAAAAATAGAGTCTACCAGACTAGAGAGACCATAAGATTACAGCTGAGCTATCAGGGCATTGTTGCCAGGCATTGCAAGCCTGCTGGCAAACCCAAGCTACAGCAAAACTGCCAGACCACCTTCAAATCAGTGTGCAGCAGGAATTGCAGGGCTGTGTACAGGGCAGAATCCACGCTACCCTAGGCCTCTGGAAAGAAATCCAAATAAAGGAAGAAAGGAAACGGCCTCAGGCTGTACCAGGGAAGGTTCAAGTTGGATATTAATGAGGAATTTCACAGAAAGGACGGTTAGACAGGGAGTTGGTGGTCACCGTTCCAGAAGTTTAAGGTAAGACTGGATGTGGCACTCAGTGCCATGGTGTGGTTGACAAGGTGATTTTTGGTCATAGGTTGGACTCAATGAGCTCAGAGGTCTTTTCCAACCTAATTGTTCACAATTCTGTGGTGTTGCAAAGAGGGTGAAGACAATTCCAGTTGTTCAGATAACTCCTTTATAGGCATGTTGTTGATGCTGGGTGTAGAAGCAATATGTAGCTAAGGAAAGCTTTTAAAGATTTTTATAGAGTAATTGTGCCTAACTATATCGAAGCCAACAGAATGCTAGAAATTGTGATGTAAGCTCTAAAATAAAAACTGTTGGCACAGAAATTAAAAACTTTGGTTTTACAGCAATGAGACTATTCTTCTGGAATGGGACCTACCCTTGGGTGAAGTAAAGGAAAATCTAATATTATTGGCTAAAAAAGAACTGAAAAAAAACCAGTGCATGGACAGGCTTGAATACTGAAATTTTGAGAAGAACCAAGTGGATAATGGAAAGGTACATAAAATGATTAGGTACATAAAATGATTCATGGTGACTAGAACTTTCCTCACAGGTGATAACCCAAAGCATTTAACAATATCTAGTAGATGTGTTACCACTATGTGGTTTCAAAATGACTGGCTTAAATTTTACCAAGATATCTGATTTGAGTTTTGCAAATAGGTTAAAGAAATTATGTTTTCTAAGTAAACAGTTTCTCTTGCTGAGTTAATAAAACACTGACTGATCCAGAATGGCTTGGGCTTTGGTTTTAGCTTGAATGGCCAATAATCTGTCTTGGTTTTTTACCAGTGTTAGCAAAATGGGAATTTCTAAGGTGTTAAATATCAAAATAATAATTTTTTGTTAAAGTAGGAGGGTGAATTCTGGATAATGTTTGTGGATGCAAATAAACTGTACAAAGGAACTGGTCCTTGCAGTGGAGAAACATGGAAAACAGTGTTGTGTGATGTGTAAGTGATAGTAAATTTGCTGAGGAACCAGCAAAGGTGTGTTTGGGTCCTGACATAAAGCAAACCAGAAATTTCTATCAGTTCCATGAAAAAGATGCTTCTCATGAAGGAGGAGGATGCTGACATTTACTGCAATCCCAAACTGTAACGTCTTTCAATGCCAGGAGAAAGACAACTGACTCTCCTAAAGCACCTTCCTAAGGAGGTCACTGTCCTTATGGCACGGCTTTGAGAGAGCTGACCTCAAAATACAGCACCAGAAGAGGATGAGGATATTTACAACAGGGTAGTAATGCTGCTTCTGATGTAATGGGGTCTCCTATCCTAATCTTGCTCCTAGTCTGGCTATATCTCAATAAGGAAAACCCTAGCTTCATCATGAAGGAGTTCACAACCTGCACCTTGCAATGTGCCCAGGCTAAACTCGCTGATCCCTGGAATGCAGGGCAAACCATCAATGAAACATGGGAACTAATGGAGAGGGGTCAAAAAAACCCAGTAAGCATTATAAACAGCCTTGTTTGTTTTGATTTCTTAGTATTCTTTTTTAATATATGATGAAATATAGTTTCTTTCTTGATACAATCCAACAATGGTTTATAAAAAGTAAGAAAAAAATCCTATATTCTGGTAATGTCTGTGGCTTGCCTGTCATGTAACCAGCACTGTGCATGTTGGCCTTGAATTGCTTGCAGTGCCTCCTAGGTTTCTTGTGACAAATGGGAGTTGATACAAGAATAAGACAAATAGTGCAGAAAAATAGCAAGTGATGAACTCGCCTCAGTAACATTTTCTGTAAGCATTTATGTGAGTGTTTGTGTTTGCAAGAAAGTCTGTGTGGAGTGGCATATCCCTGGATGTATGCAAGGGTTCATGCCATGAACCTTTGCAAGACAATCTTGAGTTCCCTACTCCTGTTTATAAAAGGTTCAGTCAATCGATCAGGGAACAAAAGCAATAGTGTGTGTCTTAGGTGAAGAGTTAGCTGCCAAACAGCACACAGCAAACAGGGCAGCAGGTCTGCCGCACAAGGCAGTGTCAGTCTTTGGTTACATTGGGTTGGATTATCAGGGCATGGACTTGGGCAACGCAGAAGAACAGATCAGAGGGTTGGGCAAGTGAAAGGTTTCTGACAGAGTTGGGTTAGTATTGTTCAAGTATAGAAATCTCCAGGTTAATTGATTCTGAGGTTTCTTTTCATCTGCCCAAGGGGTAAGATTTTTTTTTAACTTTTTTTTTTTTTCCAAAGAAACTGCTTTTCACATTCTGATAAAATTGTGCTCTCTGATATAGAACTCAGCTGACTTTGAGATGAATCCTGAGCTGTGTAATCATCAAAGGCAGGTACTTCGGAGACTGCTCACTTTCTTGATCCATCTGAAACCACTTACAGGACTTTGATACATTTAATTGGTTCACAATGAGTGGGTTCCTCTGATCCAAAGTAGTGTCCCATCATGTCACTTGGGGAAGGAAAAGAAGAGAGTAGGAGGGCCAAGTTCTACAAATGTTTCTGTTGATCTAGTAGAGCTAACTCTGCTTTTGGCACAGAAATATACTTCGTGGTTCCCTGCAAGAGCCACCAGTACCACCCAGTGCAATCACTTAATTGCTGGTATTGAAACCAATTCTTTAAAGAAACAATACATGACACAGGGGTTGTTTAGATATTTTGTAGGCCTGACTTGAGTTATGGGCCCTGCTTGAGGATCAAGAATATGGGAGTTAAACAAGTAGTAATAGGTCACAGTTAGCTCTGTGACACTTTTAATTCTTTCATGGAATTAGCTCCAACCATGCAAAACTTGATATTCCAAACATTATGAACATCAAATCAATTTACATTTGTACTTTCTTTTGGAAAAGTAAGTATTGACTAGTGCAATATTTCAGTGCGAATAGATTACTGGTGGCCAACAGGACTATAATGAATTACAAGCCAAGGGCACTATATCAGTCAGGCAGAGGAGGATGCTGATAGCTGTGAGTCCCACATCTTGGGCATTCTCACAGGCAGGTAGCCATTATGGCCCTATTTATGCTCCTGAAATCTCAGAGTGTTCAAGCATAAACCTCCTGAATGCAACAATACAAAGCTGGCTCCTTGGAGACTCACCTTAGAGCTGATGCAAAGGTCAGCTCTGGGTGTCTGTTTCACACTACTCACTCAGTAACATATTTGCCCAGGAAGGCTGCTGGCACAATTTTGATTACATTAAAGCTCAAGGACTGCCATGGAACAAAGTCAGCTCTGTAACTGCATTTGCACACATACCATTGCCTCACTGTATTCCCTCCACCAGCTGCAGCCCAGGGTGTGCCAGATACTTTTTAGTGCAGAAGTCTGAGTAAGGGCAGAAGCACGATGTGTGGGAGAGGCTGTAGTGCGAGGGTACGGGCAGTATATGGGGGAAATGGTGGTGGTGTGATCCAGCAGGATAGGATAGACTTCACTGCTTCACTGCACTCTTGCTGCCTGTGGCCATAAGGTGGTGATGCTTTTACAAGCATATTTACAGTAGCACTGAGCATTTTGACATGCTAAATACCTGGGGGTTTCCTTTGCTATCCTGAGAGATGTTTACTTAATGCATGTATTTACAGAGGATGTATTACCCTAGAGACATTTGTGTGCCGTGGGAAGAGTATATGTTTAAATATAATTCTATGAGCAATATGTGATATCTCGTATCATAATATACGTAGGCCAATCCAAGCTTGTTAGTGGTGTGGGTTTAGTGGCATCGTTAATACTTTTTAACTGAACAAAACTGGATTCTGATACTCATTTTCTCCTAGAAATATAACTTAGCTCATCGTAGCCTTTGGAGATTGCAGTATGACATCACTTATCTTCATGTTTTTGTCAAATGAGACAGAATCCATCCACCCTCAGTAAGGTAGAAAAATTATTTATTGTTACAGGTTATGAGCTCTACTTGTGCTAAAGCTTTGTCTTGTCATTGGCCTGAAAAACTATTCCAATTAATGCCCATTTGCACTTGCCCTGAAGCTGCTGAGGGTGACAGGCCTCAATTTCTGTAGCTGCCATCTGATAGCCAATGCCCGTCACTAAAAATTTAACAGGCCATTCAATGCTAATCAACAAAAGACCCATGAAGCCTCTTTTCACACCAATTGCTACTTAGCATATGCACAAAAATTTACTTAAAATATTCTCAGGGACTCCTTTATTCTATAATCTGGCCACACATGCCCCTGTAGCCTGGAGACTTGTCTTGGAGCATCCCTCCCTAGCAGGTCCTGTCCATTGCAGAAGCAGTGCCCCTGCCTGCCCCTGTGCTCTGCCCTAGCACTACTTATACTCCCCGTTTCCAAAGGAACACTTTGATTTTCTGGCTGAAAAACCTTGGGTTTGCAAAGCAGGTTCCTGGCCAAACCCCGGCAGGGTGACACATCTTGGGGATGCTCTGTTCCTCCTGGTGCCATCCTCACCTATTCAGAAAAATACAGGCTCCTCTATTGTTCTGCTTACTTTGGACACTGATGCTGTGTTAGATTTCACAACATTTCTTGCTACATTCCTGAATGAACTGTTATGATAGTTTGTTGAGCATCTCAGGTATCTTCTTTGCTGGAGGAGAATAGGCTTTTATTATTTGATGCTCGTGGTTTACTTAAATGTTAAGTGCCAATCTGGAGGCTTTAAACTTCCATCTAAACTATTCTTTCATTCTCTAGTTTTTACACATAACTTGGAGAGAGGGACATTTTTTAAAAGCAAGTTGTCCTTATCAGTAGAAACAAATAAACAAAAAAATCCCACGCAAGACAAAACAACATCATGAAATCATGTCCTTTTAGACCAGTAGCATAACTTTTTAAGAGATCCCTGGAAAATCAGGACAACTGCAGGGTGCAAATAATGCTTCGCTCTTACACAGGGAGAATCTGTGCTTTTCTCTTGGGTCATTTTTTCCATTTCTAAATTGCCATGAGAGTAAAGTTGCCTGCAGCAACTGGTGGGCTAAGTATTCCCCATCCATCTCCTGAGTGTCACCTGCTAAGGTGAGGAGCCTGAAAAAGCCTGGACACATTATGTATGGGTGGCCTTTTGTTTATGACAGACAAAGGCAAAATCCTCTGGATTACTGGAAGATATCATATAACACACAAGATGGAGTTACTATTATTCTTTTCTAAGGCATATTGTGTTTCCCTCGGGCAGAGAAAAGAAAGTGCAGCCAATCCTGGAAGGGTAGCTCCTATTAAAGATTTATGCAAGCCTGAATTATTTGGCTTTAAACTTTTTTTTCTTTTTAATAAGAGGGATGCTTTCTTTAGGCACAGCATACTGAAGGAGATGGTATCACTGGTAATCCTTGGCTTAGGCACAGAGTGCCTAAATGGTTTGAATTAGGTAGATGATGAGACTTTGATTTATTTTTTCCTTCCCCTTTATTTTTTTAATTTATTTCTGCATTTAAGGTTTCATTGCAAAATTTTCCACTGAAGTAGCAATTTGTTGGGTTTTTGCCCCCTGTCTCTAAGTCTCTTTTTAGGTGGATTCATTCAGTGAAACAGCTTTGAAGCTGTTGAACTGTGTAAATGTTATATTAATATTTTCATTTGCAATTATAGACATTTACTTGATCTTGTTGAAATAGCCCTTTCAAGGGGAAGGGAAGAAAGCAGGAAGTGAAATTACATAAAGAAATGGAAAAGTAGCCATGCTCTTGATTTCATTTTTGAAATAAATAATTTCAACTTTTAATTTGCACTTCTCTAAGCTAGCAGCTAAGGATAGACAAATTATAATGAACGAAATAATTTCATTTTGTTCCTTTTTTATATTAGATCACTTAATTTTTGCCTGCTTAATTTGCATATGGAGATTTGTGCACTAAGTTCCACTTTCTGAATTTAAGCAACGCAGAGGAATGCTCTGGGAGGCTCGTGTTCACTAGCCTGCAATTCACAAATTACAAAATGGCAAGCAATTGCCCGAAATCAAGATGACAAATAATGTGAATTAGCTATTAGTCCAGAGGGTTTCCAGCTCCTGTGGCTTGATTAAATTAAGTCTACTTTGCTTAACTCAAAGTGGCAACTGATCCTTTAGGAAAAAGCCCTACATAATCTAATACAAATTATGGTCTTTTTATGGGTTATTTAAAACATCTGATACACTTACTAGAAGATTTTTTTTTGGCATTTTACTGGGTCATGTTATAATTTCTAGACAATGTAGTAATTTCTGTGGATAACTTCCACAGAACTCAAATTAATCTCTCCTCATTTATTCTCACACTTTATTCCATGTTTTTCATACCAGTGATATTTGCTCTCTGAGTACACTTTGCCATGCGATAATTGTATCTGTAGCAGGATTTCTGATGGAAAGTGCAGCTAATATTTCAGCGTTAAGTTTGTGTGATGTGGCTCCTTCTCTCATCTATCAGTGGTTATTATTTCAACAGATTATTTTTTTTTTCTGCTGCCAAGCCAATGCCAGGAGCATATTTGTGTTGTTACTGTTGCTCAGCAACTGTGATCTCTTCACTAGGTCTGACAGTTGCTTTCTCTCCAGGAGAGCAGAGATGCAAGAAGGACAGATGCATTGATCCTCAACGCATTATCAGATCTTGTCACACACTCGCTTTGAAAAGCTGATAGCATCTAATAATCTTACTCAAGGCTCATTTTACACATCATTGGGCTTTTACAGTTAAACTTAGAAAAATGTATTGTCTTGCTCTGTTGAGGCAGGGAGGTCAATAATTAGGCCACTTTTCATCAAAAAAAAAAACCAAAACAAAAACAACCAAACTGTATCCTTTTAAAGAGTCTTGGTCCATATAGAATGGTATTATGTCCCATTTAAAGCTGCAGATACACAGCAGTGTCCTACATCAGTGATCTACATCTTGACTCAATAGACCTTTGTGTGGTGGAGCTTCTGCTTAACATATGAGCATTTCTGGTATCAATCAGAAAATTATTTCAAATATTTTAATCCAGGATAACTAGGAACAGTAATTGTACAATCCTCATAGGAACCTGTTACAGGTGAAAAGACACTCCTTAAACTGTAGACGGGATGTGCAAAAGAGAAAAATAGGCTTAATTAGATACAATTAAAATATTATCCTGCGGTCTAATAGGTCAAGATTAAAAAACAAATGACTGAATATTGTTAATAACAAATTACTCAAACCCAGTGATACAGAGAACTGCAGAATTGTCTAAGCCTGGTGAATAACTGAAGAGGAAAACAAGCATTTAGGATTGTGAGGGCCATAATGAAAGGTGATTACAGCCAAGTTGATGATCTGTCAGCAAGTACCACTTGCTGTGGAGGCACTTTGTTATGCTCTGGCCAGGAAGCCTTGTGGCTTTGAGGACACATGAAGGTACACATCAAGTCAAAGTTCCAGAAAAAGATATTTTGGATCAAATCTGTAAAATGGGTGCTGCAAATTGATAGGGCTAGATAGAACTTGCCCTGAGTTTAAAGGGACTCTGCACAAACTTTCTGAGCTGTTCACAGTGGCTTCAGTCTGGCCTTGCAAGCAGGGGATGGGAAGGTGGTGATCACAGCCTGGCCCTTCTCAGAAGGGTTCAGGCATTGCCCACAGGGTGGCAGGTGTTTAAGCATGACTGGTTGCAAAAAGAATCTGGCATGATTATAATAAAGAAAGGTATGAACACTTTGAACGTGATATGATAGTCAGCGTTGCTCTTTCAGAGGAGGAAAACAATGAACTACAACTCCCTCAGGTTTTTTTGGAAACTGCCAGCAATGGAGGCTGCTACAGGCTGTACTGGCAGGTGTATCTCCCAGTGACCCAGGCTGCAAATCATCCTTGCAAGTCTTCAGCCCCAACACTTGAGCTCCTTTTCATGGAAGGCAAATACAAACACCAACCTTGCCAGGGCAAGGAGGCAGAATCGGGGGTCACCTGCCTTCAGGCCTGGGTTGGGACAAGTTTACTGATCTTCAGTCATATAAGCAGTGTTCTAATTACTGAGGAGTGGGAGGGGGGCTTCTCATCCAACCACTGGAAGGGGAGGGGAAAAAAAAACCCACAAAGGAACCTCAAAAAACAATGAAGGAAAATAATTTGTCATAGAACCAATACTTTCATGAAATGGGAACGAGAGCCAAGCAAGATGAGAGGGACAGGACAATTTCTGAAGAGGCTTAGCTAATTTTAGTTTTTCAGTTTAAAAGATACAAATTGGGAAGGCTGTTCACAGAAGCCAAGACAGTTATTGATTGTGAGGGAGATTAGATCAAAAGCAGTGGTATTGCTTGTAATGCAATGAACTAGGGTGTACTACTAAAAATAACACTAAGCAGCACATTTAAAACAGCTACTAGGAGATGTTTTTTTCTTACCTATGGTAAATCTAGAGTGGTTTGGGGTTTTTTACCCATAGTAAATGGCAGGCTATAATTATCAAATTTATTGTTAAAGGATGCATTGGGTGCTGAAGTTAAGTGTTCATATCTGGACAGAGTAAAAGTGTGTGTGCGTATATATATATGTATATGACCATTTAAATGCAGTAAGGTTATCACAGTCCTCTGGAAGCAAAAAAGGCATGTGGTAATCCACTTATGTTTGGGTAACTCAAGGGGGAAAGAGTATCTGGAGAAAGCCAAGGGGCCACTGCAGCAAAATCACATCTCTGTTGAATGCCTGGATGTATTCCTGGATGTCTTAATTTGCTTTATATCTATTTAGTTAGAGATGATGAAATCTTGCAAAAAATCTGCTTTTCTCTTGGGGATGTATTGGCCAGTTATTGCACACAGATAACAGCAAACACATTTGATAGTCATACATGACACAATGTGTGTTAAGTGGAACCTGGTTTTTATAGCAGGTTTGCAAATCATCAATGCTATTTCATAGACCTCTGTCAATCTGACACCATAGACACCGAGAGAGGGTCTTTTCCAATGAGACTCCTGAACCAGTGTACAGCACAGCTGGAAAAGCAGCAGCAGTTCTTTATGGTCTCTTGGTATGTGTGTGCACACACAGGGGACAAAAATGTTCTGTAACTCTACAAAAGTATTTTTCTACTATGAATAAAGGCTGCATATGTCTTACAGAACTTATAGCAAGTGTTGATGGTTTTTCCTTAATATACAAATTAATACCATTCATTTAAAAAGGAAAGTTCTCTACACTTTTGTGTCTTCATCACTCCAAAAATGCTGTGTTATTTACACAGGGAACTTTCCAAAGCCAAACCCAGAACTGAAGTGTCTAGAAACAGCTCCTAGTTGGAGAATGGGTAAAGTTGTTTTTTTCTTTTCTTTAATAAAATGTTCGTCCAAATATCATATTAACATTTAACATGGGAAGATATGGAGCTACTTGGGTAGCAAAGCCCTTCTGTTTGAAGCACAGTTCTCATATACATCTAAAATCTCATGTCATGTTTTGGAGGGTTTTTTTAATCCTGTTGTCTTTAACCACACTGTGGTCTGTGCAACATAGCTAATATTTGTGGCATCTAGTTCATTCTTTACATCCTGGGGATGTTCTAAACCATTGCTAAAGTCAGAGGAGAAAATGTAAAACATTCAGGGCCCTTTGTTCTTTCAGCAACTCAGTCAGCAAACTATTTCGCTTTCTCATTTATGTAATTTCCCGGTGATGAGACAGGAGCAGTCTCACACCACAAGCTCATGGGGATGTCACTTGTGTTCTTGTATAATACTTACATACAAATCTAAAGTGACATATATTGGCCTCAGTTCTCATCTGAAACAAAACTGTGAGGCCTTCTGGGCTTCATCTGCTGTTCTGGGAATTTCTTTAGAGTTCATTGGTAGCAGGATAAGGCAGCCCCTTCCTCTACTAGTATAAAGAAAGGATGGGCTGTCAGCTAGAAGGAGAGCATGGGTTAGTAAAGTAAAGTGGACTCCATCCATGGGTAGGCTTGCTTAAGTTTTTTTTATTACCACTAGGGGAAAGGGAAGGAGAGGGATTGGAAGGAAAACAGTGGCGCAGGTTTAGAGACACTTGCAGGAATAATGCTCATTGGAAGTTCATGGAAGCAAAGTGGAATAAATATTAATTTCCGTGCCTAGCAAAGCAAGCTGACTCCCAGTGCTCACCAAAGCTGGATGGAAATGAACTTTAAAGGGAGCTTGTGCTTTTGCAAGATTGACTCTTCAGCCTTTGTGAAAGACACCCTTAAGAATCAATCCACAGTGACTGAACATGTGCTTTCCTCAGCAGTCATCTAGGCCAATATGGTAAATATTTCTGATTGCCATGGAAGTTAATAGATGAGGGAACATCCCTTAGGTGTTGCACCAAATTAATGTAACATTACTCACTGAGTTTGTGCTTAAAACTCTTGAATTCCCAGAGTTCAGATGACAGCCCTGAAAAGAAATAACTTTTAACTGGACATGACTGCCTTCAGCTGCCTTTCTTAATTTTATATTTAGCTCTTACTACTCAGCCAGTTTTGGATCTGTTGGGTCACTTTTAACTCGTGCAGAAGCTTGCACTGGCCCAGATCCGTTCTTTGCCATTGGATTAGTTCAGCTGAAAGGGCACCAGTGGCCTCTGCTCCTCTCCTATGGATGTATCATACTGATTCTTTTTTCATCAATCTGGCCTGTAGTGATGTTTGTTATGTGAGATGGCTGCTGCCTTGCAGGCTTTACAGAGGAGGAAACACTTTTCTTAAGTGAACATTATTGTGGAAACTCTTAGATAAGAGGCCTTGCTTTGACATCAAGGGCAGAACTGCTCAATCCCTCTCTCACTTTGCTTTGTAATGGCTTCACACACAGCCAAATACTGAAGGGAACCAAGTTTTTGAATACACAATGATTTTAATATCACTGGCATTCCTTTAAAACACTAAAAGCTATCTGGGTTCCTATTCAGGGAATAAAGCGTAATGTGGGATTATTGTCAGTATTCTGTTTCTTGATTGGTTATATATGGCTCAAGTCTCCTACATCAATATAAAAATATTTAGGAAAGGTTAAAACCAACAAAAAGCAAACAAACAAAAAGTAGAATGTTGGCTTGTGTAAAATACAACTTTTTTGTTGAGACATCTGTAAGGCTATGCCTGGAATCCCTGCTGTCTGCCCTGCTCTACACAAGGAATATTTTGTTTATTACAGTTTAAGCAATGATAAAGTAGTCCATGATTGAGCTCTGGTGTTTGTTTATCTGTGTTATAATTTGAGGCATGATGTCATTAGGCTTAAAGGCTATGCTTAATCTATGTTTATTCTTCTTATGACTTGATGTATTACTCAATACCTCAGTGTATTATTAGCTGATCTTAATGGACTTTTTTATTACTGTTTGAGCTTTTCTGCGTTTCAGGTGACTTGCCTGTGTTTCACACAGGGCCTCTACTGTACCACAGAAGCTTCTTTTAATTCATTGAAAGTATACTTGGAAAACCTCATGCAGTATTATATATTATTTATATAGTATATAAGCAGACATCTAAATTATATCACACAAATGAAATATGGAGATTAATCTGTGAAAAGCCCATGTTGCTGGGATTTTGTTTTTGGGGTTTTTTTTGTTGAGGGGGTTTTAAAGTTTAGAGACTAGGTGATGAAAATGAGTGAAAACATACCTAAAAAAATTGTGGCACATTGCAGAAACGTCCTCAAAGCATTCAACCCAGATCTCTGTACTCAGAAGCTTCCTTCTAAAAGCAGATTTTTTTTTTTAATAGTGTGACGAGAGAAACAAAGAAAAACTACTGTATATGAAACACTGTGGTTTGCTATTTTTTTATTTAAATCCTTCTATCTATCCCTAAATTTCTAATAGGGAAAGGCACTGGACTGCTGCAGCAGCTGTGCTCTTTCACATCACTGTGAAAAGACCAATGTATGTGAAATGCAGCTATAACTATGTACATGCCTCTCCTAGATCCATTTCTATCTCTTGCTGTATTTCCTAAACTTCTCGCAAATCATGTAGAGGGTGATTCCAGATGTACTTTTTCCAATTCATAATTACATGTTTTCCTATTTCAATGTCACTATCAGTGGTCTTTGTAATGTTCCTCCCCATCTTCTGACTCAGTCTAACAATATTTTTGTACACTAATTCCTTTCAAGAAAACAAAATATTTTGACAGCTGAGCCAGCCTGTTTGTTATGTATAATAGACAAAAAATTTCCCCAACTGTTTAAGTCTCTCATACAATATTTTGGATGGGAGATGGAGAGTAAAACTACTGAAAAGTAGGCTTTTATGGTTTGTAGTAGAACTAGAAATGAAGAGCAAGGTTTTTTCACCAACCAGTGCAGCATCTCCTGAGCCAAAGTTGACAGGAGCCAAGATACCACTTCCTTCTTTCCCACTCCTGTGCCTCCCCATATATTTCATTTCTTTGAAACTTGTGAAACCCTAGAGAGGGTTAGACATACCCTCAGAGCAGCAAGAGTTTGTGCTTATAGGGCAAAGTTTGTGATAGTGTTGGGCCCTGACAATCCATTCAGACTGAAGTCTTTTTTTTTTTTTTTTTGCAATGCAGGGGACAATATTGACAGAATTTTTTTGTCTAATTAGTCAAAATCTGAAAAAAACAGTAAAAACTAAAATGTTGTTAATAATCTTTTAAAAAAGGTGAGGCTGATCAGTAACTTTAAATGAGCCAAATAATGGCATACTGATATTTATCAAATAGTTGTTTTCTTGGTATGGCTGTGTGAATCCCACAGAGCTGTCCCCTTAATTACAAACAGGATACCAAAGCTGTACTGAGATAAAACAGGCTCCCGTTATAAAGGAACCATAAAGTAATGGGTGGGTTAGTCTGTTATAGTCCTTTCCTCTTTAATAGCACATTGACAAAATTATCTCATTTTTAAATTTTAAGACATTTACTATAAGCGCAACACAAAGTTAAGTTTTCAAGTAAAAGTCTTGACACAGCAAACCACAAGTAAGATTGGCTGGTTGATTGTTGGGTCCTTAAAACTTTGGGATTGTGTTAGTTAGCTGCAGATAATCATCAGCATACAGATGTCTGAGATATCCATGGAAGTGATGAAGGCCCAAAACTCTTGTGTGAGTAAATGCATATTGACCACCTACAGCTATGTGCATCTACATTTACAATGCAAATGAATTCTTGTAAATTTTATTGTTATAAATGTTAGTGCTAGCTAACCAGTTTTTTATCAGATGTGTATAATAAGAGCAAGTTATTTATAAACAGAGTATTTTTCCCAATCTTTGTGTGGCCTTTTTAAGGGTGGTTTTGGTCCTTTGAAGCAGTTGCTGTTTTTTCTTGCATGTGATTGTATAATAAAAATGAACTTCTATTTACAAAAAACAGCTCTTTACTCTTCCAACTTTTACACTTTCAACTGCTTGTCTGAGGTCATTGGTTGTGCCATGGTTCCCTGTTTAGTGCCAAACACACGAGGAAATCAGAAAATAATTAATTCACTGAAATGAATCCATACTTAATTTATGTTCATAATGGTATTTGCACATCCAGACAAAAATATTGGTCTCATAGCATCATTTTAATGCAAATTTCCTGCCCTTGTAAATATCTATGTCTAACCTAGGTGCTTGTTTCATAAAAGAAAGGCTTTTAATATTGCCAGGAACTCCAGAAAGGGAAGACAGACATGCACAGAAAATGTTGTTTATCTGCCACCTTACATCACTGCAATCTCTTGTTTGTGTATTTCTGTGGTTCTAGCCTCAGAAAAGCACCCCTTCCTGCAATGAATTTCTACAGAAAAAAACTGATTATCTGACTGTTTGTGCACCCCTTAGTCCAATTTCAAAAGGCTCCTTAGCCTTCTCAGAAGATCAGAGTGTGTAGTCCAAAAAAGGTGGTATTGGTTACACTTGATGCAAAGTGTGGAGGCTCCATACACTTGTGACTGAGAAGTTACCATGTACAGAAGAATTTGACTTCTGTACATGGTAATTTTACCAGTACCTACAATCTTGCTTCATTTTCAAAGCTGCATGGAGCTGCCTGACTTTGCTGAAAGGGATAATATTTGGGATGCTGAGCCAACTGCTGGGGTTTGGAGGGGACAATGGGCTGTGTGGCGGCACTTAGTGACACTCCTGGGTTATCACCAGCCTGGAGCATTGAGAGGGGGGAGGGAACTGTTGGAAAAGTTATAGTTGAACATAAGTAGGTGTCAGAAGGAATTGGTTGGGCATATACCAAAGCCATTGATTATGAAGAGATTTGCTGTTCAAGGCTCTTTATTTACAGTGTAACTGAAGTCAACTATTGCGATCCTAAAGCAACGACTGTGATTTTTAGAGGGTTTTTTTAGAGTCTTCCATGG
The DNA here is from genome assembly GCF_015832195.1 of Motacilla alba alba. Taxonomy (NCBI): domain Eukaryota; kingdom Metazoa; phylum Chordata; class Aves; order Passeriformes; family Motacillidae; genus Motacilla; species Motacilla alba. Next base: position 45,279,978 of record NC_052019.1, on the reverse strand, counting down.
AGTCTACCACATAAACTTTGAAATGACATTGGATAAGAAAGGCAATATCCTTTTCTTTCCACATATTTGTTGTGTTGCATCCTGCTCTCTATTGCGCCTGGAATAAATCTGGACTTAGCTCTGGGACATTCAAAGCACTGATCCCCATATACACCAGTGTAACCAACAGCAGAAGTGGGGCTAGGCAGCTTATTAAACTCTTCAGATGTTGCAACTGTCCTATCCACTGCCCTTTTTCAAGTTACCTTATTATTGTCTAGTTTCAACAGAGCCTCACATGTTGTTTTCAGTGCAATCTTTACTCATTTTTTTTCTCTTATAGTCTATTTTCCTTTGGTAGACTGTGAAAGTAGATTTTGCAACACCAAACACCAGAAAAATGCACCAGGTTCTTCAGACTGATGCTAGGGAGGAAGATAATGTTACTCTGAAAACATGGCACTAGTCCTTCTGATGTTACTAAAATATGTAAATTCGTATCCCTGAATCTTTTGGTTTGCACTCTTTGCTTTTTGAGGAGAAGGGTTAGTAAGGTGGGAGAATATATGTGAATTAAACAACCAGATAAAGGGTCTGTTTTGAAATAGGATCACTGGAAGGTAATGTACCAATAAATTGAAAGCTGTGAGGAGTAGCAGGCTTCAACATCCTCTAACCTCACCAGGGAAGCCAGATCATAACAAAATGCTCATAAATGCATTGCAAAAGAATAAAACAAACCAAAAAACAACTAAATAATTCATGTTTATTTAGGCGTCTTTCAGTCATCAAATAAGGTCCTAATCATATATTGAAATTTGCATTTCTATCAGTTTGGGACATTTTGTAAGTTCACTCATGGTTTTAAGGAATTTCAGTACTGTCAATATAATTTCTTGGTTAGGTTGACAGCCATGAGAGCTGTTTTTTTTTCTTTTTGACGCACAAAATATTCATAGTTTGGTAGAGAGAAGTAGTCTGGGCCTCATCTCCCTGACATGCTGGAATTGACTAGCATGGAAAGATATCTGAAAAACATCCAGCAGCTTCTGCAGGTGGATGGTTTTGCGCAGAAAAGAATACTACCAGCCATAGCTGCTTCTGCCTTAAATACTTCCAATATTTCCCTACCCCACGGCATTAGCAATTGATGGTTTAGCAGTAGGGCTTTCATGTCCAATCTCTCAAGATGAAGTACCTGAGTTTATTTTTTCCTGAGACTTTTGTTATTATTTCATCTGCCTAATTATCTAAACCCTTGGATGGAAAACACCTTCAACACTCATTTATGTACAAATGCATATTACACAGTCGATCATACAGACAAGAACAGAAAGTAAGAACACTGTGGTGAGACTTAAAATACTTCCATTAAAATACTCTACCCTGAGATTAACTGAGCAGCTAATTATCAGGTAACTGCTAATTTTATTTCACTCCAGACTAAAATTAGCAGTGAATGCTGAGCCAAATGCTGTAGACTTGGGCCTTAGCAGCAAATAAGGTTCTGATATGAAGTCAGGTGTGTCTATAAGTGCTCTTCCCACAAAAAAAGGGACTTGTAGTTAGTTATGTTTCTGACCACTTACCTGCAGCATTTTGGTAGTGATGGCTGTGCATTATGTGATGTCAGTACAAGGTGTTATCTGTGTCTACAGCTTATTATTTAGGTGGCATCTCTGATTTGTTACACTCTAGAACATAATCTGAATTTGTACTGAGGGGGAGGAATGGGTTGGCAATTTTGAGCAAAACGGAGATTTTCAGCTCTGAAAAGTTGAATGATTTTTCCAAATTTGTACCTCTGTACAGTATTAGCCTCCTTTGTTAAGTGGTTTCAGTATGGGGAAAAAAAAACTTTTATCTTTTTAAGAGGTTACTTGGGTCATTTCACTGCTGACAATTAGTTTTTGGTCTCATTAGATACTCTTAACCTCAGCCTGTTGCAAGTGGAGAATTTAATCTATTTTTCAAAGTCCTTTGTCACTGTAGGGTGACTTTACAGATGCAGCAGAGTTACTGGCAAAACCCCGGCATCTCCTGGTCAACAGCAAAGTACCAGCTGCTTTCAGGGTGCCAGCTGTGCATGTCAGAGGCTCACTACTGGCCAGGGAAACCTGAAGTAACCTTTCAACTTTAGAAGTTTCCTTGCAGGAGAGAGAAATCAAAGGCATTTTGGAGTAACAGTTTGGGGTATCCTGCACTGCTGCCACCTTTATGGTCTGTAAATGAAGACTTTGGGGTGTTGATCTGTTTTCTCTTAAAATAAGTAAGCTTTCTCCTCTCCACTGAGCACACAGCAAAGCAGAGAACAAATTGTACTGTTGATGGAAATGGCAATACTTAGTCATTCTGCGTTCACTGTAGGTTTTGATGACAGTCCACAAAAATGAAGAACTAGGTCAACAGGAATGATGAAAGCTTCCTGCTGTGGTGTGCTGCTAATCATCCTCATGGCAATCATCTTATTGATGTTAGAGGCAGTTTAAACATTGTCTATTCAAAGCTGACGTGAAGCTAATTAACCATCCACTCTCCTGTGGTTATGCATGGCCAGCAGATTCCTGCACAACTTGAAACTTCAAAAGAAGAAACAGGTTCTTTTCACCTGTGACTTGAGGAAGCAAAAAGAGCTTAGGTAAAAATAAAACAAAAATGCAGCTTAATTTCCAAAAGACCCTCTAATAGCTGCTGAGAGGAGTCCTGCTACTCTGGTGAACACCAGAATATATGTTTCAGTACATATTATGGTATCATCATGTGCTAAAATACATGCTGTCACTTTGCTTGTTAAAAATTAAAAGCTCTTTACTTACACAAGCATGAATACTGTTCCCTGCCAAGATTTGAGAAATAAGTAGTCCCTTTTTCAACTATTAATCAATTAACTGATTTGAGAAGACTTGTTTCCCAGAATGACTAAATAAGGGCTGTCTGAAAAACATGGGGAGAGGGAAAGAAAGTGTTTAATTTTTTAAAAAATCAGGGATAGAAAAGGGATAGGACTATTTAGTGGACAATGGTAGTAAGTCAAGCAACAACTGGGCAACACTGAAAAGAAAAAGAGAGATTTGCTGGTAAGCTCTAGCAGCTTAGTTCTGGTAATGCAGCCTGGCCATAAACTCAGTTTTAACACTCCAAGTAAGTCAGGCTTGCAGCTGCTTTACATCTTTTGAGAGCTGCAAAGAATTGCAACAAGCCAGTTGCAGCAGAGCCATGAGGTGAGGCTCTTGGTTATTCAAATAATGTTCTTTCCACACTGAAAGGGGAGTCTTAATACAAATGTGCAAATGACAGCTTGAGGAATGAGCACAGTTGTCTCACCTGTTCATAAACTGTGCATGCTCCTGCTTGCATTAAAGAACAGGGTGCAAATACTCTTGGGAACTGCACTTTTATTGGGATCTTTTTCCTCTCTCTGTCCTTCCAGGGAAGCTTGTTCTGTCTCAGTCTCACTCTTCTGTGTAAAGACTGGCATGTAAACACATGTCAAACTGTACAAAGTAGTTGTGTTATAGGAAAATATCTAAGGGGGAATCACAAAAAGACTATCGCTTTGCGCTGGTTGGGAAGGGGTTTTGCTCTTTTTTTTTTTTTAAGACCTATTTTAGAAGAGTGACATTTGCTTGTCCTTGCCAGTTCCCTCTGTTTCCAACCCAAATGCCAGTTTGCACCCTCCAGCCCATTTTGATGCAAGCTGACAAAAGCTGAAGATCAGAGAGATGATGCTTGCACAAGTTTTATCAAAGAAACAAAATGCAAAAAAGCACTGCAAAAAAGGCACATGCCCGAGTCACAACATGCATGTTGCTTGCTCACTTGACAGCCACAGCTTTTGAAAGGGAAGAGGCATTAGAGGACAAAGCTAAGTGGGAATCTCTGAAGATGTGGAGGACAAATTTGAGGGAAACCAGGCTATGCCAGTAGTGTATGTTATTAACAGTTGACTTTCCTCAGCAAACAAGTATGAATTAAATCTTTAATTAAAATCTATAATGACTCTAGGTATATAGATATCACCTTCCCCAACTCTTCAGTATTTCTGTGATTGCAAGTTTTAGGTTGTGTTGTTCATTGCCAAGCCCAGAGATGCAGGCTCAGCTCCTCCATGTGAAATGCCTACAGCAGAATTTGCCGGAAGTATTGGTGAGAAAGCAGCACTTTGTTCTTTGCAAAGGGCAAGATTGTGTTGACTTTACTTCAGTTTATGAGCACAGTGCTTGACAAGTCATACTTGAGGCTGTAAGCAATCTTCAGATTCACTGCTGGTTCTGGGACAACAACTGTGGACACTTACTGCCACATCTGGCTTGTCTAAAGAACAGATGGTGCATTGGTGGTGCTGCATACAACATTCTGACCTGCATGTGTAACATCTAGGAGGAAAAAGTACTCCTACTATGGTCTGTTAGTAAAACATCTATTATGCTATTTTAAATCAAATTGCAGATTATACTTAAGCATCCTCATTACATATTTATCTTGAGATGCACTTTCATCCACTTAAAAACTTGGTCTTTCTGAACTCTTACATGTCCTTACCTGGAGCATCTAATGTGTTAGCCTTAAATTATGTGTTTTCCCTTTAGCTTGTGTTTGAACTGGGAGCACAGAGGAGATCATTTTCTCAGTAGTACAAGCTGAACAGAGACTACAAAGGTGTCTGCTGTGGATATTTTTGAATTGGGAGAATTTTTTTCTTCTTAGCACAGACACACCTGTGCAGATGTCGCTAGCAGAGGAAGCCCCATGCTCTCCTGTAAACACCCAGGGCAGCAGAACACATGTCAGGGCAAAAGGGCAGGAGTGGGTAAGACAATATGTGATTTGACTGTCCTCACCTGGTAATTGGTCTCTAGAGAAGGATACACAGTTTTCTTTACCCTGAAGTGGTGCTGAGCCTGTGTCAAGAGTGGGCAGATGTACTGGCACAGTGACAAACCCCCGCAGCTCCTACAAACAACACGTGAAACCTGGACGTGCTCCGTGCTGCACCTCTGCAACACTGCTGCACTTGGGTTATCTCGTGTGAGCTTTCAAAACTGCCAGTAAAGATAACTGCAACAATTGTGTACAACCTCCAGTGGGCTGGGGCTGCGAAGGAAAAGCTGCGGAAGCATGAAGAATCATTAATTTTTCCCATGGTGTTTGACTCGGCATGTGATCTTTTGGCCAGGAAAATACTTGAGGCAGTGCAGTTAGTAACACTTCTCCCAGAGGCTGTCATAACCATGCTTTAGACACTGAGTCACAGATGTTTACTCAATCATCATCGCACACCCTGGTTTCTAAGAATTACACAGAGATGGGTTCAGCAAGACTCATTTCGTGAATGGCCCTTTCTGATAGCAGGCACCCCGTGTATAAATTCTCCCCATACATTTTCCTGCAGTTCAAATTACAGTGCTTGATTAATTGATTTGACTGAAGAGAATGCACCAAGCAAAGTTCAAATGGAAAGAGTAAGCAGCTGGACACATGTTCGCTTTCTTTCACAGTCTTGTTAGTTAATTTTGGCTGATGATTTCATGCAAACTGTGGTACTGAAGAGTGTTCACAGTGGTGTCTCACTGAATATAGATAAAGTTCCCGAGCTGTTGAAAGTGTGAAATACATTTCATAGAGGGCCAGATTCTAGTCCTGTTGATATCTGTGGGAGAATTGCTGTGCTTTCAGAGGATCGGTATTTGGCCCTTGATGTCCTACTTGAAAGTTGTTGACTTGAGGTTGTCATTTTTTATTATCATTTTTTACTAGAAATGGGTATTTGTAAGATATCTAGTACATCAGAAATGTTTTGTTGTTGCACATATAAAATTCCTGTCAACAGGCTGCTTTTAGAAAGCTTGTTGAATGAGTTTTCTAAGTCATTCAGACAGAACACTTGCTTTAAAAGTGTGGCTTATGCTCTTTAAAGGAAGTTGATATCATCAAATTTCAAAGGAGTAGGAGATTTGCTGCCTTTTTGTACTATAAGCAAGCTTCCTTCTAGAAGTCCCAAACCTAAAGCTGGCAAAGCCCGTGGTATATCCTCAATAGCTCTTTGGTTTGAGCTTTTATTGTGTGCTATCAATAGGCAGAAGCCGGTCTTACTGATTCAAAATCCTGACTAGTCTTGAAGTCCTATAGTGGTATTTTATATCCTTCTCCCAGCAAAAGTTTGCATTCAGTGCAACTTACTAGTAAATGAAAACAATCTTCTGTATTAGGAAAGATTTAAACTTTCTATAATTATTCTTGATTCCATACATGTGAGAATGACACCTGTGCAGCACCAGCCCACAGCGCTGTTTCCTGGGGCTAAGCTGACCACTGCCTGAAGAGAGCAGAAGTGTTGGAAGAGTCCCTGTGAGAGCACGCAGTGGCTGCCAGGGACACCCAATCTGTCACAGCACTGCTGCTCTGCCTGCAGAGGTGACACAGGCACGTGTGGAAAACCTCTAGGCTCTTTCTCATGTGGATTGCACCAAACCTTTGTGAAACAGGATCAATATTAATTACTAATCTCAAGCAAAGTTGCAAGGTCTGAGTAAAGAAGAGCAAAGAAAAAAGCAGTGAACTCTGTAAAAGCACCCTCTAATCATGCTCTGAAACTACCAGCCTGCCACTCAGATGCATGAAATGCTTTTTCTCTCCAGTCTCACCACATTTTCCTTTACTGTCAGGCTGTATTCCTTCCTGGCCACTTTTTGAGGAAAGGACAGTTTTGCCCTGAAAGCAGAACACAGAAGTTAAGGCTCATATTTAGAAATGAAATGTGGTGAAAGGTAGTAGACCACACCTGCTCTAAGGTAATGGCAAAGAGTTTACCTTGGTGAAATTTTAGCAAGTATCCCATTTCCTTAGGACTCTCGCCAGCCTGGTTTTTGGTGATAATATGAATACCATTTTGAGTTTGTAGATTAGCAAATAAATGGAATAAAAAGGTTTTTGTCTTTCTAAACTATTGTGAGATACTGTGTAACACTGCTGGGGAACGGAAGCCCAGCTGAGTGATAGTTGCTTGGTCAGGATCTTCTTGAAGCTGTCTTTCCCTCTGTAGTACATTTTCCTGTTTTGTGAGAGAAACAGTCAATGGTGATGGGAAAGTTTAGATTTCACTTTTGCATACTAACTTTGGTTGTAAAGGAGGAAAAACTGAAGCTTCTGAAAGGGTAAAAATTGAATAAAAACTTCTCAGTGTGAATTTTGGAGGCATAAAAATAGCTGCTAAACCAATTTTGTACAAGCCTACCTTCCATACTGTTCCCACTACAGCTACACCTGAGCTGCACTGTGGACTTCAGCCAGCCCCTCTCTGGGTAATAGGGAGTCTTACAATTGTATGGACTTGGTACAGGGATGTCACCTTTAGGACACTGCTGCTCCTCTCCAATAGGGTGACTCCAGAAGGTAGTTCATTGCACTTAGAACACATATTTAGATTAAGCAAGTTTTCCTCTCTGCTTTGTAAATTAAAGAAGAGGCATGAAAAATTAGATGAGAGAGTCAAATCCCATAGGATTTATGCCAATATGGTCTCTGATGTGTTTGTGGCTGGGCTGATGCACCTGGAGCTGTGGCTGCTGTGAAGCTGCAGGATTTACAGCAGCCCAAGGCTGAACCTGGTCGATTCTGCAATAGGAAAGTGTAATGCTTTAAGACAAATTAAGGCAATCAGGAATTTGTATCCAATGTAACACATTACATCAGATCTCACTCCTAAACTGGGTTACAAAAATCATTGAGCACTTTCAGTGGTGCTGGAGAAGTGTGTGGGGGCTGCAGGCGGTGGGTCAGCTGCTCCTCCCCCGGAGTGCAACGCCACGGGAGGACTGGCAGCAACAAAAAAGGTGTTGTCAACCTGGACAGATTGATACAAGGGATTTGACCTCTTTAAGTGCTAGAAAAGGGAAACCAAAACTCAAACATAGCATGCTTGTTAGTCTTTGTGTCAGATCAAATAATATGTTCCTCTATAGACTGAAGTATATAAATGGAGCTGTGTAGTTAAGAAGGAAAAAAAAAAGGATGACTAAAATATGTGTATGTAGCTTGACAGTATATTTTCTTTTAGGAAAATCTGGAATAAAAGCAACATTTATGCACACTAAGCACATGTTTATGATTAGTTCTTATTTAACATCACCCAGCTGGCCATGGATGGCTTTATGGTGGGGAGAACATTTGACAATGTCACTTGTTTATATTAATCGAGAACATGGCAGTCATGATACTGGGGAAAAGTGCCACGTTTCCCATTTTAGGTAACTCTTTTAAATCATATCACAGGACAGTCAAGCAGACTGTTGTCACCAACTGAGTGTTTTAAATTTCCTATAATGACATGATGTATCCCCATGCATTAAGCCTCATTCTGCAGATTAGACATGTGTAATTCACATTATATCTGTAAATATCTTTTGCCAAATTGGAGGAAATCAGTAGATGAAATATTTGAGGTGTTCTTCTAATTAGTTTAGAAAATACATAATTGCAAATACACCGTCTTGGATATAATCTACTACTAATAATGTAAATTTTAAAATATATGTTTTCTGTAGGGGTCAGGGGATGGATTATGATATTTTACGAATGTGAAATGTTCATCAGAACCTTTAAATGGTTTACCCGTTCATGGAAGAAAACATGCCTTTACAGGAAGATTAGCTAGTGATTGAATGGGCACCCTCCTGATATGGAAATATAGATCATATTTTTGTGCACGATATATTTGTCATATCACCAGTCTTGAAGTTGTTATGAATTATGACATATCTGCAGAAATACATGGAAAGCATTTAGCTCCTGGTTAGTAGAAAATATTAAGCCAAAAGTGATGTTAGTGGCTGAGAAGGAAGAAAGGGTAAATAAACCTGTGTCACTTGTTTCTTGATGAAATTTTATTTTTTGTTCAAAAGAATTTTGTAAATTTTTACTCTATACTAAATACACAAATGTTGCTAATGCCAATTCCAGCTCAGGAAAAAAGCACCCCTTGTTTATCAGTCTCTCTAGAGAAAATTTGGAGACCACTCATCCACAAACCAGAATCAAGGCTATTTAACTTCTTCCGTGACCAACCATTTGAAATTTTTTCTATTCTGAGGTGTCTTTCTAGATGCTAAGATAAAACACGTTTCAAAAATAGTCAAAGAGGTTACATGGTTCTAATTTAAATAAAGCACCTTGAAAATTTTCTTTGTAGAATTGAACCTTTAAAAAAGAAAAAAAGGGAGGCGATAACATTTTCCTTTATTAAGTAATTTGCTTCATTTTTTGGAATCTGGTTTCCATTCATTGAACTTCATGGACACTCAATCATGTCCCTGTGCCTTGTTTTACAAACTTGGATGCAGAACTGGAGAAGAGGGGCTTTGGAAGAGTAGTAAAACAAACCCAGTGAGCAGCCACAGTGTTTCCCAGAGCCCTTCCTTGGCACTGTTGGTCTGAGCACTGGAGAGTGTGTGAGCAGGGCCAGTGGGAGCTGCTCAGGAAACCCTTCAGGTGGGCAAAGAAGTGGCTTTGCAGGGACCTGGAGTTCAAACCCAGCTGCACTGTGCCCAGTGCTGGTAAATCTGATACAGCTTCTGCTGCCCAGTTGTTCTGTGGTGTGATGCCTGATTTCCTTTGCCCTTGCATTTATCAGAAAGGTGATTCCAGTTCAAAGGTGCTTCACAGTGACCCTCTTAGCAAGGAGTGACATGAGTGTGACATGAGAACAGGTTTCCTGTCCTCATATATGAAAAGTTGTGTTACCTTCAGCCTTCTGAAGGCATGGTGTGACTAGGCCTGCAAAGGAGAGACTTGGGAGTGGTTGGACAGCTGCTGCAGTGAGCAGCAGCTCTACACCTGCATGTCCTGCTAACAATCAGGAAAAATTTAAGTCATCCTTGGGTTTTTCTCATTCCTCAGTGTGTTTGAAGTGATTTGAGTATGCTGTAATCCCATTATGTCCTCATGTAAAATAACTGTTCCTTTCCTTTAGGTGCTGTGCAAGAATTATGTGCTCACCTGGACATTACCCAGGAGCACTGGGCTGTGCAGCTGCCCAGAGTGTGAGTGCCAGAGCTCCTCTGTACAGATGCTACTGGGACTCTGGAGGCAGTCCTGCTGGGTGAAACCAGCAAAGCACTTGATTTGCATTTAGCTACTCTACTATTGCTCGGTGTGAATCAAAAGCCTCCTGTAAGCATTAACCTCTTTCCAAGGAATAAAATTAACACATAAAGGTTCTGATAAAGTACCATAACTCAGCCCTCCAGCTGAAATAAACTTAGACAAAAATATTGCTGTCAAAAAATAATAGACCCTTTTGTCTGGCTTCGTAAAAACAATATTTTAATTTTAATTATTTTTTCTTTCATATTTCATAGATTATATAGCTGTATATCTAGTAACCTTCAGGAAACAGGTTTTAACTTGTATGTGGTTCTAAAGGCATGGAAACAATGCAAATAAAACCTTAGAATTTGATCTGTGCACATTTTTGTAATGTTGTGTGAGGTACAATTAAACCATGTACATTTTGTGCTACATGGAAAGGCAGTCCTATACTCTGTTATTGCTATTTAGTGTAGCACAAGTTAACTTGTTCTTCTGGACAGCTTATTTTGTCGTCATTAAGGGAATATTAATTTCCAGAATGATAGCTTGTCTTTTACTGGTCTCATTCTTCCAGTATGTCTTATGTAGAAGAGTATCAATCGCACACCACCATGTGCAGACATGAGTGCAGCTTTGAAGGATGAGGATGATGTTTCCTGAGCAATTACTATAATTAAATCAGAGAATAAATGAACAATTCCAGAAAGGAGTTGGTGCTTCCTTCTATAGTACAAGCAGTTCACCTCAAAACTGGCTATGGGAGAATGCAATTCACTCTCTGGTTTGTGAAAATGTATAATTGATAGATATGCTCTTATATCTGAACTTGGCAAAAGCTGTTAGGATACTATGCTTGACAAATTGTTTAGCTTCCTTTACTTAAAAACACAGTAAATTAAAGCAGATGTTTCAAAACCTTTAAATTTTGCTAAGTGTAGAATTGAAAGAATGAATGAAATACAGTAATCTGAATGGAAAAATAAAGGCATCTACGCTAGCTTCTGCTGACTTTCAAAACCTATGAAAATTTTTCAAATCTACTTTTTAAAAACTATTTCAGTGAAAATGGCAACTTATTTCACTAAAGTTCAAAATTTCATACATTTTAAAGTTAGTTGGCTGATTTTGTATATAAAACTTTTAAAAAGACAGAATGACTGTCAGGTATAAAGATCATTATGTTCAGCTGATTTTTGCCAGGTGTTATTTGTTGGGTTTTTGATTTTTTTCTGCTTAGTCCAAGAATGTAATGTTGTCCCTTCTGTTGAAATGTAGGAGAGTTTTGGCTATGGATTTCAGATGTGGCAGGACCAGGCCTCTCATTATTGATGTTCTCTTCAGGCATTCAGAAATAAAAATGTTGGAAATGCTGAGATTCTGTTGGAGATATAACCTTTGGAAAAGTTAGTCTCTATCATAAATACTAATCACAGTGCAGTAGCTGGTCTATAATGTTGAACAGATGGGATTTAGCTGATGGAAGGAGTGTGCTGTTATCAGTTATGAACAACCGATTGCTCTCCACATTAAAATATTTACTCTGCTTTATGGAAATTAGGTTTTAATACTTTGGCATCGGAGGTCCTGTGGTGTATTTACACTCAGTAGAACTCTGCCATTGCCATGTGGGAGCTCAGCCTGGCTGCTGCCAGCACATCAGTGCCTGTGTGTTGAGTGTCCCTGCAGTGGGACCCGATTGCTTCCTCTGCCTCTGCAGGCCACCTTCCTGGAAGGCCACCAACCTGAAAGTGTTGTCAGCAGCTTGATGAAGGGTTCTCACAACAGGCCCTGGGCCATGTGGTCCTGAAAACCCCTCCTGCTCTGTTCAGTGAGCAGCAAACACCTGGGAAGCTTGAGTCTCCATTCAGACAGAAACCTCTTCCCCCTGCTGTACCCAGCCAGGAATTTGGACAAGTTCCCTCCAGGGTGTGTTCTTCTACCAGCAATTCTTGACAGACTCGGCTATCTTTAATTCAGCAGTGCTATATCCTGATGCAGTAGAAAACATGATGTAGAAAGAAGCTTAATTTTTACAGAGGTTTACTTGCTACTTTTCTTTTTTGTTCTTTTTATCTCTACATGATGCATTAAGATAGCAGTGAATAACTGAAGCCCAGACTTTACCCCCTATATCAGCAGATATGGAAGTTGCATCTTCTCCAATGCTGTGTGAAACTCCTGAATGTAGGAATGTGTTTGACTGTAAAAATCATTTCATATGAGGTCAGGAAGCCCCATGTGTAAGTTCAGTGTCCCAGTCTCTTTAATTACTAGTCCAGTATGTTCAGCAATGTCTCAGTTTCTATCTTGGGTGAGCAGTTCACACTCGAGTCCAGATGAGACAAAGCTATCAGAAAAAGACTGATGAATTCAGGAGTTTGCTTCAAAATATGAGCTCTAGCAATCAGTCTGCAATGGATTTTTCTTAAAATGTTGAAATATCCTTTCACATTGCCTTTGTTAAATGGTTAATTTCTTTTAGTTTCCTTTGTGGGTGTGTATGTGTATATATATACACGTGTGTGTGGTGGCATATCAGCAGATGGCTCTAGCCAAAATAGTAACAGCCCTTAGTGCCAACAGTTTTAAACAATTCATCAGCTCAACAGGGAGATTTTTCAAGCCACAGAATGCTTTCAAAATAGTTTCTCAAGATCCAAGAAACTGTAGAACCTCCTACTGGCTCCTGTGTTTGTAGGGAGGATGAACTACCTAGAACAAACCTGTCAGAGTATAAAGTACACAGGAATATACTACAGTGCTACTTTAGTTTTAGACAAGCTACAAGAGAAAAATTGGTTTAGATACTCGAAATTCAGTTATGCAAACCTAATGCTCTGGGTTTGGAAACCATTTAACATTATATTATATTGTTATATCACTAAGAGTGTTCTTTCCACAATGCCTAATGTACTAGTTGTAGTGTCATAGGCATGGCAACAGAGAGGTAATGAGAAATCAGAACTGTTTAAATGCATGCCCTTGTTATATGCTATTGAATTATGTTAACAGAGAGGAGAATTCAGTTTAATAACATGCTAGATGTGTTTTTTCACATGAGCCAGGTTATACCTCTGGGACTCACATTCTTTGAAAAAGTAGCTGCACAGATGGTTTGCAGACTTAAAGTACTTGGCTACAACAAAAATCTCTGTGGTTTTTGTGGTTCTGTTTCTTCCCCAAATATTCTAACATCCTATGACGTATTTAGATAATTGATGTCATTTCCATCAGGGTGCAAAATGCTTTCCAAAAAAAAAGTGGTGAAAGCTTCAGATTTTAAATCTTTTAAATCATGGCTGGGAGAGTTCAGTCAAAAAAAAACCCAAACACTTACATGTTTATGTTGGTGTTCAGGCCTAGCATGGTCCTCCTGCTGCTAGGTTCTGTGATTCTGCCACAATGAATTGCACTGCTCTCAAAATGAATATAAGAAATTGTGTGGCCATAAAATAGATAGGCCTTGTCCCCTTCACTGGAGAAGTAACAAGAGGTTCAAATTTTTAATATTCCCCTCAAAAACATTCCTTAGGGTAAAGCTCTGCTTTGTGCCTGGGAATCACACTTTTTAAAAAGCAGGAACAATAATAACCTCGTTAATTTTAAAGTAAGAAATGGGACTATGCAGCTTCAGAAATTGTGTCTGGGGCAATTAGTAATGACTGTTAATCAGCTTCTTTTGGGTATTACAGCTGCTGCACCTGACTCCAGGTGCCATCACTGCCCTTGTGTGACTGGTGGCAGCAGTTCTGTACCTGGTTTGCATTTCATGGCTACCTGTGATTTCTGTTCCTCGCTTTCATCCCTGAAGGCCAAGTGTTGGATACAGCTCTGGATGTGGTTATAAGTCACATTTCTCATTCGTGTGAATGTAAGGAGCTGTCAATATGCTGGGTGATCATTACCCTCCTTGGCACCAGGCAGAAGGGCTGCAGGGAGGATGATTCTTTTCTTGTCTGGTACACATCAAATATTCTTTGTCAAAGCCTTTGACATATTGAAGGCTAGAGAAAACACAGGTAACAGGATTCTTTGTGAGAAATGTCCTAGCAATATGTCAGTTTTCTACCAGATTAAAATGACAGAAATTTAATATTAAATTGAGTGTGGGAGAGAAAGTGCTTTTCAATAAATTATTGTTCATTATAAAAAAATGACTGTTGAAAACAGTATTCTGCAAAACACTTTACCAAACAGCTTTATATTTCTGTTTAAATAAGCATAAACATAATACGTTTTTAACCTTTTATTTGCAATAATTCCTTTGAACCTTAGGATTCCCAGAGAAAAATCCCAAATCTAGATAGTTTTCTTCCTAAATTTTATGAAGAGAAGAGGGATCTTTTCACACCATGCTGGACTTAACCATGTACAGGGAAGAAATCTGTTGTCTGGGTTAGTGAATATCTGCAGTGCCAGGAAGTTATTAGAGAGATTACTTTCTTCTGGAAGCTCATGTCCTGAGTTTGATGTTTCTTAGGGTATACTTTCTTAAAATAGCTCTGACTCAGAAATTGTTATGGAAATCATACTGAGTGGTCACAGAGGGAAAGTGCATTATTTTTGATCCACATTCTCAGTCTTGGACAGAATGGGGTCATGACTCTTTTAAATAGAAAAAATCTTGAGTATTTCTTCTACTGTTCTCTAGAGGTTACTTCGAGCTTTAGAGTAAGATGTGACGCACACTTTTCTAAGCTAAATGTATGGTAGTTTTAAATTCTTCAGTTCATGTTAAATTTGATTTAAAATTCTTGATCAAGTAACTCAAAGGAAATCATAGTAAGGAATTTGTTTCCCGCTCTCTAGAGAAAATTCTTTTCTAAGTCAGGAAGTCATGATATTTAGATTTGGGTGTGCTGGTAAGGATATGAGATATATCTGTATGGGTTGTCTGTCCAAAGGCAGAAGCATAAAGCTTCAAAGTATTGGTGAGAGACAAGTAAAAGGCTTCTCAAAGAACTTTTGTAGCATCTCATGCCATCATGGCTAACCCTCTCTGCTATTCCAGCCCTTGGGAAGTTGCTGCCATGCCTAATCATGGATGTGATATGTCAGGCCCTCTGGTAGCTCAGTGCAAAGTGGATGGGTGCTTGCTGGACATTTGGCTGCTGCTAAAGAACAATTTTATTCATGACTGGAGCAGTGCTTGAACTTTTACTGTCAGTTTCTGGCTTTGCTGACATCAGTGAGACTTTGCTGTGGACTTCAACAGAACCCAGGCTTCACCTCAGGTCTCCAGAAGTGAAAGGTTAATGCATTAACGCACTGCAGCATTTATCTCCCTGGGCTTGATACCTATTTCAATATACTTCAGTGCAAGTCTGTAAATATGACACTCGGAGGTAGTTCCCAAGAGAACTGGATATATCAGAAATGGTGCTAGTGTGAATAATGTGTATCACAAGCATTTGTGAGTCTGTCAAAGGGGAGATATGAGTTACCCAGAGCTTGTGTTTGAGGCGGTACCCTAGGAACTGTCAGTAGACAGAGCCTCTAAGAACTTCCATAAGCATAAACATAGGTTATCCACACCCCACTGTGCCAGGAACCATATGAAGACAGTCTTTCTCCAAAAAACTTGCAATGTAGGCACAGAAGATGTGTAAAATGTTGGATAATGAAGACTTGTTATTCTTATTTTACAAACTTGGAACCAGAGCCTAGCAAAGTTTAGTGTTTTGCCCAGGAGCTCAAAGGATTTCTGGGACAGAGCTGTGGTGTGAATCCAGATTAGCAACTCCCTTGACCAATTCCTTAATGAAATAAGTGCTTAATAAAGCATAATCAAAACTATCCTTCTTTAAAAACCTCTGCTGACAGCAGAAGGAAAATGAGTCTGCAAGTTCTTCCAATAGCAATACATCTGCAACTTGAAGCGATATACTTGCTCCTGCTTTTATAACTTCAGGTTTTGTCAGAAAAAAGTGATGTTTTTCCCATTAAACTGAGCAGAAGTTATGATACTCTCTGTTTCATTGATTGGTTATCCCACAAATGCTAAAGCTCTCTAGCACACGCAGCACTACGCTAATGCAGCAGGAATGTGTAAAACCTTGTGTGCATTCAAGTGATGCACATCTAAGCCACAAAAAATGAGGCTTCAGCTTGGACTCACCCATTCAGTGAACTATTTTCACTAGAGTGTATATTTTATATGGTAAATTGTACCTTCTTTGCACATCATAGGTAGCTCTTTGTTCAGACCTTGGGAAGCTGCAGCACTTCAGGGATGGAACTTTTCTTTTTAAGATTGTTAAATCCTGGGATCTAGTTTCTAATCTCTCCAGTGTCCTGTTGTTTCCTTATTTTCCAAGGTGAAGAGAAAAGAAGACATTATTAACTCTTCCACTGCCTTCTGTCAGTGTAAATCATTGAAACAGGTCCAGACTTACTCATCTTGCATAGCTACTGTCAAGATGAAAAAACTATACTTTCCAGTGAAATTTTTTATCCATTAGTGTTTCAATAACATCAGAGGTTTTTAAAGAAGCTTTTGCAGCCAAGAGAATGTGGATCTATTTTTTAGATCATTGACTTTGCTTATTTAAACCTTTTTCTTTCCCCAAATAATTTCAGTTCCAAGTTTCCTTCTACTTTTTTTTTCACTGAAAAAGACCATGCAAAGGAAAAATTTGAAATACTTTTTTAAATAGGAAAAAGTTGGCTATAAAATAATGAAAGGCACCTGGACCATTTTAATAGTCTGAAACGATTTATTTTTTGTTTCATTAAACTCTCTAGATCTCAGGTTAACAAGTTTATGCAACAGAAGTCTTTGACAATTGTTTGGCTTTGTAGCTAAAAAAATAACTAACCAATAAGAGCTGAGAGGCTGAACACATTCTCTTAGTTCATCACAAAATTCAAAACAGATAACAAAAATTTATGGGAGGATCTAGTTGTGCAAATCTAAGTATTTGCCTTTAAAATCAGTCCAGCAAAACCAATGACTTATGGCCATTAAGCAGAGAAAGCTACAGTCTAATGGAAATCCTCAAGAAGACAATTTGCATTTCATCAGTAGTGGAAGACCACCTAAAAATGTCTTTAGAGACAGATGAAGTTCAGAATAGAAATTTTGAAGTGTTTTAAGGAGTTCAAACTTTAGTAATAAAATGAACTGCACCTTTGCAAAACTGTGAAATGTAAAAAGCTCTTATTTAAAACATCTTCAATGCAGCTGTTTTGTGATGCTGGTACCTAAGGAAGAAATTTAGTTATGAAGTTTATACTGCTTTATAAATTGTAGTAATACAGAATTTACATTCCCATTGTCAGAATTTTAAGATTACAAGTGCAAACACACACAGACATACAAAAATTATTTATGTAAAATTCAATTCAAATACCAAAAGATCACTTAAATAATTGTCTGCAAAACTGTCTTGCACATCAGACTTCCAACTTTCAGCTGGAATCTTCTTTGTTCACTAGACAATGACAAAAAAAGCACAGACATATATCAGGTGAAGTCCTGGCCTGAAAAATCAAGTCATTCTACAAATTATGCTCTCTTGCTCCAGAAACCTGATTGCTGTGTAGATAGCTATACCTGACTCCTGTGAGAAAATCAATTCTTACTACCCTTTAATCCTGCTCACTCTGCAAAGCCACGACAGCGATTTGAAAGAGTTCAGACTTTCTGTATCGTCCATGCAGTTTTCTTATTTCTATCTGTCCATGCCAGCCATGAGTGGCAATAACATTATAAAGAGGTTAACTATGGCCTTGCTCAGCCTTTGAAACACCGACTAGCAGTAGCAATAAAAACTAACGGCAAACATTCAGGGAAATCTGCAGAGCTGAGAGGGGAAAGGACATTTTCTATTCAGTAGGCAATGACTTAAACCTGGAAAGAAACAAAGACGGTGCTCTTGGATCCTGCAACTCCATTTTTACAGAGCTCTGCTTTGTGAGTTGCTTAAGGTGAGAGAGGAAATATCTGGAAGCACAATACCCAGGCATCCACTGAGGTAACTTTTTAGTTATCTTCCCTGAATTGTACTCCTCTACTGGAAAGGGAAACTGGATCTTTAAAGGGTGTCTTAACTTGGTTCTTTTGGTAACGGGTGTGCAAATTTTTAGGTGTCTTACCAAATACTTTCAGCTGCAGCTTCCTTCCAAATCCAGGAAAGAAATTGTAGTTGGCTGATTCTCTTGCTGTAATCTCAAGAGATTAATTATGCTTAAAGGAGAGCCTCAGGAGTGTTTAAGTGAAAATGTGCATAAGCGAATTTGGATAGGAATTTGAACTGTTTTGAGAAACTTGATGCAATGCTTTGTGAAATCCAGGTATACAACTCACACCTCTTTCTCAGAATCAGTGAATCATACCTCTGAAAACCTGACACCAGGCTAAAGTAGATGGAAGCTTTTTTAGGAAGCTTACAGTTGCATAATGCATAATAGTCTTTTGACTTACTGTCTTAGAACTTGTAACCATGTGTCCTGTTTTAGTGCAGAGTTGATATTTGATGATTAGTAAATCCAGGAGACATCAACACAGTTTGAAAATGAAGTTCACAGTGTATTTACTGCTTGACTGCCAAAAAAAAAATTCCAGTTCATGGTTCTATTCTCTCAGATGAAAAGAAAATGGCTAGGGTTACTGGCTGGCTCTGTGCAGCATGTGAGGTACTGTAGTTTCACTGTGTGATAATCATTGCTTCAGAACCTGTTTTCAATTACCAGCAAGTCCCAAGTGCTGCTGACTCTGTCCCAGACATACAGTGTTTAGCATGATTTGGAGCATTGCATAACACAGAATAGAAGGCTCTCTGAAAAGACAATTTCCCAAGAACTATTAGTCTTCTAATCTGTGAGAAAATTCTCATATTCTAAGAACTTAAGTGTTGAGACTGTGTCCAACTTGAAGTCATTAGGCTCTATTTTATTAATTTGGCCTCTGTGATGCTGATCTCTACCATTTGTTTTCCTTAATTAATGTGCATTAAAGCATTGCCCAGAGGCTTGAGACATGTAGAGAGTTCTTTCAGAAGGACAGAACATCAATGCCTATCAGTGAATGAAATACTTAATAGGAGCAAGAGTTCATTCCTTGCCTTAAATGGGCAACTGAAGTCTTCAAAGGATAGTCTCTGGAAGCCAGTCTCCAAACAGCGTAAATGAAAGAGGAGCTGGCTATGGAGAAAGGAAGGTAATAACAACTGGGAGAAGAATGAGAGAAGTAGCTGAGAAAGAAATGTAAAAATATAGGGAGACACACATTGGTGGTTATCAGATGATTTTTATTTTTTTTTCTCCTAAATGATTGATGTGCAGATTGAGGGTCTGAGGCACAATTCAGTTATAAAGGCTTCCCTACTCTACTGTGAGCAATTCTCCATGCAGTTGCTCTACCCATGCTGTGACAGCAAGATCATGTGAATTACTGAGAGCTAAGCCATGTTCACTTGAAGTTATAGAACCATAGTATGGTGTGGGTTGGAAGGGATGTTAAAGACCATCTAATTCCAACCCAGCTGCCATGGACAAGGACATCCTCTATTAGACCAGGTTGTTCAAAGCTGCATCCAACCGGCTTTGAACACTTCCAGGGATGGACAGTATTGATGTGGACAGAGAGTTTACAAGCGACTCCTTGTTACAGGTCAGCTGCTGTTGCCTGTTTTCATGGCTGTAAGCTAGACAAGCCAAGCCCTAATGGGCAAACAGAGCCAGGACTCATTGGTATGGATGAGAGAGAGATTTCTGGAAAGGAATACTCATTTTGCATGTTCTCATTTTCCTACATGTCTAATACTGCTTTTGGTTCTGATATTACAAATGTGAACCCTTCCTAGGCAAACAGATCTTATTCTGTGGTGTACTACAAGGGCGTTTTTGTCTGTGCAACCTCTGGGTTCCTATTTTTAATTAGTTCTTCCTCTGTAAGGACTGTGTGGAACTAGGGTGGAGGGAGCATTCTGGCTGGGATCATCTCACTGATCATGCCAGTATGTATGCTGGCAATGATTAAACAGCACATCTAACAATGATATGACTGGTATTGCTAACATAAGTATTTCTACCTTTTCTTCTGGATAACTTTGTATTTAGGAGTTCTCAAGCTTTGACAAATTTTGGCAACAGCTATAAATCAACTTCATTTAATACCCAGTATTTCCCTAAGGCATTTTCTTTCAAAGGCTCTTAGTTTCCTTTCTGTACTTTTGGTAAATTTCCAGCTTTTATGTCCTTGCAATAAAATGGAAATAACACAGTTGGGTCTATATAAATGGCCATATAATAATAATATATCAACAGAAACTTTGCTAGGAGAGGACCCTGTAAAATATAGTTGTAACAGAGCTCACAGGCAGAATGTACCAGACAGAGCAAACAAGTTGAATGAGACCAAGAATATTCTTCATTTCAGATGTGAGTGTTGGCAACTGGACCCCATCTACCTCTACACAAACCAACTGAAGCAGCTGAAAAATTATATACACACAGCCCTCATACTAAGCTAAAATCAGACGTATCGTGTACTGCACAGCATCCCAGAGGAGGTTAGAGAGAATTTAGGGTGATTTAAATGGCAACAGGGGACAGGGGGATGCAACCACACTAAAAATATTCAATGCTTCCTGGAAGAATCAGAGGCTGGCTGTGGCAGGCAGTAAGCTGATTACCAGGCATCCCAGTACTGGCACATGGCAACACAAATCTCTGAGCCAGTAGGCTTGCCTTTATAATTGTAAGGAGAGTTCAAGTAAAACAAAGAAAATTCAGCACTCTCCCTTTTTGGGGGATTAGAGTTAGTTATATCTGAACTAACAGGCTATTAGACAAGTATGAACACACTATAATTGATTCAGTTATTTCCAATTGACTCTTTGTCAGGAACTTCTAAAGCAAAAGTATACCCATAAAATTACGTTCAGGAAACACTGGTATTGTTTAAACATTAAAAAAAAAAATAAAATCCATGAGCTTTTTTTTTAACTCAAATGTAAAAAAAAAAAAAAAAAACCACTAAGAAAATTTTTCCTAGCATCTGAAAAAGAAAAATAGGACAGATGGTTTCCATTTGCAAAAGAGAAATAGTTACCAAAAATGTGTTTGCTTAAAACCAAAATTAATATAGCCTACTTAAACTATATCTATATATAGTAATTCTTCAGCCTTTGAATAAGAAAATTGTTTTTTATAATAATGGAGTAAATTACTTGGTCAAATAGATTTTTTTTTCCAGTCTAAACTGGAATTTATGATAACTGTAAGACTTATGCAGTGAATAAAATTACTGTCTATGCCTCAGATTATATTTACCTTGATAAGGTAAAGATGAATCAGGTAAGGTTTAAGATGAATCATGACAACAGAAGTTTAGGGCAAAAAGTTTAGGAGTGGCTAGGGATCTGGGCTTGTACACCTTGAAGAAAAGGAGGCTCAGAGGAGACCTTATCTTTGAAGTCTCTTCCAACCTAAATGATTTTATGATTTCTTATATCAAATTATGGTCTTCATCTCTTCTCCTGTACTTCTGGGGGGGGAGGGAAGGCAACTGTCTAGGTGGTCTTGATCCTTTTCTGAAGCACAGTGTGACTAGGCTCCTACAGGAGTCTGTCTGAATCATGACTTCTGCCTAAATATTCAGGTTAAAAGAGGTTTAACCAAGATTCAAGTTCTTATCCAATCTGAAAAACAAATCCCCATTTTTGGAAGTTTATGTTTCAGGCACGCTTGCATCTAAAATTAGGCATAGTTTATCCTGCTCTCTCCCTTGGAAACTGTTGTTGCAGTTCACCTTGAGCATCTTGGCTAGGCTAAATATGCAGCATTATCAGTTATTCCTTCTGTACAGTGAAACATTCATCGTGGAAGGACAAAACACAAATGAATTTTGTATACAGTCATACAAATACATCATGATGATTTGCTATCAGGGTTAAAGGCCAGCTGATTTCATCATTTCCAGATGCAGTGAATCAAGGACTATTACACCAATATTTATGTAAGCAGAGCCTACAGACTTTGATTGCCAATTACTTTTCAAAAGCAGGTTCTGAGATATCTCATTTAAAAGAAAAATCTGAAAAAGAAACATTCAGTTAGTATATGCATTATTTTGGTCCTTTATATGGCAAGCCAAGAAATTTGAAAAAAGCAGGTGTCCTTCTAGCTGACCAGTCCATTAGTACTCATGTTTTCATTGCATTTCTCATGGAACTTGAGGCCAGGGGTGTTTTTGTGGTTGCATTTTTAGATTTCCTTTTTTTCCCTGTTACTCCTGTTACATTCAATCTTCACATGACTGAGCCCCTGGTTTTTTGCTTGCTTGGTTCCAGTTTAATTTTTGTAGGGTTCAGTAAAACTGCAAGTGTCTTGTTCATTTAAAATTGTGTATTATTCAAGCAACATCTAACAATTGCTCTTACCTTCAAAGTGTGGAACATGTTTGGATATGTCCAGACAGGGTTTGTAGTTCATTTAAGAACACTTCCCTTATGTAAAAGTAAGAACCTCTTCATAATTCAGAAAATGTATCATTTTAGTAAGAATTGGATAAAAAGAAGCACTGAAGTGCAAGACAAGCATATTTGATAAACTGTAAAGGGATACAACCCTTTTTTTTTTTTTTCTGCACAAACAGAAGAGCACAAACTGAAAAACTAGACTGGGAATAAACTGCACATAAGCAAATAGCAAGATTCATGAATTAATTTGCTTAGCAATTGAAATAAGATCTACTAAATTTGTCTTACTTTTATGCTAGCCTATACTAGATGCTCTGGAAGTTCAAACAAGGCATCTCCAGTTCTGTAAATATGTTATATATTGAGGAGGAGTTCCACTCTTTCAAGCAATCCTCACAAGCATGTCATGTAAAACTGGTGTAGGTAAAAAAAAACAGCCCTGTGAACATTTATATTCTTTTGCATGATGTCAGTCAGGGATAACTGTACTGAATTAATTTTTGCTGGTACAACTTCAATCAAGGTGGCGTTCAGAATAATTAAATTGCAGGATGACAAAGCTGTGAAAACCATTGGAACATTTAATAGCAAACATGACTGATACTGCTCCCGCCTTGTCAATGCTTGGGTATAAGGCCTTTAAGATCTTTATAAGAGCTTAAGATTTTCTTTAGACTGGTTTACAGGATACCCAAAACTTCTGTAATTGCTTCAGACCGACCTCTGATTTAAGCACAGGAAAGAATGCTGCCCAAACCAGTGAGATGCACAGAATCCACAAGATCACGGAGAACTCTTCACTCCTGTGGATTTCAGGGGGCACATTGTCATAGAATGGCTGAGGTTGGAAAGGACCTTAAAGATCTAGCTCCAACCCCCTACCATTGACACACAAGACCAAGCTGGTTAGAGCTCCATCAAAACTGGCCTTAAACACTTACTTGCAGGGCATGAGGCATTCACATCTCTGGGCAACCTGTTCAATGCCTCACTATCTGCACAGGTGAGAAATTTTTCCTAATATCTAATCTAAACCCACTCTCCTTCATGTTCTGCACAGAGATAGGAATCTCGGTTGTGTGCAGTATTTTGCAATAGAAGGTTGACAATAGTAAATGGGCTTCTTTAAATCCTTAAAAATGTTTGACTTATGAGATACATCCTAAGTAAATTTTCTTGTTTCTTAAACCCCTTGTTTTTCCTACTGAACATGACTAGTATCAAATCAGCTCAATTCACAGACAGAGAAAGAATTATTGGCAGTGTATCCTCTCTTCATTATAATTTCTAGTTCAAAATCTTCCTTTCTCTGGATCATACTCTCACAATATTTAAATTTTGCATATAAATTATGAGGCAAGGCTAGGTCATCTCTGGTTAAGAATTTAGCAGTCTCTAAACACTGATACTGAAGCTGTTTAGTCTGTTTTGATGTCAGCACGTTTTAAATGGTGTTGAAAAACTGGAGAGGGCAAAAAGGACAAAGGGAGAAAATGTGCTGTGGTGAGGCAATTAAGGAACTGTAATTTATAGAAAGAAACACAGATATCATTTGATTACAATGTTAAATGTCTTTATGTGAAGAAGATGGCTGGAAAATAAAAGGGTTTTTCAATCTAGTAGAGACGCATGAAATAATGTCCTAGTTAAAAAATGAACTAAAAAGGTTTGAGAGAGAATGACCAAGTAGGAGGGGAAACCATGGCAGCAACAAAGGAGTCAATTTTCCATCTTTTACATTATATTTAAGAAGAAATACATTTCCAGAGCAAATCCTGTACTTTAAAAGTGACTTCTGGATTAAATGTAGGCACACTGCAGTTGCTTTTATTGCTTTTCTAGAAAAGTGTAAAAGACTGATATTTTCTAGATCATTAAAATTTTGTGGGTTTGTAGTCATTTTTGTTGGTTGGAGTTTTTTGTTGCTTTCATTTTACTCTGATTTTGTTTTTATTCATAAAATAAAGCTGAAATGATGGGATGCCTTATATGTATACTGTGTTTTTAGGTACTTCTAGTAGACTTCATTAATATCTTGGACCACCCGACAATAATTTTACATAATCTCAGAGGTTTTCCAAACTGCTTAAATAATCTGTTTTGTCTCCCTACATTGGTTACAGGTCCTGTTTTTTAGAGTTAACATACAGTAGGCATTACCTTTTTCTGTCCCATATTTCTTACAGAAAGAGATGTTTAGATGTAAAACTAAACCTCAGCTTGTTCATCTTCTACCCCAAACCTTAAGAAATGCTTTTGTCCCTAAATTTGCCTAAAGATTGCCCAGTCTCTAACACTGTTCTTCCAGTCTGCCTAAAACGTAAATGTAGATGAGCTGCACAGCTGGCCTGAACTGGCGCTCAAATTGAGATTTTTGGCTGCTCAGGGAAAACTCCATTCCTCCCTGGAGCTGCTTTTTCCTACCCTTCACTTATTCACCATGGTATATCAACAGAGAAATCTGAGTGTATCTGTGGCTCTCTGTAGCATCTTTTCCAGAGAGAGTGCCCAAAGGAGCACAGTGGCTCCTAACAATGCTTGTGATAAGCCCAATCCTCATGCACAAGGACACAAGCCAGTACTCTGGTTCCAGGATTACCTTATGACCCTCATGCTGCTGAACTCTTTGGATAACAGGAGAGTTGGCCTTGACTGTGTCATGCAGAGGAGAGTGGTTGTAGGCTCATGTGTGTGATTCTCCTAAGTCAGTTCGTTCCTTTTGATGGGAAGAATCTCTCTGGCAGACTCATTTGTAGCTGAAGCTTCAGCCGCGATGCAATGTTGTGAGAATGAACCTGGCTTATTTTATTCAGAAAATAAAATATAGCACGATTTCCTGGTCTTGAGGGGTTTGTAGGTCATTCAGTAGGATTAACACAAAAAAACAGGAACTGCAGGATGGGCTTTGGGGTCTAATGGAGTTGTCTATCTGGTTTTCTTTGTTTGAGGTATTTTTTTTTTTAGTCTTCCTTTTACCCTAGCACTTTGAGATCTACTACCCCAGTCTGAACAAAATGGCCAGTGTGAGCACTCTCCTTTCTTTTACCTTGTTTGGGCATTTTTCTGGGGTATAGGATAGGGAAGTTGTAGCATGTCCTGATTCTGTAACTTTCTGAAATGTCTTGCTAGAGCAAAGGGCCAAGCAGAGCTTGACAGCAGGCTGGGAGGCTGGGCAGGGGTTAAATAGGAAAATGGGAGGTTAATGCCTGAGAAAGAGGCAGAGCAGGGAAAGACTGGGCATCAGGCTCTGCATTTAATGCATAACAGGTAAGAGTATTTATGTTCATTTATAATGATGTCCTTTCAGCTCAATAAAAATTATATCAAGATCAGACACAGAAAAAAAAAAACAACAAAAAAAAACCCAGAAAACAAAGTGAGCCTCAACAGAGATGGTCTTCTAAATAAGGATTTGCTTGCAGCTATTCCCTCCTGCTAAAACTGGCTACACAATTCTTGTAAAGCATCTATAGGTGCAGTGTGAAGCATATGTGAAAATAGGGCTAGGCTGAGAAACATGTCATTATGACCTGACAAAACACAGGTGTACCAAGTGCTGGCTGGCTTTTAGATGTTTTGATAGCTTGTGTCACACCAGAAGCCCAGGTTTTCTTCTTGTTTTGGCCAAATTACTCTTCCTTTGAAGTAGAAGGGGTATTGATAGGGCTGTGTTTCAGTAAATAGTCTATACATCTGTGCTTACATTTTGGGAAAGCCTAGAGAACTTTTGCAAATTCACTTTCTTAACCCTGAAGAGTCAATGGATAAAATCATTTTATGGCATGTTTTTCCTGAAAGGCTACTACCACTACTTGTTTTAAAGCATATACTGTGAGAAGCGATACCTTTTTAAATATAAAAATTATTAAATGTGCAGTTATTGCAGCATTTTTTTAATACAAATGCCAAAATATGTTTCTTAAATTTTCTCAGATTTTTTATTTTTGATCAGAAACTTTTCAGATCAAAATTTACATAGAATTAATTACTTGCAAAAATGACACAAATATGATATTTTATGATAATACTATATACTTAACAAGGATCTTAGGGATTAAAATTGTTTGTTCCCACAAAAGTTTCATGAGACAGAAGAGCTGATCAGTTTAGGCTCTCATGGAAAAAGCACTACCAATAAGGATATAGAAAAGCTTGCACCTTTTCCAATTATGCTTAAATGCTTAGATTTTCCTTACCTCTCCAAAATGCTTTAAAAATTGCCTGGGTATTGCAATAGCTGAACAACATTATTGATTAGTTTTAAGAAATCCCTATATAGCATAATATCAGTTACTTTTCAAAAAATATATAGCATATAAATATATCCAGTCACACCAGAGTGCGAGGTTTAATTCCATTAACCACCACTGTGAGCACATTGTGACAGAGTCTGTATCACCACATAGCTACAGGACTCGTTTTCATCTGCACTGGGGACTGGAGGGAGAAGGGGAAAGAGAGGGAGTGTCTGGGAATTATAATGCCTCTTCTGCTCAGGTCATTCAGTGCCTTGCAAGTTTAATCAGGCTGTCTTCATCCTCCATTACACTCATTAGGTCCTGTTAGGTTAGTGCTCAATGTTGATCTGTATCTTGGTCAAGACAATTGTCGCTGATTAACTGTAATTACCAGTAATGGTCCCAACCTGCTTTCAAGCAGACTGCTGCTGTCATCTTGTCCAAGCTCTTGCTCTGTGATGAGCAGTCCAAATCTGCTAACTGTTTGCTCACTTGCTGTTTGAACCAACAAGCTGCTTCTTGTGT
The DNA here is from genome assembly GCF_015832195.1 of Motacilla alba alba. Taxonomy (NCBI): domain Eukaryota; kingdom Metazoa; phylum Chordata; class Aves; order Passeriformes; family Motacillidae; genus Motacilla; species Motacilla alba. The sequence continues at coordinate 45,252,725 of NC_052019.1, read as the reverse complement.
GGGCTCATCCCCCCACGCCTGTACCTGCCATCTGTAAACATCCCAACTCCGCTTCAGCTATACAAAAATGTGTAGGTAAGGAAAACAGGAATGACTGGTATGGGAAGGGCAAAACAGCAGAAGCAAAGAATTAGAAATTAAATACAAAACAGGACAACCGAGGACTTTAAAGGCTGTAAAGCTCAATAATAACAAAGGAATCAAGTATTTTGTGATTTGCAGTCTAAGGTAATAAATTAAAAACTAGGACCCAATCTCAAATTCTGTCCTTGTGTGAATAATCTCATTTGAGTCTGCTCTCTTATGTATTTCCATCAGATTATTTTGGGAATAGCTGTCCTTAGGATCAGAGGATCAGATCTTCTGTACTGCAAATATTGCTTAAGGCAGTTTTAAGTTGTGGATGGTTTTCTGCTTAGCCTTGTGAAAGTCTCTATATGCTTACACTTCAAAAAGATGATAAATAATCATGACTCAAGTCAGAATTTATAGATAATTGTGATGTGAATGCCAAGGTAATGTAAATCTTTATGTTCCTGGTTCATAGTTACAAATAATGCTTGCTAAATTTCCAACAGGCTGTAAGTACAAATAATTTGGAGAACTGAACCCTAGTTATTTATGCCTCTTTCTGCAGGCATCAAAAGAATTATTACCTTAAAACACCAACAAAAAGCATTGCCACAGTTTGGGCACAAGAGCAGTGTGTGATGCTTCCCTGGGCAGTCAGCACGATAGGCACGCCTCCAAAACTCTGAGCACATGTATCCACGCTCATAACATCCAGATTTCAAGTGTGCACCTAATAGTGCGCTTGTGAGGCAAATTCAGTAATTGTACCTAGAGGGTAGAGTCCCACAGAGACTCCCGTGGTTAAAACTCTCCTGTGTGTCCGTAGACAAGCCTGTAATTGCACCTTCTGGTAGCAGTTCTAGGATGAGATGAGTGGTGTGGATGGTGTAAGTGTGAGCTCCCCCAGCCTAAGCTGTAAGAGCTACTGTGGTCTCATAAATCCCAGCAGAATTGGACTCTGGCCTGGCTAGCTTGCAGGGGGAGGGCACAGCGTGTGTTCACTGGGGTGTGTGTACCCGGCAGGTCTGACATGGCCAAGAACTGGTGATACTGGAATCTGAGAGACTCTAGTCACTCCATTTGCGTGTACTTCCAAATGATGCTCCAGACGGTGGACCTAGTGTGATAGTCAAAAGAAAAATTTAAGGCAAGAAATTTACGAGGAGGAAGGATACAGTGAGAAGTCCCAATATTTACGTATTTACTCAACGTGTATCTCAAAAATTCCCCTTGACAATAAAAGAAAGCCACTAAGGTTGCGAAGTCAAAGTCTTAAACGTTGCATCTATTTGTTCAGCATTAATTGCATTAGGACTGGATCTTACTGAAAGCACTGAATAAAGCAAGGAAAATTAATATTTTCAAGTAATGAAGGACTATATAGTAGCTGGGGTTTTATATATATATAATTATTTTCTAACATATTCAGTATTTCCTATGCTACATTTAAAGAAAAGAAAAATAAATTCTTTCTGCTGCTTTATCAGGTCTCAGTATGGGTACAATTTTATTGAGGTTTCTAAGCCACCCAATGTTATTGATACCAGAATGCATTCAGAAGAATTGCCATTTTTAAAGACGACTGTGTGCCTACCATTGCATGTTTCTTCTTAATGTGGTAAGATGTTATGGCAATCAATGCTGCTTTACAGCTGCTTTATGTCTCTGCGAGAGATTGGTATCTTTCAATGCAGCAAAATACAACAACAAGTTTGGTTTTAAATAAACATCTGCAAAAAATTGTTTTTCTCTAGTACATACAGTGGCTGTAAAAGGGATTTGACAAATTAGAATAGCACCCATTATCTGTTCAGTCCTGAGATGAGCTAGACAGATATTTTCCACGTAGTTTTCCTTGAAACACGTGCATCTCAAATTTCATCATAAAAGAATCTTTTCTATCACAGCAAAGCACCTTCAATGTGTAATACACGAGGCTTATCTACATTTATGTACTTTAGTCATACTTATATAAACAAATACACACTGCATAAATGTGTGTGTTCCATTTCTGGGAGTATTTATGGTCCTAATGTATGTGTACTTTCAGAATCTGCACATTTATATACTTAAATATTTGTGCATGACATGTATGTGTTTTACAGATGCAGACATAAAACACACTACACACTCTGTATAGTTTAATTTTTCTGTGAGATGTTTTAAGTCCTCATTGAAGTGATTATTTGGGCTGTAAAATTAATTCAATTTCTAGGCAAGAAATAATAAAATTTTAGCATAAGGAAATTTAATGGGCACAATATATGGTAAATATATTCACATTGTGACTGCCAAATTGCATTTCATTGACACCATTGAGACTGGTCAATTATTTTTTAAACACTGGCAGTAGCTTAAAAGGGGATATTTTATATACATTATCTATATATATATATGTTGGTGTGTACATACATATATAAAGGAATGTATATTTATAGAACGATGTATATTAGAGAGATTACTTTTTTATTTTTTTTTAATCCTGAAATCACTAACTCTTTTTTTCAGTTTTTGGAAGGAAATGGAGCCTGCTGGCCAGGAAATCACATCCCAGAAAGATCACGTTCTTGTAACAATTTATCATGGAAAAAGTCGTGTCTTTCAATTGAGATGTAAAGCTGTGGTCTTGCAGTTTGTGGTCAATGAAGATGCTTGGGGATTTTTTTGCTATCTCTTGCAAGAAAAGCATTATTAGCCCCTGAAGTCTTGGTTGCATTCCAATTTTAATAACTATATTTTGCCTACATAATTCCCACTGTAGCTTCAGGTGGATTGTGGAATTTTCTTCACTTCCTGTCATAAACTATTCTGTGGTGTTGCTGTGTGCTGTGTAACAGCTGCTGTGCTCCTCTGCTACTGTTCAGTGCTTCTCCCCAAACTTCTGACCCTCTTTATTTAATCTTACATCATCTTTTGCTGAGTTTGTACCAGTATTTCAAGCAGCACATATTACAAACCATTACCAAATGGCCATTGATATAAAAGCTCAATGTACTATTTTCTAGTTGCATCTTTTAGATCTGCTTGACACTCTATGCATGCTCTATTAAGAACTTAAAAAAACCTCAAAAACATTAGAAGCAAATACAGATTTTGGGGGCCCCCATCTGCTTGGGGAGTCTCATCTATTAGTGATAAATGGGAATTAAACAGCAATTAAGTGAACTGCAGACAGGCTGAACCCATGTAATGTCATTAGGACTCTTCCTGAACACGGAATACGCCACTCTCTTGCAGAAGAAGCTGAGGGATGAGGGCAAAAGGGTGTTAGTTGATTTTAATTTTTTCTCCCCACCTACCTAGCAAAATAATAACATTTTTGCTGTAATTTTGGTCAAAAGATATTCAGGATTTTTGCTCTTTTCTGTTCTAGTTTTAGGGATCGTGTTGCAAAAAAAAATGTTTATTATTTACACTTTTTCTCCAATAATTTATTTCTCGATTAACTGGAAGGTTTAATACATTTTTTGCTGCTTTTTCATCTGAAATTCTTAATTCATATGTGTTCTTGGTTTTATTTAATAGCAGAGCAGTGTCTTTTTCTGCTTAGGATTGATTGACAGTGGAATATTCTGGCTAAGAGCTACAGTCAAACCACAGACCGAGACACTGTACAGACTGTACATCCTCGGAGTCTGCCAGCAGACCGTTCCTTGCAAAATATTACCAAGTCTAACTATGAATTCTGGAATAACACTTTCTTGGCTACTTGTAAAGACAATGTGGAGTATAGTCAGTAAGTTTATATTTCTTCCCAGAAAAGCTTAATCCAGTGCTTGCATTGATACATCAAAAACCTTTGTGACAATTATTTGTTGTCAGTTGTTGTGCACGTAAGAACAGTGTGCTTTTTTTCATCAGCATACTCTGTGCTTCTACATCCCCTGGGCCTTGTTATTCCCAGTTTGATGAAGCAGGGAAATTGCAAAACCTTCCAGCAGTGTGCATTCCTCACTGTGGCAGTGAGTGGGTGCTGCTCTCTAGGTGGATTCCTTCTTGCTTGTGCTTCCTTCGAACAGCACCTGCATGAGATGTACCCACACAAGATGGGATTCCAGAGATTGTCCTCTGGATGGGCAATATTCTGAAGCAAAGGTATAAAAATTAGTGGTTTCTGGCTGCAGCTGTTTTTGCAGGGGGTGTTGTGTTGGGAGAGCTGCAGCAGTGTCATGGGCTCGATTATTGCTCAGGCCAGGACCCTGCCGTGCCTCTGGAAGGACAGGGTGGCAGCAGCTGAGAGCCCCTTGCTTGCATGATAGCTCACCAACTGTAGGGCTTGCAACAAATCTTTGTTTGCAAGACAGTTTTACGTAAAGGTTATTTCACATGAATTATCTTCCTACCTTTTTAAAGCACAGCAGAGATGGAAAAATCTGAGCTAGTAACCATTTGTGCTAGTTGTTTTGCTTTATATCACAAAAAATCTGCAAAATGAACTGGACCAAACTATACATAAACTGTGAACAAACTTAATTACTTGGTAGGAACTCTTGTTTATTATTATCATCATGATCTTCCCTAAATAAATATTATTGAGACTGGCTTTTAGCCATCATTTCGAAGGTCTTCATTGCTGCTGTTCGATACTGCCAGCAAGTTGCAAGAAATTAATTTGTTGTGTAAAGAAAGGAATAATTATTTTGTAGAAAACAAGATATCTGTGAAAAACATATGGCCCCATTTCTTTGCACTCAACCCTACTTCTGCTGAGGTCAGTGGAGAAAATCCTATTCTCTTCCCTGGCAGTGGGTGACACTTAAATATTTATCTCCACTTGAAATGGTAGATTTCACATCATTTCTGCCAGTTTCGCTGTGGTCATTTTGTCTCCAGTCTGCGTCTCACTGTAGCTGGGGGGGGCTGTAATTTTTTGTATTAATCCCGCGATCACCCTGCGTACCCCGGCTCAGGGCGGTGCAGCAGCCGCGCCGGCCGGCCTGAGCTCTCCAGCCGGGAGCTGCGCCCCGGGCCGTGCCCGCTCCCGCTGCCGCCATTCCGCAAGCGGCTGCTGCCATCTCGTGCCCGGGCCGGGAATGCGCCGGGCCGGCGGCCGCCGATCGCCGCCGAACCCCGGCCGAGCGCTGTGCCCGGACAGCGGCCGATGCTCCCGGGCATCCCCCGCATTCCCCCCGCGGCCGCCCCGGCCCCTCCGGCAGCGGCGCCGCCTCCCCGAGGCACTCCCGGCCGGGAAGGCAGCGCCGCGCCCGGGGTCCCTCACGGGCAGCGCTCGCTTCCCCCTCCCGGGGCTCCGGGAGCGCACCCGGCAAGGGGAAAGGCTCTCTGTGCGAGGTTCTTCTAATCTGGATTGGTTTCGGCAGCGTGGCCGTGGTTTATTTGTGCGTTGGATTGACACGCTGTAAGGGGCTTGTAGTTTTAAAAAGCTTAGGGTGGTGTGGTACCAGTCTGACGCTCGGGTATTTTTAATAACAAAATCGCCTTTAAAGACTTGGCATAAGTAGATGTTTTGTAATTCGCTTTTTAGTGCAGAGAAGCAGGGATTTGGTTTTAAATCGATTAAGAAATTTTGCTGCAGTTTTCTCAAGCTAAATCCTGAACCGGGATGGTCCCAGCAATGGCAACCATAAACTTAGCTTAAGCAAACAAAAAAGAGAAATGTTTTCCCCTTCGTCAGAGCATATGACATAAACAAAGGTAACTGAAGAACTTCAGCATTAGTTATTTATCTATGCCTTCAGAATGCTTCCTAAGAAATATGTGTATTGTGCCAGTTTTTTACACATATGTAGTTGACATCACACTATCTGTTGATGAAGCTGCAAGCACGCTTAAGGTGAAAATGCTGCATCTTAACTTTGCACTAATGTTTTTGCCTGGCTAAGTGCCTCTGGTCACCATGGGCAAGCTCTAAATCAACAAGAAAAGAATTTTCTCAGATCTCTGCAGCAGCAATCATCTCTAATATCCTGCTCCGCTGGATCTCCAATGAGAAGAGAGCGAACAGTTTTACACTTGATATTTAAAGCAAAAAAACAGTCTTCCCATCCTAAGCGCTGAAGTATGTTTTCTCCCTTCTATGCAGCTGGATTTTGGATCTAGGAAATGTGTGAGACTTTTATTAATTCATAGCATGGCTTTTTGAGGCTTGAGAAGACATTTTGGGAGGTTCTTTTTAAGTATTCTGTAAGTTTGAAATCTAGTGTTGGATGTTTTTTGTTCTCCTTTTCAGCTCAGATGCTGCGGAGCTGATAGGCAAAAAAATCCAGTGGAAGGTCAAAGATGATGATTTCGGAGAAGAGGCATCATCTGTGGTAAGTGAGAAGCAATGTTGGGGGAAGGATGAAGTGAGTCAGCATGACACAGTTGTGTCCACTTGGAAACCATAGCAAGATCTTCCCACTGCGCTGTGTGAGCCTCTTTAAAGCAAAATCCAGACAGAGTCTGTTTCTCTATAAATCTTTCCCTCCTTTCCATTACTAGTTGGGTATTGTTGGCTTTAAGCCACCTGATTTTACTATGATTTATTAACTGCTATGCATTATATATGAGATTCAGGTTTACTGAAGAGTTACCCTTATGGTCAATGTTGCATACAAATCAGCTACTGTTAGAGAGGTTTATTGCATCTTTTTATGCAGCTAGGAGTTTTGTTAGGCAGTGTTAGAATTTTTGATTTGTAGCACAATACATTAAAAAAATCCTCATCTGTATTTCACGTGGTGTAGGTATTACACAGAGTTCATTATATAGTGCTGTTTGGATTTTGATCATTCTTTAAAACCTGAGTACTTGGGGGGGTGGGAAGATGGGATGGGACAGACTGACATTTCACAAAATTCCTAATTAGCACATAAAGTTATATAAATTGTTTGGTGCCAAAAGAGAAAATGTTCTGTTGTGTGGAAATATGACTTACAAAAGGATCTGTGATTTACATGTTAATATGGCACATTTGAAAGATGCTGCTGCCTGAAGAAGCTGCACTGTTATAAATTGCTCACTGAGGTTCTTTCTCACATGACTTGGTGGAAGCTCTGCAGAAGAGTTTGGCCTTTGGTCATACCTCTGTTGGTGATTATTCCAAGGATGACTGGTGTCTCCGTTTCAACACCAAATATTGCTTTATGGCAGCTTTGTTTTTTCATTGTCTGCATGCAGATTAGATGTGATCTAAGGATGTGTCAGTAAATCTAGAAGGGGTAGAGGGGGAGAATAAAAAGGTTAATTTTAAACTCACTAAAAAATAATTTTAAAATGTGAGCATTTTTCAACAATTTTGGAATTTAGTGCAGAGGGCTGGGGGGAAGGGCAGGAAGAAGAAAGAGCTCATGCCTTTTTTAATTAAATTGTACAGCAAGTTGCAGAGGCAGAAATTACCATAGGGATGCCAAAAGGACACTGTCAGGATAAAAGATAGAACACAGAGTTTCACCACACCTGAAATTTTGCAGTTATATTCAAACCATAAGCAGTGCAACCTTTTTCAGACTGATAAGTGTTATGAAGTGTTAGTGAAGAAAGGAATTATTGTTAGTTAAAAGCATTATTTGCTACATCAGCGTTAAGAAAATATTTCTGATATTATTTCCTTCTGGCAGATACTCCCAACAAACTACAGAAATATTTATAGGCATGATCTTTTTATGTAATTTTTCCTTATATTACACTGTTGTTTTAAATTCATTTAGGAGTGGAAAAAATTGAAAGAATTAGGGACTTTAATTAATTTTCTACCAAATTATGTTGCAAATGTAGACGCTGTTCCTAGAAGTTAGTTTATAGAGAGCCATGTTATGAGAATATGAATGACAGGAAAAAGATTCATTCTTCTCAGGATATGAATTTGGTATTGTATCATGTGTTCCAGATACAAATAGCCTGAAAGCTTCAGGCAACGTGGATCTGACTCTCCTAACACTGTTTACTTACGGTTATATTGTTTCATTTTGTTTTTCCAAAAGAATGAAGTGGGTTGTTGGAAGATAAAACTTTCTGGGGGCTCTGCAGTAATGATTTCCCATTAAAGATATTTAACCAAGCAGAGATTACCCAGGAAAGATTTCAGATTACCTTTTTAAACTTCTTTTAAGTTGTTTCATTTAAGGGATTTTATAGATAATACAAGCTTCTGTATTTGAAGTGTATTTGAACATACAAATTCTGTCTTCAGAAGCCTGTCTTATTTTTATACAGATTAAATGGAAGATATATTTTTAAAAAAACAAACAGCAAAACAAATTGTTTGTCTAAATGCAGGGCTAATTTTGAAATACATCTTGCTCCTCTTTCATTGACATTTGGAACTGGCCCAAAGTTCTCTATCCTTGGTGAAGCAGACACTGTTCTACAGACAAAAACCTAATTAAACTGAGTGCTACTTGTGGCAAGGACATTTAGGAATTCACAGAGTTCAAGCAAACAAAACAAAGCATTGGTTTTCAGATCTGGTCTCGATAACATGCTGCACAGGTTTTTCCCCTGATGTTTTTTGGAAGGTTTTTTTTTTGAGAACTGTGGTCATATGAGAAGACAAAAATTAGGCAACCTTTAATAGCAGCAAATATTCTCACTGTATGTCATTGTTTCTGTTTCTTCTCCATGTGTTCTTTAAAATAATACACTCATAAGGGAAAGTTGGTGCAGAGATATCAGATAAATGAAAGTGAAATATTTAACAGATGACTATGAGATGTTATTAGATGTTTTTAGCTACTGAAATTATATGTCTTGATGGAATCATAGCACTGAGGCAATATTTTGACTGACTTCTTCAGCTTCCTGTGTGAGTGACACAGGAAAAATTTCATAGCTTCTTACATTGGCATTTCAAACACTCCTTGTCAAAGTTAGTGGACACATAGCATCCTCTTATGCCCTTGCCTTCTGAGTATAAAAGGCAACTCACCAGTTGTTCTCTAATCTGCCTGCAGTCCTCATCCACCCATTTGTATGTTTTCCTCCTTTATCAGTGCCAAAGAGTAAAAAATTATCCCCACTGACATAGAGTGAAAAGAACATTTTGAAGGCAGCACTTACTCCTACCTGTGCTGGGAGGGTTGAAATAGATATCTGTGTTTCCTGAATGCATTATACAGTTATTGGTGTGGTAGTGACTGAACAGAACAAAAAAAGGAATGCATGGGTAAATATTGTAATATTGATATGTATCTGATTATAATCATGCTGAGTATAATATTTTCAGCTCAGAACATAATTGTGAAGTATTCCAAGATAATCTGAAGTCATGGGGCTTTTTTAAGGTGAAAATATTGGCATCTGCTATGATGATCTTGTGCCATGTTGTCATGAGATAGGTTATTATGTAGCAACAATTCAATATCATCCTTTGGACTTTTCTGATAGACCACTTAACTATCTCAGCTTTTCCAGTGATCATCTCATTTATCTAGGATTATTGCAGTGAATTTACTGTTTGGTTTTCTTCCAGAACTGAAATGTCAAGTCCGGTGTCATGTATGCAGTAGCTTTGTGCTGTGAGAGCTCAACAGATCCACCAAAAGCTGCTAGTAGTTGATCTTTGGATAGAGCTAGAAATAAATAAATCCTCTTTAGCAGATCAATATTCATCCCATTTAATGCTTGATGTGAAACTTGTGGATTTGAAGTAGTGATGCTGATGTACAGCTAATCGTTGAAATGGGCATTAGGGCTTTTATAGCATGGCAACATATTGTCAGACAGGAAGGAGGAAAGTGTTGAGTGCATCCTAAGGTGGGACAAAAACTCTGTAACAATATTTAATTTAATGCATGTTCATAATCCAAACAATGGCCTATATTGCAATGATTTGCTAGGTTGCAGATGAATACTGTACATCCAGTGTTTATTCCATGAGTTTACCTAGTAAAGCAGATGATTCCCCCTTCAGTGGATCCTTCTGAGTCTAAATATAATCACTCAGTCATACTTCAAGTCATAATTTTCCTCTTCAATACTCTCCACTCAACTGATTTCTTATCTATCCCATCTGTTGAAGTACCCAGAATGTGCACTTCCTATGGCACAGAATATGGAAGTATTAAAGTATCTAGCAATGACCTTGTGTATACATTTGTGTAGGGGTGTATTACTTACTTGCTCAGTTTCTGTCTAGTATTTGTATTGTACATATTCTGGAGAAAAATGAGGAGAATTTCCAGAGAAAGGATAAGCATCAGTAAAAAGAATTCTGGGACAGTTTAAGAGCATATTTGAAAAGGTTTTGTGGGTTGGCTTAATTTTTTTTTTTAAGATGTGGTTTAAGGAGTTTTTTTCTTCCCCTTTAGTCTGCCTTAGTAATTAAACTCTTGAGGCCATTATCTTCATTCTTGAAATGAATAAATAATAGCCTTGTTAAGTGAATAACTGTACTAAACCAGATATTGGCAAACATAACGAAAGTTGAGGGTTGAATTTCCTTCTGTGCCAAAACTATGCTCTGATCTTTATTGTCATATGTGTCACTGTAAATAGCTTTCTTATATTTTGCCTCAGTGAGCTCTGGCATTCAATTTCAGCTGCAAAGTTTCCAGATGCTGTGCTGGCCAGTATATACCTTGGTGGATAATTCCTCTAAGATGATGCAAGCAAAATGAGCCTCCTTGGCAGATCTCAGTCCTTTGGCAATTGTAGGAAATAGTCCATTCCTTTTTCATCAGAGAAAAAAAAAAACTTTTGCAGCATTGAGAAGTCTCTTTTTCTTTAGAGGTGAAGCTAAAAAATGCCATTGTTTCATTCTCCCCTTACATTAGAGGTTCTGGTATGAAACATGTTTGTGAATATCATGTAAAATGACAGAATATGCGTGTATCAAAATTCTTTGCCACTGTCATGAGTTTTGCCACTATCTTTGCCACAACCCTTGTTTTATCAAGAAATATTTCAATCTTAAACCTGCAAGAGACATACAGAGCAATACGTGCTGATGCAATGTGTAGTGAACTTCCACCCCTCTGAACACAGCTTAAGGGGCAGTGGGGCTTTTGCCTTCCTTTATAATAGCAAATCTATATTCCTTTTTAAGAATTCTTTCCTGGGTCCAAGTTTTTGCAAAAAAAATATGTGGGAGACGGTGGGGCAGATTAAATTTATCTACAGAACAGTAAATCACTGGGAGGGGAAGGAAAGAAATGCCTAGTTATATTTCATACCATGGGAGGGAGATGGTTTGGAGGGCATAAGTAATGACAGAGTGGGAACTTTCTGGGTTATTTTATCTCTTTCAGTGAAGGTTAAATAGTCTGGTTAAGCACTCTTCTAATCCTGCTTCACTGCCCATGATGAAAAGTGGTATGGACAATAGGTATTTCCTGTGTTGTGAGGAAGGAATACTGACACGATTTTCTCATATTCACCAGCCTGGTTTTTTATGCTCCCTTCTTGCACTACCTGCAATGCTATTGCTTGTTCTTGTTATTAAGAAAATGTAATCAAAATAAAAGCCATTCTATCTATAAACACTTCTGTAAGCTTAAAAAGCTTCAGAACATGGCAAGAATAACTGTTTTTCCTTTCTATCATGAAAAACAAAAAAAGGTCAGGAAAATGTATGTCTGCTTTTTTTCCCAAAGAATAATGAAGGAAGAGTTATGCTGCTCTGAGAGCTAAATAGAATGTTCTGCCCTGTTTAGGAAGCATAAGTGTGTCTTGTCTATTAAACACAAACCAGAACAAATGCACACACAACCAGATTAATAAATACCCAAAACAAACTGAAAAACCCAACCCCATCCATAACAACAAAAACACCCCAAACAAACAAAAACCAGTAACTTCTATATTGTTGACATACCATACATTGGTATAAAGGGAGAATGTACAACTTACTGTGTGTGGAAATGTAAGGTCTGGTCAATTCCTTACTGTTGTGTTCTCTTTTTCTAACTGGGAGAAGGGAGCAGGTTAATAATAGAAGTTCTGTTGGAAAAGCTAGCATTGACATGACATGGACATTAGTGACTTCTGAGGCACTGAGGAGTTTTCTTTATTGCTTTTACTGTGGGATGGGAAGTTAGCCATGCTGTAACAAGGCTGCCCCAATCAGTGTGAGTGGGTAGATCATAAATTCAGAGGGAGACAGACCTTCTGGCCTCTCCATCATAAGAGGGTGCCTCACAGGAGAGCTCACCAAGTGACAGTCATTTGATCACTTTTATGTAAGCCCTACTTACCTAAAAACAGCAGGTGACCTATAGAGGCCTGTTGAATGTTTTGAAGACCTTACATTTGTCATTTATATTTGCATAGAACCAGACAGAAGGTAAAATAGGGGCCAAGAAAGAGATATAGTTTCACACATCCTTCCTTACTCTGCCACCCATATGTAGAGATTATCTCAATCAGTTGAAATTTGCAAACATCAGATTCTTCACTGTGTAAGAGGTGGTCAGTCTGGTCCTAGATTTTGATCTGTTATTAATTATGTTCTTAGTAAATGTGCTTCTCACATCTATTAGTCACTACTACTGTATTTAAATACTGAGAAGAATAATATTTTTTAAATAACTTACTGGTAATTTTAACTAAGGGATAAAAAATAACTGTTTTGGCTTATTTTCTGGATTTCTAAATCAACTCTTGCTTATATGGAAAAATAATCAGGTCCTTAGCCTTGCCTCAGTGAAGTTGTTTTAACTCTGATGATGCAAACCCTGCCATTTCTTCCCAATGCTATGCAGAAATTGGGGTTTCCCACTACTGAGGGTTCAGATCTGACCCTAGGAAAAACCTTGACACTATGTGATGAACCAAGGAATAACTAGGATTCTACACTGTTCAAATTTTTTTTTTTTTTTTTGGGGGGGGGGGGGGGGGAAACTAAGCATTCTTTGAAGTTCGACCTACATAGCAAATGTTTTGGTTTGGTTTTTCTTTTTAATGGCTGTTTGCCAAATTTTTGGGTTTTTTCATTCTGCTTTCAGAAGGCATAGGCGGGTTGAGACAGGAAACGCAGCCTGAAAGGCTCGGCAAGATCCGGAGGGATTAGTTGCAGCAAAAGGCTGCTCTGTGATCCTGAGTTACTTTCTTAGTAGTATGGCAGAAAAAGAAAACACACACATTCTTGTATGTGTCCAGATCTTCATGCAAAGCAAATCCAGCAGACAGATGGAAAATTAAATCACCCTGATAAGGTGTTTAGGAACATTCTTGTCAATATAAGTGCTGATGGTGGTGTCCTTTTCTTTTGGGCTTTAAAAACCAGGTGATTTTTATGAAACAAAGTCAAGTTTCTATTTAACCTTAGTTTCCAATGATGGTGGAGCAATTACGTTTTTCTACTCTGGCTTTTGGAAAAGCTTTATTTTTAAAGGGGAAATTAATACTTTTTGCTTAAGGTAGAAGTTCAAAGGTAAGTTTTCACATAATTGCAGATGTGTTGAAAATGGATAGAACTTATTTCTCCTTTTTTTCTTTTCTTTTTCTTTTGTTTCATTTTCCTTGGTGGCCAGTGAAAGAAGTTTGTTGAAAGTGCAAAGACCTTAACCTTTTGTGCCTACCTACTTAAGTGAAAAAAGGAAGTCCTGATCCTGTCTTTATATTAACACCTAGTGCTTTTTAGTGTTTTGTACCTCCTTACAATGAATGTAGAGAAGTCCTTAGACTTACCTTTAGATCATTTTCTATATGCACTGAAGATTTAAAATTTCTAGGTTTATGTTCTTGTAGGCAAATATTTCCTAAGCAATTTAGATAAAATTTAAACAAAAATAGCAAAGAAAGACAAAAATTCTTAGAAGGCTCATTTGGATGGCCAACAAAACACCTTTAAATAGAAATAAAGAGAAAGCTTTGGTTATTTGGGGGGATGGGGAGCACTACTGCTGTGCTGCTGTTGTTTTTTCCATTACTAAAAAATAGAGCAGAATTTGTTATATTCTTTCAGTGTGAAATGTGGCTTCTTTGTACTGCAAGTTGGGGAGGTATTGAAGGAACATCCAGAGAGGTTTCACAATCGGCACTGATGGTGAAAACTGCTTCCTGCATCAAGCTGCCCAAATGTCATTCCTAGTAAAACCGGTGAAAATAAGACATGATTTGAAATCACCAGCTCGTGTAAAATATTTACTAACTGGAATTTTTGTTGAAGTTCTTTAACTGTCGTCAGCATAGACAAATGATCTTATTTCTTTTGTTTTCACAGTCCAAATAAGACATCTGCTATGTAAATACTTGTATATAAATACCATATATTTGTCTCAAATAATGATCTCGTATTCAGAGGTCCAATATTGAGGCCAACAGACTAAGCTGGCGTAGAGCAGCAGGGAAGATAATTTGCGACACACTGCAAGAATGTCGAACGCCTCTTTCCCCTCCTCCGCGAAAGGAAAGGGGTGGTTCAGTTTGGTTTGTTTTCTTGGGGTTTTTTTCCGCTTCTGTAGGTCTGAAAACAGAAGGAACAGCAGAGGTCGCCCCTGCATGGCGTAACTCGCAGGGCTGGAGGAGTGGCGGCGGCGCTGGCAGAGGGGGACGCGCCTTGGCCGCCCCGTCCGGAGCCTCCCGCCCCGCCAGGCGCCGGGCGGTGCTGCTGTGCCGGGCACGGGCAGCACCGCCGCGGCTCGGGGTCTTGCGCATCACTGGGCCCTTTGTTTAATTAGCCTTTCGAAACAGAATTGGAATTAGGAATGGGCTGTCCGGGGAGGTGGTGGAGTCACCCACCGTCCCTAGAGATGTTTAAGGAAAGACTGGATGTGGCACTTGGTGACGTGATCTGGTCGACAAGATGGTGTTTCAGTCATAGGTTGGACTCAGTGATCTCAGAGGTCTTGTCCAACCTAATTGACTCTGTGATTTGAATGTGTCTTATTCTAAGCAAGCATTTATCACAGATACTGATTATATATTTTTATTGTAATGTGCTGAGAAAATCTTGCCGTATGTATATCAATGCATAAAATCCTGTACTGTAGATATCTGTCTTCTGTCAGCATCATTTGCAGAGTTATTGAATGTCTTCCACCAGTGTGATGTTGCATAGGATGCTCACCTTTGGATGCACTGGTGGCTTCACCTTTGGATGATTTTTGTAAGCATCTGATTGAATGTGACAAACAGTGCTTATGCAAACCTGAGAGGTAGATTTGGCCTGAAAACATCCCAGAGTCTTTCATGAGGTGTTGGAGAAGCCTTAATGTTCTAATTCTAGTTCATAAAAAAAATGCAGTGTGATGTTCAAAAGACCATGATACACTTATGTTGAGACTGGTCAGGTATTGGTTGATAAAGCTTTTCTATTGCAGAATGACTCATCAGTCTGCATACGCATCTGAATGTATTTATTTTGAGATGGTTCATAATACATGTTCTGTTTAGTCTTAGACACCTGAAAACAGCAAGTTTCTTAGACAGGGTCCTATGTGTTTATAACAGAAATAGTACAATCCAAATGTGCCAACCAATAACACTGGACTATTAGTTTGGTCTTTACCTTTCCCCCTCCTAAAACTTTTTAAAGGACTTGACCTAAACATGCTATAGGGGAAATTTGTTAAAGTATGAAAATTTTTCTAAGCTCGGAATACCACTGCTTCTCCCATGAATATGTAATGATAATGAAAGATCCAGCCACCATATGCAACCAGCCACCAGTATTGCCTCTCTGTTAATCAGGGTGAAAAACACAGGGGTCTCAAAGGCCGTAAAAGAGTTAGGTTCCAGAGCACCATGAGATTCCTACACTTGTACCTGCATTTAGTACCTGTTTGGACAGAAACATAGGAGAAACTTTTTTTGTGTGTGTACAGGTGAGCTTGTTATTTATGCAGAGGACTATGTCTGTGCAGATCAACCTCCAGGCTGGTCTCTGCAGGTGCATTCCTCCACCAAGCTCCACAAGTCTTACTACATCTTTCCATTTAACAATTTTCATTGTTGTGTGAGTGCAGGATTTGCCAGGATCAGAGGTTACTAGCACACTGCCTTTACTGCTATTTCACTTTGGCCTGAGTGAGCCAGTCTTGAAATCTGTCTTTTATTTCTCTTTTGTGTTATTGTTGGTGGGAGATTTATTTCTATCCTGTCCCTGCTGTCGTAATTTTATATAGGCTCTTGTTAGTCTTTTGTGTTTTTTGTTTTCAGCCTCAGGTCAATTTAAGTCCTGTGACTCTAAACCCTCCTTGCTTCAAATGTAAGATTTTTCCCTTCTACGTCTGTCCTAAACCAGTAATTACATCAGAGAAATTGTGTAACAATGCAACTGGCATCTGTTGGACATAGTTCCGTTCAATGTCCTTATTTTTCTTTTAATGTCACTAGCTTAATTTGGTGGTGCTTTAATCCCTTCTACCTCTTTTCCCTCTGATGGATTTAGTTGTAGAAATTTGTTGTAGGAGTCCAAAATTGTCTGCTCATCTTTACTTTTCCATCAGTCATTTGTCTGGTTTTGCTTCGAAATTTGCTTGACTGTTGATTGATATAAGGCATCTCAGCTCATTAATCTTTGTATGTCATAATTTGTACTTTTTATTGAGTAATACAAATTATCTAAGGAATGCTGATTCCCAAACTGAGCTGATGGTCCATTCTTGAGTCTTCTTTAATGCAAGGACCTGTTCCTTCAACAGGTCTAGGAATTAACCTGTTTGAACTTGTTGCTGTGCAGTATTACCACCCAGCAGGTCACAGCAGCTGTCAGGTCTCAACTCTGCCATGTAATGAGGCAGCCACTCTCTGTCTATTCCTACACCACACAGTCACGTGTCCAATAGAGATCTAAAGAAATGGGTTTCTCTATTTTATATAATAGTATCTGATCCAATTCTAGCTCAGCCCTCAGATGTGCTACAGCCATGCTACCCGAATCTAATGTACCATGCTTGTCTCCTTCACTGAAAGCCAGTCATCAGCTGGGAGCAAACCCACACAAAGATCTTGTGTTGATTTTGCACATTTGTAAGATGATAGGGATTTGTGCATGTGTAGCTTTTGGGATATGAGTAGTTCCACTGAAGCCAGTGTAACTCTTTGTGTGTTTGACTTTAAGCAAGTTTGAAAGATCAGATCCCTGGTGGCCAATTCTGTTCCTGATGAACAAGCAGAAACAAAATACAGCCTTCATGTTAGAGCTGCAGGACTAGTTAAATGCATATTGTTTTCACTAAAGTTGGTAAGCTTTATAGCTTGGAGTGATTTTTTTTTTTAAAGTACCTTTTATGCGGACCAGATTTATGAGTAGGTTTAAATATTAACTTAATTTACACAACAATTGCAGACTTATTGGTGGAAATATTAAATAAAGTTACAAGTTCTGAAACTTCTCAGCAATATATGATTTAATTTCTGAAGCTTTGTCTATCAACTCACTTCTGTCTATGGAAGCAATGAGAAGACCAAAAAAATAAAAAAGCCAGTGATTAATATAATGCATTTTCATATCTCATAAGAGAGAAGTTAACCAAATTTGTTCTCAGGTATGTATTTCCTTGCAGTTAATTCCTTTTTGTTTGGTAAATTTCTACTGTGCTTTAGATGTATTTTATGGTGTTTAATGCTCTTTATTTCCTGGGGGGGGATTGGTGTGGTTGTTTTTGTTTTTTGTTTGTTTTGTTGATTTTTTGTTTTGGTTTGATTTTGGGTTTTTTGTTTATTTTTTTGTAATGGCCACTTCACTTCCAGTGTGAATGTGGCAACTGTCAGTAATTCACTCGTTTGATTAACTTTCTGGTGAAATGCTTCTGGTTTATCACAAAAAGTGTATACAAAGATCTGCAAAGAGATCTGTTCAAAAGAACCTGAATGGGGGTTGTAGTGAGGTGGGGGTCAACTCTTCTCCCAAGGAAAAAGCAGTAGGACCAAGGTTTGCCATTAGTTGTGGACATGTAGGTTGGATAGTAGGAAAAATTTCTTCACAGTTGTCAAGCACTGGAGCAGGCTGCCCAGGGAATTGGTGGCATGGCCATCTCTGAAAATTTTCAAAGAGCTTGTAAATATGGTGCTTGGAAACATGGCTTAGTGGTGGACTTGGCAGTTCTGGGTTAACTACTGAACTCGCTGATCTTGGAGGCATTTTCCAACCTTAGTGATCGATGATTCCATGAAAAGGTTATTTACAAAACTTGTCTATTTCAACAACAATGGCATAGCTCTTCATAAGGCACAGACGTCAGAATACAAATGATGCAAGTTTGCACTGGAAGCATATGTAATCTTAATGAGTGAGATTTTTCCTTTTTAAAATTTCCTAAAAATTTGACGTGCCTGTAAGCTATAATGTTTTGGTGCTAACATTCCTTTGCTATTTGATGACAGATTGGCGCAATTCTATGCGCAATGTACCATGTGACATCTCCAATGTTAAAATTAACATTTTTCTGATCATCTGCCACACAGAGAATGCATTGATGATGATTTGATAAATACATCTCATCATGGTACATTATTTTCATTTCCTTATCAGTAAGCTTTGCACATCTGTCTCATCTGAACGTAAAGAACAAGTACATAAAATGCCAGTGTCCTAGCTCAAGGGTAACATAGAAATGAGTTTTTCCAGCTACTGACCTGTTGGTTGTATGCGTCTCATTTCATGTCTTGTCTTGCTAGCTTTGTATTAATATGTGTATAAATTATGTATAATGTAAATGTATTCATAGTTATTCCTTGAGGATAACAAAACAATTACTTGTATTGATACTTCTGACATATATGCGCTGGGAATGTGGAAAGTTCTGTTTCATGCTGCAACACTGGAAGTCTTCTCAAAAATAGTAGTCAGCGAAAATGTGACTTGATATGTTTTCCTCTATAAAGAAAGAATATATGGAGATTATTTCTCTCAAAGCATATTCCACAGTCAAAATACCAAGTTCATAGGTAAACCAGTATTTCATTTTTCTACCTGTTGGTTTAAAGCGTTCAGTTGCTTTTCTGTCCTGTAATATCACTAGTAGCAGTGATTCACCAAGGCAAACTGGCTTTGCTTGAATCCATGCAACCTTGATTTTATTCTGCATCTACCCTATGAGAGTCCATTTCTTTGCCGCAATGGATGACAGATGAGATATAAAATATTAGAAATAAAGGCATGATTTTCTCAATACCCACCAGCTCTATAATTTTCAGGAAATATTAAGTGATACATCAGAAGAACTCCTGGGGCAAGAGTTCTGATCACAGTGTGGCACAAGAAGCCCATAAAAGGTTGTTCTAACTCATATTTACTCATCTTTTCTCCATCTCTGTCACCATTCCAGAAACAACAAAATTGCAACCAACCAATCCAAGCCTGTTTTGTTGTGTGCAGTTTTGGTAACCACAATGCATGAAAGATATTAAACTATTAGAGAGCATCCAAAGGAGGGTAGTAAAGGTGGTGAAGGGCCTTGAGAGGAAGCTGTGTGAGGAGTGGCTGAGGTCACTTGGTCTGTTCAGCCTGGAGGAGAGGAGACTGAGGGGAGACCTCACTGCAGTTACAAGTTCCTGGTGAGGGGAAGAGCAGGGCAGGCACTGATCTCCTCTCTGTGATGACCAGTGACAGGACCTGAGGGAATGGCCTGAAGTTGTGACAGGGAGGCTTAGGCTGGATATTAGAAAAAGGTTTTTTACCCACAGGGTAGGTAGGGACTGGAACAGGCTCCCCAGTGAAAAGTGGTCACAGCACCAAGGCTGAGAGACTTCAAGAAGCATTTGGAGAATGTTCTTGGGCACATGGTGTGACTCTTGGAGTAGTCTTGTGCAATGGCAGTAGTTTGACTCATTGATCCTTATGGGTCCCTTCCAGCTCAGCATATTCTGTGATTCCCTACTGAATACACCCTTGGAAGGCAAGGCAAAATGAACCCACATGAGCTGGCCTCATGGGACTTAAAACCAGCCCAGTTCTGAAAAGATGTTTTTGTCCTAGCTGAGTGTGTAAAAATGTTTGGGTACTCCCAAATAAAAGTTCCAAAGTGCTGCCATTTTTTTTGGGGGGTACAGTTCATATGCTATACTACCTTTTCCCTCAAACAAAAATTCCATTTCATTTTTTTCCACATAGCTTTACTATGGAAAACATTATATTTAATAAACGTAATATAATTCAATAAATTAAAATTGAGTTGAGATTAAATTTTATCAAGCTAAACTACCCCTAAAAAATAAGAAATAGTACTAAATCACTTAAGCTGAAGCCTTTAGTCACTACATTTGTGACTAAAGTGCAATGTGACATACTGAGTGAAGGTTTGTATTTCTACATCTTGTGTGCTACATCAGGAAGTATCATGATCTGAATCATAGGTGTGAACACATGAAGCTTCAGAAAAACCAAAAACCCCCCACAAAACATTAGAGGTGTCTTAGATATCTATTATGCATTGTAGCTACTTTTATTAGTTTGAGTTTTTCACTAGAAGAAAATGCTATTCATATATACTTTGTAACCACTGTAAAATACATACCACAGTTTGCAAGTGCTTATATTTTTCCTCCTGGATCTGAGAAGTGATGAGAACTTTCCCCAGGCTTTCTTGCAAATGGTTGCTTGGGTCCCAGTGTCAAGGGGTAGACTGACAGCCAGAGTGCTAAGGCCAGTAAGCTGTGGAATTCTCAGAGCCCCTCGGTTTCGTTTTGATGTCAGGAGATCTGTCCTCATGCCGGCTGCAGTGCAAACTGGATCAGTGTACATGTTGTTTCTCACCATTTTTTGTGTAAACATAAACTACTTCCTCCGTTCAAAGACACTTTGTAGAGTCACGAAACCTCCCTATTCTATATCTACTCAGGGCAACAAAATTCCTGGTCTATTCCAGATTTCAAGATTTTTTGACTCTTATTCTAACTCATCTGCCATTTGACTTATTGTCATTTTCTAGGACAAGGTCAGCTAAGTGACTTTGCACGTTGCTATAAATTGCTTAGATGCTAACATTATTTTTATTGCTTTGCATAATCTTTTCAATATTGGTGGGGAAAAAATGAAAACACCAGGTTGTAAATCTCATTTTTGCCTTTCTTTCTTTCTTGCCAGATACTCTAATGGAAGCCACAATTCTTCAGATAGTGGTATTAAACTGGATGTACTAAAAACCAAATAGATAATATTTTCTCCTTTTGAATTTTGCCATTGGTCTCGCTTTTTCATACTTTGTATATTTTTATTCCATATTTCCCTCTCTGTCTCTGAGTCACAGATGGTCTACTATCAACAGTAGTGCTTCTGTAAATCACTGCAACTCAGCAGATCTATTCCTGTCACAGGGGGTGTCAAAGCATTCTTCCTAATAGACTGAATTTTAGTTTAATTCCATCATTGTATATTTCCAAGTGATTTACTGTCTGGGTTGAATGTACATGAAGCTCAGTTTAATTGTGTAGGGCCTGATTAGCAAGAAAGGTTAGCAAATGTGATACTTGTCTACAAGAAGGGCTGGATAGACAATCTGGGAAATGACAGGTCTGTCAGTTTGACTTTGGTTCTGGGGAAGGAGCAGATCATCTTGAGTGCCATCATGTGGCACATGTAGGACCACCAGGAGATCAGGCCCAGGCCACATGGATTCATGAAAGATGGGTCCTGCTTGACCAATCTGATCTGCTTCTAGATCTGCTTCTTAGTTGGTTGGTGGATGAAGGAAAGTCTGTGGATGTGTCCCCCTGGACAGTAGTCAAGGCTCTGAAAGTTTCCCACAGCATTTTCCTGAAGAAACTGGCTGGTCATAGCTTGGATGCCTGCACTGTTCAATGGGTAAAAAACTGGCTGGATGGGCAGGAACAGGGTTGGTGAATGGAGTTACATCCATTTGGTGGCCAGTCACTCATGGGGTTCCCCATGAGTGTTGGAGCCAGTTGTGTTTAATGTCTTGATTGATCATCTGGATGAGGGGATCAAGTACACCCTCACTGAGTTTACAGATGGCACTAAGCTGGTTGGGAGTGCTGACCTGCTGATGGGTAGGAAGGGTAATCAGAGGGATCTGGACAGGCTGGATCTGTGGGCCATGGATCCAGTCTTATGAGGTTTGATAAGACAAGGTACCTTAGATTTGTTTAGTTGCTTTTGGAGTGCTAGATGCTATGGTAGTACTCAGTAACAGCCCAGTCCTCCCACATGGGCCAGCTTTTTGGACAGAATAGCAAGGTGTCTGTCAGCCAGAATCTACATTTGCTTTTCCTTTCTGTGAAGGTATGATTTACAAATGAAGTACCCCTCTCTGAGATGAGGTTATTCTGGTTTAGGAATGTACTACTCCTTTGAGGGTGGGTTTGTTCCCATTTAAATTTGATTATGGCCCTAATCCCTCCCTGTCAGATGACATGCTCTCACTCAAATCCTTTAAGGTTTTATTTTAAAACTACATCTGCAGACTCACAGTTGTCCTCTTTTACAAAAGTAAAAATATGAGTTTATAGAAAAGGAAAGTGCCTTTTTTTGTCTTTCTAAGAAGCGATTAGAAAGTCTAGAACAAAAAGGGAACATCCAATAGAGTGGTGAAGTGCCTACCCTGCTTTGGGCTTCACATCAGTGCTGCTAATGACAGCAAACTGATCTTTCTAAGCATGCACACTTGGAAAAATGAAATATGTCTCACTTTGGTGTAATCCACTGGAAAAGTCAATCATGCAAGAACAATTTCTGTCCAGAAGACCAGTATTCAGAACAGACCTGTGGACAAGCTTTTAAAATTCTTTAATTAATTATTTTGTTATTTAAATAATTGTATTTAATGGAATTACCACCTCGTTTGTATTCCCAGAAAGAGTGATGTTTATTGCTGCCCTCAATCTCTGTGAAGAAAAATAATCCTGTTTTAAATCAAACACTTGTTTATATGATCTAATAGAAAACACCAGGCTCTATATCAAATTCAAATGGAAAACAGATGTATTAAATTGACAGTAAGAATAAATTTGTCACAGCTATAAATGCTTATTGAGATATATGTTTATATACATATGTGTGTGTACATATATAATTCCCTCTTTTTTGAGGCTTGGTGGAGAGGACAGGAAAAGAGCATTCCTTTAGAGAACATCACCAAAGGGATGCAGTGTAATTGCTTCAGATTTAAAATGATCTGAAGTATGAGAAGTTTAAGAGAGTATGGAAACAGAAAGAAACTAGGCGCATATGGAGTTTAAATGTAAGGGTTTGAAGATTTAATTACAGGGTTGGAGAGTTTTAACTTTTTAAGTAGTCCAAAATGTGTTTTGCAAAATTTTTCAACTTAGAAAGAATGTGGTAAGCCCGATGTGCTTGTGGAAAAATATTGCATTAAGCTGATACAAGTCATTCCATTTTGGGAAAGAGGCACCTTACAAGGTTTCATAGCTAGCTGTCAGATAGCCATTTTTTATTTTAGGTGACCTAAAACTTGCGATGGATGGACTTTTAAGTCTTCGTTTCCACACCCACCTTTCATTTATGAACACACTCTTAAAAACAGGTCTCAAATGCTTTACACACATCAAAATGTAACTGTCAAATTAATCCAGTCCTGAAGCACAGATATGTCCTTTCCTGTCCTGTTTCAGGTTCCAGCTCAGTCTTTTACTATCAGCAGGTTTCATTTCACTGTACACTACCTGTGCAATGCAATTTGATCATCTTTAAAAAAGCTGCGGCATGCTATATGTTTCTTCCACTCCTCCAGAAATTTAGGTAACTTCTCTTTGATTTGCTGGGCCTAGAATTTTTTCTCTTCCTTTCAGAGCGCAACTGACATGATGCAGTAGGTTGACTAAAAGTTTTAAAACTTGTTTCATCCAACATGGTATGTTACAACTCATGTGACAGAGGGGGTGTGAATGGTGCCTCTAATGTCTAAGCTTCCATAACGCAGGGCAGTAGGAATCCTGGAACAGGTGAAGTTTCCTAATGTGGGACTTTTCACTAGGTGAGCTACCCAGCAGCATCTGAGCCTTAGAGGTACTTCTGCACCCGTCTTTACTCAGCTATAAATCCAGCTAGTTCTGCTGCAGTGCCAATAGATTCAGCTTTTGGTTTTCACCCACTGCGACCCAAATGGATTTACAGACCAACATTTGTTGGTCATGGGTGGTCATCTGGTTTATGTACCATCAAAACCACATTTTCCTGAGGCTGATTTTCATAATCTAGTCTTTGCCTGGATCATTACGAGCTGCAATACAGACTCTTGTGTTAAGAAAACTAAAATTATGTTCTAAATTCCATGTCCTTTTTAATGTTTAAAATTTTGGGAAGCAGGGGATTATGTATGGTGTGAGCGAGCATTGATGTAAGTATCAGTAGTGATTTACAAAATACATATTGGAGAATATGGTTCACTCCAAGATTATTGATTATATAGCTGAACAATGTTAATATTTTAGTGGTACATGAAGAGAGATTGTGCAGTGGTAGTTCTGCAATCAGTTCTAAAACCCCTGAATTTTCATCTTTTTAGGAGACAATAGCCTTTTTAGAAATGTTTCTGCATATCCAATGATTATCATGGGTCCGCGCATACTGGAATAATCAAGAAGAATTATAGAAAATTTAGAATATGGTCTCCTTAACTATACATAGAGCACAATTTGTTTTTTCCTGAGAATGGCCCAGTGGAAAAGTGGTGACACACTCTCTTGAATTGGAAAAGAGCTGAGACACCCCTCAGCTGGTCTTTTTTCCCTGTTTCTTGATGGAGTTCAGCTCAGATGCTAAGTGGGCACTTTGAAGAAACCTTGAACATTCTGGTTGCGTTCTTAGTACTTATTGGTTCTGCAATCTGAATCATTAGTCCTAAATCCAAATGCTGCATACTGCTTTTGTAATGTATCTTTCATAAGGAAATGAAGGCATGTAAAGTGTTGTGCCCAAGGATGCAGACAGGGTCATGAAGGAAGTACAGGAGACTGATTCCTGACCCCTCATGTTAAAACACAAGTAGCAGACAATGAATTACAAACACATGAGCCACTGCACAATATCCTTTTAGATTGATATTTAAAATAATAATGCAAAAGAAAAATTCCAGACATCTTTCCTGTCTGCCGATTATACTCCCTCGCTTCCTCTAAATCCTAGCACCTCTTCTTGTTGATTTTATTTCAGCGTATAGTATGTATTTTTCTAACCTGATCTTCTTTCTTGATTGGCTTTATTTAATCTCCACTCGCTTTGGTGTACTGCATCCTGTGATAGCTTTCTCACTGCTTTCCTTCATGATTCCAGTTATGCTGGGATGCCAATGACCCTTTGGCATATTTAAAAATTTTACATTTGAGGAATAGTTAAATAAGGAATGGGGAGGAGGAGGGGTGAGACCATCACGGCACCAGCCTGCCAGAGTTCAAGAAACGTTTGGACAGTGCTCTCAGGCACATGGTGTGATTCTTGGGTTTGTATTTGTTGGGCCAGGAACTGAAATTTGATGATCCTTGTGGGTCCCTTCCAACTCAGGATATTCCAAGATTCTATTATTTAATACTAGGAACTTGAATATCTTATAACAATTCTTATTGTATAACATTATCAACCAGCTAACAGATTATTGCCACCTTGGACTTTGTTTCCCTGCCTCCTTGATCTACATCATTCTGTTATCTTTAATTGAGATTAGCCCTCTATATTTGTTCCAGATTTGGGCTCCCAGTGCATTTAATAGTAATTAATAAATAACATGAGTCACTCGTAACTAATGCTAATTAAGCATAGTAAAGATGTCACGACTACATGCAGATGGATCAGGAACACAGAGTTTGTGAACTTCTCTTGATTTTTAGCCTGGCTCTTCCCAGTTGGAAGCAGGCAGAAGAAGACACTCTCAACACAAATCCAGATGTGCACAGACAGAACATCTGTTTCAAGTATGCATAATATGGGTGCCCTTATTTAAGGGCAGTTGACCACTCAAGCTTTCTGTCTGTGACTTATGTTTTATTAGTTCTTTCTATAGATTTTGCAGGCAGCAAGCCTCTTCAAATAAAATAATTTTTACATAGAAGAGAAATCATCCACAGAAAACAAAAACCATGGAGAAATTTGTGAAAGTGAAGGAGGTCTTTCTGTAGCTGAACCAATAAAAGCCAGCATGACTTAGAGTTGGAGCTTCTTTTTAAGAGGAATGTCTCGCATGATGTGTCAGTCCTAGTCTGTGTGGTACTTGAGCCTGAGGACACCTTTTGAGAAATTTCATGGGATAAAAGGGAAATTCTGTCTGTCAGAAGCTCAACCATATTGTGTCTATAGACAACGTTATTTAAAAGCAGTAGCATTAAACAAACTGTGTGAAAGTTGATAACCAAGATCAATAACAATTTTCTGAAGTTATATATCTGGAAACCATTGATCCCATTACATTATTGTTGCAAAACTCAAGGAACGATTTTTATTAATGGCATCAGCTTGTGTAAAGTTCAGCTGGCTCATTCATGTTCAACTCCTACACGGTCATAAAGTTACTGCCCTTGCCCTCATATCAACAATTCTGTTATCAGAGTATACCATTCTCTTAATAGTGCCAGTTGCACTATTTGCTGTAGTTGTTATTTTAATTTTTATTACTCCTTTATCTGTTACACTGGAAAAGAGAGGCATATTGCTGCTCAGGAGGAGCTTCTGTATGAGTCATGTTGATACAAAGGTGCACATATAACACAGCAGGTGTAGAGGAGTTGATTGTTATCCTCCTTGGCTGTGCTATATTTTTTTAAAAAAGCAAAAAAAAACCACCCATCAAATAAGTCTAACTTTGAAAAGTTGCTAAATCTGTGGATTTAGTTATACTATGTAGTGTTTTAATTTCAATAAATCCATAAATTTTCCCACTATTTTCAGAATTTTTCTCCCTGCTAACATGTTATAGAAAAACTTTCAAAGTAACTTCTCAGGACAGGAAACAGGTATTGCTAATTATTGGGCCAGCTCACGAATTTGATGATATGTGAACACAGAACTTTGAAATATTGACAGGCTATTATAGCTTAATTTCTGTTTACATCATTAAATTCAAAACATATGAAAACTCTTTGGGAAAAATAATAAAGATGCATTTGTGTTTCTCTTGTAATTTTTTAGCATGTTGACTCTAAATGAGGTAATTCTAAATTACCATGTGTATTGAATTTGTAGTTATGTAGCTGTATTTTAGATATTGTCTGTATCTCTCAGGTATATTTTATATTTGGTTTTCAAAAAGATGAAAATTATAGAAATCATTTGCTTGAACTCAGGTTTGTACTTAATAATTTTGAGTTGTGTCTATACCATTTTCTTCATCAGTATTCAGCAAAATATAGTATTCACACAATTAGTATGCTGCAGAGTACAAGACAATGTCTGTCCTTTAAAGATCACAGGTGATTCATGTTCTGCTTCTCAAAGACAAGTTGAATGGGAGAGACAAAGATTAATCCTAGTGTTTCCATTGTTAAAACCCACTTTTCAGATTATGCTACTTTAGCAATAGAGTACTCAGCACTGTCTTTTCATATCCAAAAATTGCGTTAACTCATGTTTTAGCAAATAAACAGGAGTTTAAAATAAAATCCTCTAGGATCTTTTGTTGTTTTGAAATCTGAAAGGCTCAATAATCCTTTAAACCTGTAAACATTAACAAAGAGACCATTGTCATTAAATCAAATTCATCTTTGTAGAAACAGCATGCTGCAGAGTTCCTTGTAGACAAAAAATGCTTTTTAGTGAACCAGCCTTACCTCTGGTGTAGCTGCAGTGCCCTAGTACTCCCATCAGTGATCAATTTAGCTATTATCTTGAAAATTATTAAATGTTCATGAAGCAGTGAGTTGAACACTTCCCAGCTCCTTGCTCCAATAGTTTTTCTTTATCATTTCTGTAGACTGTTGCTTTGTTTAACATTTAAGGTTATGTTAGGTCAATTCTTAATACAATAGCGTATTTGGCAAGAGTGGATGAGGATTAATTAGTAATGTTTGCAGAAGACTTTGAAAATATGAAGTGCTATAGGGACATAAATGAATGTCTTCTCTTCTCTGGTCTACAAATAGGTAGTGCCTGCTAAATGCTATTCTCATGCTTGAAAGGCATTAGCTTTACATGGATCTTACCATAAGTAAATTCGGAGTTTTAAAGTGAAATGTTTTTAATCAGTAATTCATAACTTTTCTGAGGCTATTTTTAAGGGGCATCCAAAAATATACAGTAAGTAGTTGGTTTACAGCAAGCTACACATGTGAAATTCATAAAGGGGCTCAAACAGCCAGTGAAAATATGGAAAGGAGTCCTGAAGTAAAGATCTGTGAATCCACTGGATATATTTATAACAGGGAGTTTGACATTTATCAGAGGATATACAGGTCTTCAGAAGTACCAGATTATTTATGAAGCAGATCTCATGCAATTTATGAGCTCTCTCACACTGACTTGCAAATGTTGCATCTTCCCTGAAGAGGAGGCTTCCTGCTGTTCCTTCCTCCATATGAGGCATGTTGTGAGGTATAACCAACTGAGGTGCTGGTAAGGTAGGGGGAGGTTTCAGAGTTGATATCCAAAGAAACTACAGAAAAGGCTTCAAAACATCATCTCTACTACTTTAAGTGAGCTAGACTTGCACTGCTGTTTCGAGGTGAAAGGTCCTTGTACCCAACTCTCTCTCTTGGAAACTTCTGATCCCCCACACTTTTACCTTTTCAAAATTTAGAATTTGCGTTGATATTTTCAGCAGTACTTGTTTGTTCAAGACAGTAAGTTTTCACATCTAAATACTAAAAAAAGCAAATGATGGATGGCACAGTGGGCATTTTCCCATCTTCTTTTAACACTAGCTTCGATAATTCCAGCTTGTACTTCTTGGAGATGAGATGTGAGACTTAACTGATGACAGCAATAGACAAAAAATTTAGAGGCAGAGCAATTCCTTCAAACAGATGTTTCCCAGACCAACTGATAACACTTCAATTTTCAAGTTACACCTCTTCTTAAAAATCTCTCTAATTATGAGAAAAAATAATACAATGTCATACAGTGTCAGGCACAAAGTAAAGCTTGATTCATCTTTAGGATTCAATTATTTCTCATTTAAGCCTGTGCTTAAACAATTAGTATTTTTTCCAACCCCCTCTGTTTTGACAAAATGTGTGGATGTTTCATATATCTTCTCTGTTTTCTTTTTTGTTTACTAACCCAACCATTTCCTTGCAATTTTGGATTTTCCTTCCTAACATCTTTTGACATATTACTATTTTCTGCGTTCTTTAGTAAAACTATGTCCTATTTTTGGGCTAAGGCACCATTAAAATTTGCAGCTCAGGTTCTATTGTGAATAAATTAGGACTCTTTTTATTTTTAAGATTTTTTTAAAAGCACAAAACAATTAGGGTGAGAGAAGTGTAGGGCACTTCACCTTCCTGGTAATTCACAGTCAAAAAAAAGTCTAAGCAGCTAAGGTGGAAAAGCATAACTTTAAACCTCTTAAACCTATGGATATCTCAGAACAAGGAACTCTGATCATACCTATATATACAATATTTTGTTGCTGTATGCAACAAATATTCTGTTAGTGGTAAAAGATCTAATTTGATGTTTCTTTCCCCTTTCTCATTTCATTCTAAAGAAATCTCCAGTAATTTCTGTCCATTTTGTACTCTAGTGCATTTTTCATTTCTCCTCACCCATAATGCAAATTTTTTTAGACCCTCAAGTTGTTTTTTTTCCTCTAAGCTAAGTGATGGAAATGTTGATAACTGTGAGAACCAAGGATGAATGTTCAGTGGGGTGAGTCTCCTTTCATAAGCATTAAAAAATTAAAGCTTTTTCTCTAAGGTCAGTGGCTCAGAAGTTACCCTGTTCATGGAAAATTGAAAAGCATTCACTACTTAATAACATTGCATTAACTTAGAAAAGGTTAGCAGTACGCAGCTAGACCTGATTCTCTCTTGTACTGCATAATTTCCTCCTCCTGTCTTTGAGAAACTGGAAGTGGAGTTTCTTCCATCTGCATACAACGACCTATTTAAAATAATACCCAGAATACCTAGCCATAATATAAATTCTCTTTTTTCAAAATCTTATCCTCACAGTTGTACTAAAGGTTCCACACAACTATCCCTGATATTTTTGGGAGACAAAAATGTATCCCAAAAAATATACAGAATGCTTGACCAAGATTTGACAGATGTGTGTTCTACTCTTAAAAATTTTTGACAGAGGTTTCTACAAATATTGCTGAGTTACAGAAAGTTGTAAAAATTATTGAATGGACATATTTTTAAGGTTTTTCTCATTTTTTATATCCCTTTGAGCTTGAATCCATCCTGTTCTTGAATGGGAGATTGAATAATGAAGGTGATATCAAACATGAGCATTAGTCCTGCTCAAAAATGACCTCCCCCACAGAGGGGGTTGGTGAAGGGGGGAAGGGGGCAACAAAACTAAAGTAGGAGTATTCCCAGTTCTCAGCTTTCTCACTTTTGTAAACCCAGTAGCTCTGTTAGGAGATACTCATTCTTGGTTAATGATACCCGTTCTCTGTTTATGGCTTAGACACCAATATAATTAATTATTACTATAAGCTTATCCCACTTCAGTCTTTCCTGTACTTTGTGGTCTTTTCTGTCCCAAAGTTTTAGATGATGATGTACTTTTTTAGGTCAACTGTTTTCTGAATTCAGTCTTCCTGTTTACAAGTGCCTTTTATGCAATTGATGTCTTTAAGACCAGAGCTGTTTGCTTATCTCTGCCTGTGCTTAATGCTAAATCTGTACTTTTTTTGCCTTTAAATCCTATGCTGCCATATATTTATGTTAAAATGATGTAAAGGTGATAAGCTTTTCCAAGCCCACTTGGAGGATAAATGTTGATCTCAGGTTTTCACTGCCACTTTGGTAAAAGGTACACCTAACAAGGCAATCTGATTTTCACAATCCCACCACTTCTGTAGACTCTTTCTATAACCATATCATAGCCAGTCTATTTCTGCTTTTGTGAGTGTTACTTTGCACAAGTATTTGTTTGTTACTATGTTCAACCTTTGTTCAGCTACATACTGGCATTTTTAAGAGATGGTTGTTGATCAGAAAAAGACTTTTTCCCCTAATCTCTGGTTCTTTTCTGACAGTTAGGGAGATCAGTGTTTAGATTATTTCCAGAGAGGGGACAGCCCTTTCTGCAATGGCTGGAAAATGTCAAGGGGTCATCTGAGAGTGCATTCACTGTTTGAGCCAAGCAGGAAATGTGTTGAGTGCTTTTTGTTGGCTTTCAGTTTAGTTCTTTAAAACTTTTCTTTCATCAAGCTCATCACAACCTGTGAGAATTTAAAGTGTTGCAGAATGGTTAAAAATGGTTATGACCCTTAATACTAAAATGTTTATGAAGCTTAGTACTTGATAAACTGGGGACAACTTCACTTGATTCTTAAACTGAAATACTCCCAAGGCCAATAGGGAGCTATTCCAAATCGCAGGCACTGTTCCTTTCTGAATTTGTATCTGATACAACAACTGGCCCTACTGGTCAACTGCTGTGATCACTGAAGCAGCAGTTGGTATTTAAGTGAAGAGTCATTGAGTAAAGGAGGTTGAGGCTGTTTTTTCAGTGGTACTACCAAAAAATTCTTACCCCCCCAGCCCCCCCTTTCATTCCCATTGGTCATTCTTCAGTGGGGGAGTGGCACCATGGCTTTATTACACTTCATCTGTAGTCTGACTGGTGTGGTAAAAGAGTGAAAATATATTTTCTTTCCAAAGCAAAGAGAGAATAGAGGAGGGAAAGCTCCGAACTTGACTGTTACTTTTGCTGTCTACATACTTTGAAAACTGGAAGAGCCAGTGTTTTCTGTGTAGTTTCAGATCCCTGAAGCAGAGAAGTATCTTTTGAGTCTTGTTCAATAAAGGGGAGGTCTCAAAAGCTGAGAAACATTAAGTCAGTCCACTGCAAATGCAGAACTGGCGTCTTGTGCCCGTCTTTCTGGTGTGCCAGGAGGTTTCAGGATCCCCCCTTGTAGAAAGAGGTGATGATTAAAACTGAATGAAAGAAATGAAAGAGTACTTGCTGCTGCATGCTGCTTCCTTTTCATAAAAGTCTCTGAATGCATATATATGCACATACTTGAATTGCTATAGAGCCTATAAAGCTAGTACTGAAGACCACAGATATGCAGGTTGTAGAAATTGGTGTAACTCCTTTGATATTTTTTATTCTAATAAATGAAATTATCTCTTTTCATACTACCTAGGAATTTGATCATAAATCACTGCTACAGAATCCTGACAGGTTCACTTCCATATTTAAAGATATGTAATAGATTGCCTGTACAATATATCTTGTTTACAGAGTATAAAAAGGGAAGAAGTCTATTCTAGCTTACGCTTTGCACTGTCCTGATGAAATCTGTGTGAATATATGTTGTGTACAAAAATGCCATCAATAGGAATCCCTATTTCACTCTCATTTTGGTTTTACTTTATCTCTCCAACCAGCAGCAATTTTTCTAAATGAAAGGCTATGCAGGAAATTCCAGGAACCAATTTGAATGGCCCTGTTGGAAACCATGGTCAACACTACTAACTGTTAATAACGTGACTTGTATCTCAGTGGGATGTCCTGTGAGGGGGATTAGCATTGCCCTAAACATCATCAGGGATAAAAAGCAGGAAACTCACTCTAGAAGAGAGTGCCAGTAGCTTACTATAAGCCCCCATAAAGAGCTTCAGGCAAGACTTGCTCTTAATAAATATACTAGTATTGAATCTGAGGGACTCTAAATTCAGTTTGCAAGATTGCCAACACATGTTGAAGTTCTTTCCAGGGCCTGGCACTGCTGTAACTTCCCTCCAAAGGAACCAAACAGTAGTGGGCTGGAGAAAAGCTTTAAATCTGGATTTAATTTGTGGTAAATGAAGTTAATATGTCTTTTTGAAAGCCTTCTCTCCTTACACCAAAGGACAGAGAAGTAAGTCTGATTGTTTCTCAATTAGCCTGGAGATTTTCTTGCATAGAATAAGGAAATGTGTTGTCCTTTATTTAAGAAGCTTTTTCAAAAGAAGAGAAAAATTTCCAAGGGACCTCATGATTTGAAAAAGCACACATTTTTGACTGTCAGAAATCTCCATACTTCTAGATTGCTACAGCCAGTGCACCAGGGAAGCATCCCCAAATAAGTAATTTCATTTTTCTGCAGTGTTTTTTACCTGCTTATCTACTGCATGCATTACTGTGGCTTCTTGACTTTAAGTTCAAATTGCATTTTTCCTACTGAAACCACAATTCATGCTCTATTCCATGCAGATTTTTTATTTCAGCATAAAAAAAAAGATTTGTGGGTGGTGAAGCTGCAGGTGAATTACACAAGGTATGTGCAAGCTAGTAAAACCATTGCCTTAAATCACAAAACCATGTATTTTGTATATTCAGCATAGGGAAACTATATTAAGAACGACTTTTAGAAAGTAAAATATTTGTGACTATTTTGCATATTTTTCCATCTTAAGTAATACATCCTAGATACTCTGGCCTCCAGCAAGGCAGGAAAATCCCCACTTTGACATCCTAGGGAGACATTGAAGAGTTAATGGCAAGTGCTCTGTGTCCATTTAGGAAGCTCTCACATTCCCAAAATTTGGTAGCATTTAGGTGTGTATAAATGGAAGCAATTATTGTAGGGCAATAATTAATTTTGCTCCACAGTGGATTGCATAAAGATCGCTTTAAATTTGACGAAAGGCCTCCTTAAGTAATCTCTGATCTCTTTGCCGATCATCCCTAGCCCTACCTGTCAGTGTGGAATGGCAAGCTGTCCCCTTGACAGAAATCCTATGAAAGGACATCTGTGCTGTGTGACAATGTCATATGGAAGGATTACTGGTTTAATAGAGTTGAGTTTTGTTCTTGCTCAAACAGATGCATCTGTCAGTCAGGCTGAAAAAAAAAAAGGAGCCATGTTTTATGGCAATAATTTTCACTTTGAAATTTCCATGCAAATATAGTCATAAAAAGAACAAAAAATTATAAACAATTTCTGCCAAAAATATGGTTCAGGTAGCTGGTGAAAAACAAACAGGAGTAGCTGCTCTTGGAGTATCACCAGCATGATATTAACCAAATATGACAAGGAAACATTAGTACAACAGATATATTCTAGGCTTGGACAGCTTCTAAGCACAGCTTGAAAAACTGTGTTTAAAAGATTGCTTTCCAATATGGCATCTCCCCATTTTTTCCAAGCTGTTTTTTCCTCTTTTACTTTTCTGTTTCCCTTTCCTGATTTCCAAATCAATCTTGTCTTTGGATCTTTTCTCTTTACATATATGCGTGCGTGTACATATGTGTGTGTATGCACATTTTATTTTTAATGAACTGAAGAGAAAAAAAATACTTTTACCACTAAAGAATTGTGTGACTTCTGACGGTCTTTGTCTATGCTAAATATTTCATTTTGATAGTTACAACATCATGTGTCCACAGGGGAAGATATGATGACTGTCTCATGCATATGAAGACCTTGTGTGTGGTAAAAGGCTGGTTTGTAGCCAGGTCTTTTGCTCAACTGAACTTAATATCAAGACCATAATATCAAGGAGCTGGATCCCTAGAAACATTCATATAAACACAGTGATAGTGGAAAACAGATGCCTCAGCATCTACTGCAGCTGAGAATGTTCTCTCTTTTTTTTTTTTTTTTTTTTTTTTTTTTTTTTTTTTTTTTTTTTTTTTTTTTTTGTGGCGTGGGGATGAAAAAGAAAGCTTCCATGGTTTTAAGATAGGCATTTTTTGGTGAAGTATATCAAAGTTTGCCTCCAGTAATCTGTAGCTGTTATTTATATCTGCCAAGGAGAGCTATAAGTTCAGCCTTGACATGGTTTCAATAGTGTGAACCTCCAGATCTGCTCTAATCCCAAGATTAGATACTGAAGTGCTGCTTCAATTGTGCAGTATTATCACGTACTATCACTTGGCCCTATTTCAAACTGTAGTTTTATTGACAATACTTTCAAAGCTGTTGCGAAGTTGTGAGCACTCTGCTTTATCTAATGCTGCTTTTACAACTCCAGCTAGGTATACTTTCTTGCAGGAAGCTCTATGCTAATAATAATCACCAGACAAAACAATGATCTCTATTTAACCTTTTTTCATACAGGAAGCTGTTATATTCACAGAGCTTATTGTATCCTTAACACTTCAGACTGACTTTTCCTTATGCCCTCTTGTTACTGTCACTTCTACCTCGACAGGTCTTCAAAGTAATCCTAAAAAGCTCTGTGTTTATATCATAGAAATGATCAGTCTAAATTTAAGTCACGTTGTTGTGTGGCTGGTCTTCCTTTCCCAAATGTCCTGATTCATTACCACCTTCAGTAATAGAACTTTTCCACAAAGTATTTTTAAGTGCATCTGTTTCGATTCCTGGGAGTTGTCTAAGGATTACATGCAAAATACAGATGAACAAAATAGCAGATGCATTCATTAACCAAGGCAGACCAGAGAGCAAACTCACATTATATGTGCCTCCTGTCAAAAATGAAGGGGACACATTAATAATTCCTGTGCCATCTCCAGAGCAGAAAATTGCAATTGGTTTAATCCTTTGGGATGCAAAGCAACTAAGAGGGGTTTTGAGAACCTGCCTGGAAGAGACAGTGTAAGAAAGCAGCTGCCCATCCTAATGTCCAGTGTGAATGGCTGCCAAAACAGCTGCTGACAAAGCTGTGTTTATTTTGGGAAGGTCTGTTGGCTGTTGTGCTGCCAATGTGCTGAATAGGTTACAGGGAAAAGCAGTGCTGCTTGGTGTGGGGGATATGACACAGATGATCACTTCAAAAGAGAAATGTGGCCCCACAACTGTTCCTTTGAAGCCTTGGTGGCAGCTCCATTTCTTTCTCTGTCACACACCTACATGGTTAACCTGGCGGAGGTCAACAGTCACCTCTGCTGCTGATCACTCGCCTTCTTTTTTTCCCTTTCCTCTATATCTGCTCTACAAGACTTCAGGGTAGGGACCATTGCCCCTGTTGCATTGGTAGAGACTGTAATACAGTTGGTTCTGTGCTTTGCACACATATTGTGAATTAACAGCGTGGAAATAGACTTGAATGCTGGGAAACCTTGAACCATCACTGCTGTTCTTATAACTCATCAGTAGGATGGACCGCTGCTCTTGGACTTCGTTCTGCATGCTGAAGTCTGCACAAATGTATGGTTTGACAACAACAAAAGATTTTAACTGAAATTAAGAGTACCGATGCCACATCTTCCTATGTCAAATGCTTTAGTCTGGTGTCTTAGGCAGCTTAGAAAAGTAAATACTTATTCATAAAAATTATATCTACACCTGAACCTCTCTCATGTTATTACAGGCCTGAAGTCTTAAACCATACAATGTTAAGGAGCATTGTTGTACCTCTGTTCCACTCAGGGTCAATTTGCATAATGTGATATTCTTTCATTACAAGCTTTAGTTATGAGTAAATGCTTAAGGACTCAACTTTTAAAGTCATTATGTTTTCACTCTAGGTTGGCGCTCATTGACATATGTGGTATTGTTCTATGAGACTTTAAGAAAGTAGTTTTTCTCATGAAACATAATAGCTGGAAGTATTTCTTTTGAATAATAACTTAAACCCTCAGCAGCAACCTAGAAGTCTGCTGTGTTCCTAAATTTATCCTCTGTGCTCTCCTACTTTTGAGAACATTTTCAATAAGCATGACCCCTTATGATGCACACTGGATTGGTTGGTACACTCAAGGCAAAACCAGTTTTACTTACCTGATTTCCCTTTTCTTGTGAATAATTTATTTTATCATATATCTTAGTGAATCTTGTGTATCCTTGAGTTTGTAATCCTATTGCTATGCTACTGTACCACAAAAACAATTTAGTTCACTATGCTGTAAAAACTCTTCAGAGTAATTGATTCTGCTCAGAGTCTATCCTATATTTTGTATAAATTTTTTTTAAAGCAAAGTAACACAAAAAAGTATGTAAAATTACATCTCTTATCAATGAACAATATTCCTTTGCATTTTCATCTTATATAGTATAAATTCTGTGAACACTTGTTTATACATTTGCACCCAAATAAATGTAGAAAACTCTTATCTTAGTCTTGAGCAGCCTGTTTTTATACATATCAAAACACTCCTCCTCTTATGGGAAACATGGATCATAGCCAATAGCACAGCTTTGCTTCACTTCATCTCTTGGTTAGGGCATACAGTTATATTGCCTTACACCCATACTGGGATAAAAATGTTTTGGATGAAGAATGAGGATTTCTCTCTGAACATATAAAGCCTGAATTTCAAGAGGAGTATAGGTGCCTTTTGGATCTGAGAGTTAGCCATCTGTGAGGTATATGTTGAGATTCAGGTATATATATATATATATATATATATATATATATATATATATATATATATTTGTATTTAGGCGAGCTTATGCATGTGTTTTTTCACTATGCATGTGGCATGTGTTTAATTACACCCTTCACATAGATGGTTTTGCTCCTTACTTACATTGCACTGTGCTTTAACCAGGCTTTCTGTGGGCTGTTCAAGATTGCCAGCTATGATATTCATCTGGTTTCAAGTTGATCCAGTTTACAGGTTTGAATTTACAGGACTTGACTGTGTAAGGATGCTGTGCCATGTGAAACAAGTCACTGGATTTTGTTAGTTGTTGGAAGGATAACAGAAGATAACTGCATGACTGATACATGCAGCGCAGGGACCTCAGGTTCAAGAATTTCTGCAGAACACTGGCTGGCAGACGCAAGTACTCCTGGCAACCCAGACCATCAGATAGAGGTAGAGGTGCAACCTAATATCATTCCATTGTGGACTTTGACATTGAAAAGCGGTGTTTGATGAGAAAAGGTTTTATCTGTGCTCTGAAGAATGCTTCTGCTGTAATCTGATTTGGGGCTGAAAAGAATGCAAACAAAAAGAGTATTTTCACAGGTAGAGCAGATGAGCTATGACTGCCCAGGAAATGACCTGTGCATAACCTGAATGGCCTATATGATCGTAGCGACAGCAATAGATGGCTGCAGTTGCCTCAGAAAAGTTTATAACTCTATCTCTACTTTCCTGTATTATGAGAAGCATTTAGAGACTAGATCTCAAGTGAATCCAGTAAGTTACACTGTGAAGGAGTAGTGGTACTAGGACTTAGAGCAAAATTATTTTGGAGTAAGTGGGACTAAAACATTTGTCTAAACCTAAACCCTTTCTTTGTTTTCTGAGCTGGTCTGTTATAATTATTGGGGTTGGTTGGGTTTTGTTTTTGCTACAAGAACTCACAATACATTGTCTGTTTGAATGTGTCAGTTTAAACTGTGGTAGGTGTAAAAGTGTCATGGAGGGAGCAGGACAGCTGAGAGTTCATGAGAAATTTTCTCAAATACTCAAGTCTAAGAGTTAAAAAGGTAACATTGCTAGTTGAATAAAATAATAAAGCTGAAGAGTCTTACAGCAAAAATTATTGTTGCTACATCAAATGAAAAAAATAGGAGTTTGCATCAGTTTTCCAAGTGGAAAACAGGAACACTGGGCTCTGTATAAGTATGATGAAAAGGATTGTCAAGGAGAAGCTTTTTGCTACAGAGGAAAAAGGCAGGAATGAAGTCAGACTTGCAATAGCATGTTTTCCTGAGAGACTTGGGGAAGTGGCCTGAAGTGGGGATTATGAGCCAAAGCTGAGAGAGAGATAAGAAAAGGATAAAAGAGTGTAAGAGTGTGTGTGTGTGTGTGTGTGTGTGCACGTGCACATGTAGCACTGAGGATTGGAAAGGGAACTGAGCACCAAATTCCTGATCACAGTCCTTTGCTGGAACTTACAAGCAGGTACAAAGTCTTGTTTTGAGAAAACCCAGTACAGAGGTGCTAGCAGAGTAAAACAATGTAAAGCTGCTATGTCTAAAGGAAACTAGCAATTGCTAAAGTAAATCTTTCCCATTTATCAGCTAGAGTCACTGAAAAATAAGAGGTTTTATAGCTGGATGTAGTGTAAAGGACTTGATGTGAGGCCTATATGACTGAATTTCACAAAGGAACATAGTCATGAAAAGGACTATCTGTAATAAGGACTCACTAAAAAAAAGGCCTTTGGCTAAAAAAACATATTTTGAGAAAGGATGCTGGAAATTTCTAGTTACACCTGGAAACAATAGAAAAAACAGCAACATGAAGTTTTGAGAAGGGAAGTAATGAGCTTCACCTTAATTCTACTGAAATGCTAACAAGCATGTGAGCATTGCAGGCTATGCAGCCAGCCTTTGTAGGATTGTTCTTAATTGGAGAAGTAGATCTGCAAGCTCACTTCCAGGCAGATCAGTGTGTCCCAAAAGAATACAACATGGTAAAATAAGGACCTGTTCCTGTGAGCATTTCCTAAGAGACTAGTCATACCTGTGTTCCTGACACAAAATCATTGTTGCATTTGGAATATCCCAAAATGGAAACCTCAGTATCTCCCCATGATCATTCAAGGTGTCGGTAGTTGGGTTTTTTTAGAGGCCATTGTTTTAGATATTCTTCAATTATAAATTATTAACAATGTAATTACACCATTGAATGCAAAAGAAAAGCAACCATTTGCAAGATATTTTGAAACCTGTAACAATGGGTTTACAACACAATAGCCCTAGAAGAATGGATCTGTGTGCTTTGGAAAGCAGTATTAGCTCAACTAGTCATTAGATGTATCATATGGATAAGAATAGCTCCATCATCATTCTGTCAGCATGTGAAGGGATAGGATTTCACGAGGTCACACAAGACCTTCAGTAAAAAAAAAAAAAAAAAGAAAAGCAGCTTAAGCAAGAAAAGCCACTGAGAGAAGTTTCTGGAGCGCTTGGCAAGATTTTTGCTTTCAGGGGAAAATTTCCTTTTTATTACGTGGTTATAGTCCATGAGTACAGTATGCAGTTAGCAGTTACTGTGAGCCAGTGCCATAAGGATTGTCTACAGGAAAGATGCTTTGTTGGCTTTTTAAGGACAGACTCAGATGACATCCTTGTAGCATGCAACTCCTCTGCAGGCCACCCCCCTTTCTGCTAGAGCTCCTTTTGACCTCTTTTCAAGGACATGCCCTGACACATCACACATGCATAATTTTCATTTGCTGCTATTGCACATGCAAGTGCCTGGATATGATGAAGGCACTGGAATCCTGGATTCCATGCACACAGTTAAGTCAGTTTGGGGAGACGCTGAGCATTTGTTATATGCCAATTTTAGATTGAATACCAACATTAAATTTTGCATGAAACTGAAACAAGAAATGGCTGCAATGGAGTTGCAGTGGTTTTTAACTCTTGCTCATGTCACCAGACTGCAGCATCTTTTGCCCAATCCCTCAGTAGCCACATTCCTCCTTCTGCTTACCCTTGCACAGTAAAAAAGATATTGAAGAGAAAAGAGATCAGAGCTGATTTGCTCTGGCTCGTGTCTTCTCTCCATTGACAGGGAACTTTCTAGCTTACCTTCTTCTTTTACTTATTCCTGCCCCTGAGCAGCCTGGGAACTGAAAATGAGATTCATCTATTCCCTCCATTTAAAAAATGTTATGAAACACTGCTTGCGAGGAAAAGGTGGTTTGTTTTGT
This sequence comes from Motacilla alba alba, assembly GCF_015832195.1. Taxonomy (NCBI): domain Eukaryota; kingdom Metazoa; phylum Chordata; class Aves; order Passeriformes; family Motacillidae; genus Motacilla; species Motacilla alba. The sequence goes on along the minus strand of NC_052019.1, from coordinate 45,212,238 downwards.
TTGGTTTGTGGGATTTTTTGTTAATCTGGATTTCTCCCTATCAAGAAAAGCAGTAAACTAAAAGAACTTTGAATGTGGTGAAGTGGAATGCAGTTTTGAGTATCCTAGAGCTGTTTAGGTGTTGGTTACCTATAGTTTCTCTAAAAAAATGTGATATGAGCTTCATGTTACAGTTTTTTCTTTGGAATCCAACTATGACTTTTAATGGCATTTCTTCTTCACAGATAAAATTATATAATGGTACCTCTTCTGTTTTACTTTTCAAAATCTCTGTCAGCCTACATGGCTCTTTAGGCTTGGTTTTATAATTTCAGTGCAGAAGTTACAAATTGATTCAGAGACTCCAATATCCATCTGTACATTTTTAAGTGTTTACTAGCTGAAGCCTGAGTGCTGTAACACAATAAGTAACCTACTTACCCTTTAAATTTGTTTCTTCAAAAAATGGCTAGTGCTCCAGTTTGTGGGATGTTGAATAACACGAGACTCCCATGTATGATTTATAACATTGACATCACAGTCTGTGCTGGTTAATGTCAGTCCTGGACTGCTGCTTTATATCAGCAACTATCAAGCTTATTCTTTATCAATAAATAAGAAACGCCTAATAGTTTCATTTAGCTTTTTTGAAAAATGTTGTACTGTTTTGTATTTTGTACTATAGGTATTAATATGATAATTTTTTACATTAATCAGGGAAGGAAGAAAAAAAAAGGAAGTGATTCCATTTTCATAGTGTTTGTTCTCATTGGCAAGATCTCTTTTGCCTTTCTGCCCCCACATACCTTCAATTGAGGCTGAATTCATTCCACACAGATGCGAGGATGGTGGCTTGTATTTTTTCCAGTTCATTAAGTTATCCTGTGTCCGTCTGACCTTCTGCACAAGTTAAAGCAGTTTTTGAAACCTTGCAGAATCAGGGTTTGGGGTGAAAGATGGTCCATTTTCCTCCCATCTTAGAAAGCTCTTCCTGCAGCCAGCTCTTCACCTGAAACATGCCCTGGTTCATTTGAAGGCAAGCAGGGGAAAGACTTCCTCATGGCCAGATGCTGGGTTAACACATCATCAATTCAGCTTCAATTCATGACAAACAGAGGTGCAAGATGAGCTGTGCTGGAAGGAGCCCTCTTAGCCCAGCCATGGTGGTGACTGTGGGGTGGCATCCTGACATCTGGTATGTGCTGGCAGGAACTTACTGATGCTATGCATGTTGCAGCCCTCTGATGTCAGCAGGGCTCTTCTCATAATACAGTTTCATGGACTGGGTCTTTGCTTCTCTCTTGTCTGTCTGTGTGTTTGTCTAAAGTCTTGCTGGTATCGGGAAAGAAGAAGTCACTTTAGGGATGAAGGAAAGATTCTTGTACAAATTAAAAATTGGATTTGGGCTTCTTAAAGTTCTCATAAGGTTTATTTTTATATAAAACAAATTAGATTTGTTTAGTTAAATTATGCTGGAACTTTTCACTCTTGGCCAAGTACTTAATAGTACTGTCCTCATTTTTAATTACCTTGGTTTACTACAAGAATATTATACGTTAGAGCAATGGCATGGTATCATGCTGTCATTTCAATTACTGTTCTAATTTGGATTAAGATCATTACACTGGGCTATGGTCAAAGATCTTCCTCTAAGTCCTGTTAAATCTTGAACCTCATTTTTTTCTTTTTTTTTTCTTGAAGTTCTCTGAGGGAACTCCTCTCTGAGGCTTCTTTCTGAGAAAATTCTCAGGTTTTCAAACAAAATTTGCTGGTCCAACAAAGATTATCCAGTTCTCAAACATAAGGAAATTAAATGTACTATTGTAAGTGGGAACTGTTGGTAGAGCTTTGCAGAGCAAGAAGAGTTATCCCAAAACCCTCACAGCACCCAATGAATCTTTTTTTAATTCATGCCACCCATTTTGTAACTGCAGCTTTTTTTCTGAAATTCAGTATGAAATTACATGGTGAAAGGCAATAGTTTTTCTCAGTCTCTTAGGTTCAATAATGTGTAACATGAAGCACAGGACTTGAAAGACTGGCTTTAGTCACAAAAAGTAGACCACTGAATATATGCAAATTTTCATTTACTTCTACTGGCAAGGCCACTTTTTGTGGTTATATTGTAAGTTTCGTAGTATCTTTTTATTTATGTAATGCTTGACCTTTTAAATGTGAGAACATAAGAACCGTAATTACCAGGACTTTCTAGTAAGCTTCTGTGGTTCAATTGTAATTTTTGTTCAGCACCAGAACGTAGCTGAATATTTCATAACATGAGAAGGGAAATCCAAAGAACTCAAAGTGCTGAGAAGATGGGAAGAAAAGAATGGGAAAACAAAAACCAAAACAAAACAACATTTGATTTGGGGGAGTTAGGCCCTGAGCCATCTGTCCTGGCTGAGTCTACTTTGGGCTGGGGGATCAGACTCCAGACATCCAGAATTGCTTTTCAGCCTCAGATTACTCTGTGATTTGCTGTCCAGTTCTGCCCGATGTGAAGGCAGGGTGTCAAAACCTGCTAAGTGTTTCCATTATGCTTTGTTTTCCATTGGTGTTTCCAATGAAACAGTGAATCACTTGCTGACAAACTATCAACAGAATTAATCCAACAGTATGGATGAGGGTATGGGAATGATTCCTAGAGGCCCATATATTGTTTCTGCTGTTATTTTTCTGCTGCATTAACTGTTATATAGTTAACTGTACTGCATTGTGCCTACCTTCTGATCATTCACATTCCTTCAGATTAATGATTAGAGAGGTTTATGAGTACTGTAAAGGATCAGTAGTTGTGTATTTTCACATAGGTAACTTGGTCCTTGAGTAAAGGACAGAATGAATCTGCCCTTGTATTCACAGGTGTTCTCTGTTTATTATTTGACCAACTTCAATGTGAGGGGTTTTTATAATGTAACGGACTAGATCACTTGTTAGATTATAATATAAAAGACTAGATCATGACAATACATTATGCATCTGGATATATTTATGTTAGACCATACATTTATTAATGTAAACTCAGATACTTGCAAAAGCCTCTTACAGTTACATCAAACTTTCTTCCTGGATTGGAGTCTTGTAATTTATCCAGCTAACAAAAAGCATGGAGACTGTGTGAGTAAAACATGTTAAACTAATGGGCTTGAAGCCTATAGGTTAGTACAGAAAAACAGGAATTAAATTAGAAAATCTTTCCTATGTCTTATTCCATGGTAGTGCAGTTTTCTACACATAGGAATGTTACTACATAGTTAGGTAAGCTGTGAATGTATGAAGTATTGGCTATGGTACGTTAGCTTCCCCACATGCACACATAATAATGAAATTAGTTCCAGGTTGGAGGGATTATCCCACTTTCAAAACAGAGTATAAAAGTGCTGTAGAGAGCTGCCTACACAGGAGATGTGTATGTGCTGCTGACAACATGGCAAAGTCACACTGAATTCCTGCAGAGGGAGTTCCCCATGGAAACACATGCTTAGAGAATAGTCTCTTTGCAGCACCAAACTGGTTTTGCCTGTGAATTAGAGGGAGGGTCTAGCAAAGATATGCATACCATTGACTGCTTACCTTTTTCCTTTTACTTTACCTAAGTTATGATTCTGTGATTTTTTGCCCTGTATACACAACTATTGTATTTCACATCCATATCAGCAGTAAAACAATTTATTTCAGAAGCCCTTCCCAGGCAAGATTACTGGAGTTGGCTGTGAGATTAGAGCATTACCTACAAATGTGTGCTTTACTGTCACTGGTAATAATATGCAAGCATGACTTAAAACTGAAAGCAAACATCAGAAATTATCCAGTAGATACAGACTAAAGCTAGTTACTCGAGTTGCTCTTCATTTATTTGTATGAAAAAGATTTCTTAGAGTTTCAGTTTTCAGCAATAAAGAAGGGAAATATATGTGTGTGTAGCTAAATATGTATTTAAAGCATATACATTTAGATCTTGGGTATCTATATATAGCATTCTTATATATGAAAACCATGTATCTAGATTATAGTATATGTATCATTCAAATATGAAGAAGGTCAAAACAAATGTAAATATAAATCTGAGCTGCTTGTCCATCGTTCAGTATGAGAGATTAGTGTAAAATCAGGGTAAAAACCTGTCTAAATTTCATACTGGCTTTGTAAGGATGTCTGTGGCTAGGAGATGATGTGAAGCAGTGTAGAATTAGACTCCTGGTAGGATTTCATTCAACTGGTTTTTAGTCTTTTCATGATACTCCTTGTCAGTGCTGTTGTCATTCACAGTTTCCACCTTCAAAGAACAGGGCGTTTAGACTGGTGGTGTCTTGTCGCCTAAAAGCCATATTTTAAGAATAAACCTCCCTCCATCCCATAGCAGTCTGTGTCTTGGATGAGAGTGAAATACTCATTTAGAGATTTCACCAAACCTGTTTGATTCATAGGGGTCTGTGACCTGGCAGTGAAATGTTTGACAAAGGACATAATTCATTCAAGAGCCCATGTAGCTTTTATTTAGAAATGCTTTTTTTTGGAAAGGAATTAAAAGGACCAACCTTCCTAAATCATTTTTAAAGTACCTCATGATACAATGCTTTTTTAACATACAGGAAAATATCTTGATTTTTGTTTACATGCTAATTTCATCAGTTCATCCAGAAAATGTCAGGCTACTTCTCGGAATTTGTTATATCAGCTACATCCAGCACAAATAGAATTCACCAATTTTTTTCAGCCCAAACTGAAAGTTGATAATTTATTTGTATTCTTTATTGACTGGATTTTTTAATGGTGTATTCCAATTTAAATAATAATTTCTAAGTATTATACCGTTTACTGGCATAGATACACTAAAGCCATTGGCAGAACTTGTTTCTGTGAGATAGTTCACATGACATGAGCAATTTGCCTTATCTGGATACTTTGTGAAGCTAGCCAGACTCTCAGAGTAAAATCAGCAAAAATGAGAAGTCTACACAAAGATACTGTTACCGCTGCCATATGTGGCATTTTAATAGATATGTAAATAGTGAAGTAAAAAACCTACGCTCAGAAATAAATTCATTCACCTAAAGAAATCAGTTGTAATATAAACACTTAGGAATGAAAGAGAAAGAGGTTGTGCATCACCTCATTAAAAGTAATATCACCTATTATGGTCAAATTCCAATTGCATTATAAGAAAATTGGTTGCCAGTAAGATAAAATAAATTGGCAGGTCTGAATCAGTTGATTTTTTACATTTATGGACATTTCACAACAGACTTAACAAAGTCATGTTTCACAGCAGTTCTTTTTCAAATATGAACAAAAGCCTGTGCAGAGGAAGGATGACCTTTTTATCTTTGTAGTGAAAAAGCTCATAGATTTATTTTTAGACACGATGCATATGGTAAAGTAGCCAGAAATTTTCCCCAAGTGCCAGGTTGTGCATGGTTCTGAGTTAGAAGGAAGAATTTTTTTAAGGGAAATACTGTGGTGCACGCATGAAACACTTTACTATAATAAAGATGAGGGGGAGGGTAAAGGGAGGAGAGAGAGAAATGTACAGCTAAATGTCTCTGTCTCCTAAACATTCACAGAAGTGCTGTTTGAAATTGAGCAGGAATGGGCAAGCCCCACATTCCTCCTGTGGTCATAGAGCTTCCCACTCTTGTAATGCACTCCAGTAGACTTGCAGAGTTCAGCTGCCACTGCAAAGCTCACATCTGGTATGGAGAGCATGCTTTAATAATCCTAGAAATAATTTAGAAATACCTACTTGTCTTGGAAGCAGTTCTCCTTTGAGACAGAAGGCCACAGTGACCTACAATGCAGTCACGCAGTCCTCCACGATCGATTCCCAGTGCACAAGCGCCATGTGAGACATGTTGCAGCTACTGTGCATCCCCTGTGTTCTTGTGGGGGAGTTTTGAATTCCAGTTCTTAAACCTGTAGGTTGCCAAGCAGGATTGTTCTCCAGAGACCTGGAGGTGCTGGGTCCTGTGTTTGTGCAGAAAGCTGACCTGCAGTGAACCCAGTGTTCACCTACCGTGTCCAATGATTTGGGTGCCCGTGTGCTCATGTACTAATTTGGGGCTGTATCACAGAATTATAGAATGGTTTGGGTTGGAAGGGTTCTTAAAGATGAGCTGGATACAGCATTGCAGGTGGGGTCTCATGAGAGCTGAGTAGAGGGGGAGCCCCCGTCCTGCTGTGCACGCTGCTCTGGATGCAGCCCAGGACACATTTGGCTTTCTGGGCCAAGGATGCACATTGCTGGGGCAGATTGAGATTCTTGTCAAACAGCACCCTCAGGTCTTCACCCAAGTATATGTGTAAGGTCTAATTTATGCTTGAATATTGTGGACAATAAGATTCTTTTGGCTTCCTAATTTCTCACTGAATTCAGTGAAGTTCTGATTCTCCCCATGCTGAACAAATACTTCAGCTTAGCTCAAAACCATATTAGGAGGTTTCATTTCTGGGAGGGGAAGTAGAACCACATTCTGTCTAACTTCCTGGGAGTTCCTCCGTCATCAGCTGAGGCCTGGACATCTGTAAATCAAAACAATATGATTATTAGTATATTCATATTTATTTTTCTGGTTTGAGCACTTAAGCTGAATGTGAAATACTGAATGAAGATATTCATCCATGCAGAGATGAGAACCAATTAATTAATGCATTTTTAAATTTTTAATAACAATTCCTGCTCAAGTCACAAAATATCTGGTTCAAAGATAGATGCAGTTTTTTCTGGCCTAAATCTGGAGAGTTTTGAGGTCTGTGTTTTGTATCAGTTTATTCCTGCCTCTGATAAAAATGGAGATTTATTAAGCATCCAAAGTCAATGAATAATAGATTTTAGCAAAAGAATAGTGTATTGTGCAATCTAAAATTACTGTCCCATACATATTCTTCCACAGATCTTCCACCAGCATCAGTGGAACTTCTTAAGTACAACTGAAGAAGAAACAACTGATTCTTACCTTATAAAATAAGAAATCTTAATATATTTTGTCAGATTTACCAAGTAGGTTAGAAAAAATATTTAAAAAATATTAGTTTTAGGACTGTCCTTTCAGGTTTAATAAATAACTTCTGACAACTGAGCCAGAGCATTCTTTCAAAAAGCTTCTGACAGGCTTATGGTTCTTACAATGAAAATAAATAAAAAAGTTTTGCAAGGCCTAAAAGGCAGGGTGGTAAGTTTTTATGGGACTAGACCCTAAATTAAAATCATTCCACATTTAAGAAAGAATACATCTGGTAGTCAGAAGCAAAACCTGCATACATATTTACTCAGGAAGACATAAACTGAGCTTAGGATTATTTGTAGGCCAGTGACAGAGAGTTGGAAGTATGAAGGTTTGGCTTTTCTTTATACTTAGAATAAGACAGTTCAGAATGGACTGCTGAATTGAGCTAATGAAAGGTATGCATTCAAACCTCCCATGTGTCAAGGGGAGGAAGGAATTTTGTTGGCTGACTTGCTGAACAGCAGGGCCATAGCTGCACCTGTGGGACGCTTTGGAGAGGGGTGCAAGAATGGCTGTGGTATGTCCATCACAGCTCAGGACACATGGAAGCAGCACGCCAAAAGGATGGCTTGCACTTGTTTAGTGAAATTAGACCTGTCTCAAGCTGTCTGAGGGTAATTTAGGAGAAATGGTGATCCTTCAGAACCTGTGGACTCGGATTTCCACTGGAAGCTTGTCTGGTAAAGATTTAAACTTGATAAGGAGCCAGAGTATAGTCCTTAAACCTTCCTCTTTCTCCAAATCCGTGTGGAGACTTGGCTTTGTTGCATACCAAGGTCATTTTTCTACTGCTAATGTGCAGTGATGTGAGAACTGCTCAGTCATATCATTGCCCACTGGATGGCCTTTGTGCAGTGGAATTTTCCTCCAAAATGGTTTTACAGAAAAACAGATGATGCTTCTCTAGAAGCTTATTCTGTGTGATTCTTTCTATTATTAAATGTCACCTGTAGCTTGGTATTTGCAGTTGGAACTGGCCTGGAGAGTGCTGCTGGAGAAAGGGTCACCCTGATAGTTCATGTTACTCATAGGTAGTTATATTGTTACATGTGCTTACCACTCTTACCTTTCCAGATATTAAAAAACAAAACAACATAAAATGCCTTAGTCTCCTCCAAATTAAATTTTATAAAAAGCAAATTGCATTGAGTTGTGAAAGGGGAAAAGATGTGGGGTTTGTATGCCTTCTGTCAATCAGTACTGGTTGAGAAATTATTCCCCTATTCCTCTCGGCTTTTTCTTTATCTATTACCTTTAAATCAATAACTGATACCTACAGAAATCACTTGTGTCCTCTATATAACAAGATAAAAAGACTTCCTTTCTTTATTGTGTTGCATCCAATCACAATTATTTAAATTCTTACCACGAGTCTCTCATTTCCATGTATAACTTCATTAAAAATGTTACCAGAACAACCCAAAAATTCTCAAGAAATGTATTTGCAACAGATAACTTCGGATAGATGAACTCTATCACTTATTGCAGTTCAAAACTGTGTGAAAAATCAGTTTATGACTGTCCATGACATAAATCGGAACAGAAAGTTTTATTGTTCAGCCATTCAACATTAAAAGTTAGTACACGTGTATTTTTTGTGCTGAAAGAACATTATGAGGGTGTCTCCATTAATTGCAGCAAACAGCACTCGGCTTCAGTTGTTTGGGGAGAATGGTACCACCTGAAATACAATATGATAAATTAGTCTCATCTTAAGGACTCTGTATAATGATCTATTTACTTAGACATGCAATATGCAATTTCAGGGAATTTGTAGAGGTTTTTGTTCTAAGAGAAAAATTCTAGAAATAAAGGCCAAATTGATATCAGATGATGAGAGCTCAAGTCCATGAGAAAGTATTATGTGCACACATGCTTTTTTTGTAACTTGCATTCTACTATAGGAACCATTTAATATCCATTTGGGGGTGAAGCTGACTATTTTAATAAAAAGAGTGCTTTATGTGTTAGATTGACAGATCTGAAATTCTTCTGTTTGTATTCTGAATTATTAATGTGGGTATATAGAAACTAATCCCACATCCTTGCTCATGTAGAAGAGGTCTCTCCGAGTTATGCTGATGTGTTTAAATGACTTCTCGTTAAGGAAGCGTTATTTCGATTACCAATTCTGTAAGATGATTTTTCCCTTATTTTTCTGTGCTTCACTGCTTTCTGTGCTGCTATTTTGTAGCTTTCAGTTATCCTTTCAGGCCAACTGCCTTTGCAGCCACCATTCTGCACTTACAAAATCCATCGTAAAAGCTAATATGCATTTAAAATATAAACATGCAATGCTAGATGAAAGGATTGTGAAACAGATAAACAGAAGCAGATGGTGCAGATTTAATTAATAAAAAATACAAACAGGAAAATAATTCTGCTGCATTGATTTAATGCTTAATTTAATTAAGAAAAAATAATCTTGGAGTTTAGTTATTGCCAGGAAATGATATACTACGTTGTTTCTGTTTGGGGAGAAATGTTTTGTATAAACTTTATATCATTATATCTCATAAAGAACCTGACACATTCTGAGTGAATTCTGAGAAATTTTGCCCCTTGCATGGGACAGCATTCAATAGAAAGCAAGGAGTGATGCTCAGGTTCACTAGGTTAGATGTACAGAGCTGGTGTTTGAGGTTGAGCTCTCGACTACCCGGTTAATGCTTTGGCTGTCGTGCTGCTGCCTCTTTAACTAGTGGATCTTATGGCCCAGTTTGACCAGAAGTTTAGCATCATACTAAGGAACCCTCCCCACTAAAAATATTGTTGAGGTTAGTGGATAAACATATGGGATAAACACAGGGTTGTTTATAAGCTATATTCACAAATGACTAGGACAGGTTAAAAGATATTAAAAATAAAAAAAATTTGGAAAGGCATCAAGGAAAAAAAGAAGTGTGGAGTTCCTGACTCATTGCTTTGGATTTTATTATTTATTGCTGCTTTTTTTTTGCAAATAAAAATTTGAGGACTGCGTATGCATATGGCATCAGCAATGATATGGCTGATACAAGTTCAAAATTATTTAACCCATATGGAATAGTTTGATTTTGAAATTTAATCAATTCTCTAAGCTGATAAAATCCTATTCTAGAGGTGATATATTCTCTGGAGATAGTGTATTGTTGGTTCTATTACAATGTTGGAGTTTATCTTGTGAGATTTTTCTCCATTGCTCATACATGCACAGTGTCATAAGTGATCAGGAACGGAGTCAAATTTTGTTACATACAGGATTTCACTGACCAGAAAACAAAAATAACAGGGACAACATTTTGGGATCACACAGGAGTCTGTGGAATGAAAACCACAATAAAATCAGGTTGCATTTGTTGGGAAGTTCTGAACTATTTGTTTGGGGAAAGACTAGTAAGGAGATAAGTGCGTGACTATGCTTGTGGTTTCAGAATTATGCCATTATGTAGGGTGCTTTAGCTTTCTGAAAAAGAGCTTAACCTTGGCAGTCCCAAACAGAAGAAAACAAGGAGAAATAGTTCTCCTGTCGTTGTGGAATCAAATAAATTTCACTGCTTTTTCCTCAATAAATTAAAAAATTCTTTTAAGTCAAGCTAAAATTATTTTCCTTTTTATTGCCTCTTTTAGGCAGAGAAGCAAAAAAATTCAACTGTTATTGGACTCTCTTCAGTGTATCACACAGGCCATTGGAGACTGGTAGGAAAGACATCAGTTCACATGCAGCTTTGCTATACTCAAATCTGCTGAAACAGTTCCCCTGCTCACTCTCAATGGCCTGGGAGTGACACGGGGACATCAGCCCTGTCTGACCCAGGTCACAGGCAAGCTCCACTTGCAGGATGCCCTGCAGACAGTGTGGGGTCACAGGGGGCTGGAGGGATGAAGGCATGGAGGGGTGACGTCTCCAGCCTCCAGTCATCCAGCTGCCCATGGTTTTTCAAGCACTGCTTATGTTGATTGAGAGCAGTCCCAGGGTGACAGCTCTGTTCTTATCAATCTGCTTTCTGCTTCCATTTGCCACACAGAAAGGGCTGTGGCTGCTTTCCTTGAGTTGATGATGTCTCATCACCACTGTCAGTCTGTCTTCCTGGCTAAGTGCGAGCCAATTCCTGGCTCTAGGAGCATTTTTAGGAGGGCATGTGTTCCCTGATGCTTCCTCCTTCAACTGTACGTCCTCTGTTTGTCTGTGTGTGTGTGTATGTGAAAGAGGGCAAAATGTTCTCCTTGGTTTATGTATAGGTATCCTATGATTCGGTAGGTAAATAATTTTGTAAAAACACTATTAAAAAGTTCAATAGTCCTTTCAAAACTTTATCTAAATAATTTTGTCATTATCAGAATATCATTCTGGTCCAAGATACAGACATCAGGAAACAAAATCTTTCTTTCTAACAGCCACTGTTAATTCGTATTTTAGAATAGGCCAAGTAACTCAAAATACTTCAAATATTGTAGAATATTGCTTTCCTCTACTAATGTTCCATATGGGTTGTCTGTTGCTTTTATATTCCTTTCCACTGTTTTATACTTTGTCTGTTACTCATTCTGTATAAAAAGGAAAACAAATATAAAATTTCTATTTTCATCTGCCATATTTAAAGCTATATTTGAAGAAAATCTCCCTTGTGGTGTTCTACTGGTTTGTATTGGCATCATAATCCTCTAGTATAGGTACTGATTATTATCAGGTTATGGAACAAAATTTAAAGTAGAAGAATAATTTGGTTTTTCTGCTGAGCTGAAAGAAGTGGCATTAATATATTTCCGTCCCAGGATTTGCTCTTGTTTACCAAAGCAAAATAAATTTCAGAAATGTAACTAAAAATCTAAATGAGAATGACTTAAAGAGAACTGAAAGAGATGCTAAAATAATGCTGAAAATATTTTATTCTCTTATTTTGTATTTTTTATTGCATTTGATTTAAATATTACTTTGTCATTTGTCACATAGTAGATGAATGCAGTGTAGTCATTTGTGCAGATATTTATGGGACAATGTACATATGGAAGTGAACCTTAATTGCCACCTTCTACATAAGCTGATGTTCATTTAGCAATCTCCATAGTATAAACTGCTCACAAGGACACTGTCACATTCCTCATTCACAGCATTCTTAAAAATTTGTCTTGCTGTCAGACTGTTTTAGGTTTTCAGTAAGTGTACAGAATCTTACAGACTTGTAAATTTCCTAAAACATTCACATGAATAATGCAGAAGTTAAAATTCACATGGGTGAGAAGTTTCACAGATAAGAGACCATCTACTAAAAAAGCATGTGGTTGCCCTGTGAGTGCAATTGGAGTTGTAAACATTATCTGGTAAAAGTGAGGTTTCCTGGGGCTGCAGTAAGTAAAGCCTGTTACATCTTCTGGTATTAATCATAATAAGTGTTTTATCTTTGGCTGTCATGTTTAGTTTCTGCATGCAATTTACCTCTCAGGCAAGCTGTTCACGGTATCGGCCAAGCTTATCTCTGAACTTATGGTCTTCAAGTGCCTAAATGTATTTCCACCAGAGTTCCCACAGTTAATGTGACAAAAGCCAACATAAGTGCTATTTTAAAACCACACTGCATCCCTCTACAGAAAAACAATGTTGCTTGCATTCTGATCACTCCTATCAAATAAAGCTTAACTGCCTTTACGAGACCTACACTCTACTGCAATTTTATTATGACCTATTTTCAGATTGACTTTCTATACACACATATTTTATCTTGACTCCAATGTCCCTCACACATGTTATCTCCTGTCCTCCAAAGTGCCTTTACTGCTACAGAACTTCCACATACAAAGCATGTTATTATCTGTCTGACTCCAGGGGTATGTTTGGCAGGATGCAAAAGCATGAAGGAAACACATGGTCCCTGTCCCAGGGAACGATGGGACCAGCAAAACAATCAGATTGCTTCAGGAGATCCATCAATAGACCTCTGAGAGGAAGGCAGAAGAAAATGCCTTGAACAGTTTTGTGAGCAGCTCTATTTGCATGATCATTCTAAAATGATACGGAGAAAGCGGTCAAAAATTAGACAGCAGCTCTTAATATTCTACTCTGCATGACCCTATCTCACTGCAATACTCCCATGATCTGCTAATAATCCTTTATAATTAAGCTTCCAGCCTAATATTAAAATGTAATCCACATGAACACTAGTCAGAGCATACAGCAAGTGAAGTGGTTACCACTTTGAGTTGTGCATGGCAGGCAGTATGCAGTTTTAATTTAAAAGCTTTAAAACATTTGGCCTTTGATGTAAAGACAAATTAAGTTTCACTTCTGATATACACAAATACAGTATAACACATCTAGTTCAGACCTGCTGCAGTGACACTTTGCCTGCGCAATGCTTGCCAAAAGAATATGGAAACATTGCTTCTGTGAAAATGGAGACTGTGCTTGATAACTACCTTGGCATTTACACAGAGCATGAATGCCAAACAGATTTTGTAGCAGCCCATGGAATAAATAACGCAGCTTCATAGTTGGTAAAATTTGAATTTGGCCTTCTGGATTGGGTTTTATATACAACGTATAGGAGTGTGTCATAGTAATCACAGTTTTCTCTTATCACTGTAATTCTGAGAACTCAGCTGAAGTTAAAGTGTTACAATATATGTAACAAGTTGCAGAGATTTACTCTATTCCGTTTCCTCTTGTAATGATGTATCTTAGGATTTCTCATACCCTTAAAACACTTTGTAATTAGTTTTCACTGGACTGCGATATTTTGCACATTAAAATCGATAGTTCCTTTTCCTCTTCTTTTTCACTTACTCCCTTACATCAGAAATCTCTCTATAAAAATATTTTTATTCTGAAGAATTTACTTTTTGTTCTGAAAAAGAAGAAAGAAAAGAAAAACACAAAAAAAACCCAAAACCAAAAAACACAAAAAGCCCCAAAACCCAGTCCAACATACTTGACTAATACAAGAGAAGCCATTTCTTCAGAATGGAGATAAATATTTGCATGTGTCACTGCCTTTAGTCTAAAGCATTTTTAAGCTAACTATTACCTTGAGAATGGAGAACATAAAATGGAAACTCACCTGCAGAATTAAGCACCCAGAGGAGTTCAAGGAAAAAATGCAATGGAAATTTTTGCTCAAACTAATTTTTTTAATTGGCTTTTTGAAATAGAAAATGGCAGTTTGAGCTTTTATGAGTTAAGCTAGTGTAAGCCTACTGTGAACCATGCAACATACAGTTTTTCTATTTGAATAATACAGGAAAAGACTGTAGCTGAAAATGTTGATAGTATTTTTCATTTCTTTCATGAAGCTTTGCTGACAAACTACAAATGTTTTCCACTGATTGCATGTGGTGGAATTCTAAACATCTAATTAGTGTTCAGAGAGCTGACTAAGAACTGCCAGTGATATTAATATCTAATATATATTGCTTTAATTAGCCAAATCCGTAGGTCAACATTAACACCAATTTTCCAGTCCTGGAATACTTCATTACAGAATTTGACACTCCAATTTCTACAGCTGCCAGGCAGCCTCCATGAATGGCCAGGGCAAACTGAGGCAAGAGGGTGAAGGGCATGAGAATGGATATATTGCTTTGAGCAGAAAGATGGGTTGCCAAACGTTGTCCACGTGTCATTGTAGAGTGGAATTGCTTTCCAATTTTGGAAGGAACAAGCTGGGACAAGAGAAGCTTTGTGTCATTAATGGTGAGATTGCCAGAAAGGGTGGAAAGGACGTTTCAGAATTGAAAGGCATAACAGAGACCACTTGCAGCAGCTATTGAGGCCAGTTTTAGTTCTTTAAAGTCACAGTTACTTTTCATGTAATCCAGTTTCCTTTGACTTCCAGGAATAATGGAATTCATTATTGTCTTTTAGCACTATCTTTTTTTTTCTTATTTTCTTATTTTTTTTAATGTTTATTATTTTCCTTGCAAGATGAAGAGAAAAAGGGCCCATGAAAGGAAACAGCAAGTGGACAAAAGAAAGACCAGCTTAGTTCCTTGGAAATGTTACAAGTCTGGAATGTTACATTAAGATTCAATATTGTTCCCTGCTTCTTCCTTTGTTTTAAAATCTAGATGGAACTGTAGGAAACAGCAGGAAGCAAAGCTAAAGCCACATTTTCGGAATGGAGCTTGAACTAAGCATGGGAATTAGCCCATGCTACCATGATTTTTCAGTGTAGTACCTAATAGCACAGTAGATAGACTGTTCATCCTTTTGTGGGTAGAAATAAATTAATTTTTTTCTTTGATTTAAATGTTTGCTACCTTTGCAAAGCAATGCAATTAAATATATGTAGTATATTTCAATATCCATTGTCATGGCAGAACCCCAACCAGCAACTCAGCTCTGCACTCATTCATTCACTCTCCCCCTCCTCCTCCGTAGCACAAAGAGGAGAATTGGAAAAAATGGGTAAAACTTAAGATACAAATTGTTATTGGAGTCATTGGAAAAAAGTACAATAATTTATAATCATTCTGATAAAAAGGGGGGGGGCGATGTAGCCCAAGAAACACAAGTGATGTTCAGTACAGTTGCTCACCACCCACTGACTGATGCACAGCCTGCCCCCAAGCAGTGATCAGCCCCTCTGGGCCATAGAGTGAGAATGAGGTTATATGGTGTGGAACATCCCTTTGGTCAGTTCACTTCACCTGCCCTGGCCGTGCTCCCTTCCAGCTTTCTGTGCACCTTCTCACTGGCAGAGTATGGGAAACTAAAAATTCCTTGACTTAGAGTAAGCAATACTGAGCAACAACTAAAATATCAGCATGTTATCAACATTAATCTCACACCCTGAACCAACACTGCCATCAGATATTAGGAATAAAATTAACTCTGTCCCAGAAAATAAAAACAGGGCACCAGGAAAATATATGTTATTGGTTTCTAAGTAATTAGAATTAAGCAGCTCAAAAAATGTGGAAAGTCATATTTCCAAGAATGTGTATAGATCTACAACATAATTTCAAAGTAACACAATAGAGAAAAACAAAAAAGGGTTTGGATATACATAAAATATAAACTAATTTAAATAATTATTATAATAACCCTAATTTTCTTATTAAGTGCCATCTTCGAGGTTCTCAGGAAGTATCACTTGATGTAACCTTTCCACTGCAGTCTTTGAAAACTTGATCAAGATAAGTTTAGAGACCATGGCTAGTGTATGTGTTGGGGGAGTTAGTAAAATAATAAGCATTTCCTTAAATTGTAAGTAACTTCTGACTAGGATGCTAACTTGCTCTGAATATATTACTTATGTAAAGAATATTAATGGGAAAAGTTGTATTAGTAGCTAGATTAGGGAAGAAAAAAATAAGTGCTTGATGCAGCAAATTTATTTACCTGCCATTAAGCCTGACCTTAAAACATGTGTGATTATACCTTGCAGAACTGTTTAACACAGTAAAAAAGAAGAAGGTAGCAATCAAAAATTTGTAGTGGGGAAGGCAGAAGGCCTTGGGGTAAGTAACAGGGAAGTTAGCTGTTGGTGGTCTGGAAGATGATTTGGTTTTGGGGTAGATTCCCACATTTTTGTACTCATGTACTGGATTACACTGCAATGTACCAGAGGGAGCAGGCTCTGATGATTCTTAATCCCTATGCAAGTATGAAGTGATAAAAGAAAAGGGAACAAGAAAAATGTTTCTATGTCTTCCTCACAGTAACTAGTTGATCTACCTTGCCATAGTAACTGAGAAACCTCTAACTGTACTTACAATATCTCTGATGATACAGAGGTGAAAGCATTGGGAGTTTGCTAGAATAAGGACTAGATAATTAGAATACAGAGACCTAAATATCAGACTTAATTCTGACAAGCCAAAATGACTGCTATTATGGCCCTTAATTCTAGAGTGATTCCTAGTTACAGGCCATGATTGTCCTGGCTTTGTGTTTAGCTTAGGCTGACAGAGCAGCCAGGGAGATGGCACTGACAGTAGAAATACTTCAGGCTTTAGATTAAACTTTAAGTCCGTTGTGTTACTTTTCCTTTTTCTTTAAACTGTGGTTTTCTGCCATACGGATTCTTCGCACATAAAAATGTTTAATGCAAATCACTGGGTTTTTTTCTCCTGCAAAAACATTAGAAATTTCAGGATAGGAAGACATGTCTGAGCACTGGTTCATACTGGGATGAAGAGCTCAAGTTACTGGGAGTGGGGTGTGGCTAAGCAGGAGATGAGGAACGACACAGATTGGAGGGGATCAGATCATTATGAGCTGCCTCCTAGATAAAAAGCTTGAACTGAAAAGTGCCAGTGTTATGCTTGATTCTTCAACATTACCTTCTTTTTCTTATCAGTTTACTTGCTGATGTATATATATTTGTATGTAGAGTCCTATCAGATTCATCTGACAAGTACACTTAAATCTAAATTTCAGTCTGACTCTGCACTTGATAAATTGTATTAAAAATGTAGTGGGGACTATATATGAATATATACTGAGGACTGAATCTTTTGTAGGTCTCTTTAAGTATTCTAAAGTATTACTTACTTCATAGTTTCTTAATACCTGTACTGAGATTTGGTGCAGAATTTCTCTTCTGATTTTCACACTACAAGACACATTCTGTCTGCTTTCTACAGATTTTGTTGCCAGCTCCTTGTCAAGCTCTCCCTCCAATCTGTCTTCAGGGAAACCACTCTAAGATAGGGGTGTTGTTTATTTTTAAGCTTTTGAAACTTACCTTTTTCTCAGTACTTGAACCAATGAAAATTAAATCAGCAGAAGGTCTTCCTCTTCTATAGATTTCAGCCCAGGCTCTAAGTGCTATTTCAATCCTATAAAGTTTGTGCCCTTTTCCCCTTCAGATGTCTTAACCAAAATGAAAATCCAAATAACAATGAAATTACTTTTAGTGCTTCTCCTCTCCCTGTCTTACTCCCCCTTTTGCCCAATATCAAAAGGTTAATGAACCAAGTCCACACTGTTTAGATTTTGTACCAAGTACAAAGAAATATGTTGTGTATAGCTGATAAGTGGCATGATCAATAATAGGGAAACATTTTCCAGCTGGTGTTATATAAGGAAAAATTATCAACAAAGAACCTGGCATTGTCAACTTTGGTTTGTAATATATTGATAAGTTACAGATAAGTCACTGCATTTTAAACAGTTGTAATGTTGACCACTGAACCGTGTATATTTGGATCATCAAACACACTAAAACTCCATTTCTGAGTGCAATGGCAGACCTTTAGGTTGTGCTTAATGAACTTCTCCATAGCATAAACTTAGTAGCTTTCTAAGAGACTTTTTTCAAACACTGCTTGCTATCATGAACCTAATTCAAAACAGTACATACAAAAGCAAAGAGGTGTTTCAGCTTAAAAGCATGCATTTTCTAGGTGCCTGAGGTATGGCTCTTTTTAAACACATTTGCTCAGTGTTTCTGATGACTGAATGCTCTTTGGCAATCATGAGTAAAATTCTTGAAAGGCATCTCTGTATGTCCTGTGGCACTGTATTCTTGACTAACAAACTACATGACTGCTGTTCTCTCAAAATTCTGGTGCTGTGGGCATTTAACAGAGCCTAAGAACACTTGCAAAATGTCAATTGATTAAAATGATTTTTGGATGAAACAGTATCTTACAGGAGATCCTATGGATATAACACAGAAATTTGTTATGGAACTGTATCAAATTTATTTTGCATCAGTACTTTACCTGTAATTTGTATAGACAAAATAGTAAGCACAAGCACATGCTGTTATATGCACAACTCTGTTGTGTTTCAATTAATTGCCAGAAGAATGTGTGTCTTCTAGACAATGAGCAAAATCTTGGTCCTAGAAAAGTTAATGTGAGTTTCATTACGTACTTGCAAAATCAGGGATTTATCAAAACAAAACCACAAAGTATATAGGCTGATTTTCTAAAATCCATTTACAGTCTCACTTTTACAGCTTTATTTTGACTAGTAATTAATAAATTATATGGGAAAATGCTTTTGTAGGGAAGAAAATTAAAAGTTCTGATTTTGAGCAAAATTATGTGACGTAGAGATAAGATATAGGTTTTAAACTACTGCCTTCTGCCTAACAAAAGTTATCAACTCCCCAAAGACAAACTGCTGCCTGAGACCTTAATGAACTCTTCTGTCAGCAAAATAACTGTTGTTTTGAGAAGAGCTGGGAGGGAAAAAACATACTGAAAAACAGTTTGCCGTAGTTATTTTTTCAGAACTATTTATTTTAGAAGTAATTAACTTTTTTTTGCCAAGTATTTGTTTCTGTATTGCTTTAGTATGGGCTTGTGGGGATCTAAAAATTACAATGAGGGCAAATTTTAAAGCTTATTAAGAATTAACACTTCTGTATGTAAAAAATAGGAAAAGCATTAGAATGAGTAACACATCTAGAAAAAGTGGGATTTTGAAAGTATCTCTGCATTTAAAAGCAGCAAGAGTATTTTAAACATCTCTGGAATCTGTAGCATTTATAAGAGATCTATTTATTAGCTGCCACAAGCATAACACTTCGAAGAATGAATAAAACCATTTAAACATTTTCCAGGACTCCTGAGACTGAGATGTGTGCTTTGCATGTATATGCAATGCATAAATGTGAATGTGTGTAAGTGCGTAGGAGAGAAGAACAATTTTCCCTTCTTCCTCTCAAGAGAATGCCTGAAATTTAATTGAGGTAAAATAAATGTTCTTATCAGAAGGCACAATGGACCTTCCCAGTTGTTTGTGGCAGAGTTCAGGAGCCCTCCCCATGGCTTACTCTACCTTCCCCCACTTCAGATATTAACCTGGACATCATGCCTTCCAAACATTAAATGAGCTGTGCGATGTTTTATTACATTTCTCATGTGGCTGAGCTTAGTGTGGCTTTTAAGTGTTCCTCGGTATGCCGTGCTTACGCAAGTTATTTTCTGCTGTGGATTGTTGATGCTGCAGCAGCAGATAGAGTGATGTGCCTTGAATTCCAATGAGGAGAAGGCGTTGGTTTATTTGGGTTTTTTGAGTACAGAGTGAGTATCTTGAAAAGATTTGTAACTGAGATTTTTCTCTATTTCAGGCTTAAAGCATTAGAAATTATTTTTTTAAGTGCTGCTGGGAAATAATTCTATGTCTTTAGAAAGTTAAGTCATTTAAATGTCATTATTTGTAAAGTATGTTATTTATGAAAATCTCTTTTAGCTAGTGACTTATATTACGTTCAGTGTGGATCTCCACAAAGAAAAGCTAGTTCTTATGAAACTGATATTTATGAAAAGGGAAAAAAGCACTGGGTATAAAGTTTACCGTCATGCAGTTGAATTGTACCTAAATTAGACTTGCTTTCATTGTACTAAATTATTTCTGATCTTGTTCTGACAATTAGCGACAATTTTAAAGCAATGAGGTGGGCAATTGAAGTGATGTGTATATTTTCTCTAACTCCTTTAGGGGATTAAAACCTTTCAGTGTGTCCTATCCATCTGCTTATTTAGTGCTTGTATTATAGGAAGCAATCCTTTCCTCTTCCAGCAGTGATTCTTAGATCCCTAGTTCTTAAGGGTTGTGTATGAAACAGATTTTAAGGGATCCAGCCCTGATTAGAACAGTTAGCCTGTTAACGTCCTATGTATTTACAGTGGATTATTTGAAGGGAAGCAGGGGTTAAGTCAGCAGGTCTCTCAGCTTCCCCAGGGGTTAACCTGGCAGCCTGTTTGGCACACACAGGAGGGCTGACAGGTAGCAGGATTTGTCTAAGCAGTGTGCATGAGAGCCAACAAGGAAAACTGAATGCTCTGGATTAGTTTTGGATTATGTTGTCAGAGTGAAGCCTGATGGACAAACTGCAGAGGAATAAAATGCAATCTGTTTGGGGAAAGAGACAGCGTGCATAGCTTTCATTTTTCAAGAAATGACAAGAAAAATCATTAATAATTTGTAATTCCATGTCCATTAACTTTTCTCTTTGTTATCCCAAGACAGTCTTTTTAACATGATTTTGCCACTGTTCTGTATCTGTTCTTTCTTGTGACAGAGGGCACAATAAATATAAAATTGCAATAGTATAGTAAAAACCAAAAAAAAAAATTATCTAGAAATCATAGCACTTGGAATTGCTTAATGTGGAATATTGGGGGTGGGAAGAAGTTGTGTTTTTTCTCTGTCTTTTTGTGCTGAAGGATAAATTTGAACATAATTTACATATTTTTCCTATGCTATGGTTTCCTTACTGTGATCATAATTTACTCTGAAATATTTGAAGCAGCATTCCATTTTTTTCCCCATAAAAAAAATTGAATTACCAATATTTCTAACACAGTAGATTACCTGCTTTTCTTCATCTGGTTATTCCATTCTTTTACTGCTCAAGTACTTTAAGTACCTATTATCTTAAAGGAGAGGAAAAACATTTTAAAAACAAACCAAACTACAAAACAATAAAACCCAAAATTTTTTCCCCACTATTTAGAATTCCATCATTTTTCATTGAAGTAGTGTTTGTCCTTGCAAATGTCACTTAGATTGTTAAAAATTACTTCTTTTTCAACAGAATAGTTGTCAATGAACTTCAGTCAGATTTGATTTTCAGACGGTTACTTGGAGGGGGGATGGGGCCAGGGTCGCCTGCAATTCCTCTTTTACAATTAAAAAAAGAAAGCTCCAAAAGAAAGCTAGCAAATAAGCATTTAAGGACCAAATAGAGTCAGGGAAAGACTGTAAAAAGGTATTGCAGATCTACCCTTTGTTAGTGAAGTATACAGAGTTGTTCAGGTTTTTTTGCACAGTATCTTTAATTTTTACTGAAATGCCAAAAGCATTTCATGTTATCCTTAATACAAGAAAAAGTGGTTCATCAGGTACAACTGTTTGTATTATGTCCTTGCTGAGGTGTTAACAGAATAAAAAAATTTCGTAAATGTATTAATACTAGAATATTACTATTGCAGCAAAATATTCATATGATTTTTTTCTTCTGCTGATGGATTATCCAAATGTAGTATCAGTGCTTTTGGTTTAGAAAGAATAGTCTGTGAATTTACCTTGGTCTATTTATATCTGCATGCAGATTTTTTGGCTATTCATTATATCAAATATGAAGGCAGGTTCATTTTCGATGAGCATATGAAATGTGCATTCAGTTTCTGTCTCCTAAATAGTGATGTAAGAAAGATTTTGATGCTAGCATTTCCAGATCCATTATATTTTGCTCAGATGTGTTCTGTGTATGATAGCAGACTTATTAGCTGTTTCATTTACTCAGTTCTTGAAAAGTAGGTAGAAGAAAGGATATGAATGAGGAACTGCTGTAGCTGAGTTTTACTTATCACTTTAGAATTTGCTTTTTGTTATTAAATCAGCTTTGGCTAAAAGTTATGTTGTATTTTCCCTTGCTGCAATAAGGTCATCTGCACGTATGACATCACAGCATCTCCATAAAACTATATAAGTGTACATTTCATAGGAAGTTTTTCAGATTAAAATGAATACAATTGTTGTTTTTTTATAAGTTAAACTATAATTTCCTGTTGGCTGGTAGTGGCCTTGTTTAATGAGGGAAAAATAAAGGAATATTTTTGGGTTCACAATAAATCCTTTGTAGAAAATTCCTGGAGACTACCTCTTGGCTGAAGGAATGGGAAAGAAGGACCTTCTGTGCATTGCCTCCCGTGCCACAGTCTTATCCCTTCAGTTTAAAATAGTGCAGTGGATGATGTAACACAGTATGGCTGAATTAATATTAGATATTACATAAGTATGTGTGCATAGGTACATCAGCCTATCAGAAAATAATCTCAGGGTATTTGTCTTCCATATCACGCTTTCCAAGTATTAGCTGGCTAGCTGGGAGTCTGAGTAAGCAAGTGGTAAAAATACCTCTATAGAGTAAAATGTTTATGCAAACTCATGCTGAGTCCCTCCACCTCCTATATGCTGCTGGCTGACTCTCTAGGTCTTTAGAATTGCTTCCTTAATAGGAAACAACAGCACAGAGCTGAATTCAGGCTGGATTAATTTGGCCATATTGCATGTCACATTTCCAGCCATTAAATTTTCATTTAATATTAAGCATGCACTTCATTGTTTGTCTGGCTCAGGGTGGCTGGATTTGGTCCTGGAAGCACTGTTGTTGCTGTATTTTATTCTGAATGGATAAAAGTTTTGTAGAATCCATGTAATCTCTCTGGGCTTCACTTTGCCCTTGAAAATAGTATTACATAGAAGTTTTAGAGATTGAAAAATATGCTTTGGTATTTTTATTCTGGATAAAATGTAAATTATTTAATTTTACATAATTGTCGGTGCTTGTAACTAATCAAACTTCTCAAAAGTAGTCATTTTGTATTTCCATTGATAAACTTTTAATCCAGATGTAAGTTTTCGTGGCATTACAAACCTTTGTTCTAGTTATGCCAGTTCATCAAGACGGCTTCTGCAAATGCTTATTAACTATTTTGAAATGACCAAACATTAAGATTGGGATGGCAGTGTAGTTTTGTTTGTTTTACCTTAAAGATCAAAGTGTCTGGAGAAGAGTGCTAGAGTGGCAAAGAATGGGTTTAAAAGGGAAAAAAAAATTGTTAATGGTTTGCTTTTTAACCAGTTGTCCACAATGAGGCACTTGAATTTCTTGCCTCCTTTTCCACCAAGATAAGTGCTGCAAGTTCAAATTTTTCAATAAGGTATATTGTCAACTTTGTTTATATACAAAAGAGCTAAGATAATTCACTTGTTTATTATTCTGTTTCTGTGAACACTCACAATATCCATATTCACATTCTGAAGTATTTGAACTAGTGAATATGCCTTTGACATTTGTCATGCTGCATGTTTTAAAAATAACTTACAAACCTCTCCATGATCTGTAGTTGTCAAGAGGTTATTTCATTTACTGCTGAAGTAAAGTGAAAACTTACCAAATGTTCAGATTATTGAGGACTAAATATCAAAGAAAACTGCAGAAATACATAAGTGTATATATATAAATTCTAGAAGAATTTCATTAGCAGCTGCTCACAGTAATGTAAAGCAACATCTAATGGTGAATCATAGTCATGACTTCAGTAGCAGTTTACTGAGAAAATACATCTTTATCACTAGCACGGCATTTTGCAGTGTATTTTAAATTAATCAGTAAAGAATACTACCTAAGTGAGCTGTATGTTGCTACAGTTTGTTCTTCCTGAAGACAGGTCTATTCCAAGCTTGCATAAAACTTCTCAGAACTGATGGGAATCACATTAGATTTTGCTATGGCTGTAAATCATCATTCCATGGGAATCCAGACAAGAGAAATACTGTTAATTCTGTTACTCAGCTCTTAAGCTTGTCGACTTTGGTCCAAATTGTCTCACCAAACTTGAGTTAGTCATTTCTTCCTTTGTTGTGAATTTATGGGAGTACAATAAAAAACTTCAGACAGCTCGTCTTTGTGACATTAGTAACATCAGCTTTAGGAAAGCTTTAATATCCTGTTCCCTTTTCATATAGGAAAAGTTAGACAATAACATAGAGAAATAACTGAAATAATAAATTATCAAGGAGTATACAGTTTAAATGGAAATAAATTCATAAAACTATTGCATATATATCTTCCTGTTCTAGGGGAATAAAAGTCTGCATGACTTATTTTTTAGGTGTACACACAAAAAACCCCTCCAAGCTACTGAAAAATAAGACCACCACACTGTTAGCTCTGCTGTAACACATAGTCATGCAAGGACTAAGTAAAACACCTGTTCTCCTTTAGCTGGTTAGTTGCGTATCACATTTTAGGCTGCAATGTTCATCCTTGCTTTTGTGAGGTTTAAATTTATTGTTGGTTCCAAACCTCACCTCAAAAGAAGGACATCTCCCAGCATTCAGTTAGCATTGTCTGTAACTGCTAACTGCTGGCTACTGGGATGCCCCTTTAGGCAATTCTTAGGCATGAGAACTACAAATATAGTCCTATTCTGTTGTGGTGCAGGTTGCGCGCAAAGGTTCTTTTATATTTCTACTCGTATATCGTAAATGGGGTGATCAGAATATTCTGGTTTTACTAGCAGTGCAGGCTCTGTGCTGGTATTTCAAGGACTGCTCTCTGGATGCAGTATTTTTCTGGGTTATTTTCTGGTGGGCTGTGCACTCACACATGAAGCAGTGCAAAGTGTCCCCTCTTGTGCTCTCCCTTTAGGTTCCATGGCCTGCTGAGAGATGAGTTTTCAGTTCATGTGCTACAGCCTTGCACTCCATTTCTTTTAAATTTATTTTTAATCTGACTTCCCAAGCAAAAGCCAGAGACACTCCCTCAACAGCCACCTCAGAGCTGTGTAGTCTCAGAACTGAGACTATGGCTGAGAGCCACAGAGGAAATGGAAGAGCTTCTGTGTGTGTTTGAGGCCAGCACAGGTTCTGAGTCCCAGTTCTGGGAAAAACCATAGCCCCAAGGATGGTGCAAGCTGAAAAGTGCTCATCTTTGAGACCCCAGTGCTTTCCTAGGTGGTAAGTGAGAGATAGCACGGTTTTATCTATAAAAAGAGCAGATATGAAATTGTAGGGAGACAAAAATAGCATGAGCTAAAAGAACAACTTCTTACAGAAGTGAGAGAGTTCTTATTACAGAAGGAGAGTTCTCTCCTTCCTTATTCTCCTTTCACTCTATTCTTTGAAAAGTGAAAAGTGATCACCAAAATGCTTTTCACACAGTCACAATTTTTTTCCGACTCAGCTCAGAAAAAAACCCCTTAGAATACAATCTAGAAATATCACATCAAAACATGTTACAGGAAAGAGCTCGCCATCGTTCACACACAAATTGATGCTGCAAGGCTCCTCTGGGCTACAACTGGAAGTTTTTCTCTGGTTTTGATTTTTCCTTTGAATTTTAAGTGTTAAATCTCACATATTTCCCAAATATTTTTATTTTTATTATCTTTTTCCTGATACTGAGTCCATAATGTGCTTCCTTCCAATCTCTGCCTCTAAACATTAACACAGTATATATTTAATTTGCAGAAGTTTGCAAGTTGTAAGGGTGCATGCATGATGCGTTTCTACTTTCTTCCTTTAGCTTTGTGATATTTCTCCGTATATGCAGGCCTGGGACATACTGAGAGAGATCAGTTTTTCAGTATTAGCCTTTTTTATACATACAGCAGTCTTCCTACATTTACAGGTCACCCAAACCCTACTTAAGCAGTGACATCCAGTGCACAGGTTTGAGAGGGCTTGCAGGGTTAATTCTGTCATTACTGTGTTGACATGAGGCATGTTACAGCTTTCAGCTGAAAATGTTACTTGTAATCTTTTAATCCCAAATTAGGTCAACATTTTATCAAGTTAATCTAACATGAAGATTAATTAGGCTAGTTAACACACGCATAGAGGTTATTTGTTTTGAGTCTACGTTTAATCAAGGAGTTAGTCCTTAATACAATAGACAGCCTCTCCCCTGCCCCCTAACCCGAGCTACAGCTCATTCCATCATTTTGATATCATGTACGGTTTAGGACATAAAATTAGGAAAAGGAAAAACTTCTTTTCTTTTTCACTCCACCTACAGTCCCTTGTGGTATAAGAGAGATGGATTTTCAAAAATTTTATAGTTTTGCAAAGCTAAATCCATCATGGATGGGTTGTTTTTCAGGAAAAAATGCCATTAATATTACAATGCTCTGAAATTTGTTTTTACGTAACTCCAGAGCATTTTGAGATAATTCTTCATCTAAGAATTATCAGCATTTGAAATACAGAAGATGCATGATTTTTCTAAAACAAGATTGATGCTACCATTAAATCTTTAAGGCTACAGAATGCAGAATGGTGGAAAAAAAAAAGTTAAGATAAATTTGCCAGGCAAAATGCAAATTTTATCAAGAGAGTTTCTTGGGTCTGCATTGGAGTTTCTCTCAAAATCAGACTGTCTCAACAGCTAAAACTGTGTCTGCTAGCGCACTCACCTGAGACATAAGAATCCTGGTTTGGATACAGCTACTGTTTTGCAGCAGATTTTTTTACTCAGTCTCTGGTAAATTTTAGTAAACAGCAGACAACTAAAAACTATAAAAAAAGGGAACTTTGTCCGCTTTGTAAAGTGTTTACCATTCTGAAAATTGTTTCCCAGCACCTTTCAGTTTTATGGGTACATCTCTCCCTTTAAGAAAAACTGTCCCTGACAGTAGTGAAAGTATTATTTTCCCTAGGGCAGGATGTCTTTTAATAACAAATTTTATTTATATTAGGAGCCTTGAAATTACCAACTGCATTCATGCAGTCTTTTGTTTTTGTTACCCAAAAAACTTGTTGCTCTTGTGGTCTTTTTAAAAGTAAGAACAATGGCGTAAGCAGAATGGAATAAAGAACTTGGCTGCTTTCTTTCTTCAACATTTTCATGCTATATGTCTTCTAATATCCCTTATTATATCCTTTATAACTTTATCTCTTAGTATAGTTACTCTCAAATTAAATATCAAAAAGGAGTAAAGAGAAGGCAGTTTGTATAGAGGGAGGTGGCATAAATCTGCTAACAGGGGTCATTAGACCAGACAAATGCCTTTTTCCCCTGAGTTTCCTAGATAAGGAGAACCTATCTAGTAGTTAAAAATTCCAAGAGTCATTCTGGATAGCATTACTGACCCCCCTGGGTGTTGCTGCAGAGTTCATGCCCTGTTTCATCAAATACTCAGTGACATTCACCAGGGGCCATGCTAATTATAGGGATTTAGCAGACAATGTCTTAGAACATTTCATCACAAAATAGCATGTCTTTGTCTGCAAGTATTGGTTTGTTGATGTGCTAAGTTAGCAAAAAACTGGAGGTAAAATGATTCTGCAGTTTGTTAGTGCATCTTTATAGCAACATTAATCAACATATTGAAACGTTAAGGAACAATCTCCCCTGCGTTTAGTGCCAGCAGTACGGTGCTGTTTTGCAATTACATGGAGGAGAAAGGATCAGGGTAGCTTAAAAATTCATGGATTATACATTAGTTCAATGTTTTCTAACCCAATTGTTTTAATGAGCTACATGGTTGATTCACTATAAAACATTTGTCTTTTACTTATGCTAGACCACTTCAGTACTCGACTGAAATCAGGTGGGAGGGGAGGGTGTAAAATAAGGGATGCAAATCAAACTTCCAGTTTGCTTAACTGCAAGTTGAATTGCTGTTTGATTCTCAGAGAGCAAAGCTTGTGATTACAGAGTGAAGTCCCTTATTTCGGGCTAAGTGCAGAAACAGACATAAGCGAAGGCACAAGTTCGCTTTACCTGAGTTCAAGGTATAGGTTTTCCTTGTACAACAGGCAGGGCAGGGTCTTTCAGAAAGCTGTAAAACAGCCAGCTTCTGAACAGCCTACTCTACTCACCTCAAAAGGCTGTGAAGAAAAATACGTTTTATAACCCTCCCTGCAGAGAGGGGCTTAGTCCCAGAGGTCACATTGCCATTGTCACTGAAAGCCTCTCTGGGATGTCAGTACATGACTCATTTGCAACATGTTGGCAGTGATAGTGTGGTATGTTCAGTGTTTGGGTCCCACTCTGGCCCAGTCATTGCAGCACAGTCCATAGCCATGTTTTAACTCTATATTTGAAAGGGAACAATTCCAGCAGAAAATAAGCATTTTCCCACTCACAGTAGCTTATGGGGTGGTGCCCCTGTACTATCCAGGTAGTTGATGGACAGGAGGGTCACACCAGTACCACTCTGATTCTAAGAATATCCCAAGTGGGGTGTTCTGTAGAAAATATGTATCACAAATTTATTTTTCCATCAGATCCATAAGGGGATTTATAGAAGAGGGTTTATTTACATAATTTGAAGGATTCTAGGATTGTACAAAATCTAATCTAATTTTCTGTTTCCTGTATATTATAGTTTGTACACACTGCACTTAGTTTCTATATTGTGGAATAACTTGAAATTAGCAGTCAATATCTCTATCTGACACATATATTTCTGTGTATATGTTAAAATGCATTAAAATTTATTAATCAATTTACAGTCATTATTGGTTTATTAAGTATATATGTATGGAGGTGTCCTGTCAGGCTGGACTCAGTTGCAGAGGTACTGTACAGTACAGACATTATAAAATTACTATTCCTGCCTTTTAATGGCAACAACAGTCACAAGTAATCACTTTGTTAATAAAAATTTTGGAGTGGATTTCAGTGGACTTTAAGAGGACATAAAATTAGCTTATATGAAAACATATGGATGTTCAAGTCTACCGGAAATTAATTCAACCGCCTACCAACCATCTTGGGAAAATAACTTCAGGTTGGCAAAAATCCACCAGATATATTAATGATGATGCAAATAGTAGTGAGATAAATGGGAACAAATGATGAAGCAGAAGAATTTGAATTAACAAATAGCTAGTGAGACAGCCACCAAAGCCTGGTGCACAGCACAGAAATCACCTATCTTTGAATTTCAGGAATGTTTGACTTTGCTAACAGATGTCTTGATCATCAGGCAGATATTGCTGTTTCCTCCTACTCCCCCCATCCCCCTTCTCTTTCTTCACCTTTCTTCCTCGTGTTATTAACATCTGCACTGAGGTTCATTTCATTTGCCTATTTATTCTTTTCTGAGGATGATTTGTAAAAGGCATTTATCTCATGCTCTATGTTGTAGCATTTGTTTGCAGAGCTACAAGGGCACAGGCAATGCTGATCTCCAAGATATGACTGTGCACTAGGGTGCACAAAGTATTTCAAGCCATTGTGACACTTCCTGTATCTTAATTACAGCTTCCCTAAAGGTTTTTAGTGAGAACAGTATTTATGTCCTCTTGTTCTCCAAAGCAAAGAACCTGTAGTTATTACATAGTAAGATGTAGAAGTGGTAAAGGATTTAGTAGTGGACAGGAAGGAGAGCTTCTGGAGCCAGCTCTCATCCTTCTGCATTCACACGGGATACAACAGCTTCTATTTACTTTGTCTATTTCATAGTGCCTGACGCACGTAAGTTTGAGTAACCTAACCACATGATTTTATTAAGTATCTTCTACATTTGTATCCTTTTGATTAGATGGTTGGAAATAGGAGATATTCAGTTCCATGACAACTGAACTCCCCATTGCATTTATTTCTCTAGCCTCCTTTTATAAAATCTTCTTGTAATATCCTATTACTGCAATTTCTTTTCTTTTTAACTGTGAGGGAAAAGGCAGAACTCTTCTAGCGAGCTCACTGAAAGCTGTCAAATGAATGCATTGGCAGACATGTTCGTGTTTAATGGATCCATGAAGTGTTTCTGACAATTCTAATCATTTAAGTTTTTGCAGATACATTCAAATCCAGACTATGTGAGGTGAGATCACATAATCACACAAGGTTTTGCTGTCCAATGTTTGCTGTTTGGGATTTGGTTGGGGTTTTTGTTTGTTTGGGTTTTTTTTTGGTTTTTATTTTTAAATTAAAAAACCTCCTAATAAGTGTATTGGAAGATGTAAGAGCCTATTAGAGTTTAATGTGATTTTTAGTTTTTTAATGCAAAAGACCACGCAGTGAAAATGCTAAGAGTCTCTGGGGTGTGGAAGTGACTTCTAAATTATGGTGCTGAGAAGTCATTGCTTTAGTTAATAAATCAGAGAGTGGTTCAAAGACATACAGATTTATATTATTTGTATTTCCTCCTAAAATATTTCATTATTCTTGTCTACAGAGAGCAGAGACTTTGATCAGTTTGTAAGTCACTATTTTCCTCTGGTGAGAAATGAACATTGTATATAAAGTTTTCTTCCTGGAGATGTTCCTAAAGAGAACACCCACTCTGTTTTTATGAGAGTCCTAGGGAGGATGCACTTGGTTATAGTCTAGTACAAATAGACTGGCATACAGAACTCTGTGTAAAGGGAATGTATACAGTTTTACTAATGGGATTTTTCTAAAACCTTCTGAAGTTAAAAGGAGAGTAAAACACATATTAAAAAAAAACAAGGCAAGGAAAAATAATGAAAAGAAAAAAGGGGGATCATGTCCAAAGCCTTTTGCCTGTGGGTATTTGTAAAGGGTAGAACCATTTCAGATGCTCACTCACTTATAGAATATAGATTTCTTTTTTCCAAACTAACTTATTGCTTCAGTATATGTGTGCTTAATGGGCTTCTGTGACATGAAAGTGCTACAGGGACTCATTGTCTTCGTCTCTTCCTGCTGTCCTTTAAGTCAATATTAGTTTATAGAGAAGTGCCACAGTGCAATTAATTTGTCCTTCAAAGAATTCAGATTAATAAATCAGTCTCTTTCTCCCTCTCCTCCTCTCTTTTTCTGCACGCTTCATGGTGAAGTAAACATCTGCGACAGCCAAAACTCGAAAGGCTGAAAGATCTAATTCAGAAAGGGCACCCCAAACAGGATGCTTATCTTAAACATACAAATTTATCCAAACTTTTGCAAGTTTACCTTTTTCCATGTGCCATTATTTTCCTTCCACCTCATTCAGACTATGTTCCTTACCCTCATACCTTTTTTTTAAATAGTTCTTTTTTTTTAATGGATTAAATCATTCTTTTCAAAACTCCTCCAGTCTTCACTGTACTGAGCAAAATGCTAACAATTTCTGGGTTCATTAAATCTCAGATAAATACTTTCCTGCTTCTCTGTGATTTCCAGTAGTCCTCTTTAACTCTCTGTTTTGCTGAAATCTTTCCCCACAATCTCCTCTGCTTAGGCTACTGTCTTCAGATCTTGTTAGCTCTTGGGAACCCCAGGGAGACACCCAGTGTCAGGTTGTGAATGAAGTAGGCTACCAGGGAGGGTGACAGCTCGGAGGCATGCACCTCATTTGTCACATCGCACTTTAAGATCAGGGCATATATCAGGTCAGGTAACTCACTAGGTCAGGTTGGGGGCTATGGATCCTCTTGGTGTTTGTAAGGTAGAAAGGAGAAGAATGGAATGGAAGTATTGAAGAAAAAAAAAAAAAGCTGGGGTAAGAAGAACAGATGCATCTCAAAACAGGATCTTAAAACAGGAAGAAACCAAGTTTCTCAGAACTTTTTCAGAAATTCTTGTCTCTTTCACTGATCTCTACCTTCTTCTGTAATCCCTTATTTTTTAGAGTCCCTTGGCTGTCTCCTATAACTCCAGAGAAACTTGCTCCCTCTTTTAAATCTGATTCTCATTCTGCAATATGGGAAGCTAAAAGTAGAGAGAAGGTGTTACTGTCACTTCTTCTCTCCTACTTTGTTTAGAAATGAAGTTGTTTTTTGCATACCTTTTGCTCTTTTGTCCCTCCTACCAGGAGTACAAACAGGATTTTCTTCAGACTGTAGCAAATAAGACATAAGGAACATACTACTGTGATAAACTTCTAAGTTTCAGTGTTCCCAGGTTTGCTTTGCTTTGATCTGGGAGGGGAAGGGAAGATGTTGTTTTGAGGACTAGATAACCAGCATTTCTGAATGCAAAGATGGAAGTTATTCTGGTTTGAATCCGCTCCTTTGGCTGCTACTGTGGAATAAGTAGTAAGTGATAATAGCAGCAAGTCTTACAAATGCTCTGCAGTTGATGCTGCATCCTGATGAAATATACTTAGTGAAACCTACCACTCCACCAAAAGAATTTTTGACATGTGCTGTTATTACCAGACTTGAATCATTTTCAGCCTTTCATATAGACTCACAGAATATTCTGGATTAGAAGGAACCCATGAGGATCACTGAGTCCATCTCTAAAGTCAATGCCCTGTAAGGGGTTCAAACTCACAACAATAGTGTTATTACTACCATGCTCTGACCAACTGAGTTCATCTCAGGGATATTGGAAGGAGAATAAAACATCTCTCTAAATGAAATATTGCATCCTTATTACAGCAGTGTCTTGATAATAGAGATTCAGAGCTCTTTAGGAAGAGGGAAAACCAAGTTCAAGTTGCCAGATCCTAAATGTTTTCCCAAAACCTCTCGAGAAAACCCAGAAGCACAAAGAATCTGCTATGTAAGTACAAATAGGACTCATCCCCTTGAAAAGAAACAGTTACTACATGATCAGACCTGCAACTTTTGGAAGTTTTTGATTTTTGTAGAGATTTTGCACCCAAAATAGAAGGATTATATTTCAGTGATTGTTTACAAAACAAAGGATGTATGTAATCCAAAGGCCCCAAACCATGTTAATCAGTTTCCTGTATGGCACTGTATCGGGAAACATAAACTTAGATCTTCAAGGAGTTCTTGGAGATTTCAACATCAAGGAGTTGTGTTCAAGCACAATAGCGCCCTATTCACTGCTCACTGTTGAAAACAACATTCATTATTCCCAGAATCACAGAATCCCTTTGTTTTGGAAAAAATCCAGACCATGAAGTCCAACTGTTAACCCAGCACTGCCATGCCCACCGCTAAACCATGACCCCAAGTGCCACATTCGCATGTCTTTTAAATACCTCCAGGGTTGATGACCATGACTTACCTGGGCAGCCTGTTCACTTGTGGTGAAGAAATAATTCCTGATATGAAATTCATTCATCCTAAACTCAGAGATTATGTCCTTGAACAGGCCTCTTCAAAAGTGCTGTTCTTGTAGCCTCATGCTTTTTGTGCTCTTGATATAACAGGAATGGAGAATATTAGAAAATGGAGAATATTACAAATCTAGATGTTAACATAAGAACTCACACTCTTCACAGAATCACAGAATGGGTCAGATTCAAAGGGGGCCCCATGGTGCAGCCTCATCTAGTGCAACCTCCTTTCTCAAGCAAGGTTATCCTAGAGCCCATGGCACATGCATCTGGATTCTTTTTGCTAAAAAGCAAAAAATACATAACATAGAAAATGTAAAAAGGAAAATATGTAAGCAAGTTCTCTTTACAAAGCTCTGCAAAAATGTTATAATTAAAAAGAGAACATTCTATT
Organism: Motacilla alba alba; assembly: GCF_015832195.1. Lineage (NCBI taxonomy): Eukaryota > Metazoa > Chordata > Aves > Passeriformes > Motacillidae > Motacilla > Motacilla alba. The sequence goes on along the minus strand of NC_052019.1, from coordinate 45,178,482 downwards.
TAATGACAATTTTTCTCTTGTCAATGCAAAACCAGTTAATGGCCCCATCCTAGTTTTGTCAGAGTGCCAAAGTCCTATATTTTTTTTATAATCTCTGCTCAAAGTTAATAGAAAATTTCAGGACACAGAACTCCATAAAACAACACCCATATCTCTTTACATATATGTAAGCCCTTAAAACAAAAATAGCAGTCGTAGTTATCAGACTGTTTCCTACAGGTATTAACATTCATATATATCAAGTGAGTAAAGCTTATATATCATGAGTGAGCATCTCAGTCCCACCGTCATGGTTTAATCCAGGTCTTAAGCTTCTGAGGGAAGAGAAATATTCTCTCAAAGGTTATTTCCATATCTGTCAGTCTCCTACATAGATGACATTACAGGTGGTAAAATATGCTCTACTAAGCAAGCAAAATAAAGGGGGGTCCTGTTAGAAAGCTAGCTGGTATAGTTTAAAAAATTACTTGACATTTGCTGCAGAACAAACTTGTGTGCAAACGTTGTTAAGCAAAATAGAAATTCTCTGCAAGTTCACGCTCATTTTCTGGTAACTTATTTATTAATACATAATGTAAAGTACCAATTACTCAAAGTGCCAATTTTTTTTAAATTATCCTTAGAAATTGAATGAGGGATCCAGAAACACTTCCCTATTGTTAGATCTATGATGGAGGCAAAAAAAGGAATTGATGTGAAGGAGGAAATATGGAAGGAAATGTAGTGCAAGTTCAAAGTGAACTTGCGGCAAGCCATCAGTTGGGGATTTAGGAAAAAGAAAAGAGGTAACTAAGCTTGCTATTAGGGCTGGATGAAATCTGAATTTTCATTCATTTGATAATATTGCTATAATATTGTTGTCTTTTCCTGAGGTAAGATGAAAAAGCAAAACAGAAAAAATCATTTTTACCAAAAAAAAGTTCAAGAACCAGTTAAAAATATTATTTTCTTCAATCAATCTATCATTATCTTTTATCACAATGAATTATTGCAGTGTCTCTCTCTCTTTCTAGCTGAAGTATTTGTTTTATAATTGTCAAAACCATCTTGATGAAAAGTTCTACTACCAGAATTCAGAATTGAATCCCCTTCTTGTGGGATTGCCTCTCTTTTCAATATTTAGGACATTTTAGATGGAAAATATTGGTAGGAAAATTTATTGATCCATTGTATGTAAATGTGAAAGAAAAATATACAATTCTGCTGATCTCACACTATTTGCTATTAATTATACCATGTAAATAATTTCTAAAGTATGGACATCTGATCTTGAAATAGAGAATTTATTTACCTGTGTTTAAAAACTAGGTATTCCCCTAATGAATACAGCATCATTTACAAACTAAGTTAAAGGGGATTTTCTGACTTGAAGTTGTTAGCTTTACTGGTGAGACAGTAATTTTTTTTCCTAGCTGCATATTCCAGTCAAGCTGAGATCAAACATCCTGATTATTTTTGGCAAAAGAATTTCTGAAGCTTATTGAATTATCCTGCAATATTACTTACTGTTTGGCTTCTTGGGACTTTGCACTGTTTCTGCTCAGTACTCAGCTGGAACCGCTTTCCAGGAATTTCACTAGAAGATTTTATTGCCAGTTTAATCTCTATTTCTTTCCTTTTTCTTGTTTTCCTGTGATCCTATTTTCTACTTTTTTTTTTTTTTTTAATTTGTGTAGCAGAGATTCTGTGACCAATCAGAAGCACCACAATTGCTCTTTGTATAGGGAAGTACCTGTCTCTTAGGGGTGGATATTAATGCCATGTCTGGGAATAAATTTATGTTTAGATTTGCTGCTTTATGAATTTGGCTGTATTACACAAAAGGAGAAATTATTGAGTCCCCTTATACACTGCCTTACCTAATGCTTAATGCTTAAAGCAAATGTCTTCTTTTTTTGTTTTCTTTTGCCATTCCTTTTCTTGTGTTTCAAATCCACAGTATCTGTTAGATAGATTTTTATGGCAGAAGTTAATTAATTTCTCCTCTGGTAATAGAAAGTAAAAACGTGAGCTTAATTCCTCGTTTGAGCTGTTTACAGTTTTCTTGTAGCACCAAACTGAAAAAACAGTATTTATAACCTGGAGGAACTGCAGATAGAATTAAGCTGGGTGAGTTACCCCATCATTTTGATAGTGGGGAGTATTTGGCGAAATGGTGGGGCAGACTGCTATTTTGCAAGCTATCACATCAAAGCATGGTGGCTTTCCTCTCCACTGTTAAAAGAAGTTGATGTGATCTGGGGAATAATAGACAGTATTCTTAATTCAGGCCTTTGAAATTTGGATAGTCTCAACCTATTAATAAAAGAAGAATATTGTGACCATATGTCTCATCTGTCCAATATTTAGTTTTAAAATCATATGATGCTTCAAACACACACAGGCTGCATTCATGTATCTGGGAATTGCCAGTGGTCATAAAGTAATAACATTTTTCTTGCTCTAAAATACCACATCAGAAGAGGCTGACAGCAGCTTAAAAATAACTAATTTACTTTTTTTAGTCTTACAAAAATTGTAGGTGATTGTGAGAGAGATACCCTACTTTTAGTTTTTTCAAAGTGGGTTTTTCTATCATCTATATTTACTTTGCTACAATGCTGATCCGTAGCACTACTGAAACACATTCAATTACAATAGTGAATAATAATTTATCATAGTCTCATTCCAAAATAAATGAATAGTCAGATAAAATCCCAAAGGTCAGGGAACAACGTGAAACAGACCACCTGCTCCTGGAGCTGAATGGGGGGAATGGTCTCTCAAGTTGAGACATTTAAGGTGGGGAATAGATGTTCCTGAACTGATCACTAGGACATCATGCTGCTATGATGTAGATACTGCTAAGATTGGAGATGAAAATGAGTCCTACCAATGTGAGCTGGTGAATCTGGATAGATTTGTAAGGATACCAAAGAATCTGAACACAATCCAAGTTTTAGATTGTTTCTGTGCAAATTTGCAGCATCTGCTAGAGTTGGAACAAATCCAAAGACTGAACTGGATCCTCGTCTGGTGCCCATTTCATGAACGAAATTAGATGGGCTTGACAACAAAAATCTGACTTGGAGGGGAAAAGGATATCTTCTGCCATTAATTTCTACGTGATGTACCAAAGCTGAGCGCATAAGCAGGACTGCATTCCACCTTTACAAGCCCTCTTTCCTGATTCCAAAACAATGAGGAAATTCTTCCAGTCTCTGACATAAACTAATGCAGGTTAATTACAGTTCTACCTTTTGGTTTTGTTTCTCACTAGGAAGGTTGTTTTGTCGACAAGCATTAGCTAAACTAATTCTTTAAAGACACCATCTCTCTGGCCCTACTCTGACCTGAATTTTAGGTACAGAGCTGTCTTGCTAATGCTATGCTACTTAAGTGAGCCTTGTGCTGGGGCAAATATCTAGTGTCTTTATTATCCATTTCTGGATACAGAGCAGACAATAGGGAATACAATGACATCACCCCAGGACACCTTCCTAAATTATTGCAGAGTAGACGGCAAGAGAATTAGATCCTCCATTTTGGGAACAGAGTGCCTTTGATGTGAAGAATTTCAGAGGAAACCCAACTTAAAGTTATTCAAGAATGGCTTGTTCCTGGAAGGTGTGTGTGTGCTGTTCATTCACCAGAGCATGATTCAAATATCAAGTGTGTGGTTTGAAATGTTTTCTCTGTCTCAGATCCGGACACGCTGGGCTACATGCTGGTTGTTATTATCTGTAATCTAAGTCAGACTTCAGTTGTGCCACTACTGACAGGGAAGTGACCTTTCCTTCTAATCACAAGGTGATTAGCTTGTCTGACCTTACAAGCCACGTGTGAAATCCTCACATGGCTGAGCTCTTTTTAACTGAATATGCAGTCTAGAAGTGGGGCAAATGGTGATGGGTGCCCCAGAGCCCATTTCACATTCACCACACCAGTTGAGAGTTTGGCCAAGCCCCATCCTGACCCAGTGACAGCAATGTTTGCTGGCTCATTTCCTCCTACCAGTTACAAGTTGTCTGCTGTCCTGCTGCTCTTTGCTGATCACAAGTTCTTGTCTCAGCACAAATGTTGCAACTGAATTGCTTGCAAGCCAGATGTGGTCTGTGGCCTAATGTCTTGCTAACTCTGGTTCTATGCAAGAGGAAAAAGTAGTCTGTGAGAAAAGAAAGTGTTTTTTATGGGTTGAAAAAGCAGTTTCACTTCTGCTAAGAGTACAAATGCAAAAATATGTACCAAACTTCCAGGGAAATTGAACTGTCAAAATATTCATTGAACAGAGACATAGAAATAGCTGTGTGTCAATATTACCCCAATACTGCATTTGAAACATATTTACATGGCATAATTTTACATAAATATGTAAAAGATACTTTAGATTCATTAGTGCTTTATACTTTGCAGTACGTGTAGGCTATAATGAATATATTGCTTAATGAAAAACTTAAACTTTGTACTAAAACGTGTATATTGTCCCTGTGAAGAAATTGCAATCTATTCCAAATCTATAGCTATACAGAGTTTTGTTTATTTTGCACTATCTGCCGCCTATTTCCTAATGAAAAGGAAAAAAAAAAGTGATAAATATTTTAGCACAAATGCATTTTTCTTCAAACAGGGAATAAAAAAGTCTTGAGCTGTATTTTTTTTCCACCATATATTTTCTTATTTTACTTTCTCAAGTTTCTGTACTTCACTTCTCAATCATTTCTTTATCTTCCAATCCCCAAAGAGATTTTGTCATGTGGTTAATACCGACTTCTCTGTCAATAGCACATGTTGACTTCCATCAGCTTGCAGTGGCTCAAACAAATGGAATATAATGATGTTTCACAATGTAATGGTCAAGGGGAGGAGAACAGACAATTCACAGATTATATTTATATTTTTTTTAAGTGTGAAAGTTGTGCTGTACAATTGAAAATTTATCAGAGTTTTAAGTACACTGAGCTGCTTAAAATCAAGTCCATATAGCCACAAAGCTCTGGGACAATATGTTCTATACTGATAAGATTCTCTTTCTGGCAGACTTGTATTTGGGGGCAGGGGTGTGGAGAAGGCCCTTTTTTTCTTAATTATTTATTTTCCAAGTGATATTCCATTTTTTGAATGATTGAGAATGGTTTTCATAAAGTTAATTTTTTCCAACCCTGTTTTTTGGCATGTTTTGAAATTCCATTTAATAATACTAGGAATAGTACATACTGGAAATGTCAAAGGCAAAGGGGAGCAATGGGGCTTCACAGAGGGTACTAGTAAACCATTCTAAATTGATCAGGAAGATGAAGGAACTTAACACATTATTCATAAACTCTATGAAGAGAAATAGTAGCTCTAAGAAAAGTTCAAAATGGCAACAGATATAGTCAGCAAACACAGACTAGAAGATAAGATAGTGTCTGTGATACAGTGATAATAGAATACATATTGTGCAATGCTCAGAGCTAAGTTTTATCCAGACCATCCTTCACATTCATATACCTGTCCAGCTTTAGAGGAACATACTTGTAGATTGATTGATAGGCATATGCTTATGCACACACACTAAAAGGCTTTTTTTAGTATATGTAAAATACAAACATATCATTAATTGTACATTGAGTACCAAGATGAATAATTAATACACGTTCACACTCACACACACACACACAAAAAAAAAAGTTGTTATAAATGCCATGGTGTAGTAGCCATTGTGTCATTAAAATTTATTCTTGGAAGACAGTTACTGAAAGCATGTACGTTAGCTAACTCTACTCTGCAATCTGCCACGTATCCTTAAATGGTTGCTATATACAGTTTCATTTAAATTGAGGAATGATATTTCCAAGAAGAAAAATGAAATAAGCTTTCTTATATACAGGAATAAAAAAGTGAGCAAAGCCTTCTTCAATTAATACTTACAGCAATTTCAAAAAGGAACTCTAAACTGAAATAGACTTGATTTTATGTCCACTGGATCTTAGCATTATTAAAGTCTGTAAAACTAAAATTCAGAGGCTGGATTTTTGAAATATAAAGAAACTGCATTTGATTTTATGTGATTTAGATGTCTAAACCCAACTGTATCCACATGTACCGTGGGAATTGAATGTGAAATATTTTCATTACTAATCTGGTGTTGATAGAAATCTTTTATGATTTTGGCATGCCTACTGTCAGATTAAAAAGCATAAATATAGTAAAAAGAATGGATTTATTATTTGTTTCTATTTCCCTACCTGTCTATTAATGTCTCTGTGCAACTATTCTATTAATATCATGACAGTATAATTGGGTAACCAAAGATGTCTGTCTGATTTTAAAAGCTCTCTAATAATCAAGGTGAGGCAAAATTGCAAACTATTATGACAACAGATACTTTGAGGGAAACAAATCTTAAAGTGTAGAATGTGACTTCCATATGTTGTTTTAGATTAAATAATCAGCATTGATCTTTCTAGTATAGACTTAAATTGTATCTGTGGCAGCAGGTCTTGTAAAAATATGAAATTTATCTGACTAAAGAGCCTTTCTCATCAGAACAGCAGCCAGTATTTAGGTAGGACAATGGATGTTTATTGCTGGTCATTTCTATATTTACCAGCCACCTTACCCTGTCTGCTGGTAGTCCCACAATGACTATTTCCCAGAAGCAGTATTTTTCCAGACTTTTATGTGTTTAATCATTTAGCATACATAAAGCAGAGGTTCTCTTTCTAGAAGTTCATAGTAATAAAGAGAAAATGTAGAAATATTCTTACTTCATAGATTATAATGGAAGTGTCTAAAATGTTCTAAACCAATCTCATCTCTGCTCTACAAGAAGTGGAGAGCTACTTGACAGCATTTCATTTAACAGCCATTGCAATATTTAGCATGTGATCAATGTGTTCTTCATGGAAACATGGCAGAATGTGTCAAATTCCTCTCATTCTCTGACTCTCACTTCGTTTGTTCCATACTTTCATACTGTATATGCCATATCCCCTTTCAGAACAGCAGAGAGCGACTTCAGACATTTCTCAGGGATTATAGCACTACATGAGCAGCTGTATATTCAAGGCATCCAAAAATGCCCCAGAAATGCACTGTTCAGAGTATCTTGCTGATAAAATGGAGCTAGAAGTACTCCATCTTGTCTCCTACCTGCGGAAACAGGCAGATACAGAAAAGAGGCAAAACAATAGATTAGTTCTTGTTCATAGTAGAAAATCAAAGAGCACACTCTGCCTCAAAAACTGAATCTGATTTATGGGCTTTTCCAGTCTCTCTGAGTTCCTGTTAGCTTTGGGGAGTAAGGGGGGGTAAGATTCATCTACACTTCACAGTATATATTCAGCCTCTTTCAGTAAGCACCTGTCACAAACAGTTCGCTGTTTTGCTCTAAAGTGGAATTGATTGCAAGAGAAATATAAATCTCTATTTTTACCTGCTACTGAGAAACCGTGAAGGGGCCATTTAAAGACACTAATTTATGCAATTTAGGTTTGTGTCATATCCATTTATCAGAAGTCCAGTGTAGTGGAAAAACTTCCCCTCGTGAATTGTTCTCCTGAGATTTATTGAAAGAGGCCCAAAGTACCAGAATGTACTTCAGAGGTTAGTTCTGTATTAGTGACTGAGGCTGACTCCAGATGGAGATGAGATGTGGCATTTTGCCTGCCTTGCTTTTAACAGCTTTGCATCCCATTGTTGGTCTGATTTAATTCCTCTACTGGTTCCTGTCCTTAAATTTGGCTTTTTTTCGATTATGAAGTCATGATGTGAGAAAATCACAAGTATGCCCCTAGTTTGGCACACCCTTTTTCTACCGTGTTTATATGGATGATTTTAGTGATGCCATATACCATGTTGCTTAATGTGCTTGCTAATTATTATCTCAACCTGTAAACAGAAGATGACTAGTTTTATTGTATCCTCTATCTGCGAAATGGAGGGTTTGTGTAGGCAGAGAATTTGACCCTAAATGAGAATATTTTTTTTTTACTTCTAAAACTGTCAGGAAAATCTTTGCATATTTTCTCTATTTGCACAATGTCCAGCAGAGTGAAACCCCCTTTTCCGTAAGGCAGTGTCTTGATTGAAATATTAATTAGCAAAAGAAGTACAAGAATTTTCAAAAATTGTATGACCATTACAAGCACTCTTTGCCTGGAAACATTCAGTCAGTTGCAGCTAACTGCCTTGACTTTGAAAATATAATGGAAAAATAGCCTTGTTTTCTGGTTGCTCCATGAGCTGTTGTACTCCAGTGGCCCTTTCTCACCTTAATTTCATCCCTCTCCTAGTATAAATCAGATTTTCTTGCTCAGACACCATCTTATCTTTGGCTTAAAAATTCAATTCATACAAGAGACTTTGCATAGCTTATATCATAAAGGCCTCTCACAGACTCCACAGCTACATACTGAAGATATGGCAAGATTGGAAAAGTAGAAAAACATTCCTGCTTGACATAAATGGAAAAATAAGAACTCATATTTTTGTCCTCCATCATGTTTTTATGAAGTGACAAGGTCTTTCGTTATGCTTCCCTCCTCTTCATTGCAAAACTATTCAGAAATTGTCGAGACATGGACACAGTATTTTCCCCTTTTTGCCCAGGAAGAATGATCAAAGAATGTAGTAATAGCTTTTATGTTCCATAATAAGACCCTTGCTAGAGTGAATTTTAATAATTTCCATGCCTATAGAGGCCAGGTTTAGAACACCCATCAGGAAAACAATTTCTCATCATTTTGGTTAAAAAGCAAGGGTGATGTTTTCCCCTTGTTAACGGGCACTTGCTTGAAGATGTCTCAGTGCACCAAAAAGTCTGCAATTTCCTGGTGGAACATGTAGCAGAGAAATGTGGATACAAGGAAAGGGATAAATAAAAAAGAATGAAGACCAGCACATGAGCAGGGAGTTATCAGAGAGCTTCTCTGTTGACATATTTAGTACCTCATAGAGGTAACTCCACAACTTCCAGGTACCTGTGCCAGAAAATAGCTCATTGTCACCAGCTCTATACACAAAAGATCATTTATCCTTTTTAAAGCTCAATTTTTCCACACTGCTGAACGTTTGGAGACCACTATTTTGCAGGTGTAAAATCTGTCAGCATAAGCTTTTCTGACCTTCTCCATCAAATCATACTCCTAGTAAGTCCATAGTCCCTCAGGGGAATATGGACTTGGGCAGTTTGCTTTGTGATCACCAGAAGGGGATGGCCTAAGAACCTATGAAATTCATTTATATTTTAATGAAAACCCTGAAATTTGAAATAGGAACTCAGTTGAACTCACAGAAGGGCATTTCAGTTTGCTGTTGATTTCTGTACGTTTTTACTACTTGAGTGAGTGATTCTTCACAATTGCTTGGAGCCAATGTGGATCTCTGGTGTGGGTATGTGTCAGGGAGACCTCTAGAACCATGTCAGGGCAGAGCTCAGCTTGCAAAAATGACCTCCAGAATCACTTGCTCACGTTATATAGCACGGGGCACATCAGTCTTCCCTGTTGCCCACAAAGCCCAAGGGATTGCTGGGATATAGACAATGCAGGATTCCTTGTCTTAATATTCATGGGTAAAGGAATTGGAGTTGTCTTTCCTTATGAAGAATCAACCCTCTCTTTATACATCATCTGTAAACAACAACCTTTGTATAACAATTTTGGAGATGGAGATGGTATAGTCTTTTATGGTTTTGTTGGTTCCACTGTCTGCTGTGCAAAACTATACCACAACATTCCTGGCAGCCCTTTCAGAAGCAGGTTGATCCACCTGGGCTCATAGAGAAATAGTGTGTGATGGAGATGAGAGGCCACTGACAAGGCCAATGCCATTTCAGAACTGTGCAGCTGCTGGGTTTGGGAACGCTGGTGAAACCTACTGTCTTGGGAGCAAATGAGCAGCCAGGTCATTGTCTTGACAGCCTTGTGTCTTAGCTCCAGGAAGAGCTGAAGTATTTCTGGCATGGGCTATTAATGGATAAAAAGCATGTGATCTTCATAGCTCAGTCTGCAGTGCAGTGTCCCAGGGCAAAGATGAGCAAGAAGCACTTCAGAAAAGAGAGGGAGGGGGGTCAGGAAACAATGAATTGAGCCAAGTGGGGTCTGTACCTTATATTTTTGCTGGCAGAAACAGCTATAGTTTTTTACGAAGCTTCAGAGCTCTCAACTTACTGTGAATAACTCTTGGATCAAACTATCAAAATGCAGTTTTAAAAATTCAAGAGATTCAGTGTATGGAAATTATTATGGGATATACCAGATGATTCCAAGATTTGTTTTAAAACTTCAGGGTCCTATAAACAGACTCTTCTGCCTTCTTGGTATTTGTGCTCTCTTAAGCATCCATGAAAGGTATGAGACATGACTTGAGTGTTTATCTGTCTAAATTCTTATTCCACTTCTGTGATTTCAGTATCATTTGATCACTACACTTACTACTAAGCTCTTGTTATGTTGTGATCATATGTTCCATTTTTTCCACACTACATTCCTTGTATTGAAAGCATTTTTTCAAAGGAGAAGGAAGGGGTCTGCTGAAAAGCAGTAACTTTTTTTTGTATAGCAATCAATAAGTAATTATGTATTCATTTTTATTTTATTTAAAGGTAAAAGTAGGGAGGGAAAAAGAAGAAAACCTCTTTAGGCTTAAGGAACACATAAAAGTGTGTTGCTATAAGTATTTTAATGGAAATATACAGAAGAAGCCAGAAGCATTTGTTATTGGTAGAGAAAAGTAATCAATAGGAAACAACCCAGCTCTGTGTTTGCACTCTGTAAAGGCCAAGGAATTTTTTTTTCCATATTTTTATTTAAACAAAATGAAAAAAAATCTATGCAGTTAATGCATAAATTAAATATTATAAAATTAAATAGCCTGAGAGCCAAATAGCCGTTTCACATATACTTATTCACACAGGTTCTATTTTGGCCAGTGGGAGTACAGTGTTGTGGGATCAGTTCTTGATTTGTCAAGGTCAGTCATCTAAAGAGTATGTAAAAATCATACATTTGCAAAGAAAGACAACCCCTTAATTGCTAGCAGAGGCTGGTGACATATGAAAGTGGATAGGCAAAACTGTCACAGGTCCAAGACCAGAGCCAGTTCAGAGCATCTGGTAAAGATCACAGAGTGTTAAACTTGCATCTGCCTGTGACACGGAGCCTTGTCTGTTAACTGGAATCCTGAGTATCAAGTTGCACAAACAAATGCAGATTTTAAGACCACTTATAAGGTGGCTACTTTGCAAGCTCCATTCTCTGTCTTCAACTCCAGTGCAGCATCAAACATTCCAGAGGACAGGTGGCTATTTTATTTGAACAGTGCAAGAGCAAATATATTACTTGGAGTTTCTTCTTCATGCCTTTTTCTCTATGTATATGCATATATTATTCAGCTGCAAACAAGCATCATGTGTTTTGCCTATCTGTAAATTATAAGGATAGTATTGAACAGTAATTACATATTTATCTAAAAAAAAGTTCTCACAGTGTTGCAATAAATGTAATTAGAGCTCTTGGAAGAAATGCCGGGCAAAATTATAAAGCAATGCAAAACACCCTTTTCAGGTTTTCAAAAAAATCAATTTAGTAAAGCAAGATATGGACTGATTCTCTGATTGTAATTACTTTGAAATAGAGCGCTTTTTATGTGTAGCAGGTCAGGGAATTCACATTTTAATAATACAGCCATTGTATATGTGAATCAGTTTGACCAATATTCTTCCTGGTTTCCAAATTTTACTTGTATTGGTCCTTTTCTAGTTAATAGAACCACAGAATTTAAAGACCTTAAAATCTAGTACCTTGTTCAGATTTACTCACCTGCAGGTATAATATGTATTCCCTTTGATACTATAGTAAACTGATGCCAAATTGGCAACTGTGCCCCAACATTGTGTCCCACCATTTCCACCCAGTAATAAATGGTAGCTGTTCAAAAATACCACATTGTGACGTTTTGCTTGGTAAGCCAGCAAAGAATAAAAACTTTGTGAGCAGTAACATAACCTCACTAATATGTAAAGCCTTTTCAGAGTTCCTGCTGAAAGTCTTTTCTTACAAGCATCAGGGTAGGGTTTCAGCAATTAAACATCTGAGGACAGGACGCCAGATATTTATGGGGGTTTGTGCATGTACGTGGCTGTGCCCTCAGAAGGGCGCAGAGCCTGTGCAGCTTCTGCCCTCCCCTCAGCTTTTGGGGGTCCTTTTTGGTGGCATAGACTCAGGAGACGAATGTGAAATACTCTAGTACTACTCTCAGCTCACACTGAAGGGATTTTCCAGGCAAAGATAAAGCCAAAACCTGGAAATAGCTGGCAGACTGGCAAGTTAAATAGAGCTTCCTCTCTAAACAAGTTGCATCAAGCAGATACAAAGCTATTTGTGGACTTAATTTTTTAGAAACTAAAGGCTGTTTGAAGTGGAACTTACATTGAAGCTGCATGCTGAAAAGCTCTGTCTAATACTTTTGTTTCTTTATCAGTTTGTTCTGGGAAAACAGTTGTTTAATATGTTCTATGGAGATCAGCTTTGACAGTATTCTGTTAATGCGGGTCTCAGAGCAGATAGCAGCTGAGGCAAGAATGTTGTATAGGAAAAGTTACCTCATAACAGAGTCCTACATAGTTAAGTTTTGTAGTTAGATTTATATGCTGAGAAATCAAGTAATCAGTGCTGTTTCATGCGAGTGTCTCCAAAGCTTGGATTTAACTGGATCATATCAACTGAGGGACAAGAAACAGAAACAGCTTTCTAAAGCTGGAAAAAACAGGACAGGGTAGGAGCACAGTACAGGAAGAAATTATGTGTGATGCACATGGCATCTGATTTTAATATGAGGACTTTTTCTGCCCTCTTTGAGTATGTAGCTGAAGTATGTCATTTGTTTTAATGTCCATGGATTGCCTCGTTATTAAATTAAACATGACCTCTGCATTTCTATCAAACTCAGAAAGAAATGCTGCTTTTGTAACTTTATAGATGCTTTTGTCAAGTATATTTATAGCCTATTTATTCAAATAGTTCCTATTATCTTCAAAAGATACTCCAGAAAGTCTGGCACCTTGCAGTAGCTTTGTACCTTTGCTGTAATTTAAATGAAGAGTTTGAAGATGATCGCTTCTTTTCTACTCTCTGAGATACAATCTTTCTGTCCTTACCCCTATCTATTTCTTCCCTGGTATTTTGGCTGCCAGTTTTAGTTCCTTGGACAGCACTGTGGCCTTTGAAGTCAGAAGAAGAATGTATCTTTCCACATGATCAATAGGCATTTGGCCACCACATATCCACAACACTATTTTTAAAAATAATTACAGAAGTTTCTCCTGAGAGATAGGAAAATAAATTCTTGAATAGCTAAGCATTCATCAGATGAGGCTGAGATAAGCAGATGAAATGGAAGGGCTGGATCAAACTGCTACGGCATTAAATTTTTATGCTTTTACTTTAACATTTTTTGCTAGATGAGTTAACACTTGGCCTATTTGTACTCTATACTTAGGTTTGGTGTTTTTTTAATTTTGATATATTCTTCTTTTTCTCAGTTGCTAATAGAAAGTAGCAAAATGCCAACATCTCCCCTTGCATTGTAGCCTTTGCAGATGTATATTTAAGCAGACTCATCTCGTCCAGGGAAATGCTAGGGCTCTGACAGCCAAAGATCCACAGGCTCAGCTTTAGTCAGGAAGTTTTAGGGGAATAAGAGGCAGACGCAAACTGGGGGAAGGAGGAGAGGCAGCATGAGAAAAATGAAGCTGGGGCTCATTTAAAGAGAAAAAAATCTCTACATTGTGTGAGATTCAGAGTACAGACAGAGCTGGCAGTGCAAGACTGACTGATGGAAAAGTTAGAAAATGGGCACATTGTTAAAATTACTGCACGTGGTAATAGGTGGTAAATAGGGAATGAGGTATTTATGTCCACTAAAAAATTATCACATCTGATAGAATATTTTTCCCCCTGTGAGTACATGTAGTGATGCACTAAAGAAGAAGATTATGACTGTATCTTTTCAGAGAGGGCTACAGAGAGAGAAATTTACTAGAGAGATGTATAATGTAGCTATGACCTGCTTGAAAGGCAACAAGAACCTATGTTATATACACCTAATAAAATATGTCCTTTTTTTATTAAAAGCATTTACTTGAAAAAAATGTACTAATCATAAATTAGATTTTTCCCATTTTATGTAATTCTTATTTATTTCATTTAATAGAGGCTAGAGATATCACATCTTCGTACCCTTACAGATAAAAATTTATGCAGTTTTCAGTGTAATTAATTACTTAAAGGATGAATAAGACTACAGCAAGGACTGTGAAAATATAGCTGTTTGTAATAAGGAGCAAGCACCAGGAATATGTGGGGTAGTGAAATATAGGGAGAAAAATATGGCAGTCAATGGAATGGAATGGAATGGAATGGAATGGAATGGAATGGAATGGAATGGAATGGAATGGAATAAAATAAAATAAAATAAAATAAAATAAAATAAAATAAAATAAAATAAAATAAAATAAAATAAAATAAAATAAAATATTTTTAGTTGGAAGGGACCTACAAGTCCAGCTGCCTTGCCACCTCTGGGCTGACTATTAGGGGCATTGTCCAAATTTCTTTTATACACTGACAGACTTGGGGCTTCAGCCACCACTCTAGGAAGCCTCTTTCAGTGTTTCACCGGTTTCTCAACAAGGAAATGGTTCCCACAGTCCAGTCTAAAGCTCCCCAGTTGCTGCTTTGAGCCATTCCCATGTGTCCTGTCACTGGATCCTAGGAAGAAGAGTTCAGTAATTTCCTCTCCACTCCCCCTCCTCAGGAAGCTGCAGAGAGCAATGAGGTCACACCTCAGCCTGTTTTTCTCCAGATTGGACAAACCCAAAATCCTTAGTCGCTCCTCCACAGGACACACATTCTATCCCTTTCCCCAGCTTTTTTCCTCTCTTCTGGATATATTCAAGTACCTTAACATCCTTCTTGAACTGTGGGGCCCAGGCTGATTATGCAGTGATTATTGCACCCTGACAATGTAGATTATGTCTCTTAAATGAATCTCCTTGCTTGCTTCAGCTATCAAAGTAAAAGTTTATGAATTGTCACAAAAAAGAAAACAACAACAACAACCAAAAAAAACCTAACCACAAAACCAAAGCAAGCAAACAAACAAAAAAAATAAATAGAAAAACTGTAAAGAAAGAAACCCTAAACAGTGATAAGTGTGAAAATTGAACCAAAACTTATGGCTAAGAATTTCTGATTCAGGGCACTATTTTTCTTGAGCCTTTATTATTATTCCTGTATGAGACAAGCTTATCTAGAGGGAATTCCTTAAGGCAAATGCTGCCATCTAGAGAGAAGCAGAACAAAAGTACACGATCTAAGTGATATGATTTTTGTGTCCAGAGAGATCCAGGAGCAGCTGGACACAGAATGTCCACAGAATGGACTGCAGTGACAGGGATGGGAGTCACTGGGATGTCTTTTCAACAGCTGTTGACTGAAAATATTCAGATAACTCCAACAGACACTGAGCGAAAAACCACTGAGAAAATCCTGACAAAGGATTTTGAGCATGTATCAAAGATACTGAATAAGCATTTAATTTCTTTAGCCAGTTAAAATAATTTTATGCTGTACATTTTTTCTTGATGTTTCATTTTTTTCTGAGAAAAGATGTCACTCTAAATTTTTTTGGTTTAAAGGAAGAAATGCAAAAGGAGCTTGCATTATATGCAATTTATTGTTTATCTGCCTTTTTTTAACATCACAAAATTCTGTTTACTTTTCAGCTGGTCTTGAGAACTAGGATTGCAAAATTCAAATAGAAGGACAAACACAAAGAAATCACTGAAAATACCTGGAAGACAAGAATGAAAAGTGGGGATTTACCTTGTCTCAGTATATTATGTATGCAGCTATATAAACATCCCAGTGTGTTCAAAGACTGAGCTTATACATGTTAAGCCTGAATGGCAAAAATGAATTCTTGTAGGTCCTTCCAGAAGTCTGCTAGCAATAGCATTTCTCTGGGTACAATGGAGATGACTCATTATAAACTAGTGACTTAGAAGAGCCTGCAAATAATGTTGCACGTGTTCAACCTTGTTGTGCACATTCATTTCACTGAAATTATTTGTAAGGTTCACTATAAGTTACTCAGAGTTCCAGTTTGAAACCTTCAAAGGAATAAAAATAAGGGTGGTTAATTTTTTTTCAGGCAGGTGTGTTTCAATGTCAGTGTGCAAAACTATGCAAGGAGTTCACAAGGTCTCTGTCCAGATTATTTTTAATTACCCCTTTAATGTGTTGTGCTGTTAATGGCTCTCTGTGTGTTATCTTGCTAATGATGTGGTTAAGCAGCACGTGACAAGGAAAATAAGGCAATCTGTGACTTTAGAATAGCTTAGCTGCTTCTCCCTGAGGGGTGCCCTGACGTGGAAAAGAGCTGTGGTAGGGCCCTGATTTTTTCCAATATATGCATGTTTACACGCATGTGTGTTTTCATGGCAGGGAGTTGGTATTTTCATCTGAAAATTGTGAAGCAGCTGGAGACACTTTGAAGAAATACCACTACTAGTTCCTTTAGTTTAAGTATATCTATAACATATATAATGTTAGCATGTTCTGTGTGCCTTGGGATTTGCTGTGATTTCTGAAAAGATGCTTGAGTTTTGCGCAAACTAAAAATGTAAAGATCTTCAGAGCTCTGTAATGAACTCAAACAAAATAATTTTATAGAGCAATACTGGTTTTAAATATTATTTGATAAGTGGGACATTTTCCTCGTGTTTGTAATGCATCTTGGGATCAGTAATACCTTCCACCTGGAAACTTTTTCACTCTTCATATTTCATATTAAAATTCTGTAGTATGAATATATGGTAAATTGCTCAAGCATAACCTATACACAACATGATGGAGTCAGAGAAAGGCTAGTTCTGCCCTATACCATAAAATATTCTGAAATTGCAGAGGAGATTGGTGTTGTTTTTTTTTTTTGTTACCACACTTATTCCTAGACTTTTGATACTGATGTTTCAATCCCAAAGCCTTGACAGCTAACCTTACTCTTTGTTTGTTCTTTCAATCATGAGGTTAATTGAGTTTTAAGCACCAGACATAGGAACTGTTGCAGCCCAAAAGCAATGCTTACCAGCTATTTTTATTCCATTGGTGAGGAGGCTGCAAATTTGAGGCACTACAGGAAGCTCAGCCTGTCCCTTTAAATACACAAAAAAACAAAGTAATTTTTAAAATATATTTTCTTTCTGGCTGCCACAGAGGATTAGAAAAATGAAATATGCTTTTCATAGTAATGCAAGGGCATGTTTTGAAGTGACAGTTCCATATGTTACAAGAACAACAACAAAAAAAGGGGGGGTGGTTGGGGAAAGAAAATCACAGTTGCCTGAAAATGATGGGGTAGCTTGTGAGTTTCCACAAACATGTGAATACTTTCCAAAGGCAAATTCCCAGCTTTCTTTAAATGCCAACGAGTGTCTTCATTCTCTAGCATACCATAGTGTCTTTGAAAAACTTCAGCCTTCCAGAATGCCAGTGATGTAAATAGAATTCTGCATTCCTGCAGTGGAATATTTTTTTGCTCTTATTTAGAGTCATTTATTTCCTTTGCCAGCTCCTCAACTTGCAGTTCTTCACTGTGGCAGGGTCACTTCCCTATAATGACCAGGGAGGGGCATCTAGAAAAAACAGAGAATAGATTGAGTTTAAAGTAAGTAAAATTTAACGGATAAATTTGGCAAGGAAAGGCAGGTTCTTCCAGGATTAGAAACCTATCTTAAAGCGTCTGCTTTCTTGGTTTTGTTTGGCTTTAGGTTTTTTGGCAGTTTGGTGCTCTTTTTCTGTGGGTTTTTTAATTTTATTTTGTGTCTCTTAGTGTGTTATTAGAGTGGTTAGAATTAGGTTTATTACTTCAGAATTAAATGTACCTATGTCTTCCGCCAGTAAAATTCTTACTGGTGGTCATGAGGAACATGATGAAACAACAGGGAAGGAGCTGGACAGGGATTGAGACTTGGGTCTCTGAGCCAGTCCTGTTTGCATGGGTAAAATTATTCAGGGGAGGCTGCTGTTAGGGGTGGTGGGCTTGAGAGACAAGAAGGAAACAGTGTCTGTTAATCTGTGTGGGCATCTGTGTTTTGCTCAAAAGTCTCTTTAGATAAAAACTGCACAGTATATGCTACTTTTTTTTTTTTTTCCAAAGCAAATACAAGGGGACAAAAGTTGCATGGATTTTGAATGCCTAAGATTCATTCCGTTACAGGATGCAGTCTTGGTATCACAAGACAATTTATCAGTGGAAAATTCCCCACAGATTTAGTAAACCGCAGCTTCATTATCCGTATTTTCAAATGTATTTTGAAATAACTTTCCAGAAATGCCAGTATCACCTGGAATACAGTTTGTGTTAAAACTTGCACTGAGGTGTCTTATTTCTGGCATCTCTGGATTGTTGATAGACTAGAGATGGCACAAATCTATGCAGAATACATTCCAAACAAATTCAGGACAAAATTTTATTTAATTGAGATTTTCCAGAAATTAGGAGTTTGGAATTAAATTTATAGCACATTCTAGTTTAGATAGTCATACAATCGTATAAAAATCCCCACAATTTATTTTCTGCCAGACTCACTGGGCATATCTTTGACTTTTAAGCAACTTTTTGCTCAAAACTGAACATGTGCAGTGCAAATAAATAGATACAGGCATGCATGAATGCTTCTGTAAGCTGGACACTGTGCAACTGCCAAATGCATCTGGTACAGCGGGCAGCAACATCAGTAAGTTTTATCTCTCTCACCTGTCCCAGAACAGCTTGCTGTATACAGATAAGCATTTCCCTTCTCTTCCTTTCTTTTCAAGTTAAAAGACAGTACATTCACTTCATTCCTGCAAGTGTCTGTTTAGACTTTGTAAATGTGGCCTCCTCCTACTTTAGCAGTTCTAGGTTACAGTCCTGTTGGGGTTTTATTTTCATTCAATAGCATGTTACAATGGTAATATTCTTCCTTTTTTCTCTTTAAATAAGCTGTTTCCAGCCCATGACTTGGTCTGTTGAAGGTATTCAAACTTGATCTGTTCATAAGTATGGAACATATAAAAACAGATGAATGAAATCAAAAGATCCTTTTAACAGTGGTTTGTAAATGGATGTCTTACAGGAACATACTGCTAGTAGCCGTATTATTGTGTACTATGTTCCTTTCTTTGTGTATTTATCACAAAATACAAATCCATGCAGATTCAGTGATACTAAACAGCAATGCAGTGCTGCAAGAACTGTGGTAGTTTGTAATCACTTTTTCATACACTGTGTGACTGGATCATAATGTAGGTTAGAAGTCCTAAGTGAAACTGCAGGGAGAAATGAGTTATTACAGGATCTGGAAGCTGATGAAGACCGGAGCTAAAGAAATTCTATTTTGGAACAAGCAGTAAAAAATCCTGACTAGCTGGGACATTGATTTTATTTTGTCTAAAAGATGGCATCCCCAGGATATAAATTCCTAGCACTAGTCCAAAGTGCTTGGTTGAATACTGACACATAGGGAAATCTTCCAACAAATCAATGCCAAGAACATCTATCTCATCAGACATAAGCATGCCTTGGTTTATAACCACTTTCTGTGACATGGTTTGGGCCCAGTTTTTCTGCTGATTTGTTCTACTTTGTATGTTGACCCATTTTGTCTGTAGTAGATTCTTGACAGGGGGGATTATGACCTACACCATTGTGTAACAGAATTATTCTACTCCGTCAGATAATGATGATCACAGAGTGACCTACCACAAAGGTTGTGATAGGAGTTCTTCACCTCCCTCTGGAAAATGTGACAGGTAATGAATTGTTGACATGTTTCAAAAGACTCAACTCTTTCTTCTGAAAAACAAAATAATAATCAGTAAAATCCAAGAGTATTCTCTTTTCTGCAAGCCAATGAGTTTGTCCTGTGTGTTGAACTATGCCCCCAATCACTCCTAAACCATTGTTGTTGCCTGATTTGATTGTCCATTGACCTATGCTTGGCTTCTGTTTGTGCTGTCTGGGCTTAATGTTTGGTTTCCATCTATCATGATACTACCTTTCTCCTGAATGATAAACTCTGCATTCAGCTAATAGAGCTATAAAAATTAACCTAGTTAACTTTTATTGGCTTGTTTTGGTCAACTACAAAGAAGGTGCGACAAGACGCACCCCTGACCTGAGCACAACCTTCATCATCAACTTGTGGCATGTGACCTGCCTGCTATATGTCAGATAGTTATAGCTGACCTCCAAATGCTATTTTCAAAAACCCATGCATTAAGCAGTCTTTCACTTGTAGTAAAACTGGAATTGGAAGTGAATGAGCTGTAAATTCCATGGCCTACAAAATAGGCCAGATAGTGTAACTGTGGAGCTGGACATGGCTTCCTATATGGCACAGAAGGGTACTTTCACAAACCTCAATAAACAACCTATTTCTCTTTGGACTTACCGTCCATTCTCATCTGGAAGGCAAATATTGCATTCACAGAGTAGGACTTGTCTGGCCATGCTCAGGTGTGCACATCTAACCTGGCTGCTGCTGGCAGTCTGTGCCCTTAGAGCAAAGTGCAGTGCAGGCTGCCTCAGTCTGAAACCGCTGTTGAAATAGATCAGACGAATAACTGTCTGTAACTCTTTACAGACTATACGGAAAAAGTAGACAGTCTGCTGGCACTTCCATCTCCAGTGTGGTCACCTGAAATTTCGTGAGCTGGATCCTATTAATCCTTTGTTAGGCCTGTCAGCACAGCCCTCAAGGTATATGGCTGCTGTGAAAATGTCTTTAAAGTCTGCTGCATTTTTCCCCTTAATTAAGCAATGCTGCCTCTCTTTCAGAACAGATACCATAGTTTTTGTTTTATTCTTTTCCAGATGCATCTTTTTAATACATAAATTAGAAGTGCTTTCAGTCTCCTCTAAATATGGTCCCAGTATTCCAAAACATGTAAATTAGCAGTGCTTTCAGGTTCTTTTAAATTTGCAGGGCAGGACTGCAAAGAACTGCTGTGTTCTGTGGATCATTCAACTACCTACACATACCTTAATGCCTGGCCACTAAACATACCTTAATTAATTAATTAATTAATACCGTAACTTAATGCCTGGCCACATAACATAATCTCAGGGTCTGTCCTGTAATAGCCACTGTTTCTCATGCTTCAGAATAGATTTCCTTTCAATTTTTAATTTAAATCCCGCTACAGATACTCTTTCCTGACAACTGATTTAAGGGAATTTCTGGAGGCAGGAATCCAAGTTTGCCAAAATGCAGACAAACTCCAAATCCCTTCCTACTAACTTCTTGAGGCAAGAATCTCATTGCTGGGGAAAAAAATTATGTTGCCTAAATATTGTATTTCAGAATTTAATTCTGAATTGTTCTACTATTTACAAGTATTAATTTAGAGATGGATACAACTGGATCTAAAGATTGAGAAACAAAAGCACAGTTGGTGGTAGAAAATACTGGATGTTATTTAAACTTATTTTTAAAAAAAGTAGCTAAAAGCAGCTGAAATGATGAATTTAAGCAATCTCTGTGTAAAAGATGGTTAATGCATCCACAGAAATAAATTCATAGCATGTTTACAGAGAAAAAGCTAATATGCTGGATTTAACTGAGAGGTTTTTGCAGCTTTCAGAAATTCTAGGAAATTAACTTTTAAATTATTTCAAAATAGATTTGAAAAGTACTATAATTATTATTCACATCCAGGTTAATGGACCTTAACTAACTTAAAATTACTTTTATCTACCATAGTTTTCACAGTCATTTTTCTAGTCTGTGGTGAATTGATGTGTAGCTCTGCAATCATATATTGTTCAACAGACTCACAGAGCTATCACATTAAACAACACAGGCTGTGTTAATCTGTCTCAGGAATTAAAATTTTATTTCCTCTGTTACAAAGGCAAATATATGTAATTCTTAGGAATTTATAAAATAGAGGCTTCAATTGCAAAATGAGTATGCATACAAGCAAAATTAAATTACAGATTTCCATGACTTTGCCTCAGTGTCCCAACTTCAATGCAGAGAGGAACTCACTTTTCCCACGAAATAATTTTTATTATTCTCCCATTCTCTCCTTCCCCCACCCGAGAATGGCTACATGTATCTGTAGTTTGATGGAATCATTCCAGAGAGCAATGAACAGGTCAGATCAGCAACCAACTTTTTATCCATTGACATACAGACTGACTGATGGAAACTTCTAACAACCTTAAGACTTTAAGCCTCAGTACAAGAGTTTACATCAGACCCTTCACAGAAGGGGAAAGCCATTTAATCCCAGAAACTGTTAAAACTTCCCACAAGACAAAATAAACTACCATGGTATAGTGTTTGTGTATCCTATTTATTATTTCTAAACAATTCACTATGAAAGATAATAAACTTAGTTCTCTGTGTGTTTTTTTCTATTTAATCTGGCATTGGTACTTGAGTGATCTGCTTCAGATGGCAAGACCTTTATTCTCTGCCACTGACAGATTTTGCTCTGAATGCCTTCGCTTGTCAGATAGTGCTGGGAATCTTGCTCCCTCATTTCACTGCAAGAGGGAGAACTTTAAAACTTGTGTAATTCTTTGTCACAAGTTCAAGTTCCAGCTGTCACGTAATTCTAAAATAATTTCAGAGCATATTCCCTGGTTTATTACCTTACCACAAATTCCAGTATGAGATTGCAAATTGCAGTGTATTCACTGAAATAATTCTACAGTATAGCCTATGAAATCTAAGAAGCCTGAATGCAAACCTACTTGAGCAGTGTCTATTACCCAACTCTAATAACAGATGCAAGCATTATCTTGCATTCTGAGTGTCAGTCTGCAGCTACAGACACACTGCTGCCAGCCTATGCATGATCCCTGACTACAAGGGACAGGATTTTCTTCCAGATGCAAGAAAGGTTTTTGCTACTGTGTCTGTAGTGCGCAGGACTTGGATGACAGCACTCAGTTTCCTGAAAGGTACAGCCATTAACATAGCAGTGTAACTTTTGCTAAAAATGTCATCAGAAGATGATTTCATCATGTTGGTGAGTTCATCAATAAATTCAAATTGTTCAGACCTTTTCAAAGCCAACAAATATGTCTGAACTACAGAACTTTTCAATTTCTTTATTAAACCTATAATTTTGTATGATTATTCATAGCCCACATATTCAAAAATTGCAAAGCACCAAACCGTCTGCACATTATTTGCATCGGTTTGCTGTTTAATGTGTGCTCAAATGTCATCATTGGAAATCTAAGCAGGCATACATCATCGTTTGAAGACCGACTTAACAGCACTGTCCTACTCCTGACATCCTAATTCTCACTCTAAAGAAATAAAAATATGCCTTAGATAAAGAATTTGCTGTCCATTTTTAAAGCTTTTTGTTTGTTCATTTTCACTCAGCCTAGGCCTCATTTACCACAGGATTTGTGCAGGATCCTTCTGGAGTGCCTCAGAGTTGTTAAGTGACAATCTAAAAGCCGATTTAGGATTAGCTAGCTTAACCAGGTGAACTGAGGGTTTCACTTTGATTGGGTAGAAAAGCCGTAGCTGTGCTTGGAAGTCCATATTGTGATACTGAAGGGCTTTATCAACATCCTGAGAGGAGTGCATTCAGAATAGGTGATGATGCGAATCTCACTAATCAGTGAAGGATTATCTGAGGCTCAGAGCTATACTGCTTCTAATTCCTTCTTCATGACGCTGTTCATGCACTGCAAAATGATCTAGTGCAACACCAGTAGTATAAATATTAGATGAGACTCTTCAGTATCTTAATTAGTGCTTTCTAAGGGAGCAGTTCTTGAATAGTCCAGGGTAATCAGATGTTTTCTAAAAAACACAAAATCAGAATGGTAGCAGAAATCTGTGATTTTATATGTACAGTGATTGACACTATGTCATATACGACATATTACTAATTTTAAAAATGGTGTCAGCATCAATGCTGATGCCAAATTATTGGCAGGATTTAGTATTTCTGGTCACACCATTACTGTGTTGAAGACAGTGATTCTGCATAATTCTTTCCTCTTACTGAAATATGGAAATTCTCCATTAACAGATTTCTCATATATGGATTAGGAGTGTGCCAATACCCTGAGCAATCATTTAAAATAGATTTCTTCATACCCTTGACGTGTTTCTTCCACAGGGAAAAAATAAGGAGTGAGAAAATTAATGAATCACTGAATAAAGGGGGGGAGTTGTTTGTTTGGTTTGTTGTTTTTTCTTCTCCTAATAAATCTAACAGAGTATAACAGCCTAGGAAACACGGGACTGATAACCAAGTTGAGCAGCCTGGTCTAGTGGGAGATGTCACTGACCATGGCAGTGGGGTTTGGAATGAAATAATCTCTAACCTTTCGATGACTCTGTGAATTTATGAAAACTAGTATTTCCTAGCACAACTCTGTTGCAAACTTATGCTCGCACTAAATGACACATTTTCTAAATTGGTAAAAATTTATATATGTCTCTTAATGGTAAAAAAAGTGTTGCCCTAGTCTGCTTCACTACATACATTGTCAAAATGACAGAAGAAGATATCTTTAATTCTTAACATCCAATTAGATCCAATATCTACAAGACCACCAACAGAGTGAGGAATAGCCTCCCAGCATTTCTTGTAGTGTTTTGTATTCTTCGCTCTCTGTTGCTTCTTACCATACTCATTTCAGTCTTCTGGTCTCCAAGAAAGGTATTTACAAGTAATTCACAGCTCTTACAATATGTTTTTATAAGACTCTTTCTCCTGACCATAATTTTCAATAAGATACAGAGGAAAGATGGGCTATGAATAAGATCCTGGATCTGAGGAATCCAGAAACAGGTTCCGAAATTGCAGTATAGGACCATTCATAGAATAACTCCATATAGTAAAAATCCTCATCTGAGTAGTTCAGTATTGTCATATTATGAATTTTTAGTTGAATTTACTCTTTATGTAAATGAAGCTTAACAAAAAATCAATTTCGTAATTTTATAATACAAGTGTCATTACTTATTATCAGAAACATCTATTTAAACTTCATAGAAATTCAAAATATAACCTGTTTCTTTTTGAAGTAGGGGGGATGTAAATTTAAATTTTACTGCTGTTCTTAAAATTGTGTTCATACAGGTATTTCTGCTCATCATGGAAAGTAAATACTTTCAATATAGCTTGCAGTATTTCCATGAAAAGAAATAAAATAAGCATCTTAGAAACCAGACATTATAAACACAAGTAATGTATTTCATTTTAATACTGTTTTTAAAACCAGATAGCAATATTTTATCTTCTGCTTTCCATGATACTGAGAAAACATACATCCAGGTAGACTTCAGATACTGTGTCAGA
Organism: Motacilla alba alba; assembly: GCF_015832195.1. Classification (NCBI taxonomy): domain Eukaryota; kingdom Metazoa; phylum Chordata; class Aves; order Passeriformes; family Motacillidae; genus Motacilla; species Motacilla alba. Next base: position 45,153,127 of record NC_052019.1, on the reverse strand, counting down.
GGACTTCCATTTCTATCACTCCTTAATGATGAATGAGGTGGTTCTTCTAAACAAATAAGCACTTCAGAGACTTACCCTTGACAGGGCTGTTAATCCTGGGAGTCTGCCTTATCATTGCAGAATTCAAGGGCTGAGCTTGTACAGTTTCCCTGTACTGCCTGTCTCCTACGCTGTTACTCTGGCTGAGAGCTTGGACAGAACTATTTCACATCTTGCATGTAAAGCCATGCTCAGGCCTTCTGTTCTGGTGTACTTGCAAATAGAGAGGCTTATCATCTTAGTAGCCACTGGCCTCCTTTGCTATCTGGCTGAATTTCTCCTTCAGATGAAGGAGATTAATTTCTCCTTCTGCTTTCACTGCCATATAGTTTCATTAGCAGTCTTTCTTCACTGAATGCAATGAATCTGGGGCTATAGTCTAAAGCTTACCTCGAGTGCTACAGAAACTTAAGGCAAGTCAGATCACAGTCTTTTGTCACAAAAGAATTAAAAATATGGCCCTTTAGCCCAACAGAACTTCACAAAATGGCAATTGTAAAGAAATGCAGAAAATCTCTTCTTATGATTTTCTTACCTGACAGCAGCTATTCTGCTTAATGTCACCATTAAACTACAAAGCCTTTAAAAAGCAAGAGGTAATGGTGTAATTCTAGTGATTAAGCAGAGAATTTGGATCCATTTTCACAGAAGTGAAGTGTTCTTCCAAATGTCTTTCATCCTTTCTTTCCACCACCTTTCAAATCCCTTCCACACCACCTGCCATGGAAATCTGGAACACTACCAGGATCATATAAGAATTACAAGTGAACATTTTTTATCTCCATCAGTTTCCTTATCCCTTAAAAGGCTTAGAACAGGCATGCAACTTCAGCTGCTGTTTGAAAATCAAAGCAGAATGTGTTTCCAGTTTATAAATTATACGATATTCAAAAGCACAGACTAACATTAAGGAATTGGTTACACTGCTTGACATCTAGAACTGTTTCTTCCTTTTATCTCTCTTACTTTCCCCTCCTACTCCCTCTTTCCTTTCCTTCTTGAGAATAGAACTCAAAGAAGATGTAAATTTTGATGCCTTGGGCCTTGGAGAGATAGGAAGGAAAAAGATAATGCCAAAAAATAAACTAGGGAGATAGGGTGAATAGAGGGTCTCTTTTGATCTGACATCAGTAGTTCTATTCAACTACTTTCATTCCTTGTCCATCAGAAAGATCCCCAATGCAAAGCATTAGCTTTGTACAGGCTTTTCTGAACAGTGGGAACAAAACCAGGCATGCATACTGTGCTAACTTTCATTCTAGTCTCTCAAAGATCAGCATAAATATTAATTGTCATCAAAGCCATGTGAGAGAGATTTTAACACCACTTTACATAGAGGATACTGTGAGGTGTAAATTGTTAACAAGCGTAAGGAAGCAGAAGAGCATTCCAGGAATACTGAACAGAAAATGAATGTTTGGGTCTGATCTTCAGAAGCTGTTTTCTTAATGGGCAGACAAAGCCCTGCACTCATAGCTGATAGAAAATATGCACACCATCCCCCTCAGCTGCCTGCACTGAAAAAGACAAATTCGCTAGATGTAAAAGGTGAAATCCTCACTGGAGTGATGACTAACTCCCTGACTTAAGCAGAGCCGAACTTTTCTTTACATGCTTATTTCTGCTTAGTAGGTAGTTTGTCAAAGTGAAAAAGAGACTTAGATTGTAGTTTATTTTCATGGATTTGATAGTGGCAATCCACTATGAAAAGTTCTCTGTTGTCCTTTACTCCAGCTTCATAGTCTCATTTTACAGTTTGTGCCCTCCTCAGCTATGCTGAACTGTCTGGAAAGCCAGGATTACAAATCAGGCCATTGAAATTATTTTTATTATGTTTTAAATCCTCAGGGCTTTTTTAGGTGACATTAGGGGAGAGAAAATTTACTTGGGAGTGTTCTGTGTTTTCTAAACCTAGATAATTTTACTGTTCTGGATTATAGCAAATTCATCAGACAGTTGCATCAAGTGTTAGAGGAAAGGGTAAACTAGACTGCAGTGGTACTCTTGTCAGGGGAAATATGTTTTAAAAGGCCTTGAAAATCAAAAGCATTTGGCTATTTCCATCCTGCCAGAGCCTATGTATTTTTATAGGTCCTAGCACAGTGAAAGCTTGATGCTGATTCAGGTCTTAAAATTTCCCTAATAAGCCTTTAGTAATACAACTGTCTTTAAATGGAGTATTCATACAATTTTTTAAATGGAGTAATGACATAAAGCTGTGATTTTTTAGGACTTTCTCTACCTGCTGTCAATGACAAAAAAACATGAGAGCAACTATTCTTTTTAAAAGAACCTTTCTCCACAAACTCTTAGGCAATGGGGACATGTTGCTTCTTTCTGATCTTGAAGAAAGGTGACCTACAGTTTTGAGCATAGTATCCTAAACCTTGTTTTCTGTGTCGTATCTCAGCTGCCTTTATAGCCCTTTATCTTTTAGCTAAGCAAATGCTTGCATATTTGCCATATCCCTGACATGATGTTTCTAAAAGCTATAAATCAGAACTGCAAATTAGACTCAAAGTAGGTTTTGCTGATGAGAATTCTATTTGCCCTCAATAGATATGTACCAATAGAGAGGCAAATACACCCCCCTTGATTGCTCTTATTTTGTCTTCATGTATCTATTGATTAGGACATTTATCTAAAGAATAAACATCAGCATCTTGGACAGTGTTATCAAATGTGAGGTAATCATGTCATACAAAGATTTAGTCCTGTTTTCCTAACTTTGTTATCTAGAAAACACATCATTCTCTGTTCAATTCTAGTCTTACCTCTGCAATAATTAACATTCTTTATTTTATAATATGTTAGATGTAACTTATTTTGTTCTATTTATATGTTAAATGCAATTGACCGGGGTAAATTGTGATAATTAACTGCCATTTAGTGATTTGGAACATGTGGGAAAGCATTATATTGACCACATTTTATTATAGGATGAGTATATAAAATTGATTTTGTGTGATATGAGGTTCGTGCTCTCCATTTAGCACTTTTTATTATAAATGCCTGTTAGTGCTGGTTTACTTTTTTTTTTTTTTTCCCATCAACCAGGCAGAAAATACCTTCTTTTTCTCCTTATTTTACAAAGCCAAAGGCTTGACCTGTAGCTAAAGGAGGCAGAACACTAAAGCATTGCATGTCTGGTCTTTGAAAGCCTCAGGGTCTGCTACAGCTCCTATTGAAGTCGCTGGGAGTTTTGCCATAGATTTCAATAGGACTGGGAGGAGAGCCTATGTTTATTGTTAGCTGAGATATACTGGAGTTCTGTTCACAGTGAAATAGAATGATGGGTCTGAATTGTTTCAGAGGTTTATTATGTGCAGGCTGCAATTCCAGAGAACCTCTGTTTACAGGAGGAAAAAAGTTCTACATTCCTCATACAGTCAGAATTTCCACTGAAGTCAATGAAATCTTTGCCTGAGTAAGGATAAACACTTGCAACCAAAGTAGATGATTTAGTGAAAAACAAGCACATTGCTGAAGTGCCTATTGGCTGTGCTCCTGTATTTTCTGTCATTTAGATTTGGAAAGTCATCCAATACTAATAGCTTTCTGTTACTTATATCCACTTACTTGTTGGTCACTTTACAGCAGCTACACACTACCACCTTTCTTACAAGGAGTGTTTATGTGAAAAGAAAGAGCTGAAGTTCTTTAGCTGGTTTCTCAGACAAATTCTGGTTGATTCGAAACATGCTGACATACCCTCACTTCATTTCTTACTGCTTTCTGTTGAGAACCTGATGGTTGTATGAAATCCACAATGTACCTGCAAATTTGTGCATACCAGGGATCCAAGCTTCTGAACAGTGAGGATGTCAGGGAGATTTTTTTCCTTCAGACCCCTAAGCTACATCAGCTACAGCCTAGTCTCAAGCACTTTTCATGTATAAGCATGCTGAACCCTAATGTCTCAACAGTTTTATCACTGCAAATTAACTTCTCAGTGCTTTTCCAGGATTATTACTCTGTGACACGTGTGCCAACTACTGCAAAACTGGGCTGCCACAAATTGCTGACTGAAATTTGAGGGCTTATGAGTAATTTGATACTAAAACAGAAAACACAAATAGGAGCCTTAAATGAAGCAGAATAGAATTAGAGGTTGGTCTGTCTTCCCTACTAATTCTAAATCTTCAGAGATAGTATGATACCTCAATTTGCCCCATATACGTCTGCAACATATATGTATGCCGTCTTGGTCAGGGGCTTAGTAGCACTGATCCCTCTATGCCTTCAGTGTGCATTGGGACCAGTCAAATTCTGCAGCAATACTAGTACAGTAGGGACCTCCACAGGAGGTGAGGAGTGGGGTGGAATTACTGCCATGTGTTTCAGAGTGTTTCTCAAGCTTACTGGTCTGATGTGAAAGAGAAATGATCTTCCTAAAATATATGTTAACCCTGGGTTTGAAGGGAAAAGAAAGTGATTAGAATTTACAGAGAAGAGATGTTTAAACAAAAATAACAAAACTAAAATTGTAATTTCAAATTGGAAATGATATACTATATGCTGAGAATAGGCGATACTAAGAAAACAAAAGACTTAATTTGAAATACATTAATTTCTCCACAGTCTGTATTATTCTCTGTCAAATATACTGGGAACACAAATCTGCATCTGCATTGATTGGATGAATTTCAAAGACCTTTTACCTGCTCTCTGTTTGTGTTGCCTCATATCTTTATGACATGGAATGAACTGCTTGGCGCCACGTTGCTGTTATCCATTAACCATTCCTGTTTTCCTAATCATCTTAGACTCCATCTTTCTCTGTCCTATCTGTTATTGTCTTCTGCAGAGATGTGATGTTCCTGTAGCCTGTTCTGGTTTGCATGACATGATTTGTGTTTCTGCCTACAAGGGTTTCTCTGCTGAACCCTGTACATTATCTTCCCCCAGCCCCCCTCCTCTGTAACCAGGAGAAGAGGGTCATACATCTGTAAAATGACAGCACTTATGAAAAATGGGAGTTTGGTACACATGGCTCTCATCAGACACAGACTCATCTTCCATGCCACAGACACTACTTGTTTCCTTGCAATGCAGACTGTAGCTGGAAACACAGGAAACACCTAATAAATTGCCTGACCTATCAAATTAACAAGTCATCAAGAAACTATTTTGGTAATCAATGAGCAAAGCAGAATTGTTTGCTTTCAGGCTGAGCAAGAAGAATGCATGGAGATGGAGCAATTTATTTTCTTCATCTCTCTTCTATAAACAGCATTTAGCTGGATTGTAAGTTTGTTGCAGTACATGGAAAAATGTGAGGAATCTATTTTTAGAATTAGGAGAGTTCAGACCTAGAGTCATGCATTGGCCTAAGTTTGTGGCTGAGTACAGAACTCAAACACGGATATGCTTGGATATATGACAATATAATTATGTCATCACAATTTCTGGTGAAGGTGGTTTTAGTTCTGATTGTAATAAATACATAACCAAAATTAAATTTTGTGGGCTTAAGCATGGTATGAGTTGAAGGAAGTCTCAGCGTAGTCCCTATGCTCGCAGCCTTGTCGAGAAACTACAAAGTATAAAATTTTCAGCCTTTATCTAAAGCACATAATAAAACTAAAATGAGTAATTGACAATGAGTGAAGAAGCAGGCATTTTCATTTTCTACTTGATGTGCCCTGAGAAATAGAAATAAGTTGTCTCTTACTTCTGGTTAGAAAAGGTAGATGTTGAGAGTGCTGAAAATTAAATCATGATGCTGGTTGTGCAGGCAACTCCCAAGGATAACTGAAGCATTTACTGCCCAGTTGGGATACTGCAGCAAAGACTGTTCCTGTGAAATAGGAACAGCATAGAAGAACAGCATAAGAACCCAGAGACAGACTGGAAACTTTTGATTTTTACTTATAACTGCCAAGGATGATGTGCCTAGTGAAGCTTGTATAGGAGACAGCAAGATGTTAAATCAGATGTCATTTATGCTGTGAGCTTATCAGTAGATGTCTGCTTGAGTACCCTGTCAAACTGTGGTCTCAAAAGCAATTGAATTATTTGGAAATTTGTAGAACATCAGTAATGTTACTACTACTGTGACATCTTCTTGCCTTTCTTGGGCATTCTTGTGCTGCTTAGCTTCCTGTTTTAATGACAGGCTTTTAACAAATCTCCATCACATTTGTAGAAGCTCCTGGAAGATTATGCATAATTTCAATTGATCATTTACTTAATTACTTTTTTAGTAAATTGAAAATCACAGAGTCGAAATCCTGACAGGAGAGAATAGAGCTCTCTAGATTATCAGGGTATTTTCTATGGTCCTCATTTTCCATTACTTTCTGACAGTGGAAGAACAGAACAACTGCTGTAGAGGAGTAAATGGGAGAATGCAGGAATCCTAAGAAAAATTATAAATATGTCTTGTTGTGGAAATTCTTTTACAAATTCTTCTTATTTATTAAAAAAAAATTGCTTTGAAGTTATGCATACTTTTTTCTGTCTAAACTCAGTTCCTTAGCTGTAGTCACAGTTTATTAAGATGTTTAAGCATATGGTCTTTGATAATTGTTTTTATGTTGTAAATCTGTTTCAAATAATAATAATGGGGAAATTTTGTTGTATTCTCATGAAGGGATGAGGGGTGGTGTGTGTGCAAATTTTCCACCTTTGTCAGTGTTATTTTTGCCTTGGTGTGCAGAATTCTTTTTGTGGATGTAAGTGAAGATTGTGAAGATTGTGTGATAAATGTATATTTTAATGACAGTTCTTATGTATACATGTGTGTTCTCAATACCAAAAACACGTAACAGGGTTCCTCCCCCCACCATTTTAATGTAAACCTCATGTGATAATAATCATTATAATTGATAATAATTAAAATTGGCCAAAATTAGGACTGTGAAATTTGGCACTAAGTTTCAGATGGGGTAAGAGTATGGGTTACACCAATGGCTGTTTACAACTGCCTAAATCCAGAAGTACACCAGAGTCAATGACTCATGGACTCATTCCATGTGTGCTGAGCAATTACTCCAGTATGTGTATAGAAAACTTTAAAATTGTGCTGTTGCAGAATGTGTAAAAAGGAAAAAAAAGTCTGAGTTTAATTAACTCTTTAATTTTTGAGAGGGAGAAGCAGTGAATGGAATGTAACTAATTGGTTAACTCTGTCATTTAACTTTTTAACAGGAAGAAATTTTGTGTATAAGCACTGAGTTATGGTAATTATGATTTCTTTTCCAAAACGTCCCAAACAGAAATTGTATCTGATATACATCAAGATATAATAAAAGACACTGATTACTGGAATATTTGTTGAAGGTGGCATACCTTCATGTTAGATTTATTACTGAATTTTAAAAATACTTGTATCACATAAATGCTAGAAACTCTTTTGTCCATCCTCAATCCCATAGTATCTAGTAGTATCAGAACACGTGCTATTAGAAAATCAAGACTTGATTTTCATCTTTCAGTTGTTACTCTGTAATAGAATAAAATCACCTTTTTCATTTTTTAAATCTACAGGAAGTTTGAGATATAAATAATTTTCTTCTTTAAAAAGGGCAGAAACCTAAATCTTTCTTATATTTGCTCATATCTTTCGTTAGTTTAGAATTTTTTGTAGCAGATTCTGTCTGTAACACTAGCAGCAGTTTGTTTATTCATAATTTCAGATTTCAGAAAGATAAATGGCTGTAGATGAGCATCTTCTGGTATCTTAAGGAAAGACTTCTGTCATATGTCAAGATATTCAGTTTGCAACTTTGAAAGTCAAGGTTAACCATGTAAACCTATAACAAGAGAGCAGTGAAAATGTTTTTTTGAGCTTAGCTTTATTTAATAGTAGCTGTAAGTGTTGTTTTGCTTTTTTGCATTATGTTTTCACTTTGCTAAATTTAATGGTCCTTGGTATGGGACTGTTCAGCTCGTGGGACTTATGCATTTCTCAAGTCAACTTCTGGTTTAACAGATGTTTGTTTTAAGAGTTCCTCACCAGTATAAATTATAGTGGACTAAATTGCTCATTTAAGGGCATGACAAAGTAACTCTCAGAGCATGCTCTGGTATGTGAAGCAAGCTGGGTAAGTGCAAAAAGCAGCACATGGGTCTCCATGAAAAAGTCCTCTTTGCTATGTTTTAGAAAAGGACTCTGTCATACAAAAGTTATGCCTCCTGCTAAAGTAGTTGAACCAGCTGCATCCCATGTGCTGAAAACACTCTTGTCTCTTATTTCTCTTGTTCAATTATTGTGTCTATAAATTGCAGTGGGCCACCTGTGCAATGCACTCATCCAGAATAGCCCCAGAGGAAGCATTAACATATCAAGGCTCATAAAGCACAAATCCTTAAATGTAAAAACTGACACTTTCATCCTACTCCAGCCTACATCTATATAGACATTAAAACAGAAAGGAGTAAAGAATATTTTGCTATGCAATTTGAAGGCCCTGCTCTCTTCATGCAGAGGTCAGCAGCAAAACTCCTCTTGATTTTTCCTTGGGAATAGGATCAAGATATAAAAAGCAGGAGTTCTAGTTGCATATTTTAGAAACATATTCTGACTTTTGACATCTATCAAATTTGATAACCTACCAAAAAAAAAAATGAAAGGAAGGCTTCTGTTCTTGACATTAACCATATTTTTAATATTCCCAGTCTAAAAGAATTATATCCGATCTCTCTGGAAATGGGAATGTGGGTTTGGACTGACCAAAGGAAGGTCTCCAGGTTAGCCAAACTGCTTCTTCCATCTCTAACACTCCCTTTTTAGAAAAGGTTTAAGAATTATTCTTCTTTCCTTGACATGTCAATGATAAACTAACAAACGCTGAGAGTGCTTTTTTAACCTCTGGGCATAGCCATTGGCCAGAATGGATGTAAAGATGGCAGTTTTCCCATCACTGCAAGCTGAAGCACAGGTAACTTCCAACAGGGACAGACGAAGGTGAGAACTGACATTTTCGATCAGCTTGAGCAGTACTTGAGAAACATCCTTAGGAAGCTCTCTAGAGAAGCAACCACCCCTATGCACTTATCTCCAGTGAATTTGAAACATCATTGGCATTAGCAAGTAGATAACAGCAATAATTGTGGTATAGACATTTTTCTGTTCTTGGCATAGATTGCTAAGGTACCCCCTGCTTCACTCCATTTAATCTCTAAATGTATGTATGCTTTCAGTTAAGATTTTCTCCAGGCCAGTGTATGTATATTCTTCAGGACCTCTTATGAGAAGTGTGCTACCACATGCTACAGGGTTGTGCTTTGAAGGAATTGGGTTTGGGTACAGGAACTGCTGAACAAGACTGTGTGTACAGAGAGAAGCAATTCAAGGCAAGTGTCTCATAAGATCAGCAAACAACTGGGTGATGCGCATTTCCCAAAACAAAAGAAGATTCCTCATGCTAAAAGCAAATAGTGCTGTTTTGGAGCTGGTTGCATACCTAAGAGTACAGACCCACCTAATCGCAATTTAGGATTCTGTCTAAACAGCATATTCACATTTCTGTATCTTGGACATTTGATGTTTATTGAAGTGGCTGCCTGTTTGACTCAGCCCTTCATAAACCATGCCGTTCATTACCTTGGTGTTTAACCTGTTTGGTTCTCTTTATTTTTTACTTATTCCCTAGCTCCAAGTCTTAAAACAGTTTCTAACACATCCCAACATTGCAAACCTTTTCCTCTCTGCAGCACAATTAGACCCCTGACCTTCTATTCCCCAAAGCTAAAGAAATGCCAAATTGCCACAAGCACTTCATTATGTTTATGTATTGGTCCCGTGAGACTTGAATTTTCTCTGGCTGTCCACATCCCTCTTTTTATTTCCTGTTTATTGGCATCATACAACTTTCTGCTATATCCAGTGCTCTTGAAATTGGTTATATATTTTTTAATCAGGTAAGGTTATTTATTTAGTGATTTTCTGTTTTTTTTCCAAAAATGTGTCTTCAATACGAACCACTGAATTAGTGACTATTGCAAAATCTAAAGAAAGGGAAAAGTAAATCAGAATTCAACAGTCTTAAGCATAGAGACTTGTACTTTATAGTACAAGAAGACTTTGTGGGTTTGGAGCAAGATCCAGCATAGGTGTGTTCACTGCTACTCACATGAGTAGCCTCTTCAGGACATTACTGAACCCTTAATTTTCAAGTGCACCCTTGCAAAAGCTTTCACAGTCGACCTTCCTAATTGCACGTAGAAAACTACCCACAAATGAACACGTTTTCCCTGGAGAAGACAGGTCAGTGAAAATCATTCAGTAAGGGATTCAATATTGTTTTATCAACTTTAATACATAATACTGCTTAATACATCTTCTGTTAAATCAATCCTATGTAAGTCTTTACTGTGCCTGTTATTACAGAACACACACACATTATGTGTGTTCTGTAATAACAATCTTTATCTGTCAACTCTGCTCTTAGAACAAAAAAAAAGAAAACAAAAAAGATGTAAAAATGGTGGCCTCAACTATTGATGCTAGCAGGAATTCTGTCATTCTTTTAGTGAATCAGACACTTTTCAAAATAGCATTACCCTGGCCTTTGAGAGGAACTGCATCTGTAGTTTAGCTTCTAAGATCCTGCTGAGATCCATTTTCTGTTGTGATTGCAGCCTTTGCTTTTAGTACTCACCTTTCCATATATTCCCAATAGACTCTGGTAGCAGGCTCTGGTAGATTTTTTTCACTGATCAGTTCCTATGTCAATTTTTCACGTAGTTAAGAACAGCATAAACAACTAAGAAAAACTGTCCATCTTTGTGCAAAATTCAATGCAGTGCAAATGCCATATTTTTGGCACAATGCTCTGTAATATCCAGAGTAGTGACCCTTACTAGAAGTCAAGGTCAGGACAAAATTATAATAATGGTCACTTCTGGGCTTAAAATCTATTAATCTGTTTTCATTATTTGTAAACACATGAGGTTAGGGACTTGTGAGCAGACATGGCAAGAGAATAACATCCTGTTAGCTCATGCCCTGTAGACATCTTGGAAGAGTGGGTAGTTCAGCCTTAACCTGACTCAGAAGTAAGAGGAGGCAACACATAGGAGTGTTCTTGATGGAGAACGCTTCAGCAAGGGGGTTTTCCCATAGGTACACACTGATTCTTTACTACTTTCTTTTAAAATTCATATTTTTAAAAAGCCTATTTTTCATAGCTTGTGAGGCCTACAGGTAGAGTTTGAAATTACCAGTTCAGAGTGATCAGTGAAAATGTGCACCTCTTTCTCTCTGGGGCTTTCCTCTGTGTTGAGTCAGTAGTTGTTTATTTGTAAAATAGTAAAAACCCAGTTTGAAGTTGTCCAAAATTAGGTTTGGAAATCAATTCCTGACTTCCTTTGGCTATAAAAAGTTCAGATTTTGCCTATGAATATCTTGATTGTGTTTGAAAAACCTGTTGCTTAGCTGAACAGAGCTGCCTTTCTCCTTGTGCACATACCTACACACCATTTGCAAAATATTTGTACTTATCCTGATCACACTTGGAAATGTCTGATTGTTCTAAACTTAGGATCAGATTTTTAAGGAGATTTAGACATCAAAACAGGCTGAAAATTATCAACACACTCTGTGTATTGCATGGAAATTGCTGTGGAACTACTAACAGAAAGTTGACTGCCTAGGTCAGTGAGATCCTTCTTAGGCAGTCGCAGATGGAAAGAAAAGGTCTGACAGATGGCAGAAAGATGAGTGGTATGAATAGATCCATTTTTAAGAGGAAAGGTGTAAAAAGTATTTGTCTCTGGTTTATAACAAAAATGTCCTAGAGAAAATGTGAGGCATATTCTCATTTCTGGCATTAGTTCCAGTCATGAAATCTGCTCTTTTGTTTTTCCTGGGAATAAATTACACCAGAGGATGGGTAGAGAATATCAAAGTGACCTTCTTGATGATTGGATCTAAACTTGATGATTGCATTTCTTTTCAGCAAGCAGTTTCCCTATTTCTCTTCATTTCTCCACTTTCCATATTTTGGCAATGATATAATGAGAAACATCAAACTTTTCATGTAGACTTTTCAAATGTGAATTTGTATTTTTTTTTGTTGGTAGCTACTAAAGAAATATTTACATGAAGTAAAGCAACTCCTCTTTCCCTAGCTTATAGAAATGGAGAAAACAATTTTTTTTCCTGTAAAAAAGGGGGTCAGTTTGGTGGCACCACCTGCCAGACTGTTTTACAGCTTAGTGTCTCACAGTCAGTCACTTCTTTCCCACTATTACCAGTCATGACAGGGCTCCATGTTCTAAGTCAGCTGCATGCTTCCCTCATCTCAGGAAAGGGGAGTGCTGTGGAGGCTCATGCTTCAGCACAGCTATCACTGACAGAGAGCAATGAAGGCACATGGCAAGCCTCAGCCTTTTGGGCAGCTGGCAATGGCTCACCACTCTGCGGTGGTACAGTACAGCCCCAGCACAAAAGCAAAGACAACCATCTCATGTAAAAAGTAGTGACAGATGGAGGACAGAGCTTCAGGAAGGAAATTATGACCAGTTACAGAGGGCAAAGCCAAAGAAAAAATGACTGTACAGCACAGCAAATTTCCCTCTTTCTGTAGCCTGTGAGAACTTGGTTTAAGCCATGCATATGCTGCTCACACCATTTTCACTGCAGCAGCAGGTGTTTGGAAGGCCTGTGAGAGACAAACAAAAGAGTAGCAATACAAATACGGGCAGACTTCTTCTTCCAATAACAGAACTCTATATGGGTATTGAAAACACATACAAGTCACCTGTATATTTTATGTTAAACCACAGAGGGTAATGTAATGACAAACTGAAAATCTGGAGATGTCCTTCTGAATTTACTTGTAGAAAAACTTCACTGAAAATAGTAAAATAAAACGGCTATAAGATAGTGTAAGATTAGACCTCAGGTTTAATCTTACAGTAACTGGGAATTTACCTCTGGGTTTACCCGTTTGTGCAAGAGATGCTAGGTGAGGTAAAGACAGGACTACATGCCTTGATTATAATATCCTGGAGTTTCTGGGTTCTCAGCAAGATTGCTGACACTGTACACTGGGGAATTTGTATGCAAATGTCATTACTATTTTCTGTCAGAATGTTCTTATATTACCTTGCCCAAAAAAAAAAAAACCATATAAGTGATAGCATTCTCCTCCCAGTGAATCATTAAGCTACAAAAATGGCCTCAAGATTTCATTGGAATTATATTCACCACTCTTTGGACAATTTTTGGGTAGATTCAAATAGAAATAAGGCCACTCCCTCAGCCTTTCTAGTGGATTTCAAATGGTGGGTATTTGAAACCCAGATACAGTCCTAAACTCAGTATATAAGGCTTCAGACTCTCTTCAAAAGACCAGAGTAAGGAATTTTGAGAGTTAGGGGTTTATTTTGACATAAAAGTAAAATAGAGCAATCCCAACCTAATTCACTCCAAATACAGTCTTTCTACTTCAGTGAAATTACAAACTGGATGTAAAGTCAGGCTGGGATGAAGGCAAGGTATTTTTTAGTTGGCTGAAATTCAGCTGCAAGTCATAGCCAAGTCAAATATTTCAGAGCAAGTAGGACTTTTTTTGTGAGATACATACTGACATGCAGTAATTATCTACATAGTAATGAAAGGATGCCTTCAATTAATATCATCATTTAAATCCAAGTTCAGATTTATAGCACTTGCAAGCCTTTAGGGTTTTCTAGACCTTGGGCTATGACTTGCAATTAATACATTTCAGAGTTTTTCATTGCTTCCTGTGAATTTTTCTGTATAAAATTTAAATAGGCTTATAAACCAAATCTTCCTACAAACTGAGATATTTTATCTTTGGTGAGTAGTATGCAGTTCTCACTGTTTATTTGTCAAAAATTACTACTTTTTAATGTATTTCAGCTGGCACTCAATTGGCTAGTCTCCCTACCCTGGGATACAGCTGTGGGATAGCAAGGAGATTGTCCTTGGGAAGATAGCAGCATTTCTTTGTAAGTCACTCTAAACACTGAACTGTCCCCTTGTGACCTCTAGCTTCTCTTATTCACACATGTGCATGGAGATGAATTTTCAGACAGAAATGCTCTTCTGTAGCAGAGTGCACCTGCCATTTTCATCATGGATAGCAGCAACACTGCAGAAAGCTGTAAATCTGTCAGTGGGATCAAGGAGTGGATGGCACCACTGGTTTCACATCCAGCTATTTTGAGTCAAGCAGCTGAGTGGTTTTTTTCCCTTTGAGTTGACATAATGCTATGCTGAGAAAATTAATTCTTTTAGTATTTCTCTTGTTCTGTCCAGCCCCCAGTAGGCTTCGTATTCTAATTCTTTCATTCTGCATTTCCAGATTCTATAAATCCAGTTTTTAAAAACAGGTTTCCTCTTTCCCAGCACAATACCCAAGAATCCCCATTCAATGTCTTTTTCCTAACACCATTTGGTTACTGAAGATTGACAGAGAAATCAGTGGATTTAAATGCAGTTCACTTAGTAGACATTTAAAATACCCGTATTTCAGAGAATCTAAAGAGCTCCAGGCCAGATACCAGACAGGTGCAGAACCAATAAGGGATCTCCTAAACATAAGCCTTATATGACTTTGAATAAATTCCAGTGGCCTCTTTCACTCATCTAAAACCTGCCCATCTATGGCACCAGTCTTTAAAGTTGCAACAGCTGACATTAAGGAACAAAAGCAAAACATAGAAAAAAACTTAGAAAATCTTGTCTAACTGAAAATAAGTGATAACCACATCAAGATACAAAATTAACCATAGTATCAAGCCAGAAGTTGTAAATCTAAGCTGCCTATAGACACAAACATGCGTTCATGCAGATAGTGTGATAAAAAGACTGGTCTGAATAGAGTAACTATACAGATGCTTTTCAAAATACTTCAACTATTCTGGGGGGAAAAAATTGTCTGTTTCATGGAGTTCCATTGGCTCCTACACAGGAACAGAGTATCTTTGTATTTGGACTGCTTAAATTTATACTCTTGCTTTTTAGACAAGAGTAGAAGGTATGTTTAGTATCACTTGTTGAAAACAGTGATCTCTGTAAATATGAGAAACTTTTCCAATCATGTCTTACATGATATCAGAGTATAGGAGCTTTTCTAGAAGCATAAGGCAGCAAATTTAGAGCCTGAAAAGATTTTTTTTTAAAATTCAAGACTGAAATGAGTCTATGAAACTCCCTTCCATAAGGCAGAAAGGCTGGGGGGAAAAGCAAATAATTACTTGCATTTAAAAATACTTCTGTTTGCAATTGTAAACATTTTTTAAAGACATAGAAACAAAAAGAGAGAAAATAGGATTTTAGGCTTATTAACTTGCAAAGGTTATGATGCAGTTTTCTATGGCAGAGACTTCTCTGTAACTCCCAGGGTTTGTGATCTTGACCACTGCTGAGGGAATGGCTCTGGGCAGAACTGACTGCTGATCTAGTTCAATTTGAGAATTTCTATGCTGTGCCTCACACTTCTCATAATTTTCTTCAAAGGCTTTTGGGGCATATTAAATGTGTAGAAACTGGATTGTCTCTACTTTTGGCCTCAAGTTTGAATTTACAAAAGCCTTTCCACTAAATACCTCGGAATTTTTTTTCACTGGGATCAGGATGTGACAACACGTCATCTTTTAAGAATTATGTTCTCGCAACATAATTTGCAAGCTGAGCTGTGGCAAAATGCAGTCCTGTGTTCAGGCTTTGAATTCCAAAAGTTCCTTCTGTGATCTGATTGGAGATATATCTGTTTAGCTGGGTGAAATCAGTGAAAATTCCCTGGTAAACTTCAAAGGCAGGCTATTCATGAGCTCCACAGAAAGTCGTGTAGAATCTGCCTGGTTTCTATAGACAGTAAAACTTCCTCCTGGACCTTTTGGTAACAGTATGAGAAAGTGCAGTGCTATATATGAATGCTTGTTGAGTTTCATAGCATCATGAAATGGTTTTTGTTGGAAGGGGCCTTTAACGGTCATCTAGTCCAGCTCCCGCGTAATGAGCAGGGGCATCTTCAACTTGATCAGGTTGCTCAGAGCCCCATCCAGATTGACCTTGAATGTTTCCAGGGATGAAACACCCATCCCTTCTCTGGGTAACCTGCTCCAATGTGTCACCACCCTTATAAGATTTTGATCCTAAGAGGGCAGGAAGAAAGAAATCCATCAGTAAGACATGCAAAGAAGGCGCTGTGTAAGTATTGTCTGAGGACAACTTCTCTACATACCCTAAATCTGGGATTTGACCTCCCATGAGATGCTAATTTGTATTCAAAATTGAAAGCATGCAACCAGTTTTGGACACTCCATCCATATATGCAAATTTTGAAAAAGAGTGGGAGTTCATACACAGGATAGGAGGCTGAACCCATCGCTAATAAGAACCAATAACAGAGACAATAAACTTTCCTTATGAAATCTACTATCATCATGCTAATAATTGCATGCACATTTCATCCAGGAAGCTGAATCTTAATCAAATAATAATGTGTATCCTCTTTGAAATGCGTCTTCATCTTGCTTTGAAGTGCCAGACTGCAACCAGAATACTTCTGCATTTCTTACATGACATATTCCCATCTGCTACCATCAAAAGTGACTTTCTCTCCCTCACTGTTGTCTCCTCTTCCTTCCTTCCAACTCTCCCCAAATATATTTTTAAGATGATGACTAGAAGTTTCTGCACCTGGCAGGGCAAAGATTTGTCAACTGCATCGAGCTTTGTGTAAACAGTGTTGCCTCATAGATAAGAAATTTGAAAAGTAGCGAGAAAGATAATCTCCCTTTCATTGGCTTCATTCATATTGAAATGTATGAACAGAGTCAAGGTCTTAATCTTCACCTCACTTTCACAGCTGCTCAGCTAACCTTAGTGTGTATCCCAGTGCTCTGTGAGAAACCAAGGCCCCTGTGATTGGATTAAAGGGCAAAGAAAGGGAATGTTGCGCTACTCCTTTAGGCAGCTCAGGCTCTCAGAAAGAAGCTCAGATAACAAAAGGTGAGAAATCTGACCTAGCAAAAGTGTGGCAGGCTCCATCAGACTTCATCTGGCTGCACCAGCTACAATGAGGTCACTTTTGACACTGTATGAGGTGACTTCTCAATTTGTACTAAACCCCCTCTTTTCTCAAGAGAAGGCAGAAGGAAGCCTCTCTGCACCTTCCTGCTGAGACAAGCCAGTCACTAGCCCAGGAGGATAAAGCAGATCATTGAAGTTTCCCTTGTAAGGCCTCCTGCTAACAATTATCAGTCCCTAAAATGTTAAAGATAAATACTGATTGCAGTTCACAATATGTATTTATCCAACAAATTGCACAAAGAAATCTTCTCTTTTTCTAATATCTGAACAGTGAAGCCAAGCCCAAGTTTTGGTGGTTTCTCCATCACATTTATTTAGCTCCTTACATCAGAAGTTACTAATAATTAGCTTGTTTGGATTTAAGAGTATTCACACTCAAAAAATAAAAAGCTGGAAATTTGCCATTGCTATTGATGGAGACAGGCAAAGGGGAAAAGACTCTGTGGTAACAAGATCCCATCAAAACTTTCTTCTTTTAAATAATTGCTATACTTCCCCAATTGTAAACTGCCCTCACTTAGCAGTAAAGCTCTGGAGAAGGAGTCCTCAAATAACCCACACTGTCTCAGAGGCCCCCCTGCTTCTGGTCAGGTTAGAGCTGGGGGAGGGCAGTCAAAGCGAGGCAAGTTATGGAGAAACAGCTCTAAGGACATATTATTGGAGAAGAAATGGCTGTCATAGTCCCCCACGTCTGAATACCCAACTACAGTATTGATTTGTGTGTTTTTTGAGAGGAGACTTTTAGTTAAACTTGTGAGAACATAATACGAAGAAATATAACCAAAAAACCCTAACAAAACCAAAAATGGGCTGATCTTCAGGTGCTTGCAGCAGAAGAGAATCTTTTCTGAGAATATCATTTTCTAAATTAAACGATAATTGAGCAAAAAGAAAAATGTCTGAAACATCACAAAACGTATTTTAGAGAGAAGTCTCACCTCAGCACGTGGCACAACTCTGCACTGAGAGGTCAGTGAACTTCTGCATCCATTAAAGTTAGACTTGGATCTCTTCTGTCATTCAGCTCCCTACAATGTGGTAGAAAGAACTTAAATAATTAACAAATGTTAAGTCTTGTCCCTAGAATTAATCCTTGACTCAGGCACCTACAAATTCTTGATGCCACAAGTCTATCATTGTAAACACAGATTTGGCAGACAGAAATGCTGCTCTGAATTAATTGTGTTGAGGCCAGGCCTTTGGACAGTCTCCAGTGACTAACTCACGTTTTACCAACCCTTTAGAAACCTATCCTTTATTAGAGCAATCCTCAAGGGATGAAGAATCACTTCTCTTCCAGGTCACCTTTATTTCTGCTGTAAATCAGGTCTGGGCAGGACCATGGTTATGGTGTTCTGTGAATCCCTGTGTGTTCAGCACCCAGAGCAGGATCAGGGTCAGGTTGCTACAGATTAGAGGTATCCCCCAGGTGCTTTATTTTGCTGGCAGTTATTGCTTTGATGCTCCAGAGTTTACAAATGTGGTTAGAAAACACCTTTTCCTTCCACTTCCTGCTCTTGAGTCAAATGTTGGTCAGCTGGACTGAGAGATTAAGTATCAAAGTCTGCTTTTTACATTCATCAGACTTTATGAGGAACCCTTTTTTCAGTTCTACTGGAAAGAAATGCAGTCTCTCCTGCACGTCAGGACTGTACATAGACGAAATACCCAAATTCATCAGCAGAGTTTCCAGGAGACTCCTGCTGCAGCAGAAATGGAGACATACTTAGTGACATGTCGATCAGCTCCCTGCTGCTCTTTTGAAAAAAAGAGACGAAGAGCCAGTGTTTATTTTCAAATAACATTTTTTGCTGAGGTTCTAGAAAGATGGATGAACTGAAACTGACTTTGATTTGGAGCTAATGGCCCAAATCAATCACTATAACTGGCCACTGCCTTACCTCAGGTGGAGGCATTAGCTGATGGTGTTTGGGCAACATACAAGCTGACAGCCTTATATTTGCTGATGTGTTTACCTCAGCCATAAACAAACCTTTAAGAGATTGGCCTATTGATAGCTGGATTCTCTGTTTACATTTATTATGATAATATATGTGTGAATAACTGTGGAAAACATTTCAAGACTAAAACGTTAATATAAAATTTAGAGAAATAGGGATCATATATTCTGTACAGTGGAAGAAAACAAGGCTTGTAGTTGAGCACATGTAAATTTGTACCCTTTGCCTTGTACTAAGCTATAATATTGGCTTTCATGCAGAAATGAATAATAGCTTTATTCACCCTTTCTATATTGCCCTAACATGCTGCAACTTGATTAAGGGCATGAATTCAGGGCATGAATCTTCCTGATATAGTCAGATTATTGAAATTATCCCAAAAGAGCATGTTTGCTGCTCTGCATGCAAAGATCTTCAATTGTCTCCTAAAGAATACACAAGACAGGTCAAGAGAAGCTTAATTAATATGGAATTAGCACAAGTCAATTTTGGTTTTTTATATTGTCTTGCCCTTTGTGGCCGTAGGGCAGCTGGCAGTTCGAGGAGATCATGCTCATATAAGCGTATTGATCAAACGTTATTAGTTAAAGCTTATTTGTGTGCTGTCTTTAGGGCAGCAGAACAGGAATTCTATACAGCACATAGTGCTAGGCAGAAAAGGCCAACAGGTTTCTGCATTTTAGCAAGTCTGATTTAAGGATAATAAATAGCTGAGCTTTTCAGGAGAAAAAAGGCAAGAAAACAAGGTTTTGGATTAGTTCTGTTGCTACATGAGGCATTTCTTGCGTTGTTTAACACTGCATTGCAATCAAAAAGCTTCCCCGATCAAACTACCGTGTCTGTGTAAGATCATTTAATATCACTCGGTCATCTGCCAGGTCTCAGTACCTGGTTTGCAGAAATAATTGGGTTTCTATAATGTCATTTGTTCTCAAATTTATTGGACAACGACAAGCAAAAACAGGCTATTCGTCTAATTGACTGAGCACTACACTCTTTGAATATCATATTACCATTATGTCTAAGTTCTCAGGAGCCAAACTTAGCATTTGCCAAGAACTTATTTCTCATTATTTATCCATATTGCATGACAGCACAGGGATTCAGAAAAGATCATTCTGTCATCTTCACTATTCATTTCTCTTGATAGTTGCACCAAGTTCATAGTGAGGCAACTGAATTAATCCTCGTATTTAATGATGCTGTGCCATGCAAAATTCCCATTGACTTAGTGGATCCCCTGTGGAAGGTGCTACACAGCAGAAGGAATCTTTTCCATAATATGCTTTCTCAGCAGTCCTTCTCCACAGCAGTAAAAACACAGCACAGCCAAGGACCTTAGAGACAACGAATCCATGCTAATCAAGTCCCTGAACAACTGTTGCAGTTACTTTGCGCATGAGGAACATTTTCTCAAAATCTGTGATAGATACAAAGGACATATTCTTATACGACCCTGCATACAACCTGATGTTCCTTAGGACTTCTACAGTTCCTCACTAGCTCAGTTCTAGTTAGATTTGGAAATATGTGAATTGCACTTTTATTTACTTTTATGAAAAAATATCTTCTCTGGGTAATGAACTCTTTGCAATGGGCTTATTCCCATCACCACAATCACAATGATTTATGGTTTTAAAGCAGAGTTGTTTCTTTTTTTGTTTCTTTTTTTTTTTTCCCACAACTCTTAATTCAGAAGGAAACATTCACCCACAAAACCTCCAAAATATTTTAGGCTTCCTGCCATGTGCCTGTTCAGTTGTGCCTGTGTCAATCCAGGTCTTCTGTCTCATCCAGATTTGGATTCTGGAGTTTTTTAGAGAATTTTTGAGAAGAACAAGAGAGAAGAATATATCATTTGGGCCATTTATAATATTTCTTTTGGGGGGAATAGTATGACAGCTATCACATGTCTTTCACATCTTCGAAAACAAACCTGGACAGGTTAAAAAGTCCCCTTAATGTGCATGAACAGATACAAATACACGCATGCAAGCACATGCACATGCTTCCTCTTTTTGCTCTTTCTCTCAATTCTGCTTTTACCTCACTGCAATTAACATTATGAGTAATAACTGAATTAATTTGACAGTAATCCCAAGCTTAACAATGAACTTCACATCTAAATCTGTTCCATGTCTCTGTTAGGACGTGAAATGCACGTGGGGTAGCAGAGAATTGCCATGAGCAAAACCTCACCATCTTAAAATTAAAATCCCTCCACACTCTGATAGAGTCATATAGGTTATTTCTTTGCATTCTTTTTGGCAGCTCTTGCTCTATAAACTTGACATCTGATCACTGCACATTAAAACAGTTACTTTTATCTGTTACGCAAAGGTAGCGAGGAACAGTATTTAGAACATAACCAATAATTACACCTCAGTGAAGAAGTGGGGCTAGGCAAAAATACTGTCCAAGAATAATCTCCCTTTGATGTAAATTATATAAATTAGGGCAGCTTTAACTTCCAGACATTTGAGGCTGGGCTCTGTAATACTTTACTAACACCTACTTTGAAAAGCCTTTGTTAAAAACCTCTTGCACTTCCTGCAAACTAATTTCAGTCATTTTCAAATGACAGCAAATATAGATTTTAATTGTTATGAAATATTTTGTTGCTGTTTATGATGCTTTGGGAGATGATTTGATTATTTTCATATCACAGCTCTTCAGAAACATTTCTTTAGGTTTTTTTCCTACTTTTCAGAGCAACTGACTTCATAATCAGGGCAAAAACTACTTATTCCAAAAAATTATTGTAACAAAAGACCTGCAATACCCAGAGTGAAATGGAGTAGAGTAAGTCTGAGCCTGAACACACTAAACTAATTGCTTTGGGTAATCATTGGGATACTGGTTTATATCATAAAGTGTTCTGATTCATTTTCAGGAAACGTGGCTTATTTTTATGTTAATGTTTTTCTTTTCTCCAAAGAGGTTCTATGAATTATCCCAAATAGATTAATGTGCTGACCTTTGATCCCTAGAAACCAGAGGCTGGATTACAGCTGTGCACGCCTTGAGAAGCTTAACTTTTACCGTTCAGTTGAGATGTGAGCAGCAATGCTGAGAGCTGCCTGAACCTGACATTCTAAGGAAACAGCAAAATTGGCACAAGATTTTTCCAAGACTATTTATACATCTTCTGAAATACAGAATAAGGCTGATCATTGCCTTTGAAGAGTATTCACGGAAGGGACAGATCACTGCTGTAGGAGAATAAAATCCTGCAGTCATTTTTTAGGCTTAGTGAAAGTAATTTTCTTCTACTCACTCAGACCAGCAATATCTTTGCAGATGCTATTAGCAACTGCGAACCATTTTGCTTGATAGCCACACTAAGTTGGTGCTTTTTCAACAAAATAGCTTGTCTCTGTAAGACACCTTTTCCTCATTGAAATTCAGCCATACATACATTGGTTAGCAAGGATTTTGTCTGGTCAGTGTTTGGGAAAGAAGTAGAAACCTAAATAGGAGGTTTGCAGCTTACTGTAACTCAACTGACGTAGACATGGCAATACCCCTTGCATTCACACAAGCTCTCTGGATCTTGGGCACAAATGCAAAGGGAAAAGTAGTTCCTTTTTCTCTAGAGCAAAAAATAGCACGTGAGTGAACAGCGTATGGAAATTAAGAAAGAAATAAGGTAGAATTTAGCCATTGTAGTTTGAGAATGACAAACCACAGTACTTCTTGGGAAACAGGATAAGGAAGGTGGGAAGGAAGAAGTGATGGGTCTGATACTTATATCTTCCAGGATTACAGACCAGCACAGATTTCAGACAAAAGTTAAGATAAATTTGCTTATGAGCAAAATATATGAAAAATATGTACAATTTTTGCCGCAAAGCTAGATATGATTGGCAATTTCTCTTGGCTTTTTTTTTTTAAAGTTTCCATTATACAGTACAGGATTATGAGCTTCCTTGATTCCAAAAAATTCTAAACTGCACAGGACTTTAATCCACAGCCAAATGAAATCTCAGAAGTCAAAGCCTGTTTGAATTTCTTGCATCCCTGCACAACATGAGATGAAAATTGTTAAACTAATGTGTCGGTAAATGAGTAATTTCCAATAAAATAAAAATTAGAACATGCTGGTTCTGAGACTCTTCTCATGGCATTTTCAACTTGTCTGAAACCAGGAAGTGTCAAAAGTGTTACAAGAAAACCTGTTCATAACATATTTGATTTATAGACTCCAAGAGGTTGAGCTGTATGGGATAATAATTTCATTTTCTGGAAGGCGATCAAAACAAAACTTTCAAACGTTCTGAGGTTCACCCAGTGCTGGAGGGTTGAGTGGTTGCCATGTCTGCCATATGCACTATATCACAGTTATTCATCAGCTGTCTCCTTGATATATAGGGTTCATATGATATAGGGAGTTTTAGTCCACATTAATTCGTTTCATTTTACAGTACTAAATGTTCTTCAAGCATTACAACTAATTTCAAAGAAAAAATTACTTAAGAGTATCACTTAAAAGACGTTGTATTTATCAATTTCACAAAAAAAACCAAACTCCATTATTCGCATCCGGTTGCTGTTGTATAATCATACAACTATGGCAAATAACTGGATTATTAAATGAAATATTTCTATCAAGTAAAACTTCAGTAGTCTCTTGTATTGTCTTTTGCTCACTAGTAGTGCCCGGTTGTGCATTATTTGCCACAGTGTTTGCTAACACTGGAGAGTGAGAGCAATCCTACCTGCAGAAAAAACAACCTAAACCTGCCTTTCTATGAGGTGTTTATTCATTGATGACTCTGTATGACTGTAGTTAGAATTAAGCTATTTTTCTTCCAAACCCCAAGGTATAACATATAGAAGGAAGCCTGGAAAAGTGTTCTAGTTCTGGGTGTTTTCAAAAGCTAGGAATCCATTTTTATGTATGTCTCATGTCTAATGTGCAGCCTCATTATGTTATTCTTTGCACTGTGCTTTTTTTGGAGGCATTTTTTCTCAGAAAAGAAATCTTTTACTTCATTTTTATTTTTAAAAAATTCAAATTAATATCAGGCTTGATGCAGAACTATAGGTGAGCAGCAGATATGGTGTAGTTATCAGGAAAATCATGCTGACTGAAGAATTGTAATGGTTCACAGGGAGATTTTGAGGTGGGTTTCAGTGTCTTGCACCTCAGCCAACTCATAACTAATGCGTACTTTTTTAGCTAGGGATTTCACTTTTTCTACAGCTTACCTGAAACTGTAATGAGAACTTCATGTGAAATCTTTCTTTCAGGCTTGTGTATATTATCAAACAGATCTGATGGTCTGCTCTGTCAGAAATTAGAAAAATTATGCTGTGTAGGTGTGTAGGTAACCAGAGGTCAATGCTGTGCCTGTTGGCGGGAAGCTCAATGACTCTATATTGTTACACTGCCGTACTATTTGCTGACCAGTAAGAGAACTGATTGCACTGCAAAGCTCACCATCACATCAGGTAGATGCGATGACGGTATTAAGGGAAGCTGTAAGTCTAAAAGACTAACTGGAAGTCAGAGTTGGAGTTTTTCTAAGTAAGCTGTGTGGCACATTGGATGTGTGTACAGAAGGCTTCACAGAACAAACAGAGGCCCAGGAGCCCAGGACTTTGCTATCTTTTCGGTGCAGCAGATTCACAGTGTAACTGGTAAATGATCAAAGTGATGCTTCAACAAATCGAAGTTAAGACAAAAATTGAGCTCTAAGCATCCCTAGATGTGATTTTGAACAGTAGCATAGCTTTGGGATTTGTTCAGAATGTAATTTATTTGCTTGCGTGTTTGCTCTTAGAGGGGTAAGTCTTAAAAGGATTTGTTGGCTTTGTACTGTTCAGGCTCCTCAAAGACATAAAACCTGTTGCCTTCCTGTTGGGAAAAACTTCTAATTGTCACGAATCACTAGAGCTTGTTCATAGAGCCACCAACTCTTATCCTGCTTGGAACCACAAAGGGAACAGAAAAGCATTGTGTTTGCCAGCCTCTGTCTTCTCAAACCTCTATCAAGAGTGTCCAAATCAGTAAAGGGT
The DNA here is from genome assembly GCF_015832195.1 of Motacilla alba alba. Taxonomy (NCBI): domain Eukaryota; kingdom Metazoa; phylum Chordata; class Aves; order Passeriformes; family Motacillidae; genus Motacilla; species Motacilla alba. The sequence goes on along the minus strand of NC_052019.1, from coordinate 45,128,089 downwards.
AGTGGGGAGCAAGAGAAGTAGGGAGGGAGATCTTCAGGTCTGAAGACATGATGCTTGCCTTTATTTGTGTTATAATTCAAATCCAAATATTTCCTATTTGTACAGTCCTTCATTTGTTTTTTTTGGATCAGTAAAATATTTAAAATATACAAACCCTTCCTTAAGCTTCTTTATTTTATGAATCAATTGTAAATAACCTTTGAAATGCATTCAGGTGGTGGAAACTATTTGTTTGTTTGGAAAAGGTAATTTTCCTAAACACAGAGAGGAATAGGCAGTTCTTTCCAGCAAATCCTTTAAAATGCTGTGAGAAATTATGGTCTAGATAGCTGGAGTGACCTCTCGTGGTCTTCACGGGAACTAAGGCAATGCACCTCCCCACTTCCTTACCCTCCTCCTTTAGCAGTACAGATGAACAACACTGGCTCTTACTGAAACAGAGACTAGAAGCACAGCTCCATCAGGAGAGTGCAGGACAAATAAATGTTAAAATCTAATTCACAATGTGCTCCAAACTTAATTATACCCAAAAATTATTATTTTAGCCCTTGAGTGTCACTGATCTGTTCTCAGCTGCTCCAGGAAAGAAATCCTTTCCAGATATGGTAAGGTGGCTCCCTCCTAGCATGTCTCATCTGTATTTTTTTTAGTGTTGGCTAACAAAAGTGCTGGTCTTTAAAAAAGAGGTTAACATCTTTCTAAGCCACTGGAAATGGGAGCAATCAACCCTTCACAAGGAATCAACTAGTAGTGTTACAAGAAATATCTCTAACAGATGCCTGCAATGCCTTTCACTGCCATCTTGCTTTTATTTCCCCATTCCTAGATAACAGCGAGAAATTTCCATCAAATGTTTACAGACTGGAAAAACCAGTGCATATTTTCATTGCACTAGCTTCATCTCAGCCCCCAAAGGATTATTTTGTTTTCTTTAAGGTTTGGGGTTTTTGAGGTTTTTTTGTTGGTTTTTTTTTTTTTTTTTTTTTTCTGGGGGGGAAGACGAGGAGGAAGAAGCAGGTTAGGACTGTTGCTTAACATGACATAAAGATATATTTTTAAGTAAAATTTTTTTTGAACCAGAATTAATTCCACTTGTTAAAACCCAAGGACTGCAGACCAGATGTCCCCTGTCACTTCAGGTTGTCCAATGCCGTGTCAATACAGTGCATTAGATGCCCAGGAAAGTATTTATGATTTATATAGTCCATTACTTGGAGGGACAGCTGTTGCACTAGGATCCCTGTGTCCCTTCTTCATGTAGCACCTACATTTCTCTAATTTTAAAAAATAATCAAGATATATAATTTATTAAGTGTTTTATAATGTTAGATGTTGTATTTCCATATATATCTTTATTGAGTAGAGGAGAACCAAACTACAAATGAACATCCCAAATGTACACCCCCTATTTGGTTCCCAAACACTACCCTCAGAGTCCAAACCCAGATTTAAGTTTCACACTTTGCCCACGTTCATAAACTCCATACATCACTGAACGGAAAAATGCCCCTGCCAATCATAGTTCAAGAACTGAATACTTGAAAACCAGATCATGATCTTAATCAGTTTAGGCCTGTCTCTAATACTGATAGCTCTGCTAGATAGAGAAAACAACTCCCAGTATCCCTATCCTTCTCGGTGGTAGGGGACGAGGAAAAAAATGTCAGTAGTCTCTAGAGGCACAAATAAGTGTCTGTTGAATGGCTTTGTATGCATTCTCCCTGCCATCTGTTCTTTTAATCTTCCATAGGAATATCACATATTATAACAGCATCAGTGCCATTGTCAGTTCTTTTAAATTTCCATTTTCCCTTTTTTGTTATTTTAGTGCTCTCTTTTCACATATTTCTTCTTTAAGTTTCTTTTCCATGTGATTCTTCCTGTGGCTTTTGTAATGTCATAGGGGTTTTTTAGAGATGGAGTTCAGCATCTGGATACTTAGAATGGATGGATATTTTGCTTAATAATGAAAAGATTGAATCATTTAATTTCATTATTTATAGGTACAAGATCTATCCAGCTATTTTCCAGACTTCAGTCACACATAGTATATACTGGAAGAGTTCAATTATTTTCTCTCATTTCCATCTCCCACAAAAAGTAAGAAAGTGTCCTACATTCTTTTGACACTAATACGGTAGCTTTTGAGATACGAATCCAGACATGTCAGATATCTCAGTGAAGAGAACAGGATGTGCTCTTCAGTACAACACAGACTGTCTGAACTTACTGCCAAAGCCCATCTGACTTTTTGTATAAGAACTGAAGTTAACAGAATATGTTATTTTAAGTGAGCAAGTTCTCTTAATAATTCTCATCTCTTCAGCCAAATCCAACTCTCAGGGTAAAAAAAAAAAATCTGCCATCAACTCTAAAAGGAAAAGTTGCTTGACTGATATCTCTTTGGGCTCATTTATGTTTGACACTGTGTCCAACAGGGCAAAACCAAACTGAGGGCTTGTATGATGGCTGTTTTCTAGAGATCTATGCAGAGTCAAAAGCTAGGACTCTGAATTCCTCTTAGAAGGCATCAGAGGAACATTTGTTAAGAATATCTTTAGTATATTTCCAGTATTGTTAGTAAAACCTGCTTCTAGGAAGGTAGCAATTTCAGCCAGCAGTGCTCTCCTACAATCTGATATCAACCAGGTAATTCAGGTCTCCTTTATTATTTGAGATCTGGAATAAGGATAGTTGTAACAATTAAGATTCAATACATTCTTGCTACTAACATCCACTATAGATCACAGGTGAAAACACATGTATGCATGGATCCATGAAATGTCTCTGTAGTTGATTTCTGTGGGTTTTTTCATTATTATTCTTACAAGCATAAATATTTACAATATTTATCTACCTGCTGAAATAGTCTCATTTCCATGCTTATTTAAATGGACTAACTTGGCTGCTAGTGGTGCTTATTTGTGGTGCTTATTTTTACAGTTGAGTAGAGCCTTCCAAGAATTTGTTAACTCAAAATGCAATCCAAATGTTTAGCATATAGATGAGAGAAGATATTTTAGGGTCATTGCTTTGCTATTACAAGTCTTCCATTTCATGTCATGGCCCTATTTTTACTTCCCTCCTGTTTCTTCCATTTTCTTCACTACTAGGTGGGATTTTATGGTAGAAAATGCACCTTTGAACATCATCACAGATTCCTATCACAGGTAATGAAAGTGATGAAAAGGAGAGAGAGAGAGAGAGAGGAATAAAAGCCAAGAAGTGATGCACCATACATCTGCTTCTATCCACTGGCCAACACCCAGCCCATGTCCCAGCATCCATTGGCACATTCTGGCCAACTCCTCCTCATTATATATGGAGCATGATGCTCTATGGCATGGACTGTCCCTTTGGCCAGTTCACACCAACTGTCCTGGCCATGCTGCCTCCCAGCTTCTTGTGCACCTCCTCACTGGCAGATCATGGGAAACTGGGAAGTCCTTGACTTAGAGGGAGCTTAGCAACCAGTAAAAAAACCACCAATGTATTATCAATATTATTCTCACAGTAAATCCAAACCCCAGCACTACACCAGCTATTGAGAAGAAAATTAGCTCTCTCCCAGCTGAAATCAGGTCAGTTCTGCTTAAGTAAAATAATTTTGAACTCAGTATCTTTCCTTCAGGCAGTGTTTTACTGTTGGTACTGCCTAAGCCAAGCACAATTAGTAGGTTTTGCAGGAATCACACCATGTACACACATGCAGGAAATTATCAATGTAAATGAAATGTTACCGTTTAAAATAGCAGTATAATAACTTAATTATGTTTAACTATTTGAAGACATACCTTTATGTATTGAGATGGAATAAGCAGCAGTAGCATAAGAACTTCCATTTTAAACATCCTTTGCCATTTCTTGCATTGTCAAACTTTCAAGGCCTGGCTCCTCCCCCCTGCAGAAACTGCACTTTTAATTCTGAGCTGACATATATTACGTATTTCCTCAGTGTGAACTATTAGCAATGTCTAGTGGTCAGAGCTGCTGGAACGGATCTAATAAACCTTGATTCTCTTCCCATTTTTGAGCTGACTGAAGGAGTTTGGAGTCACCTTGCCTGTGTAGAAATATAAAATATTTCTGTCCTGTGCTACACAATTTAAGTTTTAAAAGTAAGCAAGCAGAAAACTCCCAGTTCACCACTGCTTTAGTTTAACAAAAGAGTAAGCACACAGTTTTTGTGGCTACAAAAACTTTGCCACTCTTTTCTTTGGGTCTCTTTTAATAAGTCTGGTATCTCAAATTATGAAAGCTGAACATAAGGCAGAAATTAGGTTCTATTACCTCTGCTAGTGTTCTGGTGGAATCCACTGAAGGTTATAAAGACTTTAAAAAGTTTTGAATTAAAAAAATTTGAAAATTATTTCTCACTATTCTGTATTATAAATTATGAAGGCTAAAAGTTGAGTGCTTGCAGAAAAACTTTTGACATCTCTGGAGACATCTAGAATCAACCATTCTATACACAACAGAAGCTGTGCTTACTTCTCTGTCTTCAGTGATAACCAGTGGAATTTTTAGTGGCTGTTTCTATTCCTACCATACAGACCAGAGTATGGTAGGAATAGAAAGTAAAACTTTTCAAGTTTTACTTATTTTTTTTACTGCAATAAACCTAGGAAATTAATGACTCAACAAAATGTGAAAATTTAAGAGAAGCTAGAGTTAATGCAGTCCATAAAGGCTTACTTCCATTGTCTAGAACATTTTGCCTCTTTTTCTATTCTCCTACTTATTTTCTTGCTTTCATTAGGGCTCTGTCTGTGTGAGTGCAGTGCTGTGAAGCAAAAGGAGTAGGACGTCTAGCAAACTCCAGGAGCAACTGGAGAATCTGGAGTTCTGACCTTGGCTGGCTGTGGCTTCTGGATACACATCTGGTTGTGTACTTGAACTTCAAAGAGTAGCTGATATGTTTGAGATCAGGACTCGGTAGAGTTGTGTTCTGAAAGGCAAGAGGGAAGACGGCTGTTCAGGGGTGTGGCTACTCCTCTGTCACAGCGAGGTGCTGTACGCACAGGTGCCCATCCCCTTCTGAAAGTGCATCTCTACCTCCTCTCTTCATCCCCACAGTAACTGGAAATGTGGCATGTCAGATCCTATTAAGCAGCCTTTGAACTTGGGGGCAAATTTTTCTTTCACTTTGGTTCTTCAAAGCCAGAAACATTTTTTGTTTAAAATAAAGTCAGCCATAGAAAATAAGCCATTGCGGAAACAGCCTTGCTCCCGCTGGAATTAATGGCAATAATCCATCTGCTAAAAGGTCTGCCTAGAAAAATTCACAGCTGCAAAAAAAACCTGAGTAAGATCAGAATTTGTTGTCCCTTTTTTTTTCCAGTGATTTTCATTTCCTTTCTTTCCCAAAGAAACAAAAAGCAGTAAGCAGCTGGATGGACAGATAGACACTTGATTGAAGTCAAACTTACTTAACTAGATTAAGTGGTAATCTTTTAAGTGTATTGCTAAACATACCACAATAAGATTTGAAATGGCTCTGAAGTGCAAAAAGCTGATGAGATGTGGTAACAGCACACCTCAAAATGTTTCTAAGTGAGCCTAAGACTTAAAAATGTTGCTTTCATCTTACTGGAGAGTCCATGAAATCTCAAAAGGTTTAAAGCTTTCTGCTTACTAAATCTTTTCTCTTTTCTTTCAACTGAAGGCTTTTAATACTAGAAATATTTTACTTTAATGAAAATATTACTGCTTCTTCAAAGCAAATAGGAGTCAAAAACACCTCTAATCTACCTGAATTTAAATAAAACACTTCAGACCAAATCTTTTCTGAATTTCCAAAACAAAAAAAAATTGCATTTAATTGATATATTTTCTCAGTTTGGTTATTGACAGCTTCTCCTACACATGGAAATCAACAAAAGGAGAGAAAAATCTTCTTAGACATGCTGATATCACTTTTAAACATAATTTCTCTCTTTTTGTGAACATTTCTATTTTCTGCCTGTCTTTAATGACGTATCAACTGGGATTGAAGTGTTCACAGGTTCAAAATACCTGCCAATATTAATTAGAAAAATTATATGAACATCACTGATGTCTAGATGTCAAGGCTGCTTCTGATACTTCAGTAGAAAAATTTGACTTCAGTAAACCAGTCTCACACAAATGAAAAAGAGTAAAATTCAAAGATCTCTCTGTTCTCATTTTTGCTTCTGTGCCAGCTATTTTTCATTCAGCTCCCTAACTCCATCAGACGCCACTCCATTCCTGGACCTAGAAGACACCTGCTTTCTGTTTTGTCTAGAAGGCTCTAGGTGGCTGTAGTGTATAGGCTGATAGACTGGAGGACACATTGAGCTATACTCACCTAGTTTTTATTACTTATCATCCCTGATTTTATCCCTAAGGACATGCCTTAAGAAATATACATTTTAGAAAAGGTTGAAGAAGAAAAGATTTTTGCTATTACCATGATTCCTTTATTGCCTTGTGGAGAGTAGAAAGAAATATTTTATCCCACTTTTACTTGTCTTTACCTACCTACAGAAGCACCAGTGATTTGTTCATTCACCTGGTGTTCTGAGGAATGAGGTGGGAACTCTTGCAAGTATTTCAGCCATAGTTTCTGTTCCTGCCCTATTTTTCACCTTCTGTGCCAACCTCCAACCCAGACAAGCCAAATGAGCTGCAGCATCTCAGCACAAATTCCAGCTCTCCAGCCAAAAGCCATTTTCCTTGACAGTCTAAGTAGAAATACCACAGTGGGCTGAGCGCTCTCCTTTCTGCTGCCTGAATATGGAAATCTAGATGTTGCTGAGGATGTCCACTTCTCAAACTCATAAAAACTCATCAGTTCACTAATGTCCCAAGTCTCATAGTTACCTATTTGCACTGAATGTGCCCCTTCTTTTTCCTTCCATTTTTGACCTTTTCTTTGTACCGTAGTGAATGACCTCAAAGTCTCAGTCTTAATGACAGTGATGTGCAGAGTGAACAAAGGATAAATCATCCCTTTTATTATCCAAGTCATTATCTGAATAATTATATTAATATTTCAGGACTGCTGCCCTTATTGCTGTTGTAAATCAGAAAAAAATGGGAGATACAGATCATTCCCTGAGGTATTTTTACAATGTGCTACTCAAAAAAAAAAAGAAGTCATTTTGAAATAGTGTCCACAAACTTTAAGCCCAGAACACATTCCAACTCCTTCTCTTTGGTGGAATTATTTGCCTTTAAAGTCATAAGTCTGTTCATTATTGCAAGGTACAGGCTGCTACAGGGTCAACCTTGAGGATTTGAAATTCTGCCAGCAACATGTAGAGGATTTCATTTTATTTTGTAAATTAGCAACAGAAAACCTAACATTCCTACTGAAGTCAGAAATTACATATGAGAAATGCAATATATCCAGTCATGTAGACATAGGTCTGATTTCACTACAGTTGTGCTGCAGGAGCATATCCCCAGTTACCTTTAAATTTCATTTTTACAGCATTCAAGTTGTTACCCAAGCTCCACCAGGACTACTTACTATTCAAAAAAGGAAGAAGAATTTTTTTTCCTTTTTGTGTTACAAATGTTATCAAATTCTCTACATTTTTTCATACCAATTCCAGTGTGACAAAACCAAGTGTCTGAAGGAAAAATCAGAATGAAAACTGTATTAAGTAGCTCAGCTTGCTGAAGCCTCTAGAATAATTCCATATAGATTCTGGGGTGAGATGATTGTAGGCACTAAAACCTAGCAAAGACAGAGCAAGAGGGCCTTTAGAGATCAAATCATTGGAAACCAGGCTTTTTGACAAGGAAATGTGGTCTTTAGTTCTTGCCTCATCACTTTCTGGCTGTGAAACTTTAGGGTAAGTCTTATGCAGAGTTTTCCATGTTTGGGAGCAGAAGCTGAATCCAGAACCCTGGGTTGTGCCAGAGAGCAAGAAGGGTGCCCCAAGTGGGGCCCAGGTACCCAGATACACTGAGCAGGCAGCAAACCTACCTAGAGAGAAGGGAGAGTTCATTCTATCAGCAACTGAACTGAATCTTCTTAGTGGTGAGAACCAATCCTAGATTGTCTAAACATTAGACAAGACATGTTAAACTTAGTTTTGTGACGAAATAGATGATGCTACTATGCTCTGTTGAAATGCCTTCTACAAAAGTACCTTTCAGAAATTACGGGTTAGAAATTAAGAAGCTGTGCCAATTAACCAGCAGCTCATAAAGATTTTGATCTTGTTTACTTAACTTTCACTTAACACTTCTTTTTTGTGTCAAAATGCTATTTTGTGCTAGGTCTTTAGCTTCCCTAAATACTCCCATCTGTAAAATATGAAAAAAATGTCCCAGGTGAAAGTTAAGAGGTTATATTCATGTTTTTAAATTACTGCAAGACCCTCTGCCTGATATGAACCCCAGGATTTTTTGATCTTTTCATTTTGCAAGGGAAAATCACATTCCTGTGAATGAGTGATAAAATTCCCATGGATTTTTGTGTTGTTATTTGTCCAGAATCATTAAGTATGCTATTAATTTACATTTGCTGTTGATAAAGCCAAAGCCATTTTTGTAAGTTTTAGAAGCAGTCTTTCAGAATATAGACTGAAGCATATCTTCCAATGTCTGTTGTCCAAATCAGTAACATCTTTACTTGAGAGAGTACTTATGTGTTCCCTGCATACCATTTGGAAGCCTTCATTTGGAAAGAACTGTCATGTTACTCTGGCCTGAAAGCATTGTCAGGATAAAATAGCTGAAATATCCCCCTCCTTTAACCAGGCCAAAGCAGTGCCCCTTCTTATCTAGGAATGTGTTATGGTTATGTCTAATAAACCAATTCAATAAGCACAGGATAAATTTAGTTTGTCAGCTTAATAGAGTTATGGTTCTTTGCATGTTTAAGTACAGTAAATGTATGTAGATACAATTGAGAGGAAACCTCCATTTCAGACAGGAAGTGCAGAAAAAGGATTTGTATGTAAGTATGAACATACAGTAAATTACAGCAGCGAGCATTCAGGAAAATGCCTGTTTATAGACATGTCAATGCAATATGTCTGAAATCAAAAAGATATTAAGGTAGCTTGAAATGGCATGGGAGGCATTAGTTTAAACAGATGTTTTCCTTAAACTGGAAAGCATGATATGAGCACTCATCTTCTATCAAATGGAGAGAAAGAGAATGGATTCTGCTTTAATTCACTCACTTTGTATTTGTTTTAGTAGGGTACTACCAGAATGTAACCTGCATGATGTGCATCATTGGAAAAAGGGCCATATTGTACAGTCTTCTGGACTGTTTGATTTGGAAGGGATTCAAAGACTCTGGGAACTGCACATCTCCTGTAAGTTTGGGGTTTCGACATTACCAAGCACTGATAAACCACATTTGAATTGACTGAGCTTCGGGTTTTGCATCACGTGCAGAGACCATACTCATTTAACCCTGCAGTCCTGCTTTATTTATTTATACAATGGCAAAATGTGGTTTTGAGATCAAATAACAGAGTTCTTTCTACCCCAATAAATTCACAATCTAGGCTGAGTATGACATCACATTCCTAAGTCTCACTGCTGACCATTTCCACAACAGTTTTAGTGAAGAATGTTTTTATTCTAAAATGTCTTTGCTTCTGAGTTCACATATACATGCTTGCCTAGAATTAAGAATAGAAAAAGTGTTTTAATACTGGGATCTAACTGTTATTTCTTGGGAATTTTGAAGAGGAATTGTTATTATAACTTCTTAGTAAATTGGGAAATCTCAGAGAGCAGGTGTACAGGCCAAGGCCAGCACTGTACAAAAAGGCAGAAACACATGAACTGTAAGAACGAATTCTCTCTTGCTGCCTGAGGTGCTTTGTGCCTCTTTCTGGGCTGTTAAACAATTTTCACAGTTTCTGTGTCAGAGTTATAGGTATTGAATTGGGGATGTGTGTGTGTGGTGTGGTATGTGAAAACTCAGTTGTGAAATGAGAGCAACCACAACTGGTCAAGTACAGGCCTGTGTAGTAACGGTAGTTGTTCATTTATTACAACATGAGGTTTCTGTTGTACAGATTACATCAGTAATCATCACTTAAGGAAGCTTTAAAAACTGGCAGTCTATTTACGGATACTTTGGGAAAGGAAAGAGAACAAAAAAAACCAGTCGTTTTACAAAAGCTGTATGATACTTCCTACATTTTGTACTTCAATTGTGTGCATCCAGGTGGTATTAGGATTTCTGTAAGGAGTGACCAGGGTATTTTAGGAACCTTTCAGGTTTGAATTTTCTAAACTTTTGTTCTGAAGTCAGAGCGTAGTAACTTGCATTTTAAAGTGGAAGCTGAGCTTCCCTCATGTTGAGATAGTGCTCTAAAAAAGAGAGATATTGCAAGAAAAAATTGAGGAAGCTGGAAATACCACCTCCACCTGACAGAATTTCTTATAATTGCCTGTTTCTGACTTGATAGTAACTATGTCTATTCATAAGGATCCATACTGTAATGTCTAGAAGACCTGATATTGCTCACAGTTTCCACCATGAGAAAGTATTCTGAAAACTGCACCAAAGCCTGCTTATAAAATTTATTCTCACTCTGTTTCTACTGGAGGTTACATGAGAAACTTAAAATTGAGCCCTGCTAAATTGAGATGTATGGTCTGTGTGTTAATCTAGACAAATAGAAACATTTGCAGTTTTATTTGTAGCTGGACCAGATTATATAAAAAAAAAAAAGTTATTTGTGCTAAAAGGAAGTAATATCTTTCACCTATCATGTCTGCATTACTGCTGGTGAGCAAAATGTTTGCAGGGACAGAGGAATTCCTTAGTGAATTGGAGAAAATATTTTTAAGCCTGGTCTTCCCAAGTATTACATAGATATATTAAATAGTGTCAGATTTATCAATAGATTCATCTATTAGATAAATTTAAGATAGATAGATAGATAAATTAATAGATAAATTAAATAGATTCAGTCCTCACAGCATAAAATTATTAATGTTGTTGCAGTAGCTGTTTTCCACTCAGTATTAATGAGTCTAATTAGTGGTTAGCAGTTCATGTAGGCCTTCAATCACTTTCAAATGTCTCTTTAGACAGATGTCAATTACACTAAGATCTTCTCACGGCCAGAAGGCGACTTGGCTGTGGAGACGAGCTGAAACATAACACTCTTGGATTTGCCACCAAGCTGGAGCAACCACTGTCAGTAAATAGAGCCTGTGTGCCCCCCACTCATTCCAGCCTCTTCTGTCAGAAGCCAGCACACAACTTGTTGGCCATTGATACACCTGAACATCTTATTATGTCTTCTGTCACCAACTAGGTGGTCGGGGGTGTGCTTCCCCTCAGGGGAAATATACCTGTTGTAGCAATATTTCTTTTGGTTCTCATTCTAAGCCATAGGCAGGGGGATTAGAAATTCAGCTTTTATTGTGCTTGTCTTTTTCTCTTGCAAATGGCACCTCTTGTGATATGAAAATGAAAGTTGGATTAAAGCCTGTTTTTGATTCCTGACCAACGTTTCTGGTCAGAAAGGCACCTTGCTTAAGATGGTGGGTGTACTTATCAGCCAGTGCAGGCTTTGGCAGCTGTGTAGTGTAGACAAATATTGATTAATTTCAAAGCAATCCAGGCTTCACCTTCTAGAGAAGAACAGTAAGACTTGTTTTGTGTTTTTGTAGACAACACAAAGAATTATTTAGCAATGTTCATTTATTTATCAACTTCAAATCTTTAAGTTTTGACAGATTAATAACTTCCTTCAGGAGTTTTAAATAAACATGATGTATTAACAAACAGACCAAGAGCCTACTTAAATTGTACAAACATATAAAGCAGGCTGCCTTGTCTAATGAAAACCTGATAAGAAAAATATCTTTTAAAAAAAAGATTGTGTCTCAATTTCCAAGGAAATAATTTATCTTTATATATCCAATGGAATAACAGATGAATGGAGTCAGTCAGAGTTTAAATAAACCCCAATTACGCTCTGCCTGATAATTCGATTTTATCAGCACTGTATATATTTACTTATAGCTTCCATTATTTAATATTATAAATATGCTGTGTTTTGACCAAATAGGATTTGATTTGTCCTTTTTTAATTTCAGCATAACTTCTGTAGATTAATATAATGAGGAAGGAATATTCCATGTAGAGGGGTTTGGAATTATAGCTTCAACAAACCTTATTAGTATTGTAGCTTTGCTAGAGTCTCAGCATCAGAGGTTGTGTATTTGTGGAAGTTTAATTGATATTTAAGAACAAGCTTAAGATTCATCCAGCCATAGTCACTTAGTTCGATACCTGTGCAAAAGTGGTATAGGTTTTGGGCCAGATGGCCCAATTCTCCACAGCAAAGATTGTTGTTCAGACAAGTTTTCTGATGATTTTCAGCTCTGATTTCCCAGACACAGAAACAGGGCTGAAAGACCCACTTGCACTTGTTTCTCTATTGACAGACTACTGGGGTGAGCAAAACGTCACCATTAAACTGCCACTGTAAATCTTCCAAACTTGTGCTCTGCACATGGAGGCTTCAGCTAACAATTGGCTCAGCATTTCTCAGGGTAGAATGAGCAGTGAACTCTCATTCATGCCTTCAGCCTAAATCCTCTGAAACAGCTCTGTGGCTCTTCAGTGCAGGAGAGCGAGTCATGGCTACACGGCAGCCTGGGAGGCCAACAAGACTGACCTGGCACAGCTCCTCAAAGTCTTTTGCAGGTAACCCCAAAATCCCAGCTCATGCTCCCACTGGGACACTGCAGAAGCCCATTCCCAGCCACTCACCTTCAGCAATCTCTGCGTTCAGGGCTACCTGCAGTGCCTGTAGCTCGGGGTTTGTTGGCAGCGTTCAGTTTGCTCTGATCATACAAAACATAATAGTGGCATGGATTTATAAACATCCTCTAAGGAATATTGTTACATTTTGAAATGTCTTAACAGGTTTAGGAGGTGTGTTGCATAGGAGCAGAAACAGAAGGTGCAAACCAAAGAAACAAACAATACCCAACAAAGCCAGTGCTAAACTAAGTGTCAGGAAATATATGGACCAGTTTGTACAAGTAGAAAAATACAAGTGATTCAAGGGGATCCCTAGGGTCAGACAGCAGAACAAAATGTCTTTCCTTTTATTTATCAGAACAGTTTATCACTTTAATAAAATAATTTCTTCTGTATTTCTTGAGTAAGTCTTCAACAAAAATGACAGGTAGTACTTGTTTGTGGTAGATATTGCATTTTGACCATGCCAAGATTGAATACCTTATAGGAAGATATATATTTCTAACAATGAATTCCTTTTTAATTTCTTTTTTCTTAAATATAGAAGTTTCTTGTCTTCCATAGCTACTGTCATAAATCAGCTACTGAAAAAAATCTTAGCTTAGAGGAGACCTTTTGTATTATGAAATCTTTGTTGTAGAAATATTGGAATGCTATACCTTTAAAATATATTTTTCAGACAATCAGTAAAACTCCATGCAATTCATTTTATGCTGAATTCATAGTTCTGCTGTTTAAGCAGTCACACTGTGTTTACATCAATATTATGGAAGTAGCATGAAGGAAGGGAACATTTCATTCTTTAAAATTATTGCATTAAAAGTGCATAAGATACAGAAATAGTTCATGTAGGGCTTGAGGTAAAGGCCTAAGTAAGGAATAATTTTGTTACTAGCATTAACTTGAATAAGGTTTGGTTTAAGTCTAATAGCTCTGATCATTTTTCTATATTTTCTTTTTTTTCCTGGTTTTTTCTTTGTAAAAAACAGCCTGCTTCTATTTTCATTCAATCTGTTTCATGGGGATGCCTTATTTCTTTTGGAAAAAAAAGGAATTGCAAATTATAGGCACTGAAGGATTTTTAATTACTTAAATCATCCTTACAATTGAAAGCCTTCAACAATTTCTTCCTTTTTTAAGAAACTGTACCTTTTATCGCTCAACATACTGCTGAAACTATAGTGTTTATTTTGGTTTATATCTTTCATTTTGGAGCAGACTGTATCATTTTGGGGAGAATTAGCTGAGATACCGAAATAACAGGCTGATTGGCAGACTGGACCAAAAGTTCTGCAGGGAGAAGTGGGAGAAAACACAGGCATACCCATCCTACAGAAAAATTAACACATCAACAAGGAGCTTAGAGGAATGAGAAATTTCAGAGACATGACAAAACACACTTACATCAAGGGTTTTTTTTCTGTGTGCTTCCTTTTCAGAGTCTCTGTGGCTTATTTGTCTGTTGCTGTTTCTATTAGATTTATCACTTAAAATTCTCTCCAAATGGAATTTCATGAAATCCCAGAAGGCAAGAAGATTGGTAAACCTGCTCTAACTGCTCTAACAATATCATGAAACAGGGTTTGAATTACCAATACACCCGGGAATTCTAATGCAATTATGAGTGTTTACTTACACCATGTGTTTCTCACTGAGCCTCGGCTGTATCAGGATAAACCAAAGGGAGCTAATGTTTTATAGATGGTAAGACTCTGTTTGTTTTCAGTAGGGCTAAGTCTCCCAAAGCACTCAGACACACTAATTAAAGTAAACTGCAGAGGCCCATAATAAAATATATGTGTTTGGAGACTGTGAGATGAACTCCACTGGCTTATTAAAAGTCAAAAGAAAAATATACATTATTTATGACTTCAAAGGGACACATTGTGAGCTCCAGTTTATTTAAAGGATTAACTAAGCATTGGTTATTGGTGACCATCTGAACAGCTTTCCTTTCACAGTTCATTAGTTATGTCATATATGTGGGAAGTTATAATTTGGGTTTAGATCAAATATTATTAATCAACTAAATTATGAAGGGTACACCAACAATATTAAATGTAATCTTTAGGAAAATAACACCTCACAAATCCACTTTTCTCCAGTTGCCCAATTACATTTCAATACATAAACAAAAATCCAACAGATGTATGGCAAGTTTTATAGAGCTGCCGATCTCTGGAGCGGGGTTTTTTTGGCAATAAATACAACACGTTAAAAATACCAAATGGAATTGGAAAGGAAGCACTTTGTAGGCCATCAAGGTCTTTGGGCTATACCAGAAGTATAAATTCACTTACTATGAGTACTGTTGTAATTTACCTAATATGTTCGGTTTTAAAAAAAAATTACCAGACATGTGGGAATGAGGGGAAACACAGGGTTTCCAGTGGAAAGGGCACTGGGAGACAGTATTTTCTTTCTCATCTTTGTCAGTAGTGTACCCTGTGAATCTTTTTTCTCATTTTTCTAATAATTCTACTTACTCAACTTTTACTTATTATTTAAAATCTGTATGGAAAACATTTGGCCAAGCAAAGACAAGCAGAAGTACCCACACACACACACACTCATGAGCTTGGGAGGAATATTTTTATTATGTTCTTCTGTCTTTCATGATATGTTTAATACGACTTAGATTTTAAGGGAGGACAAATTAAATGATTCAACAATAGAGCTTAAATATTTCAATAAATTTTGCATGGGCAGTTACATATGTAGAGCTTGCTGATATTAAAATTAAATTGTCTCTTTAAAAGTGTTGAAGTTGTTGGATTTTTTTTATGCAGCTGTTTAAATAACAAACTCAATTAAGTCAAGGTTACAAAAACACTTATTCATGTGCTAACTATTTAATTCACGGTAGTTTTTTTAGGGCTGTTTGTATTTTCACTAACATGACTTAGGAGAGCAAATGAAAATTGCAGTCCATTTTGTTTTAAATATGATAGGCTGTGGTAGTTTTTTTTAATATTGTATTATCATCTTTGGATCAACTAAACAAATATGCCAGCGTTGGTACTGCCTCAAGCTTGCAGCTTTGTTTTTCTAATATAAAAACTGGGGGGTAAGAAGAATGGAGGCAGCATGCTCTCCAGCCCAAATCAGCATCATTCTACCATTCCACCACTGAACACTGTGAAATCCTAAAGTTGAGGGAGACTTAGCTCTCCTTCATATTTTTCACTCGGTGGATCAACAAGCAGTCTGTGTTTCTGCAAATAGCATGTCCTATAAAATCAAATATTCAGCAGTGGAGGTCTGTTTATTGCTGCTTTCAGTTCAGTCCTTTTTGCCCAAGCTACCAATAGGCAGAGGAAGTCACTTAATTTAGAAATAAATTAAAATAGCAAAGCTTTCCCATAATATGTACAAAACTTATATCTTGATAAACAACAGAATTCACAAATATAAGTATTGATATATTATGTATCATATCTATTTGAATATTTAATATATGTGAAGTTATATTTATAAAGATTAAAAAACACTTCCAAAGGTCACAAAATCCCATCATGCACCTGATCCATTTTACAATTACAGATGAGAGGAAGAACACCTTACAGCGCTGGTTCTTGCTTTTTCTGTTTCAGTGATGGGTGTCCCTATAGCCTCTCCCAATCGCTGACATAACTGAGGTTTCCCCAGGCATTTACCAGCCTGGGAAGTGAAGGTGATCATGATTCCAGATCCCATATTAGGCATTCATGGGTGAGTAACCATTTCATAAGACACAACTTAACATGCCTTGACTGGAGGTATGCCTGACACTTCGGTGCTCCTTCCCAGATGATCCTTCCCAGGCTTGTAGGGAGATCTGGATTTCTTGCCAAATGTCTTCTCTTTCTGCATTGTACATAAACAAACGGTCTGTCAGTTTTCTCCAGGGTTATATTTTTATGAAATCTATGGATTTATAGGTCCTGTAAAAGCAAGGCTTTGTTTTAGAAACTGACCTACATCTAGAAAAAAAAAGGAGGATAAATTCCTTTGAAAGGTTTGAAGCTGAAAAACAGTATTTTTTTTTAAGTTTTTTGCAGATGAAGGTTGCTCTGTTCTATTCAACTGTTTGGGGGAAAATTATGATTTAACATAAGGTGGTAATTTATCTCAGCCACTAAACCTAAAGCTTCATCTTTAACATAATTCTATCATTCGTATTTTCTTCAGCATGAAACAGAATTTTGGAGGTTGGACAAAGACACCTTTCAAAATATTATGCTAGTTCTTCATCATCTGCTAAGGATTAGTATACAATTGGAATTATTGTGCTCTTTCCCCCTTTATGGCACTCTATGATGCAAATTACAGGAAAAGCAGTACTAGTAAATCTATAAAGTAATTCATTTAAAACAAACAACATCTCACAGGGAACCTTGACTTTATTTACATCACTGTGAAAAATAATTCATTCAAATTAGCTTCTAAACCTCAAACTTCAGAATAACACTGTGTATATTTTGAATTAAAGCAATTGACTTGCTAGGATGACTAGAAAAAAAGAGAACTGATTCTGATATGCAATATTTTATCACCTAATAGTGCATCATTTACAAAGACAAATTGTAAAATTATGAACATTTAATCTTGAAATGATCATTGAACTTCGAAACAACAGTACATTTCAGAAGGTGGCCTTCAATAGATTAATGAGTGCTCCTGCCCTTTTCTATATCTGAAGGCTAATTTGTCTGAGGATGGGTTGTCTTTGAAGTCAAGTTTAATTTACTACCCATGAGTCCTTTAATAGCTGTCTCCACAGCAGATATGCTTACAAGGAAAATCTTACATGAAACAGGTTCACACCATACAGATAGAAAAAATGCATCATAGGCATTTATCAATTTATCAATTTTGTCTCATAAAATTGATAACTGCAGTATTATGAGGTTTGTTTTCTGACTTCCTTACTAGTATGCACAGACAGAAGATTGAGGTCAATAGCTAATACAACTTTCTTAAACTGTTAATTGATCTTTAAATTGCTATGAAAGTAATCCAATTTGATTTCTTTGTGCATTTGACTTTATGCTTCCCTTTTCGTGCCAAGTAGTATAAGCATAGCAAATTCCACTGGTTGAAAATTTTACCTTTTTATTTGGGATTTTTTCACAATGATGCATTACACATTTTCCTGCTAGTTTTCGCTTTATTTTCTTTGTGGACTACAGTCCATATAGTAGATAAGTAAAAGAAGTTTACTAGGAGAAGGCTATTGAAGACAAAATTATTTATGAATAAAAGACTTATACATTCATTTTCTGGTTTAAGAACATAATGTGGCTTTCCTTGGAATATATAGTCTAAAAATATTCTCAGAATTGCTGAGTGATTAAATGAATGTAAGCTTTTGAGATTTAAGCAACTGTAGAATGCTCAAACACAGAGAGGAAAAAATGGTGCTCTTGGGTTCAGCACCTAAGTTGTTGTGAATAGATGCTGTTCAGTGTGTATGATAAGGATTCAATTACATAAAATCCTTTTTCATCCATTGGAGACAAAGGAAAAAACTAGTTCTAAATAGCATAATTTTAACCTATTACACTCTCAAATTAGAAATTAAGCTGCCACTTATAATTAAGATATTATAAGTGATAATGAGTAATGATAATTGCTGATCCTGTATGCTATATATATGTCAGTAGAGTAACATCTGAGCTAATGTCAGGAAATTTGCCCTGATCACAGAAACTGAAAAGGAAAAAATGGTCTTAAGATACAACACTAAAATGAAGATTAAGAATGCTTTCCAAGCTATTATTCACTTTAGATTATTTTATCTGGAAGCTCAATTATAGAACCCAGCAGGAGGCTGATTGTAAAGCAGAAAACCTGACTCCACAAAGACACATGGGCATGCAGACAGCAGAAAAGAGTAAAGCTTA
Organism: Motacilla alba alba; assembly: GCF_015832195.1. NCBI lineage: Eukaryota > Metazoa > Chordata > Aves > Passeriformes > Motacillidae > Motacilla > Motacilla alba. The sequence goes on along the minus strand of NC_052019.1, from coordinate 45,109,474 downwards.
TTTGCTTTCCAAATCCAGGAGTAACTGGGAGTGTATAACTATACTCTCACAACAGAGCAAGCCCTCTGCTGAATCAGTATCTGAAGCCACTTATGCAAACAGAATCTGGCAGAACAGCCCAGCCATGAGAAGTGAAGATTAGCAGAGGTGAGCAACTTTGCCCCTTTCTTCTCTGAGAGCTGGCTTGACATGAGTACAATTTAGGGAAAGTGAGATTTGGTCAAGATGTGTCATAGTGGAGCCTGGAAGATGGGCTGTTTTATACTTTCTGGGTCACTATTTCCTGTTTGCCCAAATATGTTTATCTATGGAGTCCTCACTTGTTTATTTGGAGAATGTTTCTTTACCCTTTTCTTTTGTGCAACACCTTCTAAAAGAGCTTTTGAGTACTTGGAAATCAGAAAAGAAACAAATTGACTTACAAGTTACTAGTTTATTTTTTAGGACCAGAATTAAAAGCATTTCTTTACTTCAGAGCCCAAGTAGCAGAGGTAAGCAATGGCATACTTAGAAGTAAGTCTGGCTTACTTTAAATGTGTGCTTATAGATCCCACTCAAGTGAGAAATTTTTCTATTAACAGCAGTGTAAAACATTAGTGATGTTCCTGTCTAAAAAAATGTCAAAATTTTCAGCTAATCAAGATTTATGCAGGCAAACCTTATCCCGCTAAAGAATACTTAGTAAATACACAAATAGAAATGTATTTATTTTTCTTAGAGTGAGTCAAAATATTAATAGGAATCTGTGTCAACTTTGAAGACGAAGCTGCAAATACAGGAGTGCCTTCTGGCAATTAATAGTAATGTTTCTTACAGAAATAATCAAAGTATTAAGTACTTTTTATTCCTAAAAATCCAAATTCAGGCATTTTGCAGCTTCTTGAAAAACTGATATTTTAAAATAATAAGCACTTTAGGCCTCTAAAAGAATAAGCACTAAAGGCCTTTAAAATAACAAGCACAGGCTTTAGAGTACAGAAGGGTTCAGTCGAGGCAGAAGAGGCTGGCATATCTGGAAAGCATCACCTTGTGTACCTGGTATAGTGTCTACCACAGCTACATAAAGGAATGATGTTGAGGTGTTCCTGGCATGTGGTGCTGGACACTTCTGGGACAAGCCAGCATTGCTTGGGGCATGAAAAACACTCTGCCAGTCTGTGTGTCCTGTGCCTGCACTTTGCATGAAGATCTGTGTATCTTGGGGGTCCACTCCAGCTAGCTGTTGACCCTAGCCCACACGGACCCTCATGGACTAAAGTAAAAGACGAGAAGCGCTCTTCTCCATGTGGGGACGATTGATTGGCGGGCGGACACCTCAGACTCTTGTGACCCCCCCAGGTAGAAAAGAGGATGTCCCCTTCTTGCAGGGGGCTTTGATACCTGAGGGAGTGGGGGCAGGGGGAAGAGGATCACAGCCAATGGAATACCATGGAGGAGGGGGCAAGGGGAGGGGTAACCAGAGGACAGACCACCAGGGACGTAGGGCAGAGGGGTGGATGAGGGAGAGACCGTGTGATGGAAGAGGATAACAAACCATGTGATATAACACCAATAATCCCACATGATACAAGGACCACTCAGTGCAAATCCCAAATTCCCAGTGCAAAACAACAACTAAATAGCTATTTAATGCAACACAACATTTGCCCACCTTGTACATTGTCAATTCCCGCTGGATTCCCTGTTGTGCATCCTGCTCAGGGAAGAGTGTGTTTAGCCAGCCAAAGGCTGTCATGGCAGATGCTTTGGTTTTATTTCTACATTAGAAAATTTTACCTTTTTCCTAGATAATTTTTGATCTCAGGTAGTTGTCAAATGCTCTAATGATTTTCACCTTGCAGATTCATTACATCATTTTCTAGTTATTCTCTCAGATTTTTCCTCTAATAAGAATGTAAATTGGTTTTCTTATCGCCAATGGATATATACCTCTACAAAATTCTTGGAAGACGGATTGCTAACTTTGTTGAATTTGTTTTCTTTATCATTAATGATAAATCCCATCTTTCTTTAAATATTGCAGATTTTTTTTGGTCATTGGTTTGCTGAAGGTTGTTACTTATAGGAGTTATGTTGGCAGCTAAAATCTAAATATTTTTGCATAGTGTTTAAGCTTTGATATTTCTGTGTTGTATCCATATACATCTTCTCTAACGATAAGGTCAATGGCAATGCCAAACAGGAGGAGTGAGAGATTGCATCCTGATTAATTCCTAATTTTGCATTCTGGGATCGTTGTGTTCCAATAGAGCGGGGTGAATAATTCATTGTGAACAATTGACCACTGTTTGCCTGTTTTTCTAAGTGGTCCACGCGCTGATCATGTTTCCACAAAACCATTTCTTTGATTGCATTTGCTCCACACCACTTCTTCATGCTTCCGGTTCTCTAAATCAGAGATTCCTAGCCTCCCTGTTGCCCTCTCCCTTCAGAAATAGTTTATTTACTCTATTTCCTTTCCAGATGCATGTGCCATGTACACTTCCCCCTTCTGATTCACAAACACTAAGTAATCAAAAATTACCCTTGAAAAAGTGAGAATAAATGGGCTATCATGGTGTGTCTAATGCATTTCCAGGTCTAACAAGACCATGTGTCCAAGTTGCCTTTGGACATCCTTAGAAGATGTACCAGTACCAACCTGTCATGGTTATGTTCATTACCTTTCTTTTCTGTGAGATGATTCTGTCACTCTGATTTTGAGTGGTATGTATTTTTCCCTCTGTACCATCCCAATGAATGCAGGATTCAATGATGTAGTTGGTGTAGATCAAAAGGACACTTTGCCACAGAAATATTGGCATCTGTACTTCCTTAGAGCTGGCTACAGATATCTATTATCTATTGGAAAAGATGGCATCATTTAAAGAAAATCTAAATGTTTATTTAGTGTGTTTGAAATTTGGTGCACAGAAAAGATGTGATTTTGTTATTTTCTTCACTGGTTAAATGATGAAAAACATTAGAACTCTCTGTAAAAAATATTTTGGGGGTACCCTGTCACTACCAAGACTATATTTTTTCTAGAACAATTACAGAAATTAATTGTAGAATACATAAACTGCAATAGAAATTTTCCACTTTTAATTAATATTCATTCCTATCAATGCAAAACCATGCCACAACTCTTTATAGTGAATTAATTTCTGTGTCTCTTTATCCTGTCTCTATCACTACCAGGATCAGAACCAGGAGAAAAAAATGTATGTGTGTGTATATATATATACATCATATAGATGATATATATGAAACTGAGAATTGTAGTTTCTTCCACTGGAAAGACCTTTTTCCACTCAGTCCTAAGCATATCCTTCTTCCCCAACCTAGGTAAAATTCAGTGGTTTCTTTACTCTTTCATGTTCGGGGAGACCTAAATTTCATCCAGTCTTGCAGTTATTAGACCTGTTTCTAGTATTTGACTGGGTAACAGAAGCACACAGCCTGTTTTCTCTGAAGTTTATCTCTGTAAATTCATACCTTGTGAGTCAGCCCAGCTACTCAGTGGTTACAGCAAGCAGCCTTTCCTCATGTCACCATGGAGTATAATCCTTAGCATGTAGGAAAACCAAACACATATGTGTTTCTCTACATCCATGAAATGCTTTGCATGAGGCTACATTGTTTGAGGTCACTGGGGGGAAAAAAGCCCTAACAAAGAGCTGTTTCTGAACCATGACAGGAAGAGTTCACAGGCATCTTGGCAAGTTTACCACTAGTTTGCCCACAAATCTGAAGAGATAATAATTTAGGATCTCCAGTATTTAAGGAAGGAGACCAGGTTAAGTTTTGGCTTTTTTCAGCAGTTCATTCTGGCAGCCATTCATTGCATTAGAAGACTGTGGATTAACACCTGTTTCTTTGTGCTTCCAGAGACTGAAAATTTGTCAGATTTACTTCTTTGCGAACTTTTGCTTTGAACTCGTAGGTCAGGTAAGAAAACATTTGTGAAAATTGGACCTAGAATCAAAGGACTTCTGTGTAAATTTCTCCTATTTTGTTCAAAACTGGGGAAGTTTACAAACAGTGCCTCACTCTACCTGAACTCTAGCTTCAGTTTTGCATCAACTCTGAATTCAAGCCAAACCCTATCCCAGAGCAACCCCCTGCATCACAAGCATTCAAGACATGTAACTTGAGGCCTCTCTAAATAAATCTTCCACTGAAGCCTTTCACTCTGTTTTCAGAATTTTTTAATAAGTGCTTCACACTCTTCTAGTACTTCTATCTAGGAATGAAATATGCTAGATTTTTATTTGTGGACATAAAGTGTATTCCTCTGTGAACAGCAACTGTTTTTTTTTTCCTAAAATGGCAAATCCCCAATGTGCTAAAAGTCATGAAGCATCCCTTTGGCTTTCTTGTGGTGGATAGTCCCTGAAATATTTCATAAAGAGGAGTAACTCATACTACCTCCTTAAAGACAGAGAAGCAGAGGATGGTTAAGTGATTTGATCAGCTTGTCAGGAGAGCTGAAGACTGGGTGTGTTTTGACAAACATGGCATTCTGTGCCAGTGCCTGTGACTGTGATGCCTAAGTTCACAGCAGCAAGTTGGTGCACATTTCCTGATATACAGATAATCAGAAGCAGCATGCAGGTATGAACAATGAAACAATTGTGATTTCTTTGCAGGGACAAGATTCCTTTTCATCTTAAAATTTTCCCCAAAATAGTCTGCATTTAAAACATCATCCAGTATGTCTGGAAATGTGCAAAATGAACAAATGGGCTTATTTTCTCTTCTCCCACTGCTAAATACATGGTTTCCCAAACCATATATTAGGCCATTTCTGAGGTAATACATATAATTCAGTGACAAATCCACTTCAGCCTTCATAATGCCCTTCGCTTTTACTTCAAAACATTCACTGACTCTTATGGATTTGTACTGTTTAACACCCAGATAAAGGTAAGCTGCCTTTTTTAATAACGATGGATTACATCTTCTCGTTACATGCTCTGATTCAATTGGATTTTTCACTGTGAGCACATCTATTCCAGAGAAAACAGTAATGCCAGTGTGAAAACAGTTATAGTTATTAGAAAGGTAAACAATCTAAAACAAAAATTAACATCAACAGAAATTAAGTTCTTGCTTCAAAGGCCTGCTTTTTCCTTCCTTTTGCAGAAGTATCTATCTCTACTTTTTTTTTTTTACAAGTATATTATTCAAAAGAATAAAGGCAGACTATTTGGTGAGACCTTTTCTACTAGACTGGGGCACTGACGAAATTCTTCCATGGAGGTGATTACCAGTGCAGAGGACAGCTTCCACACCCTTCAGAACAGGGCTGTTCCTTGCTAGTACCCTAAGGGGGATGAAGTCGTGATAATACCCCAAATTCCTCTCTGAAGATGGTAAGCCAAGTTTCTTCAAGGGGATACTGCAGTGAGTGGTTGTATTTCTAACAAAAACTGCAGAAGTTCCAGTAACTTTATGGCCCTCCCAGAAGTTCAGAGCTTGTAGTGAAATCTGCTGAGGGGTCTGGTGTCCACCTAGCTGCATCTAGCCTTGAACATGCTGCAGTGCTGGGGACTAATGCATCAAAGCATGTAATATGCACTAATAATGTTGGAGTATAGCTGTATACTGTATAGCTAAGTCCTACTGAAGAAACTAGCAGCTAAATGTGCACCAAACTGGGGAGTTGCTGAAATGCTTTGGCTGAGCTGGGGCCTTAGACAGTCGTTGCTCCTTCATATGGGCTAAAAAGGTCAACCCATTAAAATGTGTACTTTAAATGGCTTCTCCACTGAAATTCATCCAAGAAGATTTACACACTCTAATATATTTTGAGATGTTCCTCTGGGCAGAATACCATGCAGCCTGCACACCTGTCCTGCTGGACAGATGATCTCCAGGGGAGAAGAGCTCGTAAAGATCTGGTTATTTGTTTAGCCACCCTGTCTCAGACATATGGAATTATATAACCTTGTTTTTTTAGGATTACTTTGCTAAAATAATATTAATATCACGGGTTTTTTCCTTTAAAACATATTACAATATAATGTTGCCCTGAGAGAGAAAACGGGAAGATGTGCAGCTCCTCCAGTTTCATTTCCTGCTTTCACGGATTGTTGTGTTACTAAAATATTTTTATTACAGAAGAACTTGAAGCAATATACATTGTTTGTCAGAGGATTATTTATAGTCCCTTTAAGCTGAATTTCTGTAATGAAATCCATTTACAGACATTCCACAGTGCCCTATGGTTACTTGCTTATGCAAATGAAATGTGACCCTTGAAATAAGCCTCTTGCCCTTGCTGTCACCCTCCTTTGCTTCAAAGGTCTGCAGACAATCGCTTCTTAAGTGAGTGGGGTTTTTTTATTTGGTTTTGAGTGGGGAAAGAAGAAAATGAAAAAAGAAAAACCTTTCCATTGCATGGTTTTCGTGCAGAGATTCATAGAGTCAGACTGGTTTTGTGAGATAATGCTCATTTATTTTAGATGGTAATAGGAACCCTTCACTTATAAACATTCTTCTTAGATTATATCCTTTTAATTGTGAGATTCTTATATAACAATATTGGAAATATTCAAGGGATTTAAGTATCTGGACTTAGATTTTCTTCCTCAGTTGCACTTTGGATTCCAAATTCAGATATCTGGTATTAAAGTATTAAAGGTCGTACTTCTGGCCTCACAGATGTGCAGTTTCAGCCTGACAGACCTGCACAGCCACTTCATCAGTAGTCGGGGGCGGGGGTGGAAGTGTGAAATTCTGCCCTGTAAACATGATCTTATTTTATGACTATGCTTGCAGTAGTCTACACTGATAGAAATGACTGAGTGAATAAATAGCTACAATACAGAAAAAAACATGAAGATACAATTATTTCAGAGATGCAAAGAGAATAACTTTTAACAAAAATTAGTTATTCTGCATCTTTAATTATTATAATCTTTTGTCAGAAAACTCAAGAAAGCAGACCATACCACAATAATAAGGGCTATATTTACAGTTAATTGTATGTCCCAAGTCACTGCATTACTTGCATTTCACATGTTTCTGCAATCATTGGCATTGTGTTAAAATTTAGCATGCAACACCATGGCACTGACAATAATAGTTTTATGATACTTTTTTGAAAATATTCCTAATAGTTTTCAATCTCTTAAATTAAGAAATACAGTCATAAAAATAATGAAACATTTTGACTGCGGAGAGTTCCGTGTGGATAGAAAGAATAAGGGAAATGCACCTTCAGATGGTTGGTTGCATTCTTTTCGAAGAGGAAAATTTCAACAAAAACCAGTGGCAAAACCCCTTCTTTCTCGTTTTATGTATGACATTGGTAAAGAGAAGAAACTGTCTTCAAATTAACCGGGCTGTCCACAATGATGGTATCTCAGCTACTTGTCAGGAGCATAGGAGACTTCCTTATCACCTATCTAGTTTGGTTTTTTTTAAGTGCTATTGTAAGTGGAAGTTGACTACCTGCAGTTATTGTTCACTTATGGCAATTATGGATATCTCATTTACTTCACCATTATCAGAAAAGCAGTGCATGAGAGTATAAACAGCTTTGCATTTTTGGATCTTATTATTTATAGGTGATTCCAGCTGGGTTTTATTACAAAATATTTGTATCTTAAGGCCTTGTTGAAGATAAGCAGACAGCCGTGACCCCACATGATCCTGAGGCCTTTTGCAGTAAGTGGGGCTCAAAAGAAAAAAGTGAGGCAAGGGTTGAGATTCTCTAAATAGAGGATGGCAGCCCTGCATACATTTCATAACCTGTGCAAGGACATGGGGGAGAGCAACTTCCGTAACTCCAGGGACTTGGTGCTTTTTACTTCTTACTGGGCTTCCTCCAGTCAGCACAGTAGTTCAGTGCCATTGTCCATGGACCAGAATGGAGCTCCAGGTTCCAGTATTTCCCCATTCTTCTGCATTCTGCGAGCGTCAGCAAAATGGGGCTGCCAACCCACTCCAGCGTTTGTTACCCTGGTCTAGAATTGGGTCTGGACAGAGGGTCTAAAATTCTATCTCTGTGACAATCCACAGAAACTTTGACAGAAGAAGCAGCTAGACAACGAGAGAGCAGGGAAAGAGGCACTTGGTTTTGTTGGTCCATTGAAAATATGAAACTACCTCAGAGAAGGAAGAAATTGGTAGAATAAAAGTGGTTTAGAATGAACCTTTGGTTCTTTTATTTTAGAAATTAAAAATTAATTACACTGCATCGTAATTATTATTTTAGGTAAATTCTTCCTTGAACAAATTACCTTTATTTTTGTATCTTCCACAGGATTCTCCTAAGTAAATGTGATAGGAAAGTCATTTTACAAGTGGGTTTTTCTACTTTTTCATTCACTGCCTAGAAATACAGCAGAGAAAACTGAGTTCTAACTTGTAAAAATAGTGAGTATGCACAAGTGCATCTGAATTCCAAGCTGGACCTGACTGTAAAAGAGAGAAAACTATTCTAGTACACTGAAAAACCAAGAGGCAGTGTCTCAAAGTCTGGATAAGCACATGAATGAATATTGTTACCTCCCATTCACCTCTCTTTGCAATGACAGGTCAATATTTGTGATACAGCTGAATACAGTATGGGTAGGACTATGAGGAAATAAATAATTCATAATACATATCAGATCAACAATGACATTCACAATAACAATGCCTAGAGCTACTCACTCAACAGTGACACTGAGACTAATACCACATTGTATGGCTACAGGAGAGCTGAAGTAAGGTTGTACAGATTTTCAACAGCTGGGGAAAATTTTGTTTCCATAGGTCAAGACAGGGCCTCAACTTCCTTGTCATATACAATTTGTATAAATACTTCCTGGTGAGTAGGTTGGCACAGTAGGCTTTTAAGGTCCTGCAGAGTGAGAATGCATGATGGCATAGATCCTGATGAGCCCAATTATCTTCTCCCTGTGACTTCTACATATGTTAAATTTGTCAGTATCTATGTCAATAAAAGCACGATGTCCTGCTGTTTATGGACAGATCTCACTAGAATTACTTGTGATTTTAGTATGATTTCAGCTTCAGTCATTGTTTCTTGCATTAAAATTAAATACCTCATTCATTAAGAAATGCTCAGTGACTTGTTGAACTATGTCTCTTCTCCTGACTGTGTTTCATCTAGGATTACTTGCTTGCAGTCATGTCAATATGATCCCCCAGAGCATAAGTGCTTACTTCCTTTTCAGGAACAGTACAGATGATATGAGTGCTTATTCTCCTGGATGCCCATCAGTCAGGTGAAGTGGAGAGTTGAGATGCAGGCTCTTAATTCACATAAATATCATGGAGTTCCTACTTGAGTTAGCTAGCTGGCTAGATGCAATGAAAATTAAGAGTACAAATGCTGCACATACTTCAGCTGGCAGCCACCTGCTTTACTGCAGAAAACAGGATAATCCTTTTGTCTGATGAAAGTCCTTCACCACTTTCCCACAGTTCCTTTTGTGCTCCACAGAAGCCAACAAGTTCTCCTGCCATCTCCTGGAGACAAAAAAAAAAAAAAAAAAAAAAAAAAAAAAAGTGGAGAGATTCATTTTATAGAGGGAAAAAAGCTGCAGTCTACCCCACAAAAGCTATAATTCCCCACCAGGCTTGTTCTAAATCCCAGTGGAAGGGAGGACATGCACACAGGGCATGCTACATGGGTGAACCTGCTGCCCAATATGTTGAACTAATCACCAAAGCTAACCTTGCAAGAGAGACTAAACTGGGATTTTTTCCCATCCATCATCTTTAGGGATTACTATTTCTAGTCAAAGAATGCCTATAAAATATAAAAAAAGTCTTCAACCAGCCTTTTGCCCTCACCAGATTCTATAAAATCTGTCACTGAATGACATGCCACACAGATATGAAATTCCTTTTTTAATATGTAGGCTGTGAGGAGGAGAAATAAAGTTCACAGTGACAGAGCTCTAAGAGTCTCTCAGGATTATTTTTTCTTCGTATTTTCAGCACTCATTTCTTTTAAACATTAACCAGAGGTACAGAGTGTAAAACCAGCTGTGCTTATTTCTATACTGCAAAGTTTGGTTAGATTTGAACTCTTTGTACTGGAACCTACTCATCTTTCAAACATATGTTTTTTGGGGTTTTTTTTTCCAAAGTCTGTGGTCTCACTCTAGCAGAATACCACTTTCGTGGATCAGTGGGGCTTGTGGCCTGGGTAAGGACTACTTTGTTACAGAAAAGCCCAGCTGAGCTATTTATGCAAGCAAGGACTATTTGCAAATTATTTTCAGGATGCAGCTGCACTGTGAGAAGTATTGTATAGTCTATAAAAATAGTGGGTATGCCTTGTAATCTTAAAGTCCTGGTATGTTTGCATGGAAACTCTGCTAATGTCCTTACATTGTTTCTTATGACCTCACAGAGGAGCAATGTGTGTTCAGGAAGTCTATTCCCAGAGCTTGTCAGGGTCTGATATTTTAATCATGGAAAGCAATTCATCTTATTTTCAATACTAACTTAAGGATTACTTAATCAAATGGCTAAAAAGTACCTAATGGTGCTTAATTACATGCCTAGAACAAATGAAGAAAGATATATTTGATAAAATGTAACTGGACTGTGAAAATCATTGTAACATAAGAATTATTCTATCATCTTTGAATCAATTTGGACATTTAAGATTGACCTCTTGAGGAAGGCAGGATTTTTCAGTGAAATACAGGTTGGATGCTTAGTATCTCACCTTTTAAAATGTTTTATTTCCATTCCAAGTTATATTTTACCTTAGAGAATATTATATGAAATAACATTGTCATGAAACTATGAAGTTATATTTCTGCTTTATAGTTCCAAGACAAACCAACTGACTTTTAAAGATCTTGCTCCATTATTTGGCTGAATTTTTGGTGTTATATTGTTTAAAAATCCTGTATTTCCAGTGCCCTTTATGTGATCCTTTTCATATTTTCCTGAGTGGAAATTATGGCTAGGACATTAAATAACAATACATATAACCTATAGATCATTATTCCAACATATTCCAAAAGCACATTTATTAAGAAAAAAATATCACTTGGCTTCCACATACAGTGTTACTAAAAGCTAATAAAATTTTATTTGCAAGGGGGTTGCATAATGATCTGTGCACTATGCTGACTACACTGCTGTGGTATCAGAACACTGAACTCTTTCAGAGTAAAGCTGAGAACTAGTAAAAAACAAATTCAAATTTTTTTACTATTTACTTGTTTACTTATAAGATTAAAGAAAAAAAGTAAGGCAATTTTACATATTCACCAGGAAAGAAGCTATCGCTCTGCTGGCTTTCAGCACAGAGATGTGTGTTTGCTACATGGGCAGTCAAGGATATTACCAGATCTGGGGAAGGGATTTTCCTGGCTGCAGAATATCAGGTGTGCCTTTGTTATAGGAGAACTACATCAGTTTATGTTATGTCAGCATCTGATGTGCTTGCAGATCCCATAGACTTCATTTCAGCAGCTACACCTCCCAAGAACTCCTATTCTTGGTCTGAGAAATACCATACTGGTAAAAAAGGGTTTTGAGCAGATAATCATCTTCATTTCCCATTTGGGATGACTGATTCAGCACTACAGTTAATAAAAAGGACATTATTTGCCTGCTGGACTATCTAAGACGTAGTATACATTTCCTGGGTGACTCTACTATTGTAAAACATTTGATTCCCTATAGATTTTGCTGTATTTAAGTTTTCTATGATAGAAAATTATTTTTCTGGGTTATAATAATACTACATACTACTAGTATATGGTAATAGAGAGAGAGAGCAAAAGAGATATGAAATAAATTAATACCACAGTAAAATGGGATGTGTTTAAAGCTCTGAGAAGCTGAACACAACTCTAAATTGAATGTGGAGGGTTCTTCAAGTGCTCAGCTATTTCTGTAATGCCCCTCCTTGTCTTGCTCAACTTTACATATCTGCAGTATGAGAAGCTGCCCAAAAGAGGCAGCGCTGAAGATCCTTCCTCTTTGTTGAGCTAGGTGAGAGCATATACAGATTTCCTCTTTGACCACCCTACTGCATTGCCTCAGTTTCAGTTGGAGCTCCTTTCCCAACGATGGTGTTGTGATCACACCCTAATATCTACTTTATCAGCAGCACTGGCATGTGAACAGCCCTTCACCATATTCTCATCATCATCAGATGGCCACAAATTGGATCAAAATTTGCATGAAAATTATAAAAGCTGCATCACTAGCACAGATAATATTGAAAGAGAATAGTATTAATAACAAAACACATAGTAAAAAAGGGGTTCCAGAATTCAGGTAGCTGTGACGGATGAAATATGTTAGGGAGAAATTCTTAACTGTGAGGGTGGTGAGACACTGGAAGAGGTTACCGAGAGAAGTTGTGGATACCCCATCCCAGAAAGTGTTCATGCCCAGGCTGGATGGAGCTTTCAGCAACCTGGCCATGACAGTGAGGTTGAAATGAGATGATATTTGAGGTCCCTTTCAACTCAAATCATTCTGTGACTCTATTATTCTACGAATTTGTGCTTTAGGTGTCTTTACATGTGTTTATGTTTTCCAATTACTATTACCAGCAGCAATCAATGACTTACAGAGGGTTCCTTAGATAAGACTATATAGTAATATACTAATTTAAATATAATTTTCAAATTACAGGATGGATATATGTGAACAATATTTTTGCTAAACACTAATTTTTTAGAGATTCCTTACCAAAGGACTGACAGTCCTTTAGTCTCTTGTGATCAGCTTGACATTTGACTATGAGTGTATCACAATACAGCGTGAAAAAGAAGGTAGCCAACACTGTGTAGCTAGTAATCAAAAAGAAGAGTTTATGCATCATAGTTTTCCTAGGTGAGATTCAATGTTTTGTTATACATTTTGGTCAATGTATTGCTTCTACAGCATCCGGCTTCAGAGATGTTTCACAGAGAGTTGCAGATCTAATGCTTCTAAACAGAAAACTGAGTAAAACAAAATGGGGCAGTTTCTTGTCAAGACAGATATTGGTACTGTTCAGAACAGCAAAAGGAATAATTGTATGAAATTATAATAGTTATAATTACTTTCATTCCTTATTAAAAAAGAGACTATAGTTAAGTACATATTTCATACCACATCTCAAACAAATAGCTCTCTTAAATTGTACCAAAACAGGGCAAATATGTGTACTTCAGCACTGTCAAGGGTTAAAATATCATGACACATTATATATACATTTATACCAAAGGCCAGAGGGATAGTAGTCCTATTTCATAATCGCTGTGGCACTTTATGGAACTTCTGCCTCTTTATGGTTCTGTGACTTCTGTCATTCAGGAAGGCCAGAATAAAAAAAAAAGGTCAAAATAGATGTCAGCCCAAGCAATTATGAAAGAGAGAACTTGGACATGACCCTGAGATTAGAAATGGTGACCTGTCACAGTAACAGGGGAAAACCTGCCATGCTGCCTTTATGTCAAATAGAAACTACCATGGCAGTCTTAAAATGTGCTCTCATTTATTTGCATTTTAATCTCTTTCACCTCTAATATTGGGCTTTCCTTCTCATCTTCTCTTTTCTGCCGTACGCAGATGGCTCAGATGGCAGAAGATAGGCATAGAGTTTAGGATATCCACATCTCTTGCAAAGAAAGGTCTTGGGAAAATGGATCAAAAACTTATTTGTCTGGGCATGAGGACCAGAAATAACACAGTAAACAAATTGTGGCCTGACTCTGAACACTACAAGAAATCTTCTAGGGTTCCTTGAAGGTCAATGATATCTTGATCTCAGGTACAAAACATCCTCAGAAACTATGTTAATAGGAATGGCAGAAGAAACTGAACAGAACAGGATTTGGAAGTGAAATTTTCCTTTTTTTTTCATATTAAAGGTTTAATCATAGTCACAAAGCTACATGCCTTTCTATTTTTTATTTGCAAAAGAGATATTTTTTCTATTTTTTATTTGCAAAAGAGATATTTTTTACTTTGTTTTGGTTTTTAAACATGATTTGAATTAACTATGTCATCTTTGGACTCAATTCTTTACACAGAGAAGCATTGTCTCAGCAGTACAACTTTTATTTCACAGTTGACCGTCTGTGGAAAGAATACTGTGGAAGAGGTAAAGTTCATTTTCCCTGGCAAAGCGTGAGGCCACGCTAACAAGAACACAGGGATGAAGTGTTTAACTGGGCCATGAATCATAGATCTAGGAGCAGCATGGCAAATTCAAATTGCAGTCTGGGTTTTCTTCTTGCCCCTCTTTAGCCAAAGAGAGGGCCGTATTCTCAGAGGTCATCAGCCTAGCCACCAAAATTCTGATATGCAAAGTACCAATGCTTTCATGGTATACAGTTGTCCTTTTTCACCAGGGCAAAATAATTGATTTCTTTACTATTCAGCAGATTAAAGTGTTTAGGTATAGGGTTTATGGTGGCTGAACCTCAAAAGTTTCTCCTTTACCTCTGGGCTATTCCTATGTCAATCTATTTTTCCTATCTCAACAGCAGAAAAGTCCCAGTTGACACCTCTACATGCTTTCTGTAAGGAATCAATAATCCCTATTCAGAAGGACAGACATTTCTTTATAACTTTTTTGCATTCTGGAAATTAATACAGTAATGTTCATTAGCATCAGCATTGTGTTTCTAAGTCTGGTTTCCTAGCGATTACCTTATCATCAAAGCTATGAACAAGTAAGAGTAAATCTGCCCCCTCCTGCCTTACTGGGACAAGTTCACAGTTGTTCCAAAAAGTGCAGCTTGTTTATTGGAGTCCTGTTTGCTGAAAAACAAATGTCTTGAGATCGGACATGTTAGAAGGGGTATTCTTGATAAATTTAAACATTGCCCTACCTACTCTAAAGTACAGATGTATGTGACTGCCTGTGGATGGTACAACCTTTTTGCCCCACTCCAGAATAGCTGCTCTGTTAGGAATAGGAAATGGAGGAAAGGCTGTAAATAAAATCAAGCTTGAAAATATTATCTCAGTCTAATAATGTGTTAGAGAAAAAACTTGAGAGAAAAGTTATACCTGTTACATAAATTTATAGTCAGTGTTCTGCCATTTTCCTGTATTCTCTGACTTTTTCTAGGGTAAGTCTTAGAATTCCTGTTGAAGGTAAAGAGCCTTTTTGCTGTGTAACACTGTGTTGTCAGAGAATCAGTCATCTTTTTCTCTCTATTTATCTACTGCTTGCAAAACTTCATGTGTGAAAATGCACTGCCATATGAATATATGCTATATGAATAATAGGGAAAATCCTGCCACTGTTATTAAAGGAAAGAAGAGTAGTTACTTTAAAAAAAATTAATTCTATCCTTTATTTTTTCTATTCCTTCTTTTCTCAGATCCTGAAATGTTTACCAATGCACATTTCTAGCCAGCTCCCTGTATCTGTATCAAAATAGCTGCTCAGCTGCACACACACTTCATAAATATAAAGTTACTGCCTCTTTGTACCTGCTGTACTTTTGGCTGCAGCATGTCACTGAAATGTTGCCTAGGAAATGTCTATCTGATCCCTGTTTGGGGCAAACTCTACTTACATTTGCTATAATGTAAAAAGACAGAAATAAGTATTTTCATCAGGAGCATTTGAACCTCAGTTTGGATATCGCACATGGAATGTAACTGAGATTCACAACTTCTGTGTTGTACTCTTTCCTTTTTCCAGAACTTAAAGTTAAGAAAATATAAGATCAGAGGAAATGTAGGGACCATCTCAAAATTGCTGCCCTTACAAAGCGCTTCTAAGCATTGACAGGAACATCTAGTAAGCAGCGTATAAAAATAGGCATCCTTCCAGTTGCATTGTGAGTCTGAATATACATTCAGAACATGCAGTGTGATTTTCTTCTGATCATCAGTGGATCACACAATAGGGAAACCAGCAATACTGCGTCCTTCCAAACCTGCTGTGGACAGAGTACGACTTGAAAATATCTGTGTGACAGTGGAGGTAAGGACTGGAGAACAATTTGTATAAAAGTGAATCAATGCCATAATCAGTCATTTTGGTCACTTTATTCTGCAACCAGTACTCTCAAAATACATCTTTTTACCTGGGCTTATATAAAGAAATGGCACTTAAAAGCTCTTTGAATTCTATGCCTTATTGTTACTAATGGGAAAAACATTGAACAAGAAATACATATGCATACAATGTGGGACTCATACAGAATAACTGCAAAATAGGTAAAAGAGCAGTGTGTTGGTAGTTGGTGGTTTTAAATTGACAAAATTGATCTGGCAGTTTCAGGAGTATATCTGTATAAAATAAATAACTTCCTTGACTCTTAGAAGTTGTGATTGCTTTTAAGAAATGAGAAAAGTGGGTGCAATGTTTTTCTTGAAACCTAAATCTTATTTTGATCATTCATCTTAACAGCCCTTTTAAAAGTAAGCCTTCAACCTAAATATGCAAGTTAACTGTTGTTTAAGGATAAGATTCACACATCCACATGAAACCCATTTTTATAAAGCAGGTATTTGTTTTATCAGATGGGGAGCAAAAAGGAATAATGAGTGTCGTAATCCTATATTCATAAAGTCTGAAATTAAATATATGGTTCATAACAATGGAATTTTTGCAAGCAGCATAACTTTTCAGTTATAGTATTTATGAAACAACACAAAGTAACAAAAAAAATTATAGTATGGAGAGAAACAGACAAATGTCTTTCATGCACAAGGTGTGTAGTAATAACTCAATAGAATATTTTATTTCCCAATGCAGTTAAATATGAATTTAAATAGCTAAGCTACTAACAGTAGTAATACGTGGTGAGGCAGCTCTCCAAAGCAGCCTAGCTGAAATACCTCTCATTAGGTTTTGATAGCCAGTGGGCAAGACTAAGCCCACAGTGGAAAGACTTCTTTATTCCTCTATTATTGAATTTTTAATGCTTGTTGTCATCTCCATGACAAAAAGAACGACAAGCCTGTGTGTTCTTCTAAAGATCTGGTCACAGGAGCTTTCCTGCTATGACTCAACCATGGGCCAGTACCAACCTCAGTGTGACAGAGCAAGCAAAATCAAAATTCTTTCTTTATTGCATTCTATAAAATGTCATTCAACTCCAAGTCTGTCAGAAGCTCTGTGGGAGCCGCACCAGATAGCTTCACTGGATGTTGGTGAAAACTCAGGGAAAAGAGAGGGTCTATTGTGTCAATATTCAATGCTATGTTCAGTTCTCTGAGCTGGCCCCACATGTGCATGGAAAATTGGAAAGAAGTTAGTCCAATGACAAATGGAGAGAAGAAAGAGGTTAGAGGGTCTGTGGAGAGTCTGTTAAGACAATAAAGAAAGGAGTCTACCTGGAAGTATAGGAGGGGCAGGTCAAACATACGGATAGAAGAAGAGCTTTGGAAAGGCATTGAGAGAGACAATCAGATACTGATTCTCTGCCTGAAACTTTTGAGTACAGTCACTGTGAGAAAATCCCTCTTTCTGTAGCACTGCGCTCAGATGAGGAAGAAGAAAACCAGGCAGACCTGTTGGCATAGTAGCTGAAATAATTTTGACTTCAAACTACATCCTGTCAAGTGCCAATTATATCTGTCTTTAAAACCACAACATTGAAGTCTACAAAGAATAGACTTTTTCATAAGTTATATTAACAGCATTCTGTTTAAAGAATGAGACATGTTACTCACATACTCACGTACTTCATGGGCCAGATCATGTACAATATTGTATTTACATTTGAGTTGTAATTAAATGCATGATGTCCATCAAAGTTTCTATTTTCTTATGTATTTAAAGTTTGAAAAGGCATACATTTTTTCTTAATGAATGCTGAAAAATATAATTTTTTCAGCATTATGAGGTTTCAGCATTGGTTACATGAGAGATGTTCATCAGACAAAGTAAATTCCCCAGAACTGTTGCCCAATGGGATTTTGATTAAAGAACTTTCCTTAAACTAAGTATTTTCTGGGGAAAAAAAGGAGCAACAAACTGGTATCCACATTTTGCTTACTTTCATTCATATCTAGAGCCTCAATATCCAATTCTAGATGAGATTAATTAAAAGTTTTAAATTGAAAACTCATCATTGTAGGATAAAAACTCTTGTTTTTCTGATACTATAAAACACATGCCAAATAGCCTCTTTTCCAGCAAGTGAAACCTTTCCTAGAGGTGTAACAACAGATATGGTTCTACGTACAGTAAAGTAGGCATCTTTGTAAGCCTGGAACCACATTTTTTTTTCAGATGAAATCCAGCAATGACATTGGTGCCTGCCATATGCCTCAGAACCCTGTGAGCAATGTATTAAAATATAGCATAATTGTCTAGGTAATGCGATTTTCATCCTTCCTACTAAAAGAGCTGAATCAGGTCAGATACAGGGTCTTGGGTTTAAACTGCGGATCCAAATATTTTTCCAAAGATACTTTTGTTAAAAACCTATGTGCGGACATAAAGCTCACAAGGAAAAAGTTTGTACAATATGACATTGATTTAAAGAACTCCCGATGAATTTGGCAGTTTCTTTTGGCAGTTATTTGTCTGGTTGGTTCTAGTGAATTCTCATGCACATCAGACCACTGAAACTATTGCTTGCTTAAAAAAAAAAAAAAAAAAGAAAGAAAGAAAGAAAGAAGCAAAGTCTAAAATTTACCAGGGGCCATTATATGTTACAAACATAAATACAGGTTCTTTTGGGATGTTGGGTGACACCACACCATGTTCTTTAGTGGTTCTTCTGACTAACAGTCTTTGCTTGTGATAATGCCATTAACTTTGACCCTATCAGAAGACTCACCTTGAGCTTACAGCACACAATTCAGCCTGCAACCAGTTACACCCAAGCAAGCTGTCAGTAGCTGAGAGTGCTGCTATACAAATTGTATATCTTCATGTTTATCTGACAAATATTCACAGTCTGAGGTGGGGAATCACATACAGGGAAAATAAACAACTGGTCAGAGATTCTTAGTTCAATAGCATTTATTTTCTCTTTATAATTACCAGAAAATCGTACAGGTTTTTTTGAACTTATGACCAATGAACTCTATGGAGATATTTTCAATTACTTTGATACGCAGTATGCTGTAAAGAGTTCTTTCTTCCTTTTCACTTTTCTCTCTCCCCACCTTAATCTCCCAAGGACAACAGTTATTCCTACCTAAGGATTTCACTAATTGAAGAGGTCTTGCAGAATTACAAAAATCCTATAAGGGAGCAAATTAGAATTTTCAGGACTGTTTTTAAATAAGAAAATAAAAAAAAAATGTAAAAGGCCACACTAGCACAGTAGATTGCTGATGTAATGACAAGATTCAGTATGACAAGCAGATTGAAAGATGAGAACTTAGTAGATTGCTCTTCAATAAATCCAAATAACCAGTGATTCACTCATTTGCTGAATGAATCACAGCAAACTACATCACTGGTGAGAAGAGGAGCAAAAAAATCTGGAAGACATATTAAAACATGCAGAGAAATTACTCATTGCCTCCAGCCAAAGGTGAAGCGAAATCTTTTAAAAATCCTTGAGAGCATTGGGCATGACAGGGAAGTAGATGAAGCAGAACATTTCCTTTCAGACATTGATCTTCCTGCTGTGTTCTGCATCTTCCTGGCATTTAAGAACGGATTCCCACAGTGTAGGCTGCAGGACTCTGCCTTAGCTCTATGCACAAACTGGGGCACCACAGAAAACCAGGATGCTGCTGGCAGAGCTGCTGCAGTGTGTGGTAGCAGTTCTCTGATCTGTGTACTCACTGGCTTCTTTCAGTAGACCCTAAGCAATTAATTGTCTTTTATTCAGCAGTCGTTCCTGTAACTGTACTCTATTGTTTTTCACCTTGGTGCTGGCAAATTAAATCAGAGTAGGGAACTGCCGACAGATTATTTTGTGAAGGACATCGGCCAGAAATGCCAGTGCCAGAAAAGCCAAAAGTACAGTTTAAAACCTCTTGTAAACTTCAACTGTGTGGCCTTGCATGGATCCAAATTCAGAATTTTCTTTGTGGTTGCTGACAACCCTTTGACCAAATTAACCTTATATATTCGCTGGATATTCCAAATGTTGGCAACAACCACTGGACCTTCTTGGTCCTGTGTCCTAAAATAAGAGCAATTTCTGTGGTCCAAAATTAAAATTATTGGTAGGTATGTTTGATGCTAGTAATCCTAAAGAGTAAAGACCACCTTAGGTATTGTTTCTTCCTTTGTTTTTGTTTTGAGACTTGATGAAGCCTCAGGATTTAAGTCTGGTATTTAGAGAAAATGTAGATGGTATTTGGAATTATTTATACAGTGCTCTTTAAAAAGTTTGATAAAAAATTAGCTGACAGCTTGTTATGTGACTATAAGCAGGTAAGATTTTTTTTTTTTGATGACAGCACTGAAGCTTGATTAAAATATCTTTATTAAACTCGTACAACTGGAAAAAAAAAAAGTAGTGTATGCTCCTGTGGAAATGGTACAGTTTATTCCAAAGCAAAAAGTTTGTCTAACAGAACAACAAGAAATAGTAATTTTACATCAGCTAGGTAGATAATCCAGGTAGATAATCCATTTCAAGTAAGTAATGGATTAAGCACCTCCAGGCAGTGCTTACAGTGCACATTTGGTTGGACAGAAGGTGAGAGCCACATGAATGGCTATCAGCAAACACAGGAGCCTGAGCAAACCCTTCATGTATCTAGGAAGACATAGGTGCTCTTGCAGATTCTGTAGACCATACTGGAGACTATGCTGAATGTGCATATATCATGTTTATTGGTGTACTTGAACAGCTTTCATAATTAATTAGCTCTGATTCTTCCAGTATTTGTGTACTGCTTATCTTGTGAGCCATTTTTGCATACTGAAGGATTATGGAAGTCCCCCCCCAAAGAAAAGGATGTAGATGTTGTACCTATGACAATGCTGAAAAAAAGAAATCCTATACAAGCATGTGGCTTTCTGGCTACATTGAACCAGCTTTGAAAATCCCCTCTCATGGGGATAAACTTGGATTTGCAGAAGGCAAGAAAAGATTGACATCTGCAGCTACACCTAACAGCTTTTCTGGCATGATTAATGGAAAGAGGTCAGCTATGAATATGACATGATGGCAAACTCTAATCAGTATGACCATACACAGGCATAAAATATGGAAAAATGAAAAACTACACTTGAAGATTTTGAGATCTATTAGAAACAGTACGTAAATATTATATTGGTCAAAAATCAAGCTTCTTGTCAGTTAGCATTCAGTTAATGTTTCATTGACTTTTTCAATTCTGGAATAAAACATTTTATGAGTACTTATGGAAAGCATGCAGTTTGTATGCCCATACTTTCTAAATTTATTATAGTGTTTGGGAAGCAGCAGATAGATTTATATATAATAAAAGTAATTTTAGTGTCTGTTTCAGTTAAGTTTGTGTTGCAACTAGATATGTTCCCTTTTGTCCTCCAGAAGTTTGTAAACAGCTCCATCTTCAGGCATCATTCCCTGTGCTAAAAAAGAAAAATGCAACAATCATAACTCAGCCAAAGCTTTTGGAGACCTGTTAGCAGCATTTTGCAGTTTACATTAACTTATAGCAGTTAAACCAATGTAATGATCTCATATAACCACTTCTAAGATATATTAAGCTGAAAGAAAATCATTGGGATTGAACCAAGAGTCTAATAAATTAATTCTGGTAGGTCAGTGGCAAAGTAGATGCATGACAGGAGTACATTTACCTACATTTAAATTAGGCTGAAACTGCATTGCCACCACTAGAATGTCTTTCTGTCAGCAGACAGATCCCAAAGTGCACACGTCAAGCCAAATTAAATTTTTAAATGCTTATGTGGCTAAGCAAAAATGATTGACTTAAGAGAGGCAGATTAATAAGCTCAGAAAATGTTAACATACAGGAGATGAAATATCTAAAAATCTTGGAGAGGATACATGTCCCAAAATCAGGCTTGCAGAATGGCCTTTTGACGGCCATTCAGTGTGAGAATTAAGGATATAATTTAACATGCTTGCAGGAGTAAATGAGGTGTTCCTTGGATATTCAGGAGAGTATAATTCTATTGTCTAACGGGTGTTTTTCCTCCCAGTGGCAGTACCTGAATAAACCAGTGAAAATATTTGATTTTTTAATCTGAAAACACTTTGGAATACAGTTTGCCTCCAGAGCCTGCAAAAGGGATCTCTGTTTACTTAACAGGATATCTGGTAGTGGATAATATAATAATTTCTAGAACTATAAACTAAACTGAATATATTAGTCTGTCAAATATCAGTATGTCTGCCATTTTAAAATACAGTCTATTGTCCTCATAATTATTTTCTACTAATCCTGCTGGTCAGACTTGATCAGATCACTGTTATTCTGAAGTACTATGTGGTTCCCTGTTAAATAGATGTACGTGATCCCCTTCTGTCTGTGTGTGTGTGGGATGTGGGTGTGTGTGTAGGTATACATGAAACATCCTTCTTTTCCGTAAGTTGTCACTTTCTGCACCCATCAGATGTAGGGTAGGTAACTGAGAACACAAAATGTAACACAAAAGATATGTGTGCTGCTTCTCTGGAAGTGGTAATGCACAAAGAAGCCTTTTACTCCATTTCATAAAGTTTCTAATTTCACCATCTCTCTCCATACGTAGCAAGTCCTATCAAATTATTGGGACTATTTCTTATCTGAAGATAGGAACATGCTTGTATATTTTATGAAACAAATGTGCTGTATTTCCCACACTCTCCACACCCCAAAACACTCTATCTACTCTTTGTGCCAAATGCCAAGGTAACTGAGTGTTTGTAGGAAAGTAAACACTACACAAGGTACAGGATGTGGACCCAACAATCTGTATGGAAATTTAATACGTTCCTGGAGATGTCATTCCTAGTTTGGTAAAATCCTGGCTCCAGTGAAGCCTGTAAATTTCCATTGACTTACATGGAGCCTGGATTTCCTCTACATCATTTTCTTGCCATATTATAGAAACACTTACCAAAACAATAGAATTTTAGAAAATGAAAATAGTTCTGTAATTATATTGATGGGATTACTGAGCATTTCTTTGAAAGGTTAGGTTTGTGGGATTGTTTTAAAAAAACTTTTCTTTCTATTTAGAGCCTACTGGACTTTTACCAAAGTTAATGACATTAGCTAATGATATTAGCTTTTATTAGGAAAAAAAAAATTGATAACTTTGGAGTTTATGGTCATTAAGTTAGAATACTAGAGTCTAGTTTAGCTACCTTAAAAAGAAAAGAGAATTAATTTTTGTCATTAGAAAAGGACGCCACTAGTATGAGCTTCTGATTATGCATCTAACAAACATTGAATTGTTCTTTTGGGGAGTATCCCCGATCATCTCCTTGACTCATCTGCATTAGTTGGGTGGACAAACAAAAACCATTTTGCTTAGGCTTGCTAAAATGATTACTTAATTCTTCTCAGAGTGCTTAAAATATAGCATTGCAGATATGTGTTGTAATTTTAAACTGAAATGGGTTCCCCAACAGCTGGTTAGCTGTCACATACCAGTAATACTTCTGCAGTGCCACGCAAATCTGTGGCCTCATGATTATTTCCGAAGCTGTGTCCACCAGCAGTAGCAGCAAAATAATTAATTACGGCTGATAAAATGTTTTCACATGTGAAGCCATCTCATCAAGAGATGGCTTTCTTTTTATAGAAGAAAAAAAAGCAAAAACCTTTTCGTGAGGTGATTATCTAATTCATATACAGTTTCAGTAATTTTTATATCAATTTGTCACTGAAATTATCATCTTAATCATAAACTTCTAAGTAATGGAAGTTATGGGTTTAGTCAATAAAATAAATTGAAAACCATTCTTCCATACGTTTGGATTTTTAAAAAAAATAAAGTGGGATATTATTTCTCTGAGCCCTTTGCAAGAGAATTTGAAAAAAAATCACTGAAGTGGCTTTTGTCTATCTCAAACTAGTTGTTGCTACTCCTGTATCAATTATCAATTATCTACCTAACTACCTAACTACCAAAAGATTTCTACCTAAATCAGCATAAAGCCTAAATTTCTTTGAAAATATTTCATTTAAAATATTTTGACTGAAGGAATTGCTTAGATCAAAGGGACCAGATTGAACACAGCTCTAATTCAGATTATTATTTAGAAGGACTCAATTAGAGAGGACCTGGAGACTTTGGCAGGAAATGTACTTAATTCTATAATTTTTCAGGTATGCTTTCATAGCCTGCTATTTTACTTGCTTGCACACTCTCTTTTTCTCATTAATAAGTTCAGAAGCAGAAACTTCCTCAGCCATTCTTCCCATAGGCTTGCAGAGTTGACAGTACTCCTGTATGAATGTTGTCCCTGTGCAAGCATTCACTTTGGTTCCTTGAAGGGGGTTTTCCAGCCTGTCTGGTGACACACGCTGTGCGTTGCCAAGCAATAATGGAAATGAACCCATCAACTCATGGTTGCCTTCCCAGGATAATCTGCCACCCCATCTGTGCCTTCGCAGCAAACTTCTGCTCTTCCAACATCTGCCCAATGGTTATTATACAATCCATTTAATATATTCCCGAGGAGCCATAACCACCGCTGTGCCGAGACAGGAGACCAATGAGGCCTCAGCAGACATGCCAGAGCAACCTCTCCAGGGGATTGAACAGGAGCCAGATTCGCCACAGTCAGTTAAGTACACATTCCTTTGGTACATGTGTGGCTAATCTACTTTTAATTGAGCTCCATTGTTTTCATATATTTAGTAAACAAACGTGCATAGGTACAAAAGCTGCTGCTTGTTGACAACACAAACAGTATGCAGCTTGCTGGAGCTTTGGGCAGGCACCCTTGGCAGTAGATGTGGTAGAGCGTATTTCATGAGCAGACATATTTCTTTGTGCTTTTTGCCTTTTTTTTTCCTCTCTTTTTTTTTTTTCTTTAACATTTCCTGGATCTTTTTGTCCCAGCAGCCTATTCTATGTGATTATCACAGCTGAGTGTAGGTGCAAACACAATGTCCTGCTCCATGCAGAGACATCTGTGTGCCAGCATTGTTAGAGGGTATGAAGTGGATTTTGTCTAGGTTTGCTGTCACTTTTTTTGATTAATATTAAGCCTCTTTAGGCTGGGCTAAAAAGGCAGGGTTCTGTCACTGTGGTGATTCTTTTATTGCCTTACAGGGAGCAGAGACATGCCATTCACTTTTCACCTGCCTTTAAAAGAACAAGCATTCTGTTTTTCTTTCCCTATTGTTATTCAATATTCTGCATATGATATCCAGAGAAGTCTTGACATCCTTTGTTTGGTGTGTTAGATAAATGGTTGGTTGCCAAAAGAACAGGGCAGCTCCAAAACTAGGTTCAGGTCATTTACTTCATTGTTTTGGTGATGGTTTTAATTTGTTTTCTACTGCATGTAAGGTGGTCTGGGAAGTCATACCTACATCAGGACTATACCTGATTCCTCTTGGTGAGGGATAAGAGACATTTGAGGCACTTTCTGTATCAGTACTTTGATCAGATCCACCAGATCTCCTGTGGAGAGATCCAGGGGAGCGCCAGGGGAGCTGCTCAAAAGCCATCCCTCGTCCTACCAAGCCTGACCCTGTTCTCACTGTCACTGCAAGGGAGGACAGGATGGATTGTTGGCAAAGACAGTGATCTCGTCACTCCTTCCCTTGAGAGCAGTGAAAAAGATTTTAGTGGTTGGATAATCTTTGCTGGTACACATGTGGCACAATGGCAGCTCTTCTCCTGGCAGGTGGTCATGCATCTGTAAGCAGTCTCATTGTGCTTAATTCACCCCAGGGTAACATCCTACCAGGGGCTCCTGCTGCAACACAGCTCTCAGCTCTTTGCAGAGGTGGAGGGGAGGGATACTGCATCGTTCATCAGGATGCTGTCCTTCATCTTAGCAAAGTCTCAAAGTGACATCTAGTGGAATACCTAGTCTCTGTGGGGAAATTTAATTAAACCACAGTCCCGTTATACCAGCACAAATATTGTGAAGGAAAACAACTCAACTCCTTTGACATTTTTACAAATAGGTTCAGTGGAAACTGCTGTGTTTACTTTAACTGACATTTGTTTTTTCAGTCAATTATCCCTCAGCCTTTTTTCCTTCCATAATTTATTACATGCCGCTCAGCCATAATAATAAATACAAAGTTGTTCCCCCTTTCTGTTGTTGTCTTGCAGGCTATGCTATGAACAAATGAAATAAAAATGAGTGCCCCTAATCTCCCTTGCTTTTCCATCTCTGTGGTAGCCTCAAACTATTTATTATGGACCTCAGCAGTCTCATATGGAGCAGAGTTTAATCCCAAATGTGAACAGAAGATTAGTCTGAAACTCCAGTGGTCTTTTTTTTTTTCCTCATGCTTATGTCCTGCTTCAAAATGCATGAAAGACACTAAGGGTTGTTTGGGTTTGGTTGGGTTTTTTTTGTTTTTTTTTTCATTTCAGTGGTCTTTTGAGCAAGCCCTTTAACCATGACACTTAAAAACATCTTTTAGCCAGATGACATCTTTCTTGCTTAGTTGCTCTCTCTGAACTAAGAGACAAACACTCCATCTTTATTCAGTTCTTTACTTCTCACTTCTATTTTTTTCCAAGAATTTCAGGAAATCTTTAGAACTCTCCAAAGAAAATGTACCCCAAAATCCAGTTTTTAAAAAGAAGGCCCTTATAACAGGGGGTAGAATCACAGGCTGGACTTCTGCAAGTGTTTCCATTGGTTTCAATGCTTGGGTTGTAGCCAAAGCTGCAATGAAAAATTATTTTTCTGGTTCTTCAATGAAAAGCTGTCTGAATAGAGAAGAAACATGACCTTTTTTTTATTTGACTTGCTGTTTTAGAATGAAAATAATATGATTGCAAGGGCAGAGCATGTTCTTCACAACTCTTTGGCGTGCAGCAGCTGTGCTTTAAGTGATTTAAGAAAAAGCAGTGAAACAACAGAGTGCACTATGCACTCATTTAATCCATCAGGTACTGTCATGCTTCTAACTTTCCTTTGTGCAGAGAAATAATCTGATCTTTAGTTAGAATCTTTTATTGAAGCAAACCAAATATTTTACAGCCAACATTCTTCAGCTGGTCATTTTTATCTAAAAATGTTTCCATTTTCTGAACAGTTATTTTTCATAAAATCCTACCAGTTGAAAGCTATTTTTCTTCCTTTATTCTTCATAAAGAGCAAAAGGAGAACCTCAAGAGCTACATAAAGCTTTATATTCCATCTGGGAAGCTCATCAGCTATCCACAGAAATGAAGCTATTTAAAGTAACAGTAAATAGAGATGTGAATATTTGGAAGGCTGGATCCACTGGAAATAAGTTATTTTTCAAAGTCCTTTTCAATATGGCTTTTGCCAATAATACAGTGAATCTGGGACATATCTAGTGATTCTATAAAAATCCTTTATGTTCAGTCTACCAAATACTTAGGAAAACAGAAGGACCAAAAAAGAGAGGAGGAAGGAAAATTTATAGCAAATCAATATAGAAATCAGCTGTATTTTATCATTATGTGACAGTGTTAATTTTTTTATTCCTTGTGCCTAAAAGTTATGTGTGTGCTTGCTTAGAAATGCTTCCTTGCCATAAAATGCTTAACAATTAAATATTTAGAGAACCAGATAGGATGAGGAATTTCCTTTAATCAGTTTGGAACTTAACAGTTCACTTATGTTTTAATTGGGATATACTGGAAAATGCCCTTCACATTACAATTATCCTTTTGAGCCATAGGTTTACTTTGATTTCTGCAGTAAGTTCCACAGGTGACAAAGGAAAGGGCTTGGTATGGCTCCTAGAGGAAGTGAAAAAAGGAAAAACAAAAAGGAAAATCAAAACAAAAATTCAAAATGTGGTATGGACTTACTGCACTGACTTTCCTATGAGTCTGTTTTTCCTGATCTGATACTAAACCTGGGCTTTACCATGTATGGATGAAGAGCTTAACTTCTCTTGCTCTTCACTGACTCTGGTGGGGCATCAAAGAAATCCTCTGACTTACATTGACGTAAAAGCAAACCAAAACACTAACTGGGACATGTATAATTAAGTTCACCACACAGAAGGCATGGGGTCACACCTTTGCTAATGTAAATTCCCAAAGGAGCTTTTTAACTGGAAAGGGCGAAACGGTGTGAGTGCAACACCATACCCTGGGGAAAGCTGAAGTGGGTAATCCTGCTCAGAGGAAGAGTGGAGCAGCCCAGAGGCTGAGGTTGTCATCCCAGGTAGAACACTGAAGCAGAGCAGCTGAAAATAAGAGAAAAGTATCTATAGTCTGCACTGACATGTTTTAATTTAAACACCTCAAATCAACTTTCTTGATTTCTTGCTTTTTTTTCTTTCTTGCTTTCTTGCTTTCTTCTTGCTTTCTTGCTTTCTTTTCCTGCCTTAATTCATAAAGAAGTTGGCAGCTTCTTAAAGGTTGATTTCATTGAATTTAAGCACTTGAACAGCTTTAAAAACGTGACCCAGAAAGGTCACCTCCATTCACATTGCAAGCACAGCAAAATAGCTGAGATATCCTACTGCAACTTTTGTGAAAAGATGAGTTGAAACCTTGAGACTGAATAGCTAATTTTGTATCAAATTATGTAAAATGATATAACCTTTTTTATGAGGTACTATTTGATAAGGATATTTTTATTAGTTTTAAATTTAAGGTAATGTGATTGAATGTATTCATTGAGATAGGATTTTTAAATTGTCATTCTGCATTTCAAGTTGCCACCTGAAAGAAATAAATGAATGAATGATCTTTACTTCAAATACAGATGTTTATCCTAGAATAAGGGCCAGATCTTACCAGTTCAGCCCAAAACAGAGACAATGAAAGCCTTTTGAGTATGATTTTGGCCCTGGTAACAAAAAAAAAAAAAAAGCCAAAAAAAAAAATTACAACCCAAGAGAGAACTACACCTGTGCTTGTCAATAAGCAGTCTCTCCAGAGAAGTTAGACAAGCATGTGACACAGACACTACTGCATATAATTTCTAATTTCCTGAGAACCAGTTTACTTTTGACCACCAGCAGGGTTTCTTTGTTTTTCATTAGGACATGGCTAAATCTTTCTGTGTAACCATATCCAGATTGCTAATGAAAAAATATTGTCTGGAGTCACACATGTAATCTGCAGACTGTGGGTATAATGAGGGTAGGGAGCAATGTATCAACCTGTGCATGTACTGATTGGCTTTGTTACCATACCACTGCCTCAACTGAGCCTATATTGTGCTGCTTATTTTGACAGAAGTGTGTGAAAATCTGCCTCTAGGTGGAGTTTCCATAGACTAGTTCTTTCACAGACTTCGGGCCCTTTCATCTTTCCTTCCTTCCTTTTTTTTTTTTTTTTTTTTTTTTTTGACTTAGTGCCCATTCTTACTAGTGAAAATTGAATTGAATTCTAATTAACTTAATATAAATAGCATAGATTCTTATATTCTGGGAAATGTAATGCATTGTAACAAAATTGCCTCCATTTTTCACATTACCCTTCAATTGCACATGATGCTCATCCTGTACTGTCATATTTTTTAGTGAGGACTGACAGATTTCCTGAGAGAGTTCTGTGCAGTAAAAGCTGTATGATAAGGCAAGCTGGGCTGGGCTGTGGATAGTAACAAATCTGTCATTGCTTGTACAGCCACAAAAGCACAGACTCCTTCACAACTACAAAATCAGTGTGGTGCAAACAAAGGACAGATGCTTCTTGAAACCAGAATAAACCTGATTCCGATGATCTGGGGCCCTCTGAACTCACTCTCCATTTTTCCATCCAATGCCAACAAGGCTGTAGTTGTTGTAAGATACACCATGTGCTTCTAGGGCGCTTTCGTGTCCTCTTATTTGCCCTCTGCTCTCCCAAGCATTTCAGCCAAAGTTTTATCTGCAAATGCCTCCTTCCAGATCAGACCTCACCTCGTTCTTATGGTGGTGTAAAGTTGATGCCCGGGGCACAGGGGGAGAAGAAGCAGAAGAGGGAAGCAATTATTCTCTCCATACGTAGGCGCTTCCTCCTTCTCTTCCACCCCTTAGAAGCACAGGAAGTTCATCCTCAAACCATATGGTACCTAGAGATATGCTGTCTTGGGGGAATGCCAAGGGCCCAGCAGCACCCTCAGGGGCCAAGGGGGTTCTTTGCCTCACCTCCTCTCCCCAAGTTTCCATGGCATGCTTTCCTTTACAAGTTCCCTTATCACACTTCTGCCAGTGCACCTCCTCCTGGCCTGCAACACCTGTGCTGCATTACAGTGCAGAAAACAATACCCACACTGAGACAGGCAAACTGTATTTCATTTGTCAGCCTTGCTCAGCTCCAGAAAAGCCACTGGAATTAATCCACTATGCAGCCTTTGATAGCCTGTTACTGAGAGGCTGGGTGAAGGTTCTGGGGCACTGCAGGAAGGGTCAAGGCCTTTGGATCAACGTTTGAGCACACCAAGTTGTGCCTGAAGTAACCAGCAGTAATTATTTTGTTCCTGTGATGTGCTTGTTTCTCTCTGAGCTCTCCATTGGCAGTGATGTAATCAAAGTCACTTGGCATGGAGTTGAGGAACACACAATGGTTTGTCTGCTTTGGCATTTGTGATCCACTTTGTTAGCAGGACCCACTTATAATTTGAAATATATGATTTCCTTCAAAGTGGCATAGTTTTGAAAAATAGCATGTGATACACTAATAAATTATTCAGCCTTCTGAACTGGCTACATGAAAAGCACATTTTTCCATCTGCATCTGGCCAGGCATTTGCAACTGTTTCTCTTGGATCTGTACCGCAGCCCATACCGCAGCCCACTTAGCCCTGGTTTTGTGACCTCCAGAAAGGATTAATGCAATATGTTGTGCAGGGGCCTGCTAGTGAAGGTCACTTGGAATTGTAGGCTAGTGCAACATGTGGCTGCCCACCTGCTCGGTGCTTTGGCTGCAGGGAACATGCTATCCCATGTCTCCAAATTGCTGTGAGCTCAGGCATGGCACACGACAGGCAGAGGGTGCCACTCCTTTCTAACCATATTCCAGTTAAGTGCTACAGGGCTCAGTGCTGCTGGGTTTGCTGGGTCCATTTCTCATGGGACCAGTAGTAAGAGACTGCCTACAGTTATATCTACAGCTACAGTTAATGCAATGCCATGTATGAAAGTCAGAAGTTAAGGCCAGACCACCAGACTTAACACCGCTTCTTGTGGAGGAAAAGGAGAACCTGCTGTGAGTGCTGCCAGTAGGGAGGTCCTTTGTCATTCCTGTTGAACTTACACAAGGGTTTGGTACTACTCAGCCATTAACAAAAACTCATCCTTCATGCTTTGATTCACTTTCAAAAAGTCAATTTGAATTGGATGCTATTTTTGTTGACTTCTGCTGCAGCACTTAGGACTCCAGTCTAAACCCAAGATGTCCTTAGAAGAGGGACATAAGGATGGTGTTAGTCCAGGGCAACTGAAACCTCAGCAGCTCAAGACTCCTTTTTACTTTCTCTTCTATCTGGGAAATAGCATTGTGTAGTCTGCTCGGAGATAGGAAGATTTATGGGGATGATGGCTTTTTTAGGATCTTATCAATTAATTTTTTTCATTGTGTTACCTGCTTTCTGCACTTGGAGGTATATTTCATCAATCAAACAAGAAGCATTTGTATGTGCAATGACTACTGGAGCAGTTTGCAACAAGCTGCAGAAAACCAAAATAATCTCTGTACCTTAAGCATACTGATTTTCATAGGCAGTGTACTCCGTTGTTAGGCACTGGATAAACAATGATGATACAGACTGAAAACAGAGCTACACAAACATTTTATTTTTGTGACAAAAGCTACTCAGTGTGCCAGAAACATAATCACGATCATATTCAGCTAAAAAATATCAGGATTTAAATGCCCTGGGCCTTAATTTTGATGAAAGACTTTTGCATACCACCAAAAAGAGAAATAATGAGTTCTGCCTAGGGTCTGGCATCAATCAGGCTCAAAATTATTTCTTTGCCAAGGAAAATACATCTTCCATATCTTGGGCTAGGCTGGATGTCTGATGTGTTGGTACTAGAAGAAAACAAAAATTGGGCATGCTTACACTAAGATGAGAAGTTTGAGTCCTACATGACAAGGAAAAGGTGCATATTCTTGTTAACTCTGACAAATCTGAGAAGTCAGATTTGAATCCTCATTAAATGTAAAATAAAAATAACATTGAGGAAGAAAGATTTTTCAGATTATGCCTTCCTATTATTTTAATGTGTGATTTAGTAGAAGAAGGAGTATTAAGACAGGCCATGAATGAATATGATATACTACACTTTGGCTAGACAAATCAGGCACAGATTTAAATGGAGAAAGGTGGGGGAATGAGTTATCGCTTTTTCCCCACCATGTGTATCACCACAGTGGGGAAAATGCAGACAGCACAGCCACGATCATGCCTTTACCTCCCAGCTCATACAACTGCTCCTCAGCACTTGCTCTCCCATGGCCCTCCCCTCCTTTTGTCCTAGCACCACACTGCCTCTTGCTTCAGCCCCACATCCACAGTACGGAAAGGCTTTGTCAGTCGCTCCCATAAGGGCACCCAAGTTTCCAAAAAAGCTTCCAGAAAGTCATAATTACTCAGCTGCCATTAGTACTACTGTCTTTCCCAGGTTACAAGACCTGCCTGTGCATGGAGTGATACACAGGATCTCACACACAGGCAAAGAACACCTTGAGCCACTTGGCCATGTGTTCTTCTGGACTTTCCTGCTACTCCTCGTGCCTTGCCTCCACAAAACACAGCATCATGAAAAGGTCTTAGCCTGTATCACACGGACACAAGGAACATACATTTGGCATAGAAGGGGCTGAATTCAGCGAGACTCAGGAGTGAAGAAAACTCATGGGATCAAGGCTGAGAAAGGGTCGTTCCACTCAGAAGCTGTTCTTGTCCCAATAATTTTGGTGGCTGAGGAACACAACTTTTTGTTGTCTTCTGAGTGGTGAAGCTTGCATTGCCCATACCACATAACTCAGCCCCTGCACATGTGTCAGCAGATAGCCAAAGGATGATATTTCACAGCTCTGCAGTAGCTGGGCTAACCTTCTGCAAGGCTCTTAACCTTGAGCTAATAAGTTTTACTCCTTCAAGGGGTAAAACATTTAACTGCAGCTGTTTACTATTTACACGATGGGACTGACATGGGGGCCTTCCCGTCATGCAGTTTGGCCCATATGAACTCTGTTCAAAAAGAAAGGAGAACAAACATTCAGATTTTATTACAATTGCAACTTACAGAGGGTAGACTGTCCTCAGCTGTGTCGCTTGTGAGCTCTTTCTTGAGCTTTGCCCATTGTTAGAGACAATATTAATTTTTTCGGTCATTTTCCATTTGCTGTTCAACACCAAACCATGAAAAATGAGCACTGACGTAATGATTGATCATGGAGCTGGGGGTTGAAAGTGAAAACTAGAACTGTTGGGCTGTATATGAAAAGAGTTTGGTTTTTTTTTCTTTTTTAGATGATAATATATTGTTTGTGAATGGGTTATTTATTAGAGCCATGTGTAGCCTAAAAGGTTTGTAAAGATGATTACTAAAGCATATCCATATGTGGAATGTGTGTGCATATTTGAAAACTTGGCAATTCCTTCAGAATTTCTTTTTTAATGTTTGTAGGAAAAAGGTCTCTGAAATTGTGTAGGGTCATTCTTTTTCTTAATAGTAGACAACATATTTTCAAAACTATTGTGCTTTGCATAACTTCTAATTTACTTCTTACATCACATGCTTATGTACTATTGTATACTTCTAAAATGATGAATTATCTAAATATTTGATAGTCTGGCATCAATCCTAGCATAAAATTTCTTCTTTGCCAGCATATTGTATTCTCCAAATACTGTATTAGATCAGATACAGACTTCTTAAGGCATCTCTGTTGGAAGGTAACAAAAATTGGGCATGACTAAACTACTGTTTAGTAGATCTGGAGTGCTTTATCACAATGGAAATTGACATGGTTTTTCCTAAATTTTGGAATCCTGGAGTATCGGATTTTTCTTAAAGAAACATTTTGCCAGATCACACTTCTGTGAGTTTTGTAAATAGAAACTTTGGAGTCTCAAGCAACAAAACAATATTCTGGTTTCCTGCTCTTAACTAGTGGGTCTAAATGCAGAGTTGTTCCACTACTGTAAGCAGAGAAGCTCAGCTATGGGCCTGGTGGGGCTGAGAGCAGGACTTTTTCTGTCATATGTTCCAAGACACCCCAAATGGTAACAGGAATAGGTTCTGTTGGGTCTGACAGCATTAAATCAGGCTTTTACAAGATCTAAGCGTTGTACAAAGGAGACCGTCCTGCCGAGCGCCTCAGAGGCAGGCTGCTATCTATTAATCTCATTTTAAAGGAAATGAGGAAAGCAGCACAGACAGGTGCTCCCTAGCAAGGCATCACAAACATAAAAGGAAATCCATGAGCTGATACAGCAGAGAGGAAATGGGCTTGTAACTCAACATTGACAATACACGACCAGAGGAGACAAACCCAGGTACTTCTGCGTGCGGCTGAATTCAGGCACAGGGCTTTGCTAGAGGCTCTGCAGCTCAGGGAGTTTGCCATCATCTGCAATAATCTCCCCTCGTGGCTTTTTGGAGCTGTGCAAATGCCCTCAGCTTCTCTCTCCAAGGTGCCCAGAGCAGCACTGTGCTGTCACTCTGTGGATTGTCCTGTGAAGTCCATGTCTTGAACAACTTTGTGAATATTTTCCAGTACCTGTGTAAATTTCAAAGTAAGAAAAGAAATAGGTAAAAGCAACTTGGGAAAACAGATCCTTTCCGCGTAGTTGAGAGTTTCTATTTCAGGAAATAGGGATGTGATTAAATTATGCATTTATTTAAGTGTCTTGTTTTAACAAGGTATAATAATTGATTTACAATACTCTTATAAATGAAGGCATGGATCATTTAAATTCATTTTCAGGTTGCCAGAATGCCTCGCTGGTTTGGACTGGAATTAAGAAAAATCAAAAGGTTGTGTCACAAACTCAGCAAATATATAGAATACATGTTTACTTGAGAAAAAGATCTAGTAAACAGAATGATCTGAAACTAAATGAGAAACTTAAAAGGGATTTGGGAAGTCAAGCACTGGAAGCTATGATTTGCTTCTCATGTTAAAAATAGCATCTCCTTCATGTCTCTGTAGGATCAGGCTTATTTCAAACAATTCTAATTTATGGAGACTATTCTATGGAAAAATATTTAATATATTAATTTTCCTTTAGGCAGACATTTCAGCTGCAATAATAAACCGTACCTAAATTTCATGAATGAATTAATTTCACATCAAAGCTATGGTTTATGCCCATAAAAAGTTTCATGTTGTAGCCCAATGTGGAAAAACATTTAAATATCCTGGAAGCATTTAATTCCTAAAATATGCAATAAATGTACTTGAAAAAGGAATGAAGTGCGATGTCAGTGATGCTGTAATTTATCTTCAGCTAACTTTTATTTTGGGGAGCAATTTAAGTATATCAATAATTGTAGATTTTTTAACTGCAAGTTATGAAAATATATAACTAGCTTCTTATTCTTCAGCTTGGTCATAAATAGTCTCTAATTCTGTACCAACTATTTTATGGAGGAGGTTTGGAGGGGGTTGCAGTAGCTGTGTGTGTGATTGATGCCAGTTTAAAAGTCATCAGAGCTGGCTTGTTTCTTTTTTGTCAGAGATCAGCAATGGTTACACAAGGTTTAAACCATTACTGAGTACTTAAAAATTTCTTACCAGATGTCTGTATGATTGTGTTTTCTTGTCTGATATTTAACTGGGCATCAAAGTAGGCTCTAGGATTTTTTGTGTTCACAGAAATGAAAATCAAATCCTTACTAAATGCATTAAATTAAATTCTTGATACATCCCATTGCTTGGTGTATTGCTCTCAAGGAAAGTTCACCATTCTGTTTCAGTCTTAGATTCTTTCATTTACTTCCATAACTTTTTGTTTTGGGATTGTCTAGGGCTTCTTTAATTCTTTGGATTCTTTAGGATCATTAATGTTAAATCATTGCAGGTTGTCCTCTGTACACTGTGATGTGAACTTGCACAAGACATATTGGTGGCTACTGTACTTTTACACTTGATCAACTGCTTCTGCCCCTGGGCTTTTGTACCTTCTGTCTGAACTTTTATTACTGCCTGTTAAATCATGGCAGTCCCATTAGTGCCTAACAAATGTCTTTGTTCTCCTGGAATTGTCACTCTTTGTTGGCCTTCTCCCAGTTGCTGGTTACACAGTTTCCGATTTTGCCAGATGTAGTAGTTTGCCAATTTTTCATGTCAGATGCAGCTCTGGTTCAACTTCGGTTAAATGCAGCACCAAAAGTTCTCCTGCATGGTGTCAAGGTATTTTCCCGCCTCTTCTACACTGTTTATTGAGTGCCTGTTTTTCCTCTTGCCTAGATGGTCTTGTACACTAGGAGAGGAGTGTAACAGAGATTACTTTTGAAATGTTTTCACAAATCCTGTTAGTCATCCATTGAGATTTACCATTGTTACCCAGTATGAACTCTAATCACTGTATCCATTTCTCCCTTGCATACCACTCCTTCAGTACACATGTGTGATTTATTTTATTAGCTTTGCTGACAGTTAAAGGTTTCTGGCATTTGAGAAACTAAGTGCTGGCATTCCCAATTCTGTGATCATGAACTACAGATAAGTATTCCCCTGCAGATACTCAGGGAAAATTGTGTTACGTGCTACCTGAGTTGATAGGGTTGTAAATATATATGCAATATAAATACAGGTTTTGAAAGCACCAGTGAGCAGTTCCTTCCTTTTTCCATTTCAAATTATATGTGAGAATGTCTGTGCCATTACCAGTAATTCTTGTACAACAAATACCAGACTTTTTTTTTAGACTGAAGTGGTTTAGAGTAAGAAAGATCATCAGATAGTGTTATAATCTAAGATGCTTGCTGAAGCATCATAGTCACATTTCTCAGAAGAATGTGAGCTCAGTATAAGGTGGCCTTTTGGTATCTATTGTCTTATTGGTAGGCTGCCTACCTCCTTGCTGTGTCACTTGGCAATCCTTTTGTACAGAACTGCATCTTCAGCAGAGTAACAAACACCAAAAGCAATGAAATCCAAAATGCATGAGATACAAAGGTTTTTCCAGTGAATTGTTTTACTTTCAGTATCTATGATCTGTACTGCATGTCTGAACCAAAGTCATGTGGCCACACTTTTGCCCATATACACGACTGATGAGGACAGATCACTGCAGAAGCTTGCAAAAGGTTGCAGTTTTTAATTTCTGGTTACTACAATGTGATTATTTGCTCTAGCTGGTTTCTAGTCAGTGTAGGACTGAGTATTAGTGGTGAGTATTAGTGGTACTCTAGGCTGAGTATTAGTGGTGTAATTTTAGAGCCACTGGAGGGCTGGGGATAAGAGGGAGTGAGAGGAAAAAGGAATTACTTTTTATGGATTAACTCTTTGGCAGTTGTCATCCAAATAAACACTGAGTGTAAACTATTCAAGCTGCACCACACCTTTCTAGGCACCCATTTCATTTCACCCACTCATTTCATTTAATTGAATGATAAACAAATGAATCAGATGGATAAACTGAACATGTCACCAGCCTTCCTGAGAGCAAAATGTTATTGACCCACTTACTTTCATTCACATACTCCAGTGCTAGTCAAAACATCTCTCCACTTTCCTAGCAAAAATTATCGAATCCTAGATAAGAGGAAGAGTATATCAGGCCCAAACACTTACTTTGTACAAATGCTGGAGGGAAAACTGGAGAATACCCGAATGACTGTTTTATTACTGAACAGAACTCTTTGTCTAACCTGTCAGCTACCTGGCTGGAAATCTCTCATCTTGACACAATAACGAGAGAACCAGTTTTAGAAATGAATGTTCAGATGCTGAAAAAAGCAAGTCCCAACTCATATGCTCCAAATGTCACCTTTCTGTTTAATAAGGTGTAATTTAGATGCCAGTTCAGTGGAGGTTTCACCCCTTGCTTTTTCACTTCCAGGTAAGCATGTCAGTGGGTTGAGATGTACATGCCCTGCAGCTGTGGCAGTCTTCCCTGATGACAAGCATAAAAAGGATTAATGACTAACACTTTTTTTTAAATATTCCTCCCCTCAAAGTTCTCATTCATTTGACTCACTCAGACACTGCAGTAAGGTTTAACATTGCAGTAAGACATAAAACTCCCTCCTCTGGGAAGTGTGATCATGAAGCTCTCACAGTTGCAACAACACTGTCCCAAGTTACATTTCCCCAGGCTCTGTCCCTTCATTTTCAGGAAGTCGGAAAACAAAACTGCAAATCTTTTCTCCAAAACCTGATGAACCTTCTGCATGTGTCAGCTGTCTGTCAGGTCACTCCATTCAAGTCTGTAGGATTTGCAATCTTCTCCAGAAAAATGATCTCTCTTGTTTTGTCTGAAGTGCCTTTTACACCCACAGCTGGAATAGGTGTGCATGCGCAATCCCTGTGATTTTAAATGTCAGAAAAGAGAGGTGTTGGATGTGAGCCCAGCTTCAGAAAAAAAACAGCTCTTCAGTAATTTGTGATTGCAATGCTTGTAAAGGTTTGACAGCTCTGCAGCCAGAGACCAGGTTGTAGCTACTACAGAGGTGAGATGCAAGAACCCTCCATCACTGAATGGTGCCTCCGCACAATGGAACTTGAAATTGGGCAGTGGCCCTCCCTCAAGGCATCAATTCTCTATCAGCAAAATGAGTGGAGTATAGAGGGACTAAGAAAAATGTGGGAAAAGCTAATGATGATGAACATAGGGTCAGTTTCTGTGCTACCAAATGAAATAGGTCAGGAAGGAGGAGACAGTAACAGCAGCCTGAATCAGTGGCTGGAGTCCAGACAACAAAGAGGCACAAGGTGAAGGTGACAAGGAAGGGATACTGGCAGATATTGTGGCAAGGAGCAAAAGGTCAGCATGGATGGAAGGGAGAGACACAAGCCATGTAGGAAACAAAGAAGGGTGGTTTCTTGGAGAGGAGAGGGATTCCCGTCCCAATGAGAATGACAGACTCTTGGTGACAGAAGCACTTTTCCTGAGGGATGAGTTGATCAATTATATAGCTTTACTGCAGCTTTTCTAGAGATGGATGAAGCACTAGCCCAAGGTAAATCAATTGCTGACAGAATCTGTGCCCTTCCTTAGATGTTGGCAGACATAGTTGTGCCTCAATAGGGAAGGGAACTTTGTCAGAATTTGAATTAAGCCAGTGGCCACTTGTTTCCCTACGTGTAGCTTTTTGTTTGTTTGTTTGTTTCAAATATGGTCCTTATTCAGTTTTATTCCCAGTTCTCAAACTTTATTAATTGTTCTTCCACTGGCCTTCTGGTTGATCTTGGACACCACATACCTCAATCTGTACATCTTTAAAGTAAGCCTAAAATAACTCATCTAAGGATGTCCTATCCACTAATATGTGGGAGCTGTGAACTTAGAAGAGGGAAAACATATTTCAATTAGATTAAGTTACCTTTATAAAAATCAAAGCATTCTTGTAATACATTTCCTTTCTATTTGAAATCCTTTTTAATAGGTGTTGCATACAATTCATTAGATGTGAGTTGTCACTTATCTAACTTGTTTTCATTTATTTGCTTTATTTCACTGTAGAACAATTTAAATAGAATCCAGAAAATACCAAACATTTGTCTGATCTGTCTCTGATATTGAACAACCACATTACAGGGGTTGTGCCTATCCAACCAGGAGATGTCTATAATGATGACAGGTCCTGACTTTTTGAAAAACAAGGTTAGCTTATCTGACACTAAAATCTCTGGCTCTTACACCCAAAATTGAGAAGGACACTGAGTGTCTGAGAAGCATATGTTCCAAATCAGCTGTCAGTAAATGACCGAGCAAATGCATGGAACAACTTAGGCATTCTTCACACTTTGCAAATGCAGACACTTTCTCTTATTTTCAAGCTTTTCCTTTACACATATTTTCAGATGGAAACCTCTCCAAAAGCCAGGTAACATGGTGCACAATGGGAAAATAGCACTGAAAGTGATTGATTGCAAAAACTGGAAGATATATTATGTAATCATATGCCTGGAGAAGGAGCAGGCAACATGACTTGGTTTCCATTTCAAATAAATAGACAGTGGAACAATCAAGTAACTGCCAAAGTAAATTAATTCAGCATGGTTGGAACACCAGCACATCGCTGCCTCAGAGAAGGTTGTTGTCACAAGTTATAGCATCAGTAGTGAAAGACACAGATTTTCTGTTTTATTTTTCACTTTCTGAGCCACACTCTGCTCTCTGTCAGTCTAACTGACATCTGGAGGAACACCGCTGAGTTCACTCAAATTAGTCAAAAGTTTAAATTATTGTAAAACAGATCAGATTCCTGCCCACTGTCCTTGAACCCCTGAGATATACAAAATGTATGATGGACTCTTTCTCGTGGGGATTTACACACACTGATTTAACTGCTCCCAACAACTTCTTTACCACATTATGA
Organism: Motacilla alba alba; assembly: GCF_015832195.1. NCBI lineage: Eukaryota > Metazoa > Chordata > Aves > Passeriformes > Motacillidae > Motacilla > Motacilla alba. The sequence goes on along the minus strand of NC_052019.1, from coordinate 45,069,052 downwards.
GCTTTAGGGGAGAAAGAAAAAAAATCTTTTACCTATGAAAAAGTGATAGAAATAAAGAAGAATTAGTAGCTCTCCATGGAAATTGCAAGAAGTCCCAAGGCCATATCAAAGCACATTATTTAAATTCTTTTGGCTTTCACCCACAGAGCTGAACTTCTCTTCCAACATGTCCAAATCTGCATTTGATCTTGTAATTTGAGATATGGTGAAGGTAAAGGTTATCATACTCCTTTGCTTTGAAATCTGTAACAGAGCTTCTTGTAAAAGGCTTTGATTTTGTATAAGGTGAATATAAAATCACAACATGCACAACATGCTTGATATCAAACACTGTCTTTACAAACTTCAGCAGTGTTGTGCAGGTGTGAGCAAGGATTTACCAACACACAACGTTTTTTTACCAATACACAGCTTGTGTCAGAAGGGCAGAGCACTCAAATGGTATCGCAGCCTAATACCTGACATGCTTCATGTGAAAGCAGGACACTCCTTCATTAGCTGAAGGTCACAGATTATAATAATGCTTGGCACTTACAATCCTGGAGGCGTTGTACTCCATCTAATTAAAATTGGCAGATATGTCAGCTTTTATGCATAGGGAAAATAAAGTCAAGATTTCCCTAAAGGCAGAGATAGAAGAGGAAAGAATTCATAGGCACAGAATCCTAATTCTATTTGTTCCTTGGTACCCAGTTCTTCCTCAGATTCCTGACCAGGGTTTCTAATAATAAGGGGAAAATTTGAATGTCATTAAAAAAAATTTGAGGACTAAGTACTGAATCTATCATTTATGCTAAACCAGGGCTCAATATTTTGAATAGCAAAGACGTTTTTCAGGAGTATGAATAGAAAAGCAAAGCATAACACCCACTGGTGTTAAAATTCACAGGCCTATTACAAGCCAAAAGTTATAGCTTGTTTTTCTTAATACTACACACACACCTTCTTTCCCAGAGCAAAATCTTGGAGTATGAGCAGAAGCATTACAGAATATTCACCCTTCTGCATTTGTGAACATTTAACACATTAATCTTATACAGACTTTGCATGTCAATGCATTTACTGAGCTGGACACCATAGCATTACTCTTTAGCTTCTATTAAGTATGGAATCAGAAGGGAAACCCAAATCTGAACAAATCCATTTTTTATATGTTTTATTCTTTTTTCTACCAAGTTTTTATAATAGAAGCATACTTCATAATGAAATACCCTATTATTCAGAAATCACAGTTGCGTGAAGCTCACTTCAGCTGGAAGTACAGCTATCTGTCATTCTTCATGCTGCTACTACATGATGTGAGAGGTCTCCACAAAAGTCAGTTCCCTTGGTGCTCTCCATGCTCATTTGAGGTTGGCTGTTACTGGTGTTTGGACCAACAATGGTCATATCCCTCAGCTGCCAACTGAAGGGACACATCTCCTTTGCTCAGAAAATTCCATGATATCTACAAAGGTGTCCTGGTTTAGAGGAAATTTGGGAGAAATTTGCCTCAGACAAAACGTAAAAAAGCATTTTGGAATTTCTCTACAAGCACAGACAGACTCAGCTCAATCTGGCAGAGTAACACCGCTGATCTTCAGCAGACCCGCTTGCAGGAGTGGGAGCAATGCCCAAGCATTCTGCATCTTTGGGATGCAACCTGGCAGTGTTAATCCATGCAAAATGCCATGGAACTTGTTTTAAGTAACAATGTATGTTAAGGCCTACGTATCTTATTAATTAAGAGAGAGGCTGTAGAGTGCAGAGTACATGCAGTTGGCTGGCTGTAGCTTGCAGCTCATAGAATCTGTTATTCTGTGTGGCAACAGCACTAACTAGAAATGTTTAAATAATCACATGTATTTTAGTGTGTCTTCTTTGCTCAGAAAATTGAACACAAGAACAATTCTTCTAAAGGACTGTCTCGATCTCATTGCACACTGGCTTAGAGAGTTTCTCAACACTTAATAAATACTGTGGACTTTTCAAACCATACTTTGCACTCTTAAAACATTGTGCAAGCATTGTCTAGCAACATCTGAAATATATGGAGAGATGCAAGTTCAGTAAAGTGCACTATATATATTGCCTCTTACCCTTATTCAGTAGCTATAATTTCAATCATTCTGAAGATAAGGAACACACAGTGCAGGCTGCTACCCCCACATAATTGTTTTATTGCTACCAACTTGATTATTTTGTTCAAACTAGAGCAATCTAGAAGGTCATTCTTAATAAAAGCAACAACTGTGGAGAAGATGGATTGAATCAAATGATTATTTTTTCAAGAAAGCAGACTGTTCACTCACAGTGTCTTGTATCTCCTTGTTTTTAAAGCAGAGGTAATACTCTGGAATAACTTTTCTTAATAGGCCACAAGTGCTTAAGAAAATAGCAAAAATGATAATGTGGAAATTTGAGAAGTTATCTTCCTCAAAGCAGTAGGTAGAAAATATTTCATGTAAGAATGTGGAAGATATTTTTTCAAGTCGAATAAGCAGGGCCAGTTATTTATACTGAAAAATTCCAAAGATTAAGCTTCTGCTTTTTAATGTCTCAGCCCTAAAATTAATGTGATGTATGTGTTCAGTTTGTTCCTTTTTACATTTGCCCTTTAAGTGCAGCATCCATTGACAGACATTTAGAAAGCACTTGAGTGCCATGTGTTTTAGTAAAGCTAACAAGAGAGAGGTTTTAGATATAAGGACTAATGTTTAAAACAACCTTGTGAAATTGCTGGTTTCTATGTGCTGCTAGGAACCAACCCAGGGTGGGAGAGGAGCAGGGAAGCTTCAGAGAAAGTCTCAAAGAAATGAGCCATAGCCAATGCTGTCATCAATGCCAGTGAGAGTCAGGCTGGCAGTTTAGTCAGGGTTTAGCTAGTGTCTGGAATTGGGACACTCCTGAACACAAACCCTTAATGCCAGGGAGCTCTGTGGCTGACTGGCACTTGAGCCAGACATACAGACATGGAATGGTTATCCTGCTGCAGATGATACGTCCAACCTTTGGAGAAAGTAAGGACTCAGAAGGATTTAGAAATGACAACTATCTGCTTGTTTCATCCTGCCACGTGAGATGACCAGAATCACATTTATTCTTCTCGAACAGTGGATTCACAGATATTATTTTTTTCTCCATCTTACTCCTGCAAGGAGTCATCCTTGTTGCTGAACAAGGAGATGTTGCAAAAGTATTCAGTACTCTAGAGAGATGTCTAAAATGTAAGCCACCAGGTTTAATGAGGCGACAAGCCTTTTTCAGCAGCCACCAGGTCACTGAAACTTTTTTGTTTACCTTGTCTGAAGCAATACAATTTTGCTTGGTCTTGCAAGACACCTTTTATGGCAAAGGTTGCGTGTAACACAAGAGTTTCTGGAGATGAGTGCACATTTGATCCAGAGCAGTGATTTGATTGTGGTGTTCATGGAGGCTGAGCATGCCTGAAATGCCCGAAAGTGTAATCAATCTTCTGCGTTATTATCCAAATTGGTCTGCCAAAGTCATGAAATTGAGGTTGGGGCTCAGTGAGGCTTGCCAGAGCCTTCATCAGCTGTTGAGGAACAGAGTTCCAGGGGGATTGATGGGAATTGGTGAGTCTTGATGTTTTCTCTGCATCAAATCCACCTCCCTTTCAGGATAAATATTGCACCATTACAGCTTTCAAAAATTTAGAATATATTTGCACCCTTTTTTTTTAACCTAAACTACAAAACCCTTGGTCTGAAACACTTCAGTGGCATAAGAAGCTGCCAAGAGCTGGTGGCCTAGGGCACAAACTTGGACTAATAACCCATAGTTAATAGTCCCATTAGTTCCCAGGAAATGTCCAGTGATTAGTGTTGCTTAATTGCTTTGTAGTAAACTGACAGGAAGTTTCTCCCAAGCATGTTAACTTTCCAAACTGTGTCCTTTAAAAAACCTTATTCACATTATCCTTTTGATTTTTGACCTCCCATTCATCCTTCTTCTGTCATACAACAGATCAACTTCAGTCTAGCATGAATGATGTCACGTGTTCATTTAGCAGGAGTCCTCATCAGAGATGCTCTTAGTTGTTCTGCCTTGAAAATACCATGTTTCAACAGAAATGAGAAAAATGCCTTTATCCTCATTTCTCTGTGAAGCACAATCTCTTTGGAGGATAAGCCTAGACCTGTTATGTTAATCATAAATCAATTATATTTATACCAAACCTGGAAAGCATGAAAATACCTTCTTTCCTTATTGTAAAATCCACTAGGATATTCACAGTAATTATGGCTTGTTTTGTGCAAATCATAAGCTCATATCATAATCATTAGAGCTACAACAGAGTATTTGTCTATCTTAGAATACTTGAAATGTCTGTTTCAATTGCAGTGTAGGTTTGGGAATTTATTTATTTTTGATAGCTAAAGTAAATCCTTTCATGAACCAGGTTTCCCCTTTTTATTCCTCATGTAGCCTTTTGAATTTAGTCAGATTTTACATGACATGAAGAAAGTGAGAAGGGAACTATGAGGTTAAGCCTGTAAAATACTGTCTCTGCCCAGTACCATTGGCCATTGATTTGGCAGATAAGCACCCTGCAATATTGCTCCTTACACCTTTAGTCTGTAAATAGATTATGTCAGTCAAGCTGTCCCCACTGTTTGTTATTACTAGCACTTGAATCATCCCATGCGTTTATCAGGTTCAGACCTCCTCAGTGTTACGGAATGTGCAAAGAGAGTCAAAAAAGCTGACAAACAAAGAAAATATTTTAGAAATAAAGAAATATTCTTAATTCTGCTATATGCATAAGTGGCTGTGATACAAAGTAAAGATACTTAATTGTCTTCATGATCCTTATTTTTTGCAGTAGGGTTTTTGAGATTTTTTTGGGTTTTTTTTTTTGTATGTTCATATGGTAGCTTTGGTGTTTGGGGTTTTTTTAGGGGGTTAGGAGCAATTGGGGGATGATATTTACATTCTGACCCCACCTGGTAAGCAGAGGTTTCAGCTTATAGGAAAACAGGAAAAATTCATTGATCTAAAATCTGTAGTTTGCACATACTCTTCCCCAACCATGTCCAAAAACTGGCTAGGTTCATTGTGGACTTCAACACCCTTAAAGCAATTTACCCTATTTGATACTGAGATACTGGATTTGGCTCACATTGTGAATAACAGTGCCAGACAATAAATTCTCTGCATCTTTCCTCACAGTTCAGTTGCCAAGATATAAAATAAGTACACTTTTGCTTATGAGAGTGTACATTTCATTGTCAATGTCTAGAACTCAAGCACCAGAAATATCCCATTATTCTGTGTTCGTTATTAAGTAAATGTCATGGACTCATTTCTCCTGTTCATCTCAGACTCTGTGGAATGTAAGCATGATCTTATGGTCAGGCCCTGCTGCCCTTTGCCCATTAAGTACTAAACTGTCAGAATGAATGGAAACAGGTGTATGCAGAGAACAAGAGATGGCTATATCTGAAAGAGTGATTTTGATTGTTGTAGCCATGGTTGAAATTAAATCTGGCTGAGAATTGCAACCAAAATTTTTCAGGCTCTTTTGTGCACATCATTATTAGTGACCATCATGCCAGCAAGCATGTTAATAAAATGGCATTTCTAAATTTCCTTCTTCATGACAATGCCCAATTCAGTTGCACGTTATTTCTTTTTGAAGCTTCTGGAATATTTTGTCTTTGTTGTGTCAAAAATTCCCAATGAGTAGGTAAAAAGACTCAAATGCAGCCTTTATATTTCTTTCAATTCCCTAAAAATTGACTAAAATCAATCCCAGTGAGGTTGTGTGTAATTGCCAGTGCTGGAAAACAGGCACCTGAAGTATCCCATCATTTCTCAAGCACTGTGAGATCTGCTCTGCCGGGCTCAGGCTCTCTAGGTATAAAGTGACTTTGAGGTTATGTGCTCTTCCTACAGGCTGATGCTATTATGGCATCATGCATAAAAGCAGCTGCTATTTGAGTCAAAGTAAAGACACGATAATTAATTTTCCAGGATATAGCATAATGAAGAACTGAATCACTACAGACAGGTTTAAATTAACAGTTCGTCTTTTGTTATCCTTTTGGTGGGCAAAGAGGGACATCTGGTGGGAGGTCTTGGTAAAAAATTGGGCAATGTAATTTTCTATTTGCAGAAGGATACAAATCCCTAGAGAAGTTGTACATTCTGCGTAACCTATAGACATTGCATAATTTCTAACCAGGAGAGTTGGTTAATTAATTTGTATCAAACCCGCACAACAGGATGTTTTGAGGTGGCACATACTGTAAAGCCCTCACTTCCCTTTATCAAGTTTACAAAGAAGTATAGCTAAGGCTGGATGAATGTCCTGTACCCTCTTGTGATGAGATTTTCACAAAAGGTCTGGGAGAAAAGTGGTGGAATGAAGACTCATCCAGAAAAAGCACTTAATACTTTTTGTTCAGAGTTAGAAAATAAATATGAGGAATCCTCTAGCTTGCCTGAATACATAAAAAAGCAAGACATTGTGGCATTACTAAGCCTAGAGTAGACCTCTTCTAAAGGATTATAACCTACTTAATCAACCTTTGGGAATGCAACAAGGCAGGAGGCAAAACATACAGTTATACTTGAGCATGACACTTAAAAATAAAGTGCAGCAGATTAAAGGAAGACATAAGAATGTGGCACATCTATGTTAAAATGCCCAGGATGCTTGGGCCCATAAAGTAAATAATAACTGAAGATTGCATTTATTGATAAAGAAGAGGACAACTACAAGCCTTTGTTGTTTCCATCTTCTTTGGTCCTTTCCTAGCAACAGACAATCTGGAATATGCAGCTTTGCTCCTTTTGCTGCCATTTCAGAGCTTCTGTCCCATTTTGGGAATGATTCCCTTCAGAAAGCATCCTACAACGAAGTGGCTCCAGGGTCACAGCAGTCACAGGGTGAGAGCTTCAGTCTTGCTGTGGGAGGACCAATGCTGGAAAATCAGCATTGGTCAGGAATCAGGACAGATATTCCTGCACGGAGCATTAAGGAGAAGACAGCCAGCACGATGTGAGACCTTACCACAGCTGCTCACTCTGCCACGCTCTTGCTTTACAGCCGAGCTCTCACCCACTGCAAACCAGGTGAATTTAATTTCCTGGGAATTCTGTGACAGAAACATTTCACCAAAGTCAGCACAAGAGATCTGTTGCAAGCTGAGAATTGAAATTAGTGTTCTTCTTTTTCCCCTACTCCACTGCTATATTTCCTTTCTTTGTCTAAATCATTTCATAGTCTGTGTCCCATGGAGGCACTTTTACAAATTCGGATTTTTTTTTAATATTTCTCTGTTCTCACTAAAGGATTCTCTGAGTGCATTCCAGATTTATCTGAAGCCTTTAAAGTGCAGTAAGAGACTATCAGTGCATCTAATTTATGCTTGCATTTGTATTTAAGTTATCATTAGCATAAGGTATTAAATCAGATTATGATTGACTTGCTTTTGCAAAGCTAAAGCAGAACTTTCTAAGATCAAATGTAACTTACAACTCTCCAAAAAGTTTTTTCCATATAAAGTATATTTATTAAATGTGCTGAACTGTTATGTAGTTCCTTTAAATTTATGAAAGGAGTCAGAAACTGCTTGGCAAGAATACTTGAAATGACAATATATATCATAAATGCCTTTCATATTATATAAAGAAGAGCATGCATAAAGAACAACTAAAAAAGTTTAGCATGTTCACTTATGCTCTGAGTATAATATAAGCCAAGCTAACCTCATTTTATATGAGGCCCTTTTTTTCAAATATATCACTAAGCTTTATTTTATCTGTTGCATTTTCATTATTTTTGGCCAAATATGAAATGCAAGCATTCAGGTTTCTAAGCCACCTGATAGAGAGGAATTTAAGAATGGAACAACATTCAGAACTGATGGATAAATAACTTATTTTAAAAGATGGGCTCCTGAGCTAGCACAAAGAAGCAATGCAAATGTTGTGATCCTGTCTGGAATGCACATGGTAATTGTCTGGACTTTTACTGCAAGAAAATTTTCACTTCTCTCTTTCAAAAGCAAGTGATGTCATAGTTTGTTAATTTTGGCAAACAGAGCAGTTTAGTTTTGAAACATCCTACAACTGGCAAGATAAGCCATTAGGAAAATTATTAGAGCTAAGTGCCCTTTTACTGTCAAACAGTGAAGAATACAATTTGTTGCATAAAATCTTCAATTCCCACTGGTTTCTGTAGGGTTTTGAATCAGTGATGCAAACTCATTTTCAAAGGCAGGGTCTCCCAGATGATGCTGGACAACAAAGCAGCTCTGCGGAACACCAGTGCTCATCAGTTACTGCTCCCATGACTCTTCATCAGTGCTGTGTGACAACAATGGTTTTGTGACTAACTTGTCCATTTCACGACATACTCAAACCAATATTCTGGATTTAAGTGACCATTAATCAAAGAATAAAGTTTTAGCACTGAATATGAACTCACTCCCACATTTGACAGGTGAGAAAGGGAATGGTAGGTTATCCGTGCCATTTTTGAGAAAACCCCAGTGAGATTGTTCTCCAGGGGAGAATACACTGGATAAGCTGTATAACTGAACATTTTCAAGACTTGACCAGTTCAATTGACCAGTTCATGGAGTTTTTCATTCTTAGAAAGGTAGTTGAATTTCATCAGCAGCCTGGTATGTTCTGCTATTTCTACCTCACATTAGTCTAATGGGATGTTCTAGTTTTCTGTGGGACATCGATTGTTTATGATTTGCTAGTGAAAAATACCAGCCTCGATGGAAAAATCATCTAGTATCTTGTGATAGATCTGCCTTTCTGACAGCCACAGTAGCTTCACAGCCAGGGTAACTGCTTGCACTACCAGAGGCCAGCTGGAGGCTCAGTTAATGCTTGCTGAGGTGCACAAATGGCATCATCCCTAAGGACTGGTGGGAGTCTCCTTACAGAGTCCAAAAATTAAAAGGTTTTCATGACTCTCCATTGTGCATGTGAACATACGAATTTTCAAAATACCTTCAGATTATTTTTGCGGAAATGAATCCATCTGTAAACCTGTTCTTTGTCTTGTTATGCAATTTTAATTATCCCAGACTTTTGCATGAAATAACAGGTGGCCAAGATGTAGTTGCATTAGGAAAAAGATAGGTCCCGTGTGGTAGTAGATTGCAGAAATCTCCAGCACAAAAAATAAGTGAACAAGTGTTTGCAATAGACAGTTTATGGATATAAAAGAAATACTGTCAGTGATTTGGGTTAAAATGATACTGGAGTTAATGCTTACCCACTTTTTTCTTAGGAACAAGGCAATAAAGAAGATATGTTTAATTTTTTTTAATTGAAATTACATGTCAAATCTTGAAAAAAACAAATCCAACCTCTGTTGAACTCTACAAGCAGAATCCATGACAGATTATTTTTTTGTATGAATGTTTATGAACCTCACACACAACTGGACCCTCTGTAGCAGACTGACTGCCCACTGTAAGGCTGTTGACAAATGACCTGTGTGCAACATGTACACAGCTGAAGGTGTGCAATGCATGCATCCCTACTTTTCTTCATAAACTCTGCATAGGAGTCTTCCATCTTCCTGGGAAGTTAACTCTTTTCTTTGGCTGCTGAGAGGTAAAAGATACTCTGTGACAGAATTCAAAAAAGGAAGCATTCATTTGAATTGAAAGCACAGACAGGAAAATACGTGACATCTATAGCACAAGAGTTTATTTCTAAGGGATTAGCTGATGAGATTTTTAGGAATAAATACAATGTACATTAGGTTTAGAAAAGGCTTTTCCCTAGATTACTATAAGAACATTATGCCATTGATTTCTGACACTGGATTTGTAAACTTAAAATGTAATGTTGAATCCGTAAGCACAGCTTTCATGGAACTTAAAAATCATCTCAAGCAGTAATTGTTTCAGCTGTAATTCTGACACCAGCAGAAGTGCGGGAAGTGTGATTTTTGTTCTAATTGTGTGATAATTTGGCTGAACTTGTTGGTTTCAATGTAACTCCATAGAATTAATGAAGATGCACTAGAAGAAAATTCTTTTCTGGTCTAGTTTTCAACTGGATATTTCTTTTCATTTTTTACCAAAAGATAATTGTGAGATGGATGTACTGGCTGCATCTGCAAATACTCATGCTAATTTAACACCTGTATCATATTGTGCACTCCTTGTTTTTATAAGGAGGAGGAGAACCCAAATCCTTTTGAGATAGTCCTATGGTCATCATTTGTCAGAAATTAGGATTGACACATTAGATTGTTTATGAGAGTGCTGGCAAAAGGGTTTGTGAAAACATCACTGAAACTACTTCTTAGAGCTGGAATAATTTTTTTTTCAAACAAGTCTGCTTAGCACATTTTAAGCTCTCCTACTTGGCAGAACAAAAACCCTCCCTGCTTGGTCTTGATTCAATTTTTTTTTCAATTTTAATGAAAAGAACGGTCATTTTCACATCTTGTGTGGAAGTAGCAATAACAATTCAATATTTTCAGTAATACTACCAGCAAAGGAGATGCAGGAGGGATGTCCTGACACTGAAAACTCTCTTAAGATGTTTCTGTTTAGATTGTGCGTGGTGAAAGATAAGGTTCAAAGTATGCACCCAGCCTCTTCTTGCATAGGAAAGCTAAACACTGCTCATACTGGCCTGTTTCTCAGGCTTATCTCATGTTGGAAGAATATCTAGGAAAATGTGCTGTTTATAATCTTGGAACTGATACAATGAAACAAAAGCTCCATGTTTCCTGCTGTTGCCAAGTCTTCACTGTCAAGTTAGGGTTGACTTTTGGTAATCTAGAATCTGATCTTTCATCATTTTTTTGAAATATTTCTGTTTCTTTCATTATTTCTCCTTCCTATTCCTTCTCCTTTTCCTTTAGTCACTGTAGAAACAGATATCAATCTATATTTCTACATATGTATATAAGCCAGCCAAGAAGGCCAGTGGTATTCCGGAGTGCCTTAGGAAGAGCATTGCCAGCAGGTTGAGGGACAGGATCCTGTCCCTCTGCTCAGCCCTGGTGAGGCACATCTGGAGTGCTGTGTCCACTTCTGGTCTCCTCAGCACAAGAGAGACATGGAGCTCCTGGAGCAGGTCCAGTAGAAGGCAACAAAAATGATGAGGGGACTGGAACATCTCTTATATCCAGAAAGGCTGAGGAACCTGGGCTTGTTCAGCCACAGGAGGAGACGGGGAAATCCCCTGAGAGGGGATTTCATCAGTGTGCATAAATATCTAAAGTGAGGGTGCCAAGGAGATTGATTCAGGCTCTTCTCAGTGGTGCTGAGCAATGGAAGAAGAGGCAGTGGGCAGAAACTGATGCACAGGAAGTTCTACCTTAACATGAAGAAGAACTTCTTTACTGTGCAGGTGACCGAGCCCTGGCACAGGTTGTCCAGGAAGGTTGTGGTCTCTCCCTCACTGGAGATACTCAACAGACCTCTGGACACAATCCCGTGCCATGTGATCTGGGATAGCCCTGCTTGATCAGGGTGGTTGGACAAGGCAATTACAATTGTAGACCCTTCCAAACTTAAGCATTCTGTGATCCTGTGATATGTGTTTATGCGTAAACATGTCTTTGTATAAATAACCTTGCAAAATCATCAGTAACTGAAATTCCCTTCTCTGAATCAACTGTGCTGAGTTCACCCATCAGGAATGAGAGAACCTCAAAACGTAAGTGAATTCACAGACTCTTTGGAGACAAATCAGGCAAAGCAGACCAGGCACTCTTTCAGTACCAGCTCCCAGGATACAGACAGAGAAGGTGCTGTAGTGCCTGGCCCTCCCTCAGGATGCCACCAATGCTCTGAATCATTCTGACTTGCCAGAACATTGTTAGGAAATATTTATATTTCAGTGGTGTACAGGAGCACAACTTGAGATAAGGCACTATTGCACAAGGCTCTGAGGCAAACTTAGCAATAGCACACAGACTGCTTAGGAAAGCTCACGTCAATTTAGAGAGCCCTCAGGAAAATCACTCTTGTAACAGAAATTACTCATCCTCTGAACACCAAATGCTCCGTTAAGCTCTGAGATGTGCAGTAAGACACAGTAATCGCATTTTGCCCTGAAGCGTTCAGGAGTTAATAATTCTCGTAGAGAAAATCCACCTCATTCAATTCTCAGAGGAGCTCACTGTCCACAGAGCCATCAGATCAGTCCAGTTTTCATCTAGAGATGTTGCTTCAGAGGGCCAGCAAGTATTTCATGCTATATGCTGGAATGCAATTCTGCATTGCTCACTTATAAGAAGATAATAATGAACAGTGACTTAAGTGACTTAAGTGACAAGGGCCACAACAGCGATGGATAATATTGGCCAGTACAAACTGATAAGTGTGTGTGGGGTACAGAAATGTCACTCAGCAGCTCTGGCTTTGTGGGACACACTGCTTTCCATGTACACAAAGCTGGGTCCCATTTCTGACTCCCAGTTGCCCCCCAAGAGAAGCAGGACCAGGCACAAGCTGGGGGCTACTCAAATCTCCCACTGCTCTTGCTGTGACCAGGAAGCACTTTCACATCCATGACTCTGTAATTGTACAAGCCTACTTGAAAGGAAATGGAAATCAAGCTTTCACTGGCCCTGTAGCTCAGTTCTTTCTCTTTCAAAATACTGTGAAGGTATATTTATTTAGTGTTGTTTTAAAGTTCAGATGCCTTAGTGACAGAAGCTTTTGACACAAATATTTGGAAGCTATTCTTATGCAAGCTTTTAAAACTTAACTTCTCTAGAGTACTCCAGGGGTCTAGACAGATTTATTTCCTCCACATATGCTTTCTTTCTCTCTTTCTCTGTTCATCTCCCCTTCCCATGTTCTGTAAAACATATTAACTCCTTTATCCTAGAAGGTATTTGCTTTCAACTCTTTCAAGAGACAGACCTTAAACTAACTCCACAACTACATCACCTAGTCTCTGGAACTGCAAATATTGCTATGCTGCCTTGACTCTATCAGAAGTTACAAAAAAGATTTTTTTCCTCCTTTCCAATGACTCATTAGGAATTGTTCAGTATTAAATATCTCCACCCACTGACTTGCATGTTTTATCAATAGTTATGAATATCCTGAAACAGTACAAACCAATCAAATAAATAGAGCTGTTTTCTGACTCTTGACTGAGACAAAAAGACAACCATAATCAACCACTTTAGAGCAAAAGTAGGTTTATGCAACTGACTCTTGAATTTTCTTTCTAGGGTATTTTGTAAAGAGGAGGAAATGCTTTTAATTCACACTGCCCCAGAGTTGTAATTATTGTACCATTTCTTTGGATTTTAATGGTGTTTTATGTCTCCATGTATCTAGTTCATAAATTCTCAGACATTTTTTCCCATTTTGGATACCTTTACCTCCTTTTGGAATGGGAGACCTCAGTACCATGGAAGTAAAAAATAAGCTGTTGCAGAAGAGACTGAAAGATTGATGAAGAACAGGAACTAATAAATTACATGGAGTGAGCATATCCTGCACTTACTTCACATAATTCTTTAAAATTATTATGATGTAATGATTTTTTTGTTCCATAAAGAGGGTTTTTGGCAAGAACTTGCCTAGTGAACACATCCTAGCATTAAACCTCCACCCACTTTTTTTTTCCTTTTTTTTTTCTTTTTTTTTTTTTTTTTCCTGGCAGGAGCTGGCAGGGATAAAAAAAGCCCTAAAGCTGGGAATAGGTCTGCTGGAACTCACCACCACTGCTCCTTTAGTGGGTTCATCATCATTCAGGTAACCTTCATGCTGTCTAAAAACCCAGCCCCTGCAGAGCTGTGTTATTTGAGTTATTTTGCTCAGGTGAGTGTTTCAGAGCATTCGCCTCAGTAACTTCATGTCTTTCAAGCACAAAGCATCTGATTCTGCCAAATCCAGTAACCAAAGTAAGTAAAGCTGTGCTTGAAAAAAACCCAAAGCTAACTATAGAAATATCAGAGGTGGGTACCAAAACTGATTGTTTTCAGACATGGAGTAATACATACTAGCAAGTTAAAGTAACAATTCATAATGCCATAGCAGGAACTGATCTGTGCTACAAATGATAAGCAAATGGCAGTGGAAACTAAGGCTGAATGGGCTCGTTATGTTCAGCTGTAATTTGTGTAACTCTGTGATCATTCTCTCTGATTTCGGGAGAGCTGTCTCAGTTCATCTCTGTCATGCAAACAGGGGCTTGGCATTGTTTCTGATTAAAGAAGCTTCACACATTGTGTCACAAATCTCACCTTTGAAGAAATTAAGGATTTAAAGGCAGGCATAAAGGACCTCAGCTCCAGAGCTCCAAACAGGAGGTTTACATTGAATTAAGGGTGGAAATGGTTTGGGCCCTTCCAGAAGCACCATCTGTTTCTACGGCTGGTCATTGTTTAGATTATTTATGACCATAATTTTAAATTTATCTGGTTAACCTTTGGATAGCCTCCCAAAATAACTATTGACTCTTTGAGTTTTCAAGGTAATATATTAAGATGCAAGGGTTTAATGTTATTATTTTATGGAAAGAACCACAAGCATTTTTATGTAATATATCAATACCTACAGACCCAGGAAATAGCTATACTATCACACAGCACAAAGAACTGCAACATCTGCAATATTTGTTGTTCATACCACGACCTATTCAGACTGAAATTTCTTCATGATAAAAAACAAAGGACAATTTGGGGGGTTTTGGGGGGTTTTTGGGGTTTTTTTTGGTTTTTTGTTTTTTGTTGTTGTTGTTGTTGTTTGGTTTTTGTGAGACTCCCCCTCCCCTACAGTATCCATCTTCATGTTATAGTTCAGCAGAGTACATGGCATGAAGCTCCTCCAAAAACAACAGAAAAGGAAAAGGAAAGGGGCCTTGAGGACTCATGACTTGCATCAGATTAAAATGGATGAAAGGAGATAAAAAAAAGTTACTTACATAATAGTGTGTATGACCTCATCCTGAACTATTAGAGGTGCTGGGAGTCTTTCCATTTTCCTTGAGAGATCAAAATAATTCAAAAACATTGTGCAGAAGTAAGAAATGTACAGAGCCCTGGTTGGTTTGGCAAACACTGATCAAGGATGGGTCAAATTTAGGTTGAAAATAAGCTAGTAGAAATCAGTATCTGTGGGAAAAGTTCTGTAAGACTGAGATAGGTTTAGCTGGAGTATAATTACAGTTTTTCTGCTCACTAAGTTATGCATACCAATATATTGACTTCAGAATTAAAAAGCATCAACTTTCATGACTTTGTTTGTATTTAAAGGGCAGAACTCCAGCTAAATGAGAACATTCATAGAATTTATTCTTCAAAAAGGGTGAGGCCACAATCTTCTGTAGCTTTTGGCTCTTCTCAGTGTAACAGGCTAGAAACAAACCCTGAGATTACAACACCTTACTGTTTTACTTTGGACTTCATGGCTTATTTCCATTCTTGGTCTAAAATTCACTTTGCAGTACTGTGGATCTAAACAGCCCTGTACAAAATGTACATTAATAAGGACATTGGCAACCCTTAAAAAATTGAAATATACTGCTAGGGAAAGTTAGTCTTTTCTTAGCAAAATAAGGAAAAATTAAGGAAAGCTTTTTAGTCTTCCTAATAATGTACTGCATTCCTCTTCTCACCAGAGAAAAAACTTTTAAGTTATGAAAATCTACAAAAAGGCTTTCTTCCTGATTATCTCCTTGCATTCCCCCATCATTAGAAAATAAAACCAAGAGAAAGATTGCAGTACAGCCCTACAGTAAACAATATCCCCAGGTATTTTAGCAGGACTTCTATTTACCTGGTAGAATAAAAGAACACTAGATGAAGATCTCAATAAAACATTAATTCAGGGCTCCCAGGTGGTATTCCAGAAAGATCAGATTGTTTCATTTGCGTGAAAAGCAGCCAAAATGCTGCATATCTATTATTTTTCTTGCTTACCCAAATTCACTTTGGCATATCCTTTTCAGCAGTCAGTGAAGGCATTTAACCAACCACATTCTCACATGAGCTGCTGAAGTCAAATACAGCAGACGCAGCAAACCAGGGTGACTTATTTCATTACAGCTTCCCAAAATGCACTCAGTATTGTACCCTGTGGTCATGGAATCTTCCTTTTTATCATTCTACACCTATAAAATTAATTTGTCATTTTAGACCCAGATTGGAATTTCCCTATTCATCTGAAGTACTCGCAAAACTGAAATTAAATTGTTTCAATGTATATTAACACCCAATGAGAGGGAAAAAAGCAAGAGCCAGGCCCTCTTCAGTCATGCTTACTGACAGAACAAGAGGCAAAAAAGCACAGATTTTTTAAAAAACACGAAGTCTAAGCAGAAGGAAGCTTCTTTTTACTCCAAGGTTGTCAAAAAATGGCAAAAGTTGCCCAGAGGTGTTGAGGCATCTCCATCCTCAGAGATTCTCAGAAGCAAGCTGGACATGGTCCTGCTCGACCATCCATGGACTAGATGACCTCCAGAGGTGTCTTTCAATCTCAGCCATTCTGTGATTCTCTGAAAAGGAACTTCTCCTATAATTAGTTCACCTAATTCAGCTCCAGTATGAGATTCACAGCACAGTGTAAAGAATTTGATTATATAGTATTTTTTTATTCTAAATAAGGCTCTTCAATGACTAAAATGTATTTGGTTAAAAATCACTAACTGATGAGATGAGGGGAAAAGATGGGGGAAGGTGTGGTGTATACCTATTGTCCTGGTGGTTGATCAGCTTCAAATAATGCATTTGATCCATAGTTAAGTAAATCTTGTGAGCCATATTTTTGTTCAGAGTCTTTCTGATTTGATAAATAAACAGAGAAGTGTTTTACAGTATTTGCTATGGTGCTGGGATGTGTTTTGAAGTTTGCTGCAAAATGAAAACAAAATTACCAGATGTTGTTTCATGACTTAATCTTATACTACCGCCTAGTGGCTAAGGTCTAAATGAGTCACAGTGAAACTCCACTACATTTTATGTATTGGTAGGTACATAAGAGTGGTGTTTGTTAATATTGTTTTCATCAATTGTAAAAAATATAATATATTGTTATATTTATATATTATATATATTATATTATATTATATTATATTATATTATATTATATTATATTATATTATATTATATTATATTATATTATATTTATTATATTTATTATATTATATTTATTTATTATGTTGTATTAATTTCCACACACTAACAGTGTTGCCAGATATAGCGAAGAGCAGAGAAACTCCCATGGTCAAGGACACTAATAGTCATGTTGAGCATGACCAGGGATTGAGCACACTCTTACTGGGACCAGGATCTCCATTTAATGTAGTTATAGTTTGAGATAGAATTATTTTTAAAATATACTTTAGTGAAGGACTTCAGCTGTGATATTTGAGGTATCTATCAGTGATCATCATCAGAAAAAAAAACATTCCTTGGGTAGATTGTATTACAAATGCCCCATGAAGAGTGTCTTGCATCTTCCTGGAAAGCTCTTGTGCCCCAAATATTCATGGACTTGGCAGTGAATAGTTTATTTTGCTCAGCTGAACAGATTCACATACATTGAGCCTTCAGGCATCTAGCTCACATTCACTGCTGAAATTCCTGTACCTGGCTAAGGTCACAAATTAAAGCCCATTAGTGTATCGAGTCTGAGCAAGTAAATCCTTCAGGAGTCCCAGGTTTTCCCATTTCCTCCAAACTTTATGCCGTGGATCTCAGCAGGAATATAAAACTTAGCAGAAAATCAGATTCTTGCAGAAGCTTAGAGGAAAACAGTACTAGTAAAAACTACTTCTGCAGTGAAAAGTGACAACAGCTAGTTGGAGGAAAGGATTTCTCCTCAGGAAAATGAGTTTCCAGCTGTTTGCACTACATGGCTTTTAATTCTTGGCTTTCTGTGTGACTGCCACCAAAGCTTCTCCAAAGCTTCTCACTGTCAGCTCTCTGTGAAGGCAGGATTTACCAGGGGCAAGAAGCAATAGATGTGCACATTGACTATGTCTGGTTGTGGGTTTTGGGGTTTTTTAAGCCAATGTATCTATATGTAGAGCTAGATATATAGATATAAATTTAATTATAGAGATAAAATTAATTGCTTGATTTAGGTCTCTTCCCTAGAGGCTTCTGTAACTCAGGTCTTGCTGGAAGAGGAATTTTAGCACACAAGGTTAGACGAGGACAGGAGAAAAAGTCATTTTGTCCACGAGGTGGCACTTGGGCATCAGGCTTCTATGTTTAAAAATAACGTGAAGGCAAAAATAAATTTCAGGTAATGATTATATGAGCTGTAAGGTATTATTGAGCAAGGATCTCTGTTTGTGGAAATGTAATTTACCCAGTTCTCTTCTGGGGAGGTAATTTTGATCTTAACCTAGGGAGTAGAATTTCTGTCATTGACTTAAAAGGAAAGTGACCTGGCCTCAAATACATGGAAGTATTAGGGAAATAGTGTTGCAGGACAGACTATTTTTCTTCTCTCAGCTTGTTAGACGAGCTACATGAGTGATGGTGAGTGATTTATATGTAATTCAACAGAGAAGGGAAATGGAAAAGGTGACAGCCACTGAGTGGCACAAACTCAGAGTTTTGGACAACAAATAAGCCAAACAAGCAGGACAATTCATACTGCCAGAGCTTCCTGCAGTGGTGTAAAACACCCAAGCACAGAATTTGTAAACCTTTATTTTCATGCTGTTTTAATCCAACACACCCATTGCTTGATGTCCCTTCTCCACCATTCCAGCTGAGAGTTAGGCTGGAATTGGTACGATGCGAGGACATCTGTATGGCATAAGTGAGGAAAAAATTACTTGTGGTGAGGGCAACACAGTTGGCGTTTGGAAATTGTTATTTTGCCAGTCATCTGTGCAACAAGTGTAGTTGAAAGCTTTTTAATTTTTTTTCTATTCCGCTCATGATTAATATGAGTATGTCTAGGCAAATTTCAGGTGTAAGTGACATGCAATATACTGAGGGAAGCTGAAACTCTATCCAGTGAATTAAATCCACCTCATGTGTCAGCAGCCAGTGCACAGCAGAACCCCCAGCCAATACAGTCCTGGACAGGCAAATTCAGATCTTACTACAAGACCCTCTCAGTTCTTTCCTTGCTTTCCATAGAAATTACTTTCCCAGAAGCAACACAGTGAGATCATAGAGAAGAGCTGCCAAGGCCTTTGTGCTAGGACAGGTCTGTGACACCGTTTCAGTTGGTAATTAAGGAATATTGTGTTGATGACATGGAACTAGAAAAGAGTTTTCATTTCCTGACCAGCCAATCCACTTTTTGGCCTAATATTTCTGTTCATTTTCCATCAGGGGTCATTTAGAACCATTTGTGTTTTGTTAGTCCATCTACTTTCCAGGCTTCTCAGAGACCTCACTATACTCTTTACTGTTTGTTAAAATAAGGGAACCTTCTGTCTCCTTAGTGCAACACATGTACAACTATTGAACATTTCCTCAACCCTGTCGAGTTTTGTTCTGCTGAAAAGCTTGTAAGGGAACTGGGAAAAGGACAAGTAATGATTGTAAGATCACTTACAAGAAAACAGTACATGAGGTATTTAGCTGTCTTTCTTAGAAAGAACAAAAGGCTTCATCCTGTCAATGCATGAAACTCACTTAAAAGTCCCATTTGTTTCTGTTAAGGAAAACTCTTTCCAAGGAATTTGCCTAAATTGGCTGTTCTAGGAAGTGCAATTGTGTGCCAATCTGCACCATGCAGGAGGAATCTGCCTGACCCTGTACCATCACTGGAGGCAGACACAACTGGAAACAGTAGGTTCAATTTGTTTGCAGTCATAGAAACAAGCAGCTCCAGTAATAAGCAATTCCCAGAAACATAACAGCATCCTGGAATCATGCTGTTGCTATTTCTGATCTGAAACATTTTACTAGGGTTCTCATGATGAGTTTTAGCTGAGTTGTTAAATACAAATACTATAATGAAAACTGGCACTCATCTTGCCCACGGAGGCAGGGTACTTCTTAAAATCTGCTCTACCTGCAATGCTGTGGAACCTCACAATGGAGCTGTATTATTCTAGTTATCCAGCCACACAGATCTTCATTATACATCTCAGAAGAACGTCTTATGTCAAATCTTTCCACAAAGGAACAGTTTCTAACCTTCTCTTTGCTGTCATCTCTGCCTTCCTCCATACCTCCCTTCTTGCTACTTCCACCCTACTTCTACTTCTCCCTCAACCCAGAATTAGTATTAGAAAGCTTTACAAAAGGAATTAGAGGGGAAAAGTTCTTGCCTCTACCAAATAAATTCCAAAAAGTACTACAGGAACGGTACTCTAAAACTGAGAATAAGACTATACTTTATCATTGTTGTCATGGTAACCAAAACTAGGCCATTCAGTTTCCCCTACTCCCCATTTTTCAGCCTGTGTTTCTGATATGCTAAAGAACTTGGTTCCTGAACAGGGGTCTGATTAACTGCAAAACACCAATCTCTAACCATGGAAAAGAAAAGAAATTAAGTAGTTGAGAGTTTTATGATTGTTTCTCCAAAGAGGAAAAAAAACCCACCCAAAAATACCAGGGATAAGAGTGTGCTCCTACTGAGAAAGGAGGAGAGGTTACAAGAGAATGAGGATGAGGCTAAGACATGGGCATACAGAAACATTTTAAGGTGATGAGAAGCAGACTGACCTCTTCATGTTTACTCCTAATGCCACCCAGTGCTAGACTCTTGACCCAGGATCTCAGAGGAACCACAGTACTGAGGAATCAGAGACCAATTTTCTTGACATCTATTTCCTGGCATTCTTCTTTCAGATCTCCCTTTAAAGAAAAGAGATTGCTTGGTTCCAACTCCAGTCCTGAAGCTGCAAATGACAATGTATTTTTCCAGAACAAGGCTAGGACTAAAAGCAAAATTTAAGCTTACATACATTTTTACAAGACTAGAGGTGTATCAGTATTGTGCATCTGTAAGCACAATACACCAGTAAGTTTCATAATGTCTATAATTTTGTCTGCCTTGATCAGAAAAGGGTTTCTTATAGTGATAATCACTATATGATTGATATTTTAAAGAATTCAGTGGTTTCACAGACTCACACATATGCCATAGCAATTACTAAACAATTGCACAAAACAATGATTACTATTGTCAAAATTCAGTGCAACTTCTTAGCAAACAACCTCATAGCTTTATACTGTGGTTTGCAGAAGTGCCTCTCTATAAAGTTCATGAAGTTACAAAGTCTCTCATATGGCATAAAAAGAAAAAAAAAACCCAATCAGACAGGAAGGATAGGAAATTATAATTGAATATAACTTGATGAGAAACTCAAAATTAAGAAAATAAGCAGGAAAGGCATTGAATTGCACAAATATGTCAATTTGAATGGGGTTTAATTTAATTTCACAGAACTTTCATTTCCAAATGTTAAAAATCAGAAGCTTTAATAGATAATATACTTAGGAACTGTTCAGCATAACTTAAATTTTCTTAAAATTTCTGACATTTTCTCTCTAAAAAATAAAGAAATTTTTACTTTACACAATCAGCCTTTGCTGCTTTGAAGCAACACACGTTCTTATTATTCTTTTTCTTGATCACACCCTCACTCATTTGATAGAGATGAAGCTGACTGAGAACTTGTACAGTCAGTGAGTTCAGGCTGAGGTTCCAGGTGTAGCACTGCATGTAAAATAGCACATTTCAAATGATCGGTGTCAAAGGCAATGTCATGCCAGCCTCGTGTGACATATGTAGCTTTTAGTGCCAGTTCTCCTCTCTAACAAACAGTCCAAACACACTCCACAAAGTGCTGTTTGCTAGCACTCCCTGGCTGCTATTGCTGCAGCCACGTGGAGCACCAGAGCACCTTTCATCCTGAAAGCTACCTTTTGGATCCTACTGGAACTGTGCTTATGAGCAAAGGCTATAGGATGCTAAATTTGTCCAAAGAAGGTCATCACATACTTTAAAAAACCCTTTGAATTCTAAAAAGGCATGGGTTCAACAGCTTGCTTCTTTTTTTGTCTAGGTGTCTTAATTTAATGAGCATCTCTCTCTTAGAATCACTGCCCTGAGTCTGTCTAAATTGGATGGCTATTTTAGCATCTCTTAGGAGCAGAGCTGGTCTGATGGGCTGGTCTCCATGAGATTGGTCTGGATTAAGCTGTCCCACTACAAATGTTCCAGGATAACTGTTCAGAGTGAAAACCCCATTTAACATAAATAAAATAGCTTTACTCCAGTAATACTATATTCTGATATTTTTTAAAGTTATCAAAGTTATTATTTTATTGCAGTTATAGTTATTAGAAAGGGAGGAATGGGGACACAAACAAGAACGAACAGGAACATGAAACAACTTTTAGAAAAGCTTTTAGTAACTTTCCTTTTCCATTGTTTTTCCCTTTGGAATTAGCAATTTTCTTTTCTTTTTTTAAGTCATACAGTACCAAAACAGATTTGCACTTCTTTGGGAACAATAAATCTGCTCTATTTGAATGTCTCCCTGAACATGAAGTACAAAAAGAATCTGATAAGGGAAAAAATCCTAGGGTATTTTAAAAGCTAAATACTTCAGTTAGATTTTTTAAGTACACCAGCTCTCCATAATTAGGCAATAAGTCAACTAGGCATTCACTGAAGCTGAATCACGATCCCTGAGCAGCTTTAAAGACTTAACAGCTGCTGCTTTAATGCAGGTCCATTGTAATATTTTACACTCACTCTCCAACACTGATGTGAAAGGAAAAACAAAGTATAAGAAAAAAAATAATAGGAATTTCAATGCAGAACTCATTCAGTATTCTCAGTATCTTAGTATATAATATTTAAGCCAATTTGCTCAGGAGATAAGGAACAGAAGGCTTGACAGCCATGAAAAACTCAGTTATTCAGTATTTGTTTGGGGAGGGTTCCTTCATATTTCAGAGTTTCTCCTTCCTACTTACTACATTTGTCTTTTGTTGCCCCAAGGAGAAATTGTAATAGCAATAGAAGCTTCTTTGCATTTCTTTAATTAAGTTCTGAGAGGTGCCAGATGCTTCCATTTTGCAATCTCCCTTTCTCTTACTAAACACAGAGGAGTTAATCATATAGTAGTCTTTAGTTTACTCTGAACCCAGGCTGGGGCAGTGTAATTAAGTCTTGGCTCTTAGTTGAAGTTTAGCCTGTTATCACAGCAGATCTCTGTTGCATTGCTTTGTGTTGTTTTTTAAACTAATAGAGAAATATCAGATTTTATTACTCTCTGTAGTTTAAATTATTAAAGACTTGATCTGTAATAATTTCTTCTTGTCCGAGAGCTAAGTGTTATAATTTGGCCCTTAGGAAGGACCTGGTTCAGTCATAGTGAAATGTAGGTAGTTAGGGCTTGAAAAAAAAGCAGAAAAATTCTGAAGGACAGTTGTTCATATTAATTTTAATCATATTCAGAGGTTATTTAGGTGCCCAAAGGTACCAGTGGGTGTTCCCTGGCACTTTCACAAACATCTCAGGACACTTTTGATAAGTCTGATGTTGCATTATCTGCAATCTTAGCTGTCTAAACATTCTTTGACTTAGTTCATGACTCTTGCATCCCCTCTTCAAGGATACAGCAATCGTAAGCAAGGCAAATACCCCAGAAATAGCCAATGGGTTCAGTCTTTACCTTTCCTAATGGACATTTTATCCAGTCAGTGGTGCAACTGGGATGCAGTTCACTTCCCAGCTATGTCTTTCAGGTTGACCAGATGTGGTATTTATCACTTTAGCTTTCTCCTCACCTCGCACAAGTCAGAAGAGACCCCCAAAGTACTTTGAGAGGGTCCCCAGCTGAGGGACTGGCTATTCAGTAAACAAGGGACCTTAGCCAGGAAAACACATCCAGCTCTACCTTCCTGTCTCACAGGAGGACTGTCAGGTATTCACAGAGATCTAGTCATGAATTAACTGCAGATCCAGAACTTTGTTTAAAGGAAAGACTTCGCGAATAAATTTTAATAACAAACACTTTTGAGAAAAACTTGCTCTGCTTGGGGACAATTAGCAAAGAAGAGAGGTAAAATTAATCAAATAAATTATCTGTTGTGAATTATTCACATGATTTTATGGAAAGCCCTAAATTAGTCCAAGATAAAAATCCTAATTTATTACTCCCTTCCCTGAAGCACAAGAATATGTGACAGCTTCAAATAATCAGGCTTTGTTAAAAAAAATCAAGTTTAAACCAAATCACTTAGGCCTTTCTGAATCTTTAATAACTCTCTTGAATGAACCTTGTCAGATTTGTAGTCACAATAAATTAATTACAGCAAATGAAACTGGAGCCACATAAACTCAAGTCACCACCAAGCATTGCCCTGACTCCTCAGACCCAGCTTGAGTCTTGCACACACGCACACACATGTGGAGCTTTCTCACAGGCTGCTATTGTCAGAAAATAAAATACTGTCTCTATTGCCAGGCTAAAAACAAAACATCAATTGTATGGGGATCCTGCCCGTCTTTTTCCCTATGTCTGTTCATCTGCCCACTCTGAGGGGCCAGAAAGCCTTGCCAGTGAAGTACTTTGAGTAAGGCCATCCCTCTTCCTTATCATGCACATATATATTCATTGATATTTCTTTGGGAAAATCACGCTACCACAATTACATGGTTGCCTTAGGTTAGTGCCTTACGTTGCCTAAGCACTTGTGGTGCTTAGGATTTTAATCAGGAATTAATGTGATCTTTCCCAGTTTTAACCAAAGGGCCTCTTCTGCTGGCACACATCCCCTTGGTTCTTTCTGTAGTTTAGTTTTATATGCTCAGAATTGCTCAAAACCCTAATTCATCTGTCCGCATGAGACTTAACACACATGCACACACAAACCCCCCAAGCAGCAGCCTACTATTCTGGCCTGTCCTTACTTGCACTTGGACAAATGACAGCACATTAAGGAAATCTAAGGGTTTATTTTAGCCTAACAAATTTTGCATTATGAGTCCATGCTTATTAAATTACCCATTAGCTGAATATCCTTGTCCTTAAAACAAAAACAAAAAAAAAAAAAAAAAAAAGGGGGGGGGGGGGACTTTTTTCATGTAAACACAAAAAGATTCTCAGTGGAGGAGAGCAAGCATAATTAAATATTGGGGATGAGGTCATACATTCAGAGCGTGGAATGTTCAGCACCAGTGCCTTATTAAGAGTTTTCCTCTCCCTTCTCTTTCTCATGCCTCGAGCCATTTGTTTCTGTTCCTATGACTCAAAGCTCCATCCTGGCTTAGTGGCAACAAAACTGTTTGTGGGACTGGGCTAGGAATGATCACAAGCTCTTTGTCATACTTGGCCAATATGTTTCTCTCCAGGCCCACAGCAGGGTCCTCCATGCACCTGCAGCTGTGGGAGGGCAATGGGCCACAGGGATGGATGAGGAAGGGAGAGGCAGGGAGAGGGACCTGTGACGCTGGTGTGGTGGCACCGTAAAGATGTCAGATTTATTTCAGCTTCCAGGTGAACTGAGAGAAAAGTCTTATTGCTACAGAATGCAGCAAAAAAAGGTCTGCAAAAAGAAGAAGGTTCTATTCCTGTGGAAAACTTCTGGAAGCACAAGAGCTTTGTGAGTAGCAGCAAGCAGCAAACTGAATCCATACTTCCTATGTCCTGAAGTAATAAATAAATAAATACCCTGCTGTGAATTTGGACTGTCTATACATTTTCAAAATATTTTTTGCCTGCTCTGAGCTTATACTGCAGTGAAGTAAATGCTTATAAAAGGCACATGGCAAGATAAGAAAATCAAAACTCACTTCTGAGGTGGTAGCCAAGACAAAAGGTAATAAATTACAAAAGATCAGCGCAATTGAAGTAAGCAAATTTACGTTTTAAAATTTTGTTTTGAAAGCCTACTAATTCTAATAAGGTGGAGGTAAATATTGATCATTCAAGCAGGCTATGCAGAAAATCAGCCTCTCATCAAGGATGATAAATTAACCTCACCTAAAAATAGAATGGAATAAAAAGGAAATTTTTCTACTTGATAGCCAGGAAAGAGCCTTTTGTCAGATTTTTTATACTGTGAAATAACATCCAAGGGAAATGGCAGAATTTACCTGAAACATTTTTAAAAAATTACACTGGCAAATGCATTAGAAAAGGTACTACAGAAAAGCACCCTGCAATGCCTAGGAGTGCTCCAGGTGACCTTTGGTAATAGAACTTCTCTGTTACTGTTTTGCTTCTGCCTTTCTGAGCCCCTGTATATGAGCCCATGTATATTTTGCTATGACCCTTAAATGAGATTTCATGATACATATCAACTGCTGGAGAAAGATATTGCTAATGTGAAGTGATCTTCAGTGTCCTTTTGTCATTATACATGGAAGAAAAAGGAACCAAATTAATTGTTTCATTTCATTTTTATTCAGTATCCTTTAATATATTTTCATGTTTTGAATTCCAATTTCTTCCAGTTCACTTTGTATCCAGTGCTGGAAAAGCCCTTTCTTGTATTTCTTAATATGCTTGAAGGATCTAAGGAAATTACAAAATTTAACAGCTTTACTTCAAAAATCCATGTAAGAGCTGCAATGGCCATCATAAGCTGCATGGTCATACTGGACAAATTGTCTGAGAGTTTAGAGAATTTACTTATATTAACATCTGGAATATAAAGTAGATAAAACCCATCAGAGAGTTTGAAATGTTCCATTCATCAGTAAATCCATTATACTGTATAAAACCACATTGACCTTTTACCAGTTATGACAAAAGTTTCCATTAACCGAGCTTTAAAGAACCCCTGTTTTTTCCAAGCCTTTTAATATTTAGATGAACTCTGGAGATTGAAAAGATTTGGATTAAACTGTGCAGTCAGCAATCTGAGTGAATCTCATACTGAAGTCAGTTACATCTCTTGGATGCATATAAAGAGAGGGAAAAAGTTTTGGTTGGTTTTTTCTGTTTTTGTTTTTTTTTTTTTCTCTGAAGTTCTTAACCACATACTTATTAAAGGAAGTTAGCTGAGTTGCCACTGATAGGAAGTGGCAGGAAGCAAGCAAGTGAGAACTCTGGACATCCACGATATCTAATTCCTGTTCCTTCTGAGTCTCCACAAAGATGAGTTTTGTGTTGGGAATAGCTCCAAAGGCTTGCTCTGGAGCAGATGTAGGCACACAGACTTGTGTCAATTGGCTGCTTTATGTTGCCTGATTTTAGGCTGATGGTGGCTGTTCATGCCAGCTCTCTACCACGTGGGAGAGAGGACACACAGTGCCTGCTCTGGTATAAGACCTTTATACCCAGGGCTAATCCATCAAAAATGTTTGACCTGTTTGAACCAGGAAGGAGTCTGTGTGCTACATGGTGATGTCCTTTTCGATCTGGATTAAATGGCCAAAATCTGGTTCTGTTGTATCCTCAAACCACAGCCTGCACTCTGGCAGGCTTCAGCTTTGCCTCCATGCCCTTAGGCAGGTAGCTGGGATGGGCAAGTCCTGAGGACAGGAGCAGATGATGTCCCTAGAGAGGGGCCTCACTGCCTTGGCCACGACAGCAGCCTAAGAAGACATGACTGAATGCCATGGGCATGAAAATAAAAGTGCAGGGTGAATGGGATACATTTCCCTGGGCAACAAGACCAATAGAAGCACTCTGTGTGACTCAGCTGCATGTGATCCCTGTGGCAGCACGCCTTCCTCTGCTGCCTTTAAAATACTGCTCTCATTACCCAACTTCACCTGGGATCAGGAAGTCTCTGAACCTCAGACTACTGGAAGCCACAATACTCTCAAGAAGTACCACTGCAGCATCTGTTACCCTCTCCCTACCACCTACATTGGCTTTGGTCAGAGCCAAATAGAGGGAGATTAGTCCCACTCATTCCAGCTGTGTCTGTGTTTTGCAGCCTAGAGTGGTGTTTCAGCAAGGCCAGAGGGCTCAGCCTGTCCTGCCTCTCAGCAAAGCTGCAGCATTCAGTCTTCCTCCAGCCGCAAGCACCTGTTTTTCACAAAACCCCTTAGTTAAAGATTTTTAGCATGAGCTTCTGACTCTCCTCAGTGACCCCCAAATAACAGAGTTGTGCAAGGTGAGCTCTCTTTATTCCTTGGGAGATATTTTTTCTGTAAACATATTTACAAATCAATGAGAAGTTGCCCCATGCAAAACAATTATTTCTATTATTTTGCAGAATCTGCCCTTTAGCTTCCATCTCTGCTTGCTTTTTTTTTTTTTTTTTTTTTTTTTTTTGGCATGTTGCTTTTTTGCCTATCACTTAAATTGCACTGAGATTTATCCTTGCATTTTCTGAAAGCATCACTATTGGGAGAAGGCACCATCAGAAGAAGGTCAGCCATGTCCAGAGGGCTTTGAGGAATGGGGAACTTCCCTCTGACAGTGATCTTGAAAGGAAAGTTGCTAAGTTGTGGGGATCTCTTTTGGTGACAGGTCCTTCACCTTGTGATTAGATCCTTATGAAGCTACCAGACACTTCCAAATGTCAGGAAAATATCCAAATTTCAGTAAGACAAAGGAGAAACAATCAGAGCAGTTTGCAGCAGCTCAGCTACACTCATAGATCACTGGTGCACAGAGCACATGAAGCCTCAGAAAGTTCACCTTGAGAAGAGCTAAAGGTTACCATAAGAGCATTTGCTATGAAGGGGATTGGGTTTCTTTAAGATTAGTGAAGTTGCACTGGTTGCGATGGTGAATGCACCCTAAGAGATCTCAGTAAGGGCTTCTGAGTCCCTGCTCTTTCCCTGAGCACTGGATCTGTTATCCCAGAGGTTCTTTCACATGTGGAGAGTGCCAGAGAGCCCGAGGCAGTTCCACTGCACTGAGTTGCTCAATGTGAAGCAGCAGTCAAAGGCTGCCAGCTGCAGTATGAAGGAGTGTGGCTTTTTAAGAAATATGACAAATTTTCCTTCACTGCAGAATTAATGGAAGAATCTTTGTCTACAGGGAGATAACAGCAAACCAGTTAGAGTACAGATATGTGAGGAAGAAAAAGCAGCACCAAGCCAGCCAACACGTTTTAATACTCCTGGCAGGATGGTCACTGGTCCCCAGGAGGCAGGGGGGTCAGAGGCTGGGCTGTGAAGAACAGTGGTGGCCTCAGCATAATTTTTTTCTAAAAAATTTCTAATGCACATTTTTGTGATCCATAACCCAGCAAAGGTTTATGTATGTAAGTATACTGAAAAGCTCACTGAAACAGACAGCTAATCTATGCTTAAGACTTTTTTTTTTTCCAGAGGGTTTTTACAGAATGTTGGTACTATGTGTGACACTTCATTTCTTCACAAATCACCCACAGAGCAGAGAACCTCGGGGATGTTTTACTACACTACTGCTGAGCAGTCATATTGTGCACAAAGATGTACCACCACAGTGCCTGGTGGTGAAGTCCAGAGGATTTTTTCCTGTGTCCAGTAATCTTGCATGCCAGCAGGACTGCAATAGTTTATGGTCACTGTCTAAACAGTGTGCTATTTCTTCAAGCCTCTCCCTGTTCCTAAGATAAAAATACTAAGAAGCAAATGGGTCATGGATGAGAACTCTGGTCAAGCAGTTCAGGCCTTCAGAGCAAACTGCTTTTGGCCACCCTGCACCCTGGGGAGCAGATTGAGCCAGTTGTTCCATCAGGATGAGGAGCCACAGCCGAGCAGGGTGGGCAGAGCACTGGCCCCTTCCCCCAGTGCTCAGTGCCAGCTGTCCCCGTGCTGGCCCTCAGCCCCTGCAGCCAAACTGAGGGGCCTGGCAAGTGCAGTGGCTTGTGTATTGCCTCCCACTTATGAAGAACACTTGCTTGTAGCCTGAAGATGTGACTATGCCACAGCACACCGAGTAGTTCTTTGTCATGGTTTTAGGTGTGCTACAAACAGCTACTGCTGTTCGTTGCCCAACAGTAATGACAGGAAAAGCAAACAGCAGGCAGAATTTGCTCCAAATGACAGTGGTCTCCACACCCAGCCACCAGAAAGCCATATAATATTAATCCAGATGTCTGATTTCTACTGAATCCTGCTGTTACACAACCTGTTAGCACCTCCACTAATTGCTTATGGAAAGAAAACAGAGCCAAGCAGACCTGCCACCAATAATGCATGAACTGGATGAGGAGAAAAGATGCATAAGGATGACAACAGTGGTCACACCACAGCTGGAGAATGCCACACGTTGAAATCCAGCTTCGCTTTCAGACTCTGTTCTTGCTGTACTGGGGTGGACAGCATGGACAAGGCATGCAGGGCTGGCAGGAGTGAGGGTCTCTACAGGGGGAGGGTGGTGCTCAGAGCAGGAGCCAGGCACACCCTGTGCAGAGGCGCTTCATTAGCACAGAATCAGAGAATCCCTTGGAAAAGAACTTTAAGACCACTTTAAGTCTGTTAACCCAGCACTGCCTAGTTCACCACTGAACCATGTTCCCAAGTGCCAATCTGCACATCTTTTGATACCTCCAGGGATGGTGATTTCACCCGGGCAGCCTGTTCCAATGCTTAACCATCCTTTCAGTGAAGAATTTTTTTCTGAAATCAAATCTAAACCTTCCCTGGCATTGTCCATACACTAAGTCTTATTTTCGGGGTCTGCTGTTGCGTTTCCTTCCTCCTGGTGTGTATTAGTTCCTTTTAAAGAACAGAAGACACGATCCAAGCAGCTTCGGAAGAGCGAGGCCAGTGTTTCCTCTTTTCCGAGGGAGGAACAGCGAATGCCACATCTCACACTGCCAAGAGGCAGCCGTTCCTTCCCAGGGCCACACCAACGAGGAGTGGTGCTAAAATTAACGCTTTATTAACACCTGGCACTTCCTGCTTTAAACAAAAGCTTTAGGAATCGGGTGCCTGGGGTGGTTTGTTTTTCGCTCCAACGAGCAGCAAGCGCCCGCCCAGCCCGAGGCGGGCGCCGGCAGCGGGAGGTTCCCCGCCCCGGGCCCCCCATCCCCGCCGCGGGGCGCTGCCAGGGGCCGCCCCCCGCTCCCGCGGCGCCGCCCTCGCTCCGTTCCTCCCTCCGTGGAGCCGCCGCTCCCCCGCACCCCGTGACGGCCCCGTCCCGCCCCGGCAGGCGGGAGCGCGGGCAGCGCTGGGTCCCGCTCGGCGCGGAGCAGCCATGGGCTCGGCGGCGCAGCTCCCGCCGCCAGCGCCGCTCGGGGAATGCGAGCGGGAAGCGGGGGCGGCGGCCGCCCGGCACCGGCGGCGCCCGGAGGAGCAGGTGGGTGCCCGCCCGTGAGGGGTCTGGGAGGGCGGGCCGCGGCTCCGGGGCTGCCCCCGCCGCCGGGCGACTACAGAAGAGCGGCGACGCTTCTGATTCCTCTCCCGTGGCGTTCCCGGTACAGCCCACCCGTGCGAGCCGCTCCCGGGTAACGCTCCATTGCGGCGGGGCTTATGCAACCTGCGTGGGGCTGCCCACGCGTGGTGCTGGGGTATCCCGCCGGTGGGCCCGCCTGACCCTCGTTCTTCCCTCCGGGACGCTTAGTCCGCCTGGAGGAAAATGGGAGCAGATGTACAAGGGTAGTCCCGGCACGGCATCCACATGTATCTCGCTGGAAATAACCGGGGTGCTCTCGCCATCCCCGGAATTCCCCCCAGTAGTTCAGCTCTTGTGTTCATTCACTTGAGTATTTTAAGCTTTTAGGCTCTGCATTACTTAGGAGACTTAATGTACTGTAATTGGAGGAAAACACCAACTCTTTTTTATTTTTTTTTTGTCTGCTTCAGCATTTATATTTTTATGGCATAGAAGTGGGCTTTTTGCTTAGGAGCCGTTTTCCTATTGTTAGCTGTAAACTGCCTTTCCAGGCACTCTTTTGTTTTGCAGACAGCGTCGTCCCGGTGTTTAGACAAAGGCAGTACTCTTAATGCACCTTTATTGATGTTTCATTTAAAGGAAAAAGAATACAGCCTTTTTCATGCACAATAGTAGAATGCAATGATCTGCCCTGAAATGTACTAGCAGTCATGATTGCACAGAGGCAAACAGAGCTGCGGGAGCGCATCCATAAGTAATTTCCGGATGGTTTGGATAGCGTTAATAATTTTTGTTGAAAATTCTTATAAGATGCTCTTCACTTAACCATAAACGAGCCATGTCACAGCTGAGATAGTTTCATATTGGAAAGTGTCTGGTAGTACTTGCCTGACATGACATCTAGAGGCGGGCCACTCTGAAAGATTCTGGTACTTGAGAATTCACTTAGCCACATTTACGCCACGTTTACGTAAGTCAGAGCATCTTCTTGCCCCTTTCTCTAGAAAAATAGGGCAGAGCAGAGCACATGCCCGAATTTAGGGTAAGGACAGATGCACCAAGGGAGGCTCAGAGTCCTTGCTCTGTCCATAAGCCCTCCTGCAGGATGTCACATGAGGCAAGTAAGGAATGCTTGCTGGTTCTGGTTACTCTCCTTCCTGGAAAGAGGGGTTAAAAAGTTGCATCAGATCATCTTATCCATTACTGTGGTCAAACTAGTTGTAATTCCTCGCCAAGGAGCTTTTCCCTGCAGTTTACAGCTGCTTCTTAGCGACGGGTGTGTTGTGGTTTCAGGGGATAGTGCAGGCTGAAGAGCTGCCTTCAGTGGTGCCTAAACACATTTTCAGATGAAACCGGTGAATGTACTGCTGGGTGGCCACAGCCACACTTGGCTGACAAATTCTCTTTCCACTTTTCTCAAGTACAGGTAGTGATCCTGGCCCTTTCTTACAAATTGGGGTGTAACAATAGGATAGTAGAGATTTTAAATATGCCGCAAGGAAGAAGGAGAAAATCCTTCCTGTTTGTTGGATATGTTTCGCTGTCACAGCACAGACTAAGTTTTCTGCATACTGAGGTGTAGTCAGCTGGGAAAATAATAAAGTAGATTTGGATATGAGAATTATCACTTGCCTATATTTCATACACAGAGAATTAAAATATTGGATAATGTAACAGTAGAAATAATAATTGGATAAATAAGCAGTATTATTTTATTTTTGTGTGTAGGGAGGACATAAGGACACAAGGAGTTAGTGGTATCTACACTTGCTGCAAACTTTGACAAAAAGTCCCAGATTCTCTTGTTCAAGAGAAAAATAAACTTGTAGCTTGATTTGGAGGGGTTCCCGTGTCACCCAGCCTTGTCACACTCTGTACCTTTTTTGCATTCTTGAGTGTGTTCAGATTTGTCTCAAAATAATCCATTTCCCCAGCCCTTTTTTTGCTCTCATGGAGGAATTGTTGCTGACCTCTTCCGTTCCAGCAGCAGGGATCCTGTTTCCAGGCTAGGTCCTTGTTGGAGTCTCTGGTGGAGGCCCAGCGCTGTCGCTGTGTTTGCTGAGGGTATTTGCACTGCTAACACAGACTCTGGTCCTCAGCCTGTGTTTTCCTGTTCCGTGTTCTCTCCTGAACTATGAACGTGTGCGCCGCTTTAGTCATATGTGTGGTACAAAAGAAAGGAGTCAAAATCTGCTTTGCTGTTGGTATAAATTCTTATTTCTCTCATCAGGTGTGAAGTAAAGCCTGCATGAGAGAAAATCCTTTGGCCTTTTTTGAGAGGGACTTTTAGGTGAGGATCTGGGGCTTCAAACCTGGGTGTGATTTGTTTTTTCCCATTTCCTGCAAAATAAACACAATTTGTGTAAGATCATACCTTGTAACAGAAAACTGAAAGAATACCTTCCTGACAAGCAGGACCTAAGTAATAATGAGTACACCCTTTAATTTTTTTTTTTTTAAGAGAGAGCACCCTGTAGGAAATAAATCAATTAATGCCAAACCCTCTGGCTTTAATTTTTTATTGAAGCTTGTTATTGTGTCAGCGCAGACATGCTTAATGAAATTACTGACAGGTACATTTTTGTATGGACGGTTACATATCCTTGCATTCCGAATGGATGGATATGTAACTAAATGTTATACATAGCCTTTGAAATTCATTATTGCAATAGACTGTAAAATTACCTACTTCTGTGATTGGATTTGAAAGCTGAACCGGATGATAATTTGATTCGTATGCTTTGTAGGTTTGCATGCAAAGGTAATTACACCTATTTTAGTCTTCAAAGCACTGCAGGACCTTGGTAGTTTCTTCCACCTCTCCTGTATTGTAGTGCTAGGGTTCAGAAGTAGTAAGTGAAAGCACCCAAAGATTTAGCTGCTCCTGAAGCAATGGGAGTAGGTTGCTGCTTTGCCCCTCAAGATCACATTTTTTTCCTAACTGTTGATAGTTATTAGTCAGACACACAGATTGTCCTGTATTTTCAACATCACTAGAGATAAGGACCTCAAACCTCCTTCTCTAAGCCACTTCCTAAAATAGGTTAGCCACTGTCACATTACTGCATTCTAATCTCATCAACACCTATGAATTAAACTATTAAATAAGAATAGAAATCGTGAGAATGTATAAATGAAAGTTGCTGCAGAAGTCCTGCGTTTGCATCGCCTGCATCCTGCGCATGCCCTACAGCAGGGCATGAGGTGCTGTTAGCGGGATGCGCAGCCCCCTGTCTGTCTAGAGGGACTTTGAAGCCACACTCTGTGTCACAGTGGAGCTCCTGTGGTTGCCTTCTGTACTGAGAGCTGTGGGCAGTTCCATGTCTGGGCAAGAATGGGGTTTAGTTCCTTGTAATCAAAGTTGAAGGCAATAAAAAAATTCTCAGTTGCTCCAGTGAGGCCAGGATCTCCACGCTGGTTTGGGATACGCAGAATCCACAGTGCTGTTCAAGTGTAAAACTAAGGCTTCTAGAAAATGTTTTAAGTGCAGAGTTAATACATAATACGTGTATTTGCAAGTAAATTTATTAGCATAGACTATCACCTTTTCACTAACCTGAGTTTATAAGCCTTTGATATGTTTTATTATTATTTTGAACAATGTTTTATGGCTGTAAGTGGAGTATTTTGTCTTCTAATAGATGGCTTCAGATTTAGCAGTGCTGTTACAAAAGGGCTTTGAGAATTGAGAATTTTGTTGAGGAGATATGAGTGTCTCAACTAAGTTCAAGCCCTGAACTTTTTGAATATCTTTACAGTATCACTAATATTTCTCCAGAATGGGGAGGATGAGCAGAAACAGAACTAGAGAATAATATCAACAGACGTGTGGTATGCCTTGTGTAAAATCTTCCATCTTCCACTGTTGGGTGGTTGTGTGCTGTGTTGCTTAGAATGGCATAATTTCAGTCATAAAGTCAGTAATGACCAAGAATTATTTAAAGTACACTTGTATATGTGGAGCTTGCCACGCCTAAGGCTGGAAACCTATTTCTAATTTATTCCACACTGAGATAATCTGAAAATTGTAGGTTTCTCCTGCTCACAGTTGTTGGAATTTGTTTCCAAAAGCAATCATGCTTGACAAGGAGGACTTAATCCCAAATTTGTTCTGGCTCTACAGATAAATTAACTCTGTTGCAGAGGTTTCTAACTATAAAATAATAGATGATAATAACTTTCTTAAAAGCATTATTAAGTTTTCTGGGGCTTAAAAGCATTTGAAGAAAAAAACCCTAACCCTTCAAACATACCTAAAATGTGTAGCACCTACAATAGATAGGATAATATGCTTTGTTTGAATGATGGGAAGATCCCATTTTCTTAAAGAAAAAAGTATTCTGGAGATAGAAGTGAATAGATATAGCCTCTCTTTAAAAGGCAAAATTAACAGCTGTTGCTTTTCAGCAAGCCCGTGCATTCGGTACCACACTGAATGTACAGGGGTTGCAAACATTTTGCTGAGTCAAGCTGACCAGTTTTAGTGGGGGACCCTGATAAATGAAATCCAACGGAAATTAAATGTTGCAGGTGTAATGAGAAGATGCATTAGACACTGCATTTGATCAAGCCTCTATGTAAAATTGCAGTACAGATGGGATCAAGTTACAGGGACAGTAGCAGGAGCAGGGAGTGTAAACAGCATCCTGAAGTGGGGGAGAAAGGCAGTAGATCTTGACAGGGGGGCAGGCGGGTTTCCTCTCCCATGGACCCTCCTGTGCCAGGTTCCTGTCTTTCACACTTCCTCGTCTGGTGCTGTATTAGTGGGGAATTTACTCGTGAAATTATGGGACATTTTTTGTGTTTATCAAGGGAAGCCTCTATTCTTATTGAAGCTATCTCTGTTCCAGCCATACACAAGTTAAAGTATCTGGAAAAGCCTTTTCATCTCTTTAACACAAAACTTCTCCTGGTATTTCAGAGTTTGTTCCAGCAACTGCTGATTCTAAACTTGAGTTGCTGTAAAAGCTGACTGAAGGGAATCCGGCGCTGTTGCTTTTCTTATGTTGTTGCCTGTTTCTATAGAAACGTCTTGTCTCAATTTATAAATGATTTCTAGATTCTTGCTGTAAAATGGATGTTAACCCAAGCTTTGGTTTGCAATCTTCTGTTTAAACTTCCCCTAAGTATGTCACTTTTATGGGTAGCTGCTATAAAGTGCTTTTGGTATTAAGAATTTTTCTAGTTTTTTTGCATTTGCTTCTTTTTCCCAGAGGAAGAAGTTAAACTTAGTTTTTTTCTGTCTTGTTTTTCATCTGGAATTGAGGTATTATTTTTTTTCTCATTTCCAAATCTATTGATCTTTTCATAGTTAAATATCAGATTAAAATTAGCCTGGAGAAATGAACCTGGTTAGTTGTTTGGGTTTTTTTTTCTTTTCTCCAGACAGTTGAAATTAATTTTCTTATCTTTGTAGTCTGTTGGCTCAATATCTAGATCTTTTTACTGCTTACATTTGCGAGGTTAAATACTGATTGTTAATTTTACGCTAGCGAAGGATGCAAAGGGAGACCAGTCTCTTCCTGTAGTAAAGAAGAAGAAAATCAGAAACATTGCCAAAAAATCATTTGCCCTTCTTGGGCAAATTTCACTTTCTGTTAATTAAGCATAAGATATCTTTCAAGTACAAGAAAGCAGGGTGAGATCCTGATCAGGTGCCAGGTGTTACTAGTAACGAAACTGTTTTTGCATATGTGGAGGAGTAGGAGGCACAAAGGCAGCACCCACCCAGCCAGCGAGTGCATCAGCAGGGCTTGTGCTGGTGCCCTGCAATGGGGTGAGGCTGTGCTTTGCAGAGAGAGGAGGTCACCAGCTGGGAACCTGCTGTTGGCTGCAAATCTCCAGAGCCTCTCCATGGCAATACACTGGGTGGTCATATGGCTGAGTACCAGTGGGATTGGATCATTCCTTCCCTCAGGACGTCCATGGCTGGCTACCCAACTATTAAATATTTGTAGCTGTGTGTTGGCTGGTGTGTCCCTATCTGCGCCCAGCAGAAGTTGGTCTCTCATTCTGGAGGGGAAAGAACTTGTGGTTTCTTCCATCCTGGTCTCTGTCATCTGCTCACTTTCTTCTTTTTTTTTTTTTTTTTCTTTATGAGTGGTCCTGAAGTATTTTCAGTTTCAGTTTTCATCTTCTGTAAAAGATAACTCTGAGGCACTCTCTTCTGAACATTAACATCCCGACTTAGTGAAAAATACTCCTGTGTTTTTGAAAGTCAGCTTGTTCTTAAAGTCATATCTCACTGCCTTTTTTGACATTTAGGTGTCTGTGGGCTTCAGATAGCAGACACACCACCTGTTCCCTGGAGTAAAAATAACCATGACTGGAGTAAAATAGATAGTGAGCAGTTAAATACTGCAGAGAAAACTTCTTACTTTGGAAAAAAAGAGAAATGTTCAGATGGGTGTGTAAATGTGATATCCCTGCATTTGTGTATTAGAGGGTTGGGGTTTTTTTAATACTTCATTCAGAAGTCATCCCTGCATTTCTTTATTACAGGGGTTTTTTGGTGTCTCGTTTAGATGTCATGAATCGCATGCTTGCTATGGAACTCAAAAGTGATTTTT
Source organism: Motacilla alba alba (assembly GCF_015832195.1). NCBI lineage: Eukaryota > Metazoa > Chordata > Aves > Passeriformes > Motacillidae > Motacilla > Motacilla alba. The sequence goes on along the minus strand of NC_052019.1, from coordinate 45,031,349 downwards.
TTCTAAATAATGTGGAACTAATTCTCTTAAATATGCCATTCTTTTTTAATAACTGTACGTATGATGAACTGTGATCTGAAGCATGTCAGACAATTTAGTGACACTGCTGCTTTTCTGTGTTGGAGGTGAACATTGTGTATACCTTTTGTGTCCTCTTTCATTGCCTTCTTTGCCTAGCAGCACTTTTTTGACTGTAAAATCATAAGCTTTTACATGGAGAGCTGTTATTTTCCCAATTCACTGGCCTTTTTTCCTTCATTGTTCAAGTTCAATGTTTGTCTAATGCCCTTTCAGGCAGTAGATGCAAGAAAAGAGGCAATTATAGACTTGCACTCAGTCTGGTGCTGTTGTTAAGTCTGTGGTGGGCATTTTTCAAATTGTTTGAGCAAGAGAAGACTGTTGAGGTTTCTTCTATTCATTAGGCATAACCAAATAGAAGAATGCTACTTGGTTTGATTTAATGGATCTTGTACCTTTAGAGTAGTTGAATGGATTTTTTTTTAACATCCTGAATCTTCATGAGGAGTAGGTTCCTTGTGTTCCTCGATTTACTCCTCCCACAAAACAAAGGCTCTTGAACTTTATCCAGTTATTTCACTCAAGTCAGTTACTTGGCAGGTATTTTCACACACATACACACAAATCTAAACACACCATCTCAAGATTCTTAGGCTAAGTGTGGAAAACTGTGGATCAAGCTGCTGCTTCAGCAGATGAAATGCCTGGAAAACCATAACGATACCTGTTTTTCACACAGCCACATCAGGGGTGAGGTTACAGAACTGAAACTTGTGGTTACTGTAGAGCTGTTCAGTCCTCCCAGCAGAAAAAGTAAATGTTAAATCTGTGCTCCCATGCTATTTTTGATTAGCCACGGGAAAATAACTTTCCAAGTGTGTAGGGTAGTTTTGTGTCCCTCTTGTATCCATTTGTTCTGCATCCTCCAAGGGCTTGTCAGACTTTCTTGGTGTGATCTGCAAATGCTCAGGTGCAGGAACTGTGTGCTCTCAGCAATTTGAGGGGAAATGACCATAAACTGGCTACATTACACAGAGGAGATGCAAGCAGGGATCAGTCGTAGGCCATTGAGAAGAGTTCAGTGCTAACTTTATCCTTCTCTTCCAGGGAATAGCGTATGACTCACTGCAAAGATGGCTTCTTTCCGGGGGCAGGGTGTTCTGATGGGATCTCATGTTTCGCTGCCTGGTCAAAGCACCCTTTGATAGGAAGGGGGTAAGCAAGAAAAAGGTTGTCCCAACAGGCTGGTGTGGTGTGGAGCAGCCTCTGCTCGTGACATGCCATGTGTTTTCCTGAGTTTAGGAAGCAGTGAGTTTGAGTGAATGTGTGGAAGTTTGCCATAAGCAGGGGTAGTTAGTGGTCAGAACACAGGGAATCTTGTGTTGCGTTGATTACAAACATAACTGGGAAAGCCACAACTGGATGTTAGTTGGGTTCAGTAGGATGAGTAGGACTTTACCTTCTTTGCTGTTTTAAAGCTAGTCAAGGAAAAGATTCAATTACGTGCTTCCAGAAGATGCTTCGGGGATGTAGGAGCATCAGCTGTTCTGGAAGCAGACTGAACCTGGCACTTAGTAGCTCCTCTGTGACCTCCTTGTAGGGTTTCATTCTGAAAAAAGGGGATTTTATGGCATCCTGCATTGCATCTGTGAGGGCTTGTCATGGTTCTCCTTGAAGCATCAAAGCCCCTAGGCTATTTGAACTTAACAAAGGGGGAAATTTAGTTCCAAGTTTCGGTATAAAAGCTTTTCAGAGTTTGCATCTTTGAATTCTGACTTTCTGCCAGTAAACAGTGGGAGACAGCAGATCTAGTTCTATTTTTTAAAATAAAAAATGAGAAACCAAATACAAAATTGAGTAGGGAGTGCTGCAAGCACTGGAGTCCCCAGCACAGGAAAGGCATGGACCTGCTGGAATGAGTCCAGAAGAGAGCCATGAAGATGCACCTCTCCTTTTAAGACAGGCTGAGAAAGCTGGGGCTGTTCAGCCTGGAGAAGGCTCCAGGGAGCCATTATAGCACCTTGCAGTGCCTAAAAGAGAATTGGAGAGGGACTTTTTACAGGGGCATGTAGGGCTAGGAGAAGGGAGAATAGTTTCAAACTCACAGAGAATAGATTCAGAATTCAGACTAAGTCATCCCAGTAAGTCTAAAATAAAATTATATTGCTGTAAAATTAATTTAAATTACAGTTAGAAGTAATTCATTACAGTAATCTGATAAGAAACAGTAGGTTAGGAAACAAATGCAATCAGCATTTCTAATACATTCTGGTTTAGACTTATTCACTTAGGAAAGCCTCGTTCTCCTTTCTCCTTCAGGAATAATACCATATGTGTATATTTGGTGAGTGTCTTTCAGTCAGTTGGAGGAAGGGGGAGGAGGATTCTTGTCTGGGAGGCAGTGCTGCTGTTCCTCTCTTTTCAGGAGATATTTTGGGCATGTATTAATCTATATCCATCTAGATCTCTGGCTGCACTACTGTTCCCCAGTCCCTCTGAATGTCTTCATCACTCCTGTGTTTCAAAGAGTGAGGAAAGGCAAACAAATGAGTGAAGTGGCTCTCTCTTACATTCCATCCTGAGCTGTAGCAGATGAAGTCTGGGAGTGCCCCCTGCATGGCACTTAATTATGAGGAGAAGAGCAGCTGGGAAAAGCCTGGAAAGCATGTTTTCTCTGGGGCTAGTGCAGATCAAGAAATTCCCTCTTTTCCCTCCTGATACACAATGGATTCTTCAAAGTTACCAAACCTAGGCTGGGTTGTTGAATTTTAAAATAGCAACTTTGAAACAGAAACTTCTGCTTTCACACAAGGAAGCCCTGGTTTTGCAGAGGCAAGGGGGTGAGCTGCTCGGAATGGGTTCATTTCTCTCTCCACATTTTGTCTGTTATGGTAGTGTCTGTCTAGCTTCAGGCTGATTCAGCAAGATTAGTATGAAAATAGCCCTATGAAAATAGTTCAGTGAAAATTAAAGAGTCAGCTGGGAACTGTGTGTTCACTGAAGACGGCCAATTTCTAAAATTGTTTAGAAAAGTATTTTTTGTCAGAAAAAAAAATAATTTGGTTCTGAGGTTATGATTTGAGAGCTTTGCCACATATATGGGGCTGCGTGTCATTTTACTGTTGCCCTGGAAGTTAGTGAGAGAAATTCTAGCTGCAGTATTAAAGCTTATTTATTATTCCTTAGCAATTTGGAGTATTGTAACATTATCTGCATTTGCCCTAATCCTGTTTTAGCTACATCTCTGAAGAAATGTATTTGTCCAGCATGTGAAATATTATGCAATAGTAAAGAAAAATATGCCATCAGTGTTTCATGACTGATCATCTGTTCTCAGCTTTACTTGCTTATTGCTGAGTTGCCTGAAGCAAGATATACTTAGCCTGAATTAACTGAATCAGACTTTGAAGTCTTGAGAATTTCCTTGATCATTTTGAAAAGTTTTGTAAGCTATTGAAAAATATTTGGAAAAATAACTTGACACTTGTTCTGTAGTTAAACATACACTTGTCAGTCTCTGTGCCTGGCAGCTCCCTGTGTGTAGTCGCTTTAGAATCCATGAACCTATCCTTGTTTGAGAAGGTGAGGGAGAGGTAATGGAAAAATAAAAAATACTTGGACAGCCAAGTGACGTGGATTTTACTGTGTTTACTTTGTTTAAGATACAGTGTGCAACTTCTTGCTGTTAGCTTATCAAAGCAAGCGGGGCCACAAGTGCAATCGTGTGTCCTACAGCTCCTCATACCAGGAAAGGTGTTGTTGGCATGGACACGTGTGCTTAACCCTGCTTAGCCCAGTGGGAGCTACAGAAGAGCTGCAGACCTGTGCCTGCTGGCAGCCTCCTGGCCAGTGCTGCGCTTGCTCTGTGTGAAGGCTTCCAGGACCTTGCTGAGTACCACTAACAAGCCAGGGGTAAAGAAGTGATGTTTTCCGCCTCCTGGTTGCCCTGGCCATGGCTAGAAAATGTAGTGATTTCTCAGCTGTTCTCTCTGAAGTGGTCTCTGCACTGCTTGATGTGAGCTGTGCTCTGATCCTCTGCACCATCATCTGTCACATGCTCCCTCTGGTATCTGCATGCAGGAAGCAAATACATTTATTTTCGCTTCCCAGCTCGTCCCTTCTCTTTTCCCTTAGCTGTTGTGGTCAGTATACACTTAGGCTAAGAGTCTGTTTGTCTCCCTGTGCTCTTTGGGAATGGAGGGATAAGAATTCCATTGTGTTCCAAGCCCTGCCAAGTTTACAGGGGCTCACAAGAGTCTCTGCTTTTCTGGAAGAGGCTGATCTTGAAATGTTGGGATTATTGATGAGTCAATGTTTCTTTGAATTAAATTGAATTAAATAAAGCCAATATGCTGAAGGAAGTCCAGTAAAGGGGAGAAAACATGCTGGGCCTACAAAGTGGGCTGAAAAGAGGCAGACAAGTGTCTGTACATAACCTCCAGTACTGCAGTTCTTCCTGCTCAGGATGTTCTGTAGAACCACAGAAAGAGTGAACAGAGTATTAGTTACGAATTAGTTATGAGCACATTACTATTTAGGCTTCCTGCACCTGTCCTTTTATGGGACTCAGTACTGAAGCTTAAACCAGACTCTTTATGAGTAAGTAAATTTTTAAAAGGAAAAAAAAATCCTGGTACTTTCAGCTGAGGGACTGTTGGGTTTTTCTCTTTCAGGAGCAGCTGTAGGGCTTTACCCAGAGCATTCAGCCAGCAGGTTCTGCATGGTGGCCTAAAGTCTGACCTAGAAAAACAATATTGGCTTCCATTGGTCTTTGCTGTATGTTTTTCTGTAAGACTGATAATTCACTTTATTATTTGCTCTCTAATGGAGAACCTGGCACTGGTGTGAAAGGGAATTTCTATTTCTCTAACCAAGACCATGCCATGAAACAAGGGATGCAGAATAGCATTCATCCTTGAAGATGGAACATGTTTGCTTTGAATCTGGGAGTAGACTAATTGCACATAGAGCTTGTGGGCAATTTGTAGGACCTATTGATTAGACTGAATTATTTATGAGTACCTGCTGTATGTGTTTTCACTGCTGCCTAATGGAAGCATTAGAAGACCCATGTTCATCGTCTTGAAGCATGTTTGCCCTGTCATACCCAAACACAAGGTTTTGTGCAAGGAATCTCTGGACACTGAGGAAGAGAGACGGGATCTCAAACTCTAATCTAGTTACAATTTACATGGTAAAACATTCCTGTTTTCTGCAGTGATATTTACCCGTGGCATCTTCATTTGAAGACGGAACTCTGCCTTCCTGTTGATTTGCTCCGCCATTTTTTATTTCACAGGAAGTCCAGAACTTGTTTCTCCTTCCCTTTGCTTTTTTATACCACCACTTTGCATCTGTGCAGTCCTTGAGTCTGTTTTCCTTTGCCTGACTTGTATGGCTCCTTACACCAACATTGGGATAGATGTTTGTCACTTTCCTGGTCAGATCCAGTGCCCTTCTTTCAGCAGTGATTAGCAGCCCTTCAGTTCCCTGGGCTTCAGTGCAACATACTTCATAGTTCATGTTTAATAGTTTGGTATCATTCTCATAGTTCTGGCGATGTTCTGGAAATAGTTCAGCCAAATCCCCTCCCTGAAATTAGAGACACCTCATTCCATTGTGGTTGCCCTGACAACCACAGGCAGGTTGCACAGACAGGTAAGATGTATGACCTGCAGGAGAGATTTACACCTCCTCTAGAGTGGCATCTGGAGGGGAGGGAGGCTGCCATGTATTTGTAGCACCACTTCAGATGTCCCAGCTTTGGACAGATTACATCCTTAGCATTGTACCAAGGTCACAAGTTATGTAGCATTTTCAATTTCTTGATTTAAGGAGTAGATTTATCGCATGTGTATCTTAGCTTTACGCATTCCGATAGGAACAGATGAGAGACTTGTTCAGAATCACAGTTATAAAATTGTATAACGTGTTTCCTCTTTTTGTCTTCTGTCTGCAGGTGCAGGTCCACCAAGAGCAAAGGAACCACACCACGGAACCTGTGATAGATGACTACAAAAAGATGGGGACTCTGTTTGGAGAACTAAACAAAAGCCTTATCAGAATAGGCTTCACAAGGATGTACTTTGGAGAACGGATAGTAGAACCCGTGATAATTATATTCTTCTGGGTTATGCTCTGGTTTCTTGGCCTACAAGCTCTTGGACTGGTGGCTGTTCTGTGCCTTGTCATTATTTATGTACAACAGTAAAATTTTATAGCTACTATTTGGATGATGTATTTCAACACTGTCACTATGTCAGTGGATTTATGTGTAAATGGGTGGTATATCAAAAGCTGCAGTGCTTCAAATTGCTGAACTTCTGATGAGGGGGACTAAAATTATATTTCAAACCAAATCAGCACTGCCCTACTCCATCTTTTAGGGGGAAGAAAGGAGATGTTTGTAATATAATGGTGTGAAATGTACTGTTTTCTGCACTCTTGGGGCCTTAGCCAAAGGACTGGCTTTTCATTTTCCCTTCCACTCTCCCCATGATCTTGCTTTGTGTAGTGAAAGTTCCATGTCTGGTTTTAAGAGGACACTTGGAGTGAGTGCCCTGATTCACTGCTGGGAGGGCTCATGTGCTGTTTGTTCCCTGAATCTGCATAATTTGTTAGTGTTTTGCTGAAAAGCTAAATCTGCACAAGGGAGATTTGGTAACAAACCTGCATTCATAACATGAGTACAATTTCCAGACACAAAAGCAACTTTGGGTATTGTAGTTTATAGTAAGCTCTCCCCCCCAGGAAACAAGCTGTACCAGCAAAATGCCCTTATACTAATGTTAGTGACATCACACAAGACTTCAGCTGTTGTTCAGGAGAAATTGCAGTCCTACACTGGCCAAGCAGCCTAGTGTAGCACTGCCTTGTTTTTTGGAAATGTACTCAGCTCCTGCTGCTATTTTTCTTTCTTTATTTTTTGTACTTACTCTTTCCCCCAGCCCTCCTTCTTAAGATAAATATTTGGATAATTCATGGAGTTTGTAGGTAGTTCCAGCTGCAGTGTTGGACACTTGCCATTCCAGACAGCATGAATGTTGTCTGCTTCCTCTGGGTGGTGTGACAAGTGGCTGAACAAACAGATACCAGACCAGATCTCTCAAGGCTTCCCACATTTGCTGCAGTGTGAGCCCACACAAGCTAAAGCTTTGTGCACCTAAGCAAACTGGACCTGTTTCCTCATGCAAGGCAAGAATGAAACCAAGTGGTCATTTTATTTAGTAGTCTTAACTGGTTCCTTTCCATACTAGGCAGCAAAATGCCTACCTATAGGTGTATGTCATGGGCCACACAGCCTAGGGAATAGGTTATATAGATTTAGGAGTGGATGCCAAATTCACTCAGCTCCCCAGTAGGCACCCCAGGGGTGTGCTGGGTATTTCCAAGTTCTCTTCTTCTCCTGAAGAGAAACAGAAAAATGGAACAGAATCTTTGCTACTTTACTACTACTGCTAAATAGGCTACCAATTGAATATTTGTTGTACATTACTCTTAGCAAGAAATGTAATTGCAAAATTGATTTCATCTGTGGTAGAGTGAAATTACATATTTGCTTAAAGAGATGTAAGAGGAGATGGGAAATTTACAGAAAATTACTTAACCTTTTGCAGTGACCTTTTTCCTAAATGTTTTTACAACAATAAATTAGTTGAAGATGCTGTCTTATTCAAAGACTTTTAAAGTTAAGGGAGGGTTCTCTATAGTCCCATTCCTGCAGCTGGATTCTCAAGTCCAGCTTTATGCATGGATCATTTTGTCTGTTAGGCTCTGTTTCCAGGACTCCTGGCCCCAATTCTTACAGACTTTCCTGTTAGGGAGATATTTTTTATTTAGTGCAGTGAACATGAGAGCCCAGCTCCTCTACAGTCTTTTGTACTGAAATGCCATCTCTAGATGTCTCTCTGTGGTTTTCTAATGAACAGGTAGTATCCTTCTGAGGAGGCAGGTCACCTCTCTGGATCTTCAGATGACCCTGCATGTGGATTCAGGAGGCTCTGCTGAACCAGCAGGACACTGGTTCTGAGGCCCAGCTGTGTAATTAGATGGCAACCTGTGTTGATTGGCACCTGGTTAAATAGTTCTATTGCTGGCAGGGAAACCTTGGATGGACAGCAAGTACAGGCTGAACTCAGAGCCAGGAGCTCTGTACTCAGAAGTGCCTAGGGGCAAGCTTTGGGTTTGTTTCAAGTCCCCTGTAAGGAGAACATCTGTTTACATCTTTGCAGATTTGTATAGATAGAATTATGGGGTTATGTTTATTCTCCTCCTGTATAAGGTCTGTATTACAAAAGCATCTTGTTGTTAAAAGTAAAAAAAAAAAAAAAAAAATTCCTTTCTTTCTTCCCACAATGCAGTTACTGTACAGAGGATCTCATCTAATTCCCTTCATCCCGTAGGAAGAAGTGTATCTGTGATACCCTTGTTGCAGTAGTTCTGTTGTGTAAAGGTGCTGTGCTGTGAGATGGCATGTGGTATTTCCTTGAAGTGGTGATTGTGCTCTTGTCATAAGGAAGGGGGAACAGTGAACCACGGGTGTGACCAACTGCTTCAGTGAGGACATTGTTTATGTGCATGTGACCTTTCAGTATCAGCAGAACTGTGACTGTTGCACTCATGAATTCAGTTCGGTTGTTTGTTCAATGTTCATGTTTGTGTAAATGTACTCTGGGGAAAGGTAGGGTAGCTTTGGGGCTGATGCTGTGTTTAGTGGATGTCTTAGGTGGTTTCTCTTAAGGGTAACTATGTCTTGTCCTTTATAGAAGTTTTGCATTTTTAACAACCTGGAGAAACAGTGCTAGTGGTGTAAGCTTGGCTGAAAAGAGAAAAAGAAGAATGCATTGCATGGATAATCCCCCTCTCCTGTTTGGTTTCATACATTCCCTTGTGTATAACAATTTGTACGGAAATGTCTGTCCTAATTTTGTGCTATTACTCTACTATCCCCCTCTCATTTGCAGGGAAGGCAGGAGGAGCTAAGGAAAAAGGGGAGCTGGGATAGAATCAGACATAAAGAGTGGAAAGTGGAATGCAGTAAAACCATGCATATATGTCCAAAGAAATCTGATCATAAATGTGTGCCAAAAGTGAGGGGGAAAGGGGTGAACAGTCCTTGCTTGTGTTCTTTATTCCATCCAGACATAGTAGGAAGGCAAAGGAAGCACCAAATGTTCAAAGGATATCCCTAGCTAAAAAAGCAGGAGGTTAATTTTTAAAAAGAAAAAAAAAAAGGCAATTTCACAGTTGTCTATACAGTAAAAAATTGATACTGTTATTTATGCTGTTACATATTATTATTATTATTATTGATAGAACTGAAAGCACCTTTATGCATCTGTGTGTAGGAATGTATGAAAGAATTATGTCCCTTAAATCTATGTTAAACAACAACAAACAATATAATTCCTGTTGGCCAGTGTGGCATTGCAAGCGTTTTACATAACCTCCATTTTTTAAGGGATAGACTCTTCAGTGCTGTTTCATGACTGCCAAATGCATAAATGGTTGAAGGAGTGTGTACAGAGAAGCTCTGCAGGAGAATCTTGGAGAGCCCTGTTTGCGCTGAAACATCATCGCGTCAAAACTGTCCATATAAAAAGGAAAAATCTTATTTCTTAAAATCTCTGTATTGAATGAATCCAATGGGAAGCACTTTGTTACTCTTTCTAATAAAAAGTTATTTCTATCAATGAGATCTGTGAATTCTTTGTGGTGCTTTGTTCAGAATTCCTTGGGTCCTTTCAAGATGTCATGGTAGGCCCAGATGAAATAGGGCAGTGTTCAGATATCCACTGAAATCAGTTAACTTGCAGCTGGTGGAGAAAAAACTGCAGTACAAGAGCTGAATAAACTGCATCAGGTCTCTATGGTTGTATGCAGCAAGTTTTTTCTAAACTAGAAGAAAATAAATAGTAGAGCTAAATGTTAACAAATAATGGCAGTGTTATGGTGTAAAGTAGCTTTTAATTCACAGCATATCTGTTTTGCATCTAGAGCAGCCTCTGAAGGGAACCAGATGTAGTCAGGGGTGTGAAAAATCCTTTGAAGTGACAATTGCTGTGCCACAGAAAGGTTTGGGTGTTTTCAGTTGGGTTTTTTTTTAGATACACGTAGAACATTATGTGGTTCAAAACAAATCTACTTCAAGCTGTTGTTTTGGTTTGCAGGTCAGAAAGGTGTTCATTCTGCCACATCCAGCAGACACTTCAATGTATCTGTGTTGCTCAGGATGCCCAGTGAGTTAAGGAGTTTATGCTTTTTTAAAGTAGCAAAGTTGAATTTTGGTCCTTTGAAGCCTTAGTGGTGAATATGCACAAAAGAAATAAGGTTCATTCCTGAATAGATTCAACCCTTCGGGTTTTATTTCTGTTAAAGTATCTTTGTCATAGGGTGCATGCAAATTCAGAACAACCTGGCTTTGACTGATTCTTTCCATCCTGGGCTTTACTCTAGGGTTTAGGAACTTACTAGCCTCTCCCCATCTGCTTTGTCCATTCCTCCTTTAACTCAGGCATTTCCTTCTCTAGGGGTGTTCACTTTGAACAGTCTTTCTCTGTGCTAATGGTTCAGGTTTTTTCATCACTCAGTCTTCTTTAAAGCCACCTAGACAGAAAATCTATTTTCAGATTAGTGTTTTGTTTGTTTTACTGTGTGCCTGCTTAGCGCCAGAGGGGAAGAAAAAATAGAGGATTTTTTAAAAATACGTGTATTTTGGTCAGTCACTTCTTTTTTACAGCGCTTATCTGTCAGTTTAGATGACGGTTACCAAACTGTGGTTTGCAATCACCAAAGAGAACATTGCAAGTGTGGGGGTAAGGAGCTGTTGGGAGGTTGGCACCAGGATTTTGAGAATAGACAGGTCAAGCAGCATGTGGTTTAGGATTGTTTCAAGCTTAAACAGGCAGGTGGACTTGTAGCTTCCCTTAACTCCTGCCAGTGCCTTCCAGGAATATCTTCGTATGTGTATAAAATCATCAGTGTTCCTTCTACTGAAGGAATCTCACTGAAGAAAACTGAGCTTTCACCAGCTCTGTTTTTCACAGAGGAACCAAAGGCAATGGGAAAGGGGAATTGGACTAATAATAGTGAGTTTTAACTTGCATGCAAGCTTCTGGTGTTTTCAAATTCTGGTCTTGTCCTATCCAGATAATATTTGTCTTGTGTGCAGTTGTCCCAAGTCTTTATCTCCCCCAGCCTGTATGTGTATTTTCTAATTAGTGCATAAGTGAAGCTGCTGTGATAATACATGTTTTTCCCAATTTATTGAGAACAATACACCCTCTTTTTCCCCTCAAGTGGCAGGAGGGGTGTGACTGGATTAAAACCCTTCTGGTGACAGGAGCTGCTCTTGCTGCAGCCTCAGGGTCCCTGTCTCCTTCCCAGGGTACAGCAGGCTGCCAGTCCTGTTGAAATACCTGGAGTCCCAGTGGCATGGAAGGGGAAGGACTGTTACACCACAGTCCAGGGGATTTGATCAGGCAGTGTTTGAGACAGAGCTGTTACAGAGTGCTGTGTCAAGATTTTATGTTCTTTTAATGAAATTTAATAAAGCCCCATTCTTTCTTGGCTTGTCCTGGTGCCATCACCTTGTGTTCGGAATGAATGTTGCTTGTGGCAAATGGTTCTGCTTCTGGAAACCATCTGTGTGTGTCTAGGCATCTTTCAGTACCATTTACTCTTAATTGCATTTTAAAACATTACAATGGAAAAGGGCTCATCTTCCAGTCCTCATTTGGATGAGGGTTTAATTAATATCTGTGAGAAGGGAGCCAAATTAGTCTCTGGCACATTGCTAAGGGCTTCCTCTCAGAGGAAAAAGATGCTAACTGATGTATGGGGGGTGAATGCACAAGGTAGATGAATTTGCATAGTGTCCAGAATGAGTGGTAGAAAGTGAGCATTCTTCTGTCCTAGTTCACAAATTAATTGGCTGGTTTTTTATTGTAGCAATCTTCCTCAAGCTAGCTGGAACGTACTTCATAGGTGCAAGAAGTTTGTAGCAAGGAAGTGAATTATTAAGGAAAATTCTTTGTCAGCCAAAATCCTGGTCTGTAACAGGAAGTCTCTTCTTGACTTGAATGAAATTTGAGTCAGTGCTTTGGCTTGTTCAATCTTCTTGTTGAATATTTTACCTGTTTATTGTTTTAAACCATTTTTTTCATTCATGTCCATTCTAAAAGCTGGTAATATCAGTCCAAAATTCTTGAAAGCCACTCCTCTGTCAATAGCTGTGACCAGTGGGGCTGAAGGTAGCCTGTGAATATGGAATGGCAGGTCACAGAGTGAGACTGATGTGTCTTTATTGCTCCCTGGCTGGTATTACAAAGCCTTCAAGCAGGTTTTTGGCATTTCTTTTGCTGTCACTTTCTGTATTTATGCATCTTGTTACGGGCTGAATGTTTGCCTTAGCCAAGTACCTGATTTCCTCAGGCGTTTCTCTGAGCTTGTTCTGTGCTGCTGAACAGACTCCACAGAGCTGGGCACCCACATTACTGTCCTCTGCTTCCTGCTAAGAGTGGAAATACTGTCTGGCATCCCACAGTCATGTCCTCAACCTAATAGGATTAGGAAAAGCATGATGATGCAGTTTTACTGAGGGAACAAACATTTCTATGCCTCTGAATCTTCCTGATGCAGAAAGGGGAAAAAAATTAACAGCTTTGAGTCTACTTTTCATGCTTTGTAGATAAGAGAACTAAAGGCATGTAAGTGTTTGAGTAATTTTTTTTTTCATTTTGCTTCCTAGTTTTTTTCATTCAGTTTGTGATTAGAGAGATAAGACAGTATTTGGCTGAGCTCTGTTAGCAACAGAGTTTAACTTGGCTCTTAGTTAACAGGTTATTCAACACGTACAGGCAAATTGCTGTATCTTTTACCTTTCCTTCAGAATACCTATTTTTTTCCTTGTTCTAATGAATGAGCCTAGCTTTTTTTTTTTTTCCTTTTTTTTTTTTTTTTTTTTAAGAAATAAAACCAAACACTCTTTGGGGAGCCTCTATTGCTTGCTTTGGATATACCTCAGTGGTGGTGGGACTGTTGGACAATTTAACGCTTTGAGCCTTGTGTTTAAGAGGTGCCTATCTTGTCAGCTGAGCTTTATCAGCTGCACGAGAGGAGGGTTAAAGTACAGTTAAGACTGGAGATTAATCTAATTTGCTTGTGCACTGGTGGCTTTGCTCCAGTTTCCCAGGAGACTAAGCCATGTGTTGTAATGACAATGTTTTCCAAAGAACTTTAGAAACTGAGCTAAAAATCCTATAAAATGGAATTGAGGTCTTCATGAGTAACTGTTCTGCCATTAATGCTCTGTTCTTCCTTTGTTACTTAAAAAAAGTAAATTCAGTGCATTCTAATGTCCTCCACCCAAGTTCTGAGAGTGGTAGCACAGATCCTTTTTGATGTTACCCCTCTCCCATCTTTTCTGAAACTTCTTTCTTGATTGTCACCTTTCTTTTTCCCCTCCAAATTCCTGTGTAATTCACACACACTAGAGGAAAAAAAAAAAAAAGAAAAAGAAAAGTTTAGCGATTCTCACAAGGCACTTGCTTCCTGTTTAGAAGTAGTGCAGGCTGATTTTTCCTTCCTAAGTGCTTCAGAGTTCTCCTGGGGAAGCTTAGACTCTATTTAATTCAGTCATCTCTGCTCCGGTATCAAATGTATTTTTTCTTTTTGCTTGTTTTGATGAGCAGCATTTAAAAGCAGGTTTGTGACTGAGCTTACTGGGGCCTGCTGCTGAAAACTCCCTTTGGATCTTCACTGTGATTTCGCAGAGAGGGGCTTCTGGATGAATTATTAAAGAAGAATAAGAGGACAAGAGCAGTTAGAGCAGGGCAAAGAGTTGTGCTGGGGTGTGGGAGATGCGCCTTCCATTCCAACTTGCATTCAGCCCTGGGGACTTTTTCAGAAAGCTGAAAGCTGCAAAATCACTGTGAAGATTCAAAGGGCGTTTTCAACCTTCAGTAACCTTCCCTGTAACACAAAGTCATGAAGACGTGTGCCAGAAATAAGATGTTTAACTGTCATGGGATCTGATAAGATGCAAAGGTTTTTTTGGAGTTTCCCATAAAACAGTGGAAGTAGTTGAATCTTTTATTCCCTTAACTTTCAGCACTGTCAATGATTTATTTCCTGCATTCCTGGTGTTTGGGTTTTTTCCATGTTTGTAGTCAATGAATATTAGAGTTAATTTTTATCTTCTGAGCTCTAACATTCTCCATCTTGACATTTTTGCTCTATGTTTTTATTCAATCCATTGTCATTCATAATGACCTGAAAGCTTGTTAGATGCTGCTGTTGACTGGGGATTTCTAGCCCTGCCCAGAAAAATATCCTTGGGTTGCCCTGTGTCAGCCTGGGGCCCGAGGTGTTTCCAGCAAGGCTCATTCCATGGCAGCTTTGAAGCACACCTGCATCCTGGCTTTTCGGCACCCCAGGAAGAAATCCATCAGGGCTGCTTCATGGCGGCACTGTTCTGAGGGACGATGTGGTTTGTGACAGGAGCCACCTCATCTCCAGTGACCTTCAACAGGGCAGGTACGTGCTGCCCCTCCTTGCATGGGCAAGGATGACTCTGGCTTTCTCTGGGAGTGGAAAGCATTTGCCTAGATTTCTGACTGATGGTTTAGGTGGAATCCTCTGCCAAGTGCATATTTGCATGGACTAAAATAGAATAGGCTCTGAGCTTTAAAAACAAACTAAGGGTAGGTTTCTGATTTTCTCCTTTGGGACTTTTAATAAGGAATACATAGAATAGTTTATTTCTCAAATAAAGAAGTGACATTTGAACTATTCTTTTGTAAAATGAAGACACAGGGAGTATTTAAATATGAGTCTTCCCATTTCACCTCCCAGGACATCCTGGGGTTTCCATATGTCCTAGCAGTTGCCTGAAGAGCCGTGCCACAGCCTGTTTCCTTGTGGTGGCTGTGTTTCAGCAGATACCATGCCAGCTGAAAGTGTGTGGGTGTCCTCTCTGTGTTGCTGAATCAACAATTTTACTTGCTGAATTCAAAAGCACTTTATCGTGAGGAAAAGATATGGAGTTTACTGCATGAAAAATGTACACAGGCACAAGGGTCCATGCCATCATTACTGGAAAAAAACACTGAAACATTCCATGGAAAAATTTCACAGTTAATAGAGCCTTACATTGGGATGATTATCTTTGTTATCTCTTCCTGCTTCAATGACTTTACTATCAGCAGAAATGTATAAAACCATTGTAGCATTGCAGCTCACAGGTAATATCTGTTACCTTCCCAGCTGGACAACGAGCTGTCACAGTAAAAAAATGATCAAATGTTTGATTTGTTTCTTGCAGGAGTGTCCTCTTCCTATTCTGCTACCAATAATACACGCATAAATGAAACTACTGCATTACTTAGAAGGCTGATGCTACAAAACCCAGCTTACAATGTCTTCACATACTGCACACAGTACCTTAATTTACATAGAATCTCGTGTCTTGAAACATGGATCTTTCATCTTAAGCATCTGTGCAGGGGCCTCCTTCCTTGAGCTGTGCCTGGCACTTCCCTGGCTCCCATTCTGGTCCCCAACCCCACAGTAAGTAGGGGGTTCTGCACTTCTCTCTTCATCAGTCACACAACATGCTGCTCTTGAAAAGTGTCTCTTAGACACAAAACTCACAAGAAGATGGGAAGGAGCTATTAAATTCCCTTAATGGTCACAAAGAGGGGTGTTCAGCACTCGAGGGCATCAACATCAGGAAGCCAGTAGGTATTCAGGTGCCAGCTTATATAGAATCAGCTGTAGACAGCTGCCTAGGACTGGATTGGCTCCTGAGTTTCAGACAGCCTGAAGAGCTATTGGTTGTTTAATTAAATTGAGATTTTATTTGGTTTTTGTTTGGTCACTCAAGAGATCTGCAGCTCTTCCTAGCGATGTACATGTGTGAGCCAAACTGCAAATGTGTCCTGCTACAAAAGAAACTCTTTTGTAGCTGTCCTTTATAGTGTCCTCTCTGCATCAGTTCAGTCACTATTGTCTCCAAAAATTAACTGCTGAAGAGCTTTTTTGGAATACTTTTGGACTCTTAACATGCTGAAGCATGTTTCTGCTTTCGCGTGTTATTTCTGTTCTTGAGTGGGACTTCCTGCTTCTTTGTGGGTGAGGGCAAAGCAGGAACCAAGCTCTGCAGTAGCATTAACTTGTGCAGAGAGGGAGAAGAGAATTTAAATTATTTATGTGCCTCATGGCTCACTTTTAAACTGATCTTCAGCAAACTCAGCTTTTCTTAAGCCTTTGATCCTTTCATAGGTGAGCCTTCTCCTTTAAAAAATCAAATAAAAATAGTTTTAAGCCTTTTCCTGTATTTGGCTTTTCCAGGAAGTTTAACACATTTGTAGCTTTTGCTTGGGTTTCCTATTTTGCCTTTTGAACAGTAAAATTGTTGAATGGAGCACCTGAAGCCCGGACTCCTTAGAGTTAGCAGGAAACTGCTGCACTTTTCTAAAATTGCTTACTTGAGGTTGCCTGTTTTCATGCCAGAAAACTTACCCCTCTGTTCAAAACTACATTTAAAAACCTGTGAATTTATTTCTTAGAGCCATATACTTTGATAACTGATTTCAGAGCCAGATTGATGCAGCAGATGTAACCAATCTCTAAATCAGCAAGGTATTTATACAACAGAGGAAGAAAAGTGTAATCAAACTTCAACTGAGACAAGGGAGATGAAGCAAAGCTGCCAGACTGGAATCAGTTTTACAGGAGAACTCTTCACAGTGAGGTTTTGTACATCTACCTTGTTCGTATTTGCAGCAGGGATGGCAGCACAAGAATCAGGCATGTAAGAAACTTACAAAAGCAATAGGAAGGATTATGCAAAATGCGTCAACATTAAGGCATGGAGTTCTATAAAAAAGGAGAAGTAAATTTACAGTTGTAGGATGTGGAAGATCATACAGCTCTGAATTCATGAAAAGGCACCCTAAAGAGCTCATCTCTTGAAAGGGACAGAGGATAGCTGGAGCTTCAGTAGCACACTGGATGAACAGGAGCCAAGAATATGATGTGGCTGTCAGAAAAAAATAATCCTAGGATGTTTTGGACATATTTTTACTAGACATGTAACAAGTCATAGCATTGCAATGATTTTTTTAAAATCTTTTTAAAATATAATGTGGTACAGAAATTTTCAAACATTTTCATGAAAATCTCAATGGAAGGTGGCTCGTTTGTAAATGTAAAATGAAGTCATGGGGCAAAGCGTAAGTGAAAGGGTAATGCTGGCTGCAGGGTAGTTAGGTAAAAACTCTTAGTAACTTTAGTCCACATATTAGGCAAAACCCTCATTTGAGTAAGACTCTGAAAGATTTACATCAGTGACAAGAACTGGAAAGAGCTTTTAGGATAAAGCCTGGTTGTTTCCAAAAGAGTTGCTATGGGATGGTTTTCTGCAAGAGTAGAAGACCAGACTCTGCCTCTGAAGCAAATTTCTTCCAGTTCTCTGGTACAGCTACACATAAAAGCTATTTCACTCACTCTCTTCCAGAAACATCAGTGCAAAGGACCCCTTTTAAGTCCTCTGCAGAGATTGCCTTTTTGCTCGTTTCCTGTTTTGATTGTGAGCGCGTAGCAGGGTAGGTCACAGAGATGATCTAACCTTGTCTTTGCTCTGACTGTGCCTGGTTTAACTGAAAGATTCATGTCTGAGATAACACAGATTATATTTTCTTCATACCGTTCTGTTTCCAAGTATCTGATGTCTCCAGGTTGGAGGCAAAAGTGATATTATTTCCTATTGAACCACCCAGCTGATAATGGTCTGTGTTAGACCGTTGAAGTGGAAGAAAGAAAGGAGCTACCTTCGGTTATGTTCTTCAGTTATTGCCAAATTCTGCTTGCTTGCATTTGGCTTGCTCAATAAACCATACACTGTAGCAATGTGCCCCCAGCACCCTGGCTTGGACATTTAATGACTTGTGACCACAAAAACTGATAATCTCGTGGCCAGTGATGTGAGCAGCACTTCCCTTCCCAGTGTAAGAGAAATTGCTCAACAGCTGCAGTGCTTCCTGCCCTTGCGCGTGCAGCTCAGCAGCACACGGATGCCTGGGCAGGCACAGCCTCCCACAGGAGCCATGGCACAGGGAAGCCTTTGCAGCTGGGGCTTAGGACCAAGCCAGCAGGAAAACCACAACTGCCATCACCTCTGTGTGCCTGCTGCAGCTGGACAAGATGACTCAAACGCAGCCGGTAAAGCCCTGATCCGCAGAGCAAGTGCCACAGGTGGCATTGCTCGATGTACTTCTTCATCCAGTGAGCCAAAAAATACAGGCTCTAGGGAAACATGGAGCTGAAATCAGCTTTAAAAAAGGGATAGCTCAAAGATTACAACTCTGGTTAAATTTTTCAGATAACTTGGATTAATTCTCCTTTGCTGAAGGTGACTATCTCCTGTTTTGTAAAGGTGAAAGGAAGAATGGCATAAATAAAAGGGAGCATCATTTAAGGGAAATCAAAGCTATGCTAATGTGGGATGACATTGTAAGATCAGCAACTTTATGCTGCTTCAACCTGCATATAATAGTTTTCCATTACTATGATGTGTTCTTCAAAGTGCAAAGTTGCCTGGAAAACATACCACAGTAGTGCAGACCTGAACTCCAAGCCTGTTGGTAGGTGTGGTTAAAACATATATGTTCTCTTTAAAAGCATGTACATACCTGCCTTGTGCCTGAAGAAAACACAGGGAAAATGGCATTTAAGGAAATTTCCATCCCAGTAACTTATCTGATATGTTATCAGATGCCAGCATAGGATCAGAGATCTCCCATGGGGCAGAGTTTACTGCCACAAAGGCAGCAGACGGTATTATTTGTTTTCCATTAGTGCCTGCAAACGTCTATGCATCTGATGCAGCAAAATGCTGTGGTGAGAAGTGAAAAAAAGCGTTGAAAACAGTTATTTTTTTGGGGGAGGTACAGAGTGGTTGTATTTGGGAGCCCAGACGAACCGAGCATGGCCCTGCAGAGGTCCAGTCTCACACTTCCCCATGTTGGTTTCCCACTTCTGTTGGAGGCCCACACTTCAGGCAGCCATTTCAGAATGTGGGAAAACATCAGTGACCTCACTGAGCTCAGCTCAGTAACAAATTATTGGTCTCAGTTCCAGTAAGAAAAAAATATTTTTTGACCAGAGTGTATTTTCCCCAACAATTCCACTAGAAAATTCCCACTCAGCTGCTGAACCTACTGGGCATGCACAGCCTGAACTCTGCCTGCCTGGGCAGCTGCCGGCAGGAAAGTGCTCCCAAGCATCCAAGAGCCCTTGATCCCATGATCACTACATCCCGTGATGCTGGCAGTTTCAGGTTGTCCAGTGGGAGCGCCTAGAAATGATATTTAAGTGTTTTAGTGCACTAATGGGTAAGTCTATCTTTCACGTGGGAGCCTCATTCAAAAACACAGTTCTTGCTCAAAAAAACAAGCTGGAATTCCAGGATGCACTGTTAGGTAAAGCTACACAGACTCGAGTATCAGCCTGTGGGATGTAACTGAGATAAATGAAGAAACGGTGCTGGTGGGTATGACATGAAGTAAAATAAAATCTGCCACAACCGACTGAAGAGACGAGTGATGTTCACTGCCTGTTGAAATGCAGCAGGGGTTTGTCTGTCCCACCTCAGTGTGTCGTTAAAAAGTCATCTCTACTGTGGCTGCAGCCCTGTGCGCTGAGCTGTGCTACCATCTCAGGGGAGTCCAGATGCTGCGATGGAAATAGCACAGAGAGCTTTCCAGGAGCTTGAGGGCTTAACCTAAGCGGACCCTTTGTTTATATAAAGGTGAAACTAATTGACACCATCTTCGCTAATCACATCTGCCATCACTGCTGCCCCCCAGCGAATGCTACAAAACACAACTGAGTATGGCTGGCAGGATTTCTTTTTGTCTTCAAAGTGAATCAGGCAGGACAAAAAATCAAACACATCCTCAAATTTGCATTTCTATGGCTCTTTGGAAATGAGACGTGTTGCCAAGCCGTTTCTAAGAGAATATTTATTTCTTAGTGTGTGCTATTTAATAACTGGAAAAGGTGTATAGAGGAGTAATTTCTGTTCCATTGAAAAATCTTTACCTCATTTAAAATTGTTCATAAAAGTCCTAGGCATAAAGAACAAGATATTTGTCAGCCCAGATTCCATAAGGGCAGGTATTCTTAATGAAATACACTTTCTAGCAGGGCTCTGTTGCCCGGTGACCTGTCTGTGTGCAACCCTGGTGCTGCAGGGAAGGATGACACAGGCACAAGAACTCACCACTGCCACCACCACCAGCTCGTGAACACCAGCAGGGAATCAGAGCAGTGTATGGGAGAAATTGGAGAAATTGTCCAGCTGATCGCCTCACCCAACTGCTCTTGTTAATAGTTTAATAACCTTCTGGGATATTTTTGGCCAGTTACTCCTCCTACCACCAGGCTCCCTCCTCCCACAGGGTTCCTTCTCCCCAGTGCAGCACCCCATGGTCCGGGGGGTGGGGGGGTTGGGGGGACGATGATGATGATGATGATGATGACAGAAGGCTTGGGGGAAGGCAGCCAGCAGCTGCCAGGATTCAGATCTGCTCAGGCCTGCCCTGAGCCCCCACTCCTCCAGCCATCGGAACAGCGCTGGCACTGGGCTGCGTGGAGACTTGGGAACTGCCTTTTGCCCCCAGACCTCCCCAGGATCAGCCAGGGAGCCTCAGAGCTGAGAAACATGCAGGGTCAGGACTCTGCCGCCAGCCTGTGAACAGCAGCACGGCCCTGGTTCCAGACCCAAAGCAGAATCACAGAATATTCCAAGTTGGAAGGGACCCACAAGCATCGTGGAATCCAACTCTTGCGTGAGTGGCCCACACAGGGATCAAACCCAAAAGCTTGGCACTACCAGCACCAGGCTCTCACCAGCTATATATATGCCAGCACTGGGCTCTGTCTCTGCTTCTGAGCACAGCAGCACAAGACTTGCTCTCCTGTGTTCCAAGCCCCAGATTTGACCAAATAAACCTCTTTTCAAGCTCCAAAGCTGCACCAGTTAATCCCCATTTCTCAAACCATAGGATTTAGCCTCAGGTTTTTGGCCTCCAAGTTGGCCAAATGAGTCTAGTTCCAAGTCCCCAAAAAACACATGACTTGGTGTCTGTTTCCAAGCTCAACAGTGCAGAACTTGGTCTCCAATTTGCTAATCCTAAAACTGCCCAAATGAGCCGGTTTCCAAGCCTCAACAATGTAGGACTTCATGACAGTTTTTCAAGAAGTAAAACATAGTACTTGATATCAGTTTTCAAAACTTTAAACTGCCGCAGATGAGTCTGGCTTCAAATTTGTGAAACACAGGACTTCAAAATCACAACTGTTTCTGAGCCCTAAACCTGGCCAGTTTGGAAAAGCCTTACTAGCTGCCTGAGGGCAGATGAAAGGAAAAGGTAAATTCAATTAAAACCTCATCTAAGCCATCTTCATCATTTTTAAGGCAGTGAAGAGAGGCAGTGTCCATCCTGCTGCTCCTCTGCCACTGGGATTTCTGCTTCCAACACTGCCTGCAGCTTTGATGGCCCTTATTTGACACAACTCCAGTAGCAGCAAACTCCAGACCAACTAGCACAGCCTGGCTGTATCCTTTTAAATCCTTGACCCCAATGTGACATTTCTGAGCCAAATTCACCTGCTCTGGAATGCTGGAAGCAATGCAATGGGGAGGATGGAGGATCTCCTGATGTCCCCATAGCTGTGTACAGGTTTCCACCAGCCATGCACCACCAGCAGGTCCCAGTGACAGCTGCAGTTTCCCTTCTGGGTTGAACTGAGCTGCATTTGAATCAGTATCATATGCAGGAACAGGTCCTGCTGCTCCTCAGCAGGGAGGCAGCTGCTTGGTTCTGTCAGGTGGGACACACACCCCTCTCCGTGGCAATTGGAGTCTTTGTCAGACTCTAAAAAGGCTAAACTTTATATAAGCTTAAGAGCCTCAAAGCCTGCTGGATCCAGAGACATTTGTCCTTGTAGCTACAGCCCCAGTAAGCCCAGCCATAGAGCTCTTTCCCACTCAGTGTTATGGGGGCACATCAATAGTTGTCACTCGTTTTTGATAGATAAAAAGGTGGCATTTTAGGGGACACTTGGTCTCCCCTATTTCATAGGCTTGAGCTGGAGGCTCAGTTCTTTGTCAAGTTCTTTCTTTCTCTACCAACTGATGGCACACTTGCATTAGCACACCTCATGCTGAAGGCAGCACAAGTCAAGCAGCACATCCTGCCCGAAGTTCTTTCATTTAGTTTCTTCTGCATCGTGAACATACCTGCTTAATTGATTAAAGCATCCACCACTGGAGTATTGAGTAAAAAAAAGCAGGGTGTACAAAATAATTATACAAAAAAAAGCCCTGTATTTTGCAATTTTTATCCCACATCATACCTGGATAATTAGGGGGTTTTTTTTTCAGTTGATTTGGTAAAAAAATTTGTCATTGCCTTACTAAGACTTTCTCCCCAAGGATGAGAAATTTTCCTTGCCCTCTATGAGAAGGTTTGTAGCAGATTTGTCAATCGCATTTCTTACTAAACTGTAAATGGAAATTAATTTCTGTCCTCCAAGTAATATAATTATGACCCAACTAGGTATCAAAGAAACAAACTCCAGTGGGCCATATAAGAGTGCAAATTGTTATCATGGAATATTTTGTGTTGGAAGGGGCCTTAAAGGTCATCTAAGTTATCACATTTGCCGGGGACTGCTGGAGGGTTATCAATACATCAGTAAATGCTGCAGATGGTTATAGACCACAGGTAGAACAACTTGCTGGTCTGATGGATTTTATGACTTTGTGAAAAATGCACTATAATATTTATTAGCTCTTTATATGCAGAACCTTAATGGAGGATGTAAACAAGCTGTATCTGCAACTCCAACATCTCCGAGTGAGAGCCTCTCGGAGAGAGGTTTTGAAGTATTTCCTGTCCTGACTTCCTCCATTACCCACTGAATGGCATTGCCTGTGATAATTACAGCTTCAGGAAAAATAGCTGCTAAGCAATGACAGCAGAAAAGCCCTACAGCCATTTTCTCAATTAAATTAAGTGGAAATTTAGTTCTTGAGCAGTGCTTCTGAAACTGGCTGAGCAGAATAAGAGCAAGCACCCTGGTGGCTTGGAGGATAATGAGGGCAGGAGCAAGACTGCTCAGTTTGCTCTGCGACTGTCTCTCTATGCCCCATCATGGGAAAAGTCAGTAGCCACCTCTGCCCTAGAGCTAATGTTGGCATGAGAATAAAACCAACAGATTGCCAGCTGAATCTACTCTAACACAGGCCCCTTAAAGCTGGTGAATTTTGAGGAAGGCCATTAGCATCTCTGTAGCAATGCTCCTCTTCTGGTTTTGGATCAGCAGCTTGTGTTTCTGCCATTCTTTGTCTCAGCCACAACCTCTTGATCTCTGAAGGCTATTTTGGTATTGATAGTATACCCTTCCCACCTCATTTATTTCTATCCTTTCTGTTTATGCTGGTACTAGTGCTTTTTATCAACACTATCTTCAAATTCCTCATATTTGTTACTGGTTCTTCCAAATTAGAAAATTTTGTCTCTGTACATTCCTGTGCAAAGGGGATCTGGAGTAATTTCCAGTAACAAAGGAAATGTCTTTATTTGGTGCAAACTATCTGAAATGAAAGGATGAAGCAAACAAGTAAGAAGTCTTTGCCATAATACATATGACAAATAATGTGAATCCGGGAGATTTTCTTCAAAAGGTATCCAAAAGCATTTACTCCAGCCTTCATAAAGGAAGGGAAACTGCCTTAATGAACATTATTTGGGATAGGAATAGGAAGGACAGTGTTTTAAGGAAAAGAACAGCCTGCAAAAGCCTTCTAACCTCTTTCTGCAGTACTTAGAAACCTTAACCCAAATATATGGAAAGGTTTTTAGCCAACCTTTACATAATGTAGCTCTTGAATCATTGTCTCAAAGATTCGGGTCACAGATTTCTGCATCCAAGTTGTTCTAAGTGCTTAGACAAAAAAAAAAAAAAAATCTAAAGCTTTGGAAAACAGCAAAAGCAGCACATGACTGTGACATAAAAAATCCAGGTGCATTCATCTTTGTCTGCCATCCAAACCTTGTCCACAGAATTGAATTTGTGACATTATCCCCATAAAGTGACCAAGCTCCTCATGGTCCTTGGGTCTAGCCTCAAGTTCCCTTTCTCCCTTTCATAATTTCTTGTCCCAGTTCTACATTGGTTTTGGTGTATTTTGAGCAGCACTTGACCCCAGCACTGACAGGCACTTTATCAGCGCAACAAAGCATCCTTGTTCTCACGGGAAACAGAAGCAGTCATCTGTCAGAAAGCAGCCAAGACTTACTGCAGGTTGTCGTGCAGAGTCAGAGACTGAGAAGAGAGGAATTGTCAGCTTTACCTTGATAAGCCCATGAGTGTGAAAGACATGTCACATGCAATTTCCATTACAGAGATCACCAGGATTCCATGAGAAGCAAGAATGAGTGGAAAAATCAGGCATACAGAAAATTATTCTTACCAGAAACTTTGGGCAGTTCCAGGTGCGCCTGTTTTCCATAGGAATTAAAAAGATTCTCAACATTGTCTTGCAAGATCAAGAGAAAATGATCCATGACAAAGTACATCAAGATAGCAAGGTAACATTTTCAGATTAACCTTTCTATATTTTTTCCCCTCCAGCAAAAAAGATGATAAATCCTCTCACAGTCAGAAAGCAGTTTTAATGTCATCCAAAAATGCTTTAGTGCTTTCCCCTCAGAGCCATCTTCCTGTTTCACATAAGAGCAGTGTACTACACCCTCCTCACCTTTCCCTGACACTGGCAACTTGATCTGCAAGTACAAACATTTTCTCCCTTCGTGCCAGGGGAAGGATATGGACTGGTGGGGTATCCCTAGTTAGTGAAGGAAGTCAGCTTTCAGAGGCAGAGAACCCCAGCTGTCCTTACAATGAGAGACCAGGAACAAGGTCTCCAGCAGCAGCTTGAATTCTATAAGCTGCATGAGCTGCAAAGGCACTGGCATGCACTGTGCCATCATGAGGGAAGATCCACCCAGGGGCTGGCTGCAGCTGGACAATGAAGAGGACTGGCCATCGGCTGGACTGGCCATCAGCTGGACACCCGCCACTCCTTTTTCTCTTCCTGAAGTGCAGCAATGAATAATGATCTACAGTAAATATTTGCACTGCAGTAGCACATGTCACATCCTTGAACTTAGGGTTTATCAGATAAGAAGTCATCTTCCTGAGGTTGGATGTTTATTTGATGTCAGCTGGGGCAGATGCGAGGAGCCATGAAACTCAGACATTGTTTGTGCTTGGTTTCCAGGCTCTAACTTTGTTTTGAAGCTGGCTGCAGTTAAGGAAGGAAACAAGCTTTTGTTATTTACATTCACCTTCTCACACAAAAAAACCTCTGCACCTGAAAGCTGGTAGCAGCACAGCATATTTGTACAAGTTAAAAATACTGTTTCACTTCGGAAAAATAATAGCCCTTTGAAAATTACAATTAGTTGACTAAGTGGTGTAATTCGCTTATAAAATCTTTCAGACCAATGCTACCCCTGGACAAAGTGTTTGCTTGTCAATACAGGGCTAAAATAGCAGCACTGCAGAAGTTCAGTGATACTAAAAAAAAAAAACCCCAAAAACAAAAGCCTAGTTTTAAGAACTCAAGTGACATACTGGTTCCTTTTGCAAGACAAGTAGAAGAAAAGTCTTCTTGTATCAATCAGTATGAAATACAATTTAATTCAGTGCAACAGCAATACTTTTTTCTCCTAGAACCTAAGATATTGGAAATTAAACTGAGCGTGCAAGATTTAGTTATTTATAATAACTAAATTACAAATAACTACATGCTTGTACTTCCAATTTTCACGTGGAAAGAGCACAGTGCACATTTTTGATACGCATAATTCATTCCTGTTCTGCTTTACTACTCAGAAAAAGAAGCTCACAAATCTTCACATTGGCAATAAAAATCGTACTCCAGGTCAGACTTCTTTTTGGTAACCAGCAGGTGGAGTCCATGCTCCATCAAACCAATCATCAGTGTCACTAAAGCAAGCTCCACAAAAGGAGGAACACAAAACCAAGGGTCCTTAAACTTTAAAAAAAGAAACCCAAAACCAGAATAAACCACTTTCCCCATCATCTACCTTCTCTAGAGAAGTAAAAGCACAGGACACTAATTCAAACACTCTTCTGCCCTCCAAAAATGTGGATCTGTCCATCAGCATCATCTTGCAGACCAGGAGCACCTAGGTCCCAGGCCTGGGATGGGATATCTCTCAAAGCAACCCAGGTCTCTCTACCACAAACAAAGTCCCCTGTGCCTTTGCTTTGTCCTGCCCCATGCACCTTCCCACTGCATCTCCTGGCTTCTCTCACCTCACATGTCCCCACAAGGAGCACTTAGTGACCAACACCAGAACAAACCTCAGTTCCAGTGGCACGGGCGGAGCTCTTGCTCCAAGGGGTGTTCAGCCAGTCAGAGCAGTCATGGGCACTCACCTTGGAGGTGGGAGACCAGCAGCAAGGAGCTGGCAAAACAGGGCTGCTCTGCTGGAGAGGACAGACCAGGATGCACAGGTCACCATGCCACAGCAACTTCCCCAGCACAAGCAGAGCTAGTGGCAATAACATATCCCAGCACCGTCCCAGCGACCATCAGACATGCAAAGGCAAAGCAACTCCCAGGGCAAACTATGAAATCTGGTAGTGGGGTGAAAACTAGAGGCAGGAGGAGAGGCTGATGAGGGTAATTAGTCTATTAGCACCTTCTCTCTGCCAGCTGACTCTCCTCAGGCTGCTTTCAGTCAAAGACTTACCACTGGTCTATGAGGCCCAGTAGACACTTTTTGGTTTCTGAAATTCAGACTGCATTTCCTCAGCTAAAACAGTTCCTGCTTGTAATAAATATTTCCATCAGCCTTCTGTCTCTCTTCTGATCTGTTTCTTGTGTTCACTTTTCCTGCAGCCCCAGCGGTTGTGCACTCTTCTCCCCAGCACGCAGCAAGGTCTGCCTGGTGACAGCCATGCTGTCCCGTGTCCTGCCCAGGAGGGCTGCAGCCCTGATGGCTGTGAACCACGGCGGGAAGAGCTCTGTCAGGTGACAGGGCAGCCCTGCAGGGCACCAAGATCCCGTGTCTCTGTCAAGGTCTATCAGCATCTGCTTGTTAAATAGGCCTTGGCTGAACAAGTTCAGCTCTCCAGCCCCACTGAGCTCCCACACTGCTGAAAAAATGCAACCCCCCCACCAACTCTTGAGCTGAAAATAGACCTATTTTGATTGCTGCCTGAGCAAAGGGAGTTTTAACTGTGCCCATGTTTGCACCATGTTTCACCAGTTGTGCAGATTCTGCTTCTCCGGGGTGGCAAAGGACACCTCTGTGGTGCGAAGAAAGTCGCTTTGGATTCTCCATCTCCCTCCACAGTGAAGGTTATTGTAGCTGGGGCAGGAATATTTTGGAGATGCTTCCTTGCCAGCCATTTCCCTCACAGCAGCTTTATTTATATATGTGTGTGTTGACAGACAGCCAGCTGTGTGTGCTGGGGGATTATCACATACCCCCAGAGCTGGCACAGCCCTCTGCATGCTGCCTGTGTCTGGCAGGGTGGCAGCTGCGTCCCTGCCGCCGGGGTGAGGGAACTCTGGTTTGCCTCTGTAGATAAAACAAGGTGGGAAGCTGCTGGGCCACCGGGCAGGCATTTCTTTATGCAAGTGCTAAGATAAGGTGAGCTCTTCCACCCTTTTCCACAGGTCCCAAATTTTCTCTGTGCATTTACTGACTGCTCTGGTCACTCATCTGCTGCCCACCCATCCCGCCCATTTGCCAGCACTATTTATACCACAGCTCTAGGGTTTCAGAGGGGTTGGAAACCGAGCACCACGGTGCCATGGCAATAGGGATGCTTCCAGAGCCCCAGAAAGAGAGCCAGAGGGAGGGAGGCAGTTGGAGGCAGCGAGTGCCCAGGGAATGTGTCTGAAGCAGCCCACAAGCTCCCAAACCTCGACCGAGAGACGCCTGTGAGCCAAGCCCGGGCAGAGCGAGGCTGGGCACTGGGGCTGCCAGGACAGCAGGAAGAAAAGGGAGGTTTTGTCAGCACCACACAGAGCATGGTTTGATCCCACTGACCACAGCACACAAAGGACAAAGGGTGGCAGATGCCAAGGAGTAGGCTTTAACTGCCTGGGGAGCCTTCCCATTACAGCTGAGTAACACTCCAAAAACGCAAGAGGCAGTTATAGGGGCTGTTTATGTTTTTATTATAAATTTGGTATGAATGACCAATGGAAAAATCACAATGGAGTACCAAGAACATTTTATCAAAATTTTAGCAGCATTTAAACAGTAATAGATTCCCAACCTCCTCTGGGCACCCCTTGCCCTTTGCCTCCCACGCATAAATCAGTAACCTTCACTCAAATGTGCTTTCCAAAGGCGTGCAGGGGACAGAGCTGGCCATTTTCCCCTGAGCTGCCGTGAAAAAAAATCTCATCCCAAATGCTGGTTACCATTCAACCTCCATCCACACAGGGCCAGGCTCCCGTCCCCTCCTTGCTGTAGGCAGCACAGCAGAAGGCTGGCTGGCTGTGGCTGGCATGGGACCTGCCAGGGCGGAGACAGCACCTGCTCACATCCTCCCCTGCATGGATCAGCACTCCCGTGGGCACCCATTACCTCCAAGCACAAATCCAGGGCTGAGCCCTCTCCCGCCCGCTGCTGCCCTTCGCTTCTGTACGCGGGGGCACCGTGCGCTGCACGGCCCCGCTCCTGTACCTGAGAGTGTGTGCTTGTGTCTGCATGGAGAGAAGCAGGGAGGCTGACGGGCTGTCCTCCCGCAGGGATCCAGAGCCGGGCAACCGGGAGCTGAGACTTGAAGGGGAAAGGTAGAAGGTGAGCAGTGAGATGGTCAAGTATCAACCCACAAAATGAAGTCAGTCTACTATCAGCTAATGTGGAGAGCCATGGGCTGCCTACTAAGTACGAGAACTAATTTTTTGTGTGCGCTTTTTTTTTTTTAAATTACATTAAGACATGAACAGTACTATCCCAGCCTCACTGGCCGGAGCTTGGTGAAACAACGTTGAATCAGAGGTGGGGAAACACAACACACGTGGAGACAACAACATAATATCGGCAAGCTATTCCCCTGCTTCTTTGGTACTTCCTAAACTTTCTTATCCAAAATATATAAGGGAAATGCACCATTTAAAAGTTACTGTTCATAAGTATTTACACAGCCATAACCATCACGCTATGACACACGAAAATCAATATGATATGAACAAAGTTATTTTATGAAAAGCACTTCTGCACATTTTATTTTGTTCCAGTATCTTAATAGCTTTAAAAAAGTCATGTATTACGCAGTCCTGTACCTCGCTTCTTCTTATATC
Source organism: Motacilla alba alba (assembly GCF_015832195.1). Taxonomy (NCBI): domain Eukaryota; kingdom Metazoa; phylum Chordata; class Aves; order Passeriformes; family Motacillidae; genus Motacilla; species Motacilla alba. The sequence continues at coordinate 45,001,900 of NC_052019.1, read as the reverse complement.
AAATGGACAAGAAACATTTCCTAATCCATACTCTTCTTCAAAAGATTAAAAAATAGCCACCAAAATGATACACTATGTACAAATTTTACTAAATATTAAGTTCTAGGCAATTATTTTCACCCCACTGATGATATAACTTAGGTATTGTTACCTACTATATGCATATATATTTCTTTAATATATAAGAAATGGCACCACATCACCATGTCACCAATATGACACATTGTTATGTACAGTAGATAAGAAGTTAGGTATGGAAGATGGATCCTCTCTGACTGCTTCTTTCACGGGAACGCCTCTCCCATCGGTAGTAGCTCGGCCATTTCCCCTTTTCCCAGCAGAGGAAGCTCCTCAAATGTAAGGCAGGATCCCGTACATCAGCAGTGCCATCACGCCGGCGCTGAACAAGCCGGCCACCGGCACAGTCACAAACCAGGCCAGGAAGATGTTGCGGAAAAGGCGCCAGTCCACGGCTTTCTTGGAGCGGATCCAGCCGACGGCCACCACGGAGCCAACCTTGGGAGCGTGGGGAAGAGAGAGGGAGACAAGTTGTGAGGGGTAGATCTGAGCACCTGTAACATGCCTACGGCCACACCAATGCCAGTCAGCTGATACCAAGAGATGCCCTGAGATAAAGAAGCTCCTAAACATGAGAATGGCGCTGTTCTGGTGTGGTGGCAGGAGGGTGACACTTCCAGGGTACTTAAACCTTTGTTTTTCAATGTTGTCCTATTTTTCTTGGGTCTTGGGGTCAGCCAAAGGCAATAGAATATGTTGGTGAGTTTTTCTCTGCCCTGCTAACTCCTGCATGAGCCTTCAGTGCAACCTGACTCAGCCCACAGGGGAGAGAGCAAGTGTCCAGTGACTCTGGCCTGATTGCAGCTGAAATCAGGAAAACACCAGGAAAGCTGTTTTTAAGGCTCTGCTGGAGAGCATCGCATGGGGCAGGCCAGGACAGCTAGTGTGGCTCTTGTCCCACCTTCCTGTCCTCTTGCTGGTTTGGAATGCCCTGCCTGTTCTCCCAGCAGCTGCTGAGCCTCTCTGTGCAGCTCACAGCCCAGCACACAGCGCTGCCTCAAAACACCACATCCATATTGCAATACTGCAGGCTACTAACAGGATGGCAGTGGCAGGGTAAAAGCAGCTGAGCCCACCCTGTGACAGTGATGGTGGCTTGGCAGGGGGCAGAAAGGCAGTGCAGGCTTAGACCCAGTACATCAAACCCATCAATCTGAGCCCTGTGAGGAAAACAAACTCTTCTGGACAAGCGAGCCAAGCAAAGCATCCAGAACTAAAATCCTGTCCTGCAGACAAAGGCACCAGACTATATTATAGGCACACTAACTGTTCAGACACCAAGAGGATGGTGGGGAATGGATAAAACACCAACATATCCTTCAAAGACACAACTACCCGGGCAGCTGGGTAGGTGAGTGGTTTTGTAGACAAAATACACTGTGTTATGGGCAAAGCTGCAACCTCTTCTTCCTTCAAAGGTATTTTCAGTTTATAAGCTCAGGTATAAACCCAGCATATCAGTTTTTAAGAAAAAAAAAAATAGACTGAGAAGAACATTTTCAATGAAACATGATACAAAAACTTCAGAAAGACTACATTTTCTTTCTGCCCTGGGAGTGCTTTCCATGCTGTTAGCAAAAATAGTGTAAGTCTATTCAAAGTGCACGGTAAAGCAGCAAGAAATGTGGAAGAAATACTCTGTTTTGAAGGTAAGGAAACTCCAAGACACAGCTGGGCATGTGCTCCCTGAAGTGTCATCCCTGCCTCCCTGCTTATTTTCTTACTGGGAGTATCAGTCCCTGCCTATAGATCAAAAGATGGGTTGTTCCCCTTGTACAGAGCCAGGAAAATGATACATGCCAGGAGTACAGGGAATCAGGGAAAGATAGCATGGGGATATCAAATCTGCGTGTTTTGCTAACACCTGTTTAGCTTCTAACTGCTGCTTAGCATTTCTTTTTGGAGAAGTTACTTGTGGATAGGGTGCCTGTGATAAAACTAGGGAAAACTAAACTTGATATTCTATGACCAATAAGGTCTCTGTCGAAAGTTTGACCCAATCAGGAAATTTGTTAGATAATATTTCATCTGAATACTCCTGGAGTGAACAATATGCTGTTCTGCAATTAGGAAGCATAAGTGTGTTTAGGAGGTGGAGGTATATCTAGGTGAAGAGGAACCCCACACTTGTGACTGCATCAAAGCATTAACCCAAGGAAGCAGCATTTGGGTTCTCAGCAGCTCAGCTGTTAGGCTCAGCTTCACATTTGGCGTGTGTTACTTATTGAGCAAGCCTGCAGCCTACGTAACTAATCTCCGAGTTCTTCCTGAAATTTAAATGGTATCAGCAATGACGGCATTGGCAATCTGTTTTAAACATTATTAAAGTTTAGTTTATTAATAGTGATTTTTGATGGACTAGAGGTTAGGAGAGTAGCTAATCCTTGGGTGTAGGCACACTACACCTTCTGTAGAATTTCAGATGGTATCTACTTTGAGATTGGTTTGAACCAGTGCAGTTTGCCTTCAGTATGCTCTGCTTAAAGCATCACAGAAATGCTTTTGGCTCTCTTGTTCCTGTGCAAGGCTGTATAATAAGAACACACAGAACACGATAATTCAATCATAGCAACAGAGAATATTTTTCAAAACCGCAAAATCATAATGGCAAAATGGGGCTGACAGAATGACCTCAGCAAAGCCACTTTTGCAGAGGAAAAGCATTTAACTGCTGCACTCTAATTTTATCTGTACATGAACACACACTGTTACAGCTAAGAAATGCTTATTTCTAAATCTCCAATCTGAGAACAAATAACAGGCACTCTAAGACTCAATATGATCATTTGCCCACCTGGGCAGCAGAAGGGGAAGGTATGCATTCCCACCAAACTGGCTTCTCAGTGCTAAATTCCAGGGCAGGTTGAACTGGTACATTCAGACCCACAAATCCCTTTGGAGGCTGAAAAGACAAGGTCTTTCCTCCAAGCCCTCTTGACTTGGAGGCTTTCAAGGGTCTTTCCTCTCCCCTTGGACCTGTAGCAAAGATGAAGGTGCACTTCAGGCCCTCAGCAGGCACTGAGAGTGAAAAAGCTGCTTGGCCATAGATGTGGAATAGGCACATGGGGCAGTGACCACCTCATGTAGACCAAAGGCTCTGGTTTAGGACCAAAGGCAGATCCTGATCTGAGAGGGCTTGACAAACCTTCCCCAGCAGCTAAATGCTTTTATTCCTGCTACCAACCTCCACTTTGCCACCACATCTGCTACGAGATTTGAAAACTGCTGCTCAGAGCTTCATACTTGGTCTCCATTTTTCATTACAATCTACTGTTTCACCTCAAAAAGGTTTCCCTCCGCCTCATCTGTTCCATGCTGCTCCTTATTTGCCATCAGTTTATCCAGCTGCTGCACATTCAGGTGACTGACACCCCTTCAACAGGGCTTCCACTCAAGCAAATGCTATTTTGCAATGGAGCAAATATTGAGGAGAAGAATAATTCCCAATCCCTGATGCTGGAGGCTCAAGATTAGGTTCACCTCAAACCTGTTTTCTTTTGGATTTCTGAGGCAAAATAATTTTTCTGCTGATTTTTGAGAAGGCATTTTTGACTCAGTGCCTGACAGCACTTTCAGCGAGGCATTTTCACATGGAGCAAATGATATTTTACAATTCTTTTATTCCTTCCCTGGCCCTCAAAGAAAGCAAGGAATACAAGAATACATCAGTTATAAGCGTTTGCTTTATCTTGTGCTGCTCACTTAGGATCTTTCAACTCAGGATCTCATTTTGCTGAAACACAGAGTCAGTTATAATAGCATGACATCCCCGGAACAGTCTAATCCTATTGCAAAGTGGATCTTCCCATTAAGAATGATCCATCTAATGAGATACAGCAAGCTACAGGGAGCAGACACAGACTAACCACATTAGCAGCTTTTATGGAAGTATTTTTAAAAAAGAACTATTTTGCTCTGCAGTCAGAAAAGACCAAGCTTTTAGCTGCATTGAGTGAATGAATACCCCTCTCATTAGCTTCTGGCTTCCAAGACATTTTCTTTTTAAATTCAGTCTATTTGTTTGGACCAAAGTATGTTTTCTCTTTTACAACAGTTGGCTAGAAGTGTTTCAGGCACACAACTGGGATAATCAAAGCTGTATTATTCTCCTTGGCAAATTCTTCATCATGCATTTGATATACCAGTCAGCCTAAAGGGAGGTGGTTTCAGGCAAGCCTTTTTAAAAGTGGATAACATTGTTATTATTTTTCCCCTCCCTGCTTGATTCAGAGGAACCAGAGTTCTGTCAATGCCAGGAAATCTGAACAGCCTTTCAGGGTAGCTCAGTCTTGGCTGCTTCTCAAAGAGCACCAGGGTAGAAGAAATAAATGATTTTGCAATAGAGAAAGGCTTTCTGAAGAAATGGTTTGCACTAGAAAAAGGCCAATTGAACCAACTTTGGGCATTTTGCAGGATGTGTGGATTTCATTGACTCTTTTACTGGAAAGCAGGTCAATGTCACAGGCAAGGCTGCCAGGCTTCTTGCCAGCCTGCCTGCCATGCCATGGAGCAGTTATCCCCAGAAACCAGCCTGTCCCAGCCCCAGCCCCAGCCAGGGCTCCTAGCTCCCCAGGGTGCAGCAGTGAATCCTACAAGGACTGTCTTTTTTTAGGACTTGCTCTTGGTGGCATGCAATGACGCAGAGGGACTGTCATTCTGGGGTCTATGATTTTGGAGGGGCTTCCCCACATCCTGCCAGAGGGTGAAAGAAACAAACAGCTCTGCATGTCCAGGAGCTTGAGAGTCCATGGAGAAACAAAGGAAAAAAGACAGGATATTGGACCTGAGAATTTCCCAGGGAACAAAATTCCAAATTTCCATTATGTTCTTCCAGAAGTGTAAATGTCCATATGCTCCCTCACGTCTACAAGCTATATAAATGTCTTCATGACACAATTGAATTGTGCTCATTACCCAGCCTGTATCTATACTACAAAGTGCTCTTTAAAAAAAAAACCAAAAAAACCAAAAGAGCAAAGTACCTTGTTCAAAGGACTAATTACAAGGGCCGGATTCTGTATTACAATGCACAAAAGTGAGGACAAGTTGGTTTAAAAGAAGAGAGACATTAAAATATTAGCTTAATGATGTAGCAGTGTTTTTCATACAGGTGGTTTTAAAATACACGTAACTGGGTTCACACAGACTACGAATCTACGTTATTTTAATACGTCTATATTAGTTCAATACAACCACGTAGGGGTGAAAGATAGTCCAGACTTTTGTGCAATTAGTTATAACACTGACTTTGCCTGGCTGTACTGCCTTTAAAAGCGGGCCCCGTTATTTTGCGGTCATGGTCTGCAGGGCATGGCACAGTGAAGGCAATCTGCAACAGTCGGTATCTCCCAGATTTTGTTATAGTTTGTCCTAGTGATGTGATTTACTGATAGTATCACTGCAAACTCCAATACCTTGCAATGGGTGGAGCTTATTGGAATACCCACATTTGAGGCTACAAGTACCGTTAGCGCACACATTACTTCAATGCAAAATCCACTGTGAAGAAATAAAAAAAATAAAAAAAGAGAGATGGAAAACCTGTAGTAAAAGAGTTATATGCAGGAAATCCCATGCCATGCACTTATCAAGAAAGTCAAGTATAAATGATGAATGGTGCGCAGCCTCTGAACAAGGGAGAAATGTTACCCGACCAGGCTCAAATGGCACTGTCAGAGGAAACCAGGCTCTTCCTCGCAATCATTTGCTTTAAAATTGAGGTCAGGCTTTTTGCAAGCGCTGTTTTTCTTCACCAGCAGCTATGGAGTTTATGCTGTGGCCAATTCCAATGACTTTACTGTGACAACTCCAACGCATTTTCTGGAAGCCTGATTACTTTCCCACGTTGCTGGCGTGACCGAGATGTGCTGAGGCACCCCTACCTAACCATCCTCTGTCAGCGGCTGTTTTCCCCTCACCGTGCCATTATCCCTGGCTCGAGCAGCACAATTTTAAGATGAATAGTCCAGACTGCCTTGACTGCAGTCGCTGGGCAAAGGCATACCTTGCAGTGTGTAGTACTGACAGGAAGTCCAACATTGGAAGCTACCACAACTGTGAACGCCGAAGCCAACTCAATAGTGAATCCACTGCGGGAAGCATAAGAAAACACTTCACAATCACTCTTTGCATCAGCTCGGACTGATACCATGCAGCGTGCCAAAGTCTTACCCGTTTCTTCTTTCGACTGTTTTATCTCCAACTGATTTTTGGTCATGTGAGTCAGTTAAGAGAACAAGAAAGGGATGAACAATGGGAAGGGCACAGGCTAGTCATCGGCAGTACCCCGTCTGCGCGGCTCAGTGCGTCAGAGACCTTCACTACGCTACGCTGCGGTGAATCGAGCCTAATTAGTAATTCAGTTAAGCACCAGCAGAGGTCGAGTATGCATTAAAGTCAAAAATCACTGTAATAAATACATATGGGTTTAATGGTCCCAAGCACACTGGGAAAGCCACTGTAATCTTGCCATTTCCAAATTACCTTCTACCATGCTAATTAGGTCATCAGTAGAAGACTCTGCTGTCTGTTCATGCAGACCTCTATGCCTTAAACACATTCAGTATTACAGGGTTATCCTTTTTCCTTTCTCTCTTTCTTTTTCTTTCTTTTTCTCATGCTTTCTTTTTCTCCTTTTTCACTTATTTCTTTCATTTTTTTTTAGAAAGACGGAGAAGTCAAAGCCAGGTTATCATTAAAACCAAAGCACAGCAAATCCAGCAAACTGCAGTACAAACAAAATACTGGAACAGCAATTTCTCAGACTGGCTCACACACAAAGTTCACACAACCACAATGACACCTGTGGACCTACCTTGATGGTGTGATTGGAGTGAGGTCTTTACCCATAGTCTGGATAACTCTTCTTCCCCAGACCCAGAGGCCCACACAGATCCCAACACCTCCATAGAAGAGCAGCCAGATGGGAGTCGATGCCTCCTGCATTACGGCACCTTGCTCGTAGATAAGCCAAAGTGCGACGAGGGGACCGATGGCATTGCTGGAGAAACAGAAATGTGTCACCTGAGTCACAAAAATGCAGAGAGCTGCCTTGAAAGAAGTGTCTTATTTTCTGCACGATTCTTCTTCATCATGGGCGCAGCACTACTCTGACTTGACCCTACAGGCGATACCCTTTCTCACTTAGAAAGGGTGCAGCAGGAGACTCTTATCATGTTGCTTTTTCAGTTGTCACTTCTTCACTGATAACCAGAGCAAGGCCTGAAGGAAATTTCTCTTTTACAAATAGTTTCCTGAAATGTCAGAGTTGGTAGTACCTTGTTATGTCTGTTCTGCGACAAAAATCAGTTTCAGTGCGGTACAGAAAATACTATCTCAAAATTTACCAATTCAGGAGCTGTGCATCTTTAAAATTCAAGCATCAAATTAGCTCTTTTTATCAAAGAGGGGAAAATAATGAACAAAATTACCATCACAGACAAGAATATAGAAATATTATCTAGTTTGACAGCCTGTACCATCCAGGATATGATCTGAGAGCAGCTAGGAAGGTGACTTAGTTATCTTCAAAGGTGTTGTAGAGTGAGTTGGACTGGATCAGAGAGGAGCCTTTGGTGACACAGAGCTGGCGTAAGCCCTTTTTGCTGCTACTATCTGGGAAAACATTGAAAGTCAGCAACACTGACGTTCCCACTCTTAATGTAGGTCATCTGATACTGGTGTCTGGAGTCAGACTTCTGGCTCTGTTTATTCTAAAAAAGAATCAAGTTTCTAGACAGAAACTTCTAGCTAGAAGAAAAACTTGAAAGCCGGTATCCAATTACTTTGGAGGTTTCAATACTAAAAAGCAGATAAGAATTTAAACATCCCTTTTGTTTTCAGCTCTTTTACTAAACCAAGTAGCTGTTTGCCTTGCTGAGCAGCATTTATTCACCAGGTGAAGCAGTGCTATATTTATGTCTAAATAATAGACATAAATAAAGCGAGTTAATAAAGTGTCTCACAATATTGTCTCACAATAAAGTGAGGAGAGCAGAACAAACCTGACCAATGTCATTCCAAAAATCTGAAAACTATCAGGGAAGCTCTGCTCTTTGTAAACCAATGGGAAAGCAGGTCACAGCAAGCACCGCAGGCAGGACTGACAGCCATGCTCGCCCTGGAGCCAGGACCTGCTAAATTTAGTTCCTGGTTCCACTCCAAAGCACACAGATGGAGTAAGGGCCATTTTTAATGTCAAATGTTGTGCAAACCAGGCCACTGTATATGCCAGTTAATAATTTCCCTGAATCCTGTCTTTACCAGATACGAGGTGCCAGGGGCCGAGTGGTGATTGCCAAGAGACAAGGGTCACCAGCAGCACAAAGCTGGCACATCTCAGCAACACGAGACCCTCCTGCCTTCATCTGGCCCTTGAGAAATTGAGCTCTGAACCCTGAGAAGTGATCCTGAAGCAAAGTAATACGGAAAAACTTTTCCCTCATGAACACACACAGCAATATTCAAGCTGTGAGGGAAATGAAAATAGTTTAAAATGCTCTTTGCTATAAAAAAGAATTACTAATTCTTATGGATTTTGAGAAAGACCCTGAAAATAAATTAGTGAACTAACATGAATAATAAAATCCAGTGGGTTTGAAGACACTGGGTAGTACAATGAAGAACAAAAGACTGTAAATAAAGAATGATTTCCACTAGCTAAAACACTTTAAAATTCTGTTCTGATACTGTGCCCAAGTGAGCATTCAATTCATTCAGTTTTGCAAGGACAGTATGTGAAAAGTCCTTAGGGACTAAATGCAAGAATTATTTTACTTCCATGGAAGAAGAGATTATTGACTGAAGCATTTCTAATATTTTGAAATCAACCTGAAACTGCTTTTCCAGTGTTTTCAGGTGTGGATTAAATTACTTGCACATTTAAATGCCTTCTTGGGCACAGAAAAAGAAAGGTAATTCAATGTATGAAGGTACACGAATAAACTGATGGATGCTGAAGGATGGATAAAGGCAAACAATACATTGATCAGATGAATTAAGGCAAAACTGATCATCCCTTTTTATAGTGCTGTATGACATGGAAAAAAACTTCCCTGTTGAAAATAACAGCTACATTTGGAGTGAGCTCAGGCACTGATTCCTGACTGTTCTGAAGAGATTATGCATACGTATTTGTCAGTCTCAACATAAATGAAAAGGCAGAAAAGGCTTCCAAAACTGCAGCAGCAAACTGTGCTCTTCCACATCAAAACCCAGTTTTAATTATTTGCAAATGCTACACCTCTGTGAATTAACAAAGCTTAATCCTTGAGGAAAAGTTCTTATTTGTGGCAAGGGAAGACAAGGCAAAACTCTGCCGACTTATGCTCAGCCTCAGAGAATCCGAGTGGCTGATCCTGTCCAACAGAGCAGAAGAGAGAACACTGCTGCATACAGAGGCAGCATTTCTGATACTTCCTCTGTAAGAAAAGAAAGCCAAACAGCACTGGATGTGCAGGTGATAGGCTTGGAAAGGTAAAAAGGTAAAAACTAACCTCATTTTCCTTTGAGGGTGTCTGCATAACTGGTTATCTATACCAGAGGGACATTTTTCCTCTCCCAGTAAATCAGGTTCAATGTGACTTAAATGTTCAGCTCTTAGGGACAGTGGTATCTCCCAGCCTGAATATCTGCAAGTGGCTACAAACAGCAATGGTGGCTTGAATCTAGCACCATAACAGCTCTCCAAGGGGCTCCTTCAGCTTCTAGACTTGTCCAGGAGGTGCAGTCCAAGGGGCTTGTGGTGTCAATGCTCCATATGCCAATGGAAAGCAGCTCTAGAAGAAGCTGCTGCGCCTGTCCCACCATGAAACTGCCAAAAGCTTGCAGCAAATGAGTCTGACTCAGGAACTGCAAAGACTGTGATCTTGGTTCTGCACAGAGGTAGAAGACAAAAAGCCACTCCCAACAGCACAGTAAGAGAGGGTAAGGGAGAAACAACACATAAAAAAACCCCAGCAACAAAAAAGGCATTGTTAGATAAGACAGTTTGCTTAACAGCTGAGTGACTAACCAGATGAACCACAAGGATGCTGGCTAGACTGGGATGTGGCTTTCACAGTATTTCCCACTGGTTCTAGCTCATCTGATTCAAGACATGACTAGCAGGAAAGCAGACCTCAAATCTTCCATGCATTTGGCTGAGACTCATTTCACAAGTCTATTTTCACTAAGTTATTTTCTCTTACTCTCCCACACAGGTTTCTACTTACCTTAACTAACTCTCCTTTGTGCTGCAGCTCCACATCTTATCCATGGGAGTTTAGAGAAGAAAAAAGCCTGAGATGGTCACAGAGGGGCTCTGAACCCCCCTCACCCTCTCCCACCTATCTATATGTAAAATTGCCTCAGAAACTGAAGTGCTTTAAAGAATTTGCTTTATTAAAATTTGCTGTATTATCTAGCTATGGGTTTAAAACAGAAAATAAGCTGCTCCTGTCATGGTATTACTTCAATTTTGCACACCTAATACACACTTTTCCACTGAGCACAAGGGGGTGGCCAATAGGAGTAAATTTTAGGATGAGTTTATAAAATGTTATGGCGTAAGAAGCCCATCTCCTGAGTCTGCCTGCTGCAAAGTGTATTCTCCACATCCAGCACTTTCCCCCACCTCTGCTGGGCTCCCCCAGCCCGATCACTCGCAGGTCACAGGGCTTTGCAGCTGGGGTGCTGCACAGGGGCTGTCTGCCTTCCCTGGAGGTGCAGTGCAGGATTTAATGCCACCCACAGCAGTACTTGCACTGGCAGATGTGTTGCATGGTGGCTCACTGAAGGGCTGCTCCGTGGTTCTGAAGTGCTGCCTGACCCTCGTGATGATTTTGCTGGCGCTCTCGATTAACGTGAATTGGCACAATTCTCTTTTTCTGCTCGCTTGTGCCAGTTTAGAACCTGTCACACAGCATTTATAAAACTGTTGTGAAAGATAGCATTTGACAGTGAATGTGAACTATAAATAGAGCTGGCTTCTCCTCTCCCCTGTGAGACAGATAGTATTACCAACAAAAATAACCACCCCACATTCAGCTATCATGAGACAGGCTTAGAAATGACAGTTTCCCATGCACACACACACACGCGAGCAGAAATTTTTAAGTACTTTTGGGTCACAAGTCCAAGACCTTCTCTGGAGGAATAAGGACAAACACTTTTTTTTTTTTTTTTAGTAAAAAACAAGGGGCTTTTTCCCAGTCATTCAGCCATCAGCTGAATGCTCTGCGGCCAAACCCCATCAAAATTGTTGTAACATGTTATGAAGCAGCCACATTGCAATTTCCTTGCTGTTTTTTGAGGGGAGTAGTGAGTTGCTCAAAAAGAAAATCTAACTGTATTTGAAAACTCCACTCTGAATATGCTTTGTGAATAATGTATAGACTCCTTGATGACCATGCTTAGATTCTCTGCTGCCTGAAAAAGGAGGTTACTTTTTAGCCCCTTTTTCTAGTTGAGTGAAAGAATCTTGAAACGTACATTACCACAAACTAAAGCTGAATGACGAGCAAAACAGCCATCTGAGAAATCTGTATTAGGTGTCCAATATTACAAGTCTAATTACAAAATGTCCAGCCATTTGACTATTTCCCAAACCAGGATTTCACAAACAAACCTTCCACTGGGAAAATCAGTGGGATGATATTTCTAAATAGGCTGCAGTTATGTCTTGAGACATCATCCAGCTGAGCAAGAGCGAAAGAAAGATATGCTTGTACGTAGCAACAGGAAAAAAAAACATGCTCTAATCTCCAAGGTTATCAGATTATCAGGAGAGTTTTATCCTACTTCAAATAACTGGACAGCCTTGACATCTACCACAGCACAATAAAAGTGTGTCAGAGCTGTGCCCTGTGAAGTGCAAGCTTTGGGTGTGTTAATGAGTCAGGGTGGACATGCTTTTTATTCCTGCAGCTCATCTCTGTGTCCTGCAAATGCTGGCCCTGAAACCGCACCGCCCTGGATCCTGGAGGGTTGGGTCTGTGCCCACCAGCATCAGCTTTTCCCTGGCAAGCCCAGCCATGAGCCCTGCTCACAGAGGGATGGGGAGGGATTCCCACACCCTCTGGAGACCCCATTTCTCACTGCTCTTCTCTGACTTGCCTACATGGCACAACAAAAATGTCCTGTACCTGCACAATTAAGGACAGAAATGAAGATTCACATCTACTTGGGGCACGGGCTGGACTGACAGAATGGACTATTATTAAAAAGGGAAGAAATCAGAAATCAGGCTTCCCTCACTAAATACAACAGATAGATTAGCTTCCTAAATATTCTAAGTGATCTTGACTGCAGCTCTCAGGGAGGAAATAAGAAATACCTGTTTTGTAATCCAGCCTTACTATAGCTCCTTTAGACTCCTTATTTAGCCAAGAGGCTGAATCCCACTAAGCTCTCTGTGTGCAGTGAGATACTGGCAATGTTCTGGCCCTTCCCTCCTTTAATCCCATTGCCTTTACTTTAGGAAGAGGAGGAAAAGGTGAATCCTACTGCTGTTTGTGCACTCTGACCTAGAACTTCAATGCAATCTGTATGAAGGTGAGAGCAGAAAGCTCTTCTCCATGTATTTTGAGCAAGCACACATTTCCTAGTTTCTCAAACTGTTTTGCTTAGATATTAATTCTCTATCTAGTAGCAGTCAGCTTCCCTAAAACCACTGAAAGAATGTGTAGAAATATATTAAAAATATCAAATATTTTTACCATAGTTCTGAAATGGTTTTAAATCCTCCTATCAGTAATGTAGGCTATATTGTTTGGATAATAAGAGGCATTCTTCTCAAACTTGTGCCATAAATCTGTATGACATTACCTGCACACTCCAACTCCGATGACCCCTTTTTCCTAATATCTAAGCATGAATACGCAAGGGGAGTCCTGAAGTCCTCCACAGGAAATTTAATTAGAGCAGACACACTCCAACAATTTATGCAGCAGGAACTCAGGAAAACTGAGATCCTGTGAAATGACTGCAGGCAGGTTTCTCCTCCCTACAGCATCTACCAGCCAAACCTCAGCACTGCCTGTCCCTTGGCATGCACAGACACACACGGGTGGTGGCAGGGTCCCTGGTCACCCTGCCCAGCTGCAGCATCACACCTCCTGCCACCCTCAGGGCACTAAATCAACCCTCCTCCATGGCCCGAGTCCATGGGCCCAGGTAGCTGCCTGTGCTCACACACAGGTCATTTGACATGCCCAGGGTTTCTCCTGTGACAGCAGGAGCGATGGCCTGAGGCAGAGAAGGAGGGCAGTAAGGGACAGAAGAGGCTGCCCATTTATAGGAGAAGGAATCCTTGTGAGAAATGACTGAACATGTGCACGGACAGGTGCGGAGGAGTACAAGGCTCAGGCTTTCCTCACAGCATAAACAGCATATTTCACTCAGCAAAACTTGCACTGACCTACAGCATCTCTCTGTGGGTCATCCTGCTTTGATGGCAAGAATTCAAGGAATAACAAGCTCCAGAGATTGCTTGAGCAACCAACAAAAGCATCTTCCCACTTGCTAGGATGGGACTGTGGGGCAAACACACTGCTTGCTCATAGCTTTCTCACTGCCAGCCCAGTAGCAGAGCAGCCACAGCCACTGCTGTGCTGAGCACCAGAGAAAACATGACTCCCTGTTCCTTTTAACATACAGCTGCCCCAGCCAGGATTCCTGCTGAACAGGGAGCTCTGATGGCTACAAACATCAGCTCCTACAGCAAACATGGCTGATTCCACTATGATGCTAAAAAGCATCATCTCAGAAGAAACTGCGGTCTAAACTACCCCATGAGTTAGTTAAGAATTAATTCTGCAGTGAGGGCAAAATCCTGCTTTAACTCTTCCAGGTCCGTGGGTAAATCCTGGACAAAGAAACAAGAGAGATCTCTGTATGTTCTGCCCACCAAAGTGCTGTCCAAACTATATGGGGCATTTTTTATCCATGAAGTTTTTCTGAGCTGCATCACCGTTCAATCTGTACCATATACCTCATGCTTAAATATGCTCCAAAACAGGTCAATCATTTACCTCACAATCAACTGCAGTTTTTAAGTTTCATATTAGTTTTTTGGGGTTAGCAATCCATTCTAACCATGTCCAAAACAGCCTGCCCATCTGCCTTTGTTTTTGAGAACAAGTTAATTCAGACATGCTTCCAGACTTTAAAACACAGCACAAACCCTACAGCTTCAGCAACTGTTCTGCTATTATGTTGTTACACAGGTAGGCTGCTGCAGCAGCAGCACTGAAGTTCCAGATGACAATTCCTGCTGAATCAGCCTATATCTACAGAAAAATAAGCTCAGTCCAACTCAACCATAGGTGCATATAATCCCTGCTGGCCAACAAAGCCCAGCCTCCTGGCCTCTCTGGAAAGCTGGCTCTGAACAAGCATTTAGAAGCTGGCAGTTCTCCTTGTGTCACGCTCCTGGCCCAGGTCTTTTTTCCATCCTGCCCTTTTTATTCTCCCATTGCCCTTGCACTGACCTGACGCACTCCCTTTGTGCTCGGCTGCTGAGCCAGTAGGACCTGCTCACTTGGCGCCGCTAATTAAGTTCAACAACAACATTTTTTTCAGCGGTTCTGTCCCAACACATTTATTTGGGATTTCAAATTCTTTAGATTTCATTCAGCCCATGTGCATGGTGGTGTCACAAGGCTCTTGGCCCGGCTCAGCTGGTCCCAGCCCTGGAAGGGCTCCAGCACCCTTGACACAGTGCACATAAGCTTGGAGGCAGAGGCAGGAGAGGATGGTCCGAACAAAACAGTCACCCAAATAAGGAGCTACCATCACTCCCTTCTCCTTTTAACACACAGCTGCCCCAGCCAGCATCCTTGCTGATGTCAGCCTGAACATGAGCTCTGATGGGTACAAATATCAGCTCCTACAGCAAACATGGCTGATTTTGTTATGAAGCTAAAAATTATCATCTCAGAAGAAACTGGGGTCCAACTACCCCATGAGTTAGTTAAGAATTAGTTCTGCACTTGAGGGAAAAATACTGATTTAACTCTTCCAGGTCTCTGGGTAAATCCTGGACAATGAAACAAAAGAGATCTCCATATGATTTTCTGTCCACCGAAGTGCTGTCCAAACTATATGGGGCATTTCTTATCCATGAAGTTTTTCTGAGCCGCATCACAGTTCTGTATGTACTATGTGCCCCATGCTTAAATATGCTCTAGAACAGGTCAGTCGTTTACTTTGCAATCACCTGCAGTTTTTAAGTTTCATATTGGCTTTTTATTTTTCTCTCTTTGCTCCTGCAAACAGCCTGATGAAAAATAAATAGAAAACATGACACAAGAGTAAGTTCCAGGATATGGAAAGAAAATGTTGCCGTCAAGTCCAAAAAAAACAGGTGTGGACAATGAAGGTGCTATCCTAAACATATGAGTGAGGAGCTTAAAACCAAATGCAGAGGAAAGCAGGATTTTAACAACAGGATTCACGGCTGAGGACAAACATTAGAGAAACAGCTTGACAGCAGCACCTAAAATGAGCCAAAGGAAAGTGTACGAAGGAGGGAGATGAAAAGGTAGCAGTTGTCAGTGGAAGATGGACTGCCAGGGCTTACTTTCTTACGTAAATGTGAACAGAAAGCTGTGCTACTCACCAGGTTCTACTGCATCACTTTTCAAACAATGCACTGCCTTTCAAGGTCTGCATCTCTTCATTCAACATTTGGCAGAGCCAAGACATCTTTTGCTCCACTAGACAAAGTCTGATAAAACATCTCTGCTATACGATCCACAGGATAAATATCAGCATTCCCAGAGAATTTTATCTAATAAATCTTCTAGGCATAGGAAGGGGTCTTTAATTTAATTCTTTAGCTGGAACTCAGTACAATTGCAAGGATGGGTTCCTATCCAATCCTAGACACATGAGCACCTCCCTGCTTTTCTACCAGCTTTGACAAAATGAAGCCAACTTGTTCTTTAGTTCTGCAATTATATGAATTCAGCTTAAGAAGATGTTTTGGAATAAACAGCATTTAATAAAAACACGTTTCCTGACAAATTTGATAGGATCACCAACAGAACTAGGGATCTGAAAAACACTAAAAGCATATGAATTTTCAGGAAAGGATATTGCTACAGTAACAAGCTAATCCAAATGCAAAATTCTAAGGGAATAAGGTTGTAAGATGCAACAACACATACAGCACAGAGTCTGAACTTTGTATTTCATCCTGACCAGCTCCTGCCAGCACCAAATTTGATTTCTGAACTAACTGCATCCTTATAGATCACTTCTAACAAAATCGACTGCCCTTTCCTCCTACACAACATGCAAGTGATGCTTGCATAAACATGTGAGTCCTTGAGGAGTATGTATAAGTATCACTTGCAGGGAATAAAGGAGCTGTGACACCTGCTGAGGTAGGCTGTGAACTTTCTGCATAATACCCTGGTATTTCACAGGATACATTACAAGAAATATCAGCAGCCTTTGTCCTTATCCCTGTGTTCCCTTCAGCACTCACTACTGGCCACTTGCAGAGCTTGGATATTGACTCCCATGGGTCTTTGTTCTTGGCCAGTATGCTTGGAGCAAAGGTCTTTAACAACAGAGACCATCTGAGAGGAAAGAAAGCTACACCACTGCCCTCTGATCCAGAGGATGAGGGGCCTCTGGACTCCTTCCCAGAGCCAGATCCCTGTGGATACCAAGGAAGTACAAAAGGCTCTTCAGACTCTTCAGAAAGCCCTGGTCTGAATTCCCAGGATGCAGGATGGACGGGGAGCAAAGAAACATGTTTGTAATTGTTTTCACTATGAGATACGAGTTAAATTAGGAGGCTGACAAGAACAAGAAGCAGTAAGTGTTGTCCTTGTAGAGTGGGACAGGGTTTGCCCCGAAGGTTAAGGAGGACAATGACAATTATGAATGCTGTAAAGTCCTGCTGAAAACACTGAAACCAACACCATCAGGGCATGGCTGACATGGCAAGGGTCCAGCAGGAAGAGGACTCAGTACAGCCCCAGCCACAACCCAAATAAGGACAGCTGCTCCAACAAGCCACTTGAGAGAATTTCTCAGGGGATCTTATCATGATACTGGAAAAAGCATCTATTAAATACCAAATGGATTGCTCCAGGTCTAGGGAAGAGGCAACCTAGCCAAACCCTAAAGGAAAAATACACAGCGTTCCCAGCGGCACAGCAAACCCACCCAAACTGCTCTTCAGCCACATGCCACCGAGATGGTGAGGTGCTGTGTGACAAGAGTTGAAATTAATCTAATGGTAAAAATAGTCTAAACCTCTTGTCTATTTCTGATTTTGCAGTTAAAATAGGCTGCAAATTCTGCAAGGCTGGGATTGTCCTGTTTGCCTTTCCAGTGGCTGGCATGTTGGGTAGAGTCTCAATGCCTCCGAGATTGCCAAAATTAAAGGTAAATTAAACAAATTACTTTACAGTTATTTGGCAGCAAATAAAAAAGATTTTACCCTTGAGAAGAAAAGAAACCATAGACTAAGCAGTGCAATTCCTGGAAAGCACTGAGGACATTGACGATACACAGCCCTGATGATGATCATCTACCTGCAGAAATGAATGTGCTTTCCAACCAGCAAAGCTGGTAAACCTTGCTCCACGTACTTGAACTGCAACATTGCTGGCTTGTGAGATCTCATCCTCTTACCTGACATCATTGCCTCCATGGGCAAAGGATCCAAAGCAGGCTGTTAAGATCTGGAGGAAGTGGAAAAGTAGATGGACCTGAGAGGTGTCTTTCTCTTCCTTATCCTCTTCCACAGGATCAACCGGGGGCCGGTTAGGATCTGCGAGTTCCGAGGCCAGCTTCATTTCCACCCCACCTTCCTCCGCCTCAATCTCTGCCTCTGCCACCGCGTTGCAATAGCTGGAGTAGCTGTCATAGCGGACTCGCTTCTTGGAGTAGGAAACAGTGTCTCCCACCAACTTCTCACTGTCTTCTGGAGTAGATGTATCCGCTGCCTTAAAGGAGGAATGCACGGGCATGCCACAAATAGCAGCAGTGTAACAGGTGTAGCTGTTGTTGCGCCGTAAGAGTTTGTAGTTGTTTTCTGCAGTGGGCCTCTCCTCGTTGGCCCTGTCCAGGTGTATTTTGTGGAGCAAGTCTTTGTATAAACCTGAGTCCTTGTGCACAGTGTGATAAACGTGGCCATCGCTCCTCACGTGGCCATCGAAGCTGAAGGTGCCATTGGAAACAGGTGATTTCACCGAGGTGTGCGTCACCGAAAACGCCCTTCCTAAAAAGGCAGAGATTCAGAGGTTTTGTCTACACAAAATGCAATACAAAAGCCCCTTTCCTCCAACACAAGACAATAATGTGGCCAGCATCTGAGAATACAGGACAAAGAAGATCAATTTGCACTACATGCAGTGAATAAACCAAGATTCAATTCACTGCAAAATAAAGTCTCTCATCTTTGGTGCAAAAAGAGCTTTGTTTCAGTGCTGAGCCTCCTCAGACATGCTGCATGACCTCCAGCAAGTCACTTGGGATCAGCTGTTCGAATGTGATACTTGATGGTTAAATCCTCAGGTTCTTTGAAAATATAAATTTCCATTCAATTCCTTTCTTGTAAAGCAAGCTCTGCTCTTTCTGAGCTTTTGTCTACATTGAATAGGAATAATTAGGATTTCTGAAATGTGGTTTACTGCATTTTCATACTGGGACTTATCCATTTAAGAGACATTTAATTCATACTCATTTGTTTAGGAAACAAATGCTTTTACAAAGCTTTTAAAAATAATTTTAAAAAAACAAATTAAAAAATCCACGTTCTGCAGAAGTATTTCCTTAGCTATTGCAACATTTTCTATATACTAGTTCTATGAACACGATGATGTATATCCCAACTGTACACATTTAATGTTAGCATACGCTGCAGGACACACATCAAAATGTATCACAGGTAATATTTCTGAAGAAACTGTCTTTTTCATTTCCTGACTTCCTGGATTTTCACTGTGCAACATTCAGAACTGGCTTTAGCTATTTTTAAACTGGAAGCACACACTCTAAGGGCTCCACGTCATGACTTATTTGATTTTGTAAGAATCAGTTGAATATATTAGGCATTTATTAACCAAATTACAGGGCTTTGTAGATGTTAGCAAAGTGATATCAAAGTCAGCAGACCACTACGTGGAGGGGGGTGTTCCCACCACGTGGCAGAACAGAAAGAGCTTTATGCACAAGTCTACTTCTTACAAATATAAGTTCAGAAAACAATGTGTGACATTTTTCCAGTGGACACGCTCCAAGTGTTCACACATTTATCAACTGAAGTCCAAATCTTTTCATCTCCTTTTGTAGTATGCTAATCATCTTTATGCTGAATTTACCCTTCATACATCAGCAATCTGTGTGCTCTGTATTTTTCCACTGCTTGATAGGATGGAAACACCATTAAGAATACAAAGTAAAGCAATGCAAAAAGGCAAGTCATTTTTTTTCAGCTTCAGTTTCTAAAACTGAAATACAGCCAAACAAAATGTAATTGATTTTACGTCCTCTCCAGAAAATGTCACTTGTAAATGAGCATCTTTCCAAACAAGCACCGAAAAGGGATTAGAGATGGAAATTCCAAACCCCAATTTACTATTTACAGCAGAGACCTACTTGAAGCTAAGAAACCTCATTGAAGCAGGAAGAGAACAAACCCTCCAAGTTGTCTTAGCTCCTTACCATAGGGTACACGTGGATGGTTTCCATTTGCAATATTATCTGATGCCCCAGCAGCTTCTGTTACTGAGCCAGTAAGGGGAATCGTGCTCTCATCAGATGCTTTGGCACCAGGAAGCTCTTTAAAGACTGGTGTTTCTTCATCCTGAATTTTATCAAGACTTTCATCTGATATCCTTGACAGTGCAGCATCTTTCTTTAACCGGCCTAAGGAAAGAATAATACTGTAATTTTAAACCCAACCTATGCCTCTTGTAACTTAAGTTTCCACTGCTTGCATCAACAGCATGGTTTAACTTGGCTACAATAACCAAGCTTCATTTCATACACACACTATTTATTTTTAACACTCTACTATGTTCATGTGTGAAAATTCTACAACATCTTTGCTTCTTCCAATAAAATTTACCAAAGCAGGTAACTGAAGAAAAACACTGAACCCTTCATCTGTTAATGAAACCTGAAACTTTTCTCTGCATTTGTTGAGAGTGGCAAAGCAACTAAAGCTGTGATCAGCCCAACTTACTGTAAAGCTAAAACAGTCACTTAAAGATTATCATTCTGACAGCTTTTTTCTCTAATTTTTTCTTAATAAAATAGAAACCAGATTATATTCCAGGTTTTATTTTCCTATTTCTTCTAAACTTCAGAACTTAGCACTGCAATGGCTTGTCTAACAAGGTTTTGAATTTCTACCACTGCAGCTTTTTCAGAGCAAATTACACAAATACATGAGGAATAGTTTAGGCACATCCTGCTTGTGGGTGGGGACTGGACTAGGTGACCCCTCAAGGGCACTTCCACCTCTGAAATGTAATATTCCATGATTTTATATCACTCACATTTCATCAAATAACTACTTACTTTCTATTTTTCTCTTCATCCAGGGACACACAAAAATCCAGACTAAGACAGCAAATACTAAGGACACACCAATTGATATTAGAGCAATGGCCCACATTGGCAGTATCAGTCCCAGTACTGTAAAGACAAAGCAATAAAACCGAAGCAAGCCATTAATAAACATGACTTAATTATCCCAGGCAGTGGAAGAGCAGTCTCTTGCAGAAAAGCCGACTTGAAGGAGCTGATGACTTTTAACTCAATACCAGATACTGCAGTATTTAAAGGTATAGTTGACATGAAAACATTTGCAGGTTTAGCCTTCCAGTTTCTTGTTGCCCCACTGTGATGTTATTTCCCAAAGAGCCGAGGGTAAAAGCCCCACATCAGGGCTGCTAAAACAAGTTTGCAGCGCTTTTATAAATGAATGCACATTAAACCACGTTGCCCATTAGGGTTAAGTGTTTATCTGACCTTTGCTCTGGTCCATAAAGCCTGATGCTTAGCTTGCTCTAAGCCCTTTTTTGCTTGCAATATGAGCTTAATGCAGCTGAGGCTTTGTCCTGCAATGCACAGCGACATCAACAACTCGTGTTTCTGTAATTATTCCCCCAACAGAGATCCTTGCACTTGTTCAATGAAACAATCTGACTGTCAGTGAAGAAAGAGCTTGTACTCTGATCTTTCAAATCCATAAAATACATTGCCTGTCTTGAAACCTACATGATTAATTCATCCTTGCAAGTAAATGTTGCCAGAACAGAGGCCTTGGAGAGTAAATAAGTTTTTCCCCAGTACCAAAAATGGAGTCCCACCTTTTTATTCACATACTTTAGAGACTGCTAAGCTGAAACAGAGGGAACATTAAGATTCTTATTTCATTTATTTTGCTTAATGAGTCACTGCAGAGTGCCTGACCTACTTCTGCAGGACAACTAATGAGGAAATGTGAGTTATACAGCTGATTTACTGTTAAACATCTTGGATACATGGCCAATTAGTCTTAAGAGGAATAGTAATGCTACCTTCCAATTGGGAATGTCTCAAGTTTTTATGAATTCCAGTAATGGTATGCTATGGAGTAGGATCTTCCAACTGCATTTATCTAGTACATCTAGTGTGTTGGATTTTAGATAAATATTTCCATTCTAAAAAGGTCACTTTCTAAGCCTGCTTTCTTAATTCAAGGCCATGCTCAGGAGTGTATCTTCAATTGCCTCTTCATTCATAGTTCTTGGACAATAATCTAACCTAAAAATAACATTTAATGATCAGAGTCTTCAACAAACTAGTTGAGATCACTGAACATCTTTGTTCGGAACCCTTTTGCTAGAAGTGTGTGTTTAAATATACACCGCTTCAGGAAACTATAAAAATATAAATGCAAATACATGAAATGTGAGAATATAAATATACAAACATAAATACAACAATATAAAAATTCAACTAATATAAACATTCAGATATAAATACACATATATATGAATAAATACAAACACGTAAGTGCACATAAAATATACAAAAATATAAATAAAGTCCTTCAACCTAATTTCCTTCTACTGAGTTGCAATCAAAACACAACATCAAAGAAAGGAGATGCATTCAATGAAGAAATAGGTTTGGGGATTCTTATCATTAAAGGGAAATAAAGAAGTACATTGAAATAATAGTCTTGCAGCCAGACGTGCCACAACAGCGATTCTGCTGATGTCAGTGACGGAGTGCAGGTATTACACTGAGAGCAAACAGCACCTGCTCTCCCCCCCTGCTCTGAACCTTCACTCCCTGATGCACAAACCTAGAATACCTTTGTGAGCTCAGCATGTGCTCAGATTTACAAAGCCAAAGCTGCCTCTCAGTAACTTCCCTTCCTCTAAAGAGGGATTTTTTTTGTAGCTGTGCTCTTCCCCACTAACCAGAGCAATCAGGAGGGTGCCACAAAAACACACACACAAATAGAAGCATGTGGGGCAGAGAATGATTTCCTCTTGCCCTCGTTAACTCCTAATGCAGGAGATAACCCTGTGGTGTCTGGGTGATGCTGGCAGAGCATCCCTACACACTGAGGGAAGCCTCCCTCCTGTTCCTCCCCGGCTCACTCACCTGGTGCCCCAGTGTACATGATGGAAAACACATTAATAGCTATGGTAGCAGCATAAAACACCGGGAGTGCGCGGAGGCCATTGGGCACGGGGTCTTCCTGCAGAGAAACCATGCAAAAAAGGAAAACATTAGCTGCATTTCACACCAGATTCATGTCAGCATGAACCTCCATGTGGAAACTGCTCCCGAGTCAGTGCCAGGCAGATGGAGCTTTTGGATGTTGAGGAAAGGATGGTGACCTGACACCCAAGTCCACAATGCTGGTCCTGGCAAGTACCAGCACTCTGGGGGAGCTTGACACTGTCAACGGGAACCAGGGACTCATGTTATACTTTCCAGTCAGTTGCTGAGTGACCTGGGGGCAGGTTTCTTTCTGCAGCTGTGCACTTATTTATTTTGTGTCCAAGACGAGGAGTCCCTTTCACTTAGCATGACTGAAGGGTGCCAAGCAGGAGAGGGCTTCGATGTTTTGGACTAGTGCTACAAGCAGCAGTGCAATGCATCCATCTCAAAACCATATTCCCTCATGCATAAGAGAGATCTTCTAAAGAGGGTTTTGTTCCTGTTCTGTCTCTTCTTCGACCAAGACAGCCTGGCACCTCCTACCAGCCAACAGAAATCTCTGAAATCCCAAGTGTCTGGCTGCATTAAGCAGGTGACACACACAAAG
Source organism: Motacilla alba alba (assembly GCF_015832195.1). Taxonomy (NCBI): domain Eukaryota; kingdom Metazoa; phylum Chordata; class Aves; order Passeriformes; family Motacillidae; genus Motacilla; species Motacilla alba. The sequence continues at coordinate 44,978,544 of NC_052019.1, read as the reverse complement.
AGAGCAGACAATGTTTAGCACAGCACCACGTCTGCTGCCCGCTGCGCTCCTGTGCTCTCAACGCTCACAAGGAAAGACTCAGCTGATGGCGCAGCAGAAACCCAGCGTGTGAGCCACGGACAAAGCCTTTGAGAGGGACTGCTCTGGCCTTTCGTGAGGCTCCACGTGTCTGCAAAGAGCCTGGCAAAGCTGAGGGCTGGCTAATGTGGCTTTATTTCTTGCTGCCATGAGCTATACAAGGGAGCTGAGAAAAGGCTGTGGTCACCCTGTGCTATGCCCAGTCCCCAAGCAGGATACAGATGGGCTGTATTTGCAGGGCCAGCTGCTACTCACAGACATCCCCAGCAAGGGCATGGAGCCCTATAGCAGGCCACAGACTCACAAGCTAGAAAGCTGCTCTTTTTTATGGATGCACACAAGTCACTACCTGCTTATGTCAGAAGCTCTACAGATCTTACTGCTTTGTGAATGGCACAGACGGGAGTTGGGAGGCAATTTCCTCAACTTGAATTTTTCTGCCTCTTGAATGCTTAAATATATGGCTTTAATACCAGAGTTCACATGATTTTGATGGTTAATTTCTTAAGTTGCTAGGCTTTAAACACAATAGTGAAACTTTTCCTTACCTTTCATGCAACTTGAGTTATTTTTTATTCAACACTGAATCTGATCAAATCTATCATCTGTTTTTATCACTGACATTTATTTAGAGCAGAAATAAAGAACGATGAAGCTGAGGTTACAGGTGGTGCTATTTATAGCAAAAGAATTAATCCCTCATCTATTTAAGCTCCCTGTATAACTGCTAATATAGTGTCCCTTATTTTAGGTCACTGTCATGCTCTTCACTTCCCCATTTTAGCAAGTTGAATGGTGTGAGAGAAATGGAAAAGGCAGTTCAGGTTTCCAGACCATGCTGGGGGGGCAAGCAAGTCATCTTTTGCACTGGAGATACCAATGGACCAATGTTACTTCAGGACACTACAACCCATTGATTCAGGTTTCTTGGGAATCTACAAAATAGGCAGATGCCCATATTCTAATGTCTGATGTGCTATTCTAATGTCTGATGTGCTGGAAAACCAAGGCTTAAAATTTCATGACTTTAAAATACCAATTAGAGTATCTCTAAGGGAGGACTGTTCTATTAAATTACAGTCAGAACAGCAATTGTGAGGCTAAATCAATGCCAGCAAACTCGTGCTAATACAGAAGTAGCCTCAATGTACCATCCTCTGACCCAACAGAATATACAATATTAATTATCACATAGCACCTTCTAAGCCTCAAATATTTGTCAAATTACTCCCTGTGAGCTTTCAGAACTGCTAAGAGCAAGTATAACTCAAATGGCTATTAAAAAAATGCCTGGTCCACTGTCCAAAAAGAAGTTAGAAACTTTCAACTACTGAAATGGCAGCACTCAAATTGGAGTCTAAAACATAACCTTCATAAGCACTCATTATAATAGTGAGATTTCTTTACCTTGTTTAAAATGAAGAATCTGATCAGCACAAATAGGATTCCAGACATGAAGCCAGATAACAGTGGGGAAATAAACCAAGAGGCAACTGTGTTGAAGAAAGAATGAAACTTGAAATAAACAGTATTCTTGCATAATAGTTAAGTACATTGTTGATGAGCAATAAATTTAAAACAGTTCTTGTACAACTAGGACGAGTGTTCTGTATGTTTACTTACAACTGGTGCAACTCAATGTCCACCGACACTCATGAAAGTCAAAGTAATGCTAAGCACCATTAGAAACAACAGCTAAAGCATTTCCTGCTAATTTTGCAAGTTTAGCAATCAAACTCCTCAGGAAAGTTTCTTGTAGTTTGAATCACCTAGACCTAGAAAGCACTGTAATTTCCTAATCACCACGACCATGAATGTTGCAAGCAAGTGGAAAGCAACTGCATCTAGCAGGATGACATGCTGCTCCCAGGGTGACAGTCTTGAGTTCCAAAATGCCACAGGAGCATCAGCTGTAATGTATGATGCATGTACATTTTTTGCAGGCCAGCACTGCAAGTGTCCAGGATGATTTAACTGAAGTAGGTGGCAAAGCTCCCACTGATCTCAATAAAACCAGATTAGGGCAGCACTCTGGAAATCTCATCCACAGTGATTTATTGTCTGCAGCATGGTTAACAGATTGATTCTGCTGCCACTGAAAACTCTTTTACTATTGACAGAATTAAAAAAAAAAATACATGCATTGCTAAAGTTCTAATATATTACCATGCCTTCAGCGTAAAATTCTTTTAATAGAGACTTTAGGCTGCACCTCGAGTTCCAAAGGCTTCCAAAACAATAAGAAAACACTCCATCACATCCCTGCCTGGACGTGCCACTGTTCTTGGCAATGGCAGGCTGTGAGTTAAATATGCTGTATGCCCTGAAGGTGTTGGTGGGTGGAGAAACATGACTGTGGGCATTCACATGATAGCATTCATACTGTTGAGAGCAAGAACAGGGTAGAATGAGCTGCCTCAAAGAGAATTGGAAGAGGAGGAATGTCACCTTGAAGCATGTTTCTTGAGGGACAATGTGTCCCCAGCTTACCACTGGGGAAGTACAACTTTTGTCTTACCCCTTTCTCCACTGGAGACACCCTGCAGCCCTTAATGAATATGGCACCAGGGCATTTTCTGAATGACACGACAGGGGTGGAAAATAAATTAATGAGGGAGTGCTATCAGCACAAAGCAGATTTCTGGGAATGTTTTTCGCAGGCAGCACACACTATTTCACATACCCTCATACATAAAAGGAGACAGCACTTACCAATCTTGACAAGCTGCATCCACTGGACACCCTGCGTGCCAATTGCCACCAGAGAAAATCCAATCGTAGCACCTACAATGCAATGGGTCCCTGATATTGGGAGTTTCAAGAACGATGCAATTAGCTGCCAAACAGCAGAACCTAGAAACAAATGAACCATATGGTATAAACAACAACAACAACAACAATGTAACACAGAAAATTCTTTGCCATGTGCCCACATTCTTTTACAAGTGCTGCCTACACTCCTCATGCATAAGAGAGATCTTCTAAAGAGGGTTTTGTTCCTGTTCTGTCTCTAAAAGCAGATACTAAGACAGTTTAATAGCAGCTTTGAACGCTACATCTTACTTATGACTGTTTATGACTAACAGCTCCCTACAATCCACGACAGTTCTGTTTTCGGTATTTACAGCCTGTCTGATTGAGTACACAAACTGCTCCCAGTGCACATCAAGCTTAGAAAACCTCACTCTTGAGAGCTGACCCTGGAAGCCTCCAGGTGATCAGCGTGAGGAGGCATTCACCGTTTCACTAGCCAACTACCCATGCTCCTAAACTTGGATACTACCAGAGAAAGGTTCAGATTGTGGGACAGAGAGATTTTATGCTTCATCTCAGTGATACACAGCCATCCAGTCCTCTATAGGAAAAATGGACTGAGGAAAGAATACAGACTCTCTCACTGCCCTCATCTGCAGCTCATTGTTGCAGAGAAATTCAAGAAGGATTCAAGGAGAAATTCAAGACTGCTGAAAAGGCTTATGTTAGTCATGGAGAAGCCAAGGATACCCTGCATAAGGAAATAAGTTCCCCATACTAACTAAGGGACAGTGGGTAATAGTCTATAAAGTAAATGCAACATCTGGCATTCCAACAAAACATCCAGGAAGGATTCTGGCCAAGAGTGAGGGGAAAACAAGGTATCCCAAGCACCTCTTTCAGGAGTTAGATCAGACACAGATCACACCAAGCTCTCGAACAGGCAGCTCCATGCTCTGACTCCTTTTCACTTTGCAAAGATACAAGATCCCTGCTCCTCTTGCAGTGGGACTAGCCTCAGGACACCAAAATACTTTTGAGAGTGACACAAGCTTTCTGTGGACCTCCTCTAATATTAGAGAATTCTTACAAAGATCTCTTCTTCATTGTAATACTTCATGTCCTTAAGACTAAATCTTCATGTATTGAGTCACCAGTGGCAGCAATCAGACTGCCATAAGAGATCCTGAATTTTCTGGCTCATGCCTCCTCTCTTAACAGATCTGCAGCAGATACGGGTGATAAAGCAAGGTCACTGAACATATGCTGGCAGACTACCCAAAGTTTCAACCTCCATCCTCAATTCCAACACAAGAAGATGGTTTGAAGGTCTTGAAACAGAGCCATCTGCAAACAGTGATTTGCTGCTATCATATGTGGCTGCATTTGGAAGTCAACCAGTTTGTAAAACTGATCTCTCCTGGCGTACTATCCCAAAACAACTGCTACTTCTCTTGCTAGTGGAAATTCTAGATCAATCAAGGAACACCTGCTCTTTAAGTTTTTGGCTTCTTTTCCCCTGGACTAAAATAAAAATAAAAACACTTTGAACCTTTGACATGAACTTAGAGACCAGCAAATGGAAGTGAGGAGAAGGAGAAATCAGATGGTTACATCTGAAAGAAGCCAAATAAAAAGATAAGCTACCCATCGATATGTAATTACAAAATACTCAGTATAAAAAACAGGGGAAATGCAACCAAGCCACAGCTGCACTGCAAATGTCTGGTGAGGACTGGGTTTATTGTCGGGGGAAATAGAGGGAGTATGGAACTATTTCTTGTTTATTTAACTTCAGAGAATCACAGAATGGTTTGTGTTGGAAGGGACCTTAAAAATCATCTAATTCCAAACCCAATGCCATGGGCAGGGACACCTTCCTCTAGAGCAGATTGCTCAACTGAAAACAGACAGTAGAGAAAGAAACAGGTGGTGAAGGACCGTGAATGGCCTGAGAAGGACAATGCATAACCTAAAGAAGTTTAAGGAAGCGTTAAGGAACAGAAGCAAATACAAAGGAAGCCAGAACAGGACTTTACTCTGGGACTTGCAGTGCTTTAACTACATCAAAGCTTTAAATCCTCTTTAACATAAAATGTACGTTCTCAACTTCTACCTTCACAAAACTAACTTAGGAAGCGGGAGCCTCACTAGGCCAGGTCACAGAGTCCCAAATTCAGACCCTTCATGCCTGTGGACACTGTGGCCCACACCTTTTCCTCTGGGTTAACATTCCCTGAAGACAGGAGGCTGGCTGCAGACCGCCCTGACCAGGAGCTGCCTCCCCAGCGTTTGGCCAGGGTGCGTTTCACGCTGCCCTGCCGCTCAGGGCACCTCCTCCATTCTCCTGAGGCTCCGGCGCTCCGTGCCAGCCGGGAGCCCACACCAAACACCACGTCACCTGCAGGACTAGATTAGTACTTGGCTCTGCTAATCCTGGCTGGGATGTCCTCTCTGTTGGTGGCATCTCCTCAGTCGCACCAGCTGCCGACTTCAGCTTGCACCAGAACCTCTAGAACAACACGCGGGCAAGTCCTGACAATAACCTGGCAATTAGCTGATGCTGGGCAAGTACTACAATCCACCCCCAAGAGCAAAAGTCCTTAACTTCTCATCTGCCTAATAAACAACAGTTTATTGTCCTCCAAATTCCTACAAAATGCTTCATATTAAAATTTCAATCCCATTACTTCCCACTTCCTTTTCTCTTAGGAGAAAAGATTGACCTGAAAATTACATCTGCTGTTTGCTGCAAGCATCAAAGGATCTTCCACCAACATCTGGAAAGAGGATACAGTGACTTTTGGTCTCTCCCAGACTGTTGACTCATTTAAGCCTCATTGAAATTCAGAAGCTAAATCCATTTGCAAAAACATGATCATGAGGCATGAGAGAAAAGGGTGGGGGAAAATGCAGAGCGAAAACAGAACGAGGAAAAGTAAACATCCAAAAAGGCTAAGAGAAAACACAGAAAAAAATATCACACATCCAGAGGAAAGCTAGAGATGGATTTGAGGAAAAAAAAATACTGAAATCTGCATTTTGTAACTTGTGATTAATTCTGAGACTTATAATGTGGAATTTCTTCCTAATGCCCCTACTGGAGGAAGGGAATGCAACTGGTCATGAAGTTCACACAGGCTTATGTAAATAGGCATGCAAATAAGTTGTTTTCTTTGAGCTCCTGGCCAGTTGCCTCTGCAGGGGGTATCTGAGACTTAAAACTTTGCCCTGCCAGGATCAGGATACCAGAAATAGATCCAGAAAAGCAAATGGACCCTTCCTTCAAAGGGAATCAAGAACACGCAGGTCACTCACACTTCAGGCAGTGTGCAGCGCTCCCAGGTCACCCATGGGAAGAGACAGAGCCATCTCAGCAAGCACAAGGATAACACACGCAAGTGGGATGGTGCTAAAAAGCCACCCTACGCCTTGGGGGAAAGACCAAACACCTACAGCTGACCCTGCAAGGTATCAGGAAAGAGGAACTGATGGGGTGGGGGGGGCAGGACCACTAGAGGTGGGTTGAAGTGGGACCATCTGTGGAAGTGGCTGCTGTCCCAGTGATTTCTTGGTAACCAAGCCCTCTTCTCCTTGGGCAAGAAAAGGTGGCCAATCTTCAGGAGGCTCAGGAGCAGCCAAAGAGCCAAGGGAACTACCTTCACACTCTCAGGCACACAAAGCCACCTCTGACAACTCCAGAAACTGTCACTCAATGTCCATTTTGAGCCATAAAAATAAAATAAATTTGTTTTAAAAGGCACTCAATTTTCCCTTTCCCCAAAGGAAACAGAAAAATAACCACACATAGTAAATCTCTGCCCAGACTCACCTAACTCCTGTGCAGGTCTTGCGTAAAAAGTGTGAGGAGGTTAGAAGGGATAGGTGGAAATAATATTTAGGTCAGGTTTAAGCAGGTTTAAGAAGAAAATCTTTAAGTGGAACATCCCTCTCAAGCAGAGGATGCTGCGACGCTTGTGTAAATCACCAAGCTGCCAGGCTGAGGTGGGAGGGCTGGCCCCTTGCCGGGGCTGCCTCTCCTACAGATAAAGGGTTTCCTTCCTGCTGCCTCCTGCCCTTTAAGAGCAGGTTTGCTCCTTGAGGGAGCTCTCTAAAAGCTCACAAAGCCTCTTGCACATAAACAAAGAGTAAATACCGTGGCTTAATGTTACTTACCTCAGAATATGCTGCTTGTTCTGAACAGAGATTTAGTTAACTACAAACACAAGCAAGAGGGCAGACTCTAAGGGCTGACCTGCTGTCGTTTGGGTCAGAAAAACTAAACAGATTTTAAATGTATGATTATCTTTACTGCTCCCTTAGTTTTGCCGTGGGCAAGGGTGAAGTGTAGGATTTATTGCAGTCACTCAGCCAGGCAATCAGTTTACTTACTTACTTATAATACAAACACAAAAGTGTTTGGATTATCAGAAACTTTTTAAAAAAGTATCCTTCTCATACACACTCATTGCAAACTGCTGATTCTGTAGGATCTTCTGTACAGACACAAATGCTAGACTTTCATATTTTCCATTTACCATCACAAAAATCTCCAAAATAATTTTTTCAGTGTCTTATACACATACAGGGTCCATTGTATCAAACATTTCTTTTCATCTACTAGTTAAGTGGCTGAACCACTGAAAAATGTAAATTGTTAGAAGCATTTTAAAAAACATAGGAGACTTAAAAAGGAATACAGGCCCCTGCATTCACACAAAAACAGATGTGCAGGTCCAGGAGATGGGAAGACTGAATTAACAATGCTCACAATTAACAGGGTGACAAACACAGAACAAACATTACTTGGAATAGGAAAGCGTTACTTACCAACCATTGCACTCACTTCTCCTGCCATCAGCAGTGGGACAGTGTTGTTGTACAGGTTAACATCAATGATACCTTTCCGAATTGTTTCTCCTACTTTTGCTCCCAGTAATACTGAGCCAGTGGTTTCAAAAACTGAAGCCAAAATGCAAGCCTGGCGTAAAGTAACAACACCAGAGCCCACAGCCGTTCCGAAAGAATTTGCAACATCATTCGCACCGACCGAAAAAGCTAAAATAAAAGCAATGATAAAACCCACAATGACCATCCACAGGTACTCATCCATTGCCATCTTTCCCCAAACTGTAGATTTGCTTCCCCTTTGCAAATAGTTAATAGTCAAGGCTGGAGGGCACCGCAACGGATTTGGAAAGCAGATTTCTTGTAAACAATGAGTTCTCTCTGGAAAGTGCTGGGTAGTGTTAGAATGTGAAGAAACTGCTAACTGCTGATTTTCGAACTACTATAAATACTGTTCATTTGGCTGCCTTCGGTCAGCAGTGAAGCACATTCCATATTTTGCTTCCAAACCGGTAGGACTGCGATGTTCTGTCCTGCAACAGAGAAAAAAAAAAGAAAAAAGAAAAAAAAAAGAAAAATTAAAAAAAAAAAGGGGAATACTCAGCAGAGCTCATAACAATGCGTGTTTTCAGAAGTAAATAGATGATTTAAACCCACTAATGGGGTCCTACCCTCAGCATGTGACTGCTCTAATCATAAAGCAATTCAGAAAAGATTCAAATTAGGTCGCCTCCAAAGCAATATGTTTCTTGCAATATCACTGACCAAGAAAATCTTTTGAGCAATTTAAAAGCATTTATAAAGTTTGAGAATTTTGTTTGTGTTGAATTCACCAAGCAGAACAATAAGCCCTCTTTCTAGAAGGAGGATTCCTCTTGGCTTTTTGCACCCAGTGAATATAAGACATAGAGAGTACAGAAACCATACCATACAACCTGACTCCCAGCTGATATATAACACCCAGCTCCACTGACTTCAGCAGAGCTCTCAACATTTTATCAGTTGCAGCCATGGATATGCTCCCTTGAAAAATTATTTTATATGTATGTCTGTCTAGGAAACACCACTGAAAATACTCTGAAGAATATTAATATTCATCTGTTATTGTTATCACATCCCATGCAGTAAGAATACAATTTCCTCACAGCTTTTCAGTCACTGAAACGGCACAATAATTTCAATATTTCCACGTAACCCTCGTTTAGAGAAGTCTATAAAAAAGGTGCAAAGAAATCATTGAACACTCTGTTTTTTCCTATAGATAGTTACCAATTACTAACAGTTATTATATTCAAACCATTGTCACAGATATCTTTGAGTATTTATTTTGACAGTTTCAGTTTTATGACTGCCTTTGGAGTTACATCTTTCTTAGTCCCATAAAAGAGTAAGCTTTTTCAAAGCAAAAAATGGACACAGAGAAAGGGAGTTTAAAAAATAAAACCTTCATCATCCAAAAGACTGTTAAATAGAGTGATAAGGCCCACAGTGACATGAAGATGGCCAAAAGCTAGAAGCACATTTTCCCAAACCACCTGCCTCCTCCAAGGGCCAATTCTCTTCTGTTTCTGGCCACCACAAAGACGCCCTGTGGTCCTGAGGCAAGGGGTTAATTGAACATTTAGCAGCAAATATGCATCAGCCAACTCCACCTCTTTGAAAAAGCACTTCTAGAGAGCAGGGGATGTCAGGTTAAAGCCCTGAGCCCACCTCCTGCTCACTCTCTATTTCCCCACAGTCACTTCAATACAATATTCCCACATGGACAGTTTCAAGATCATGCTTAATTTCTTTCAATGACCCAAATGCAATTTGGGTCCTGTGGTAGCAGGGAGGAAGGGTCTCTGAAATCCCTGAAATAATAGCAAAATTAAAAAATTAAAAGAGATTTTGCGTACTCCTGAGGTGCTGCATCCATGAGAACGACCAAGAGGGAAATAAAACATCTATCCATAAGTGTTTCCTAGAAAACTCTTAAATTGATGTCAAGGATTGATGCTTTCTCTACAGACACATATTCAGCAAAAAAAGATTTTTTTTCTGCAGGCTCCAAACTGGCTGAACAACTGTTGCTCCAGTCTTCTCCAGACATGGAGCAGACATCAATCCTTGAATGCCTTACACTCTAAAATAACATTTCAGAAGTTCTTAATGGCTAAAAACATTTGTATAAGGATTTTTATACTATGAGATAACATGAGAAAACGAAGCACCAAAGCATGTTTTCTGTTTGAAGACTTGTTGCTTTTTTACAATTCATGAGCACTCGGCCCATTGAGTGGAAAAGGACTTGACAGAAAAGGCTAATGATATTTGGAATAATGATATTTGGATATAGGTGGCACTTGTTTGCCTGTGAATGAAGACAAAACCCCACTAAAAGCATTTGTTAAAAAATTTCTATTATGCATGTCAGATTTTTGCTAGGAGATGAAGTACTGGACTAGGGTCCTTCTTGATCCTGGAGATTAATGATTAAATTCTTCATCCTGCCCGCATTTCCACAGTACCTTTGCCAAGTTAGCCTCAGTGCCCCAGTTTCTTCTCCTGAAAATGGGCAAAGCTGATTGAGGTCCATGCATGCATCCACAGACTGTGATTATACCAGACCCATTTCTTTGGACCAGCTAGATAAAAGCACACCCTTATTCCCAATAGAGATCTGTCTTTTCTCCACTTATCAACCAATCTACCAATTTATGGTGGTGACCCAATTCCTGGGACTGAGAGAAAGAGCAGGGTGATTGTGACATTCCCCCACCACAACAGAATTCATGGGACACTGCTTGCCAAATCTGGCTCCTCCAGCCACAGCGAGTTCTTGCAGTTTCCAAAATAAACCACTAAGTCACAAGGTTGCCTTTATTAGCTTCCCTGGGAGAGGGTGGGGTGAACTCCTCCAGATGGTCCCAAAGAAATTAAGACTTCAAGTGTGTGTATGCGTGTTCCTAAATCGCTTCATGAAGGCCAAAGAGTCTCCAGGAGACCGTCAGCAGGGCTTCTGGCAAAGGGCTCAGAGGCAGCTACATAAACTCCCTCCCTGTGAAATAGGATATATGGCCTCAGGAGAAAAGGATGTCTTAAGTAAGAAGTTACCCCTCCTGTCATTTTATGCAAGGTGATGGCTCAAAATAGAGCTTCCTCCAAAACTTGAGAGGCTCAACTTGATGTCCACTGTGTTGGCACAAGCAACAGCCCCAAGCAGCAGCCAAGCTGTGTCTTTAACAAGATGGAAATCAAAAGGAAAAAGGGAATAAACACATGTTTAAAAATTAACATGTAGGCTGCCTTTGAATGGCTAGGTGTTACTACTTTCAACCTTAAAAAACGGCAAGAGATTTTAAATGCTTATGAAATAAAAAGAAAAAAAAGGCACATCTCTGCTGAGAAAGTTTTCAGAAATGCAAAATATCCTGCAAAGCAGGCCAGTGACTAAATACAGACTAAATCCTGTAGCATGCTTCTTTCTAGATCCCAAAATACATTTGGCATGCTCAGACAAGCTGAACTATGCCCCTCATCACCTAATGTAACTCAAGAGCCTGTGGTATTTCATGTTGTTACTGGGATGAAAAAGAAACTGGAAAAAACACCATGCAGGAGGAATGGCAGGTGATCTGCTCCATGTGTGACACCTGGAAATCACCATCCTGTGTCTCTCCTGTTCTCACTTACATTTCATCAACGTGCCTCTATGCAATCCAAATGCAATTCAACCTGACCTGCTGGGTGCTGGGAGATCCTCCCAGTTACCTCTGGGACTGATACCTCCTCTGCAGTCAGGCATGCTGTGCTACCACAGCAGACTCTGGATGGAAAAGTATATTTTCCTATTTAGGCTTTGGATAATTCTTCCTGAACCAGCCCAACCTGTTCTGCCATGCTGCAAACTCACACTTAGGCATTAGCAGGGCAGAGAAATTTTGTTAGGACCAGGAGCTGCAGGACCTGAAGCTGGAGCGTGCATCTCTGATGGCTGGAGAGAAATGCACAGAGATGGCATTTCAAGCTGGAAGAAGATAATTCTGCATTAAGGCAAGTTTTTTAGCTAACAGAGTTTTCTTATGGTCCATAGTCAGTGGACTAGGTTCGAGTTGAAGCCTTTTAAATGGACTTAGAAACTTGCACCTCTGCGAGAAAAATTTGATTTTTGGAAATGCTAAGCACATCCCTCTGCCACACTGGCAGATGATCCAGACACCCCTCAGACTGTATTTTGTTGTTCACTAAACAGCTTGTTGTAACTCTGTCAAGACAGAGTGCTATTTCTTCCCTAAGGGAGAGATGAGACCAAAACCTAGGTAAAAACACACCTCAATTCATGCACAATGACAAGTGAATCCTCAGGAAAAAGTTAGGATCTCGTGTGAAGCATGAGATCATTTTAGGACATGTTTATATATGGACATTAACTGAGACAGGTCTCCTGGAAGCTATTCACGGTACGCTACTAAGCCTATACAAGTTTTAGTGAAAAAAATAATAACACTAAATTTGAAAATCAGAGATGTCAGGGTTTGGGGATTTTTGTTTTTGCTAAACAAATTGCTGCTAAAGAGAACAGAGAAGTATCTAACAGTAGGAATGAATGGATAAATAAAAGCTCAGGACTAAGTTCAAATTCTAAGGAAGTAATCAGAGTGCATTACCCTCTAGCAATCCAACTGCGTGACATAAAGGAGCAAACAGAGATCCCATAAATGTCCTTTAATCTTCTCTTCACCAAAAATTAGGGAAGAACCTACAGCACTTGTGAAGCACTGAAAGGTATGCAGCTCATACCATATATAAATCATGCTGCACGCAGCTCTCCTACTCTCAAAAGCTGCCCCATGCTGCAGCTGAAAATTTTCTTCTGCTCTGGATGGGGCAGAGATTCTGCGACATCCCAGTTTTAACTGATTTGCTGTTGCCCAAGTAGGAACAAAAATCAAAGGACAGCAGCTAGTGTAGCATTTCCCAAAATAATTTTTATGACTACTCCACTTTGCTTTATGGCAAGGCAGACAAGGGAGGACAATTTCTTTTCCTCTGCTGTGTTGAAAATAGTAGATGTTTAATGATTGACAGTGGCACCGGATTTGTACTGACAGGCAGGTTCACTTCTAGTTACCACAGGGGGAAAAGTCTGTCTCAAATGCTTACCAGACAGCAGCTCCTGGGAGGTTAGTCCATATCCTCGCTACTTCTGTCTGTTGCTTTTTATACAAAACCAGTCTGTCAGATTCCCACCTATGTGTACAAACTCAGGCCAGATCTGGCACTCCAGTCTACGGGTACTGAAGGCAGCACTGCATAGAAACCAAGCCTGGTTTATAACCAGAGCTACTAACATTGTTCTTATCAATAGTCCTTATCATTTCCAGTTCATGCTCAGGCCACAAGGCTCACAAATTATTTACTTTAAATTACTAACGCTACATTCATGATATGAAAGGTGGTATTGAATCAAGTCGTTCAAGACTGAGAACATCCCTATATGGCTCTAAATTACATGCACAGGACTTGTCACAAGGCCAAACATTATGCAAGTTTAATGCTCCAGTACACAAAAAGCACTCCGAACTTACTATAAAAATAAAAATCAATACCACATCAGCAGAAGCAGGTTTTGTATCAATCAGTTACTATTCTAACACATTCGCAATGTGTTTAAGCGTACTTCATGCTACTACTTGATATGGAAACAAGACAGAAGTTGATAGCTTTCCAAGGATTCCTGTCCAGTTTAACATTGCAGAGAGGGACTGTCACTGTCAGCTCCCAAAACTTCCAGAGGATGCTTCCTTTTCCTAGTCCCTATCAACCTTCTGTTCACACCACTGAAAGGTCAAAAAAATGTATATAAAATATCTAGCATGAGATTTTGTTGCTGAAAACATGCACTAAAAATGCAGACAGCAGTCACTTTAAGCAATTCTACAAACAAGTAAGAAAGGTGAAGTATCAATACATTCTCATGCATTTGCTGATAAATATATTTTTCTCTAACTAAATGACAATTTCATCCTTCAGTGACTGAACAAAGTCTTTCTAACAGGCAAGTTTTATGACTCAATACCAGAGATTTTCAAGATCCATTCAGAGAAAACAAGTGTTCATGGGTGCAGAAAACATGTCTTATAAAAGAAAACCATGCAGAGAAGTCTTTAAAACTCACCCAGTATTTAAAAGTTTTCTCAAGAGAAAAATGAGCTAAGTTCTTCTAGCAACCTTCCCTCCTGATCAGAAATACAGGTTGAAGTCTAAAATAGAGATCCTATCATTCAGCACAGTCACATCTGAACATGCAAACTTTCAGAGGGTAGAAAGAGGGCTGTAACTTACACCAGGCAGTCCGGGGATAAAATTCACTCCGGCACAGGAGAGCACACAAGACAACACTGAGAAGCATCAATGCGAGTCCAGATTCTTATTCAGTAGGTGAAAATCTGCCTCCTCTTAAGCAAAGAATTCTGCTGGGGGTGGGCACTGATAAAACACAACACTGCGTCACGACTGCACCAGAGAGACAAACCAATCCAATGAAGCTCGTATTAAAAGCAACAAAACGTTCCCTTCCCCCTCCCCACCCCCAGGCATTGGCATAGACAAGAAAGGAAATCTCATTTTTTGATTGTCAGTTGGGTGTTTTGGTGAGATCAGGTAATCTCTGAGGAGTCCCAGATTTTCTATTTGCAAGCACACTTAAATGCACTTTTAATTCAAGCGCATGTGACAGAAGGGTATGTACATCCAATTTGGGAATGATGTTGCATGCTTGCTACTTTATCCATGTCAGTAGAGGTCCCACAGGCTACACAGACTGCAGAAAGTTAAAGATGTGCACAAGTTTTGACTGGATCAATGCCTAAGCAAACAACTTCACTTTCAACAGTTCAGCCTAAGTTACCCAATCCAGATTCTTTCAACCGCTTTCCTTTAAGTGGGAAACATTTTTGCACATAAGTCAAGGCAAAACTAATGTCTGCCTAAAAGCAAAGCTTTATATAAAATAATTGCTTTAAGACTTTATCATGCAATTAAGTTATCATATTCAGCAAAAAGGAATTAAAATCAAAACTGCATTGTCACAGTTAACAATCTGACAAAAATGTATTTGGACACATTTATGGTTTATAAATTTATCTGCTAGGTTTTACTCCATTCAGAGTCACTAAAACATGTGTAATGATATTACAACTTAATATAATTAAATCTGTAAATTTTACGCATCCTGAACATTTGAGAAAAACCAAATCAATTCAGATTTGTAAACGCCGACTTGGAAACATAATCCTTCCTGATCTATTTCGTCAAGTTTGATTAAAGGATATTTCCCGACAAGAAGTCAAAAGTTTTCTGAATTGGTTAAATTCAGCTGCACATCTGCAGGGGTTATTTGGTAAAACTGAAAAATGTTTCACATTTCTTGAGAAAACTCACATGGATTAGCAAGCCTACATCACCTTCTAAAAAGAATTAGGGCAAAACTCCAACTAGAAATGTGCAATGAAGAAATGACATTAAAATCCCTCCCCCCCCCACCCCCGAAAAAAAAAAAATTATACCTATCGGGCCATGATTATTTTTAAGAAATGGTGATTCTTTATTTAAGGTCGATACCCCACTACAATTAAGTCTATGATACAGCTGCTACCTTTATGAAAAGCTACATCTCTTTAGTCTGGTTCTGATGTCTTTCCTTTTGCTTCTGTAATAGCTGGCAAACAGGCTTCCAGTTTTTAGAAAACTGAGAGGCTAAGACTTTCACAGTGGTTTTCCCTTATGGATAAAAGCAACATATTTTAACAACAAGCATGTTAATCTTTTCCTGCAGATTATATATCTTAATGCTTTTTTAACTTTTTTTTTTTCTAACAAGTAGCATCAATCAATTCAAGTGAGAGCAACCATAATCATAAACATTAAGTCAGCTTGTATTTATAGATCTGGATTCCAAGGTTTTAAGAAAGCGAATAAATAAGCACAGAAACTTCCTGATGTACTTGTTTAACTTTATAAAGTGAAAAGAAAAAAAAAGGCAAAATATTATTCCATGTTCTCTTTATAGCTGATGTCTGCCTCCAACCCAAACACTCTCAGTAAGCGTTAAACCCATCCTAATTCTCCTTTAGAGAGGCTAAGGACCATTCCCCCAGCCTAGAGCAGCCACCACCAGCGTGCAGGTAAAAACACTGCCGAGGGCCCACGTCATTTGAGAGGTATCTATTTCAATTCCAAGCCCCAGAAGCTGCCAGCCTGACCTGTGGGAAGCATCTCAGACCCAGGAGAGCTGCGAACTGGAACCATTTGAGTGCTGCTTCCCACGAGCCAGCCTGGCCACAATGGTGGTTTCTTGTTGACCTAAGCTTCAGAGCTCGGTCTACACGCAAAGCAAAGGGTATAATAAACAGCACAGAGAAAAGGAAATATCTTCAAAGTTTTTGTTCTGCTACATCAGCATTGTGGACTTCAGGCATGGGAAAATTCAAGCCAAGATAGGTTGACCATTAGAAAGAGTTATAATTTGGGACACCACTAAAGAAGCAAGCAAAGGAAAATTTATAAGACCACAGAATAAATTACGAGGATTGGTTTTTGGAAATGGCAGCACCAGTTTGGTTCCCATCAAATCAAATATTTGTAGAAATGATAAATTACAATCTCGATCAGATATCATAATTTGGTTCTAATTGCAATTTATTTTGGTAAATCCACAATTGATAGATCCTTGTTTGATTCAACAAACTCATGCTAGGCAGATTTATATTCAGGCTTAAAAAATGTAATAGGACAAGCCAATTTAAATATTTAACCCCCTTTGTTCTGCATTAGCTATTTTCTGAAAGATGCCCAGGTTCTCATTTCCCAGTGACCACAAAAAAAAAGTTAATTTTGCAACTAAGGGTAACTTTTATATCAAAGGTAACTGGCTTTTTTTGCCATTCAGGTTGGAAGGCTGCATACGTAAATGATTATTCATATTTTAAAACACATATATTCTGAGTAGAAAATAATGGGGGATGAGTATAATTTTCTAACATAAAAGCCCCTAAGAATTGGAACCTGAATGCCTGTAAAAGGCATTTATTCATGAACAGAAATATAACAAAAACATCCAAAAGCTGCAAGGTTAGTGACCAGCTACAGGAGCTTCTGGGCTCTCACATACCTGCTGGCACTCAAAAACTGGGAGCCATAGGCACCTGGAACTGGAGACCCTGACCCTGCCAGGGAACCCTTATTCCCCCCAGTCTATAAACAAAGAAAATAAAATTAATGAGGAGGAACGAAAATGGGTGGCAGATGGCAGCCCATTGTATCTTGAAGAAATCTCCAGCCCTCTTCTTTCTGGTACTGAAGGCCCCCATGACCATCTCCACCATGGGAGCCTTGAAGGACACCACAGGCCAATCATACCTGGAAATCAGCCTAACAGAGGTTTAACCAAAACCGCTCTACCAAACACAGCACCTCTTCTTGGAGCTCTGGCAGTTCTGTATGCTCAATGAATACCAACAAAACTCTGATCATCTGCTCTGCAGAGAGCTGCAAACACAGTGTAAGTTAAAAAGAGCCAATAAAAGCACATCTGCTTTTGCATATTGGATAGCAAGTTCTGAAACATTCTGTTATCTATCAGGATAATCTCCAAATGAGACGCATCCATGTTTCACTGCAAGAAAATCATCTCAGGAACTCTCTGGAAAGTTTAATGCAGTAGACATAAAAATTAAGAAGTCATTTAGCATCCAGGGATGGAGCAACTCCTCTGCCCTAAGAAATCAAACCCCTTGGATGGGCTTTCTTGATGGCTCTGAACCCTGTCACCCTGTCATCCAAATTTTTTTTTTTCCAGCAAGCTTGCGGGCTCTCAAAGAGGACATCCCACCCCAGTGAGGGGACTTCCACTCCCAGTGGTCGAGGTGAATTAGCTGTGCTTGCACAGGCATGCATGGAGAGCTGCCATGTTACAGCATGTGACTCTGCTTGAGATCACACTTGTCTACTGAGTGAGCCAGCCCGGGAAAATGAAAGGGAGGAACCCACAAGTGGAATTGCTGGAGGCCAAGGCTGGCACAGAGGATGACACAAGCTCCGGGTGCTGTGTGGCCTGGGAGAGCCATCCTGACTCCAACCCCTACCACAGCACAAGCCCATGTCCAGCAAGGAGGAGTTCAAAGGCAGCAAAGCAATTCTGAAGGAGCAAGGCTTTGGCCAGCGCTGATTCACGCATTGCCCCAGTTAATGCTGGGAACTGGACTGGGATCGCCCGTGATTCCAGACTGACCAGAGACTAGGGCACAACCATGTCCATACTAAGACCAAGGAAAAGGGTGAGCTGCTGTTCAGAGCCACCATGAGCTTAATCTTCCCCTCCCCAGACCCATATCCAAAAGAAGCAATCAGCATGGGCACAGTACTATAAAAGCCCAGGCTACTGCTGACAGCTCAAGGAGCATTACCCTGAAATACTAACAGACCTGTACCGACTTTACACAGAACATGAAAACTGCCCACAAAACACTCCTGTGGCAATCCAAAAATATGCATTTTGCAAATTCAGAGGTATATGTAAAGATGCCCTTGGTGAAAAGCCAGAGCGTGGTTGCCAAAAGTCAACAATGCAAATTTTTCAGATAAAGGAAACCTGACACGTCCAGCCCCAGATTGCCTGCCATTTCCATTTCAGTTTGGGTTTCAGAGAACAATCACTGTGGAGCCTTCTGTTTGAGCCAGAAGAGATGGCTGGAGCTCCCTCGAGTCCAGCAACCCCCTCTCTTCAAACAGAGCTGAAGTGAGCTATCAACATGCCAAACCACACCATCTGGCTCTCACTGCCAACCTCAAAAATCAGTGTGGCCCACAGGACAGAAGACCAAGCACTCCTGAGCTAGCTGAATGTCAAAAGGAGGAAAGGACCAGGGGTATAACCAAACAGAGGAGGGACAACACTCACAGAGGTGTCAACCAGGGTTATGGGGGTAAATGGAAATAGATGAAGCCACTACACTCTGGCAATGGAAATTTTGCTGCCTTTTTTTTCCCTATGAGCATTGCAGTAATAGAGATATAAAGGGAGAAACAGCAATGAAAGTTGTGACCTTGGCTTCATTTCACAGGAATCAGAGCCAAATATTCGTGCTTATGCTGCCTGGCGACCATGCAAAGCATGGCATCTGCCAATTAATAGGCCTGTTGCCCCCTCAAAGCCCAATAGCTGCTGATCTCTGTTCTTGAGTCCATGTAATATCCACATCTGTCTCCTGCAGGCTTTGCTGCTAGAGGCAAGAGAAGCGTGATGGTGAAGCAAATACTTTTGAGTTCCACCTGGTAGGTAGCATTAACCTCCTGGTAGCTTCACCGTAGGCTGAAGCAAAGAAGCACCCAACAACTTGTGACATGGGCTACACATTAAATCACTGTCAATGCAACGTGCCAAGGAGCGTCCCACAGCTGGGTTCTTGGCTTAGCAAACACCTCCAAGAGGACTTACTAAGGGTGTGTGGTCATATGAAGCAGGTCAAGAAAAGTTAGGCTTTATCTCTCATGGAAGGCTGGGGAGCAAACCCACTGGTCCAGTGCCAATGTCCAGGTGGAGCACAAAGAGTCTTCCTAAAGGTTTGGGCAAGATAACAGGACACACGGACTGATGAGCGTATTCATCTTCCAAAAGAGCTTGAACTAAAATCTCTCTGCTTGATGCACAGGCTGTAGGGAAGAGGAAGTTATTAGGCAGCAGAATGTATTTGAGTACTTGGCACCAGCAAACAGGGCCAGTGGCTGCTGTGCCTCATCCTCAGGATAGGGCGTTCCTAGCTAAGCCACGATGATGACAACGACGCATCTCAGAAGCCCAATGGCTGCCCAGAGGAGAAAAGATAGAATGGATGCTGCTGAGAGGTCAGGAATAGCAAAGGGGATTCCATGAGGAACCCTCCCCTCTTCCCTGTCTTCTGGTGTGAGAACAAGAGCTAGTCATGCCAGGAGCCTGCTGTGGCCACCATGTCTCAAGCTGGGACTTCTCTAGACTATGCATCTCCCACGCAGAAAGTGACCACGCAACAATGGGAGTGGCCCAGCACTGACACAGACCTCTCTGCCCCACACAAGCACTGGGAGAAGAGTCACACCACTCCAAGGAAGGGTGCAAATACCAGAATTAGCTGAAAAAATCGACCAGAAAAGGAGAAAATAACCCCCAAAACCAAATAAAATTAAGTCTGTGGCAGCCATGCACGACAATCACACCGTGTCAAGAGTCCTCTGAAATATGGAAAAACATGCAGAGCACATTTCTTGCAATACCTGAAAGGGATCAACGTCTATCTCCGTCATACTGATAAGGAAAATTTACCCACTGTTATCCATAAAACAAACAAGCAAGTAGATAATCATATAAACAAAGAACACTGAATACACAGGCAAAAAGAATATAAAGGAAGTAATCAAGGAATTTTTCCTTTAAGGAAAGTTATCAAGGAATCTATAACTAATGAAAAAATGGTTTGTCACCAAGACCTTCAGAAGTCACATAAATCATTTCCTCTTCCATCTCTTCTACACATAAATTAAAAAGAGGAAAATTAATTATGCCATTTCTTCAACTATCAATCAGTTTCTCCATTTTGAATTAAGCAGATATTTAATTAAATCAAATTAATAAAATTATGTGAGAAAAAGAGTTGCTCCGAAACAGTGAAATACATTACTCCCAAAATGGGCTTAATATTTCAATCAACACTGTCTCCAAGCCTTTAAGCCAGATATCTTTCACAATTTGATTTTTTCTTTAAAACTTCAGCAGACATGACGATATCTTAATCACTTAATTTAGTACTAATAGCTAAACAGAGTACAATAAATTGGGGTTATATTACAAGTTTGTTTCTTTCAAATCCAAAGTACTATGGTTTTACAAGAAAAATAATCCTTTTCCATTTTAAAGATTTCTCAGTTAAGGAAAAAGTATTTTCCATTCTCTAAAGTAATCCAGAACCTGGACTGTACTATTCACTAATGTACTTGCCATCTGGGATACGCTGGAGCACTAATCCTTTGTGAAATTCAGGGGTGCAGAAGGCCATTCTCTGTCTACTTGCAAACACTATCATCAATTACTGAAAAAATCTATTTAAAATTGGAAAAAAATTACAAACTCATCCACTGGCTACTCTAATCCTGGGATTCTGTTTTGACTGAGATTCTCTAAGGTTTATTCAGAAAACAGATTAATTGCACAAACTCGAATGCGCAGTTCTCCATCAATAAAGTCTTCCACAAGAACATGCAGGAACCCACACTGAGTGTGCCTCATGGGCAAACACCATGAAAGGAGTAATGCTGGGAGAAACACTACGTGAACACAGGGGCACAGGTAACACGAAGAAAACAAATGTGCAGATTTACTTGTTCCAGTCAACAACAGTAGCTAAAGTTTATTGATTTCAGTTTCAGCAGCTAAAAATCCATGAAAACATATGATACAGACAATACTATCTCATATTCAAATTTCTATCAAAGTAATAAAATAGGCTAGGATTTTCTCACAGTCATTGCAATTTACTTATCAATTAGTACAATAAAACCTATTTTAAAAGGTAAATATTATAAAGTGCAAATAGTTTTTGTATCCCATTGTGATGTAGCAGCTTATTATATGAAAATATCTAAGTAAGGAGTCTGAAAAAATATAACTGGAAAAATATAACTACAAAAATAGCTGGACACATTCTCAGCCACTGTCTCTCAACTGCTCCCTTTATATCCACTGTAAAACTATTTCCAACACACTAATCACATCTATTCGGAAGAAACTAAAATTATATGATTTCAAACTATTTTCATTTAAAAAAATAGTCCTTTAACAACTGCTTTTGCTCTTCTATCTAATTATATACTCTTAAAGGCCAAATATTCAGTCAGTATACAAAAATAACCACAGCCTTTTATTAAGGATAAAACACCAGATAGGAGTTCATAAGAAAAATAAAGATGTTCTTTGCCTGCCACTACCAGCAATACTTTTCAACACAGGAAAACACATTTACTTTTAAAATTTTAAGTACATATACATTGAAGTCTTAATAACTTTGTATCAGAGACTTACTACAATCAAATCTGTTCACAGCATCATTAATACTGCATGGCCAGTATTTCCTTCGAGATACTTCATGGCACAGCCAAGATGTTCAAAAAAACTATCTCTCCAAAAAGCTCTCTCCTAACTCAATGCTAAGTAATCTGCTCTTATAACCCCACAACCCTGGCAAGAAAACTTACCTAGAACATTTTTCTAACCAACAGTCAGATAGAAAAGATAAAATTGATTGATATTTTTCTGGCATCTGTCTATGGACACCATAAGAACAATACATTATAAGGTTACTCAAATTAGAGGGCTAGCACTATTTTTTTTTCTTTTACCTACACACCTGTCGTCATACTTTCTATGCAAAGGCTGTTTATTAAACTTAAGCAAAACCCCTAACTTCCTATTTTGTAATGGTCTGAGCTTTTCCATATTCAATGTATGTTTCAACAAGAAAAACCCCAAATTGATTTCAAGTACAAAGCAGCAGCTATCTCATCCACAAATAAAAACTACAGCAATATTCTGCTCTTCCTAAAACAAGCTTGAAGCCATGATTATATTAAAGACACAGATGTGAGGGGATTTTTCAACTTCCAAACAGACATGCAAACAAAGTGTTACAGTTCAGGGGTGCAGGTAAATGAATAAGCAAGAAAACTACGTGACGTTTGTGCAGCGTCCTCTCAAATCCTGCAATCCCTTCTAGAAAGTCTGGGTCTACATCTCCCTCTTCTTTACTCATGTTCTTCTCGCATGGCTTGGTCTCAGAAACTTTCCATGCCTGTAACGGAAACTTGAGCCAACTTCTTAAATGTATGATTTCTTCATCTCCACTCATCATCCACTTCTGTTTCTGAGAAGCTCCTCATCATGACACCTGTATCTCAAGAAGCAAAACAGGAAACATCACAGGGATGAAGCAATGAAAGATGAATAATAATATGCCTCTGTGTCTTTAATAAAATCCCAACTTTCATTCAAGTTCCTTTTAGGAAATCAGAGTTCCTTCCACAAGTGCAAAGCTTACAAACCTAGTTTGGCAAAACATCGCGTGCCAAAAACAGGATAACCAATCTCCCAGTCTGCACCTCTGATCCTGACACGAGGAGCAGGAGAAATCCTGTACCAGCTAGCCTTACATGCTGTGGAAAATATGACCGGGTGCCAAGCTTGCAGAACTAGTCTGCGGCAGCCAGCTCAACTAAAAGAAACTGCTGACCCATCTGCTGACTTACCCGCTACTGAAAACAATGCCAGTTATCTTTAGCCAGGACTCACTTGTCCAAGTAGAGCTCTAGCCCACAAGTTAGATGAAAAACAAAGATGTGAGTGAGCCTCTCCTCTATTTTTCCCATTGCTCCCTAATCTACATCCACAGCACACAGTTTGTGTTTTTATACACTTAGCAGGTACAAGAGAAGACAAAGCTTTCTCTGCATTACAGCAGCTTAACTACAAGGTGACAAAGGCCTCAGGTATTTTCAACCTGTCATAAAACTTGGCTTTGGGGTGGAGAGCACTCGCCTATCTGTTTCTACCATCCAAAACTTGGGGTCAAGCAGGCCCAAAGCCAAGAGCAGCAATGTTTAGAGTCTAACAACAAAACAGCAAAGGGATGACTCATCTGCAAAACGGAGAAACAACCGTCTTGTGTCCAAAGATGCAGCTTAAACCATCTGCCTGCCTCACAGTTTTGCCTGAATGCTGAATGAGGGGGTACAGGAGAATTATTTCTGCAGCCTCCCCAGCCATGAAGTTTTCAGAGCAGATAAGCAGGCACCAAAACCATTCTGCCAGCCAGCCCTCAGTGAAACAGAAGCATGAAAGCCATTTTATCTCTCCCTTTTAGGGTTAAGGCCACATTTAAATAAACATTAGCATCAAAACCTCTTTGTACTAGAAGCAGAGCAGACGCTACATCTTATCAGCTATCACCTAAACTTCTCAGAATTCCACATCCCATCTAAAATGCTTCTTTATTCTGCAAAAACAGTTGACAGCAGCATGCTCCATATGCATGAATCAGAAAGACAGTGTAGTCCTTCCCCAACTCCTGCCTGTGAAACAGGGCTCGTTTTGGCTTTCTTACAGCAGAAATGAGGGACAGCTGTAAGGACAGAGTCCCACCAGAGCACAAAGTTTTGGCTTTGCTTCTTGCACTTCACAGTCAAGAAGATAACTGAGCCTTAGACAGTCAAAGCAAGAAGCCCTCTGAGAGCACTCTGGGTATTGCAAAAAAAGCAGCTTTTAAGTAACTGGACAGAAATTAATCTGCTGTGCTGGGATTACATGTCAAAGAAAAATACATATTCCCCCAATTCTGAACTCTTGATTAAGTCCTTACCCTCAAAAGTGCTCAGAAGGCAAACAGTCCTGAAAGCTCGTGCCTCAGTGATCATGCCTGCTACTGAGCCATGCTACTGCTTACTCAGGAAAGGTTAACTTCCACAGATATCAAGAGCTTAAAAACTTTCAAAAGCACTAAAGCTGAGGCAGTCACAAATGTCCAGCCACCAGGACATGCAGAATTATTTTATAATATGTATACCATACAATTATTTTACACCACAGTGCTTCCTAATCTTTTATCATGATGATCACTGTATACAAGAAACAGAAACCATAATTTCACTGTTCCGTAGTAATCATAACTCCATGTTCTCTCTGAGCAGCAGAAATTAACTGAGCACAAGTAATTCAATCTATTATTGACATCTTCACTCATTATTCAGATGTCTACAGTCAGCTTACACACCATACAGACTACAAGACATCCAGGCTGCTCACTGTTGTATGGAGAAAGAGAACTGCAGGAAAAGGTTAATAGTTGTCAAAAAGATCTGATGCTGGCTACCACCTGAAACAACCGAGGAATATTCAGTTTTCTTTTGAAGAGACAATTTACTGGCAGGCTGGTACTTCTAACTTTGATCTTCCTTCCTTCCAACACCAGCAGAAGCTCAGTAACAAGAAGTTCTGAAGCTTTGTAGCTCAGTAACAAAACACAGAAACCTCCCAGAATGTTAACTCAATTACAGTATTTTGGCAAGGAAGCCTTCCCCTTGTACCTTGGGGAAAATCTTAAAAGATTAAACAGTGCATGTTTTAAAAGTACACACGCCTTGATTATTTGGTGTAACTCTTCATTCACCTAATTGCTTTGAGAGAAAAAATATTCTTCAGTAACTTGCTTGAAAGACTGAAAGTGTTCCTTGTTTCCCAAAGAAACAATGGTTACACAACCACACCTATTGTTCCATGCACAGAAACGTAAACCATAAGGCCAATTTCAACCTAATCTCATGCAAAAGCTAGGAGATTTCAGAGGCGCTCAATTCCTACAGCAGACTTGCAAAAGTAAGCAATCAAGGCAGCCCCCTGAGCAACAGGTCTGGTTCTCAAACATCAGGGAGACAGCATGTTTTGATTAAATATACCCAAGAACTAACTACAAGGCAGTGAGAAGCTGCTCAGGCACTGTGCTGTTGGGAAAATCAGGGATGCTAACAGCACTGCTGTGTAATGGAAAGAGAGAAAGAAGGAAAAGTGTGTAAGGTACTGTAGTACCACCAAAACCAATAAAGCTGCAGGAAATACTTATCTTCACTAGTTCAGCTGCTCACAGAGCTACCTTTGAATCTATGGAGCAATACAGCAATGCCTTACAAGCCCATCACATCTTCCATCTCTATGTGGGCTGCTGCTGACATGTCAACAGGCAATTCTCAGGATTCATTAAAGGCACTTGGACAACAGCTGTCCTGTTTCACCAATGGGAATCTGGAAAAGCAGACATACACTGCAGTACAGGTGGCCTCAGAAAACCCCCCAAAAAGTATATGCTTTTCAAACCCTTTCAACAAGATCCTACCCAGGCAGGGTAAGCGAAGCACTGGCATGACAGGTCAGACTGCTGGTGCATTTGTTTGAGAATCCTGCCTCCTGTGATCAGGACCAGATGCTTCAGAAGGTGGAACAGTTCAGGTAGTGAACAATGATGTAATTCCCCCAAAAGGGAAATTCCTTCCTGACCTCATCAATAAGCATGAAGGTTTATGTGCTTAATTTATTTTTAATCCTATTTACAGCAACTCTGGACATTGTCATTATATATATAAATGCCCAAGTCTGCTTGGAATCCAACTAAACTTTTGCTCTCGGTAATATTGTGTGGTGTATTTATGCCTAATGTCATTTAAATATCCCTTTGTTCTCGCACTATGGGAACTAGTATAACCATTAACCACCTCTGTTCCCCTTCCAAGAGCTCCAGCCTGCCTTGCACCATAAATTTCCATGCCACACTATGCCCTGTGACAGGACACAATCTGAGGATCTCCAAGGAAACTACTGAGCAACTTCTATCAGATATCTAGCAGCATTTAAGCTACACTTCTGGGATCTGCAGGAAAGTTGGCAGTTACACCAAGATTTCAGCAGGCCCTACCTTCTTCTAGATCTTGCAAGGTCACTTTCATGACGTTTTCCACTCCAGGGATGCTACCCTCATAAGAAAGATGTTTTGCTCTGTGTTGTGCACTTTGAAACCCCCCTTCAAGATTCTGATAAATTTACTTAGAACAGAGGGCTGTACAGGAACCTCTCTGAGCAAACAACTGCCCTCTCATCTCCATACCTGAACAAAGCCCAACCATGCAACACCAATCCCAACACCAATTTGCTCTTGGCTGATGTTCTTATGGGCTGCAGGTTCCTCTGTGCAATAATTTCAGCCTGTGTTGCTACTTTTGTTCCTTATGGATGAGCTCATGGCACATTCATCATGATTATTGTGCCAAGTACTTATTAAAGGTCCAGCGCTCTCTGCCGTTTCTGCTCACACAATGTATGCATCAATGTATAAAGCCACACCTTCATTCAACAAAAGCTTGGTGGGGGAAAAAAATATATATGCAAGCAGCAGACAAGAAAGGGAGACTCTTAAAGCACACTTGACGTTCTGGATCCTCTTGTCTCCCCAAAACACAGACCGGCTTTCAGTCATTACTTGGGCTGCATTTTCTTCTATGGGCCTTTGAAGCTAAAACTTTGGACTCCAGGCCACAGGTTCTCAGTCTGAAAGTCTTCAGGAAAGAAAGAGAGAAGGGCTGGTATCTCATGGGAAGATGGCCTCCCAAGGAGATGACAGAGTTTTTACAGCATCTGTGAGAAATACCACACAGTCATCACTGTTTTACCACAAATGTTGTGATTACGGGCTTGGAACTGGTGAGTTATGGTAAGAAAATACTTCTTTGCCTCAACCAAAATGAAAATTACACCATTTCATCTCTCTTTGGAACAACCTTCAGGCAAGCAAGAGGGCGAGAGAAAAAGCCTGTTCCAGCTTATGGATCAGAAACAAATGAAGTTCTTTAACGGTCAAAATAGCACTAACAGAACTGGCAAAAGGCCCCACTTTGTCAACAGTTACCTCATTAAATAATGCAAACACATGCAACTTTTTTTCTCTATTTGAGTATCAGAGACTGATTATTCAATAAAGTGACAAGTGTCATAATAGAAGTAAAATTGTTCTTCTAAATATTTCCCAAGGACCTCTCCATGCTGTTTAATAGTTACAGAGGTCTTAGAAACTCTGTTTCAGAGCAAGGATCTTGCCACTTTCTTTCCAAGAGGCCATAAACGCTGTCCTGATCTTCTGTCTCCCATGCGTAGAGACAATACACTGAGCTGGGTACTTGTCCAATGCTCTTAGGCAATGCTGACTGAGTGGTCCAAGCCACAAGGTTCAGAGCACTGCCATACCAGCACCGCCAGGACCTCGGATCAGCCAGCAAGTGGTTTGCCTTTGGCATTCCAGAATGTGCTGAGGTTGAAAGGGAAGACAATAATGATACAGAACAATTCTCCCATCAGCAGTGGCAAAAGTAATCTCAGAGGCATAGAGTGCAATGCTTTCACCACTTTGGGGTCATTACTGACTATGAAGTCAAAAAGAAGTGATATTTTCTGCTTGTCACACACAGAAGCCGACTTTAGGCAAGGAGACTTGTTTAACAGACTCAACTCAGGTATTTTTGGTTGCTAGAATTCTCAATCTGTTGTGATAAAATTAGCTTTAAATAAATGTACAATATAAGCAGTACATACTTTGCCTAATAAAAAACCTGCTGGCCACTTACAGATCATGTGAACGCAGTTATTTAGCTGAGCTAAAAGCATCAATTATTCTGAGCCTTATCTGACTGTAGATTTGGATCTGTTTAACAACAGTACTGCCATATATCAAAACGCATGACAACCCACAGCTCTTTACTAAAGCAAGGAAAAGTTCCTGCAAACAATGGTTGCTGCCATTTAACAACACAGTCAAGAGTGAAAAACCTCCACTTTTGCCTCTATCCTTCCAACCTTTCCCTGAAAAGAAAAAGCAACTCTTCCTCTTCTGTCAGTCCACCCTTCCTTCCACATTACACCAGGAAGAAATGGGCTGCCTTCAACTACCACTCCTTGATGTCCACCAACCAAAACAATGGATGATGATAATCTTATTTTTTCCCCTCTGCAAGGTTTTCATCAACCAGTACAAGTTCTGCTCTGCTCTTTCAACCAGTGTCACAGAACCTGACTCTGTACTGCTTATCACCATGATTCAAGCAACAGCAAAACAGTCACTCAAACATACCTAGTGCTCAGTGCTGGGTAAAGTTCACAGCAGCTGTTTGAGTCCCAGAAAGACATCTGAGAGAAGCACCATAAATAACGACATCACATGGAGTCTCCCATTGCACAACCCACATACATCTTCCCTGCTCAAGAATTCACGCCTCGCACCCTTCGCTGTCAGTCAAGAGCATATTACAAACCGTGTTTCCAAGATGATCCAGAGGATATTTTGGAAAGTAATACAGCCCTCCTGTTGGCTGAATCTTTTCAAAATACCTGTTCTACTCCATTACGAAAATGACAAATGTTGCTATCATCTTATCAAAACCATGGTCTTTCTCAGGAGCAAGCTGTAGATCCACATGTGCATTTTATACATCATGGATGTCCAAAACCAGTTCCAGCAAGTCTGACAGCCTGGCAGAAACTGAAGGGCACTACTCCTTCACAGACTCAGGACCTAAGTTCTTCTTCAGATATGCAAATGTAAAGTATTTTCTCAGACTACAGTTTCAGTAAACCCCAAATGTGAACAGCCCCTTTTCAAGATTAATTCATTTTACTGCTAGATTAAAATTAAACCAAATTCGCTTAAAACACCTCATTCCTAGGCATCTGCAAAGAGAGAATCACTTTTCGAAGCAGCGCCTAGATATAATTGAGAAAGAAGATATACAGCTATTTTATAAAAATGAGATTTTTTTTTCCTGAAGTTTTGCCACAAATTGCCTTTGAGGGCTTGGTTCAGAAATTCCAAAGTTAGTTTATTGTTTTTCATATTGAGAACTAATTCCTTTTGGCAATTCTGTTAATCTTGGAGTTTGAAGTTATTTTTATTAAAGTAACGCCCAGAGTTTAGATATTCCATAAAAAGATCAGGAATTATTTTTATTAAAGTAACACCCAAAGTTTAGACATTCCTTTCAAAAATAAGGCAAAGCACCTTCATTCTTAAAAAGGTTTTTAGTCTTTTCAATGCAAATACAGATTTCACAAAGACAGCTGAGTACTGCGAAGTTTTATCAGTCATTTTTTAATCAGAGACTTGAGGAAAAAAGTAATTAAGGCAGGATTTTTCTGCCTAAAAAAATCATGAGCCTTTTGCTTCTAAGAGTACATGTGTCTTTTTTTTTTTTTTTTTCCTCTCTTTTTGCCTTCTGTTACAGAAGAAGCAGCACCGATTTCCACTCCCTGATGTCAGATTTTTCATGAGACATTTGTGCTGGCTCTGGGCTGTTCTGCCAGCAGTCAGTACCTCTGGTCACTCTCTATATCTCTCCCTCAGCCAGCAGGGAGGCCCCTCGACTCAGGCAATGCTAGCTTCTGGTGCAGCTTGTTAGACTACAAAAAACTGGATCATAGCCCTTAACTCTTATGCCACAACAGATGCAGGGCTGCAAAGTGAAGGATCTTACCTCCATTCTCGAGGGCCTGAGGCACTGAAACCTTCTCCTCTTCAGATGCACCGCTGTCTCAAGGACAAGATCTAGTGCTGCCTTTTGTTTGAGTGACTACGTTAATAAACAACACTCAGGTTCCTTACCATGACTAAAACATAGTTTAAGTGTTTGGAGGGGAAAGGGAACACCTTTTGATCAGTACTTCTGATCTGGAGCATAAGCAACCATGACTGAAGACTCCCCTTTGTCAGCAAGCCTCCTCCAATTGCTGTTGCTCTTTAGGCATAACAGGCCAAAGACATCATGGATTTAATAACACGTTTTCCAACAACGTGCTGCTTCCCTGTTGAAGAAGGCATGCAATGACAATTTTCAATTTCTTTAATGCAGAAATTAGGGCTGGGACAAAATCTTTTCAATTCCTCCAAAAGAGATGTTAAGTTGCAACATCCCCACCTTTCTCCCTGCAGCGTGTATAATTTCAGCTTGCTCAATAGCATCGGCACTCCTGAGTTCAGGAGGACTTTAAAAGGAGCGATTAAAGCTCACGGAAGTAAGCTAACATGAATAAACTGCCCAGGCAACAGGGAAACATTCCAGAGCCCTGTGCTGTCACCAGGCTTTTGGCCAATGCCGCTTAATCATATATGCAAAACATAAATTACAGAAAGATTCATCACTGGTTAGAATATTCACAATTAATAATTTCGCATTGCACTGAAGAAGCTTCCCTGCAAACTTTCCTCAGACAAAAGCACCGGGATCTTCCCCCATTCTCAGAGCTTCTACCGGCATCATCAGTATTAGGGGGTACAGCAAAGGCTTCCTCTGTGGGTCTTCTCAATGGGTCAGGTGGTTTTGGAAGGGAAGTTTGAGAGCAAGACACTCAAGCATCACTCTGCTGAAATTCCTAAATCCTGGGGCTGGCTATAAGGCATCATGGCAGCTGCTGCAGGATACGTTCTCATCTGGGCTCGGCTTGCACATACCAGTTCATACTATCCAGGCATGTAACACTGGACTGAAACTCAAAATGCTCGTGACACGGGGGAGAATATTTTCACTACAAGGCACTCAGAGTTTACGACGTCTTCTTGACACACAGACATACTCATGGCTTAAATATTTAAGACCCTCTTGAGGCTTGTCATAGAATTTATACAGCTCTATCAAAAAACCTTTGATCTTCTGCGCAGTGCTGAGTAAAAAACCTAGCCAGCCACATTTTGGGTTACGAGGAGAGAGATGACTTTTCCACTACTTAACAGAAGATTATGGTTTTCACATAAGATTATGGAGGCATGGTTGTAATGCCATCTGAAGACTGCATTTCCAAAGATCTGACATTCAGCAGCTCACATGGAGACAACAGAATGGTCAGATTCTCAAAAACTTTGGAGTTATAATTGAGAGCAACTTGTTAATGACTCTCTGCAGTATCTTACAGATGTAAAATTTTAACTGCTAAGAAAGCCTTCCCTCACATGCTTCATGTGATCAGACACCACTAAATCTACACATCATAATAGCTTTTTAAACAGTATTGGGTAAGCTAGAAACAGTTCCCTCTGTACAGCATTCTCAAAAACAAATGTAACTGAAGATAACTTTGGCCCAATTTTTGTTAGGTCATAAACTTTCCCCATCCAAGACATCCAAAGTTCTGCATTAACTAATTTCCATGAGAGTTTGAGAATCTGCTCCCGTGCATGCCTATAAGCCTGACTACTAAAAATGGATGAAAAAAAAAATTTAAAATCTATTGTCTACCCTATCTGCCTTTGATTTTAGAATCATGAACAGGTAAAAATCAGTGCAGATATTTGAGGTGAATTTTCAAAAGCTGACTACACCTTCTGTCCCAACACATACTTGTACTGTACAGCTGAAAACATAAACCCCCCTGCAGAACAGGGTATAGTTTCACTGGGACAGAACTCCCGGGGCTGCGCTTGCCCGGAAAACAAACCACGACCTGCCCTTCCCTCACGGCTCAAGCAGCATACTTCAAACACTCTAGCACATGCAAAAGGCACAGGCCCTAGAAAACCTTTTGCTTTTGCTACTTCTCCTTACAAGCTTTTTGTTCTGGACAAGTAAGTTTGAGATGCTCCTGCCACCGCCCCCGGTCCGTGAATACAAACGAAGCCGCACGCTGCTCCAGATTTCTAAGCCCTTCACGGTGCTTTCAGCTGAGCTGAGAGGCAAACCGTGAAATGATTGTCTGCAGCCCGAGAGAAGGCTGTGCCGGGTAAGCGGGAGGGCGCGGGTTCATTCTCTGCCACGCTGCTCCACTGAAGCGAGCGGAGCCGCACCGGGGGCTGCGGCGGGCAGCGGCGCCGGCGGAGATGCGCCATTGGAAAGGCTCCGTTCCCTGCCTGCCCGCGCGGGTGGGCAGGGCCGGTGGGAAGGAAGGAGGGCTCAGCCGTCCGGACAGCCACGAGCCCCCGTGCCGGGACATCCCTGCGGCGCCCGCGGCGCGAACCCGGGCACGGGACGCGTGGGGAGCGCTCCCGCGGAGGACGGAGCGGAGCGCTCCCGCGGAGGACGGCCGTGCCGGCCCGGCGGCAGCACGAAGCCCTCCCGCGGGAATGGAGCCGGACTTGGACACCCCTTCCCCCGACCGTGCTTTCTCCTCAGGCAGCCCCTTCCCGCCTCGGAACGGCCCCGGCGAGGCGCCCATTCCCTCCCCTGGGCGCGGACGGGGCGCGGGGCGCGGCGGGGACTCGGGCGGCGCGGCCCCACTCACCGCCCGGCGGGCGCCTCCGGCCTCCGAGCAGCAGCGGCGGCGGCAGCGGCAGCAGCGGGAGCCGGCGCGTCCCGGAGACGGAAGCGCGGGAGGAAGTGAGGTCGCGGGAAGAGGAAACGGCGCCGTTTCCGGGAGGTGGAGGGGGATGCGGTCCGGAGGTTTTCCCCGCGCCCGGGGAGCTCTGCTGGGCGTGGATCTGTGTGCCTCGTAAACCCCGCCGAGTGACGGGGACGCGCTGCGGAGCGGGGTCATCACACGGGCAGAGTAACGCGGGAAGGACACGGCACCGGCGGCCCCGGGGCTCCGCGCCCTCCCCGCTCCCCGCGGCCGCCAGCCCCCGGCCCCGCGGAGTGACCCCGCTGTTTTGCGCGGTTCCTTACAGCGAGGAAGCTGTCACAGGGGCCACCCTTCTCCTAAAGGAGCCTTTCCATGGGGCAAACCCACGGAACCTTCTGCCACTGTCAGTTCGGCCCAGGTCACGTCTTACAGCCCCTACAGACACTGAAGGGACACATCATTTCGATATAGTAACATTTGGTGCTCAAAGCCAAGTTTCCTAATAGCCAAGTGTAACCACAGTGGTGCTCACCACTGCTCCAAGACTTAATAGATTTCAGCGCAGAATAGGTGAAAACCTCTGGACATAGACTCCCAGCATTGTGCTGGTTTTTCATCACTTGGCCAACTCAGGTTGTGTAAGCTTAGGAATTACAGCATGATACATCTTCAAATAGTTTTCATGATTAGATGCTTTTATTAAAAAGTAATTTCTGCAGAATCCTTTCAATTAACTGATTTTGAGATTTACCTAGAAAGAAAAAGTAACTGCAGTGTGAAGTCTCTTCTGGACAAGCCATTACCTGCTTACACTGATTTTTACAGACCCATTCTTTACAGCAATTTGACTAAATTAAGCTAACCACCTTTGCTATTAACATTAGAGTAGTGGCTTAAAGTGTCTTCTAGATGCGTCGTTCACTGTGTACTCCTCAAAGTTTCTCCAGGAAAGGTTCACAGTATTGCATACACAACTCCCAAATAAGCAGAGAGCAGAACTTTTCTGCACTACCACCAGTGGCACTCTGGGCTCTCAAAGCTTCACCTTCACCAGGCAGTACGGCCACAGTGCCTTCATTCAAACTTACTGACTGTATTCAGCAAATTCAACAACTCATCATCAAGGAACACAAGGCTTTCCAGGCAGACAGGTACTGCCTTGCTTTCTCCAGGGTGCTGTTGCCAGAGAAGGTAGGAGCTGATTTCCAAGGTGCTAGCAGAGAGAGATAATTTCAGACATTGTTAAGACTGCACTTCCCTACCCTCAGGTTCCTCTGAGCACGTGTGCCCTGTGCTGGGTACTTTCAAGCTGAATGTTCATTCAAGTGGGCACTCACTTTACCTCACGAGGGCTCAGAGAAAAGCTACTAAGAACAAACTTTTAGGGACAGTCCCCTCTCTTTCCCCCTTGCCTTCAGCTATGTGTCAATTAAAAAACATTGAAAATAGCTCCACATTGACTCTTAAAATCAGCACTGCATATATGTCCTGAGTTCCTACAGAACTGTGGGCTTCATTCCACTGAGAGCTGTACGCTTTCAGTCTGTTTTGGTGGCTGCTGCTGCTGCTGTTCATACTTCCTTGCTGAAAAAAAGAAACACCAATCAACACCGATTATACAATTTATTTTATATCATTATTACTGTTATTGTATTATTTATTACATACATGCATATATATGTACACGTATATGTTTTTTATATATATATTCGTGTAACTATGACAACAATAAAGAAGCAGACGAAGCATCAGAGAACCTAATTTCAGCCTCACAAGGGGAAGTTTCAGTCACCACATGGAACTTCACCTTTGGTGTATGGCCTTATAAATGCTGAACAGCAGAGTCACAGCAAAATGTCAGTGAATCAATGGCAGAGAACTATGATTCCATTCAGGTCCTTTTATTAAAACGAAAATAAATAAAATTAAAGGCTATGGCTTCAGAAGTCTTATTACCGATGACCTGAACGGCTCAATAGTCACAAGGCTGATGTCCACATCTCCTCCATAATATACAAGCCACAAGCCAACAATTACATTGACTTCTAAATTAATCTGGTTAGCAAGGCAAAGGGAGATCAAAGAGTTGTGTGCAGTGGTACAAACACCATCAGCAAATGCCAGCAGGCATCCCACTGTAGGAAGAACATCCAATTTTATTCCTACAGAATGCAATGGCCTCGTGTAAGAATCTTTACATCAAGTCTTTGCATTGAAAAGGTGGTTTCAGATCACTAAGGGGTTTGGGTTTTTTTGCCATATTTCCTCTAGGCATGCATGTAGGGCAGATGTGAAGCAAGGCTGTGTTTCTCTGAATTGGACCACTGGAATACCACGGGCATGGGGCTATTTCCTCCCTCCATCCTGACCCTCAGCATTGAGATTGGAGCAGCAACACTTGTTGGTACAGTAAAATTCTAATTTCAATCTGTGTGCTTGTCTTACTCATGATTCCACAATCGTCTCAACTTTTACAAATCCGTCCACATTTTCGCAACATCCAGACCTTCCTAGCTCTTTCAAAGTGTAACATGGGATTCGTTTTGACACTTGCTTTAGGTTCATCGCACAGCCGCTCCCTCGCTCCGCGCTTCCTCACGCAACAGCGCTGCGGCCCCGGCTGCTGCCGAGCCCCCGCTCCTCACACGGCGCCACAGGACCGGGGGCGTTCCCGCTGCACAAGGCTCGAGGCCGCCCCTTTCGGACCGGCCCCCAGCAGCCCGCAGGCCCGGGGATCCCCGCTTTCCCTCCGACTTACCGATGGAGTACATCTCCAGCTGCTGCCGCAGGCGGATCTTCTTCATGCTGTCGTAGAAGTTGGGCTCGGGCGGCGTCTCGGCGGCCGGGGGCAGGGTGAAGATGCGCATGATCCTCCTCTTGTTCCTGCGAGCGGGAGGGGGGCGCGGCGGTGAGAGCGGTCGCCCCTCAGCGTGCGGGCCCCGCGGGAGCCCCCGCCCCGCCCCGCCCCGCCCGGGCCTCCTCTCACCGCCGCGCGTAGACGAGGAGGGCGAGGCTGGCCAGCACCACCAGCAGGTACACGTTGGTGGCCTCGTTCCACGCCTCGTGCACCGAGTAGTCGATGGCGCCGCCGTCGCCCAGCGCCGCCGAGGCGCCGCCGCCGCCCGCCCCGCCAGCCCCCGCTGCCGCCATGGGGAGCGCGGCCGGCAGGGGCGGCCCGGGAAGTGACGTCAGCGCGGTGCCGGGCGCCATGGCGGGGGGGCTGCGGGGGGCTGCGGCCGTCGTGATGAGCGCTGACAATAAAGTGTGCCGCGGGAGGCTAATGCCCCCGTTTGCCAAAGTGTGCACGCAGGAAAACATTTTGATAGTCGGCGCGCCGGGTTTGTGCGCTCTGAAATAAATAATAGGGAATCAGAATCGGTGAGGTTGGAAAAGAGCTGCGAGACCATCGAGAGCAGTGTATGACCGAACACCACCTTGTCAACCAGACCATGGCACCAAGTGCCACATCCAGCCTCTCCTTAAATACCTCCTCCGCCACCTCCCTGGGCAGCCCATTGCAGTGTCAAATCACCCTTTCTGAGAAGAAATCCCTCCTAATGTCCAAACCTATGCTGGCACAACTTAAGACCACGTCCTTTTTGTCTTGTCACCATGGAGGAGAGGCCGACCCTCACCCGGGTACAAGCTCCTGTCAGGGAGCTGTAGACAGAATAAGCAATGTCTCTTTCAGGTGTGTAATTACCAGCTTGTTGCACGCTGGGTAACAAATCCAAATTTTTTGGACTGTCCCTGAGGCCCTGGGGTGCCTTTCCATGCTTCCTTTCTTTTCTTACCTCCCACGTCTCCAGCCACCAGACCCTTGGGGAGAGGACATGCAGAGGGGACCAATTCTGTCCCGGGGCACCAGAGATAAAACAAGTCCTTTGGTTTTGCAGTGCCAGCGTCCGAGGGAAAGGCACAGCTGGGTGTGGGGCAGGAGAAGTGTGAACTCAGCAGCTCTAGGAGCCTGGCAGGCAAGAGGAGTCATCTGCCTGGGCCGGTGCTCATGCAGCGGCAGGGGAATGATGGGGAATGCCATTCTGCAGTGAGCGGTGTCAAAAATAATGAAGAGGTTCAGATTGTCATGAGCTCTTGCTTTTCACATAGGAGCTAAATGTGACAGTTTAAATTTGTCAAAACAGAAAGAGCGCTTTCTGAAAGACTTTGTGCCTTTTTTTTTTTTCCCAACCAAAATGGGAGTTGCTGGATATTCAGGTGCTGGAATAACATAGCTTAATTGATGGTCCATATGCTGCTGTTGCCAAAAAGCACAATTCTAGGATTATGCTTTGGCAGAGCAAGTGTTTCAGCTCAGAACCTTGAAAAGTTTTCTGAACTACTTACTGAGATGCAGGTAAACTAGGCTGCTCTGACACTCACATGAACTTTTCCCCTAATGCCTGATGTGGAATGTTTGAGCTACATGAGAGGTTAGGTGTGCTTTTCACTAGGGCCTTCTGCTTCTGTCTATCCACCTCTGCCCCTGATACCTCCTTTTGCCATAGCTTCCTTCAGATACTAGAACTGTTACAATTTAGACATCAATGATATGGTCCATGTCCCTCTGCCCAGCATGTATTTGGGGTTTGTGCTCGTGTTATGGTTGTCCATCTTCACCCTTTATCAGACAATAAAGGGGGGAAACCCAAGTATTTTCAGGGTGTGATTTATCTAACCTGTGTCGAACATTCAGAATCACACCTCCTGTGCCTGGGAAATGCTCTGATCCCTTACTGAGTGCAAGGAGTCTGGACACCTCATTTGGATGGCACTTGTTTTGCAGATGTCTAATCAGCCTGAGGAAACTCTATCCTTTGGGGAGCTGTGTTCTCATTGTGAGATGTTCCAAGTCTTTTCTTTCCATGGTATGGAACAGATTCATTTTAAGAGGCCTTAGATCAGGACATAAAAGAATATGAGTGAAAATGACAAAATAAATAAAAAAACCTAAGGCACTGGTGTCATGAGAAAAGATCCTTGCCCCACATGGTGTGGGAAAGGAGGATAGAATAGCAATTAGACATAATTCTAGGTCATTAAATTGGGATGGCACCCATGCACAGAACTGTGGAAACCACTAAGAGAGATTAAAAAAAAAGTCACTTATGCAACATGACAAAAGACATTAAATTAAGCATGGTTTCAGAGGGATTTTAAGCAGTTTCCTGTGAAGTTGAGGCTTTTTGTTTGCTTTTTTAGTATGTTGAACTTTTCTGCTAACAAGCCTGACAAGAAAGCATCACACATCTTTGAAGAAAAGTGGAAAGAACAAATGTAAGTAACTTTGGTGCTCTTTATAGTGCATTACTGTCTCTAGACCTCAGCTGAGATCAGGCTCCCTTACATAAGAAGGAGAGAAGCTGTATTTAAGCTTTAACTAAAGGCACTTTTTGTATTAACCCCTCGCTCTGGACAAGCTGGAATGGAACTGGGAAGCCCCAAGACTCTGCCCACAGCCTCCCATGCAGAGGAAACCAAGGCCTGCCTCCACAAAGCACGACCTCGGGTCCTGGCATTTTCTCTGCAGCCTCCGGCAAACGGAAACAGACTGCCTCACTCAGCATTGCCCAGTTCATTTGATTTAATGAAATGCTTGATTTCAGACTTTGATTATCCACCTGTCCCCCAACCTAAAAGACAGGCAGAGACAGATTTTCTGTTTCCACATACCCCTCTGCATTTAGTAAATATGAATCAGTGGATAGGACAGGGTTAGATTGAGGAGCACAACAGCTGGTGCTGCCTTGAGTGCGACAGCCTTGCAAACCTGAGGAAAAGGGGTGATCTTCCCCCTATTTGACTGTAGAAATGGGAGTTCTGGGGGTGCAGGCCTTCTGCATGACTTCCTTAAAGAATCTGGCCCAAACAGCAAAGTTGGCTGACGTTTAGGCCTACAGGTTAGCTTGTCTGGTACACTGTTATTTCCTTTTAGAGTCAGGCTGTTGTTTCAGTCTTAGGCTCCTAAAGCACGTTCAGAAGTGGGAATGCAAGCTGCTCTTGAATTCAGTCAGAGCACAGTCAGTCCTTGCAGTTGCAATTTTGTGTGAGAAATTGTGTTACCTGTCCATGTAGGTTAGGTAGCATATTTATTTGTGGGTTGGATGAGGCAGGATGGGATAACCAATACTTGTGCATGCTGTCCATACATGAGGACAGAAGTCGTTTTATATTTTCTTGTACAAAAGCTGCGTGTAGGGAAAGGACTGTCATTTTGTGCTGTGCCTTTATGGCATCTGACCTACAGGATCCTGGCCCATGACCAAAGCCTGTCGGCACCAAACTAATAATATGTACTAATAATATATGGCACTGGCTTATGCTAAACTATGCTAAACATAGTTAATGGAGACCCAAGCTTAGTGGCTAGATTTTCAACATTAAAGGCAAATAAGCCTGGGGGGTTTCAGTTTGAGTTAGACACAGCACTCCACTCTCCCTCCATACCAGGAATGAGCTCTCAGGGAGATAAACACTTAAAAAAATCATGACTTTTATGGAGACTTTGTTCATTCCACAAAGAAATCCAGAGTGTACTTGATGAAAGTACTACTTCAGTCTCATAGATTTATTAAGAGAATTGCTGAAAAGGGTCTTCCAGCTCTACAGAGAAAGAATTCACTTTCCCAAAGTCATTAGCATCCAGCAACTACTAGAAATTTGACTGAGAGCTACTGAATGTTATCAGTTTTGAAAATCTGGTTACTACATATCCAAAATGTGAATGCTGGACCAGTTAAAAAAAAAATTATGGCCAAAGAAAATGTGTGTATGTGTCTATATATAAATATATATATATAATGCATTTTGAGTTACCCAGAGCTAAACAGAATCAAAAATTGCTGATACGTAAATATCACTGTAATGTAAATATATTCACCATTTAATCCTGATAAATACTGGATTATAGACTTTTGAACAGAGACTGACAATTATGGGAAATCATGTGGTCATCTCAAGTATACAGTGCCTCAATTAAAATAAAAACACAAAATCCTTTTCCTTTTTTAAAAGTACCATGTAGCATATAATTTATTTGGTTGGACTCTACAAATATACACATTATATCACGCTAGAAGAACTTGAGAACCACTTTTTTCTTGTTCCCAGGGTCTCTTGACTGTTGGTAAGACGTTACAGTCATAATGATAGAATCGGTTTACAGTTGCATATTCTGCCAAATAGCTCACAAATTATATTTGGCAAACAACACTGCCTCTGTTTCACAAAGATAATGATCTGATGTTTTGTTTATGGGGAAAGGAAAATATTATTTTAGAGCTTGTGACAGAATTTCAAAAACTTTGTGTGGTATTCTCAACATCTGATACATTTAAAAGTTACCACTCTATTAAATATAGAGTAACACAGATTTTCAACGGATCCTTGAAAAAGAAATAAAAAAAAAATCAAACAAATGTTCAATTAAATACATTGTGTCCATTTTATTTCCTCCGTATTTACCCAGACCTACGCAACAGCTGATGCAGATACTCATGTACTACTTTTTGCATCTGATGGTGTCAAACATACAAACGAGTTGCTGTATAGGCTGCTCACCCCTAGAGGATTTAGTGTTGTAGGAGTGCTTTCAGGATGGATTCTGAAATCCACAGTGCAAAATGGAAAATGCTTCATCAGACTTGACCCCCAAGCAGCGTGCAGCCAGCAGGCAGTTTGGAAAGGAAAACAGCATAACCTTGACAGTGCTATTCTTTGGATGGCTCTGAGGAGAAAATGAAAGGAGCAGTGGGTTTGAACTGAATCTGGGACTCTGCTCTGAGACAGAGACCTCTGAGGTGGTTTCCATTCTATAACCTGCAGTGCAAACCTGCCTGGTAAAAGCTAAACTTCAGTGGGAAATCCACTGGGGATTTGTGTTGGCAACAGCATTGGGCCAAGGATAGAGTGCACCATACCAGCAGTGTGCCCTGACTCAGCTGACACCCGCAGCCAGGCTGTCAGCAGGCTCAGCTAGCATGCCCTCAGTGTCCCGCTCTCCTCCACTGCCAGCACAGCAGTGTCCCAGCAGAGTTCAGTCTGGGAACCAGGTGCTATTTCTTGAGTCTGGGGGAGGGCTCTGCTCTGATTCTTTGTCTAGCAGCTGGGTGGGTGAAATATGCTGTGGGACTGCTGCGGGGATGGCAGAGGAGGCATTGCCCAAAAGGGTAAGGTGGTTACACTAACCTCAGCAAAAGGGTTGCTCTGACCCTTGGAAAGGGGCCAGAACCAGGGCCTTCATCTTGATAATGACAGCAAACAAAAGCCCTGGAATGACTGGGATCATATCTGCCTCTACATTGACTACCCTAGGCTGGTTTGGGGAACCTCCTCTGAAGTTTTCTGAAGGAGATAAGCATCAGTCGCTGTCCTTCTCCTTGTGTGAACTGCATCTTTGTGCAGCTTCTTTGACTGGACTTTCAGGGTGGAAGAACAGTAGTGCAGTAAGAAACATGGCAATGACCATCCCCAGAGAAGCATCTTTTGTGGGAAAGGACAGGGAATGTGGGACATTTGATCTGCGCTTGAGATAAGAACCAGCAGCTGTTGTTGAGGTTAGGCAGAACTGTGGCCGTGGTCCTAGCAGGGGAGGTCATGGCCACTGGTCTAGAGCTGGATGGGGACTTGCAGGCTCCCAGCTGTGAACAGGCCTCTTCCTGCCCTTCATCTTTTGATGTTTTCCACTAGACAGACAAGAGCTGCTTGTACTGAGGCAGCAAAGTCCCTGAATGTTTTTCAAAAGCTGTGACTGGTGGTAAAGACTGAAATGCCCAGAAAAGAGAATTGGAAAGAGGGGAGACTACTGCATGTAGGGCTGTCCTGCCTCTTTTCCCCCTCTCTGTGATGCCTTGCCTTTTCCCTTTAAGGGAAGAGAAGCTGGAAATGTGCGAGGGACTGGATTCATGCAATCTTTAGATTGCAGAAGGAGCTAGCAGGGAAGAATAGAAAGATGCATAGGGTACAAACATCTGATTTTACAGAAAGACTGGAAGGAGGTGACACCCAAACTTGGTTTTGGTCTCATCAGGTTGAGATAGAAACAGACAGAAAAGCACACAAAGACCACAAGCAAACTAAAGGGGAAGTGGCACATGTGGCATGTGTGGTTAATAGGTCAGCCCCAATATCTATCTGTCATGTTCTTTCAAACTCACTAAAACAAACACAATGAGTTCTTTAAGGGGTTTATGGAAGTTTGCTAGGAAAATACTAGCTTCAAGGCCAGATTCTGCCTATGTCTGGGCTTCAGAGGCAGCTGCTAATAACTGACTCTAAACTGACCTTCATGCTGCCATCTAGTGTTTCCTCACAGACAGAAACAACATCCCAAAAACGAAACTGCAGCTCCGTAATGTTGTATTCAGAACAAATATGATTTATTCCTGCTGAAATACAATGCTGGACAACACACAAGCTGAAGGAGAAGGAATGGGAAAGAGACATGGAGAAGCCACTGCTCAAGGTGAATGTTTAGGGAGACACATTTTTTTAAAAAAATTTGTAACTATTTCATCCAGGAACAGGGAATCATCTCCGTGGCAAGATAATTATTCCAAACCAGAATTTTTCCAAATTTTTTTACTCTGTGAAATTAATATGGCTGTTTGCAAGGTGCAACAGTACACAACAGGTCAGGAATCCCAGCAGAAATTTGTCTTAACCAAGAGAGACCAGCACAAGATGTTTGTCAGGTTCTTGTCTGTCCTTGCTACACTCTTAGAAACCCTTCATGGAATGGTAATTTACAGCCATCAGATGATGACTTCTCTTTCAAGTGTACCTGATGGCTAACAAAAGGTAACTATTGTGGGGGATTAAGGTAATTAAAGGGTAATTATTGTGGGGGAAACATGGAGAAGATTTGACTCTTGGCCATTTAAAGCCTTATCCCTGGCTTCAAGGAGCTGTAACAGGGGACTTTTCCAACTGCTGCACATCCTGTATTCATACTGGAACTGTAGAACTCTAATAATAACAAGTCAAGAGTTCATGGGCTGGGTGATGCATTTACATCAGAGCATTTCTTTTCCCCATGCTTCTTTTAGGCATTTTGAATCAATGTCCAAAACAAACCCAAAGCATCCACAATCACTGCTCTCTTTTGGAGAAGTTGATTTTTTTGTCTCCTGACAACCTGAGTAGGAAAGCTGCAAGGAAGGAATGAATAAATGGAAAATGTCAAAAGTCTGATTTAAGAAAACAGACTGCCCAGAGGGAAAGGAAAAACCATAACCAGCAGCTTTTAAAGGGCTCCTGGTGGCATTGTATGATATCAGGAATGAATTTACTTATTTGCAGGAAATAGTTCCCATTTATAATAAAATTCTGATACCGGGATTTGAATGTTATACATGAAATACATACATATTATGTATGTAATACATATTATGAATACGTATTCATAATATGAATACGTATTCATAATATGTAATACATATTATGAAATGACTGCATGATCTCAACGCAGTCAGAACATGGCTGGTTTATGTGAAGAGGAATCCCAGCACAGAAAAGAACAAAACCAAAGTCTTCAAAAAGGAGCAAAAAGGACAGTGTACTTCTCTGCTTACAAATCACGTCTCAGGTCACAACATGGAAGTTGTCTCTTAGGCCTTTCAAAGATTTAGTCTACAGCACAGAAAGTCCTCAGGTGGACAATGATGGAGTCCATGTTTCTCATTCATATTATTCCTGTTTTTTCACCAAGAGAACTACATGCTGGATCCCAGTCCCACCAAACACAGCCTATTGCTGGATTAAGGCATCATTGTTCTTCCTCTCTAGCTGTTGGTATCAGGCTGTTATATCCATGTAGGTTACCTCAAGCTTTTTCCTAACACACTAAACAAGGTTACTTTTTAGCAGCCTTCCTCTATGCTTAGTGGACTTTGAATTCAGGCCCAGTAGAGTTGTATGCTCTGAATACAGGAATTTTCTTTTCCAAAGATTGTGTTTAATGCTCACTCCTGTGGAAGACACATTCTCTTTCAGTTCCTTGTTCCATCAAATCATGAAGACACTAAGCCAGCATAAGTGAATGAAAAAAAGAGAAACACTTCAGCTCTCTTCCAAAGTGTTCAGCATTTCTGTGGATTACAAAGGAGCAAGAGACTTGCATTTGACAGCTTCATTTCTAAAGAGCTTATCTGTGAATACCACAGGACAAAGGCTTGAAAACCAAGAACCTGTGTCTGTAAGCAGACTCTCCAGAATCTGCATCATCTTCTTGCTTCCATAAGTGGCCACACACTTGCTGGTGTGGGATACGGGGCCCACAGAGCAACAGCCATACGGCTCCAAAAATAACCTATGCCCCAGCCAGCAGGGAGATTCTGCCACTGCAGCTCGGGCAGTGGGGCTCACCAAAACCTGAAGTGAAATGGGGTACTCCTTTCTGAGTGACCATGGCTTTTACTACGTGGGAAAGTAGATGAGGGCTTTGTGGATGCAACATAGGCCAAAGCCACAGCAATCA
The DNA here is from genome assembly GCF_015832195.1 of Motacilla alba alba. Lineage (NCBI taxonomy): Eukaryota > Metazoa > Chordata > Aves > Passeriformes > Motacillidae > Motacilla > Motacilla alba. The sequence goes on along the minus strand of NC_052019.1, from coordinate 44,934,478 downwards.
GCACAAAGCTTGTGTGGGGCATGCCATGGTCTCTGCTCTCCAGTCTTCACTAACAAGTTAAGGCAGACCGGTATTTTTTACCTGTTTTTCTCTAATTTTTGAGATATTTTTTGTGTAAATGTTGCAAAAGAAAATTTATCACTTCTTAAGGAACAAATTTCCCCAGCACCCACACAACTTCCTTTCTCTCCCTTCTCCTCTTTCAATGCTAGATTGAACATGCCAATGGAAAGCTTGCACAGCTTTTAGACTGGGGGGATTTTTTTTCTTTTAATCAAGAGGTACAAGTTCAGCTGTTCTTTTCTTCTCAGTTTTGGGGACAGAGATTTTGCCCATCAGGCAAGCTATTTAAATAGGAAGGACATCAACTTAAAACATCAGTACGTTGTTTGCCTGGTGATTCACTATAACATTTCTCTAGTACCAGGCATGGCTGCCTCCCGAATAAGCAGAGTTAAAACTTTCCTGTAGGTGTCTAAGACCTCTTGGGCAGAAGGCCGTTCTGCCGGGTCCTTCTTCTTGCACGCTGCATGGATGTCAAACAGATGCAGTCGTACAATGTCACTTCCTTCAACATGGCCCAATAAAAAATTGGAGACATCTGGGATTTTCCAGATGTCTGTTTTCTCATCGTAGGGAGGCATGAGGTCATCTTCGAATGGCACATCTTCTCCATAGGGCCAACGCTGCTCAGGAGCTACAAACTCACCCCGGAGCTCCCTGTGACCACACTTCACCAGCTTGCCAGCACTCCTGTTCACAAGAGGCAAAGCATCCAAATCATTCACCAGAATGTGAAAGTCACTTGTCAGGAGATACTGGGAGAGAACCTTGTCCAGGTCATTCGAGTCACACATCACTAAGGTGCCCAGGGGGCTGCTGTGCAGGTACCGAATGACACTCACGTAGTCTATAGCAAGCATCAGCCTGCGATGCCAGGTGTTCATGCCCTTGTATTTGGGAATGTGGAGAGTTTCATTCAGGCCTCTCAGTGAACCAAGAGGATGGTACTCAGTGAGGATTGTGAACTGCTGCTCACAGTAGCCAAGCAGCCGGACAACATGCTTGCTCTGAAGGGCTTTCAGCATCTTCAGTCCATGGAGAAAGTCCTCCTTCAGCTCTGAGTTGGTGAGCTGTGAAAGGACCACTTTCTTTTCCTTCCACTCAGAAAGGAAGACCTGAGAACACACAAGAAACACATAAGACACGTGGAGAGCCTTCTTCAATGAACGGCTACCAGCTGCTGCGACCTCTTCCTGTGACTGGTTAGTCACAACTGCAAATTACAGTCACCAGGCACAGTCAGCTTTAGGTAGAGCCGTGTACCCGTCACAGCAAGCCCCTTCTGATGCCACAGTTATAACACAATTTCCTAAGTTTTCTTTGGAATGGACAATGTATAAGTTATTAAGTTATTTTATATCACCCAAATAGCCAGTCTCACTCTGCCATGATTGTACCATTCTGTGATTTTGCTTGTGTAGCTGGATGTCGTTTGGTGTCAGAGAGGTGGCCCAGGTTATGCTCTCGTACCTGTTTTGTTCGCCTTATCAGTAGCCATACGGTGCCGGGTACCTACAATAATTAGTGCTGAGAGGATAATCATAACCGCAGTGCTAGCGTTAATTAGCCAGCAAACTGTGAAAACTCTTTATCCAGAGGAGAGAAGAAAATCTAAACTCACCTTTTTCACAGCACCTTCACCAACACACTTGAGTTTCCTGACTTCCCGATTTATGGCCTCGCAGGAAAGCCACGGGGAACAATTCTTCACCGCTCCGAATTTGAAATGCCCAAAAGGGCAGAGGCCAGAGTCCGTTTCGACTCGTCCCAGAGAGCTGGAAAACTTGTTGAGGTACAGGTAGAGAAGGGCATTAAGGAGCAGGACGGCCGCAAGCAGTAACGCCAGCGAGATGGATGGCACCTCTCTGGGAAGAAACTCCCTCCTAACGAAATGCGGTTTCTTTTCCATGGCCGTGCCTTCCGCATCCTCCGGGAAAGACGGAGGCTAAGCGGGACCCTCTTCCCAGCCGGGGGACGAACGCCTGTACGGCTTTTTCAGTGCCGGCTGCCCAGCCGTCCCGCAAGCACCGCGGTCCTGCGCCTGCAGCCTACGACGAGAGGCCACGCGTGGCAGCGGGACGTGTTGAAGGCGGCTGCGAGCTCGACGCTCGCCGCGCCGCGCTTCCTCCCGCGTTTCCGCGCAGGCGGGCCCGAGCTGCGGGCGGCGCGGCAGGGACGCCTGACGCCGGAAAACACCGGGAAGCGCGGCCGCGCGGGGCGGTGGCGGCGGCGGCGGCCCCGCCCCGGGGCGGAGCGCGGAGCGCGGCGCGATGGCGGCGGCGGCGGGGCTGGTGGCCGCGGTGGCGGTGGCGGCGGCGCTGGGCGCGCTGCTGATGGCGCCCGGCCTCTCGCAGCCCGACGGGCAGGGCGCGCCCGGGCCCCGCGGCGGGGCGGCGGCGGCGGCGGCGGAGCGGCGGCGGTCGGGGCGGATGGACCAGGCGCTGCTGCTCGTCCGCAACGAGCTGCCCGCCCCGGGCCTGAACCTCGCCGCCCGCTCCGGCTCCTGCCACCAGGTGAGGGGCTGTGCCGGGCGGGGTCACCCCCGGCCTCCGCTTCTGACAGCCCGGCCAGCGGCGGGGCTGCTCGGCTTCTCCGGCGTCTCTACGTGGCTTCGTCAGGTCGCTTCGCTTCGGTTTTACCTTCGAGCAGCACGCAGAGAATTCCCGCAGCAGGAGATGCTCCAGCCCCGTGGCATCTTTCCTTGTCTGTGCCACCATGCAAGGCAGAACCCCCTTTCACTCTCCTCTGGCACTAATGAGCTCCCTTCACCCTCTTCTTCCACAGTGCTTGTATCAGTTCCTGGCGTTTGTCCCACCAAGCAACGAGAGCCTGAGAAAACCAGGCACGGCATCGGTAATGGTTGATACGCAGCATCCACTCACCCTGCTGCTCAACAGCTCTGTGGGTGACAGAGATCTCTGCAAGTAGGTGGCCCAGCCCCAGGGAGTACATGGATTGGTCTGTCCTGTATTTGTGTTGGTTTGTTGTAGTTTTGGTTTTTTTCCCCTTGGAGCCATGTGCCTCTTCACTGCCTGCTCATCTCCTCCTTTTTCCCAACTGTTTAGACCTAGAGCTCAGTCTTCACCCCACTGCTGTAACAGTGGTGTACTTTGGAATTGTGCTGAAAGGATCTAGGTGCAAGCAGGAGCAAAAACGGTGTTCATTGAGGCAGTGTGTGCAAGCATCTGGTTTCTCTTGCAGGGAGTCTCTAGTTCAAGAGGACAAATAATGGCAGTGCATGTGTGGTAAAGAATTGGTGCTGGGCTAGGGGAGGGTAATGCTTGGAAGAGGCAAGTTCTGTGTTACATCACAGTGTTGGTCCAAGTTTTTGGCTTGGAATACTTTGGCGAAAGCATTCAGGCTGACAGCCCCCCATGAGTGCTGCAGTGGTACCTGCATGTACTGGGCGTGGCTCACCAAGTTTTGTTTCCTTTATCATTTGCAGGATTCAGTATCATTTTGGAGAGTTTGGCAATTATTCCCTTGTGGTAAAGACCCTAAGTACAAGCAACCAAACTGTTTCTTGTGACCTAATCATCAATGAAGGCCCTATCAACAGCTATCTCCGTATGTAGAGCTCTCTTTTTCCCTTTTATTCTACAACCCACATGTCACCCAGCAGAACTAGCTTCCTAAGAAGCTTGTGCAGCCACTCGTGCTGGAGAGTTGTCATGGGCTTGCTCCTCTTCTTTCTTGACATCCTTGCCTCCTTTTATCTTGAGGCCCTGACCAGGATCAGGCCTCTTCACATGATATCCTGTCTGCCCACAACATTTTTGCAGCAGGCATCAGTACAGAAAAATCAGGGGGTATGTGTCTGGAGGGAGATATTACTTCCTGTTTCCCTGCATGTTTTTGTATATACACAGAATTCTCCCTCTTCTTCCCTCTATCTTCTCTCACAAAATGGGAAACAATTCACACAGTGTTTTGTTTGGATTTTTGTTTGTTGTTGCACTTTTAATTTAGAACCTGACCTTCTTCTTTTTTGTTCATCTCTTATCCAGGACTGTTTCAAACTCTTGTCTATGTCTGTTCTTTTCCATTACATTATTCTTCAGTTCTTCCCGGTTTCCTAACTGTAAAGAAAAATTCTCCATGCTTGCTAACTAGGTGTATTGCCTTTCCCCTAACTTCTTCACATTGAAGCTGTTTTTAAATCTCTACTTCCTTCTTCAGAACATATCACAGCACATCAGCTCTTCTCTCACTATGGTCTTGTGATGCAATGCGGTTTCATTTTGCTCTTTTTATGCTGAGATGTGGAGTCACTGAGCTGTGCTTTGAAACTAACCTGCTTTTGTCTTGGGTAGTTTGGAGGTTTTGCTGTGTTTTTTTTTTTCCCCTCTGGGATGTGTATTGCATGGAGAAGGTGGCACGATGATGATCAGGGAGCTGGGCTTTGTGTCGTGTTTGTGTCACATTGGCCAAGCCCAGGTTGCTGAATGGTTTCGTTAGATCATTTATAGGGCTGTGTTCTTCTCTTTTCATGTAGCTATTCTCTTTGCTTTCCTGGTTTACATGGGGATCCTTGCTCTCCTGATTGCTGGGCGCCTTCTAATGAAGTAAGTGAACTTCCTCCTTGCACTTGCCAGTTTAAGACCACACATCTCAGTGTGGTAATACTTTGGAGTCCCACTTGCAGCCCTGCTTGCAGATCAGATCCTGTTGTCAGGTGCCATGTGCACGTTGTGGCACATGTGGCAAGAAATGCAGAGTAATGCAATTTCACTCGAGGGATATCTTGCAGCCTTGGCAGTTTGTGTGCAGAGCAGCTGATGTTCACTGTAAGCTCACAAATGCCCTGCTGCACCTCATGTCCCTTGTTCCTTGTCTAGCTCTGGATCAGTAATCCAAGGCAGTGGGACCAAAGTGCATGTAACAAATGCAACCTTCTACCCTTTACTGAATGGTGTAAATCATCTTTGCCTGTAAGCAACCCGAGAATAAACTCCCCAAACATGAGCTTGTGTCAGTGTATTTCCACAGCTGGACTTAACTGAGATCCTAGGTGCTGGCTGAATCTCAGTATAACCTACGTGAGCTGTAAAAACAGAAATAGGAACTGTCAAAACTTCCGTTTTATTCTGCTAAATAACTTCTATTAAGGTGAAATGAACTATGAAGTACTTTTGGCTTTGTTTTGTGTTTTAAACTGTTACTCATTTTCAGAATTGATCCAGTCAGAAACTGGGTGTACAAGAAACTGAATCCCAGAGCAACTGATCGTATGATTAACTCCGTGAGTGACCACAGTATCTTTAGTTTGCATTCTGTAATGTTTGCATCTCTGAGAAACACATACTGTTTGGACATCTAGGGGCTTGTTTATTACTAATAATCTTCGCCTTGTGTGTGTTCCCCTTAGCAAATCTTGTATTGATGTCAGGCAGTTTTATGTCAATGGAGAGTGCTAGACTGGGTTTCCATGCAAGTGTAGTGGATTCCCAGTAAAGCTCTTGCAAGTTTTGAACATACAGCTTTGTGCCCTCTTTAATTCCTTTGAAACAAATGTGTTGGTGAAAATACTGTCTGTCCCCTTCTAACACAGTCAGTGTAAGGGAAATCACAGCCTTCATTGCTGTTTCCAGCACAGCAGGAATTTTAGCAAAAAAATGAACTCAGAATTTCTCTGGTACCCCTAGAACTGGCATTTCTATGGGATCTTCATTTTGTACTAGAATGTAGATCGTTCATCACAGTCTGGGCTTCATATCTAAGAGGTCCAAACCTGTGTAGAATCAAAAGACTTGGAAACAGAGCTCTACAGCAATCTCGAAACAGTCTCTCTGTGGTGTCAGACAAATGCTGATGGGTTGGGGGGTTTGAGAGTTAGCAACTGGATCTGCTCAGCTCTGTTGTAAAGTAGTACTCAGAGTGTTGGCAAGTCTCTGGCTGATTTGGAGGGGACCCAGCTCTGATGAGTCGCAAGCACAGGCTCATTTCACTGCATTCTTGTTTCTGCCTGGTCAAAGGTAGAGTCTGGAGCATCTGCAAGCATTATTGCAATGTGGTGAAGCCAGGAAGAGGTTAGAAGCAGACAAAAGAAAGACAGGGAGAATAAAGACAGTGTGTGGGAAAGTTTGCAGTTTACTATCCTTTGTTCCCTCCTCAGCTGATGCAGCTGCTGACTTCATGTGTCTGCTTTGTTCCCAAAGGAGCTTGGATCCCCGAACACAACAGACTCCATTAACTGTGATCCCACCCCGCAGTCGTGGAGCTCGCGCTCTCGACAGCGCCTACGTTCCCTTGACACCTTCCGAGGGTGAGCGTAAGAGCTTGCTCAAAAAGCAGCTTTTCCAAGGGGAATGAGACTTTTCCAGTGGTTTGACAGTGTGTGGCAATATATAGCAGATGGACAGTTCAAGGTGGTCTGTTTTACTTGGAAGTTAATCAAGATTTTAATTCCCAGATTTTCCAAAATACTTTGTAATTGATCTAATTTGAGGAAACGTCAAAGTTGTGGAAGAGGATGCAAAAGAACAACGTGTTCAGTGTGGAAATGCTATGCAAAGGAGCTTGCTTTGGTTCACCACCACTCATGATTTTTGAAACATGGCTTACTGCTTGGTAAAGCTGGAAACCTAGGAAATCTTGCTTTAAAAATAAAATAAATCAAATCTCAGAGTTAGAAATGGACTAGTGGGAGTAGTAATCATTAACTTTGCATTCATAAATATGCATTTCATCGACGTGATACTTTGTGGTTTTGTTGTCTTTTTAGGCTCTCTCTTGTAATTATGGTGTTTGTTAACTATGGAGGAGGAAAATACTGGTTCTTCAAACATGAGAGCTGGAATGGTAAAGTACAATTGAGACAGCTGCTCTGGGTTTTAACTGCAGCAGTATCTAGAAATGGTTGGTGTTGCAGCTGCTGCAGCAAGCTGTTGCTCAGCCAAAGGCTGGGATGCTGTCCTGGTCTGCCTCAGCAGGGAATCTGCCTGTTGGTTAAATGGGCCAAGTAGAGTCTGGTCCTCCTCGTCATGCAGTGACAGCATGGTTTCACATCACAGTCTGTGTGTAACCTTGTCATTTGTGATACAGGGTCATAGCTTTAACTTTCCTGTGTTGCTTAATGACCACAGTCAAGCTGATGTTGCTCAGTGCTGTAAAAACATCATGTCTAGATTGGTAAGCTGATGAGAATGTAGTCAAGCATTGTAATGCCTTAGTGGAGAATAGCAAGCATCCCATCCCTGAAATCTGTCCCAAGGCACAGCAATCATTTCTGACCCTATTCTTGAAGAGTGGCAAATGCAATGAAGCAAGATGATTAGCTCTTTGTAGATTATGTCTACAACATGTTTTAGATTTTGAGATATGAATAATTGCTAGCAGCCTGCAATTCCTCTAGAAAATCAGCAGTAATATTGCTAAATGTGAGGAGGGTTGAAGATAGATAACACGCTCCTTTGTATTTCTCTGTAGGACTAACAGTGGCAGATCTGGTGTTTCCATGGTAAGTTTTCCTGAAGAATAGTTTTTGTATCAAGTGATTCTTTCTATTAAACATTGCAAGTGGAACTTTGTGTGCACCTTACCTCCATGTGGAAATGTATTTGGAGGGATGAATTTGTGTTGAACAGTCAATAGGAATCTGCCCCTGCAAATAACATCATAACCTTTATGAATCAGTAGAAGAGCTAAGTGGTTTTCGTGCCCCACATCCTCCTGCTTCCCACACACAAGGCCCAGGGCTGTGGAAGTGCAGTATCCCTGAGAAGCTCAATGCCACACCACTGTGTTAAAAGCTGCCAGTCTGGCAAGATTTGAAGCTGGACTGGTGTGTATCCATAGATAAAGGAGCCAAATAAATTTTCGATTAAGCTAATATTTCTATAACCAAAGAGTGGTCTTATGGGGAAGCAAGTATCCCATCTGCCTCTAATATGCTTCTCTATACCAGCTGTGGTTTCTGTTGGAGAAGGGAGCTGGACTTGGACTGTGAACCTAAGCTAGACGAGAGGAGTGAGTCAGTTCTGAATTTGAATAATAGATTTGAAGCTGGTGTTTGCTCTGAAGATACTAATTTAATTTTGGGTAATGGAATGTTTTGGTAGCATATGAATTGGTGGAAAAAGAGCAGACTGCAATTACAACCCTACCTCAACTACCACTGAAAAAGGTAGAAGTGTTCCATAGTGCAAGCTCAGTAGCCTGGAAATTCCTGGCAATCGGAGGAAATAAAATCACCCAGTTTCACTCAGTGCATGCATCTCTGTTGGACCAATGCAGGCCACTCTGCCAGCTTTAGTGTTTGCTGTTACTCATACATGTTATGAGACATCTGTCAGCTCCATTTCCCATCTACTCTGTTCTCCAGGTTTGTGTTCATCATGGGGACATCAATAGCATTGGCACTGGGCTCCATGCTGAGGTGGGGAAGTTCCAAGTGGAAGGTGCTTAGAAAAATCATCTGGAGGAGTTTTGTGCTAATCCTGCTGGGAATCATAGTTGTGAATCCCAATTACTGCCTTGGACCTTGTGAGTGGAACTTGCTGTCTTCCTTGCATTTCTGTAACTTGTTCCTGCCTCCTTGGCTGGGCTGTTGCAAAAACTTTGCCAACAGTTGCATGGTATCTTGTGGAGTGCTGTTCAGTTCTGCACTGATGAAATTCTCTCTGTTTGACTCTTGTGCCAACCACTGTTGATTGTCTTAGTGGCTTTCCCAGGACTTTGATGTACAGAAAATTGGGATGGCAGAGTGGAAGTGTCCCTTGTACCCACAGGTGCAGTGGATCTCAGCTCTCCCTGAAGAAGGATCACTTTTGTATTTACAACAGAGCCTGTGTCTGCCCCTCTTCCACATTGCTTGCATGTCTTCCAGTGTCCTGGGATAATCTGCGTATTCCAGGGGTGCTCCAGAGGCTGGGATTCACATACCTGGTGGTTGCTGCTCTTGAACTCCTGTTTACAAGAGCTGATAGTGGGACTTGGGTGAGTTATGTGGGGAGATGACAACTGAACTGATACTGGAGCAGGGGTTGGGAGCCTTTGCTCTTGTTGGGCAAAAAGAACACATGAAAAACAACAAGAAAACATGTAACATCTTACTTGATGTGTAGTGCAGTGTCACCTGGCAGGGGTCAATTTTGGGTATGTGCACCCTTCAGTGTCACAGTCTGCATTTTGTCACATCTAGCTTTACTATATTTGAGGATTTCAACAATCCATTGAGATAGTGCTTAGAAACAGGCATTCCAAGACACTTTTGATGACTTTTCCACTGCCAAGGAAACCCAGGGACAAGCATCTCTATGCTGAATCCTGTAGTCTGCATTTTGTCCAGTTAATTTTGGCAAGGATTTTTCACAGCAGGGGAAAGTAATACTGGGTTTTGGCCTTTCTAGAGTCTGTTTTCCCAAAAGGCTTTTGTTCTATGCATGAATCAAAATTCCTTTTGACATTTTCCAAGTTGAAAAACATTAAGGACTTTTGTTTTGGTTTGTTTCTTCCCACTGTCCCAAGTAACTAAGTGTCTGGAAATTGCTTGTGAAAATGAAAGGTCTGTTGGTACAACCCAGTGTTGTAATGACATCTCCCTCTTGTATCTGGGGTACAAGACTGCCTGCCAGGAAGTACAGGTTGTCCCCAAGGGCATTTACTTGCCAGCTAACACCCCCTCCCTCCATCTCATGCAGGAAGGACGATTCCCTGCTCTGCAGGATATTCTCCCCTACTGGCCACAGTGGATTTTTATTCTGGCATTAGAAACAATTTGGCTCTGCCTGACCTTCTTGTTACCAGTGCCAGATTGTCCCAGGTAAGACCATGCACTCAGACAACTTAATGTGGGGTATCAGGTTGGTTCTCTTCTACTGAGTAGAAGGTACATTTTATTAGCAATAGGGAAAGAATGAAAGGAAGAGCTTTCAGGACAGCAGGGTTAAAAGAAGCATCCATCATGTGAAAAAATGTTCTTTACCTTGGTACTAAAGTACCAGGTGTTACACAGGTGATGTCACTCTTCCTTTCTATTTAAAGAAGAGAATTAAAATCTCCCTGAGGTGTGTACGCAGCAATACATGATCACTGCATTGCCATCAATGTGTGCCTCTAGCCTGGGAAAACATCGAGCATTTAGTGTGCTGGGTCAGTGGGCTACTTGCTGTGCAGCTGGACTGTAACACTTTGTGCTACAACCTCTCTGCCTTTGTCCTAGGGGCTATCTTGGTCCTGGGGGCATTGGGGACTTCGGAAAGTATCCCAACTGCACTGGAGGAGCAGCTGGTTACATTGACCGATTGCTTCTTGGAGAAAAGCATATGTATCAGCATCCCTCTTCAGGTGTAAGTAGTTTTTGGTTTGCAGAATGTCAGGAGTGGCTTGGGAATGATACGTGCAGGGGGATTTAAAAGAAACGAGTTTGGTTGCTTGGGTGCTCTGTAACAGCTATTTTCTCTCTAAGGTGACTTACCAATCAACGATGCCATATGATCCTGAAGGGATCCTGGGGACCATAAATAGCATTGTTATGGCATTTTTGGGACTGCAGGTACCTCATTTTCTTTCTGTCTGCATGCTATAATGGGAAGACTTGAAGGAAACTTGGAAGTGGGGAGGCAATTGGGTTTCTTTACTTAAGGCTGAGACTGGTTCTAACGAAACCTTTTTCAGAACAATGCTTTCACAACGGCTTAGCCTGAGGTGAGTGCCAGAGGAGTGGAAGCTAACATGGCAGTAGCTTGCATTAGATACACTGAGACTTCTTCTCGGTTTTTGTAAAGGATGGACGCAAGAAGCTTGCAAAATAGCCACCTGGTGTTTCAAGGTTGGGCTTATGCTGGGAGTAGGCTGGCTCTATATGTTGGAAAATAAGGCTGAGACACACAAACTTCACAGCTTCATTGTAAGGGTTTCAAAAGTTGCAGGTGTACTTGCTCCCCCTTGCTGATTTTCTGCTTCTTGTGCAGTGATAACCATCTTGCACGGGTGCTGTGTGCTCACGTTCCCTGGCAAGAGAGATGCAGGGCTTCACGCTGGTGTTAACAACACCAAAAGCTCACAGCTCACAACTGTTTAAAGTACTGTGCTTTTTGATGCAATTTTGATGCACTGCTGGTTTTTCTCATGGTGCAGCAGCTGTGAACCAAACTGGAGCTCTTATGCTGGGAAAGGAATGTTACCACATCTAGCACTGGGGAAAAATTGATTTGGAATATATGTGAGGCAGAGCTTGGAACAGAAGTGTGATACTGAGGAGTGAATTACCAGGACACATTGCTTAGTGGTGCATGAAAAGAAGCATGTGCTCTGGGTAGGGCAGGGATGCTGTGGAGAAGCTCTTGGGGCTGGCTCTGGTGGTGTTCCTTACTGAGGGAGAGGGAGCTCAACTTATGTTGTGTTGACCTAATCAAGATGCTCGTCCCCTTCCTCAGTTAACATAGTAAGAAAGGAGAAAAGGTGCACCTTTACTGCTGATTAGGTTGCATTTACATATTTTCCCCTTGTGTGTCCATTCTTTACAAAGAGTCCTCATTTTGAGGCTTTCAACCACTTGGCTGATAGAAATCCCATTCGTGGTCTCTGTCTTAGCACAGGTAGCTGGTGGAAAATATATCTGGCTCTTGAAATGTGGTTACATTAATGAGCATTAATTATTTTTTTGTATTTTTTTTAATAAGGCAGGAAAAATTACTTTGTTCTACAAAGACCAGCCCAAACAAATTATGAGTCGGTTTATCATATGGGGCATAGTAATGGTAAGTCTGATAGTTATGTAGCTCTTTAAAAGACATGTATTTTAATGCAATGCAAATATTTCTAAAACATGCTGCAGTGGTAATATAAACTTCACCAACTTTCTATTTCAGGGAGTTATTTCTGCTATCTTGACAAAATGTTCTAAAGAAGAAGGGTTTATTCCCATAAACAAGAACTTATGGTAAGCAGAGAGATGGAACATTAAGTATGATTTTGTTAAAGTACCATTTTAGCTCAGAGAATGTTTTACCTTTTGTACCTTGAGATCTGTATCACATAGTTCTCTAAATATTACTCTTTCTACTGAAAATGTTTGTAGGTCAATATCATATGTGACAACTATGAGCTGCTTTGCCTTCATCCTCTTATTGCTGATATATTACCTTGTGGATGTCAAGAAATGGTGGTCAGGTGCTCCATTTTTATACCCAGGTCAGTAAAACACACCAGGAGACATATTCCTTATGATTCTTTCTGCACTGATACTATCCTTTTGTTTTCTTCACTTCCATTGTCTGCAAGAAAGTAGGGATTTAGACTGAGGTAACCTGCAGGATTCCAGAAAGATTAAGTTGAGTGGAACCTTTGCATAGAGCTGGGGCACTTGAGACCAGATATTTAGGAGAGAGGGACAATAAATTCTTTAAATGAGGTCTACAAGCTGCTATTGCCTAATGACTGTCCTGAGTTTGGTATCAAGTCAAGGTCTCAGTGAACAGCTGCCTAGTACCAAGCAAAATACCACAGCTGTTCAAAGTTGGTTTTGGAAGGGACTGCTGAGACTTGTGTAACCTAATGGGAAACTCAAAGGCCTGTCAACAGAGTAATACTACTTCTGAAGATGTAGAAGACTAAATCCCCTGGGCAGCTGTGTAGGTTGTGTCTCTGTGATTTTAGATAAGTGTGTTTCCCAAAGTATCCCACTGTGGTTTTAACCACACTGGGCACACAACAAACACGAGCAGAGAATGCAAAGCCACAGCAGAGGGGACCTTTCAGCAGCTTTGGTCCCTGTTGTCTGGGTAGGAAAATAGGCAGGGTGACAGCAGGGTATCGTACCTCCTACCAGAAACCCCAGAGCTTTGAAGGGCAGGCAGCATTTGTTTGTAAAGGCAGCAGATCTGACCATATTGGCTGGCACTCGTCCACCCTGAAAACAGTAACTGTTATTATTCTCCTTATTAATATAATTGCAGCATACTGATTTGGTTGTATTTTCAAATTAGCACAGAGGTTATTTCTATTTCTTTCATAAATGTTTTGGGGGAGAGAAGCCCTCAGACTGTATTTGAAAACAGTGTGTACCATCTTTGGGGCAAATGACATTAGCTGTTGTTGTCTTGGTGCCACTCTCTTTTATAAGCCTGGCACACCTCTGCCTGCTTGCTCTGAAGCAAGCCCATACCTGGTCTTTCAGATGGTATAACCTGTGCTTCCTTTCAGGAATGAACTCAATCCTGGTATACATTGGACACCAAGTGTTTGCAAACTACTTCCCTTTTAAGTGGAAGATGCAAGACAGTCAATCCCACGCAGAGCATCTGACTCAAAACCTCACTGCAACAACTCTTTGGGTCATAATATCATATATACTTTACAGGAGAAGGATATTCTGGAAAATCTGATAGAGGTTGTCAAGGTCTAGCAGGCCTAGATTCTGATGAGGCAAGTGGATTAGCCTGAAATATGGTGGATTAGCCTGAAATATTGCCACTCAGGCTATATTACTAAAAAGGGATACTAGTTCAAGTTTACAGTGCCACGGAAGTCATCATCAAGACTTTTATGTGACTTAAGGGACAGTATTTTCCTATTTAACAAAAACTTACTAGTCTATTACAGTTACTCTCTGTTTTCCATCTTTTGTAAATATTTTACTGATTTCCCTCTTTTCATATACCCTAATAGTTGGGCAGCCTAAGACACCCTGATGGTGTTCATGAAAGGAACTGCAAGGGATGGGGGATGGTGACTGCAAGGGGTTATCAGAAAGGGCCTGTGGTAACAGTCCCTGCATGTGACACAGAACCCCCTAACTCAGGTGGTCTGGGGTTTGTATATATCCTTGGCACCTCTTGCATGCCTGTCCCCTCTGGCTACTGGCACACATTTAACTTGGCCAGTGACCATCTGGGAAAAGCTTGGGCGCACCTCTGTGTCACAGCCTGGTGGTGCTCTCAACTGATCATGCTTCATTGTATTTTTCCCATTTATTTGACCAAACCCTTAGGTTTAGGATCCTGCTGAATCCTAAAATCTCTTCTATTGGCTTGTTAATCAGCAGGCTGCTCCTACAGGTTTAGCAGCCCGCCTGTGCATGTTCTGGGCCTTTGTGTAACACACCTCTTGCATGGACGAGGTCCGAGTTTCATGTGCTACACTCTAGGAGTGCAGAAAGGCCATTTCCTACTGACTCTGCATAATCACTTGGATATTACTAAATTTCAATCAAAAAAATCCTCTTTCTACATGAATTTACTTATAGACCCTGAATCTGAAAACCAGCAATACAGGTAGAATTCTGCACACAAGGAAGACCTAACAGATCAGTTCAATGTAAGATAACAGTTTCTGGGAATTCAGGAAATTCACTCAAGCTGTGATTTCCAAACTAGTGCTAATAAAAAACCTGAAATACCTTGCTATGTTCTCTGTGTATGTGCAAAGATAGAAAGAACTATGACACACACCTTAGTATAATGCTATGGAAAAAAAAAAACCCAAACAAATAGGATATTACAAAGACTTCTTAAACAATGTTTTATTTATAAAATTTAATCTACTCACATAAGAAATCAAGCAGTGCAGAACTTGTAACTTACAGGGAACTTCTTGACCCTCTGAACAAGAGATTTTCCACTGCTATGCTGCTTGTTCCTACAAAGAGCCTTCCCCTCTCTCCATAAAAGCCACTGCATCAGGATCCAGTCCATTCAAGCAAGAGTCTGCAGCAGCAGTATTTTCTCATTAATGCAGAACCTATGCAAGACCACCATGAGATTTTCCCCACAGCGCGAGACCTGGCGCTCCATGGCCAGGCGGAAGTCCTCCTTCACTCCTTTAGTTATACCCCGGGTAACTGTGTGGTGCCTTAAGCCGTGAAGGAAAGAGAGACAGACAAAATCAAATCATGGTTATCTAGTGAACTACAGTCTTTTAAAAGGTACTGCGCATCATTTACTATATATTTACAGTCCATATCTGAGTTTATTTAATGAGAGTCGAAGAGCCTGTGCTATGCTATTTTTTAAAAATCATGTTTAGTAGGTTACAAGTCTTTCAACAGTTAGAAGCTGCAAAAAAATCTATGTTCTCACTGCTTTGACTATGACTGCTGAAGGGAGAAATAATGTCAATCTTCTGGATAACAGGAAAATCTGTTGTCTTAACCCAACAAGTAGAGAGTTCTCCTTGCTTGAGGAAAGGAATTTTTTTCCCTCTCTGTCTTTGCCGCCCAGGCCACTTCTTCCCTGTAATCACCTCTATAAATGGTTGGGGTTGAAAGAAGAGTGAAAAGATGAACTTGCTTTCTCTGGAGCACAGGTGGCACCATAAAGAGCAGAAGGCATCATCTCCCAATATCAAAGTGCACGAAGGAGCTTTATAAACCTGTAGGCACTGATAATGCTGTGACTAGTGAAGGGCACAGTGAGCACTTCACAAAACTCAAATCAAGCCAAGCTGCATCAGTAGAAGCCAGCTCTTATGAAGACACTAGGTACCAGGCAAGGGGTTACATCTGTTCTGAGCACAAGTTCAGCACTTATTTTCAAACAGAACAAAGGTCCAGCTACTGAGCAAGCTAAAGCAGTGCTGGCTGGGGAAACTTATGGGATATTGCCCTGTTAAAGGCCATTTTTACGAACAGTTCTTTGCCCTCATGCTGGCCTCAACACCTAAATCTTGTCCTTAAAACAATGTTCTGCAGCACCAAAGCACTTTACTTGCACTGGTCCAGAACTGGGTAAGTAAGATCAAGACTTTGTAACACCTACCTGCAAGCCCTACTTGGGAAGGGGAGAAAAAGACATGCCCTGAAATGAGAACCTTAACACTACTGAAGGAGCCAGCATAAATTAATTTAGAGAGAAAAGCATAATGTTAATGCTGAGATGAGTCCTGAGTCATGGGTAAGAAGGGAACAGCTGGTCTGAACTCAGCAAGCCTACTGAAAGACAGAAAGAAAATAAAAAATAAAGGGTGAGGGCATCTGTGCCCATCCAGAGATACTGGGAACAAGGAAGGGAAACATCTCAGAACTACCCTCATCAACAATACCACCCAACTTTCATGTAAATAAAGAAGTCTGGCATTTGAGAAGAGACTTCTCTGCCAAAACAGTAGAGACCTTTGCAATACATGGAAAAGGCAAAGCCTACTGGGCAATTCGTTGGTGAGCTATGCTAAGTGAAGCAAACCTGCACTGAAAACACTCCACTATATTCAGACGCTATGGGATAAGTCCTGTTTTCAGTCTTTATTGTCTTAAACATTGCTGGCAGCTGAGTGCTATGGTCAGTTACAGCCTAAAGCAGAATATGCCACCTACAGCTACTGAGTGAGCCAGCAGCACTTTGGAGGATGAGAGTTATATTACAGCTGGAAAACACAAAACAGAATTCAGAACAACCTAAATGAAGAAAAGTTGCTACAAATGGATCCAGGAACCAGGATCTTGAAAATAAAGGGTTATGCTCTTGCTAATATATGATGGAACATCAGTAAAACACTTGAGGATTTCTACATTATTGTTTAAATTCAATAGCGATTACTAAATTGAAAGGACACGGATACTGGCAACTTATGGGAAAAAGAAAAATAAATGTTATTATAGAACAACATGGTTTGCCAGGCAATGTAGGCACAAATGAAGAAATAAAAAAAAAAGATAAATATTGAGTAACAAATTGCTGAAAACCATGGGCAGTAAAACATGTTGACAAAACACAGCACACTATGAGCAGGGTTTTTCCACTTGGTACCTGTCAGCAGTCTGTATGCTGGGCTGTAGCACAGGTATGAATTCCTGCTGCAGTAACCCCATGGGAGGGCTAGAGGTCCTTTAAAAAACAGCAAATAGCAGCATTCAAACACCCACACACCAATTCCCCCTCTGGTGCAAAACAACTCTCCAAAAAAGGAGTAACAGAAAAGTAGGGTGAGCTCACACAGCAGTATGACCACCGAGCAGCCAAAGGGGTGCAGGACTCTAACAGCATCAAACATGCAAATATCCCCAGATTTCATCGCAAGGCTGTTCTACACTTGTGGTCTAAATATATAACACATATTTTTGGACAGTTACACCAGGAGAAAGAACAGCAGCAGGTGCAAAACCAATACGCAGTTGTACTACGATGAACTGTCACAGCTCTTCCAAGGAAGCATGTCAGTCAAAAAAGATTTAATCAGAGGAGCACTGCAGATACCACAGCTTCCCTTCAGTACTGGCAAGAGCATGTCAGCAAACTGGGAGAGCCCACAGCTTGGAGCCAAGGGATTGGCTGCCGAGCCCAAGCCTAGTGCATGCACAGCGGGTATCGGCCGGGTTGAGTACATTTGTTAAAGGTTGCCCAAGTATCTTTTCATTAGCCCACAGATGGACTTTTCCACCTTTTCAAATTCTAACTGCATATAAAAACAGCTCTTAGAGCATGGTACAATGCCAGAGCACAAATGCCCGCTCAGAGCAACCTCCTATTTGTGACCAGGGCTACAGGAACTAACCACCAAAAGCTGTCTCAGCTGAAAGACGGTTTTTCTTCTCCAGGAAATTAAATTTTTATCTCTGTGTGCTATCTAGAACAAGATAATAACCTAACAGATTCAGTCTAGAGCAATACCCCACTTAAGGAGAAGAGAAAGGAGAAATTTGGTATAGAGGAGAGAGGTTTAGCTTCTTAATCTAAGTCTCTTATGTCACCTAAATCTTAATAGGCACCTGAGAAGTGAGTGCACCATTCACCCCCAGAGATGCTATGAAGGGAGCAGAGAAGCAAAACTCACACTTAGATTCATGTAATTCTGAGGAAGGTGCCCGCCTTCAGATGTCACAGGTGGGCATTTGGGTTAGTATCTATGGTTTATCGATGGATACAGAGCTTATAGAAGTCAAATAAAGACAGAACATTTAATACACTAATACAGCTACAATAACCTGAAGTAAATAGCCACAAAAATGATTCCATCAAATGAGATAATTTTCCAAGAGTTCTTGGCATGAGTAAGTCCAGTACTTGCAAAAATGGACATGGGAAACAGAAAATACAAAGGACCAGCAAGATGTTATTGGTCCCAGAGTGGCAGATGTTTGCAAAAGGAATTCTGTGCAATTGTGTCTTCACTACTGTTTACAAGATCTGCAGTCAGAACTAAGCATACCCATGTGCACAGAGTAAAAATTACACTTTCAAGATACTTTGTTTCACTTCAAAGCAACCTTCTCTGTCCCCAAGGAGAGATGTGATGGGAATATGAGTGAAAGGAAGACCGCAGCTTTCCCATCAAGTTTATGCCATTAGGTAGGCGATGATTAGATTAATTAGAGAAAGATTTATCAAAAAGAGGAGCAAGATATTAAGCAGCAGTTTCCTGCATATTGCTCTTTTCCTCTTTAGCCTCACCAGCTAACACTGTCCCTACTGACATGAATATCTGATAAACTGCGAAACTTGGCTCTTCTAGAAGGGAGTTCAAAAGCACTTAATGGTGCTGGATTCAAAGCTCATAAAACAAACCTTGTTAATACCACAAACAGAATGAGCTGGCTGTATCACCAGTTAAAACCAAAACCATGAACCTTCTCATTCCCACAGTGGATGCGAGCAAAGGGAAATATTTTGCAGAACCTAATTATAAGTCTGCAGACTACCAAGATCTTACTTCATCTTTTATAAAAGCACACTGCAGTTTGCTTTACTGACTTCAGAAAAATGAATATAATTTCCTATGAAGTATAAAGTACTTAGAAAGAAGTACTGGAAGAAGAATGAAGAATTCACCTGGGGAGAAAATGCCGTAAGTCATCAAACAAAAAGCAGTCCTTATAAAAGACATATAATATCTGCAATATGTTTTCCATCCATTAAGATGCAGGATTACTACATTTATGCTGAGAAAAGATCAGACAAAGGAACAACTGCTTTACCTTTGGCCTGTTGTGTCAAACTCAGAGTCTTTCTGAGCATGAATGAACAGCATCTGAGCTGTCCCTGCTAATTCATGGGAGGATGGTGCAGCAGCTCATCCAACCAGAACTGGTGATAGTTTTGAAAGATGTAAGCAGTCTGCAGATACTGAGCCTACCAGCCATTGTCCCAGGAAACAGGGCTACACTGGCACACTTTATCAAAAACCCCAGCTGGGGGAGGCTGTGAGCTAACCAGGTCAACACTGGTGGGTAACACCAGCCCCGGGCCTCACAGCCAGTCCAGCTGAAAAAACACCTGCGGTACCAAGGGAGTAGACATCATCTCTGACCAGTGGCTTATGCCCTCAACTATCCCTTCCATCAGCTCTCTGGTGAAGTGCTTCTAGCCCTACACAGCCACATGAAAGATGCTGTACACAGCTTTTCCAGCTGGACAGGACATTTGACTCTTTTGGCTCAGTGAGCACAAAGAAATGGACTTCTCTTCTACAAGCCTTTCTGTCATTGAGGAAACATCACTGATCAAAAGGAGGTCAAAGAGAGATTCTGTCCTGCTAGAAACACTTCTCCCTACCTCCTACCTCCTTCCTGACTGAAGGGTCAGAACACAGAACAGAAAGTAACTGCGGCCACGCCAATCAAACGGAGCCAAGAGAAACAGCGCTGAACTACTGCAATGAAATGGAGACAGCAGGTAAAAGTTACCAGATGGAGTCTTCAGTGCTAAGCCCTCTTGCTGGCAAAGCTTATTACTTAACACCCTGTGTGGTGCAGCATGCCCTGAAGCTTGTTTTCACACAGCTGGTTACAAGCAGTGAGATATGGCAAGGGTAAGAGTTTGAAAACCTAGAGCTTAAAAGAGAAAATTCTCCGTCACATAATTAAGCATTTGAATTTCTACTTTTCCTTTAATTACACCTAGTATCTCATTTTTGTGTTGGTTACCTAGATCTCTGGAAAATCTCTTTACTAGTTAAAATTTGGATCCTGTTGTCTGATGTTAGGCTCCCATTTTGAAAACTTCAGCCCATTTCTGGTTAGCAAATAGCCAGAATACACTGACCCTAAGTGGAATTTCAACAAACTTTAAGCAGTCCCCCTTTTAGGAAGCATAATACTACAAGTTCTCATAAACAACCAGGATACTCTGAAACATTATGCCAGTAAGCAGATAGTTTTGAGTCAAGACTGAACAAGTAAAAACACGTAGGAAGTTATCAAAATTATTAATTTACTTCAGCATCTTGTAATAAGCTAAGCAGAATAAGATGACCTGCTAATTCTAACAGAAAGATTACTGGAGTGTAGCTGTCTTTTTCTTTTACCTGTAGCTGTAATTTATATTTTTGTCAAAATTTTTTATAATTCAGTGGTCTTTCATGAATTTTGTTTACAAAAATAAGCAAAGTAGTGCTTTTTTGCTCAGCATTACTCTTCAGCAAAATTAGTAACAACACCTTGCACTCATGCCTAATTATTTGAAGAATTCCTGCGAAGTGCAAGTGTCTACTTGAAAGAGCACGGCTGTAATCAGTTTAATATCAATCACTCTAAACCAAATGCCACACTCAGAAATAAAGTCCTGTAAAAGCAGGAATTAAAGCTGAAGAACCCCCCCCAAAAGAATACATAGATCAGCAGGAGTCAGAAAAAGAAACTCACGGCCTTGTTTGAACTAATTAAATTTAAGCTCAAAGACATGACAAACTATCCAGAAGATAACATGAAAGCAAAGACAACCAGAACATACTCCCTTTTTTTTTTTGCCAAAGAAAACAGTAAATGCTTTTTTATCCTTACTTGATCAACATTGCTTGATTTGGCAGCAGTTCCAGATGAATTTTCCCTCCTTCCTGTGTTCTTAAATAAGCAAATTCCTCCAACATATCAATATCTGAATAAAACGTTAAAGATTTGAGTAGGGAAACAATGATTGAGAACATTCTTTCTTATGCTCACATCTGAAGCCACATTGCTGAAAGGAGAGTCAAACTGAAAAGCTATTGAAGCACCTCATTATTAAAAGTGCCAGAGAAGATCACAGCATGTATTCCTAACCCTCCACAAACTGATGAGAAATGGCTTTTCAAAGAAAGCCATTTTCCAAAGAAAGCCATATCGGATGTGAAGAACACATCTGATAGTTTTTCTTTCTTTGTTTCTTCGTATGTAGTTAGAGGTAAAGAAGGCTGATCTCAAAATTCCCTGGGTTTCGCTTCCTTTTCCTGCACTCCAGGTTATGAAAGCAGTGCAAACTGAGGCTGCATCTGAAGCAAGTGCCACCACAGTGGCACATTATCACCCTTTTTAGTTTTCTATTTAGATCCCTTATTTAGGTGCTTGTTTTGTGTGGTTTTTTTTTTCCTTTCCTTTAATACCACAGCTTATTTAGTTGTAACAGATAGGAGTTAGACCCACCTGCTTCCTGAGGCCCATGGCTGGATGCCTATTCAGGTTAAACATGAAACTGTCCATTTGTGTGTACAATGATCAAAATTTATGTCAGATATCTGAATAGATAAATTAGACATGCTTTGCATGATCTTTGACACAGCTCATTATCTTACTCAACCCAAACATGTTACCTGTTGTGATGCACTAGATTGTTATTTGGATACTGCACCCACAGAAAGCATTTCATAAACAAGAGCCAAAATCATTCAGGTCTGCAGCACAGGTATGACTTTGTCTTTTTTTGTTAACAGCCTTGTACATAATGCACATTATTTCTTAATAATTCATAATTCATATTCATAATGCACACTGCATTTCTTAATGAAGAGATTGCTGTCACTCACATGAGCAGCCTGAGCTCCTGCTGTTTTTCTGAATGGAAATGCCATGGCAGTGTACTTAAGGGTACTCTCAAGTGCCAGGGCACAGGAGGCATATTTACAGTCATTATGTACTGAGCCTACTACAAGAAATTTTCTTGGAATGAGAAAAAATACAGAACATGTTTCAGAGAAAGAGCTGCTGTGGAAACTAACAGCTTCTTCAACACTACACCACAGGATGTGAAAGACATTCTTACTTAGAGAAAGGATACTTGTGACATAGTTGAAAAAATTCTCATACTGGAAGTTTCCTTGCTGGCAGATTTTGTTGATGGCTTTCAGGAACAAGTTCTCACCCCTCGGCCACTCATGCTGAAGCAGAACAACTACGTGGCCCAGGGCCATATCATCTCTGCTGTCTGTGAAAGCTCTGAGCTTCAGGGAAAAAAATTACATTCGGACAATCAGGAAATACATGTTGCTTGCAAAAACATACAGGATTTATCTCACCTAGATCTGTGCAAATACAGAAGTTCTTTAAAAGTATATATTAAGGCAGAATGAAATAAACTTCTAAAGTAGGTTGGAAATTTCCAGCAAAAATACCAAATCCTCTCCCACTGACCTATAAGAGAAGTCTGAACAGTGACAAAGATTTTGAGATCTCTTCTATCGTCTCTGCTCAAAACTAAAACAAATAGAGAAAAAAGGAGAAAACAAACCCTCCTCCATCAAAACTCCACTCCCCCTTCTCCAAAAGAAGACCCTCCCCTAACCCACTTAGGTAAGAAGGATTGAGGCACAGCCCTGGGATATGGCCATGCAGTTTCAGGATACATAAACTAGGCCTTAAGGACAAGAAAGCTCCAATTACCTTGGAGCTATCTTACCTTGAAACAAGCTAACAACAGATGAAGGCAGTAAGGCATGACAGCTCTACTGGTACACGGCCAAAGCTTCAAATCAGACCCTGCAACAGAACAGTTCTTTAGGAGTCTCACAGCAGGTAGGTTGAAAGAAATTGAAATGGAGCAAAACAAATCCAAAATTACCACATCTCAGGTAGGGAGGAAAGCTTTAAATGTAAATTACGACTGATTCAAAATGTGAAGTGAAACAAATTTTTCTTCTTCACTTCTCTTTGCCTGTGGTAGGACTTTGCCACCAATATACTTTAAAAGGTACAAGCACGAAAACCTCAATACAAAACCAAGAGGAAATAAAAAAACTTCCTCCCTTTTCATAATACAAAAATTCAGCTGATGCTGAGTTTAGGGTAATAGCAACTCCATACCTTTCCTGAATTTTGACTTGACTTTAGGTTGCTCCTCTTGTACTTTACCTCCTTCTTGTATTGGAAGTAAAATACAGCTCATGAGGTCAAGCACTTTTTCACATGTTTGCTGTAAAAGAAGGGACATGATAATGCTAAATTTAGTTTAAAGTTCTTAAATATTCAGATATGTTAATAATGATAAAAAATTTCAGACATCACAAAAGGACAAAACAATCACAAAATTCTTTGCTAGAACTTGACTTAATACACAGTACAATCTGGCTAAGCAAAAAGACTTAGCTGTCACTAAACAACCTCTGAAAGCCTACATACATCATTTTAATTGTGAAAAAATTGTATTGGCATTCTTCATTTCAAGAGGGTAAGATCAATGTAACCGCAATCAAAAATTATTTTGTTTTTAAGGGTTAAGTTTTTTAATGAATTATTAAAATAGTTTTGTAAAATTTATTTTGTTCATGGTAAAAATATAAAGGAAAATGGCAATCTGACAGCATAAAAGAATTAAAAATTCAATGAATTTTTAATGCTATTTCCTAGCAAGGAGTCTGTGGGAATAAATGATCACATTTCCAGTGAGAAAGTATTAAAGTGGAAGGGACAAAAGCACTTGTCCAGCAGTACTAGGATGACGTTAGATCCTAAGAGACAGAGCCTTTATTGTCAGTGCTGACTCTGACTGACCTCAGACCACCATGCACTCCTGCAATATTAAAACCACAAAGTATCTATTGCAAAAGTAGAGCAAGTTCAGAGGTCAGGCCAGACAATATTGTTCTCGTGTCTCTCATATCATCAACTCTCATCAACTCATATGTCTCTCATATCATCAACTAACTCTCTTTTAAGATTATCACAGAAGTTCCTTTACTTTTTCTTTCACCTGCCACATGAAGCCTGTACCTAAAATAATTTGCCCTCAATTTAGGAACTGATTCAATAAAGTTAAAGAATACAAATTAAGGTTACATTTACAGACAACTCAAACACATGTAGCCATGAAAAATCATAACTAACCCCCCAAATCTTTACTATCAAAAAGACTATGCACATATATATAGAGTTGCTAATGGACAGTCAGTTAATGTGGCATGAAGTATAATTCCAGTAAAGCATGGATCTTTCAGCAGACCCTGGCTTATGTTTGATATCCTGCTGAAAGCAGGCTCACAGGAAAATTCTAAGGGAAAAGAGAAATGGGAACCACAGGGCCAGGTGATGAAGGCCCAGGGTGTGGAATGCTGTACGTACCCGATATTCTCCAAGGGCAAAGTGGCACGATGCCAACTGGATTAGCGCTCTCTGATTTTCTAAAGATCCTTGTCCTGTAATTTGCTGGGGAGAATGAGAGCCCTGAAGAGCTGCCAAGTGATGTAGGCTGCTAATT
Organism: Motacilla alba alba; assembly: GCF_015832195.1. Lineage (NCBI taxonomy): Eukaryota > Metazoa > Chordata > Aves > Passeriformes > Motacillidae > Motacilla > Motacilla alba. The sequence goes on along the minus strand of NC_052019.1, from coordinate 44,910,101 downwards.
GCTTTTTTGTACTGCCCCTTTGAAAAAGAGTATTAAAAAAAACAACCTGTTAGGGTCTTTTCTATACAATAAGTAGAGAGATAGAGAAAAAATTATCTTACAGGAAGCTTTCAAAATGGAGTGTGAACAAGTAACAAGCCTTCAAAATTTTAATCTAAACTAATAATCTCCAGTGATGAGCTGTGTACAAGACTGTGTGTGGGTCAATCATTTACAAGGCAGTCAGAAGACAAACAAAATTCTTCTTTAAAAAGACAGTTTACAAAATCATATTTGTAAATGAATCAAATAATTATATTCTTGAATTAATAATTACTTTATTTAGACTAATAAAGTTTGAAATAGCTCTTGTAGAGGCAAAAATAAAAGGCTCACAAAGGAAAAATAAAGAATAAGCTTTCTTCTGTAGATGGTATTGGAATGAGCACAGTCGGCATAATTTTGGTGGAGAACATAGATGTTTTTCCACATGCCAAAGTTAGCTGGACTCAAACAACAGCTATTGGGACAGGAATATCCAAAGCAGGGTACCAAGCCTGTGGTGCAAACAGTGTAGCCCTAACCCCAGAAGAGTCATACTTTAAGGCATAAAATCAGTAGACACTATAAGCAGTCAAACTGGCTAATCAGAATTACTATTTACAAGAAAGAAGTAAATTGCTATTTACTAGAAGGAAGAGCAACACAATGGTGGTGTTTTTCCTAGTTTATAGCATATTTTTTTTACCTGGTAGATGATCATGTCTGTAAGAAAGATTCTTAACCAAAGCCAGGTTTCTGTCTTCCATGACAAACAAATTCTCGTGAATTCTGTGTTAAGTGATTAGAGAAGAAAAAGCAAAAGAGAACATGAAACAATTCACAGCTTTGGGTTAAACATCAATTATATATATATAATATATATATATATATATATATAAATATATATTAAAAAGCTGAATTTAAGAATGGAAAAAATGGCACCAAAACAGTAAGAGGATGAAATCCTTGACATATAGGATACTCTCTTCCTATACACTCATTTTTTCATTACACTTCTCTTCACAGTGTCCAACAAACCTAAAAGCAGCTAGGTGGTACTGTTTGCCTGCTTTTTAGGAGAGAAATTCTTTTCAAGATTATCACACCAGTTATTATCAGAAAGGGAGACACAGTAAAAATACATGTCCTTAATCATGAACTAAAGCAGCACATCCTCACTGAGCACTATCAGCCCTACTACTGACCAAATGCTCCAAGAGAAGTAGGGGTGATTAAGCAAAGATGCAATGAAATGCAATACAGCAACAAAATATTCAGAAACACAAAAACTAACAAAGCTTTTAACTGGAACTTTTATCAGAAGTACTCAGGACACAAAGCAATTTCAATTTTAAGGACTCAAAATGGCAGGAATTCCATTTTAACACTAAAAAAGTGATTTCTATGCAGAGCAATGAAGTCTAGATGCAATTCTAAATGCAGTTACCTTACCTTTGTCAAGTGATTCCAGAGAATAAAGCAGCTCCCAGCTCTCCCTTGCCAGTTTGAAACTCTCTAATACTTCAATAGAGTTTGCAAGATCAGCCTTATTTACTGTAATATGGCGACTTCTTGCCTTCCCAGAGGGATCCTCATCATCTGAGCTCTGCTTAGAAGTCAACATAAAACACAAATATGAACTTCTTAATTTATACTTTCTTCAGAGGACTCTAAAGTCACAGAAGTTCCACTGAACACAAGAAAACAATTATGTATAGAGGTGCTACAGTCCTAGCTTAAGTGGCTTTAAGTGATTTTTCACTTAGCTTGTTTTAAGGTTAGATCCATCTGGTTTGCTACCAAGAACTCAGTGGCACAGTGTGACGAGCAGTATCCCAAACAAATTTATTCTGTTTACCACCACTGAGCTTCAGCCAGATTATCTGCTGAAGTACATAAACACTTCACACTTTATGACTCAATTTAAGCCTACAGTGGCATAATGCAAAGGAAATCCTTGTATTCTCTTTATAGCAGAGAAATTCTATAAAATAGTAATTTTCTACTATTAAAGCAATAGATGTATTGACAGTTCCAGTCGTGAAAAGCCAGTTACTTTGGAAGTTTACCTGCAGAATATCTGACTGCTTTAGCTACTTTTTTAAGTGCCTCTGCTGAACTCCTTTAAGTTATTCACAGCAGAACATGTGTCTATAGCAATTGCTGCAAAAATGGTTTCATTCTTGCTGGCTTTGGGAAAAAAATGTTTGAAAATTGTGGTCATAAACAGCTAATTCAGGGTAGCTCTAAAAATGTCTTTTACATCTATGTCAAAACCAGTGTTGTTCAAATTCCAGTAACAATGCCATTCTTGTTATGAATTAAAAAGTCTACAAAAGTTACCATTGTTTTTTCTCTTCCTTCAGCAAGTTTCCTTTTTTTGTGTATGTGTTTGTTACGATCAATATCTGTATCACCATAGATGTTGGGCACATCCTCGAGAAGAACCAGTGGAGTTTGGTTTGGAGCATTTGGACCTGGATTTAAAGATAAATTAATTCACAATTGCCCTAAACTGATCTGAAAGGTCTTATGCCTACAGCAAGCTGCGGTTTTTTTCCTTCACAAGTAATGACTATAATGCTACAGAAAAACAATCTTTTAAATTAAGTCACTTAAATTGCTTGAACTATGCTGGTAAAGCTATGACTTCCCCAATGCAGCCATGCAGTGAAGGTCAGAGTCCATTTACCAGACATCACCAGAATATGATTGAGAGCTTCAGAGTATTTCTAAATCCCTTTATTGTGAGGCAGTCACAAGATATACTCAGGCAGCAGGTGTTCTCTGATCAAGCATTATTTGCTTGAAATAAGTACAATTATTCAACAGATGAACTCTGAAGCACAAATGGCTCTGAAGTTAACAGCCACAAATATGGCAAAGCACAACAATATTCTCGAAATATTTCTAATGAGAAACCAAAGCAATATGCTGACAGGCACCGACCCCACAAAGAAGTTTGTGTATTTTATGACAAGATTTCCCCAGTAGGATCACCCAGTGTCAGCTTTGTCCCCACCGATTTTAGTAAACAGAATTAAACCTTCAGTTGACTGCCAGAGCTCATCTTCACTCGCAAAAAATAGAAAAGCCTCACTTTGAAACATAGAAAACAATTTCAACTTTCACTGTTGTCACAGAACATCCAGCAGGATCTGGTACCTATTATTTCCCTCCCCAGTGTTTAAGTTTCATTAGACATAAAATAGGAACAATACTTCTTAATCTCAAACAAAACTGATATGTGATCACTAGTGAGACAGCTTTCCTTCCAAAACCATTTTCTCCTTCTGCACAATCAAGCTGCTATGGATGTGCAAAGCTCAATCAAAGAGGAATGTAAAGGGAAGAGGAATCCTTTAATCTGTTTTCTCTTTCTCAAATCTCTGTCAGGTAAGATAGTAGTGCAAACAAGTATTTTCAGTTTGTGCATTTCTTCTATTTGCAGAAAGACATGAGGCTAAGGTCTCATTTGTAACTGCAAATAACTAATTTGAGAGTTTAGTAGATGATTCATTTTATCTCTTGACATTAAAAAAAAACTTCTATTAAGCTTTTCCCATCTACTCAAAAGTGATCTGCAAGGAGTTCACTACAATAGAAGCTCCTGTTAGAAGAAACAGCCAATTTGCTCTACTTAACAAATACAGGTCAAAAAATACAACCACAATAACCAGGTCAATAAATACCACCATTGAAATTGCACCTACAGCACACTGCAATCACTTCTCCTGTACCATCATGTATTCCATTATGTCAGAATCTCACGTGTGAAAACTGAAAATAGAGCCAAGACATAACACAGAGGATTCATATCTGTTCCTCATGGATGCAAAGTACCACAACTGGGATGCTGGAAGAGTTTCACCACTAGAATCTCAAAAGCTGCCTAGTTCTAACACCTGAGAAGAAAAAAAAAAGGGTTTTTCTTTTACTCATACTGACTTAAATTAATGCCAGCTAAGTGCTTTGCTTTCCAAACAAGTGTTCTCCTCCCAGCACCAGAAGTGCACTGCAGTCTTTATTCCAAAACCTCCAGTCCTAAAACAAAAGAAAATCCACAGTCACACTTGACTGGGGCTGCAGATCTCCTCTTACAGTACTGAAAGTTACACAGGCATACAAAGAGCAGCATTGTGTTTTTCTGTCTGAGTTCTAGAATCAAAGCTTACAGAGTTTTTAATTGTTTTCTAGCAAAGAGTGTTATAAATAAACCCCCAAAAGCGTCAGCCCAAATAGCAACTCCTGCCAAGCCTGGAGGCAGCCTCAAAGTTATGAGAGGTGTGAATTGCCTCATTCATTTCTCAAGTCTCCAGCAACAAATTATGTAAGAGAAATGCATTGAAAAGTTTTCCCTCGAGAGGCCTCTTGCAAATCCACACACATGAGAAGAGAGTCACAGATCTAATCTTCACAGATGAGGAGACAGCGCTTTTATCTATGACCATGCTTCCAAAATATGTAGGATTCTACATTTCTACAGTAAGCCCTCCAGAGAGAAGGAGGAAAAATTCTAATGATAGAGAAGACATGAAAGGCACTCAATACCACTGGAATTCAGTGCTAAAGCAGAAATGAGTAAAAGATGTCTTGGAAATACGTTCCTGATATCAAAAAATGACAGAGGGTACCAGAAAAGTTGCACCAAAGGAACTGCAATCTGTGACCTCGGTATGCATTCTTTGTCTGGTGGTTCAGTCAGAAAATGTGAGCTTTGAAATACTCAATTGTACAACTTAGAAAGGAACATTTTCACTAGTTCGTTACTTCCTTTCTTCTTCAACTTGGAATCAAGCAGCTAAAATTACATGCACACCTGAAGTATCCTCCTGCCCACCATAACCTTTCTTTCTTCTGGACAGAACAAAAAAACTTGATTCATTAGTTAATTAGCTCCTGTATTTGTTAAAGTGACTATGTTCTTTGCATACCAGTTGCCATGTCATTTGTCCTCTGAGCTTAGCTATCTACTGACATTGTTCAACTGATCACCCAACACACTGTACAGTTGTTTGAAACCCATCATTTGTATTGACCACTTCCTTACTCAAATGATCATTTGCTCCACACAGAAAAATGTGATGAAAGTTATGATCACAACACACATAATTAAAACTGTAATTTTAATATAAATCAGTAACGGTAGTATTAATAATACTAATTACCTATAGCGACAATTGTTATTGTTGCAAGGAATTTCCCATCACATAATTAAGAGCTGAAATTTCCTCTTTGTGATGCTGTTTATTTCAGTAAGTTCTAAAACAAAATGGAGCTTAAAAAAAACTTTCCTCAGCTTCAGCCACTCCTGAAAAGTCCAATCAATCCCAAAAAAAGCAATCCAAGGTGCTCCAAGCAATCTAGTATGTCCAAAATGCAGATGCGAGTGGGTAGGAAAATGCACAGGTAACACACATATGTTAAACATTCAATTTACCAATTAATTACTAATTAGGAGTAATGTGCAAAACACACCTCAAAGATTATGCTTAAGCTGTATAAAGAAAGACAAGGTGGAAGCTTGTGAATGTCAGGAAATCTTTTCCTATTCAGTTTCATTTGCTTAATTTGTGTGTTCCCCGTGCAAAAATATCTTCACTTATTTTGACTGAAGGAATGCAGGAAAATGTCAGCTACATAGAAACAAAACCAGAGGAGAAATGAAAAAACATGATGCTCATGGAAGAATAGGAATCAATCCTAGGGATGTTCCCCGTAACATCTGGTCTGTTACTTTCCCCGTGCTAGACAATCAACTGCTGCTGGCCAAGGTGGAAACCACAATGCTGAGCTAGACTGATCTTTGGTCTGATCCTCTACACATTTGTTATGAACTACTGTTGGCAAGATTAATGGCTTGGGAGAATTATAACAAGTCATAACAACATGTAAATGTTGCTTTGTGAGATGACAGTTTCAAAATACTAATGAGAAAATAACTTTAAGATATTAGCAATGAACCCACGAAGGCTCATTACAGAAGTTGAAACATTAGAAACTAACCTTGAAAGAGTGATGGCTGGATGTTGCTGACATACTGAAAAGCATTTTTAAAGAAGACCAACATCGTGGAATACACTACTTGATTCTTGTATTTAATGTGGGCTTCACTATCAAAGTTACTGATGTATCTGCAGAGATCTTTCATTCGATGCAGAATGTCACCATAACTTCTGAGGGGAAGAGAGATAACAAGAATTCACGATGTTACACAGACTCTGCAACTAAAGAGAAGAATGCATAGTGAATATGAAAATCTCAATGTTTCTGCTGAGGATATCCCCCAGCATCAAGTCAGTGGAAGTTGGGAATACATGCTAGTGAAATTTCACAAAACATTTACCATGCTTCTCTTTACTGTGGCACATACGGAAGGTTACCCCACAGCACTATAGTGCTTATGCATGACCTTCATCATCAGAAGTTCATTTTAGAGACTAATTTGAAAGTGCTCTCTAGAGCACTCCCATTTTTGCTTTACATTATACGGTCTTGAAAGAAAAGCTGCTGTGAACTTACTAAAAATGTTCTTGTGTTAAAATTTGTTTTTCAATGAGAATTGTTCTCATTAAGAATCAAAAAAGGCAAAACCTCCACAAGGGGAAATACCCAGCAAAGTAGAGCTTTCTTACCTTCTTCCTTTATCCATTTGCCACTCACACCTCATTCCCACCACGGACAAGATTTTAAACAGCCTCTCCCAAGGATCTGTAATCTGGGATGATTTCTCTGTGAGACCATCTATTACATATTTCTGAGAGCTGCGCTTGCTTGGAGACATAATATCAGAGGAATCTTGTGAACCTAGGAAAACCAGCACATTTTTCTCTTCATAAGGAAATCAAACAGACTGATTCATTTTCAAGAAGAAGACATGTAAAAATTATGTTGGAGCTTTCAGGGTAACCATTCCTTACACAGAAGGCTAACAGGGAGCAGCAGGCATTTCTGCCTCTTTGTACAAGAGAGCTGATAGGCCAGATAAGGACATTTTGGACATTTTGTCCCACCTCTCACTTGCTGAAGCATCATGACTAAGTAGCTGAAGCACCATCTTGGTATTTTGGAATCAGAGAACTAGGAAACACTAAATACTACTATTAGTGGTATCCTTGTCTGTGGGATATATTAACATAAAAACAATGCATTTTTTATTTACGGACATCAGTGGTACTAAGACACATTCTAAGAAAGCTTGATTTTGTGAAAATATTCTTACCTTGATATTGACTTTCTGTCTGTGTAGATCTAGTTACGTAATTAATATAAAATTCTGCTGCTTTATTCAGGTATTTATATAACAAGCTGGCAGGAAGTCGTACATCAGGGTTGTTAATTATCAGAGGAAGAACATCACAAACTAAAATAGAAAACAAACAAAAAAATCCTTTAAGTTTGTGGAGTTTTTTGTTCTATTTCTCCTAGGTAAGGTTTCTCAATCAGCAATAGGAGCCTTCATCTCTGGCTGACCATACACCAGAAAGAACCTCACATGAATGGCTCTAGAACCAATTTGTACCATAAGGCCAGCCTGGACTGACACAGCCTGAGCCTCTTCTGACTAAAGCAGTTTTCCAATCACAATATCATGAAAGAAGTTTACTGACCTCAGAACACTGCCACACTAAAAAGTTGCACTGTAAAGCAAGAGCATGAATATTCTCTTACCAAATAATTTTCTAAAACAATTCACTGGAGATTCTTGGTCTTCAATACTTTCAGCATCTAATAATGTTTCTCCAAGGCCTACCTGTGTGGGCAGAGGTGATAATCAAACACAGGACCAGTGGTTTCAGAAACTTTTTGAACTGCAATTCAGTGGAGTTGAATCGTAATTCAGTAACAATTCTATGGCAACAGCATGTGCGAGTCTTCAAATACATAGTTAAACTATCCACACTTGATAGCAGGTGAAAAGCAATGTCAGAAGATAGCAAAACAAGACCAAGAGAAAAACTGTGCATGAAACTGTTTCAGTAAAGACACACACAGACATGTGAAAGCAATATATGACTGATACTCTTTCATTTATAAAACAAATTATTGTTTTATTTGCTTCCATTTGTATTCTGCCCAAATCCTTCCCGGTGGAAAGCTCAAGATTCAGCAGTCTGAACTATTAGCAACAATTAAACCTGAATAAAAAGACCCATCCTCTCATTAAGGCAAAGGAAAACATTTCAGCAGAACCTCAAAAAAGCGAGTGCCAATATCCTTAAAAATTCCTATGTGTTCCTCTTCTCTTCTCTTACCCCATGTTGCACCACGGTCTCTGGGAAACGCCGCAGAAGCAGAAGGAGCATCTCTGCCCTCTCTAATGTGTTAAAGCACTGCTCTGTTGCCTTCAGGAGCATTTCACACTGGACCCGTCCAGGAAGGGTCTCAAATAATCCTAAAAAAAAAACCAAAACATTTAACTTGTTGTGTCTGAATTGTAAAGATGACTGACAAAGCATAAAAGACCATGGACATCACCTCGCTTTGCTGATTAAAAAGGGATTTCCTTATGCTTTTTCAGCTTTTAACACTGAAAAAAAGTCTGTTTCTTTCAGAGGAGACCAAATAAATATTTATCTGTAATAATGTTTATTTGGGTGCAAGGAACTTGAATTGACAAGTAAGACTGCTAGTAAGTGGAATACTCAAAATCCCAATACTTCAGTATTTGACATTTCAAGATGCTTTCTCAAAACTGTTCTTTTTTTTTTTTTTTAATTCTACTTTTACAATTAATACTTTCATTACTAAAATGTAGGGTTTTTTCAATTTAAACATCCAGTGCAACACAAAAAAGAAACTCACATAATCTCCTTGCATGTTTTATGTATTCACTCTGAAAAAGTATACCCCATGAAAAATCAAATTTTTTCGTAACTGGAATATTCTTAGAGCTTCTGAAGCACGTATTCAAACAGCAGATTATAGTTTCTCAGGTGTAAATCCTGCTTTCAAGACTGCCTGTGGCTGCCAGCAGTGAATGCCAAGCCCTTCTGGACACCATTCATTTTTATATCCCTCACTACATCAACAAGAATTCACCCCATTTTTACAATCATACACTGTTCTCTGCAGTCTTTAGGATGATGATTTTTAGGTCCCATTCCACTTATTTCCTATTCAATTGCTCTTCTATGTGCTTCTTGTCCTGGCAGAGTAAGCCTACCCATATCAGAGACAAAGCAATGGGAATCTTGTCATGTCCCTTTGTCTTCCTAAGCCTAACACACCAAATGAAGTCTTATGACTGAATTGAGGGAAAAAAAACAAACCTTGCAGTCCACAGGCAAAGTTAGAAAAACTGACATTCACTTGTTAAACCAGAAAAATAATCAGAGGGCTTATCTTTAGATTACTTTGGGATAGAACCCTTACCTCTTAAAAACTGTGTCTGCTTGTCCTGGGAGTCATTCCTCAATGCTGATGTAATAACACTGATCTCCCTCCATACAGCAGGTTGGTCTGGAAAATTCACAAACCTGTAACAAAGTTTAAGGCAAGGAATGTACAGTGATCTCAAAATCCGTCTCAAAGACAAAACCTTCCCATAAAAGTATGTGTTTGGGCAAAACAGAAAATAAAACCTTCCTTTTTAAAGTTTATTTTTAATTAATTAGACCTTTTGTGCTTAATTTATCCACACGGATTTTCAAAAACTCTAAGTTTATATTTTTGGAAGTCCTGACATTTATCTGCAAGGGCAATGTACCTGGTGAAGGGTCTGGAGCACAAGTTCTGTGAGGAGTGGCTGAGGGAGCTGGGGCTGTTTAGCCTTGAGAAAAGAAGTCTCAAGAATGACATTATCACTTTCTGCAAGTGGGAAACAAGGGTGTAGACAGGTGGGGTCAGTCTCTTCTCCAAGGCAACCAGTGACAGGACAAGAGGACACAGCCTTATGATGCACCAGGGGAGGTTTAGGTTGGACATATGGAGGAATTTCTTCACTGAAAGGGTAATTGGAATTGGAGTGGGCTGCCCAGGGAGGTGGTGGAGTCATCCTCCCCAAAATATTTAAGGGAAGACTGGATGTAGCACCTGCTGCCATGGTCTGGTTGACAAAGTGGTGTTTAGTCATAGTCTGGACTCAATCATCTCAGAGGTCTTTCCCAAACTGATTCCATGAATGGAGCACCTGGGATAGAGTTCCAGCTCTGATTACTCACATGTCGTAGAGCAGCCTGCCTGCAGACGCCGTCCTCTCAGCATTCCTCTCAATAGTGTACATCTCATACTGCAGCATGCAAGAACAGAACATCAGCTTTCCCAAATACATTTGTCAATCACACTAGTCCCTCCACTCTAAAAAACTGCCCTCAATTTGCCACAGCAGCCTGCATATAGAAAATTAAAGGACTTCAACATATGCTGGAGAAATCAGAAGGCACATTAGACTATTTAATCACACATTAATTTAGGCATTAAATTCTGCTTGACAATATACTTAATATTATTAACACTGACAACCTTCTAGTATCTAAAGGAGGCCAACGGAGAAGTCAGAGAACGACTCCTCATGAGGAAGTGCCTGGACAAGTAGTAATGGGTACAAACTGTAAGAGGGGAACTTTAGATTACATATAATGATGAAATTCTCTAGTGTGAGAGTGCTGAGACACAGGAACAGGCTGCCCGGAGAAGCCGTGCGAGCCCCATCTCGGGAAGTGTTCAAGCCCAGGTCGGATGGAGCCTGGAGCAACCTAGTCTAGTGGGAAGTGGCCCTGCCCATGGAAGTGGGGATGGAACAGATGATCTTTAAACCAACCCTTTACATTCCACGGCTCTGCGAACACGCCGGCTTAATTTTTACATAAACTGAAAACCTGGAACTCAAAGAGTCCTTTGACCAGGGTTTGAAGGCAGTCAAATGCAAAGAAAAGCCCCCAAGACGCCACAAAAGCCATAATACGGAGAGCTACTTTAACTAGCAGCAGTAGCGGCAGTAAAGGCGTTCCTTTTGTTTTTTAATCGCGAAGGCACCGCGGCACTCCGCGGTCCCGCCCCCCTGCTCCCATTGGCCGAGCTGCCTGTCAATCAGGCAAGGCCGCACCGAGACCGCGCAGGGGAGGGGCGCGGGGGCCCCGGTACCGAGCGCGTGCGACAGCGGCGGCGCTCACCTGTATGTTGAAGTCGGCGGGGTAGAGGCTCCGCGCCGTGATGAGCCAGGCCTTGGCCGCCCACAGATCCCCCGGCACCAGCTCCCGGGCCCGCTTCACCAGGAACTCACAGTCCCCCTGCGCCGACATCTTGCACCGGGCGGCGCGCATGCGCCACGGCGCTCCCCGAGCCGGGCTCGCCCGCACTTCCGCCCCACCGTGGCGCGGCGCGGCGCGGGGAGCGCCCTCGCTCGGCGGCGTGAGGGAGCGGGCGCGGGGCTGCGCGGCTGCCGGGCCGCAGCGAGCCGAGCGCTGGTGCGAGCGGCGGCCGAGCGCCGCCCTCCTAAAGCTGGTGTTGCTGCTGCTCAAAGCCCGCTCTGAACGTCCAAGGCGCTGCTGCCTGGGCTAGTGCTTGTCTAAAGTTCTTACAGTCCACTGCTAAAGTCACCACCGGCAAATGCAAAGGAAAATGCACACCTTTCGCCACAGATGTGCATCCACCTTTCAGCAGCTTGGAACAGAGTCTCGCTTCTTATAATTAGACTTTAATGTCAGGACGCTTGATTACAAGCATAACCCTTTATGTTACTTAGCAGGAATTCTCTGTTTCTTTCCTTGTCACTTTCTTCTTTGCTCCTTTCAAGTAGGCTCCTCCTTTCTGATGTTGCGACGGACCTTAGAGACTTTGCACTTGGGGACTTCGACTGATTAAATCCATAAATTACACATTTAAGAACTAGTGCAATAATCCTTTCAGCAAGTAGTTTTAAGATACTTGTAACCTCTCCTACAGGTAAAAGGCAAGGTCCTTGCTTTCCTGCTGAGGTGACTGCGGCCATTCACACAGATACTGTGGCCATTTGTCACCACAGAGAGGTGACAAAGGCACAGCAGAAAGTCAGTTCCTCATAAAACAGACGCCTCTTCTCTTGCTCTTGCTAACAAACTACAAACTGCTGTAGGATGGGACAGGTTCCTAAAAATGGCTTCACAGCCTTGCAATGCGCTGCAAGTGCAGCAATGTTCATCACTGGCCGGTGTGTAGGTCTACCCAGAGCTCTTCCCCATGTGCCTGTGCAGATGTATACAGCCACATTTAATTTAATATAATAATAATAATAATAATAATAATAATAATAATAATAATAATAATAATAATAAATAGTTTTGCATTGTGGGACTGAATATGGTAATAAAGTTGTGTGTTCTGTCTCTTCCTAAACTGCCCAGCAAGAGCTGATGGGCTAGTTGGGGTTCCCCCCATGCTGCTTGTGAGACCAGAATCAGGATGGTGCAGGAGTGAAATGGGTGGGCAGGAGATTACCAAATGTTATTCTGAAAATTAATGGATGTGTGAGGAGTGCCCTGAAAAATTGCTGGTGCAGAATCACCCCTAAGACATCAGCTAGGCAGGAAATCTGGGGGCTTTTTTTTCAAATGAAGTACTGCTGTCTCTTGCAGAGATTTGTTGAATCCTTGCTTCTGCAATCATAATGTGTTTGCCAGTCCACTCAGCCCTTCCAGGCAACGGGAAGTCGAGAGTCTACTTTTGTATGATACAAACAGCATAGCTTCACAGAAGAGAAGAAGTCTGAAGGGGACATAGACAAAGGTGGTTGAGGCTTGGAAGAGTTTAAACTTAAGAATGTACTTACATTCAGGTTGCCCAACCCCTGGACTTAGAAGGTAAAACTGTTTGCTCTGTGATCCTCACATAGATACAAGGCAGGCAGCAGGATCAGACTTGCAGGGGACTGGGGCAAGTGATTCCACTGAGCAAGCTGGAAACACCACTGATGTTTCATTTGTAGATGGGAGGAAGAGGAGCACTGTGCTTCTTCAGAATATGGGAACTGTGTCTGCAACAGGTGACATCAGACTAGCATTTGAATGTACTTGGAACATAAACTTGGTTTTTAGCCAGGCCGACAGTTAAGAGCCACTGCTGTTCTAAACTTGAACTACTGATGTGCCAATGGCATTGCATGCTCCTCTCCCATTCCAGGAGCCAAGCATGTAGGGGTGGTGGGGTTGGGCTATGCCTGTGAGGGTCTGAAGCTTCCTCTCCACTTACAGCGGCATTCCTGAGTTCTTGCCTAGATTGTGCTGTTTGGATTTCCACAGTGCAGGACATGCTGAATCTCAATGTTTTAGCGAGACAATTGGAAGTGCACTCAGCCTCCTTCCTGCAGGAATACAGGACTCAGCTGAAATACCTACACGAGCCTTGTTTTTCAGGAAGAGGCTTTGTGATCTTCTATAGCAGGAAAGAGGCAGCACTGACCTCAAGGCAGTGGCGAAGGATGATTTTTCCCTGGGAGGATTGTCCCATTTCTTGAGGAGGGCCTGTGAGTAACAGAGATAATTCAGGCAGTGTAGCTGATGCAGCACAGGGACAGATGTGTGCAAAGGCCATATTGTAGACCTTGCTGGTAGCGCTTCAAAATCCTTCTGCACCAAAGCAAGTCTTCAGGAGCCAGTAGAGTGTTTGAAAGGTGTTAGGTTGTCACTTGGCAGCGGCAAAGGGCTCTGAATGTCATTCACCACCTTCCAAATTTCTGGATCAGTATAATCCCAGCAGATAGCATTCATTCTGTGTTGGATTTCCTGGCTTGCTGCCATAGGCTGCTGTCACTTACGCAGGACTGGAGTATCTACAGCAAGCCCTAAGGGTGTGTAGGTTGGGTTTTAGGTATGGGATAAAGTGGTCCATGATGTGGCAGTGCAAAGGTTGGGGTAACTGCCGTGCTGAGTGGTGAGGACTTGAACTCATAGCCACTCCTTAGGCCTGGGGAGCAGGAGTTGATGTCTGGCATGGGTAACAAGGAAGCTAAAGCTTTGCATAATACTGAAAAGATTTGAAAGGGGTCATCTTCTTAACATGTTCTGAGTGAGGCCTTGGAGAAGACAGCCTGTGTTGAGCTAGAAGTGTGGTGGAGTCTGTGCAAAAACTAGGAATCATGCAAAAGGTCTTGTTATTTTGTAGATTTTTTTTTGTCAATTCTGTGTCCTTTGCTTTGTGCGGAGGAATTTCTACAGCTACAGCTGACATGAGTTGTCTGGGCTTTCAGTCACTCAGAATGCTCAGTGTCTTCTTTGTCTCTTGCAGCTGAAAGACACTAAATTGAGATTGGCTGACTGGATGATAGATAAGAAGGTGAAAAAAGAAAAAGGAGATTGGGAACCCAAGAGTGGAGCAGCAAAGGATGTATGGAAACCAATACAGCCCTCTCCATAAAGTGATATCCATTAATGACCTCATAGATGGCAATATTATTACAAATGCTTATGTTTTATGTTTCAGCAGATCTGGTGGCTTCTCCCAAAGTGACACAATGGAGATCCTTGACTCTGAAACTGCAGTTGACAGTTGAATCCAAATTATGGCTTCAATGCACTGAGGTTGGCCACAGTCCACTTAATTTCTGTAATAGCCTAAGGCAACTTTTAATAATTGACCTCATTTTCACAGAATCAAAGTAGTTTAGGTTGAAAGGGACATCAGGACATCATCTGCTCCAGCTACTTCCTCCACATGCAAATTAATCTACTTTTATTATGCTAAGATAAACAAAAAATCACTTTCAAGAAAAGAACAAATATTGCCAGTTTCCTTCAGCCTGCAGTTTGACATTGATGAGTGATGGGGAGTCTGGATTTATAGGGGGAAACATTTAGGTAATCTTATGAGCAGGTATTATTATTGTGAGATGTGTTAAAATACCTGCCTAGCTTTTAGGTCTGGGGAACTGAACCAGATTGTAATTATCTTCCCCACAGCACAGACAGAATTATTAATCACTCTACTCTTGTGTGGCCAAATCTACGCCCATATGACTCCAGTGACAGTACAGCTGGGGCTTTGGACACAGTGAATTGTCTGGTGTTGTGAGAACACAGTAAAGCAGCACACTGCTTGGTGTACAAATAGGACCTTCCATTAAATTTACTGGGCTAAAAGCTTAGAAAATGCTGTATTTCACTTCTAAGTTGAAGGTACTTTTTGCAAAAACTTAGTCTGTCATTTATGGAAACACTTTTTAGGAGAGAAATTCATTTTCACCTGGAAGGATTTCAAGAGAAGCTGTTAAACCAGTAATTTTTCCATATAGAAGTTCACTAAGTAGAGAAAGAACACAAATAGAGAGGATTTAACTCCTGCATATACTTCGTTTCCTTCTGCTGCCTTCCCACATATTCAGGCTCATTATGTCCCTGTGGCAACTCCGAAAGATATATAAATAGAAGAGAAAATCTAAATTAACCAGCTGCATATGTTTGTCCCCACTTTTAATTCTGCAGTCACATTGAAAAGTGCATTCCACAGTTTGTATTTTCCCTTTTCTATTCCTGTCCCTTACCAATGCCATTCTTCCTTGCAAGTTCTTTCTGCGCACATGTTGCAGGCATTCATCGCCTTGTCATTTGGAGTGGCACTCATCTCCAAAAACATTGCTGTCTGCAACCCCTTTTTGGGGAAGCCATCACGGGTTGCCTTTGTAGGCAGTGAAGCCCAGAAGGCAGCTGAGCAGACCAGATGCAGGTTGGAGTAGGTTGAACTGTGCTCTGAATGCCTTTGGTTAGGTCTCCATGGCTGGTAAAAGGAATGCTGGGCGGTGTCCTTACCTGCAGAGAGATCTGTGTGGCAGTTTCCTGTATGTGATGATGAGTATGGCTTTACTAATGTTTAAACAGGTTGCTCGGTGTCCTTATTCTGTTCGCCTTATGTACACGGGTTCAGCCCCTAAAGATGTCCTCAGTGATGGAGCCATCATTCGCGGGAGGGACGGTTCACTCTTCCCATGTAGCTGCAGTCTCTGGTGGCTCTCCGAGCTCTCTGCACTACACACAAAGATAGGCAGCAGCATGTGACTACTGATTTCCTTTAGTCAGAGAGCACTGTTGGGGCTACAATGTCCCAATGGAATTGCATTAGAGGTTTCCTCTCTAAGTGCTGTGCCTTTCAGGATTGCTTTCCAACAGCACACTGAATGGTGTAAGTGGGGAAGGGAGTTTTAGCAAGCAGTCATCAATAGCATCCCGCTCTTAAGCCAAGGTAATGATGGCTAGTTTGAGTGTGCCTGCATTTTCCCCAAGTGCAGGCAGGTCTTCTCCCTGAATGCAGGTATGTATACGTGTGCAATTGCCCTCATCATGTGCAGCCAAGCCAGGAGAACTGTATGTTTATAGAAACTGTCCTTAAGAGCGATTGCCTCTTGAAGGAGTAGAGCCCATATAAGAGGAGTGGGACTGTCTCCAGCCAGCCCTGGGAGACGATGCTGAGAGCATATTGAAAAGCTGTCTTCAGCAAAAGCTTGCCAGTTTAACAACTCTGTTCACTGTTCCTATTGCACAGTGGGCTCTTTGACGCAACAGAAAGAGCTGCTTTTTTTTTTTTTTTTTTTGCTTCCTCTTAAATCCGCCTGGCCAATTTAAAGCTTGTGGATATTTCTTCCCCCTCGGGGAAAGCTTATGTGAGGATTTTCTTTTTCAACAGTTCATTCCGTGAAACCATTTTTTTTTTCCTTGTTTGCTGTTAGAAAATGTTGGAGCTGAACATAAGGCTTTCATTGCAGGTCAGTGACTGAACTCTTGACCAAAGCATTTAACATTTGAGTGTCGCTTTGGTAAGCACTGTCGTTTGGGAGGAAAAAGCAAGTTAATAAGGCTGTATCGTGTGAGCCCATGTGTGCCTTCTACTGGAATAGGAATCTTTTTATGTCTCCAGTGTCCGAGTTCTGTGTGGATGAATTTACGATCTTTCTTTTGTAGACAAATGTACTGAATCAATATTTTAGTGAGAATTGAGGTAATATCACAGCTAACTCTATATTATCTAATTCCTGAATGTCTCTACTCCCTTAAAATGCAATAAATCATACTGTGAATTTCAAATTTATAAACTTCTTGTCTTTTTATTTTGCAAGGATTGTGGTTTTGAGTTTTAATTTTTTATTTCTTTTCTGCACACTTTACTGGGAAGTGTTATTTCTTGGCACATGCCGTCTGAAGGAAAGATAGTTATTTGCTATTTTGTATTTCTTTTTAGATTGCTATCAAGGGAACTAAGAAAGGATGTAGGCATATTGTTAATGTCTCTCTTCAAGCTGTATTTGAGGTAAGGCAATTTTTTATCCTTATCTCTGAAATTAGACTATGAAGTAGATGCAGTATTTATTTTCTTTATAGTGGTAAGATTATCCTGTTGCTATTTGTTTTTCTTATTGATAAAATGTGTTTATACTTGTCACAAAACTGTTCCTTCTCTATGTGAGACTTAAAATCCTGTATTTTTATTTCAACAATATCTACTATATATCTGCATGTTCCTATTAGCTTGTGTTCTCTGGATCAATGAAAGATCATTTTTTGTAATTGCTTTGGTTTTGTCCTTCATGCGCATCACTTTGTGTGGGAGTGAGTGAATTTCTTGACCTGGGTGGGCAGTTGTTATACAAACTTCATAAAACTGAGTTTCAAATTGTTTCCACTGTGAATCACTTTCCTTGTAAAAGAATTACTTTTATGGTAATGTTTAACTTGAGTAGAATTGTTTTCAAACATATGCAATGTAGTTTTTGTGTATTCTTTTTTAAGAGCAGTCCAAATAAAATAATTAATCATATCAAGCTGTTTACTTCCTTGTCTACCTAATGTTGTTTCTTACAGGAAGTATATAGCTTTAAAGGGTTGAATCATTATTTATGAGCATCAGAATAGCTGAAAGGTGTCACTGCAACATTGCCCAATGCAACTGCATTGAAAATAGATTTGTGTGGGAAACAACGATTGGTGAGTTATGATTAATGCATGGGGAATTAGAAAATACTATTTCTTGTTCATATTTCTTTTCAAGCAATTTAAGAGCTTGCCATTCAAGGGATGTTAATTTTTCTTTTCTGTATCAAGGTTACAGTTCTTATAATTCAAGATTTTTGCTCATGCTTTCTATAGTTTTCTCATTACTGAAATCAATCCATCTGAATATTTGGGGAATCTCTTACAAGGGGAGTCTGCATCTTTGAAGGCAGACATGCTGTGTCCAGAAACACTTTTCATTTAGCAAAATGTTTTAAATCTATCTTGTTTGGCTCCTCACATCTCTGAAGCTGTTTGCTGTTTGAATTCCACCTAGTGTTAGCTCCATTCAGAAGTGTCCTTTAACAGTTTGTCAAGAGGGTTTTTTTTTTACTTGGGATGGGGTAAGGAATGATAGAGGGCAGAGTTACAAAGTTACAGTGAACTATTTTTAATTTTATAGAACAAAAATATTTACCACTGTAAGCGTTTACAATACTCAAATGAACAAATTAATTCTAAGATGTTTTAAAACCCATTGAGGCTTAACTTTCTTTAATCAACATTACACCAATTGTTATTATTTTCTGTCATCTTATTTTTTGGAGTTAGAAATCCATATCCTGTCACAGTGCAAATACCCACATAAGTCTACAACCTGTTTTCTACTGTCAAAAAACCCCTCTTTTATTCACTATTCTTAAAGTTATCTCAAGTTGAATGTTCCTTAAAAAACTTAAATCTAAGCAGTATAATAAACTAACGCAGTCTTTATAGAGCATGTTTTCTGAATGTTTTTCTGACAAAAATAGATAGGATCTCTGATTCACCATCCCTGGCAGAGGGTGTATTAGGCTGCCCCACTTCCCTTCTGATCTCTGGTTTGTGAGGTAGCCAGTACTGCTTTTCAAATCTTATTAGACTCCCACCATGATGTGTTGACATTTCTATGGACATTACTCTGCCAGAAAACATGAATGGGGAAGGAGGATAAGTGATGTGGGTGGCTTGGTCTGTTCTTTGGGATCTTTGGAGTTGACGCAATATCTTACTGGATTCAATCCTTCTTGCTTCCCAAGAGTTACTGGAAGGTGTTCATTTTTTTCCATGATGTTTGTGGTGTCAGCTTTCTACCTAGTCAGTGTAGCAGAGCTCATGGCTTGCTATATTTCTCTTTGCATGCCCCAAACTGCGTTCCCGTTACCTGGTTAACTGGGTCCTTGTTTTCTTACCTTTTGTGACCTGGTCTGTGTCTTGCCAAGGAAGGGCTAGTTAGTCTAAACCATGCACAAGTCAAGACAGGTTAAGAGGAAATGCGCTATGAACTTTTGTTTGCAACAGTTAAAATCAGCAATGCACTTAGAAACACTTATGAAAGATGTGGACAAAAAACATAAGGCAAAAATGCTGAATCTATTTACACCTAACTTCTATTTTCTTTCACCCTATCCTGCTGACTTGCTCCTCTTCTGACAAAATTTTCTTGTTTGCATGTAGCTTACCTTTTAGCCTCCATCACTTAGTTACCCTCTGGTGAGAGAAAGCTCTGTCACACTGCATCTCTGTCCACACCAGCATACCTCAGGTCATTTTCTGATTCTTGAAGAAACTCTTGTTTTTTATTCAGTTGCACTACAAAAGTTTTCAGACAGTGCAGTGTTAATCTTTCATCCCCAACTGTTTGTGTCTACCCAGATAAGATGTCATCATTGTCCTTAATGGTTTCCTTATTAGAGACTCTCAGATATCTTTATTAGTGTAGGTGTTACATTCTTATACTTGACTGGTTAGTCAAAATAGCAGTAAATGTCTTCACCTCCCTTTGGGACTTAGTTTTCAGAAAAAATGTCTTTGTGGTGAGCTGTATTCTCTACCAATGAGTAAATTAACACATTCAATGTTGTGCAGAGCTCTGTCTTTCTTCTGACACGGAGACAGAAAGTTGATTGTCAGAAGATAGCAGAGAGCTGTGTGTTTTTTTGGTTTTGTTAAGGTACCTCAGTTTTAGAGTAGTTACAGTTCTGGATTCTGTTTTCAGGTTCATCATCAACAGGTTTATGGTTTTAGGCTAAACTGTACTATGCTAGCCCAGTTCCATGACAATGGGGATGGTCTTAAGAGTACATTAGCATTGAACATTGTTTAAGGATCCTCTGTTTCCAACCCTGCTGCCATAGGCAAGGACACCTTCCACTAGATCAGGTTGCATTGCCTTGATAACACAGAAATGTTACTCAGTCACTTGGACATGAGCATCATCCTCCTAAAGTAATAGAACAGTGATAGAAACTCTACTGAAGTTAAATCCTCAGAACTGTTTTCTCCTTTTCCTTCTCCATTGTGTGTCTGACAGTTTGGCAATTTACTGGCAAGAAGACATGGAACAATATACACTCCAACAACCTTGGAACAGTATGTAGATGCCCCTGGGAATTGTTTCTACTGGAGATGGTTGGGCAGCAAGAGGTTTCTGGCTTGCTATTTCTTAAAAGAATTTTTTTTTTATAGCTGAGGCTATAAATAGTTGACAGTTCTTAAATTGAATAATCCCAGCTTCCTTTCCAGAATAAGAAACTGGATCAAGATTTTCCAAGCCAAAAGTCTGCAGCCCAGTATATCTATTAATAATCTGCTTATAATGTTGCTCAGATTTTGAGGCAATTCTCTTATTGTTCCTGTTTTGTGTATGGTGAAAAGACTCACACAGAATCTTGCCAGTGGGCCAGTGGCAGAACCAAAAGCTGGACTTATATGTCCTGCATCTGAGGTCAGAATTTTGCCTAGTAGATTATGTTTTATTTTTAGCCATATTTAGAAATCAGAATCACTTAGTTTTCAAACTAGCTGAGCAATCTGTAACTCCACCTGGTTTACTAAGAGATAATTTCTTTTGAAAGTGGGATTAATAAAGAATTACAGGCCAAAATGTTCAAACCACAGGAGTGATTGAATGTCCAAAGGTCTCCCACGCACATGCACCAAGGCCAAGAGCTTCAGAGAGTTTCATGTTACCCAGAGCCAGTACTGATGGTCAGTAGTTTGTGTTGAACTCACATCTTTTGCTGGGATGTGAATGGTGAAAGGTAAGGAGATGTTATGTCACCTGTGCTGCCATTCCTGATACCAAGATGGTACTTCAACTACATCTGGGAGGGCAGAACATTTCAGTCTTAAAAGTGGGATTTTTATACTTGTACAACTTTAAGATTTTTTCAGCATTTTCCCCTATGAATTGATTTAATAGAAGGTAGTTAGGAAAGTGCTGGCCATGATCATAACAGAGTTAGACAGAGCTATATGTGCCAGGGATCAATGGTAATCACTCAGTGAACCAAGTGGCTTCCAGTTTTGAAGGGTGCATTTTTATTTTTTAGCTTTTGTTGCCAGTCACCCAACCCCTGATAGAACAGTTAGATTTCAACTTCCCCAGACCAGAGTATGTCTATATTTGAGTTCTTTGCGTTTATGTATCCTACAACTGATATTTTCATTAACATTTACAATGACCACGTACGTACCGACTTTCTTCACAGAGGAAAACTTTGAGTCATATTGATTTTGAAAGGAGGAGCTTTACATCAAGTAGTCTTTCCCATGTGTGCTTTCAATGTGGAGCCAGTATTTTAGAAAAGCATTCCTCTTCAGTTAAAATAGTCTGAAAATAGAGGTAACAGTTTTGAAACACCCTTTGTACAGGAAACTTTGTATTATTTTATTTGTGAGAAGGTGTAGCCTTTAGATTTCAGGAAAGAGATTTTAAATAAACTTTAGGAAAACTTGTAAAAAGCTATTAGCAAAATATACAGTGGTGTGCATAGTGAATCATGTTACCTGCGCTGCTTTTTTCTCATCATACTGCTATTAAGTAAAAAAACTGTCTGAAGGGAATATATAACACATCATAATGTTACCTCTAATCCTCACAAATTTAAACAGAAATATTTTAAATTAATGAACTTACTGTGAAAGTAGTTGTTGCTAGCTTAAAAATTGATACAGAGATTTGTTTGAGCCACAGGGATAGAAAACATGACACTAACCTTTCAATTTACAGGATAGTGTAAGGTGATTTTATGAGATAAAATTCAGTGGTGAAGTTTTCTGATGCTTAATTGAACCATGTATATAAATTTATGAATTAATAAGCTACTCCAAAAATATAGTGGCTTTCTCTGAAAATTGTTCAGGAAATGAAAAGCACTTACGTAATGATACAGGAATGAAAGGAAAATTTCTTACCATTAGAGAAAGGAAAATAAAGCTTCACTCTAAAATCCTTAGGAACTAACTACACTAGGAAACTAGATCTTGGCAAATGTAAGGTACCTGCAGAACTGTTTTGAGAGCATATCTCAGAAACCCTTAAAAGTATTGTTATGAATTGGTGGCCCTAGGTTTCAGATGAGGACAAAAAATGTTTAGAATTCAATGGGCACGGATGTTTGCATTTGTCCAGTGCGGTTTAGACTTAATTTTTCTTCCTTGCTATTGGATCTGCCTTTTGCTATGACAGCCAGGTAGAAGAAGCTGAAGAAGGTTGCTGTTACATACCTTGTTTGCCCGCAATTCCAGGGAGTGGCAGGAGAGACAGAGCTATATGGGATGCCTGGATGTGCTGTGTATTCCAACTGCAGGAGTATGTGGGAAGCAGAGCACTTCAATTTCACCAAAGAACCTCTTATGCTGGAGTGCTGGTTCTTCCTGGTTAGCACAGGTGGGCAAGTGAGCCACGTCCAAGGAAAATGTAAGCTTTTTTTAGAGATTTTACAGATGTATGTGACAGAATTTTTCCAGTAAATTCAGGGCCGTAATTTTCTTACTTTCTTTCAAGCAGTTCATCTGCTGGAGTTTGTGAAAACAGGCTCATCTGGTGGTAAAGCTTTTTGGTTTTCCAAGGGTACTTGTCTATTTCTCATACTCTAATTAGAATCTTTTGGGCTATTAACTACTACTAAGGTCAAAGCTTCAGAGCCCAAGTAAAAAATCTTATCTGGCAGCTACTTAGTAATCTTGTAAACCTATTAAACATCGAGAGCAAAAGAGACAGAAAGGTGTGAATTAGAGTTATGAATTAGGATTTAAAAATAAAATCTCAATTTTACCTCTTTCCTAGGAGAAAGGAGCCTGTAAAATGCATTTGAAAAGGCTTTGTATCTCAGTTGGAACCCTCTGGCATTTTACTGAAGTAATCTTCATTTGTTTTCTAACCTCCATCACTGATATCAAGGATTTTTCACTTGTTTAATATTACACTATGATTTCACTTTCATGCAACGCCAGCATGCCCTTTATGTGGGTCACATATTCCTTGTCCTCCTCTATATTGGTCTAGGATTTCTAATTATTTCCATATTCATGGAGCTCAGTCACTACACAGCCAATTGAAACAGGCAGGCTGCTCAATGTCTTTTCCACTCCAGGAGTAATTTAATCAGGGAGTGACTGCATTATTTTTTCAGAGAGCTGAACTGTGCGTGACAGGTGATCTGCAGCGGAGAAGAGCCTCATTATTAAAAGGCTTAGACGTTCCATGCCATTTGTGCTTCTGTGACCTGTAGTGCAGCTAACGGTACCGTCCTGATGTTTTTTCTCATATGCATGATTCAAATGTAGTCAGCTAGAGGAGGTAGAAAAGAGGATGGATGAATCAGGGGACTGTATTTATGCTGCATGAGACTGAGTTTCAAAGATATTGCGTCCTGTGAGATCCTTCATCGCTGCTGTATTTGTTTTGCAGAAGTGCTGGTACTCACAGAGAAGATTAAGTGTATTTCTTTAGTTTCCCTCTGAAGTTCCATCCTGGAATCTAACATAAAATTTTGATATTGGTACATTCCCACATAAATATTTCAACTTTCATAAAGCGGCAAAGGAGAGATTTGGCTGTGGGGGAAAAGTCACCAGGGAGTCCTTGCATCCATTATAATCTTCATCTGGGCTGATTAATGTGCTCAAACAACCAGAGGGAATAGATAAACCTTGGCTGTCACAGGTGCCTTAGATCCATAAGGATTTCCTTCCACTGAGAAGAGCCAAATGGATGTCCCTTGCTATCAAAGGGAGTCCAAGGGAAGGGTAAGCTCTTTTCCAGAGTTACCAAGGAAAGAGAGAAGGTGTGGGTGAGGCAGATCACAGAGTCCTGGTGTCATAAATAACTGTGGTGTGTCAATTTCTTGCTGCTGGGGACTGTTATTTAGATGAACATCAGGTATAGGTGACAACTACATTTTTCTTTGGAGTCCTTGGGCTGGATTACAAGCTTGTGGGTGTGATTTCATGATGGAAGAATGACACAGGTGAGGTGAGCATCGCTTTGGGAGTGCCACTGCAAAACTGTCCTGAGGTCCCCCTTCAAACTGGTATTGTATGATTATATGATTATATGATTGCTCAATAAGACTTTTTTTGCTGTTTCTTTTAGGAGTTGTGTTTTCACTTTTATATTGTCTTTCAAAAAAATAGAAATTGAAAAAATCTATGGATTCAAACAATGAGAGTCAAATTGTGTCCACAGCTCCTCTCAGCTGAGTATGCACCATCATTAAGGTGACTGGTGATAAAATCATCTGACTCTTAAAGTCACAGAGTCAGTTAGACTCTGTCTAACTGATACTTGAACCTTTACAGTGGCATGTTAAAAGCTTTCATGTTGGTCTAGACTTCTTTAGTTTCTTGTTTCTTCACTGCAGCTACCATGGGCATCTCCAGTCTGGGTACATTTTCCCCCTCCTATTTGAACTAAATAGACATTTTCCAATTAATATCTATGATAACATAACTGTAGAGAGGGGAAAACTCACAGCTTCTAGAGGTGATATTCTGATCTAGAGGTGAATTCTGCTCTTTCACCTTGAGATTTTTGGAGAAGCAGTATTCAGCATGTTCATAATGATGCTAACTCTTACACTGCTAGGGTTGAATCTGGATTGTCCAGTTCCTGATGCATTTCAGTTCAATATCTTGTTAAGCTTCCTTGCATGATAGTCAGTGAAGAGAAGAAGCCACAGAAAGTTATTTCATCTTAAGTACATATCCACTTCTGTTTATTTTCATCATCTTACCTAAATGCATAATACAGTGGGCATCATCATTATTGTCTTTGCTACAGCTAGAAATATCACAAAGAAGACAGGGAAATGACTTGCATGGGATCATCTTACCTTCTTACCTATGCTGCTGTTCAGTCCCATAACATAGTGACATATATATCTGTCATCTAGGAATTGATGAGGACTATCTTCCAGATCAGTTTCCAGACTCTTTTGCCTTTGGAAAGATATTGGAACCTGCATGTGGTGACCTACAAAGTGCAGTAGTGTTTTGGAAAATTCTGATGTGCTGCATGCTGATCGCCTCAATGCACTAAGAGCTTTTGCTCTTTCTTACAGTGTTCTTTTGTTTTTACTCCATGGGATTTCTTCAAGAAAGGACTTATTTCCCTACGTGAAGGCTGTAGTGTACTTTTGCCTGCTGAATGATACAACTTCTGAGCTGTTTCTCCTCAGCTTATGGTACACACTTCCTACTAAACTTTTGGTTTTTCTCATCAAACTGATGCGTATGGTCAGTAGCAGTTCAAGGCAAACATTTCAGATCTCTTAGGACTGAAACAACAAAGCCAAGCCAAAAAACTGTTACCAGACTTTTTATATTGCACAGGGCAATTTTCATTCAGCTATACCTATTTTCTGGATAAATATTTATTTGTTTTCCCCGGATATTATATATTTTTCTTAATTTTGATATCTTTTTAATTTTTTATCCTCTTTCATCTTGCTGGTCATCCAGATTAAAATGAATTCACTTTCATTCCCAAGATTGTATCAAGGTAGAGGAGAAGAATTCCTAAATTGCATTGTTTTTCAGATCAGAAAGTTACTATGACATGAAAACTTATCAGTAGAGAAGATCTGTTGCAATTCACAGAGGAAAAAACAGCTGATGTCTTTGTGTTGTGATACCTATGTCAAAATTAAGGCCCAACTCTGCATTTGATTCTACATAAGCTGTAGCTAGAATTGGATTTTTGACAGTCTCCCAAGCTAAAACTGACACAGAGGTGCCTTTGTTTTCACAAGTTCCAAAATAGCTGTTTTAAAATTAATCCAGAGAAGGCTGAGGTGATACAGGAGGTAACACAGAAATGAAAAGCTTCTGTTTTGCCCAGTGTATTATTCATCAAGCCTAGGATACCAAACTGGGCTGCAGTATCACCACTCTTATATATTGACACTTATTGTCAATACTGCACTTCTGTGTTCTCATCTATTGAATAATCCTATTTAATGCCCAGAAATGTCAATTTATACTGAAATCTGGTAGGTCCCAGTAATTTAATTTTGACTCCTGCTGAGACAAGACAGCGATTGTATGTTGTTATGTTTCTGTCTTTTTGGTGCTTCATACTTTGTGTCCTCCTACCTGTCTCCAGAACACAGTCTCTTATGCTGAGTATCTGCTTTGGTCCAGGTTTTCACCAAGTGGACAACCTGCCTTTTAGGCTGGCCTAAATTGTGATGTACTTCCCACAGTAATTTTCATCTTTCCTCAGGTGTTTCAGTATGTGCAGTCCTGGCAGTCTGGACTTGAAATTTCTTTCCAGGGTTCATTTGATTTCTCCTATTTTTTCCTCTGTCTTGATGTCTGATTAGTTTGATACAGTTCACCAAACTGTATTGTGACGCTAACTGCATTATCTCTGAGTAATCCAAGACATGCAGATCGATATTTGATTTTCAGTGGAATAGTAACTGGGGAAGAGGTCTGGTTTGTCTCCACAAATATATTCAGATGCAACCTATATTGTCATACATTATTTGTGCAAGGATAGGCTGAAAAGCTTTTGAAAGATGGAAAATAATAATAAATTCCCATGAAGTGATGTTGGGGTGCATGGCAAACAGTGCAGATATGTGCCATGGCCCTGAACTTCCACATGGTAGAAGGAAACACAGTGAGGCTGACGGAGATCAAAGTAACACTGATAACCTGTAAAGAACTGGCAAGATCCTCTTCAGTTTCTGCAGAGGAATCTGGATTCAAGCTTTTTAGGGATGTTTACTGTTCTCTATCTCAGGAGCTCAGTTAGGAATCCAGAGTACTGAGCTGAGGTATGCTTTTGGTCAGAGAGCAAGCGCAATTTTTTGCCAGAAATTTCCTCAGAAAATGATTATTCCATATGGCTTGTGGGAGATATCTAGGCTATGTTTTGACCTTATATTTCAGGCTCTGTTGCTGCTCACCATGGCAATGGGAACATAAGTGGGGAAGTGGTTGTAAATAAGCACTGATACCTTTGATTCATCTGCATCACAGGACAGGTGACTAGGAGTGTCTGAAGTACAGAGCTATGGGCCTGGGGAGGGAGGCAGACAGTCAAAAGTGTACGGGGAGGCAGAAAGCCAGATAGAGACACCTACCTAGGGTCAGAGAGAAGGACTAAGCTTTCTAAGATGAAGATATGTGGGGATGTGGCCTTTCTGATGCTTTCTTTTTTTCCTGTCCTGGTTTATTAAGTTCCAGTGAACAAATAAAATATGCTCTCTTTTTGATGTAGCTTGGCTGAATCACTACATTTCACAACAGTCAGAGGTGCCCAGAAAGTTTGTTGCGGCTGGATTCAGGCCTATTGGACTTGCTCAGATAAATACACTTGGTGGAAAGAGGAGTGTTAAGAGCTTTCTAACCCAGCCTACCTTTTGGAAGAACAAAAGCTGGTAGAGGCTGCACAGGGAAAATAAGAGAGCAAATTGAGTGAGAGTCCCTGTGCACTCATCGCTCCTTCCTGGGAAGAGGTGTGGTTCTTGTCCAGGCCCTGTTGAGCTCTCTAAGTCTTTCCTGATGTTCTCTGCAGATATATAGGTCTTGAAAATGTGGGGAGTTTTGTTGTTTTGTTAGGTTTTTTTTCCTAAACACATTTCAGAATCCAGGCCAGCTGGTACAGCTGCTTCCCTTCAGCAAAACCGCTTCAAACCATGTTGAGGTTTTGTGGCTCTTTGTAGCTGCAAACTTACTCACAGCCAATTTCCTCACTTTACAAGGGTATTTTAGCAACACAGTAATTCTAAGTGGTTCCACAAATGCCCTCATCTTTTGTCTCCATTTGTTTACTCCTCACTTCTTTCTTCCAAACATGTCTTTCCATCCCTTTAGCAAAGCAAAGTGAGTCCATAGTACTCCAACAAAGGTATATCAATCCTGATGGAGGAGACTGGAGGAGTGCTTGAGGACCCAGTCCTTTCTGATTCCGAGGATGAAGGTTTCAGGTTTAAGCAGAGTGCTTTGTTTTCTCACAACCATACGGCTTGCGTGCATGTGGTCTGAGCAGTAAGCATCAGCAATCAGAGCCTGCAAACTGCCTGATGCATTAGGAAGTCTAGACTGTGCTGCTTGTTTACTTGGATTGTAAATGTCATCTTGGCAAGTGATCTCCTGTCTTGCATACACAGTTTGTAAGTTGATTGCTGAGCTTAAATGGCATCAGCTGGGTAATGAATTTTAAGGTTTGTGTTCTGTTCTTTAGTGACCCTGTGCACATGGTATGAAGGTGAAAAGCACCTCTGAAGCTCCTTTCAATGTTCAATCACAGTGTATGTGCTGAGCTAATCAGAGGGATTTGATGTTTTGGTATTGAATAGATTAACCAAGGACTAAAAAAATTAATGCTGTAATTTTCAATGAAGTCAGGGCATGGACTGGTCTAAGTAATGGTTCTGGTCAGATGGTCTACTTGCAATGCTTGCAATGTTCATTAATAGCAGTTACTACTGCTGCACTGATGTTTTGGACTGACAAAATGCTTTGCAAAGAATCAGTACTGATTGACATTCAGCAGAGAATACTGTTCTATGTCTTGAAAAGAACTTTTTTTTTTCCTCTAAAAATGAAATTAAAACTTCCATAACAAATCATTATGACCTTGGTAATAATTTAGTTTTTCCATTTAGCTGATAAATAGATACTCTTTGCATTTTTTTTTCTTTCAGGTAATTTGGGAAATAAGACAAAGCCAAAGTCTCCTGATCCCCAATCACAATGGCATTCCATAATAAAAGGGAAAATTGTTGAGAACATGCCCGCTCATAAGGGGGAAAGTAGCAAAAGTTAACTAAGTGTATCCAGCTATAAGGCTTTAAAAATAATTTTCATGTTGTGTCTGCACCTTTGAAATCTACCAAGGATGCATAAAATCAGATGTGTGAAAATGTTTGCTTTCCATCACTACAGCTGATTTGCTTTTAGTAAAAAATTACAATTTGTAAATTCTTTCTCATTTGATTTCTCAGTAGTTACTGAAGTCAACGGTGTGACTTCCTCATGTTATCTGACAAGTATTAATAAAGTATTGTGTCAGTGTTCCTGATTTTATGTTCCCTTGAATACAGAGTATTTTGTCTCTGTCACAGGTAAGTGTGTCTTGATCATTTTCAGTTACAGTAGAACTAGTACTACACATTACAAATGTTCCTCTTCTAGTATCATGTCATCATTACCTTAACTCCTTGTGGAACTTCCCTTTTTTCAAAGGAAAAAAAAAAGTGACCATCCCAGTAATATCCTTTTTGTAAGATTTTTTTTTGGTTACATGTTTCCATATCTCTCTAATGAAATTCAAAGTTGAGGTCTGCTTTCACAGTGAACCATCTCCTTTTAGCATCTCTTTTCAAGTAGTCTGTGCACTGTTTTAGTTGTGTGAGAAACTTTATCTAGACACCTCATTGCCACCCTGATGAAAAAAATCAGTGTATCCTTTAGAAAGCTTCCTCAGTGTTCCCAGGGATGGATGCAGTGTTTCCAGCTGAGATTGACCAGGTGTTTATTACAGCAGGAAATGGCCGTGCTGGGGTAGCACTTGCACATGCACTTCTGGTGTAGAAAGTGTTTAAACTGTGCTGTCTTCTGCAGGGGTGGGGGGGGGTGGAAGCATTTTCTCATCATTTTGTGATTTTTTTCTAGTCAGCTTTGCAGACTGAAGTGGATCACACCTGAGAACTGACCTGTCTAATGAGTCTAGCCTGCATCTTGCAGTGTTGTGCTAAAGTGTGTGTTTGAGCTGAGGGATGGCTGTGTTTTGCCAGTGATTTAGAGCGTGAGCAGTTGAACTTCATTTCTTTTCAGGTCATAAAATGTGCTGGTAACAAATGCTCTATTGCATGAGGCTCTAGTGCAGTGTGTACTCAGAGAAAGGCTCTTAGATTGAGCTACTCTGCAAAAGGAGGCTGCATAAAAGAAAGTCTTCCCACTCATTACATCTAGTTGTCTTTAGTTTTGCCCCCTTTGGCTGGACATAAGGGACCCATACCTAGAGGGACTTCCGTGTTCAGTTCAGCATCTGAGGAAGCCACTTCTCAGCTGCTCCTTTTGTCTCTCTTCAGGCTGGGAATCCTTTTCTGCCTGTGCTAATGGATATAGAAGGCCTATCCTATAACTGCAGCCTGGGGGTTTTGTGTGTAGCTGCACTCCTTAAACTGCAACTTTCTGCTTATAAAAGAGAATGTGCTTGGAGGGAGTGAATTTCATAGGGCATCTCTTCTGGAAGTCAAGGAGTGTGTAGAGCCTCCACATAACAAATGGTGCACACATCAAAATAGTCATCCTGGGGGTGTGCCATTCTTAAATGAAGGAGGTGGAAAATGATGTTGTGAGATCATGGCATGGGTATTTACCTCACATTTGCTCTTCAAATTCCTCCTAGTGCTCCTGTGTGACAGACTCACGTGAAATTCCAGATCTGCCAACAAATGAGGAACCTCACTGTGTAGCTGCAATATGTGCACAGTATTTAGTTTTAAACTCCTGATTTTAAAGGCTAGATGAAATTACAGAGTTCTAATTTCAAGGTATTTACCATTTTCTTACCCTTTTTCCTCTGGGCTGGAGTCATAGTTTGTACCATATTTAAGGTTTCCAGGCTGATTGCCAGCACTAACGCGTCATTTCAGTAGACCAGCCAAGTTGGTTCTGCCAGGGCCTCTGAAGTAGCCTGCACATCTGTTAGGGAGAAAGAAGAAGCTATGGACCACCATCTGGTATTTGATGCCTTACTGTCATAACAGATTCATTGAGAGCCTAACTGGACCTAACTTCTACTGTGCAAAGTGTTGAACAGTAAGGAACACAATTGTTCTGGGAAGGTTTGCTGTGTAGAAACAGAAAATGGGTAGGAAAAACAGCTAGAGAATGTGCAAGGAGTGATAGGAAATTGTGTAGCTTTCATCTAGAGTAGACCCCACTGCCTGGGAGCCTGGACATTCTGAAAAGAATGCAGCAAGACCCCAGGTAGAGCAGTTGGCTCTAACATCACTGATAATGATGACAATATTTGCCTCTGGAAGTTGGGATTAAATTGCTTTATTTCTTTAACCATCTGTTTGAAATAGCTTCTTACCATCTTTTTTCTTTCATCCACAAATTACTTTTATATCAATATGCCACATTTTGCTGTTCTAAGAGCTTCTCAAAGGCTTGCTATTTTTAGGCTTGTAATAATGGATGTGTGCATGACTCCTCAGCTGGCAAGCAGCTTGTTAACTCAGACTGGTGCCTGGTTCTTGCATCTTTTTATATTTTGAGTCAACTGTATCTTTTGAGGTAGAATATCTGAAATAAAGCAGAAGTAGGTGTATAAAACGAAAGAGGAGGCCAAAACCATCTGATTTTCATTATTTTCTTTCCCTTTTCTGCTGAGTGCATCTTGGGTTTGTTGGACTTGCCAGAGACACACTGAACTATTGCACTGTACAGATTGGCTGATGTCTTGTAATCCTGTAAATGTAACTGAAGTTAGAAATAAACTGAATAAACAGTAGGACACTGGATTAGTCTTACAGGGGTCAAGTCAGTGTGTAAAAACTATCAGGAGGGTTTCCACTCCATAGCATATTACCTTAGTTCAGTTGTGGCGGTAATGAACACACTGTAATTATGTAAAATAAGTTAATTGGCATTGTGTGATGATGGCTCTTCAGGTGATTGAGTTAGCCAGGTAAATTCCCTGGGCTCCCATCAGGAATGTGGGTAGATGGAGTCCAGAAGACAATTCAGGAGGTAAGTGCAGGAGCCTGACCTTGGGTAATGTAATAAATGAGATCTCTCAGCAGCATGTCTCTTACAGTAAACAAGGGAGAGTTCTGTCTAGGATTGTCTGTAAGATAATAATGTTCTTTGAACTTTCCAGTTATTTACATATAATACACTTTTCTTTGTCCTTTTTGACTGCAACTTAATAGAGTCACGTGAAGTACTGATCGAGAAGAGTAGCTATTGAAATTGGTTGTCCTCTTTCAGAAGTAGCTAAAAGCAGTACCTAAACATGTAGTAGTATGCAACTTCTCTGACAAGGAGATGGGAAAATACCAATTTTGAAGCAATGGAAGTCAAAATCAGGGTAAAAATCCAGAGGAGTAATGAAGGAAAGTAACATTTTCCAAACAGAAGAATTGTATCATGTGCATATCTGCAAAAACACAAACTTATGCTTAGGGAATAAATTGATCATCAAAATCACAAATTTATGGTCAGGGAATAGATTGATCATCAAAATCACAAACATTAAAAATACTTCTTTGCTATACAAGATCTTTTTTTCACCTTCCAAAGCACTTGGTATCCTCTAAGAGATGCAATGTAAACCGTTACATAGATGGCTGATGTCATCTGCTCTATAAGGCAGTTTTTCTTAACTGTATTTTCCTTTAGGAACATAGGGATTTCCCACAGCTTCTTCAGTTTCACTGAGTTTTTGTCATGCTTTCAATGCAAAGTTTGTTGTCAAGGGTACGTGCCACAGGAGAGAATTAAACCACCAAAATCCCCTGTGCATGCCCTAACCTAGTGCTTAAAAATTCTCCCTCTCTGTGAATTTTGTTTAAACCAGGTATGACTTGCTTTTTATCACATGGTCCACATCCACATGCTGACACCAGTTGCTCATATTTCATTCTTTCCTGTAGGAACTTTCAGCTGCTGTTTAACAACTAACATATTCCACCAACAGTTACTTTCCTTCCTCTTTTAGACAAAAGGCTGTTAAATTCTCTTGACATTTGTCCTTAAGATGCCAGTCCTGGAAAACTCTGACTGTTATTTTGACTGCGGTTGGAAAAAGGAGATGCTTTTACATCCATAGGAGAATGACTTTTCTTTTTGGGACTAATGAACTAATTGTAGTGAGACATTTCACTGCTGTTTCTAATAGCCCTTGTTGAACCCTTGTTTTGTGGTAATAGAACAACACAGGGAAAGAAAGCAGTGGAGATGTAGGGAGTTAAACTGAGTTAAGCTGCCATGAGCTGGTGCTGAAAATTGTATGATTTTAATAATCCACAGAGAATTGTGGAATATTAAAAGGAGGCAAAGGGAGAAAACTGTGAAGGCACAGCAGCAATTTATTCTTTTTATTTCATTAGCTTACATAGCTATGCCAGCATACATCCTAGCCAATCTTTGTTAAAATAAAAATAATGCCGTCATCTGCAGACAGGTTTCCATGTGGAGAGAAACAAAGACTCAGTAGCAGGAAGCTTCAACTCATAAGGAAATTTATTGTCTTCAAGTATTCTAGTAGGCGATGAGATTACACTTTTATCTCTATTCCCGTTTTCTGAAAAACGTTGCACCTAAGGAACAAGGATAAGCAGAAAACTGTTTTCTTTAAAAAAATTAACTATCCTTAAAAAAAAAAATTGTTTGCATCAGCTTTGATACAAAGCTACATTAAAAGTCAGATACTTTCATGGTACAATGAGGAAAAATGTTAGAGAGTAAGATCATATTGTGTGCATTATTTCATAACTTCACATGAAATGGTTTTGCTTCTGATTGAAGCCTGAAGTTCTTTCAAGGGATAGGCTTTTTGGAACTTTTCAGGAAATGCTGAGCTGACTGCAGGGTGTACCTCTCCTGCTTAAGAAAAGGGGAAAAAGGATAGCTCTTGCTGATAGGGGAAACTGGCTTTACTTATGTCGTCAATCAGCTCTGTGTTAGAGAACCAGAATGCCTCTTGTGTAAACTGTTAACATTTAATGTATTTCTAACTGAATGACTGGGTTTAAGAACTTTTGACAATATGCAATAGCTGCAATTAAAATCTCCTTAATAAACTACAGTTTTCATCCCAGATACCAATACAGTCAATAAGAGAACTGAAATTTCTTAAGGACCAATGAGAAATTATGCTTATGGCTGTAATTTGGTATATCAGAGAGGAGTAAAATAGAATATCAGACTGCTTCTTTGAATTGAGGTATCTTAGAAAGAAATTGAAAAGTAGATCCCATTTTTAATATGAGCACCAGAGATGAAAACTTAATCAAAGTAATTGTGATCAGGTGTCTTATTAACACTTGAAAATGTGGCTTGGTTTACTTAACTAAAGAGTATAGAGATGTGAAGACATTTTTCATAAAATTAAAATAATATATTTTCTTGTAGCCATTTGACCAAAAGCAGTTTTCTGTGGACCTCTGTGCATTCTGACACCTTCAAAAATACAAAAACTGACAGGAATTGGAAATTTGAAGCCCTGTGATTTGTTAAGTTAAAACAAAGTAGGCATTCTCATCCTATTGAAATATTTTATTTAAGAATAAATCTATATGAGTGATAAAATATCATACAATGACAAACATCTTCATTCTGTTGAAATCTTGTAGAATGAAAGTTTGTAGACAGCTCTGTTTTGAAAGATACTTCTTTAATTTTGGGTTGTCCTCAGGTTTGGGGTTTTTTAAATTCCTTTTTGGAAGGAAAATTTGTTGGTCAAGTGGATAGAAGGCTGTATAATATTAAATATAAAAAAGCCTTCCTTTCTTTTCATCTCTGCCTAGACCTTTTTTGCAGAGACTTTGCTGTGATTTATCTTTTCAAGTTCCCATAGTAAATAATTAGCTAGTTTAATGATGAAGGTGAAGTCAGCGAGATTCAAGTATTATGTGAGCTCCAAATTAAAAAATGGAAAAGATATTTGGAAACTTCTTCTAGAAAGAGAAAAATTGTTTTACTGAAATAACTGAAAGAGCTTAGGCTTTTCAAAGAATTGCTAGGAGATGGTTTCCTGGTATATCAAGGAAATGCTGGGCCTTTGACCAAAACCACGTATCAAAACAGCGGTGATGAACGAAAGGAGACCTTGTGGCATGTTGTTTCCGAGTAAGCACTAACCTGGAGGAGGAAGGAAGTGGGGGCTGAATCAGGGCCCTGGCCTCTTCCTGTCGATCAGTACAGACCAGACTGACAGCGCAATGCAGATCAGTGGAGCCTGGGGGTTGGTACAGGAGCTGTGGGAGCTGTTAATGCCGCATGTACTGGTGCTCTGTGCGGAGCCTGGGTAGCTTCTCTAATACTGAACCAGGTTGCGGTTGTTTTCTGGCTTCCTGATTATTAGTTTGTAGTCTGAACCTTGATTTTCTTCTGTAATGTAAACCACAGATTAAAAGTCATTTTGGTCAGCAAAATTAGTTTCGATCCTGCTAATTCTTGCTCAGCCTAGATAACCTACCTAATCCTTAACACCTTGACTATCAAAATGTTTCTTCTGTTGTCTCCTTTGCTCTTAATTATTTTATTTAAAGCTCTGTCTTGATATCACGCAACCCAGAAAATTTCATTTAAAGTACAAGGAGCTCAAAATTTAGGGCTCTGCATTGCTATAAGAATATAACATTAGACTTGTGGGATCCAGATGTCTCTTCTCAGTTCCCACATGCTGGACTCAGGAGGGAGGAAAGCTCTTCCCCTGCCAACTCTGCTGGAGTTAATGAAGTTCAAGTCCACATGTAGCTCGGTACAGAGCATTCTAGCTGTACCAGGGATTTCTGGCAAGGAGAGGAAGACATAATCTCCAGCTCAGGCTGAATTGTTCAAACATCTTAAAACTCTGTTGCTACCTTACAGGGACCTTGATGGGATAGATACCTCCAGTCACTGTTACTGTACTTTATCACCTCACAGCTTTTCTCAAATCAGGGGGCTTTCACTGCACTGTGCACTTGTAGCTGAAAGCCTGGACTGGCAGCTGTGTTTTCATACACATATGAAAGGTTTTATAGCCTTGACTAAAGAAGTCCTAGTTAAATACTGGAAGAGACACAAACTGCTTTCCTCCCTGCAGCTCAGGGAGGAAAGCCTAGCTAGGCTTTCCTGTTTCTGAACACAACTTAGCCATGCACGGATAAATTATGCTTTTGCTTAATTAGATAGGTGCTAAACCTTCCCTTATTCATGACCTACATCACAGGTGTGCATACACTGCATACACTGGGCTTCAGATTTCATTGAAAGTCTGTCTGTGTTACTGAGGGATGTACATCTGGCAGAATCCTTGGGCATTAAAGTGGCATTGATTTGAACTTTGTACAAGAAAATGTTTTAAGTAACAGTCATGAAGAGATGGGTCTAAACCAACAAGCATTCTCAGAGTGTCCCCACATAGGTGTAGATCTCTTCAATTTTACAGGCCTTGCTGCTGCTGACCTGAGTTACTTTCATAAATCTATGGTCATCTTCGTTCTTAAAAGGAATGACTGTTCATTCCTGTGGTGGCAGTCAGTTTTCTTTTGCTTGTGTAAATCACTGAGGGTGCATGTGTAAACATTTCAATGTGAAGTAACAGCATTTTTTCCCAGGTCCAGAATTAAATGGATAAGCAAATCTATCCCATTGTTTGTTTGAATCAGGAAATACTAAAGGATTTTGTGTTTTATCCTTATTACTCTGATTCTAAGATATTTCAGAAGCTGATATAGATTGGTGTTATGTTAAAGCTGAGTTAGTGGATCTGGAAGCTCTCTACATGCAGAGAAATTGTTAAATTAGATCTTAAAATGAAGTAAATTAGAGTAGCATTATTTAGCTGTTCCCTGGCTGTAGCTTGTCCTTGTTTTGTTAGCTAATTTCCTACAAAAAGAAACTGTTCTCAGCATGCTGCTGTATTTGATGTTGTATAGGGCTCTTGCAGCATCATATGATTGGACAAAAATGCTCCTTTTTTCCAAATCTACAAAACAGAGATGGTACTCACCTAAATTAAATTAAAGTGACGGTCATGTTTGGAAGATGCTGATCTTCCAGCTAAGTTGGACATCTCAGCTGTCCAGCCCTACCACAATTTTTTAGTTCTGGAAAATATGATAGTTTGCTAATTTGCTCTTAAAAGAGCAGGCTGAATTCCAGCTCAACTCAAAAGCATATTTCTGGTCTCCATTTTACCAAAGTTCAAAACATTTTTGGAGTAACTGAATTCCTAAAACTCCAGGCCAGCCTGATAATGAGAAATGGACCTTTAGAGAAAAACCTTGTCTTTCTTTTTTCTTGTAGTGGCATGGAGATGGTCTTTGTGAGTCACAGCATCTCTTCAGCAGCATTGCATGCTTGTCATGTCTTCTCTGCATCTTCTCTTTGGAGCCTGTCAAGGCATGGATCTGTCATGTCCTTACTGGAGGAGGGACAGAGTGGTGGAAACTCTCAGGAAAGTCCTGTGATGGTTTTGGAAGTGCCCTATAGTACCCCCAGCTAATAGCTGCACTGAGGATGTGCAGGTTGTACATCTGTAGATCAGTGTGCTTAGCAGAGAAGGGTGGTATGTTTTGGTTGTAAAGTGGAAATCTGAGTGCCTCATACAAAAAATAGCATTCCTAATACAGACCCTTGCAATGGCTGGTTATTGATCTCTGGAAAACTGCCAGGTCTTACACAGATAACACTGTTCTGGGGCAGAGAAAGCAGTTTTAGGAGTGTTGTTGCAGTTACTTGAAGTAATGTGGTTTTTATCAGAAAAAAACAATGTTATTGGTATGTGGAGATAATTCTAGATGTTACACTGGTTCTTTTCAGATGTATTTAGAAATTAATTACTGTTTATCCTTTGGGGGTTTTTTTAACTTTAAAACTAGTTTCATTAACAGTGGAGAAAGGAAAGCAATGGTGCTTTCACTCTTTTGTGTGTATACACATTGATAAACCCACACACAGAATAGGTATGCACTGGGAGGACCAAGGGACCTCAATACTCCTTTTGAGTGCTTTATTTAAAACAGAAATAATGATACTGTAGAAGAAATAATTATTACTGGATGTCTACTGTAAGAGTAATAATGGCTACTGTAAAAGTTGAAACAGCTCTGGCATGTTTACTGCAAAGGACAGCAGAAGGCTTTCAGAGTAATTTTAATTTCTGTTCTGGACTGTCTTTGGGGAAGTTCTTTTCATGAGCAGTGAGACTACATGTAAGTGGATGATCTAACACAAGTACACATGGACCTCAGAATTCAGCTAAAGTGGCACGGCAGATAAAGTTACTGCTTCATCCTTATAAGAGGAGCCAAATCAAATTAGCAGAAATGGAGTCCAGATACTAACAAAAGCAAAAGTTATGACTTCTGCACTGGTTTTGTAGCTTCCAGAGTGAGAAGTCTGTAGTAGTATCTTGAATGTAAGCTGCTTCTTGAACGAAACAGCTACTTCTCAGTTCCCTTTCAAGACAAAAATATAGTATTTCCAGGACTGGTAAAATTTTTAGGGTTTCTTCTTTTGAAGTCAGCTTCTAACAGTTGTTGTAACCTATTTGCAAGATGATCAGACTGTAATTGTTATTTACAGAGAGGAACAGTGTAATTGTTCTTCTGTGGGTAGGTTTAGATGTTAAGAATTTCTGAGAGAATGTGTGACAAGGTAAGATTTTGTGTTGAAGATTATTCTGGAATCAAAGATTAGGTAATGAAGAGTTTTACAGTAAATTGTCTACTGTCTTCAACTATTAGCATTTAACATTTTCATTCTGGAAATGTTTCATTCTGGAAATTTCATTCTATTTCTTACTAACCCTTTATTTGGATTGAAGATTGGAAACCAGATGTTAAGACTTTGAGTTGTTTGTTTGGGATGTGTGAGTGTCAACCCAAGAGGGAGCAGTAGAATTTTTAACAGGGGACAATACAAGAAGGCTAAGAAGGTACAGCAAATCAATTTATCAGACAGGCTTTTTTCTTTATTCAGCCTTTTGTTTAATTTAGCTCTAGACAGAAGAACTGGACTGAGAAGTAGTTGAGAAATCATGATCTGGCCATAAGGAGAAATATAATTAATTTTTGCATAAAGTATGTAAATTGTTATGTGAGACTAAATTTTAATCCCTGTGACATGTTCTATTCTGCTGAGGGTCTTGGATTTCTGTTGAGAAGCTAAGGGGAAAAATCTTGCTCCTAATATTTAAAGCAGACTAATTTGTCTGCTATGCACAGTCCTTGTAATTAAGAAGTTCAAGGCAAATTACAAGTGGCTGCAGAATGTCTTTCTCTATTTTTGTGAGGCACTTAAAGTCTGGGTGGAACATCTGTTTCCTCCTCCCCCCAGCTCATTTCAGAGATTATTATGATTCTAGTGAAATCTCACAGTGACATGTGCTGCTATTCAATGAAGATGTTTCGAACACCTACACAAAACCTAATTGCAGCTTCTGCCACTTACTGCCTCTACTGAAAATAAAAAGAAAATAAAAGGAATTTCAAAGTTTTGTGAGCTAAAGTGGGACTTGCCAGTCTGAGTTACACCTACAATAAGAAGCTGTGGCAGAAAGTACTTAAAAACATGGAATTATCCGGCATTGCTCATGTCACATGTTCTGAAGGATCACTGCCTCTGCAAATATGACTGAGCTTTTGCCATTCATTTCTGCCCTCAACATGAGGAGTGCAGAAATTGTGAAGCTCAGAGGGGAGATATATACACAGAGATACTTTGGTTTGAGTCCCTTTCCCCTGCACAGATTCTCAGTGTGGTTTTCGAGAGTCGAAAATTCAGGCTTGAAATACATTCTCATTTCCGTGCAGAGATGAATTTCCTGTATCTCTACAGTCCAATAAAAATTTAGATGTTGATGAGAAACACTGATGGGTGCATACAATCTGAAATTTCAAACCAACCAAATTTCCATTTTTTGCCACTCCCTGTGATTGGGTGTAGCACCCTCCACTGTGTAGAAATGTTTACAGAGTGCTTAGAGTGATGACAGAATCTGTTTCTGTGCTTAGAGCATTTTTTGGGCCAGGCTCCTTGAAAGCAAGTGAAAAGCACCTCTGTGAGCAGGGCTGACCTCTGGCTGGGCTAACAGGTTGAACTGAGGTTGAAGATGTTTTTGCAAGAGAAGGCTTTTTTTAAGAATTAATGTCCTTTTCCTCAGCCACCAGCCTAATCACTGCATATTTGTTACAGCTTCTCCTTGCAAACAGACTAATACTACTTGATGCAGCTGACTGCTGTGAAATACAGAGGCGTTTTTGTCAGTTCCAAGAAAAAAACCTGACATTTCAGTTTG
Organism: Motacilla alba alba; assembly: GCF_015832195.1. Lineage (NCBI taxonomy): Eukaryota > Metazoa > Chordata > Aves > Passeriformes > Motacillidae > Motacilla > Motacilla alba. Next base: position 44,869,880 of record NC_052019.1, on the reverse strand, counting down.
TCTTCTCTTCATCTCAGTTGGTGTGAAACTGTGTTGGTCTGGTGAAATCAACAGAATGGTTGTTAGGAGGAGTTACCATCTCTGGCTTTCTGGTACTTGCCTATGCAGCTGACATGCCTTAGCTGTGACCACCTTCGGTGTTGATTTAAAGTAATCTGCTTTTTTTGGCACTGACCTGGATAGGGACTGCTTTCACAAGCGTGCCCATGAGATAGTAGTACAGTAACAGCTGTATATTTGTCAGTCACTGTAAGGCAATGCCACTGAAGCTACCAGTACAATTTAATAAGACAGATCCAGAGTGCAAGCAATGAAAGCTTCTTGTCAGGATGCCTCCAGTCATGATGGTAAAATCCCTGTGAAGAAGGTTAAAGCCCCCATAGTCTCAATTCCCTACTATGAAAATGGTGTTTCAAAGGACAAAGTAGCTCTACTAATTCACTGCCCTGAAATATTTATAAAGATCCATCTTTGATGGCAGAGATTTCAAACCAGAAAACTATATAGAAAAGAGATAGTACCCTGAAGAGAGAGATTCTACATTTTAGTAAAGATGGCTATCTATATACATATATATTCTAAGGTCAATGTTTGAAGAGCTCTTTGACCAAAATTCAAATCCGTTGCTGCTTATAGAAATTAAATAGTGTGTTTATCTAAGCCATTGAGATGTAATTTCAGTTTATACCATGTTAGTACAACTAATCCTTTCACTGATGTTCAGCTTCTGCCAATTCAGTCAATGGACTAATTGTGTGCAGGGAAGCATACAAGCACAGCAGTGTTTTATGTACTGCATCTCACCACTTCCTGACCCTGTCTCCCTGCACACTACCTTCTTACAGTCTTCTAGCCAGATCTGTTGTACGGTTAGAAATGCCCAGATTAATTTTCCCAGCTTTGACACGCTCCTTTACATTGCAGGAGGCCAACATTTTTAGTGCATCCATAGGAAGCGTCTCCACTACAGCCTTTCAACACACGAGAGACAGACTGAAGATGTAGGCAGCTGACAAATGTGAAAGCAATGAAGAGGTGTTCTGAGGTTGACAGCACTTTTCATAGTACATGCGTTTTCTGGGAAAGGCATGAGAAGGGAGATAAACAGGCAATGGTTTTGGCAAGCTGAGAAGAAGCTGTAGCAGACCAAGATGTTCCAAAGAGAAGATCGCATCAAAAAGGTAAGGGCGCCAACTTCATCCTTTCCTTTTCTTCTGCTGCTTGAATATTTTTTTTGAAAATCACTAATTCTTCCTTTGAAAATGCTGGCATTTTCTGGAGGACCCTATAAATGCTATAAAAGTAATTTAGCATTACTTTTAAAAAAATACAGTACTATTTTTATGGCTCATTCTAGCCCCCTCAATTCCTGCTCAAAGCTGGGTTTTTTCCCAGAAGCTCTGCAAACTGATAAAATAATAACAGTCCAAACATCAGAAATATCTCTGTGTAACTGCTGCCTATGGAGTAATAGTCAATCAAGATGGGGGGTGGCAGGAGGGGAGAAGCCACAGAGCAGTTTATAGAAGTCCTACATAAGACTTTGATTCAAGACTAGAAATAACTGAAAACAACTCTGAAAGTCTTATTCTTAGTCAAACTGCTTTTGCTTGAGGGTGTGCCAGCAAGGATGTATGCCTAAAAGGACTGTGACTCTCTCTGTCAAAAGAGTGTAATGATATCATACATGCATCCAAAGGGAGAGCACCAAGGGGTTAATTTGATTGTGTTTGTGTCCAACAATGTGTAATCTAGGATGCTACTCAGCCTTGATACCTAAGTGTACAGTCAGCTGAGTAAATGATGAAGTTCCTTGCACCAGCATGGATTTGGGCCAAACCCAAGGGATTTTGAAAATCCCTCTGGTAATGTTCTCAGCACAATTGTTTTAATGTAGCTTATAGCTAAATCAATATTCACCTTCAATCATCTAATTTTTTCCCTTTTCTATATATACTTGAGAAGTTTTATTAAAAATTATAATGTTCCCAGTTCTACCTTCTCTCTGGTCTATAGTCCTAGGCAGACTGGAAAACATGTCGTACTGTACATTTTTGCACAGATTTTCATAATGTTATAAAGAAATAGAAGAGGGTCTTGAAATATTAAAATAGTATGCAATGATGACAGTTTCAAAATTACAGCAAAGCTTCTGTTGAGTTTGGGCAAAATCAGTCTGAGTGTTCCTAGAATATGTCCTCTTCCTCTTTATTTGGTTTTTATGGGAATATCTGGTAGGATATTTCAAGCAATGATAGTTGCAGTAATTGGCCTTGATAACAGTTTTTAGTTTTCTGGTTATCAGATTTCTCCTCCAGGTCAGGCTTCATATGTTCGAATGGTCTGTATTTGTCATCTGGTGTTTTTGAAAAAAATCTGCCTGGAAGCTAAAATGTATGCGGTAGCTGTGGGACTGAGTGCCTTCCTTTCAAAACTTGAGTGAACACTCCAACATTTGAGAACACCTGAAGGGCCATTAATGCTTGGATGAACTGAGCACTTTAGCATCCGACCACTAGACTCTTCCAAGTTATTCTGAAGCATGGGAGTCTTTGAGGCCTGGACTAGTTTTCCATTGGCAATGGGCCAAGCCATGTTACTAACAATGAAAGGGATGCATATGGGATTTTCCACATAAGGATCTTGGCACCTTTAGGGTCTTAGCCCAAGCACTTCACAGCTTTGAGATCTGCTAGAGCAGCTGAGAAACAAGATAAATTAGAACACGCAAAATGTCCTGGACTGAATGACCAAAGTCAACTTGTCTGTCTTTGTCATTTATCTTTCAGGTCCTCAGGCTCCATCAGCCACCGTCTGATCATATTGCAACAACATAGGTGTTGCCATGAGGATCAGGATGTGTCCTGTCTGCTTCACAACTTGTCTTTTGGTCCTGCTGGGTATACACCAGAGAGAGCTCCATGTAGAGATAGAGCGCACATTTCAAGAGAGCTGACAAACCAGTTCCTGCACATACATGTATCTGTGTAAGAGTCCTCCAAGACCAGAGGCCTCTGTGGCACTGCATGGATATAAGAACTGTTGCATGTGTGGGGTTAGACTCTGCTTTTTTGAGATATGATGCTCCGACGAGGATTTATTCTTTTTCTTCCTCGACTTGTAGGCCTGCTGGTGCTGGCCTGTTGCTCAGTGTCTATTGTGTACATGTTGGCTTGCACACCCAAGGGTGACAACCAGCAGCTTGCCTTGCCCAGGGTGCACAGTCCGACTGTGAAGGAGGGATATGAAGCCATTCTGCAAGAGCGAGAAGAGCAACACCGCAATTACATCATCAGCTTGAAGAAACAAATTGCCCAGTTGAAGGCTGAGCTCCAGGGCAGGACTGAGCAGCTTAAGAACATGCAGAACCAGTACCCAGACCCCTTGGACATTCAGCTTGACCACAGTAAGCCAGAGAAGGCCCAGGCCAACCTATTGGCTTTCCTCCGTTCCCAAGTGGACAAAGCAGAGGTGCACAGCGGTGTTAAGCTGTCCACAGAGTATGCGGCAGTGCCCTTTGAGAGCTTCACCCTCCAGAAGGTTTACCAGCTGGAGACAGGGCTGACGCGGCACCCGGAGGAGAAGCCCGTAAGGAAGGACAAGCGAGATGAGTTGATAGAGGTGATCGAGTTAGCAGTGGGGAGCTTGAACAAGCCAGACGGGGTCAGCAAAGCAAAACCCCACGTATACACAGCCTCCGACTTCGTTGAAGGTTCGTATGCAGAGAGCAGGTTAGGAGGTCCATGCAGGGCTGGGGAGGAGTTCTGGTGTGACTGAGTTGCTGAGGGAGATGGGAGCTGTGTCAGAGCACAGATGTCTGGGATGGTGTTAGTGCTGTGACCTAGTGATACTGTCTCAGGCACAATTGCAAAATGGCAGGTTTCCTGGGCAACAGGACTTTGTGACAGCAAAGCCTGCCAGTCTCCTGTAGTGACACCAATGTGTTCTCACAGCTCTCTAGTCGTGTGCTTGCCTCAAAATTAACAAAGCAAGGACTGACTGACCAGGCTGCAATCCCAGATCTATTTCCAGAGTTAACATTGGCAACTGCAGTTCCAATCAATGCTGCCATTCTCCTCCTTTCTGTTTGTTGTTTAGTTTATCTTTTCAAAATATGTTTCTACAGTTTTTATAGGTGCTCAACAAGCAGGTATAACTGTTTGGCACCATCTGGTCACAGGCAGGACTGTAAGCTTGGATCTGGACACTCTTCTGTGTGAGAGGGTGAGGAGAAAGGAGATGTTTCCTAACATACATTGCTTAATATCAATTAGGCTGTGAGCCTGCCTCTATGCATAATTAAGAGACTTTGACCAGGTACCAGTGCTGTGCTCGGGAACAAGTGCAGAAAGATGTGGGGAAGAGATGCACTAGTGCTGGCTCTGTGGAGGTTCTTCATACACTAATGGTCTTGCTGGTTTTCTTATACCATGGTGAAATGCTCCAGAGGGAGGAAGCCTTTCATATGACTCAGAGCTCAAGAAACTGGAGACCTGTGTACAGCTCAGTCTGAGCTCAAGGAACCCTCCTTGTGTCCTCCCCTGCAGGGTAGGTCCTTCCTTCTGTGGGTGCAGGGGAACAAATTCTAATTCTCACTCATCAGTGCAGACTGATTTGTTTGCAAATGCAGTGATCCATGTATTGGGGCTGGAAACAAAGAGACTTTGCAGACAATTTCCCTGCCAAATCCCTTTGGACATCTCTGTGACCTCTTGCCACTGTTTTTTCCCCCAACTTCATTCTCCCAAGAATGGCAAAAGCTGCCAATCAAAGGACAAATCCATTGCTCTGTGTAACTTCAGTATGTGTAGGGAGGACTGAGTTATCTGTTCCAGTTCTGCATTTCAAGTATAGTTTGGACTCTGAACTTGTTTTGGAAACAGTGCTCTGCAGGTGCTACTGCCTACACAATGAGTAATAAGCTGGATTCTATGTCAGCTTCTGGCAACTTAGTAACTAAGTCCAGCAACACAGCAACCATGAGCCCATTAACCCAAGCCAGCTGTTTTCATTTTCTGGAACTGCCATGGCAGCTGGAGATTTCTGGGAGTGCCCAAATTTGCACCGAAAGTAATAGCAGTAACTCTCTAAGTGTTTTCCAGCTGCTTAAGCAATAACAGCACACAATGCTGTGTGCCTCTAATGTTAAATGCGGGGCTACCGCTTTCATCTTAAGGTTTATCAGGTGGAGAGATGTGCTGAAATAAAAATCAGTTAATCAGGGCCAGAGACAGGATTTAAAATCTGAACTGCTGCTGTCAGTATGTGGGATTTGTGTCCTTGTTTCTGCTCTACTTAGAGGTGCCTTTGACACCAGCTTTACTCAAGTGTGTTGCTGATCCTGAGCCTAGCTAGAACATAGAGTTGTGCGCAGTAACCTTATTTTCTTGGGGCTCCTGTGTGGATTTTTCTCTTCTTGTGGATCCTGGCACCTGCTATCAGTACTTTTTCAGTACTAGTTTATTGCCAGGCAGGGTAGAGGTATGTGGCAATAAACTCAGTTGGGGTCTGTATCTCTTCCTTTTTTAAATTTTGTGCATTTATTCTTGTCTTTGCAGAGGGAAATGTTTCTTCAAACACTTTTTGTATTTAAGGAGAAATGTTTTGTCTCTGTGGCTGGAGTATCTTAAAATTAGTGTTGCATTCTCTGCAGTTTCTAGACAGAGTAACTTCTGTGTGGAAATTAGACTGTGACCCTGGTATCTTACATCGGAATTAAACTCCTTCTCAAGAGATTTGCTGTTACATGAAATTTGGATAGGATTCTCAGTTCTCCTTCCAGAGCAATAGCTTACACGTAGTGGAATTTTCCATTTTTCCCCCCCTTAATCAAAACCAAGGGAGCCACACCTTCTCCCTAGAGCTCGAGATGTATCCATCTGGCTGCTGCTCTGCTTAGCTTCTCTCTTGACAGAGGCACTTGAGTGTTCAGCTGCTATAATGATCCCCTCTCGCCCTTATTCCTCCCACTTATGAACCAAGTTCACTAGCTTTCTGCCAAGAGGAGTCAGTAAGAAACAGCATGGAAAAAAAATTCTGTGTATTATAAGCAGGCAAAGGACTGCTCTGTTTCCAGTAGAAAGCCAGTTGCTCAGAAAGCAGGATAACAGGTCTGGTCATTAATTTATGTAAATAGCAGCAGTGCCAAATAGATCTGGGAGTTGTTCATTTTCTCAGAGATGGAGATAATAATTTGAAGACTGACAACCCTCAGTAGTGTGTTCCATAAGTGAATGGAATCACTGCCTGATGATATTCTTTCCTAATATGAACAGTTCCAGAAAATCCCTAGATTTTTAAGAAATGCCCTGCCATAACACCTTCAAATATGCTGGATCAAAAGTTTTCCTACTTGAAGTATGTGGCTGTCTAGTGACTGGAATTTTAATCAAGGTCTCAGAGGCAAATGAAAAAGGAGTAGCTTTGCTTCCTCAAATGGGCAGCTACTGGTAGTGGTCTATCTGATGGAATTTTGCCATGGCAGCTTACTGGGAGAAAGAAATGACGCTTTTCATCAAAGAATAAGATGCTGTATTTTACTGCATGTGAAGTGGGAACACCATTGTAGTACTGAATTAAAATGAGGACAACAAATTCTGATAAATCCTCATAGTGGCTCCTACATCATCTAACAGAAGGGAACTAATGAACATGAGTCCAGGGAGTGTTTTTAGAGACACTAGGAGACTTGAAGCCTGTAGTCTGTGGAACTGAGGCTAGAATTGTCATCCACTCAACAGCATTTTGTTAAGAATGCATGGCTGTTTGCTAGTTACACGTTTCATGTAGATCCACGTAGGTGGCATTTGTTTGTCTGCCCTGCTGAATCAGGTATTTTCCATTTCTTTAGAGAGCCCTGGGAATTGCTGCTCTGAAGACTGGAGAGTTACTGCTCTTTCATCAGTTCTTCAGCCCAGGCCATTTTTGCTTCTCACTTGTTCTTTTCCTTCATCTTAGGGCCATCCTATCTGCTGACACAGAGCTCCTGTTTACTTTTTTACATTGGGTTTCCAAGGGCTTTGACTTTTCTGTCTGCCTCTGAAAGGAATGGTGCATATTCTGAAACATATCTGCTGTAATGGAAGCAATAGATGATCAATTAACCTTTTTTTTATCCCTATTTAATATCTGGCCTTTCCTGGGCTTTCATTTCAGAAGCTATCTTTAAAGGAAAAGGTTTTTTTGTTTATTTTTTTGAGACTACTTTTTTCCTCTCCTTGTAGTTCATATCTTGGATTTGAGGCTGTTTGACACATCTTCCTGAATCACGTAGAAAGTCCTAGTGGCACAAATAAAGTAGAGCCTTTGGAAATGGAAAAAATTTGTAAAAAGCAGGATGTTCTGCTGGGTGAGTTGCCAGAGTGACTCAAGACATTCAGACTCATTTCCAAGGCTCACTGCCTGCCCTTGGGCAAATCACTTTGTTCTCTGCTTCTAAAAAAAAAAAAGATACTTTAAAAGGAAAGAACATTTTTAAAAATGAAAAACAAATAGTTTAAATATGCATGAAGAATAGCCATATTTAATTAGGGGCATTAAACTTACGTACACTTCTCTTCAGTATAAAATGTTAGGATTATAAATTCTTGGATTACCATTTTGTACAAATGCCTGCACTTAAGCTACTTGTTTTCAGCCATAGTAGAAGTACTAAACAAGAACAAAACTACGGAGTTAGAAGAAGGCTCTGTGTGCATAGCCCTAGGAGGGACTCCAGTCAGGTCACAAACTTGCATTCTTCTTTAAGGTACTTCCTATTTGGCAAGGTTTCCTTTATTGGATAGTACATCTCTCCAGGAAAGTGGAATTTGTGGGGTCACTGTTTCTTGGCTGGGGTAGGTAGAAGAGAATGTAAAAGCAAAAGCTCAGATATTGTGTGGTAGATACTATTAGATTTGTTAATTTAATTTAGAACTTTTTTATTATGAAAAAAATGCCAGTTCACTATGTCAAGCATGTGAAATTTCAGTTCACATTTATCACTAAAGGAAATGGAAAACAGATTTAATTTAGAATTTTGTTTAGCTGAATGTCAGAAGGTTGCCTTAACCTTTCAAACACAAACATCTTTGGTAAAACCTGTGTTCAAAAACTGCCTGAGCAAATGACTGTACCCAATAATGCACTCAGATCATCAGCAGGCTTTCTGTAAGAATAAATGGGTGAGCAGAGTTCAAAGACCCAGATTTCTACTCTCTGGCCACCAGGAGGAGGAAATCAAGGGACTATTAGGCCACTATTCAGATGAGCTCCAGTTCAGTAACAGATGTAGGTCATGGTCTGCAGCTTGGGCAGACTTCATGAAAAAAGCTAGGAGGAGCCAAGGGCACAACTTTGAAATATTAGCAGCAAAAAAAATTATGGAGCTGTTATCTCCCTAGATTAATTTACTATGCTAGAAGGAGGATTGGAGCATTTGTTGAATCAGCTTATATTAAACATAAAACATGAAGTGAATAACAGATCAGCAAATCTGCAGATATATTATTAACCAGCTGAGGTGTTCATTAAGAATAAAACACTTGGAGAATGATAGTGAAGATAAGACAGTCCACGGACCTCTCTCCAGATAAAATCACACCTCATTAGTCTTTTGATTATACCAATGTAAAAGCTGCAATGCAGGATGAAGAGATTATGTCACTTTGCTCTTTGAAGAAAACTTTGACCCAGACTTTCACAAGAAATACAGACAGAGCTGACAGTCTATGAGTCAGATGCCCAGCAATGTTACACATCAGAGAATAATCAAATTTTTTTTTAAAAGCAAGCCTTATTTTGATCTTGTTTTTCATAACCAGAAGAAGCTATGCTTCCTAGCCTGATGGAGAGGAAAAAAAAAGAAGGAAAAGAAAAACAAGTTAAGAGGAGGAGGTTTTTTTTCAAGACAATTGTGCTTGTCTCTTTAACTTCTGCAAGAGATGGAAGGCATTGCAATTATACTTTTGTACTGATTAAGTTGTTAAGATGTTTACAGTGGCTTAAAGACTAGTTAGAATTAGCATTAATTTTTCTTTCCTAAACCTAATGGATTTGCCAGTGAAAAAGCTTTATTTCACTATACACTGTAGGGACTGAAGTATCATTTAGAGTGGGTAAAATCCATTGCCTTTTTGCCAAATTGATCTCATTTAGGATATTATAATATTTCAGTGGGGCATGATCAAGGCTTTTATAGTTCATGCTGGCTCTCAGCATGAACCAGATCAATTTCACCCATCAAGTATGTCAAAAGTTTCTTCCATACAGGAAATAAATACGTGATTGTATGAATTAAGTATCCTGGTCTAGCCTCTGATAAACTGCAGTGTTATCCTTGCAGACTGTTATTGACCAGGAGTGGGCATTCATAAAGAAAATAGCAGTCTCTTGAGAGCTGAGTAACAGGAGAATTTTGTCCTGACTGGCAGTGGGTGAAGTTGATGGCTGGGGCCTGTTTGCATAGTTTTATCAGGGGATTTTCCACAGAACCTCCCAGTGATCATCAGGAAATTACCTTTCTGGAAGATGGCCTAATCCTCCTGTTGCAGAGAGGCAGACTGCCTTTGCAGTCCCTCTGCATCCCATCACCATGCATGTCTGCAGCGTGCAATTGGAGCAGTCTGAAAAATAAGGACAGTACGTCTGCTGAGTTATACTGAGAGTGAGCAGTTGGTAATCTTCAGGGGTTTGTAACTCAGCCAAGCCTTGGAATGTGCCTGCAAGAATACCAAACAGCTCCTGCAACCCAGGGCTGTGTCCCTGCTACAGTGATGGCCTCCTCCCAATGATAGTGGACTGTGTATTGGTTTAAAAGTAAATATCTCATTGCTTCTGCTGCCTTTTCAGCTTAGATGTAACAACTTAAGACTTTCCCCTTTTTTCCCCCAGGAGCCCAACTTTAATACAAAAATCTCTTCATTTTTGTTTTCATGCAGGGATCTACCGTACAGAAAAAAATAAAGGCACATTGTATGAGCTGACTTTCAAAGGAGATGCAAAGCATCAGTTCAAGAAGATTGTTTTATTCCGGCCATTTGGTCCTGTAATGAAAGTGAAAAATGAAAATGTCAATATGGCTGACACACTTATTAATGTCATTGTGCCGTTGGCCAAGAGAGCCAGCAAATTTCGGCAATTCATGCAGAATTTCAGGTGGGTTTCCTTCAATGCTGCCTTTACTTTTTCTTACTTGGAAAGTAAGATGCAATTAAAAGAGTGATCAAAATTTCACTCACTGCTGCTTTTACATAACAGTTCATTGTGCCACAAAGTGATTTTTGAGATTACAGACTGAAAGGCATTTGGTTGCTTAATGCATTTGGTTGCTTAATGCATTGTGATTATTAGTAAAAGCAATTATATTCCAGTCATCAGGGTTTCTGATTTGCACGTACCTGACTTAAGAGTCTCTATCTATTTGTTGGGCACATACAATTGTGGCAATATGAGAATGTCATGCAGTAGTTGCAAAGGAGCATTTCTGAGGAAAAGGGGAATCAGTGCTCCCAGACACTTTGCTAGGCTCCATTAGATAAAATATCAAGGCAACAAAAGGCAAGAAAGAAATATATTTAAACTTTCAGCATAGTTACTCTTAAACCATTATTTTTCAGCACAGACATGATGTTCAGAGGGAGAATTTAACTGAGATGTAACTTGAAAAAGCTGCCCAGAAAAGACTGTATTATCAAAAGATATTCTTACAATGGGATGTTTTGTCTAATAACAGCCATCTAAAAATAGGCTCCTTGTCTAAATCAGCTTTCTGATTAGTATTCTGATTATCTTCTTTTAGACTGGGAGAAATCGCCCTCTGGTCATGCTGATCTCTCTGCTGATTATAGATGAACTCTTACTAACTAAACTTAGTGCAAGCGAGGCACGGTTGTAGCATTTGTTCAGATTGGTCTTACCCTTGAGCTATGTGTTTGATTTCTGCTTAATACTTAGGTTTTAGTAAATGCCAAAGATCTGAACTCTGGAATATCTGTTACAAAAACTCAAGGTTATGAGGTAGGGTATTATAAAAATTCCCCGTCTCATGTGTTCCTGAGCACTGAAGTTATTGCCTGCTTGATCATTCTTCCTGGGGCTCGATGGCCTCTTTTAACAGTGTCCTATTAATATTACAAATGCTGCTTAGAGAGCTAGTATCTAATCTGCCTGAAAGACTTCAGTCTCTTCTAAGGGAGAAAGTGAGCCACTTTCTCAGGACAAGAATGCCTGTCAGTGAATTGTGTCCCCAGGAATGCCTCTGAGGTTCACCCTATTCTGCCTTCCCCAGCTGCTGTAGGTTATTGAAGGAAGCTAACTTCTGGAACAAGTCACAAATCTGTCTCTTTTCTCCAGGCAAATGGGCATTCAGCAGGATGGAAGAATTCACCTCACTGTAGTTTACTTTGGAAAGGAACAAATGAATGAAGTCAAATCAATACTTGAAAATACCTCTAAGTAAGTACCTGAACATCTGGTGCTGTTCATATACAGCAATCCTATGTGGAGACTTGATAACTCAAAACTCATAGCTGTGCCAAAAGGTTCTAAAGTGCATTGCAGAAAATAGCTTTCTTTCTGTCTCAAATAAAAATGGTGTTACCCAGAGTCCCACAGAGTGTCTTTAGAAGTGCAGAGCAGATTTCAACTCAATTTACCTCAGTGCAACTGCTTTTATTTTCTTTTTTCCTCCCCCCTAGACACACTGGTAACTCTTTAGTTCTTTGAAAGTGGCTTTGACTGTTAGGAATGAAAGCTGACTTCCAAGGGCAGGTGGAAGACAATTTCAGTAGAGCACAAAGGATCTGCATACTTTTGGCCAGTTCTGTTCTGTTGAGTTTGGATACATAGCTGTATTTGTCAAGACCATGTGGCACTGCAGCCTTTTGCTTGTCTTCTCTGTGTAGGAAGAAGACCCTTGTATAGATACAGTAATGTAAACACGGGTAATTGAAATTCGCATACTGAAGACATTTTTGTTAATCTAAACCTTGTTGGGATTTTTGTGAGATCTGCCCAAAGAAATCTGTGACAGGAATGCTAGTGTGTGAGTACACAGGTCAAGCTCTGAACGTAGATAGGAAATCTCCTCAAGTGTCAAACAGTATATCTCTTCCCTCCAGCTGCTCTCAGAACTGTGATACTACTGATTTCTATGTTAATTCTTTCATATGGGGCTCCCACCCCCAACTTGTATTAAGGGCTGGATGGACAGGGTAAGTTGCTGAATATTTTCCTTCTAGGTCAGCCAACTTCAAGAACTTCACCTTCATCCAGTTGAATGAAGAGTTTTCCAGGGGCAAAGGATTAGATGTTGGTGCTCGATTTTGGAAAGGAAACAATGTTGTTCTCTTTTTTTGCGATGTGGACATATACTTCACAGCCGAATTCTTGAACTCCTGTAGATTGAACACACAGCCAGGTACTGCTCCTCATGAAGTGCATTGTCTTTCAACAGGTTCCACCTATTCTGTAAAATCCCTCATCAGACTATTCTTGCCTTTGACTTGGTAATGAAGCTGCTGTAAATCAGTTGTAACAGTTCCTGCTCCCAGAGTGATAGAATCTCTTGCCTTCAGCACCTGTGCTTTCTGGAACAGGATCTTTTTATTAATTATATCCTCACATTCACATTCTCGTGGAAAGAACATAGGCTTAGTGCAAAAGTTGTGTGACTTTGTCTGGATTTGGTCAGGCCTGGACTGTACCTTGTAAGAGACAAGTGTGTTTTATACAGCTTTTTAAAAAAAGAATAACTCATTGTCATTTCCAGGGAAGAAGGTATTTTATCCTGTTCTCTTCAGCCAGTATAACCCCAGTATAATTTATGGTCACCATGATTCCATACCATCTTTAGAACAGCAGCTGGTAAGTACATGCTTCTCTGAATGCCTGCTTTTATTTGAACAAAGCATTTTTTAAGGGTACATGTTCTCTTGGATAGCATTTCCCTATTCCTTGTGCACAGTGACCACCACACAGACAAAATTAACTACAACATTCACCTTACTGTGAGTTCCACAGTGTTTTCCACTGGGAAGTACATTGGTGCCATTTATTTTAAACCTTTTTGAAGTTTTTACATGGCAACTAAGAATTTTTTAAATGTCTGCTTCTCTGTTAGAAGGAATTTCCTATCTAGTAAACAATTCCTCCATGGTGTGCTATTTTGGGGTGACAGTCCTTGACTTGCTCTGATTTCTTCCTATCACTGAATACTATTTGCATTTGAAGACATGACATTTGTAAAAAGCAGAGCTGTCCTCAGATCAGTCAGTAAAAAGAGAATTCCAGGGGCTGTCACAGTTATTCCCCACTTACTTGAACACCTTACAGTGGCCTTTCCCTTCCCACAGTTCATGATTGAACTGCCTGTGAGCAGACAGTGTGTTTCTGAAGTGTCTGAGTCAAATCACATGCTTGGAGCTGTCACTTTATTCTGGCACTGATACAACACAGCACAACTCCACTGATTTTCATCTCACCTGCTTATTTTTGATGTGAGAACAAAGCTATATTTTTAAAAACATTGCCATAAGGCATATGATTAAGACATGTATGAGTCTCCTGAATGAGGAGGGAGCTGTTGTGAGGAAGAAAGAGCACACAGATGAGAGGTTGACATGAATGTTAGTGACCAAGCCATTGCTTGGCATTGCTGCAGACACTTTCTCCATTCTCCTGTGCTCTGGTGTTGCACTGTTGTTGAACCTAAATGCCTGATAGAAGGGAGTCTTGCTTCTCTCCAGAGTCAGTGGGTCACAGTCCTCCGCCCACTAGAGCTGCTAAGTGGCTGAATTTTCAAATTGAAACATACGCCAACTATGCAGCTTCATTCAGTTCCTCTGGGCCAGGTCCTAACCACATCTGCCTCTCTCACTGCCAGGCACTGCACTTACTAGGGCTCATCCTGTCCCAGGCTGGACACTGTCCCCAGAGCATCCCAGCTTCTATTGTTGTTCTGGGTAGGTGTGAATTAGGGGTGCTGTGAGCCCAGGGACAGTCACAGTTGAAAAAGATCACTTGGGATCTGAGTCCAGTCTTCTGTCATCACTACCCCCCACCTTGTACAGTTCCTCTATAAAAATGAAGAATGAGGGTTTGAAAAGTCAATCCAAAATATTTTAAAGTCTTTTCTACTGCTCTCTGTGTTATATAGCCAGAAAGCCTTTTACTGAAGAGTCTGGAAAATTCCTTGTACTGTTTTTTTCTCAGAAGAAACTTGTTCTGATCATACCATGGGATTCACATAAGCTTTTCTCTCTCTGCTCACAGCCTGTCAGGGATCCTCAAGCTTGTAAAAATTGTGCTTAGGAAATGAAATAGAGTTTAGCTTTCAAGCTAGCATAAATTCTACAAAGTACATTGTCAGGATTGTGAAAATATTTATAGCTAATATTTGAATCATAAAATGTGATGCTTATGTCAGAAAAGCTTCTTGATTTAAAGAAGTACAGCCAATCACATTTTTATGTATATTTTTATATTTTTAGCCCACATTAGTTGCCAGGCAGAAGGCCAGATCTATGCCAATAAAACAAGACAGTGTTAGCTCTCTGTCCTGGAACTTGGGCTGCTGAGGAGAAAAAAAAAAAAAAAAAAGCCTTCAGAAATCTTGGATAGAATTTGATTTGTGCAGCAGCCACTTGCCCTAATGGGAAATAATAATGCTAATGCACATGAGTAGCTTGCTGTAAGGGCATCGTGATGCAGACTTCTTGTTGCAGTGCAGGCCTGACAGATACAATCTTATTTCCTTTTAACTGGCTTCTGCAGTGACTTGGCTTTTTCAAGGAAAGGAGAAATGAGAAATGAAATGTATAGCAATGTAAGCAGTAAAATAATTTTTTTGAAAAAGCATTTGAAGTGACAAGAGTTATGAACAAAAAGGGGAGGCATGAGTGATAAATCAGGAGAGAAAATTTTGGAAGAGCATTTCTTCATAAAGGAAATACTAGGATTTGTAAATTCAGAAATGGAAGTTCTCTTTCCTCATCTTCTGAAATTCTGTCACAACAAGTCAAGATTTTCTAAAGCAGCTGGTAATGGATAGGTTTCTAACCAGGCATTCAAGAGTGTGAAGTACTGCTGACTTGCTCAGAGGATTTAAATGCCTGTCCCAGTCCCTTGAAGCTCTTGGATGTCTTACCAGATTGGGTTAGGTCACTCACATGCATGAATTAAGACCTTAGAGATCTGTACTTGGGTATCTGCCTTTCATAATTATAGCCATAGTTTCTCAGTGCTCTGATTTTCTACCTGTAATAATATTTTCATTGTCTATCTCAGGAAGGCAGACCATTCATCTTCACAAAGGCTTTTATGGTACATATATCTATCACCAAGCATTTCTGAAGTTCAATTTTAGGTGAATATAACAGTTCTGTGATGGAAAATTATTCTTGTTACTCAAAATCAACATAATCAAAAAGCTGTTGATTGTGTGATCAGATTAGAACTACTGTTTTCTTGTAGAGCTCTTGTGGTCCACAATGCAGATGCCACCATCTGGTCTGACAGCAGAGTCTGGCTTCCCTGGTTTACCAATATGTTTCTTACATCAGGTGTGAATCCCACAGAAACTAACAATTTTGGAGGATGCTTTGCCTGCAAAGAAATTATCTCTAGAGGTGTGATATTGTTCTACTTGGTCTACAACAGCAGGAGTGGAGCAAAACCTGATTGTTCTGGATCGGGGGGTTATCCATGATAGCTAAGAACACAGTTGTTTGGGGGCGGGGTGGGCAGATATATAGATAAATCCAATGAGTATCCACCAAAACAGATTCAGGACTAGCTGTGGATTCACATGGGGAAGAATAAAAGGGCAGTTGCTCCTATTTCTGACCACATTCAGGTCAGAATGCTCACTCTGAAAGCACTTCTGCTTTATGTAAATAAAATTCCTTTCCCTTTGTGCAGATTATTAAAAAAGAGACTGGATTTTGGAGAGACTTTGGTTTTGGGATGACTTGCCAGTACAGATCTGATTTTATCAACATAGGTAAGAAAAATACATTCCAATACACCTGCCTTTTTGCTAAAACAGAAAATTATGATCAGCCTCCCTTTCCTTTGCCAATGTGTCTGTATCACTAACTTGCAGCATTGTTGTGGTTAGATGTTCAGGCTTTTCCTAGGTGCAACAGAATTACCAGAATCTAAATACTGCTTACAAATAAAATTACAAATAAAGAACTTTTCTCTGATGGTGAAAGATTTGAAGATGGGCAGTTTAATGTTCACAGAAAGTGTGTGTATTTTAAAGGGCTGACTGGAGTCAGAAAAGAGCTGCAGTGCAATTAACAGCATTGAGTTTGCTAACAGATTTCTAGTTTTATTTTGAATTTTGTTTGTATCAGGTGGCTTTGACCTGGACATTAAAGGCTGGGGTGGTGAAGATGTGCATCTGTACCGCAAGTACCTTCACAGCAACCTCATGGTGATCCGAACGCCTGTCAGGGGTCTCTTCCATCTGTGGCATGAAAAGCAGTGTCTGGATGAGCTGACTCCAGAGCAGTACAAAATGTGCATGCAGTCCAAGGCCATGAATGAGGCTTCCCATGGCCAGCTTGGGATGCTTGTTTTTAAGCAAGAGATTGAGACACACCTGCATAGACAGAAATTGAGCACTAAGAAGACATGAATCCAGAAAGAGAGGTTGAAAGCCTCTGAACTGGACTTCAGGGTGTTTTGGAAAAGAGGCTTTAGCCAGAAAAGTTGGGATGAGACTGAAAGAGGATGGAGATTCCAGCAGGATGGCAGCAAAAGAAGAGGGAAAGCGTCTGTCCTCCACACTTTTGTTTTTATTCTAATGGGGTTTTCAAATACTCCACTATCCTGACTGTTCAGCACTTGCTTCTGGGGAAGACTTGAACACTTGATGAGATTCAAGGTCACATCACAGAGACAATGAACATTATATGTTGTTATGTGACCAGTGTGGTTTTCACACTAACAAATGGATGTGCTTTTCCTTTGAAATGTTTGTAAGATGTGTACAGTTATTTAAAGGACTGATCTTTTGCTGGGCCAATAATCAGGAGTTATTTCCTGCATCTAACTTGACATATCTAAAAAGGGCTACTTTTGAATCACTACAGAGACTCCTGCTCTGGGAAGGACATATGATTGTTAACCATGGTAAAGCTGGAGTGACCAAAAATACTTTTCCTTTAAGGAGCTGGGATGGGGGAACAGCAGCAGTGCATTAACAGGCCATTCCCAGTTAATACAGAGAAAGAGATTTCTCAGAAAGTGCTTTCTAAATTTAAGAAAGAGAAAACTTACTGATCAAGTGTGATGGTTGAAAAATGCTGGAGGGTACTGTTTGTTCTCCTCTGTGGACAGTGAACCAAAAGCAGTGAGCCACATCTGTATCATGTGAATCACATCGTGTATTTCTGCTTTAGAATGCTGAGATTCAAGATTTCAAGTATTCAAGTATTCAAGTATTCAAGAATTTCACGATTCAAGTATTTCAAGATTTATTTTTAAATGAAATTCATTTGGCTTGAGAATTATTTTGCCATACTTCAGGTTTTCTACTTCTAGCCTTAGTAGGAAATACAACCTTCCAATGCTTGGAAAATGCTCTGCAGATCTGTGTTCCTGTGGATGGGAACTGGAATAGATAAGTGATTTTTCTACACAACCTGGGCACTGGAAGGCAGAAGCTTTATCATACTGAAGAAAAGGATATACATATCAACTTGCAGTACTGATTTAGCAGGAGGCTTTAAACTCCAAATGCCAGATACCAACAGTGATGAACATTTTCTGACTTTATACCAAAGTATTTCTTCCAAACCAAATACAGAGTCTTGCCCAGGGTATAGAAAGCTTTCTGTAATTAACAAAATAAATTTTTGTGGTGGACTACTGGACCCTGCAAATTCTCTTATGACAATTATAGGTACTAATTGTAAAAATTAATAATCTTCTGAATAGTTTTTGTTGCAATTGCCTGAAACTGTTGAAAGTCTGAGTTACTGCTCTTATAAAGCATTTCCTTTTAATGCTGACTGCAATTTACCATTTTAATATATACTAGCCAACAAAAACTGCACGGGCTTGTAAATCCCATTTGCTTACCTAAATGCTGTTTCTCTGAGCAGTCTCTTTAGTTTTTTTGGATTCATATTAATTCAAGGCAGTCTAAACTAGATTCTAATTTGGTTTTTGGCTTGTAAAAGCTGGGGTGAAGAAAGGTAGCACTGAACAATGAATGAACCACTCTTTGTTGTGTGGCTGTGCACTAGGAAGAGCGCTATGAACCTCTTTTGAAAGCGCTGCATGCAGGTTCTGCAGAGACCATGGTGCTGTAAGTACCTTTTCCTTGGACAGGTTTATATGTGTTTGACTTTTGCTGGTGCAAAGGATCTACATTGCACTTGCCTTGCAAATCACCAA
The DNA here is from genome assembly GCF_015832195.1 of Motacilla alba alba. Lineage (NCBI taxonomy): Eukaryota > Metazoa > Chordata > Aves > Passeriformes > Motacillidae > Motacilla > Motacilla alba. The sequence goes on along the minus strand of NC_052019.1, from coordinate 44,851,493 downwards.
GTGTCCAAAACACTGCAAAAGTACAAAAATAATAGAAACTTTGTATACTTTAAAACCTCAACCCCAAAATGCATCACTTACCATAGAAACTTCAGCAATCACTCAAGTAGATCCTCGAAAGAACTGCTTTGTTCCCAGAACACATGATAAACTATTTATAAAGAGCTTTGTATTGATGAAGTGACTTTACAAACATTATGCAAGAGGAGGAGACAGGTATGGCTTGTTGAGTGCATATCAAAGTGTGGTAATGCAGCTGCTCCAAGGCAAAAGTTGCTGCTACAGTCCCACTTAAACCTGAATTTGAAACTGGGTGTTGTACACTGTGAAAATTTTGTAATCATGACCTATGTCAAGCCTCACCTTAACTATTTCCGTGATTGTTTTATTCGGTCTTCCCTGAGCCAGATTTGTAGAGCAGAACTAGACCAGATGATCTCCAGAGGTTCCTTCAAGCCTCTATTAGTCTCCAGTTCTAAGCACTGGGCAGTTGTAAATTCGGCACTTCATTACTTTGCAAGCACAACTTCCAGATCCTGTCAGAGTTTAGCAACTTATGCTTTTAAAAAGCACCTTTGTGATTTTCACGTATGTCTTTTTCCACAGAGATGCTGTTCCTCTTGCCAGGAATAATGCTGTATATGCAGTTTCTGTACCTTGGCTGCAGAAGCCAGTTTGGCAAGAGCTGAGATGGTATCAGTGATGAAGAGCCCACAGTCACTGGCCACATCAGTGATGTGCAGGGCAATCTAATCACAGCAGAGATCTGTCAGGGCTCTCTTAGAGGTGGAGACTGCACTGACAGGAGAGGTGAAGAACAGCATGAGAAAGGGAAGCTGCTGTTACTTATGTTTCTGTCAGCCCAGAAACAAAATTAGAAACAGCCCAGAAACATAACATTTTAGTGGAGCTCTAACAGGTCTTCCCACCCAGTTAGAAAAAGGTGAAACCCAAAGAGAGCAGCCAACAGAAAAACAGATTTTGTTATGAAGGTGTCTACCTTCCTTGTCCCCAAACCAGCTTGTGATCTCTCTCAGAACGACAACTGATTTTATCTTGGTTGAGGAGGGACTGGAGATGGCCCTGTGCAGGTGGGGAGGCTATCCTTGCTTCACTTTTTGATGACTGCAGCATACTCTGGCTAAAGGCATCGAGCAAAACAAATTGCCATGCTCCTCCAGGATTCATGATCTCTCCAGCAAGCAATTTGCAAATTGACTCCTCTTGTAATCCTTGCACAGCATCCCTTGAAGAAGGAAAGATTCTACAGAGAAACTCCCAAAGGTATGTCATCACCCTTGATTCTCAACTGCTGCAAGACATCCTTGCTCCACAGACTTTCAGGGCAACTGGATTTTGGAGCAATAGAAGAGCCAGTCTTAAGGGGATCTGTTCTAGCAAGGTAGTTGCCTTTGCAGTCAGTCCAGTCATCTAAATGTTCATATTTCTTGCCTCACAGCAGAAAAGTGGGTCTTTGAAAAACTGAGGCATGACTCAAACATGTAGGATGATGTGAACATGGATAGTGGTTTTCCCTGGGCTGTACTGAGACAATATTTGCAAATAAGTAGTTTAATATAAAGGCAGTGAATCTACTGGTTCACTTGTCAGCAGGTCAGACCCTGAGGAGTTTTACTAAAGATCTTAGAGCTAAAACTGATTATGTCCTGCTATGTCCATGACAGATTGGCCTGCATCTTATTTTGCAAGTTAACACCCTGTGTCTCAAAATGCCTTATTAGAGCATATTTTTCCTCTCTCTTTACCAGCCCATAGGTCTGAAAAACACTTCACAATTTGTCTCCAGCAATATATCAGTTATGTACATTCTTCACATGAAAACAGATGTTTTTCTGAAGGACCTTTCATTTTGACCAATTTTTTTAAAGAAACAGTCCATATAGAGGAAAGGAGGGATGTTTCCCCCTCTACAAATAATCTCACCCTTTCTTATGATTGATGCAGATTATATTGAAATTATCTCTTTGATACATGTGATATATTGCTCAAGAAGCTCATTTAGTCATTTGCAGTGGCAGAGTGTCTTTACATTCAGAATCTCAGTTTACATTAAGGCTTGATTTCTAGCAAGGTTTTATTTCTAGACACTTACTGTAACTGGAGTGTGGTTATCCCCTCTTTCTTGGAATGGAAACTGCCTGTCAGCAAAGCTGTAAATTTTAGGACCAGATGATCACAATTTCTTTAAATCTGTATTCCACAAAACCCAGATTAATGTAAGACTGAAAGTTTTGACTGCTTCTTCAAATTGAGTAGCCCTGATCTAACAGAAAAAAGAGAACAGGTAAAAAGAGGTAAACAACTGAAACAAGACCAAATCTTATTCACAATTTGAGGACTAATGTGCCTCTAAAAAATTATGTTTGCAGATTCAGACCCCTCAGCTGCAGAGTTTGTCACATGCAACAACATTAGGGAACCTGGATGAAGACTAATTTGTTATGTGATTCTGTCCAAGCTCTCCCCCAATCTTCTGAATGATGTATTTAAAGAGCATTGTAACAAATAAGAAAAGAGAACATTTTGCTGAAAGAACAAGTTCTATAATGAAGTTTACACCAGATGCATCTCAGTAATTGGGACACAACTTGCAATAAATAGCTAAATAGCTCCATTTTGGAAAATAGCATTCTTTACTTGCAAAAACTCTTCTGTAAACTGTATTAATACTGATATAGGTGTTCCTTCTTACATTTTTAGGCTCTGTACATGTGATTGTCATTCATACAAATGACTCTGTCCCATCTTCTTTCCTTTTCAAAAAGGATAATCCCTCTCAATGCAGAAAGGCCTGTGTGGGAGTTAAATACAGGTTAAAAGAGTAAGGATCTATATTCAGAGGCTAGAGCAGTTTAAAAATGCACTCTTCATGTGTGCATATCTCTTGTCACAGAGAGGACCTTTCACTGAAAGGCACTCAGGGTTTGCTTGGATGTTTGGCTGAACATCCTTCCTTCCAAGGACACAGCATTTTATAGAATTAAACTTCACATTATGCAAATGACATATCAAGATCAAGTCACCTCTCCAAGTTGTTTTGTGCCTTCAGGAAGGCATAATCTCATTCAACTGTAGGCGCTAATCTATTTCCCAAAGAACCTTGCATTCAAGAACAAAAGACAGCTTGAATACAGAAGTCCCCCAAGAAACCTACAAAAACCCACTGAAAATCCACAGCAGTATCTCCCTGATCAACTGATTACTTCATCAACTCATTCTCTCCATCTTGGGGGATGTATCCAGGTGCTTTGCAGCTTGCTGGGCTGAGGCATCCTGTAGCTCACAGCAGTACTTATCCTCCTACTACTTTGTTGTGAAGGATACAAAATAGAGGCACTTATGGTTTCAGGTAAGTATCAGCAGCTCTAGTTCCAAGTCCAGTTCCAAGTTCTTTGTGAATACAAGTCTGGGGCTGCCCAACAAGATGGGGAAGTTTACTCAAAGAGAGAGATGTAATCTGGCTCTTGGTCCTCTTGGCCACATGGGTAAAGCAACAGCTCCTTCCCCAAGGAAGTGATGGGTTCCTCCTGTTAATATAGGATATGATCAAACACCAGTTTTCAAACAGACCCTGCCTGTCACAACTTCACAAGGTGGACAGCAGTCTTCCTGCCTCTGTTATGGTGGGGATGTGTTCCCACCACTGTGTGATGTAGCTCAGTTTCCTGGAGAATTCAGGGAAGGGCCCTCTGCTCAGTGTCTTCATGACACAATGTCTGTGCTCCGTGTCATAACTCAGTGACACAACTCTGGCAGTTCTAGGAAAGAGCTGTGCTCATCCCTGAGGAAACTACAGTTTCTCTGACATGGAGAGGTGCCCCGCCTAGAAAGTGCTGGAGCCAGGACTGTGCAGAATGCAGGTAAAGCAGGACCAGAGATTGTGAACTGTGCTTCTGACTATGTTTGTGGGAGGGACAAGGGTGGATTCTGGAGAGAGCACACACCCTCGGCTTAGGCAAGTCCAGTTCTAAGTACAATCTATGCTTCCAGTCTCATTCTCCATCCTAGCAACAGACGCATGGTGGGAACTTCCCTTCTTTCATGGTCACCTGGTGGGTGATGAGCAGAACCCAGTTGGGCACTTTGGCAGAGTGGGTTCATCTGCCCACATGTGCTGTAGTGCAGGGGCACTGCAGGATGCTTTGCAGACTGTGGGCTTGGCTCTATATTTGATGTAGCTATGCACAGCAAAGCTTTAAATCCTTTAGCTCTGGTACAAATAGCTGTATAACTCCTGCTTTTAATACTTTCAGCCTGAACTGAAATCATGCAAGAAGCAAGCTCAAGCAGTCCTGGTAAAGTTCTGTAGAGGAAATGAGTATAGCTATTGTTCTCATGTCCAGTTTTGTTTAGCCATGTCTGTATTAAGCTATGCACTTACTTAAAAGAAACAGGGATTTTAAATGAACCTATGAGAAAAATTATTGACCTGTCCCTGGGCAGATTTTACAGCAAACGAATGAACAATCCATTTGGCTCTCCTTGAAACCCATGCAACTGCAGTCAGTGCTGGTAAACACCACTGTTATTGTTGCAAGAGCCTGCCAACCTTCCTCCTTCCCTTCTATTTTTTACCTTTGCTCAGTACCACCCCTTGTCTGCTTTGAGAGTATAAATATATGTTGCTCTTTTTCATGCTGAAGCTGAAGGTAAGCAGGATTTTGTGTTGACCCAACTTGCCAGTGCCCATGGAGAGAATATAAAAGAAAGGAGTTTGTATGAGTATGCTGTCACCTCTCATCAACATTTCTACTTAGTAGCTTGTAAGTAACTTGGGTCCAGCATATAAGGTGTTCTGTGTGCTTAAGGGTGAGTGAATCAAATTTAAGGTATCTGAGATGTATTAGGTCACCCAGGCTGTACCAGTCAGGCTGACATACCCTTGTGGAGCAGCACACAGGATACCCAGCAGCGGTTAAAATGGGTCTAGTTACCTGATCAAAACAACTGAATCTAGTCTTTCTTATTTTGAAGTACCCTGAGGCAATTAAGCAATTAATGAATGCATTGCTAGATGTTCACCTTGTGGTAGTCTACAAGGTCAGCCAGTGTTGAATGTTGCAGCTGGTCCACTCCAAGGAAGCTGTAGGAATCACTGGAGGCATCAATGAGGAAATGTTTACATCCTTCCACAGACCGATAGGAGAGCACATAGCCTTTGATTTTCTCACTGACCCGGATCAGAAAACTCCCTGGTAGTGTTTTATTCAGAAGCTCTTCTGCTTTCTTAGAGGTTAGGATACCTGTTCAAAACCAAAACACAAAACTGAAAGGAGAAAAGCATTTGTGCAGGACTGGACAGAACAGCTCTCACAAGAAATCTGCTCTAAAACCAGTCCATGGCACTTCCACCACTTTCACTGTTCTCTTGCCCAGTAGCCCAAGAAGAATAGTGCTGCCATTGCTAGTAACAGGCCATGGCCAACAGCTCTTTGTTAACTGTGCCACACTTGGCCAATGATGAATGACAGGGGTGGAGAGCTTGAAAAGATTGTTGCTGTGTTATGAGAGAGAATGGTATTGCAGTTGTTGTATGTTGATTCCATTATAGGAGCTTTACTCCCAAGCCCAGCCCATATTAGCAGCCGTGTTAGCAGAAAAAACTCCTTAAATACTTGGGTTGGGGTGGAGATTCCCACAACTCACCATGGAACCAAGGTGCTATTGTGTCTGTGGTTTTCAGATAGCCAGCTCGGAGAGGGAATTGCTCCTCTTTGAACCACTTGATGATGCTTTCTTCTGTGGAATTGGAGGTTGTCCTCTGGACTCCCTCTTTCCTGTTAGAAAAGACCTCTGGTTTGTGCATCAGATTCAAAAGACAGGTTTTGAGTCCCTGTGCAGGAGTTACATTTTGCTTAGGATTTTAAGACCAGCCCCAAACAGGCAGCTTACACCAGTTCAGCTGTATGGAATATGGTTTTCAGTGGACATCTGGCATCATAAGGGCTCTATGTGCTCCAGGCTTAGGACACTCTACTAACTAAACCTGTTACCCTCCAGGAATGAACACCTGAAGGCCTCATCACACCCTAGGCTGGAATATAGCCTAGGCTCTGTATTTTTCCCTGCTGGGTGTCTCTTCCACACAAGGAGGAGAGATAACCATTCCCTTCTCAACCATCCCATGCTAGAGGAAAAGAATTTCATCCCTTCTCCTTTCCACAGTGCACAGGGGCTTCCTTACCTAATTGCTCTCCCATTTGCCATTGCAGGAGGTAGAAGTTTAGGCTTGGGGGGGAGGGGTGGATATTGAAGCGGTCGTCGATCTCCTGCTGTGCCACCCTTGGAAATATCTGCCTGCTTCCCTCTGTGGATGCCCTGCAGTGAAAGCCTCCTGTAGTCATCTCTGGCTTGCCGTGCAAGAGAGCGTCTCTTCTCATCTGCTGCCTTGGATTTCCGCACTGGAACAAAAAAGGAGTCCTACAGGAGCGAACAAGCAGCAAGTTTAAAGCTTGCTACCCTTTGGCCATCTTCCTGCTTGTTGAAATGTTGAAATAAAAATAATCCATTTCACAAGCTGAAAGAGTCACTCAGTTGTGAGACCATTTGCCACATGTCTCCCATGTGTTAAGTGGCCCAGTTTTTATTCCTTGGAAAGATTAAAACCAAGTTTTTTTCTGGGACAAGATTTAAAATCTGTGTGTTTTCTCAGTAGTAGGTCCTTTTGTACTCAGAGACTTCTTGGTTTTGTTTCATATGCTGACTCCTGGTTCAGACATGGACTTCTGTAGCGCCTTTTGTGTAAACTGGTGGGGGGGGGGCAGGGCTTGAAGCTGCTGGAGTTGAAGCTGCTGAAATGACCCCAAATCAATAATTTGAAGGATTTGAAAGTGCTAATCAATTTTGGAGGGTGGAAAGAGCCTTGCTGAAATTATTATGGAAAGTGGAGAACTGTGTTTTTCTTTGTTTTTTTTTTTCCTGTAAAACCACCTCGATTGTCTAGATCCATCTCTCCCTGGAGTCTGTGCGAGTAACCAGCTCTCCAGTCAGCAGTTCTTTTATCAGTCAGAAAAATAAAACCACTAGACTGAAGTGGAAACAACTGGTGGTACAGCATTGCCATCTACTGAGCAGCAGGGGAGGAACTGGGAAGAAAAGTGCATCAGGTTCTCCTTTAGGAAGCATCTGGCAACAGTGATGGCTGCTACTGCAAGTCTCATACTGGTTGCCATTTTCCTTTCTATTATTGGGATTCATTACATGAGACAGTGCAGCAGGGCTTTACTTTTGTGGGATCATGCTTAAATGACAGGGAAGCCCTTTTTGTTAGTCCCTGTTACCCGCTATCCTTGTCCTCAAGAGCAATGTTACTGCAAAGTCCTACAAAAGGCCAGCTTCTAGTTTAAAATTAATTGCACTGCCTGTATACTCATGTGGTTCCTATTTGTTGCTTGTTTTAACATAGTGTCAGTTGGAAAAGTTTTCCATTTCCCTGCCCAGCTCTAGTCTCAATGCTGTGAGGACTCAGAAATATTTCTGATAATACAGCGCTGTATTTCTTGGAAATACTCTCCACCCTCCAACCTATTATTCAGTTCTAGTATAGGGTTGGGAAGGGGAAGGGTTGAGATGACCTCACAGAGCCCTAGGACTTTTCAAGCCTTATAGGAAAAGTTAATTTTAATATCTTACAGAATTCCTGCCATTCAGGCTCATTCTCATCCGATTTCTGCAGCATTCTCTGGCTCTCTGTGCTGGAGTGGCTCTGTGGTATTGGCTTCTGGGGGGCTGTGATCTCTTCTGAATTTTTCCTCTGTGCTTCCTTCATCTATGAAAGAAACAGCATGTTCAGCTTTGTCTCAGGCAAGCTTTAGCCCTGCTTTTTAGCTAGCCTTGAAATACTGGGAGCTCCGTCCTTTACAGTGAATCCCTCCAATTTCAACAACATAGAGATCCCCTGTCTTTACTTCAGGTAACAACTGAGGCAGGAAGGGAAAACAGCCCACCAAAAATCATCAGGAGCATCTCCTGTGCTACTCCCCAATCTGCCAGCCTGGCCTGCTTTGTATCATCTCCAAATCATCACACCATACGTAAGTAGCATAGCAATACTGGATAAAACTGGTCCAAAAGGTTCCAACATTCTTGGCTCATATGAGGCTCTAAAGCTGACTGAGACTCTAGGATAAAGCACTGACCCTACTCAGTGTGTTAGGAGCACCACAGGTTTCCACTTACCTGTTGGAAACTATGCTTCCTCACATGGCAATCCACCAGCATCTGTTGAACACTTCTGGTTCCCCTCTGAGCAAAGCAAAAGAGTGGTAAGAAATAAATGTGACATTAGGACAATTGCTCTTTTTTTTTTTTTGGTGCGATAGGTGTTTAATGCAAAAGCAGTTATGTGACAAGTCATTTGTTAACAAGTTTTGCCAGCCTGCTCTGACAAACATTGTGGGGGTTTCCCATCATATTTGGCCAAACATGCCTCGGGAGGAGAACTCAGGAGTGTCAGGATAGCCATAAGCATGCCTAGATTGGCAAAGCAATGTTCACAAGTGCTCCCAGGGAGTAGTCCCTTTCTTCCCTTCCTCTAAAGCAATCCCTTGCAGAACCTGCTGTCTACAGCTTTACCTGCCTGTGCATGTTCACAGCTGTGGCTGGTTTGCTGCAAATTCCTACTTGACAAACTGATCCAACTGGCTGGATATTTCGGGTTCTCTCTTCCCAGAAAACCAGCCCAGCTGCCCTGCCAGCAGTCCCCAGCTGAGAGCTGCCTCTACAGAAGAACTGTTAGGTTTGGCTTTCAGTAAACACACATCCACCTCCCCATCAGACCCCGACTGCCTCCCACAGTACAAGTGATGAGTTAACTGTACTATTCTGCTTACCAAGGTCATGCTTCCTTTTAGCTCCATCACCTACTTGGCTAATATTTAATACAAACATGGCTTTACAATTTCCCTCTCCTCAACAGGAACACTAGGAACTTCAAATGTCTGTGGAGCAGCATTTTTTTGTAGATCAGCCCTATTCCCTGCAGTATGATACCTGGATCTCTCAGGTTAAATGGGAACTAGATATCAGAGAAAAAAAAAATATGCAGGAGGTGGGAAAAAGCCCCTCTCCAGGCCTAGAAAATACAACAGGGGACTTCAGTCTCGAGCCCTCCTTCTAACAGCAAAAGCCTCAGAAACCTGGGAAAATTTACTAATAATATAATGACAGAAAAGAAAGGAGAATATATAACCCCCATCCATTCCCATGTGCAAGATTTTGAAAGGGGGTTAGATTTTTGGTGGTGGCTTGTTTGTTTTTTGGGGGTTGTTTTTGGTTTGTTTTGGGGTTTTTTGGTCAGTTTTGACTAATAAGTTCCTTTGAAAAACAAGAACCTCCCACATAGTTGCTCAACTTCAGCAAACAGTGCAGAGAAAAACCCCATGTGACTCAGAGGCTTTTGATAAAGGAGACAGTCACTCCAAATTCCATTCACTATTTTCGTAGCAGTAGGAGAGCATTTTGCCAAAACCCAACCTTCTGTTATCATACTTTTTATACCAGATTATGGAGTGCCAGTATGATAAAAGAATATACACTCATACAAGTTCATTCAAGGCTGAATGAAAATTGCAGAATGAGATAGGACTTCTCGCATTAAATTGGCAAGATGTCCTGTTCCTTTTGTTCAACTGTAGTTGCATGGGTAGTTAATTTAATTTTTTTTTTCCTTTCTCTGCAAATAGCTTTTTGTAGACAGTTGAAAAGCACATATGTATTTATTGCTGGAAAAAATATTTCTGTAATGAAACACCACAGGAACGCAGACACGGTATTACTGCATTTGGAGCTGTCCTGTCCTATCAATGTGATAAGCTGTTTTCTGTATTAAAAGACAAAAAACCTCAAGAACTACTTAAAATATGCATGTCAGATGATGCTGGTAAAATTATCTTCACTTGGTCTTTTATAAAAGTTAATTATTTGGTTGAGGGCTATGACATTCCATTTAAAAATCCTAGGATAGCCTCCCTGGTCTTGCCCCAAAAGCCATTCAAACCAGCCACAGTGCAGAAGGGAAAGTACTGCACCCCTTGTTTTACCCATAGAGAATGAAAGCAAAGGAATTCAGAGTAGTTTATCCATTGGTGCAGAGCAGATCTATCCCAGATAACAACAGCACATGGATCTCCTGAGTCTTAAGGAAGGATGTAACAACATGGCCTCTTCTGTAGAAGAAAAGCTTCAACAGATAGATGGCTTTTTCCTTCAGATTTCTATTTACAGCAACCAGGATTTGCTGCACTTCCTAGACCTCAAATAACATGTTTCTCATAGTTATGGGAAAATTGAAAACTACCTTTGTGAGCTCCTGGCTTTTTCCTGTTGTATCAATATCAGTCATTCTTTTCCCATGTTCCTCCTTTTTCTCCGCAGTGTTTTTTTTATTCCCGTGAAGATCTGTCTCAGTCAGAAGTCCTGGCTGTGGGTGTAGAGACCATGTTGCAGAAGAGTCAGTCTGTCTGAAAAGCAAGAGAGGACTTAGGAGGGAGTCACTTTCTGATGTCTGAGCATCTCGTGAGGAGGCTGCACGTGAGCAGAGCAGAGCTGCAATACAGCCACATGTGCATAGGCAGTTATATCTCCAGATCAGGTAGGTGGGTAATTAAATTAATGACTCATGGTGAGTAACCATTGTCCGGCTGTACCCGGGCACCTGCTGGTGAATCAGAGCGATCTGAGCCCATCACCTGCTGCAGTGACAGCATCAGCATTTCCTGTGGTCTGCAGAGGGTCCCACGCAGCAGCCATGTCACAAGAGGCTCAGTCAGCCGAGGCAATTCTCAGGCTGCAGCCGGTCTCTGCCAGCACTGTGTGTCCTCTTAGAGAACCAACTTTTGCCTGTGCCTTTTGCCAGCAAGGCTAGCACGACAGTGCTAACCACAGCCCCTACAGAGAAGACTCCAGCTCATGTGTCCCTAGACAAAAGCCTTCTCCTCCATATCCACCCACCGAGTCCTCCAGCTGAAGGGTGCTTACCTGCCCTCCTGGCCTTGCTCTCTCGCTAAGCACTTTGCTCTTTGTGCCTGGATCTCTTCACAGATGGCTGCATAGGACTTATCTGAAGGATGCTCGCCCATCACCCAGACCCACACTTCATTGTCAGCGCCGAGTTTCCATGTCACTGACTTCCTGTTGGCTGGAAAAGAAGCAGCTCTTCAGCAAATGCTGTTTGCTAGGTAGCTCTTTGCAGGGCCTATGCTGCACTTGCTGTGCCCTACCAGCTGCTGTTGGTTACAGAACCCCCCCAAAAGCAACTGTACATGAAGAAACTCGACCAAGATGCAGCCCACACTTGCCAATTTTTTCATACTCCTTGAGCCAGGTCAGTGAAGGAGGCATTTCTGAGACTGGGAGCAAAGGAGAAGAATCATCACCATTTCTTTCTTGCTTTAATTCCTGACCACTGTCCTCCCCAAACTGTGTGAAGGTGAGCTACCTACAAATACAGCATGTGAGGGAGACCTGGGAGAAAGCTATCTTCCCAGCAGCCAGCATGCTGTGTAATCCTGGCAAGGGAACTTCAGCTCTAAAATCTCAGTGAGAACTGCCCATCAGATCTAGTGCCTCAGGAGAGATATTCAAATCCACGGTTATGTTATTAAAGAAAGATTCTGAGGCACCATTTAGTGGGAAACTTAATGAGATGCATCTCCTGGGGGCAAATAAGCCCTGTCTTCCCAGTTAGGAGAGTTGAGCAATTTGGTCAAGGACAGAATGTCTGGGCCAGGGAGTAAAAACCATCGTGTGCCTGGCCAAAACTACCCCATTGCAGGTGGATTTATTTATGTTTGAAAATAAGCCTATGCCATGTCCCTTGGAGAAGAAATTAATCTAAGAATACATTACTTCCTATTTCTAGGAAGCAGTTGACTAGGCCAGATACATGCCAGAGGGTGAAGCAGCAAGGAGACAGAGACTTACCTTTTCTTGGCAGTGGCTTCTTTGCTGAAATCTTTTCTGCAGCAGCTTCTCTTTCCTCCCACCGTCTGATCTGTTCCTGCCTCATCTTGAAGAAGAGGATCTGCTTCTGCTCCTCGCTAAGTTCTGCCAGCAGCTCCGGATCGATGTACATGTCTGATAATATCTGTTTCAGCATGGCTGCAGGTTTCACTTACACACGTTCGTGGCGATAATCTTCACGGATCAGATCCTCTTCCTGGCTCCGACAAGAAAGAGTGCCTTCCCGTCTGAGACTGAAGTAGGAATGCAGGCGTGCCAGAGCAATTATACTTCTGTCTCTTTCCTTTTTTTTTTTTTTAGCTCAGACTTCCTGCACAGACCAAAAAAAGTAAATAAGTACCTTAAAACCTGCTGTTAAGATTCCTTGGAATAAGAGGTGAGCTCAGCTCTCATGCAGCCCCTGCCCGCTCTGCAGGGAGAGCTGGCCCGAAGGGGCGAGGCCTGGAGTGGGGAGGTTGTGTTGATACTCTGATAAACCCAGCTGATAGTATATCAAAGAGAGAGAGCGCTGCCTGTTAGTCATCGGAGGTGCGGCTTGGCTGCGCTCAAGCAAACATTCTTGCTGGGCAGGGAATCAATGAACCCATGACTAGATGGCTCCTCCTCCTTCCGAACAAGAAAACTTTGATGATTAAAAGCCCAGCCTGCCTCATTTTACCAAAGAAAGACAGGGAGGACTTTCGACTCTGCTTTTGAGGTGGGAGCGGGAATTTCGGAGTGCTCCCGTCCATCAAAGTCAGCAAGTCAGGGGAACACAAGGAGTGCACTGGTTTGATGAAAGGCTATTTGGTTAGCCAGTGTCCTAGACAGCTCCCGCTATGACACATCCTGCTGATGCACCTGCCCACGTGGTGAGCCTGGCATGGGACATCCTTGTCTGACAGGATGAAGTTGATGGGGAGAAGGGGCATCCCTGTTCCTGCCCAGGATACTGGCTCATGACCCGTGCATGCTGGCGAGGTACTCACACCCGCACAGCCTTGCTTTGTGCTCATGGATTTACATTTACAACAGAGATTTCACTGGAAAATTGAAAGCTCTCCTGTCACTTGGGAAGGTGACAAATGAGAAAGTAGAAATGTGGACTAAAGACCTTGAAAACAACTATTTTCCTTATCTTACCTGGATACACTTGTGGAGATCAGGAGATTGGTTGGCAGTGCTTTTGGTGACATGGGGAGGCTGACAGCCACGTATTAAGTGCAACACCAGAGCAGGGTGGCTGACTGGCCAGAAGTGGCAGGGACTTTCTGGGCAAACTCTTGGGAAATGTTGCTACTGTACTACAAAGAAAATGAAAGCAGTGGGATTGTTCATGTCCTTCTGCACAAATCCTGGGGGTCTAAGAAACAAGCATGCCAGAATGTAGCACAGTAGGTGGGAGGCAGAGGGTTATGGAGGCAGTAATGTGGAAATACAAAGGGCACAGACATGGCAGGACCTGTGCTAGGGTGAAGTGGACAACATGCATAAATCAAGTTAATGGGGTCAAATCAATTAGCCATTTTACAGGAGAGAGACTGGACTTCTAGGAACCCAAATGTTGGAAGAAAAGTGCTGGGAGCATCTTCAGCTTCACAGTATGGCTGCTTGGCTTCTGACAAATAAAATAACAAAGAAGGAGTTAGTAGACAAGCCAGCAAGTGCAATACTGAAGCTTCCCAAGGAGCACACAGAGAGCACACAATTATTTAGATGAAATGGGACAGCACAACAGCAGCCATCATGAAGTCAGACTGTCAGAACAGTATCCGCTGTGTTGGTCCACCTTTCCCGTCTTGCACCATGCTGGGAGCAAGCAGTCTGTCCCAAGCATTCCCCTGCTTCTGAATATGGCTTGCCTTAAAATTGCCAGAGACACAGCTGGCTTGAGCCCCACTCCAGTGAAGTCCCCATGCATTTTCAGCAGGAGGAGCTTGAAAGGAGCCAGGAGCAGGGGGAGGAGCTGTACGCAAGAAGACAAGTTGCTCCTCAAGGACCTCAAGGAAACAAGAGAGCAGATCATAGTCCCAGATATGCACTGTCTGCAGCAGAAGCCAGGAGCAAGAGTCCTGTGGAGCGTGCAGTGACCAGGAGTTGGTGTTAAGTCTTCTCATTTCTTTTTTGTTTCTCTGATTACATAACACTTTCCCTATTAAAATTGTTCACTTCATTCTAGAAGAAACATGAAGCTGCTGTTCCAAATGGGTGTGGATTTGGTTTAAACAAACTACTTTCTTGATTTAAAAAAAGGTTTTTAGGGAAGATGATCTGACTTGAGAAATGCTCTCTGAGTACTCCCCTGATGGCAGAGATTTTTCAGCTCAGCAGCCAAAGGGTCTTGGGCTGTCCTCAAGCTGTGGAGATGGCAGTTATAGAGAGGGAAGAGCTTCCTGGGACATGACACATGAGAATCCCTCAGCAGAATCATGTCCATGCTGCTCTGGCTTCTCAGGAGTGGGAATGGCTTTGCTATGGCATTTACTTAGGAGAAAATGATGTACTCTGCCATATGCCATGGTGACAAACTGGTCCCTCTCCCCATGCCTGGGGACACAGTGCACTGACAAGATGAAGGGTGCTCAGCAAAAAAGTTTCACAGTACTGATGCAGTTTTGCAGAGTTGGATTTCCTTGTAACATTGGTTGTAAGAGGAGATTTATAATGCTGTATCCCACAGGTACCCTGGAAAGTACCAGCTATTTTAACGCAGGGAAATGACATAAGCATCTCAAGAGGTTTGCGATATTTCTGTGTGAGCAGTCACTTCATTAAAGATCTAGGAGCTGGAAATCCTTGTAATCAGTCATATACTGTTCCCGAAGTCTGAATCAAAGCCATGTTACTGACACCTGGCTGGAAGTGGTTTTGCAGATGCTGTTCCAGCTGTAAGTAGTATATTTACAGCTCAAACTTTGTGAAGACAAAAACTGCAGTAATGGCAGAGGGACTTCCAAGCAGGTACCTTGCAGGAAAACTTTAGTAGAGGTCCTGTTAAACTTTCTACTGTTTGCATTTTTTTCATGGGAGTGGTAGGTGGGAGCTGTTTTTGTGGAGAAATAGAGATGGGAGTAGCTAAAAATAGCAAAAACTAAGTGTGGGGATGTGGGAAGCCAAACCAGGGCTCTGGGGCTCTACCACTCATGTATAAGATACTCAGCCTGAAAGCCATAAGGAAAAACACAATTCAAAGGCTAAATGATCCTTCAAAGTGATGTCCTTCACACAACATTTAAATCTCCTACTGGAGGGCAGCCTCTGCTCTGTGGTCCTGTAAATCATCTACCATGAACAGGGGAAATAAGTCTATGAATACACATGAAAGTGCCACAGCTTTGAGGAGAACTGGCACGAGCTCCTGCTCACGTGTGCAGCGGGTGACACTTTGGACACGACAGGCTCACAAGACGCTCCCACCTGGCCATACTAGTCCTCCTCACCATCAGTGCTGCCAGCAGAGGGGAAGTTTCTCCAAGAAAACAATAGACAGACAGAAAATCATAGATATGATACACAGGATGGTGAAAATGTGCTCATTTTCAGGGAGGCAGCTTATTCAACCTGCTGCACACATCTCCACTGTAAATGTGACAGTAATTGTAAATTAAAAATAACCCAAGAAACCCAACAGTGAGGGGGAAAGAGAAAGCAAGAAAGGCTGCTTCAGGGTACAGGCTGATGACCTAAGAGGATTTCTATTGTCATAAAGTAGTTTTCCCCTAAAAAGGCAGATAAGACCACTTTGCTCAGGAAATGGTGGAACTATGTTATTTTGAGTCAAGAGCTTCTCCCTGGAGCTGATTATTTGTTTAGTGAGAGGTGGCTTCAGAGACACCACTGGGAATTCTTTTCCCTGTTTAAGAGGCTGGACTGTGAGAATGCAACTGAATTTCCTTTAACTTGCCAAACTAAGCCTTGCAGCACTAGGAAGCTCAGGTTTTTCTGGATTTCTCCAGTTCCAGCCACTCCAATGCCAACAGTTCTCTGCCAGACTTCATGAAGGCATTTCTGATTTTTTTTCAGAAGTGAAGCAAAGCAGAATTGCAAAACCCACCTGAAATCAGTCAGCCAAAAGTAATCACCACCCCAGCCTTGCTCTGAGTACACAAGCCTTCATGGGTTAACTGTTAAACATTGGTTCATAACATGCATTTGTGTCAGAAAACATTTATGCTAGCAGCTGCACCAGCAAGGTTAGTACCAAAATATCCTTCCGTGCTTTGGGGTTTGGCTGCTCATTTGTTTATTTTGTTCTTGTTTGTTCAGTGCTTTTTTTAATCCTCATCCTGTTCTAAATAGGTGAGTGATTAATTCCTCTCTTTCTGTTTAATTTTGCTTCAGCCCACTGTTTTTGGTTGTTGTTTTTTTTTTTTTTTTTATTATTTCAGACGGAAGGAAAACTTCTAGTTTGGGTATAAGAGAAGGAAAACACAACTGCACAACACAGCCCCCAAAAGACAGAACCAGACCTGTTTGTATCTTAGCATTATAGAATGGCTGGAAGGCACCTCAAAGATCATCTAATTCCAATGCCCCTGCCTTATACAGAGGCACTACACCAGGTTGCTCAAAGCAGCCCCCAGCTTGGTTTTGAACACTTCCAGGGATGTTCCAGTGCCTCAACACCTTCACAGGGAAGAATTTTTTCCTGATATATAATCTATACCTGCCTTCTGCCAGTTTGAAGCCAGTCCCCTTGTCCTATCACTCCATGCCCTTGTCCCCTTGTCCAGAGCCCCTCTTCAGCCATCTTGTAGCCCCTTTATGTACTGGAATCTGCATAAGGCTGGCACATAACGCTTGAAAGAACAAAACCAATGAAGTCACCACAACATAAACTACCTTGAAATTACCTATAGCTGAACTGACTTGTCCTATAGGTCCCTGATATTGCTGGAGGGGACAGCAGTTTTCTTGTAGCAGGTAAGAATGGATGCTAATGGCAAGAAGGAAAAATTTGATACAGCAGCAGCCACTGAACACAGTCTGAGGCCGCAGGGCTCTATTTTCGAGGAAAATGTATTTTTCCTCCTAGAACAATGTGCAAACATTTCTTGGATCATTTCCCTGTATCAAAATTACTGAGAGAATTAACAGTGTGGTGAAAAGGGTGAGAGCTTCTGTAGGTTAACACACAGGATCAGATACTCAACCAAACTCAGTCACTGTAAAAAAGGATATTTCTCTAACCACGTAATTTGATTTACTGTTCTGAGCAGAAAGAGGTGCTGGGTGGTAAATCCCAGAGCCAGCACCCTGAGGCACAATCTTGGGCTATTAAGTCTTACTTAAGTCACTACTTGGTTTAAGTTGTTATTGGCTCGTCCTTTCTCTACCTCAAATTAAAGCCAATGTGTCCCAAGAAATCATAGTCCATGCTTGGTGAATGGTTGTCTTTTTGTAGGGGGAGATGCCTGAGCTGGGGTGTGGTTTTTACTGTTACAAGGAGCAAAAGTTCATCACTAGGGCAAGTTCTCACTATAGAGAAAAAAGCGTCAGTCAAAAGCGGGGATTTTTTTAGTTCATCATTACACATCCTGGATTAGAAACGTGTTATCTTTCTGTGTTTTCCCCCTTCAAGAACTTAGGCCATCAATTTTCTCTCTTCCACATTCCTGTGATTATTGCTCGTGTTGCTTAACCACTTTGTTCTTTACCTTGTTTGGAATTTCACTCCCGTTATTCATCAAGGTGGTGAGAGGAAAGCTCATGTCTTTACCAACAGTTTGATGAGTGACAGTATTGGTATTAACGTCTTTGAAAAGGGTCTTCGTGTCTGTACTAACTTTGGGCAGCAGGTTTGTTGCAGAGACCAGACAGCTTAGCTCCTGAAACAAACAAGTGGGTCTGCACAAGCCTGAACTTCTGAGCTTTGGGGTAAAACAGTAGGTACAAGGGGGGATATGTGGTAGGCGGTTTGAGAAGGCTGTACCTTCTGAGTACCTCAGCCAATAAGGAAAGGAAAAGGGCAACCTGTGGCTGGGAGTTGAGGATAGAGGCCGTGCCCTCCAAAACCTCGAGAGAGAAAACCCTGGGGACTTGTGCGGGACTGGCTCCCTTTATTGGAATAAACTTGCAGGACTCCTCTATCTTCTTTATGGACATAAACTTCTGGCATTTGTGGATTTTCCTGACAGCGGGAACCAGTATTGGGGCACCTGTGGGGAATTCCACTGGAGGTTGAAGGTCCACTTGCATTAGTCCAAGAAGTTTAATCCATCTTTAGACAATGTACAGTTATGTCCGTTCACATTTAAGTTATGATAGTGATTGATTTGTGGCCCTGTCAAAAGCCAAGATCATTTGAACAAGCACAAGCAGTAACGAGCCAGAGCAGAAATGAACTGGAGCCACAGACCAACCGAACATGGAAACAAACTGGAGCTGCAAATAAGCTGAAACTGGAAAGAAGCCAGGGAAGGTGAAACCAAGTTGGAGTCTAAAACAAGTCTAAACAAGCTGGAGGCACAAACAAACTCTATGAGCTGAACCTGAGACAAACTGGGGACAGAAGCAAATCACCTGAAGCTGCAAACGAGGTGAAGCAGAAACCGGAGGGAGCCTTCCCCGAGCTGGAGACGCAAACCAACTGGAGTCACAAAGGGGCTGCAGCCGCCAGCTCCCCGCAGCATCTCTGCGCGGGCCGAGCCGCCTGGGCGCTGGCAGGGCCGGGCTGAGGGCAGGCAGCAGCAGCATCGTGCTCGGTGCAGCCATCCCGGCGTCTTCCTGGGGGATCCACACCCGGCGCGGGTCGCTCGGGCACGAGCGGCTCCGGGAGCAGCCAGTTCGAGCTATTCTGCCGGGTTACAGCGGAGCCAGCGCGGGGCCGAAGGGTTCGTCCTGCCAGCAGTGGCTCTGGAAAAGAGCTGGGGAGAAGAAACCAGGCGGCAGGAGGGGTCGCCGGGGGGCTGACCCGCGGCTGCTCCAGGGACGGGACGCCCGGGAAGGGCCCCTCAGGCTCCCGCGGCCCCGGGCGGCAGCGCCCCCTGGCGGCCACGGCGAGCCCCGCACGGCCGGGAGCGGCAGCGGGACCGCGCTGCCCGCACAGCTCTGGGCGGCGCGCAGCAGGGCTGCGTGAGGATAAGGCTGGCCCTCCACTCCTGGGAGACGGCCCCGGGAGGGACACTGTTGGGAACATGAACCCACCATGCCAGAGGTTTGTGTCCAAAAAGGAGACAGAGGAGTCGTGTGACTTTATTCGAATAAAGGGAGAGGCCATGGGAATTTCCCATCGGGTCTCTCAGATTGTTGGGGGACTCAGCCCGCTTTTTATCCTAAGTTCCTTGCCTCATCACCCTCTTCCTCTTCCCCGTTGGCTGAGGTACTTGGAAGGTACAGACTTCCCAAATCGCCTACTCTACACCCCCCACTGGTACGCATCCCCTTTTGTTACATTTAAGAAAGAAGAGAAATAAAGGTATTCATAATTCTATTAAGTCTTTGTTCTTTTTCTCTAGGTTCAGGAATTTAACGCGGCCTCGGCTAAGCAACAGACCGTGTTGATTAGTGACATTTTCCAGAACTAACAGTTTCTTCTGTTACTTCTCTATCTGTAAATTCCCAGCCCTATCTGCAAGGAGATTCAGGTCTGTTTGTAAAGACACATTCATCTTCTTCCTTTCAGACACCATGCCTGGGATGGATACCGTAGCTGGAATGTGGACACTGTAGTTTGAATACGGACACCATAGCTGGGATATCACATTCCCAAACATGCCCAAAACACAGCAGAAAGACCCTCCCACAGTCCCACCCCCACCTTCAACCCACGCATAACCAGCCACAGCCATAAACAATTTGTCAAAACCCAGCTTTGCCACTGAAGTCACTTGAGGCAGAAAACAAGTTTTCCATGGCTGGAGATGTCTCATGGAAGAGTCTCATGTCACCACCCAGACATGTCCCTCTCCGGCCAAAGGTGCCTCCATGTCCCCTGTGCCAGCCACACACTCCTCCGTATGCCCACTCAAGACAAGCACCTTTCCATGCTAGCCCTGGCCATGTCTCCCTGAGCCACCTCAGCTACATTTACCCCCATGTCTCCTCTCCCAGCAGTGTCCACACCATGACCAGGGACACACACTCCCTCCCGCATTTAGATCCCAAAACTGTGCTGTGCTGCCACTTTGAGCCACACACCCCGTGCTGCATTCCGTGGCCGTCGCCACGGAGACAGCTCGGGGAGAAGAACAGGGAGCAGGGATGGCTCCGCAGGGGACGCCAGGGCTCCCTCACGGGGGGACACCGCCTCCACCTCGGCCGAGCCCCGCTCCCTTTCCCCGCCCACCGGCCTTTTCCCTCCAATCAGCTCTCGCTGCCCCCGAGCCTTGGCCAATCGCGACCCTCTGCCTGAGCGCCCGGGCGCCCCGCCCCTCACCGCCCCCCGCGAGTGCCGCTCTTTCCGGCACAGCGCCGCCGCTTCCGGGGCGGTGGCCGGGCCCGCGTCGCCGCCATGGTCCGGGCGTTCGTGCTGCTGGCTCCGGGCGGGCCCGCCGGCCACGCCCCCTGCCGCGTGCTGTACGCGCGCACCTTCGGGACCCCCCCCGGCACCGGCCCCGGGGGCCCCCGGCAGCGCCTCGGCCGCAAGGAGCAGCTGCTGGCCGTGGCCAGGTACACGCGGGACAGCCGCCTCCGCGGGAACCCCCCCCGCGCGTGCTGGGCTCGGTGGGACACCCGGCACCGTGTGCCCTCCGTCTCCTGAACCCTCCGGACTTGGGACACCTCCTCCCTCTCCCTGGGATCTCCGCTTCCCTGATACACCCTTTGTTTGATGGGAGGGCTCTTGTCCCTGACCCCAGGCTTGGACACGCCTTGACTGTGGGACACCTTCCATTCCTGAGGATGAGGAGAGCCTGTGGCAGCCCGCCTTTCGGGGGACAGGGCTCAACGAGAACCCCACGACCATGTCCCCCCCCCTCCCCCCCCCCCCCCCCCCCCCATTCCTGCGATCCACCCTTGTCACTGTTCCTGGATGAGGTGGGGGTCCTTAACACGAGGGTCCCCTTTTCTCTTCCAGGCAAGTGGCCTCCCAGTGTCAACTGCTTCAGGCATCCTTGGGGCGCCCGTCCTCCCCACAGCTTCCCCAGCTACCCGATGAGCCGCTGTCACTCCAAGATGCTCCAGGGGGTCTTTTCCAGATGCCCCCCGGAGACCCATTCCCTGAGCGGGTGACAGTAGTCTGGTTATCAGTGCTGGCTCTTGCCTTCGCCTTGGTTTGTGAGCCCCAAGAGAATCTATCCTTGGCTGAGATCACCCTGCGGCGCCTGGCTCCCCGCCTGCTGCTCTCCCTGCGCCTCCTCGGCCCTGGCACTGATGTCCTGCTCCGTCCTGATGCTGCTGATGGCCTCCTGGACCATCTCCTGCCCCACGGGCAGATGCTTTTTCTCAACGAACGTTTCCTCCAGGCAATGGACCGAGAGCTGGGTATCAAAGTATCCCGCTGAGCTACAGATGACATTCCTGCCTACCACCCCCAGATATTTTTAAGGGATGAGAGACGAGGGAGGGACCTGTGATGGTCACCAAGCCCCAGTGGGATGGATGAGGAACAGTTCAGGCATAAACAGCAACAAACCAGCTAAGAGCAGGGTTTTAATCTATTTATCTCCCACCGCTATCTTGGGAGAGCTAATAGCTATCCCCATAAATCCACCTGGAGCTGGGACAGTGCCAAGTTTCTGCATTGCATTCCAGCACCACTCCACGTGCACGTGACAGTGAGTGGAGGCTGCACGTGGCCGTGAATGGATGCTAAAAGAGGGACCCTGGATTGTGGTTACCCCAGCTGGGCACTGTGGGGCAGGCAGGTTTCCCTGGCAGGGGAGACATGGCTTTGGGATGGTACCTTGCCATGGGGCAAGCAGGGGTGTGCATCTGGCCATGGGGCATTGGGGTCTCTGTGTGGGGGATTAAATAACCAGGCAGTGGGGCAGGAGGTAGCTGTGTGCCTGGCGCAGCAAGGTGCTTGTCCCTAGATGGTGCTGCTTGGGGCCAGGGGATCTGTGTGACACCCTGGGAGGTGGCAGGAGCTGGCACCCACCTACCCAGCTCTGCATGGTGCAGTGGGGAGCGGGATCCTACCCTAGCACTTTCTGGGTGCTGGGAAATCCAGGGAGCCAGGAGCTGGTGTGCAGCTTACTCCACTGTGCTGGGAGCAGGCTGGGCACTGCCAGGCCATGCAGAGGGGCTGTCACGGGGCCAGACCCCAAAGTGCTTTTCCTTGTAACTGCACCAGTAAAACTGGAGCACCTGAGGAGGGGTGCTGGGCACTGGGCTTCAGCCATGGTGGGTCTCTGGCTGTGCTGGGGGATCTCACTGTGTGCTGGAGGTGTGGGGACACTGGAGATCACTGTGGCATCCCACCCTTAAGGGGAAGGGAGCACCGTGTTCACCTTCCCATGTGATAGCAGCTGTTACATACTGCACCCACAACTGGCTTGAATACAACCAAGAGCCAAAGAGACGTCCTGGAGTGTTTCAGTGGTGTTAGCAATTAATTGTTGATGAGAATCAACTGGAATCTGAATGTATGGGCCATTATTGTGTCTGCACCGATAGGATTCCAGTTGCTGGATTTTAATGCCACCTGGTTTATGGTCAAAATTCTCTTGCAAATCAGCCATCTGAATTGGATCAAATGGGATAGTTATGTGTGTGTGATTTTCCTCTCCACCCTGAGGTCTAGTAGATTCAGGGGGAGTTGAAGGAGATAAAGAATCATCTTTTCCCAATTCTCTGTCATGGGGGTCGCCCTGTATGTTTCCATCCCATGTAAGTCTGCCAGACTTTTCCTGGAACTTTGATATCATGGTCACCATATATGGCACCATTTTGGTAGCAGTTTGCTGATCCTGTCCATCATCTGTATTTCAATTTTAAGTAAAGGTCATAATGTTATTCTCATCATCAGGTGAAAATGTTACATGTATTTTTTTGTCAGGGTAACAGACCCATTTACTTCCAACTTACTTTCCAACTCCCTCATTGGATACAGAATGTCAGAATAGTGAGACTCTATTTCTGCAAATGGTTCAGATGCTCTAGCCTGCACTGGTGCCTCCTTTCCCTGAGACCCCACTCACCTGGCCTGGGCCAAGCACCACTTGGCTTCTGCTTTTCCTTGATCTCCTCCTGGAGCAAGAGCAGCACCTGTTCCATCATGTGGGCTCCTGTACCGCGCAACCTGCTTGCTGGATCAGATCATCCAGGATGGAGCAGATCAGCTTATTCATCCCTTTCCTACAAGAGGCATCAAAGGAGCACTCAGGAGGGCAGAGAGGGGCACTACCCCTGCTTGCAGCACCCTCAGCCATAGCTGTGCTCAGTAGCTGAGCCAGCTCTCATTAACCTTTACAGCCTGGGTGTGGCAGGAGCGTGGAGGTACCAGGGCTCCTGGACACCGGAGCACATGGAATCCTGAGAGGTATGGCTGCCTGCAGCGGGAGCCCTGGGTGGCAGAGCTGTCTCTGCACCTCCACAACCCCGTGGCACTCATTAAAGGGGCTGTAGCTGGAGGAGAAGTGCAGACAGGTGGTTTGGGCTTAGTGCATGGCCAGCAACCACGTTATCTAAGTATCCTACCAGGGATTGGGGCATGCTCCCGTGGCATTGGCAGTACCTCTGCCACGTGTGATTTGGGCTGGACTTTGCCTGATGGGGCACTGCCCCGGGCACAGTCCTGGCACAGGATCCAGTACTGCCCTACGCACAGTCCTGGCACAGGTGCCTCCCAGTTCGGAGGTTGTGGAGGCTGCCAGCAGGGAAGACAGCCAGTGCTGTGTGGACCCACTGTCAGCTATGGAGCAAGAAGCAATCAGGCAGGAGCTGGGAAGCCTCCATGGCATCCCCCTCTACAAGAGCTTCATCGAGGGCTGGCCACAGGTGAAGGCTTTCCAAGCCCGTCCAGACGACCTGCTCATCTCCACCTACCCCAAATCGGGTGAGTGGTCCTGGGGAAGGGTGCAGGGGGGATGGGGTGACACCAGCCTTTGCAATGCTGTCTCTGTGCGGCAGGCACAACATGGCTGAGCGAGATCATGGACATGATCTACCACGATGGTGATGTGGAGAAATGCCGACGGGATGCCATTTACAACCGCGTGCCCTTCCTGGAGTTGAAGGCCCCTGGGGAACCAAGTGGTGAGCTTCCCCAGCCCAGCTGCCTGGCTTGGGTGGAGAGGGAACAGAACCAGCATGGGGGTGAGGGTGCTGGGGCCCACACCTCTAAGTCCCCTGTGCCACAGGTATTGACCAGCTGGAGAACACTCCATCCCCGCGGCTGGTAAAGACCCATCTCCCAGTCCAGCTCCTCCCGACCTCCTTCTGGGAGAAGGACTGCAAGGTAACATGGCAGGTGCTCCCTGTCTCCCCATCTGGGTTGGTGGGCAGGAGGCACCACTCTGTAGCTCCTAAACACATCCTTGGCTCTCTCCAGATTATCTACATGGCCCGCAACCCCAAGGATGTTGCCATCTCCTACTACTACTTCCACCAGATGGCCAAGATACACCACGACCCTGGCACGAAGGCCGAGTTCTTGGAGAACTTCATGGCTGGCAAAGGTGTGAGCTGAACCACCTGTGGGAAGGACATCCCTTGCTACCCCTCTTTTCAGCTAATCCCTTGACCATATCCCACAGTGCCCTACGGATCCTGGTACGACCACGTGCGCGGATGGTGGGAGAAGAAGCGGGAGAAGAAGATACTCTACCTCTTCTATGAGGACATGAAGAAGGTGAGGGTGGGATGTAGGAGAAGGAGCCCTGGTTGCCCCCCAGCTTTTTTGGCAGCCTCCTCATGTCAATCACCCTGCAGGACCCACGGCAGGAGGTCCATAAGATCTTGCAGTTCCTGGGCAAGGAGTTGGCAGAGGAAACAGTGGATAGGATCCTGCACCACACCTCCTTCCAGGAGATGAAGAAGAACCCTGCTGCTAACTATGAGACTATGCTCCCCGCCTTGATGGATCACAGCATCTCCCCCTTCCTCCGGAAAGGTGGGGGTTCAGCTGGTGGTGGAGGATTTGGGAGGGATGTCCCTGGGTTGTATTTCAGCCCCCATCTGTGGCTACAAATATGTCATGTGTGTGAGGATTTACCTCAAGTTATTTTCTTGCCCCCAGGGGTCTCTGGAGACTGGAAGAACCACTTCACTGTGGCCCAGAATGAGCGCTTTGACCAGCACTACCAGGAGCTCATGGCAGGCTCTGACCTCCACTTCCAGATGGAAGTGTGAGGGGCTCATCACCCTTCCCAGGAGGACTGTGCTTCCCCTTGTTCTCCCAGTGGGGAGGATGGATGCAGATGGAGATTCTGGCACTAATTCACTTTTTCCCCTGCAATAAATTGTGATAAATGGAGGCTGAGTCATTACCTGCAGGGAAAATGAGGGGGGGGCTTGAACCCCCTGAACTCTCGGCAGTGTCTGGAACACCTTCATGGTCATAAGGAGGGAGGATGGGCACACAGTGGATTTTTAGTGGTGGTCAGGCATCACCAGGAGTGGGCACCTTCCCAGAAACCACCACTGTCCCCTGTCAGCTTGGGCTGCCCCAGCCTACCAAGGTGCCTGGAGGGAACAAAGATCGATGATGAGTGGAAAATCCCCAGAGCAGCAGGGAATCCAGTGCTGCCGCAGCCCTTGCGTGCACAGGAGCTTTCATGCCTCTGGGTTGTGGCAAGTTTCTTGACAGAGAGGGTGGTGGTCAGGCTCTCCTTGGCCCAGCTGGAACTTGGCAGCCCATGGTCTGTGGAACAAAGGTGAAGGGAAACAGCTCCCTGCTGGTATGTGACCAGGCTCAGCAGCATCACTGTCCTTGCTGGATAAAGAACACACCTTTCAACCTGGCTGCACCTTGCCCTTGCTCTGGGATGTCTGGAGCAAACCAGTGCACCCTTGCACTGGGGGCAAGAGTGTGCTTTGGAGCCCCAAGTTCCCCATTTTCACCCCATTTCTGGCTGGTCTTCAGTTTCCAAGACTGCAGCTTCTTGGTGAGACAGCCTCATGGGTTGTTCTATCTCTGAAAGAGATGCAGCCCAGATCCAACTGCTAAAGAGCAGCAGTGCTATGAAGGGATCTGCCTCACAGAAATAAATCCTTTTCACACATTCATTTAAATGCCATGATGCCATCTCCAGTGGAGATGCCTTCCACTGGAAGATGTGCTTCCCCAGCCCCTGGCTTTGCCTGCCCTGTTTGCACATAGAGCCAATTTTGCTGGCACGTGGACAGCAAAACACCTGAACACCTGCCATGGCAGGCCTCATCTTGGCAGGAACTTAGCCCTAGAGAGAAATCAGGGACGTTTTTCTCAAAGTTGCCAACAGCTGAGCTGCTGGCCCTGCCCAGCTGCCATCTCTCCTGCCCTTCCCACTCCTTCCCCGCTAAGGTAAGGAAGAACATTTCCCCACCATAGGCACCTTTGAACTCTTTTCCCAGGAGCTCTTGTACTTTGCAACCCCGCAAACTTTGGACCCGTATTTGAGTGGAGTAGGGGTAGGACCAAAGCCTGAACTCCACATCCCGCTCGCAAGCCCCATGTCGATGTGAGGAGCTGGGGACGTTCACGCAGGTGACTCTTGGACCAGGACAGGGATGTTCAATGTCCCGGGATGTGGGCTGGGATTTCCTCCCTGTGTTTACTTCAGCGGGCGCAGGGGGAAGCTGTGATTTCCACTGCCGCTGCCCGTGTGCGTCCCGACGGGCGCTGAGCACGGACAGCTCATCACAGGCATTTGGGGACCGTCATCCCCGCTCGCCCCTTCCCCGCACTCCTCCCACCGCAGCAACGGGACCAGGTCGCTCCAGGCTCCTGTCCCTGCGGTAGCCCACGGCCCCTCCATCTTCCAGGCAGGGGAAGGAAATTAACAAATCCCGCCCCGTCAGCGGCGGGCCAAGCTTTGCCTCCTCCCTGCCGGAGAACCCGGAAAAGAGGCAAGTAACCGGGGGAGGGGGTTTGGCCGCGGGCGTTTCGGGGTGCCCTGGCCTCATAAGCCGGGGGCCTGCGGGGGTGGGTACGGCGGCTCCGTGTCCCCACAAGCCCCCGGGAGATGGAAGCAAGACACCAAGCCTCTCTCCAAAAAACACAGCGTGGAGGTTTTGCCGCTGGCATGTCCAGCGTTTCTGTCCTGGGCCGTGGGTGCAAGGCTTCGTAGGGAGAGAGTTCTGTGAGTTCTGCTCCTGGTTCCTGTCGCTGTCAAACCCTCACTCAAGCCCCCTGACAGTAAGGCTTCAAGGCTTCCCCCTGTGCTGCCGTACGACAGGGAGATGGGGAGGAAAAAGCAAAGAGAAAACAGCCTGCAACTCCAGCCAGGAATGGCCCTGAGAGTTTTCACACCCAGGAAGAGCGCTGCCAGCATGGTATGGGCAGCTGCCCACTGCCTGTCTGATCTGAGGCGCCCAGAGCTGCCATGCCCTTCCACTCTCCCTTCACTGCCACCTGGGCCCCAAAATCCCCCCAGAAAACAGGTGCCACCTTCTGCAATGCCAGCAAGCAGGATATGGTTTCCTTCCTATGGCCAGGATGGCTGGGTTCAGCAGGGATTTTGGGGCCCCCAGGGAAGGAGATGTCCCCATGTTGCTCCTTCCTACCAGCCAGCCCTGCTGCATGTCCCTGTCCCCAGCAGGATGGCTGATTCCGACACCTACCTGCGGCAGCCCTGGCTCACAGTGCACGGCATCCCTATGGTCCATGCCTTTGCCCTCAACTGGGAACGGATTGACACGTTCCAAAGCCGCCCCGAGGACATCGTGGTGGTCACCTACCCCAAATCTGGTGAGCATCCCCAGGCACCAAAGGAGGGCCATGCTCAGGAAGGGAGCCCATGCTGCAGGGGCCTGGGCTGGGACCAGGGATGTGCCAAAAGGCAACACTGGTAGGTGGCAACCCTCTGGTGCCCGAGATGGGTTTCCAGTGGGAATGGCATCAGCTGGTCACCCGACCTCTCCCCATCAGGCACCACCTGGGTCAGTGAGATCATGGACATGGTCCTGAAAGGCGGTGACCCGGAGAAGTGCAAGCAGGATGACATTGTGAACCGGGTGCCCATGATGGAGTTTGCTGCCCCTGGGAAGTTACCAGCAGGTAGCGGGGTGGCAGAGGGTGGTGGGCGGCAGTGGGTGGTGGATGGGGACAGGTTTGGTTTTGTATGGGAGGGCACCACAGTGGGATCACTTCTGGGGGAAATCCTTACAGGCACAGAGCAGCTGGAGGCCATGCCATCCCCTCGCATCATCAAGACCCACATCCCAGCTCACATCTTGCCCAAATCCTTCTGGGATAACCGCTGCAAGGTAACAGGCTGGAATGAACATACTCGGAGGGATCCAGCAGACATAGAAAGGGCCCCCTTCCCAGTTGGGAACATGCAAGTCCCCACATGCCACCAAGCTTTTTGCAGATGATCTACGTGGGACGCAATGCCAAGGACGTGGCTGTCTCCTACTACCACTTTGATTTGATGAACAAGTTCCACCCACATCCCGGGACGTGGGCCCAGTACCTGGAGGAGTTCATGGCCGGCAGAGGTGGGACAGAGCACCAATGAGTGCATGCAGGGGACCCAGCAGGGGGCTGTCACCTACTGGCTGCTCTCTCCATGCAGTGGCGTATGGTTCCTGGTACGACCACGTCAAGGGCTACTGGGAGCGCAGGAAGGATCACCCCATTCTCTACCTCTTCTACGAGGACTTGAAGGAGGTGATGGGGCAGGGCGGATGGTGGTGTGCGGTCTGGGGGTGGCAGGAGGGGTGAGTGTTGGCCTGTGTTGCACAGGACCTCCGCCGGGAGGTTGCCAAGGTGGCCCAGTTCCTGGGGCAGAAGCTGTCGGATGCGGCGCTGGACACCATCACCCGACACACGTCCTTCGAGGCCATGCGGGACAACCCTGCCACCAACTACACCAAGGTGCCCTCTGACATCATGGATCACAAGGTGTCACCCTTCATGCGCAAAGGTGAGCAGCTGTGGGGGGCCTGGCGCACTGTCTGCCCATGCCCCTGCTGAGCCCCATCTCTCCTGGGCACAGGCACCACTGGGGACTGGAAGAACCACTTCACCGTGGCCCAGAATGAGCACTTTGACCAGGACTATGCACAGAAGATGTCAGGCACCGACCTGTGCTTCCGCACTCAGATCTGAGGGGACACCGCCGGACACCCCCCAGATCCGCCCTGTGCTGTGGCGGCGCTGCTGCCATTCCTTCCTCTCCCCTGGAACTGCTGCAGAGAAATAAAATGTGCTTCCTGCCCCTGCCATGGGGTGCTCACTGTCCTGAGCCTCTGCTGATCCCAACCCAGCTGTCCCCCTGGGGCTGCTGTCCTCTTCTTTGGTTAGGGACAAGCAGTTGTCACCCCTCAGCCACTGTGGTGGGGGGATTGCCAGCAGCAGCTCATGGGACTGCAGAAGGTTTTGCCAAGTGTATGGGCAATATGCTACGTTGTTGTGGGCAGTGAGAGGTGTCCTCCCACCCTCACACAGTGGGATGTTGCCTGGGACCTGTGAGGCTGAGATGTCCTTTGTGGCCCTGCCTGCGGGTCAGTGGCTGCCGGTTTCTCCCTGCACTCGCTCCTCCCTCCCCGCAGCTGCTGGGCTGGCAAACATTACTGGCCTCAGCGCCCTGCCTCTTTACTTCTCCTTCCCGCAATTACCGAGGGAGGCCCCGAATCTCCCTGTCCTCTGCTGTCACTCTCCTGGAGTCACCGTCTTGGCGTCACTGTCCCAGCACAGAGCAGCAGGTCTTATGTGAGACGGGTGGCCTGGGGCGCCCTGTGGGTGCTCTGCCCATGCTCAGCTGCACAGAGCTGCATGCTGCGGGGTCCAGGGTGGTGGGTTTGGGGCATTTTGGGTTTGTGTGCAATCAGCACCCCTAAACCTTCCCCTGACCTGTGGTCTCCTGCAATATCCCCAGGGACCCAGTTCCCTGCTCTCCAGGGCTGCTGAGGCAAGGGAAGAGGTGCTATTCTAGTCAAGCCCCCTAGGTCTGGGTGATGCTGGCATGCTGTGGGCATCCCTGTCCTTGCTGGGGCTCTGGCTGTGCTCCTGTCCCTGCAGTTGGGACCCCAGTTCCCAGCGGTGGGTGCAGCAATGGCTGCAGTGACCTCTGGTCTGTACTCCGGTGCTATCACTGCCGCTCCCTGAGCAGGCACAGTGCCAGGTGTCCGGGCTGCCCTGGCTGGTGGCTGCCCTGAGAAGTGGGGGGGGGGGGGGGAGGGGGCAGAACCTCCCTTCATCAGCCAGCCCTGCTGCATGTCCCTGTCCCCAGCAGGATGGCTGATTCGGACACCTACCTGCGGCAGCCCTGGCTCGCAGTGCACGGCATCCCCATGGTCAATGCCTTCGTCCACAACTGGGAACGGGTTGACAGTTTCCAGAGCCGCCCCGAGGACATCGTGGTGGTCACCTACCCCAAATCTGGTGAGCATCCCCAAGGCAACCAGTTGTGCTGGTACTGGGTGGGCAAGTGTGTTGTTCAGCTGAGACCCACTTGCATGGGGGTATGCACATTCAGGGGCTCTCAGGAGAGAGTTTTGTAGGATTTCCCTTTTCCCCCATGGCATCTGGTTGAGGTCTGAGGGATTATCTGTGCTGAGACACATGATGCTGCCCTGGCTGCTCCCCTTTATGGGTTCCTTTCCCCAGGCACTACCTGGGTCTGCGAGATTGTGGATATGATCCTGCAAGGCGGAGATCCTGAGAAGTGCAAGCGGGACATTATCAGCAAGAGAGTGCCCATGCTGGAGTTCTCTGCCCCTGGGAAGATGGCAGCAGGTAGTGAGGTGCAGGGGTACCCCACAGGGGCTGAGTCCCAAGGGTATTTACCAAGGGCCCACTGAGGAAGTGCACTGTGATCCCCCAGGAACAGACCTGCTGGCCAGCATGCCCTCACCCCGCGTGGTGAAGACTCACCTGCCAGCACATATCCTGCCCAAATCCTTCTGGGAAAACCGCTGCAAGGTAACACCCAGCCCTTGTCCCTGCCCTTGAGGGAATTGCAGCGGCACTGTTCCCCTGAAACAGAATTCCTCACTGCTCCCTCCAGCATCTTAGGTGTACATGGGAGTTCTAGGAGCTGGGGCATCCTCCCCATTGGGGGTCCTGGGACTGCCCCTCATACGTCCATGGCCCATCTGCAGATGATCTACGTGGGACGCAATGCCAAGGACGTGGCTGTCTCCTACTACCACTTTGATTTGATGAACAAGTTGCTGCCGCACCCTGGGACGTGGGCCCAGTACCTGGAGGAGTTCATGGCCGGCAGAGGTGGGACAGAGCACCAATGAGTGCATGCAGGGGACCCAGCAGGGGGCTGTCACCTACTGGCTGCTCTCTCCATGCAGTGGCGTATGGTTCCTGGTACGACCACGTCAAGGGCTACTGGGAGCGCAGGAAGGATCACCCCATTCTCTACCTCTTCTACGAGGACTTGAAGGAGGTGATGGGGCAGGGCGGATGGTGGTGTGCGGTCTGGGGGTGGCAGGAGGGGTGAGTGTTGGCCTGTGTTGCACAGGACCTCCGCCGGGAGGTTGCCAAGG
This sequence comes from Motacilla alba alba, assembly GCF_015832195.1. Lineage (NCBI taxonomy): Eukaryota > Metazoa > Chordata > Aves > Passeriformes > Motacillidae > Motacilla > Motacilla alba. The sequence continues at coordinate 44,820,002 of NC_052019.1, read as the reverse complement.
TGGCCCAGTTCCTGGGGCAGAAGCTGTCGGATGCGGCGCTGGACACCATCACCCGACACACATCATTCAAGGCCATGCGGGACAACCCTGCCACCAACTACACCAAGGTGCCCACTGACATCATGGACCAGAGCGTTTCACCCTTCATGCGCAAAGGTGAGCAGCTGTGGCGGGCCTGGCGCACTGTCTGCCCCGGCCCCTGCTGAGCCCCATCTCTCCCGGGCACAGGCACCACTGGGGACTGGAAGAACCACTTCACCGTGGCCCAGAACGAGCGCTTTGACCAGGACTATGCACAGAAGATGTCAGGCACCGACCTGTGCTTCCGCACTCAGATCTGAGGGGACACCGCCGGACACCCCCCAGATCCGCCCTGTGCTGTGGCGGCGCTGCTGCCATTCCTTCCTCTCCCCTGGAACTGCTGCAGAGAAATAAAATGTGCTTCCTGCCCCTGCCATGGGGTGCTCACTGTCCTGAGCCTCTGCTGATCCCAACCCAGCTGTCCCCCTGGGGCTGCTGTCCTCTTCTTGGGTTGGGGATAAGCAGTTGTCACCCCTCAGCCACTGAGGTGGGGGGATTGCCAGCAGCAGCTCATGGGACTGCAGAAGGTTTTGGCAAGTGTATGGGCAATAAGCTACGTTGTTGTGGGCAGTGAGAGATGTCCTCCCCTCACACAGTGGGATATTGCCTGGGACCTGTGAGGCTGAGATGTCCTTTGTGGCCCTGCCTGCGGGTCGTTGGCTGCCGGTTTCTCCCTGCACTCGCTCCTCCCTCCCCGCAGCTGCTGGGCTGGCAAACATTACTGGCCTCAGCGCCCTGCCTCTTTCCTTTTCCTTCCGGCAATTACTGAGGGAGGCCCCGAATCTCCCTGTCCTCTGCTGTCACTCTCCTGGAGTCACCGTCCCAGCGGCACAGAGCAGCAGGTCTTATGTGAGACGGGTGGCCTGGGGCGCCCTGTGGGTGCTCTGCCCATGCTCAGCTGCACAGAACTGCATGCTGCGGGGTTTAGGGTGGTGGGTTTGGGGCATTTTGGGTTTGTGTGCAATCAGCACCCCTAAACCTTCCCCTGACCTGTGGTCTCCTGCAATATCCCCAGGGACCCAGTTCCCTGCTCTCCAGGGCTGCTGAGGCAAGGGAAGAGGTGCTATTCTAGTCAAGCCCCCTAGGTCTGGGTGATGCTGGCATGCTGTGGGCATCCCTGTCCTTGCTGGGGCTCTGGCTGTGCTCCTGTCCCTGCAGTTGGGACCCCAGTTCCCAGCGGTAGGTGCAGCAATGGCTGCAGTGACCTCTGGTCTGTACTCTGGTGCTATCACTGCTGCTCCCTGAGCAGGCACAGTGCCAGGTGTCCGGGCTGCCCTGGCTGGTGGCTGCCCTGAGGGGGAGGGGGCAGAACCTCCCTTCATCAGCGAACCCTGCTGCATGTCCCTGTCCCCAGCAGGATGGCTGATTCCGACACCTACCTGCGGCAGCCCTGGCTCACAGTGCACGGCATCCCCATGGTCCATGCTTTCGTCCATAACTGGGAACGGATTGACACGTTCCAGAGCCGCCCCGAAGACATCGTGGTGGTCACCTACCCCAAATCTGGTGAGCATCCCCAGGCACCAAAGGAGGGCCATGCTCAGGAAGGGAGCCCATGCTGCAGGGGCCTGGGCTGGGACCAGGGATGTGCCAAAAGGCAACACTGGTAGGTGGCAACCCTCTGGTGCCCGAGATGGGTTTCCAGTGGGAATGGCATCAGCTGGACACCCGACCTCTCCCCATCAGGCACCACCTGGGTCAGTGAGATCATGGACATGGTCCTGAAAGGCGGTGACCCGGAGAAGTGCAAGCAGGATGACATTGTGAACCGGGTGCCCATGATGGAGTTTGCTGCCCCTGGGAAGTTACCAGCAGGTAGCGGGGTGGCAGAGGGTGGTGGGCGGCAGTGGGTGGTGGATGGGGACAGGTTTGGTTTTGTATGGGAGGGCACCACAGTGGGATCACTTCTGGGGGAAATCCTTACAGGCACAGAGCAGCTGGAGGCCATGCCATCCCCTCGCATCATCAAGACCCACATCCCAGCTCACATCTTGCCCAAATCCTTCTGGGATAACCGCTGCAAGGTAACAGGCTGGAATGAACATACTTGGAGGGATCCAGCAGACATAGAAGGAGCCCCCTTCCCAGTTGGAACCATGCAAGTCCCCACATGCCACCAAGCTTTTTGCAGATGATCTACGTGGGACGCAATGCCAAGGACGTGGCTGTCTCCTACTACCACTTTGATTTGATGAACAAGTTGCTGCCGCACCCTGGGACGTGGGCCCAGTACCTGGAGGAGTTCATGGCCGGCAGAGGTGGGACAGAGCACCAATGAGTGCATGCAGGGGACCCAGCAGGGGGCTGTCACCTACTGGCTGCTCTCTCCATGCAGTGGCGTATGGTTCCTGGTACGACCACGTCAAGGGCTACTGGGAGCGCAGGAAGGATCACCCCATTCTCTACCTCTTCTACGAGGACTTGAAGGAGGTGATGGGGCAGGGCGGATGGTGGTGTGCGGTCTGGGGGTGGCAGGAGGGGTGAGTGTTGGCCTGTGTTGCACAGGACCTCCGCCGGGAGGTTGCCAAGGTGGCCCAGTTCCTGGGGCAGAAGCTGTCGGATGCAGCGCTGGACACCATCACCCGACACACGTCCTTCGAGGCCATGCGGGACAACCCTGCCACCAACTACACCAAGATGCCCTCTGAGCTCATGGACCAGAGCGTTTCACCCTTCATGCACAAAGGTGAGCAGCTGCGGTGGGCCTGGCGCACTGTCTGCCCCGGCCCCTGCTGAGCCCCATCTCTCCTGGGCACAGGCACCACTGGGGACTGGAAGAACCACTTCACCGTGGCCCAGAACGAGCGCTTTGACCAGGACTATGCACAGAAGATGTCAGGCACCGACCTGCGCTTCCGCACTCAGATCTGAGGGGACACCGCCGGACACCCCCAGATCCGCCCTGTGCTGTGGCGGCGCTGCTGCCATTCCTTCCTCTCCCCTGGAAGAGAAATAAAATTTCTCTCCCTGCTGCAGAGAAATAAAATGTGCTTCCTGACCCTGCCATGGGGTGCTCACTGTCCTGAGCCTCTGCTGATCCCAACCCAGCTGTCCCCCTAGGGCTGTTGTCTCCTTGGGGACAAGCAGTTGTCACCCCTCAGCCACGGTGGTGGGAGAATTGCCAGCAGCAACTCATGGGATTGCAGAAGGTTTTGACAAAACTGTATGTGGGGAAGGTGCTGGGTTCCTCTCCACCATCACACAGCGGGATGTGACTGGGACCTGTGGGGAAAAGCAGTACTGATGCGGCTGGAGGTGTCTTCTGTAGCTCTGCCTGCAGGTCAGTGGCTGCCGATTTCTCCCTACACTCGCTCCTCCCTCCCAGCAGCCACAGCATTGGTAAACATTACTGCCCTCAGAGCCCTGCCTCTCTGCCTTTAAAAACTGCTGCTGTCACCCTCCCGTTGTCACCCTGCTGGTGTCAGCGTCCCAGCGTTTCTTTCCCAGCGCAGAGCAGCAGGTCTTAGGTGAGATGGGTGTGCCTGGGCCCTCTGCCCATGCTCAACTGCACAGAGCTGCATGTGTGGGGGTCCTGGGTGGTGGATTTGGGGTACTCTGAAGTGTAATCAGCATCCCTAAACCTTCTCCTGCTCTGGGGTTTCCTGTAATATCCCATGGATATTGAGAGGGAGGCGAGGGCAGTGTTCAGTTCCAGTTCCCTGCTCCTCAGGGCTGCTGAGGCAAGGGAAGAGGCGCTTGCTCTGGGTGATGCTGGCATGCTGGTGGTACCCATGCCCTTGCTGGGGCTCTGGGTGTGCTCCTGTCCCTGCAGCTGGGACCCCTGTTCCCAGCAGTGGGTGCAGTGATGGCCACGGTGCCCTCTGGTGCTATCACTGCCGCTCCCTGGGCAGGAATGGTGTCTGGTGACCAGGCTGCCCTGGCCATTGCAGCCTGCCTGGTCTTTGCCTGGCTCCTTCCTGCCCCAGCAGCAAACTCTCCCATTAAAACAAACGACTGGTACAATAACGGGGAAGGTCACGGGGAAAGGCTTGCCATGGGAGCATGAACAGCAAACATTCATGAAAAGGTGGAATGGAGAAAGCAACTCCTCTTTTTTGGGCTGGTCTAGATGAGTCTCATCATGTCCATACCCATGGGATTTGTAGATTTGCCCATCACCATAGCATGCAGCTTTCCCTGGGAGGTTGGACAGATACTGGCAAGACAGGAGTGTGCCACATCTGCAGGGAGCTTGGGCAAGTCTGCTGCTGCTCCTCACTGACAAGGACAGGGTGCAGCACCTATTCTTCCAACAATGCAGATTCCTGGCAGGCACACCAAGCTTGGCCTGAACCTTCTCTCATTTCTTCAATGTTTTGGCTTTGCAGAGTGGAAATGGCTCCCGTGCCAGCCACTCTGAGTGCTGTTGTTTACCTGCTAAGGTGCCCCTGCAGCATTACAGCAGCCGTGAAGAGCGTTCATAGAATTTTAAAATTAATCAAAAAATCCAAGTGCCTATAAACAACCTACCCTGGTTTTTTTTTCATCCTGCAGTAACAGTGCAGAGGTAAAAAGATACAATTTATTCAAGAAAGACAGTCATGGTGAGGCAATTTCATCTCATTAACTTTTGCTGGAGTTTCCCTATACCCCGGGGATTACAAAGCACATGTGCTTTTATTGAGTGCACGCACATGTGACTGTGCAGAATTGCTCAATTCTGTCACATTTGCATGTAGGGATGAACCAACTTTGACATTTTCTCAATCTAGTATACTCCCTTCCCCTTGCCAAACCCCCCACCCCCCCCCCCAAAAAAAAAAAAAAAAAGCTAGTGAAGACTTTTTAAATTCTGCTTTCAGACCAGAGGCTGCTTCATTGCATTAAGCAAAAGGGAAAGCACAGAATCATTTGGTGCTTCTTCAGGGCAAAAGCTTCCCTTTTCCACCCTGGCCCAGAATTTCTGATGTGCTGGATGGCATTGAGGTTTCCTAGAAATCAAAGTGCCATGTTCACTGCAACCCCCAGCCAGCCAGCACAATGGTGAAGAGACCCGTGTATGGAAAACATCAGTTTGCATTGCCTAACTTTTGCATGAGGGCCTTAGCCTTGAAAAGCCTGTTGTTTTTTAACAGGGCTGGAGGTTGCATCACTGTCTGGAGCACTTCTGTTAGTAATGTTAGATGTGTGAAATACAGACACTTAACACCATCTACTTTCTTCTGCTCCACTTCCCTCTCATGTGCTGGATTTTGTACTTCAATCCTCTCAAAATGCTTATCTTCTCTCATCTGAGTAATCTGAGTATTATCTTTAGAGCTGGCCATGGAAACAAGACAACTTTAACTCTTTGGTTCCCCTAGCAATTGCTCTCATTTGCTGTGGAGGAATTTGGTACTAAGGGGTGGGAAACAAAAACCAAGATCCAATCTAAGTTTTTATCCAGGGAAGTGGTCACAGCACCAAGCCTGAGGGAGTTCAAGAAGCATTTGGACAATGCTCTCGGGCATGGTGTGATTCTTGGGGCTGTCCTCTGCAGGGGCAGGAGTTGGGCTTCAATGATCCTTGTGGGTCCCTTCCAGCTCAGGATGGATTCTATGGTTCTGTGATCTGCTCTAGCCCATATGAACATGGCCATTCAATAGTTGCTGGGAAATCTATAAGTTTCTTATAGGACTTCATAAAATAAGCTAAATTAGCCTGAAAAAAAATATTACTCTGGACACAGAGGTCTGTGGAGAGACTGTTGTGAAACTCCTAGCTGTAAGGCCAAATTATGGTTGAAACATGCTGGCATAATAGTCCTGGAGGGTTTAGAAAAATCCCTGTTGAATATTATGGATAATACTTTAAAATCATTGAAATGCACCTTTAGATTCCTATATTTTCAGGTTATTAAACACTTGCCTAGATCTCCAGAATCAAGGGCCACAGAGCCAACACAGGTAACATACCAAGTCTTGGAAACTTGCACAGACAGCACTAACTTTTGAAAACCTCTGCAAGCAAACCACAAGATTCACTCTTTGTTTCTGTTGACAGCATATAAACATATCTACTATGTAACAAACAATTTTGTTTTGCTACCTGGGACCCTAAAGGGAGTAAAAAAGTATTTTTAGCAGTCAGATTTCTTATCTCTAGCATACAAAGTCTTCCTGAGAACCTGTCTCTGTAACAACATTATACTATATCCTGGCAAGGGAAATACCATCTCAACCATTAAAATCCCAGAGCATAACAAAGCAATGAATAAGTATGGAATACATGCCTTGTTGCCATCATCTCGTATTTTATTACTTCCTTCTTTTGAAAAGTCCAGTTCAGAGGGTAACTTACTTAAGCTCCTTCTGCCTGATAACCAATCCTGCTGAAGCAGCCCAGGCACAGAGGAGGGGAGCAGCTAGGAAAAGCAGCAAACAGGTGTAGCGTATTGCACCTTGCAACTCAGAGCACAATGCTTATGTGCCTCGGAAGACTCTGCTAGGTAAGAGTTTTTTGCTGCATGGCATTTGTTCCCCAGATTGTGTTGGATTGAGTGTATCATTGTACCTGTGGGTTTTAGTTGTCATTTTGGCTCCAGGTAGTTAAAGAACTGCTTCCAGGCATGGTGTTTATATTCAAGGGACAACCTTCCAAGTGAGAGCCATCCCAGATGATGTAGGTTTTGCTCTTTAGCACCTTCAGGGCCCAGAAGAGGCCCAGACCCATGTTTAGACACTGGAACTGAACCCACAACATGACCAGGTTGGTGGTGATGTGTTACAGGCAGTAGCAGTGGACTCACTATCCATTGTTATCTGGGAGGAGTTGGAAGCTACCGGTGACCTATTAGAACAAATTGCATGTTATTATTGGCATTATCATCAACCAAAGGAAGGATTTGTTGACTTCTCTCAGCATAAGAAATATCAGCACTTTCAGCATTACTGTGAAAAAGGATGACACTTCCAAGTCAGCCTTGAGGCCTCTTATTCCTTGGCCTGCTTCTGGCACTGCTAGTTCATGAAAAAATGCAAGGGATTTGTTTTGAGTCTCAGGGTTGGCATCCAGGGGACTGGCCCCTTTGACAGCAGGGGGGATTGCTGTCATCCTCCTAACAGGAGAATAGAACTCCCTCAGTGGGAAGCTAACAGGGTAGAGGGCAGTAAGGGAAAAATGAATCACCAAACTTTTTTTTTTTTTTCAGAGCTCAAACAAAACACAGGTTATAAAGGCACTACCTGTGCAACAGCAAAGTCTTATTTCTGCTAAGAGTGCTACTAAGGAGCCATCAAACACAACACAGAGGTGCAGAACTCCCAACTGGAAGGGAAAATTCCCAGACTATCTAGCCCTTGACTCTGCCATGGCCATGAAAACAACCAGCTCAAAGAAATACCTCCAGCTGCTCCTTTTTCAGGTTGCTCTTCTAGGGCCTGTCTTCTGTGGGAAGGTACTGGTTTGGCCAACAGAAGGCAGCCACTGGCTGAACATGAATGTAATGGTACAGGAGCTCATCCGTCGTGGGCACAGCTTTACTATCCTGGTAGCCAATGCTAGCCTCTTTATTGAACCCAAGCCTAAGACCACGGAGAAGTTTGAGATCTATAATGTGCCCTATGAGAAGGATTTACCTGAGACCCTGATTAATGATATAGTGGATCTATGGCTCAACAACAGGCCAACCATCTTGACCTTCTGGCGGTTTTACAAGGAGCTGGGAAGACTGTCCGTAGGCTGGCAGGAGATGAACAAGATGATGTGCGACGCAGTGCTGACCAACCAAGAGCTGATGGCTCGTCTGCAGGGCTCTGGCTTTGACCTGCTGCTGTCAGACGCCGTGACACCCTGTGGGGAACTCCTGGCTCTCAAGCTGGGCATTCCCTTTGTCTACTCGCTACGTTTCTCCCCAGCCTTCACTCTGGAAAGGCACTGCGGCAAGATCCCAGCCCCACCATCCTACACGCCTGCAGCCCTGTCTGAGCTCACTGACCGCATGTCTTTTGGGGAGAGAGTAAAAAACTTTGTGTCTTACCACGTGCAAGACTATGTTTTCCGAAGCTACTGGGGACATTGGGATATCTACTACAGCAAGGTCTTAGGTAAGCCTTCTGATACTTCACTTCTCGTTATACAGTGTGCCCTTACGACCTGCAGAGCTAGGAACTCACCAGGGTCGCAAAGTCAAGAGAAAGGTCAGCAAGTTTACCACTATGTCCCTAGAAAGGAGCTGAGCCACAAGCAGTCAGGGTGCTGTGCTGCTATGCCATTGCATGGAGAGAGGATCAGGGTCATTCCAATTGACGGATTTGACTTTTGTCATAATTGTAGCATGGAGTTTGATATAACTTCCGCACCATACAGGGTGCTCAGCAAGGGTGACTGCTTGCATAGAAAGCAGCCAAGAAAAGAGCCACTTCCCTCATCCAGAGGACCATAACAAGGAGGGGAGAGCTGGTGAATTATATGCCAGCCTTGTCACCCTCAGCAGCAGTATTTAAGTGCACTGTGGCTTTGTAATAGAGACTTCACTTATGTCACTGGTCATATAAAACCAATTCTCTCTGCACAAAACACATTTTATCTAGAACATACCCTCCTACCCACAAAGCCAACTGAAAACCACAAACCTTTCTCTGCAGGCTTTTCTTCTGGACTGTTTTGAGTGATCAGGTAGAAAAACATGTTTATTATTAATCACATGTCATTTCTACTACCTTCCCATTGAGCTCTTCAAAAAGACCTCTTGCAAATCTCTCAGGGTTCAATTGCCTGCAAATACCTGCATGATGCAAGACTCCACAAGTACACCAAGCTGGTGTCACGTGTACAGTACATGAGGTATCTCAGTTTGGCTCCTCACAGTCCAGCTGTTTCCATGACCCACATTTTTGTCCCCAAAAGGGTGTCTAGGCAGCATGGAAACCATACCAAAAGCCTTGGACGACAATATTGGGAAACCATTGTGTAACAGCACTGGGCAAAAACCCCTGTAATCATGATTTTTGTGCACAGAAAAGAGAACTTACAGTATTTCTTAACTGCACATCAGGAGGGACCATATAAACTAAACTGTTTGATGGACTTTCTGGTTCAATTTATAGTGCATAATTGGCTCTTAGTGGCAGGCAGGAAGCCTGCACTAACCCCTCCTGGTCTCCATGGCGCTCTCTAAGAGGCAAGTTCACATGAGGACAGCCTTACTCTGATATTGGAGTAATTTGCTGTGCAGTTTCATGCATTTGAGATGCAACTCTTGGGCTGCAGCCCCAGATCAACACTTTAAGTGTGCTCTAAAGGAATGCTTAGTGGCTTTATAAAAGCAAAAAGTTGCCCACACAGTCAGTGAACATCTTTGCTGCCTACCCAGCTGTGTTTCAAAGAGCCAGAAGAATTAAAAAGTCACCTCTTCTACCAAACAAGTAACACAGAACCTGTAGTTAGATGGGCAGGAGGGATGGGATTACCAATAGGATAGTTGCTGGACTGAGCCCCCCAGGGCTGAAGGCTCTCTCCGCTGCTCCAGAGGAATCACATCTTCCAGCTTCAGCAAGCTGTTTACCACCAGAGGGTGCCAGCTGGTGCCAGTCACCTTTTTTGTGCCCTAGGTAAACATGATATTAAACATGCTATTATCTAGTACAGGATTTCACACCACCTACCTTTGGTTCCCTGTCCTCGGGATCAAGGCAGTGTCAACTCCCAGCCCAGTTCAGGAGTGCGACTGCTCCCGGCGAAGGAAGGCCACAGAGGCATTGCCACACAGGGCAGGCTATGGCAGGGAAGGAGGTGGCAGTGCTGGTGCTCCTGGCCGTGTTGGGCTGGGGGTCCGGGGGGAAGGTGTTGGTCTGGCCAGCTGACAACAGCCACTGGCTGAACATGGAGCACATATTACAGGAGCTTGTGGCCCGGGGCCATGAGGTGACCGTGCTGCTGCCTTCGTGCTTCCTCATCGTCAATCCCACACAGCCCTCACCATACCAGTTTGAGGTGATTGAGGTGCCAATCACCAAAAAGGAGATGACTGACTTGATGGATAAAATGTTTAATCTTTTTTTTAATGACGAGAAAGGGCTACCTATCTGGAAAGCTACTTACAAGATAGTTCAAATGGTATTGCAGATGAAGAACATAACCAAAATCATTTGTGATGGAGTTGTGAAGAATGAGGCCCTGATGGAAAGACTGAGGGCATCTGCCTTCGACCTCCTTTTGGCAGACCCACTATTTCCCAGTGGGGAGCTGGTTGCTGAGAAGCTGGGTATCCCCTTTGTGTATACGTTCCGGTTCTCCATGGGCAACACGGTGGAGCGGCTCTGTGGAACACTCCCAGCACCTCCTTCCTACGTACCAACCACCCTAACCAGACTAACAGATAGGATGACCTTCTGGCAAAGGCTAAAAAACATCCTCGGCTACGCTCTGCATGACTTCATGTTTCATTACGTTCTCTGGGCAAACTGGGATCAATACTACAGTGAAGTTTTAGGTAAGGCTGCTCTCTTTCCAGAAATTACATCTGCTGTGCACACAAGAGTAAATACCCAGAGATGAGAGGTTAAGGCACAAATCAGGAGCAAGACAGCCCCAAATTCACTCTCCTTCCTTCAAAATTCCTGCATCAAATCAAGCAATTCAGGCAAGTACAAACATTGACTGTTAATCCTGACCTGCTATAGTGATAGAACTAAGTCTGCACAAGTACTTCCAGGATATGTAAAACAGTGCTAAAGCACTTGAAACAGGGATCATTAGTCATATTCATAGATGAATCATGACATACATTAAGAACAGTAAAATCCTATATACCAAACAAACACTAGTACTTTTTCTCCCATAGCACACTCCTTGCATGCTACTTGTCTCAAAATTAGAGACAATATCCTCCTCTGGACCTTTAAAAATATGGGATGAACCCTAATTCTCAGTGATAAAAGGCCCTCTGCAGAGACATGGTTCTTTGCTTTTCTGAAAGTGTCTCAAAAACTACTATAGTTACATTTATTTGTAAGTGGTTTTTAATTTAAAAAAATAATAGTTGTATAATTGTTTTCCCATTGTTGTTCTAGGTGATTATAGTAATGCTTACAAGGAAACAGGCCAAACATATGCATTGCTAGTGGGGAGATAAAATGGGTATTTCCACATGAGACTTTAAAGGGTTTTTATTTATATTTCACTAGTAAGGTGTAATTCTGCTGAGAGAGCTAAGTTGTTAAGGTATCTTACTTTTATAGTATCTAGCTGTGTCTTTGTGTTGCTTATCATATTATGATGACAGAGACTAGAAAATCTTGTGCTGCCTGAAGCACAGTTTGCTGTTTTGTAAGCCTCAGAGCTGTTTGGAACTTGTGGTGTCTTTTTATTGTGAACTGCAGGGTTTAGCATTTAAGGCTCCATGTGCAATACCTGTTTTGTTAGCTTGCATGGGCTGCATGATGGATTTGTGCTGAAAATAGTTTTGATAACACAGGGATGTTTTAATTATGGCTGAGCAGTGCTTTACAGAGTGTCAAGGCCTTTTCCGTCTCTCAGCCCACCCCACCAGCAAGGGGGCTGGAGATCTGGAGATGCACAGGAAGTTGGGAGTGGACACTGGGACAGTGTACCAGACTGGGACACAGGACTGGGACAGCTGACCCCAACTCACCCAAAGGATAACCCAGGCCATAATGGTTTTGTGCTCAGCAAAATAAAACATATGGGGGAGAAGTTTGTAAGGGCTGCTGTTACCCAGGGATTCTCTGGGCATTGGCTGGTAGTGAGCAACTGTTCTTTTTGCATAATTTACTTTTCTTGCCATTACCCCCCCCCCCCCCCCCCCCCCCCCCCCTTTTTTTAAAGTTGTCTCAATCTCTATCCATGAGTTTTCTAACTATTGTCCTTCCTTTTCTCCTCCTACTGTGGGAGATTCAGAGGCTCTGTGATGCCTAGCTGCCGATCAAGATTAAATCACAGCACAGGGCAAAGGCATCTAGTCTTCACATGCTGCAAAATGCACTTTGTGGTGAGCAGATAGGAGCTGTTGTAATTTTACGATCAGCTGTGGCTCTGCAGGACACTCCAGAACAGGATTTGCTGCTTGCCCAGCCCTCCCATGAATGTTGTTTTGTGTTACGACCTTCCCTCTTGCCACGTTTGCCAATCTTGTCACGTTTGCCGGTCTAGTCACCAAACAAATGCCACTTTTAATTGGTTGGCTCTAAAATATTTGCACAGTGAAGCCATGAACTGCTTCCAGTTCAGTCAGACCAGAGTCGTACGTGGAATGCTGACATGTTGGGGCAAAAGCTCCCCTGGCTGCTCTGGGTCTACACATGCTGCTGCAGCACTGGTTTTTGTGGGAGGCTGGTGGTCTGGCCCACCGATGCCAGTCACTGGATCAATGTGAAAGTGCTTCTGCAAGAGCTCGTTCTTCGGGGTCACGAAGTGACTGTGCTGGTGCCCTCAAGCAATTTGCTCATCAACTACCAGGACACCTCCTCCCCTTTCACTTTTGAGGTCCTGCAAGTCCCCTTTAGCCAGGAGACCCTGGAAGCCTCCATGGAAGACTTCCTCAATTTCTGGATGAATGAAGCCTTTAATCTCTTCCCCTGGGAGATTATGTGGACGATGACAGAGCAACTGGAGGTCTTTACCAATATGTCAAAGCAGACCTGTGACACCTTGGTGATGAACTCTCACCTGATAGCAAAGCTGCAGCAGGCCAAGTTTGATGTTCTGATCGCTGACCCTCTGTCTGTATGTGGGGAGCTTGTAGCAGAAATCCTAGAGATCCCTTTTGTCTACAGCTTCCGCTTCTCAGACGGGAATGTGGTAGAGCGGCTGTGTGGTGGGCTCCCGTCCCCACCTTCCTATGTGCCTGCTAGCACAATGGGGCTGACACACCAGATGTCCTTTATGGAAAGACTACAGAACTTCCTCTTTTACATTTTCATGGATTTATTTTTCATGAAGTTTTGGCGAGATGAATGGGATGGGTACTACAGTAATGTCTTAGGTAAGGCAGCCGTTGAGAGGTTTCTTTTCTTGCATAGGTTGTGCCTTTTGAATGCTTTGGGACCACCATGCTGTTGTCTCAAAATACTCTTTCTCAAAGGCCAGCAGAGGTGGCAATCTTGAAGTATCTTGTAACTCTGCATAGTGCAGGATGCTGAGTGTGAGTTCAGATTCCCAACAATAAATGCTGTCACCTTGCCCTTTCGTCCACCATTCAGAGTTTGAAACAGTCTCCTTAAACTACACACACACCTGAAAATTTTGCTCCAACATAGTACAACTCAGGCATGATTCAACATTTAACTAAGAGTTCCTTTTAGTTCAATGGACTTTGAATCTTTTCCAGGGTATCTAAGTTTAGGCAGATAACAAGTGAACAGCAAATACAAGGGCATCTCTTCTGTTGCTGTCCAATCTTCTCCTGCATTTGCAAAGAACACCTTTGTGCTCTGAAAACTAGTCTCTCTTTGCTGCATTTAATTTTTTAATACCACATAAAGATTTAATTACATCTTTATATCACTCTACTTGTAATGCAAACTTAATTTTCACTTCAGCAACTTTTTAACTGACTCATTGCTCTCTAATTAAAATATAAATAAAAAATTACTGGTGTAGATTATTATACTGATCAAGTAGTGTAAGAAGATGCCCTACAGATAATTTTTATCTGACTGCTTATTTAGCTTGATTCCTGCTTGCACTAGGCTGGCTTTGGAAAACTATTTAACCCTTTTATTTCCCAGTTTCCCTTTGTGGAGAAAATACTGCAAAGATAACTTGCAATGTGTACCTAAGAATATATATTTTTCCAAATGGTAAACTATAAGACATCAGATTACCATTAGATTTTTTTTTCAGATGGATTCATAGAAATATTGGATTTTGCATAAAATTACATTAAAAGTATCTATGGAATTGGCCAATTTTTCCCAATATGTGTCAGAAGTGGCTGACCCAGCCCTCAAGAATACTAGAGATGACTGTACCTGTGTTTTATTGTTATCTGAGCAGCCACTAAATGAGTCGCCATTTGAAAAATGCTAGACAACTTAAAAAACTTTCCTCCTCCCTGACAGGTGATCATCACAACGATCACAATTAATTCATTTTTTATTTGGAACTAAATTTTCTGTGATTGTTCTCTTTCTCAAGTGTGCTCTGTTTTTACTACAAGCACAGGTAATAATTCAGCACTACAAAAACTGCAATTCTATATCAGATACTAAAAGCTTCTCGCTTGTATTTCTCTAAAGTAATCATGGTTCAAAAGGTTCAAAATCCTTTTAAGGATTGTACCTTGTGCTCATGGCCACCTGCTAAAGCTGAGCACAGGACAGGGCAAGGAACAGATCCAGATTTGTTGATGTTTTCATGTTATGCATGGTTTGATGAACTATGCTGATTGTGAGTGCCAAAAGACAAAGGTAAGGCTCCTGTTTCACAATCTAGAGCAAACAAGGTCACTCCCGTGCATGTTGTAAACCTCTTGTACCTTGTCCACAGGAAGACCCACAACCCTGTGTGAGACGATGGGGAAAGCAGAGATTTGGTTAATCAGAACATACTGGGATTTTGAATTTCCACGCCCTTTCCTGCCCAACTTTGAGTTTGTTGGAGGACTTCATTGCCAGCCTGCAAAACCATTACCAAAGGTATCCCAACCTCGTTTTTCTGTTGGCTGGTTTGTTACAATGACTGTTTCTCTCCCTGACAACCACACAAGCCCTGTTCTGGGAAAGCTCATTCTTATTTAGCATCTGTCCATACTTGTCCAAACTGAGGGCTGGTTTACAACCTGCTGTCTTGAAAGAGGATAGATGATGTCAGCACAGGGTAATAGTGTCTGTTTTAGGAGAAAATAGGTGCTACCTCAGGGTACTTAATGTAATATTTAATTCTAAGACACAGACTTGCAGCCCATGATAACACTGAAATATCTGATGCCAGAAGGCACTGTGACAAGACAAATTCTTTAGGTAAAACGGGGTCAAAACTTGCAGAAATAGATGAGTGATAAACACTTTTTCTATTGTACCTTAGTTTAAGACAGCTCAAAGGGAGTAAAGCACTGAGCATCTCCAGCCTATGCTCTCTATGAATTGAAGTATTCAGGTGGAATTTGAAACTCCCAGATACTGAAGATGACAACATGACAAGCTCTGGTGTAGATTATCATTCCTGTAGGAGCCTTGGAAGATATAGGGCATCTTCAGTGCAAGTTGTCTACTAAAAGAAACCTTCTAACTCCCTTCTTATTCCCCTGTAGCATGGGTTGAGCTTGGGGAAAATGGATGCCCATTCTCTTTTGCATGTTACTGCTCCAGTTCACATGATACTAACTAATAAAAGGAACAGAAAAACCTATTGGTCTGATTTGTAGAAAATATTTTGAGCAATTTGGTGTGTTGTAAGAAATGAGAACTGTCTGACTAGCAAAGTGACAGCACCAGCTTGGTGAATCTGTGATCAGGATGCTGAAACACCCTCTCAGGTTTCAGCAGAGCTATGTAATACAAAGTACTTGCTCCAGTAAAATCCAGAACCATGACCATGCTAAGGAGAGTGCCACAGAGTATATATGGCCTGCTCATGATAATGCCAGGATTCATTCCTGCTGCTGAAAATGTATCCTGAAACTTGCTTTCAAAAAGACAAAGCATCTGTCACCTGTCTCAACTTGTCCTGCTCCTCGTTTGGAAGAAACTGTTTTCCACAGGGCCAGGTCTGTCTTTGTCAAGCCCTTCTTTCAGTAGGTGCTTACACCACCATCATTTCCTTAATAAGCTGAAAAGGTTATGCTCTCTATTCACATAAATCTGTGTAATCTGCATTGTGTAATTACCCCTGGTATGTTTTCTGCCTCTCCTAGGAAATGGAAGAATTTGTTCAGAGCTCAGGGGAACATGGTGTCATCGTATTCACTCTTGGGTCAATGGTCCACAGCCTGAGTGATGAAAAAAGTAATGTGATTGCCAAAGCCCTCAGCCAGCTTCCACAGAAGGTGAATTTCTTTTCAAGCCTCAAACAAGCTGCCTTGTGCTTTTCACTCCCTTTTATGTTTGGAGTTCTTTACCTGCATCCCTGCTGGATGTGATAACAGCCTGGAAGCTGGGCTCTTTGAGAGACACACTGCTGAGTTACTTCATGGGTAATTCTGGTGTTTCACCTTCTCTGAACCATATTACATGGAGGAGCATTACAGGCCAAAATAGAAAAATCACTCTATGCATTTTTTAATAATTAGCACATAATAACCAATCAAAGAGTTCAACTGCAGACAAAGCTATCTAAAATCTGGGGAAAGGTATATGGGCTTGAGATAAAGCTCTAAATTACATGTAGTAATACAGAAAGGCATATCACATGCACTGTGTTTATCTCATTCTTCCTTTGTTCAAGGTCCTCTGGCGGTACAAAGGGAAAAAACCAGAAACTCTGGGCTCCAACACCAGGATTTTTGACTGGATACCACAAAATGACCTGCTTGGTAAGACTGTTTCTATTTGGGATGGACTGCACGCTTGGAAAAACTGTTTCCTTTTTTCTTTCCACTAGAATGGTTAATTCTAGCCGGAACCACTTGTGGATACACTTAGTTTCACAGCTCTAGTGGCAGAGCTTTGCTCTTGAGAGCCTTTGTTTCCTAAAAGGCTCTGACTTACAGATTTTGGTATCAGTTGTCCAAAGGGTTCAAAAGCACCCGTGGACAGGAGTAAATACCAAAGCAGTGATGTAATCTGGAGTTGGATTCGGCTTCTGCAGTTCATCTCCAGGGCTCGTTCTTCAAAATGCCTGACCTAAGCAAGGCTGAAGCACAGGGCTGCTCTGACCCTGAGACGGTGTGAAAACTACAATTGCACAATAGCGGAAGGGCTGAAGTAACTGTGGGGTAGTCTGGAGGGATGTGCTGATTCACATGGTGTGTTAAAATAATTATGACTGTGTGAAAGCTACCCACGCAAGCTCTGCTGCTGATCCAGAGGTCAGGGCTACTCCCTTCTCTAGCAGTGCATTGGCCCCTCTATGCTGTGTTCACATCCCAGCGAATGCAGTCTGCCACAGCTGCTGTAATATACCCCTCCTTCTCTGTTCCAGGCCATCCCTTGACAAAGGCCTTTATTACACATGGTGGGACCAATGGGCTCTATGAAGCTATCTACCACGGGATCCCAATGGTTGGGATTCCCATGTTTGCTGACCAGCATGACAACCTTGCTCACATGGTAGCAAAAGGAGCTGCAGTTCAGGTGGATTTCAACACAATGAAGACACAGGACCTGGTTGATGCACTGAAGACAGTAATTTACAATTCCACGTGAGTTTTGTTCTTGCCTTACAGTAGGCTGAGGTTATTAAAATCCTGGGCTGCTCATGTGAGAAATTCTGCTGGCTTTTCTGGGAATGGAAAACGCAGAGTAGCTGAAGTTTGGATTTCAGATGAAGACCGTCTTTCCTGTCTGAGAATCAGCATTTCTCAAAAAGGAGAGATCAGTAATGTGCTTTTCCTTATACCGGATTTTATGAGTGCTTTGAGAAAAATAGTTCTTGGAAACTTCAGAGGAGCTTTTGAGAGTTCTCTACTCGTGTAAATCCTCTGGAGGACCTAATTCTAGTTTTATTAGGTCTTAGCTGCCTGCAGTCATAACAGTTTTTTCTCCTACCCCTGACTTAGCAGCATTCTTAGGTTATTGTACCTATCAGTCAGGACTTAGAGATGGAAGCCCAGCAGCTTACTAAGGATAAGACCACAGACAAAGGGATTGGAAAAATGCAGAAGTCCTCAATCTTTAGCAGCAACTCCCATCCAGTGTAAAGGACAGGTGTTCCTTCAAGTAAAAACCTGCAAATTCCTGAAGCAAATGGACCAGCACTGATGGAGGTACCAAGTATCTGAGGGAGTCAGCCACAGTGGAGGTGATCTGTAACAATCTGGATGGCAGCTGGTACACGAGCATGACACCATAGGGTCTAGAATCCCCTTAGGTCAGTTGGGATCAGCTTGCCTTGCTGTCCCCCCTCCCAGTTCCTTGTGCAGCCCCAGCCTCCTCATGGATGGGGTGGTGTGAGAGACAGAAAAGGCCTTGACTCAGTATAAGCTCAGCAGGAAGGAAAACATCCCTATTGTATCAACACTGCTTTCAGCAAGAATCCAAAAAATAGCCCACACCAGCTTCTACAAAGAATGTTAACTCTATCCCAGCCTAAATCAGCACACTCTATTATATTGGAACAGAAATGCTGCAAATACTTCCATGTTGCTTTTTTTAAAGGAGTATCTGGAATAATTTTTAGTAACTTTTTTTTTCCAAAATATTGTCTCTCTCTATTATTATTCTTAACCCAATTTTACACATACAGTAATAAACTGGACCAGTTTCAAATATACTTAAATAAGACTGATGAAAGTAAAAGCAGGGCTGTCTACCCTCCTCAAGAGGACTGCCACGTGCTAAATGGTTTATTCCAGAAATAAGTGAAAAATCTCTTTGGTTTCTTGTTTGTTTTTTTGTTGTTTTTTTTCCCCCAGCTATAAGGAAAATGCTCTAAAGCTATCCAAGATACAGCATGATCAGCCTGTTAAGCCTCTGGACAGAGCTGTCTTCTGGATTGAATTTGTCATGCGTCACAAAGGAGCAAAGCACTTGAGACCAGCTGCTCACCATCTCACCTGGTACCAGTACCACTCCCTGGATGTTCTGGCATTCTTGTTCACCTGTACAGCCACTATTGTCTTCATTCTTTTCAACTGCTGCCTATGTTGCTGTAGAAGATGTGGCAGGATTGCAAAGAGGAAGACAGAATAGACACCTTGCTCCCAACAGCAGTTTTCTTCTCCTAGGCTGATTCAGCAAGGCATTTATGCACATTGTTTGGTGAACAAATTTACTGGGATGTGCTTTAAGCTGGGCATATCATGAATGCACCACAACAAAGCTGCTGTGGGGCAGAGCTGCTTGCTTAACCAGCAAATTCCTTCTTGTCTAAATAAAACTGAATTATAGTTGCTTTATGCCCTGGGACCATGTTAGCTGATCATACATGGTCCTTCCCATGGTAATTGTTGCTCTATATTTCCAAGTATCTCAAATAATTTGATATATTGCATAAATTCAGCCTTGCCCTATGGGTCTGCAACTAGGCTCCTTATCCTAACTCTGTCCTCTCCTCTAGTGTTATGCAGGCTTGATCACTGATTCACAACCAAAATGCTTCCTCTCCTGCCAGAAAAACTCTCTCCAGACTGGACAGTGAATCCAAGATCATGGGCTCCTAAAAACTGCCCATCTGAAGGGCCACGATCATGAAAACTGAGAGCTGCAAGTGGGAAATGCACTGATTGCTTGGGGGCTGAGGGGAGATTAGAATCCCAAGACCACCATAAACATTACTTTCCTGGGAACCATTTCTCTTTCCAATTCAGTCAGGAATTCCTACTGCACAGGCATCATTCTAACTGCAACACTGCAGGGGTGTGAAAACCACCTCTGTCAGGAATTTGTCCATCTTAACCCCCAAACACCTCTGAGCCACGCTAACTGATAAACGCAGGAAAACCTCTAGAAAGGGAACTTGCAAAGAAGCGACATTCCATGTGGGAACAGTGCAATAGCCACTTGCCTTGCCTGAAAAGCTGGAGAGAAAACAGTGCTGCACTTCAGTTAGATAAGAGTGGTAGCAAACGTAGTACCTCTTCAGGTGTTAAAGATGCCTGTAAAATGCTGCTAGTCCAGGCCTCTTTTCCAGGTAAGGTTATTTCACTGCTGTGCCAGCTTACTCAAGAAAAGACCTGCTCGAATTTTAAGTGATATTTTTAAATACTCTTTGGAATTGTTTTCAAACTGAACATGATTATTTGTTTACATAATAAAATTCCTTATGCCACATCAACTTTATTTTTATTAGCATTGTCATGTTTCAACATCTGGTTAAACTTCTTCATACTACAACATGTACAAAAGCTCAACTGTTTCCAAACTATAGAGGGGTTACAAGAAGACTACTGCATCTCATGGCAATTTCTGGTATACTGTTCCTGTTGTCATGACGGGATCATAACCAGGAATATGCACAGTGAATAGAAAGGGGAACTGCATGACACTAAGGCCCCAAATCAGAAAGGGGTTGCTGTAACTGTTCAGAGAGCCAGGTGGGTCCCTAGGCACAGCTCCACCAAGCTGGATCACTATGAGCTCCTGTCACCCACTTGCTAAGATGTCAGTTCAGATGCCAGAAGGCCAGCAAGCCTCCCAGCATGCTGCACAGGTATTGGTCAGACAGGGCTAACAAAGGACACTGGAAACAGGATAGATGGAAAAAGCTGGACAAAGTGCTCCAAAGTCCCTGTAAGGAGGTGCTTCATTTCTGTAACCTACTCAGAGTGGTTTGGCTTATCTAGTACTGAAATTAAAAAGTAAAACAAACAAACAATCCAAACAAAAAAGCTCAAACAAAACCAAAA
This sequence comes from Motacilla alba alba, assembly GCF_015832195.1. Classification (NCBI taxonomy): domain Eukaryota; kingdom Metazoa; phylum Chordata; class Aves; order Passeriformes; family Motacillidae; genus Motacilla; species Motacilla alba. Next base: position 44,799,538 of record NC_052019.1, on the reverse strand, counting down.
CCCCCTCTTCATTTTAGAGTCTATATATAATGCAGAGAAAGATATCAAAGTATGAGGGTGGTCTATGATGCATTTCTCCAGTTAGACATAGAATGTATTCTAAATCTGACAAGACTGATCTAATCCTCCAGCTAGCAGGCTTTACCTCTCTGTGCACAATAAACTGTGCTGAGGAACCCAAACACATATTCAGCCTCTAGTACTGCTTAAAGAATCCAAACATATTTGTACACTGGAGATCTAACTTTCTGTTTAACATATGTAGATGTTTACTGTGACTGTATACTAAAATAAACAAACTATTGCCAGATCAAAAAACCACATTTCCACAAATGCAACACAGTGGCCAGTCCTATACTGCCTTTTATAAAAATAGCTGGAGCACCCAGCAGGGTGGAGCTGGAGGCATTTAAAGCAGAGTCTGGATTTGTTACATGAGAAGATGCTGAAGGAAGTTTATGAAGAAGTCTACCAAGGCAGTGCTGCTCTTACAAGTTTTGGGAAGTTGGAAATTGCTGGAAAAACTGAAGAACTTCCACTACAAGTTTTAATTTTTTTTTTCCCCTCACAGTTACCATTGGCATTTAGGTAAAATATTTCTTATTTAAGAGAAGTAACAAGTGATCACTACAAAGAACGTATGTGCAGACTCTGGATCTTACAGGACTAACACATTCCTGAGACAGGTATGTCGTGGCTGAGGACAGCCTCTCAACAGCTTGAAGATCCTATGATTAAGTTGAACACGTAGGGCCTTAACTCTGATGAGCTGTAGGAGTTATTGGCTACTTCACTATGGAAAAAGAAATGCAATTACCTTTTATATCAACAGTCCTTTTCCTAAATTCAGGCTTCAGATCAGTTTTGTTTACCATGAAGAACATTTGAACTATTTCCGAACATAGATCTTTCCGAGAACTGCTGGAATCTAGCAAAGCTGTCAAGCTTAGAAAACCAAGAAACCCGACATGGAGTTTTAAACATTTCCATAGTTACCAATTTATTTTTTTATAAAAAAAAAAAATGGTAGCAATGTAGAATACAGCAATATTTTCTGGTTCCACGCACGCAGGTTGTGAACATTCCAAGCAATGTGTACATTTTGGAAAGAGACCAGACAAGAGAATTGACCAAAATGTTACTGAACACAGGAAGATTTTTAAAAAAGGCTAAAAATTAGGTATCAATAGTGTCTTCTTAATATTGCTTTCCTTACTGAAGACTGAAAAAAAACCACTTGACTTCACAGATAGGGTTAAAAAATGGGGGGGAAAGGGCGGGGGGGGGGGGGGGGAAAGGCTGCTACAACACTGCCATACCGTCAAAAAAAAAGAAAGAGATCATACTTCAGTATTTGCATACTTGATAGCAGCATTCTCCCATCGAACCATATGAAACTACAGGAAGAAAACATCAAAGCAAAAAAAAAAAAAAAAAAGGCAGTTATCCATCAGTATTCAAAAACCTAGAATGAAGTCACTAAGTAGAACACTTATTGAGAATTAATCAATATCTACATTCTTAGCTGCTTCCAACTTTGTTCCAAATAGAAACATGAAGTTGAGTGTCAGCTTTGTGTATTTTATTTTTGGCCTATTTGAGTTTTTCCAGTTCATAGTTCACTGCATGCTTGGAATAGAGAGGGTCATTATAAATCCTTCTACACAATGAACTTTAAGTAGACAGCTGAAAATAAAATGTACTACTTGTAAACACACAAAAAAATACAAGCTTTTTTTTTTGTTTCAAGTGAGCACTGTTCCAGATAGATTATCTTCGGTATCTACCTCTTTCACCTCTGTCTCTGTCCCGGTCACAAATCCTCTCTCTCTCCCTTTCCCGATCACGGCCTCTGTCACGTTCTCGGTCTCTCCGATTATCTCGAGGCCGGTCGCGCTCTCGCTCTCGGTCCCTCTCCCGGGGCCGGCTTCTCCGACCGCTGACAACAGCTTGTGTGCGGCGAAGGAAGTCATCTACCCTCATGTCATAGTCGTGCTGTGATGAAAGGAGAGCTCTGCTATTTTCTTTCCCAGATCAGAATTCCCTCCCTTATCTATAAAGCTGGCTGTAACTCTTCAGAAAGACCAGTACTTAAAAAAAGGCAAACTCAACCAAATGAACAGTCCAGCATCCATGTGCAGAATCTGGGGTTCAAATGCCAGACACCAGCAAGAGACCTGAAAGCTAAAGAGCCTTTCAAGCCAGCTAACAGAGATTTAACAATCTGCCCTGTTTTCTGATGTGCCTGTAAAAAGCTTCAAAACACAAAGTTCTGCTGATAAAGTAATTTGTTACCAATGAGCACAAGCAAAGTTACAGGCCTGTCCTTATTCAAACTGGGCTTCAGCATGAAAATGTTCAGAGGTGGACAGGCCGGAAGCCAATTTAAGCATACATCTCAGTTAAAGAGTATGAGAATTTTTCACCTTTACCTCACCAGGGAGAGAAAGGCTTTTCAAATTTGCTGGAAGTGTGTAGTCAATCTAAACAACTGATCTTTCCAAGGAACTCTAATGCAGGTCATAAACATGCTGTTTGTCATAGCCAACAAAGCTCAGGCTAGGCTACCCCTGGACCCCAGATTCCTACCCCGGCCCACAGACTTGCATCCCCTCTGTCTCTGTGGACACTTACTACTCGTTTGTCTCTGTATCTCGCTTCATGGGGTACAGGATGATGTCCTGAGTATGGAGGGTGAGCTTGAGGTGGAGGTGCATGGTGCTGATAGTAAGGGTGGTGTGGTGGTTGCTCCATACCTGGATACGGTGGCTACAAGAAAGTTACAGGAAGTTTGTTGAAGCAAAGGAATGCACACAGGAAGTGCATCATTCAGCTGGAAAACACAGCATCTAAATAAATCTGATCACAGCCTCCTAACTGAGCAGCAGACTACTTTCCATTAGGCTGGCATGCTTTACTCCCTCTCTACCATTGCTTGGAGAAGTCTGGTAAACACCCTCTCCACAGCCCAATATCCCTTCCTTCCGCATCTGCCTCAATATGACACAGTACATAAAACTCCCGCTACTTAAATATGGCAGTTTTGGTTTTGGGTTTTTTAAACCTTTGCATATAGACTGTGAATTCTGTCCAAAGCAGTGAGCTCTTATAGAAACAAGTCATACTCATTCCTTAAGAATGTTTCTATTCTAAATTAAAAACCAAATAATTTTCAAGACAAATGACTTGACAAAATGCTAGCCTTTTTTTTTTTTTTTTTGTGTGTGTTTAACAAGACCTATTTTGGCTGATTTCTTCCATTTCTTCAATCAGCACGGACTTGCTTTGCCTAGTACCAAAGCATCTTGGCTTGCCTTTTTGTTACAAAGAAAGCAAATGGGAGCACTGGATTCTAGGACAACTACTTGGACTGCATGCAGAAGAGGGGAGGAGGGAAAAAAGGGAGTTTCTGGAGGCTTAACTGTTTAAAAAAACTGTTTTTCCTCCCATCTGACAACCTTGTTTACTTCCTTCAGTTGAAAGGAATTTGTTTCAGGTGACAAAAATGAGGGGCTATAGGAGTATCTGGCACTGCTTTTTGGTCACTGCCAGTACAAATAAGAGCCAAAAGACTCATTATAGTGATACAAAATCAGGCCAGACTTATTAAATATAACCAAAATAACCTCACTATGACTACTTCTCCTGACATGAAGGCCACAACTTGTACAAGTGAACTATCTACATAGTTGTAGATTTGTCCACTCACGTATCTGCTCATCTTACTGGGAAAATAAGTGCATTTCAGAGGAGGTTGTAATACAGGAAGACTCAATTTAATTAGGTTGTACAACACATTTTGCTAGTTTCCTGCATGCTTCATTGCCATAGCCAAAAGCAAGCCACTGCACAATACTAGAGCCCAGCAGCCCATACCATGAGCCTCTTCAACAAGTCCACCTGTTTGATGCATTTGCTATTCGAGAGACCACGAACATTTAGCAGGATACCGAATGTGAACACATCCTCCCATCAAGGCTAAATGAGGGTTCTGCTATTTTTTCAGAGCTTACTAAGAATGCCAGACTACTGTTGAAAGTAAATTTCAAAATACTTATTATCAATATTTTTTCCCCTAAAACTTTTACACTCTTACAGCAAAGATACATTTTAGGAAAAGCGAAGAGTTGAGAGCACACTGAATATGCCAGGCTCCTTTTGGAGGAAACAAAAAAGCTGTATGCTAAGGAGAAAAATCAAATTCAACAAGACACAAACCATTCCTTGCCATGGTGGTGGCGGTCCCATGTTGTGGAACTCCCTCACGTAATCATTGTAGGACTAAAATGAAAGACAGTAATATTAAAATTTGTGTTGAGTGTTCTTTGGAAGTGCAGAAAGCTGAATATAAAGTTGCCCAAAAAAATTGCATGCAGCAACTTACCCCGTTTAAAAATACATCTCGTCGAACTCCTGAAAATCGTCTGTTGGGAATAAAAATTCATAGAACTAAATCCAACTTATCCGTGCAGACAAGTTACCAGGACATAAAATGAATAACATGAACACACCTTACCTGTCTACTTCGGGATATCTGGGATCCTTTATATACCCTGTTCGAACATCAAGCAGTATTAATTCAATTTATTGTCTCAAGTTAACAATCTTAAAAATTATATTCATTAAAAAGTGTCCTTTCATTTTGTGCCTGCTACAAAATTATGTCTACCTGCCATTACTCTCACTTTTAAAATAACTCTTGAAAACTTACAGCTTCTAATAGACAATGCAGACAAGTAGTATAACATAATAACAGAAAGTGACATCAATAAACCTGAAAGAATTGTACCCAGTACCAACAAATATGGAAGAGGGAAACTGTGCAATTAGACTTCAAATGAATTAGGAATGCACATGGATTTGAAGAGTGCTGCCTCCAGGCATTTAGCATCTGGCCGTTACGAGTTCCCTACTGTGTACTCAGTAGAATGTGTTCATATGGGCAACCACAGGGCAATGAAATCTTACAGCTTCAGTAAATCCCTTTAAAGAGCTCAGTAGAACAGTGCAAAACATCAGACATGCTTGCACTAAAATAAAATAGTGACCTTCATTATTTAAAAAAAAATCTTGTTCTGTTTTTTAAACAATGGCCTTAGAAAGATGCAGAGCAGCAATAACACTTTTTGCATGGAAGAATGCAGTCTTTGCAGACAAGCTGGACAGATACAGGCATGTTCTGAAGTGGTTTAGAAATCTATGACTGAAACAGCAGAATGCACTTCTCTAAGAGATGTGAAGCATAATTTGGTAGACCGAAAGTGACAATTTCTTAATAGCTGCTTTCTGAAGGAAAAAAAAAAGCTGCACTACAAGCAGTGCTGTTGCTGCAGTACTACTGCAAACATTTCTTTATAGGGAACAACAAATTTCCCTTAATCATTAGATCCTCTTGTAAAATGTAGTGCAACATCCTCCTCCCTAGCTCATGTCAAGCTTGTAAAAAAACCTCTCTCTGAAAACATAACTGAATGTCTACCATCATCTTCACACAAAGGCTACTAGTCAGGCAGTCTCAGCTGACATTCCCAGGTGGAAATTTCTCAAATGTTTTCATTTGATGATTAGCATCTTGACAAGTAGGTCAGATCTATTTTTGTGCCCACATTAACACAGCACTTGAGAGGATCATTCACAACAATGTACACAATTCAAGGCTCTTAGAAAGGGCTCAGCCTAGGTTAACTCAGCTCTCAAACCAGTGAAACAGTGTCACCGACTTCTTTGAGAGGTGAGTTAAAACAGCAGGCAGCACTTGAAACAAGCCACATTTTTATATCTAAGTTGTCTCAGTATTTTACTTTTGAATTAATGAGGATATACTAAAAGAGAAAACACTTGTGAATTGGTGCACACAAATCTTCATAGTAAGATATTAACCTGGTCTTTGGTGAAACTCAGGGGGATAGTCAATCCTTGGTTTCTTTCTGCTGTTATGAATATCATAATCTTCTGGTCGACGCCTATACAAATTAGATATCAAAGATTAAACAAGGTTGCTTGGAGCATTTGTCACAGCAGAATACCTCACAGGAATAGTCTGAGCTGCCCAGGATATCAATGTAATCATTCTCAACTCTATTTGCTTCAAAATATTCTACAGCTTTAAATCTGAACTGAAAGAATCAGAAATAGCTCAATTACATACACTCCACTGTTACTTTCTGTCTACAGGAATTTTGGTAGTTAAGGAACTCTACCCAACTGTATCTTCATCCCAAACAAAAGGTAACAAATTTGTCCAAACCAAACTCAAACTCAGGCATTAACATTACACTTTCCACATTACATTTTGAAACACCTATTGGACAACAAAGAATTTCACAGAACATTGCAGTCAGAGGGTATGCAGACTATTGCATTTTATAGCTAATGGGTAAAGAATTCAATAAAAGGTCAACTTCCATAACATTTATAAATAAAACTCTGCATGCTTTGTGAAATTGGAACTTTAACTGCGACTTCCCTAATTGAATAGGCCAAGTATATTATTTCTAATAACTTCTGTTCTAAGCAACTTACTAGCAATGCACTGGTGCATTTTTCAATTTAATAACACTCAAGCTTCCTAATAATTAAAATAATTAGGGCTCTTTTCTATAAAAGCAGCTCTTTGACAGAAGAGATATTAAGAACTCTGCTCTTCCTTATAAAGTAACATTCCAGTTGCTGTTAGGCTCAAAAAAGAGCTGACAACTGGGCGCTTATTTTGCTCCAAGGTACATAAACATTACTGTACTGAGAGACTCTAGTGCTCATGTAACAGTGTTTCTAAACACAAAGCAGCTACAAAACCATTCCCTTCTCACCCCCCTCCCCCTCCCCAACAGTAAAATTCCTTATCACAAGACATTAACACTTTCTTATATTGCTTAATTACTGTGCAACTTGCTGGCTGAGTAGCAAGCTTAAATAGCTTTTAGTTTTATAAACAGTGACTTCTCCCTCCCTTCCCCAGCTTCAGTCATTAAAGCCCACCATACCCAGTTACTAAGCTTTTTAAAATGGAAGCAGATTCTTTAGTATGAGCAAAAAGCCCAAAAACCAAAGCAGTTGCATCTACAGCAAATTCAGATCAAAGAAAATAAAAGCTGGTGTAAAGAATAAACATACCGCTTTCTTGTAGTTTTGAGAGTGCATTTACGACCGGTATAAAATATGATAGAAACAGTTCATATAGTAGTCCAACTACTGACTTTAAGCTGTAAGCCACATACATAAATGGAGGCCCTGGCAGGCTTGAGAAGGTGTGGTGGTGTTATATGTATAGTTTGCAGTCCATTGCAAAACCTTCACTTGTATATACTTTATTGCACTGGAAACCTCTTAGCTTAACTCCAAAAGCCATCTTGGTGTTCAGTCCTTTAAAGCCAAAAATAGGGGGGCGCTGCCAGGTTTCCTCCTACCTACTCGTTACAGTGTCCTTTTTTTTTTAAGCTCAAGGAATTGGGGACTCTTGTTGGGGCTCTGTACCTACCACAGGATGTTTCCACAAAAAGGAAACTTAACCAAAGGTTTCAGCCCAAACCATACATCAGTCTGTATGCAAAGTGGCTACCACCGGGAAAAGGTGTTTGGCAGAAGGGCTAGTATCAGTTCTTTGCAAAGACTTCTCCAATTCTGTAACAAGTTATACCCCCTTTTTTCTGGAAAATGATGTTAAGTTCATAAAGCAGTGATCAATAACCATGTCGATCCTCTAAAAATACTTTAAGTCCACAGGTACTGCCAGCATCTGGAAAGGTTGTATATACAGACACAGCAACAGCCATTCTTTTTGGTTTGTTGCCGGGTCTCCAAGGGCCACTTGATCCCTTTTGGAAAGAACCTACTGTTTTCAGAAGCTCAGCAAGATGTGTGAATTCAGTGGTTACATGTTAGAGAATATTTGGCAATAGGGTTAACACATCACGGTGACACAATTTGAAAAGTCCCAATAATGCTCCTCTTGAATATCAAAATAACTTAAATATTTTATCCTCAAAATGAGGCGGCATCTTCTGCAAAATTCTAAGTGATCCTTATAAAAGTCCCATATTTGATAAGGCTTATCCAGAGACACACCTGAAAGAAAAGGCTTTTACAAGATATTAACACATTTTTGGCATATAAATATTTCCTCCTCTCCATCTAGCCTGCTCATAATCAAGCCAAGCTTACCTACAGCTAGCATTACAAGTTGCATTAGCTCAATAAATGATCTATTCTAAACTAGAAACAGAACTTTAAGAGCTTTTTTCTGCAAAAGCAAAAGATCCCCATTTTCCTCTTGAAAAATGACAGACCGGGGAACCATGTGAAATCCTCAATGAAGCCACAAACTTGTCCATGCAGCTTGATTTGAGGATTTTCTCTCTTCTTTATCGCAGGGAAAGCTTTGACGAATCACATTCCTCCATCAGGTTATTCTGACACATGTGCCTATTATCAGTCCAAAGAACGTTTCTAACCTTCCCACGTCCCGAACGGGGTCTCGACGCGATGGGCGTCCTCTTGATCGGGGTTGTGAGTGCATTCTTCTCTTGTGCCTCATTTTATGAATGACTTGATACAAGTCAATACTTTCATCAGGAGGGAAGAGAAGACAAAGTTGGGTTCCACATTCCGGCTCAATTTCCTAGAATTAGTTAGAAGTTCAGTAGTGGTTTATAAACTGAAGAAATGAAATTCTCCCCAAATACACTGACAACAGACATTTAAGGGGAAAAAAAAAAAAAGGAAAAAAAGGACACTTCAAAGAGACTTCAGTATCACCAGAGACAGCAAAATTCACTTACATTACCTTTAACTCTTTAGGTACTACTTAGAATTTTCATAAAATAGTCCAACATTTTGGGTAACCATATCTTCCCATGAGACATACCGGCCACATCACTGTTTTGCTATAAAATTAGAGGATTGTTTTTCATCACAAAGAAAATGATTACCTATTACAGAAAGAAAAGTGACATAGATAGGAAAAAAATATCCATCCCAGCTTCACATATAAAGCCATGGCCTGATGAAGTTGACTACTACCACTCAGTATGAGTGCTTCATTGTACGGTAGACAGGTCCATGAAAATACCAACTCAAGGTCTGACCACAGTCAAAACAAGCAGTTTGTGTGCTCAGGGTTATTAGGAAAGGAACACGGAAGAAGAAAGCCATTGTATCACACTGAATTTCATGTTCCAGACCCACCTTAAATACTGGGTGCAGTTGCGCCCCTGTGTCTCAAAGAATAGGGGGATAATAGAAATGGAAAACTTCAAAGCAGGGCACCAAGAATAACTGAATGAGTGCAACAATTTCTACATGCAATGACTGAGAAGGTCAGGTCTCTCCAGCCTAGATTAAAAGTGAAATATGTGGGACATGGGGAACAAGATGGTGATAATGGGACCATCGGACACTGCAAGTTGTCTGAGGAGAGAGGGACAGACATAAACTTGCTGACTCTCTCTTCCAGTACAAGAACTTGGGCCATCAAATAAATCTAGCAGAAGCCAGGTGCAAAACAATCCCAAAAAGTGCTTCTTCCAACTGGTGACTGCAGGCCTGCAGAAAACCTTCCCAAATGATGTCATAAAGGCAGATTTTCAGTGTACGCGTCCTCAGAAGAGAGATCTATTCACAGTTGTGCAAATATAAATGGATAAATGACAACCACTTCAGGAAATAAGCAGACTTGAAAAGCAGGGAGAGCAAGCATCAGGCAATGCTTGTCCAGACCACAACAGTGCAGTAATTTGATGAAAAATGCTGAAACCCCTGTCCAGATTACAAGTCTACTGTAGACAAAACATGAGGAAAAAAAGTAAATTTCCTTGGCCATTTAACAGTAGCTAAGTTAATTAAAATACTTTTTTTTTTCCAAGTTCACACTAAACTAAAAAGAAGACCAAAACTATTGTTTTTCTCCTGCTACACAACAAAGCAAACGTATCTGTGGGCAAAACAACGCAACACAGAGTTGACATTTTCCATACAGTATGCAGATTACCTCCCACCTTGTCTTAAGAAAGCAGAACCTGTTATTTTACCCACAGCTTGAGTACATGATGACAGCAGCAACATACCTGCACTCTGGTATGCCTGACAAGACAAAGACCCAGCCCCACTTGAAATTTGCTTAGCATATATTCTATAATGGGAGTCTATGCCTTAAGCAACACAGTACACATAAAAAAATGTAATGCAGAGCACAACTGGAAACACCAGACCTTTTTCTTAAAACTTGATGCTATATGGTTTGCACACTATACAATGCAAGGCACATCACATTTCAAATTCAGAATACCACACACTTTTAAAGCAAATACTATTTATCATAAAGATGACAACAGAGTTAGAACTGTACTGTTTCTTTTTCCTTCTTTCACAACAACATTAGAAAGAAGCAAAGTGCCTTTGCCACAGCACTCTACTGCAAGTAACTGCTACAAAAACATTCCTAATCTGCGCCTTTAAAGCTGGAAGCAAGCACTAGAGGATGTCAGTTACAGAAAAAAAGTAAGAATTAACAAACCTGTCCATCGCGTCCAATCTTTACTGGCTTATGTTCATTCCAAGGATTGGTCAGGTGAGCAGATTTAGTGAACGGCAATTCCCGCCTAAATATGCAAGTGGCACCATTTATAGTTTTGCCTCATTTTTTTTTATTAAGAAAAGAATTAAAAACATATACAGCAGGAGATTACATATAGAATAATCCTGTTATTCTTGTACTGTTAGGTCTCTGAACATATTCTTATGTTCTATATATTAGTAACTGAAGATTTCACTTTGACTTATTCCAGTAGTAACTAATATACTCCATGCTACGACATTCTCCTTTAAAAGAGAATATTTTTGTCTTTGCGTAATATTGAGATTGTGCTTGTTTATTATCTCACCATCTGAATACACTGACCAGTCTCTACATGTGGTAGCTCTTGGCACATACTTAAATCCCTGAGCAGTGACCCAGCCATGAAGCTAGAAGTGCTTTGAGCTGGAGGTGGGAATCAGTAGGTTCAAGAGGACCTTTCCTACACAGATTTTTCTCTAATACAAAGTCTCGCTTTTCCTCTATTCAGTCTTTCTGACAGTCCAAAGTACTTGTACAACCATGCAATGTGTTTCATGGGACTGCTGTAACTTTTTTCCTTAATAGAGATTTGAAATCTTTTCTGTAAGAACCTACTGCTCACAATCTATACATTATGCAATACTTGCACTATCTTATATGTTGCTTCAGAACAGTACGTATTTTCTTTGTTCAGTCAGGTCAAAACAGATTTGTCCTTATATGAATTATTTTTTCTATTTCAGCCACAGCTGTCTATTCAAGTGAGCAGTGAGGATAGATCTCTGGTTGAATCAAGTTTCAGAAGGATGCTGCTGGCACTCGAGTAATACGCAAAAATTATATTATAATGCCTTGTTACTAACAGCAACATAAATGCACAATTGTTTACCTGCAAATCCAGTCAATTTTAAAGACACCTCCCAACATTTTTGCATTCATTCCTGCAGGCAGCACCCAATGTATAGGTGATCCTCCATGATGGGACTCTGAAGATAATCTTGCAAACCCTAAAGGATTTTGTATGAATTGTAACAAAGATACAACAGAAAGGCTATTGCAAATAGAACTCACTTTCACTCACCTTGATAATAGCTCACTTTTCCTTACCTTGGAATTTGCCACTCTCTCTTACAGAAAATATCAAAATAACACTCCTTGCTGATCTAAATGCAGCATTAAGCTTCTTTTCATTCACTGGAAGTGTTGACCATACTCCCTAGAACAGAAGATACCAAAACATAACAGTTAATCTCAAATGTTTGTTCATCTACATAAATATATAATGTAGATGAACAAAACAAGACCAAAATATTGTACTGGAATAGAAGATAATAGGAAGAAAAATGTACTGCTAAATTTATTTCCTTCAAGAAATATTTTAGCCTGCCTTGTACTAAAACTTTTAAAACACTGACTTTTCAATCTTTTTTTTGAACACTGAAGATGCATTTAGACCATCTGTAAGACTTCCACTGTAATTATAATGATCGGCAGTTCACTTAAAAATAGCAAGGGTGAAAGTTTTCACATATGTTTCAAGTGACTTAAGGAATTTATGTATTATATAACACACAGGAATTAAGAAAAACCATACTGAAAGGTGGGCAGGTAGACTTGATTATAGTACTGCAGATTTGCTGAGGACAGTTTTCAAACTTGAAAATTCTTTCAGTGAAATGCCAGCAACATGAAAGACACCGAAGTAACACTTTGACTGGCAAGATTAATCGCTTTGTTTAGCCTTACATATCTCCTGCTACCACTAACTATTGTCTTTTCCATTTCACCAGCTGTCATGTAGCCACACACAATAAAACCTAATCTGCTTTAAGGTACCAACTGAGCTGAGATATAAAATAACAATTTATTGAATTACTCCTCCATCCATTTTCTGGGTAAACAAGCTTCAGCCTCAGAATGGGATACACATTACCAAAGTTAACGTTCCTTCCCCTGCATTTTTTTAGTGAAGGTAACTATTTATGCCCTACTCTGAACTCAGATCAGTGTTTGTCTGATTCTGGTAATTCATTATAGCCACCAGAGAACTATTTGGGGTTTTTGCTAGCTTTCAGTCAGATTACATGGCTTTTGGCTGCTTGTAAAACCCTGCTGTGAACTGAACAACCTATTACACCGGCACCACAAAAGTGAGTTTCATGAAAGTCCAACATCAAAGCACTGATGCCTCTACACTGAAAGACAAAGCATCCACTTCAATAACTTCAGGAACAAGGATACTACTGCACCTCCATACGTGGACGAAGCACAAAAAAGGATAGAGTCCTTTACAGAGTCACCAGTCAGAATGGTGTTCACTGCACTTTCAAAGCTGGAAGAATGGGTGAGAACCAAACATGCCCAGGACTTTGAGATTTGTTTAATCATTTTGATGCTATTTTCATCCTAATTTAGAAAAACTTCATTAACAGAATCACCTACTCTATGTATATTGTGTAACAGCAAATCAAGTATTTTCCCTATGACCTGTTCCAAAGAACACATGCCAATACAAAACCACCAGAGTGGTGCAATGGACACCTAGTGCAACTCCTCAACGGCTGAAATCTGGTACACTGGAATCCCTCCCAAAGAACTCACTTGCACCAGCACTGCCAGGCATATATTTCCACAGTAAGGCTTCAGATCCTGCATCACCTGACCTAAATTACTCACGTAGCATTAGAAAAAAGCCAAACAGTGTTCTGAACCTTCTTAAGAGTACAGCAATAGGAACAGAGGTGCTGATGGATGGGAGAAAATACCACCCCAGCATTCCCGACAGAGCCTGGCTTAGGATGTTATAAAACAGACCCTAAGGCATCTTTTAACCCTATTCTTGGCAAGAAAAATGGCCAATGGTCTAGGGCCTTTTCTAGGCTACGGTGGAAGCTGAAGAACCAAGGTTCAGTAGCTTTTGTTGCTGCATCCACTGAGATCCAAGTGATAAAGAAAATAACACATCCAACCACACACTCTCCCAAACTAAGGTGAGTGTGTCTGAAAACAGACAAAGGGATCAGTTTGAAGAAAATACTACATACCTTTGCCTTAGCAAGTGATACATTTTCATGGTTATTACTCTTGATGAGAAAGAATCTTGCATCTTGGAGAACGTATTTAAGTTTGCTTGTTTGGTCTGAAAAGAAAACAAAGTATCAAATAAGCTGAACTGTAAATACTTACCAAACATGTTGCTTTGAGTATAGATAGTTGCTTGCTTCCTTCAAAATACACAGTATCCCACCCATTTCCTATCTATGCATTATCACAGTCAACCACCCAACTTAAAGTCAAAGCTGCAGAGCACAAAATGCCAGGGGAAACCAAACCAAAACTAAAACTCAGATATTCAAGTAAAGAAAAAAGTAAAATAAAATCAGCATGATTCAGTGATGTTCCGATATGTAGGACTTATTTCCTTGCTTAAAGATCTTTGCATAAATGATGGGTAACACTCATAACAAGCACAAACTGTTCAATAGAAAATGGTGAATGCTGCTCCTCTTTGCAGCTTTAAGCACTTCCTTTTTAAATCTGCTGCCTCTGCCAAGAGCACAGTGACTGGACTTTTTACATATCGCTCTCAAAACATGCAAAAGTAGCTCAAGATTCAATTATCATGCTCAGAACAATGACGTGCTCAAATTGATTTATATCAGAACATCACTACTTACAGGTAATTTAATCAACAGAGACAATGGCTTGCTATGGGGCATGCATTAAAAATTCAAATTTAAATGATACCTTTTTGGACAGCACGAACGGAAGATGATAATTTCTCATGCTTCTTTTCTGAACCTGTGTTTAGCCAAAGTACATTTGTTCAGATTGAGCCTTAATAGAGATAATATACAATTTCTACAGCCTTGTCCCATACAATTTTCATTCATGACAAATTATGCTTTCTGGCGCGCACCCACACACACAAAAAATACTATTCAATGTGCACGAGTGTTTTGTTTTGTTGGTTTTTTTTTTTTGGTTTCAGTTTTGGGTTGTTTGATTTGGGTTTGTTTTTTTTAAATAGTATTTGAACAATTTCCTACTCAGAAAACTAGTCACTGAATCATCATCTTCCAAGTTAAAAAAAAAAAAAAGTGAAATTTCCACTTAAGCAACAGAATAGCATTAAAGTAACAAGAAAGCCTACTTCCCCCCAAAGGTATCCACACACAACATGCCAGAAGTCAATACCAAATTATATAAAGCTACAGACCCTATAAATCTCTACAGCCAGTTACATTTATTTTAGATTACACATTAAGACTTGATGCAAGTCACAATGACAAGCAACAAAAGGGAAGAATACCTGCATATGATTCTGATGCAGAACTCCCACTTCTGTCAAAAACAATTGGAGAGATACCTCTAGCTCTCTTCCTCTCCTTCTTTTTCTCGTCTAAAAGAAACCATAAAAAATAAAAGCCATACTTTAAACAGAGGCAAAGTTGAGATTAAAAAGTAATGAGACAGGAAAATAGCATCAGTAAAAGTGAAGTTACCATTTGGCTTGCACATTAAAATTATGGTTGTTGCCACAAAACTATCATGCACAGAAGAAGCAAATGCTAGTTACTCAAGCTTTTCATTCACAAAAGAAAGATGAATGGCGCAAATCTATTACATCTGTGCAATGTTTAGAGACAGAATTTATTATTATTATATTTTTAGTAAGGGTGGGTTAGCGTTTCTTTCCAGCCTTCACCCAGAAGTGCAACATCTAGCATAAACTGTGTAGCGATAGTGATATGAGCTCATTTGCTCAGAGTTCAAAAACGGTAAGAGACAGGAAAACAAAACACTGTGGCACACAGGCAATTATTTCCACTCTTAAGAAAGTGCTACGTTATACCACAGAGTTTCTTAGAACAGTTATTACAGCTTCACTTGTCTTTAGGTTACACCTTGCTGTCTCTAATTCCATACAGCAGAGCTGAGCTAAAAAAGGCAGCATATTAAGCAGGATGACCACCTATGGAGACTTCAGACAAGGAAGATACACAATAGGAATCTTAACAGGATTGCAAGCTGCTTTCCTAGAAAAAACAAACAACGAACAGCCAAACCCAAAAGTATTTACGTCATTAGCACTTCACATCTGCAAGTTGGGACCAGTTACAATATACAAATACAAACCATTTGTCTCTAGTTTCTGCTTAAAACATTTATTTCATTCTAAATTTGCCCTAATAATTTCAACTTAGGTTTAGACTTCCTATGCTGAGCATAGCCACTATTTAAGATTCAGCTATCCTTCCCCAGGGACATAATGTTTTACTACACCAGTCTACCTGGTCACTCATCTAGATGGATACCAAACAGCTCAACACTGAATTAAAATTAATCGTGTGGAAAACTAAGCCATTAGATACCCAAGAAAATACTAATTTTAGTGTTTCAAAGCATTAAACAGCAAGGCCAAAGCAGTCAAGAATACAATGAATCCCCGACACAGTAATCTGGATATTCACAATTTTGTTTTACCAATTTTCAGTACATTTTTTCCTTGTCTATGGTATTTCATAATTAACATCTTCCTGACTTTTGCTACCATGGCTTACTTTTGACATGGTCAGGAAGTGGTTATTTTTCAAAGTAGTCAAACTTTCAGTGGCAAGGTATTTCACATTGGCATGCAAGATGCTGCCTACCTGATGCATCTGAACCAGACCCAGATCTGACTGACCCATCTGTGAAAGAGGCAGATTCAGATTCAGAATCGCTGGCTTCACTCCGTGTGTCATAGTCATTTCCTTCCTTCTGATCCCTCTCATCATGTTCATACTCTTCTTCATCTTCCTCCCCATCTTCTTCCACCTCTTCATCCTCCTCCCCTTCATCATCTTCCTCTTCTTCCATTCCTTCCTCCTCATTCTCTGTGTTGCCTTGTTCAGAGGAACCACTACTGCCAGTCTCGTGATCTGAACAATATTCCTCAGAGTTCACCTCTTCTTTAGAAGAATGGCTAGATCTGCTTGGTCTTCTATCCACATCATGCCTGATTCTCTGATGTTTAAAGAAAAAGTGAATCAGCAGTCATATAACATTGTCAGGATGCACACACAGTCCTAAGAGAACGTGCCTTACAAAAGTCTCATAAAATTGCTTTATTTATAAGGCAGCAAGAATACTTAATACCTCTGAACCATCCGGTGTAGAAGACTTTGCCCTTCTGTCAATATCCCTCTTCCTCATGTAAGATTTTTCTGGTTGTCCTTTATAAGGTTCCCTGGAACTGCTTGACATTCGCATCTTCCGATCGCTATCTGGGCGCTTGTTTCTGTCAGATCTCTGATACTCCTCAGTCTTGTACTCTGACACCAGCTTTCCTTTCATACTCACTATTCTCTTGTTATTGCTAACTGATGAACTGGGAGGCTTTGGCATCATCTGCCTCGAGGAATGCACAGAAGGTTTTTGCCTCTTGCTTTCAGCATTTTCCATCCGGTCAGTTTTTCTTTTTGATCCTTAAATAGAAAGAAATATCAAGTTCAGTGTTATTTCCGATATCAAAACAAAAACTGTACAGAGGCTTCTACGTCCTCCATATTAGGTAATTACCCTGCTGCAGTCATAGGGAACATCTTCCAGCTGTAGGCTTTGCAGCAACACTCAAAACTGCTTCTTAGGAACAGCTCATGTTCTAAACCATGTATTTTACTTGTGTTTCTCAGGTTTTATACATGGAAATGCTAAATTAAATGCTTAGGGGATTGGCCTAAAGCCAAATAAAGAACTGAATTGGAATCAGACTTTGCAACCCCTTTGCTCCACTTCCATCTCACTTCATTGAGCCAAAAAGGACACTCATTTCCCAACAGCAAATGAACTCAGAACAAGCCAGACTCAGCAAATGCTCTTGAGACAAAAGGAATGGATTTGACTGTTTGCTTGAAGGGTCAGGTGAAAAAGCACATGTCCATGAAATAAAGACTTTTGGAACCCATTCACTCCTTGAATCAAGTTATAAAATCCACTACTTCAAAGACTAACTGAACTAAGACAGACATTTTTTACCACTTATGTGTGGCATAACATCCACTACCAAAGTCACATACCTTTTTTCTCACTTTTGTCTTGCTCACTGTCAGGGTTATACAACTCATCATCCTGGTCTGGAGCATCAGTCAAAATGTCATCCAGAACATTCAGCTCACCATCTGAAAATACACAAAAAGAGTCAAAACCAACCATAAGAAGTCTGGATATGTAAACTACAGAACTAGTATTTACAAACCCAAACATTTCCTTCAGGGCTACAGATCTGCAACAAAGCAAAAACTGACATTTGGAAGGATCAGGCAGAACAAATAAAAAAATAAAAATATGTCACAAGACACATTTAGATCTCTAAACAAGGTCCAAGTTGGCTCCTCATGTCACAAAAGATTTGCAGAAAAGCTGGCCAACAAATGAAAACTGAACATAAAAGCCTGTATAAAATTTTAGAAAAAGGGAGACCAGGAGATAGTCTGAGTGCCATTAGTAAAGAGGAGGGACCCTTATTTCTGCAAAATTCTGAAACCTGCATGATGATCTCCCTTCCACTGTTTTTGTTGTCATTGCTGTGTTAGAATGGTGGGTTTTGTGGTTCACCTACAAATAGAAAAAACACAATAGGGAAAGCAGTACTTATTTGCTGCATCATTAACTCTGAGCTGTTCTGAAAAAAAACCCCACAACTTGATCAAACGAGCCAGTGTTAAAGAAAATGAATGCCAGAAGCAGTAAATGACCACATCTGCTCACAAAACTTTTAAAATCTGTCACAATTTCTGGCTGTTTCACTTTGCCTGAAACCAAAAGGGATATATGGTGATTCTATGAGAAGAAGGAGTCACAGCTTTAGGGTAGCAGATCTGTATTCCAAGCACTTTAAAAAGAGTGAACTAAGCCTAAACATGCAAAGGGAAAAATAAAAAAGGTATTAATTTTGGAATCTCTCCAAAAGTCTTAGTTCTTTCCACTTTGCGATTGATTGCATTTTCTGTGCTCAGGAAAAAGAAACCAGAGCAACCTCCAAGGATTCAGCTGGTTTACAATATCCGTAGCAGACACAGGTAAGGACTCCAGTACTGTATGAAACTGAGCTAATGCAGCAATTAAGTCCTCTAGAGTTTGGCAGCTTGTCTATCTCAAAATATTGAGCTGAGCCACAAAATAAAATTTACAGCTTGATATTAAAAAACCCCAAACATAATCCACATTATATATATATATATATATATATCTATATATCTAAAATAAGTGTTATAATTGTGTCTCTACTATGTGAAGTCAGGATGTGCACTAACTTTCCTGCTGGCACTTCTCCACATTTTCAGTGGTAGGAGAATGCAGAAGTGATCCCTGGACTGCTCAGTTGGTGTCTCTAAGGCAATGGAAATGGTGCAGAGAGAAGTGGAACAAACCTTTCCCTGGCAGTTTACAGTTAGCAGGCATTTAAATGCAACACAAACTTGCACCCCAATTCTCTCGGGAACAGCCCTTTCTGTTTGTAGACATACATCTATAGCAAATATTCTTGCTGTGACTGATAAATACATGAGAGTCAGATTCATGCCCGTGCAACTGCCAAACATGGGATGTAATTTCCTGGCTTGCATTCTGCTTGCCCACAGGAAGCTTGGCAAGTCTAGAGCACCAGGTTTTTTTACTGGACACTAATGAAAAAGAGGTGCACCGAGATTAGAAAATTAAACACATCATCCATCTCAAATCACACCTTGAGGTATTGAACCTTAGATTTGTTTCCCTCTTGTTGAGACAACAGCATACTTGAGTAAACTACATTTAACCTACCTACTGCAGCAGCATTGAAAGGTGCCTAAAGACTCCTGTATCAGCTCATTCCAAAGTAAATGAGAGGGAAAATTTAATAGAAAATGCAAGTCTGATACACACTCTCTCCTAAATCCCTTCCAGGTTGGATGTGCCTCGTTTGCAGCTGGAACGTTAAACAGGGTGCAGGAAACAGGAGCAGGATGAGTTCCCCCACCCCCTTCTACAGGCACATCGACCTGATTTGTTTAGAAACACATCTCCAGATTTCTTCAGCAGCCTGCTTCCTGTCTCACACTGGATACGCTGCTTGACTGACTTGCACAAGACGATTCCTCTCACTGAACTGCCACTGTCAGTGTTCAACTTGAAGAGCTAAATCATTTTAGAGAAGTATCAGGAAAAACATAAAAGCAGAAACAGAAAAATGGCAGAGGACATATTTTATAGTCCATCACCGCTGAAGAGGGAGGGACCAAATGAGTTGTTTCTGTGACAGATACTCCCAACAGGGCTCTCCTGCCACTTTTCTTTTGTGGGATCCTGCCATGAACAAAGTTAACTCACCCAAAATAGCAGGAAGGTAGCCTGGGAGGCCATTTCATGTGCTGGCCCGGAGAATTAGAACTATTGGAAGGGTCCAAGCAAAAATCCAATTTGCCACACAAAAGAAATAAGACCCTGTGATTTCAAAGTAAACAGGTCTGCAAGCCTTATTTTTGCCTTTTTAAAGTGGTAAAACAGCATTTCTCTTCCAATGGGAGCACTTACAGCACAAATCTGTTCAGCTGCAAATGTGCATCAACACCTGTTATTCAGTCAAAATAAACCCTTTCACATGAGAAATAATTAAGAACAAATTAAAGTAAAAATATAACTTGACCACTGGCAGTGATTAACAAATGCTAAAAAAAAAATTCAAGCCCAACTGGATAAATATTTATATTAATAGAAATATACAGATGACAACAGCAAACATTTCAAATTCACTGCTCATCCACAGTGGGCAATCAGATCTGTTTTGACACAACCTGATCATATCCTAATCTACCAGTCTTACAATAATACCATTAAGGATCAAGCACCACAAATTTTTTTATTTATTTATCAGTTCTAACCAAATCTACTGGGAATTTTCCGTGTCATATAGTTTCACAAGAAATATCAGACAGCAAACCTTTACCATTCCGACAAAGCCATTTTGTGGGCACGTATCCTGCAAAAGGCTTTACAGGAAGCATTATTCTCCCCAGAAATCCACATGAACGCAATCCAAGCCAAAACACCCTAGTGATACTTTGCCCTTTTTATAACTCCTCAACTCTCTCCATTAACCACTAAATGGCAATCTGCTACACCTAACTTCGGTTTGGCTTCTTAAAGAGGCTATTTTGTGAGGCCTGACTAATATAATCTCACAGGTGACACGCGGATCACTTCGGCTTCCGAGGATAGCGGTAGTCAGTGATAGAAGCTGTGATTCTATTATTCGACACTAATTGCCCTAGATTATTATTATTCCAGAGCAATGACTCTGAAATCATCCGATTCCTCCAACTCAAATTTATTTACACACAGTGCCAAGATTTCACCGCTAACTGCAAAAAGCCACAATCTGCAAAGTAAGATTCTAACACCAGTTCCTGCTTACTAAAGTAACTACATCCCCCCACAGAAAACCGTGCAAAAAACCCCCAAAACCAAAACGGCCCAGCGATCCAAGCAGAAACAAAAAGCCGCAATAAAAATAACAAATACTTTCTGCGGCGAGACAACCTGCAGTAACTCGCTGCCGATGATGTAAAACTTAGGGCCCACGAACTTCTCCCTCTCCCTGCTGCTCGAGTCACCTTGCCCCGAGCCCGCTGCTGCCGGGACACCAAAGCGTGAGGGGCCCTGTTACCGCCTGCTCCCCACCAAAACACAGGGAGCGCTTCCGCAAAAATAAAATCATCCTCCAAGGGTCACTCCTGACCCCGCCGCCTCTCCGCTGCCTGGAGGAGACGGACGTCTCCCGGCTGAAGGCCCAGCACCAGCTTCCGAAGTGGCCCCGGGGAAGGCGGAAGGTTCAGGGGAGGATCGGGCCCCCGTCTGAGCCTTCCCCCCTCCCCGGGGCCTAACGCCTGCCCACTTCTCTACGGCCACATACCCTTCTCCTCCCGGCCATCCGTCGCCATCCCGCCGCCGCGACGAGCGCCTAAGATGGAGGCTGCCTCTTCCTGCACGTAGCGCTTCCCTCTTCCCACAGGGCGCCGCTTTGTTTACGCTCCCCGCGTCAGAGCGCGCCGCGGGCGGGCGGGCGGCGGCGCATGCGCGCGCGGGGCCGTGAGGGCGCAGCTGCCATGGCACTCCCTGGCAGTTCTGGGCGGGGTTTGGCTGGTTTTGGGTAAAGAGGTGTAGGGAAAAGAGGAGGTTTCTCTGCTCTCGGAAGTGCGGGAAGGCTCGCATTTCTCCCGTGCTGTTGTAACAGCTGTGTGTGGTGTCGGAGACCTTTTTGAGAGTCTTGAGTGGGACAAAGTTTAACAGTACTTAATTAACCCCTGGTGTTGGGCGTTGCTGTTCCCTGGTTTTCTCTTGTTTTTTTACCTTCCCCCCCCTTCTCATTGTTTTTTTCTTTCTCCTGGCAATCGGGCAAGTTCAGAGGAGGGCCTGGAGCACCTCTCCTATGAGGAAAGGCTGAAAGAATTGGGATTTTTCAGCCTAGAGAAGACTTTGGGGTGACTTAATTGTAGTCTTCCAGTACTTGAAGAGAGTCTACAGGAAAGATGGTGAGAGGTGTCTTACAAGGATATGTAGGGTGAAGGCAAGGGTGAATGGCTTCAAAATGAAAGAGAGTAGGTTTAGATTATACATCAGGAAGAATTTTTTTTATGGTGAGAGTGATGAGGCGCTGGTACAGGCTGCCCAGAGGAGCTGTGTGTGCCCCATCTCTGGAAGCATTCTAGGGCATGCTAAATGGAGCCCTGAGCAACATGATCTAGTGGAAGGTATCCCTGCCCGTGGTAGAGGGATGGGAACTGGATGACCTTGAAGGTCACTTCCAACCCAAACTATTCTGTGAAATATGAAACAAGTGTGCTTTATCTATCCACATTGTTTTAAAAATACTTTTCAGTTTAGGGCATAACTCTTTTCTACCATAATGTAGGTGTGAGATACAAAGCTGTGTTTTGTGTCAGGTATATCGTGTCAGGCAGTGTGTGTACTTGTGATTGTGATATGTGTGGAAACTGATCTGGGACAGTTAAAAGACAAATTCTAATAAATAACCGAGGGAGTAAAGCATGGAAGAAGGCCTTTGAACCTATCTTCTGTTTGCAATTAACCATTATAGCATCTGAATTAAAGCTTTAAGGATGTTGCTACTTGACAGAAACTTTCTGCACGTAGCTAGGTATTGAACAGCTTTGTGATAATAACCTTTTGAAGTATAATTTTAGAATATTGCTTGTAGTAAGGAGCTTTGAAACTATAGCTTTAGAATATATGTAAAGGAAACATGCTTATCTCAACACCTTAGCAGAACAGTAAAAAGCAGCTTGAGAAAGGAAGATGAGCATCAACTCAAGGATTGATAGCTTCGACCAAGAGAAGCTGGACATCACTGTTACGAGATTTATGGTCTTTGCAATCAAAAAGGTGGACACACATCTGGAGTCTGGACTGCACCAGCTGAGAGACCTTTTTCTTCTTTCGGAAGTCGGACCCCGCCATCTGGAGATACTCCTTTCCGGGGTACATCCTGAGAAAAAACTAACTCACAATAGTGTATAGAATTGTGACGTAAAAATTTGGAATAGAAACTGCTGAGAAACTGTGTGTGTACCCCTATAAGTACCTGTGAGCCTCAACCATCGGTGTGCAGCTGGAGGGAAAACTTCCCCCACTGTACCCAGTGCTGTTTTGCTCATACTTTACCATATTAATTAATAAATTGATTGCTGCTTCAATATTGGCCTAGTCAAGCTTCTTATTTATAACAGAGGTGGAAACTTTACCACCTCATCTTAGTTGCCCTTTTGGGCAGCATATGAAGAAGCTTGGGCACTAAGTTGCATTTGCTAGTTTATCAGTATGTACAATACAACCAGGGGATCAGGCCACAGCATGGGTTTAGGAAAGGCAGGCCCTTCTTGACTAATCTGATCTCCTTTTATGACCAGGTGACCTGCCCATTGCATGAGGGAGAGGCTGTGGATATGACTACATGGACTTCAGTAAAGCCTTTGGTGCTGTGTCCCACAGCATTCTCCTGGAGAAGCTGGCAGCCCATGGCTCAACCAAAAGAACAGGAAGCTCAGGGGAGACCTTGTTGCCCTCTACAACTACATGAAAGAAGATTGTTGTGTGGTGGGGGTTGGCCTCTTCTCCAGGCAAGTATCAGCAGGATGAGAGGAAATGGCCTCATGCTGTGCCAGGGGAGGTTTAGGCTGGATATCGGGAATTATTTTTTCACTGGAAGGTTAGTTAAGCATTGGAATGGGGGCTGCCCAGGGAGGTGGTACAGTCACCACCCTTGGATGCATTCAGAAAACAACTGGACATGGCATTTACTCCTAGAGTTGACATGGTGGTAATTGGTCAAAGGTTGGGCTTGATGATCTTGGAGGTCATTTCCAACCGTAATGATTTAATGATTCTATGATTAGGGCTGTGTATAATTTGCAATTATAAAGTAAGGCTTGTTTTGTCCACTATGTTTTGTCCACTCTGGTAATTTATATCTTATTACCTGACATGCTAACTGTTATAAAAGCTCTACTGCCTTTTTTTTTTCTTTAACTGTAGTAGAGGCATAGCAAGGTGAGTAATGCTGTAGACCATGGGATAATTTTTGTTGTAAGGCTGCAGATATTTGCTAGACTACCCTGATAGGTGCAGCCAGTCAACTAAATACCTTGAACTCCCCTCTCAAAACACTGCAGTTCCAGGAATCTTCACTCCTGATATTCACTGTGTTTGCCTGTGCTCCCGGAGTGGACAGGTTGGTAGAAATGCCTGATCAGCACAGCAGCTGTTGGCTAGCTTAAGGGAGCACTTTTCCTTTCCAGTGGTGGGGGCTGGAGTGCAAAAGGAACTCTTTAACACTGCTTGGTGATGTCTGTCTTAACTCAAAGCTGTGCAAGCAAAGTCTGAACAGAGGATGAAAGCATGCCCTGAAGAACTGAAGTATTTCTGCAGAGAGAGATGATGAAAGATAGGATTATGTGATGAGGTAAAAATTAGGAGCTGATTGTGAAGTTTTACAGGATGAAATAAAGATACCTATTCTTCAACTTTGTATTGGCTAGTTGATTTGATGAAAGGTGATTACTACTGTAGTGCTACAACTTGAGCTCATTCAACATTTATCACATTTATCTGTTCTCTGGAGTGTCAAATAGGCAGAACTTGACACCAATAGATTTACTGGCACTTAGCTTATGATTCTGTAGCCAAACACTGAAGCAGTTTTTGTGTGTCTGTTCTGATCACATCAGTCATCACTTGGGTAAGGTGCTTGTGGAGTGACCTTTCAGTGTCTGATATGCACACAACAAGTTTATTTAACATGTGTTATTTGTAAGCAATACCTCCATTTTCTAATTTTACTAGAAATTACTGTGTGGTGTTAACTTCACTTTCTGTTTTGCTACCTCTGAAAAAAAGGTCTGTTTGCATGTAATGCACTAGATGGTGCTGTCAGCGCGACTTAAATGGAAGGGCACTTCCGCGGGGCTGCTGCTGGTGTCAGTTTTTGTACTTCCGTTTGAATCTGCAGATGCGCCAAGACACCCTTGGAGAATACTGTACTTTAAAGCCCATCATGGACCTTTTGGTGGGTTTCAATGCCTTTCACATAGGACAAAGTTCAAATACTGGCAGCATGAGTCCAGCACCTTTACTGTAGTATGTTGTTAGTGGTGGTGGGTATCTGCAAGTGAGCATAGCTGCTGATGCTTTTTTCAAGGATGTAATGTAGTCTATATAGACTAAACCATCTCCAGATGTCCCTTTCAGCCTTAACCATTTTTATGGTTTTTAAATTGATGGGCTCTTGTTCAAGAATTTCGGGGTAAGAGAAATTCCTTAGTGCAGCAAGCAGCTGGTAGCTGTGGCTTCCTGCGTAGATTACAATATAGCAGATCGCTCTGGAAGGGAGGGGAAAAATGGTGCTAAACTTGGTAGTGAGTTCCCTTTTAGATCTTGCTGTGTCAGAGATTTGATAGATACAGTTATTTAAGGGGACAGCTAATTGCTTTTCTTTAGCTTGTTCTAAAGGGGTGTTGAAGAATTCCCTCAGTGTCTGCCAAATGCCTTTCAAAACCAGATCACTACAGCTGCTTGGAAATCTTCCCTTTGAAATGTCTTTATAACATCTTAATATTAGCCCATTTGTGCAAATGACTGCTGATGGACATTCTCTGAAGACTGCCTACTAAGATGGGCTACTGCTGAGAAGTGACTAGGGTAACTGAGAATATCTGTGTTCACATAAGAGATAAACTTGGGTTTGCTTTTATGTCCAGGCCTTCTACTATCTATCAAAGAGCTGAATGGAAATGGTTGCTGATTGTTTGAGGTGTATTTTTGGAAATTATTTTCTCGTAGATCTGTTGCGGTCTGTATAACTTGAAACTGTGGAGAACCAAGGTGGGGTGGGACTATCACTTTTGTAAAGCAGATCAGTGTGTCTAGAATTAAAATGCAGAGTCCCCTGATTTGGAATTTGTGCTCCAGATCAGAGGATAAGCCTTGTTACTGCTCCTGCTCTTATCAAAAGGCAGACTTTTGTGATGCAGCTTAGCAGGGAGCCGTCCATGCAGCTGCAGCCTGGTATTTAAGTCTCTACTGATACACCCATATATTTGACTGGTGTTGCCATGTGTATGATTCCCATAAAGCCTGATACCTTCCAGAATATATGGGCACTAATGCTTGTCAGCTGCCTATAACCCCAAAACAGTAAGGTGCAGGTTACAATAAAAATTTTCTCTGCTTTGCTCTTATTAATTTATGCCTAAAAGCCTTTCAAAAGCCACTTTGGGATGCCTGCAAGTCTTTTGGCTATGTCAGCCCATGGAAGATGTTTACACCTAAAAGTAAGTTGTTATTTTTCAAGAAAGCTTCAGAGAGTGCTGGCAAGCACTTGTTGGCATAGATATTCATGACATATTTGATTTAATTCCCGATTTGCACTTGAAATAAGCTGCAGGAGGTGCTGGTGGAGAAGTATAACTCCTGTGTGCTTCTTGTTCCTGTGCCTTGGTGCACTGGCAGCTTCCTGTTTACAAGGTAACTGCTGTATGCTGGACTGAGTGTGTGTCAAGGTCACGTACTTCAGGCCAGGGAGTTTATTGGATCACGGAGTAACTGCTGTGTAAACAGGAAACTCCCAATAAAGATTACTCAAAAAATTATTTTTAATTAGTAAATTAATAAGTTGGAGTGGGGAGGGGGGAAAGGGAAACTTAAGTTCTTGGAAGCCAACAAGATTTTTCCCTGCTTGCCACAAGATATGGGTTTGACTGCTTTTCCTGTAGTTTTTCCTGATCGTGTTTGTTGCCTGTTTTTTAACCTGGTCAGGCTTCTTCCTCCTCCCCCTCTCCCATCAGGTGGTGTGATTCTTATGCTGGTAGTGTTAAGGGCAATTTTAATCTGTTTGTTTTCACTGGGTTTCAAGGATGGTATTTATTTTATGAATAGATAAATAATACCTGATAAATGCTTTTGGAAGTGTGTGTTGTGAGACAGACTGACCCTGAAGAGTTGAATAGTTGCTTCAGTGACAAGAAAGGACAGAGCTGGGTTTATTGAATGGTCCCTTTGATTTTGGTTTTGTGGGAAGACCTGAAGAATCTGCACTTCATAATCATCACTGCAATTTTCCCTTCTTTGAGCACTTCTGCTTTAGTGACCAGACTGTTTCTCTGTCCTTTGCCTTTTCAAATCCCGTGAAGTAAGGTTAAATGATACATCTAAGGTGGTCTGCGTTTCTGCTGCAGGATATGGTGGCTTCTCTTCTATCTTGCCTGCTCCTTGCTTTCAGTTGGCTGCCTCCAGTTCTCACAGTCATCACTGACCTAATTTAAATTGCTTGTCTGAAATAGAAGTTTCTTTTTTTTTTTCATGTATGACTTTCCAGAACACAAGTTGAAATAGCTTTTCAAGAGCCAGAGTGAAGACAGAGAAAAGGAAACTGTCCTCTTTTGGCAGCCTTGAGTAGTGTTTAGATGGGCTCAGTCCAGCTGCAACCCTCTTCAGCTTTGCGGGGTTTTCTAGGTCAGTCCCCTACTGAATCAGGAGGTGCCAGCATCTTATGTTTGGTGCACATTTTGATTCCAGATCAATATGAACTAGTTTGTTTTCTTTGCTGCAGTAAAGGGGTCTACAATGGTTATGGCTGGAGGAAAAGAAATGCAGGATCCCCTTGAGATCACTGTCATGAAAGTGCTGTTTGGCATAGTTGGACCTTGTGTGGAGGTGGTGGGTGGGATTTGTTTGGGTGATATTTCAAGTGGTAAATTTTTGCTCCTTGTCTGCTTCCCTGGGAAATGAGAGGCCATAAAGTTGCATTTAAGGTCATCCCTGAGATGTATTTCTCAGATCTGTTTTTGACATTTGCATTTTCTGAGTTCAGCTGGGCCTTTACAGAACTATGAGAGCTGTCTGAGCCTTACAGTAGCCACAAGATCCTAACACCTGAAGTTAAGCATGGCCTTATGGTCCCTACTAAATCCTTATGCAGTTACTCTTTACTGGCAGTGAGCCCTATACGTGGAGCTCAGCGCAGTGAAGGGGTGGGGCGTGTATTTGGTAATCTCTACTCACTCCCCTCTGCTGTGATTTATATTTGCGGAAAGTACAGCTCTCTTCTTAGCTGTCACCTCACTGGAAGTGTATGGAACAATTACTGTGTGGTACAAACTGTCTAGCCCAATTAGACAGGGGTTTAAAGAACAAGCTTGACAAGACTAGGTGTCTACGTGGTACTATAGCAGACCCTATCATTAGCTAGATAGCCCTACCTTAACTTATCCTGAAATAGATGAATAGCACCCTGATGCAAACCAAGGAATTCTTTGGGTAACAAAAATAGTGTCCAGGCTCTGCACGCAGTATTCACACCCATGGGCAGCATCACAGTTTAAAGCTATACAAAATGGACAGATAGCTTTCAATAACATCATGGAGGGAACACGTCAGGTTCCTTTGTCTTGTGCCAGTGCATTTTTCTGTATTCTGTCCTGAGGAAGAAATGTGGAGGGTTTCAGTTTCTGATACTACAGACTTTTAAGAAAGAATTGAAGAGAGGCAGTGCCATGTGCTGTTTAGGTACCAGACTGTAAAGGTCACCTTTTCGAACTCTCACTGTCATAGCCAAGCACAGCAAGGCTTCAGTGTGCTGACAGTTCTGAGCATCTTCTGCTGTGTTTCTCTCTGCAGAGAGCTGTTCAGGGTTGAAGGTGTGATTAAAGACTGAATGTAATCATTGGGATAATGTTTCTCAGAAGTCATCTGTAGAGAAAGAAGGAAACTTGTATTTGGTGAGTTTGAAGGGAGTTTTCTGTTAATCAGTGGTTCTTTGAGAATCCTAAACAAAGTAAAACCCAGTTACCTGTTTGTCTTTAGCAGAGTTTATGGTGTCTAACAAGATGTGACCATAAATGGTGTTCTCAATAGGTAGTAGCCTCTTTTCCTACTCTGCTGCCCACCCCTTCCTCCAGCTCTTAAAATGTCAAAGGCCATTGAGTTTGTTGGGAGACGCTGCCTGCATTAATGGTCTGTCTTTGAGAAATCAGGTTCAGAGTAGCAGTTACTCAGAGGTTTAGTCTATTAGAAGCAATATCCAAAGGGAATCAAAGGGCAGAAAGCAGCTATGAAAAAATGCTACCCATCCCATAATTGTAGAAATGCTTCTTTGGCATGCATGTCTGGTTTTGGGTAGAGATTTTGTGTGTATCCATCTCTTGACCCCAAAACCATGAAACTACATCAATGGGACCAAATGTTATGTTTGTTCACTTAAAAGAAGGACGGTGTGTAAATAGACATGACCAATTGCATGAGGAGTTACTGTCTCATTCTCCACATATAAGCACGTAGATGGTCAAGTTGAGACATACATTTTATACATTTTATACATTTTACTGTGGAAGGAAATTCATTTGCTCCCAGTATTGTTCCCTTTTGCATCTGCAATCTTTATGGTCAGACTCTTGGTTGTGACTAAATGTCTTGGTTCAAATTGCAAAAGCTGTGCTGCTTTTCAAAGTGGCTTTACTGTGTTTGATTGCAGATGGCTGCAGCGTGCATCGCTGTCAGGAGATAAGCTGGTAATAGCCATTTGTGTCTGTGATGGGTTTTGCTTCTGTGATGGCTATAGTTTTTCCTATTATTTGTACTCATGAAACAGGCTGCCCTGTTCTTAACCTCTCATTCTAGCACCAAAGGAGATGTTAAGGCTGTGACTGTGTGTTGTCATTACAGTGCAGGTTTTGGCTTGTCTCTTGCTTTTGTACTCTCATTGTCTTCCAGCTGAATCACTGCTGTTATCTGGTATCACACCCTATTTTTAAGCCACAATGCTTTTCTGTTTCTGGGGCTGCTGGAATACTCATGCTTCATAGGACTGGAGTTTAGACTTGCTGATTCTGTGTCCTGCTTCAATTATCTGATGTTTCGGATTTTTTTTCCATGTGAGTTTGATTGTTTATCAAATAGTTTGATTGCTTATCTGTGTTACCCTCACTGGATACTTAGAATCATGAGTCAGATTGCAAAACTATGGGATTTCATAGATCAACAGTAGAGCTATAATAGAAGCTAGGGCTCAAAGGATATTGCTGGGTCTTCTGATTCCTCTTCCAACTCACACATTATCAATTACAGTTTAAGTGCTCTTGGCTGTTTGTTTACTTACAGAAGCTTTAGAATATCTGTAACTGAAGTTTAGAATAACAGGTTGAACAGTTGTTAAGTGCTCAGATACCATAAGAGTAGGTGTTCTATTGCCTTAAGTTTTAGAAGTAGGATTCATACTTTGGTGCTTTGCATCACCGTAAATGTTAAAGAAATGAAAGTAAATTACCAGGAAGTGCCTTGTCTGCAGTAGACAAGTGGTAAGAGGTGAAATGTTGGAAGGAAATTATTAGATTCTGAATCAGTGATCAGAATCAGTATTGACCAGATTGCATGTGTTTGAAGCCTTGATCTCTCGTAGTAGGTTTCAATGTAGCACTGAAAAAGTTGAAGCTCAAAGAATTACACATCTGGCTTCTGCACATCTGGAGACTTCAAGTCTCCTCCAGTTATGCATATGCCTCCAACACCGTCCCCCAAGAAACCCCTCCCCATTTCAAATTGGGTGACCCCTCTCCTTGTACGGTGTGTGTTGTGGTACAGTGCTTTGGCTGAATAATGTTTGTGAGCTAATCCTTAATGACTGAGTCCTGCTGCTGGAAGCTGAGGTGCCAAGTTGCATGGCACGGCTTCCTGTGGGGCTTGATTCGTCTTGATGAAACACTGTGATTGTCAGGGAGACAGCACATGTGCCAGAGGTAGCAGAAGGGGCCTTAGGCAACTCCTGTGCCTTCACAGGTTTGCCTCAGAGAGGAGTTATTGTGGGAGCAGGTAATGAAATGCAATAGATTTAAGATGACAGCATCAGTTGTTCAGTCCAGAAAAGCTTACGAACTTAACTTGACCTTTCAGATGTTTTCTGGGAGCATCTACTCACCAAACGTCTCAGTATGGCTCTGTGTTGTACATATGGAATGTGGTTTATCCTTTTCTTCTCAACCTTGGTTCTCTATCTGTTGTTGTTGTACTAATTGCTTCTGCAGCTCATCACAGCTGTACTCGGAACTTTCATTTGTTCTGTCTCCTTTCTGCTTCTCCTCTGTCACCTGGCTTTCTCTGCAAGGCACCAACAAGTTCTGCTGCAAAGCAAGGCAACTGAGTACAGCTTACCTTCTGTGACCCAGGTGTAGAAATTCTTCCATGCTGAGATGTTTTTTCAGACACAGCTTGCTCGGCAATTATTCAGATGAGTCATAAATACACGGGTCTAATTTAATCTGTGGTGTGGTTTTGAATTTGTCAGCACCGTTGGCTTACTCATTTGCTTTTTTCTGACATAGGATTTAATGTTTCATTTTGAGCCTATTTTTAGGGTTTTGTACTTTAACTCCTGTATCTTTTTTTTTTTGCCCCAAGAAGTACTTTGCATTTTTCTGAAAAGAGTTAACACAAGCCAGAGGATTTTCCGTTCCACATCTCCTAAAGTGAAAGCAGATGCAGAAACATGTAGTGTCACTGCACTGACTTTATCTGCCTTATCTTTGTCCTGGTGGTTTAGAACCCGTTCAACCAGCTGGATTCTGATGTATTGAAGAATCTACATGTTTGTTTTTTTTGTTTTCTGCTCCTGAAATCCCTAGCTATTACAATAAATTTTCAATTCACCTGTAGTGTTTTATTTCCATAACCCCAAATTATCCTAAATTTTCTTTAATCTGACCTGCATGACTCCTCGTTTCTTGGTTTGTAAGGAGTAACTCTGTCTTTTGGGATTCTGAAGGGAGCTGACCCTGGTTAGCAATTAATAATCAGCTGATGGCTCAGGTCCATCCAGCAAGATGAGGGATAGAATCAGAAGAACAAATGCAGGAGAAACTCTTGGGTCAAGATGAAGGCAATTTAAATGAAGGACAGTGTATGTGTGTGGACATCAAGTGACACAAGGGCAGTAACTTGCCACCTTGAAATGGGATGCCCAGCCAGTCTCCAAGCAACAATTACTTTGGAAAATATGACCCTTGGATTTTTTTGACAAAAGATATGTGATATGTGATGAGGTAATCAATTTAATAAATTTGGGTCAGCTGTCCTGTCAGTGACCCCTTACAATCTTCTATCTACCCTTTAGCCTACTTGCTGGCAGGGAGTGGAAAAGTAGAGTGGGAAACAGAGAAGGTCTTGTTGCTGTACAAGCACTGTTCAGAAATAACTGAAATATTGGTGTTTTATCAATACTATTTTGATCACAAATCCAAAACACAGTACCATATGGGCTGCTGTGAAAAATATTCATCCCAACCACCAAGTATACTCTCCTATGGTAGTACTCTCTGCAGTCAATTGAACAGTTTTAATTGCCTCCTGTTTTATTTTATAACCTACTAACTGCTGCTTTGAAGTTCTTCTTAAATTTTTATCATGTAGCAACATGTTAGTAATTCTTCCAAGTATTGAAGTAGAAATCATAATTACGTGTGTATGATAGGTTAATTGCCTTAATTATTGGCTTCCTTGGGTATTATAGTTGCTGCAAATGGGGATATATTAGATAAGAACTTGACAATCCAAAGAACAGCCAGAAATTACTTTGCATTGGGAACAAAAAGAACTTTTGTCTGTGGACAAAAATATTTGGTGGTCTGAGGTTTTTTCCCCTTCAAGGTCAATCTGACAATGCTAGATTACTTCATTTTTAAGCTTCTGTATTTTTAAAAATATATACTTAAACTGACTTTTTTCAGGCTGTTCTATAAGGTTAAATAATTTTTAAAATTTCAATTTCTGAGTTACTTCAAATTAATCAATTCCATTTGTTCTGCTTATCATGGCTCTAATTTTGAGATGTGGCCACAGGATATTTTGTTCAACCTCAGTAAACACCTTCTAGTCTTAGGTCTGACAAGGTGGCTGTGACACTGAGGAAGCCAGGTACCTTCAGATTTGATTCCTTATCATTGTTGTCTCCTCATTTTGGAAGACTGTATGAAATCTGTCCCTCTTCAGAAAAGACTCCTAGATTTTGTGGACCCCTTGGTTCCTAGCTGCCCTTTTGATGTAGGAAAGTGTGTGGGCCCTGTTTTGTGTCACAGCCACCTTACAGTGCTTATGGGATTGTTTGTGAAAGGGACAGGTTTCAATTCCCGTGTTATGAAGCAGATCACATCACATCTGGGTGTTTTAATTTGATCAGTCAATTAAAAACTCTTAAATGGATGAAGTTAGATGGTGTATGGAAATATGGGCAGTATCAAGGCAACCCAAACAACATGAAGTCTGGCTTTCTCAAAAGAAAGAAAGGAATGCTACAAGGTTATGGAACCTAAAGTCTAGGATGTAATCTCTGATTGATTGGTAAGTGGCAAAAGGGATGCCAGAGCCCTGTGAGCCTGCTCCTGATGGGGGGATGCTGTGGAGTTGGGAGCAGGTGACCATGCTTCTTGTAACAGAAAGAGCAGCTTCTTTGGGGGAGGGATTGCATAGTGTTTGCTGCAATCCAGAAACCAAGCAGAGTGACCAGAATCAAACCTGCCAAAGAGGACAAGTCTCTTAGGAGAGACCTGCCTATACATGTTTTGAATTTTTATTTTTTTTTATTTGCATAGGCACTTTGCTTTTCCTGCTTAAAAAGTTCATTTTAGCTTGTAGTAAATTTTTTCTTTTAAAGTTGAAAAGTCTTTTAAATTTCTGCAGAGCTTGCCACTCTGGAGATGTCTTGACAGATGCAGCTAGGGAGGTCAACTTAGCAGGTGAAAGCTACTACAGATGGCTGTGTGCAGGGAGGCTGCTTGGCAGCCTCAGCTGGCCTGGGCTGCACAGACACTGCCTTTTTGACTACCTGCTGGCAAGGAATGGTGCATTGTGATGGCTTTCCCATCTGCTAGTGTGTGGGATGTGGCTTTCTTCCGAGTGAGAAACTAGGCACTATTAGCAGATTAACAGTCTAGGGGCTTTTTGCTCTTTTCTAGGATCAGAAGCTTTAGCCATTAAGCAATATCTCCATGCCTGTCCTAGCTCCTGATGTATGCCTGTCTGGATTGCCAGCACTGCTCACAGAGCCAAAGTCAGCTTTTTTGCCACTTTCTCAAGATACTTGCTGTTGCAGCAAGGCCAAGCAACTTGGGTTTGTATGGATCTTTGTCTGACTGGCTTTTGGTTAGTGTTGTTGGCTGTGTCACTGATCACCTCACCCCTAAGAGTTCCCTTGTTATCTAGGAGCCCTGAGTTTAAACACCAGCCTTTCATCAGTACAGGTATAAATATCATCGCCCTTTGATATGGTGGCATCGAACTATTGAGGGTAAGTATAGAGGAAATGTGGTTGCAGAAGACTTTTTTCTCCACAAGAAACCAGGCTTTGGTATTTTTTTCTGGGTCTGATACCAGTCTGGTACAGATCCAAAATCAGATCTGCTATTTCACTTGTAGTTCAAAAGAGAAATGGAAATACTAGTAGTAAATATATTCTGATTATCAGGTCATCTGCTGTGGGAGATACTGTAAGGATGTGCTTATTGCATGTTCTTTCTCTTTTACTTCATTGCCTTGTAATGTAGTACTCCAAGTGCAAGTTGGACCAGAACAATTGTACCTCACAGTGGTCCCACTTTATTAATGCAGTAGGTTATGTCTTAGAGGCCAACGTCAGTTGTGCGGAAGGTTATGTCCTTTGGGAGATCCTTGTTTTTATGAGCCATTTGCTGATTGCTTTGATATGTGCTAAGTGAAGACTTGTGCTGTGTTGCCACAGCTGGAGACAAATTCCCTCCAGTTACGTACAGGTAAAGTGATGTCAGCCTGGAACTGCCCTGCTATATAAAGCTGGATAGTCAACTGCTTTATACTTTTCATAAATATTGCACAGCTGTTTGTCACATTCATATCTTGCAGCAAGATAGTAATTGGATAATGTGTGAAAACCCACTGTAAATTCATTGCTTTTAATTTCACGAAACGCCTGTAGCATTCGCATTGTTTGATAATTTTACAAGTGCTGGAACTTAAACCTGGCCCTGCAGGTGGTTAAGTCATGTCTCCTCTCTAGTGTGATATCTCTGCCTGTGTGTCATGTTGTCTTAAGGAGTCAAAATTAGAGAGAGGTACTTCCTTTTTTTGTTTGCGAAAGCCTGAGGCTTGTTCTGGCTATAGGTGCTTAGAAATATTGGCAGAAATATCAGAAAATACAGTGATTAAAACTATCATATTCCATGGTTCCCTGCTGTTTTGGAGGTGTGTTTGGTTGCTTCCCACCTTGCTAGGCAAACTGTGGAGCTTTTCAGGCCTTGGATTTGTCAATTCCTTCCCTCTTTATGCTTAACTAAGAATGTGACAGAAATTTTCATGCTTGTCCAGCTTCTGCTCTTGTGTTGTTTTATTGTCAGGTGCTGATGGTCTCTGATTTGCTAGCTACTTTTTGTGTGGGGTAGTAGCATCTTGAGAACCAGATGAAGTCTTAATGTTGTAACTGCTGTCACACGTCCTCAGGATGGGGAGCTTCTGTTCTCCCCTTCCTCATGCTCCACTCCATAAAAGTTATTTTTGAATGTTTGGTTAAAATTACCTGACCTTAGCAAATGCTAATAAAAGAATGAATAAATTCTATTCTGCTGAACACAGAAGAGAAACTACTTCTAAAGAGGGACTCCAGAGTACAGACCTCATTAGGCTGATGTGAAGAATTTCCTTAACTTTTTGTTTTGAATACATTTTCTGTTGGTACTCCTTTAACAGTCCGAGAGTCTGTTGGTCTTAAAGACTTTCTAACTAACATGCCAAAATTTATCAGCCAGTTTGTCTTGACCAAACTGTTCACTGAATCTTTCCGTGATTCTTTGTTATGTTGACATTTTATAACCAGATTTTGTTATTTTGCCATCTTCCTTTGGAGATATCACCAGCTTTTTCAAGGGCATCTTAATAGACTCCTTTCCTCTGCTCTGTATTGTCTCTTTTCCCCCCTTGTTTCTAAAGCCTTTTTTGTCACAAGAGGATAGACTTGGACCAGGCTTCCAGTATGGTGACCTGAAACAGCCTTCATATTTCTTATAGATGTTTAATCTATTTAGCTGTCAAGACCAGATGAGAGTCACTAAGAATAGGTCCAACACGCCCACACTGCTGTCACTCGGAGGACCGGATGTGTGGCAGACATCCTGCAGGTAGCATTAAATTGGATGATCTGCATTCTGGAAGAAGTCTGACCAGCTAAACTGAGTATGGCAGTAACGTGTAGACAGACAGTGATACTGGGGCATGTTAGTGGAGCACCAATTAGATGGGTCTAAAAACCAATAGCTTTAAAAGCCTTAGTTTATTGATAAGGTGTATCTGAATATGAATTGCCTAGCTATCTGCAGTAGAAAACTCTACACTCCAGACAAATCATCTCCCTGTTCCAGGTGTTCAGCACTAGTACACAGGTATCCTGGGAAGAGACTGGCAGCCAGAGTCACTTCCAGTCAGAGACCAATTCAGCTGTTGGGGCTGTATGATCTAACAATGAATGCTGGTGTTTTCCTAGCTGGAGCCAAGTGGCTACTTGTTCGTGGTGGATTTTCATTGTTTGGCTTCTCTTTCTTGAAAGAGAATGAAGAACTGAAGAGAAATAACCACCTTTTTTTATTAAATATGTATAGGTACGTATCATGCCTTAGTGACATGCCGTTGCAAGCAGTAAACTGATTTTGGTTTTCCTTTTCATATAGGAGTTAAAGTTGTAGGTGGTCAGAATCTAGGTCCTAGTGAAGCATCTTTCATATTTTGATACACCATTTCACTTTCAGCATCCTTTCCTGCCTTAGATGTTTGTTCAGGCAGTAGGAGCTAGTCCTCTCCATCCCAGAAGTGCTTCTGAATGTAGCTCATAAATAAGCTGTCATTTTGAAACCTGCAGTCTGCAGAGGAAAGTAGTGCAGTTGTCACCAGAAGTGGAGGTAAGGGAGAAGGTCAAGGAAGACTTATTTTCAAGATGTAAAGATGGAGACCTTCATCTGAAATACAGAGCAGTGCAGCATATGCTATTCCAGTCATGAATAATGGTTAGAACATAGCAAGCTGCTTTACTTAACAGTTAGGAATGTCTAAAGAAGACCTAGTAGCTTAAATTACACAAATGAGTCTTCACTCCTCACACAATTAAGTTTTCCACGTTATTGGCAAACATTACACTTGGAGCAGAATAACACAAGCTTAGATTTCTTCAAACTGATTATATTTAGATTTTTGTCTGGCCTGGTTGGAGTGTGTGGGAGAATTTTGCTTGTTAGGTTTTTATCTTGCATCTTGTGGCTAGTGACAGACTGCTTGTTGCTGTTACAGCAGCAGCTCCACCTCTTTCCAACATCAATTAGGAGAGGTTACATACAAATTAAGTAAACTAGTCCTGGGGCTATTTGTGAGAATGACCACAATGATACAGGATGAGAAGGGGAGGCAGAGGGGGGAAAAGGATTCATGGTTAACAGGTTTCTTATGTTTTCTTCTATTATTTTTTTCTGGGGTATTTTATTTCAGGACAGGGGAAGGGGATAATAGTTAGCTACAAATAATGCTGTAAAGGTGCCGCACCCCAGTGCTCCAGGAAGGATGGATAGGGATGCCGGAAAAAGGGGTGACCTTTGGATTGCTTTTGTTCAGCTTGGTACAAGTCAGCTGAGTCATGTTGACTCCATGGTTGTTTCTATCCCATCACAGCACAAAGCAACATTATATTAGCTTAACATCTTGTTGTAAATCAGATGGAAGTAAGTTTGGGTCACTCTGCAGTTGGCAGCTGATTAGTGATTGCAGTTCAGCAGGTAATTGGTCACTAGTTAATATGCAGTGACTTGGCTGATAGCAGGCATCTCTCCTCAGGCTCAGCTCCTTGCAGGACCACCTCACAAAACTTGTGCCTTGTGATCCTGTCTGCCAGCATAGTGGGCTAAATATGTGGCTTTGGAAGGCAAGCTTGTGTCTTCAAACATAGGACTCTCAAAGATGTAGACCTTGCTGTTTTTTTCAAAAATCCTTGGAGCTGTTTGGTTGGATAATTAGAAATGTCTGCTTAGTTGTCTACCAGGTACAAGCTTTTGGTTTTCATGCAAAATTAAATACAAATGACTTTAGCAGTGTCTCCCGCAGGTTATTCTCAGTGTAAGAATCCTGGACTTCTGACAGTATAAACAGCACTTTCTGACCTGGTCATGTCTGGGAATTGACTTTCCTCCATCAGTGCTGAACTTGCAGGGAGAATACTTGAAGTGTGTTATACTGTCTGGCCCTGGAAAGAACAATGGTAAGAGCAGTGTCCCCCTGGAGTTTGATTCAGTTGTCATCATATTGGCTTCTAACACTATCTGAGACACCTTGGGATATATAAGTGTCCTCCTGGGTCTGGCACACAGGACTTGGTCAGATCCTCACCTTTCCTGAGCAGCAGTTGGAGCCTGTGTGTGACAGAGATGTCAGCACAGACACAGAGCTGCCTGCTGTTGGTTCCTTTGGTCTTGAAGAAAGAGGCAGAAGAGCCAGTCCAGCAGTACCTGACTGCTAGGCTAAGGGCATGGGGAATTGATGCTTGTGAATGTTAGCTACTAGTAGTTTTGCCCACAAGTGTGTCAGTGTTTGAAGCACAGGTAATAGTAAGAGAACATCTCCCTCTCTCTGCAGCTGAATATATTGGAAGTTTGTTCTCCTTTTGAAATCTATTAGCACTCATTCTGGTCTTTGTGGTGGACAAAACCAACTTCAGTTACAGATATTTTTTGTAAAGGACAATAACTTTGAAAAGTTGTAATTTTTTTTTTGTTGAAGTCTTTTCTTTCTTGACAGTCCAGGTTTTGCTGACTCATGGGAATGTCATGGATGGCTGAACATCTTGAATACATGCTCATCATCTTCAGCATAAGATTTAGGGTTGCCAAGCACTTTACAAGGGCTTGGCCTGGGAAATTTCAGGAGTATTTGAACTAAAATACTGTTTATAATGGATGAGCACTAGTCTGTACAAAGTCAACTGCCAAGCTCTTGTGGAGTCACCATCAATGCAAAATTTGTTTTGTGGACTATGAGTGAGCAAGACTGCCTTCCCAAATTAAAAATTTTGCAAACTTCTAGACTTTTGCATTCTGCTGGTGCTAACAGCTGTGTTGAATGAGATTTGGATCAAGCACAGAAGGCATTTACATGACTTCAAGTTGTAACAATATTGGCTAGCTTTACAGTGTGGAAGGAAAAATATTTCCTGTTATTTATTAGCAGCTTAGCTAATATTAGCAACTAAGTCATACAGTCATGAAAGCTCTTGGCTGGAACTGTGTCTTGCAGCACTTGTTCATACAAAGCATTTTTTCAAGCATTGGGTGCAAGACCAATTTTTAATGAATATTATGCCCTGGCCCTGACAAATCCTTTGTGTTCACCGTGAGACTCTCAGTGTTAAAATGGAGAGGGCTTCACAGACACTGGTATTGATCAGCTGACTGGGAGGCTATGTGAGCCTGAGCTCACCTCGCAGCGTAATTGCCTTTCTCTGTGTGCCATCCTGCAGAGAAGCCACCCTTTTAGAAAAGCAGTGAACAAATGAAGGGTGAAAAGTCACCCTTTTCCTCACCTGGGCAGCACCATCGTTAATTTGGCAAAGTTCAGAGCACTTCTCTCTGTGGCTCAAGAATGAAAACTGCTGGATGAGCAAAGATAGCTCATATATGGAGTGGTTTCTTCCTGCCCTGTGGCTTCAAGCTATCAGCTATGTGTTAAAAGTTAGTTTACATGGTTAGAAACCATGCAGTCAGTTTTCTTTAAACATCATGTATCCATTTCTGTTCCCTTCCAAATGGTTCTTTTCCTGTGCTTCTTTCCCACAAGTCCAGAGAACGTGGGGAAAAAAGGTTTAGTCGAGACGGAGCTGACTACTTAAGGATGAGCTACCATTCAAGAGTACCAGTGAGATGTTCTCCTCCATTTTGCTGACTGGTCCCTGTCAGGAACAGAACAGGAGCTGGTTTATCACTAAACTTCTCCCCTTGTAGTTGCTGTGTGCTGGAGCATGCTTCCCTGGCTCCCTGAAGAGATGCTGCCTGGAAGTGTCTGCATAGCAGAGATGATTGGGTGAGATGGAGTCTTCTTCCACTTAAGTCCAAGAGCCTCATTTCTCCCCAAGTGAGGGAGGTACAGTCTATTTGTAGTATGCAGACACAGCCTGAAAAACACAGCTGTCACCAGCACTGTTTGATTCCATGTCCCCACCCAAATGCTTTGTGAGCCGAATTCCCTGCATTAGCATTCTCTTTTTTTAGCAACCCAAACCAAGGCCTGGCCCACCCAGTTTCAGCAGGCAGGAAGGATAAAACATCCTGAGAACCCTGCCTCACTGCAGGGGGATCACATGTGTGATCATGTGAGATCATGACGTGCTCAGCACAAAGATGTTGCTGTGTTTTTATTGCAGCCCTGTTACAGCTAAGCATTCCAGATGTATGTCTCCTGCTCTAGTGTAAATATGTGCACTACTGGCACCAGGGTGGAGGCCATCCCCTTACATCTAAAAGAACGGGGGGAAAAAAGCAATCTCAAATAATGCTGTGTTCCAGCTAGTTAAAACCTTGAAACGAAGACTCTTGGTGTTTGTAGTGGAAGGTTGCTGGTTGTAGAAAGATTCTCCCACTGCTGTGTGCACTCTCTTTGGTACTGAGTGTTACAGGGTACTCAAAGCATGGTCCGGACCTTTTGTTTCTTGCAGGTGATGAAGCTCCAGGCATGCTAGAGAAGTCATCTGTGATTGCTGCTGGGACACTTTGACAGCAGGAAGGAATTTGGATCAGTCTGCCAGAATAAACCTTTTCTGAGTACTAGAGCTGGAGGCACAAGCAGTTGCATGCAGCCAGGGCAGCACTGTTCTTGCTGGGCATGGTCTGGTGCACCTCTGTACAGCATGGACTGGAGCAATGAAATGCAGCAGGTCATGGGTTGTGTCCCTCATGTGTTGGTGGTTACTTGTATGGTGTCTTTGCTCTGTATTCCCTGAGTCCGGTATCTCTGCAGTGGGACTGTGACTTGGCCCTCAGTGTGGTAGGAAGGTTTCTGAATCCATGAGACTGCAGGGTCCCCTGGGTTAGTACTGAAGAGCTGTTCCTTTTTGCTGTCTAGGACTTCTAACATTGGTATTTCTTTATTTGTTGGTATAACCTTTAATTTTCCTTGTTCATTTCTGGATGGATGAGAATCATATAAATTTCTGAATTTTTTTCCTTTTTGTTTAGCTGAGTTTAGTTCTTTGTCATTTGTAGGAGCCTCAGCCTACATAGGGAAGTGTTTCAAGGTTTAATTTCCAGCATTTTTGATTCTCATCTTACTGATGAGAATCTCACCACTACTTTCCCTTTCCTGGTTTAGAAACTAGAGCTTTGCTCAAGATCATATCTACTTCAATTTCCTTGTGTCTCCTTCTTCATACAGACTAAGGACGACCTGAAAATATTTTTGTCCTTTCACAAACAGGTTGTTAATTTCATCATTCACAATAGGAATAAGCTAATTAAATAGCTCTTCTTCTTAATACTAGCTTTGTAAAACAGTTATGTTAAACAGAACACACAAATACCAAATTACTTTGCTCTTTGGAGTAATCTTTCATCCCTTAGAGATGCGTGTAAATCCAAAAACAAATTCTTAGGAGAGATATTTTTGTTAATTGCCCTGTTCTTCTCCCCTTTTTTTATTTTGCCTTTAATGAGACTTGCAACTTAGTCTCCAAGCATGTGTTGCTGCCTGTATGTGAATAGTCATCCCTGAAGTAATGGGAAGAAATCTTCAGCTAGTGGGTATTAGCACAGCTCTGTGCTGGGTGAAGATGAAATCAGCTGATGATGATTTGAGTCATCCAAAACTGAGCCTATCAGTTTCTGTTGTTGCGCTAAGTCCTACCCAGGTAATTCATTACAGCAGCAGCTGATTGTTCTTGCTTCTCTGTGTTTCAAGGACTGCCCAAGGAGAGGTTAAATACTATGGTGATGGTATGGACTGTGGGCATGTCCATGTCTCAACAGCACTTACGGAAGAAAACGAGAGCTGTCCTGGCAAATATGATGGGGAGGAGTCACAAGGGTTGCTGAAGCAATCCTTGTGACACATTAGTAGAGCAGGATCTTGTTAATGGATTAGTGTTTAAGACAATTCTTCAGCATTCTGCAAGTCAGGGCAGTTCTGGATAATGTTCATTTCTCAACTAGGGAAGAGATTGACAAGGCAGCAGGAGGCTCCAAACAGAAAAATTTCTACACAGTAATTTAATAAGGAGGAGAGTTTTTTTAGGATTATCCTAAATGAGAGACTGATTAAATGCTGCTTGACTCAGAGCCTTAGGTGAAACTGTACGGTTTGCTCTTAAGGGCACAAAGGAAGCAGAATAAAATGGGGAAAAAAGTGAAGATTCACAGACACAAAGAATTGCTTCTGTATCCACTGGCTTCACAATACATGAGTTCAATTAAGTTCATACTATAGCAGTAAAAAAGGACAGCTGAAGATTGAGGTTTGGTTGTGCTGTAAGCTCTGTTGTAAGTAATGCGCAGCTTCTACACAAGCTGTTGGCACCGGTGCTGCTGAGCAGAATCCTGGCTATTCTGTAGCTTGTGCTGATACAGTTTCTAGCAAAGCAGCCCATCCTGTTAGTGTTTTGTTAGGGACGAGTCAAAGCAGTGTTCTAAAAGGAGGAAGTTATCAAGTGCCTTTTCAAAGGCTGAAACAGCACTTACCTTTGTTTGCTTATGGCTTGCTTACTGTATCCTTTATGCAAGGATAGAGAATGAAGTCATAGGATGTGGGATTATTTAGGTGACACTAAAGGTGACACTAAATGTATCACAGCATTTGTGGATGAGACAGGATAGTGAGCTCTTTATGGGGAAATTCCAAGCTCTGTGCAAGCCCTGTAGGAAACTTTGGGGCTTAAGATAAAGCCGTGAACCTGCCCTGGAATCAGTCATATGTCTGTCCCTTCATGGATTTCCTTCTTTATAACAACCAAACCAGAGTTAAGTGACAGATATGCCTTACTATCATAGGGTATGCCTGCTCAGACACCACTAAATTTTTTTTAAAGTCTAGCTTTGTGTTAAATTTCTTCCAGCTTCAGTTCCTGCAGTTACTGTGCTTGAGGGCTACATAGATTCTCATGTTCGGAGGGACTTGACATCAGCAAGATTATCTGGTTTGGACATATCAGGTAGACTGAGATTCAGGCTAGAGCAGATTCCCAAGGTGGATTGAAGGCTTCAAGTTCCAAGCATATTTTGACTTGAATTAAACAGACTATTAATAAAAATAAACTTGGCAGCAAGTCCCCTGGCCTTGGTAATCAATCAAGAACTGATGACAGCCTCAGCTATTGTGGTGCGACTAAGTGAAAAAGCAAAATGTGAGTGAAGGTCCTTATGTATTGAAAACTTCTTTTTGTTTCCTAAAGTTTCATAATGAAAGATATTCCCTCAATAAAATGAGAAAGGAAAGGTTTAGTAGTTATTTTTTTGTGTGGGCCTGATAAAGGATATTCCCTTTCGTGAAAGTACACTCAAACTATTGCCAATTTGTAAAGTGTGTTGGGTGCATACTCTTCTTTTTTCTTCACACAGAAGTTTGAATATACCTTTCCTGAACACTTTAAAATAATTATTTTAAAACCTATTTTTGCTTAATATTTAAAA
The DNA here is from genome assembly GCF_015832195.1 of Motacilla alba alba. Lineage (NCBI taxonomy): Eukaryota > Metazoa > Chordata > Aves > Passeriformes > Motacillidae > Motacilla > Motacilla alba. The sequence goes on along the minus strand of NC_052019.1, from coordinate 44,755,741 downwards.
TATTGCTAATGTGCTACTGTGCAACTGAGACACTTGAGTGCAACCATGAGGAAAAGCATAAACTATGGAATTTGGATTTGCATTTGTAATGGGTAACAAGAGAGCTGTGTTGCAAACTTTTTTTGTGACATTAATTATATAGATCTTACTTTTTCTATTCCAGTTTTCCCATCCTGTAGGCAGACTTTCATTCTTTCCCAACTGTGGCTGTAGACCACAACTGTGACACAGTTGCAATGTTCTGCACTGAGGACTGAACTCTCTAAACTTGTGGCTACAAAGGTGTGGTGAGGTGTGTGCTTCAAGAGTTGTAATTGTGTTGACTTTTTCTTGAAGGAAAAGGAATTTGTCAAGCAGGAGCCTCTGTAGATGCAAATATTCTTTCAGGAGTTTTCTATTCTAATGTTAACTGAGAATTCTTATGAATAAAGGGGATTTTATTGTCTTGGCAGGTGTCTTGGCAACTGGACAGTTTTGGAGGAGAAAAGATGAGAAACATAATTGGCTCATCAATCACTGATGCATTAATGTCTTCTCAATGTCCCCATGTGAAAGAAAAAGTAACTTTCTGCCTTGACTTCAGGTAAGTGCCTGTTGTATGCCATACCTCACCTGCCAAATTTTGGGAGGATCTAAGAAAATAACACTGTCTGTCTGAAATTAATTTCAAAAACAAGTGGCAAATTTTGGTCATGTGCGAGACATGAGTGCTTTGCTTTAAGCTCTCTCAGATCAGAAAATCTGTCCAGCTAAACTGGGGGGCCACAGCCCCTTTCTGGGGTCTGATGTGTCATCAGGTGCAGACCACGCAGAGAGGGCAACCTGTAGCCGGGAATGCCTGTTGCTGCAGAGCACAAGCCTGTCTGTACCTGGAGCTTAATGCACTGTCAGGTGCTGAGAATGTAGTGCCCAGAGCTACCTGGCAGTCAGGCTTAATGATCCCTGTAGGACCATTCCAATTGAACTATTCTGATGAGAAGTGTGCCATGGTTCCTCAGCTCTCTAAAAGAAAAGACACAAATATGTCCTTCCTGTGGCTCCTGGTCAAGGTAGGTGGGTCAGACCACATTTTGCTCAGAACACAGATGGGGAAAACATTGATTCCAGGCTGTTGGTTGTTCTATCAAAGGATTAATAGTACTTTGTTATTGTTATGAAGGAATGCCTGGCAGCTAAATGAACTAGGTTCTTGTGGAGTAATCAGTGGAGGGCACCTAGAGAATATGAGACACAGCAGTCAGATTATGGTCCTTCCTGACTGTGTTTTTTAAACTTCCAGTGTTATGAGTCAGGAAATTCTTGGATCGCAAAGTTGAGTCATCACATTAAGAGCTTTATGTGGCATTTTCTTCCAGAAAACCGATTATTCCATTTGGATGTGCAAAATAGTTGACATTTTACATAAGCTGAAGCAAAGAGTCACGTACCTGACCTAGTTTTTATATGTCAGAATTTTCTTGCCTATTTAACTTGGCCACTCTTGTTTGAAGTCCCCTAGTAACTCTATGAGGAGAAACTGTGAAGAGTGGTTTCCTGTTCACTTTCACTACTCCACACGGTACTCTCTAGACCCCCATCTCTTTCTATACCTTACAGTCCTGTCTGTTTCGGCATCTCATGCATAGAAGCTGCTTTGCTCCTTTCATCAGCTGTTCTGCTTTCTTTTACTGTTCCTCTATATAAGCTTTGAGATGGGCAAGTGGACCAGAATTTATATTCAGGATGCAGGCAGAATATTTATTAATATTGGGATATAAGATATAAGTTTGTTTCCTTTTGCTTTTCTATTCTCTTAACAAGTAGTTTCTAGCATTCTTTTTGGGTTTCTTTTTTTTTTTTTCTTTTTTTTTTTTTCCCCTGAGTGCTTTTGAATTGATATTCTCATAGGAAACTGCCTCAGTCTTATTTCTGAAAGGAATAATAATTCAACTCCTGACACCTAGGGGGTATGGTTAGGACTGGGGTTTTTTTAGTATGTGCCACTTCACACTTTTTAATTCCAAAGTTCATCTGTTATTTTATTACATGGTATCTCAAAATTATGTTTCTGTAGAGTGCTGTAATTTTTCTTTGTATGATGATAACTGGACAGTTATTGTATGATTATCTTCTCAGTATTTCTTTTTTCCACACAATATATGAATATAGCAGAGATTCCTATGATAGTGAGATGGCTTCAGACAAAGCATTATCATTTATTTATTTTATTTACTTGTTCCAAATGGGTTTGTTGTTTTTTAGATACCATTATGTTTGGCTTTAGTCTTCCTCAGGGCTTTTTTATTTTCCTTTACCAGGTAGGATGCATTTGCTCTAAGACTAACATTATCTCTTGAAATAATCTCTCTGTCTCCAGAAAACGTGCACTTTAAGGTTTGTCTTTTAGGGGGTTTTATAATTTTATATAATTTCTGTCTTTTAAATTCAGCATGTCAGTAGTTGATCTGATTTTGGGTGTCTTTAGAAATGCTGAATCTGTTGCTGGTATAGTTCAGACACAAATATGATAAAGCAATTGTTTAAACTGGTCAGGACTGAATCAAGAGTTACATCCAATTTTGTGGATTTCCTAGCTGTCTGTTACTGAAACAGTTACTTACAACCTCCAGAAACCCAGTATAATCTAAGTGATCAATGTAAAAGGTTTCACATTTTACTTCAGAGTAATTAACATAATTGGAATGATAGTTCCTGGGATTTCCACATTCCATGGCCTTCCTGCCACTATGTTTCCTATATACATGCAGTGTCCAAGTCCTTTTTTAGGGTCAGCCTTCTGGGTCTGCCATCAATGTCTTGGAGAATCCTGTGGAACATGGAAACCATGGTTTTGACTCTCTGTCCCTGTATCCTGTTCATATCAGACTTCTAAAAACTTTTTTTACTATGTTACTTTTGTGTAACTTCTATTGCATTCTTTGCTTGAGATTGCAGTGTCTACCACGGGATTTAGAACAGGATACATTGTTTTCTGTGGGCACCAGTCTGTTTCTCCTTGTCCATTTGAAGCTTCTCTATAGTCTTCCTAATGTGAAGCGCAGATCCTGTTTCCCTCTCGCTTTAAACAGAAATTTGTTTATCCTTTGCTAGGTTTAATCCACTCTGCAAGCTCCCAGTCTCTGGTGAACCTGAGCTTCACTGCCTTTCTCCATTGCTATAGCCAGTGGTTGAAACTTTGCCTGCTCACCAGATGGATTCTGGTGGGGGTCTTGATCTATGGCATTTTATGTTCAACCTGCAGGGTCTTTCTTCTTTCTCTTATGTGATACCCAGGTGGGCTACAACCCCTGCCTCCTTCCCAGCATTTCCTACCTTTTTCAGACTTTTTTTTTTTTTTTTTTTTTTTTTTTTTTAAGTGTTGCGGTGTAGCACAAAAGGGCGCAGAAGAAGACTGTCTCTGGAATCAGGAGCCAAACCTGGCAATGGAACCACTTGTGGCTATTGCCTGTCCCTTTTTCTCCCATGGGTTTTTTGCTGCAGGGAGTTATTGCCAGTAAAAGAAGAAACTCGGATACCTTGTACATAGAGGGGACTATTGACCAGCATTATCACATTATTTAGCAGTTTAGTGCATTCCTGCCATGAAATCAGGCCTGGAGGAGCTTTTCAGTGCCCTAAAAAGACATCCTCGGTTTAACCTCTTTCTTTAAGCAGCAATAGGTTTTTTTTCCTGCAGGTGAGACTATACAAGGATTGCCATGATGGCTCTGTGTTGTACATCCTTCCCGCTATGGCACAATCAAGTCACAAGGCAGAGCTCTATGTCTGAGTATCATGGGGTGCCTGGAATTAATGTCTTTGCATCACCTCTGCACAGGTCAGGTAATCATGTGACACTTGATACTTTACCCTGGAAATTGTCACCCTCTAGCTAGGCTTCTGACTACATTTTGCTTGCACATCTGGACTGACTCAGGTGTTCCTATATGGGATGGCAATGCAGCTTCCAGTTAAGGAATTGAGAAGCAATTACATGAAATGTGTCATTAACAACTGTATTCGTCACGTTTTGTAACAAATTATGCTGAGATATAGAGTCCAAATTATGAGAAGCTGAGGCTTATCTTTAGCTTATGCTTCACTCAAAGGAAACTGGCATTCTCCAAAAGGCAGTCTTCCTGTTACTTGGCTATGGACTTGATGCAAGGTGGAAGGAAGAGCTCCAGCCATGTAAGTAAGGTGTATTTGCATCAGCATGTTACTAAGCTGGTGATCTCTGAGCTGCAGAGGGGTCAAATGGAGGTCATTAAGGTGGAGGAAAAGAGTCCCTAGAGGTTAGAAAGTTTATTGCAGGAGAGCAAAGAAAATGTGTGCCACTCATATCTTGTTGTGAGGTCTGTCTTCTTTATTGTCCTTCTGAAACAAATCTGTGTGTCAGGCTATGTGGTCACATACATCTTCTAGTAAGTTTAGTGGTACTGAGAGAACTTAAAACTTCTTAAAACTTTAAAACGTAAAGCATTTCTGAAGGTTGAGAAATGCTACTTTAAGTTACAGTTTGAGCTTGTGATGATTGTTTGCCAGCTAACTTGCTGTCACTAGCACAAGTAGAACTTCTTACTTATAACCTGAAAATATTTATATCACAAATTTTTATGACACAGCAGAATTTTCTCAGGACAGAAATGTATATTTAGCTAGGTGACCACAATTAAAATTATCATCGAAGGAGTTAAAGAAGAATGAAAAAATTGAATTTAGCTGTTGTTATGAGGGCAGATTCTTTTCTGGCCAAATAACCAATTTCAAGGAAGTTCAAGGGAATTAAGAGGCACATACCTTTGATTCTGCATCAGTTTGTCAGCTCCATACCTGGCCTAGGGCTGAACGTTGTCTCTCGAACATGCAAATTTTCTGCATTGATCCTTCCCACAATTTCTGATTTGTTCTTAATTATACCAAAGAAGGAAATAAACTCTGCGTCCTTGCAAAATTTTCATGGCTCTTCTGATTTGGGGTGTTGCAGGGTGTAGCTAATGCTCTGAAAAGGCTTCGGGATTCCTGGATGAAAGGTGTGATGAAAGAAGTGTATTGTTATTGTTTTAGGGGAGGAATCATGCTACTGGGTAAGCCTCTGTCACTGAGACTTGCTGGACTTGTTTGTTCTGACTTGCCTATGACTCCTTTCTTTCTTAATTCGGGAGATAAAGCCTCAAGTCTATGCTGAGATGCTGCACAGTGAGTTGTGGTGCTCGGGACGGTGGATCTCCCAGAGAGAAGAGCTTCTTGCTGACCTCTCAGTGGTACACAGAGGTGGGTTCCACGAACTTCTGGCTTGCTTCTTGGTATTTTGGGCAGCATGGCTACGTTGTGTGTAGATTTATAGGGCGGTTGGAGCTTTGACCCAGGGTGTGGGGAGAATGGCACTAGTTCTGAGCTTGCTTCTGTTTTGATCTGCCTTTCATGCAGCAGTAATCCTTCTGATATTCCAGCCTTTCTCCTCACTCAAAATGCATGTTTTCTGACAATTCTCCAGCTCATCTACAGCACAGTTTGGCAAATCAAGGTGGCCTGTGTGGAGGGCGGGTGAGAGGTATCTCATGCTGCGCTGACTGACCTACCATTTGTGCTAGCGCAGTTAGGATGTGTTATAGGCACAACTGCTGGATGAGAGGACGAGCGGAGTACAGTTGGTAAAAGTAGCTTCTTGTGCTTTTGATTATTTTAATGGACTTTGTATGCAGCCAGAGAAATGTTAATTTGTGCAGAATCAGCTTGGAAACACACCAAATCTGGCACCTGACCATTTTGCCCACCCTGCGTTGGAACAAAAATCAAACTGAAAACCCACAGAGACTGTAACTGCTTGGGTGGTGCCTTGCTTTTGGAGTAGATTTCAAGAAAACAAAGAAGGACAAAAGGAGGCAGGCAGAGCTTTTTTTTTAGGGCTGGAAAGCAGAGATCTACTGCTATCATCTGTGACTGCCAAACTAACAGAGCAAGATACTTGTCTATGACCAAACACTGCTGGAAGGGGAAATCTGAGAGGTACAGATGATGTTAAAATTACAGAAATTTATCCTAAACTGATTGCAGTCAGTGGCCACGTACTTAACATTTTCTTTACACTGAGATGACCTCTCAGTGTTCATGCAAATTGTAAGTCTTTATGTAATGAGTAGTCCTCCTACTTCTGCTAAAACTTGTTTCAGAACATGAGAGTCTCAGGAGGTTGGCTGTGGCAGTCAGCTGTAGAAAGACAAATAATTGATAAAGGATATCTCTGTCCTTGGCATTACAGTTACATTCCACAGACTGTTGTAGTGGTATGGGAAGCTGGCTCTATCCCAACAAATAAAGAGCTCAAAACTTCCAAACAGTCATGTTCAAAATGGATGAGATAGTAAGGAACAGCAAACCTTTTGTGCTGATTGCAGATGTGATTGGATAACCAGGGAAGCCTGTATGAGCACCATTTTGGCATCATGGATATAGTTGCTGGGAAGCTCTGAGTTAAGAGATCCCAAAGACTGAATGCTGCCCTTGAATCTTGAAGCAAATGACAAGAGCTGTGTTTGGAGCGGTTGTCTTTACCCAGCTGAACTGTGCTCTGGGGAAGCAGCAAGACCTTGGTAAAATTGGATGGCGAAGGGGAGGAGCTCAATTAGTAAGTGGCAAATACATTACTGATGCTTTATCTGACTGCAGAGGGGTGGCATGCAGCACCTACTGTTTTTGTGGGCTGTTCAAGGGTGTGGGGAGATCAAGCTGATTTAGTATGACGCATAGAAAAACGCACACTTCATTTCCCTCAGCAGATACCTTCAATGTTTGGAACTCTTTCATTGTATCAGAATGCTTTAGGAGATATCAAACATTGAGCAATTGAGGCTGGTAGGCAACTGACCTCATCCAAACAAGGGTCTGGCAGTACTTAGGCAGGCACCAGCTTCTTCTGCTTCAGTTCTCAAAGCAGCTGAGGTTGTTGTCCCATTCTTTTAGAAGTGCGTGTCCTGAGTATGCCACAAGAGCACAGAAGAAGTGCTAGGTCGGTGTGGTTGTTTGCGGTAAAGGTGGGAGTGAAATTAGCAAGTCTTGCTTTGTGGCCCTGTGCTTTTTCTATAGGCCTCCTAGAGTAAGCCAGATGTATCCCATTTGCTGCCATTCCCAACCACTCTGGCAAGGTAAATAGCTCCAGGAATCTAGTCTGGATTTTTAAATCACACTCACCAGGCCAGCAGATTAGTCTGTTCAGTTGTCTTGTGAAAGGTCCTATTTCTAGGAAGAATGATTGTAGGCATGTACCTGAATCTATCAGCTGGGAAAACTGGTCATGACTATAAATATGGAGAGACCCTCCCCATCAGATGTGCCACCCAAACTCTGCCACTGGCTCTTCTGAGAATACTGGATTATCAGTTGGCAGGGGTATAATAATAAAAAATATAATAATAAATGTGTTATAGGAAGACAGCAGCAGATCACATAGAAGAAGTTGTATGTTTTTTTCTCTGTGGAACGTGGCAAAACACTTTCAGTGAAGAGATGGTACAAGAAAACCTGATTTGGATTAATCTAAAAGCAAATCTAGTTGGGAATGCTAGAAGGTTTTAATTTAAGAAGTCAAAAAATATGAAGAGCAGATCTGTAAAGAGTAGCTGTTGCCTGCTTATCCAGAAATTTGGTGACTAGGGCCACATGATAAAGTTACACTTTCTTTTCTTGTCTGAACAGATGCATTCTGATCAGTTTGCTGGTATTGCTCTTGTTGAAGCTTTTGGTAACACACAGTAACTCAACCAGAAGAGATGGATAATCTCAATATAGTGAATCAAACCCTGTCAGGCAGAGGTGGGAGCTGAACTTGCATCACTTGCATTGTGAATGAATATAGTAACCTTTTAGGAAGATTGGTACAGGGTTTGGGGCAAAACCAGGTTGTTACCTGTGTATTGTGCTTGTCTTTCACTTTTGGATAAATATTTCAAATTCAAAGGTAAAGAATTCATTTGGGGCTGATCAAAAGTCCAACCTGAAATCCTATGTGCTTTCTCATTGGTTTCACAAGGAAGACCAATTTTACCTCTGTAAAATTTCGGTATAACTCTTCTTCATTATATGCCAATAACTATTAATGTTGCTTTATTTCTTGCTGTATTTCACTTATTAAAATATCTTGTATCAAGGTTTGATTTAATATATCTCTTTCTAAACAGAACTCTAGTGCATTTTAAAGACTTAATTATATTACAATATATCTATTTTCAAAATCATTCATTTGGATTTTTTTTTCAGTACAGAATAACTTTTTAGTGATCACAGTCTTTGCCTCAGAGCCAAGGTGTGTAAGCTGGGATATTTAATAATTTGCTCTTCCCAACCTGTGCTCACCCAAGCTGTGATATGAACTGGAGAGATGCTGCTGTCTTCATGGATTATCTTGGGCCCCTTGGGAATGACGCATATTTTAAATGAGAACACAGATTGCTGGAGGAGGTTTAATGTTCACGATAGTATTGCCAAGATAAGCAGGTCTGTACTGAACGAAAGGATCTTGGGTTTGAAACTTCTCACTAATTGACTGCAGACTGAAAGCTGCCAGATATACACCACAAGAAGGTGGTTTTAAGAGCAGAGAGGACTCGGCCTTTGAGATCTCCCAGTGGCATCTGGGTCTGATCTCTTGGTAGGGTTTGCTCCTGTGGAATTTGCGTTATCTCATTCATGCTAGAGGGTGAATGCTGGATTCCTGCCCTGCTAAGAGTTAATTTGCAGCTCACTGGAGTTTGGGCAGTAAAAAAAAGTCAAAGTCTGCGATATAAGGAAACAAGAAACGTGAGGCTGTGCGAACTCTAGAAGGCATCACACAGCTGTGGTATTTGGGGTCTGAGGAGAATGCCTGTCTGTTAAGCAATGTCTCTTTGCTACAGGAAGAAAGGAAGGATGTATCCATGGTGGAGGCTTTCATCAGCACTGCAGAGGATCAGTGTTTCTCTGGCCATTGAGTGTTGCTGGGTGGAGCAGAATTTGCTTGGTTACTAGAGTGCGGAGAAGACCATGTCTAATTCCTAAACAGGGGGATCCACCTGCCACTAAATTATATAACTATGGAGCAGCATGTCCCAAGCACAGGAATCCCTGTCAAGGTGGTTATTCTGGTAGTCCTGCCCTCTGTGGCACCATAACAAAAAAGGCTAGGGGACTGAAGAGCTGGTTGGAGGTGAAATGTGTATGCATAATGAAAGCATTGAGTGGATATAACCTGAACTGTCTCTCAGTAACCATCCTAGCCTCTGTCTCAGCAAAGCTAGGCATGCCTAGTTGTGAGATGAAATAGAAGAAAACCAAACAGCAAAACATGGGGGCTACTGAGCTGGCTCCCACACACAGACATTACAGTTGAAGGATACTGGTAACTGTACACTGTGGGAGTTGATGAGTCTTGGTGCTTTCATTGCAAAAGCTTTTTGGTTTTTTATTCTATTCTGTTACTTAGCAAGATGGAAGTCAAAACCATCCTGCTAAAGGGAGGAAACTGTTTTGGTTTTGAAGATATATTTCCACTTTAATTTGTATATCCTATATACAAATTAATTACCTGTATGTGGATGTTGGTTGACACCTCCTGGATGTTGGTGGATGAAAAGCTCAACATGACCCAGAAATGTGCACTCACAGCTCAGAAAGCCAACTGTGAGCTGGGCTGCATCAAAAGAACAGTGGCCAGCAGTCTGAGGGAGGTCATTCTACTCTGCTCTTGCGGAGTACTGGAGTACTCATCCAGCTCTGGATAAGCTGAACATAGGAAGGACATGGACCTTTTGGAGCAAGGCCAGAGAACGGTTGTGAAGATCATCAAATGGCTGGAACAGTTCTCCTGTGAAGACAGACTTGAGAGATTTGTGGCAGTTCAGCCTGGAAAAGAGAAGACTCATGGGAGATACTGTGAAGAAATTCTTCACTGTGAAGGTGGTGAGGCACTTGAACAGGTTTCCCAGAAAAGCTGTGGATGCCCCATCCCTGGCTGGAAGTGTTCATGGCCACACTGGGTGGGGCTCTGAGCAACCTTGTCAAGTGCAAAGTGTTCCTGCCCCTAGCAAGGGTGTTGGAACTAGATGCTTTTTAAGAGTCTATTCCAAAACAAACCATTCTATGATTCTATGATATGAGTGCTTTAAAGCTTTTTCTTAAAAAAAAATGTTAAGTGAAATCAGTATCAGAAGTGGTGTAGTGTAGGGTTTTATTCCTTATCTACCATGTTTCCATTTCCCTCAGCACTGCAGCACTTCCTAAGATTTCTGTTTCCCTTTGTGAGCCTGTGTGACTTGTGGAGAGCAAGCAGTTCTGAAATATTGGAGGAGAAAGGGGTCTGTGCTGCCAGTGTTCGTGGCTGTAGCTGGTATTTGCACAAAAAGGAAATAGAGACAGATGGCTGGAAGGACAGTGCTGCCTGTGAGAGCAAGAGTCTCACAGACATGGAGATGCTCAGTTTTTTTAATCTTGAGCTTTGTAGCTTTGGCATAAGGCCATGTTTTGAGGAAGTCTCTCTGGATATGGTTCACAAAATGCGCAGTTATGATCCAAGAGCACAGTTGCCTCAATATCTGCAGAGTCAGCCATACACTGCCAGGGCTGTGCTGTGTGTTCTGTGTGCCAAGAGCAGTGGAGGGATGGTGCTCCAATTGCCATTCAGGTGGAAGCCCTTGGAGTGGGGACAGCTGCAGGACAGGGAACCAGTCTGATTGAGATGGATGGGAGGGGCTCAGGCTGGAAGCAAAAGCTCTCCAGTGAGGAGAGCAAAGTGAAATGGAAAGGCTGCCTCTTTCAAGCATGAGATGTGGCTACTGAGGAGGGTCAGAGGCACGTTTCCATAGTGGGCTGTTCTGATTAGCCAAGAGGCTTGCCCTCAAGAGTAGTAATTGACTGCCCATGAGATATGTTGCAATTCCCTGGGACTGGGAAATGCTGTGAGATGAATATGGGAGTGTTCCATAGAAGGCTGCAGCATACTGAAGAAACTGAGGCAGAACCGTTCCACTGGTTTTAGGTTTTTATTTGAATGGTTAGAAGTCAAGGCCTCAGTGAAGCCAGTTGAGTTCTGGTGGGTGTCATTTATGTGCTTATTGCAACTTGTAGTTTTCAAAGGAGTAATCTTGGCCAGCCTGGGTTTTCAGACTCCTATCAACTGCCCTAGAGCCTTGACATCAGGAAACTGAGCCAGTCTGGTGGAGTAAAACAGGCTGTGCAATGCGAGAGCAGAACTTGCCCCAGTAAAGTAGGAGCAACAGAAGGAGAGATACTGGCTTTCTCCATAATATGTGAATCTGAAGCAGAAGTCTTGATCTTGGTCACCTGTCCTGTATATTTTGCTGCTTGTGACTACCTGCGGTTGTGATGCTGGCTGAAGCTCCTCTATGTTAACCTTTTCTTTCCAGTATGCCACCTCTTTGAATGGGTAAAAAATTTGCCCATTTGGCTAGCACTCTTACTAGCAAAAACCAAGGTTTTATATGAGGAGATCAAACTTTAAGTTTCTTCCAGCTTTCCTGTCTCTTGCTTGAATACACCCTTGCTGCCTCCTGACCTCTCGGTAGTGCTGTCTGGTTGCTGGGATTTTTTTGGTGGGGGGGGGGATGCGGGAGGGGGGGTTGGTTTGTTGTTTGTTTTTGGTTTTTTTTTTCCTGTTTGTTTTTTTTTTTTTTTTGCCATTTCCTGCTTGTGGCTTTACTTAGTTTTCTTCTCATCAGAGCAGAGGGTATAACAGTGTCCCCCTCTCTGACCACTTCACTGCCTTTTGCTGTCTTGGATTTGTGTGCCAGACCCTCACCTTTACTGCTCATCTGCCCACTCAGCTCATTTCCTGAGATGGAGCCCCTGCTGTTAACCTGCTCTGCTTTCACTGTGATTTCTTCTTTTCCATGTTATAGTCAGAAAACCTGCAAAGACTTATTCTCTCTGCCTGCCTTTCTTCCTCTTCCTTCCTGCATCTTCTCAGATTTTGCTCAGAGATGGCTGTGCCATAGGCCTGAAAAGGGGAAAGCAGCATTTAGTATGTCTGGTTCACAGCAATACCAGCATGGATCAGGGGGTGTAAAGAGCATAGTGATTAGCCAGCCAGTCCTCCTCCTGAGGGCTGGCTGCTGCCATTTGTCTCTCCAGTATATCTGAGAGATTATCTCAGGTGTTTTTCAGATACCATGTTCCAATGCAGACAATGTTGCAGAGACTCAGTATGTGGCATGATGATTATCACGTGGTGTGCTGTGGAGTTATTTGGGATCTTTAATAATTGTGCATAAGGTTTTGCATCATCCTACAATAAAGCTACTGAGGGCATGCACAAAAATGCAGTTTTCCTAATGTTCTGTTGCTTAATGCTGCACTGGAGGATGTAAGTGGAGGAAAAAGTCTTCTGTGCCTCTGTCCATGTGTGAGTCAAGTTCTCTACCATTTTACAGGTCTCCTTGTGGCTTTCAGAGAGTTACTACTGGATCTTGTTGCCATGTTACCTTTACACACAAGTATCTCTTTCTCTATAGATTGTCTGGCAGGAGACAGGGTGTGGTTGCTTTCAGTATATGTGTGGCTTTGGAGCAGTAAGCCCCAAACCCTGTAGGGACTCAACAAATGTTAACTATTCATACCAACTAAATATAACCAAAGCTATGTATTATGCGGGATCTTTGGTTGTCTAGAGTATCCTTGGGGCAGAGGTTGTTTCATTAGTCATGAATTATTACATTTATGTTCAGTTTAAATACCTGTGTGGGCAGTTGGCTGCATCTGAAATCTGTGTATGATTTCTTGAAGTGAAATTGTCTCTACTAGCAATTCCTGCAGACCTTTTTCTTGGTGTGTATGTGAGGCAACAGAGGCAAGTTAGAACACAGGAAATTCTGACTAAATATGAAGGAAAAGCTTTTGCCATGAGGATGGACAGTGACTGGACCAGAGATCTTGGGAGACTGAGTTTTCTTTCTCTTGGGTATACCAAAAAACTTGACTGGACAAGGTCTGGAACAACCTACTTTAATGGGGCTTAGTTTAAACAGTCAGCCCTCGGAGTCCAGAGGTCTTTCCCAACCTACCTCATTCTGTGGGGTTTTTCAGCTGAGCTAAGCTGTGCCAGATATGATTAGACTCTGGATGAACTATTGTCTTTGTACTGGAGTTGAATTTCTCCATGTTGCTTTCTTCAATACAGGCAGTGATCCAGATGGACAGAGCAGTAAGGCGCTTAGAGCCATGGAAGATCGCAGTCATTGTTGTGTCAGTGATAGTAGGCTTAGCCCTCATCATTGGCTTGATTACATATCTTTTGTGCCACGGTAAGTGCCCTGCTCTTTTGCTGTTACAAGCTTTTAGGAATCTGTTGTGTTTCACTTGCTGCTGGGGTCCTGCCTGAAAATTTAGGCATGCAATTTTCCCCTGGTATAAAACTCACATGATAACTTTCAAAATGCTATTTGAGAGCTAGATTGATCTGAAGACCTGTAAGAATACTGAAATATGCTTTACTTGAAGCAGGGATTTCAGTTTGAGCCCTCCTTTTGTTTCTTGCCCTGGTATTTCCACTGGTATTCAGTGTCTCCACTGACTGACTAAAGGATAACAGTCTTTTGTATAAGCCAGAGGTGTGTCTAGTACTCAGGCTATGCATAGTAAGCTTAGTCTTGCATGGGGTTTTTGCAGAAACTCCACCTGGCCCTTGTAGTTGAGAATATTCCAGAAAGAAATGGGACAGAGCTTGAGGCTTTTCAGAGCTCAGAATCCAGTTCTGGTTGCCAAGAACCCAGTCTCAGTAGCAGATCATAGAATCATTAAAGTTGGAAAAGATCTTTAAGATCACCAAGTCCAACCATCTTGGCTTATGACTTGAAGACAATTAATTCCATTCCCAGTCACTTGCCTCATGAATGAAGTTGAGTCACTCCATTCCCAGTCTCTGAGATAGCAGTGTGAGTTTTTTGAAATGCTTTCCTGCTGGAATGGAATGAATCATGTGGCCATCTCAGCTCATGAAGAGTCAATGAGGCTGTGGCTTGCACTAGGACCAGAAGGAGCAGTGGCAGAGCTACAGCTCAGCTTTGCTTTTTGCCAGCTCTGTATTGCAGGGCCCCTCTCTGCCATACACCCAAGAACCAGATTTTAAAATTAACCCAACCACTGAACAGATGCAAACAGCTCTGCCCCATATGCCTCTCAGGGGGCAGGAATGTGACAGAGTGCAGCTGGGGAGGAGTGGATGTGGCTGAGTCAGAAGGGCTCCTTTGTCTCGTGCTATGCTCACCTTAGGCCAACAAGAAGATGGATCCTAGGGCAATGTTGTAGTGGGTGTAATTTGGAGCTCCTTGGGATGGTCCTCAAAGAAGAAATGAGCCCCTAGATGGTCCATGGAGCAACAGGATGGTCCATAACCCCCTTTTACCAAAGTGCTGCTAAAGCTGTAATTTCACAGTGGACAGGATCACTGCCAGGGCCAGGGACCCTTGCTTGTGCCATGTTCTGTGAAATATTGTGCATCTTTGAATTGTACTAAAGATGATCAGCTACCTTTCCTTCTTTTCCTCCTCTGTAGATCAAGACAGATATTACAATGCATCTTTCCTAATCACCAATGTCGACTATAATCCTCAGTATGAGAGGCAAACTACAGATGAGTTCAGGAACCTAAGCGAAGATATTGAAACCATGGTAAAGAAAAAGCTTTTTTTTCTTTAAAAAGTAATTTACTTTTTTCTTTAAAAAGTAATTTCTTTCACCCCACCTATGCTGAAGAGTTCTGCAAATGTATGATTGAAAATAGAGTCAGAGGTGATTGTGCCTCATCCCTACACAGCTGGCCTTACCTTACACACTTTGCTGTTGTGGGTTAAACATACATAGCTGACTTTGCATGTGCAGATGGTAAGCACAGGTGTCTGCTCCACAAGCCCTGAGGTGGAACTGGCAAGCACAGAGCAGAATGGATAGTGAAATCAGCCAACTCAGCTGTTAATTTTGGATCTGCATTCCCTGATGGAAATTTAGTGGTAGCTTTGGTGTAGAGTTGGAGATCTGAAGGCATTGTCATGTGTTTCAGAGGCTCAGGAGACTGTTATATTGTAAAAGCATGTACTTATTGC
This sequence comes from Motacilla alba alba, assembly GCF_015832195.1. Classification (NCBI taxonomy): domain Eukaryota; kingdom Metazoa; phylum Chordata; class Aves; order Passeriformes; family Motacillidae; genus Motacilla; species Motacilla alba. The sequence continues at coordinate 44,740,676 of NC_052019.1, read as the reverse complement.
AGGTGTATTTTAACACACTCTTTTCTTTTAACAGATATCTGAAGTATTCAGGGGGTCCTTTCTAAGTAAAAGATACATCAGGTCCCACGTGGTCAGTCTAAGGTAAGTAATATGAAGGCCAGGAATATGCTGGCAGGGATGTGCTAAATACCTTTTCTTCCTACCTGTTGACCATATGGAGCATTTCTGGTTTCTTGGGTTACACCAGCAAGGTGGCTAAGCCTGGCCTGGTTTTTGCTGTCCTCTAGTGCTCACAACACTGAAGACTCAGTTACCCTTAGAGGTCAGCAAGGAAGAGAAGTTTGGCCCTATACTTTTGCAGATTGATTACCCTTTCCCTAACTGTTCCCAGAAAATTCCCTCTGATCACTGTCATAGCAAGAAGCTTTTGCTCCCTGCTGACATGTCATCACCTTCCTTTACTTGAGCACAGCCATGCTATTTGTTCTGGACATCAGTGCAGACCAGACCTGTTCTCATAAAAAGAAGGCAGGCAGTACAAAGCAGAACCAGGAGCATTAGTAGGCAAAGAGAGCGACACCATTTGTTTTTGTTGGTTTGTAGCCCAGATCCTGTTGGAGTGCTTGCATCTGTTGTTCTGGTATTTAAATTTCCCTCTGCTGACAGTGAAGCAACGACCTCGCGTCAAGTCAACCGTGTGTTACTCAGAAGGCTGAAAGCAACCTCGACGTACCTGAATGTTGACCAGTCTACCATCAGACTCACAGGCAAGTGCCTTAAGTTTGTGTTTTCAGCTTGGAATTTGTTCCTCACCCTTTGCAGTTCTCAGTGTAATGAATTTCACCTTAGTATTGCAAATATGGGCTATTCTTGTTTTCTTTTTTTGCCTTCTCAAAATTGTCTGTTAGGCTGACAGCATGGGAAGTTGGAAGATGGAACATGGAAAGAACTAAACCATATTGGCACTGCTTTATGAGTGGGAGCTCTTCTCCATGCATCAGATATTTTCCCTGTGTGATCTAGTTGTCTTGAATGAGATAGTCCCCCTCAATTCATCAAGAAAGGTCCAACTTTGTGACCATGGGTTCACAAACAACTTTAAGACATACAGTTAATTGAATAAGAACCTTTATAACCAGGCATTGAAATGCAGAGTCCTCAAGCTATTAAAAATGCAGGGCTGAGGTGCCCCCCTTCTCTATCCTCTGCCATTTCCTTTGTCATTTGACAGATTTCTGTAGCAAGTGTCTGTAACAAGATCCTGAGGATCACTGGGCAGTAATCCTTTCCCATGAATCTGTTGTGGATTGCTGTCTGATTCTGACAGAGGGGTTTTTGTAGGAAAGAAATTAGAAATGTTGTAGTTTACCTTCAGACAATCCCAGCGCTGAGGACTTACGAAGACTCATCTGACCACCTTGCCACACTAAACCTAAACCTGTAGGCATTTGCTGGTGGCTATGCACATTGTACATGTAGATGTAACTTGGACCCACTTGCAGTCATCTGCTGCTTTTGTTAGCTCTGGGCTAAGGCAAGAAATGTGCATCCTGTGGCCTTTCCGTGAGAAACAGAGGCTTAACTAAACTTCTTCAACAGAGCAAATTACTACTACTCGTACTGTCACTCCAGGCATCAATGCAAGCCATTTAATTTTTGTTTCCTGGGTACAAGGAGAGAGTCTGGGCTGGATCACATAGCAAATGAGATAAACTTACTGTGGTCTTTGCTTTTCATTCCAGAGTTGAACAAGGAAAAGGGAGATAACCTTTTAAACAACTGTAAGTACAAATACTTTATAGCAAAGGTCTAGGGACATCGTACTAGAGGTTGTGTGCTTACAAAATCCTTATACTTTTATGATACAAGTTGAAATCAAAATTTATTGCAGATATTAGAAGAGTAGACAGTGCATGAGCCAGGGGAGACTTCAGCTCATTTCCTTGCAGTCTTGCTGGCTCTCAACATTTGTAGAATCAAGCATTCTGGCTTGGTGGTGGGAAGCACTTGCTACAATGTTGGTTGTTGGAAGTAGGGGCATGTAGTCAGCTGCTGTTAGCAAGTTTGCAGAAGGGCTACAGTTCTGCTGTGGGCCATGATTCTAGCTGTGGGCCATGATTCTTGATGGAATCCTTCAAAAAACATTTTCCCTCCACCCCCTCTTCTCTGAAGAAAGGTTTGGCAATGGTCTGTCAGTTTTGACCTAAACTTTAAGGAAAGGCCAGAGGGTGGGAGAGGGAGAAAAGCTGTCCACACTCAGAGCAAGGCAGTGGCACGGCCCTGGAGAGTGGTAAGTTCTCAGTCCTCCTGTTGTGCTCCCCCTTGAGGTCTTAGAGCTCCTCTGGAAACTGGGAGACAGTGTAAGTACCCTCCCAGGGCACTCCATCAGCCCACTGCATGCTCTTGAAGATTTTGCATGTTAGCTTTCCATCTTCAAATGGCCTCTGAGAATTAACTGGTTTGAATCTAACTTTTTTCAGCTGAGTAATACCTGATTGTTGGCACAGTGGCTGTAAGTAAATTGTTGGGAAGAGGACACTATTTTTTTGTTGCTGCTGCCAAGGCTAATCTGGAGGTGACCTGACAAAAAACCTTTTCTTTCAGTGTCTCAGATGTACAGTTTTCAGGTCCCATGGGAATTCATATGGGCTTGTGTGTCTGAAAACTGGCTTAATGAAAAAGTACTGACTCCTCTACCAAGCTTCTTTGTTTACCCTGCATGTATCCTGAGACACTTGTGGCCATGGCACTTGGTTTCCCTGCTTTAGGTGAAGGCTGTCTCTTGATGGAGACTCCTGCCCTGTTATACCTGTGCCTGCAGCCATGAGGGCCTTCAATCAGCTAAAGCAGAGCTGCCTTTTCTCTGACAGGCTGTGGAATACGAAGACAGGCATTCTCCTTCACAGGAGTGGAAAGAATAACTGGCGGGCAGCGTGCACGGGAGGGAGAATGGCCATGGCAGGCGAGCATTCAGCTCGATGGGACCCATCGCTGTGGGGCATCAATCATCAGTAACACCTGGCTGGTGACTGCAGCTCACTGCTTTAGAGGGTAAGTCATCAGCACCTCTCTGATCCTACAGGCCTTAGGACTCTTGGGTGCTCTGACCTTTTGTGGCCCTCTAATATCTGTATCTGCTGAAAGGTAATGAAGTCTTACTCTTCCCCTTTGGCGAACCTGGTCACATTGCTTTTTGGTGCTTAAATGGAGAACTAAGCTCCCTTAGGTATCTTTTGTGTGGCTCTGGCATAACCTCAAATATCTCATAGGGTAAGAGATCCTCGGAGGTGGACTGCCAGCTTTGGAATTCTGCTGAGACCTCCAAAACAGAAAAAATTTGTCCGGAGAATTATTGTTCATGAGAGATACGGTGACCTTCTCCTTGATCATGACTATGACGTGGCTGTTGTAGAACTCGCCTCTCCTATTGAGTTCACAAGTGATGTGCACAGTGTCTGCCTTCCTGAAGCATCTCACATTTTCCCAGACAACACTTCCTGTTTTGTCACTGGCTGGGGAGCTTTGGAGAATGATGGTGAGTGTCTCTTGCCTCCCTGTGCCCTGTCACACATGTGCCTGAGAAGACTGATGTTAGTTTTATGGGGTTTTTTTGTTGATTTCGAGTTCCTTAGACTTGATGTGTAATAGGCACATGTCCCACTGAGATACCTTTGGACTTAGCTGGCCTCTTTTTTTCCTGGCTTGGTCAGTGGATCAGAAATGGGGGGAAGACCCTGAAGGTTAGTCTTACAGGATTTAAGAGCAGCTTTTCTTAGTTTCTGTACACACAGAGCGCTGGTTGAATACATTTGGTTCTCCAGTCCCTCTAGGTTCAGCTCTGACATGAGTTCTATTCAGATTTTTTGCAGATGCACCATGACAATTTTCACCAGTTTTTCTCCCTTTGGTCATAAATGAGGCCTCATCCAGTGATTTGAGTGAGCTTCTTTCAAATTAGTCTGTGTCATTGAGGTTCGAGAGGATGGAACTATAAATCTGCTAGTGAGAGCCACTGACCTGTATAGGTTGTGTTTGATGGGAGACCCCTGGGATGTGTAGTGATTGCCCAAAGCTATGCTGCAGTTAACCAAATGGGTCTTTTCAATGATAGCAAGGACATACCATGTAGCCTACAGTTGAATGCAGCACTGAAATATGTACAAAAATCCATTTGTCCATTATGCTAAAGAGCATCTGGTGATGATGAAAGATGGATAGGAGTTATGTTTGGGAACAAGTGAAGGACTTTGCCAGTGGGGTGGATTAACTTTCTTAATCCTGAGACATTTTCTGGGTAGCTCCTTTAATTGCCTGTGATGGCAGAAAAGTGGGAGGAAAAATTAGCTACTCCTAATCATTGAGTTTTTTATGTTGCTTACCTTGTCTGCAAATTCTAATGCCACGTCTCCATCTAGGCTATAGTGTTAATCAGCTTCGACAAGCAGAAGTGAGAATTATAAGTACTGCGGTTTGCAATAGGAGACAAGTGTACGGTGGAGCGATAACAGCTGGAATGTTGTGTGCTGGATACTTGGATGGGCAGGTGGATGCTTGCCAGGTAAGTCTCTTTATTGGGCGTGGTAAAAAGGAAATAGGTGGGGTGGAAAGTGATGTTTTCTAGAAATAAAATGTACTTTGGGCAGTCTTAAGTTTATGAGTTTCAATATCTTGATAGATACAAATTAAGAGCTTCAAGGCTCACGCGCTGGCGTCTGCACTTCAATTTGCATGAAGTTTATATACAATGCACAAATGAGAGAATGCAGATGTGAGGGTGTGAATTAGACATAGGCTGTGATCCTCTGTCTTGTCAGCAAACTGTGTGAAATGAATTATAGCTGAGGTCTACAGAAAAATACCCGCCAATTGTAACAGAAGAATTTGAGTTCATGGCTGTTTACTTTTTCTGTCTGTTGACATTTTTCTCCTTAGGGTGACTCTGGTGGGCCACTGGTGCAAGCGAATTCCAGAGGAATCTGGTATCTTGTGGGAATAGTGAGCTGGGGAGATGAATGTGGCAAGCCAAATAAACCAGGAGTATACACACGAGTGACTTACTATCGAAACTGGATCCACTCCAAAACGGGCATCTGAAACCTGGAGCAGGTTAAGTTCTGTGGGCTGCATACAGCTATTCCTCTGACACATCCTGCTCTGTGGTCACCCTCTAAGCAGCTGCTGGCTTAGCTTGTGGTCGTGTATAAAGTACCTGTAAGCTTGGAGCAGTCTGGGACTTGAAATTGATTTGGCCTACAGCCAGACAGGAATGGACTTGATCCATGTGACATTTGTTTGTTCAGGAAGTACTCTGTCAGAGGGACAATTGCCTTCATCTATATGCAATATATTGACCCTTTTTTCTACATGGCCACATGTCTTGGCCCCAGCTTTTATACCCAAGCAAAGTGTTTGAGCCCGAACAATCATCTGCCAGCATCTGAGACAAGCTGTAACTGAAACCTGGCCCATCCATTTGCTGTGTGCTCACAAAACCCTATCTATCCATAGAAAAGCTACAATCCAGGCCCTGACTCCAAGGCTGCTGTTCTTCTGAATTCTTGAGCTTTCTCCTGCATCATTCCAGGAACTGCACTATATGAAGAATGGAAGATGGCTTAGAGAAGTCCTGGTTCCTAATATCACATTGAATTGTTAATTAAGTGAATAGAGAACTTTTCCTTGCCTGAGGAAGAAATTAGTGGAAAACACCAGCTTGTGTCCACCTTCTTTGAACAAGTGAACGTATGCCTGTTCATCGTTTCATATAAACAGTCTCTACCGCAGCATTTGCCAGGGGAGTGATTTCTGGACTTAAGACCAAAAACCACCTTATATTCATACCAGTTTGTTGTCATAGCACAATATTTGGCTGAATTAATTTCCAGTTTTATCTTTCCAGACTGTATTTTGCTGAATAAAAGTCCTTTGCCTTTTGTGCAGGATGGATGATTGAAACAATCTCAGTATGACCTTCGTCAAAAAAAACTTCTCAAACTTCTTATTCTTGTGAATGCTGTTCTCAAGTCTTTATAATTTTTATGTGCATCTTTAGCTATATCCTGTAAAAAAAAAAAAAGCTTTTGCATTACAGTGGAAATATCCCCGTCCTTCAGAGCAGGACAGAACTTCTGACAGACCCAGAAATCTTATGTACAGAGCTCTCTATTCTCACAGGAAGTAAGAATTGCCTGTGTTGCATTGCCAGACTGTAGCTGACTCATTTGATCTCAGCCACACAAACCTCATGTTCTCTCTGGCTTCATGATTTCAGGAGCCCATGTTTCTGTCAGCCTGGGCAGAAACAGGTCTACCTTCTGTCAGGTAGATATCCAATGCTTTCTACAAGCCAGCAGCAGAACACACCTATTCTTGGTAGGGATGCTCTCGGTGTATCTGCAAGCTTTCCAACTTTATGTGGATCCTGATCCTAACAACAGCAAGTGCTGTGGACTTAATTGCTGGATAATGAGCCACTCAACTGCTCTTTTCTCCCTCTATGGTCAGAAGGGAAAGCACTCAGGAGAGGAGATACTGGCCACACTGCCAAGATTCAGAGCTGGTCCAGCATGGCAAGCAGAAAAGAACCTTCTGCCAGGCTAGAAAAGGCAAACAGCAGGCTTTCAGTATGCTCTTAGTTAGAAGGGCTGGGGGAAACAGGCCCTCAGTGGTTATAGTCTTAGGATCAGAGTGTCATTCAAGTTGAGCACTGGACAGCTGGCAAAGTCAATGGCAGCTCAGGGATCCCCTCTGGACTGTGCAGCTCGCTGCCAGTGCTGCCCAAATAGAGCAGTGATCCCTCCAGAGCAGTGATTACAGAAGTATTTTGATTACATGTCCTGTGATCTGATTGTCAGTCCAGAGAACAGTTTTTCAAGAGCCTCACTGGAGGTACTGGAATAGTTGGAAGTCCACAGAAGGTCTGCAGTTGTTGTGTTCTATACTTGTACTTATACCTGGCACTTGTACTTATACCTGGCACTTGATTTTCTTTTTTCCCCTCCAAGAACTTTTCTTGTGGAATGCTGTGAACTTTAGAAACAAACTTGGTGGTTTAATTTCTACATAGGGAACAAACACAGTCAGACTGGTTCCATAGGTCACAGCCCAACAAATTTCATTTCAGCCTCTTCAGCCAAACATGTCTTTGACATATATTGCTTGTTAGAGGAAGTTTAAAACTGGTATATGACAAGTATATATGATTTTTTTTTCTTGGTTGTAGCACGTGTCTTGCCAGGATGATGGATGAAATTTTATACTTGTCTTCATAAATATCATTACAAAATACTATGGATTTTCAGTTTTCAAACCACTTCAGGCTTGGGTTTTCAAAGGACATAATGGTTTCTCCATCTGTTTGATTTCATTGTAACTTGCACACTTCACATTTTTAGGATTGCAAATACCAGCTTTCTCACTGATTCCCCAAAATACATAAGTAGATGTCCAAAAAATTCATTTTGAATCTGTGAACTTCCCAATTTGCTTCTTTTGGGTACTATATCAGAAAGCCTTAAGCATTTAGCTCAGTCTCAAGGGCTGGAGTAAATCTCATTCTCCAAAGTGGTGCAAACAAAACTTAAAAACTCAACTTGTCATTTGCTTAAGGAACTGCCATTTCTGAGGGAATACTTGTAGAGATACAGTACCTGATCTCCCTTATTGCTGAGTCCCAGCACCATGCAGCCAGGAGGAGTGGGGGTTAAGAGAATCTGGCATCTACTTGGGGTATGTTTTGGAAGGCTTTATTTTGGATGACCTTGTGGAGAATCTCCTTATAGCATCTGGAAATTTCAGTTCCAGTTTCTTCTGGAAGCAATGTAGTTCATATGCTCTGAGGCTTCTTGGTGATGCAAAGCAGTAAAAATGGTGACAATCAAGAAAAGCATTTGAAAGAACAGACTTCATCCAAGGGAATATTCGTATGGTTGGACATGATGGGTCTGAATCCCTTACTTGGGAAATTAAGGAAATCTGAAGCCAAAAATTTTTATTTGGTTTAGGTGGTATAGCAGACTTGTATTTCTTTGAAGCTGCATTTTCACCAATTTATGAAGCTACAAGCTGCAGTGTTTCTCATCTGTGCTTTTAGAGGAATTAACATCTTCGCTTAAGGCAGAATGGGATATTTCTAGCTATACAATCATGCATAACACACAGGAATGTAATTTATATGTAAATTTAATAAAATCTGTTAAATTTACCTTCTGTTTCATGTACTTAGTATTCCTGCATCCCAGAAACTGTAAATTGGAGACTTCTCTGTTTTAGAACCTTACACTGATTCTGTACCATGGATTTATGTGCTGGCTTTTATGTTCTCTGAATCATCTGGCTTTTTTGATTGTTAGAAGCTGTTAGATGAGCAAAATGTCATCCAGACTAGGACTAGAATTTACCCACCTGGCCAGTGGTTACCCAAATTTATGTGCAGGTCAACAGGTCCTGTGTCATCCACTAGAGGGTGAATTGTATTGTACAAGAGCCTTAGGACCATGGCACCTGGTGGTGCTCTGCTTCAACTCACTAGAGAGGAGCTGGAGGACAAGGCACTGTGTTCCTGCTGCCTTGAAGATGCAAAGGTGCTACACAGTTTGCTTGCAAAATCTGGGGAGGCTGCAGCTGCTTAAAGCTGGAGGCTTTAAGCACAGGTATCTGCAGCACTGCCTGAGTTGTAGGCTTCTTCTGTCGGAAAGCTTGGTGTCCCTCTCTCCCCTCTAAGTGTGTTAAGTACAGTAGGCTGTGGCTGTGAGAGCAAGGGCTGAGCAGGTTTTGTCTGCTTATCTGCAGCAACAAAGCTAGAGCTTTGTCCTGTGGAAGAGTAGGCTGGGAAGGCACATGGTCAGGTATTTTTGGCATTGTGGGTCAGTTTTCTGAGCTTGTCAGCCTTCTTGCAAACAAGATAGCAGAGCAGAAGTAATTTTGAGAGCTTGATATGATAAAGATAGTGAGGTTTGCAGTGGCATTCTTTGGTCTCCTATATTGACAATTCCTGATGATTCTTGTAGATTGAAGGTGCTGATCAGATTGCTTCTTGTCTGTTTCTTGTCATAATGGGAAACTTGGTACAAATTGTACTGTGTTCTGAGCTGGAAGGGAACTACATGCTGGAGTTCATCAATCCTGGTCTATAATACCTAACAGCCAGCAGGATGAACTTGAAAATTGAGGTTATTTAAGAGAATAAAAAGGAATTTTAAAGCAACAGCTTTATTGCAGTATTATAGGACATGCCATGTTGGCTACAGATGGGAAGGTGGCTGTTTGTTTGAAAGAAGTGTAGCCCTTTTGTCACATTTTGCTGGGTCCAGTACAAGAAAGGGAGTGTTACAGACACAAAATTTTAACAAATATTTTTTACGGCTTAGAAAACAGCTTTGTGCTGATTTTCTGACAGAGCCTGTGTTGTGTATGTAACACATAGAGCATCTATGAGCATTGAGTTACATTGGTAGCTGTGCCATGACCCAAAGATATGCTCAGCTGGTGTGGTTGTATTTGGCTATGTGGGTGGAATTTCTGTCAAAGGGTTTGAAGTGAAGAACTGAAGAGAAGAATAATTCTTATGATCTTTTGTATGCGTGGCTAAACAGCATCCTTCTAAAAACAAAGCTATCAGTATTTCAGCTTGCTGGGTATCTGATTTATTACTGCTGCAAAGAAAACTTTTCAAAACACATCTGGTTAGAAGACTTCAGAAACAAATAGAACATACAGTGGTTAATCTGCTTTATCTTTAATTTCATTTCTAATTGAACCCTTTCTTAAATCACACTTCCTTTTTGTTAGCCATTCATTGTTTGTAGCTTTTTCACAGGTGCAAAAAAAAAAATTGTTTCAATAAAGAAAGAGAAAAAGCTTTGAGGAACTTGTCACCCCAGAAATGCAACTCTTTTTTTTATATAACCATGCATAGGTCTGAGAAAATACATGGCATATCTCCAATTCATTTGATTAGCTACTGAATTACTTCCTCCCTGCAGTAAACCAGGGTTGTGTTTGCTATGTGATGTTTGTCCCTTCTGTGCCTGTGCTTTCCACCTTCCAGTTGTGCCACCTGGCTGTCCCTTACTTGAGGAAGGACCTGCCATCAGCCTGGCATCCAGAGCCATTTAAGCACAGATTGTTCTTTGCAAATCAATACAAACAAGCAGCAATTGTCACACATCTCTGACCTTCACCAGGCCCTTGGGATCACCAGCAGCCTTTGGAGCTGTGACTCAGACAGTCTGGCACTGTTCTCCAGGCCAGCAGATGACCTGCATACCACAGGGGGCTGCTGATGGCAACATTCCTTCTCCAGTGGACAGACCTGATGGAGGGACTGTGCTAGGAAGTGATGTCTCCTATGCTACAGCATGATGAATGTAAGAAAAAACTTATTTACTATGAGAGTACTTGAACTTTGAACCAGATTGTCAGGAGAAGTTATGGAGTGTCCATCCTTGGAGATACTCAAAACACGGTTGGACATGATCCTCAGCACCCTCATCCAGCTATGCTTGTTTTGAGCAGAGGTTTTGGGCTAGATGATCTCCGGAGTTCCCTTTCTGCCTCAGCTGCTTCATGATTCTGTTCTCTCCAAGTGCCTTAGCAGCTTCAGGGAAAGGCACATGGGCATGGCTAAGGGGTGGGTACTCTCTAGGGTGAACTGACTGCCCCCTTCAGCTGTGTCTGTGACAGCCAAGTGCTCTGGTAGCCAGCCTAAAGAAGCCTGACACCAGGTCCTTTTCATACTTGACCCTTAGATGCCATCACAGTGCTCTTGTCCCACATTTGCCTGGCATTGTTGCCTTTGAATAATCAGCAGCAGAGCATGGAAAGGAAAAGAATCCGTTCTTCCGTTCTATGCCGCCTAAGTAGGAAGCAAGTTACCCGAGAGAGAGCTCAGACAGAAAGTCTCACAGGGAGTCAGTGAACCAAGTGGGACCTTCATTTGGTACTCTGCATGTTTCTATCAGAGGGACTGATCTCCTGAACTGTGGCTGAAAGTACAGCTAGAGTCTAAACAGCTGCAGCATGGAGGTCTTGGACATGTTTTTCATTATGTCAAATTTAGTCTATGAAGCCTTGAAGGCTAATGCAGTGTATGATAAATTAGGTGCCCACTGACAAGAACGCCATGTAGGATCTTGCGTGCTGCTGCAGAGTAAACTGGAACAGGTAATATCTGTGGCAGAAAGCATCTCAGACTGTGTTTGGGTTCTACCAAGCAACTTAGCTCCTAACAAGTAATATGAGATAGAATTCAAGGTACGTAATTTCTGGGGATGTAAAGATGTAGGAAAAACACCTTGTTTTGTGTGTGCTGCCATCTGCAAAGCTCTGTCAAAGTGCTCCCAGTAAGTCCCTCTAGCACTTCAGATGTGAGAAACAATGCTGCTCTTCCTTTCTTCAATTGGAGCTGTGCCTGTAAAATATGTATTTGTATTTTAAAGTGCTCTGTTTCTTTATAGGCCTAGTCTAAGTCATGTGAAGACCTCCTGTCTCTTTGGAGATGCTGTGTGCCTTAACAGGGAGAGGAGGATTCATGCACTGGATGTAGAGAGCAGCTTGTTAGCCTGACAGAAGAAAATGCAGGTTGCCCTGTTTCACTGCACCAAGCAGCAGCTCTGTTTGAGCAGCTGCAGAGGTCAGGCACACGTGTGCCACCTTTTTGCCTCAAACAAAGTGATCGGCTATGAATTTGTTTTTAATGACTGGCACTGGGGGACTTCTGTTGTTGAAGGGCGTTGCTGGTATTCTGGGCTGGCCTCCCTGGCTGCAACTCAGACGGGTGTAGCAGTTTCTGTTACAAGGGCCTGGAAAGAGGGACTGTTTGGAAAGCAGCCGGGGCAGGATCTAGCATACTTCAGAGCTTGAGGCCATTGATGTAGCATCCCAGAGTCTCCATGTGTCAGTATCTCAAAGCTGCATGGACATGTAATAAAATCTTGCCCCAAGTGACTTTTCAAGGCTCAAGATAAAGGCCCTGGCTTCTCTCCCAGCCCTCACATTGGCTCTAGAGAATAATTCTACTTTTTAATGAATTTTCTGCTTTTGTTTTTCTACTTATCAGTTATTAACTTCCATCAGTTATTAAAAGACATGGCTGGCATTTAATGTAGCATAGGAAAGCATGGGATAATAAACTGGTGACCTTTTTGTATCAAAAGAGTAAAGTTGTGTGGCATGTACACAGCTGAAATGAAAAAGTATAATGAAATGCGGCTTGTTTAGAGATTCTGCTGATTTTTGAAGGCCAAATGCAAGACATTTTTGTGTTTTTCAGGGGGGGGAGGCCTGAAGCCATAACTGAGCTGTCCAGGTGTGCTGATGGAAAAAGGAGTGGGCTTGTCCAAGGGAAGAATTTCCTCGCAGTGTACCAGTTTGGTCTTGTCAGATGCTCACAGAGAATCACAGAGTAATTTAGACTGGGAGGGATCTACAGAGGTCATCTTATCCAACCCCCTGCTCAGAGCAGCTCTAATTAATTCAGGTCATTTAACATTTAGGCTGTTCAACAGAGCTTCTGTCAGTTTTGTTAAACATCACTGACAGGAGCACTCACTTCTCAGTTTAAAAGTAATGATTGATTGCTGTCTGAAATTCATGGCCTGGCTTGAGGAACTGGTAGACAGTTATGCAAAACATCTTTGCTTGTAAATTCCGAAGATGTTATTGCTACAGGACTGGCCAGTGGTCTTCTCAAAAGGTGTTCTTTGTCTCTGGAGCCCGCGAGGCTGAGTGAGTGAGTGTGCAAACACAAACCCAGGTAGTCTGTCATTACCCTTCTTGGGCAAGCAGTCTGTCTGACCGGCTGGGCTGACTTTGCAGGGTTAAACTGAGAGAATGGTCATTACATCTTTTTACACTTTCATTCACAAAATCCTGTGCACCCACATTCTTGCATTTCCACCCCACGCTTTGATAGCTAGTTTCCGTACTGCTTCCCTAGTATTAACCAGAAAAGGTTACTAATTGCCCAGCTTACTGAATGACACCCTAATACCAAGCACTTTGCAACTTGATAATTTATTGTGAGGAAAATTATTTGTTAATGATTGTCTTTTCTTGGTCTGTCTGTACAATTGTTCCTGAGGCACAGGTATGTGTAATTGATTTTGCATCATCTGAAAGAAGCAAGTGTATTTCCTTATTTCACACTGTTTTGCAGGGCAGCTCATTTTAATGAGTAATTAATTTGCAAACAAAGGCAACCTACTTAAAGTTTTATTAGGCTGGTTGCAAAATATTCTTGATTGTAGGAAAATGAAATAATTTTTTATGAATATCTTTGTTATTCATACTGTGGAGTAACAATAGGAATAGTCTGTCCCAGTGTGATCTGAAAGCTACCAGAAATTCATTAACCTGTTGTCTAATTCCTTTTCTCTGGCACTTCTTCCTGAGAACCTATGCAATTCTAATGAATGTTTTTCATCCTTGTTTCAGGGCTCAAGATTTCAGGTAAATGATGTCTCAAAATCTAGCTGTTTGCTAAAACCTACTTCTCCTGTAATAAGTTTTTTACCTGATCCAGGTGGTCAGAGTTTGCCACTTAACTTCTGCACACATCAGGGAGAATTCTCTGCATCTCACAGGGTAAACACCTCAAGGGCCACTTTTTTCCAGCATAAAAAGAATAAAACAGAAACAACAACAAACAAATGGGGGGGGGGGGGGGGGGAGGATGAAAAAGACCCCCCAACAATGAATTCTAAGGTATTTTCTTGACTCCTACATTGAATTGGTTTGTAATCAATCACTTCAATCTCCATCACTTCATCAAGGGCCTGAGTTCCTGTGGGGATGTGTATGTTTCTGGGTGGAGCAGGGAATCCTTTGTGCACAATCTTTTTAGAGTTTTACTAACTTTGAACAGGAAAATAACAGGGTGGGTGGTGGGGAATGGAAGGTACAGCCCAGGGAGGATATTAGTGCTTGACAGGTGCCTGTGTACTCAGTCAGTAAAGCCTCAGGTAAGGCAAGCAGCTGTGACAATGCCCTTTCTGCAGGGAGCTTGGAGAAGCCAAAAAACCCAATTGATTTGATCAAAGCAAATGAAGAAATCAATGTTGCAGAAACAGCAGATGCTGTTCAGCGGTGATCAGCTTTTCCCACTGTCCTCAAAAGGGTCTGCCCAGATGCTCTTACAATTGCATTGAAATGCCTGTGAATGGATAACTTTGGGGAAAGATGGAAAATGACTCGGTATGTTTTGGTAAAATTTTCCTCAAATTTTCCTCTTGCCTACTTTCTTTCTTCCCCTCCTTTTATGCTGAGGCTGTTTCTGGAAGAGAGTGAATGTTAGAACTAAAATAACTGAAATCTTGAGACTTCATGGGAAAACCAAGTGCTTCAAGCTTTTTGGCGCAAATGCAAGTGCATCAAACAGCAGAAAACAGATTTGCTTTCTTGTAATTTTACTTTTGGGTTTGTGATTTTGGATTTTTGATGTAAATGCACATTTTCTCACTAGTGAATCTCCATTACTCCCCCTTCCAGATGGCTCTGAAGAATCACATTTGTGCTGGGAGAAGGGAATTCCAAGGAGATTGGTGGCCCTTTTCACAGAGTAAGCATTTTCCACAGGCGGGGTTATGCCAACCATTAAATGACTAACATGTAATTAGGAGGCTGGATACTTATAGTTGTCTTGTCCCTGATGCCAAGGGAGTCCAGGACAGCTGTGGATGAGTGAGCACCGAGGTAGATTAGGCTTGGCTGACCAAGCTATTTATGTCCGTATTTGTTTTTGTGTTGGCTCTCTCAGAAGACAAGTGACTTAGCGTTGTGGACAGTGTGGTGCCTCTCCGCGGTGGGTTTTACAGTGAGCATGCGGTAGAAGGTGCAGCCACTCAGGGCAAGGCCTGCAGTAGGGATAAAAGCTGGACAGAAAGGGAGTGCTGGAAAAGGGAAATCTCACGCGCTTCCTGTTTCGCTGTAGTGAAGAACAAGTCTTCTTGCTTGGGCCGGTTTATCTGCTCACTCCATCTCTGCCTGGGGAGCTCTTTGATGCGGAGCTGATCGGAAGGTTGCAGTCTCCTTATCAACTCCATGCTTACCTCTGTTTGTTTTTATTCTGAAGTTCGTTCCCTCATTTTGCAATAACCCACAGGGTGCTGGGTGTTGCGCCAACCGTGCCTCAATGAAGGATCTTCATTCAACAGCTTTCTCTTCCCGTCACACCAGTCAATGCGACTCCTGCATTTTCCAGCACCATTCTCTGCGCCGTCCAGACTTTAGCAAAGCCTTCATTGGTGGGCAGAAAGGCTACCAGGCCTACCGGGACCTACCATGGGATCTTCAAAAGTAGGTGGCATGTTTGAACCTGGCAAGTTTAATTTGGAGGCATAATGGTGGTGAAGGATACTGTCTATGGGAAAGCTTTAGGGCTTCAAGGACATAGATCCAGAGGAGAAATCTGTTTTCTCTCTTACCTTTGGTGCTCAATGCTCTATCTATGCCTCTTTCATCCTTTTAGACCTGGGGTACATCCTGGATCTGTTTGAAATGTGTATTCTGAAAAGGGATGATAAACAGAGGGAAAGCTGAAGAGGAAATTGCAGGATGAAAGGGTGGTTTTGGAGGATGTGGTCTGGATGAAAAGAGCAATGTGGCTGGAGAAAGAAATGCAGAAGGAAATACTTCTCTGGCATGGCCAGGAGTACAATGATTTGCTATCTCTTTAGAAAGATGATGTCAGGTTGGCACTTATCTTTTCTTCCTTCTGATCATCTTAATCTGCCTACAGCAGAGCAGTGCAGAAACCAAGAAGCTTTTTTGTGTCAAAATCAAGTGCTAGTAATGTGATTCTTAAAAAACATGGGGTTTGGTCAAGTGTAGTTGCAATATTATTTCCCCCAAATCCTGCAAAGAAATCCTGGTTAAATAAGTGGTGTCAGCACAACTACATAAGGGGAACACTACAGGTGTTCATCATTCTGGTTTTAACCCTTGTATTTTAATGAAGAAGCCAGGGTTTCTAGGGAGTAATGAGTAGGTGGTTTGCATCAGGAAGTATTTCAGGCAGTCAGAGATGCTGGATATCCTTAGTTTTGTTTTACCATAACAATATTTCAGACAGCACTGGAAAGTTCAGAGGATTTTTACAAAAAGAAGTCTTCCAGGTGCAACACTCTACTATTGTCTCTTGGGTCAGAACAGAGATTGGGTTCTAGATGTACAAAAAACATCTTGGAATTTGTAATTTCTGTTTAACTCACTGGATTCTGGATTCATATGGCAATAGGGGAATGCTCAGTCTCCCATGAGTGTGTTTTTTGTTGTTGTCTCGGCAGTTGATGAAGCTTAAAAGTATGACCTCAGGGACCAAAATCAAAATAAATTAAATTATTTTTAACATCCTAATGATTTGGCAGTATGGTTGAATTTTTGTTTGTGGTTGTTAAAAGATTACAACATTAATCTTCTCTCTGTGTTGCTTTGGGCAAATGGCTGTGGATGATTGCAAGGTACTACTTATTTTTTCCATACTTGGTATTTTTAAAAGTTGGGTTTTTTAAATAATTTCAGGGCATGCTGAAATAGAACCATTGTTTCTGAATGGACAAAACTTCTTCTTTGTGCCCCTGAAGTGTTGTTCTCATTTTGTGGAAACAGTATCATTTTAGTCAATAGTCCTGACTTTGCCAGGAGAGGATGAAGTTCATCTCTGGGCTCTGTGCTGCTCAGTAGTACCCTGCTCAATATCCAAAGATTTTCTGCCCCAATTAATATCCATAACTTAAAATATATGCTACTCTATCTGTCAGGTAAGGAGGAAACCCCCATCACTCGTGATTATCTGTTTGTGTTTGTTACATAAGCAGGGAAAACTAAAAGAGACTTCTCTACCTAACAGAATTGAAAAGCCCTTTTTTTGTTTCTAGTTAGATGTAAATCTACTTGCCATGTCCTTGTGATATCAGCAGTGGTGTAAATAATTTTAATGACAGTGTGCTAGTGGGTAGTTAAATAACCTCTGAGTACAGTTTGGTTGCTTCCTACTTAGGAAAGAATTTAATTGTTTAAATGGTTGTTTAAATTATTATAAAATCTAAAGTACATTGGGGAAATCTGCGTTGGATATTTACATGTTTGGGAAGGGATGAAAACTGCCTAGTCTTAATCAAAGCCCATGTGTAACCAGAGTTCTTTGCTGGGCAGGGATGTGGATCTCAGTGTGGAGCTGTAAGCTTTGCTGTTTGAGCTCATCCTCCTCTGCCTTAGTCCCTTGCAGGAGTGTAATTTCACTATTAGCTTTATCCAGTTCCAAGATGCCTCTTTTCAAAGCATGTCAAGCTAAGTTGGAGCGTGTGCTCTGTAAAATCCTTCAGGAAGCAAACCTGCTGAGGATAACTGGGTGGAGTAAACAGCCTTGCTTGTCTTGTCCCACTGTTGTGCTGTGTCCTGCACTCTGGGAAGCAGGTGCAGTGTCCTCTCTGCAGCTTCCTTGTGAAGATCTTGTGCCCTGGCAGGGGGAGGTGCAGAGTAGCTGGTGTTGTATATGGCAGTCTAAAAGTGAATATGCAGGTGGAAATGCAGTGCCACTTGCACCAATTTGTCATGCAGTAGGTGGGCAAAATGAATGCAAATTACAGACTGCTGAGGTGTAGCAGGAAATAGATGCCAGCCCTGGTGCAAGGACACTCATGTGCCACTGGCATTAGTGGGAGTTTACCTCGATTATTGCAGGAGGCAGATGTGGTTCCTGCATGGTGCCGAAGAGAAACCCATCTTGCTCAGTTTGTCCCAGAGCAGATCCTGAATTCAGGAAACCCTAGTGGAATACTTTTGCTTCTCATATGCACCACACCTGATTTGACTCATATGGAATTGGAACTATTGATGTTTCCTGCTGATTTCCCTCAGTTTCTGGCCA
Source organism: Motacilla alba alba (assembly GCF_015832195.1). NCBI lineage: Eukaryota > Metazoa > Chordata > Aves > Passeriformes > Motacillidae > Motacilla > Motacilla alba. Next base: position 44,722,849 of record NC_052019.1, on the reverse strand, counting down.
TTTTAGACAGGAAAACTAGAATGAGACAAGACCTTCCAGAGCCTTAAAATCTTGTCTTCATTCCCTGAGCAAGCCCCAGTGTAATCCCAGCAGCTTTTATGGCCTCTGCTTTTCCTTTTAGAGGGTGTTTCGGGAGTGTTTCCCTTTTTTGTTTTCCCCATGCAGTTTTATGATTGGGCATTTTGGGTCACCATAAGCTTTGCAAATCAAGGCATTCTGCTTCTACCACATACTCCTTCCATGTTTGGTTTTTTTTAATTAAATACAGAGCCTCCTTTTGAATGAAGCCAAGCTAACACAAAGCTTGGGATGGCTTAATTTGACATGCTTCTGATAGAGGACAATCTGAAAGCCTCCTGTAGTCTGTGGACAGATTTGGTGATAACAGGGGGACAGATTTTATACAGAAGTGAACACAGAAATTCTCCAGTTTCTCTGCCACTGGAGAGTTGCCTGGGGTCTTCAATATCTGGACCACCTGTCTAGGGAGCTCTCTCTAATTTCAGCAGCATTTTTCCCATGAGGAAATTTGTCTATCTCTATTCAGTGAAAACACATTGCTAGATTACAGCATTTCATTGTTTATCTACCCAGCCTAGCAACTGTTTATTATATATTGTGGTTTAACCTCAAACAGCAGCTAAGTGCCATGCAGCCACTGAAGCCCCACACACACCACTTTTATTTAGGGAAAAAAAGGTAAAAACCAATAGGTTGAGATAAGAGCAGTCTATTAATTGAAATTATTATTATTAATAATAGAGAAGGAACAAAAAAATCCCAAGAAAGACAACTGATGTACAATACAACTGCTCACCCACTGACCAATGCCCAGCCCATGCTACAGCAGGGAATGGCCCATTCCAGGCAACCTTCCCTCCATTTATATACTGAGCATGATGCTCTGTGGTATTGAATATCCCTGTGGCCAGTTCAGGTCAGCTGTCTTGGCCATGCTCCATCTCAGCTCCTTTCACATCTGCTCACTGCCAGAGTGTGGAAAACTGAAAAGTCCTCGACTGATAGTGAGCACTACTGAGCCACAACTAAATCATCACTGTGTTACCCGTATTATTCTCACACTAAGCCTAAAACATGGCTCTGTACCAGCTACTAAGAAGAAAATTAGCTGTATCCCACTCAAAACCAGGACATAAAGTATAAAGCACAGAAATAGGTATCATTATCCAGAAATATAAGCATTTAAATTACAGAGGAAGGTGAATGCTTTGGGTCAGATTCTGAGTCCACATAAGCTGTCACAGATGCACACCAGCAGAAGAGCTACATCAGACTTACAGAGCTCCTCAGGAGTGATGGCAAGTATGTCCCAGAAAAGAGATTTATTTCAGTAAGCAAATTGAAGCACATCACTGTCCCAATACTATTTGTGTATTTTTTATATTACATCACATTGTAATGTAATATTACAACTACTGCTATAGTAGATTTATTTTTTTCTCAAAGCACCTTAAGATATACGTACTATATGTGTCCTAAAGCAGTGGTGAAATTTTGTCAATCTAAGCATGCCTCTCTTATAGGAAGGCCTAAAAGCAGGGGATGTGTAATAGCCCACAAGAGATCATCTCTAGGTGACTGTTTTGGGTTTGGCTTTTCATCAGCCTGTCCTGTCAGCACCTTTCCTGAGCAGCCAGTGCCAGTGGGTGCGTGCCAAAGCAGAGCCTGTGCTCTCTTTCCTGCTGCATGCTGACTTAGCTGGACACTGCCTTTGACACAAAGCTCACTGCAGGTAATGGAGGTCCTCCACTGGTGTCCCAGAGTGCTTCCAGCCCTGGTGAGGAAAACCTTGGAGGCATTTCCTCTGAAGCAGGCAGTTTGACTCCTAGATGGCAGTTTTAATTCTGCTTCTTTGCAAGAGGTGAATCTAAATTTCAGTAGGTAAAAGATACTAATTTCTTCTATAAACTAAGTGTTTCAGGCTGCAGTGAGGCAAGTGCATTTATGATTTATAGAATGAAATGCTTATCATTTGTTAATTAAACATCCTTAAAAACCCAAGTTAGGATATTAAGCAATATTTTAAATTTTCCTTTGAGACTAACATTTTTCTTTTGATACTCTTCTGTTACTAAGTCAGACATAATTAACTGTGTCCTTCTTAGGCCTTCTGTAATGCAAACAGGAAGGATCCCTCTGGCTCTGCATTCATTGGTGTGAGCTCCTTGTTGAGGAAAAGGTTCCTGAAAGGCTTCTTTCTGTATGATGTGAAGGAACCCAAGTATGGCATGCAGGGCTCCAAATCACATACCACTGTTCAGGAAAGGTCTCAGTGTGAATTTCTGGGAAAATGTCAGCTGAATTTCAGTTGAAAAAGCTGAGACAATGTTGGGAATTACTAGGAAACCAAGAGAGTTTACAAAGAAGTAAAAGTTTTACAAAGAAGTAAAATCATTATATCAGTGTAAACAATTCCATGGCAGTTTTTGTTGTTTCTCTTTGCCAGCAAGCATTTCACTCCTCTTCCTCATTGGAAAAATCTTAATCTGAGACATAGCAGTCTTCTGTCAAGAGATGAAATCCAGTCCTTGTTTGCAGTGCATTTAAGATTACTGCACAGACATGGTTTCCTGGGAAAGAGCAGAAGAGCAGAGTTCCTGGGGAAGAGGGACAGGCCACTTAAGCTACAAGCAGAAGGGACCTTGTCAGAAAGCCCTCTGAGGCCACTGGGGAGCTTTCATCTTCAGGTATTTGGTCCAGGCATAAAATTTCCACTTCTACTCTGGAGGACTTCAGTGACTTTCCCAGCTGGAGTGTTTTTAATCTTAGTGTGCATTTCAGTCCCTGTTCCCTTGCTTTGAGCACATAGCTCCCATGGAGTAAGCAAAGACTGCTTGACTCTTGGTCTGAGAAAAATAAATTTGAACTTTTGAACTTTTATCAGCTCTCTCCAGAGTGTTCAAGCCCTGACAGGTCATCACATGGATCTCAGTTGTTTCCGTTCTGCACAATAACTGTTCTGGCAAATAACTATTTCTCTTGTGTGTACTGAATCCCTGTAAGTGCTGTTCAAGTTTACAGAGTGGGACATGTCAGATAAAATAATTAATTTTTGAGGAATGAACCTTAGAAGGTACAGCAAAGCAAAGTTCAATGGTAATGGGAATAAAAAAATATCCTTTCAATAATCTTTGTGGGTTTGTCTCACAGATATCTTTGAAAACCTGGATTAAAAATGTTCTTAGTCTGCAGTATGTCTATTCAAGATATTAATCCAGATGGTACAGCCTAATCAAGGATATTTTCTTCAAAATTACCTTTTGTTTTTTTAAAAAAAAATCATTATTAAAAGAAATCAGGAGTGGAGGACAAAATTTAACAGCTGTTTCTTGTTTATATATAAAAAGAAGGGGGAAAGTTTAGGATAAAAAAATCAAGAAAAAAGGCATCCAAATCCCAAACAGCACCTCCTCCCCCTGTTAAGTGACTTTCTAAGATGAATTTGTCAAACTGCTTCTTGTTTGAAGAAATTCAGTTTAGAAGCTGGTGCTGAAGCCCCTCTGCACCTCTTTGAAACAATGTTCTCAAACAGGTTTCGTGAATTAGGTGAAAGTCATGAGTGTGAGTAGAATTACATGTGTGAGTAACTGTTGTGGACTGGGACTTCTGTTTGTTCATGAAAACATGGAACCTGAAATAGAAGAAATAAAGAATAAGAGTTACAAAAAATTTTACACTATATACCAGAGAACGCTGAAAATGTTTCAGATGTATAGTATTCTATTTAACTGTGTCCCAGCCATGTTACTTCTTGTCTGAAATTGCTGTTTCACTGATGTGATAGGCAGTAATTTCTTCAGGCTCACCCTACTGCGGTGCAGAGGTGGCATTCAGCCTTTCAAATGGGCTTCTCCAACCCAGCATTTTGGTTTGAGGTTATGCCAGGATCATTATAGCTGAAAGACCTTCCGAGTGGCTTCCTTCTGTGCAGCCTAATCAAGACAACTGCTTTTCAAATGATAGTACCTACAAGAAGACAAGAGTAGGTTGTCTTAAGTTAAATGCATTTTTGTGTTTGTTTGGTTGGCTTTTCTTGTAACTCACTTTCATTTCAAACATAATTGACACATTTGCAAAGCCTTTCGGCCATGCAAAAGACTATAATCTGGAGTGAGGGAAAAAAACCCCAACAAACCATAAAACAACAAATGCATGTTGAACTCACCAGTGACTTTAGGATTTCACCTAAAAGCTACAACTTAGAAATATTCTTTTTAGTGAGGTCAAGTCCCGACTATTTATACTGCCATATTTTTCATTTCTCCAGTTGGAAGTTTTAAGGCAATTTTCATTCAGTAGTCCCAGAAATAATTTTGGAGGTGCTCATCCCTGAACTGTTAACAGGACTATTTAATTTCAGTCTTTGTTTTTTGAGGGGTCTTTTTGGTTGTTTTTTGGTTGGTTGGTTGTTTTTTGTTTGTTTGGCATTCTGGGGGTGGTTTTTTTGCTATGGACTCACAAATGAGTTTTGACGCAAACTTGATGAGAGGTTAATGGCTGTTATACAGGATAGCAGGAGGGAAGGAAACACTAAATAGGACATGCAGAACAAGTCAGAACAGATCCAAGTGACAAATTATTACTTCCATTTTCATTCAATCACATATCATGATATTTGGCCTGAGTCAGTTGTTTTCCAAGCCAAAGTAATAAGATTGTAATTGCAAGGCATCGCACTGGAATTAGAATGAAACACCAGGATCTGCTTTGCTATTTATGAACCATGCACAGTTGCTTGCTGTCCCTTTCCTGCACACAGCTGCAGGGGTCACTTGCAATTATTTCAATTTATTTGAATGTATTTAAACTTCTGGCTCATGAGGTGTGTGCTCTGGGAGTGAGCTGCGTGTACTTTGTATGTAGGAACTCACTGAGGCACCTCACACCCTGGGGAGAGGATCCCTGCAGCCTGCTTTTCTGAGGTGGGCTGTACCTTAACCTGCAGGTGTGCATGTCTGTATGAGTGAGGTGTCTGAAACAGAATGAAGGACTCTTTACCAAAAATAGTGGCTTCTTGTTCTGTGTTTTGTAATGGCTGATAATAGAAAAATGGCTGTAAGGTTCTTAAGACAGAATTTGCTGTAATCAACTTTTTTTTCAGGGAGTTTTATAAATGATACCGATTGTCCATTGGCTTTCCATGAGTTAATTTGGATTAGTACCGACATAATTAAGAGCACAGCAGAGAGAAGCATCTGGTGAGGTTCCCACTCACATGTCTTTGCCCGTCCCTGTCATTCTATCACTTCAGCAAATACTGCTTAAAGCAGCACTTGCCTTTGTATTTAGATTCAGTCTGAATATGACAGGAAACACAGGCTGGCCCTCTGAAATCTCTTTCTCTTTTTTGTCCAGCACTATTTTAAAGGCTGAAGTGGATTGAGCAGCTGGACTAATGTATAGATATGTACTATACAAAGTATGGGGTGCTTTTTCCCAATTTTACTACAGAAAGCACTTTTGGGAGCAAAGGTGCCATTGTGTCTGATAACTGATTTGCTTAACCAATTGAAAGCTGTATACATTGCTGTGTAAAAGTTCATCTAGCTGAAAAATAAGTTTTGGTCTTGCAAATTTCTAGCTGGGAGTCACATGAGAATCTTAGTAAGACTCCTGTTTGATTTGGCCCTAATAATACCTAAAACTGTCAAACCTGTCTGTGTTCTTTGACTTTTAGCACATCCCAACACGTATTTCAAAATAGTCTTGTGTCATGGTTTCATTTTCAAGGGTGTTGGGTGAGAAGTCAATTAGTATTGCTGGGAAGAATCAACTGATGTTGAGGGAGAAAACTTTAGCCTAATTTTTTTTTGCGGGGAGATGGGGCCCTTAAATAGAAAAGGATCTCTTAATAATCTCACTTTGTTCTTATTTTTTCCCAGAATTCATCAGTCAACCATCAAAATAAGACATCTTGAGCCCTGGAAAATTGCTGTAATTGTTATTGGAACAGCAGTGGCAGCAGCTATCACCATTGGTCTCCTGGTTTATTTTCTGGCATATGGTAAGTTTTGCATAGTGTATCACTATTCCTATGCTTAGTGAATTTCCTCTGTGCCCATTGTGCCAGATGACAGTGGGAGTTTTCACCAGTCTGTCTAAAGCTTATTTGGGGGAAAAAAACACTGGCTTCTCTAGACCTCTCTTTCCTTCCTCATTTAGCATCTTTGCAGACCTCCTAGGAACACGTCCTGCTCTGCAGGGTGATTTAGGGCTGTGGTTTCTGTTGATTTTAACTTACTTTCACTCGTTTCACATTTTTCTCATGATCTACTTCTGGGATGAAGTCAACACACAAGTGTCTGGTCTCCCTTACATGAGTGGCAAACAGAGCTTTCTGCATGTCTCTCTTGGGGTGTTTCTCTGTTCTCTTTCTCTGATCACTAGCAGCTTCCTGCCAGGGCTTGGTGTTGAGTGGACAGGCCAGGAAGGAAGGTAACTAAGCAGCAAGGTGCAGCTTGTGATTCTGTGTGAGCCCCAAGTGCTGTTGGTTGGGCAGAAATGTAACTGCTGGGACAACTTGGATTAGATCACCTAACTGAATCAAGTGATTGCTCCTAGCTTTTGGAAGCTGTATTTGCATGGATTGGATACAACTGAAGGCTCATCCACTCCCTAGTTGTTAGGTGCCAGGTGTTTCTCTAAAGTTCATTCATCTTGGTACTTTGAGTATTGCCTGTTCCTCTTCTTTCCCTTACAGATCAGAAGCTGTTCTATTACAGTGCCAATGTAAAAATCACCAACATCCGATACAATAATGAATTTTCCAGACAATCCTCAGGAAGGTTTAGAGACCTGAGCGAGAGGGTTGAGAGACTGGTAAGTTTGGATCATTGTGCCTTTCCATTAAGGACTGTGTGATAATACAAGAGTCATTAATGTGAACAGCACACTCAGAGACCACAGGATCTGGTGTACCCTCAGTCCCCCAGTGGGCAGACCTGGGTAATGGATAGCAGGAGAGGCATGATCATACCTGGCACACCAGGCACTTGCCACTCAGCATCTTCTAGCCTGTCACTTCTCTCCGTCTCTGCAGTGGTGAAGCAGATATTTAAAATAGTCTCAGGTTCCTCCTATATCACTGATCGTAGGATCACAGAATACTCTCAGCTGAAAGGGTCTCACAAGACCGTCAACTCCAGCTGTTAAGTGAAATGCCCATACAGTAATTGAACCCACAACCTTGGTGTTTTTAGCAAGAGGCTCTAATCAGCTGAGCTAATCTCATCATTTGTGTGTGTTCTCTTTCCATGCCCTGAGCCTGGCTTTGTGATTTATGTCCCATTGTCTCTAAGGAAAGCATTCTTTTACACCCTCTCCCTTACAGGGTAGGGAGCTCTACCTGTTGGTCTGTTACTATGTGTTGAGAAAACAACACACGAGCCCTTTTCCTGTGCCTTTGGTATGTTTTGTTGGGAAACCCTCCTACAAATAGCAGAGGTTGCTGAGTGGCTCTCAGTCATACAGTAGCTATGGAAATAAATAGACACATTGCAATTTCCTTTCTTGTTTTCTCTTTGGGACACTACCCCAGAGATGCTAATTACAGAGTTCAACTCTATACAACAATAAGCACGTGATTGTGCTTGTATCTTTTTGTGTTTCATTCATCAGAATCCGATGCATATCTCTTACCTCCTGTTTGGCAACCATGCAGAGATACCCAGTTAATAGGACAATGCTTTGCCCCCCACTGTCCTTTAATTTAGGGCAATGTCACTTGTCCACAACAAAATGTGAGCTGTGCTGCACATTGCTCTGGAGAAGAAGTGTGTTGTGTAGGGACTTGGCAGTGCTAGCTAGCATCTCTTCACAGCTCCACTGCTGAGGGCTTCATTGATCTCAGTGATGTTGTTCTCTTCTGTGTATATGTCTGTTCTCTTTCTGCCCTCTTTGTCTACTGGGACCCATACCCGATTTCCTTGGATGTACTGCTGGTGCATGTCCGTATGCATAGAGTCTTACACGAGCTGTGTTTGCTTAGGTGGTACCACTTTACAGCTATTGCCTAATAATTGCAATAATTTTCACCTTGTGATATAGGACCTTGGAGAGGGAATGTTCTCCCTGACCAAGAAGACACTGTGTATTGCTGAGGGGGAAGGAAGGCAAGGACTGAGGAGTCTGAGGAATAACATTTCACTGAGTACAGTTGTATCCCTTCCTCCCACTCCACTCCTTCTTCATTTTCTTTAAAAAACATGTGCCTCCTTTGGCAAAGAAACACTCATTTTAGCTAAGGCGTTCTTTCAGACAGTGTCCAATGCAATCAGATTTCCTCTGAACATGGCTATCAATTTAGATGCTTGAATGGAAGCCAATGCTTTAGAAACCCCATCTCCTCTCTGGGTGTTGAGCAGTTCTGACAGTAGTGACAGTAAATACCAGTGCAGGTTGAGCAGTGAGAACCATTATATCAGGGCATGTTAATTGTACCTGATAAGTAACACCATAACAAACATACACAGAACCGTGCTGTCTTTCCTTCATTCCTGTAACTTTTCTTAAGAGCTGTCCTTAATTCAGCCATTAAATTCTATGTTCCTCTCTCAAATTTTATGAATTCTTTGCTTGTATAAATGGTCCCTGCCATAAGTTTGACTTTTTGTGGTTTTAGTTCCAGGTGTTCCATTTAACAAGGATGTATGAGATTGAGAATTGTAACCTTATTGAAAGCAACTCCATACAGTAATGAAACAATGTGTTCCTTGTAAGTCTGATTTTATAACAGCAAAACTCATCTTGTGGTGATAAAAATCAAAGCAATCTTTGCAGACACATGTATCCTCCTGATATCTTGACAGACAGCTGTCTCAAAACATTTGCATTTTTATTCCCAGCAACTTCACAGCAACTCTGTGATAGAGGAGGAAAGACTTGCGTTCTTTATGACATTTTCTAGTTTGTCTGAATTTACCAAAACCCTTTGCAGTCTTTCCCTGGCTGGTTTTGGATGTCCAAGCCTTCCCATTGTCATAGTAGTAACGATACCTTAGGCTCATGTTGTGAAACAGTGAGTCAATGCAGATAAATGCAATGTCTTTCTCAATGCTTGGTGCAAAGTGAACAGAAGTGAATCATCTCTGATAATCAGAAGCATTCAAATTACCTGAGTTAGTGCAACTCCCTGCCAAGTGTTCCCTTCTCTGACTCCTTCCTGATGAAGCCCTCCTTCATTTGTCTCCAGAAAGACCCAGAAAAGACTAATTTCAGAGCTGGTGTTTCACCAGGAAAAATGTTTTTGCTTCCATATGGAAGCCATATCGTGACTTCCTTTGGACCTGCAGCAAATGCCCAATGTTTGCTTTGGTTTCCAGATTTGAATAGTGACACCCATTGTGTGAACAACATTCCTGACTCTTATCTCATTGAAGGTGGGAGGGAATGCAGCCAGATCATGCCAGAGAGCTGATGAAGCTGGTGCACCAGTCAACATCTCAGGGCTGACTGGAAAGTCTGGAAAATGTCTTCTGGGGTGGAGCTGGGGGGACTGAGGAACAGATGATGAAAGGTCTTTGCTCTTTGACTGGCTTCCTGTAAGTGTCTGTGAGTGTTTCCTTTGTGCTCTCTTGAAAAATCAGACTTGACTGAATGCCACTAGGGAAAGAAAGATTCCAGCTCACCAGAGCCTCCTCACTTTTCTAGTTGGACCAGTCCCTCTTCCCTTGCCAAGCTAAAATGCTCTGTGCCAGAATGTCTCTTCTGACACTGGACTAAAAGGGCACAGTCACAGCCTTGTGGCTCCTTCTCCAAGGAGCCTCTATTTTATAGTGGGTTCACGTATTGTGTGGCTCATCTGCACAACTTTTATGCACTGTTTTTCTCCAACTCCTTCACCAGACTTGGATTTCCTTTTCTTCTCCCACAGAATGTATTAATTCTTTTGGATTTCCCAAGAATGCTTTGGAGACACTAACTACTCTCTTACTAACAGTATCCTGGGAGAGATTTCCAAGGCCCTGCTTTAAGCTTTGCTTCTTCAGTGTCTCTGGCATGCCAAAGAGGGGAGGGAGCTGTGCCAATCAGCTAGACCAGGGTGACTGGGATGATCCCAGTTGCCTACTCTGGGCAGCTGCAGTAACTCCCCTGCGTGCAGGAAGAAGAGTGGAGGGGTGTTGTGTCTTGTGTAGAAAGTCATCTTTGACCCCAAGGAAAGGGGATGTGCAGTCAGGAGAGCTTGAAATGAGTACATCAATCTCGGTGGAAGTTGTCTCAGCTGAAGGCTGGCAAGTTTCTAGCTGTGAGAGAGAGGTGGATATCAGGCAGCCACAGCAGGTGATCCCTTCAGTACATGGCTGTTGCTCAACAGAAACAGACATGCTCAACAGAAACAGAAACCTTTACCCTGCCCACCGGGGGTTTGTAATTGTACCTGTTGGCTCTTTTTTATCACCACGATAAATTTCTGATACTTCCTCCTAGAAGTGGTGGGCTTTCCCCTCTTCAAGGAGAGCCTAGGCAACCCTTCTCCTTTCTCAGGCACCTTGTTATCTCCCTGTCTCGTTCTCTGGCCAGAGCTGTTCCCAGCCCTGCTGTGTGGCTGCTTCTCCCTGTCCATGTGTCTCTGTGGAACCTTGTGCTGGACACTGTACCCTTCCCAGCTTCTGGGGCTTTGTCCTGTCATTCCCTACTCACTCCTGCTCCCATGTGCTGATAAGCCCGGCTGTGAGCTGGGTGGATGGATGTTCCTCTGGTGTGAGTGTAGCATGGCTCCCTCCTTAGCTGGTTGGGTGGCTGGGGAGGGAGTTGAGGTGTTTGTTTTCCCTCCTGGAGTGCCTTGAGCCATGGAATGGACTGACATGGGTTTCCCCTTTTGTCTCATAATCCAGAAGGCACTTGTCCTTCCACCATCTGAAACCAGCAAAGAACTAACAGGCTGCATCTGGGCAGAGGGGTTGGGGATTATATTAAAACAATAGCTGGATGCTTCCACTGGGAGACTACTGCCTATCCAAATATCTCTAATGAATTAACAGAATTTCATGAAGTAATTTTCACCTCAGAACTCAGAACTGTGTGCCAGGACATCTCCTTTAGAAACAAACATTTTGCTTCAGCTACCTCAAGTGACAAGAGAACCTTCTATGTCCTTAAGTACAGGTGTTGGGGGAAAGTTTTTAATTAACACAGCTCTTGAAGTTTGTCCTATCTGATAGAGCTGAATTAGTGTGGGTTTAATTTAATGTCTCTACTGGGTATTGCAGAGGCACTTGAGATTCCACTGGAAAATGCTGCACAACACTTCTGATAATGGTGCCTGTTCTTGGCAGTTTGAAGGGCTCGCTGCTGAGTCCCTCAACTGGAACTGATGAGGAAGGAGGCAGTTTTCTCCCTAGGCAGATGTTATTTTAGAAGTTATTAAGATACATCTCTCCCTATGAATTGGGTGGAGAAGAAACAGAGGAGCAAGCAGGTGTCCTGCACCTCCTTCCCTCCCCCCAGCTCTGACACCTGACAACCCTGTTTGGTGGAAGGGTTAGCCTTCAAAAAGATGCTCGTAACTGAAAGGCTCTCTGCTTTGTACCCAGGGATAAGCTTGCATCATCCCAATATCGGCAGTTTTCTGAATCCTGTAAGTTGTGAACAGATAACTGTCACATCTGCAGGGCCAAGGGTCAGTCAAAGTTCTGATCAGGGTTTCCATCTGAGCTGGACTCCAAGGAAGGCTATCTGAAAACACCAAGAACACCGATGAGTGAGCAGATGAGGCTGCTGTTTTACAGCACTTGGCCTTTTAGGATCACACATGACTCAAGTCTTCTTGGGGAGCAGAAATGTGGGTATTTGGGAGAGAGAGGGTGGTGAAATACAGATCCCTTCAGAGAACATAGCTGCAAAGCCAGGTGAAACCGTGCATGAGGTGCGTTTGTCACACCTTTCTCGTGGGTGTTTAGATAAAGCTCAAAAGTCTGGGGCTTGCTCCATCAGTGCCTCATGGTCCTTGGGTCGGGAGGTTAATTCAGTAGGAGCAGATCCCCAAGGCAGCAGGTTTTTGAAACACTCCTAAAGAATATTTGTTCTGGGAGATCAGACTGTGAGGATCATCTAAGAGATGATAAGTAAACATGCCCTGGGAAAAGGGAGTATGCTGAAGTTCAAGGGAGTCCAACATGACTCTCATTTTTACAGCAAATGGAAAAGTGCAGGTATCTGCAAGTATTGTGTAGCTTCATTTGCTGTGTGTGCAAAACCCTTACTTATTTTCCCCTCTTAGCCCCTACAACAAAAGAAAATTTAATATAAGTTAGCCAAATCAGTAATTATGGTATCTGCAGCAGCCAGATCTTTCCAGGGACTTTTCAGAGTTTTTCAGCACCCAGACCAAAGTGAGTAAGAATGTTCTGTATGCAATAAACTTCAAAAGAGATTTGGAAGTGTTTACGGATAAAGATCCCGAAATCTAAAACCTAAGTCTCTATTTAAACTCAAGCATTCCTAGGCTTTATATGTGCTCCCTCAAGTAATTACATAGTACCAATATGAGGTGAAAAGAGTAGAACTTTAACTAAAGATTAAACCTCCCAAAAAACTCACTTCCTTATCAAACCAGGACAATCACTAAAGGCAAATTTATTTACAAAGGCATCTATAGAACAAAAGCCAGAATAATTAAGCTTTTAAAATTTAGCTTTTCAGAGACTTAAAAAAAAAAGTATCTTTTTTTTTATTCTGAAAAACAATACTGTAAAATCAGAAAAAAAAAATTTATCTGTGTAAAAAAAGTAATTTAAGGAATATTTTGAGAAGAAAAGTACCAAAATAAATTTAGGGGATTTGACAACTTCTGCTGTATAGGCTTAGTTTTAAGGGAAGATTGTCACAAATAGGAAGCATTGTCCTTGGACTAGCGTGGTGCAATCGGGGTGCCCTCTATGGGTGGCTGGGGCTAGAAACAAAGCAGAAAGGATTTTCCACGGTAATTCAGCCAAGAGTGAAGCAGCAATGGATCAGTGGCAAAGATGACACCCTGGCAATGTGTTTGCTTAGCTCTGGAATTAGAGGTTGACAGCACACTTGACTGTCAGTATGTATATACAGAGGTGTGGCCCTAAAGAGATAGGTGAAATGCTGTACTCTGAGAGAGGAAATAACTCACAGCAAACACCTGCATCTCACTTGTGATGCTGTTTTTAGATGTTCCTATTCAAGTTAAAAGGAGAAAAAGACCATTGGTGTAGTTATATACTGCATAGATTTAAAAACTGGCATGCTTTCTTGCTTTTTAAATTTGCTTCCAGGTTTTCCTGTTTCCATAGGTCCCGTGGAAACAGGAAAAACTAGCACCGGAAAAAGTAGCAGAGGAAACTAAATATTGAAAAAAATACAAAGCACTTTTAAATGCTGGTGTGAGTTGATGCAGTGTAGCACATGGGCCTATGGCTTAGTGCTTTTCATCACCTCTAAGAGCTCAAACTTTCAGTGAGCTCTACCTAAATTTAATTAATTTTCAAGATGAAATCATTAGTTATCAAAAATATGCCTAATATCCAACTTTTTTTCCTCTGTAAATTCAGTGATCCTTCAAATTCTTTCATTCTTTGACTTACTAATGCAATACAATTTTCTCAAGTAAAAGGCATACAAGTTGATTTTGCTTTTTCATTTTTTTTCTTGGTTCATCAAAGCAGAAGTTGTAATATGCATGTACAAATCCAGAAAAATCATAAGAAACGCCTCTCCCAATTAACAAGTAACTTCAGTACTGGTCCAGTGTGCATGATGAAAAGATCTAAAATGTGCACAAAGAGAATGGATGTGAACCTGAGGTGGGAAAAGGAATTCAAAATGAAGCAAAGCACAGCTATCGATAGTGTGTGTGATTAAGGGTAAAATCTTATCTTAATTATAGACTCACAATCCAGAATTACTGCATTGTTTGCAAGTAATTATATCAATGAAATGATTCAAGATGCAAACCAGTGATCAAAATCTTGCTGGTCAAGAGAGTGGCTGCTTGGATCCTGATGTTGTCCAAAGGGGGAATCTAAATTCCATACTGAAGTTGTGTGGTTGGTGGTATTTGGGCACTTGTAAGCTGAATAAATAACCAACGATCTTCCTTAGACTTCACAAAACTGTTATTTTCCTATGAGGTATTTCCTCTTGTATTTCAGCTTCTTGCCTCTAAGTATTGTTTAAAAAAACCCCAGAATGCATGTAGTAATTTTCCTGAGGAAAGCGTGTTATTTTGAGAAGAAGAAAAACCCCAACCACAAAGCCCTTCTCTAGATATTGGCACAGATGCCTTTCTCACCAAACCTGATTGTCTCTCCCAAAGTTGGAAATTGCCCCCCTAAGTGGACAAAATTTTAATAGCAGTGTGAAAGTTTTAGGAAGCTAATTATGGATAATTGAAAGCAGGGAGTAGGAATGAGAATACTTTGGTGACCTTAATTCCAGCTGTCACTAATGCACATAACTATAATGAAACACTCATGTCATTACATGCCTTTGAAATTGGTTGCACCAAGCATAAGCATGGTACTTTAAATCCTGACATTATCCCATGTATTAGTCCTCTTAATTTCTTTTATCCGAAAGACCAATCTTTTTAGGAACTACAATTGTACAAGGACAGTTATTCCTCTTTTGCAGATGTGGCCTCTGGGAGCCATCCAGCTGAGCTCCTTATTTCAGTGCAGTCAGGCAGTGCTTAGTCACCCCTCATCTTTAGCAGCCCTGTTAGCTCAAACCCTGTGAGGAGTTTGTGATGCCATTTGCTGATGTTTGGGATCACACAGCTCTTGCCCACTTTGAGACCTGCTGTCCTTGTGTGTGTGGTTTCTGATGGGAAGGTTTCTGATCCTCTGGTTTGCTGGAGGCAAGGGGACCATTGCACTTGCTCTCCTTCAGGTCTGTTTTCTTCACCTCGGGCAAGGACCGTGGCTGTAGGGCTGTGGTAGTAATTGGAATGTCAGTTTCCAAGGAGAGTGTGATGTCCACATCCTGGTTTGGAACAGTGCCACATTCTTATTTTTTGCTGTCAGTCTTTCTCTTTGTGTCCTCTCTCAACCCTTTAGCTGAAATCAGGGCAGTAAAAATGTCAGGTACTCAAAGGAGCAGCTACTGGATTTGTATTATGGTCAGCTCTAGGGGTCTCAGCATGCTGAAACTGGGGAGAGTCACTGAATCAAGTGGTATGTTGCAATTTCTATTTATGGCCAAAAAGCTTTAAATATCACTAATAATAGGCTTTGCATCCTAAGTAGCTACTGAGGTAAGAGGAAGAATGTGGTACGAGGATAGCTGTTGAAGGACTAAACTGGCAGCAGGCAAAAAAGCAATACTATTGAGCAACAAGAGGCTTTGTGCTCCCAAACCTACTGAACGCTTTGGAACATACTGTGCAAGTAGCTCAGTGCATTCAGCAAATATTCCTGAAGAGAGTTCTGTCAAACTAGTTTTAAGATAACTTTTTGATAGACCTGGGACCCAATGTGAGGTGGCAGAGTAGTGTGTGGTGGGAGAAAGCGAGGGCTTGACACAGCCAGCCTTGCTGGGTCACTTCCAGACACAGCCACACATCTGGGCTCATGTGGCCAGCTCATGTCAGTTCCTAGAGCAGTGGGATCCCTGTTGTGACCTATTTCCAGAGCTTGGGTGTTTTTTGGGTCCCAGGGAGGAAGGACATATTGTGTGACTCTAGAATCACAACAATTTTTACAAAAAGAATCACAAAGATTTCAGTAGATTGCTCACGGGCCTTAGAAGGTTGTGCATGGTACGACACAAGAAAAAGAGTATGATGATGAGATCTGGAGTTTTTTGAGACAGAATAGGAAAAGAAGTCTTGTTCATCAAAGAATAAAATAACTTCTGGCTACAAGGAACAAAGAAGAATACCCTTTTTGTCTGAGTTTGTACAGGTGGGAATGTTTTGCCCTCTTACTGCATGTTTGGTGCTAGCCACTATTTGTTACTGTATTGGATGGACCAGCACTCATGAACAAAGTCCAGTTTGTCTAAGAAAGTTGTTCTGCATAGAGAGAAGTGTAGTAAAAAGTTTGGAGAATATGAAATTAAACTGAGGAAATTAGAAATGTCATTTTCTACATAAAGACTGTAAAAAGACAGGAAAATGCTTCTCACTTGAAAGGAGCAGGACTTGGCACTTGGTTGCGAATGCTCATACACCTTGCCTGCAGCAACAGCTGTCGCAGTTGAGCTATTGCTAGACAAGGGCCAGGAAAAACAGTGAAGAACACTGAAACAGTGGTGAATTTAAGGGATCTGGTCATGACAGTGTCACATTTGAGGGGCTGTAATGTAATGACCAGAAAAGTCCTAGTTGCTTTTGCTCCAAAGGTTGTGACTTAAGCTGAAAAGAAAGCTGTTAGCAGGCTGGAGAGAAATGTTTTCTGTTTGGTGTGTGAAAGGCTTCACCAAAAAAAGAACTGTAAAATTATAAGGCAGAACATTAATCCCTGAAACTTTTTATCTGACAGCATTTTCCTACATATTCTCCTCTTATATAAACTCTTTATGAATATAAAGATTACTTTTAATATTTCAGGTTACCAAAATCATAGTTGAAGGAAAGAAGAGATTTGGGTCATATTCGCCAAGTGAATTCATCAGCAGGTCAGCAGTAGGCCACAGTGCAGAGGTTTGGCTAGTGCTTCCTTCGTGATAAGACACAGTAGATTGCAAAAGTTTAAAATGTTAGCTCATACTTGAAAGTGTTAAAGGCCCTGCAAGGTTCACTGAAAACAAAGCCACCCTTCAGTTATTTTTTTGTCTGTGGGTGATGTAGTGCTAAGGCAACTCATAAGGGTGGGAATGTTAGTGACAGCGTGTAATGGAAAAAGTGTCTACTTTCTCATTCAGATATGAAAGTGTGAAAGAGAATGGAAGTAACACAGATTTGGTATAATTTTAAATCATATGCTTCCTGTTCTCCCAATGAAAATAACTAACACGCCTTCTGGATTGAATGTTCTGAAAACAGTGTCTGTTGCTGATAGTTTAGTTGCATTTGGATTCCATAGATTCTTTTTGTTAAAAGCACAAACAAAAGTTTTGTGAGACACCACTGGAAGTCTTTGTCTATGCTGCAGCACATGGCGCTCCTAATCAGACTGAATGGAACATCTTGGAAGCGGTCCAGGCTGAGGAAGAAAGGAGAAAGCTGAACATGTTTGGAATACAAAAAACACAATCACACAAGCTGCTTAAGCTGTAACAAAGATACACAAGAGAATGGGTGATAGAAGTAGGGATCTCTGTATCTGCTGCAGAAGTACAGGTGGAAAGAGCAGCAAAACCACTTGACATCTGAGACAGCAAGGTATCTTCAAAATCCAGCTGTCAGGAAGAGATAAAGGATTTGGGAATGTCAAATGGACACAACCCTCTCTTGCAAGGGATTGCGAATTCCTGCCCTCTTCACTCCCAAGCTGAAAGTCCCTCTGCTTTTCCTGTACTTGCTAGCTAGCAATGCAGCAGCTTTGCTGTTTGTATCTCAGCCCAGCTCAAGGCTCTCTTTTGATTGCAAAGCACTCCTCAAAGAAGTCCCTGTCCTAAAGATCTCAAAAGTTCTCAAAGACAGTGCAGCTGAAGATAGCACATGCCACTGCATGCCACGAAGCTGGCAGTGCTGCTCAGCCACATGCTTCTGCTTACACAATCACTGCAGCAGTTAACTGCGACAGAAATGATAAGCAAATGTTATCATTAAAAAAAACAAAAGCAAATAAACCCTTTTTGTCTAAGGGTAGCTGCTTCCAATAACCAGGGGGGGTTGTGGTGGAACAGGATGCGGAGTTATAGGAAATAAATTTTAACTGGATGCATCATAAAATGCAGTGGTAGCAGCTGGCACTCTGCAAGGTGAGAGGATTAAATGAATTCTGCATATCTACAGCAGCTTGTTGCTGTTGAGATGTCTTTTTCCATAGAATTTTGTCTATTTCAAATGCCAAATTAATTGCAGATAACTGCCAGTAACAGCAAGGTTAAACATCAGCTAAATGCATGACCATTAAAAATGTTTCTTTTTTTCCCTTACTCATGTATGCTTAAAATCACCCTAAAATAATCATTGTGCAGTTTTCACCTTATAATTCTTCTGCTGCAGTATCCCTGTGTAATGCCATGAAGCTTCATCTTGTGATAGTCAAGGCTGGACAATAGGGGGTTTTTGTTCCTTGGGAGGAATCACCCCCAGATTTCATGCTTACATGCTTGTTTCTGTATCTGACATATTTCAACATATTAATAGTTTGAGAACCATTATTGCTTCCTTTCCTTTGGAAAACAGAACATCTTGAGACTTGGCTAAAGTAGTCTTTTAGCCTTTAAGAGCTAAAAACTAAAAAAAAAGACAGCTTACATGATGTTGTAAAGCATTTCTGTGCAGTTTTCCCTGTAATGCATTTGATGTTTACAGGATATGTTCAATTTACTGGGTCTTGCTGGTAGGAGGAGTTGCTGCATAACTCACCAGTGACTCTGCTATTTCTCAATCCTTCAGTGATCCCGAGCCATTCCTGGCAGAATTTCATGCCAGGTTATATCACATTGAGCTGTCTTAGACCAATCCTGCAATCTTGGGATAACATCCTGACAGGATGTAGTTGAGCAGGAACTGATAAAGATGTTATTTGGGGATTGATTCCTTAGGAGTCCTGGACTTCCAGTTTCTGATGAGAATTGCTTGACGATTGTCCAAGCATGTGGAAAATCACAAGGGTGACAGGGGAACATGATAATTGAATAATAATTTGAAATTATTGGTGGTTTTGCTATAGATTTCTATGAGACCAAGGGTAAATGCTGTGTCAGAAAGGCTGAGTGCACTGCAGGGCACAGCATGCTGTATCCGTTCTGTGGGCAGTCTTTAGGAAGATGTGCTTTGGAAGAGTGCAGCACTGTGTTCCAAGGATGTTTATGTATTTCTCATTATGCCTGAGAGTGGACAAAACAGCACTGCAGTGCCACTCTGATGTAGCCCTAGGACATTTAGAAAAATGGGCTTGCTTTTTTATGATATGCCTTAGGTCAAAGGGGAAACGGTTAGAAAAGGTCTGGGACAAATGTTATCTAGAGGCTGGGCTGCATTATGTTTCTTGGCTCTGTAAGCTGTGAGTTTGTAACTGAATGCTGTTTTCTGAATGCTCCTTCCAGCAATATGTCTGCTTCCCTCCTTTTTTGTTGCTATCTTATATTTTTCTTTTTTCAACAGATCGACAAGACATTTTACAATTCCATTTTAAGGAAAAAATACATCCGTTCACGCTTAATCAGAGTGAGGTATGTGAGATTATAATAAATGCACGCAGCTGAGATAAAATTAAATGTACACCAAGCCCAGCTAGATCTGATTCAGTAAAGTGTATTGTGTGTAAAACCAGAGCATAATCTCTAACTGAGCATAATCTGGTTCTGAACCTTGTTCTCCTTTGGATCTTAATGCAGAAGATACCCTTGAGTCAGTCCAAATTCCAATAAGTTTGTGTTCAGATCCTGAGCAAGCTTTAGTTATTAAAGCAGAGATAACTAAAGCCATGTAAAACCAAAAAGTATTTTCAAAACTATTTCTTACACTGTAATGCAGATATCATTTCTAGCATTACTATTGTGCTGGGCTTGTCAAGTAAAAACAGGCTGTGCTGGCTCAGAAAGTCCCACTTATTATTGTGCCTCTAAGAATGGGCATAAGTAGGTGACCAGGAAACAGAAGCAGCACAACAGACCTGTGATAACTGCTTCTTGGTATGCTCCCTGCCTCCAGGTATTTACCACTTGGGAGTTCTTGAAGTGGTTGTGGTTTGTTTAGCAGCCCTCGGTGGCGTTATTTCCCGAGGACTTGTCTGTTGTCTCATGAACTCTTGAAATCCCTGCACCTCGGTCTTTTAGAAAGGAGACAGTTGTGAAGAACCACCTTCTTTGGATCATTCAGTGACCTCTAGCTCTCTTGTGGAAAGAGATGATGAGAAGTTGATCACTACTGCTCCTCTCCATGCAATTACTGATACTGGAGACTCCCATCATATCCCTTTTCTCTCGTATTCAGTAAGATCCACTCTTTTTTTCTTTCTTTTTTTTTTTTTTTCCAGTTGGAAATCCCAGTCTACTCTGCATTCTTTGCATTTCAAACTGTTTCTTATAATTCTGTTCCATACATCTCTCAGGTCTGCTGCTCCTGCTTTTTTGAGATGAAGGCATCAGACCCATAGTTGAGATTATCACTGAGCAATGTGGAGCTTTTTTTCCTCTTTTACTGTCTGTTCAACTGCCAATAATACATAATGTTTAATTTGATTTTTTTAAACCACTGTTAAGTGCTGAAAATGATCTTTTTGTATAACTGTCTATTGTAGTACTAAGATCTTATTCCTCAGTGACAGTGCCCAACACTTTGCAAATAAACCTTGAATGTTGTCATGATCATAGACTAAAGCTGCAAGACTAAGATCTAAAGATCTGATCCTTGTGAATGTGCTCCTCTTTGTTCTTACACAGTTTGTGACATCCTGCCTCTTCCTCTACCTTAGCTTAATCCCCAGTTACACACAAGTCGTCACTGGAATGTAGCTTAAAGGATATTTTTTGATACTGACTAGAGTGTTGCAAGCATAGGCAGGGTGATTTGGGGATCTGAGAGGCCAATATGTAGGGGTAAGAGGTATTTTTCATTACTTCTTTTTCCCAAGGACAGACTGGGGTACTTGTGATGTTTGCAAGATT
Organism: Motacilla alba alba; assembly: GCF_015832195.1. NCBI lineage: Eukaryota > Metazoa > Chordata > Aves > Passeriformes > Motacillidae > Motacilla > Motacilla alba. The sequence goes on along the minus strand of NC_052019.1, from coordinate 44,702,137 downwards.
TGCATGCACCAAAGCTTGTTCGCTTTTTCAGATATACACTCTTTATGCCTCTTCAAGGGCTCAGACTGCAAGTTCTTTTGAGCAGGGTCACGGCTGTGAATTTACTTGGAAAGGATCTTTTGACTCAGTACTAGCAATGCATTAATAACAATGCCCACTGCTCACTGAGAAAGACAATACTAATCTTGGTGAGGTGTCCTTGGCTCTGGATCTCTGCTATATAATAAGTGAATCAGGGTGGGCAGTACTTACCTGAGGGTTTCGAGAGGTGTGGTTTGCTTGCAAGAGTTGATATGGTAATTCCAGTGTGGCATAGAACAGGAAGAGGAGTGGGGGGAGAGGTGAGGGAACACCTCAGAAATGCAGAGCAACACCCACAGTTGGATCAGATAGTATCTGGAAAATAAATGAAGTGGCAATCATGCTGAAGTTGGAACAAATGGAAAAAACAGTCTGTTGAAAAGTTCACATACGACTTCTCAGTCTCAATTATGAGATCCTTGAAGCAAGGAGTGTGTCTTTCTGCTCACCTACAAACCACTTGGCATATCTTGGTGTGCTTAAAGCATATGGCCTTTTCTTTCCCTTCACTGGCAATATCAGGAATATCTGTTTCAATTTGGCACGTGTTCCTTTTAAAGATTAAAGCCTGATTGCATGAGTTCTGGATAAGGTGTCTGTCTTCTATTTTTCCTTTATGTAATTACAAATTTCCAAGACAGTGAGATATAACTAGGAAATCTTCTCTTTTCCTTTCCTATCTAAAGAAAGAGCAACCTGCTTTTAGTTCTTCCCCTGTATGAAGTAACTGTGATTTCATCTGTTGTGGCTTGTGTCTCATTGCTTCTTGGTTCAGGTGGGAGGAGGCAAAAAAGAGAAGGTTCCTGGAGCAAGCTCTTACCTCCCCTTTGTGATGACCAGGGATAAGACATCTGCAAGTACAGAGCAAGATTTACTATGCCAGATTAGTCAGTTTGATGTTTGTACTCTATCATTCCATCTCTTGCAATATCTGATGCTTTAAGGAAAACAAAATACAACTACCAGGTGAATTCAACCTGTTACAAGACTTTTCTCCCTTTTCTTTCTTCTGATCTTACATTAAAACAGTTGAATTGTGTGTCTCAATGTGTGTGCTGCTTGCAATTTTCAATGAGGTGTTAAAGGCCCCTGTTGTGATCCATCTCTTTGTAATAAATATACTGTGGGTATGCTGCCAAGTTTCATTTATTGTTGCACAATGTGAGGTTATTAGGAACATTCTCCAAGAGGTTGCTGCAGTGGAATTAGGTTGTGTGGTCTCTCCCCATCTCCCAAAAAGGTCCAAATACCTTTTTGATAATGATTGTAAATTTTTATTCTGTGTATGTACAGGGCCATTGAAAGGTCTGTGTAGATACTGTTAATCACCTACCTCATGTTTCTGAAGTGCTGTTTATCCAGCTTTTCATTGCAATCAAATTAATTCCTTCCTCTCTTCTCTCTCAGGCGTGTAGGCAGCGACTGCTTTTCAGACTCTGTTATAAAATTGGTCTGGCCATTTGTTCACAGAGAGCATTGTGCTGCCTTCTAGCCTATGATGCATTTGACCATTCAGCATTCTTGGATTTCTTTTGGAAATTCCTTCTCACAAATATTTGAAAATGTATCTAATCTTCTATGTTACATTGCCATTGCTGCAGGAGCTCAGATAAAAGCTAAGAAATGCAGAAGTGCGCTGGAGGTAACGAGACTCTTTCATTGATTTGTAGCCCAGATGCTGATGGTGTGATGGCAGAGGCTTTGCTCACATTCTGGTTCTCCTCTACGGATTCTAGAGAAGCACTGCGGGAAAGAGTTGGAAGGATCTTACGGAGGGGCCTGAAAAAATACACAGGGCCTCTGCGAATAAATGTTCGATCTTCTACCATCTCAAGTAAGTATATTACATTTCTTTTAAAAGTAATTCTTTCCATTTTCTGATTGATGCGACTTGGTTTTTTTTCCCTTTTGATGACAGCTTTTGATGTTACTGTGTCTGAATTACAGTCTTTCATGCTCCTTAAGTTAGACGCAGATCAGCGGCAAACCCCTCTAAATCTTTAAAAAATATCTTAAATATGGATCACTGGGAGCAGTTACTTGGTGGTTTTGCAGTACAGCCTCAGCCTTCTTTCAAACTGCAGCATCAACTTTATGTTACAGTCATGGAGCCTGAAAGTGCAGGAAGTATATTTGGAAGACAAGAGGAAAGAACCAATGCACTGAAAAAATAATATTTGATGTGAGGATTAAAATCCTTGCAAATTCACTAGAGGAAAGGGAAAGAAAGGCATAATGTTCTTATCTACATGACTTCTCAGCTAGGGTTTCTATCCCCTTCTTCACAAAGCAGACATGAATCTGCAGGATATGGCCATTAACTGCACTACCTTCTACACTTTGGTTCTGCTATAGAATTTTTGTGCAGGCTTAGAATTTTGTCTCTGTCTTGGCTTCAGTTATATATAGTCAGCAACTTTTCTGTGTGTCAAACTTTTCAAGGATGAGTTGCTGGTTGACAACTAGGGACAGATACTTGCCCCATTTGTTTTTGCAGAACTGCTTGCTCCTAAGTGCAAGGGTGACCGTACAGTAACAGGGTGGGTGCTTGCTGCTTGCTATTCCACACTAGACTACTTGAACCAGCAGGAATCTGCAGAGGTTAGACAGCTGTATCTAGAGAACAAGATACTTGGGCCAGATTCCATGCTGGATGGATCCAGACTTCCTCCCACTCAGAAATTAGCAGAAGCAACTTCTTGTTCCTCCTCTTGGTGCTTGAACTGGGCACATATTTGCATTGTGGTAATGCAATGAAACTCAAATATGAGCTGTCACGCTCCCATTGTTTCTTGATGGGCCAACCAGACTTACCCTTTGGAATGGCTCAGGATGGTAGGTGATATCCCTCTGGGCAAGTAATCACCATTTCCCTGCAGTGTTGTTTATATGCCAGTAGTTCCTGTTCAACAAAGTGCACATGTAAATTCTCCAAGATAAAAATACTGTGTGGGCATCAGGGAGATTCGAAGAGATTTGTTTTTGTTTACACAGTTGGGTGATGAATTAGTGAATTTTGAATCTTCAGTTTAATTTGATGCTTTACATAAAGGATAAAATTGGAAAGAGTACAAAAATTATTGTTAAAAAAGGACTGTGATCCTATCAAGTCAAGCTGCTTTTAGTCAGTCTGGTAAATGTGGGAAGCGAATCAAAATTGTTTTAGTTGACCTTGAACTGCACCAGGAATGTTACAGTAATGCACTAATAGCTAATTAAAAAATTGGCTAATGCAATTGAATTGCAATGTTTTCATTAAATAGTCTCACTAAGAGATGGCATCTGTATTACTTTATCAAAGTTGTGTGACAAACTGTGCTGCTTTTCTTGGCTCTCCCAGCCTTACCATAAAACACTGACTGCATAGGTCAGCTACTCATTACAGGACTGGCATTGTGCAAGTGCTATGAGTGACACAAAGGAACATAAACAATACCTTGGCATTTCTAAGAGACAACAATAAAAGGCTGTCCAAACATTTTTTTTTATCTTTCTTTGCTAATAGGACTTCAGCAGTGGTATGAAGCTTAGGCCAGATCCTGACTGGTGTTGCCATTTCAGGTGAACTCAGAAGAACAGTATAGAATGGAGAGCTCCTGTGCTTTTAGAGGAGGTGCTGGTCTCAATTTATAAAACTCATTCCTCACACCAGGGAGAAGTGACAATTTGCAACAGATCCTAGAGGTCCAGAGAAGAATCTAGGTTTTGCATTTTCTACTTTTCTATCCCTTCCTGAAATATCTTGTTCACTATTAGTATTTCAAACATGGAACCTAAGAAGCCCCAGGTTTTTTCCATGCTCTGCAGGCACCTTTCTAAATCTTTCTTCATTGGACCTTTTTGCCAACTGGAATCCTAATTTATCCTAAGGCATTTTCAGAATCACATTTTCATAATGGCTTGTAAAAAATCATTAACCTGTTCTTTGTAACCACCTTATCAAAATATTCTAATCTAGGGGCCATGATATAGCTCACTTTAGCTACGCATAGCTCACTAGTTGAACAAATCCAGGTCAGGCACTTATTTATATCACATGCTAGGGGGAGTCTGATAAAGGGAACCTCCTTAAGTCTTCCTGCCCTGAAATAATCACCCTGTTGTTCAACACCATGTCTCAACCTGCACTTCACTCACAAGTATTTGCCTTGAGAATCAGCTCCAACAAACTCCTCCAAACTGGGTGCTACACTCGGGACCTTCAAGCTGCAGTTCAGGGCAGCACTACAACATCAAGCAGTTTGCCAGACCAGGGGTAGAACTTGCTTTGCCTCTACATTCCTGAGGATTGGGATAAAGTCTATACTGACAATATTTTCTTAGGATTTTTTGTTTGTTTTTTTTTTTTTTCCTAAAACAGAGAGAAGCTTGATACATAGGTGAGAAAATAGAAAATGTGCAGAACTTCAAGGAAAACAACATAATACTGTCTCTGCTTTTTCTGTCACTAAACTGTAGATGTTCTTTACATAGGACTGCAAAAATATCTTTTTGTCAGAGTACCTTCAAATGTATTATTACTGAAGTTCCTGCTTTCTTATTTAGCTAGACATCAGAGTCCCCTGGCCAAGGATGGTTTACATCCAAACATTCCCTCTGATTTTGATGGAAAATAGGAACTGATAGAATTCTTTGCACTTGTGTACCAACCCCACAAGAAGCCAAATTTACAGTGAAGAACTAAGCAAACCTTCCCTGAAGAGCAGTGCAAGGGCAATCAAAGTGAGATATCAAAGTGTCAAATGGCTTGGAAACACCCGTGTTAGGACTTGCTCTTCCACTGGCACTGAAAGAAGATGTTGCAGTTTGCCTTCTGTATAGTTCTGGCAACAAAGAGTTCTCCTACAAGGTTGATTTCTTTTCCTGAGGGTTTCTTGGTTAGAAGTAGAGTCACCTGACAGTCTGGATCTGTATTAAGTGAAGTGTAGAGCAGCTTGCCAGACTGTTTCCCTTTGTCAGGTAAGTTGGAAGTATCCCAAAATGTATTTTTGGGAATGTACTTCTGATGTCAGAAAGAAGCTGGTTGCAAGATCACTGGCACTATTCAAAGTGAGTAGGAAGGATTCCCATCTGTTGCACAGCCAAAGGTTTTGGCCATGAATAATGAGTCATGAATTAGTTTTGATCAACAAGCCAACTGTTATTGTTTCTATTCACCTGGAATCTGGGGCTTGCTAAAGCTCCTAACAACCACAAAGTACAGAACCTGGCAGACAGATTCTTACTTCTTTATCGAGTCTTCTGTGGGAGTAATGCAGATGAGCGTCTGACAGGGTTGATGAGGAATGTTCCATGTCAAATAATGAGTGGAGCAGTCTGGATGTTTGCCATTTATCAGCCACAACAGCATCTCTGGGAAGTGGAACTGAACATGCATCTGTACATTGGGAAACACTGGAGATCTGATATTCCTCCACTTTGAGGTCACTAGTTTGGCACAAGGTGGTATATTTCAGTAAGAGTCTAGAGAGAATGATTGAAATGGGAGGGACTGAAATGTATTTTAAAATTAGTATTTTGCAAGGATATGCCTGTGATAAAGGCATTAAGCAGAAAGTCATCTTGACCTCTCTTCTCATGACCCAGATACATTAATTTAATTGATTTTCTCACTCAAACCTTGGTTTTTCCCTGCCTTGTCTGCAGAGGTTGAGAGCAATTTGGGCTGCCTTTACTGTAGTAAGACATTGATTGCAGCTCAGGCATGAGTGTAGGTCAGGAAGAAAAGTAATGTTAAAAATCATCTGTTTGGATACCTGCTACAGAACTGGTACATAGCAGATCCCTCCTCAGGCTGCAGCACAACCAGATGGAGCTGCGAGGTATGGACCTATGTCTGCCTCATGGACAAGATTAAGATGCTGATGGGGGACAATGGAGGGAGTCACCGATGTGAGGACAGGTGCAGTGAACACCAGCTGGGAGGGAACAGCTGGGTGACAGGGACAATTAGAGGCACAAAGCAGTTGTCGTGTCTCTATCAGGTTACTCTACTCTGTTGAAGGAATGAGAATTGCATCACCTGTATCTAAGCCATGTTTTGCTACTTCTATAAGGGTGCATGAATCTGGAGAGGTAATTCCTGTTGCGAGCAGTGAGAATATTGCAAGGTTAGTGGAGACATTTTAGGATGTATGAACTATATAACCACACAAGAGCATGCCTTTCCTGCTAAACCCAAAGCTCATGCTTTGCCATCTTTCCTGAAATTCCTGCAGTTCCTGTAAGGTACAGTTTTTGGAACACAACTGAGTCTGCTGCTCACTGCTCTTATTCCCATTTCCCCCAGTACTTCAGACCTTTGTGGTCTTGACCATAATAAAGGAGCATTAGGGTAGAGCTATTATCCCCACCTCTGTCTACACTGCAGGACATGCACTCTGTGACATTCCTCTCAGCTGCCCAGTTTGGTTACCTACTAAAACTTGCCAGTGATCCTCTTTTTGTCTGCATGTGCAGTTGTTACCCTGCATAACTCTGGGTGAGGCTCCTGTTTCTGATGTAGCTGATGTAGCTGAGAATTTTGTAATTCTCACTCCTTTTAAGAAAGTTGTCATTAAAATGTGGTGAAGGACAGTGGGAAAAATGCTTTCTCTGCTCCCTGGTGCATTTCACAAACGTGTGCTTCAAATGCATTTCCAAGAATGTGTTATAAGTATTGAAGCACATACTCTTTCATTTCCTCCATTTATATCCCTTTTAAGATAATCTCTACCTTACCTTCTCTGTGTGAAAAAACATCTTAGACCAGCAAGATGCGGGAATTTGATATAGTAGAGAATGGAACATGCAGTTTGCTTTTGAGACTAGAAGTTATGTTTTCACATCTAGAAAATCTCTAAGTGTAGAAACGTATAAAGAAAATCAAGTTTCTTTTATGAATCAACACCTGTGAAAAACTATGCAATTGGGTAAAACTGCATCAGATTTTTGAAGCATTTATTGTCTTAAATTTTGCAGCCATCTCTGGCCCTTTCTATGCTGAAAATGCATAATACCCCCTAATAATTCATTTAGTTGCCTTGCTTGCCCTATGTCAATTTAATGCCTGATATTCTTACATCATAGAGTTCTGTCTGATCTTTTCCTCTTAATATAAACACTGAGCTCTGTGGATAAAATGAAATGAGGTGGTGGGCATACCACTGATTCCTCTGATACAGTGACACTGGCAGTATTTAGAGATGTAGCAAAGTGAGCACATTTTCCATAGGAACCTCTGAACTCCTCACAGATAAGATGTCCCATTCACTCTGCAATAAGCTATGAGCATTTCCTTCCAAGTTTGCTCAGACACATATTGAGGAGTAAAAATGTTCTTTACTGATAATGTATTAGCCTTAAATAGTAAGTTCAAGTTAATCAAAAATTAAGAATTTAGGTGTGTTTCAGAGTTATTTTGTTTAATAAATATATAAAATAACTATATTAACAAAATTGATTGTCCAGTTGGAGAAACAGCCCTCTTCGGAGAGATGGAATCCCTAAGCTGCATTTCAATAGATTGCTGCCATTTTAATTTAAACATTCATTTTATCATTAAAGTTAAGCAAGCTTGAATTCATTAGCAAGCTCCATTTTACTGGTATTCAATGCAGGTTCAAGTTGAACTTGTTTACAGTAGAAGCTTGAACACTGTTTTCTTAAATGTGGCACAAACAACTACTTTTGCAGCCATATGTGGTTGGGACAAGACATGACACTTTAATTGTTACTAATTGATGCTTTTTCTTGGTAGTGCAAACAGCTAGGGCAACTAGTAAATGAGCAGGGCAGCGAAATTTTCTCTCATGCCTTACAAGTGACTGCTTCAAGGCAGGGCTTGCAACGCGTTGGCTGGCACAATATGAACATCTGTGCTCTTCAACAGGCCAAAATGTGAAGCTGGTAACAAATGAAGGCAAGCCCCTAGCAAGGTAAACCAGTAAGCAACTTGATTTTGGTATCATGTAAGCCAAAGTTGGTATCATGTACCCCAAAGTGCTCCCTGCTTTTGATCTACTGTGGGCTCAGCCTATCTGAAAATAGGGTCAGTAACTTCAGTTTTCCAAACACATGCATGTGCTCTGCATTTGGGACCCTACCCTAGTGAATACAGCACTAAATTTGCTAACAGTAATTAAAACAGGGTATCAGTGGCCTTTTTCTTTTGGCAGAGGATGGGTAGGAGAGTACAGCAGTTGCATAGTAGTGATATATTATAAGACATGCTGACATTCAGAGCTGTACGGACTGGCAGTGTGTGTGTGGAAGGCTTGTTTCTCCAATTACACAGAAGATGATCCAGCTGGAAGCACTGGGTAAAATTTTGCCCATGTGAGGTTTGTACTTTTTTCTAAGTGTCCCCTAAAAAGGCAAACAGAGATAGATGCAGGTGCCTTGCAGAGCACCTGTGACTCACAGCAAAACTCGATGCAGTGGGAACATGCCAATTGAATTGCTTCCGGCACTGCACTTGAACAAGCTGGTTGCTCCTTTTGTCTTCTCAATGAGCTTTGCAACATAATGTAAGTGATAATAATTGTCTGCAGGCTTTATAATTATGAATTATGAGGTAAATGTCTCTCCACCCAGAGAAAAGCTAAAAAACATTGTTGTCAGTATTGCACTTAAAGGCAAAAGGTCCTCTTTCATTGTGAATTACATTTGTTGGTTTCTTACCAGTTTCCAGATATAAAGTATTGGTATGACTCAAATGATGAACTAATTCTGAAGATTGTATGAATTTCTAGGAAAACACTGGATGCTCATGATAAAGAGCATCAGAAGAAACAAGTAGGGTCAGATTTTTCAAAGCACTTCTAGCTAATATAAATACACAGGGGAAGTGGCCAAATCTTAGTACAGTTTAGCAAACAGTAATGTTTACACCACTGCTGAATCCCTCTGCTGACCTAGCTTTTGCTCTGTGGTATTATTCCATTTTGATGTAAGGGTTCTAGGAGACAACCAACCATATTATACAGGGAAATTCACAGAATACAACTGGTATTAATGAAATGCAAAAGTACGTGTATTTTTAGTGTTTTTTTCCTTTTTTCATATGAATTGAGAAAGTACCAATGAGCAATTTTATTTGAAAAAGGACCTTGGAAGTTGTGTCTTGCCTACCAGTGAAATGTAATTATCTTCATTGTGTGAACAGTTCCTGTTCATAGTGAATAAGACTTCAGTTCCTTCTACAGTGAATAGACTGTGTTGCTATATAAATGTCCAACTTTAACTCATCTCCTATCCTTATAAAATAAAGCAGTGGTTGCACGCACACAGGGCAGCCCTAGCACCGCCTTTGGTCTGTAACATTCCCAGCAGACAATCTGCACGTGTGCTGGAGTTCTGCTTGTTTCCTTTTTTCTATCACAATCTGCTTACTGTCACATTAAGAAATGAGTGAGCACATATCTGGTACTGGTGGATTGCAAACAGACGATTCACCCAGCATACCTGAGGGAGTGTCAAGCCTGCATGCAAAACACATGTGATACAAACCCAACAGGTGACAAGTGTGAGCCAGAGCCCTTTGCATGCAAAAGAGACTCCTCCTGACTTGGTGTGGCTTTGGTGAAAACAAGGATATTATTCTGTGCAGCAGCAAAGAGAAACGAAGGAATTGGATAAGGGATCTGCAGAGAAGGCCTTTCCAGACACAAAATATGAAGTTGTTGACACCAGTATAGAATCACTATATAATTAAAAAATTATATAGAAATTATTTTTTTAAATTAGTATTATTTTAAAAATGGTTTTGAATGCTGCAAACTACAGTGGTGGCTCTAGTGAAAAAAAACATTCTGGAAGAGAAGGGATAGATTTAAACCTTGAGCCAATGCTTGTTATTATCAGCATGGGCAGGCCACATTTTCAGTGCACATACAAAATGCAGGTTAAAGGAGGGAATGTATTGCTAGAACCTGCTGTGCCATGCAATAAATTGCTATGAACTATCTATTTCAGTATTATTAGCGTACCAATAAGATAGGAGAAAGGAGAGTGAGCCACTGCTACTTCCATTGCTGCAGTGAAGTGAGAGCCTTCTGATCTTGAAGAGGGCACAGAGAGAGTACTAGATCTTCTCTGGCCCTCTCTTGGATGTAAATATGTGAACTGTTGATTTCTTTTTTTTTTTTTTTTCAAAAAAGAGGAGCTTCAAAAATTTCCACCATAACAATTTCTCCCCAACAAAATTGTAGATCTTGAGTAATGCAAGGCTTGTTTTGGCCGTACTCCTCTTCAGAAACACCAGGGGCCAGCAGGATGGGCTGGATGAGTGCCTGGTCCTCAGACAACACTGACTGCAGAGGCGGGCAACAGCCAGCACATGAACATGAACACATATCAGCTACCCTGGCTTCTCTAGCAGCCCCCTCAGCCATGCCTCCCGTGTGCCCTGTACTCAAATAGCTGTCGGGGGGGTGACCATGAGGATGGGGAACCTTGTCTGTGCTGGCCTGGCCTGATTGATTGTTTCTTTGTTTCAGATGTGGAGCCAGCAAGAGCAGAAGCCATCTTCAATGACAGTAAGTGAGGCTTTTTTAAAACATCAGAAATCTCATCTCCAACTGTTTAAATTAGCGTTAATAGTCCCTGAGCACTTTTCCTGGCCCTTAAGAGCCTTTTCTCATCCTTCTGTCTAATGAATATGACCTTGTACTCTCAGAAATTGTGACTTTGCAGTTTTCTTTAGCCTCCATTGAAAGGAGAGCAGTACCACAAGGAAATGTCTAGAAGTTACATCAGCCTGTGATTATAATCAAAATGTTCTGGAATTTGGAATGGCTGACAGCATAAAATTGTTCCTCATGGAAATATATGGAAATGTGACTGGTCTTCTCAACATATTGCTGCAGGGGTTAGATAGAGATACCTTGTTTTAGAGATGTTTTTTAAGTTTTCAGAGAAAGAAGTCAGCTTGCTTGGAGATAAAACAGTCATAAAAGCTATCTTTGCTTACAAGTTCTGTTTCTTTTAACTCTGAGAAGGTTTGATCAGTTCCTTAGCAATGAGCTGTCAATCAATGGAAGATTAAATTACATAACTTTTTGGGTCTGATGTAGGTGCTGGTGTTCTGGGGCACTGATCGAACTGAGTTTATTCCCTGTGTTTTGAACATTGTCTGCTCAGGTGGTTGATAGGATTGTGCAGTTTTAGGACCAGTTACTGAGAATTACAAAGAACTTTCAGGAGGGAAAAACATTCGTTCAGACAGTCTTATGAACTATGGTATATTCTGCAGTTTGTCTTTTACACAAAACTTTTGGACAGGTAGATTTAGGTTTCACTGATTTCCTTCATTTTGGTTTTAAATATCAGAAGAGGGCAGACTCTACACTGACCTCATGAACTCCTCAATGTAGTGTAACTTTTCTTTCTTCTTCTAAATTTATGAATAGCTTTCAGTCTGTTGTGGTATTCCTGCCGCTTTTGACCATGAAGTGCTGTTAACATAATGTTGTGCAGATCCTAGCAGGAAAGGGATAACACTCTCTGTGGCTCCAGTTTTTCACTTCTGAGGACTTCAAGGGCCCTGGGGCTGGCAGCTCCTCAGTGATGAATTACCAAGTTCTGTTTTGGCCCCCTCCCAGGTCACTGTCTGGGAGACGAGCCGTGCAGCAATGGTTTGGATTGTGTGGTCACTATGCAAATAATTCTCATCTCTGTCTCTTTTTCAATGAATTGGGATAGTCCTGTGTGTCAACTTTCCTAAGGTCTAGCTGAAATTGGGACCTGGATGAAAACTAGTGGGTCTTGGTCCAGGTAGGATGGATTTGATGCTGTTTGGATGGGAGAAGATGGCTGAAGTAGGTCTGTTCATTGAGAAAGTTTCTAAAGCTATGCAGGAGCTTCAGCCGCTCCTGAATATCCTGAGTTTAATGGCTGAAACTACGGATATTTCAATTTCTCTCTGGGTTTGGATCAAAATGCTTGTTTTGTGTCATGGATGCATACCGTGCTGGAGGTATCCATGCCTTTTGTCATCTCTGGTTGGAGTAGTGTGATGCTCTTTGCTTGAAGTGCCTCTCCAGGTCCACTTGCAGACTGCAGTGATCAGTTGCCTGTCTTCAGGTGACATCTTGCATGCATGGTAAAACCCCACAACTTGGATCATTCCTATTCTAGGTTTTGCCTTTTTCATATTTTATCCTGATGAGAAATTACCTGAGACATTAAAGTTGCCAATGCCTCTATTTGGGAATTGTCTTGGGTGTGTGGTGAATGTTTTGATTCTTGAGTCAGGCTGCTCACACAGCTAAGCCTGAATGCTTGACCATCATGGCTTTCCATGATAGTCAGTTGTTCATTCAGGCTTCTAACACATGGGTTGTGCATGAGGAGCTCGGATTTGGGGGCGCTGGTGGAATGTATGTTTTCTTGTTTATGTAAATACATTTTTACAAAACATAGGTGGTGTGTAATTTTACATATGTTTTCCACAGTCATTCACAGGATTTACTGAACAGAAGAGTAGCTAATACTGTCTTTATCCTTTCTGACAGTCTGTGGGTTACGGCAGAATAGATCAGTCAAGTCAATGGCAAAATCCTCCTCACTACGAATCGTTGGCGGATTGTCTTCTGCAGAGACGGGGGATTGGCCGTGGCAGGCCAGTCTGCAGTACAACAACATCCATCGCTGTGGTGCAACACTCATCAGCAACACATGGCTGGTGTCTGCAGCTCACTGCTTCAGAGAGTAAGTTCCCATCTTAGAATGTGCAGCAGAATGTGCCCCTTCTGTATCAAGTTGTGAGGCTTTCCAGGTTTGCACCACACCCCTGACTCTTTCCCAGACAAACAATTTTGGAAGAGAAAAGTCTGAGTTAAGTAGGCCCATCAGCTGGATGTTTCAATGGGAAACTAAAGACTGGCCCTCAGGAGCAGAACTGGCAATTTTATGAGTGAAAATCAATAGTCACTTGGCGTACTGACCAAAAAAGTGCAGAAAAGGTAAGGTGAGCGAAATCGTGGAGTATTTGTTTCCTGTTATACTTTACATTTCTTAAATGTATGCCTTCGTGTTACAATGGGGTTGCTGCCACTGCAGACTGCCACCAGCAGCTACCATTCCACGTTCCTGCCCCTCTGCTCAGCCATGCACTCCCAGCATTTTTTGTTTAAAGCATGGCAATTGTGAAGCTGCAAGGCATTTTAAGATGGAACGGTTGATTGAACAGATTATCAAGGTGCAAAAAGAATTAGGGAAATGAAGAGTTTATAGCAAAAGAGCTTTTGGATTTGATGACACCCTATGGCCACACAACGGTTAGATCAGGGACAAGGAGCAAGGGAGGAGTACAAGACCATGGCTGAAGAGGGAATGCAGGAATGCCCTCTTCTAGCAGCAGCCCACAGTTCCATTATGGAAAGTGCTGATGTCACAACTGTCTAGTAGGGAGCTGGCTTGAAGGAGTTTTACAGTAAAGATACTCTGCAAATTTAAAGTCCCAAACACATATTTACAGCAAAATACTTACAGCTCTCTTACCTTTTTCAGCATGACTCACCCTCAGAAGTGGACTGCTACTTTTGGAGCTCTTTTGAAGCCACCAAGCTTGAAGAGATCAGTCAAGACAATTATTATCCATGAGAAGTACCTCTACCCAGAACATGACTATGACATTGCACTTGTGCAGCTCTCCAAACGAGTTGAGTTCACGAGCAGCATACACCGGGTCTGTCTGCCAGAGCCATCCCAGACTTTTCCCTACAATATTTACGCTGTCATCACAGGCTGGGGAGCTCTCACCAATGATGGTGAGTCCTGAGTCTGCCAGGTGACCTGTATGGTCCATAAACAGCAGCTCTGAGTGAACTGATATGACTTCTGTAGCCACATGTGATAAGACAGCAAGAAGACTCTTCTGTTTTCCCAGTCTTTCTATTTCATATTGTAAATTCTTAAGACAGGTAGTCCAGCCATGCACGTGTTTATATAGAATCTAAAAAACTATTTTGCCAGCACTAGTCAGAAGCTACAGATAACTCTGTGAGCTTTCATGTAAATGTGCAGAGTGAGCTGTGAATTACCCAAGCTCACACTCTTATCAGGCCACACTGAGAGTACATTTAGCAATGGAATCAAGATGTCTTCATTTTGTATCATCTGCTCAAATTGCCAGGTAATTTGTGTTCCATGGAACATGGAATTTGTGTTATGGAACATGTGTAAAATATATGGCTTTACACTTAAGGCACTGTGTACCATGTGATCATTACTTCAGTCTTAATGGTACAGTTCCCAAGTGAGTCTGTGATTCTATGTACATTCTACTTAAGGGCCTGACCTAGGCAGATCAACAAGCAAAACCTCCACATTAAACCAAGTCAAGCTGGTCCTCCATTAGAGGACATTAAACACTCTTCCTGTATATATTAACCACTGCAAAGTAATTATGTTGATAAATACCCAAATTGTATTTTCTCTCAGGTCCAGCCCCAAATGCTCTTCAGGAGGCAACAGTGAAACTTATTGACTCAGACACTTGCAACAGAGAAGAAGTATATGACGGGGACATAACACCCAGGATGTTGTGTGCGGGATACTTGGAAGGAGGAGTAGATGCTTGTCAGGTAATTGTAGCTGAAAAATAGAAAGGAAAACTGTTTTAATGCTGACTGCAGTATCTGGTTGACCACATCTTAATGGAGAGTGTATTAGTCCTTTAAATAGGCTCCATTCAAACAGGAATTTAGGTGTAAAGTGAAATAGCATTTAGTACACATCATTTAGCACTAAATGCTGTCATACTAATTATGAGCTAAAAAGTGAATGTCTGAAGTAGCTAACACCAGATATCTGTAGAGATGAGAAGGAAGATGGTTAAGAATGTTAAGTTACCAGAAAAAATGCACTGTCACTCACTGAAATTAAATTCTGGACTGGATCATATCATAATAGTTCTGTTACAATGTGATCTTTGGTAACAGATTTGGCTCAGTGAAAGGAAACCTTTCTGAAACAAAGATAACTGTAAGGAAGGTAGGTGTAAAAAAATGGGAAGGAAACACGCATGCTGCAGGTTTGCAAATGTTGCAAGAAAATGCTTATGTACAAACAAAAATATTTCCATAGTGATAACTTTTAAAAACATAATTTCTATTCATATTATTTTTAAAGATTGTACTCTTAAAGTGCTGATTTAATACAGACTCTTCCCTAAATCCCAGTCCTACAGACTTTTGCCCAAAGACAAACTCCTTGCAGAGTAAGCCTGGGAAGCTCATTCCTCTGTTCCTGGCTCAGCATGGAAAAGACCTAAACAGAAGGGTGCAACTGCTGTTCAGTAGTTCAGCAAATAATTTTGGTGAAAGTTGGGGAATTTGGTCTGTTGTGTGAGGATTGCCTCTCAGTCTGTAAGGTTTCCAGTTTAATTATTATTACCGTGTCATGCTTTTAACAGTATAAAATTGAGCCTTGGAAAGTGGATAATACCTTAAGGAGATATCATCTAACTAGAAGACCAAATTCTTGATGAAAGCTCCATTATTGACTGAAAGTGACTAAAATTATTTATTTTAAGAATAGCAATTACTAGTAAAACCTGTTTAAAAAATGGTTCATGCTCTCTTAGATTGCTGCCTATATTGGTGTTTCCATACTCTGTACAAGGAAGAAGACAAGGCAGGTGGGAAGCAGTGCATCACAAAACAGAACAGAAGCTTTTTGTTAGGTTTTTTACCAAAACAGAGGTCCTGGCAAACAGGAAAATGCCACAGACTTCTGACTCAAGTTTCAGAAACAGCCTGGATTCTGCACAAATGGCTGTTCTTGAAATACTGCTTGTTAACTTCTCTTATAGGATAGACTCTCCTCTCTATGGAGAGAATTGTATTTTCTCTTCTGATCAATTAAATATATATTTTCCCCCTCCTCTTTTTCTAGGGGGACTCTGGGGGACCACTGGTTACTCCAGACTCTAGACTGATGTGGTACCTCGTGGGAATAGTGAGCTGGGGAGATGAATGTGCCAAGCCAAATAAACCTGGAGTTTACACACGAGTGACTTATTTCCGTGACTGGATTACCACAAAAACAGGCATCTAATTCCAAAGCAAAAAATGGATTTAACTACATAGACTACATGTAACTCATATTTGTCTGTAATTCTGAAAGGCTATTTTTTAGTATATATATTCCTATGTAATTTTGGTCGAAGCAACCTTAGTCCGCAGCAAGAGCTATCTTTGCTGTCAGAGACGCTAACCCCTTCTGAATTCATGCTAAATGGATGAAATTGTCTGCCTCATCTTTGAGCTGTGAAACTTTCTCCCTTACCAGAAATTATGAACTGACATCATTAAAATTACATTTAAAAGCTACCAATTTACATGCTTTATAAATGGAAACATTTTCCAGTGGGGAAAAAAAAAAAGAAAAATTTTTTCTTCAGCCATGGGCAAGGCCTACAGCTGAATCTTCCTCCTCCAATGAAGCAAATGCTGTCACAGCTGTGTTTCTAGCAAAGTGGATCCTTGATGATTATAATCATTAGAGACTATCATCTGCACTCACTCCAGCTGAGAACCTGGATGCTCACCTTGCTCCATGGCCTTGGTAATTAAAAGTGGATCAGCAGGACTGAGGTTAAGTACTAGCTAATGAAAAGTAGGATTTCTGTGCTTGCAATAGGTTAGAAGGGGAAAGAGAAAAGCTTGATGTTCTTATTGCAAAGCACATTTTAAGCAGGAATGTTTTTGTGGATTCTGTGAAGTTCAAGTTGGTTGGAATTGCTGTTGGGAAGTGCTTCATCACAACACTGTGCTGCTACCTCTGTACCTGTTGTCTTCTAGATCTACTCTGTTCAACACACAGTATGTTTAAGATGCAGAAACACAAGCTCTACCCTAACTAGTTTTTTTTTTTTAAAGTGTGCCCCCATGAACAATCTCGCTAGAAATAAATATGGCATCTAAATTTGTTCTAAAGGAAAAAAAGAATATTTGCCACAAATGAACTGGGAACTACCTTTTTTGATCCAGAAACAGCATGTCTTTCCAAGGGCATGCCAGCTGGCAGAAACCATCTCACTGCAAAGCAAGTGATTACTCATACTTCACTGATGGATTCACCTCTGCCATGAATGAATATGATCCTGAATATGAATTTCTTATGAGGATGAAGAGTAATTTCATATTAAAGAACAGTCCCAATAAGAACTTCAGAGTAAATGCAATCCTTACACATTGGTCAAGCACTTTTCCTACCTATGTGCACAACCTGTCATGGATTGCTGGTGGAAGGGGATCCTTTAGAGCCAAGGCCTTCAATGTGGGGATCCAAAATGTCACCTGTAGTCTTCAAATGGCCACTGGACTGCTTAGGCTCTGAATGCAGGACTCACAGGACATGAATGAAACTGCAAGTCCCACAGCTGCACCTGCTACAGCTGAAAATTGTGCTGAAGCATCCTGCCTCCCTCACTGCTCAGGACTGGATCTCTCCTCAGCCTTTCTGCTGTGCAAGATCTCCAATAATCAGCATCCCTGGGAATGAGATGTTTGGCATTTCTTGAAAACTCACACCCTGAATTACAAGTCTACATATGTAATGGAAAAACCTATGTTTAAGGCTTGGTGGTGTAGGAGGGGTTGTCTTGTTATTGGGCTACTTCCAGTCATTCTGTATATCTTTTGAATTTTGGTAAAAGACAAGTTGCCTTATCTCAATACGAAATCTACTGAAGATTTTAGATTAGTTTTAGTTTCAACATAGTAGTACCTTTATTCTGATTTTCCATGTAATTGTAAAAAGAAAAGGATCTTGGGACTGTTAGGAAGATAGTTAGATGCAGCAAATCCATTTCCTTAATTTATTGATGAAGTTTGTAATTTATGCACTTTTGAGTTGCTGCTATTTTTCAAGTAAGAATTTACTCTAAGCAGGGTTCAGTTACAAAACAGAAACTTCATGGAGCTTTGAATTAGATAAGCTGAACACATTGTTTTCTTCTAGTGCTTAAGTCCCCTTTTTTCAAAGGCATCCTTTGGGGAAAAAAAAAAAAAAAGAGTTACATCTAGTTTTTTGTGTCTTTTATTGGTTTGAGGGGGAAAATCAAGTGTCCTTTACAATCAGCTGATGAGTTGTGATTGAAAATAAACAGTAGTTCACTTTCAAAGACAGCTAAAGCTTTGGTTTGCACTTAAATCTCTTTTTGCATAGCAAATGGAGGGGCAACAATAAGGAGGTGAGGCCCAGATCCAGCCCCTAGAAACTGGTTCCTACCTCACACAGCAAGTGACATGTAAATGCAATACCTTTAAAATGAGAAAGGCAGCCTTTATTTCAGATTTTCTCGTGAGTGGCTAAATAGCCAAGAGGTGTGTGGGAGAATGTCTACCTTACTCAGGGAGTCCTGAGCCAGCCAGATGCACTTTTCATAAACTTTTTAGCAAACTGTCTGGCCTGGGTTTATCTTCTATTCCATGTCAGTGTTTTATTTATGATGACTCTGTTTGTTTTCTGCCTTAGAGTAAAACAATGAGGCTACTGTGTGATTAAAGAAAAGGTTTTTAAAAGCCTTTTATTATTGTTGATGTTAAGATTTAGCAAGGATTTAAACAAAATAAAGGCAATATGTTTCATAACATTAAATGTATTTAAAAACAACTGATCTTTTTCTGTCCTTTTTCTTTGCATAATAATAAGCTAAAGTACGAATATGATGCAAAATAGACGAATCTTCCTTATTTTATATAAAACTATTCTAAAACTACAGCTTTCTGTCCATTCCCTGTCCTATGAATCATTTTGTTATTAACAGTGGTTGAACTTTACAGGTGTTTCAACAAAGACAAGGTAAGACATTTGCTTTCCTAAAATACTTAGAGGTGAATTTCAGTTAAGATAGTGCTATGCAAATTTGAGAATGGATCTGAAGCTTCATTCGAGAATTCACCACGGTACTTCTGCCCTTGGGAAAAACCCGTGCGTGATGTTGCATCCCTGCAAATTGGCTATAGGGAGCTCTGTGTAGCTGGTACCAATTTTCCCGAGATTTCCCAGGTAGATTTAAAGCATCAAGAAATGTGTTCCAAACCTCTGGTTATTTCAATTGAGTTGTCTGGGGGTTTCTCAATGCTAATTTTCAGCTTGGAGCCGAAGTAGGAAAGAAAGAAGAGGCTGATTGCACAAGGCCTAATCATGTGAGGAGGTCTGGTTGAATGACGTCAGTCTGTCATCAGGATTTCTTATGTAAGTAAAGCTTGTAGAAAATCCCATTCTGTATCTGCTATTCTTGTTAACAAATTAGATGAGCAGAGAGCCAAAAGTCATTATTTAACCCAATGAATGTTTATCTGGCAACCTGCAGCCTGTGCTGCAGATTCACAGGCATGGAAAAGCTGGCTCTTGCTTTTGGAAATGCATTCATACACATCTCAGTGTGAAATCAGCTTAGTTAATTGGTGCCCTTGTTTATCTGGAATTATCAACATTATTAACATGGTTTCTAGGAAGGTGTCACTTGCTAGAGCAGCTCTAAGTGGCAAGATCCTTCGGCCCATCCTGCTGGGAAGCTGGAGTCCTTTTAAATATGCCATCAAAACACTCCTACACAGCATGGGTTGCCAAAAAGAAGAGACAAAGCCTTCCTAGTCAGCACCTTGCTCCTGCAAGAGCTGAGGGCATGCCATAGCCTATGGAAGGACGTTTGGAAACCCACTGAAAGATGTTGATATAGATTTATGGTAGCTTCTGGACTGGCCTGTGTGCTAAACTGAACTATGTTTGCCCTAGTATTTACAAATAACACATTTTTAGGGGAAAAAACTACAAGAGTTTTGTCTGCTAATTTGTTCATTAACTAAATCAATCAGGGAAACAAATGTATGTCCCCAAATCTCCACTACGAATTCCCCACCAAGAATGTGAAATTGCACCTGTAAACCAGGAAATTAAAGACAAAAAATACCCAAGTGACTTGGATTTTCCCAGCAGAGGGAAAGGAAATTTACAGCTGCTTTGGCTCCATTTGAAAATACTGGCTCTAAAGAGATGTATTCAGTACCTGGGTGCAGAATGAGTCTACAGTGGTGCACACAAACTGAAGCTGCAGAGATCTGGGACATGAACAGGCTCAAATCTGGAGGTGGTGATGTTCTCCTGGCCACAGCCTCATCCCACTCACTGCTTCAGCAAATCTGTAAACTGACAGCTCTGCTTCCTACCTCAAAGCTATAGCTGACTTTAACATAATGCAAATAAGGAGCTGGGATTTCCTTTAAAATTAATTTATTTAACCAAATTTACTAAGGTTCTAATGTCATATGTAGTTTTTAAGAAGAAGACTATGGGGAAAAAAGTCAAATTACTCCAGATATTTAAAATTTTGCACTCTTAGAAAGGTAAGGGAAAACCTGTACGTTTTTTGATTTGGTACCGTCAGCCTAGGTACACCTGCTAATTGATGCATTTGGGAACTTGTTTCTTTGGCTTCTGGGGTAAACAGAATCTGTGCATTTCTTTGGGGCATTTTATCTTAGAAGGCCCACATTCATGGTTTCACCAATTGTTAGTGTTTGCCTGGTTACTCTTAAAGGGTCACGTGAGAATTAACTGGATGTTGCTGTTTCTCCACTTAGGCAAAAGGCTTGTCAGTATTTGCTGTGACTATGCAAAATCTATTTCATGTGAGATGACCCTATCAAAGTGGACTGGGTTTTGAAAAATGTAATGACCTGGACACAAAGAGGGTAGGTAGCGGATTCTTTTAATTATTATTATTTTTCATAACAGTTTTGATGGGTAAGTGCCTGAAAATAAGAATGGCTAGGTTAACCTTGGGGAAAAAAAAAGGTTAATTTTTAAGCAAAGAAACCACAAATATAACGGTAAAAATCACAGACAAGACAAAAAACTATGCAAGTGACAAAACTGAAGCTGACGTTTTTTGGTGTCTTTAAACTCTTCTTCATTCCCCCCCTCCCTTTTGTCACTGAGACTCCTGTTAATTCCGTTCGTTAGATACATGAGCTGCTCTTTGAAATTACTGTGTTGAAATAATGAAAGTAATTCTTCCATGTTCTGATTTTTATGTATTATGTGAAAAAGCTCCAAAGCAAATAGCAGCCTTAGCATCAATTCCTTTACTGGTAAGGGTCGCCGTGAACATCCAGAAGGGCTTTCTCCGATTATCCCGTCTCCGAGTTCGGCATTCCAGACTTCTAGTGGCCTCTAGTGGCTCTCTGAAATTTGCCCACATCTTCTCCAATTATTTCTGCGTGTGCTAAGAGCGGTGTAGCAGGCAAGAGCCTTCACCCCAAAGCACAGCCCACGTTTGAACAAGCGCAGTGTTGTCCAGCTGCTCTTAAACTTCGTTACTAATTAAGTACAAAGGCTGTGTGCGCTCTTGCATTGAGGTGTAAAT
Source organism: Motacilla alba alba (assembly GCF_015832195.1). Classification (NCBI taxonomy): domain Eukaryota; kingdom Metazoa; phylum Chordata; class Aves; order Passeriformes; family Motacillidae; genus Motacilla; species Motacilla alba. The sequence goes on along the minus strand of NC_052019.1, from coordinate 44,680,695 downwards.
CTTGAAGGTTGCTAGAATTCTGTTAAAAGAAATGCCAAAATAATGCACTGGATGCAAAGAGCACACAACTTGGGTCTTCTTGCCCTTACAAGTTTCCCTTAGTTGGTCGGTCTGTTTGGGGTTTTTTAAAGTTATAAATATTTTAAAGTACAAGGTGACTATTCTATATTCACTGTATGTAAGGACACTTTTGAGTGCTTGAATCACTCTCATTCTAGACAAGATGTGCTTATGGTGTCAAGAATGATTTTAACTCGTCTCATCTACTCCAGTGATCAGGGTAACAAAACAGAAGGCAGGGTTCAAGGTGAAGGGAGATTAAGCTGGATGATGGGAAGGTGGGCTGTGCTGGGATCTTAATCAAGAGTCTGGGAAATGGGAAAAGGAAATATTGATGGGAGGAGATGTTTTTATGGGGGTGGCGTGGAGTTGGTGGTGGAGGCAGTGCAGTGGCTGCCTCTCTCCTGCTTGGCTTGCTCTCTCCAGCCTAATCACCACCAAAACAAGAGGAAAGGTTTCCACAAGCCTATATACCACCCCAGTATGCCAGGGTCGTACTCTGGTTTTGGTAATTCTTTGCCAAATCTCCTCTGCGGCCTTGGCTACTATCTAGTATTTCGCAGTTGGCTCCCTAGATCCTTTCAATGAAGTTCCGCCTGTTTGGGCGGTAGGTGACATCCCGCTGGTGCTCTCCTGCGAGATTCACAGGCAGGTATGGCAGGAGCAGGGCCCGGGATCGCTCTTCATCGTCTAAACTCCTCATGCTTGAACCTAAGGAGGATTTATTGATTTTATTATTCTTAACAGCACGGTGTGTTACTTTTCGGACAGAAAATGGCGAAGATTTCAACGACTTAAGCGGCTCCGGTCGGGCAGTCGGTGCGCATCCCCTTCCGCTGACGAGTCGCGGCGGACCCGCCTCCTCAGGGCGGCACCGGCCCGGCCCGGCCCGGCCCCTCATGTCGGCGCAGGCGGGGAAGCGCCGCGGCACCGGCGCTGCCGCTTCCCACCCCTTTCCTGCCTCTTCCCCCGCCGCCGCCGGCTGCGCTCGGGCCTGGATCGCCACGCCAAGGCCGCCGCGGGGTGAGGAGAGCGGGCGGCGGCGGGGCCGGGGCCGCGGAGGCGGGCGGGGCACGGCGAGCCCGGGCTGGCCGGGGCGGGCGGGCGGGCGGCGGTGCCCAGCGCAGCGGGAGAGCCCCGGAGCGGCGAGCGGGGGCTGCCGCCGCCAGGCTCTGCTGCGGTCGGGGGGGTTCCGAGGCAGCCCGTGGGCTCTCTCGGGGCTCCCCGCTGCAGATTCGAGGTGTCGGTGTTCCCGCATTAGCCCGGCTGGGCAGGAATTGCGTTTGAGCCTCCTCTCTCTCCCGCCGATTGAACGGGGAGCCTGCATCGGCTGGGATCAGCCGCTGGAAGCTCCGGGTAGGTGGGATGAGTCCAGGCCTCCGTGCCATCCCGGCGTGCTGAACAGCGAGCAGCTAACACTGCTTCAGCCCGCGCTGGCTCGGAGGTGAGAACACTGTGAAATCAGCACACCGCTACAGCTCCTGTGCCTTTGCTGCTCTTCGGAGCATCTCAGTCCTTCCTGGTAGCATGTAGCTTCTCGGTTTGTCCCCGGGTTGTGTCGTGCAAGCAGCTGAGGCTTTAAAAAAATGAAGAACATTACTTAAACAGTTAAATACAAGGCTGACATTAAAACCGTTAGTGTTGGCTTTTAAAAGGAAACAGACAAGTGTGTAAATGTTGAGCCTCTGGTAAGAACTAGGACATAACGTTAGAATGACTTTTTTACATGCATTTCTTTGAAGCATATTCAATACCGGTGGAACAAAAGGGAGAAATAACTTGTATGCAGAAATACATTAACCAAGTTTGTCCTACGGTCACTTGACCACAGTGTCATTAAATCCTCCTTGTGGAAGGAGGTGTTCTGCTCTACCTGATGGGTGCACTGGCAGCATCTCAGTGCTGTAGCTATGACTGCAGGAGGAGAATGGGGAAATGGAAAGTATATTGAAAGAGCCACTGTTAAAGGAGTCTGTGTGAAACAGGTGGCTGAGTTTCTCTTGCCAGTTGATCACACGTCCCACTTGTTTACAGAAGACTGTTTGGGAGGGCATGGAGGTTGAGATGGCTGTCACCAACCACAGCAGTGGAAGCTGAGCATTTTTATCCAGGGCTGGATCACCTTCCCCATCTCAGTACCTCAATCCTTCAATGTTGTGTAGTCCCAGAGTGCCAGTGCTGTTTGTGGAGGGTGATAGTGGAGGAGCAGAACAGCTCTGGTCTGAGAAGGCTTGCTTTGAAGGGGACCTCCAGTCTTGTGTCTCAGGCAGTGGCTGAAATTAAGGTCCTTATTTAAGCATGGACTGAAGCCCGTTACTGTAAGGTGTGTGTTGCACTCTTGAAAATTGCAATCTTGTTGCTTGAGATCTGGCTCAAGTAAAATGGTCATTGCGTGTCTTCAGCCCATGTGGTGTCAAGGGCATGGGAGCTGCTCTGAAGTGGCTGGTGGTCTGGACTGTGGTGGAGCTGCCTTATGCTGACTGCCTTGAGTGCTTGCTGAAGTGCAGGAGTTAATATCCACGTGGTGGAAGAGCTTTGTGGATGAGATTTGTGGCATGTGTCCAATGTAACTCTGTCCCTTGCTGTGCTATTTCAGCGCTTTATAAAAACCAAAAGGACAAATTTTGTGTCAGAACGTTGCAGTCTCCACATTGTGGCAGACTGCAGGTGCCATACTTCAGAAATGTTAAAATGTTTGCCCGAGTCACCTGAACAGTGAATAGGAATTATATTTTAGTCAGGTTTGGAAGTTTTGGGATATATCTGTGCTCTGCAAAAAAAATGTCTGGGCCCTTACATTTCAGTCCCAGGAGAGAGGATTGTCAGCTATTTGTAGTTTCCAAGGCAGTTTGTAGAAAGCTGAAATAAGATATGTGACCCAGAACATCAGTTCCTATCACTACTACAAAAGTACACACAGGGTCTATTTTGGTCATCCTGTGTTTGGTGGCAGTCACCTGCCAGGTTCAGGAAGCACCAGTTCCCAGTGTGCATAAGTAAGAAAAGAGGTGCCCAGGGGCAGATTGTTCCTAATCCCGCTGCTTAGTTATCACCAACTTAACAATGAAAACATCCTTGTTAATGGCCGAAGGCCTTAGTGGCATAGATTATGGTTTTTTTACAGTCCTATCAAACTGTCTAACTGTAATGTCTCAATTGAATGTTGCAGTAATTCAGAACTTTGGGTGTTGGTTTCTTCATTTAGCTGAAACACTTGTTTCTTAAGTGTTTTCAATTAACATAGAAATAATGCAGCATAAATGCCTATTTCTAGCCATTCAGTGATCTCCTATCTTCTTTTCAAAAAAATCCACGGATCAGATAGATGCAAGTTGATCAGCTTGGAGCTCTTAATATAAAAAGAAGTTGCTCTTTCAGTAAATCTAACTGTGGCAAATATAATAAGTCTTGCATTTCCTCAGTGGGGAAATTAATGTTTGTATTTTGAAAGTATTTATTGAAGATTTGTGGGTTTTTGTCTTCTGGCTGGTGTGTGTTTTCCTTATCCATGTGCTGTGATGTTCCACAGGCTTCTTAATGTTGAAAGTGATTCCTGTGTAACATCACTTTTTTATTTTTCAGTTCCTTTAATGAAGAACTGAATGGGGCAGGGAGGGGGTGCCAGCTGTGAAATTGCATCTGACATAACCAGCTCATTTCTTTTTATAACCCTTCTAGTGTAAACAAATCACATTGAATCATGGCGGCAGACTCTATGGAAATTGATGATGCTTTGTATAGGTAAGATTGTCTTGATTTTTAAGCATTGCTCCTGACTTTTCAGGAACACTTACATTTACATGCAGTAATGTTACAATTTCATTCATCCCTCAACCTTTTCTGTGCTTCTCGGTCCTCGTCATCAATATCTCTGTTACCCTCCAGAACTCAGGGTGTTGAATTTGAGGGGTTTTTTTGTAGATTTAAAAAAACATATTTCTTTTGGTTTAGTTTTGTTTTAATTTGTTAGCTGGGAATGTCTTGAGATCGTTTGGCATGGTAATTGTTCAGAAAGTCCCTACTGGTACAAATGATATCCTTGTAAAAGCACGGTGGGATGAAAAGCTTCTTTGTAAATCAAAAAGTAAAAAATAATTTAAAAATGCTTGCATGCAGAACAAATAAGGCTTCTTTTTAATTCAGTGCAGTGCTTCTGGTGTTGTGTCACTTTTACTTTTTGGCAGTAGCCTCATGAAAGTTATTCTTTTCTTTGATGAAAAAGGTGATGTTTAGAATGGTATAAGTTTAGTTGTACAGATGGATGTTAGGACTCTCTCAGATTTCAGGATCTGATTACAAAAGCTGTGTCACCCTCTCTTTTGAAGATTTCTGATAATGAAGAAATTCTTTTGCATGCTTGTGTCTTCAATAGTTAATTCCAAAAACTTTGTTTATCCTGAAGAAGTTTTTGCAGTGATTTAAAATTATAACTTTATTTATCATCTCTAAAGCCTGGCACTGACAAGGTCTGACTAAATGCATTTCACTGTATGCACTGTGAGTGCAAACCCTATGTTTAATTGATAAACATTTCAGTTTTTAAAAAGTTTTTAATGACTGGGAATTCTTGACTTGCTTTAATATGCTCTTGATTTTGTATCTTGTTTTGATCTGAATTTGTCTTTGCTGTAGTCGCCAGAGGTATGTTCTTGGAGACACAGCAATGCAGAAGATGGCTCAGTCCCACGTGTTCCTGAGTGGTATTGGTGGCCTTGGAGTGGAGATTGGTAAGTTAGGTAACATTTATTTAAAAAGACACAAGTGTGTGTAAACTGTCCCAGAATACTTGGAAACCTTAAATTTAAATATAATAAGCATGTCTGAACTGTCTGAGCGGATTTGTACGTGCATTATGCATATTACTAACACTGCAGATGCAGGAAAGATCCTGGACTTAAGTTCTCATTTCACTAGAACAACATTTCAAATTTTACTTCAAAATGTGCTTCCATGAGCCAGATTGCTTTACCCTGGTGAAGGTTTAGGGTAGGCAATCCGAGTTACTCTTTTAGGCATCAGTATCAATGAATGTATTATAGGAATAGCTATAGCCCAAATTTTTAACATGTATGAAATGGGAGGATGTGTGGGAGAACAGAACTATTTGGTGAAAATGCATAACTGCACTGATACAAGAGACTCCTTAAGAATTTCCCTTACTCCTCAGGAGCAAAATGATGTTGTTTTGGCTGGTTCATGCCTGGGGTGTCACTTCTTCAGTTGCCTCTAGTGGTTCTATGCGCCAGATGCCAGAACAGAGTCATGGGGTTTTGCAGTTTGTTGTCATTACTGTCTCTGTAATCACAACTGTGGGATGATCAGCTGAAAAATGACAAATGGAGAGAGTCTTTTTTAACCTTGCTTATGTTATTTTGCTTTCTGGGGAGCTGTAGAATGCTTGAGCGAAATGTAAAAGAGAAAAAACCCTTAAGCTATGAAGTTATTAACAATGAAATACTGTTATTGTCCACCTGAATAACTATCCAATTACAGATTTGCAAGTAACCTGCAATAATCTGTTTTTGCTTTGTTCTTGTTTTTTCAGCCAAAAACATCATTCTGGCTGGGGTAAAGGTATGTAAAACAATTCTGTTGTTGGGTATTCTTGGGAAAGCATGAGAAAAAGACAAAACACTGCTAGCTAATTAATCTAAAGTTTCTGAATCTGTTTTTCAGTAGAAGGGTTGCAAAACATGTGAGAACCTAGGGGTGAAAACTTTCAATAATCTGGATGTTCTAGTGGTACCGTCAGAATTTCATGTTAATGTCCACTGCACTCTGAAATAGCTCATAAAATATTTTAGCCAGCTGCTGATTAGACACTGAATCCTTTTGTACAAAGTGGCTTTTCCTAAATGGAGTGGTCCAAACTCGAAACCCAAACTATTCAAAATATGTTATCTTTCTTTGTCATCCATGAGAATCCTTTTGTGTAGACATTAGAATGTTGGGTGTTTTAATCCAACAACTGCTTTTGTGCTGCTGGGATTAATTTTATTAGCAAGAAGGCTTTTAAAACTCTTCTTTCCAATAGGAAAAAATCAAGTGAGTCCATTAATTTTCAGATCACAATTGCCCCTGTATCACAGTCTGGCAAAAATCATCCTTGGTATTTAAATGCTGTCTGTTATCACTGCAAACTGGGAGGAAAATGCTGAAGTGCATGTTGCAGATGTGTTTTGCTCTCTTGGAAAAGAGTTTGAAAGAGCTTGTTCTTACATGTGCTACATGTAAGAACACTGCAGTGTTAGTCCTCCATTGTTTTATGGGGCTTAATCCATCCTTTTAGGTCCTGTGACCTTGTCTATTTCTTCCAGCAAATGCTTTTTGACAAACTTTCTTAGGCTCTTACAGTTCATGACACCAAGCACTGCACAAAATGGGATTTGGGGATCAACTTCTTCATCCATGAAGATGATGTTACCAGTCAAAGGAACAGGTTAGTGAAGTCTTTGGAGTTAAGAGAGGACTGAGCCTGATGGTTTCATCAGCATCAAAAATAGCAGTTTGTTGTCCAAGAGCTGGTAGTACATATCAAATACCTGTTAAACCCTTTCTCTGGATTTGCAGGCTGTGAGTACAGTACCCATGTAGATATTAGAGGAAGTCTAGACTTGGGACTGAGGTTTTGAGTCACAAGTGTCGCTGCTTGTTATGCAAATATGATAGTGGGGGCCAGCATGCATTTCTTCCTTGGGCTTTCTCAGCCACCTGTACAAGACTGGACAACAGCCATGACAGCAGACAGTCTGTGAGTCCTGTGGGATATTGGACACAGCAGTTTTCCTCAGACCTGCTAGGAATTAAAATGTAAATAAATGAGTTATTGTTATTGCCAGGAGTCATTGTGAGGATCTCTTGCAGGGCATATGTAGTATGAAATTCTATATTGAAAATACAGTTTGTAGATATGTAAAAAATTGAAAATTGCTTTTTTTTCAGGGCTGAGGCCACACTTCCTCGTATTGCAGAACTCAATCCATATGTCCATGTAGCAGCATCAACTGTGCCACTAGATGAAACCACAGATCTGTCTTTCCTAAAGCACTACCAGGTATGTCACTCTTAAAGCAGTTGTATGTGTATTCGTGTATTCTGTTCAGAGCATACAACTTGGATTTTTTATGTAAGTAAATAGAATTAAGAACTTTGAAGTATGTGTTGAGATGGTTTAAATAAAACTGTAGGTGTTACATTTAGACTGATGAAGTATTCTGCTTATTTTTTTCAAGACTGAAACAGTGAGTTTGTGTTCCGACCACTTTCTTAATACACTTACTATAGAATTTGCTGTGACAATAAATAGCTAAGTTGGGTCGCTGTACAAATTTTTTTCTTTGAAGGTGAAACTCTGACCTTTCTTTGCAGCGGCATAGCACAGATGTTCTACATATATTCTGTGTGCTGTGTTCCAGGCAGCAGAAGCTCAGGCTGTATATTTAGATGATTCATGTATGTATGTATGTATGTAATGAAATGTAAGTGCCTCTCTGGTGGAGTGAAGGCACTTGCAGTTGTTCAGTCAGCTGTCTCCTGCCTGTGTGCATGGCTCTGTCTGAGTGGGGAACCTTTACTGTGTGGCTGACATACAAGCACACCAAGCTGGTGAATGTCCCAGCTACAGCAGGCCAGTGTAACTGAATAGATTGCAGTGCATGTGCCTTGGAACACAATACTGTCCTAGACATTAGAGGAATGTGTGTAGAAATTCTGTGTCTGCAATTTTATGACCACATATACTGGAAGCCTGTGCTGACTTGGTGTGCACTGATGAGTATTATTTATGTTCGTTTGCTAGCTTTAATCCTAAAATTCAAAATCTACATTTTTGCTGAGATTATCCATAACTGTTTGGGTAAATATTCTAATTGGGTATTGAATTCCACAGCTGCAGTCAAAAAAAAACAAACAAAAACCAACCCAAACAAACAAAAACCTGAGAATTTGCTGTTCCTGTTCTTACTCATTCTATTTCCAGAACTTGTGGGGTGGTAACCCATCTGCTTTAATGGAAAAACTTCCTAAAGACTGCTTTCTCTTAAGGATAGGAGTCAGGACACTTAAGTAACTTAGTATAGGTATTAAGTTTTCCCATAGCCTGAAGATACTGATTGCTTTCAGTGTCTTAGAAGTGTTTCTGTTCTTGTTCACAGTGTGTCATATTGACTGAAGTAAGTCTGTTGCTGCAGAAGAAGATTAATGACTTCTGTCATGCTCAGCAGCCACCTATTAAGGTAATAGAAAAAATGCAACACATGAATAATCTGTACAGTGGGCATTCTGGACCTCCAGGGTGTTCTTTCCAAAAATGGAGAAAGATGGTTATGAGGTATATAATTCAATGCAGATGGCATGTTGATGCAGCAGCAGGAGTTCTGGGAATACAGTGCTGCTACTGGTATTATCTGGATACCAGCACAGGTAACTACAGCTTGGTCCTTAATTAAAAAGCAATCATGTTAAAGAAATAGTTTTCACTGTTAACTCAGAATGGTTCTGAAAGAATGTGCTGAGACTGAAGGACATGCTGAGGCTGAATGTCAGAGAAGCAGAAATGGCAGCATTTCACTGTGTAGTGATGTTACTCCTGTGTTGTGAATGGGCTCAGAAATGCTCCTGCAGTTTCAAGGTCTGTTGTTGGTGCTGTGCTGTGGAGTGTGGCCTAAGAACACAACAGGTTTCCACTGCAGAATCAAACCTGCTGGCCTTCAACAGCTCCAGTGTGAGGCATCATATCTTTGGCTTGTGCTGTTCTAAGGATACTCATGATTTTTACTTTCTCTTGTAGTTCATCAGTGCCGATGTGTATGGAGTATGTTCACGTTTGTTCTGTGACTTTGGTGATGAATTTGAAGTGCTGGATACAACAGGAGAAGAACCAAAGGAGATCTTCATTTCAAATATAACACAAGTAAGGGATAAAAGTCATTGTGTCACTTTAACTGTGTTTAAAAGGACTCATTGTTGACTCTTTGAAAAGGAGAGTGCCAGAGTGCTTCACTTGAACAGCCTGCAAAGCAATTTAAAGTTGGTGCTATAGGAGAAGTAAAGTTATTTTGGTTACATTGTTCTTACCCTTGCCTCCTGGTTGTTACTTACTATGTAACACACAGTAATGGTTATTTTTGATTGGAGAGAGAGCAAGAGGTAGAAATAAGGAGATGTAGAAAGAAAAGGATGTAATTTTGCTGTGGAAACAGAGTAAGTATTGCAAGGAAGTGTGAAAATAGGCATGAAAAGAGCCCTTTTTATAAGAAACTGCAGCATTTACAGGCAGGCTACTGGAATGATCAAGGGAATAGAGAGCATATTTTCAAAAGAAATTTAAAGGTTTGCTTTAACCTACCAAAGCAGAGGCAAAGAGAAGGGGATATTATTGCTAATACTTCCAGTGCAGAATGTAAGAATGTCCATTTAATCCTGTATTATTGTTTTATAAAGGGAAATTACTTTAGGTCCTTTTTCCAGTTCTGGAAGTCCAGAGAGTAAGCTCACTCATCCAGCAGCAAGTCTTTTGTCCTATCTCCAGTCTAGATATAAAATAACCAATCTAGGAGGGGTTGTACAGCAGGTTGGGTTTGGTCTGGATTAAAGCTTCTGATATGATGATTTGGATAGCCTGTTCCTTGGTGCCTTTAAAAGGGAATGGATAATTTGATTGTTCTCATTAATTACATAAGGGATACATAGCTGAGTTTCATGGCTTGTGCTGATTACCTGCCAAGTCAAGGAATGAATATATATTTGTATATATGCCTTGTGTTTAATAATCTTACACTTGAATTTAGTTGTATCTTCTACTCTGAAGTGTAAAACTGATGAGAATTAAAACTCAATGCCATCAAGTGCCTGTTCTTGTCCCATAGACAGGGTCATGGTGGCACTGTGTCCCTAAATCAGAGCAGAATTTTCTCCAGTCAACTCCTTTGCCATTGTTCATTGTCCACAGAGAATGTGATCCACTTTAATTAAGTTCTGTGCTACTTAACTGAAATCTTTCTTATACTGGAGACTTTACAGGCCAGGCTTGCTTGCAAATTCACCAAGTTACAGCCTGAGGTGCAGCACAAGGTCTTGATGAGCTGTGTTCAGACTGCAGTGAGGTCTCTGTGTGCATGGCAGGTTGGCATCACATCCCATAACAGGATGAGATGTAGTCTGAGATTCCTGCAACTGTAAGCTTGTCTGTGACCTGCTGAAGCTGTGTCTCTCCTGTATGCTGTCCAGCTTTTTAAGCTTCTAAACTTTCAAGAATGAGTTTGGATATCCTTTCTAAGGATATCAGACAGAAAGGAAGCACGGAGTAATAAGGACCATTTACAAGACTTTATTTTTTAATGGCTCTGAAAATTTCTTTGAGCATGGGGACTATTTTTAGTTTGGAAAAAAGGAATAAATCTGCTACTGTTTTAGAACATAACAATGGATTTATCTGCTGAGAACTAGCAAATGCAGTTTGCTAACATACTGAGAACTGCAACCAGTGAAAATGAGAAAGTTTGTGTGGTAGAAACACTGTTAAATTGAAAATCGTAGGACTGAAAAAGTTGCTATAGGTAACTCTCTTGCTGTGACAGAAATGAGGTGTTAAAAGTACTAGAGACTGCAGTTTCAGCAGACGAAAAGCTATGTGCCTGCAATACAATGTGACCCTCGTGCAGGAGAGACTTTCCTCCTTGCTGACTGCCATTTTTTATTTCAGTCAAATCCTGGTATTGTCACTTGCCTTGAAAATCATCCACACAGGCTTGAAACAGGACAGTTCTTAACCTTTCGGGAAGTTAACGGAATGTCGTGCTTGAATGGATCCACACACCAAATAACAGGTAAACTGCTGCTGACTCATTTGCCAAGTACTTATTTTCTGGCCTGATGTAGCCCCTGCAGTGTTAGTTACCATAGTCAGAGGAGTGCTGGGTTGTGCAGACCTCCAGGGAGCTTGCACAAAAAAAAGTTGCTTTTTGGTGCAAAGGTCTTCCTGGTGTTGTTTTGATGGCATTTAGTAAAGTCTACCTGAACTCATCTTGCTGCTTAAGGAGCCAGTGGCATTGCTCAACTCAAACTGTGGAATCTTGTTGGCAGCCTCTGAGCTGACCATCCTTCGTCTGCTGATGAAACTGTTTTGGTATTTGGAGGGTCCCATAATGCCCGTGCTTCTGTCATGGTTTTGGACGCTTGGTGTGTCACTGTTTGCCTTGTCACTTTTCTGGGTGACAATTTAAGTGTACAGGGATGCATTGACAACATTTTAAGAATGCATTTGAAATTATTTTCATGATTTACTTCTACCTTGCTTTATTCTACTTTATGCATGTCTCAAGGCATTCTACTTGGTTCCTTTCAGATGCTGGAGAATTTTCCAGTTCCCAGATCTGAATGTCTGTTTGTTTGGAGCAGAAGAGAGAGCAAGTGGGTGGGGGATGGTTGTTTGTTTTTAACTGTTTTGTGGCCTGACACAAAAAACAGTACCCTTGAAACATGTGCTTGAATCTGTTTCCTCTGGGTCCTTGCATTTTGCTGGAACTGATGCTGCAGTCAGTTCATTCCTCCTATTCATTGCTCAGCTTTTGGTTTTAGTTTACCATGAATTAACAATTTTTCTGTCTTTTTGCCTTGCCTGAATGATGCTTCCCGTGTATGAGGGGGAAGATGTGACAAAATGCTCCAGCTGCCTTTTTTGATTACCTGTACTTCTCATCATAGGGCTAAAGTCATACTCAGAGCAGTTAATACTGGACACTGCTGTGCACGTTCTGAAGAAAATTAAATGTGATTTCATTTTTGTTAAAGAGCTGTGGTCATCAGAATTCTTGTTAAATTTGCTGCCACTTAAAAAAGCTAATTTCATAACAGATCACGTGAAACTAATGCTTTGTCCCTCTGCCAGTTTCTGGGTTAATCCTGTTAGAAGGATCAGCTGTGCTTATGCTTTCAAAATAAGGTTGCCCGCTGCAAATTGCAGCACTAAAAAAAAGGACAGGGAAACCCCCTCCCTTCATTGTATACAGAACTGTAGCATCCAATGACACTTTGAATTATCTGTCACTGTTTATTGTCTTCTCTTTTCAGTGGTGTCACCTTACTCCTTCAGCATTGGTGATACATCAGAGATGGAGCCTTACCTGCATGGAGGCATAGCTGTGCAAGTGAAGACACCCAAGATGTGTTACTTTGTAAGTGTGTGCTTGACAGAGCTGGGTTCTCAGGCGTTAATGCTCTGAGCACTGGAAGCAGAGTTCAGCACGTACATGTTTCCTAGAATTATAGAATGTCCTTTGTTTGGAAGGGACCCACAAGGATCAGGGACTCCAGCTCCTGGCTCTGCACAGGACAACCCCAAAAATCACACCTGTTTAAAGATGACTCTTGCCACTAGGATGTGAAACATCTCTCTGACCATTTTTGATAGAACTTGCAGTAGATAATTATTTTTAGCATCTAGTATGGTATGAATAATGAAAACAGCAATGGCAGTGCTAGTCAGAAAGGATATCTATTTCTCAATCTCTGTAGGAAGAGTATTGTTTTGTCAGGTAGCAGTGGCTGTTGTGTTCTTAAGTAGTGTGTTGTTGTCATGAATTCTGTTTTTCCAGGAACGGCTAGAGAAGCAGATAACAAATCCATTATGCCTTGTTGCAGATTTTAGCAAGCCTGAGGTAATTAGCATGTGGGGATTTGGGTATAAGTGCTCTAATAGTGAAAAAAACATGAATTGTAATTTGTAACTTTATGTTTAGCATAATATAATTTCTACTTTTTGCCCTTAATGCTGGGCTTTGTTATTGATGTTTGGTAAAATGCAATGCATTATAATATCTAGTTAAAAGAAGATCACTGCAGTTTCTAATTTCAGCTCTAAATTCTTTTGGGGACTCTTCAGTTGGACTTAGTTGAAGTGGGTGTTGAATGTGTGTAAAGGGCGTTGCATTGCTATGCAACACTTTTTAAAAAATGTGAATAAAATATATTTCAAATTCACTTTTTAAGGCCATTTTAAAACTTTTTTTGAGTATTGTACTTAAGAGACAAGAAATGAAATGGTAACTAAAGAGTTCAGATAGTTGTTTTTGTTTACTTCATTTCTTTCTAGTTTGTAACTGATCAACAGCTGTTTTTGTCTTAACAGGCACCTTTGCAGATCCATGTTGCCATGCTTGCCTTGAACCACTTCCAGGAGAACTTTGGTCGTGGGCCGAACATTGGGTAAAGCAGCAGTTCTGTGTTGGTCAAGCCTTGAATCAGACAGATCTCTCCTTTTTGTGTAGTTACTGGGTGTCTGTGCAGCATGGTACCTCCCCTGTCTGGTACTGATAGACCACGTAGAAATAGAAAGATGAAAAATGTTACCTGATGTGTGTCTGGGTGTGTCACAAGGCTTTCCCAGTATAGCAGTGACACTCTCTGGGCCCACGTGGACAGGAGATACTTCTGGAGGGAGGCCTTCTCTGTTCTAGTTTTTTCACATTGTGGGACTGATATGGAAAAGTTGTTTCAGTGGTCCTGAATTATCTTGTAGTTCATGGATTAAAAAAAATCTGAATGATTTGGGTTTAATTTTCAGTGGTTTTCATTCAGCTGTAGCTCTTGATGTGTGTAATTCTGAGCTAAATGAGACAAAATTACTTAAGAAGTATAAATCTTAAGACTGTACTTGCACACGGGCTTTTCCACTGAGACTCCTGTTCTTGAGCTAACCCTAACATTTAGAAGTACATCTTGAATGCTCACTGTTAAGGATAATGTGAGATTCCATACTTCCTACTGTATCCATTGCTTTTTCTTCCATTGATTGTGTTTCTAGAAGAACTCTGGAATGTTTAAGTCATCATTATTGTTTCTATCTTGGTGTCTAGATGCCTTCAAGATGCTGAGGAAATGCTGAAAATAGCCATTTCTATAAGCGAAACACTGGAAAACAAAGTGAGTAAGGAGCCATTGTCATTATGACTCACTTTTTAATGTGCTTATTTACCAGCCTAAGAGTCATGCTTTAGTTGTTGGTTGTTAGTTGTGTAGTTGTTGTTCTGGCCTTTGAGTCCATCTTTAGATAGATTAGCTGGTTGTCTGAAGGACATGTGAGGAAACAGAATGGGATTTCAGCATGGGTTCAACTAAATGTTGACCTGACATGAAGACTGATCCTGTGGTGATGTGAATCCAGTTTTTAGACAAATGCATGTGACAAATGCAGGGTATATGGTGGATCTGTCTTGTCTGGAAACATTTTGCTAGTCAGAGTGAAATAATCTGTCTTTTAATTAAGAATAATGGTCTGTGAAACTGTCAAACACTGACTTGCTCACTGAGGGAGTAAACCTGTTCCTGTGTCTTACTTTTTAGCCTCAGGTGAATGGAGATGTGGTGAAATGGCTGTCTAGAACTGCTCAGGGATTTCTACCTCCTTTGGCTGCAGCAGTGGGTGGTGTTGCTAGCCAGGAAGTCCTGAAGGCAGTAACAGGAAAATTTTCTCCCTTGCAGCAGTGGGTAAGGCTGTCTTGGTTTTTGGATGGTTATTTTGACATCTTATGAATGGATAGTTGTGTGTAAATGCTGTATGATCAGAGTAACCTGAACAACTTATATAACATGGAACTAAAAAAAAAATGTGTACAATAAAATTACCGCCAGTTTTAGTTAAAATTTTTGTATTTGGGGTTCAGATAGTGCATTGTTTTTCCACACTAGCAAAAACAGCATTGGCTTGTCACTGCATGGATGCAAAGGTGTGATATAGTGCAGATACCAGCTTTAAGCTACTGTATGTAAAAGCAGGTCTTTCAGACTCTCAGGATAAATGTCAGAGTACAGTTGGATTAAAAAATATCACAATCTTCAGAGTTACCTATGGAGGGGTAAAAACTTGCAGCTCACCTGTTTGAGTGAATGTTTTTTCCCCTCTGTGTCCCCTCTGTTTTTTCCCCTCTGTGTCCAAGTGATTCTTCTTGTCCACTAAAATTGTGAAGTGAACTGTAGGGTACCAGATGCTGTGTAGTCTTCCAGTGACAGTAAAAACTTAGTGCTTCTACATTTCCAGACTCTGTTGTTCATACAATGTGCTCAGTTTTTAAATTAAAATAACATTAATGTTTTCAGAGGTTTTTAATGGATTTTTTTTCTTTTTTTTCATTTTTTTACAGCTATATATAGATGTTTTAGACATTGTAACACCTCTAGAGAAGGTGGGCTCTGAGGAGTTTCTCCCACGGTAAATATAACTACAAACTGTTGGCTTATGTACTGTTGACATCTGAATTTCAAGCAGGCACAGATGTCTTTAAATTCAGTGCCGTTTGCTGGAGGAACAGCTTGGGGGTTAAAAATGTGTGTCCTATTTCAGCATGAATAGGAATTATACTCTGTCTGACTTGCTTAGTTCATGTCAAAGTGTAGTTTGGCATCAGTGATACTACCATGATAAATAGCAGCTTGAAGTCTCCTGTTCTTGTCTCCTGTGCCTGCATAGGGGAGATAGATACGATGCCTTGAGGGCTTGTATTGGAGACTCTCTGTGCCAGAAGCTCCATGATTTGAATGTGTTCTTGGTGAGTATGGCTGACACTGTTTCACTGTTTGCAAATGCTTTGTTGGTACAGCTAATGCCCACTGTCCTCAAAATGCATGAGGGCAGCTCTGTGATGTGCCACTGCAGAATAAATGGTCCAGAATTGGAGTGGACTTGTCTTTGTGGTTTCCACTTACATTTCTGATTCTACAAATGTAATGTTCTTTAGGTTGGCTGTGGAGCCATAGGCTGTGAAATGCTGAAAAACTTTGCACTTCTTGGTGTTGGTACTGGGCAAGACAAAGGATTGGTAAGTCACCTGTTAACCTTACTTCTCATTAGAAGTAGTGTGACAGGGAAGAGTTAAATAATTAGACAACTAACATTGTTAAAAGCCTAAGTCTTATTTCAGGTTGATCTCTGTGCAGAGGATACAGTGGCCTTGGCATAGAAGGTGTGCAATTAGAAGCAGAATACACTTGGAGCAGTCTTGCTGTATTTTGATTTTAAAACAAAATTTAGTCAGTCAATGTAAGCAGAGCTTTGGCCACAGTGGATGCCAATAACAGTGTTTTGTTTTGACAAGTATCTGTAGAAGCATCATCAAGATCATTGCTCAGTGTTACACTTAAATTGTAACTTCAGCTGTTGCTTTTGCCCCTTCTGACTTAGGTTACAATTACAGATCCAGATTTGATAGAGAAATCCAACCTGAACAGGCAGTTTCTTTTTCGACCTCATCACATACAGGTAGGCTTTCTTATTCAGTAAATTTTCTGGACTATTGTGTTGCCCTGTCCTGTGTCCCTACAGAGACCTGAACTTGTGAGTGTCTGTACTTCTATCCAGAAAAGATTTAGAGGCTGTAATGAAATCTAGGGGATTTTTTAAACAGTGCCTAGAACTCCAATGGCATCCAACTCATCACTAGTATCAATTAAGTAAAATTGGCTTGTCGAATCTTAATTTGTACTGGTGTTTTTCACTAACGAAATCTCTCAAATTTGACAGTTGGATGAGTATTGTATTGTGTAAGAGCCTGCCATGCGTTACTATGTCAGAAATGCTCTACTATGCCATTGGAATTTGGGGAAAATAAACTACAAAAAATACACAGTGCTGGCAGAAGTGTTCTTGATATAGCTCAGTAGTGCTGCTGCTGATGGAACTTGACCAAAGCTGGTGTCTTCTGACTTAATTCAATTTTCACTAAGCTGGTAAATAGTTTTGAAAAAGCCCAACATGTACATTCAGTAAATGCATAGCACAGAAGCTGTTAATTCCTTAGAAGCAGAGAGAATATCCCCGTCCTTGCAAACACAGCACAAAGTAAAAAAGGTGGCTTAGATCATGACAGCAATGCAGAAAAAGGCTTCCCCTGCCCAAAACACAACAGCTGAATATTTTTCTGCCTCCTGTTTATGTGTAGCAAATCTGGGAACAGATTGCACTTTGGAATAGTGCAATAGATAAATGAAAGGTGAACCCTGCAAGCTTTTAGAAGCCACAGGCTTGAGTGCTGATCTCTAGATAATGGTGGTATGGCTGGAAGTGTTGGGTAGGTCAAGAACTCTATTTCAGTTTAGCTTCTGAAATTGGTTTTGTGTGGAATGCCTTGCAGTAATGTGATTATTCGCAGGTGCTTGATGTCTGTGCTGCATAGACACAGTAACAGTTACTAATAGGTTTATCCTCAGTCACTCATGAGCTGCTCCCTTCTTTTGAAGAAATTCTTATGAGTGGCAGCACGTGGCATCAGTTTGTTACTTCATAAACCATTTACGCGCTTCCACCACGTGGTCTCTGAAACACTAAATAAAACAAAAAATAAAACTAGATTAATAAGATATTTATCAGTGAGGGGGGTATATGAAGAAAAAAATGTTGTTTATTGTATGTTTTGCATACTAACATTTCTGTCAGTGAATTTTGTCTGATCAGCAAATGAAATTGCTATTTCTGAGTCCTTGATGTTCTTTTTCTGAGTATTGCTGATATCTGTATTTATGCTTTCAGAAACCTAAGAGCTACACTGCAGCAGAAGCAACTCTGAACATCAATCCTTACATAAAGATTGATTCAGATATTAATAAAGTTTGTCCAGCCACTGAGAACACTTACAGTGATGAATTCTACACCAAGCAAGACGTGATTGTGACTGCTTTGGACAATGTTGAAGCCAGGAGATACATTGATAGGTAGGGGGTGGAAGGGATGCAAGGGCAACTTCTGATGAGGGTGAGGATACTCTGTCAGTTTTAAAATTATTAAAGCATAAAAATATGCATTTAAATTTAAAAGTAGAGGTATTGACATTTACAAATAATTTCTAATGCTTATAATCCACACATGCTGAGGTGTATGGTATCCTGACCTCACCTGAATAGTTCTTATTTAATCTCTTTTTTCCCTGAGTTTGGTGTAAGCTTTCCACACTTCTGAAAGTCCCTAGAGACAACTCTGGTTGCACTCCAGTAATGTTTGCACAGCAAGAATGTAGAGATTGTTCTGTACTCTGATAGTCTGTGTCTTTCCATGTCAGTCGTTGTGTAGCAAACCTGCGTCCTCTTATAGACTCTGGAACTATGGGAACAAAAGGACACACAGAAGTTATTGTGCCCCATCTGACAGAGTCCTACAACAGTCATGTAAGTCTTTCAAGACCATCGCTCACCTTCTGTACCTTGTCCCATGATGCTCTCTGATTCTTTGATCATTTTTATGTGTCTTTCTAAAATAAGTGGCCTATTTGAGCTACTGAAGAACAGTACTGTTAGGAAATAGTTGCTTCCCTTGTTTCTGAAGAAAAACTCACAGGAAATAAAATTTGAGCAGTTCTGTACAAGCATACATAACCGTTCTGTTTGAATGGGAAAGGGGAAAATGAACCTTCGGGCTCTATTGCTGATAGACACTACCTGCAGTATCCCTCTATTTTAAGTTCTTGTGGAGAAATTCAGTGGTTGAGAACACCATGAAATAGGGCCATGTGGACACAGAGACAGGATTTTGAGCATCCTAGTTGTCTTGTTAGGGTCCATAAAGAAGTCTTTCTGGCCTTGAGTGACAGGGCATGTTTCATATTGAAAGTGTACATGAATGCCAGCTCCACATCTTGGAAAACCTGGCTGGCAATTTCACCTGTTTTTTATGTTTCAAAGTTCAGTTTCGCTCTCCAGTGTTGAGTTTAGACTATTCCTCATAAAGAAGAATTGACAATACTAGCTAGTGTTCATAAAACAGATTTCTAAGCATAAAAAGCCACTTTGTATTTTATAACAGCAGAGTTTTTAACTTATGTAGTGTACAAGTTCTTGGTGCTATTATTAGCAATTAGCCTGGATAAGCCTGCATTGACATGCAACCCTCTTTAATTCCAGCGGGATCCCCCAGAGGAAGAAATACCTTTTTGCACCTTGAAGTCTTTCCCAGCTGCTATTGAGCATACAATACAGTGGGCAAGAGATAAGGTAATGAATTAACCTTTCTGGCATTCAGCACAATTCTATGTGTGTTTGTAAGGGTGGGCATCTGATATTCTTCTTGCATAATGCCATATTTGTTCTTTTTATTTTACAGTTTGAAAGTTCATTTTCTCACAAGCCTTCATTGTTTAACAAGTTCTGGCAAACCTATCCATCAGCAGAAGATGTTTTACAGGTAAGGGAATGTTGCCAGGGTAAAATAGAGGGTTTAAAATACTGCTTTATGGATCTTGTTTCTATTTAAGGCCTGTGAAATTAGGCTTAGTTTCTGACTTTTTTCAGAAAATGTGAAGACTTACTTGGCCCAGTCAGTAGTTGATCATATGAACAGTAGTTCTGATGTGTCTCATAATTAATAGCTCCTCCAGCTCATGGACTCTGCACATGATGTAGAAATACCAGAACGACTGAGACACTGCTAGTGTGTGATTAGTGTGTGCCACACTGATGTGTAACTAGCTGGGAAAAATGAAAGTAAGACTGAGTTTGAAGTGAGTTCAAGTAGTAATAAATTAGATTGGAATTGTTTACTGTCTTTTTCTTTTGAGTCTGTAATGGCCTGTGGTCCAAAGGGCTGGGAAGTAAATGGGGAAAAACCCCAGTGGAGAGGAGCACATAAAGGATAATATTTAATGAAGTGAACCTCTATTTCCTCTTGCCTGTGGATTACTAAAAACATATTTACTGTTTGACTGGATTAGAAGGAATCTTGTCTGTTTTAACATTTTCATGTTTCTTTATCTAGAGAATAAAATCGGGAGAGAGCTTGGAAGGCTGTTTTCATGTTATTAAAACTCTCAGTAGAAGACCTCGAAGTTGGACTCAGTGTGTAGAATTAGCAAGAGTAAAATTTGAAAAGTATTTTAGCCATAAGGTAGGTAAGACCTATAAATGAGGTAGTATGATGAGGATGATGAAGATTTTAGAAAACCTGGTGGCCCTAATAACGAGGTGTCCAAGTCTTTGCACTCACTTCCATCTCTTCATAAATAACAAATTATATTTGAAACCTAAAAATGCTGCATCCCTTTCTACTGTAGCACTTCCAGGTCTGGTTTATTAAATCACTCTTAGTACTCTGTTCAGTAGTCTCCACGCAGTTTTCTTGGCATTTTTCCATTTTTTTCCAAAATATCAGTATTTTCAGATGTCTTTTATTAGGCAGTGGGTTTGTTTCCCACACTAAACTCCCGTTCCTGAACTCACCTTTGTAACCCTGATTTTCTCAAACATTTTTCTGAAATAAGAGCGTGTTGTTCTGACAGTCTGGCCCACAGTGTCACTTAAAGTATGTGTGTAATTTTGTAGGAAAGATGGGATTGGGATGTTGTGGATTAATAAACATTCCTGTGCATACAGAATCCCTCGTGGTAGTTGTCACATTAAGAAAATATTGCATTCCAAGTTGTGAATCCATATGAAAGAATCCTAAAGTGACAATAAGGTGGGGGAGAATACTTTGCTTCTTGAATTAAATGCCTTCCTTGAGCTTTGTGCAGATGAGGTGACATTGTCATCTCTGTTCTGTGAATGAAATGGGCAAGCACTCTGTCTAGTAGTACTTGTCTTTAAGCTGTCCATCTTGACAAAGGTATTTGATGATTTTCTTAACTCTTTAAATTACTTTAGCTAGTCAGGCTTGATATAGTGTGGTCATGTCAATCTATGTGACAAATTACTAAAGCCTCTTTGGCTTTTCCTCTAGGCTCTTCAGCTCCTTCATTCATTCCCCCTTGATACACGATTAAAAGATGGAAGTAAGTACAAATGCCCCTTTATGCCTGTTGAAAATTCATGGCATATGTCATGTTGTTGCTGCTCCTGGTTCCTTAGGATTTCATCTCAAGTCTGTTTTCCTACCAGGTTTGTTTTGGCAATCACCAAAGAGGCCTCCTTTCCCAGTGAAATTTGAATTTAACGATCCTTTGTAAGTATGGTACTGTCCCAGATGCATTGTATAGCATCCTATAAAGCCCACCTTACAGCATGGCAGTGGCTTTATAGCCCTGGAAGTTGGACTGGAATCAATAGCTGTTAGTACACAGTCTTACCCTGTGGCAGATTTGGTGAGCTGCCAAATACTTTCACTGCAGATAATTTAACTTTCACTGATATGGGATTAGAGGGGGCTGTTCTGACATCATCTAATGTGCAATGGCTTAGAACACCCCTTTTTCATGTCTTATATGGCTGCAGAATTACTGAGTTGTTGCTGTCACACCTCCCTTCCCCCACTGTCCGCTTCATAAAATGCAGGATGTGCCAAATGACCTAGTGAAGGGACTGCTTTTTTTGTTCATTACAGTTTGGGTCTGATCTAGATGGCTTGGGTATTACAGATAATTTTAAAAATTGATGTGGTTGATGGATTAAAAAGCTTTTATCTGCTGTATATCTACAATTGCTTTGAGAAACTGGATCACTGTTTTTAGTTTGAGTGAAAACTGACATCATGGTAAATATCAAAGTAATTCTTAAATTAAGCTTTTCATCATATTGATGTCATGTGAGCATTTGTAATTGTTTGCTTGACTGCAGAGGATAAGGAGACATGATTTTCATTAAGTAACTCTCCACTCATCAAAATTTGCTTCGTTTTGGGGACAATTTCTGAGTCACTCAAAATGTGCTAATTTGTACTGTGTGCACTGAAGGATGGAAATTCTCAGTATGTTTGTTCAAGATCTTGAACATGATTGCAAACCTTTGGGCAACCGAAGTAGAAAAAACAACCAACCAAAAATAATTCTTTTTTTTTTAGGCACTATGGTTTCATCGTGAGCACAGCGAAGCTCTTCGCAACAGTGTACTGTGTTCCTTTCACAGAAAAGGTAATCCAGACTGTAACAGTCTTCCCTTAACTTGACTTGGTGTTCAGTTTTGGCCTATATCCAGCTGCCAGTTCTTTTCAAGGGCCAATTGAAGTGATTCTTATAGTAATCTATCCTTCAGTACTGTCTGTTTGGCAGCTGCTTACACTTTATTTAAATCCCTAACCTGTAGAAGAAATGAGTAATGTATTGGATATTTTCAGTAAGCACTTAGTACTTATAAGTTACTGAAGTTACTTACTTACTTATAAGTTCAGTAAGAACTTAGTAATTATTATTTTGATGCAATATAACTACTGAACTAAATGAAAATCTCTTTAAGGCTTTTTTTAAAAATTAGTGTCTTAGGTATGCTATGGAGGTTTTATTTTTTTACTGTTTACAGCCTCTGCATTGCTCATCCTTTTTTTTCTTGTTTGTTTTTTAATTGGACTTTCCTGTAAGTCAGGTTTGCACTTCTGTTCAGTTTTCAAGTGCTAGGCACTTCACACTGCTCTGGTTTGTTGTGGCAAATGAATTGTCACTTTATGTTTTAATGATGATGTTTAGCTGAAAGATCACTGAATATCTGTGATACTTTTTGGGTCTAGTATTCTTTGAAATCCTATTGTATTTACAGTCTTTTTGTGGAGGCCTTTTTGAGTTGATGTGAATTTAAATTGTTTTTCTTCAAAACCATAACAGGACTTGTCAGAGGAAACCATTTTGGGAATTATTTCATCTGTGAAGGTACCAGAGTTTAGACCTTCAAACAAAGTAAGTGTAATATTTAATTTAAAGAAAAAAATAAAATATTCCACAAGCTGTGTCCTACATCTCCAACTATTTCATTGATGCTAATGAGAAATGAACACAAATTATAATGTGCTTTGGGGAAGTAAGTGTGTTAATGTTCGAGGGAGCCCCAGAAGAACACCTAGTTCAATCCTCTTGCTTAAACAGGGGCAGCTACAGCAAGTCATCAAGGACTGTGTCCCACTGGGTTATGAATACCTCTGAGAATAGAAACTCCACAGCCTCTCTCTGTGCCAGTGTTCAGCCATCCTCACAATTTTTCTGGGATGCTGTTGTTTGTTTCTTTTTCTTTGAAGTATGTTTGTGTGTTTCTTAGGGGATTTTATGTGCTTCATTTTGTGCCCTTGTGCTGTCGCTGGGCACGCTGTGCTGTCTGTGAAGGTACCAGGGTACTTCCCCCCCATGAGATACTTGTACACATTGGTAAGATCCCGGTCTTCTCCTCTCTGAACCATCACAGCTCTCTCAGCTTCTCCTCATATGAGAGATGCTCCTGTTCTTTAATGTTCTTAGAAGCTCTTGGCTGGACTTGATCCGGTAAATCCATGTCTCTCTGGAGCTGGGGAGGAAAGCCTGCAAGGAAGACAGGAAATTCAGTACACTTGACACTTGCACTGTAGGAAGTTCATGTGTTTTATTACTCAAGCACTGTGCACACTTGCAGGTTGTACAGACTGATGAAACTGCAAGAAAACCGGATCATATTCCTGTCAGCAGTGAGGATGAAAGAAATGCTATTTTCCAGCTGGAGAAGTCCATACTATCCAATGAAGCTCTGGAAAGTGAGTAGTGAAACCAGTGTCATAGTTTAGTAATATCCTGCATTTGCATTTGCCACTAGTGACATTCACATCTTTGGATGAAGCAGTTCTGGAATTCTGCAAGAAGTAGAGCTGATACCTAAAGCTTTCTGAAGTGCCATGCAGATACCTGTCCTGTTGCTTGACATTACCATCTGGTTCTGTATTTCTGAGATTCCTGGAAGTGTTAGGGCTTTCTGTTTATGCTTGCTTATAATTACAACACTGATGACAGCGAGCACGCAGCAGTAGGAAACTGAACTCTTTAGGAGAGGGGAAGGATGCTGGCTGGATCCCAGATGGACTGCAAGTGATTCAGGCATGAGAAGGCTGCAGTCACTACTTAGAGTTCTCAATCTGAAATGATCCTAAATTGTAAAGACTGTTGAGAGTCTTCTTTAGCATCTTCTGGATTTGAAATGAGGATGCTCGCATCCCATTTTGTGCCCATTTTGGTCATTAGGCAACAACTACATGCAAGATTTTTTAGCCCATGAATCCAGAAGAAAGACTTTCTTATCCGTAACTCATCCCATGGAGTGTCAACCCAAAACTCTGACTCTAAAGCTACTGAGTCCATATTTTGAAATTTTTGCAGATAAGCTAAGCTTTTAAAGGGAATTCTCTCAGGATGGAGCTTTAATGAGGTGGGGTGTATGAGAAACATCCATAGGAATGTTCAAAATCTATTCTTGGTGGTGCAAGGAAAGTAAAGTTACAGAGCTCTGTTGACGTTTATTTCATTATTCACTTTTAGCAAGTGGTATTGAGAGGGGGCATTTCCTAGCATAGGAAAACAAGTAAGGCACCAAGCTCCAGGACGTGAAATGTTTAATTTGTTAAGATTCTAGTTCCTTTAAATTATGTTTAGGACATCTTCAGTTTTCTAATAATAATTTTTTGCTCTTTTATATTTTCTTTTTTATGAGCAGCTGACTTGCAAATGAAGCCCATCTCCTTTGAGAAAGATGATGATAGTAATGGGCACATAGATTTCGTAACAGCAGCGTCAAACCTGCGAGCCAAGATGTACAACATCGAGCCAGCAGATCGGTTCAAAACAAAGCGCATTGCTGGAAAGATTATTCCTGCCATTGCAACAGCTACTGCTGCAGTATCAGGGCTGGTGAGATTGATTTTTAAATTGCATGTTTCTTTCTGTTACTGTTTCTTGCCTTTAACTGCTGTTGTCTGGGTATTGATTACTGCTACCCTGACAGAGGCTCATTTAAAGAAATGGATTTATTTCTTATGTACCAATAGCAAAGGTCATGCTTGATTCTAGGTGTGGTTGTTGAGAAATGCATGTAGTGGAGGTAGCTCAGCATGGAGCTGCAGTGCCAGCTGAAGATTGAGCTCTGTGTGGGAGCCTCAGGCAAGAGGTCATGAACTGACCCTTTGCACAGCAAAGGGCATGGGGACCTGTGGCCTAGCCAGGTGACCAGACACTAAGTGACACAGGAGGAGGAGCTGAGGACTCAGGAGGACTCAGCTGGAAGACCCTGGACTGTCAAGGCCAGAGACTGTAAGAGTACAAAAGCCCAGGTAGTCCTTTGTTCAGGGCCCCTTCTCCAAGACACCAGCTTGAGATGTTATTCTGTTGCTACACCATGATAAAATTACTCAAAAAACCCAGAAGTCTGAGAATCTGCTAAGGAAAACCAAGGGTCCAGCCAGCAAGGAGACCTTGTCTGGCTGTAAGTATGGGATGAGTAGTGAGGTAGTAATTGAGAAGCTGCCCATTGTGAAGGGGATTCAGTCCCAGCAGTAAAAGTCTTTGATGCTGTGAGTGTAGCTGCTGGAGTGGCTCCTGAATGGTCAAAAAGGGAAGTTTCCTTAACATGGTGAGCCTTTGGTGTTTTAATTTTTAATTTGCAGTGCAGAAAGATGGGTTGGAATTCCACGTTTTGGTTTGTTTTTGGCCATTAGCACTAACTTCCATCATAATGCCACTGCCAAGAGTGGAAAGGATCTGTTCTGTAGTAGTTCATGTTCATGCATCTCACCAGAACCTCATACTTTGTGGAGACTGCATGAACCAAACAGTTTTGGAAGAGTATTACATTAAGAACAGTTTTGAATATTTTAAGTATTTCCCTTGGCTGCAACAGAATTTATTTATGTGGCATAGTGGGTTGCATTTCCATGTTATTTACTCTGCTGATTGGACAAAGACTGATCTCATTAATAACTTCCTTGGTAGTTGCTGGCCTCTTAACTACTCTAGAGTTGATAGCAGTAAAACCTAATAAGTAAATTCTAATTTACTGCAGGTTGCACTGGAACTCATCAAAGTTGTGGGTGGCTACCCAGCTGATGCATACAAGAACTGTTTTCTGAACCTAGCCATTCCCATAATGGTCTTTACAGAAACTGCTGAAGTAAGAAGAACGGAAATCAGGTAGGAAGGACAGTGGCAGAAGGGCAAGGACAATATTTGGAAACATACTAATTGATGCTTAGAACTTGCTGAACCATTCCAACAAGTGTGAAGTTTGAATAGTTACTAAATATATTAAGGTCTTTTGTGCTCACATAGCAACGTTATGATGGAACCACAGCCTGTGGCCATACTCCAGTTAAGCATTCTAGATATTCATGGGTATTTTTTTGTTGTTTAAACTTGGAAAAGGATTAATTGCTTCATGCTTGCTATCAAACTGCTGTTCACTGACTGTGTACTGCTAGAGGTGTAAGCGATCCTTGTAATGCTGCCAAGGGTGTCCCATAATGCATTGCCCAAGAATTTCCTGTTTGGAAAATGCAGTCCATATTCATCTGTCCTAATTTAAAAAAAAATAGTGGGTTTAAAGGCTTAGTTTGGTTTTCAGTGGAAGCTGTTAATTGTGAGACTTTAAAAATCTAGAGATGGTAGATGTGTGGCATTGTTTTTAGGAAACATTCTGGACATGGTTTTGCATCTTGTTCAATACAAGAGCTATTTTTAGTAGGCCTGAAAACTCAGTAACTTCATTGTCAGATACCATGTTTACTCAGAGGTCTTACTGTGTCTTGTGCTTAGCAAGGTCAGAGGGCTGGAGAGAGGGAAGAGGTTTTTGCTCAAGATTAAATAGCACATCAACAAGAAGACATTGCAGTTCTCCCATTTTAAAGGGAATGACTGAGTTCACATTCTAAAGTAACAACCTTTCACTTTTTAAAACAGAAATGGGATATCATTTACCATCTGGGACAGGTGGACAATTTATGGGAAAGAGGATTTTACTCTGTTGGACTTCATAAATGCTGTCAGAGTAAGTTATCTACTGTCCTGGGTTAATACAAGACAAGAGGAAAGGGGTTTCTTGTTTTGGGTTGTTGAATTTTGTTTTCTTTTTTATTTCCATCAAGTTACTGTTCAAACCAGAATAATTTTAGTAATAACTAATGTCGTTGGGAATATCTCTAAGTAAAGGCATCCAAGCCTGTTTTCAAATTCCTTGTTAATTCAGTTGGCTCAAATGTATCTTAATAAAACTTTATATCAGCATCCATGCATTAGCAGGTTTTCTGGTTTGGATCCTATGGATTTGAATAATTAGCTGTAGTATTTGCAGCAGTAGTATCTGCTGGCTTGGGCAGCTGTTCTAGTCTTTTAACAAGTTTTAATTTGTGAATTCCAGGAGAAATATGGAATTGAACCAACTATGGTTGTACAAGGAGTCAAGATGCTCTATGTTCCTGTGATGCCAGGCCATATTAAAAGATTAAAGTTGACGTAAGTATAACTGGAAAATGGACTTAGGGATGCAAGTGCATATACAAATTATGTTCATTGCTTGTATCAAAGGATGTGTGTCTGACAGCAGTATTTTCTTTCAAAGTGGTTTCTAGGGAAGAAAAAAGATTTTTTTTTTTTTTACTTTTTGTAAAAAAAGGAAATAAAAAAGAGAGAGGGAATTATCTTCTGTGATGAGAAAAGGAGACTTGCAAAATGCTGCTTTAACTGTTGAATACCAGAATGAGAAAGCTAAAGAAGTCTGACAGTAATTTCTTGAGGGGAAAGAATGTACCATGGTTCAAGCAGAACAAGACTACTAGAGCCTTTAGAAACGGGCTTAAAACTAATGCTGATACTTAGCAACTAAGCTCTGAAGGAATAATGTATTGCATGAAGTTTAGGATTTCTGTAAGTTTGTTCAATTACAGTAATTGCTTGAGATTCTACATCACTTCAGCCCTTTTAAGAATGATGACATTCACAAGGCTTTGCTGTGCTGCTTACAGGCAGGAAATTGAGGTATTTCACCGTGGCGGTTTGGCAGGATGTGAAGGCAGGGCATTGGGTTTTGACTGAAGGCCTTTGCAAAATAACAGCCAGATCTCACCCAGGTTTAGTTCTGCCTTACACCTGTGGATTTAATGGCTTTAGCTCAAAATCTATTCCTTACAGCTCCTGTGAAGTGTGTGGTAGTCAGTGCTCACAGGCTTTGCTGAAGCAAGTGGATGCACTGATCAGTGCTGTTTTGAATGCCTGACAGTAGGTATCAGGCAGAGAGGTATGAGCAAGCTACTTCAAACTCCTGTGGAGAGAAGAGCTGCCAAGCTGTAGAGTGCCTGGCATACTAAGATGATAATTTACGGCCTGTCTCCAAAAATGTTGCTTATATGCTTTCTCTTACAACTGTATAAATAATTTTGAATGAGTGGGATATGTAACAAAGTCAAAGTCATAGTATGAAGCTGCCTTCTTGTGAATATCAGGATTTTTTACTACTCTGAGCCTTTAATGGGCTGTGTCTGTCAGGAAAATGGAATACTATTTGCTGAAGCTCAGGTGGAGGATCATCTTTTTTGTGCAATTCAGAGGTGGTGTATTCTCTGTTTGAATTTGGTTTGTAGTATGCTGGGCCAGTACATATTGCTGGCAGTGAAATTCCTCCCAGTCTGGGCCTGAATTCCCACTGCCAATCCTCCTGGTGCATTCATGAACTGCTCTTCATTTCTTTATAGGATGCAAAAGCTTGTGAAACCATCAGCTGATAAGAAGTATGTGGATTTGACAGTATCGTTTGCTCCAGAGACTGATGGAGAGGAAGACTTGCCCGGGCCACCAGTGAGATACTACTTTGTTCAGGAAGACAATTGATGGTAGAGACACAAAAGTCACTCATGGACCATTCGTTCTGAAAGGAGTGTGCTAATTTTCAGCTATTAAAGATGGTACTATATATTTCTTTCTGGTGAAGCCTTAATTAAATGGTGAAAATCAGTGGCTTTGCACTGAAGACAAACTGGATTTGTTTCTTCTGCTCCTGTATTCTTCAAGCCTGTTTGCTCAAAGGAGGATTGGTCACTCCATGAGACGGAATGTCCAGTATAGTCCTTATGTTAAAGGCAAGATGTGTATTGAGGAAAGGAGGAAGAATGGTGAACCTAAGAAATGGTCCCCATGTGCAAATTAGGCAATTTGCATTTGCTATGGGGAGAGTGCAAAAATAAGAAAAGCACCATTTTATGATACTCCTGGTGTTCTAAGAACATCTCCAACTCATTTCATATGTTACTCCATTCTCACAAGAATTTCATTCTTGCCATCTACACGTGAGATTAGATCCATTTGAAAGGCTTAAACTCTCACTTAAAAGCAGAGGAACTGCTTTCGTGTGTGGCTGCTTAGTGGTGCCATGGTCAGCACAGCTATCTTCTGTCAGTCTCAACATGGAAACATGGGGAGGGGGTGTAAATTGTCAAAACTCCCCTGAAGTCCAGAGAGCTGGAACTGTTGATTATCTGCACTAAGACTGTTCTTTGTGGAATACTGCAGTATGGGGAAAGTGAAAACCTATCGGGGAGCCAGTCTCTTCAACAATAAAACTTGGTCTTCAACAAAGAGAAAATGTGGTTGAGCCTTTCTGCCCTCACCAAATTAAAATCACTATAGCATTTGATGATGTTAAAGGGAGGAAAAGACAAATACCTCTGGATGTTTGTCAAAGCAAACTGTTACCTCAGCTGCTCCTTTTGGTACCATTTCCCTATAGCAAATTGTGCTGCACACCTATCCTCAGAACAAGTCTGAGCTGCACTGAACTGTGAAGTTTTACCCTCACTGGTCAGTTATCGGGATATGTAATTATAAAATTTCTGCTTAATTGGAAATCATTATGGACTAGTTTTGCTGCTGTGGTGAGGCAGAGGTGTGTTACAAAAACATCATCATTTAATTCATTTAAGCACTGGATACTTGAGGTACTATTTTTCTCCCCATCACAGTAGAACAAGGCAAGATTAGAATAAAAACTTATAAACTGAAATACCCTGTCATATGTTTCAGCTTTAGAGATTGTTATTGAACATTATGTCCTGCAGCTCTTGCAAAAGTTATTAACAACTGAGCTGTTTATCCTCAATCATAGTTTATTAAGCTTTAGGAATGTCTTCACATTTAATTTAATGATGTCACTAATTAGTGCTAAGGATCACTTAAAGGTTTAGGTCAATGAGAAAACACTGTTACCTCTCACAGTTGGAGGCTGGGAACGTAACTTTGAGTAAGTATACTCTGTTATGTTAGTGTGGTGTTAACATCATGCTTATGCTTTTGAAATAAGCAGCATTTAAAAATTGTAAAATCTCAGTACTGTTCTAGAATGCCGTATGGCTGTCCTCAGGGTTTAAAGTAAACTGTCAGATATAATTCATGCAATGGCTTTTACTAATGACAACATGTACACCTTTGAGAGCCTTGTAAAAAGTCCAGGTCAAGGCTGGCAGGGATCACAGCCAGAATTTACAGATAAGGCAATATCTTTATGCTGTTCTTATTGTGTGTGTCTGTTGGACAGATGGATGCTCTGTGGATGGGTTCTGCCCAGTTAAAAAGTTGGTTATGGAAAAACTAAAAATGCACAGTGGCTCTAGATATTTATTAGCACACCTTTAAAACTTTTGGATATAAATTTATCTAGGTAAAATCTCAGAACTAGTAACTTCAAAAAGACTTTCTGTAGAATAACTCAGCATGCCTAGTGGCTCATTAAAACTGTTCGTGCTTTAAACATTTTGGAATTTTTGATATGGAGAGTGAAGGTGTTTATATGGAAGATTGTGGAGTACACTGATTCAGTATTTGTGTTTGATAGAGCCTGTTTCTCAATCTGTTCCTGCTTTTTATCAAAAGTCTCTGCAGATCTCAGCATGATCATACTAAAAAGGCTCTGGGCAAGTGAATTTTGGGGTGCTGATCTTCCAAATCTCCAATGTTGTCAAAGTGCTACCAAGCTAGAGGCTTGTAGCATTATCTGGAACCTGAGAACTGCTTTATCTCTTCTCCTTTTATTTTTGTTCAAGGCAGTGAAAGCTTGTATTTGTCTAGGACTATTTGATGCACAATTCCTGTGGAGCAGCTAAAGCTTGCTGTCTTCCTGCAACAATGAAGAACTGTTTTTCCACTAGAGTGCTTCAAATAGCTTTCTTTCAAAATGTTATTATTTAAGAGAGCAGTTGATTTGCAGGAATGACGTTTTTATCAGTAATGAAGATCCTTCTCAAATGCTTTCTTGAAGAGTTTGCTCATATTTACATCAGCTTTCTCTGAATTTCTATCAGTCTTAATGAATGCAGTTAATTAATTTGTGCATGCCAAGTATTAAGCAGCCAGATCAACTTTTCTCTGTTTAGTCATCATGTTTCATTAATGTTAGGAGTAGTGAGGATTCTGTGTGCAGGCCTCAGTACTGTTAACAAGACTGCTTTGATGGATCAGATGGATTTAAGCTTTTATTATCTATACCACAAGTAAAAAGTAGATGTTTCCATATTATTTTCCCACACTTTTCCTATGTACAATGAAATATGTGACTGCTTATTAAAAAGATAAAACTATTCAAGAATAGTGATATATAGGGAGAACAGCTCTGGTACCAGTTAGCTTGTCACCTCTTCATGGCTTTTCACATCCTGAAATAATACGGGTTTGAGCTAGGCAGAAAGTTCATACACCTGTCAGACTTGTCATCAAATATGAGTAAAGATTGTAGATAAGTTTATGATCTTCATGTTTGTAATTTTCCTTGTGTCTTTGAAACAATGTGCATGGATGCCAGTAGTTTTAGGAAAGGAACTGAATTTCAGCCAAAAGCTGAAATTAACTTGAATGTTTATCAATCCCTGTGCAATTTCAGAAAGCAAATGCGCAGCACAGTGCAGCAATCTAAACCTTTGTCCGAAGGTTGATAAATTTGACCAGAGGCCTTTTGAATATTTATTTTTCGTAAAGATATATTGTGTGCAGTTGATGAAGTAGCTGGTGCAGATGCTTATCCATGGTGCACAAAGTTATTGAGGCTCAAGCTGAAAGGTGCTGTAAGTTCCATAAGCACAAGCATTCCGTAAGCATTGCTACCAGCAGAACTGTGTTGGGGCCGTGCATCCTTTTGTATGGCACACATGGGAGACAGAGAACAAGTGTTATCTCTTCTCCCAGCAGCATGCAAATTTAAATTTCATAGGGGAAAAGCTGCAGCTCGGATCTGATGCATACCGAGCCACACCCTCCTCACAAAGTGATCTAAACTATTTTCGTGAAAATGAAGTGCTAACCTCACACGTTATGATGTGCTTTTAAAATAGAATGGGCCTTTCCTTTAGCGGTCAGAAAGGATAGGGATAAGACCTGGTGTTCTGGTCATAAGTGTGTGATAAAAAGCATCACTTAAAACTGTATTTTTGGGCAGTGTTTTGCCGGCGTTGTAGGGTACTGCGACCTTACGTTCTCAAGCAGTTCTTTTTTGCTCGTTGTTGAGTTCTTCAGTAGAATTTTAAAGAAAAAATTGCCACGCCCCGTCGTGACAAGGGATGCTTTGTAGTGTTTGGAAACCCGAGGATTTGAACTGGCGTTTCCCACGGGCGAAATAAAAGAACGGGAAGCATCCCTGCCCGTCCCCTCAGAGAAAGGCGGGCACAGCGCCTCCTTCTGCGCAGGCGCTCCAGCCCCGCGCGCCTAAACGAGCCGCCCTGTCGGGCGCGCGGCGGTCGCTGACCAATGGGACGGGGCCGGGGGGGCGTGACCAGGGCGGTGCCGCCCGCCGGCCCCGCGCGCGCGCCCGCCGGGAAAGGCGCGCGAGGTTCGAAGGCGGCGCTGGGGGCGCGCGCGCGCCGGCCCCGGTCCGGGATGGCGCAGGCCTTGGTGAGAGAGCGCGGGAGCGGCCGCTCTGTGTGTCTCTGTATGTCTGCGTCTGTCTGCGTGTGTGTCTCTGTCTGTGTCTCTGTCTGTCTGTCTGTCTGGTTTGTTGTGGGCGGCGGCCGGGCCCGTCCGTCGCGCAGAGGCGCGGCCCTCGGCGCGCTCCTGAGGGGAGGGACGGGGCCGGTGTTCCACTTCCCCCTGAGGAGAGCGGGGCTGCAATTGGGGTTCCGCCCTCCCTGCGGGTCCGGGCGGTTGGCACAGACGTTTGTGCTCGGAGGGCTGGCCTGTCGGGAGCCCCGTTACCCTCAGGGCACCAGTGTCTGTGCCAGACCCCGGTCCCCTCTAGGCTGCCTCCGGAGAGACGAGTTCCACGGGAGAATGAGCGCGTCAAGAGCAGGACACTTGCGCAGGCACGCTAGAATCTTGCTTGAGTTTTAAAATTCTTCATGTGTAGCGCGACACGAACACAATAATAAATGAACTGTTGAAGGCTCTTTTAGGTCCTTGACAGGAATTTAAAATTTCTGTAGTGCGCAAGGTGACTTGCCAGTGCATTGTGCTGCGCTCTGCTGCGAAGGGAAGGGGGTTTATGTCCCAGGGCCAGATTGACTGCGGAGTGTGCTTCTCTATAGTTCCTGAAGTGGTGGCTTTCGGTCGGTTGTTTTCTCGTGTCACCTGTATCTTCCTTCTGCCACTTTAAACTGATGTTGAAGATTTGCAGTGAAATCTGTCCATATAGAGTTTGATTATTTTTTGGTACCGGAAGTAATAGCCAAAGGCGAATCACAATGAAATGCAACGTACTGTCAGTATGGCAAACTTCAGAAAAACGTGCAGAATTCTCTTGTGTTAGGATTAGATACTCTCCACATTGCTAATTTTTATAAATTTACATGAGTCAGGAAGAGGTTATAGTTGTTTTTCAGCTAAAAGTTTTTTTGAGATATTTTCCTGTCACATATGTGAAGAGCTGCACTCTGCTTTGCTGTTGAATTTTTGTTGCCCTTTATTCCCATTTTATCTTCTACAACCATTGCTGGTTCCCAGGTCAGCAGCTTTATTTTATTACACAGGGAATGTGCTGCTGCTTGAATTATTACTGCTCTAGTTGCGGTAAATGCCTGGAGTCCTGTCTGCTGTTTGAATGACTGGTGATATTCGGGTTTCAAGTGTATGAAGAAGCACTGTGGCATTCTAAGAAAAACAATGCTGCAATAACTCTCACTCTCCCGCTACTTCAAGATGTCTTGAGAATCCTTGAGATCTGCTTACTTGTTTTTCTGTCAAGTGTCATCGTGCTTAGTAAAAATTGATTCCTATTTCTTCACAGAATCGTTTAAAAAAGGACTACAGAGCAAGATTCTGCCACAGAGGAGGGTAATTTGCATTTAATTTCTTTATTGTCTAGAGAATTCTTTATTTTTGTTATAATCTGTGGCAGTGAAGCTTTTTTCCCTGGAATTCCTACTTAGACAAATTTTTTTTTGCAGATATCTATGCATGGAAATGGTAGGTAAAAATACATTATGGTTTGAACTAGAAGAAATAATAACCTAAAATATTTAGAAGTGAAACTTTGCTACTTTAATATTTGGGATAAGAGCATTTGGAATTTTTGATTGAAAATCTTTTTTACTCTTCTTTCTAGAAATAAGATTGATCTACAGCCAGGTCAAAACGTACTGAAACTCATACAGGATTGTTTTGAAAGTAAGCTCTTATTTGGTGTTTTGCTTGATTTGCTGATAAAAGAAAATAGTTGTTTTCTTCCTTGTGTTATTATTAGTGGGAAGTACATAGAAATAAAATATAGGGATAAAATGGATAAAAATAGTATTTCTCAGGATTTTTAAGAACAGCCCCTTCTCAGCTTTTTAAATCTGTTTCTTAGCTCTCTTATAATCTCTTTCTCAAGCAGCTGATTCCTTTCTTGTTTGGATTTACATGACCTTAGTGACCCTTAGAAATTGTTAAAATAAATAATGCCTGGACAATTCCAAGATCCCCATATTTACTGTTTTTTCCTTCATAGGTTGCAGCAGTGATCTTACAATAAACTCTCCAAATTGCTCAACCTTTGCTTTGAAAAATGAGAGCAGGACTTCAATCCAGAGACCGCAGGTAAGTTCTGTCAGTGTCAGTCATAGTGTAGCGCTGGATACAGGTTCATGAGGGTGCAAGTTCAGTTCTGTAGCATTTAGTTGTGTATGAGCACTGTAAAAGTATGTAGGCTATAATTTAATGATCTATGATAGTTGATGAAAATGTGTGTTTTTTCTCTAGTTTGTTGTGCTCTAATACTAAATATTCTATAAGTAGCATTATTCAATAGCTTTTTTTTCTTCGGTTTTTACTAATGAAAGCTTCATCAGCTTTTTGTCCAGGATAGTTAAATTTCTTATTAATTAATTAAATTTCTTATTTCTTATTCTTATTTTCTTAAATTTTCTGAGGCTGAAGCACACTGCCTTATTACTGGTGGTGGGTGTGGCTGTCTTGGACTCCACTGGAGTTGTTTGTGGTCACTTTGCCAAATATATGGGCACAGTTCTTACTATCAGCGAGCAGTAAAAATTTAATGGGGACTCATGTGGAAAAGCAGCTGGATAACTCCTGATAGTTATCTGTACAATAACTTCATATGTCTGTAACTTTGTTGATGAGTGGAAACAAGGTTAAGGCATTGGTAATGTGCTGCCTGAGAGGATGATGCCAGTAATCTAGACTGTATATTTAGTTTTAATATTTTGATTTTACTTTTTCCTTTTAATTAGGATATTCTATTAATGGCAGGGTTTAGAAGAGGCAGCCTTATAATGGCGTTTGTTTAATTTAGCCTGATGTTAGAATATAATCTCAAATCAATTCTTGCTAAACCTCAGCCTGTCTTAGTAAAGGGTAATTAAATAGTTTAAATTAATTCATTCTAATGACAATAATAAGTAGTTTACCTCGAGATTAGCCAGATATCTGGTTGAAGCTGCATATAGATTTTTACTGTACACACTGTTTTACCTGTTGTTTGAAATTTACAATTACTTTTAGAGAGTTTTACACCATAGAAAGTTGAAGTGCTTAGGTGAAATAGAACTGTGATTTGAATGAGTATGAATTAAGGGAAGAACATGAATTATATTAATGTTCTATAGAAATGTATATTCCTGTTAAAATACTGTTGCTTTATCAAATATTTTACTTCATCTCATTGTTTGTTACCAACTATGACAGCCCAAGGCGGGGTCAGCCAGCTCTGTGAAAAGTGCCTGTAAGTCTGCAGAACCCTCACCTGCATCACCACTAAAATCAGTCAGCAGCAGAGGTTGGTCACACTGTTACTGAGTTAAGGTTTTTAAAGTAACTATTTCTTGGGATTTTTTAAGGTTTTAAGTAAAAGAATTAAACCTGTTCTATATATATGGCAGGACAGTCATGCGAATCACACCTGAAGCCTGCAACACCTGATTGCGTAGCTACTTCTATAAGGACAGAGTCTCCTGTGTCTAAAAGTGAAAAAAAAAATACTTTAAAAGACGTTGAAGCACCATGCCAGCGTCTGGCCGTGCCATTGGACCCTGGGAATAGTCGTGGGTCTGTTGGATCGCCTTTTCCTGTGGAGAAAGCGAAAAGTTCTCCTGTTGTTAAGTAAGTAGAGCTGAACGTGGTTGTGGTGTCATATTCCAGGTGTGCCCCCCACCTCAGGGTAAATTGAGTTTGGATTTTGAACTCATAAAAAATAATTGAAAGCTTTTTAGGAAGTTCTCTATCTGGGTTTAAAAAAGGGCAGAAT
Organism: Motacilla alba alba; assembly: GCF_015832195.1. Classification (NCBI taxonomy): domain Eukaryota; kingdom Metazoa; phylum Chordata; class Aves; order Passeriformes; family Motacillidae; genus Motacilla; species Motacilla alba. Next base: position 44,644,308 of record NC_052019.1, on the reverse strand, counting down.
TATATTTTATTTAATATTCTGGTGGTAAGTGCAGTACCCAAGTGAAGGAAGCCTGTCACAATAAATTTAAACTCTTTTTCCAGGAAAGTGCACCAAAGTACCAGCTTCTCAGATCATCTAGACTTCTTCAGTGGATCTTATTGACAGTGTTGACTTTAAAAGTTAACAAAAATTTATGAAAGCAGAAATGAGCAGTCATTGTTCCTCTCTCTCTGAATATACAAATGCTTTATTCAAAGTAAAATAGCTTCAGTTGTGATTATTATCTCCTTGTTGGAAGACTTGAAGCTGAACTGCAGCACTGGCCAGTGTCCTGTCCTGACCATAGTTCTGCTTTCCTAGAGGACTGAATCTCTGGGGTAGATCATAAAGATGGAGTGACACTGATCCTATTGACTCCCATTGATGGAGTGAGATTGCAAAGGCAGTGCACCTACAGTCTGAATGAAAACCTGACAATTTCTCAAGCACATTCTCCTAAAATTAGGAATTTGTCTTGCTGAGCAGCCTTTACTTTGATCAGGAGTCCCATGCTGAGTCCGTGTTTCCTGTGGGCACTTGCTACTGTACTGGAAAGCACTGCTGCTAACCTGTGTTGCAGCAAGTTTCCAAAGGGAAGCTCATTCATAGGAAGTGAGGTGCTGTCAGCAGGAGCATCTGTTCATCCTCACAGTACTTTATTGTGCACTCAGGATTTATAGCAGCATATTTGAATGCTCTTTCTCATCGTAGATTGTGTTTTGATAACTGGAGTACGCCAGCTGCAGCAAAGAGCCATGGAAAAGAGGAAAATTTGGAAGGACATCAGCCTGGGACCTCAGCAAAGAGCCGTGGAAAAGAGGAACGTTTGGAAGGACCTCAGCCTGGGACCTCAGCAAAGCGCCATGGCAAAGAGGAAAATTTGGAAGGACCTCAGCCTGGGAGAGATGAGCAGGTTGTTCCTGTGCAAGGAACAGGACGTGTTACTGCATCATCTGCCCGGACAGAAAAGACTTTCTCTTCAGCTGTCTTAGCAGCTGTAGCAACAAGAACATTTGGACAGAGGTTTGTATGGAGGCTTAATATGGAATATATGATGGATGAACTTTTTAATAATTCTTTTGAGGAACATTCTGTACTGTGTCTAGGTGTTACAGTGGGGAGTTACCACTAGATTTGGAAGACTGAAAGTCAATTTCCCCCCTGACCCTGATTGATAGGAATGTTTTTTTTCCTCCATTCTTTAGATACTCAACCTCCATATCACCACCATCACCTTGTCCTGTGAAGTATCAAGAAATAGAAATAGAAAATGAATGTGAATTTTTAATTGATGAATCAGGTGATGCATCTTCTACTTCTTGGATTTCGATACCCACTAAGAGCAAAAAATCAAAAAATTATGGCTCTGCAGCTCCCATTTCTAAACCTCAGCCCTCTGAAAAGGAGAAGACACAGAATAAGAAAGTCAAGAACAAAAAAGTACAGGTTAAAGCACTTAATAAACAGAAAGTGGATCATCTGGATGTTGGAGCTTTTGACTTCAAAGAAACGTCAGTGTCAGATCCAGTCCCTAATAGTGAAGAAAAGGTCCTTACATCTCAAAGCCGAAAGAGTACTTGTGTGGGTAAGTTATTTAACAGCTCTTAAGACTTGTCCTTACAGGTCACATTACTGGATTATTTTCTGGTGGTTTGTAAGAAAGTTATAATAAAGTAGATGATAGACATCAATAGATTCCTTTTTTGGTGTTTCAGTTGCGCACTTAGATTTGGGTGAGACAGAGAGGCAGTGAGACAGTGTCTTCACTTTTTCCGCCACATCCTTTGCCTTTCCTGTTAGAACATTAAATCAGCAGTGTTGCCTTTTTGTATGAAGAGTCATAGAAAGTAGGTACCCAACAAGCTTTTGTTCCTCTTGCTGTAGAAAGGCAGTTATATTTGGACAGAAAGGGAATTGAGTTTTAGGAATTATTTTTGTAGCACAAAATACTGAAAACTGGAAAGCAGACTGAATGTAACATTTCTGCCACCTTTTTTTTTAATTAGGAAATATTGGAAGTACACCAAAAAGTTTTTTGTAGACTATAGTTTAGTGAAAGCCTTCTTTTAGCCAGTGGTGATAAAACTGGTTTTGTGATACCTCTTGTCTTTTTTTACTTATTCCCCATTTTGATTCTTTGGGGTTTTTTTGTGCATTCAAATGTCAACATGTATCTTCAGGTTTAATTAGAAAAGGTATTAATGTCCAAATTTTTTGTGTATTGACAGAAAAGACTAAAAAGGATTCACTTAGACAAGACTCTCCAAACCAGAAAAAGAACACATCCTGGAAACCAGAAGCTGAAGAACTGATGTTGTCATGGAGTGGATTGGAAACAAAACCATCTGATGAAGAGCAGTGTAAAACAAGGATGCCAAGTGAGGATTTGCCTATGCCCTCATCTGGGCATCAGAAAGAGCAGACTGTGTCACTGAAGAAGTCTCTCAAGTCTTCCAAGAATCTGCAGTTGGCTTCTAAAGATTCTCAGCATTTGGGTAAGAAGAAACAAACTGCTGAGCAGAAAGTTCCAAAAGTCAAAGTAGTTAAGAGAGGGACAGTATCTCCAAGGAAAAAGTTTAAAATATCTGTCCAGAAAAGTAGTAATAAAAAGTCTCCGTTACAAAGCGAGGAGAGTTCAGAGAGTGAACCTGGTGAAGAAGAGCTCGAAAGAGAGCCTGTGGAACTGAATGAAGTGTGCACCACATCTTTGCATCAGAAATTAGAGACTCCTGTGATTCAGAAGTTGACTAAGCCCGAAAAGCCTAGAAATGTATTACATACACCAGAGTCACCTGGTGGTGCCAATAACAGAACTCCTCTAAAAGCACTCCAGCATCCCGTGGAGAGTGTGAAGAATCCTGGAAAGAAATGGTCTGCTAAGTCTTCAGGGAAGATAACCAAAAAGATTCCACGCAGAACTAATAAAGCTCTTCGCTCAAGCCCTGAAGTCTCTGAGTCTCAAACAGATTCTGACAGCTCTTCTGTACAGGACATGGCAAGGAAAAAACAGAAGTTACCAGATGAGAAAATAAAAAGTAACAAAAGAAAACATAACAGACAGCATGGATCACAGTAAGCTTTTTGTGTGATTCTTTACAGAAGTAGTGTATAACTTGGTAGATAATTAAATACATCTTGTCAGCTTTTAAGCAGTGATGGCCCAGTTCAAGTATGTGGTAGTTTGAGGCTGATTGAATAGTTAATAGAGAAACCAAGCAGTTTAATCAACATTCTTTTCTCAAAGCTGGGTGCCATACTAAGTGTCTCCTACATGAGGAAACTTGTTCTACTTAAAGTCTTCTTGTGAGACTTGCAGAGCAGATCTAGTTCAACACAGCCTCGCCACCCACGGAATAACTTCACTGTCAAGTTTGTTCCTTTTTAAAAATAAATTTAGAAAATACAACATTTAATTCTTTAGCTCTATTTATTTTTGTCAATCTAATGACTAAGTTCAACTGGTCTAAATCCTGGTTTATAATCACTGGTCTTTGCATTGCTTTTTATTTTTTTTAATGTCATTTTTATAGTTTTGTTCAGGACATAAAATTACTGACTTACAGGTACCTTTCATTAAGTTTACTTAACACCAAATATAATAAGAATATTGATTTCTTTTCTAGGGATTCCTTTGTAGCTGAGAAGGTTGTCAGTTCTGGAAGGTAATTTCCTGAGTTATCTGAAAAATGTTACTTTAATCCTACTCTGCCCCACGGAGACCGCCTGAGACTGGGCAGCTGGTACAGCTGCTGTGTTCTGTGCCCTACTGGTGGAACACAGAGTAGACCAGGCTTGTGATTCCTGCTTGAGGGCTTTAAATACTGTGCTAATACAGTTAATAAAGTAATGCAGTTTTTCTTCCTGTCATGAATAGGGGGTCATAATAAGGTTCTTGACTTTGGGGATTTCTTTCCTTTGAGGCTTGCTTCCACATTAGTGTATAATTTTTGAACAGAAAGATCAGTACTCCTAGAACTAATGACAGCTGCACTAATATAACAGATGTCAAGTAGGGTATAGAACTCAATCTACGATGCAAATTCTTTGTGCATGTAGGTGAGCATGTATCTTCCCCTTTCATGAGATGGAAACTTAATAACGAAGCAAGCAGGAGTGGCAGTCTGTGAATTTATTACATTCTTATTCAGTCATTGTACTGAAAATGTTGGGGGCTTTGTTTCTAAGGGGACCCTACTGCAGATCTGTCTTGGACAGATTTGCAGTGTGGATTTGCTAACCTGGGTAATTGAAATGCACCTTTTGGAGTTGAGGTGGATAACAGCTGAACTTCACTGGCACAGTTGAAGCAGTGAAGCACAGCATCAGATGGAGGAAGAAGGAAGGTCAAGGGTACTGATTCTAAGGCTGTAGGAGAAGTTCTGTTACAAGTGGCTTGATTGCTAGAGAATCTCTGTTGGAGTTATATGTGTAAATTGTTGCCATTTTATGGGGAAGATTTTGTGACAGGCTACATAATATTTCCCTGTCCTTTGCTTAGAGTATGCAAAACAACACTTTAAAGCACTTTTATAATTATGGTATATGGAAAATTGTTAGGTAATGCTACAGAGGTGGGGAGAAGGTCTGTTCTGGAATGGAGAAAAAAGAAAAGGTTTAGGAAACCATTTTAGAGAGGAGGTGTGAACACTAATTGTCTGCCTGATGACTGAGTAGGGGAGTAGTTAATGAACTTCTGACCTGTCATTTTTAAGGAGTAGTCATTTGCTTCAGTGTCTAATTGGTTTAAAAGCAAAATAGAGCCCAGCCCACATGATCTGAAGAAAACTTTAATTTGCTATTCTTGGTAGTGCTGTAATGTTCTTTTGACATGTTCAAGCAGGTGTATTTTTTTTTCCTTTGCAGTGGGCCTGTTCTGGAAGATGAACTTACTTCCAGCACTAAGTCTCCTGAGCAGGATGATACATCTTCAGGTAATATTTGAACTTCGTAATTCCTTGCATTTTATGTATAAGCTTCTTATAAATGTGACTGACAGTTCAGTAATTTCTGTTGTATTCAGCTTGTCCAGAAGAAGAAATGCAGATTTTATTGGCTATGGTTGCGTTTCTATCCTAGTGTGTGGTACAGCATGCCAGCTTTATGTGGTTAGCTGTGGGAGAACGCAGCCCTCCGTGTTTTGGCATCATGCATAGCAGGATAAAGTTATTCTTTCTAAAATACTTTGAACAAAATTTTCAGGCTCAGTTTATACCAGTTTGATGTGTTGCCATGTGATGGTCCTGTATGCAGTCACTTCAGTTAAACCTGAGCCATATTACAGCATTGATGGAGTCATGGCCTGTTCCCCAAAGAATACTTTGGTTTGGTAGGTTTTTTTTTGGACGGGGGGATTGGTTCTTTTGATTGTTTTTTTGTTTCTGGGGTTTTTTTGTTTGCTTTGTTGTGTTTGGGGTTTTTTTGTTAGTTGTTTGGTTTGGTTTTGTGTTTGGGGGTTTTTGTTTGGTTTCAGTTTTAAATTTCACTGCGCAAGTTCCACATATTGTAATGAACACGAGCCCTGGAGATACGAAGTCTTTTCCTTAGTGTTTCAGAGCCAGATGTGAATGTTATTAGTCCATGCAATGCTTTTTTCAGATACCTTGTTTTGTGTGTCTTCTGGTAAAAAATTTGTTCTGAAGTTAGGTTTCAGTGATATAAATCTGAATGACCTTGCACTTTGATCAATAAAATTATATGTACAGTTTATAATTTGTCAATGTTCACTTTATCAAGAGGGATAGGTCTGAGGAGTATTTACTTGAATGTATAGTTTTCAAGTAATTTTAAAGTTTACTATGTTTAAAAATAATTACAGATACTGTTTATCTACACTGGATTTCATATATGTTTTTAGCAAAAGGTGTTGGTGGAAACACTATCCTTAGGACTTCTCTTTGTGTTACTTTTGGCTGCTTCTAGTCGGCATATTGAATAAAAGTCAGGAATAATAAATGCCTTTGGTGATGGGGTTTTTGAATGTGTTTTCAGATAATTCTGAAGACTTGAATTACAAATTAAGACATCTGTTGTCAGATGAAATAGCGAAGCATAAAATAGGTAAGAGTATTTTAAATATCATAATGTAAGTGTGTAAATGTATTTTCAACTTGATGTAAATGTTGCTGAAGGATACACAGACAAACACCTAGAAATGGGTTCATCTGTTCATAAGTATTTACAGATAGGGTTTGTTATTTCTTCAGGCCTTCAGCCCTTCTCTTAATTTGAAAGTTATTTTTTAAAACTTCTAGTGTTTCTCTTTTTATTGCTCCATTCAACAATTATCTTTTTAACTACCACACTTCCATTTTCCGTGGTATTGTGTTAAAGAAACTTTCAGATCTGTCCATCCAGGAGCCATGCTGGCAGTCACACTCCCACCACCACAGACGTAAAAGTCCTGGGACTGAAACCCCTTTACAGTGGGTGGCTCCAGTGCCCTGACAGGTGCCCCATTTGACTCTCTACACAGCCAGACACGGTTTCCTTCCTGGCTTGACTCTGAGTTTCTCATAGCAGAGTCTCAGACCTCTGGTTTCTTTAAGTAATTTTATGGTGTAGCAACAGAATAACAGCTTAAACTGGAACAAAGGACTGTCTGGGCTTTTGTACCCTCACATTCTGTGTGCTTGACAGTCCGGGGTGCTGCTTGTCCTTGCAGTTGACTCCTCAGCTCCTGCTGTATCCCAGAGTGTCCGGTCACCGGGCTGGGCCACAGGTCCCTGTGCCCATTGTGGTTCAAAGGGTCAGCATCAGCTCATGACCTCTTGCCTGAGGCTCCCATGCAGAGCTCAATCTCTGGCTGACACTGCAGCTCCACACCCAGCTGTGTGCACGGAATACATTCCTAAAAAACTGAGTCAGGACAAACTCCTACTGTACAGTGAGAACAGCAAGAGTTTGAACTGGTTTTATGCAGTAAAACTGAGGGTGCAAATAACCTGCCTTCTGTGGTGGTCTGAGTCTGGATAGGATGGAACAATGGTCATGCAGTCAGTTGTAGTCCATGCTTGTCTGTTTTATGTTGTGGGTGTTTTTTATTGGTTTCATTATTATTTTATGCACAGCACTTTAGTTGTTTACCTTCAGAAACTGTTTCAGTAACTGTTTCATATTTACCATTTTTAACATTTAAATATTCTTGATTAATTTGCTTGGAGATCTTAAGGGGCTTTTACTCTTCTTACAAACACTAAAATATTATACTGTATTCATATATGGCAGCTTACACAACTTCAAAGTTCAGACTGTGTGATTAGTACATCTGAAGGTAAATATCTGAGAAATCCTGGAAATGTGTGGTTTCTTTTTGCAAAAGTGCTGTTCTTCTGGACCCTGGAAACAGGACTTGTGAATCTGGAAGAGAAGGATGTACTTAGGCAGTCTGTTACCCTCCCCTTCCCATAACTGAGGCACTGCTTTTTCATGGTTGCTAATGAAATCCCCTAGATTCAGGCTGGATTCTTAGTCTTTGTCGAGAACTTTGCATTAACAGATGTAGCATGTTTGCTATCCTTGAGCTTGAGCTCTTAATGTCTGTTTATCAGTGGTTCACTAAGATACATAGAATGACATCTAATGTTAAGTCAGGGTGGTGATTGTTTAAGAAAAAGGAGGGTGAAATGCAGATTTATGCAGAAGAAGGCGTTTGGTAACACTTGAATCCTATTTTCTTGTAATGATAGCAATGTGATAAAAATATCTGGGAAGGGCTGACCCGCTTGTGGTACAGAACAAGAGGAAAGAATACTTAATATTTTCTGTGTCCGAATTTTTCTTTCATACTTAATGACTTCATCCTTGAAATCAGTAATGCCTTCCAACACACCTAATGTTCGTCGGACAAAAAGGATACGGATGAGACCTCTGGAATACTGGAGAGGCGAGCGCGTAAACTATACCACGAAGCCTTCAGGTATTAGTTCCAAAATACCAATATTTACTTCCTTCTGATAAAGGAAAAAAGAAAAATCTGAGTTGATCTTGTGCTGTGCAAGCCTTGAGATGCTTAGTATTGGGTAAGTTTTTAGAAAAGATTATTTGTGGTCTCCAGTTACTTAATCATCTCTCCATGTAGTTTTCTTCTCTTCTGACACTCCTGTGTCAGCTGAAAATAATACCAGCGGAGCATGTTAAGTACTTTTGCCTTCACTGTTGAGGGAACAACAGAACAGTTTCTCTGTACTAGTCGGCTTTTAATGTCAGAGATTGTCTGTGATACTGGAAAAAGAGACAATCTACTGGATCATTCATTGGAGCATTTCTTTTCATGTGGGGATTGTTTTTGAGAGCAGATACTATAACATTTTGTAGTCTCCGTGTTGAATACCCTAAGTGAGAAAATGGATCTTGTTCTTAGGAATTTTTTTTTACTGACAATTCAGCCTAGTTTAGTCCTTTCCTAATTAATTAGTTCACTCAAAAATAGTATTTTTTGGTGTCCACAAAAGTGATATTTTGTCTTAAAAAATGATGTGCATGTCATGGCTTTCTGAAATGTTCTTTGACTGAAATTTGATCAAATCATTTTCAAAATGTCTCAAGTTACATTGCACTCCAAAGTACTTAATGTTGAGAAGATTTTTGTTTGTTCTGGCTTTCTAAAGTGATCTGAAAAGTTCAGCATCAAGGAAGTCTATTCTCAATTGAAATGCTGGTTGGTTGTGCAAGTTTGCATTCTTTTAGATTTACTATGAGTTAGTGGACTTTGTTTAACTTCCTTTTGTTTCAGGAGAGTTTGTGATTAGTGGACTAGTGCATCCAGAAACAGAATCTCCCAGGAAGAGTAAAAGGAGGAAGGATTGTCCCAAGCAGAAAACAGATACAACAAGTAGGAACAAAGACTTTTTTCCTTTGGATACTTTAAAAACTCTCTTTAATCAAATGCTGTACTGCTCTAAGATTTTTCTTCTGTAAGCACTCAATTCTCTCTCTGGGTGAAAATAATTTTCTACCATAATTTATTAATATGATCTGATGAGGAAAAACCTGCTCCTACTGGTTCTATAGCAATGCTGCACATTGTTGTAGTAAAATTGTTCACTTTTCAGTGTAAGAAAGGAAGAAATGCTAGACATACCCAGAAGTGCTATTTGTGCCTTTAAAGCAAGGGCTGAAGAGACTAAACTGTACTCATTTTGTGTTCAGATCATGATGCTAGTGCGCATGGTGAAGCTATAAAAATGTGTAGCCCTTTTACTGATGCCTGTAATACATCTAAAAATGCAGCAGAGAGTGTTAGTAGGGCTTTAGCTGTTGTAGTTTAAATACAAAACCACAACATGGAAGGTGAAGAGAGAACTTTAAGAACAGTGCATAAAATGGATAAAAGTGGGCGATAAATCTGTGTTTAAGCAAACCGAGACTCTCTGGCCAGTATATAATAAATATGTAAGTAGTGCTCAGAAAAGGGAGTCAAAAGTCCAAAAGCCAAATTATTTTTGCTGTGCTCTCTGGAAGATGTTGTAATGCTAAAGAGCCTTTCTTTATGGGGACTGTCTAGAGCTTTTGTTTGAAGCTGAAACATTTCTCTGTGAAGTTATAGAACTATTAAAACAAGTGCTAACAAACATGAAAAACACCATATGGTTCTAGTACTAAATTAATCAGGACTGACATAATGATCAGAGAAATAAGGAAGAAAACAATCACTGTTGGTACCAATTTCTGATTCTACGTGTGTTTCATGAAAGTTTTATTCCTCGCCTCAAAAACAAAGTGGTAGGACTAGGGAAGGTTTAGGGAAAGCTCATCAAAAACCTAGAAGGACTTCCTGTCGTGAATTCTCCTCAGCCCTGAAGACAGTACTATGGAGGCCTCTAAGGAAGAGGTCTAAAACACCTCTGAAATCATGAGTGACATGGAGAAGGGAAATAGACGTAAATGGTCTCACTGGAGTTTTCTGCTGTTTTTTTAAACACAAGAACTAGAAGGTATGGAAGGAAGACAGTGAGAGCTGGGTTATTCAGCAAAATAAGGTGGCCATTCTCACTGTGTGCTTCCTGCCCAGAATATTGTGCATAAAATATTTATGTAGTTTCAAGGCAAGAACCAGATATATTAACAAGAGAGTTAATAGCTCTAAATACGTGGGAGCTCCAGGTTAGAGGTGGAAAGTATTCCATTGAATGTATTATATTAAGTATATTATTATGGCATTTTGAGGAATGGAAGGAGTACCTGCTTTGGGCCACTGATAGGAGACAGGACCCTGGTATAGATCAATATTTGATCTAAGTACAGTTTATATTGTAATATAAATCACTTGCAGCCCCTGAGAACCTGAGCTGGTAGTGATTGTTCATATTGTATCTTACAAGAACTATTGGTTGCTTCAAGTGCCTTTGAACTGTCTTCCAGAAGTGATTGATTTCCTCTGTGGCAGACATTCATCCTCAGAGATAGTCTCTCACTCACATCCTTGAGTCTTAGTGATGCATGTAAAGCCTGTCAGCCAAGTAAAATTTCTAGCACGAATTCTTAAATGTTATTGATACAATAAAAATTCTGTTTTTATAGCTATAGAGTTGTACCTGTTGCTGCTTCTTTTTATAGAGAGACGGTTATGTTGGAACAAAGCTGTTCAAACACTGTAACTTTCTTCATCCCCCTGGTTGTCTTACTGTTTGAGTATTTAAACTGCCATGAGTGCCTACAAAGTGCTACAGCTTGCCTTTAGCATGCTTCTTCTGTCTGTGTTTAAAGAAATTTCTTGTGCACTGTAGAGCTAAAATTGTCTGCTTAAGAGAATTCTTAAGAGAGCTTCAGGATATTTATTCTGCCATGAACATTCTAAAGCATCTCTTTTCTGTTTGAAAAGCATAGTGTTGTCATCAATTCTTAGGATATTTCTTTCTCTGGAAAAGTCCTTTTTATTATAGCAATAGTTCTCAGATTTACAACTTAGAGTGAGATTCCTGTAATGTTACTTCCTGAGAAAGGGAAAATTGGACATGTGCTTATCTTTGAACGCTTTCTCTCTTAAGACCCCTGATGCCTATCAACAATAGGTTGAGCAAAACCACCTGTTTTTCACGCTTCATCATGTATTTCATATTCTCTCAGCATCTGTTGCTAGAAAAACACTTCTCTCAAAACAGAGTTTAGTTTTGAATAAATACTGTTTTTAATAGCATAGGATAAATAGTTGGCATTTCCCCAGGAAATTTCTTAGGATTTAGAGAGTGTTCATCTATAACACACAGAAATTATTTCAATGAAAAAGACATTTTCAGAGAATTGTTATGGATGGTTTTCTTTATTTGAAGGAAGAGTATTCAGTCTATTTAGTCACTTATTAAAGGAAATTTAAGTACTTAATGTGTGACATTAGAATTGTGGAAAAATTGTGGTTAAATTATTAACTTCTTGAAATCTATATTGGTTACTTTTTTGGTCTTGTTTTGGTTTCTTTGTATCCTCAGATAGCGAAGAGACACCTACAAGTTTGGACCACAGCCTAGCTGATGCGTCTAAGCCAACCGTTGTACTGGACCCAGTAACAAATAATGAAGTGCATCTAGGTGAGTTGAATGGATGGGGCCAAGGGACTTCCTGAATTATGTAGACTTACGAGAAAAAAAAATGTTCATGCCACATTGGACATAAAAAGGTGAGGTTCTGAAATATTCGTTTCTCTTCTGGAGAAAGTTCTGAGGGAGACATAAGAAGTGTCCTAATTTTTCAGCTAAATTTTGAGTTTAGCTTTTGGAGGTATTGCACTGAAAAAATATGTATTGCTCTGAGCATGTAACAAGACTAATTATGTGGTAGCATTAATGCTAATCTCCTGGACCTTTTTTTGTAGATTGTGTAAACACTGCCAACAGTCGCTCTTACTTCTTCAAAGATGAAGCAGTAGAAATACAGAAAAATTTGAATACCTCTCTTTTTGCAACTGGTAGATTGGTTCTGAAACCATATAAAGAGAAGGGGCACCAATTTGTCGACATGGATACAATAGTAAGTGTGCTTTTTAAAAATTTTTATGAAATTGACTTTGTAAACAGAAGATCTGTTGAGGTGGTTGGAAATAACATATGATGTTGAGAGGTCTGCCTTGCCCCCCAAAACAAATGAACATTAATGAATTGTTTGCTGAAGGTTTTTTGGGTGCACATTGCCCTGCTTTGCTTTGTATTAAATCTGTATGTCCATGTGCTCCTACTTTGTGAATCTGGCAGGCAAGATAGAAATATCAGACAAATAAAACTGGACCCCATCCCCCTTTTGAGCATCTTATTTTTCCTCAGTATAGGGAATAGAGATTGATTTGGGTTTTTATCTTTGTTATGTGTGTGCAAGTGTTTTCTTGGATATCTTCCTTAAATGGTGCTAACCTTAGAACCCTTTGGCTTCCATTAAGGCTTTCCATATTATCCATGGCAAAGTTATTGTGACATTACATAACACATCATATTACCTGACTGCAGGGGACTGCTTCTATGTTCCAGCAGGTGAGTGTGTGTGTCTGAAACCCATTTTTTGGGGGATGCGGGCGACTAAATCAGCATGCTAGGAATCAAAACCAAACAGAATGATTGAATAGATAATGGGACAGTATGGGGTAGAATGGAATGTGACACAACACTGGAAATGGGTTGATGATCTAATGGTTGAATGCAGGGATACACATACCTCTTGTTTATGCGAGTTGGCCTCAAAGTTTTGACGACACTACCAAGTTCTGAGAGTAAATTTCTCTTGGTTTTCTGGTTCTGTCACTAGCTGTAATGTTGAGGAAACATCACAGAGAGCCTAATGTTACTAGTAATTAATAATTGTTTCTGTCACCATATGCTTGCTGCTTTTTTCCTATGTAAAATTATGAAAATCCATTTGGATCAGTTCACCATATTTTGTGTTTTGTGCTTGCATACAGAAGGTTCAAACTATCTTGTTGAATAGGTTGTAATATGTTTTCTTAAGAATTTAAAGACCTGATTTTGTCCTTCTGATATAAAAATGCCATGAATTCCATATGGGAGGCTGTTCATCAGTGGGTTAAGACATAGTCTGGAGATTTTCTAGTAGTGTTAAAGCAGGCTGTACATGAAGCTGTAGAGAGCTTTTGTACAGCTTTTTTGTGAAGAGGCTTATCTTTAGAAAATGAGGAATTAGCCCATTTTTCCCTGTTAACTTTTCAGCACAGTGTCCTGACTGAACAGTCGTTGCTCAGTTAATGCTTGGTGCTTTGAAGCTGTTTTTTGGTGTTGCAGTCTTAAAAGTCTAGTGGGTCTGCAGAGACAATTTTGTCATTTGCTTTTTGGGAAAGCAGATTATCTAAAATGCTGAAAGTTTTGTATGACCATAAGGATCTACACTTCATTCTTCTCTGCGTCCTGATGGCCAGTCTCAGTATGGCTGGATGGGCAGTGCAGTGTTTGTGGCAGGTGATCCCTGTAGTTCATGGTGTGGCTGTATATGAATGTAAGGATGCTGTTCATTCCCAGTGTTCAGGGCCTATTAGATAATTCTATTTTGTGGTCATGTTAGTGTGCTGATCTCAAGTGAAGATCTGCAGATAAGTTTCCATGTGCAGTTTTTATTGACAATTTCTGTAGGAATAAATTAAAGTAAATTCAGTCACCTTAAAGTTTTATTGTGGGTTTTGAGAGCTGAGAGCTCATGCCTGTTACATTCTCCTCAGTAAAAATCTTCTAAGCATAGATGAAAGTAAATGACATTAGGTATATTCCTTGTCATCTCTTCAAAATGCACTGACCTGCCTGTAAGAGTGGCATCCTAGATTAAGAGCTAATATTCCTTCTGTTAAAATAGATAAAATGGAACTATACTTGCCTGAAGACAGGAGAGGAATTCAAAAATTGCCAGTGGATCCTAAGGAAAACTTACTCTGTTTTTCTTTGTAGGAAATGGATATAACATACGTAATCTTCTGAATGAAGAAAGTGTTCTTCTCTTCACGCAACTCAAAGACAGGTGAAGAACTTTCTGCAAAGAAGTTTGCTTAAACAGCTGTCAAATTTTTGTATGTTCTGAAGTACTTTTTACATACAAAAATGTTTAAGCAGGCCCACCCTAACATTACAAATGAATACAGAGCAGCTGAAATCAAGATAAGAAGAGTTGAGGGAAAAAACCCAGAAGAATGTTGGTAGTTTGCTATCAAACTGAAATTACATTCTGAAGGGCCTTGCTCTGCATCAGTTACTGTTCTTGTGCCATCAAGTGACAGAAAGATACAAGTATAAAATGTGTGGGTGTATTTGTTGTTCCAAATTGTATCAATATGCTTAATCTCCCTAAAGATGCTTAGCTCTTGAAAAAACGTTGGCATCCTCAGCTAACATCTGATAGATAGTCTTAACGACTGCCTGGTACAACCTGCTTGGAATAATCTCTGTTTAAATGACAAACCTGCTGTTTGCATTCCAGTAAATTGTTGTCTAGGAGATGAGCTGCTGCAAGGCTGCTGTGCTGGGGTCCAGCTGCCTTCTCATATGTTAACGACAGGCAGCCCTTCCTTGTCTGGCAGCTGGATGATTAGTGCCTCCAATCTGAATAGGAAAATAGGAGCTCTTAAGTAGGAGCTTATCAGTTGTGTCTTTTGTGTGGAAGCTATGGCCTGATTAGCTCCGAACATTGTTGATAGCTTTATTTTGTGTAACAGTGATAGGTCATTGCCAAATGTATTACTTTTAATATCTCCTTTTGATTTGCTTGCTGTGTTCCTGGATAATAATGAGGACCTTTGGGAAAGCTGTAATTATACTGTATACTCCAGAAGCCAAGTCTAGACAGCAGATGGTATATGTAGCATTTGTCTCCCAAGCTCTTCGAGGTTCCTTCTGGCTGAAGATAAGGATGAACTACAGCTATTCTCATATACTGCTTTCTCTCTCTGGTCATTGCTATCCTTGAGGAGAAGGAGATAAGGAATATTGAATTGGAATCGTGAACTCCTAAGGACTTGGGGATTGAGCACTAACCTTGTAACCAGTCTTGGCCGTGATCTTTATGTTAAATCTAGAGTATACATTAAAGTAGGAAAGAGGAATTGGCCTTCAGCAGTCAGCTAATTTCCTGTATCTGTGAAAGGTCTTGGACACCAAGATTACCATGCCTCTGTGAAAGATCCTTTGGATTGGGGAATTTGAGCTAGTACTTCCTGTCATTCTCTTTCAAGCAGTAGTTCCTGTGGTTAGTACATATACAGACTGACAGTGGAAGTACTTGGTAGAAGTTGTATGCTGTCTTTTCATTCATGGCTAAGTCACATGTACCTCTGAGAAGGTGAAACGGGAACATGCCTATTGCTATTTAGTTCTGTCTTGAAACAAGCTATTTACTGTCAGAGTTCACACTACACAGAAAGTCCTTTTTTTTTCAAGCCTCAACTTTTGTAAGCAGTTAAACAGTTAAAAAAGAAAAAAAGTCATTTAGTCACTAGATATAAATTTGATTTTGGCAGCTTTTCTGAATTTTGGGCTTGCGTTGGTCTCTTCAAGGTCAGCAAGATTCAAATAATGTCCTTCCTGTGCTGGAGCCATACCAGCTACCAGATGGGCACACATGCTGTCTCACTGCTTGAGGGGATCCCACCCACTAAAACGTTTAGTTTAAGTGTTTCAGCTCCTCAGGCCTACAGAGATCTGGAATTTTGCCACTTGGAAAAAGTACAGGGCTAGGATTAAACCTAAGACTCTGCTTCTAACTCAAGCAGGTCTCCCAGCGGTCAGGCCATGGATGTGATGGTCTCTGATGCCAGCAGCAAATTGGTTCCAGTTAAAAATGAAAACAAGAAACTTTACAGTTAATAGCAAGGGAGTTCTGAACAAAAAGATTCTTTTCTGTGTTACCTGTCTGCAGATTGGGTAGCAGAAGGGTGGATACTTAAGGGGTTAGTGTAGGTAAGTTATGTGTATGGACTGCAGGGCTCATGGTCCTAAAGGAGAGTGTGGGTGGATGCTGTGGCAGAGCTCAGCAGGCTTTTGCTTGCCAGGGATGTGTTTTCATTTGGTGGGCTGGGATGAGAAGTGATGACAATGTCATCATATCAGGCACTGATGTGTCTTTGCCCCCTGCAACTTGGCAGCAAGATTGTGAGGGGGTTTTCTTTTGAGTCAAGAGAAATAAGTTCTTCAGGATGCTTTCTAAAGCAGATTTAATGTGTGCAGACCTTTTCCTGACACAGGCTGGAAAGTGCAGTTGTTCAAATACAGGTTTCAGGTCAGCATGCCTTTTTGTATTTTCCTAATTCTATGGCTAGGAATGCCAAGGAGAACAGGGCAAATTTGGTAAAGTATGTCACTTTTTAGGCTGGATGCCTTTGTTGCTCTCTGGCTGGTTGGTTTCTTGAGAGAAATGTCCTGTGTAATTTGCAGAAAACATTTTGTAGCTGGACTACATCTGAATATGTTTGTTCTTTTTTTAAGAAGCAATATCAGGTTTGTCAAGGGATGTTCTCTGGAATATTGCTCTGGTTTAGCAACAATTCTATTATTTGTCAGTAGATGGGGCTTCAAGCACAGCTTTTAGTCCTTTGCTGGCCTCTGTGCTCATTAGGGTCTGGTTTTTGAAAGGCAGGAAGAACAGTATGTTAGAGGTGGAGATAAATTTAGTTGAATTCTCTTGCAAGGAGATGTAAATCATTTGCCATTCACAGTAGGACTTAACTACTAAAAGTTGCTAAGTTCATTCAGTTACATGGATGTTGTACTTGTTGCAGCCTCTTGCACAAAATTGTTCTTTAAAACATTAGCACACAGCAGGACCTGGGTTGTTCACTGTTGGTCTGGATTGCATTTCAAATTTTTTTCTTCTACTTGGCACTTGTTAGAAATGTGCTGCTGTGTCATTAGCCTAAATACAGTGTGAGGAGGTGCAGGAGAATCTTGTGTGTGCCAGGACTCCTATAGCTGCTGAGTTCTGCAGTGTGTCAATCAATAATCAGTTGCTAGTCAGAAGCAGCAGCTGATGTTTCACCTCTGCCTGGTCTTGTTTTGGTTCCTGCTTCCTACATTTTTGTGTACAGCAGGCCAAATATGATATTGCAAAGAAATAAGCCCTTTCTGAAATGTGACAAGTTAGTGTTCTTCCTGCAAACATGTGATTCTTTTTGCCAGCCCGTTTTCTGCTCTGCTGAGTAATCTCACTTCCACTGGCTACTGTGGTTTAGCCAGGTTTTTGTGGAGCTAGGCTAAAGTTGGTTAACCAGTGTTACCTGTTGTGAAGTGGGCATCTTTGTCTTGAAAGAGACAAAATGTGTGATACACTGACTGTTCCTGGAGGATACATATTGATATCCTAGTGGGTGTTTCTGTTTTTCAGTATTTTAAATCACTGCTTTCTATCAGCAGTAATTGAGAGAACTGGAAACAAAAGCCAAGTCACATATTTCAGCTCTATGTTAATAGGTTCATGTGTTTTATAGCAGGTACTATGGTAACATCCAGGGGCTTCTTTTAAGAGGCTTAACTGAGAAGTCATGCCACAATAAAAAGCCACAGCTTTGAAGGCTGTGGCTGCCTTCAGAAAAATTACAGTCTTTTGCAAATCTATCTTTTTGTAGTTTTATTTGGTTAGAAAGCTGTTCATGTTTTTTAAACAAAGCTTTTTGAAGTTTAAATTAGCAGAAGAGTGATTGCAGAACAGTCAGATGTGTATGCACATCCATATTTGTACAGCTCTGTAAACCTAAAATAGGAGATAGTGAGCTGAGTAATTACAGACAAAATAAACAGGACCAATAAAACAAACTGTTGAGGCACATGTACAGCTTCTTCTATTTTGCAAATGCACAACTAAATTGGTTATCTGCAGATGATTTTAAATTAACATTCGGGGAATGCAATAAACCTAAAGAGCTATTTCCTCATTTCATAACAGTTGAAAAGGCATTTCAGCATGAAGGGATATTTCTTGTATTTCTACGACTCTGCATGATGTCTTTTGTAATACAGGATTTACTTTAAGTGGTGATTGATTGCAGGTGATACATCTAACTGAAGAGCATGGGCCGTCCCTCTTTAATGGTATTGACAGCTGTTGTAACTGAATATCTTGGTACGTGTCCTGGGCAGAATCCTGTCACTTCACAGATGTTCACAAATACAGTCAGAAGATATCTCAAAGGCAAACTTTTTGGGTTGCATGGATGAGCTTCAGTTAGGATTTGACAACCAAAATGACTCCTATGGTCCAGTTCTAAGATGAAAACATGGTTGATTATCAGTCAGAACAGTGGGCTGCAGATTATTAGGAAACAAATATGTTAAAAGATTTGTCTGCAGAGCTGCTCTGTGTTTTTAAGCCCACTCATAAAGCTCCTGTTCTGATCTGCTTCATTTGAGCTTCTGTGCCCAAGTAAAGGTACAGCACAAAGGGTTGTAAAACCACAGGTACTTTGCACTCCTTCTGCAGTCCTGTTTGGAGCACAAGAGCAACAGTGATTGAAACAAGGAGCTGGAAGAAACAAAGTGTTTACTTTGTCAGCTTGACTGTTGAGATGCAAGTCTAAAAGTGTTCACAGAAATAAATATTAATGTCTAGAATAAGATTTTTTATTTCTCTTTGCAGCTTGATAGGTAAGGACCTTTACATTTGAAAACTGAAGAATTCCAGTACTCTTGACAAATATTTAGGAAGGTTGTTAAATGGTATGATAGCTGTTAACACACATTATTTCATTTAGCTTATTAAATTTTTTCACTGTCATGGTGTTTAAAGATGCCTTTTCCTGTGTTTTCAGTCACAGTATCTGAAATGAGAATTGATCAAGATGGCAGATGCATGGTAATGCTGTGAGGGTGTCTTCTAGAGTCAACGTGCTATAAAGAGGGAAGGGAAAGGAGTGATGTGAGAGGTGTGAACATAATGAAGAGCTCTGTGTTAGTGCTCAAAGGTGTTACAGACTTACTGGTCTAGGTTATGCAAAGCATTTTCAGTGAAGCTCATTAACTTTGAAAAGATTGGTATGGGAAAGGTTTTCTGGTGTTGGTGCCACAAGGACACAGCTGCCTCTGCTGGTAACCCACACTCCTGGTTTGGGATTCTAGTAGTGATTTGATCACCTGCATTTAAGAGCATTATGTCATCGTATCTAAAACTACAGGGTTCAGCTAATGAGCATGATGTATAATCCACCTAAGAAGAGGCCTGAATTTAATGAATTTTACCCTTTCTTTTTGTTAGTGACACTTTTGTGTTGTAGTACAGTGGGGGTAATTACAAGAATTGAAAGTTAATTACAAAAAAGTTTTTTTCAAACACTATCTGGACTTGAAGTTTTATTGCTGACAAAGAGGGGGCTCCCCTAGGATGCAGTAGCCTATTCACTGAAGAAACTGAGCACTTCTCCTATATTTCAGTTAATGCCAAGTGAGCTCTGAGGCTAATTAATCAAAACAAATTCACAATTAAGCCCAGGAAGGAAGACTAATTAAGTAGACAGTTAAGAAAAGTGCTGAAGAAGGGAGCAACCTTAAGGGGAAAGTATGAGACTCCCAGTACTGGCCCATGAAGGACAATTAAGTGATAATTGCAGAGGCCTTTTTGCATCTAGCAAATGCTGTCTGCCTTTTATGATGGCTGATTTTCTTAGTAGAAGCAGACATTTGCCTGATGAGCAGCTAAGCTCTACTACACACTTTTAAGGTAATTCACAGGTAAAGCAGAGAGGTTGCTACAGCTATAAATTAGAACTCAGCTCCCAGACTTGAACAGTATTTTAGACAGTGAAAAAGCCCCACTGTGTTTTAAACAAACTAAATGTTTACTTTATTTCTCTCTTCATTTTGTGGCATACCAAGTCCATGTTAGCATCCTGTTTAACCTTTCAGACAAATTACACTGAGTGAACTATCAGAATTTAGAATAGTTTCATTTGTTCAGTTGCTCACCACTGAAGCTCACAGAATCATTACTTTGTCATGAAATGGCTTCTGCTGCTTATGACCTTGTATTGGGTTTTTATGGCCAGGTTTTGATAGTGGGGGGGGGAAGTGGTTACTGGGATGGCTTCTGTGGGAAGCCAGTAGCAGTTTCCGTGTGTCTGACAGAGCCAATGCCAGACTGCTCCAGTGCCAGCCTGCCACTGGCCAAGGCTGAGCCACCAGAGTTGGTGGTAACTACTCCGTGGTAACTTTTAAGAATGAAAAAATGTTACTGTGCAGAAGTAATTATTGCCGGAAAAGAGAGGAGTGAGGATATGTGAGAGAAACAGCCCTGCCTACACCCAGGTCAGTGCAGAAGGAGCCGGGATGAGATCCAGGCACTGGAGCTGACATTGCCCTGCAGCCTGTGATGGTTATGGGTGAGTGATCTCTCCCTGTCCTCATCTCAACCCAGGAGCCTTTCCTTGTATTTCCTCTCAGCTGTCCAGCTGAGTGAGGAGAGTGATAGAGCAGCTTTGGTGGGCACCTGGCACCCAGCCAGGGTCAGCCCACAGTCCTGCACTCATGCTGCATGATATATTTGTGGGTTTTGCTGGAAAAAAAAGAGGAGGAACCTGCAACACTAGTATTGTTTTAACTGAAAATATTTTAAATTTTCTTCTGAAAAACTTTTTAAGTTAGCAAAACTAATCTCTGATAAGATGCTGAGGCTTTTAGATGAGGTGCATGCCCCAGATTTCCTGCATCCCTTCTTGCTCATTTCCATTGAACTTTGATGCTAATGAAGTACAAAACCTCTCTTAATTTGTTTGACTTAGCATGGGCTATAGATTTGCATAAGTGTTCTCTTTTTTTTCCCCCCCCTCATAGCTGGAACTTGAATTATTACAGGAATTACAGTGGAGAGGTCTCCTCAGGTATTTATTGAAATGTTGATAATAATTTCCTTTTTTTCATGAAATTCCATGTGAACACTATGCCACTGTGATGTACTGTGTCTTTATATGCAAGTTGGCAGTTGGCTTCTTGAAGTATCTGCCCAAAGTTCACTTTTGTTTCTTTTTTTTTCTTCCTTCTCTTGGAACAGGCTGCAGGATGAGGCATTCACCTACTGCTGTTTCAGCTCATCTGTTCCATCAAGTTTCAATCTGCTCCTTCATTTTTTGTCTTGCTGCCTAAACTAATTTCCTGCCCTCTTTGGATGCATTTTCCTTACCAAAGGTTTCTTTTCTGTCTTTTTGCCACTTGCAAGGATTGAATAATTTTTTAGCTCAATTCCAGGTGTTTGAGTTATTTCAGAGGTCTTCTTGTGCCTAAAGGTTCCTTTGCCACCTCTCCCGTAAGTTTTGTACAGGGCCTGGAACAGCTCCCAATTTTCAGCCTCAGGGAAGTGATGCAAAGCTTTCTTTGGCCTCTGTTCTTTGGAGGACTTTTGTGTAGTTTTAATCCCAAGAAGGTTGGCTTAGGATGTCACTGGCAAGGTGTTTGTTATTGTCATCATCTGCTGTTTTCCTGGCTGCAGAAGCAGAACTGAGACTGCTTCAGGCCCACTTGGTTGCCCTTGAACCTCGTCCATCTGCTGAGGCTGGCTCTGCAGTGCTGGAAGAATCCATCCTAGCACTGTTCCCCATGGCCAGACTTACCCTGGAGCACTGTAGTATTGTGCTTTTTGCTCCTCTTAGAGCACTAATTCAGCGTGCTGGTGACTTCCTTTGCCTTGGCACAATCTTGATGTGTGTCTGCCATCACTTAGGCACCACGCCATACCCTGATTTTGTATTGGCAGGCTAGTCCAGGCATTCACCTGCTCTTACATCTTCATTCCTCTTGCCACTGGGGATGCCGCCTGGCACCAGCTGGTTTTGGCACAGAGGTGTGCCCACTGCTGCATGTGTGGGTGTGGATCTCTCCTGTGCCCTCTCACACTCTCTTGCTGCTTGGCTTTTCTGGTAAATTCCAGGAGAAAGTAATCTTCCTGGGTTTTAGTGTTTCTGCAGTGTCTAAGGAGTCTAGACTGAAAAAGCTGTGTTGGGTGGCCCCTCAGGATCAGATTCATACATTTCTCTTGGAGATGGGGCTGAGATCTGGCCAAGCACATGTGACAAATCCTTCCATATGGAACAGTTCTATCCACAAAGTTCAGATCCCATCATCTCCATTTTACCATTCTTAGTGCCATGGGTGGGAGTGTGTATTTGCAAAGCACATCAAAGTGTTGGAGTACATACTTGGCATCCTCATTCTTCTTGCTGTGGTTACTCCAGAGAAGTCAAGAGGTACAGAGGAGATCACAAAACACAAGCTCGTGTGAGGGGAAAGAGCTTATCTGAATCCAGGGCATCCGGCTCTTGGTGGTTGTGCTTGAGCAGAAGTGCTGATCAAATGACTTCCAGAGGTCCCTTCTGACCTCAGACATCCTGTGAAGTTGCAACCTGTGCGATGGAAGCTGCTCTTCCATAAGTTTAGTTCACACTTTTGTTGGGAGGACCCTTATTTCTGTACCCCCCAGGTGGAGAGCAGTCTTTTCCATGTCGCACCAGCATTGCCAGCAGAGTGTGGAGTGTGCCTGAGCCCTAGCCACCACCAAACAGAAAACCACTGCCATCCCTTTCTCCACACTAAAAGACAAAACATGCACGTTAAGTGGAGTCACAAGGGTCAGCTTTAACCGCGCCTTTCTGGTCTTGGCTCTGGGGAGCCCCTCTAGGGCAGACACATACCTGGGTTTGATGAGAAGCTTACTGCTCAGTTTGGGCAGTATTTATTAGCTAACACTTTTAGCTAACGCTTTTTGGCACATACACCCCAAAACATTTTAATGTATTTGGATAGTGGCTTATTATTTTCACCTGCAGGTTTTAACTGCAGTCTTTATTCTGTGCATGGGCTTTAAACCAGTTGAAAATTTGGCATCTTGCACAGTCCAGGCTATCAAGTGTCTGTTTTTCCCATATAACTCTACATGTGGAGTAGCAGTCCTCAGCTGTCACTTGATGCAGGGAATTGCTTCAGATATTATTCTCTCAGTAAGCATTTTAGTTCATGGTTATTTTCCCTACTGTCAGCAGGTTTTTGTGACCTTTCGAACTGTGGACCAGAGATTGTGAACCATTTGTGTAAACTGAAGTTAAAGGGAATTCAAATACACGCAAGATCTTTATAAAAAGAACAAGTAGCTCACATGCACATTAACTACTGAGGCCTCTTGGTCCTTCACAAGATGCATTTTGTATTTGAAATAGCTTTGGAAAATACCCGGCGAGCAAGTGTCAGTGCCACAACCAGGTGTGGCTTTGACAGCTCCAGGTTTTGCACAGATGAACACATTTGTCAGAGACCACTATTAGTGAAATTAAATTAGGCTAATGTGCTCTTTTGAGCATAATTGAAATGATACTAATGTTTTTATTGATTTGCCACTGGAGTTAGGTGAATGTTGTGATGTCCTTGCTGCTGTGAGTACAATTTGCAGTTGTTCCACTTTACTGTCTTGTAACTCCCCAATATTATGGCACAGATAGGCCTATTTTTAACTGTGTTAATTTGAACTAATTGCTGGGTTTTTTTTATAATTTAGAGCAAGAGCAAGAAATGTGTTCTTGGACACCTCTTCCCCATAACTTTACCTGCAAATTGAAGATCATCTAATGCAGAGGAGTTCTAAAGAACATTGAACATTTTCATCGGACACCCCAGTTTTAGGGGCATGTTGTTTCATTGATCTTAAAGATCTTTCTTCAGTGTAAATGGTAAATACATAGTTTGTTTTGAATTATCTTTTGTATCAATAAATATTAAGTAATGCAAATCAGTTTTGATTTCTTTGATTTTCAATAATTTTAGAATCAGTTTTCTAGCATTCCATGGGGTTTTGAAAATGCAGATAATTGCATGAGTTTGACTTGTAAATATTTATGAATAAATACGTGAGTTATCTTGAGTGGCTTCAAAGATGTCATGAACTGAAATGTTTCACTGTTTCTTTGGAGTTGTTGAAACATTCATAGGGAGCTTGAAAGTAAAATAGTTTTCAAAGGATAGAGTCATAGAATCATGAAGGTTGGAAAAGACCTTTAGGACCGTCCAGTTCAACTACTAACCCAGCCCTGCCACGTCCATCACTAGACCATGTCCCTGAGTACCATGTCTTTTAAATACTTCCAGGGACAGTGATACCACATCCCTGGACAGCCTGTTTCAGTGCCTGACCATCCTTTCAAAGTTTTCCTAATATCCAGTGTAAACTTCCACTGGTGTAACTTGAGGTCATTTGCTCTCATCTTGTTACTTGGGAGAAGAGACCAACCCTCACCTGGCTACAGCCTCCTTCCAGGTGGTTGTAGAGAGAAGTCACCTCTGAGCACTTGGCCTTGTTGAATCTCAGATGGCAATGGAGGTGAGATTTGAAAAACTGTTGACAGTGGCTTTGGTTGCAGTTTGAATCCCTGATGTTTCTGCCAAACTTACACAGAAATATCTGGTTGGAATGGTGCAAAATTATTTTGGTTTTCAAGTAAATCAATCAGAACTACATTCTGCTGCAGCATGTGATAATTCAGGGCTCTTCATATTTGGTATGTGATGACTTATGCTCCTCCACATTTTCTACAAAATTTTCAAGGTGTTTCCATTTAGCTGGAGATGGTGCTCCCTGAGAACAAATCTTGCCTAGTCATCAGAGTTGAAATAAAATAAAAACACCTCCCATCCCTTCAAGGAAAATATGGTCCATTAGTTTTTCATTTGCTAGGAGCATCAGTTTTTAATGTTTTTCCCTTTCCCTTTATCTCCTGGGAATATCAATCTGCATAGATCTATTATTAATTCCACAGCAACGAGCTCATTTTCTCAAAAATCTTTACAGTGGGTAGTAAAAGTAGGTCTCCCCTGGAATTATTTAATATCCAAATTGAACTCAAATGTCCTGTGCATAGTGCTGGGTGGCTGTTGTTGTGGTTCGTAGTAGTGGTTGGTTGTTTTTTCCTGAAGCATCTTTGCCTCATCTGAAGTCACTGTTTTCTATGATAAAGTGAGTGTTGTAGGGTTGTCCAGCATTTAAAACTCGGGAGTCTGGATGAGTATTAAAAATAATTCTGGAACCAAAACCATTTTTGGAGGTGGAAGGGTGAGGAAAAATCCTCTTGAATAGCAGCATACTATGCTATGAATGATAATGTATTGTTGTATAAGCATTGCAGAGAAAGGGAGCAAGAGAGGTTTTCCACTCCTGGAAGGTTCTGGAAGCTCTGTTTGTAGCGTTCATTCCTGTCAGCCATGCTCCAGGAGCAATGGTGAGCATTTCGCTGGCAAGAGCCTTGCTGGAGGGCAGTATTTCCACCTGCAGTTCTCGTGGTTCTTGAAGCCCTGTCTCATTTCCAGTAAGTATTTACCATTCACTGAAGCAGCAGAGAACCTGGCTCTGCATCTCAGCCTCCTGTGGCCTCTTCTGTGCACGTGAGTAAGCCCACAGCCATCCACAGTGCTTGTGTCCCTGGGCTGTGCAGGTCGGAAAGGGGAGGGTGGTGCTGGTGTTTTCCAGGGAGCCCAGACCTGGTGTGGCCTGAGCACAGTGTAGGTCACTGTAGGATCCCTCCAGGGCAGAACCTCGTTGTGGAGTCTCTCTTTCCTCGCCCTGACTTGCTCAGACAGAGCTCTTTTGCTTGTAGTCTGATATGAGGAATGGGTACTGCTTATGTTTGCAATGTTTAGGAGATGATTTCATTCAGAACAGTCTCACATTTTCTTGTTTATTGGCTTGAACCAATGCATCGAACAGAAACAGCAATAACCACATAGATCATGTGCTGTATTTTGACAGTCAAGAAGATTGTCTTTTTCTTTTACCTGCCCTAACCTGGAAGAATCAGAACATTTGCCCTTCCTATGCCAGTTAGACTCAGTCATAACTTCATAGAAAACCTGTAAAACCTGCACAGTGACCCAATAGAAACTTTTTGCAGGCAAGGAACTTCTGTTACATGGATGCATCATTTGGAGTTTGTTGAGTTCCTGGAAGGTCACAGTTTGAGGAGCTATAAGAAGTGATAAACAGGTGAGGTGCACAGTTCATGGGGGCCCATTAGAAGATGAGGCTGAATTTATTTTTCATGTGGAAGAATTCAACTTAAATCTTTTTATCTTGGGGGATGGAAAGCAAAGTGCGGGTCTTAAAACTTACCCCAGTCATCTGTCTTTCCCCAGTGCACAGCAGGAGGAGGTGGGATATCCTGTGGCTCATACCAAGCAAAGGTGCTGGTGTTAATACAGTAGCCCAGTTTTGGGCATGGCATGTGCCACAAGCCACAGAGTCACTGCTTGGAGATTGCCAAGCCAGTTCTGAACTCGTGTGTTTACTTGTGCTATGACACATGGGGGGCATAAAGGCACATGCTTGTACTCGGGGCTTGGGAGCAGCCAGGTAAGCTTCATGTTGTTGAGTGATGGTGGAAGAGATTATTAAAAATCACATTTATTGCACGTCTTTGGCAGCTCAATGTTGGTTTTACCATTTGAGTCTCTTGGGTATTTTCAGTATCTTGAGTTAAACAGTTTCTCTCCTATAGGAAGCCACTTGGTCACACTGGTATGTGGTCTGCTGGTGCACATCTGTGACTGCTTTCTCATGGGATTCAGCTGTTACTAAAAAAAGATTTTCATTCCTCTGTAGATAAGCAGGTTTAACTTGTCTGTTAAGGATAGCGTGATTTTTATTTTTAATTTTTCTTCTTTTCTGTTTTCTGCTGAGTGTTATCCATATGCATGCTTAACTGAAAGACTATATGTCAAACCAGTGCCAAATATTTTGTGGCCTGAGGAATTAAGATGAAAGTGAGTGAGGTGCAGACAGCTCTCCTGGCTGCCTCTCTGCACAGGAGAGCTTTCCTGTGCTACAATAGCCTTGCTTTGCTTCAGGCGCTGCCCTAGCCTGGTGAAGCTCCTCCACACACCAGTCCTGCTGCCATTGTGTCTGCTTG
The DNA here is from genome assembly GCF_015832195.1 of Motacilla alba alba. Classification (NCBI taxonomy): domain Eukaryota; kingdom Metazoa; phylum Chordata; class Aves; order Passeriformes; family Motacillidae; genus Motacilla; species Motacilla alba. The sequence goes on along the minus strand of NC_052019.1, from coordinate 44,617,457 downwards.
GTACTGCTCTGAGATCCCAGTCTGTGCAGGAGACACAGAGAAGCCCATTTACAGCTCAGGCTGATTGTATTTAATCTTTTTTATTTTTTCTTTTTAATTTTTTTTCTTTCCTCATGAAGGAAGTAAATAGAACTAATCTGTAGGATTTACGAATGGGAGTTCAGCCAGCCCTGATGAGGATTCATGGTCTTGAAGTCCTGTGCTTGATTATTTTATGTTTATGTCATTAAAATCAGGCTGCTTTAGGTTACTCTGCTAAATGTTGCAGAAAAAAAGGCACTTGAACCAGCACTGAGCCAAGGATACTTAAACAGAAGGTAGCCTGGTAGCTTCCCGGCTGCTGGTTGCATTTCTTCTGTACAGGCACACAAGGTAGTGGGTGTGAACCCTTCTGAGCTCACAAAAAGTATTGAAGTGGCTTTTGGATGTTGGTCTTTTCCTTTTTCTCCCTGAAAGGAATGCAGCCAATTTGACCAAAACAAATGAGTCAGAAGATTGCATGTGGCTTTCAAAAATTTTTTTTTTCTGATTTTTGTGTAGCTCACACCACCTTGCTCTAAATGAATGATTGCTATGTTGTTTTGGCATGGGGTTTGTTTGCACTTTTTTTGGCAGTTCAGCCTCCAAACAAACTTCTAATAGCAACTCCCTGTAACCTTGGCAAGCCCAGAAGACTGCTTATATGAATGCAGGAGCAAGTGGACACAAAACCCAGTCAAAATACACTCAAAGTAAGTTTTGAAGAATTTTTTTCTCCTATTTGAGAATGCCTGTTGCTCTTTTCCTTTTTCCTGAGTGTTGCGGTTCCCGAGAGCCAAGCGTCCGCAGAGGATTGAAGGCACATCCTGGGAGCTGGTGGCAGGAGCGTGCCTCTGCTGAAGGCCAGCCAGGCAGCCCATTCCACGTGAAGGGTGGAGGTTCCATCTGCCTTCCACCATCTCCAGACTGCTGTGACAGATGCTGTTTCCCAGGGAGCAAATCTTGCTGCATTGCCCTGGGCTCCAGAAGACAGGTGTTGGAGGAGGGAGGAAGCCAAGCCAAGCTTACGGAGTTGGAGGGATGCAGAGAGATTGTACTCAGCCAGAGGAGGATGACACCAATACCCCTGCCCTGCTCAGGAGGATCTGCTCATTGCTGGTGTGCACAGTTCTGCTGGAGGCACTGTTTGCTTTTTCAGCTGGCCCTGATTTTGAGGGTTCTGCTCTGCCCAGTAAGATGTCTTGCTGCTGCCTGTTATCCAGTAGCTCTGCGCTGAGCCTCCTGCGCTCCATTCACTCACCTTCTCAGAGGTTTATTCCTGTGATCCCGCATAGTGGTTTTTTGATTATTGTTTGTATTTTTAATGAATTGAGGAGAGGTGTCATCTTGCTTATATCCATGGAAACTGGAGCCATGGGTTTTGAGTCATTAAATTTATACCTAGGCAGGACTGCTGTTGCACTCACTGCCTGCTGCATACAGACATATGTTGTCATTTTGAGAGCCTGTGATTACAGAAGACAGCAACTGAAATCCTGGTTTAGATTGTTCTTCACAGCCGAGCTGCTGTGGTCTGAATGCTGCAAGAGTTAACTTTCAGTGGAGTACATACAATGGTATCAAGTCTCCAGCCCAATGCAACAAACTTAGTGCCTCTGCAGGTGAAATTTTATTTCTTTTGTGACAGACAAGATAGGAGCTCTCTAGAATGGGAACATGTGTAGGAAAAAAACAATATTTAACTCAATGTCTTCCCTGAATGATAGCAAAACCAAGACTCTGTACATACCTGATACAGAATAGTCATCCTTTTTCATCACATGCCTTGCATTCCCATACATACATACCAGGTATGTATTCAAGCTCCGTGTGGGCAGTGTTTGTCTGTGTTCTGTAAATGAAGTTTTGTGATCACAAGACATAGCTTCTGTTTTCCACTAGAGGCCAATGAAGCGCAGGACAAGGCTGCTGCAAGGCTTTCATGGAAAACCTCATCTTTTTTTCCCTTCCAGACCTGTTGCTGAACAGTGGTATCTCCATCTTGATGATTATTTCTTCTTTTAGAAATGATTCTCCCTCGAATGAAGTGGAATTCAGTTGCTGTCTTCCTCCCAGCATTTTGTTCCCAAAACCTTTAGAAAGTACAAGAATTGGCATCTTGATTTGCTGATAAGTGTTCCTTCCACGTTTTCAATTCCTGGCTGTTAACTATGTAGCAGCCTCCATGGAATAAAGGGCACATCGAAAAGGCAATGGAAACAGTGAGTAATGCCGGTGCTTGGGTCTTTTAAGGGTTTCAGGAAATGGTACATCTGAAGCTACTACATTTTTCTGGGGAGCTTCCTCAGTTTTTTGCTTACAAGTGATCGAGGCAATGACATCCCATTCCAGCTGAGGCACAAGGTCTTGTCCCTACTCTGACATCATTCTGCCTGAGTGCCTTTGCCTCCTGACTCCTCAGCTCATATCTCAATGGTAAGTAATAACACTGGTCTTTTACAAAGTGTTTAAGTGGTCTAGAACAGAAAAAGTCCTCAAATGTGATGCTGGTGGTGCCAGCTCTGTGTCAGAGAAGGAAGAAGCCATCTGGGATAATGTTTCTTTGACTAGTTACTACCCCACGTTTTCTGTCTCAAGTAAGTGAAGAATAATGCTGCCTAATGTGTTGGTTAAAGCCCAAAAATGTTTATAGCAAGACAAAGGCACTGCTTGGGGCCAGCTTGGAGGATGGTTTAGGATTTTGTTGTTGTTTGGCAGGGGTGCCTTGTGGGTGGCACATATGTGTGAACCCCTCTGGATGCCACACTGCTGGGCCTGGTTAGAGCACTGTGCTTTGGCTGCTGATCCTAAACCTGTGAGATTTTTCTGGGAGCTGTAGGAAACCTGACTTTAGAGGGAATTGGGCTTCTCCTTTGGAAGGATATACTGCTATGAATAGGCTGCTATGGTAGGAAGCAAACCTAAGGTGGGATTGCAGCTCAGAGGGTTGCCTGAGCTAGCTCTAATCACGTGCTGGCATGGCTTAATGCAGCCCTTTGAGCTAGGGCACACCCATGGCCCCCCCAAGATTTATCAGCATCTGCAAGCTCCTGACCCAACCTATGAGCCAGAACGGCTCTGCTGCAGCCTTTCTGTGGTTAGAGAGGGGAGGTCAAGCCCAGGCAAATGCTGCATGAGACAGGCTGTAACCCATGAGGTGTATCCCCCAACTTCATTCATCTGCTGTCCTAATGTGGCAGGATGGGCTGCTTTGACGTTTATAGCACAGAACATGGTAGCTGGCTCTTCCAGAATAAATGGTGTTTGCAGTATTGCACTGTTTGCTAGGCAGGGGCCTCTGGAAACCGCTTCTGAGTTGCCAGTGGCTTCAGTGAATATTGAACACCTTACTGTCAACTGCAGAAAGCTGATTTATTACTATTATTTACTCCTCATTAGCACTGATGTAACACAGCAGGGAATCGAGAGCAGCAGCAGCTTCCTGGCCGTTATCTGATGCTGCTGATGGCCATGTGTGTGCTGTGCTATGATGTTATATTTGTGCAGGACCTGAGATCAGGGGGGGTAGCAGCTGGCAAAAATAGGGAAAAAAAGGAAGAAAAGGGAATCTAGCTTAGCTTTATTTATCCCCTGGTGGAAGTAGTGTCAGAAACACTCATATGGTATATCACATAAATTAAAAAATAAGTAGGAAGCGAGACTGACATATCAGCTTTCAGTCTAAAAGAGTCTACAGCTATATTTGCAAAATGAGCAGTTTTGTGTATTACCGGTCACACATGCTGTTTAATTTTCCTTGTTTTCCTGCTGTGCATCTTCCCTTTCTCTCATAGGTGGATGCCAAATAAAGTGTCACTGGGAATCCATGTTAAATGCTCAGTACCTGTTTTAGAGTAGAATTACAGAATCCTTAAGTTTGGAAAAGACCTCCAAGACCATTGATGATCGTAGACCTACCAAACATGCACCTATCCAAGCCATAACCAGCCAGGAGAAGCTGTGTCCAAGGTTTTACTTGAAGTCCATGTAGACAACACTCACAGCTTTTCCACTAGTCAGGTCGCCTGGTCACAAAAGGAGATCATATTGGTCAAGCAGGACCTGCCTTTCATAACCCTGAGCTGGCTGGGCCAGATCCCCTGGTAGTCCTATCTGTGCTGTGTGATGGCGCTCAAGACGATGTCTGTAAACTTCCCCAGCACTGAGGTCAGGCTGACAGACCTGTGGGTGTCTTATTTGTTCACCTGCTGTCAGCTGGGGCCTCCCCGATTAACCAGGACAGCAGGTAAATGATGGGAAGTGGCTTGGTGAGCCACTTGGTGTTCAGATGCACCTGAAAGATTAGGACCTTATGATACAAGGTGCTGTGCAAACAAAGACCCCAGAATCTCTATTTTGTGTTCATATTCTAACTGACAAGGGGAAAATAATTGTAAGTGTAGTTTTCTTGGTGTTTGTACACTCCTTGAAACAGTGGGGCTACCCTTATAAACCAAGTTAATATTAATAATTCTTCATTTTCTGAAGAATGGTGTTACAGGGTGGCTGCCTTGCTGTGACTGAAGCACTATAAAGCAGGTATGTAGACAAAAACGTGAGCCCCCAGTTTCTTGGTGGAGTTTCAAGACAAACACATCGCTCTGCTGAGGTTTGCCACATCAGAAATGTTCAATGAGAGAAGGGGCTTGGGGCATTTTCCTAGCTTCAACTGCAAGGTGCTATTTCCCTTGGGAGGTGACAGTACCTTCCTGCCCAGCTGTTTCACCCTCATAGAGAATGGGTGATTTGGAAACTTGCACTTTAGCAGCAGTGGAGGAAGAGCCTTGGGTTTGACAGATGCTGAGCGGAGGCAGTGACTCTTGCATCATATGTGATGCACAAATGGGGAATAATTTTAATTCTTTTTAATATGTTAAATTAGAGGAATGTTCAGTCCTGTTTTCTTGGTGCAGGTCTTAATTTTAGAGGTTGATTTTGTCCAGGGAATAAGTTCCTGCTCCTTACAGCACAGACTGACTTTGGGTGGAGCTGGCAGCCCTGTATCCGTGCTCAGGCTATGGCACATGGAGGTAGCAGTTCTGTGTTTGGCCAAGGCAGAGATGCTGGCATTGATCCTCAGCTGCCGTTCAACTCAAGCCAGCAACTGCATCAGGGTGCACTTCAAGCTGTTCTGACTGGGAAAAGTACTATTAGATCAGTGCATGTTGTATTTTACACTAAGCCCTTTATGCCATCCCCAATATCACAACTCAGCGGGATGCTTGCGAATGAGCAGGAATGTTTGATCTGGGCCTGTAATTTTGTTAACCGTTTCCCCTTATTTTAATTTACATTTGGGTGATTCTGTGAGAAACTATAGCGGAATTTAATAACACTAATATTAAAAAACCAATATCAGGTCTGCATATTTCAATCTGATTAGTAGTTTTTCTCTTGATTAAATTATGCATTTTTAATGCAAGCCCTTCATTTGTCTGCAATAACATGGCACTGTAACCCTCTGTGTAAAGCGAGCACAATTCAGTGCCCTTTTTGCTCCTGCTGGTCCTGGATGCAAATTTCCTTGTTCCTCAGTAATCTTCTCTCTGTATCCATCATAGCACTTGCCATTGCTTGCCTAGACTAAAAGGTCATTGTAAATCCTGATTACTCTTGAAAGTTGCACACACATTTATTTCCTAGGCTTGATATATTTCATCCTCTTGCACATCGTAAATAGGTTTAATCAAACATAAGAATTTGTCTGAGAGAAACAGTTCATGATTCTTTTTCTTTGTGTGGTTTTTTTTTTCTCCCCATATAAAATGGTTTCCCCAGCCCCCTGAATTTAAACTGTGATTAGTTTGGAGAGCTGACACAGAATAGTTATTCTTTGTCAAAATCTTTGCTTTTTATTTTTTGCAGGGGCTACAGACAAGAGTTCACTCTGCACCTCACTGTAACATTTCAGTGATTCTCCAAAGTCAACCACACCAAAGTGTGGTTAGAATGGTAACAAGAGAGCTCAGGATCGCGTTGCAGTCAATAGCAAAAGGAGTGTTGGGTTCAGTCCCACCAGGACATCATGCTGCTGGGGTTATTTGGTAAGTACATCTTGTTCCTGATGCCCTCAAGGTTTATTTGGTATATATTTTTTTTGTATATTTTTTGTGCGAGGTTGACTGCAAGTTTTGCCTTTTCCATGTAAAGAAACAAAGATGACACCCAGTTCACCTCTTTGTGGCTATCATCAAAACCTTATATTGATCTGGAAAGCTGTGAAAAAGGGATGGCTGGGGCCTCAAAACCAACCTGACCTGCTTTTATCTTAATTTTTAAACAGTCTTAAAATTTTCTTCTTTAATTTTGCTGCCTGCTAGGAGGCAACAGTCCTGCTTGCTACTCCCTCATCTATTTTTTACTACCCCGTGTCTGCACAGGAGTAAGCCAGCATGATGAGCACCAGTTACCATTTTTGTTTTAAAAACTTATAAGATAATGCTATTCTCACAATGTAGTCTGACTATAATTTTCCAAACACCAGGCAAAGTGCTGGGCTGTGAACTTAAACCCACAGAGAGAAAAAAAAAGAAAAGAAAAATATGTTCCACCACAAGATTCACAGCCGGCTTTAGTGTTATAATAATTTGATATCCTTTTTACCACGGATCCGTGATTTGTTTGCTTTTCCAAGCAGGACTGTTTCCCCACCTCTTTTCCCTTATATTCTCTCATATTCATGTTTATCAGTTACACACAGAAATAAAACTGCTTTATGGTGAATAGCCTCATTAATGTGCTTTAAACACTGTTGACTTTAAAACGATCCACTCCAGAGCTCCAAAGGCATTTTCGAGATTAAAAGTATCATTCCCCTTTTAGCACAAACAATGTGAAGGCACCAGGTAGAAGGCAGAGATAGGGGAAAACCATTTCCAAAGCTGAAAGGGATTCAGGAGATTTAGCTACAGCCTATCCGGCTTAAAATAAAGTTACAGCCCTGTCCTTTCCTGTGGCTCATGTCTCTGACAGCAAACGTCATTAAAGCCGTAAAGAGAGGCATCGCTACTTGTTCTGAATCGCTGAAACTCAACGACCAAGAAAATAATGCCAACTAATGCATCCCCTCTGGGGCCCAGTCCTTTAGTGGATTTTTTTTTTTCCCTCCATTTGGGCAGGGAATACTGTGAAGGGGAAGCTATGCATCAGGAGGAGATGTCTCTGGGTACTGGATATACATCTTCTCAGAATTTAGACCTTGTCCTTGCTCTGAGGATTCAGGTAGTTTTCTGAAGGCACTAAGTGCCATTTAAGCTTTCAGATATTTTAAATCAACTTCCCAAGGTGTGCCGGCATATCTCCTACCTCATTCACCTGCAATGAACCTTAAACCTAATTCTGCACATGGATATGTCTGAACTGCCTCTGCTTTCAGGTTCAGTTTCGCTCTTACTTAAAAAAAAACCCAAAAAGGCAAATTATTCACTTAATTGTCAGACCACATTTGGGGACTTCCATACTCAGCCCAGCTTTACTGCATAGAAGTCTCCCTTTTTTGTGTGTTTGTGGAAGAACTTGGCTCATGGTCCTTTCTGAAAGCCAGAGCTCCAGGCTCCCTAAAACTCACTTCTGCTTCTCTACAGCTGGAATTCAGGTGCCTACCAAAGCCATTCTATCAGTCCCCTCCTCAGCTGGACAGGGAAGAAGAAATATATCAAAAACCTGATGAGTTGAGATGAGGACAGTGAGAGATCCACTCAGCAATAACCATCACAAGCAAAACAGATGTAACTTGGAGAAAAAATTATCATTACCAATCAAATCAGAGCAGGGTAATAAAAATAAAAACTAAATATTGAAAAACTTTCCCCCATCTTTCATTCTTCCTGGGCTTTTCTTTCCTCCCAAATTTTCTACCTCCAATCATGTGGAGGGATGGGATTGTGGTCAGTTTATCACATTCTCTCTGCTGCTTCTTCCTCTTCAGGGGGAGGAGTCCTCTCACTCTTCCCTGCTCCAGAATGGGGTCCCTCCTACAGGAGACAGTCTTTCATGATCTTTTGGCAGCATGAGTCTTTCCCCTGGGCTGGAGTTCTTCACAAACTGCTCCACTGTAGGTCACTTCCATAGGGTGCAGTCCCTCAGACACAGACTGCTCCAGTGTGGGTGACAAGTCCTGCTAGAAAACCTGCTCCAACACAGGCTCCTCTCTCCACAGGGTGACAGGTCCTGCCAGGAGCCTGCTCCAGTGCGAGCTTCCACAGGGTCACAGACTCCTTTGTGCATCCACCTGCTTAGGCATGGAGTCTTTCATGGGATCACTTCTCATCCATGTGCCTCCCATGGGCTTCGGGGACACAGCTGCCTCACCATGAGCTGCACCATGGGCTGCAGGAGAATCTCAGCTCTGGTGCCTGGGGCACTTCCTGCCCCACTGGGGCACTACCTGGGACACTGACCTGGGTGTCTGCAGGGCTGTTCTCACATATTTTTGCTCCACTGTCTGGTTGCAGTTGCCCTTGAAGTAGCTTTCACCCCTTAAATCTGTCGTCCCTGAGGCACTACTGTCACCACTGATGGGCAGTGGCTCTGTCTTGAAGCCGGCTGGGACAGATTCCATCGGACATGGGGGAAGCTTCTGGCAGCTCCTCACAGAAGCCACCCCTGCAGCACACCGTCTTACTGTACCATGGCCTACCTGGCCAGGCAAACCCAACACATGCAATAATGTTGCACTTTAATGGGTTCCCTGCACAGGTGCTTTTGAATTTACCCCTGAGCCCATGTATGTGAGCTGCAGAACCATTCCTGCGAATCAACCTGCCCATTCCCATGGCTGCTCCCTGCTCGCGGTGCTTGCCACGCATCCTCAGAGCAATAACGCAGCTGTCAGTTGCAGCCAGCCTTTGCGGATTACCCACACACGTTTTGTTCCTGTAAAGCCTCTATTAGGGATGCCGTTCCGCGATACATATTTAAGTCAGTATCTCGGCACCACGGTTGCCTGCGTGGAAGAAACCGAGAAACTATTACTGTGAAATTGCCTGCAGCTCTTGAGCACAGGAGGTAGCAACTGGTTAATAGTTTCTTAGACAGCCCTGGCAGATGTGTCAGGTTGCTTCGCAACTGCGCACCTCGTGGGAGAGCGGCGCGCGCGAAGCTCCCTCCTCCGAGTGTCCCCTCCTGTAATTACTCCACAGCATCATTCCTGTTGTGTCAGCAGCAACATATGGACCAAGCACTATTTTGAAGGACTAACCACAAAGGAGGAAGACTGCAATTATGTGTCTGATGATTCCCCAGGGTAGGCATGGGTTGTTTTGTGGAAGGCAAGAGAGTCTGAAAGAGGTGGGATTATGATGAATGTGGCCATGGAAGATGAAACAGTGGATAAAATTACCTTTCACCTTGTCTAGTGCTACTGTCTTACGTGACACTGCTTCCAGTCTTGCCTGCAATGGGAATTCAAAAAGGGCAGCTCCAAACTGCATCCATTTGGCATTCAACTCACCAAGTTGTTAACTGCATGGTACATGTTGAGTGAGCAGATAAAGAAGGGTGCAAGGCCACATTACTTTGATACCAACAACAGCCTCCTCTTCCTTAAGTTTGTAAAGAGCTCTGGGGAGTTCCCAGTCAGAGCTGAGTGCCTGCACTTTTACAGATCTAGATTTAGGTGGAAAAATCCTGTAATTGTCTTTTAAATCCTAACCTAGAAATAGAGAAATATTTTTAAGACGGTCTAGCCTCTCTAACCCTGTATTACAATAATTTTGCTGCCAAAGCCCTATTTACCAATTATCTATTTAGTTTCTATGTTTATATTAAATGTATAATCAGATTATATAAGAGCTGATTTATTCAAGGAGACAACTGAAAAAGATTAAACACTTTTGTGCTGGTCATATCCACATTGCAACAGCAAAACTCATGCCAGAACCCTGTAGGAGAGGTAAGCAGTCCCTGTGCTGCTATCAATAATGCCAAACCTCATTTGTCAGGGAGACACTGTGATGGCTGTGCACTGAGCAAATCACATGTCAGCTGCCTCCAAGGCTCCAAGAAATCTTACCAAAAAAACCCAAATGAGCCTTCCTTCCTTCCTTCCTTCCTGCCTTCCTGCCTGCCTTCCTTCCTGCCTTCCTCCCTCCCTCCCTCCCTTCTTCACCTCTTCCCCACTTCCTTCCTCCATCCAAATTTGATGTTTACCAGAAATTATTTTGTCACCACTTCAAAGCAAGAGAAAAGATTTTATACTTAAAAAATAATATCAACTGCTTATATTTGATTTTGTCTTACAGTAACGGTGGAAATAAAGCTGTTATGATCTCTGTGACAGTCACTACTGCTAATGCCTATCATAAAAGCCAGTAAAGAGGCAGATATGTTGATTTATCATGCATTGCTGCTCCCATATATCTACTTTCTAATAAAAAATCTGTGGAATTATTGCTTACACTGAGCTTCATGTGCCCAAATTTGTATAGCTAACTTCTCCTGGAAGATTTCAAAGCTTTATTTATGGGAGGCTTTTATCTAGCTGTAAGAAAAGCACTTGCAATGGGAGCATGCCTACCCTCGAGACTCAAACCCGTTAAGCGTACAGATTTATACCACCCAAATTCCCCAGTGGAAAACATGCTCTTTATCTGAGCTCTCGATTAAAACCTGGCTCCAACACATGTTTGCTGGCACTGAGGATGCTGGTAACCAGGGATTTTTGAATGAGCCCCAGGTAAGTCATCCAGCACTGTCTCTTCAGGCAGGACCACATGTATCACCTAAGATCAAGCCTTCCTTCTAAAGCCCCTAAGGGTTATTTCACAGCTGTGGTTTTTTTTTCCTCCCAGAAGAATTGCTTTCTTGCCTGCTTCTTAATCTTATCACAGAAGGATTTTTTTTCAGATTTTAGAAATTAAATTGCTTGTTTTAGAATTTGCTACCTGCACACAGCATGTGCTGAGAAGAGCAATGTGTTATTTTGAGCCAAGCTATCTTAAATATGGTCTTTGGGACAAGATGTCTGCCTATCTTTTCTCTACAGTTCTTGCAAATTATGATGAATTTTGACAGATTTAAGAACCAAATAAATATACCAAGTGCCAAGCTTCATCTCCACAAGGTTGTGAGATGAAAAGGGTTGATGCCCTGGAGAAAAACACCTGTTTAAGGATGGAGGTGAATGCAGTGAGGAGCCAATTCCTGTTTCCAGCAGCAGTTTGGAGCTGTGTCCATCCTTCCTTTCCCCTCTGAGTCCTTGGATTCATGCTGAGAGTATATATTCCCCTATGCCCAAGTGGCATTCTGTCAGAGCACTGACTTGGATCATGGGGAAGGATCAGCACACAGTGCTGGGCTAAAATGACTTGTTTTTGGACAAACATCCCAAACCACACCTGATTCTGGAAATTTCTCTGCACTTGTATTTTTCCAGGTTTGGGACACCATATCTTGTCCACGTTTTTGCAAAATCTCAGCAAGCAATCATACAATGTGTAATCCCATGGCACAGCACTGAAAGGGACATGCAAAGGACAACATTCTCAGTACATGGCATTACTTAAGGGACAGGTTTGTGTAGCATGCAGCAATAGTTGTCTTCAAAAGCTAACTGCCAGTCTGTTTCTTACCCTGAAACCAAATTGCATCCTCTTAAACCTCTCCTTTTTTTGGTGGACCTGTTAGTGAAGAGGGAGGTAGCCCACTTCATAGCTTCCAAAAAACATATGAAAAAAAATTGTTTGTTTGGGAACTCTTAAAAAACTCCAGGAACTCCTCCATTTCCCATCCTGCTTTAGACTGAAGATTTCAAACTAATTTTTTTCTCAACATTGAAGCCTCGTTCCTCTTTCTCCCTAGTAAATATTTCTTCATTTTCATGGTTATTCCAACTTTCTTTTTAAAGACACGGAGATGATCTCCAGCACTAATAAGAAGTTAGCAGAGCAATCAACGAGAAGAGAAGGCTTGATCCTTTAGGCAAATTGGGTCTGAGCCAGTTAAATATTTATATGGGAAGAAAGCAAAACTCTCCTCACATATGTGCCACCTGTGCTGGAGTGAGGGCTGTATTTGCTATAAGAATGCAGTTTGGGCTGATGCTCTATTTCCAAGTCTGTCCTGGAAGCAGTTTTGCATGAAGGAAAAGACAGATTTTTTTCAACTAGTATATGGAAACATGGTGAAATTGGGAAATAAAAAAGAAACTCCCCAGTTTTTAATTCTGGGAGCAGTTGCTTTCAGCAATACAAAAAGCCTGTCCTCAAACATGGAGTGAGAAGTTTCGTTTTGAGTCAAACAAATTGTTTTGCTTAATCTGAAGTATGTCATATGGTACTGCTCCCATTTTATATACCATGGGTCCTTAATAACATGGAATAATCTGGAGGATTATTCTACAAGTGGAATAGATTTTGTAAAATATTTGCTACCATACGTGGCTTCCCTTGCATGAGAAGCATGCAAATAAGGAAATACATTCTGAAGGGCTTTATGCAATTTTCACCCATCATTGTTCTCCTTGAACAAAACAATTCTTCACTATATAACCCTAAGCATCAAAATATTCAAGCAAGTAAGTAGTTCTGATAAAGTTAGGGCATTTGGACACTTGTGGTTGAGGATGGGGATGAGCAACCACAGGTGTTCACCAAGGCATTTGTCAAAGCCTGTGTTCGTACAATGAGCCAGGGATCATGAATCTGTGGTCTGTACCATTTCTTCTCTGTGCCACAGAGTGTCTGGCCTACAGCAGGATCCATAGTGTGAATACTTTTGCACCAGTACTTGGCAAGTGGATGCCCTTCGGGTCTGTTTGTAGGATCATTCTGCTTTCATATTTTGTGCTGTCACTGACTTTGCTGGTAGGTTGGCTCAGGTAGACCAAAGCACTTCTTTTATGATCTTCTGTGTTGCCTTCCCTGTGCAGTCAACAGCTAAGCAGCTGTAGCTGTGTCAGCATTAAGCCCAGCAGATTTACACTGCAAATACTGGCATGGGAATGTTTTTGCAGCTGCCTCTGGAGGCTGTGGATTCCTTAGAGATGCCTGGAAGAACGAAAACTGAGATGAAGGGGAGTTGGAGAAAAAATGTCTTCAAGAAACATCACTAGAAGTATTCTATGGGAAGCAGTGTGGGTGTCCTGGGGTGCTGGTGAGAGATTGATGGGGAAAGGTAATTTTATTTGCCCATCCTTGGACTTTACAAGGCAGAGCTGCAGGTGAACTGCAGATGGGTAGTGCTTCCCATGCGGAAGCTGAGGAAGGCTTTTCCCATTGGGTCTAATGGGGCCACAGAAAACCCTTCTGATGCCTTGCCTGAGATGGTGTTTAATTTAAAGGAAAAAGTCTTTCTGGTCAGAATGACTGCATCCCTCCCTTTGGGCCAGCGTTTGGTCATGGTATCAGATGCTGCTTAAGAGGTGCGGATGTAAAAGCCATCTGTAGTCACAGACATGTGACCCAGTGGTTAAGTAATGGAGCAACATGCCAACACAGCCAGCTGCTCCCTAGATGTGCATCCAGAAAATGTTTGATTCCCTTTTTGAATTGCTTTGCTGGTGCTAAGTGGAGCTATTGCATTACCAGCAATTAAGGCACTTTTCCTCAGGCTGCTCGGCCCCAGCCCATCAGGCGATGCAGGCTCACATAGTGAGTGGGCTGACCTGTCACAGAGGATGAGCATAATGGAAAGGTTTCCTTATCCCAATGAAAAATGAGCCTTTTTGGAACATTTTGCAGAAGTGTCTCTGCACCCTGGGGGGGGAGGGGCTGCATCCTCTGCAGGAAGCTTTATATGCTTCCTGCATAGAAGAAGAAACACAGATTCAAAGAATGTGTTAATTCCCTGAATTATTCCCTGAAGAATGTGTTAAGTCCCTGAAAGGGACCTTTACAGGCCAACTTCCCTGCAATGAGCAGGGACATCTTCAACTAGATCAGGTTGCTCAAAACCCCATCATGGGACACCTATGACCTGTCTGGGCAACCTGTTCCAGTGTTTAACTGTCCTCATAGTAAAATATTTCTTCTTTGTATCTAGTCTGAATTTACCCTCCTTCAGTTTAAAGCAATTCCCTCTTGTCCTATTCCCCAACAGGCCTTACTAAAAACTTGTCACCCCAGGCTGGCTCATCGCTCAACTTCAGTTGCAGACAGACTTCCTCCAGCCAGTTCATAGCATCTGCAGCACTTATTGCAATCATTTTTATGCAGCTCTTTTTAAAACATGCTCTTTTCTCTAGGAGAAGATAGGTGAAATAAAGGTTTCCCAGACCTACATATAACGAACATGATATTTCATACATGCCTTAGAGAGTTAAAAAAAGGGGGCTGGTTTGAGTAACCTATGTGTAAGCAGTTTTTAATAAGGCATATTCATGTGCTGAAGTGAATCATTCTGGTTCATTGAGTAAATATGTATTAAAGTAATTTTCAAAATACTTTCCTGCAGCCAATGAGCTGGAAAGGGTCAGTCCAACCATGCCTCATTTTTCAATGCATACATTTATTTATGGACTAGAAGGAGGAACACAAAATTCTTTTGTTTATCTGCCTGGCCAAATGCATCTTTAGTTTATTTAGCACAGCTATAATGTTTGGATGGAGAGTCAGCAATGCTCTTTCCTGGTGTTGGGATTGCTCAGTGAAGGGGTCCAGATTGACCACATGAAGATGAAAACTGTGACCACATCTCTCTCTCTCTCTCAGCAGCAGCTCCCATTGCTTTTGGCATGAATTCCCAGGATACAGGAGGCCTTGAAGAAAGCCCAGGGGAAATGGGTGAGGTGCTCTTGGTTTGAGGTTGTTATTAGGATTGTATGTGAGCAGAAATCTATGGCTTGGCCGTGATTTTTCCAGTATGCAGAGCAGGACTGGAGCACCTGGAATCTTTCTGGCAATTCAGCATAGTGTGATGTTGTTTCAGCATCATGGTTAGTCTTTGGTCATTTAAATTCCAAAGAGATAATGCTTTAGGAACCTGAATTTGTTTTTGGATGAGGATAAAACATGAGCAGTGCCCCTGTTTTTGAAGGTGTGCAGCAGGGAAGCTGGAGTCAGTAGCAGGAGTGTGATTAACCTTGGATTCATTCACATGTTTTCAGATCGATTTTCATTTCACAAGAGCAAATCATAAAACATCTGGGACAGTTTGACATAAACATGCAGGCAGCAATTAGTCCTAGCCTAGGGGCAAGAGGGCAGAGAGGGAGTTTTTGCCAAGATTTGAACATTTGTGGATTACTTTATGTTTATTGTACATGTGTGGACTTAACACCTGGAAATGGAGGCAGAACAGCAGAAATGCCCATTTTCCACTTCAAGCACCTAAACAACAGAAGCAATTAGTCATTTGCCTCCTCTGGAGAAAAAGAGCATTTAAAAAATATATCCCAAGCAGGAATATGCATGTGTGCCATATTCCATCATTAACGTATCTCCAGCCAGTGTACTTTATAAATATGCACAGATGGCTTGTGTTGCTGGTTAAGATTTACAAATTAGGTGGCTCATATTTTTAAACAAACCCTCAAGTGCTAAATCAAGAAAATGTCATGACTCTTTAACAATGGGGAAAAAAAGTCTAGTTCAAAGGCACAGCTGTGGGACATCATGGGAGTAGAATAAAACAGGAGGTCTTTCCCTTCAGGAGGTGGATATTATGTATTTAAACCATTATTTTTGTGCTTACAAAGAGAAGTCTGAGTCTGGTGTCACCTTATGGACCTTCTGCCTCCTTAGATGACCGGAGGGGCTGGGAGCCATGGGTTGCTTTGCGTCTATAGTCTCCCCTGAGTGCTGGTGGGTATGTTACAAGAGCAGCCAGCAGCTCCAAGAGAGTTGGGACTGTGATGCTGCAGTAGCAGAGCCAAGAGAGATGCTCTGTCCCAAAGAATCTGCTC
This sequence comes from Motacilla alba alba, assembly GCF_015832195.1. NCBI lineage: Eukaryota > Metazoa > Chordata > Aves > Passeriformes > Motacillidae > Motacilla > Motacilla alba. The sequence continues at coordinate 44,601,598 of NC_052019.1, read as the reverse complement.
CCTGGGGGTGTTTATATCCAGGTTTGTGTGTGTGTGTGTGTGTGTGTGTGAAAAAAATACAAACAGTATACCCACCAGCACATTTGGGTGATGACAAATGGTGTTAATGGTGATAATAATTCTGCATAATTTTCTTATACCTGCTTTTTTACTCACTATTGCAGTGAAATGGACATCAAACTGTTCCTGTGTGTGCCTTCCTTCATGCAAACAGCTGGGGGGGGGGGGGGGCCTTCATTTTAGTTATTATTAAAAAGAAAATACAAGTGAATTAGGTTAAGGGGAAAAAAACCCAAACAACCAGATTCTAATTGAAACAGTGCTTTAAAATTAGTAGGATCCTCTGTGTTGTGTATTTAAATATTTTTGTTTGGTCTGTATTAACCTCCTTCTGATCAGTGTGTGAGGTTCCCTGAATTCTGTAAGATGCAAAGCTGGGAAATAGCTGGCCTTTTGTGCCAATATGGGGGAGTACCCAGCTTCAATTTTTAGTGTGATTATATATCCTCAAAGAAGGTATGGCTGAATGACAGTCTTTTAAAAGAGGTGTAAAGTTAAGAGGGTAAGGTCTGTATCAAGCCTCTATGAAGATACTTCTGGAATAACACTCTGCATTTTCCATGATTGCCCTTCACAGTGAAAGATGTAGGAGCTTCCTGGAAACCCTGCCCAAACCCTTTGACAAAGAAAAGACCAGAAAGTGATTTGATCAAAGACTGAATGTAACCATGTTTTCTTTAGCTAAAGAGCTCTTCAGTCGAGTACACAAGGGTGCATTGAGATCTGAAGGCTGAAAGCTGAGGGCTACAAAACAAAAGGCAGATTTTAACAATGAGGAAATTAACTCTGGAATCAGCTCACTGAGATGTGATGTATGTCCTTTTGCCTTAAGTCTTCACAGCAAAGCTCTGTGCTCTCTGAAACATGTGGTAGGACTCAGACTAAAAATTTCCAGCCCAGCTGCAGGCATAGCTAGGTAAGAAATTCCCTGTTCACTGTTTGTAGCTTTCAGGCCCTTAAAAATCTTCCTGGCTGAGCTTTAGTTTGGTGTGTGTGTGAGGAAAAAAATATAAAATCTCCTTTCAATCTAACACTGGGTAATAGTTTCAGAAGACCTTTGCAATCAATTCTTTTTTTAGTAGTTCCTGATGGTTTCTCTTCGTGATTTGAACTGTGCCGAGCTGAGAGAGGTCCAGAAAAGCTGAACTGTGCTGAACTTGACAAGATCTCCTGTCTCTGGAGTCGCTCCCCTTTGCACTTCTTAATTTGATAGCATATACCCTGTTAAACAACTGATAGATAGTCAGAAAAATTCTTATTTTATTCACTTGCTCAAATTAACACCATTTTTTTCATCATGCTCATCAGACATATTTCACATCCAAAGTGAACTTCATTTTTGATAGTGATGGTGCTGAACAACTCATTTTCATGGCACTTAGGCTTGCTTAGTCATCAGGAATAATATTTTAATTGTTTTCCATCTCTCAAATATGATAATTTAATGATGATTGATTTAAATCAGTCACAGCTGCAGGAAATGCCCCTCAGCTCAGGCATGGGGCTTCTGCTCCACTGGCTGCAGGGGCATCACCTTATGCCCTTCTCCTTTTGCTCTCCTCACGGTGCTTTCAGGGCTGTTTTAATCATTTCCCCCTCACTCCTCACTGTGCCTTTCTGCCCTTTCTCGAGTGCGTTTTCCCCCTGAGGCGCTGCCGAGGCGCTGTGCGGTGCTCAGGTGCGGGGCTGCCGCGGAGCCGGCAGAGCTCGCCGGGAGCTCCGCTTCTCAGGCCGGCCTCTGCATCGACAAAGAGCCACAGGCACGGAGGTGTGAGGGCAGTGCAAACACGCTGCTTTTCCACCTAGCGCTGCCTAAAAATGTCCTCCAGCTGAGCTTCTCCTTCAGGCCTTGTTTCAGGCGTCCCGGGGGCCCAGGTGTGGCTGCTGTGCAGAGGCTCACCTGAGGGGCAGCCTGGCTTTACAGTGTCGGGTCTCACCCCCGGATTGGGGTGACCCTGAAAGATGGAAAAGTCCCTTTTCCAACCCGTGCCTTTGAAGAAAGACTCAGCAGTCCTCTGTTGTCCAGTCTCAAGGTAGTTTATTGTTGGTTATCTAAAAGATTCTTCTTCTGAACTGCTGTGGCCCGTTCAGCAGCTCAGACAAAGGCACACTGCCCTCCCAGGGGGCCGGTGCCATCTTTTATATCATATATTACGTACTACATGTTTATACTTTTTCCCCAATGCCTACTATCTATATTGAATGGTGACTTTCTACTCTAGACCAATCTGTGAGTGCCAACATCATCAAAGACATGGAGGCTAGGAAGAAGAAAGAAAGTGGACAGGGCACACCCAAATCCCTCCATCTTAAAACTCCTGACCCCCATGTACAAAACTTGGACCCTTGTGTACAAGGCTTAAAACCCCCTTGTACAGCACTCAAAAATCCTTCCTTTCACTTTGTGACTACTTCTACTACAATACCTAAACTTTTGTGACTTCTTGTTCTTCCTGCAAAGTTGGTAAATTGTTCCATGGGTCAGATTCAAAGCCACAGGGGTTTCTGGCTGCATGCCAGGGTCTCAGATGCTTCTGACCTGGGTCTGGAACATCCGAGAATGTCTGCGGGACATTCTGAGTTCCAACATTACAGGAGGGAAGAATCTCTCTTGCCGATCTCTCTTGATGAATTTGGTCTTAAGGCTGTGAATGATAGTTGATTTTAATTTTTTTTTTTCCTTGAAAAGCCTGAATTATTGCTTGGTTTATTTTTAAGTAAACTCTTCTTCGTGTGGTCAAGCTGGTGACTTGAGAAAAAGCAAGAGGAAAATGTGTGCAGCACCCAACGCCCAAAGAAAGCCCAGGGTTTGCTCAAGGCCTGCAGGGTTGGGGAGAGCCCTCCCATCCCTTCAGTGCTTTTCCCTCGTTTTCTGACTGCAATTCAGACATCTCCTACAAACAGGACCACTAGAAGGTGTGTGTGGTTGGATTTTATTTCATTTTTATTTCTCTGATGTCTGATCTGGCTCTTTTAGCAGCTTGGCATTTCTTTATCTTAATCTTCTCAGTTTGCTTGCAAGGAGAGGAAGAAATGTACAAATACTGGAAAAAGACACATTGTGGCAGCAGAAGTTTCTCCTGTGATAGCAAGAGCAGCATTACATCCCATTCCTATTGGTGAAAGGCTCTAGTTCACTCTGGACACTCTTGCCCAGGATTAACTTAATTTTTTCTTTTCTCTGTGCTTTTGTTTTGCCCATGTTCCTGTCAGAGTTAGAAGAAGTTTTTTTTAGTCAAAGTGTGATTCAGGAGTGATTCTACCCTACAAAATTATTTTATTTGCTGGGTTAGAGGCTTTGAATATTGCACAGAATTAAACCAGAGATGCTGCTGTGAATTGCAAAGGGAAAGGAAGCTGCCTTGAGGACACATTCAATAGGCTATGGGAGCTGGGGCATGCTCAGAGACCTCAGAATACCCCTCCAAAAAAAGCCCAAGTTAATTATCTTGCTCTATCTCCCTTTTCCCACCAAGCAAGTGGCAGCCACTGGAACAAATATTCAATAGAAATGCAGTGGGTGACTTCGTCCTTTTTCTGATCCATCTTGTGAGGGGCCCAGGGGTTGAGAGTTTAGCCACGAACAGAGGATTTCAGCTGAACAAAAGCAAGTACAGAGGAAATTGGGCAATTGAAACCACATTGACCTTTGCAAGGTTATGTTCACCCCATCTTTTGCCAGCTGGTGCCATGGTCTGGGTATGGGGAGCAGCCATATGTGATCCACCTAGCCCTTGTGTGCCCAGTGTTTATCATGGTCAATGCATACGTGTTGAAATCCTTCTCCACATCTCCATGGTTTTTATAGCTAGCACATAACTTGATTTCCCACAGGAATTCCTCATCTCTGGTCTGTCTATGCATCTCCATTCCACAGTAAGCTTTTGCACTGTGGCTTTACAGTAAACCAAGTTTCTTCTCTGTGTCTGTAGCATTCAGTCTGATGAGGCCACATAAAAGTCATCCATTTAAAATCATGGTTCATAGTTTTGTGGTCTTTGATTGAGATTTTCCGCATTGAGAATCTGTAGAAGCTCATTTTCAGACAGAATTTGCATTGAAATCAGTGAAGAAAACCAGGGCAGTTATTTAGGTGCCTGAGTACAAAGTCAGCTTTAAACACTGAGCTCTGCCAGTGTTGTCTCTTGCAGTGCACTGAGATGCACTCACTGCTAATTGCATAATAAATCAGGGCAAATTGCAAGGTGCTGTGGTGCTCTGGAGTGGCCTTTGCAAACCTGCAGCCTCTGCTCACCAAGCAGCCCTTGCCGCACGTGAACTCACTGTCCTGCTGCTCCTGGAAGCACCAGCTACAATTAGTTATAAGCAGATAGGAAAAAGTGTGTGTGGGTGGATTGATGAACCAGGGATCCCTGGGGTTTAAAAGCATTAATCCTCTTAATTTCAATAGCAGTGAAGCTTTTTAATTGCTGAGATGGTCTTCCAAACATTTCCTAAGGGAAAAGCTGGTCTTCCCCTGTTGTGAGGTTGGCTGTCTTCCTGGGAATAGATGGAGCTCATGGGAACTACAGGTAAGGACTGGACTGGATCTGGGGTAAAACTGTCTAGTCTGTTTCAGGGACACATGTGTCTCTTACTGGGGTGGATAAAACTCTAGCAAAGAATGAAACTCATTCAAATGAGAGGCAGCTGTGGCTCCTTGAGCCCTAAGGGTTTCGGGGCAGTGTGTGCTGGCTGCCTCCCATACCGGGAGCTGTTGCTGCAATGGGGATGATGGTGTGTTGCAGAACACTTGTAGTTAGGTTTCATTTACAAATAATTTAGTAAGGCTGTTCTGGTTTTACTTATTTGTTTTTGAAAGGCAGGCCTTCCCTGCTGAGTTGTCAATTGCCAGGCTTCTAGGAGTGTTTCCATCCTTTCATGGTGATCAGAGAAAAAAAGATGAGGGATTGCAGCAGTGGTTCTGTGTCAGTCCTTGGGGATACAGTCCTTGGTGTGAAATGTATAAAGACTTTTTTATATGATAAATCACAGGAGGGACAGGCATGTCTGTCACAAACAGGTTCCTACTCCACAAGATGCTGAACAAACAGGGAACAAAAACCTGGCTATTGCCCTAGCTAGGTCAGTTCATGTGTAACCTGAAATCTGTGTGCACAGCTTCTTGCACTGGTGCCAAACACAGAATGGTGCTCCCACCCCATGTAGATATTCTGAGTCTCAGAGGAGTTCCCAAATAGAGCCAAATTCTGACCGAAAGCTTCACAAGTCAGAAGAAAATTTTTATGTAACTTTTGAATCAAATTTAAAGTAAAATTAAATACTTTTCCCACAAATTTAAAATTTTATATTGTACTTTGTACATTTCATTTTTTTAATGATACCTTTTTATTATAAGGTTCCTAAACAGATGAGTGGAAAAAAAAAGATTTCTAGAAGCCTAAAATATTCTTCTTCCTGATGTTTTGGGGTTTTTTGTTTGTTTGGTTGGTTTTTGGTTTTTTTTTTTTGTTTTTGCAATCAGGAGTTCATCACAAATGAAACTTTTTGTAAAAATGGCTTTAATTTTGACAAAATGTTTGCTTTCTGATGAAAAACTGTTTTGGTAGAAAATCTCCAGATAGTGTCAGTAGCAAAGACTCTTAATCTCTATAGCTTAAATCTTGTTAGTGTGTCAGGGTTTTGAAGTAACTCAAGAATCCAGATTTTTTTGAGGGTTCAAAATGAAGAAAGTCCAGAGCTGTAAAACCTGTTCTAACTTTATCTGCACAGAGCTCTGCCCTGTTTGTTTGTTCCTTCTGAGAATGAGTATTTATGTGTGTGTGTGTTGTTTAGAGTTTTATATGAGGGCTACTGGTAAACAAGCACACTGGAGATAAACTATTTCTCCATGAGTTTCAGGCTGAAGCACAACCTGATTTATTAATGTTTTTCCCTATTTGTAACAAATGTTTTTCTATTTCCCCTATCGGTTGGTGACACCATTTCTGTGGTAAATGAACTGACATGTGAAGGTAATGATGACAAGGGGCTGATAATGGATGGTGAGTGGAAAGGGGGAGTTCGGTGCAACAACATGCCCTACTGAGGTTGATCCAAGGACACCTATCAATCAAAATGGTGACAGCAGTCAGGGAAATTTAATTGGAGATTCATTGAACCCTTAATGATGTGACAAAGAAAAATAAGGAGGCTAAAAAAGGCTTCTGGGCTTTTCTTCCCCTTCATTCTGCCAGTTCTCAGAAGGAGAAGGGGACCGTGGGATTGCCAAAGGCGCCTCTTGTCATTGCATCTGTGAGAGGTAATCATCATGCTTTGAAAGGGAGCAAAGCTGAGCTGGTGTATATATATATATAAATATATATATTTCATTGCTTCAGTTCAGAAATACCTTTCTTCATGTGGCAGGCCTACCTGCCTCTTGATCATAATTGGAGGTGTATAAAAAAAGCTAACAAGGTTTACCTGTGCCTTAAATGAAAGTGGGGAAAAGCCATATACTGGTGTGGGCAGTGTTCCCCACAGGAAGCTTTATTCCATCCCCCTTTCTCCTAATCTTGTTTTATCACCAACAAACACGATGAGTTACGTTTGGGAGCGTGCAATCTGTTGGCACTTGAGAGCTGAGTTACCTGGCTTGTAAATGACAGGATGGATAAAAGGCTACCATTCCTTCTGAGCTGCCTTTCAAAACTAGCGTGGGTATTTAGTGCATATGGATAGCTCCTCTTGTTTGGTTTTTGCATACATTTCCATGAATAATACATTGTTATTATTATAGTGGAAGGCCCAATATGTGGAATGAACTCTCTGCAGATGCAGAGAATCTGTTAATTTCTTTTCACCCAGCAATTCTCTCTCTTTGAATATGCCCTGTAAGAGATGGCTCTTTGGGTTGGAAGGACTCTGCTGAGAAAATACTTCATACACTTGAGATATAATTTTTTTTGTAGTTGTCTGAAAAAAACATTCCCTCCCCTGTTTTGATTCAGCTTGCTTAGTCCATTGTTGCATCTGGATAAAATGACAGTAAATAGTGTGTTTTATCAGAGACTGGTAAATTTTATCTACATCTTTAAGTTCTCTTTAGTCTGATCCATTGCCACCAAACAAGACTAAGCCATGTACCTGTATCTGTCTCAGTGATAGTCTTGAAGTACAGCAACAACTACTGTGGACACATCTAAATATTTGTGTTTATAAAGAGCTAAATACCTTTATATTTGGATAACTGAAGAGCTAAATACCTAAATATTGTGGTCACGAGCCAAGTCACTGGGCAGATGTAGCCATTAATGTGATGGTCAGAATTTGTTTTGGCTGAATTTGTAAAGATGTGGCAAAATTTCATTTTATGAAAACATAAAGGGAAAACCTTCTTGATTTTCCCCTCCCCTCCTGCAGTGAGCTGAGAAAAGCTGATAGGAACCGATCAGGATGTAGAGTGTACGATAACACACAGCATAAGATGGGATTCAATAATCCACATCTTATCTCTTCTTATTTCTGAAGCTGGTGATGTGCATCGATAATTAAAGTGAATGGCAAGCTGCAGTGCCACCCTGACCTCTGGGATACCAGTTGTCATTAATAATAATGCAGCCAGACAATAAGGTTTTAGCACCACATTAATACAGACAGGATGAGAAAAGGGGGATAAAGCCAAAGGGATAAGCCAAACCCCTTGGTTTCATCTGGGTATCCTTTCATGCTGATCTCTCCCTTCATGCTCTTTGATTCCAATTATTCCCCTCTCTTTACAGGCAGGAATATTTGTTTAATTATGCTATGGGATGGGAGGAGCAAGGAGGAACAGATTTGGATCTACCTACCCTTTTTGGCTTTACTATGGCTGTATTTGCTCCACAGAAATCCATGCTTACCTTGTCAGAGATGGCATTTGGATACTTTGCATGCCCAACTGGACCTGCAGATTGGCTCCATGTAGTTTTAGTTAAAAAGTTAAGGGCCCAAGCTGGAAAATTCAGGTACGACTCCTTTCCTGCCAGGTGAGAATGTGGCTCACAGCACCTTTGAGCTCACACCAAAACTTCCAGGAAAGAGCACTTCTCTGTTATGCTGCTGTCTGTGTACCTACGTAGCTGAATTAGCCTGAGTTTATCACTGTGCAGAACTTTCTGGATTTAAACTGAGAGCATCTGCATTTGCCAGCCTCCCTGTGCCTGCCCTAAAGCCCACAGACACCTGTGAGATGTAATACTAGAAGAGTCTGCGTTAGAGCTCGCATATCATTCCTACACATAAAAAAGGGTGAAGTTATTTCTAAAAGCCTTCAACTTTGCCCAGGCTCTACTGTTTGTCAAGATAGGTGAAGTTTTGCCACCAATTTTTTATGACTGGTGGAATTAGAATCCAGTCAGCCCTGTACCAGTGTCTTCCACTGCTCCTCTCTGTACCACAGTTCAGCAAAATGCCTTGAACTCCTCATAATACAGGGGTAGAAATAGAATTTTGTGTCATAGTAATGTATATATATAACAAATAATTGCTGTCAGAACTGGACTGGCAATTTCTTTGTCCTGCCTGAGAAAGGGTTTCACAGCAGCATCCCCCATGAGCACAGCCCACATGAAGAGGCCTCCTTTTGTCTTTCACTGTGACTTTTCTGGTACTCCCTGTGCACAACCAGTGGGACCGCACAAGCTGTTGCTGTTAAGCTGCCCAAAGAGTCTTGCCATCCATGCATAATCCAACCAGCCTCTGGATAATGTATTCACAGTCATTTTTGTGTAGTTAAAGACTGCTCCTTCTCCCCTTCTCCCCACTTTCCCAAATGCAGAGCAGTTTCTCTTCCATTTGACTTACAGCCTTTCTGTGCCCTTCTTGAAACTGGTTCCCTCCCCTCACTGCATTTCCAGTTTGGCAGTGCTTCCTCTTGCCAGCACATGTTCTCCTGAGTTTAACAGCTGCCCTTGAAATGAGATTAGGCTTTTATATGCATCTGGCACCAGACAGATTTGTGAGAGGAGATTTAGGATGTTATAGGGTGTTTAGGGCCACACAGGGTGCGCTGTCTATAGGAGCCTGTTAGCAAGAAACTGATGTTAATCTGTGGTACAAGTTGTATGCGCTTCATCTGCTTTTAGCACTCTGATTAGCTCTCAGAAACCAAGGTTTGGCATTAATCTTAAAATTTTTTCTTTTCCAAAGGGCATTTTCCCTGACTCCTTTGGCATACTTGTATCTTTGCCCTTTGGGACAGCACCATTGAATCAGCATTTTGATTATGGTTGATCTTCTGCCCGTAACCTCAATGTGACCACTGACACTGCAGCTGTCATTGTGTGCTATTTCCCCCCCGTATTTGTACTGCAGGAAAAACGTGCAGAAAGGAGTGATTTGGGAAATCATCTGGATAGGAAAGGTAGCCCCAAACACATTTATTTCAGAAATGGCTTTGCCCTAGAGCTCCATGTCCCAACAGTCCTGCAAACTTGGGAGGAACAAGAATCCTCCTCTCTTCTTTGCCATTTCACCCAATCTCCAGTTAATTTGATCTCTATCTGAGACCACCAGGGAGAGAACATCTATTAAACAATAAAATAGACCGATTGTGATGTATTTTCAACCGCTTTGGGGGAATTCTACAAAATTAAGTATCAGAATTGTTTTTCTTATTGGCAACTATTGATCTCTGGCTGTGCCAGTTTCTCTCATTAACACTTTTATTACCTTGTCAATCACAGCACAACCTGCACTAACCAGAGGCTAAAAGGATTTACTCTTATTAACAAAACTGTCTGGTGCCTCAGAGCAATAAAAACAGCTGAAACCACTGGGGGAGGGAGAAGTCTGCAGAGATTTTGGTACCATTTTAGTCTGGAGACCGTGATTCACAGGGGGAAAAAAATCCATAAAATAGGAGCCAGTTTCTTAGCTGATGCAAATGATCAAAACCTGTAAGAAGCATCAGAGCCATGGGGCTGTCTGGCTGCAAGCAAAGGTCCAGCCAGAAATTCAGGGTAATAACTAAAAATAGAGTAACACTAAAAATGCTGTTTGTGAGCCAGAAGCCTGGTACATGAAGCTGAAATACTGAATGAGGCAATGCCTGCCCAAGCAGACGTGTGGTTCAGGGGCTGTGACTGGTTTCCACAACCTGAGAGTGCTGTTTTGGGGACTTGGTAACTTTGTAAGCCAGTCCTTTTGGGTGTCCCTTTACATGTGTCCGTATAGACTGGAGAAAGGTATTTTAGGCCTTTGAGAAGCGCACAAAAGCCTCTCTGTGAGTGGGACTGACTGTTGGCAGGGATTGGGTGTGCACTTGTCATGAAGCTGGGGGTATCTGATATGCGCACGATAACATGGTGACAGCAAATGAGATAGTGAGCTTGCTGCTGGTACCTTTCAGTAATAAGAATAATAATTAAAAAATCAGTTTATTCTTAAAAGTATTCCAGAGTTGGTAGTTTGAAGGACTTGGCCCTTGGTATGATCAGAAGCAGAATTCAGTTGATTCAGGACTGGGTGTCCCAGCCCTCTGAAAACAGACCTAAACTGCAGTGGGACATGGTTATTGAGCTTCTGAAGAGGCAAACCTCTCATGATAACCTCTGAAGTAAGGCACTTGATAGCAGCTTCTGGCAAGAAAGGGCATGTTGCTTTTACTACCTAGGTCTTCTCTCAGGCTTAAGCACCTTTAAAGGTACTGTGTTTAAAAATATTTTCTTGTAGTCTGTGGGGCTACAACATTTGTAAATAGAAGAGTTTAGCCTTAATTTCTGGTGACAAAATAGAAGCCTCAAGTTCTGGTGCGACTTGCAGAGCTAGCCCTCAAGTTCGATGTGAGAATGTGCTCTTTCGCACTGATTGGGAGAGATGCACATCATGGGAATGCAAAGGTGGTAGGAATGGATGGTGTCATCCTGAGTATTTAGCATCCTTCAATACCTGAGCACTCAGCTTGCTTGCTTTCTTAAGGGAACATTTCATTTTAGGAGAGCAAACTACTGGTGTGCTTGCTGTGAGCTCAAGGCTGCCAGCTCACACTGTGTCTGTGGAGCAAAGCCCCTGCCTGTGCCTCGGGCCATGGGACAGGTTATGCTGTGTGTGCTGGACCACAGGATATATATAAACCCCTCTTCTCTGCTTCACTCCTCCAGGCCAGGCTGTGTGATGGAGTCAGACCTGGATCCTGGCATCACTCCTGAGCTCTGCAATGTGGCAACGAGCATCTCATTTCTTCCATTCCCTTGCTATTGCTCTTGAATGGGCAAGGGTCCAAGGTCTTTCTTTTTTAAAATTTTTTTATTTTCAAAGAAGAGGGCTTCCTTTTGACAGTGTCTTTGAAACATAGTGAGACTTTGTCATTACTACTATGGAAATATAGTCCAGATTTTTTTGTCTCTTTCCTAACCTCCAAGGTCACCTAGACACTTCAGGGATGCGAGACTGCTCACTGGAGTAAGAAAGCAATTGACAAAAGGCACAAGATGGGTGAAGACAGCCATTAAAATCCTGCTCTGGCTCTAAATATAGCAATCTTGCCATGCCAGTCTCCTGTAATTTGCATGTTGAATTAGCATCTCATTAATATCTTATTAGGGACACTGGAAACCTAATGACAAAAACAAACGCAGCATGTGCAAAGACGAATAATAGAAGGAACGAACAGAATAGAAGAGCTTCTCCCCCCTTTTTTTTCCCCTTGTGAGTATTCAAATGAAGGCTCAGCTGCACTCTGTCAGCCGGGCTGTGGTTTCTGACCATTTCAGTGTCATCAGAGCCAGGAGGCTGGAGGTGCTCCCATTGCACAGATGATGCCAAGGGCTAAACCCAATGGACACCTGCAGACCCACAGTGGCTGGTGCACCCTGGCATGCCTTGCACTGATTTACATGCAAGGTCAATTTTAGTGGAGACTCCCCAGACCATACACCAGCTTCCCCAGGACTTCAAAAAGTGAAGTGCTTAGATCAGAGATCCCGAGCTACAGATTCAAAAAAAAAAAAAAAAATCATCCCAGTAGATGGAGAATAAAAGAGGAAAATTTGTTGGGCTTTTCTGGGATCCACACAGGCTTTAGTTTAGTTCAGGATTTCCTCTTTCTTAGCTCACCTCTATCTAATTTTCTTAGAGCTCACAGCAATGAGCCCAGCCACCACAGCTCATATGAACTCTCCTCAAATGACCAAGCACTTCAGTGTGCATGTTCCTGTCACTGATTTTGCTGTTACAGTAATATGGTATCAATTAGATTACCTCCCTCTGGAAGTACATTGCAGCTGCAAAATGGACATTGTATCCTTAGCACCTTTCCCTTTCATCCTCCCAGGGGATGGAAATACCAGGCAATGCAAGTAGCGTAGTGCCAGCAGCCCCTCATTTTTCTGGTGGAGAAGTGTGTTTAAAGGATGCTGCCCATGTTTTCTGCAAACTGCAGTAGGGGATTGCTGCTGGCAGCTTTTGAAAACCTTGAAGTCAAAGACCATCTGATAGAGAACACGAACTCTCAAAACTGAGAAACTCAAAATCTGAAGCTGGGAAGTTTAAGGGAGAGAAATGGTAGGAAAACTGTGTGCATCAAAGGGAAAAGCACAGTGTTGTGTAGGGCACAAGTGGGCTTTGCTGTAAGGGCAGGATCAGGCTGCAGAGCAGATGAGGGAAGGGATGTGAGTTCTCCTTGCTCTGTAACCAGCAGTGAGTGGCATGTAGGCTGCAACTTGGATAGGATAGGTTGCAATTAGAAATCCAGCACATTAAAGCGAAATCAAACACTTGTAAATTAAGGAACACAAGTCAGCTCTAGTCAGCTGTTTCCTCATCAGATCTAGCTGTAATGTATTGGATTAGATTACTTAAAAACCAACACCAGTAATGCAAACCATACAGAACATGGAAATGCTCTTCAGCTCCTCTTTAAAAGCATGTTACAAGAAATAATTTGGGTCTGTATTTATGTGAACTGTTGAGTTCCTGGGTGCTGGCATTGTACAGTGTGAATGAGTTACTCAAAACCTGTTTTGCAGCCTTGTGCTGAGAGAAGCAGAAGTTATGTGCTCCACATTGCTCTCTGGCACAGTGCATGGAGCCTCACATGGTGAATGAGCTCTTTGTGTTCCCCACCACTGCATGCCAACCCTGGCTGTCATTCCACAAAGTCCTCTACATGTTTTTCCACAGAGAAGAGATGGCAGAAAAGGAGAAGGTGTTTAGTAGAGTGTGTAAGGATGGATTTGCAACTCCTGTGTTGTGGTTCTTGGGTGCTTATGGTGGTTGGCAGCATCTCTTGATCTTGCCTAGTGCCTCCAAAGCATGGGATTGAAACAGATGATAATTTGGTAAAGGGTGATGAACACATTCTGTCCAGGGGTTTTCACCTTTTCTGCACATGGCCATTGCACAGTGCCCTAGATTCCCTCTGTGTCAGGCGATACTTCAGGTTCTCTTTCCTCTGAACCACCTTGTAGTAAATTTCTCTCTCTGCAGATGCTCACCCCTATGCAGAAGCCCAAGTACAGGAAATCTGTTTGCTTCAAACTGTGACCCTCCTGTAGAAGGATAACTGTACAGTGGAGGTTGCTACGGGGCTTTTGCCATTTTCCAGATAGGAGCGTACATTGTTTCAGTCAATCAGTAATCCAGCCATAAATTCTAATTTTTCCTGTCTGGAATTTTAAAACAACATGACCCAAATCCTCAAGAAGCTTTGCTGTCACTCACAGCCCTACTTTCCCCCGCTGCTGACGAACTCCAAAACTCCAAAATGTATCCACACATTGGCAGTTGGCATCTGTCTGTCACAGCTCTTTTTTACATACAGGCAAAGTGATCGATCCTTTAAGCAAGGGTTCACTAATCATATTCATTTATTCAGGCACTGCCCTGCTGCATGTTATGAAAGAACAGAGTTGCCTTGCCACATGTATATTTCAAAGCTCTTGAGAGCTGAAATCTGCAGGGGACAGAGAAACACGCAGGAAAGAGGGGGCAGTGATTTTTGTTGCTCACATGTGTCATCACATGATGCCAGGGCAAGATGGATGAACATTGAATATGCAGAGGGGTGACATGTTGGGCATTTGATCCTGGTCCAAAATGTTATTGATATGCTACATTGACACACAACAGTCTAAGTGTCCTCAACAAGCAGGGTTGTGTTTTTCTAGTGTGCAAAGTGCTTGCCAAGGATCTCAAAGGTCCAAACCAATGCACAACATTTCTGCTCCACTCATGGAATCTCCCATGAGGTCAGCATTCCTTATAGGAAGATGGACAAGCTTTGGGTAAACTCCAAATTCCTTTTTCAACCAAAAAATTAAGACACCTTGTCTTGTCATTTGTGATCCATGGGGTTCCTCTCGTTTTGGAGTACTGTGATTCTACCACCATGCCTACATTGAGCCTCAGTGCTGCAAGAGCTGGTTGATGTGTTCCCTTACCTAAAATAGTTGCTTTCCCTGATTGCAATGAAGAGGTGCCCTGCATTAAAAGGAAACTTGATCCTGAAGCACTAGACGCTGATCTTTGCCTTGCTCAAAAGAATTTGGGCTGTTTTTTGCTGTCACCTGACCTTGGATGTTGCCTAGCATTTAGTCTTTGAGGCTGTCACTTCCTGTGTGATAAGATAATCATAACAGAGCAGAGCTGACAAGTGGTGTTTTGATGTAAGCAATGGGCAAACAGACAGATCAATAAGTGCTGAGCAAGGCACGCTTCACCTCATATCGTATCGACTTACTGCAAAAATAATGGGGCAACAAAATGAAAATGTGTTGTGTTCTGAGTTATGGTCAGTGGTTATATATAATATAAAACAATATATTAACTCAGATGGGACTTGCTGTTGAAAAAAATAGAAATGGGCAGGCACAAAATGTACTGTCTCTTGATGTACATGGCAACACATCGAGATTAATTACACAGAATATGGGAAGAAACGAAAGCAACAATAAATTTCTATTATTACAACCATAGAAAGAACATGAGAAAGATTTATGGCACGAAGAGCAAAATTTCTGTGTCCTCTTAGTTTGACTGTCTAATGTGTGAGAGATTTATGAGGCCAGTGAGTAATGATCAGAAGTATTTATAAAATTTAGAATTGGTGAGATTTTATTTTTGCTCTCAGTGAGGCTGTTTATGAGCAGCGGAAGGATGACTCTAGGCTGACTGGCTGTTGGTGGGAGTTGTGCTAGGTTGGTTATAAACATTTTGATGTCAGCAGCTCTGATTTCTGGAAGCCAGATGGCAGCCAAGGTAGAGAGAGGTACAAGAATACACTGAAGGAAATCTGGTGTGTTTAGAGTCTTTGGGCTCATGGAGGTGCAAGGGGAGGTTCTCTGGAGCAGGGAGGTACCCTCTAGTCTGAGGGGTGTTACATTTTAGTTAAATGGTATGCTCTGTATCACCCCTTGAAAATGTAGGGTTTATTCCCAGCCTGTGATCCTCCCCTGCAGTGTCATGTATCTGTAATCCCATTGGCCCCAGTCTTATTCTGCGCCTACTTTGAATCTCCTCGTTAAGCTGTGCGTGGGAGAGAAGATTCTCTCTTGGCCCCTTTTCTCCCTAGGCTCTCCCTCTGTCCTCTTCCCTCCCCCTTCCCCCCCTTCTCCCTCAGAAACCATGCTGCTCCTGGGGGTGGGACCCCCAATAAACCCTCATCTAATTAGCACCCTCTGAAGCCGTGTGGAGTCTCCTTGCCTGCCTGCTGCTACCAGTGAAGAATTCAGCTTAGGGGGCTCCCTGGGGGTTCCCCCAAACGAACAGCAACAGAGACTTTTCTGCTTTGCCATCTCTTGCTTTTGCTGATTAATCCCAACCAGCACACCTGCTGGTTCTTGATTTCTCCAAGTGCAGACAGGCATTCTGCATCTCCCACTGCATGCCCGCACTTGGAGAAATGATGGACAAGTGGATAAACGAGGCTGCTGCCAGGAGAAAGGCAGAGTGCCTGTGACAGTCAGGTGGCAGGAAGAGAAGGGTTCTGGCAGAGAGCAGAATAGCACACTGCTGGGCATTTATTGCCTTTGAAATGGATTGCGCGTAGCCAGGAAATGGGACGTTTCTCACAGCTGTGTGGGCATCTATCTTATCTCTCAACAGCATATAGCAAACTGCCTACTCAGAGGCTTTTCAAGATAGATGATGATTATGGCTGCTTGGTTAATTGTGATATGACATGACAGGGAATATAATTTACCTTGATGATAATTATCTCTGACCCAGGTAGTTTTACAAAGCTTGGACAGAGTGTAGAGGGTTGCTGTTACGGATCAGCTCCTTCCAGAAAGGCTCTTCTCACAACTCTTCAGCTTCACAAGCCCTTTCTGAGTGTGCTGGGGTATTTTTCATATGTTTAATGTAAGAATCCACACATAGAAATAAAAATTTAAAAAAGCCCAAGGTAATACTCCCAATTCCCCCCTACAAGAGAAGTATGTAAATCTGGAATGCCTTTGCAGTAGGCTTTGGCAGCACAGATATTCACAGAATCAAATAGCCATTGGGGTCACAATATTGAAACCAATTGTCCACTCCTTCAGGACTTGCCAGGGTTGCTGTCCTCTCATTTCTTTTTTCTTGTGAAGCAGGGAAAATCTGAAGTTTTGTCTTTGCTGCGATCTTAGGGATGTAATAAGACATCTAAGCACAGACTGGAGAGGGGAAGTATTTTAAAGCAAGCTGCAGCATTTCAAATAGTTAAGTCGTTTGCCCAAATTTGTCAGGAAATTGTAAGATTTTTTAAAAGATTAGGTTTTTTTCTGATAACATCATTCAAATAATTGTCTCAAAATATTGTTGTCATCAAAATACTTCTGTAGCCAAAAGGAATTATCAAAATAGTTTTGTGCAGACAAAAGCCTGACACTACAAATGCAATTTGCAAGAAAGTCCCAGGTAATTAAAAAAAAAAATCTATATTTTGAATACATAAATGCTAAAGAAAAATCCTGTTTCTGAAAAAATAGATGCTGAAAAATACTTGAATATCTATTATTCAAAAAGATCTGCCAGACAATCCTGAACTTACCCAGATAAAAGAGGTGACTTCATTATTTCAAGTAACCCTGGTAGAAATGAGAGCAGAATTTGGCATAGTGAATAGATTCTTAGTATTAAAATGAGTATATTCAGGCAATTCATCATGATGCCTGATTTCACAAAATTATGCAGAGGTCTCAGCAGTGACTAGTGCTGTTGAAAGGAAGGGAAGGCCTGTTATTTAGATGTGAAACTTCATTTGAGGCTCCTGTTACTGACAGCTTTTGTCTAAAAAAGTATTATGTGCTCCAGGGACCCCTGATTGCATATTTTTGAACTTTCCTGTTACTGTTTTGGGAATTTTAGAAGGAACTTTCCTTTAGAGGCTCTAGAAATGCTGTGAGTGCTTGGAAAAGCCTTTAGTTTGTGGGAATTGTGCGACACTTATGGACTTCATCAGGGCCCATGGGTATGCAGTTTTTAGGATCTGTCTTTGTGGCTGTGAGGGTGTTGTGGTGCTTTGTTCTTCCTGCAGATTCACCCCCTGGGTCAGAGCAGGGCAGCATCAGCTGGCAGAGCTCTGCTTCTTGCATCCCTCCTCTACACCTTTAAAATCTGCTTGCAATAAAGTGTCTTCTTGTTGAGAGCAAGTTGTGTTTTCTGCTCATGCCTGTACCAGTGGCTGTGGTCTGGTTTTTCTGCTGTGTCCCACCTTCGCTTGGGGACAGAGCTCTGTCTCCTGCTCTTTCATCTCCACACCTTTCATCTTGTGCCTCATTTTTGAATGGTGATGGAAGTATATGGCAGGAAAAGGTTGAGAGGATCAAAGATGCCGCTTTGAAGTCTGAGAATGCTGACTAATGCAAGGTGAAAAAGAGTACAGCAGGGAGTCATGGCCTAAAGAGGGACAGGGGCAGGGTTTTGTCACTGAGTGGATTTTGCTATTGAGTCACAACTTTCCTTTTCATGGGGTTCAAGGATATGAGGCCATTGACTGATGGCTTTGCTGCATGTCAAATGCTTTCCCTGAGCTAAATAAGCTGGAAACATGAGAAAAAATATGATAGAAAAGTGAATGGGAGTAATTTGAAACACAGAACAACTGTATGTTTGTTATTTAAAGAAAAATAAAACAAATCCTTAAAAAGCCAAAATGGCCCCTAAAGAGGCATCCCTTAGCAGGTGAGGAGCTAGACAGAATCTACATGCAGAGATTTATTTTTCCCGCTTTCTCATCAGTCCTCCCAGGCTGGAGTCAGCCCACAGCCATTTGAGCCCTGGCCAAAGCCTCACCAATACTTGCTCTCTTGCAGGTTTTTGCTGAGGAGGAAAAGGGGCTCCAAAAGGAACCCAAGAGGGAGCTTTAATGAAGAATAAAAGCGGGGGGAAAGAATTTGATTAAATATCTTTTAGCACCTGCCAGGAGCAGAATACACCTGACATTTGACGTTTTCTTCCTAGTGCTCTGATAAAAACTTCATCTACTTGGGGAATAGGGCTGAGGGGTGGTCATTTATTTTCCCTGACTGCTTACAACCATGTTGCACAATCCTGTTTATATGGCTATCAAGATCCATCTTAAAACTCATGGACAGCTTACTCCTGGCATTGTGGAAACCTTAGAGTCATTGAACTTTGCCAACACCATTTGCAGACATCCTGGCACATGATGTATCATGAGTGAGCCCTCTCATAACTTAGCCTAAAAATGCCAGAAGAAAATGGCTTTGTCCTTTTTGTATCAAATTCAGGCCTGATTAGAACAGGAATTTTCTACAGAAATTTTGAGTCATGGACTATACTCAGAAATTTGCACGTCACACAGCCATATCTGGAGTTCAGCAGCAAGATAACATTCTTTGTAAAAAGACTGATATTTTAACTACTGGCACAGCGACACATCACACTAATAAAAGACTCAGATACGCCACAGCCAAATCATGAGTCTGTCCCAGCTGTAGTATTTTAGCTGAAAGATAGCAAAAATATGTGCAAATTGCTAGGACAGCACCTTCTTCATTTCAGATCAAAGCTGTCTGAGATAAGGAATCTCAATTTCTTCTCCAGGATGAAAAATAAGAGAGTTTTTTTTCTCCTGAAGAAGCACCTTTCCCAGGTTTCTTTGCCAGTCTGATGGAAAGTACATGAAGTCGAAGGTCTTCTGTAGGGGTCTGTGTTCTTCTGCATGAGGGTCTGAATCAAGATCAGCTTGCCTTGGGTGGGAAGATCAGCTTGCCTTGGGTGGGAATGGTGTGCATGGCAGCTCTCAAAGTAGCATCAATCATCTTAACCTTGGTGGTTTTGTGATCTCACCAAAACTTTGTAAAAATCTATGCACACTGCTTGAAGCATCTAATTGTGTGTTGTGGCTGCATAGAACCATACTTGCTATTTGGATGTGGAAAACAGCTGTTCGGAAAAATATTTTTTATTATATTGACTTTTGAAGGAAAATAGCCTCCAAAAACCAAGCCAGTAACCTCTACAGAAAAACAACAGGAAAGATACAGATGAGAAAAAAAAATCTGATACTATGGTTAATCAGTACAGGAAAGAGAAGGATGGAAACCCATGCACTCTCTGGGAATATTTTCAAGGAGGAATGTGCTCCTTTCCTGCAGCTGAACAAGTTTCATGTCCCTGGTGAGAGTTTTGATGCTTTGTCCTAGAGCTGTCCTGCAAGGCTGAGTATTCAAGTGTTGTGCATGGGAGAGTGAGGCCCTCCAAAGTTATAAAATTCACAAAAATGGCAGAAATTTTGGCTTTTGTCTTTCTCTCAGACTTGTGGAAGTGGCTTCTGCTGAATTACTGGCCTGAGGGGCTTTAGGACTGGCTGACTATTAATAGTAGCATTAAACAAATCAGACCTTTTCTGCATCAAAATAACACTCTTCCAAAAAATATACAGCACTTGCAGGCCAAAACAGTTTCATATCAGGGAGCTCTGGAAGGTGTCTGGCACAATTTGGAATAAAGCTGCCTGTGGTGACCCATGCTGAGATACACCCCCAGTGCCTGCAGGGCTCCCCTGTACCTAGAGCCCTCCTTGGGCTGCAAGAGAGCTCAGTGCGAGGCTTTCCCTGAAGTCTTCCAGCTCTCTGAGGGCTAAAACATGCTCTCAGCCTCCTGCAGAGAACCACTGCAGTGCTCGTTGCATGCAAATTGTTAATGCATTGTGCATGAGGCCTCTAATTAATACTCTGCTGCAGATAACGATTTTACATTATAGCTATTAACCTTGGCATATTTCAAACTAAATGCGGGTGCGTTGGGGAGGATTTTGTGTACACTGCGTTGTGAAATAATGAATTACATTTTTGCATATTTTATACACTGATTTTCTTTAGTCACACTGAGACTAATGCTGGGGAAAAGAGGATTGCAGTAATGTATTGGCTACTCCAGTGGTTAGGGCATTAGCCAGCCATTTTGGAGCTTTGGGTTCAGTTTCTTGTCCTGCATTTGCCTTCTGCAGGTCTTTTAACCTTACATGTGCAATGGAGATAGGATTTATCAGAGGGATGGATTTGTAGTCCTGAGAGAAGGTAGCCCTCCTTTTCTGTGCCCAACATCCCTTTTACCTTTAATCTTTCTTATAAGATTTTATGAGAAAGGCTTCTTGATTCCCCACTCACTTGGGTTTCCATCTGCAGATCTAGATTCCTGGATCAAGATTATGAACCATATATCATCAAAGTTTGGATGCTAATGAGTTTTTAGAGTGAGACTTTTTAAAGATTTCTCTTTGGGTGTTAATTAGTTTGTCCCAAATAGTAGACCTGAATTTATAACAAGGAGTAACAATGCTGAAAGCCTGGTCTGGTGGGGTTTGTCTGAGGGACACAGTTCTGAAGAGAACATGTGGTTCAGACTGAGGACAAAGATTTGGAGACTAAATACCGCTGCTAGCTTTGAACACTGGTGCTAATGGTGGACTAAACTGTTTCCACCTGCAGTTCTCTGCCCTTTTGTCTCCCTGTGGTTAGGAGAGAGCATCTCCCATTGCCTCTCCTGACAAAAAAAAAATTAAAAATTATACTTGTCTTCAAAGTGCTTTACAAACCAGTTTCCTCTGCCAGGTCAAGTGCAATGCCCATGGAAGGGCTACAATCTGCATTTACTGTGAGGAGAAGAATGTCTAAGGATTTTTCAGTCCTTTTCAGCTCACCCATCTTCCTGTACTTGGTCCTTGAGCGCTGTTTAAATGCAGAATGACCCAAAGTGCCAAATTCTGAGGAAACCTGGACCTCATTTACCCTGCAGTTGCCATGATATGTAATGGAAAAAGGATGCTTATAAGGCCACTTTCCTTCAGAAGAATTTTGTTTCTGATCCAACTGGCAATAATATAACTCTGCGTAAACTATTTTATGGATCTATATAGTCAACAGATCAATTTTATTATACTTGGCCACTGCAGAAAAACTGTAAACTCCTGCTGTTAGCTGAAGTCTGGGAAATATGTTTACAGCTTTATTCTTTTCCTTTGGTGGCATCAGTGTGTTTACTTTTTTATTTAATAAAAAATATGTTGTGCTCTCTCCCACACTATTTTATCATCCAGAACTTTTCCACATGGCCAGCTCTAGCACAACATATTGTGCTAATCAGGAAACAATTCTAAATAATGACAGGTCTCTTTGATTTTCCTGGGCTGGTAGAAATTAAATTCTCCTTTGTCTTTTGAATATTAGGTTTTAGCGGGTTTAAAAGCATTTTATGCAGTATGCTTGCAAATATCAGTTTCCAGTGAAGCCTCCAAAGAGACTGAGAAAGCAAGATTTTGTTTCTAAATGAGCTAACTCCCTTTAACATTATGTAGAAAGTATTAAATGTGTAGGAGTGAGTTGCTTCCATTTGCAGCCATGGCAGCCAGCACCTTCCTTAGGTGCCAGTGCTGCACCCTAGACAGAGGTAGGGCCGGGAGCTGCCCTGAGCACAACCCTCCAGCAATTTAATGGTTTGTCCAGGGAATTGGGCTGAGACAGTCAGATAGCCAGGGGCCCTTATGCTGCTTGTGTGGAACAAATTGTTACCTTTTTGCAAGCTGGCACTGCCTCTCCAGTAGGATATCAGAAGGGAATGTTGGATCAGTAAGTTTAAAGGGCCCTTTAAAAATAATGGAGTTTGGGAACGTGTTTTCATGTGATCTAAGCTTCCTCTAACCCAGAATCCCATCTGTAAGAAGCACCAGGGCCAGATGTTTCTAAGTAAGATATGAAACTCCCACAGCAATAGTTTTGTGGGATTATTTGCCTTAAACAAAGGTCTCACCCTGACCTTGCACAGTTACAGATCAATCCTGGAGCAGGTGTTCTACTATGAATACCTGGTGGATAGGGAAAGCTCAGGATACACTCATTATATACTGAATTATACTAAATAAAAATATACAGCTTTCTGACCACTCAGCTGTGCCATCTTTTGAGGTACACTAAACTGCCATTTTCCTTTTCAAAAGAACTGATTGTGGATTCACAGGATAAGCGAAGTAGGAAAGGACCTTGTGTGGGCTTTAGAGATGGGTTGCATTTGGGAATCTTAAAGTTAGCATCACAGAAAACAAATTACAAATCTTTATTACTTAAGTGGGAAACCGTGATAAGTGCTCCAATGAGCCTTGCATTTGCGAAGTCACTTTTTGAAGTGAGTCATACCTCAACTGTTTCTAAGATATCTTGGTAACTCTATTATTTCATATTTTCTCTTGGCTCCTGTGCAATTTGCACATTCAGGGTCAAGCCTTCGCTAATGACAGCTCCTTGCATTTCAAGGTGGCCGAATCAGCGGGACGTATGGCACATATCCACAGAGCTTTAAAAATATCTCTACATTACATATGCTGTTTGTCCCTGAGCACCGGATAGGTTAATTGTTAAAGAAACATTAATAACATTAACTGATGGTATGGCTTCCCACTGCCTCTGCCCTGGCAATCTCACACTGGCAAATGGATTAATAATGCTATCGGAAATGAATGTCGTTGCTATGCAAGTAACTCCAAACTAGATAATTTAAGAATAGTTTGGATGATTACTAATTAGATCCACCGACACAGGGGAATTTGAATTATTCATGACTGGCTGAAAACAGCAGGTAATTAATTTGTTCACTTCTCTGCAACTAATGTAGAAGTTGTTTATTTTTACACATGCACACGCACACACACACAGATACAGATGATCTCCTAAAAACGATCCCTTGTTTCAAAATTGATTGTTTCTCTGTGAAGAAATGTCAGAGCTGCAAGCTTAGGATAAAAAGTCTTGAAAAGTTAGTTGGACAGGCCACACTTTGAGACAGGACCCATCCAGCACCACCCTGTTTCCCAGCAGCGCAGGCATCAGGCTCTCCTCAGAGTGTTCCCCCTCTCATCTGAGTGAACACTCTGAGGATTTACCTACTCTGAGGATCCTGTGTGGGTGCAAATCATGTGCCATTCAAATCTGACATGCTCAAATCTGCCTCCTTAGCAGCTCTGCACACACATACTGCTGGACATGGAATTTGCTATGGTGGGTGGGTTAATTCAAATTGAGGACATGTAGGAGACAGTGAAAGGTGCTCTCCAGATGTGCTCTGTTTATCCTTAATGGCAGGCAAAACCCTTCAAAATAGTGTGCAAAAGCTTTCTGGACTGTCTGATAGCTGCTTCTCTCCTGGAACTGAGCTCAGAGGACTCCTCCTTTTTACCTTGTTCCTTCCCTGAAATGGCTCTGATTAGTTTAAATAGCAGAGAAAAAAAAAAAAAGATTACTCAAACAGGACGATAAAGAACCCCACACATGAAATTACACAGCTTGTTCAATATGAGGCTCAGCATATCCTATTCCCTTTATGAATTTATGAGCTTTATTATCTTGATTTTTCATTAAAAATAGAATAAGTTGGTCTAACCCATAAAATAGATAAAGTGCAGGACAATAGTTCATTTAACATTGATCCATTTTTGTTAGTCACAGAAGACGATGGCTACGGCTGTCATGTATGAAGTCATGCCCAGCAGAGAAGTGCCACACAACCATGAATAGTTATAGCGGAGAACAGCGCCTCATCCTTCCTCCCTGGCTCTCCAGCTCACCACTTGCTCATATTTTTACCAGGCTTCAGCACAGCAGCACTAGCTTATGTCAGTGTCTTCGATGTGTCTAGTATGAAAGCTGCTGTAGAAGGGATTAATATGCAAAAGAAGACAGATAAAGCACACCATGTAGCAGTGAGCATGTTTTAAGCATGAGAGGCTTGCATCTCATTTCCTTTGTTTTCTGAAATACTTAGTCCAGGCCTTTATTACACCTTAAACAAGCCAACACTTGAACACAGGGTACCTGTGTTTCTCTGTGTGTGTGTGTGCATATGCCGCATATATCCATTACTAGATAGAAGTGACAAAAATCCCAAGGGCCCAAGTGTGTTTTCACACCAATTCCCATATACTAGAACTTCCTAGAACTTTCCTGTACAAAGATACATTAGGAAGTAGATGAGTAGCATGTAGCCCCTAGAGAAGCAATGTTAATTGTGTGGCAAAGTCATGTCTGAAATGGTTTTGCAGCAGTGGTGGTAGTCACATGTTCCTCAGCAGCCCGCAGCAGACACGTGGCTCTGTGTATCCCTCCCAACTTCATCCATGATGAGCTACAGTTTAACCTGGCAGCTGCCTCCTCATCTTGGTGTTCCTCAATAAAAGCAGCTCTGTGGTACCATAGATAGCATGAAAACACAACAAAAAATATCACTCTGTGACTTTTGCCTAATGTGCATTTCTATTTCCTCCTCCTGGCAAGCAGGGGAAACTTAATTGGCTGTTTCATACCACTGTCCCTTTCTCCTTGACCCCAGACATTTCTTGCTGGCATCTCCAGCATTGCTTCATAAATGACAGCAAAAACACCTGATGTGGCAAGTGGATGCTTTATGAAGAGTGATATGCCATCAATCATAATTAACCCCTGTGTCCCTGTCACAGTCTGGGGCAGGCCCCATTGCATCTGGTTTTCTGTTTGAAAATACTTTGGTTAATGTAGGTTTCACTGAAAACAACCAAGAGACTTATCTTTAGGCAACAGGAGCTGGTAAAAAATGAATTATTTGTCACTCAGAAGGATGCCCTGGCTGTGGAAACCATCAAGCACATTTTTAAGGTTTCATTAGTCCTGTTTGCCCCCTCCCCATGCCCGGCGTTATTTGCTTTTTGGTTTGGTTAGCAGCCCAGCATCTGCTCTCTGAGCCTTTTGCAAAACACTTCAGGGGGTGCAAAGCACCTGAGTCCCACACCAGCATGATTTTACAGCTGTTCATAAAAGCAGGGTCATTCCTGTTGCTTCTTGAATTAAATGCCACACCATGAGCATTTCAGACCTGGCATCTGTTTATGCACAAATAAATATTAGCCCAGTAAGTGCAGAACACATTGATGCTCTGCATTAGTGTAAGAGCTGCTGTGGGTTTTGTATCACCAGGCTGTAAAGCACTGGAGACTTTTGCTGCTGATCACTGGCTCTTAAGGCAGAAACTGGCTTGCCGATCCACTGGAGGAGTGGGATTGAGATTGTCCATTTTGCTGTCTGGTCAGGGTTCTTTTGGCTCCTTTGCTCCTGCTTGCCCAGCAGTACAGCAGCTCCTCCTTTTGTTCCCTTAAGCATTAAATCAGACCCTTCACATTCTAACTTTCAGCTACAGATTTTTGCTTCATTTTTTTTAAACAGTATAGCCCCCTACTGTATCCTGTTGTTACTATGGTAATAGATGGGCTTGACAGCAATCACTGATGCTGTAGGGGATAGTAAAAAAGTATTATGGGACACTTAACTTCACTTGGGAGATATTACATTATATGTTGGTATTACGGAGAGTATTATGGAGAGTATTATGGCACCTAGAGTGCCATGTCACAGCATGTATAGGACAACCAGGGGATCAGGCCCAGCCAGCATGGGAAAGGCAGGTCCTGCTTGATCAACTTGATGTGCTTCTATGGCAAAGTTACCCATTTGGTGGATGAGGGAAAAGCTATGAATGTTGTCTGCTTAGACTTCAGCAAAGCCTTTGACACTGTTTCCCCCAGCATTCTGTTGGAGAAGCTGTCTGGTCATGGCTTGGAAAGGTGCATTGTTCCCTGGGTGAAAAAACTGGGCGGGTGCCTGAGCCCAGAGGGTGTTGGTGAATGGATTTACATCCAGCTGGCAGATAATCACTAGTGGGACTCCCCAGGGCTCATTTTTGGGGTCAGCCCTGCTTAAAATCTTTACCAATGGGGGGGTTGAGGGAACAAGGGGGTTGAGTGCACTCTCAGTCAGTTAACAGACAACACCAGGTTGGTTGGGAGGGTTGACCTGCTGGAGGTTAGTAAGGCTCTGCAGAGGGATCTGGACCAGCTGCATCCATGGGCCAAGACAAGTTGGCCCATGATGGGGCCAAGACATGGCCAAGACAAGTATGAGGTTCAACAAGGCAAAGTGCTGCATCCTGCACTTGGGTCACAACAACCCCAGGCACTGCTACAGGCTAAGGAAATAAGGGCTGGAAAGCTGCCTGGCAGAAAAGGACTTGGAGGTGGTGGTCGACTGTCATCTGAACATGAGCCAGCAGTGTGCCCATGTGGCAATGCATTCATGGCCAACTCTATCCTGGCTTGTGTCAAAAATAGTGTGGGGCCAGCAGGATCAGGGCAGTGATTGTCCTGCCATTCGTGGCATTGGTGAGGACACACCTCAAATCCTGTGTTTAGTTCTGGGCTGCTCACTACAAGAAAGACATTGAGGTGCTGGAGCATGTCCAGAGAAGAGCAGCAGAGCTGGTGGAGAATTTCGGGCACAAGTGAGGATTGGTTGAGAGGGCTGGGGTTGTTTAGCCTGGAGAAAAGAGTGACCTTATTGCTCTCTACAACACCTGAAAAGAGGATGTAGCCAGGAAGGGGTCAATATCTTCGCCCAGGTAAAAAGTGACAAGATGAGAGGAAATTACCTCAAGTTCCACCTGTGTAAATTTAAATTGGATATTAGGAAAAATTTCTTCAAGGAAAGGGTGGTCATGCATTGGAACAGGCTGCCCAGGGAAGCAGTAGAATCACCATCTCTGGAGGTATTTAAAAGACGTGCAGATGTGGCACTTAAGGACGTGGTTTAGTGATGACCATGGCGGTGCTGAGTTAATGGTTGGACTCAATATTAGGTGTAATTTTTACCCCTAATGATTCTATGGTTGTAGTAAACTCTCTTTTTCTTCTTTCCTTGCCCTTTAGATGGATGAGGAGGTAAGCAGGATACAGTTTTGGGTATTAGATATTACTCTGTGAATGATTACAGTGAAATTTGTAGAAATGGTGTTTTAAGGGGCTGCTCAGCAGGAGTTATTGATATTGGACTCTGACCTTGAAGCATTTAGAACATAACTGATCCTAGCACAGCTAAGGAATTGCAGTGCACTTGGGGATTTAAATCCTATTAAACATAGAGCCCAAGCAACCTTTGAAAACACTATGTAGAAATCCAAGCTGCGTTGGGCCCCAAACACTTTTGCTTGCTCTCAGGCAAGAAGCAGGAGCTGTAGCATTATTCTCTTCTCCATATATTAGCCTTCCTATGCTTGACTATATATAGGTTTCTAAACTGGAATGATATTTTCTAATCTAGTGTCTGCCTTCAAACTCCCAAGAAAATTGCATTCTCCTGATGTGCCTTACTGGCTCAAGTCTATTGGAGTGAATGCATTTTTAGAAAATTCTTGCCTACTTCAAATTCGTGCTCTTCTCTCTGTCCTTCCAAACAGTGTTTTGTCTGAATTGAGAGTTAAACTGGTGGCTCTCTTGGACTTGACATGGTAATAAATCTAAAAATGTCCAGTTAACAGAGCTAAACACCTCATTTGAGGAAAAATGAACCAACATTTTTCCCTGAGCTGTAAAATATGTTGAGTGTATTCATTTCCTTTGTATGGAACATTAGGGCTTGGCACAATCCTCACTCACTCCAAAAGACCATAGAAGTTGCTTCCCCTGTGTTAGCTCAGTCGCCTCACTGCCAGGTACCCGCTGCATAGTCTGCACTGCCTGGCTTGCTTCTAGCAGTAACATGTGTGGTTTTCCTTCTTACTAAAGAGAAAAGAAAACAGGACTGTTCTGGGATTCAGTTGCAGGCTGTAAAATTGAAATTAGCAGTCAAGACACAGCCGTCGCTACCTACAAAGGACCACCTGCACCACTGATGCTTTGCTTTCAGGCATGTCCCTCAGTCTGTCAGGGTCCAAACGTGAGACATGTAATGTGGACAAGTCTTAAAATTATGGATGGATGAATGAAATTTTAATGGGGACAGTGAAGTGCCAAAAGATCGGATTTTAAAAATTTAAATGGCTTTCCTAGTGGCTCTGTCTGGGGGTCTTCATTTTTGATACAGATATATTTCAGTGGAGGAGTGTGGGAAAGAGAGGTATTATTTGGGAAGAGTCTTACTCATTTCATTACTATTATGGCTGAAGTCCCATAAAATAAACTCTTTTGTTTTCAGGAGCTAAAGGAGAAGGATGCAGGAGGAATGTTGCAGGCCTCAAATGTTTCTGTTACCTTTGCTGTTTAATTTCTAAAGACAGAGCAGTTAAGAATCTTTTAGGATCCAGCTTTTTGAAGTTTACTACGTAGAATGTCCTAATGAAGTTTGGCTCTCATTTAACTCTATTTCAGCTCTATAAATACACAGATACAGAATACAATATATTAGAATATAGATAAAATGCATATCTATATTGTTTCACCCTTCTGTTAAGGATTTGCAGTCTTTTGAGTCTTATATTGAATCTTTACCTGCTGGATCTGTTGCAGTCTTAAATGAGCATCTATTTATGTTTTCTAGTCTTTTTCATCTAATTTCTGCTGAATCAGTTCAAGTTTCATGGATTGCTCTGCATCCTTTTATTTCCATTTGAGACAACAATTGCAAATAAATAGAAGAATAAACAAATCCAGCCCCTCACATCTGTGTATAAACATGTATCTGTCACAGTTCTCCTAATTCCCCTTTTTCAGTTTATTCTTCATGCTCCAAATGCAACTAAATCTTTGCTTCAAACAACTTTTATTCTTCCTGAATGTAATCTCTTTGGTCATTTCCTTTATGTCACGACCTTCCTTTTCATATCACCAAGATGAAAAGCGTAGCTTCTTGTATATCTCCAAGTTTTTTACATTGATTATATATGGATCACTTGAAATTGCCAGGTGTGGAGACACCTAAAGCAACAATGTTTTAAGCACTGCTCAGTCTCCAGCACTAAGTACCTGGTACGTGTCTGTGAGCAGGTCAGCAGTAGAACATGGTGCCAGGAGCCTTAACAGGCTGCATTTGTTGTTGAGTTACTGCATGAGGTGCTGTGTGTTGCACATTTCCTCAGCAAAGCTGCGGCGGAGCACCAGGAAGGAAAGCTTCCGATTTATGTTGATTATAGCAATTGACAATAATAATAATAATAACAACAAGTGGATCCTAATTATCATGGATGCAATCATTTCCCACCTGTAATGATGGAAGATGCTTAGACACCTGGAAAAAAGTACTGGAAGACAAGTGGAAGAGGTCTTTGAATCGCTTGTTCACATCTTGCTGCCTGAAGGAAGGGGAGCTGAAAGGTGCCAGCTTGTGGGCATACCTATGCTGAGAGTATTTTGCACTCAGTCCTTACTCAAATGTCTATGGAAAAATACATCCCTTTAAAATACACAGTGGTTTAAATGTCAGTAATAACCAGCCCCCCTGATTTTTAACCTTTGCAACAGCAGCTGCTACTTATGAGGAATTTCTGTGTTGATACAATTATTCCAAATGCTCTGAATGCATCATTTTCAACAGGAATTAAAGTAAGAGGAGTATATATTGAAATGTGAAAGTTTGCCTGAGACTTAACTCTGTAACAGACAAGTCTCCTACTTTCTACTTCCCCTGGTGGCTCTCTTTAGACAGTGGGTCTATCCTGTTAGTCCTATCCTTGTCCCATCATGGACACTATGTCTTCACTGCCTACCTGC
The DNA here is from genome assembly GCF_015832195.1 of Motacilla alba alba. Taxonomy (NCBI): domain Eukaryota; kingdom Metazoa; phylum Chordata; class Aves; order Passeriformes; family Motacillidae; genus Motacilla; species Motacilla alba. Next base: position 44,571,615 of record NC_052019.1, on the reverse strand, counting down.
TTGCCTTACATACCTAGCTTAGAACAGAAAAAAGAGGATTAATTACTGAGCTTGTTACAGCTTCTTAGCCCTGTGGTTGTCCCATGTGCAACTGGAGAGGGCAGCGCCAAACTCAAGCTGATTAATTTTCCCTGTGACATGAATTAAAATTCTGGGCTAGTCTGGGCTATCAGGGTTAGTAGTAACAGAAGGAGGAGTGACTGATTTGCTCTAAGGTATCAATACAGTTCCCTGTTCCACTTGTATTTGAGCCTCCCAACCTGGCAAACTGACAGGAACCTGTTTTACAGAGGTGGGAATCCACTAATCCACAAAACATTTAGGGGTCTTTTTATTTCTGCTTGAAGTCACCTGGGAGTTAGTTCAGATCAAGGTGAAAGTGATTTCCCCCACAAATGTGTGGCAACCTGGGGAACCATAACATCAATTTCCATTAAATGGGTCTATGACCTTGCATAAATATCACTGCTTGCTCCTCAGTTGAGGGTCTGCAGATCCAAAGAGCTGGAATGTTTGTTACACAGTTATGCAGAGAATGACTTCTGCTGAAGGAAATATGCTGCAATATACTCTGTTTTCACATTAAGCAGAAAAATTCAGAGGTTCTTGTCTCAAAATGTGAAGATGAGAAAGCACAGGAAAACCCAACAATGGCAAACCCAGAAACTTGCGGTTTTCAGAAATATTTCTCCCTATTTTTAAACTCTCAGGTGTCAGTCATTTAACATTTTCAAATATTGCTTTGCCCTAAGGAGAACTGGCACCTTAAAAGTAAACTGGCTCTCTGCTGAGAGTTAGTATTTTTCAAAAATTGCATAACTCTCTGAGAAAAATGTTTAGGGCTTGTACCATAGCCTTGCACAATCCTCTTCCCTTTGTATGCCTCACAAGGGCTGCAAAGCCCTGCTGGACTAAGTGTGCTGAAGATCTGCCATCCATGGTTTTAGGAGCATTCATTAGAAACCACAGTGCTGATAAGTGTTGCCATTTATGCTGCTTTCTGGGCAGATCACTAAACTTCAGTCCCGTTGATTTTTACTAGAAGGGTGCAGGGCACCACCTACGTTTTTGTATTAAACCATCTTGGCTACTTCCCACTGCCACAGGTTGCAATAATGTCTTTTCCTGTCTTAAGGCTTTTGTTGACAGGGCTGTAATTTAGGTTGGCACGCAATAATTCTGTCACTGAGTCTTTGGTGAAATAAAGTTATTTTTAATAGTACTAAGACTCTTTGCAAAATAACACAAAGGAAGAATTTATTACCATTTCACTGCTGTGTTCTCAAAATCTTGCTCCTTCTCATCCATTCTGCTAAATTTATTTGGACTTTGGCTTCTTGGGCAAATGATGAACTTGGAAGGTACTGGGTTTCCTTTATAATTATGTTCTCACCCTGCTGATCTCAAGTGCTCAGAAACTGAGTGAAAAATCATAGCTTTGGCATAGCAATCTTTGTTTTTCAGAATTATTTTCTTTGTCTTTGGATGTTATATTTTAATTTTGCTTCTTCTTTTTTATTTTTTTTTATTTCTGTTTGAATTTTGATGGCATCCTGTATTTTTCATTTCCAGAGTACTGAGATTTTTATTTTGAACAAAAATTGAGATTCTGACATTTGGAGTTGAGCCACTGAAGAAACCCCCTAAAATTTACTCCAAGGAAAATCAAGGATTGACAGCTGATCTTGCTATGGCTTATATTAATGTTTTGCATATGTTCTTCTTTAATAGAGTCCAAGGGTGATACATAGCTTTCAATATATTGCAGACTTCATTCCCCAACACTTGTTAGTTCACTTTGAGGTAGAACCCAGTGAAAGGTCTGGAGGTCTTTCTGAGAAATCAATACCTCTGTGATTTAAACTGTAACAATTAAAGGCAATTAAGTGATCAAGTAGTAGTCCATCTCTACACAGCACCCTTTTGTCTTGTAAAAGTGTGGTGGTTCATGTACACAGTGATTAAAAGTCACAGCAAGGTGTCTCTTGCTGGAAAGTGTTTTTTCCAGCTGCAGAGTACCATGGTAGCTCAGACATCTTGATGCAACATGTGGTCTCTCTTAATCTGGACTTGGGCCATTTGGCTTGTGCATGCTCTCACTTGCTGAGCCGCTGCAAATTTGTCTGGTTGAAATTAAAATTATTTTTGATGTATTCACAGTTGCATATAACCACTTACTGTAAGCAGACTTGGGAGTGCACAGGTCTGTTACCTTCTCCATAGCCTCCTTTTGCTTCATGCAACACTGAGGTCACATCCTTCCCACCTGTGCTGTGTTGCAGGACACATTGCTTGGCAAAGTGGCACACGTGAGCAGGCGACTTTGGAGTGGGATACATTGCCAGGAGGGACAGTAATGGTAGAGGAGGGTATGTTTGCAGGCTGTGATGCGGGATCCAACCCTTGTTGAGGGGCTTGTCACAGGCTTTGGCTTCTCTCTAATTGGGATCATACTGATTGGTTGCTAAAACGATGCTCCCAATAGGCCAGAGTGAGTTTTCCTAAAGAGAAGACTGAATCACGTCTCTCAGCATGGTAGTCTGGCTGATGTGAAATAAAAGGTATGTTTGTCAGTTTAGTGTCACGCTTCCTCCCTCACCTCCTGCTGGGGAGTAGGGCTGATATGATTAGAAGCAGCTCAGACATGCCTTTTGGATTGCCTGCAGCAATACTAGCAGGGACTTTGTTTTTTTTTTTTGTTTTCCATTTTTAAAGCTGGACTTGGTTTCTTCCAGTTCTGCTTTTCTGTCGCTCTTCTGAAGATTGCTCAGCTCACTGAATACATACAGCTATAAAAGCATTGCTTAAAATAGCCTCAGATTTCTGTCTTAGGTCACAAACCAAGGAGTGAAAATATTTAGTCAGATGTACCCTGTGTGTTTAAGCAACAGACAGCAATATTTGCAAATAATCCTGAAAAAAAAAAATAGGAACTCCTCTGGAAAGTCAGAAAATTACTTTCTCTGGAAAGTAATTTTCTGACTTTCAGCTGGGAGCCTGCAGAAGTTGATTAATGGTTGTGATTGCACTGACAGTCAGGAAGGGTGTAACTTGGAAGGGTAAAATCCACAGCAACATTTGCAAGTTTGATGCCACGTTTTGTGTCAGTACACACCGTTTATGCTGTGCACACCTTCACTTTCAGATGTGCACCAGGGAAAAGTGATTCAATACTTTCCATATAGATGATATTATGGCCTCTGTGAAACACAGAAATGTAAAATACTGAGGCATGCAAAAGCCTGAATATCTCTGTCCTTTGCGGGTGAACCAGTGATTAGCTGAAAGTTCAGTTTTTCTGAAGTAGGCAAATAAATTTTCAACCACCTCTCTACAGCCTAGTTTGGGAAAGCCCTCAGCTCTAGGATATTGAGCACTGGTATTGTAATTTCTGAAAACTTGGGCTGGGAAAAACATTCCAGGTCTGACTTACTCCAAGCATGTGTGATCATCAGTCCTGCTATGTGTGCTGGATTGTATCACAAGCACTTCACTAGATGGGAACCAGTCCCTCTGCAGTGTCGTCTCCTTTTGACCCTGGAGCTGCATCCCAGTTTACAGTGCATTACTTAAGAGTTGTCTGGATTTATGAGGACTTTATGCAGACCACACTGAAAATCTCTGTCGTGTCTGAACCTTCATTAGCTTGCTTCAGCAGGCTCCATGGTACAGAGGGAAATTTTGGGTTCCCTACTTCCCTCTAGAAGTGCTTTATTCTTGCCTGCAAAGCCCCTGTCTGGGCAGTGTGCCATTGTCTTCAGCCTGCAATAAACTGCCACTGGCTGATGGTGCAGTGGGCATCGAGTTTAAAGGTACTGGTATTATGAAAAATGTTGTGTGATGCTAAATTAGCTCTGCCAAGGATTGATATGACTTTTATCCCATTTTTAAAATACATATAAAAGTGTCTGTGCTGTAGAGCTGCCTCCTTTGGCAGATTTATGTGCGCATTTGGGAATAATGGTGCCGTATGATGATTATAAAACTATATAAAGCATCCTTTATTGTTCATTACCATTGTTCTATATTAACTCACCATTATCTTCTGATGCATTGCAATTGCAAATCCTGGGCCCCTCCACATGGGAGTCTGAACAATCTGATCTCATTTGGACACTAGATGTTTTGGGGAGGAATGTACTCTCACTTGTTTTCATGCAGAGGCAGTGGCCTGCCTTCTTTCTATCAGCTTGCAGAGTTTCCCTCAAACACTGGAAATGAGTGGTGGGAGGTTTTTCTATGGGCTGTGGGCAACTTATTTATAACCCATGTTGCAGATATGCTGATGTGCCCACAGGCAGTCAGCAGGGCAGTGGGATTCCTCAGTACAAGCAGTCTGGTCAGCTCAAAACCTGCTCAGGGACTTGAACAGATGCCATAGCCAAAGAAAATGCTCTTTCTGCAAGGAATCAGTAACGGTGTAACTTCTAAACCTAATGGGCTTCAACAACAAACTGTTGCCAAATCTTCAGCACCTCTTAGCATGTTGCATACCAATAGAGGGACACTAAAAAAATCTGTCAGAATTACATTAGCAGGAGCTGAGCTCTTTTGGATACCTGACCCAACTGGTGTGAATTAAACAGCCAAAAAATCCAGCCCTGAGAACCTCAGAACCTTTGTTTTTTTAACATGAAGCAATTCCCAGAGATGGGCCTGAAAATAACTTCCATTGCCTTCAGAAGGATTGGGATAATGCCATTAGCACCCCAGCTGCTTTTCCTCCTGTCGGTGAACACGTATTTGTGGGAATTGCCCACTGATTTTTTTGAACATCAAACTTGCATCAATTAAATATCACAGTGTACTGGGATCGCTCCTTCACTGCTTGTGACTTTTGTTTGTGTGTAAGACATCTGGCTCTGTGAATGCAGCATCAGTTTGATTTTTTTTTTTTTTAGTTGCTTCTTTCTCTTTGAGTGAAACAACTCCCATCTTCAATGCCATCCCCTGAAAGCAAGAGTACACATCTCTGTCTCATAGCCATGCGTGCAATGGCACTCTGATTGCATTTCATGTGGCTGGCTGATGATAACATTTTATTGAATTGGTGCATAGATTAAATCTCCCCAGCCAGGACAATTAAATACGAAAAAATGTGTATGCCATTTACAAGGATACTATTTAATCAGAAATAGACAAGAATATGAGTCATCAGCTCAGAAACAAACCCAGTCTTTATATAAATTCAATTGTACTTGTTCCAGCTGTTTGCAGCAAAAAAATATCATTTTTCATAGATATGGCAATTTCAACTGAGCCCAGTTGAATTTGACCAAAAACAGAACCTTCAGGGCATTTTAGAGACCTCACATCACTGTTTATTGATGGCAGCTGTGGAAAATAACTAAGCAGTGGCAAAGGCCAAGTCACTGTGGGAGCACTGAGGGTGCTAAGCAACATGAGGCTTGAGAATAAGGCACACAAGTGTTGCATCTCACTATGAATTCAGTTTGCAGGTATACATGGCTGCCAATAGCTGCCATGCTCTGGTCCTGGCATCCTGAGTACAGTGACCCTGCTCGCTCCATGGGGCAGAGACTGTGAGGGACAGATGTTTTAGGTGGAGGCATGGCTGGAGCTCACTGAAACAATTTTTTTTTTTATACATCCTGTTCCCGTTAAGGATGTCATAGAGAGCACTGGGCACTTGGCTGCATTTTTGGCAGTCAATTAGTATTAAACCCAAGACATAGAGATAAATTATTAAGAATAGTCAGAAATGAATAGCAGAGGGAGGTCTGCTGGGACAGCAGCAGTCTGGAGATGTTCCAGTTGTTTTCAAGTTTACTATAACCTCTTTGGCAGAGAAAGCAAGCTGGATGTTTCAGGCTGCCAGGTTTAGTTGTACAAGATGACACTCCAGCCTGGCTGGAGACAAAAGCAGGAGGAAGTTTCTCATTGAAACTTTGCTCATGTGTTCAGGGTGTCCAAGAATTGCAAGTGAGTATGCATATCCTCGAGCAACATCTTCCTGTTTGCTGGAGATTTTCCCCAAAATCATGACTTGTCAATCAATTCCTTTTAAATCCATTCAATCTGTTCATCTGTTTCCAGACTTTATTGATTGAAGCTCCTCATGGTCCCAAGAACAGAAGTCAGAGCAGGATGCAATCTTTGTGGCAGCAACCTTAGGACTTTTCCAAAATTAGTATTACATTAACTTGACAGGGTCATTTGCCCTCATAAACCCATGTTAACTGAGGTTAATTATTTCAGCCTTTTATTCCTTACTAACCTATTTCCTCTCACCTGCCTGAAGTAATTTTGACTGACAGTCCTCTACATACTATTCCCTTTAACAATTTTTAGGCCTGATTCCTGTATTTATTTTATTCTTGCCCCATGAGATCTGGATGTGTTCCAAGCTGAAAAATCAATGCTGATTTTGCTGAGTGCCCCTCGGCCACCTCTTTCTAAAAATCTTGGCTATGAAGTAGACTACTGCTCTTAATATGTCTGACTTGAGTAAATGAACTGGTTCAGCGTAGATGGGAATAAGTAACATTAGTTTCACCTTCCTAGACATTTGCCTCAATGAATGGCTCAAGGAAGTTTCAGTGTGGATCAGCTAATGACACTGAAATCAGCCACTCTACTAAAAAGACAGGAAAATGAATTTACGTCCTCAAGGAGACCTTGTGCATCTGTGTACGGCTCAGTAAAGAGGATATGCACACATTTACTTAGAGGAAATGCTCAATCATTCTGCTGTACAAGCAAGAGCACAAATGACAACATGCAAACAAGTGACACGTGTGAGGATATTGAGTACAGCAGTGCTTTTCCTGGCATGGTGGCAATGTCTCTTTTTTACCCTTTCAGCCTTCTACTGAGCAGAGGTGCATTTTCAAAAAGTGCAAGAGGCAACATTTAGGGCAATTTAATATGGTGTTGAGTCAAAGATAGGGGAGCGCAGGGAGAAAAAATTCTAAGCACTCTTTTAGGAGAGAAAAGTAAAAATGCATCATGCAGCTAGTGGAGGGGAACATCAGCTGATTCTCCCTCTGAGGGTCTATCTGCAGTCAATGCAGTTTGGGTAGATGTGCCTGAGATCCCACTGCATGCACAGTTTGGGAACTCAGGGTCACAGAGCTGCAGCTGCAGAGACCAGCACTTAGTGTGTGTGCATCAAAATAGAAATGGTCCTTCTTTGGCTCCAGCTATTTGCATGCCAGCTAGACTTGTCTCGTGACCTTGAAACCCGAAGAAAATGTGTTTCTATTGTCATCAATCATTCTTCTGCAAATGCAGGCTCTACTGAATGCTAGGACAGTGGCAGGAAGGCAATATTCTCTAGTCTGTAAGAGTGACTTGCCTTGCTTGGCAACCTGGCACGCTTAGTGTGTGAGGGAGAAATAACAGGTAGATCAGCAGCTCAAAGATGCCCACAGTAGGCGACATAAAATAGGGAAGCACTTTAGCAGTACTAGCTCTACAAAGCCCCCTTGTAACCTGCTGTACAGCAGCGAGCTGCCAGTGCTCTTCTCGTGGTCACAAGAGGCTCATTAAGTAGAGATCTACCTCTCTCCCACAGCTTCAACGTCCCTGGCTGTAGAAAAAGCTGTTTTTTCAAAAGTGGTGAGATGTACTCCAGTGTCACCTCGCTTTCTCTCCATCCTCACCATTGACGTCTCCTTAGGCCACAGGGTGCACACACTGAAAATAGGCTGGAAGGAGGTGACACAAGGGGGAATGCAAATTACACTCATCTCTTTTTTTGTCCAAGAAGGCCATTTAGATGTGGCTTTTCTTAATGACTTTATTTGATGGCTGGCACACTCAGTTGTTATCTAAAAGTCAGTGGAGCCTCGGTTTAAAGCTGGGGAAAAACTATGACAAATCAAATCCCTTCTACAAAGTTGTGTTGTAACTTCAGTCATAGCCTAGCTACAGCTGTCTGCAGGTACTCAAAATATTACAGGTGTAGCTGCTGCAAAAGAATATCTCTGACATCAGGCTTTGATTGAGGGTGAATGTTACATTATTTTTTTCCGTAATACTAGTAGCATATTTCAGAGAATGGAGGTGCTCTCTCTAGAAAAATGGAAAAAGAGACACAAAAAAAAGTAGCAGACAGAGCAATATATGTTTCTGTCTGAGGGCAAATAGGTCGCATTTGAGACGTCAAGGGGGACTTGAGAGATTTATGTTCAAGCTTCTCTGAAAGCAACTTTTTGCACGTCCGGGAGCGGGTCCTTTAACCTCCCTGTGTTGCAGTGACCTGTTTGTAAACCGCAGACATTTTTTTGCTTAATTTGGGCTTGATGATGCCAGCAGATTTTTTTCATGTGACCTTGGCAGGAACTGCTCATATCCTCAGGCTCTGGGGTCTTCAGGAAGGACTGGAAATGTATAATTGACTTACGTATGTCCTATATGTATTTGTACAGTATCTTGCAAGGTGTGCTCCTGATGCTACTATGTGGGCTTTTTAAGTACTGCCAAAACATGTGTCATGGTTAGTAAATCATGATAGATAAGCTCTCCTGCCTCAGTTTTAGTGTTACTGGAAAACTGAAGTATGAATTGGTAAATAACATGTCTTTCTGTATATGTATGAATGCACATGTAGTGCTGTGCTAAGTAAGCAGAAAGCTGTCTCTGTCCTAGGAAGTTAGGAAGTTAGGAAGCAGGAAGCTGTTAGCAGGACAACTGTTATAAGACACAGAAATGTTTGTGTTGGAAGTAGCCAGGCATTTCTTAATAGGCTGTGCTAAATTCCTAGGCAGGGGAATGAAAATGTGTACTTGCTTTGACAAGTTCATGCGTGCCTATGCAATAACTGCCAGAATAGAATTTTATCCCCATCTAAAAGATAAAAGCTTTGCTTTTGTTGTTGGAGAAGGCCTGGCTGAAAATTGTGTAGGAGCTTTTCTTTTTCCTCTTGCTCTGCTCATGAGTGTGTGTGAGAGTTGCTATGGTGAACAAAGGCTAGAAAGAACTCTGATTTCTGCCCACAAAACTATAATCTTATTCCTCCTGATACTGTCTCTTTTCTGAAATATATATATACATATGTATATATTTATATGAAATATATATATATATGCATGCAGTCATGCACATTCATGCACACAAAGCTGCTTTGGAGAAAGGGATATGTGACTTGTCACTGTGTAAAGCGACAGGCTTCTAGAGCCACAGAGCTATTTTTTGTGAATGGCTCAGCTGGTGACATTACTTGGCTATGTTTCCAATTTAAGCAAAGCAATCTTGGGAGGGCTGGATGAATCAGAAAAGGACTTCCAGATTATTAGCATTTTAATAGCAAAATGAGGCCAATGGTCCCCCTCCCCCTGCAATGTTCATGTGGAGGTGCAGTAGAACTGTGCATGAAGAACTGTAACATTAAACCCATCCTCCTTAGCCACTGCAAACTGAAAAATTAGCAGGGACAGTTTTCTATTTAATAGCCTATTTCTTTGTTTAATGTTTTGTTAACCATATTTCTTTGTTTAATGTTTTGTTAAAGTAGATGCAGTGAGAAAAGTTTGAGCTCAATGATTTTATTAAGGACAGAGAAGGTTTCAGCTTTGTGTTAATTTTGCCACAGCCAAATATCTTTTAGGACTTAAGCCTGTGGACTGCAGCACATTCCTGCCTTTGCAGTGAGCTTGTGGGAATGTTTTAACCCAACTTCATATCAGGGCTAGAGAAGTTAATGTGAGTGCATATTGTTTTCCACTGGGGACTGACAGTAAGATGAAAGGAGAAGGGAAGCATTTCAATGGCATTTTAAAATTTCGTTTTGAAATACATGTGACTTCAGAGTATACTGTCTCTAGTTTTTTTAACTGGTGTTTTTCAATATACTGCTTCAAAATTACTTCTTGTTTCAATCTGTCCCTCAAACAGTATCATTTGGCTCTATAAACTCAGAACTGACATAATTTCATTTTCACAGAATAAACTGTCACCAGATAGACCAGATAAATATGGTTTAAGTAAGGAATTCCTGCACATCTGTCTCTCTATTGCCTGCCCCTTTTTTTTATGATGCACATCCAATTTCTCTTCTCACATGATGTTTTGGAATTTAAAAAAATATTGGAGTGCCTGGCCCCTTTTGACCAAAATACTCAAAAGTGGTGACACTGGCATCAGAATAGGGCAGATACTTGCTAAACTCACAATATTTTCCAGCACTTTCAGCCATAGGTAACACAGGTCCATATGGAGAGCCTGGCTGGCAAATCTCTTCATCTGTACTGTCACAGTATATCTTACTCTTGAATACAACAGGGTGAAGTGTTCTCAGTGGTCATTAAACATTATTGCTGTAATCTTTGTTCTATGGTTTTGTGGCTTTATTATTTTATAAAGGTCAGCATTAATTTAGCAATTTTGTTGCCTTTGTTCCAGTAAAAACCTTACAATATCCATTTGTTCCTTACAGTTTATTATTCCAAGCCTGGTGTCTGCTGATCAATGCTTAATGGAAATACTGCAAAATATGATTTCCCACCTGTCTGAGTTTAGTACTTACAGCAGTTTTGACTAATTTCTTCATCTGCTCTGTCCATAATTACAGCTGTGCCTAAGTGTAATGTGTAGTCAAGGTAAAAACAAAGGAGCTCTGCTGATATCCTGCTAGTTTTCACTTTTAAAGTGAAGGACAACCAGAATATGAAGATTTTTTACTTTTGCAAGCATTTCAAATTATATTTTCTCAAATTATGTTTTGTTATCTGGGTTTAGCTCTGAGCTCAGTCATAGCCTAAGTATCCTTGAGCAAATCAGTGATGCTGAGGTCTCCACCTGGTGAGGACAGAATCCTTTTTTAAGGGCTGGCAGTGGGATAAATGCCACTGACGAGTGCTGCATACTGAGCACCGTGGTGACAGAGTCCAGCAGAAGTGCTCGAGTGCTGAGGCATCTGTCTCTTTCTTTGTCATGCCAGGTTCACCCTGCTTTGGCACCCTGAGTCTTAGCAGGGCTTTCAGAATTAGCTTTGACCTTTTAGGTGGCTTGCTTCCACCTAATGAGCATGGCAGCTTCTTTAATGAACATCAGAGCCGGGTGCCGACTCAGCTAATTTGATTGCGTTTTATGCATTAATCAAAACCCTCATAGTAATCTGACCTTGACTAGGACGTAATGATATTGAGTGCTGGTCTGCACTTCCCTTTCAATGCTATGGTGAGCAGTTGCAGGGAAGAAGGTCCTCTGGGCCAAAGTCCAGCTTGCCCTCTGACCCTTTCTGTAACATATATATTCCCTAGGAGTCTTTGCCCTCTGCTTTATTCACAAAGGCACAGTGGCTCTTTCTTCTTCAGGTATCAGACCCTGATAGTTTATCTCCCACCCCATCTTTTAGGTCATCATGTTGTGAAACTTAAAAAAAAATCCTGTGGAAAACAAAGTTTTCTTGGAAACTATAGGAGTGCTTTTATTCAAAGGGAGGATTGTTTCCTCATTTGTGACATTAATAATGGAGAATATTGCCTACAGGCTTCTAGTAAGGCAGCTAGAAAACTTTCATAAAATATGAACTCCAGAAAGGACTTTAGAAGATGATGACAGACAGTAATTAATATAACAATTACCAAGGTATCGATTCATGATGTCTTAAAGGTTTTGTTGCCATTGACCTAACTATAATACCTCATCTTGACAGAAGTAATGTTGGTTCAGTGTTTCCATCAAGCATCCAGGCTCTGCTCAATCTATCAATCAACCGGCCTTGGACCTCAACCATCTCCCACCTGGCAAAAAGTGCACAAGTGCTTTTCTTTGGCTTTCCCACATCCGAAGAGGGCTTCAATGTCTTTTTTACAGTAGCAGCCAACATGGAAAAGAGGTGGAAAGCTCAGCACCTCTTTACATGACCCCATCAAAGGTGGAGACCACCAGAGGTCTAAAGATGCCTTGTAAATTGCTGTGCATTATCCACATAAAGAAATCCATCATAAAAAATGTTTTTGGGGTGAAGCCACATACCCATGTACATACCCACACATCAGTCTAGCAAATAATCAATCCTGCTGTTTATTGTCAGATGACCTCACCTCAAGTTAGTTGCCTTAATAGTTCAGATGAATTAGATCCTAAAAGCAGCTGGTTTTGTTTTCTTGACTATGAAAGAAGAAAGACCTTAGTCCATCCGGAGCTGTTGGTGCTGTAAATGTCTGAAGTTCGTTGCAGTTCTTTCCATATCACTCCACCACTCTCGTATGTTTCCCACTCACGGAAGTCGACAGTGGATTTAGGGCTCCCAACATTCCTGTAATTTTCTTTTTGTGTGTGTGTGTAATTTCTAACCATGAGGGCAAAGACAGGGCTAAGTTTAGTGACCTGCCTAAAACTGCATAATGACTTAAACCTGAATTGTACTCACCTTTCCATTGTGAATAAAGAATTCAAGGCCAGGCTCAGAAAAAAAACAAGAACTCGGTGGACTTGGAGGAAGCTTTGACCTCGGGGAAAACTTTGATTTTGGATAGCTGTGTTTAGAGTCCTGAAAGCTTCCCATCTGAGCTTGGGACTTCAGCTTTAATCCCAGATCTGTGTCTGATCCGACGAATCACCTTGTGTAAATAATTTCTATTACCTGTTTGTATTTCCCATTCCTCAATCTGTCTTTCATATCTGACTAGAGAGGAACAGCTCACTTTCACTTTAACACTATGGGTCCTGTGGTGTCTGTTGAAGCTGCTAGTTGCTACTGAAATGTAAATATTGATTATGTAGAGAATATATTAAAAAGCTGTTAAAGTGGCAGATGGGACAGTCTGAAGGACATACAGGTCAGCTTTGGAATGCCTCTGAGGTGAAGAAAAATATTTTGATGCCTTTGAAAAAAGACATGTCAAAATGCCCCCATTTCTTTAAACAAAACAGAAGTTTTCTGTATTATTTTCCTTTGCTTTTTGTTTCTATTTCGGGGGGGGGGGGGGGTGGAAGTCACCAAAAAGAATTGCTGTTTGTTATACTTCTTTACATTAAAAATTCCAGCTTCATTTGCAACTTTAACACTCTTTCTAATTGTATAGTATATTAGTCAGGTTATTTTGTTCAAAGCAAAGTGAACCCTTCTAGAATTGCCCAATCCCCTTTAATGTGAAAACTGCAAAAGCAGTCCCAGCTCACAGATCCCTCCTTCAGACAGCCCTGTCATATGTTACATGTCATATATCACATGGAATATTCATGCTGTTGCAGTCTGTCCCACTGTAGCCATCCCACCAGCTCACCTGCTGTGTCTGTCCATCCTGACTTCTGATAAACACTCCCTGTATGTCCCTCTCCCTGTTTCCCCTATCTGTCCTTCCCTATGCCCTATATATCCCAATGTTTAGGGCTTACAGCTGTTGTGAACACAATGTAGTAGGGTCATGTTGCCTGTACATGTGTACAGGCAAAGTCCCCATAATTTGCCTCTGGCCTTTGTTCTTACACACATTTTATTCTCATCCTGCTGTCAGATGCCTTTGCTCCTGTCTCACCCCAAAGGGGTGCTAGCAGCTCTGAAACTACAGCTGCAAAGAAGAATAAGGGCAGGAGTAATTCCATAGTCTGCAATGGAATAACTGGCTTGACAACTGAGGCAGCTATTGATCTTTGAGCGCTCACTGCCATGGAGATCGTCAGCACTTCTGCAATTAGCTGCTGATCAGGGTGAGAAAAGATTGGCAGACTGACTTCTTCTGCACAGATAAGCCACATTATTACTTTTTTTTTTTAGTGCCACAATCTCCTTTCCAGCAAGAATAATTTTCTTCTGCCTTTGAAGGTTTGCATGTTTTTCAGTCAGTTTGTTCTTCCTAGCTCCTGGTTGGCACTATGCAGTTGAACAATATTCCCAGGGGACAAATTTTAAGAGTGTTTGTGAGAGGAGAAATAGAGATGTCTGAAAACTGACAGGATTTTGGCACGCATGAAATTAAAATATTTCCCTTCCATGGTGGTGCTTTTGTCAATTCAAGACTGACATCCAAGCATAACCTGGAAACTGAGACCTCATTAGCGCTTCTTTAAATTGCTGTGTTGGGGTATATCTCTTTTGAGTGTAGGCACATGCTTATTGGTGTGACTGGAGTGGTTTCTGCGTGCTACTGACTGGTTCATCAATGGGTCTATCTCTCCATGTCTATACACAGTACCACAGATACTGCTCTACTGCCATTGCTGCTTCACGAAGGAGCATTTGTCCTACTGTTTTACACTTTACTGCTTGAATTCCATCTCAAAAGTTATTTGTATTTTAATCCTGAGCTTCTTTAAGAAAGATGTGAGCTTTCTTCACTGTAATGAGAGAAAAAGACTTCAACCTGTTTGTCATGGGATAAGGTTTTAAAAATGCCCCCTTTCACACAATTTGGATTTTTTTTTTTTTTGGTCTCAGAATTCTTTATTCTTTTCTGGCTTAAATAAAAAAAAAACAAAAAAACAAAAAACTATTCACAAGCTTGAGATATTTTTAACATATCTGGAATTAGGCTGGGATGGGAAGCTGAAGGACTGGAAAGAAAGTGCAGCTGGGGACTCTTCTTAGGGTAATAAGGCAAAATAACCTGGATATCAGACAGCCAAGGAGCAGAAAATGAACTACGATTCCTTGTATGAGAAAAAAAGCATGTATGAGAAAGAGTAGTCAGGCTGAGAGAGTCATGCAAGCCATGCCAGAGACAAGATGCTTGTTGTAACCTGTCCTTTGCGGGTAGTTTGTACCTTTCCCCTGTGGACTTGTTAGCTCACCTCTGCCTTGAGCTTCCTCCACTGTTGACCATCTTGTTGTTGTGTCGGGCACAAAACAGTTCCATTGTGTGCCCTTCAGCAAAAGGTAGTTTCTGTTCTGAGGCAATTGCCATCTTAAACTGGCAAAAGCTTAGAGGAGAAGAAGGCAGAGGGATGCCCTGTTGTGTCAGCCAGCAAGTCAGCATCGCAGCCAGGCACACAGCTCGGGTCGCAGCTCCCCCCAGCACTGCCTTCACGGGCCAACAGGGTCACTGATAAAACCAATTTGGAAAATTAAGCTGTTAAATATAAATGTGATTTGGCTTTAACAGCAGTGGAAGGCTGGGAAACAGGTCGTGTTCGAGAGGGCTCTGTACAGCTATGCTTGAAAATAAATTGTTTCTCTGTGAACAGAAATGATGGGAGATTGCGAATATTGAAGAAAACCCCATCAAATCTACCAGAAAATATTACAGCAAAATCCTGTATAAACATATACAAAGCTTGCTGGCTTGTCTTTTCATGCAGACTGTGTTTTATGCAAATAAAACTGAAAAAAAAATGAAAGCAAATCACCTCAGAGAGAATGAGCAGCTAATGCACATTGAATATAAAAATCCATATGAGTTCTTTTATTTTTCAGAAGTTAGCAAAGGTCATTGAATCCTTTGAAGATTAATTCCCTTTTTAAAAATCCCAATTCCCCCAGATGCAATCAAATTGTTTCTTCCAATGACCACAGATACAATCTCAGAGCCAAATGCTGTATTGTGCATCTGTCAGAGCTGCAAATCACTGTCCTAGTATCCTGTTTCTGAAGAACGGATGCAACCTTGTGGCGTGTTCTTGTTTGTTGTCTGCACTCACTGCTTGTGTTTAATAGTGTTGGCTCCTTCCCTGTTATCTTTGCTAAGAATATCTTTGAGTGAATTGCACAGCTTACCAGTGGGAGTCTCTACTCAATCTCTGAGCCAAATGTACCTTTTTCAAGTCTGGGTGGAAACTAGAGTACACTTTTTGTTACTCCTCCAAATAAACCAGTATAAATCCTGCCCCTTTTCCCCGGCTGTTTCATTTGGCTGCAGGTTTCTTTGTATTGCAGATGGAGTCCAGGTGCCAGGTACCAAGGAAAATGTCCCTCTGTTCACCTGTCTCTCTTCCCTGACTAGCCAAATTGACCTGCACTATTTTATGTAACTTGGGGGAATGGTGATTGCAAGGAGAGAGCATATCTGAGGGTTAAAAGCTCCCTAAATCATGTGTTTTTCTGCTGACTTCCCTTCCCTTTGAGTGCACTGATTTTTCAAGCTTTTCTGCATAGCTCATAGTGTTGATTGCATTTGAGATTCCTCTGTGATCACATAAGGGCAGGAGCCAGTGTTTTAAGAAAGACGACAAATATTGTTTGAGTCATGAGAGCTAGGGCATGGTGTTGTCTTAAATATCTTCCCAGTGAAATCGATATAAATTTCCATATGGACAGAGATAAGCCACTGCTAAGAGCTTTGTGGGGTGAACAAGGTACTGGACTATTCATCTTATTCCATCCAGCATTGCCTTTTATGGAGTAAGAAAATTCTTGTCCTAGTCTGGCCTTGATAATGCTAAACTTCTACAGTTAGTCTTTCCCTGGTTCAATGACAAGAAAGGATTCCTGTGGAGCAAAATCAAAGGCTGTAAGAATGGAAAGGTCTATATGTCAAAAATCCCCACCATCCACTCAAAAGCAGTTGAAGCTACAATCTCCTTCAGCAGGTGTTCTCCAAGGGAGAGCCACT
This sequence comes from Motacilla alba alba, assembly GCF_015832195.1. Classification (NCBI taxonomy): domain Eukaryota; kingdom Metazoa; phylum Chordata; class Aves; order Passeriformes; family Motacillidae; genus Motacilla; species Motacilla alba. The sequence continues at coordinate 44,555,158 of NC_052019.1, read as the reverse complement.
TCTCTGTTAAATGCTGCATCTCTTATTTTATTCTGAATATATCCAGCTTCATCTATCTCAGCCTCAGTTTGGGGCACTGCAGAAAGGCTTGGCCTATATATTAGTCTCTCAAGTTCAGCCCACTAAGAAGAAAAGACCTAAACATGCCAGTCACTTTGAAATATTAGAACAATTTATATAGTCAGAAATGTAACAATAAAAAGAGGGAGTGCTTGCTCACTTTTTTCTTCTTGCTGAATTTTATTTCTACTTGATTGTGACTTTTAAAAATAATTCCCTCACCCCTGTAAATTTTATTCCTTCTGTGTCCTTAACCGAGTTCTCTAGTTTTTTTTTCATTCTAAGATAGCAGCCTGAATATGTGACCTACATATTTGACACAACATCAATGAAGAAATAATGAATTGAGACCTTCTTTAGTGATAAAGCCCATTTTTTAGGACGGACAATCGGAATGTGTTGGCTCTGATTGCTACATCAGGTGATAGCAGGTGCTTTGTCATCTCTAACTTTTATTTTCAGTAACATTCTCTTCTGCCTTATAGGATCATTTGTCTTGTGTTGGTAAATTCCCATCTGCACTCAAAATGACTTTTCAGTGCTGTATCGATGGATGGATACAGTCAGCCTCTGTCCCTTTAGTCTTCATCTGTGTCGGTTCCCACGTTCTTTTGTATCACAAATTACAAAAGGGTTCTGTTTACAAAAAGATTTCTGTTGTCATTTTTATGCATGTCAATTTATCAATATGTTTTGCTTCTAGGGTGATGTTATATTTGTAGAAAGAGAAAATGCCATTTAAAGCCCATTTGAAGTACTTCAAGAAATAAACTATTAGTAAAAAAGTTTTGATGCAAAATCAGTTCTATTTCCCTGAAAGTCAGAAGTCCATATTTTAAATTTTAATAATTAAAATGATATAGCATTTTTGGGTCTTTTTTTTTTTTTCAAGTATGAAAGCAATCCTAACAATCTTCTTGGGTACTTTTGGTCCTCCAGTCCAAATTCATATAGCTGCCTACAGTATAGTATAGCTTTTCATAATGCTGAGCTTCTGTGAGAAGACTGAATCAGTGATTACATTTGTCTTTTCATTCCTTTTCAGGAATGAAGAATCCATAGGAGTATTCAGCAGGGAACAGTCCTTGTGCACTCAAATGACAGTGCAAGGCTGCTAGAGCTGGAGGAATTCTGGCACAGCTCTTGGGATTGCTCATGATTACATGGCTGTCCATCATGGAGACTGAGTGATCCCTGCTTGATGGCGGGGTTGTTCCTGTCCTGCTGAATTTTACTTCTGTAACCTCTTCCAAAATAGCTTTCACCTTAAAGGCACTGCATAGCCAGACTGAAATGCAAGAGGGCAATATGACAAAAGAAAAATACACAACCTATATTCTCAATGGTTAAGCACAGTAGTTTCACTTTCAGTTTAAAGCACGTACCACAAGCAAATACCACTTCTGTGTATCACAGGCATATTCCCTTTTAGCTCAGTTTTATCTCTTTTGGAAAAGTTTGCTTCTCTTTAGCCTTTTAAATGTCATGTTTTAACAGCATTACTGTAGACAGCACTACTAGTTGCAGAATTTTTAAGGCCATGTGTGTATGTACTTCTTATCACTGTGTCACAAGTCCAGACCCTAGATTCCAGGCTAATTTCAGCCACTGTCAGGACTAATTCCCTAAAAGGTTTTCAAGTGCTTTGTCTTTTCTGAAGTAAGTATCCTCCGTGAACTCTGCTCCCCTAATACCATCCATTTCCATCCTACTCCTGTTTGCGAGGGTCTAACTCATGCTACCATTCCTATTCACCAAACCTCATAACATTCGAAACTTTGAAATTATTTTTTCTAATCATTTGATGGTAAACTATAGAAAGAGTAATTTTTTCCTGCTGGTATCTGGTTACTAACTCTCTAGTAAATGCTAAGTGCTGTGATATTAAGTGACTGTCCTTTAAGATGTTTAATTATCCCAAAAAGGCCCCCAAGTGCTACTAATGGATCCTCTGGCTCATGACACACATTACTGTCAGCTTCCTTTGCTTCTGATTCTCATTCCAGTAACACCAAAAAATGGCACAGGTCCTGCAAACAGAGGAATTATTTGCAACATGATCTCAGCCTGCTTCTGTTTCAAAACACAACATTTTTGTAGTTCACTGAGCTTGACACATTCTATATGGGTCTCTTTTGGGGCTTGCTTTCCAGTGCAGTGAAACTGCAGGTGCTTTCCATCCTTTTGTGTCGTGGGAAATCAGGTTAATGTTTCAAACCCATTCCCCTGTGGCTGTTTTAGGTAACTTGGCTATTCATCCCAATCCTTACATATATTACTACCCTGCCTTCCTCTGCAGGGAGGAAACAAATCCCTGACAGTGACAGGCTACTGATGAAGACTTCTCTCCTTGGAGTAGCCAAGTCTCTTGGACAGGCGTATCTTTTGGCCTCATGGAAAAATAGAGTGAAAAGCTTGAATTAAATGGCAGCAGAGCAGTCTCAAAAAGCCAGTCAGAACAAAAGTAGTCACAAACACCAAGTACCTTTCCTGAACAACCTTGGCAAAGATGGCGAGTTGTCTCAAAGCTGGTTTTTATTTCATTTTCACATCTGTATGGATTTTAATTGCTGTAGCTTGAAATACATCTAGTCTGATTCTTGGTGACGTGATGTGTCTGGTGAAAAATGGGATGATAACTTCCCAGGGAACGGCCAATGCTTCAGACTAACTGCTCTGTTAAACGTCTTGGCTGCCAGATGTGTTTCAGACCTGCACTGCTGCATTTCGTAAGCCATGGAATACAGTTTGTAAGAGCAATCATCTTCCCAAATTGGTCATTACCAAAGTTAATGACCTGTTTATTAGAACATCAACCTTGGCTTTTCCTCATGCTGTTTAATTAACAAATCTGTCATTAACTGCTGGTAGCCATGACTTTGTGCATGTGTGTGTTTATGGGGGAAGAGGATAGAGATCCTTCATTAGGCATATTCAAGGTGGTATCCCTGCATATTGTTAAGACCTCATTCCTCTATGATTCTCAGAGAGTGTACCATTCACATGTTGTCCATGAATTTGTCCAATCCCTTTAGGGACCTGCTTTGTTTACTGTTTTAATAAAATTCTGCATCAGTTTCTGCAGGTGCTCCCTAGTTCTCATATACAATATATTCTCAACAAATGACAGCTTTGCACTGACTTTACCTCTGACATAGCTGTGATTTGTGATCACTGTGCGTTTGGAAATGCACCCAGAGGGGCAAAGGGTTAGCCTCAGAGCAAAGGAATTGTTTATTATCAAAACTTCTCCCTGCAATAAAATTGTTTGTTATGCAAGAGGTACCCATAACTAATTAGCTATTTGTTATTTTCAAGAAGAATGAAATCTATAATTGTGAGGTCTGGCATAACATCTGTCTCCTTGGAGAGGGTTTTGAAAACCATAATTCAGGTGAGAATTACAGGTTTTATCCACCTTTGTCGAGATAAATGTATTTTGCCACTCCTCTTAGCCTCTAGTGCTAATTACGCTAACATAAAATGCCCTGGATTAATGAGGTTTCAAAGCACACACATCCATTTTGGCCCCTTCCTTGGTTCTGCCATGAGCTGTTCCTCCTCTCTACAGGTGAGTCTATTTGTATGACTGTGCAGGCTGAGAGTGACTTACCACAGGGTCCTTTGAGTTACACCTAGTAGTGTGAACAAATTTGAGAAGAAAGCCCATCGAAGAAGTTTGCAGACCAGGGGCAACCTTCTGTGAGGAGACTGAGTTGGTGTCATGATGGTTTTGCCAACAGGAAGATCTTCCTATCCCGGTTCCTATCCATTAATTTCTTTACCTGCCTTGGCATCCATCACATATGGCACCAACCCAGTTCATCTCACTGACCCACCATGAAAGGAGCTATATTTTCCATGCTTAGTTTTACTAAGCAGCACTGACTTGAGGAGGGTCTAGCAAACATCCCGTCTGGGTGGAGACCACAGAGCAACTATGGGTGAGCACATGGCATGGAAGGACAAAAAGAGGTGCAGGGACCTGGTGATGGTGAAGCTCCCAGGCAGCTTGAGCCAGCCTCTTGCACAGCTCTCTATAACAATGAACTCTCAGACAAAATAACTAACTCAGAAAAAACAGCTCCTTGGGCAGATACCCCAGTTTCAATCTGATGAGAATCTGTTTAGTTGGACTACGTATGTATCCGAGCTGGTTTTCTGTATGTGTTAAGGCAGTTTGGTGTCCAAATCTCTCTCAAATCACCTGAAAATTAAGTCCCCTGAGTACAATTAAAAATTTCTACCTTAGAGCTGTATTGGCTAAAGGTGTAGATAACCTTGTCAAGGTCACAAAGAAAGGCAGGAGTTAAACCTTCCCCAGTGCCACTCTGAGCCGGGTGTCCAGCGACCCTGGCACAAGACAAAAGGGAGATTGACACTGAGGTTACCATAGGATGTTGCTGTTTTCAGGCTCTGTAAGGATTGTCAGCGCCCAAAGCATAGTTTATTCTACAGAGAATAGCTGAGCAGACCTTTTTTTCATTGGTCATTTTACCTTGTGCAGTGGATTAGCCAGGATTTAAACTGTTTGCAAATAGCAGCTCCCTTACACTGCAGACTCTTCTTTTCTTCTTCTTTTTTTTTTTTTTTTTTTTTTTTCCCTGGAAATATTGCTGTTTTAAAATAATCTGTCTATATTTCATCAGTGGACAAAGGAGAGAGGAGGAATGGACTGATGAGACCAGGGTGTTTAATACATCATGGACAGATACAAAGCAAAATAAAATGTAAATTTTAAGAGTCACTCAGACGAAACCTCAATCCCTGAGCTCACTCAGCTGGCAAAAGACAAACCCTTTGCTTTCCATCAACTCTTAGTTCACACCTGGAAAAACAAAATAAATAGGGTATTTCAGAATAGGTGCTTCAAAGCTATTTTTACTTTTGAAATGTATCACTGAAAACAACACCTTCTAAATAAAATAAAAAGAAGAGAACAAATGTTACCCTATTCACCAAGTTTTCAAGGAAGGAATGTAACAAAAGACTCAAATCTTGAAGGGTTTCTTCGTTTAACCTCAGGCAGCAAATAGGTGTCACGCAGCTGGTTGTTCACTCTCCCACCAGAGGGACTGGGGAGAGAGTCAGGAGAGTAAAACTCTGGAAACTTGTGGGTTGAGATAATGATAATTTAATAGGCAAAGCAAAAGACACACACACACACACACATACCAAAGCAAAGCAAAAGAAGGAATTATTTCACAGCTTCCCATGGGCAGGCAGGTGTTCAGCCATCCCCCGGAGAGCAGGGCCCCATCACATATAACAGTGACTTGGGAAGACAAACACCATCACTCCAAATGTCCCTCACTTCCTTGTTCTTCCCCCTTTCTTATCTTCTGAGCACGATAGATGCTCTGCAATAGCCCTTGGGTCAGTTGGGTCAGCTGTCTCAGCTGTGTCTCCTCCCAATTTCCCATGCACCCAAGACTTCTTGCCAGCTTCTTGTCTGTACAAGAAGCAGAAAAGGCCTTGACATTGTGCAAACACTGCTCAGCAATAACAAAACCATCTCCATATTATCTACCCTGTTTGCAGCACAAGTCCAAATCACAGCCCCATATTAGCTGCTGTGAAGAAAATTAACTCTCCCACTGTCAAAACCAGCAGGGACGGCAGGTCCAGTTTTAGAGTGAAAACATTTAAATCTGATTTTTTTTGTGACTTTGGCTGGCAGGTGTCTTAGTGAGTCTGAACTCAGAAGTTCTTTGTAGGCTCCAGACTGCTCTAGCACCTAATCAGAGCCCTGGTCCCTTTGGAGATCTAGTGTGATGCCTTGTATATATACATAAATTTAAAAAGCCATCAAAACAACCTGAAACTTTGACTGGACACTGGAGCATTCATACAAATGTCAAATAAGTAAATGATTGTCCCATTTGTGGCAAAAATCCTACCTTTTTAATTCAGTGTTTGATGTGCTAATTATAATCAGGCTGCTTACTGAATGCATTTAGAGCAGGAACAGGGACAGAATAAAACTGGAAACATCATGTTTTCAGTAAATAATTTCTTTAAAACAGCAGTCAACTTACCAGCTAAAGATGCTCTCATTCTAAGTGCATCTGGCATTGTCAACAAATCCTGTGTCTTTTTGCTTGATTGATCATGGAGTTTAAAGAAGTGGTTGTTTCCTTGATAAATGAGATATCATATGTATTCATCTATTACAGAACTCCTGTAGATAATTAATCACTGCCATCAGCTCATTACAGCTTTTAAGGGTATGTGTGAATACTCTAAGTTAACAGAAGGAAAACTCCAGGTGGAAGGTTAATAGTACTTTTAAAATCAGAGTGACATTGTAGAGTAGGTCAACCACTGCCTTTGTGTATTTGCTGCTTGCCCCACGGGATCTCTCACAAGACACCATTCCCAGTAATGACAGGCCAAAGTTGCACCTGGTGGGAAGCAGAGCAGTTGTGCTGAAATCTGAGGAACCATCCCTGCTGGAGATGCAAAGCTCTGTGGGTACTGCCAGCTGAGAAAGAACCCTGCCTTGTCACTGGGAAGTGTGACACAAGGCTAAAAGCAGAACACAAAATGTCCATGTCAAACATACAGCTTCACAGGGCCAAACTGCCTCTGGACCTTGGCAGTCAACAGTAGGTGTGATCATTTTATGCCTCCCTTCATTCTTCCTAGCAGTGGGTAAGAGTGGACCTGCTCAACAGTGATGATGAGTGTTCACTTTAGGAGAGGTGATTGTCATTCTACCAGTTTGTCCGGTGTCTGCATTGTTTTCTTTCAAAGGCTTGTCTTTAAAAGCAGCAGCATAAGATCAACTCTCTCTTGCTGAGTTGTTGGGAAAGATTATAAGGAAATTTTTTATTTCTGCCAGCAGTGGCCACGTCAGATAGCATGAAATCTCTCACCTGTGTGTGCACAGCTCCTCAGGAAGTCACGGACCTCACACCTTGCTAACTGATGCTGTTCATCTTGATATATTACCTCCTACTGAATCTCTTTCTTTCAAAGCCTTTGGGAAAAAGTGCAGATAAATGGTGAAAGATTTGTTTTCTTTACCCACACAGTTCACTCATTGGTTTGTACAAATACCTGTGGGGTGTCTTGAGTCAGGCTGGGCTATGTTCACACAGAAAAAAACATCTTGGAGGGACCAGTAGAAATGATCAAACATGCTTCCTATAGGATTTTTTTGATAATCAACTTCGAGGCTCTTGCTTGCAGGGTCTGTTCAAGATGTGGTAATAATAAGTGCAGCAGAAAAAGAAGTTTCAACATGAAACAGTCAGGAGAGCATTCTAGGAGAATAATTTTCAAAAAGAAAATTGTTTTGCATGCTTCTCCAGATTTCTGAGTAGGATTAGCACTGTGTCTGTGGATAGAAAGGCTTTCTGGAGGGTAACAGTTTTGTAGAGAACATTTACTTTTAGCAATGTATTTCTGAGTTGTAACAAATTTGAAAACCATCTTTTTCTCAAATAGGGTGCTCTAGTTTTTGATTTAGAATAGTCACAGCAGAAGGAATAAAAGAATAAAAGCTTGGGGGAATAAAAAGCAAGGGCTACCCCCAGTCTTTTCACCAAAGACTGTTGAAATAGATAAGTTTAAACATATGCATAATAAGTGGTTGAAGAGGACAAAAGGTTATGGAAACAAGAAGATGGAGACAGTGGGACAAATGGGACATTTGAGACAAGTTCTCCTTTGAATCACAAGAGGAGTTTTGCTTATGGTTTTCTCTATCAATTGTAATAATCCTTCCACTAATGAAACAGGGAAGAGTTCTGGCAGGGACTTCAGGCTGGAGCTACTTCTCAGGAGAGCTCAGAAAAAGCAATCCAGGCCTTGATCAAGGGAAGGATCTCAGCTTACCTTTAAATTGACATTAATGAGTGATCACATCTTCAAACAAGAACAGTTTACTCAAGTTTGCCCTGCAAGATCGTCTTAAAGTGCCAAATGTCCTTTCTTTACCCTTTCTAAAAATTCAGACATGTTTTCAAAGGGAGCCCATTCACAGAGCAGAGAGAGCACTTGGAACTCACGAGATAACAAAGATTTTGGCTCCACTGCAGCTGAAGCCAGAGAAGGAATGCATAGAGCTATGCACCAGGAAGAAGAAACGATGCAGGCAGCTCTGCTGGCCAATGATGTACCAAAAGCCCCAAAGACTTGGATTTGTTTGAAAGCTGTTGAGGGATATGAACCCATTCACTTAAAAGGAGTTGCCTTTTGAACAAAAAAACAAAAACAAAAACAAGCCAGCTCTGTCAAAGGAAGGAATAAAAGCAACTTGATGTGTTCTGACAGTGAAATTAGAAAGCAGGCACATATAAAAGCCAATGAGCAAACTGTGCGAGTCAAGAAATATGATGTGCCCCGTATTCTTTTAATAGTTTATTACTTAGAAGTGTACATGATATTGACACTGGTGCTTGAAAAGTCTCCTACTGTTTAACAGTACTCTGCAATAAAGTGCTGTAATCTGTTAATGCACCATACTGTCACTATAACCCAGAGTTTGTAGGGGAATTCTTCCCTTCCTTTCAGTATGTCTGACATTTTGCTTAAAGAAAGAGAAGAAAGTGTGACTTGTCTCGCCCTCATTTTGCTGATTACATGTCCCCAGCCCTGACTGCTGCTCCCTGAGAGCTTCCTTCTTCCTGGGTTTTCCTCGCAGTCTGCCTTTCTTGGTGTTGCTCAGAGACTGCAGAAGGAATGGCAAGAATACACAGAAAATTGAAGCAGAAGCAGCAAGGCAGCAGTAGGTGGAGGGAAATTGCTATTTTCCACATTCAGGGAAAGAGGTTCTGCCACAGCAGAGGGCCGAGGGCCCTCAGGCATGGGGAAGGGCTCTTGTGCATGGGATTAGGGCTCCAGTTGAAGGGTGCTGAAGGGGGAATGACTTGCTTCAAACAACAGGCTGGAAAGATCATCCCTTGGCAGCATTTGGAGTTGGCAGTAAGGGATAGGGAATAGCTCCAGCAGAAGATGAACTCTCCAGGCAGACAGGAAAGGCCAGACCTTAGAAATGTTATGTAGTCCAAGATATGGATGTGGCTTTGGCTGGAGAGAAGGTCACATTAAAAAACAAGAATGAAATGAAGATAAAGAGTTTGGTGGGTTTTGCTAAGTATCTGGATGCAGAACTGAACGGAAACATGGAGCAGTGCTCTTATTTTTTCATCATAACAGTATAAGCAATCCCTGACAGTGTATTTTAATATTTCTCTCCTTCAATAGTTATAGCAGTAGCTGCTGGAATTAATTATGATTAATTTAATTATAGGTATAAACCAGGTCCTTTTCAAAGTGAATTATAGTTTCCTTCAATAGTATGTGGTGGTTAAGTGCTGGTAATTAAGGGTTTGAACGAGGGTTTGACAGTGCATTTTCCCATAATTGAAATTCCACTGCAAACCCCATAGTGTTTGCAATCCAGCACACAGCAATGAGCTTTCTCTGGTTTTTTTTTTTTGGTTTTTTTTTTTTTTTTTTGGTGGTATTATATATATATAAAGTAGGTTACCATGAAGGACTGCCTTTATGAACCTACTGCTGAATGCATAAGCTCTCTAATAATTAATTTAATATGTTTATCTCTGTAGTTCAGTCTTAATAGGGCAGGTAGGGAAATGATGGTGCTGTGAGTTTGAAATTCCAGCGTCAGTTCCATTACTGTGGGGAAAGGATTTGCATTGAGCCTGAAGTCTCTGACTCTCCAAGGGGAAGTAGCTTTTTGAAGACTACTGGGAGAACATTCCTCAGGGAAACCCAGTTATTTCACAGAAGATATGTTGGTGGACTGTGCCCTTCTAAAAGCTCATGTGCCAATAACATATTCTGCACAAAGCACAAACCCACCTCAGCACATGCTTCCCAGGAGTACCTGTCCTTCTTGGACTGGCTGCAGGCATGCCCAGCCAAACCAGGTGGGTTTCTGTGGCTTTTTAATCCTGTATAAAAATGAGCAGGTTAACCAGCTGTTTAAGGAGACATTAGTTTATTCAGCTTGAAGTTATCTATAATTTCCAAGTGTCTCATGTTGTAGGTTTAAGGGCAACCCTACATTCAGGCTCTATTCACAGTAAAATTTGTCACAGGGTGGAACAAGGAGAAAAAGGCAGTTTCTGGGGTTGTGACAGGAGATGGGTGTCGGTGGAAGCTCAATGCCCAGCAGGGAATGGCTCAGGTCTCTCCTGCTTCCATGTAACAATTCCATAATGCACAAGACTAGGGAAGGTTTGCATACCACACTCTATTGGCTTTGTACTGGGCCAGCAATCTGTTGTGCAAAAATATGCATCCTTTCCCTCCCATGGGATAAAATGACACCACTGGAAGTGTGTGAAGAAGAACGAGGGATTCAGTTCAGATGATCACAAAGGTGTTGTCAATTAGGTATGAACTCAAAGGTGCAGGATCATGGGGGAGGCAGCAAATGCCAATTCCTTCTCAAGTCTTCTCCATACTTTCCCCTCAGCCACGGAGGGAGGAAAAGTTTTCACATTGAATTTGTGGTATTTTGTCAGGTTGTCACAACCTTAACATTATTTAAATGTAATTTTTTAGTCTATGAATTTGAATTATCCATGGATTTGATTCATTACCAACACATGCCTAGTAGCCAGTTTCTAAATTATGTTGCTGCTGACTTGAATTATTATAAATAAGACTGTGCCAAATGTCAATTGATTATTCAGGAGTAATCAATAGAGAGAGAGAAAAGACAGCTTTTGTTGACTAACAGCAAATGATTTTTATTCCGCAGTCCTGGAATTTAGAGTAGAGGTGGTAAGCCAGGCTGCATGCCAGACCCCCAGCAAACAGATGTAAAAGAAAAGGGATGCTGGCCTCCTTACAAGGCTGCAGTGGGGCCACAAGCATAAATGTCCCTGAGAAAGGCTTGAACCTGGTGAATCTCCAGATTCAGTCACAGACTTTCGCTTAGACTAGTTTTGGTTTTTGTTTGTTTGTTTTGGGTTTTGTTTGTTTGTTTGGGGTTTTTGTTTGTTTTTTCCAGAACAAAAGAGCTCCTTCTGAATCCTGTCTCTGCAACACTGCTGTTCTGATGTTGGTGGGGCAAGTTGGCAGTGATCAGTTGCCAGGTACTCACCTGGACACTCATGCCCCTCTCCCAAAAAGATGGGGGAGGTGGGGAAATAAAGTGAAAAATAGGTTCATGGGTCAAGGTAAAGAGAGAAAGATCACTTACAGTCAGCATCACTGACAAAACAGTTTTGACCTGGGAAAGTTTATGTGTTTTCCCAGAGGTGACATCACCTTGGCTGAAGACCTCAGGGGAAAAAAGCAAGGAAAAGTACCTCAGCATAACTAAAAGTGAAGTTTTGCTGCCAGAATTTGTTCTTCTTTCCAAAAGTCTTTCCCCTGGCTCACAGACAGGAGGCCATCACCTCAAAACCTGTCTGTCCTTTCATCACCCTTCTCAGCATGAAAATCTGAATGCAAAGGGGAAAACAAATATGTGTGTATTTTGTGTGATTGGAAGGAAGGGTGCATTAGTTGTGTCCTTTCATATTTGCACACACTTGCCAAACTGAATGTTTGCCACAGGTTATAGTCATGTGTCTGGGTGGAGAGTTGTGTTTGCCAGTGCTTGGAACAAAGGAAGAGCTTTTATACTCAGGGACTGAGCTCTTGGAGCAGATTTTCTTCTGCTCCTGGGGCTACAAGAGTTTTCCTCCAAGACTGAAGGTATTTAAACTGAAAAATCAAAATTCACCCGAGAAATTAATCAGAACCCTCAGAGAGGCTTGAGGTAATAGCCAAAAGCAGGGCAGATGAAGAAGTTCTCCTTTGGAAAGAACTGTCGTATGCTCAATAGGTCTCACTGGTCATGCAGCATTGATGGAAAAGTGAAGCAACCCTGTCCCAGAGACATATCCAGCCCCTATGTCTACATACAACCAAATGTCCAGGCTTATTTTGAATGAGCAAATTAAATACATCAATAAAGTTAATCCCTCGTGTAACTTCATGAATCTTATTACAATCAAAGAGGAAAAACCTGTTTATTGCTATGACAGATCTGCAGTCTTGTCAGTTCTCATTCTCACACTGTCATGGTGCTTGCTGATTTCTGAAAGCCTGCTGGAGTCCTACAACTGCAGGGTTCCCTGCAGAGGAATGAAGCAAATAAAAATAAACTCAAAAATAGGCAAATAAACAGGAGAAGTGCTTCTAGATACTGTAGCTGCAAAGGGAAGCTTTAAAAATATGAACACAAAAGGCAAATTTTAGAGAATCCTTGAGAATTCTTTAACAGAGATAATATTCAGCCAGGGTAGGGTTTTTAAAATTTATTTGGGGTTGTTTTTATTTTTGTTTGTTGGGTTTGGTTTGGTATTTTGTTGTTTTGGTTGGCTGGTTTGTTGTTTTGGGGTTTTATTTAAGTAAAAAGCCCCCCCAGTGAGAAAATGCTAGAGGTTTTTATCTACTTAGGTGGGAAACATGAAAATCATGGTCTGAAGAAGCATTGCTTGGTCTGAGATTTTTGACACTTTTCTCAAATCATAGCACAGTCATTGACAAAATGTAAGCTTTGTGATTTTAAACCTCAGGCTGGTTTGAAGTTTTAGGCCTTGGTGAGCTTTGGGTTCCCAGGTGCTTTCATGTTGGTAAAGGCTATAAAATCACCTCCATTGGTGTCAAAGGTCTTGGAGTAATTAGGTCTAGTGAGCTTCACCTGTGAAATGCAGAGCTTGCTCACACAAGCAGAGAGTGGGAACTTGGGAAAAGGCTGTGAGGACCTAAGAAAGAATAATATTGGATTGGTGCTTTGGCTGTAAAGGAATAACCTGGATGTTCCACTTTGAAGTGACACAGGTATGTGCTTCTTGTGAGTGTCTACCAGTTGCTGGCTGCATTAGGAAAGGAATTAGACCACCTTTGTTACTGTAGGTTAGTGGAAAAAACTGTGTTTTGCTGTGTTTGCTGTGAAATGGGGCAGCAGCAACTGCCACAGCAGCCTGTCTTGCCCTTGCTTCAGCCTTCAGTGGGGCATTGGGGGGTGGATCTGCAAAGAAGTCTGGAGCTGTGCTGTAGTGCCATGGGAGCTGCCCATGGCATGTGAGATAAGGGGAATTGCTTAGTTGGGGTGGATGTGAAGAGATTTTTTTCTGCACCCACAGTCCCTGTGCAGGGCAGGTGAGGAGCTGTACACCTCCCTATGCCCTGAGTTCCACCTTTATCCAGGAGGGCTATGTGGGTGGACCCCTCCTCTCTTTTGGCAACATCCATGGGTTACTTTGGGTAGCTTTTGGCTTTACCCCAAAGTGAGCACAAAGAACTGCTCCAGCATCCGGAGCAAACCTGCAGCACGTGGCATGGCTGGACTGAAACCTCATCAGAAAAATATTGTTTTCTTTGTGCTGGTCCAGTGTGGGCCACTCTAAGTATGCTGCTGTCTTTTATGGCCAAGTCCTCATATCTGACCTCTTGTAAAGAATGTACCTGGCAAAAAAAGTTAAGGAGTGCTTTTGAACAAGGTGAGGATGCTTCTATTTGGTGCTGCTGGTGGCGATTTAAGCACCGATTGAAGAGGAGGAAAAAGCTCCTTGTAGTATTTAAATAGAGATACAGACTGGGATGTTTAGTAGGGAAAATTTTGGCAGATGGTGATGGGGAGAATGGCAGCCAAACCTTTACAGAGAGCTGCAGGTTTCCTCCAGGCCACCAGCACATGCAAGCATCAGTATTTCAGCTGCTAAAATAGATTGCCTTTAATTCTTCTTTTCTACAAAATTTTAACTGAATGGGAAAGAATGATGTTCCTGTGTCTATGTGATCAAACAACTCCTTCTTATCTGGGCTACCTCTACACCCAGAGTGCTTATGGAACAGGTGAATAGGATGTGCTTTCAAACTGACTGCCAGCAAGTCTTTTGTGCTAGACATCCAAACACCAGTGAAGTGACAAAATGTTCCAGACGTGTCGTAATTATGTGCACATGTGCTACAAAGGCTGCTAATATCAGAGCAGTTCAATTTGTGAAATATGTTGGCATGTGAATGCTTAGCATCTTTCTGAGAGACTCATTTCTATAATGCTGTGTGTTGTACCAAAAAGTTTTCATGCGCTGGAAAGTTTTTTTTTTTTAAAAAACAAGAATTAATTGCTTGGCTTGAAATATAGTGGAATAACTCAAGAGAACGAGGCTTTTAAAAGTGACATAAATCAATGGGAGCCCTAACTTGGGATTTTCTGCAAGCAAGAAACAATCAATGTACTTGGAAGGGTTGTTTTCAAAAAGCACCTTACTTCAAATTCTTGGAACAGCATCCATGACAAAACTAGTGGGTTTTAAAATTTTCTTTTCTTGTTCTTTATACCACACTTTCACTGAAGGTCTGTGTTGTGGGTGTTTCCAGAAGGACTACCTGTTGATTATTCTGTTTTGTGGGTTTAAAGCAGCAAATGCTTACCAAATTATTGGTGACTTTTAGGAGAAAAACTGTAGTGGATTGTTTTGTGCTTACCAGTCCTGCAGGGTAAGGCATGGTTTCATTTCATGTGAATTGCTGGCTGGGAATATGGTACTGGAGGCTTCTGCAACCAGAGTGCAAGGACTCCTTGGTCCCAGGGGCCCCACCAGCAGCAATGCAAGTTTCCACTTCTGCAGCAGAGTCTAGACACAGCATCAGGTGGCTTGGGGCAAAACTTCCCTAAAAAGCTGCTGAACATTAACTGGCCTTTGTGATGCCAGGTAATTCTGTTCCCCAAGCTGTGCAGCTGACACTGGCTGTTGCTGCTTAGAAGTAGGGTGGGTTGAGTGACCTGAGTATGTTTGCCCCAAAAAGGTGCAGGATGGGTGCCTCTCTTGCGTGTGCCATGTAAGGAGTGTTGGCGAATACAGTGACTTCATTGAGTGGCTTATAGAAGGAAGTAGTTTGAAATGTGTCTAGATACATTTTTTTTGGCAACTTGAACCTCTTCTTGCATCTTGATAGCTGCTTAAAGAAGTCTCAGTAATTGAGGCCCCCAAAGACACCCACTTCTGTGGCAAGTCTCACAGGGTGGCTAGAAATAGTTTTTCTCTGCCTGCTGTTTTTTCTAATCACAGGAGATAGTTTTTGTTCTGAGTGGTGCTTTTATCCTTCAAGGAATGTTGATGTTGTAATGGGGAGCATTGTGTGTAAGCAAGGCTAGTAAAATCCCAGTTTCTGTGCTTACAAACAGTGGGGCTAAATGCTTTTTCAAGCAACTGAAGCTTTCCAATTCCAGGATGCTTTTCCCCTCTTCCCTTGGCTTGCAAGTGCAGGGAGCACTGGCAGTGTGAGTACACATTCTCTGCTTTGAGCAGCACAGGCAAATCCTACATGGACGAGATAAAATTAAATCTATGCTGTCACGGCTGGACAGTAAGGACAGCACATGCAGCACATCATCCCTCCTGAGCTGCCTGATGAAGTCTGTGTGCAGTCATTACCGGTACCAGGGAGCTGGGCTGCTCGGCATTGCTGCAATTTGTAAATGGCTTCATTTAGATGTCACCAATGAACTAATTTATGGAAGCTGTAATTAGTGGTGATGGGACTGCAGGTGGAAAACAGTAAGTGGTGACATTACTTAGTGACTTCATGAGGGATTTTGAATGTCCAGCAGTTGGCTGCTGCACGTAAGGAAAGAATGACAACAAATGAGGGAAAACAAAACAGCAACAACCAAAAAAAAAAAAAAAAAAGAAAAAGGCAAGCAGCAACAAAACACACAAACAAACAGAATACATCTGGGAAGATGGATGGAAAATTAAAATTACCTGAGTGATGAATAACCTGATTTTAGATGGTTACGTTCCAAGCAGAGAGGCACAATGCAGCCGTATACATCCTGTCACAAATGTACTGAGTCAAATAACTTCCTAGTGGTGCTATGTTTGTTATTCCCTTGAGGATGCTGGTTAATCTCTGGGAAAATGGGCTCTGTGGGAAGGTGTGTGCCCTCATCTAAAGCATTGCAGTGTAAATGGCCCGTCCTGAGCACCCCTAATAAAAGGAGTTCTGTATGTGAAGCAGGGGACACAGATTAGCCTGACTTTAAAAGCAGGGCTTAAAATGACTGCTCCACCAGCAGATGCCTACCCTCTCATACCTGCAACTCTGAGTGCTGTGTTTCCTTGCTGTATGATGTTCCCTATGAGTGTACAGGAAAATGCTTCACTGTAGTGAAAAATGAGGGGGAGAAAGTTGACTAGTGTGCTATCTGACCCTCATTGGAGGGTGTATTCAAAGGAATGTAAGTACTTGTATGTGGGTACCAGGTTAGATCCCTGCAGAGATATCATACTGTGGTTGTTGCACCATTCCTGTTAAAAGCTGTTGGATCTAGTCCTTGCTTGTGCTGCAGCACAATGAGGGGAAAAGAAACCCCAAAACCAAAGGAAAAAAAATAGACCAGAATTGCAGCCACTGTCTGCCAGTGGGGAGCTTTTTCAGCTTTCTAAGGTTGTGTAAAATGAGTTTCTGCCTGTGAGTTGAGGTTCCTGTGACCCCCTCAGAAATATGTAAGAAATAGCTCTGTGTAGTGAGATAAGCAAGTTGTGGGGGCATGAGAGGGAAACTGCCCAAAGGCAGCATTCTGGGCTGCTGCTGTGACTTGTCTCCTTATGCCTGCTGCAAGAGAAATGTGGTGAGTACCAATGCTGTGCACACAGGAGCAGTGGGAAGAGGCAGTCTATAAAAAGTGATTCTGCAGTTGCTGTGGTTTTTTGGTTTTTTTTCTGTGTTCTCTTGTGCTAGTGGCCTTCTCATGAACTCTTGCAATATCCACAGTGTGGGAATGCATGAGAGATTGAACAAATGAGCACTAATAACGTGCTCTTTGCACTTGGTGAAATAAAAGGAGTGCTTGAAGCAGAGTAAGACAAGTACCTTGAGGGGGTCTGAGGCAGAGGTGGTTTTTCACGTTAAGGCCACCCACCATGAAATATCCATCTCAAGCAACTGTTGGCCACTTTCATCAGCTGTTTTTTCTGGGTGAAAAGAGGGAATTGCAACACAAGTCTGATGGGAAACTCACATGGGTCAGGCCAGGTGGAGGGAGGGAACCAAGCACAACAAGTGTTCTTTTATCTGGGAGAACTAGCTCAGATGCAAAAGGTTTACTTTCTGGAGGTGCTTTCTCCTCTTTGGGCCTGCCTCTTTGGCGTTGTTAGTGACTTTTGCTTTGCCAGCTGGAGCCAATATCTCTCCAGTGCTTACTCCATTCCTTACCCCACTGGCAGGGTGGTGCCTCTGTGGGCTGGGCTGTGTGACACTGTTCTTCTGGCATCTGGATGAAAAAGCAAAATGCATACCCTGAGGTACTTTCATTGTGACTCCAAAGCTTGAGATGCACATCTGTAGCCTCCCAGCTACTGAGCTTGGCTGGAGGAAGGTGATTTCTAAGTTGGCTCTGCAGTCTCAAGCATAATAACTTCCCCCTTTCTTGCATGCTAAATCAGCTTTTTTTTTTCTTTTTTTTTTTTTGCCATAATGCTTAATTCCCTGGACTTGTGATTGATACTGAAATTGCTTTTCTGTTCAATTAAAGAACTACCTTTTAAGTAAAAATGGTAGGAAGAAAGAAATTAAATAACTCTATCAGTCTTTTCTTGTTAATTAGGGGAAATTTCTGAGCTACCACTAATGTTTAAAATGCTGTGAATAGAGGAAACTCTATTTCAGCATATCTTTTGCCCTATTTGCAGGTTGAAAATAATTGAATATTTTTCAATTAAATATTGAAATGCAACTTTCTGATTCTTTAAATCAAATTTCATACTTAGTTTTCCTTCACAAGTATGAAATGTCACATTTTTGATGAGTTAAAAATTAAATCAACATTCATCTAAAATGCTACTCTGCCATGAAAACTAAACCAAGAAAACGCATTTTGCTTCATATTTTCCTGAGCAAAAGTATTTTTACTTTTGTTTTGTAGAAATAATTAAATAACTGTAACAGAAGTCCATAATGAATTGTTCTGTTAGTACCTTTGATTCAAGGCTGCACATTGAGCTTATAACGCAGTGAAATTACCCAAAGTGGGAAAATCAGACTTAACAAGGAGTTGGTACAATTTAATCATGTGCTGACTAACAAGGAGTCAGTATTTGTGCAGCCTAGGCAGTCTGAGAACTGCAAATTCTTCAAAATTAAGCTGGATGTGGGGTAGCCACAAAAAGGAGCAGAGCAGGATGAGCTGACCAAAGGAGCCATGCTGGTATCTCCAAACCCCTTGTCCTCAGAGGAAAGGGAGCAGTGCTGGTGGTTTGCAACCTGGCATTGCCATGCCTGTGTCCTGCCAGAGAGTGAGAGAGAGCCCAGCACAGGCAAAATCAGTTTAGTATTCCCCTTGGGTTGTTATAAACAAAATCAATATGTACTAATGACTGCAGCAATAAATTTCATCATGCTTCATGTGGTAACATTCTGCACTTACCCAGTTGTTGGGTTGACAGAGAGCAATAGAGTTTACCCTTTTAAAGTTGTAAATTACTATAAAAATGCTGAGCCTCATGATAAAATACATTCATGGATGATTTTAAGCTTAGGAAATATTGTAATACTTTCACTAAGCATACTATTAATATAAATAAATAGTATTTATTGCTTGGTTTCCTAGCTGCAGCTGGGTGAAGAAACATGGCATGCATGTTTATCATGCCACTTGTGGTTTCATAATCTTTATCTAAAATTGATTCTCAAAGAAGCTATCTGAGAAGCTTATTTTTCCACATATTTGTCCAAAGAAAAATCTTCCCTTAACAGATTTCTAGCAAGTAAAATCTTATTTTTTTCAAGTGCTGTTTAGTTTATGAGATGCTTTTCTATTTAGATATTTCTTCTTGCCTGCATTTTATTTTTTTCTTTCTGGCAAATAAACACTTGGAAGTTGGATTAAATATTTCAGCCCCAAATGAAACATTGCTGACTTTTTGCTCATATTCTATTCCAAGCTTCAACACTCAATCCTTTCTTCTGAATACAAATAGAGCGCTGGAATTACAGGAGTGTTCCACAATGCAGAAATAGAGGTTTACTGTTGTCTATATGTCTGCTACCATATCTTTTTCTCTCTTAAATTTTTGAGCTTGTAGGGCGATGGAAAATCCAGGGGCTTTGACTTATACACTTATTATTAAAATCAGTCCACCTGAAAAATCCTGAGTGTCAATTTTGGATAGCCCTCAACTGTTTTGCAGTCACCTTCACAAACTACACTGAACTGTGCACTCTATTGGCCCTTGAAAGCAAATTTTAAGCCACGGGTCTCGATAATGCTCTCAGAAAGGATCTAGATGAAGCACAGGAGAAACCAAAGATAATGCTTATTTTCATTATTTAAGTTAAATGTCATTATCTGGTTCCACTTGTATATTCAGGTAGGACTCTTTGAGGTGTGTGGTGCTCTCTGCACCATCCTCACGGAGGTGCAGATCCATCTGAGTAAACCCTTGAGGCAGGCTCAGCTTCTGCATTAGTTTATGAAGTTTTCCTAAAACTCATCCACTGCACTCTTAACACAACTCAGAGGGAGTTGTCTGCGTGTGAATAATCTGAATAATCCAGGCTTCCTATCCCTGAGGGCAAATGACATCTACTGCCCAAGTCTGCTTCTCCACAATGATTTCTCATTGATCTGGAAATAAAGCAAGCTGCCAGAAGCCACAGTCCGAGTGTGTGTTATAGTTGAGAATAAATCAAACCTGCCATAGTATTGGCAAAGATCAAGCCTGCCCTGCTGACTTAAATTCTGTGCAGTATGGTTGCACAGCATTTGGTCAAAGAAAGCAATAACAAGTGCAGATTAATTCTTTGGCAGCTGCACCTCTGTGCAGGGAAGGGAGGAAGTCTGGACTTGCTGCTGTGCTTCACAGCCAGCTGTTGCTGGAGTTTGGCTTCACCAAGCCAGACCGGTGCTACCCAAATGCAGCAGGTTTGCTGTAGTAGGGGGATCCTTTCTGCATTTCCTCACAATACCTGGTAAAAGGAAATGGCAGTCTGCAACTGCACTTCCAGTGTCCCACACTGGGAGGAACTCTACAGTGCTCAGCAGCGAACCTTTTGGACTTCAATCTCTCCATCCTGGACAAGAGCAGTCATGAGGTTGCAGCAGAGCAGAGCCAGCAGAATCACATTTAAGGGGCTACTCAGTGCACATGCTGCAGACAGCTGAAGGCTGATGTCTGTGTTAGAATACATTCCTTTGAGTTTTTTCAAGTTAAGTTCATTGGTATATACAGAAGACCAAGCATGTAGACACAAAAATGTATGTTTTGTCTTAGAGTGTCCTGGCTCTGAAATAATTATTAACTTGGGCGATAGATCATGCTCCAGTATCCCAGAAGAGTGGCAGATCAACAGTACCACTCATCTTGCCCGCCTTCACCTCCTTATTTCTTTTGGGTGCTCTACACAGTGCACAGCTTGAGAGATGCTGCTGCCCCTGATCTATTTCCAGTACTACCTAGTGGCATTCTAGGAAGGCTGTGGGGTTTTCTACATAAGTTCATTGCTGTATTAGACAGAGGTAGCAGATAGCAGATGTGCATTCTCCAGGATGATCTTAGTAACTTCCATGTGCCCACTTTTCTTTTGTAAATGTAACAGTTATTGCAGTTGAAAGAACTACATATCTGTTAGAGGGAAAACATGATGAAAGCACTGCTGCCCTTAAAGGAAATGTAACAGTGGCCCTGCACCATACACTTAATGACAAATCCCTCCAGTGCTGCAGTTTCTGAGATTGGGAACTTACAGGCAGAACAGGTGCAATGGATGCAACTGTATAAACATGGGATTTGCACAAATCCAGGCTCTGCTCTGAGCCTTTCCCCTTGTCTGGGGCTGCACTCCAGTGAGATGGTTTCTTCTTTCGATTGGTCAGGGGTATTGGGGCAGAAAACTGTTGGGTGTCTGTCCTTGCTATAGTTTGCCCTGCCATCCCTTTCTGGGGACATGAGCTCAGCCTCAAAGAAGGGAGGAAAGTGAACAGCATGTGTGCAGCTGCCTTCTGCTTAGAGGGCAAAGGCTGCTTCTTCCCAAAATATGTTCCCTGTTCCCATCATAGTACTTCTCAGCCTCTATTGGTAAATGCCATAAAGTGCTATTAACAATAGATGATCTTGTTTAAGGTAGGGCTGGAGGTCTGTCATTTCTCTTTTGGGGGGATGGAGGCATCCTCTGTGCTGTGATTTACACTGCACAACACGTGCTGACATCTCAGCGCTGCCCTTGAGCTGAGCTTTGCTGTTCCCATGCAAATGATCACACGCAGCAAGATGGTGCCTTTTCACAGCCCCGTAGGCAAGCTGTCCATTTTCCATGTGAGCTGAGGCTCAGGCATGTGCAGGGAGTCAGATTGCCAGAGAAGGAACCCTTGACAGAGCACAGCGGCTGTCTGGGTCAGCCTGGTGCAGTTAGGCTGCTTGGGTGGGGCATGAGGCTCCTCACCTTCTGCTGGCCTGTAGCTGAGGGATTTCCTAAGCCGCAGGTAGCATCATTGTCCTTCCTAACTTCAGAAGGGTTTTTCTATTCATTAATTTCACCAGTTCCCAGAAAGGGTTTGGCATTTATAGTATCTCATGGCTCAGCTGCACAGCTCAACCATACAGCTTGTGAAAAAAGTATCTCTTTTGGTCTGCTCTTGAGCTTTTTTTTTTTTTTATTTATTTCAATTGATAACCTCGAGGTTTTGCATCAGAAAATTATGAGCAGTCATTCCCTACACTCTGCCATGCTGTTTGTGTCTGTTATAGGCTTTTACCGTATTATATTTTCTGTGCTGGAGTCTTATTGTTTTTTAAGTCCTTCTTCCCTCTCTGCATAAAAGCAATTTCATTCCCTTAACTCTTTTTGCTTCCCTTCTTTATACCTTGTCCAGATCTACTGTAATTTTTTGGCCGGTGAGGTGGGTTCTACTTGCAGTGTTCAAGGCACCATGGATTTCTGTGGTAATACCAGGATGTCTCCTGTTTCTTTCTCTGGCACTGTCAAACTGGGAAGACTGTGGGATTAAATAAAATGGTGCTGCAGGGTGTTAATGAGCTGGCCCCAATCCCAGGCTATTCCTTTCAGTGTCCTATGCTGCAAGGTATGTTTTCTTGTATCAGAGTCCTGCTGTTTTGGAACGCCCAGCCATGGGGCAGACCTGCCTGGGCACTCAGCAGATTTCTTGGCATTCTATTTTGGAATCAGCAAAAAACATTCCTCTACTTTTGACATGTAAAATTAGGAGGAGCAGTGGTTTCCTGCTATACCAGGGGCTTGAGTGGAGAAAAGAGCTGGTGTAAGGGCATAAAACAGAATCATGATCTGTCCTGCCACTTTGTCTGTCCCTGCTGTCAGGGCCTGAGCGGGTATTTCCCCAGGAGGCAGGGAACAGCTTGAATGTTTGCTCTTGTCCCCTGCCTCTCAAACTGTCCACCCTGCAGCCACAGCAATTCAAAGGCAAATTGCCATTTCCACCCTACTTTTTCAGCTAAAAATGTCCTTTGCTGGTGCAGTGTCAGCCTTGCTATATTTCATGTTGAAAAGCTACATTGGGAAGGGACAGGATCAGACAGCACATTATATTTCTAGTTTGTCAACTGTCTCAAGGCTGTCTACAAAAATTAGTGTAATATCATAACTTGTCTGTATAGCATTACATCCCACAAAATAATAAATTGCATTTGAGTTAGGACATGAAGCTGCTATTAATGCTTATGTTAATTTTCCATGGTTTATTAAGAAAATCATAACAATGCATGCTATTTATGCAGGATGTATTCAGAGATTTATCTCCCTAGTTGGGTATTGAATTAGAACGGTAACATTAGAGACATACAGTAGAAATGCTAATACATTAATCTATCTTAGAGCCAGGATTATATCACAAAAGGAATTAGTTCTGTGATCTCTTCATAGATCCATTTTCAGGGCTATCTTTCACCAGCTCATTGACAATCACAGTCACCTGGATAGACTTGTGTTTGTGTCACTTTTCTTCTTGTAATTCTCTTTGCTATAAACAATGGGACACTGGGAATTTGAATGCTTAACAGGGTCTGGGAAAATAGCTTGTTTTACTGTCCTTACTTTTGGGACTTACTCAGCCAACAGTCCACGTTTCTTCCACATCTGTTGCGATAATCCCGATGGCGACTCATAGGACATTGCAAAGGCCACATTCTCCTGCTATGGCTGTCATTCACTGCATATATATGATAGAACAAAAGCTTCATTTTTAACGGAGGTTCATATTTAAATAGTTATGTTACCTGTGATCTCAGCTAACATAATCTCAATAAAGAAATTGAACTTTTTTTATCAATCACTGTGATCTCAGTAAAGAAATTGAACATTTTTAAGGAGTGATGTTGTGAAATTACGTAGAGAGGAACTTATGCTCTGTGCCTCTTGGGCTGGTTGTAAGATAGGCTGCAATGTCAGCATTTTAAGGCTGCCTCTTGTCTGTTTTGTTGCTAGAAAATCAGGAGATGCTTCCCACTGTGTTAGTCCTGACACAGTTTTGGTGTAGGGAGTAACATATTAATAACGGGCTTTGGAGTGTGCTCCATGAGCCCTGCTTCTGGGTTGAGGTTTCAGTTTTCACACCATAAGCTAGGACTGCAAGTGAAATTCAGTTCTTTGATGAAAAACAGTGAGAGAAACCACCACGTGTTTTCCTCCTTCAGAGAATACATAGCATTTTCCAAAAATTAATCTGAGATCAGGGAAATCTCTACAGCTGCTTTTTGGTTACCATATGGGTAAAAAATTTTGTTTACTCTTCTTCCAAGACAAACTCAAATTGCTCATTTCCATCACTGAAGCACCAGTCCTCAGAAAATTGGCTTTTCTTTAGTACCAGCTGAACTCTGTGAACGTGGCCTTCTCTTTTGCCCTCCTCTGTCCCTGGGGAGACCTGAGCATGTGGGCTGAACTGAGAGCCAGAAAAATTGCCTAGTCTTTTCTGCATATGTATTTACAGCCTTTCCTGTCATTTTCTGGACACCTTAGCTGTCCTGAATATAAAGATGTTGAGGCACTGACTGTCCTTTGTGATGTTTGCCCACTGCTGATAGCAGTGGTGCCCAGCTGCTGTCCACTGTACCCCCCCCCCCCCCCCATAGCAAAAATAATATGAATTGAAATGAGATTACTTCTTTCTCTGTTTTTCTTTTTTTTTTTTTTCCTCTTTACGCAATGAAATGCTGCCAGTGTGAAAGTATCTGATGGGAGCAGGAGATGAATGATTTGACTTTGAAGCTCTGGCATTTTTTTGATTCTGTAATTTCAATGTAGTTTTGAATGTTTAAATTAAAAGATAAATGAATGATTTGGTTAGACGTTATTAGGATTTTTCTTTCTTCATCTGTTTTCCAAACAAATCCAATTAAACCAGACTAATTGTATGGAATATTTCAGAATCTCCTCTTCAAAATAGAAATATCTACTAAGAAAATGTTCTTGATCATCTTGTACATTTTGTCTTAAGTCACTTAATATTTCAGGCATTTTCACCCATAAAAACTTTTGCTTTCAGTGAAATTCTACAGGAATGTGAAAAGTTAGTAACTAGGAAATATTATTGTGAGTGCTGAAAACATGCCTTAAATGTAAAGACAGTTGAAGCTCATCTTTTCTTTTAAGTAAGAAAATGACTTAAAAGTATTAATCCTCATTTGGCATTTCTTGAAATGCAAATGTACATGTTAGACAAGTCATGTGTGGGTGGGCTGGCCCTGGCTGGGTGCCAGCTGCCAACAAAGCTGCTCTATCACTCCTCTTGTCAGCTGGACAGGGAAGAGAAGATATTTTGAAAGGCTGTTGGGTCTGAGATAAGGTTGAAATAAGGTTGGGGAAGAGACTGCTGAGCAATTACCATCATGGGCAAAAGAGGCTTGATGCGGGGAAAATTGATTAAATTTATTACCAATCAAATCAAAGTAGGATGTAGAGAAATAAAAATTAAACTTTAAAACACCTTTCCCCCACATGTCCCTTCTTCCTCTCCTCGATTTCACTCCTGGTTTTCCCTTTGTTCTCCCTGCACTGGCATAAGGGACCAGGAATGAGGTCAGTTCATCACATGTTGTGATTCTAAAACAGCCTTTTAGAAAAAGTCAACAAATATTCTAACAACTCACGAATTCCTGGAATTTTTCAGTCTTTCAGAGATGCCAGTCTCGTTTCCACAGTAATGTGGTTTAGAGGTTACAAAATAACACTGCATAGAGCAAGTTGTCTTTTCAGTCGTGCTGCTCTTACTTCTGGGTCTTGATGAAGCCAGTCCCTGCACTACTGACTGTGTCTGTTCTGAAACACACAGCCTTCTCCCTCCATTGCTGTTGGGTGAGTGCAGGTACTCTGTTTGGTCAGCCAAGTGAGACATGTTTGCTGCTTGCACAGAGGCAAGCTGGAACTGGAGGATGTAAAAGTAGCTGCTAGTGCTGTTTTATACAGTTTTGAGCTCCGTTTATCTGAGCTCTCTGGCCTAGCAGTGCCCACAGAGGCTTTCAGCAAGGCTTGGGGCTCACCTGTGTTGCAATTCCTTCTATGCTGCTGTGGAGGAGTGGCAGTAGACGGGTACCAGCAGCACCTGAAGAGATGGAAAAAAGGATATGAAGCCTTCAGAGTGCTTTCCCCAGGTAGGGGACCTCAATGAGGAAGGGTACACATCATTGCAGTAACTTTAGCAGTGCTGTGAGGTGTTATTTATCTTAGTGTTTGACATTGCAGGAGACTTCAAACTGAGAGCTGGCTTCCTGTGGTCCTGTGATTTTCAGATTTTGCTCTCTGCCTGAAGCTGATCCTTTGGAAAAGTTATAGATTAAAATTATTCAACCCTTTCTAGAATCATGGCTAAAGAAAAAAGGAAATCTATTTTCATCCCCTTTCTTGGACCTAAATATATAGTGGGAATTTTCATTAAAAAAAAAGTAAAATCAGAAAGAAGCTCTGTCCTCTACCTGTCTATCATTTCATCTCTCCTTGGCAAGACGAGACAGCCTTAAGGTGAGAGTAAAAGTTTCTCATAGTCATTAGCAGGTTTTCTTTTCACATTATGCAGTGCCAGTCTCTGTGCAACTGTTTTGGGCTCACGGCTTGCATGAAAGAAGCTGAACAAGAGCACCTAGCAATGTGAAAGGGCCCTCCTGCATTAAATATCCTTAGTACAGCAAGGAGCAGTGGGCAGAGGCGTGTCTGAAGCAGGGCAGCTTGGTGTAAGCCACATTCTTCTCCCCACACATCAGTATTTTGGGACCCTATCACACCCAGTCACTGTTGTTTGACATCACTCACACTCGTCTCCAAACTCTGTCATGTGTTTCTGAGCACGCAGCCACTCTTTAGGTGCCTTCCCCAGCCACACTAAGCAGTGAAGCTGCAGTTGGCCATACTTGAAAAGCCACCTGCAGCAAGCCTAGTACATTGTGACTGCAACAGCTGCTGAGCTTCCTCATAGGTTAATTCATGGCCTTGCAGGTTTGTCTCTGTAATCACGTACCTTGCACGGGAGATAACTGCAGCTGACCTGCAAGCTTGAACATGCAGGAGGTGGTGAGGCTGCATCCTGCCATCATCACAGCCTGGGACAGCACAAACATGCTGCCCAGGCTGCACCTTTGTGCTGTCAGATGAGATGAGGTCTGTAAGCCAAGCAGCACATGGTGATGTAGCATTCACATTCTCTGAAAAGAGAGAGACCTAAGTTTCTCTCCCTGGATTTTTCTCAGAGAAGCACACAGAGAAGAAGAGAAAACAATTCTTATCTCTGCTTGCTGCTCCTGTTGTTTTTGCACATGTGGAATATGTTAGGAAGATTGTTTGGAGACAGTAATGGGTTTTTCTTTAGTATAGTACCTCTTCAATATAATATAGTATTAATGTAATATAATATTGTTTTAATAAAGCCATTGTTCAGCCTTCTGAATCAATAGAGTCAGATGTCAGTCATTCCCAGACATTGGGGTCACCCTGCATACAGTATGTTGATGATCCCTGGAGGGTTTTGCCACTGTGATTTCTCTCTTTGTCTTGGAAAAAACCATGGTTTCATTCACATATGTCTCCAAGTGCTAAAACATGATCAGAACATTCTTTTGGAAGACTTGCCAGCCATGTGTCTCCATAAATTACTGCTTGTTTCATCACTTATCTCTTCTGGTTAAACATCTCAGATTTTTCAAAGGTTCATACTTGACTGGAATTGGTTTGCAATTTAAATGGTCCTTACTTTAACTTAAATATCACCAGACTCAGGTGAATTTATTTAGTGTGCATGAAATAGTGATCAAGCCAACATGTCAAGTAGCTCATCGCTGACACCCCAGAGAGGTGATGCTTCTGGCTGAGGGTTTATCTCATCTGTGTTGGTTCAAGTTAGTCTTTTATTTCTTTTGTGTCAGAGAAATTTGTTGATCAAAAATGCTGATTCATCTTGGTCTTTATTTTTCCTCATGCTTCAGAAGACTTCTGATTCAATGTAAAGGAGATTTTTAGTTTAGCTGGAGAGAACCAGGGAAAATGATGGATTGATTTATCCCTGCATTGGATAGCACTCCTAGAATAAGCTTGAGTTTTCATTGTTAACTCATTTTTGGATGTCTGAATCAGCACACTAAGAGAAGCCTGATCCTTATCATAGGTGCCCCTAAATTTGGGCCTTCTGAATTGGCTTTCATATTTGAGGACTCTATAAGTGCTAATTCCTATATTAATTAAGAATCTGCTTCTGAAATTGGGTGTCAACCAGACGGTTTTTGTTACTTTGAGCAGATGAAAGATGCTGAAAATGATGCTTGTAGACTGTGGATCCTGTTGATACAGGTGAATAGGTTGAATTGTAACACAGATTAGGGAGAAATCTTTTGGATTGTTGTCTATCCAGAAGTAGACTGATCCCCTTTAACATTTATATTTTTATTTACACCTCTTCAGGCAACAAAGGCTGAAGTGCAATCCCATGTAGTCTAAGGAAGCACGCATGAGATTTAACTCATGAGGCAGGGCAAGCAAGGAAGCAAATTGATTGACTCTGCTGGCTCCCCGAGTGATCTTCTGAATGGGATGTCATTGTCTATTTGAACCTTTGGGTTGTGTAAGACCATAAAAGCCTCAGGCTCAGAGTTTATTTAGGATAGGTTCCTGATATGGGCATAAACAACCTGCAGATCCCACAAATCAAATACATGTATTTCTGTAGAGATTTAGGATGAGTCCAAATAATGTTGGGCTCTTGTGTGACATGTGCACAAGATGTGTGATTAAATCTTGAGACAAGGTTGGTAAAGCTTAGCTCTAGAGTGGTACATCTGTAACAGCAATTAGAGGACTGTGTGCTTGGCAGCTGCAAGATAAATGGATAGTTTACCATACTTAAGGGACCTATGAGCATAATGTTTATTTTTTGAGGTTTCAGCAGTGCCTGATGCTCATCAGCAGGAAAACCTCATTGTTTAAATGAGGATGCTCTTTGAGGCTACTGGTTCTGACCTTTTGAGTTGGCATGAATAAAAACCAGGTTAATGAAATGTGTTGCTCCTGTAGCAAGTTAGGGAAAAAACCTAACTTGTCTGCTGCTCGGAAAGACAATAAATGCCACAGAGATTTATGCAGAGCTTTTGGTGTAGCTCCATAGTCATGTTAGCTATCTGTAAATAATATACTGGGGAAAAGAAGTCTCTGCTTGGATCTAGTGAAGCACACAGCTCCTGATGTCTCAAGGTGACAGATAACAATAGTCATAATGATTGTGACTTGCTTGACAGGATCCATGATTTAGCATTCTTGCCCTTATCGCTTGCCACTTTCAAATCCACAATCCTGGAGTGCAATCAGGAAAACTGCATTTGGTATGTGTTGTGGAAGAACAGCATAAATCCCCCAGCATCAAGCACTTCTGTGTGTGTAAGGCTGACCACTAAGCACCCATTCACTGAGGAGCACCCAGAAAAGTTGGTTGCTTATGAAAACCCTGGAGCTGGCACTGAACTGATGAACCTGATGGGTCCCTGTTTTAGTTTTCTGGGCTCATGCCAGTTTAACAACACAATCTCTTGCAAGCAGTAATTTTTAAGCTCAAAATATTAATGTAAAGTGGGTATAAAATTGGCTAGGGATTTCAATGTCAGTGCTTAACAAAGGAAACGATTTCTTGCTAAGAATGACTGTTGTTGCTGGATTGCTTGCTCCGTGGTAGCGCTGAGGTGTTGGCTCTGCAGCTGCGCAAGCAGCTGGGTGTCTCTCTGGCAGACAGCGGGAGGTGGCTCCCACAGAGCTGCCAGGCTGTGTCTGTGAGGCAGCAGGGCGCTCCGCAGCCCGTGTGTCCCAGCGCTGTGCCAACTGCGTGTGGACCGCGGCCAGCAGCTATTTATCACTGCTGTGCCAGCCCAAGGCTTTGCTGTTCTTGCATGCACAGCCTGCTGCTACAGGACTTGAAGGAGGGTATTTTGCTGCAACACATCTTTGCTCTTCCTGTTGCTTGTAGGGGTAAAATGCTTTTGGAGGAGCTAATACTCCCAGCAGGGAGCAGGACAGCTGGGATGCAACACCGACTGTCCTCAGGGTGACGTAGTGGGCTCCTGCTTTTAGTGCAGAGCAAGAACTCCCAGTGTTTTAGGACTGGGTGGTTTCTGGATGGGATCTTGAATTGAGGGGATTGTCCTTGTCAGGCTCTCCAGCCCAGAAACTAAAACTGGCTTTGTAATTAATCGATGTACTGCTGTATGGGATGGAAGGAAAATTATGGGGTAATTTCATACTTCTTTCCTTGTGCTTCCCCATGTCCCTCCTAAACACAGGGAACAGAAATGCTGTGGCAAGGCCCATTTTAAAATCAAATCTGGTTGTTTTATTTCTAGCCTCATTTTCCCTGGAGTAAAGTAAAATACGTTTATTTGGCTCAATTCAGTCTAAAATAAGCCTCTGGTCCCAATAGTGTTGCCCTGGGGCACCACTCCTGACCTCCAGCTGCTGTCCAAAAAAGCAAAGCTCTTCCATAGCTCCTTTCATGTCTCTGTTGGCCCTACAGGAAAGTTTAGGCTCCACTACAGCATCTTTAATGACACTGGTGCCCAGGCAGTGGCACAGAATCTGTCCTCACGTCTCTCTCCAGACTCAGCTGCTTGGAAGGATCATGGAATGAATGAAAGCCTGTAGATAAAATTTCATAGTGTGTGACTTCTTTTCAGGGCCATTAGTGAGACTGAAAAATCAGACTTTATATTATAAAGCAATCTTCCACCTGAACTCAGGATAGCTACTCTAGTTCCACAATATGTTATTTAAAGCCTGTTTTATAATAGAATTTGGTATTGCAGTATGTATAATTTATAATATATTAAAACCCATTTCATAATATATTTTAATCTCTGATGATGAATAGCTGGGACAGTGTTGCGGGTTCTGTAATATCACTATGGCAACATCTTTAAAAAAAAGAAGAGTAGGACAATTGAGAGATACCAAGGACTGGTCAAGGAAAGAATAATGGCACTTGTCAATTTGCATTTTTTCCTATAGTTTATTTTCTTCTTGGAAATGGCATCTACTCTGATATTTTTGCGTGTGTTTTCAAGAAATCACTTGTGACATTACTGAAACATTGCATCTCCTTTAACCTTTGAGGGCTCAACTCTGAAAAGATTTGTTTTCCATCTCAGTGCTAAATGACTTAGTCCATCTATGGAGATGAGCAGAGCTCAGCAGCTCTTGGTGGACTGGAAATATATCTTCCATCAGATTTCCAATGTTTCTCAAAAATGAAAATAGTACTTTATGAGTCCAACCTAACATGCTTAAATTAGAAAAATTGGACTTGTCTTCTGTACTAAATGGTTGGCTGTTTTTAAAAATCAAGTTGCTTGCTTTGAAGGCTTACATTTTGACTAAACCTCTAAATAGCAGTTATTCTTTTCCTGAACAGTACTCAGCAAGGCATATTCATCATTCGTTTGCAAGGAAAGAAGAAATCTCAATTTGCCTGCCTTTCTAAGTAGCAGTGGTGCATCTCTAAAAATGTCACTGCAGTGTTTCAAGTGAGAGGGATCAAAAAGCCTGGAGATATGTAGGCCACTATTTGCTTATCAGGTGACACAGTGCTCATTCATGGAAGACTGATTTTTGTCATTTACCCTAAATCAGGCAGTCTCTTCCTGAAGAGCAGGCTTTTGAAGGTCCCAGATATGAGGACCAAACACCAGCAGTGCACCAGGTAGCCTTTTGAGATGTTTCTATTGCTGGGTGTTGTTCTTAGTCTCATGCTTTCAAGCTTGGGAAAGGTACTTTTTGAGGATGAAAGTTAATGGCTATGGTGGTTTGTTTTATGAGTGGCTCTTCTGTCAAATGCTCCAGGCCTGAGTTCCCTGTCTACAACAGACACAGTAGTTGAACCTGAGCTATGTAGGAGGTCCCGTCCCCTTTGTGCTTCCTACTTGGTTTTCTTAAATACCTCAGATCTCTGTTATTTCAATCAATTCAACAAATAATTCTACTCTTTCCATTCTTTGTGCTTCTCAGCCAAATTGGTTTCCTTCAGCTGCCAAACTCTTCGTTTTCAGGGCTACCCCTTGCCATCACAGGTTTTAACACTCCTTTGCCCTTCTCCACCTTTTACAGAACAGACTCTGTTTGACTGTTCCCTCTCCTTCATGAGCTAAAGTTTCTCTAGTGCTTTTCTGCACCCA
The DNA here is from genome assembly GCF_015832195.1 of Motacilla alba alba. NCBI lineage: Eukaryota > Metazoa > Chordata > Aves > Passeriformes > Motacillidae > Motacilla > Motacilla alba. Next base: position 44,523,452 of record NC_052019.1, on the reverse strand, counting down.
GCCATGTTTTGACTGGTGGCAGGTCATGCAAACCAAAGGCAGGTGTTTAATAGCCCTGGTTACATCAGCTGATATGAGGCTGAAGGTAAGAATACTCCTAAAATGTCTGGGGACACCTGGGCATTCATTTTTCCCCCTGTTTATCCCAAAGCAGAACACAGATGTTGACCTTTACCTTACTAATCCACCTGCTTACTCAGGCTTTTGCTTGAGGGGTGACAGCAAGTGAATTTCTGCCTATAGGGTAAATTCCAGGATGTATCCATTACTTTGCCATTGACATTTGCCAGCCGATTCTTATGTTTTCAAAGTAATTTTGTTCATGTGCCCAGGGAAATTAGCAGTGAACTGTTACTGTGGTTTAAAAAGCATTTCTGGAATAAAATTTCTTTTAACTCTTCCTATTTAAGTCATTGCTTGCATAAAGCTACTGATTAGAGAAGAGCTGAAATCCTCTTGAGAAATAGGAATAGTGAACTTGATGAGTTTTTATTCTGACTTTTTTTTTTTTTCTGCAGTTACAGGAAGCCTTTTGCCATGGGCACCTCATCTGTGACATGGATCACAGTCTACAAACAATTCTAGGGTTTGATTTTTCCAGTTTCACAGCTCTTGCAACATATCTTGTAAATGTGCAACTCAAATCCTCTAACTAGATATCTAAACCGTGAGGAGAGAGTAATTTTCCAGTGAAGGAAAAACTTCTATAATGGTGGGAGTGGTGGCATAAAGATTCAGCTTTACATTCGGTCTGGTGCTCACACTGAAGCTCTTGTGTGTTATCAAGAAGAAATTCAACTTATACAAATCATGAGAGTGTATGAAAATGGACACATTGAGTCTCTTAGCAAGCAAGATTATAAGGCAGGAATCTTTCTGATTTGGATAACACTGTTAGGGCTGATGGGATTTCTTGGGGTTTCCTCTTCTAACATATATTGTACTTGAGAATGAAAACCAGCTGAGAGCAGTGTCACATAAACTTATTTTCCTATTCTTTATGGAAGATGAGTACTTTCTTATCCCAGAACCACTGGGCCCATTCATAACTGAAACCTTTAAAGTTTATGAACTGTGAAATTAGGTGACTAATAGACAGGTAAATAATTAGGCTGAATGCATTCAGAGACCTCCTTGTTCCTGTTTCTTATATCTCCCTGTAGACAAACACATTTACATCAGCACAGAAGAAAACCAACAACAAAAACTCCTCATGACACTGAGGTCCCATTTAATTGCAGGAGAGTGGGATTTTTGCCAGGACACAGTGAATGCCTACTGTATCTGTCCATTTATTTTCTCAGGGTGTCATGCCTTGTGCCATACTGGGTCATCCACATGTAGGAGTTATTACTGGTTTCTTGTTTTGTGGTTTGGTTTTTTTTTTTTTTTGGTTTGTTTTTTGGTTTTTTTTTTTTTTTAGGTTTTTTTTGTTGTTGTTTCGGGGTTTTGTTTGTTTTTTGGGGGGTTGTTGGGTTTTTTTTTGCAATATGTAGGAGAAAATCTTTGTAGCCTCTATCTGCTGGAGGTCTTTTTATTTCTTTTTTATACCAGTCTGTCCTGTGTGAAGCGGTCTGAACAAGTAGAGAGCCAGGAGCAGATTTGTTTCAGGTACTCCTGCCACAGCAATATTCTGATAATAAAGTCCTCCCAGCTGTTTGGAAAAGCTTCAGCATTCCCTGTGAGTAAGAAATGTCTGACACAGTCCCAGGAACAAAACAACTCAAACCAACCCAATCAATAGCACTTCATTTGCTTACTGGAATAAAATCCCCACAAGTGATTTTGGAGTGAAGCGGGGACTTCACACTGCAGTCTTGCACATGTCCTGGCTTTTAGATTTTACATAGGATGTGATTCAGGAGCATTGAAGTGGTCCTCATCTTTATCAGAACTCCCCTCCAACTTAGTTTCACCAGTTATTTATTGTCACATGTGGAAGAGGAGTTTTAGCCAGGCTGTATATCTTAGTTAATTAAAAGGAACATCTGCTTAATATAATGCATTATATAAATGGTATTTCCTTTGTATACCAGGCTGCATGAAATAATCTATTGGCTACTGACCCAAGTTCCTGCGTGCCTATCAGATAACCCACAAAAAGCATAAGATCTGACATCATGCGTGTCCCTTCCAGGCAACATATAGAATAAATACTGTAAGCTTACATAGAAGCAGGTGAGTCCAAAAGAGCAGAAGGGGATCTACACATTCCCAAAGTACAAACTTAAGTGGTAACAGATGAATCCAGAAAATTATTATAAACCCCAGAGCTGATTCATAAACTTCTCAGGCTGTAATCTCTAGAGTCTGAGGGCAAAACTGTCTGTGATAGGCTTTTTTTCATGTCTTTATGGCAGGATTAAGTTCAGTTCTTTGTATACTTAGGGAATATGGATGAAGATACTGATGTTCTTGAGTGGTCTGAATGCTCAGTAGCAGTGAAATCAAAATAGCAATGTTGAATGGTGAAACCATTACTGAATTAGATAAATTTCCCTGGTTTCATGCAGGCAGAGCAATCTCACCTGACCTGCCATATTTTGTAAATCTTGTTTGCATAAGAAATTTTTCAGTACTTGTTTCTTGGGGGGGGGTTTGTTTGTTTGTTTGTTTTTTGTTTATAGAGCCTATATTTCAGGTGGGACTCTGTAGGGGGAAGAATTGGATCTACAGTCAATAGTCCAGAGAATTTTGGCTGTTGACTTGCCTGGTCCTTGCTGGAAGATATTGCCAGAGGTCTTGTGTTGTTGGGTAAATGTTGAGGGCAGGAGGGGTGTTGGGTGCTTTCTGTTCTATGTTGGTACTTTGGTGCATATCTTGCAAGCTGAGAAGAGGATGCTCTGCAGTGCTCTGGCAGTTCAGTACCTAACTCATGTTGGTTAGAAATGGAAACAGGGGTGGACCTCCCTGTGCTGATTCCTAATTTACCTTCATCGTATCCCTTCCCTGTCTTTTCCCTTTGCTTTGGCTGCCAAAATGGATATGTGCTAGAGCTAGACATGGCTAGAGTAAGCCATGCTGACACTGTGAGAGTTTTTGGAATGCTGAAGAGAGGCCAAGACTACAGAGGAGTTTATTTGCAAACCTCTCTGTCTAGATGGCTCATATAATTATTTTCTGTGCTTATCCCACTTTACTCAACACACAGCTCAGAAGAGCAGCCAAACCATTTTAGATGGCTTTGCTGCCTCAGACGTGGGAGCCCAGGATGCCACCTCAGTAGGCTGGGCTGTTTGCTGTTCTGATGCTGGAAACAATCATCTTTGCTCTCAGGACAAAACATTCCCAACTGCCTGACTTTGGGGTTCCACTTTAATCCTACGAGCTAATGTGCTGGTTTACCGTATTAATGCAGATTAGCTGAAAATAACTTGGCACATCATGATTTTCTGCTCTTCTTATGCTTTATAATCTCTTTGCTTTGGATAATGTTTATTACATACTGAAATAATGGGTTTAGTGCTTTCATGACCTCTGTAACATGTTCTTTTTGTGATTCCACTCAGGACTGCTCTTGCTTAGCAAACCTTCCAGCCAGGAATCAGTCCAGCACAGTTACCCTGGGCACGCTGGCAGCCATTTTGAGGAGTCTCTTGGGTTGAGTCCCACTGCAGATCTACTGCAAACAAAACAGGCATTTGAGCTTATTAATTCTGGCTTATTAATTTCTTTCACTGCAGCTGCAACCAAAAAAGAGCTTTCTTCAGCCCTCACCCTGGGTTCCTTCTCATCTGCCTTGTTTAGGATGCAGCATAAAATGTTTGGAGGCTCACTGGACAAGGTTGATAGAGAGCCTTCTTGGCTGCCAAAGCATTTAAGACCACCTCAAAAGGGCTGTTGGGGAGATTCTACAAGCACAGAACATATGGGCAGGATGGCCTGTATTTATTTTGGTTGCCAACAGACTGCTTCTACTGCATCCATATACATTCATATTGAGCTTTGTGTATCTCAGTAATCTCTCTAATTTTCTGGACAGATGTTTGATGGTATTGGGAGGCCAGAGGTGTAAAAACTTCAGAGGTCTACACAGACTCCACTTGCTTAAATGCTATGTGTTAACAGATTTCTGGGGCCTTTCTTCGGGTCACCATCTGCACTCTTTCCAGCTCTTTGAGTCTGCTGAAGCTGCTGTTTGCTCCCATGTTTGTTTTTCTTCCCTTGACTCCCTCCTTTCTGTATCTTCCCAAGGATATGTTTCTCACAGCCTCCATTATCTTTTCTTCTTTGCAGAAGGGATCTGAAGTTACACAGCTGCAGCTGGCACTTTTGTTATTTTTGGCAGAGTTTAGCCTGCCCTGTGTTTTGGGTGGCAGAAGCTCTGTGGGAGCCTTGCTAGGTAGCTGGGGATGGTAAGCATTGCTGCTGTGCCCTGTGTTGTGCCTGGCTGTGGTTTAGACCCCTCTTCACTGAAGAACTGCTGCTTGTGCTGGCCTAACTTAGAGCAATTCCCTCAGCTCTTTGCAAAAATTCCAGTCTTTCAGAGTGGAAGCTGGACATGTGTCCTTAATACAGAGCAGGAGCAAAGAGGAGGGAGTCAGCCTTACTGAGGGCAATTAATTTTGCTACTGACAGTGAGCCCATGTGCTTCCTATTCTAACTTTGTCTTCTTTGAAGGTGACTTTTACAAATGGATGGAGATTGTCAAAGCCTGTAGCTTCAGGTACTATGCCACCTTTAATATTGAAGTGAAATGAGTCTCCACCATCTGTCATTGCTGGTAAAATGACAACGTTACCATTGCTTCTGTCTTCACAGAATTAAAACATGACATCAGAGACTGTCTACGTCTTCTCTCTGGTTTTTGTGCAAAGATTTTTGCCTCCTTTTTCAGTTTGCTCCTGTTTGGAAGATAATGAGGGCTACTGTCTTCCATGTGCTTTTTATCAGGGAACAGGGCTCTTCAGCAGACTCATTAAAATAATGAATGGCCTCAGATGGTTAATTATCTCTGAAACTTTCTTGCTGTCCAGCAGCAGGGAAGCTTTCTTACATGGGGTATGGATAAGAAGTACAGCCTTTCAATGACAGTCCTGCTACGATATCCTTTAAGACATATGACAGAAATAGAGTATGTTGGTACCACCAAACCCAGATTAAATTATTTGTGTCATTTAGGTGTGTGGCATGATCAGTTTGACAATTGGAAGTGGATGGATTTTGGATTGGGAGGGCAACAATAATTGACCTGATGGATGGGAGTTGCAGTGGAGTTTGGGAGGCATGTTGTAAAGATGGATGAGAGAATTAGAAAGATATCTCTTCTGGAGACCATCAAGATTGAGGGGGAAAGCACTTGGGTTCACCAAGCCTTCTAAGCTTGTTCTGGTTAATCCATCGTTTTGGATAACAGGTTGCATATGGAGAACTGAGTGAAATGTGCTTCTTCATGCAGATTCTCATCCCTTAAAAGCCAGCTTTGAACAGTATTCATAAAAGCAGAGAGTTCTGCTTTTGCAAAAATTAAAAAAACACAAGTCTATGAAATACGTCTGTTTTGCTTAAGGGAGTTCACCTTGCCTTGTGTAATCTGGGAGAGGACTCTATATAAATGTGATGGTCCTGACAGCATCTGGCCACTAGGGAGCTCAGGTCTCATTTACACACAGATACTAGTGCTGCTGTTAGTTCTTTGGACTTCTCTGGGGTTAGTGCTACTGTTGAGCAGTTGCAAAAACTCAGCTGTTTTGTTACCTTACCAAATGAGTGCTCATTCAGTCAGTAACTATACAGTGGCTGGCACCCAGGTATGTTGTGTGATATCCAGTATAATTAAAATCAGGACTTGTCTTCAAATATCCATTAGTAATAGAGAATCACATTCAGATGGCACAGCAGGATGTGTGTGAACCAGGTGCTTTTGGAAATCCTGTGCAGAATTTTGGGACTTTTTTGGCTTTTAGTTTACTTGGCTATTTCATTGGAGATGAGGTCCTCTGAACTTGTTGAGGGCGAGTCTGTGACATATGAGATGAAGTCCATTTTGCTATGGAAATGGAAGGAAAAAAAGAACAAACCCCTGTAGCTCACAGCTCTTGAAATTCCAATTTTTTTTGTATGTGTAGTGGTGCCTTATATATACCTTAGTAGAGGTGAGCCCCAATCTGTACCTGGTATCTGTGTGTGCTGTTTTAATTCAACAGGTGCCCCTTTATAGGTTGCATTACTCACCTGGGTAATGTTAGAGATCAAAGCTGTAAGGAAGTGCATGTATGACTGGGCACCTAACATTTGATGGGTGCTTATGAACTGTAAGGAACATCTGCTCTGAGTGGGCAGCAATTGCTTTCCTGTATTGAATATTGAAGTGGGTTAGCACACCGTGGAATAGGTTTCTTTCTTCCTTTCATCTCCACGGTATTTTTTCCTTCATGTTGTGATTTCATAAAGATTGAGTAGTCACAATGAAAGAACAGTAGAAAAATGCGTGCAGAAACAATTTAGCTTTCTATGGTGTCAGATGCTGTTATAAAAAATAAAGTTTTGCAGGTTTCTACTTAAAATTATAACCAAAGAGCTCTGACCTGGCAGATGTGAGCAGCTGCATAAGGTCCTCTGTCAGAAATGTCATTCAGCTGTCCTCTCACATAAACATGACCCGCTTGATGTGCTGATGTGGCCAGCATGAAAACTTGAGATTTTTTCTGGAATTAACCTCTAACATTAAATTAGTCTTAGGAACAGTAAGTTCCTGGGCCTCATGGTTGCAAGGAATGCCTTTAAGATGTGGCCAAAGAATAAAGGATGTCTCTTCTAAGGCAAGTCCCCTCCTCTGACCCTTGGAGGACTCAGAATTGGTGATTATACCTTAAACTTAATTCTAAAAATCTTAACCACCTCTGGAGGCTCCAGGGCTAAGAAGGGTGAAGTGCAGGTTTCAGTGCAGGATTGGCAAGAATGGCTCAAATTTCACTTGCCACTTTACAGCTCTTCTGCTGATGGCCAGGAGCCGTGTGCAGGTCCATGGTGTCAATACCCACCTTGTGTGCCCTGCCTCCTTTGTTGGAGGTCAGTCAAACCCCATAGGTTCAAACTCATCTTCTGGATGGTCCACTTGCATCGGCCCCTTGCCATCGGTCCCTTGCCATCTTTCATGGTGACTGACACATTTAGGCTTTGTGGCACACCATCTGATGTTTGAGAACACCTGGTGCACTGCTCCTGCCTGTGTTTCCCTGCACCAGCTCTGCTCCAGGTCTTTTTGGCACCCCAGGAGCAAAAGACTTTTGTGAGTTGCAGGCCAGCCTGAAATAAGCTTGCAGGGGAGTGAGACAGAAAGCATTTCTCTGAATCAGAGGTGACATGTTCCTGTGTTTTGTGCAGTGAATTATTTCAGTAAGTAAGAATTTAGTGTAGATGAGACCTGCCTCTGTCCTGATGTTCTCCCCAGAAAAACTGATTGAAGGGATCTAGGTAGTTTCTGGAAGAATTTGGTGAGAGATACCCAGCTGTTCTTCCAGAAGAGAGGGTGTATGTGGAACTGACTAAAGCAAGGAGAATGAAGCACTTAGCTTGACAACTGCATTTAGTTCCTATTCTGCATAGTCCCAAGTGCAAAGATAAGAAACCATTGTTTTTTCAAGATACTGCTGACAGCTCTTGCCAGGAAGGGCTGGATTGACTTTTTACTGGCACCTTAGCATTTTTGATCAATAGCTTCACAAATGGGAGGGAATTAATACTCTGCCAACTAAGCTGTCTTTTTTTTTTTTTTAATGCTTTATTTTAATCAATTTTTTTCTTATTAAGAAAGAGTAGCATAAATGATCAAGGATTAAAGCAACTTTCTCAGTCCAACAAATGTGACTTTGTCACTTCAAACCCAGTTTCCTTTGAGGAACACAAACACTGGATTAAAGCTTTACCCCAGACTTATAATTAAAAGGCTAAATCCCATATATAGCATTACAGCTGTAATGCAACTGCAAGAGGATTGCTCATTACAGCCCACAGGGATTTCAATTATGGCTTTGGGGACTGATAGCCACCCATCTTGCCATGAATCCTCTTAGGGCAGATGCCAAACCAAAAAGCATTGTGTTACAGCTCTTCATTGTCAAGGTTTTATGCAGGCACCACCTTGCACAGAGGATCTGTGGATTCACATTTTTCCCCAGCCAGACAAATGCACATGAGGATGCACCTGCAATAAGCCCAAGAGACATCCCCATCTGCCACAGAGCCATTATTCCTGTCTGTAGATCAGGTTTAGCATATCCATTTAGAGGAGGAAAACCATACCAGGGCCCATGACAGCCTTTGGAGTGGGATCAAATTACTCATTTCTCAGAACAGGCCAGCAAGGAACCCTAATTGCCAAGGGGGTCTTGCTGGTGACTAGTGCCTTGAAGTCAAGGAAAAATTACTTCCTTTCCATTTGTTTGCTTAAAGACCTTGGGAGTTCACTCCCAAGGGTGTGATTTGTGAGGACAGGTCTCCTGTGGTTTGCAGATAGGCATGTCTACCTCCAGATTATAATATTCATATTAAAATAATAGAAGCTTTAGGTATGGGTTGTGGATGCTTTTACATTGATTAAAGTCCACCAGCACCCACTCTTGTATCACACAGGGTCCAGCTTTAGGGCAAAAATAGAAATGGGCCCCAAGAGCTGGGACCCACTTGCATGCTTACTACCTCAAGTGGCAAGGCACTTTTGTATAAAAGGAAAAAATAAATAAAATCAGCAAAACAGAGGAAAACTGGCAAAAATGGCAAGCCCTTGGTAAATGCTTTCCACCACTGCCTCACCGTCCCTTTGAGAAAAGTTATTTTTACCTATTCCTTTCTGAGTGGACTCAGGTTCCAACCCTTCCTACCTTTTCCTGCTGCAATAATTACAGCTCTTCTGCATCTGCCTTGCCGGGGTAATTATCAGTTAAAGCCAGGTGACATCCCCTCTAAGGGCAGCAGGCAGGCTTTGACTAAACTTGATTTTTATTTACTAGACATGGAAATAACTAGTTGCACAAAACACAGGAGCATATAATCCACTGATCCAAAGCAATTTTTAAAAAACTCAAATTGTGTTTTGTGTGATGTCGGTACCACACATCACTGCAGTGTATGAGTACGGGTGTTCTTAAATGGATTTTTCTGATTTAAGTCTGGTTTTGTTAACTTCATTGTTCAGAATTTTATGGTTTTGGTGTGTCTGTAGGTTTTGGATTTTCAAGTCAGCTTGACTTCAATGACTATACTTGACCACATTTTCAAGGAATTTAAATGATCTATTTTACAGCAAGAAAAATTACCTTGTTGGAAAAGCTGATTTGGGTACAATAGAAATGGTCATTTGAGAAAATTTCAGCAGTTTTCTTTTTTTATGTGTTGCTTAAAGCAATCAGACACCCAGACATTTCTGGAAGAACTTTAGTCCCTCTGAAGCCAGAGTTTATCTACATGAAATCTGCTCTGCATCAGCTTGAACTGATTCAGATGTGACTCTGCCTTGCTGAAAGAGACAGGGCTCCAGTCCAACAAGGCTGGGACAGAGTGGCTGACAGGGTGGCACTCTGTGCCAGTATATCTGAAATACATCTGTGCCTGGTTTTGGTGGCATGGGGATGCAGTTATCTGGAGCTACTGCTGCCTTCTGCTTTTTGTGATTTTAATATGGCAAATCAGTGGATTTGAAATAAAAGCTGAATATGAGTGCTCTGAAACATAAAAATCAATCATATTAATAAAGGGCCTTGTCCTCACTCTGTTTCTGTTATTTATTGCTCCTTATGCCCTCAGTTCCCTGAGATACTGAAAATATACATGAAACCATTGCCTCCTGTGAACTAACAGAAATGGAAACACATTGCATAGCAAGCAAGTACATTGCTACAGCAGGTAAGGAGGCAGCTTAAGGAGTGGCATTTTTGGGCCACTGTTGCATTATCATACTGATATTTTCACTGATTTGAGACTTCTATGGAGAAAATTGCTGAAATTTCCAATTTGTAATAGCGATATAAAGAGTCTAAAATATTTGGAGCCATCAAAACTACTGCTTTTCTCCTGAAGCATTGCAGCCGAAAGCTCTAGTTACTGTGTCTGGCAACTGTCACGCAAAGTGGACACCACAGGCCCTAGGTCTATGTTTCAGCACTCATGTAGCAAGGCAGAAGAGCTGCCTTTGGATTGGCTCTGTCTCACCCCCACTCAAGCAGTGTGTATCAGTAGGAACCCCGCATCCTGCTTGGCTCTTGACCACAAAGTGACTTTTCAGTGCTGGTCATCTTGGGTTTATAAACGTCCTTGGGAACTTGCCATGTCAAACGATTGTAGGAAAAGGTCATGTCAGACTGACCAAATCATTTGACTCTCCATCTCATCTTTCTCCTGTGTTTATCAGGTCATTTGAAGCCATCTGTCTACTTAGTTGTCACTACATTGACTCTTTGCTATTAAGGATCATTAATATTGTAAGGGCCGTGCACTGTCTGTGCAGCCCAGCAAATTATAAAAGACAAAAGCAGGTACCTCACAATTCATGCACTCTGGAAGGAATAAACCAGACGGCCCCTGTCAAAGCTGGAATTTAAAGTCAAGCACTGGAAGCTGCAGTAACAAAGCACTTGTTTGGCTGTTGTGGGCACGATCTGCTAAGTCACACTCAAATAGGACTTTTAAGTCAAAAGTGTAAATTCTGCACAGCCAGATTTGACTATGATTTCCCTATCATTTTTGGAAATACAGATGGACCTGAAAATGGAATTGCAGTTTTATAGTCCTTTTTCTGCTCCCTTAGAAATAAGAAATACTGCAGCCTATTGAATCTGGTGGACTTGCTGGACTCCAGCTAATGCATACTCCTGCTGGATAGGCATCTTGAGGCCAATGGGCTACTCTGACGCTCCCACAGATGAAGAAACTGCACTGTCCCAAAAGTGGGTCGCAGAAGTCACCTCTGTCCCTCTGGCTTCCAGGAAGCCAGCTCTGTCCTTCAGGCAGGAAGTCAAGGGCTGCGGGAAGTGTTGACTGTTTGGTCTGTAATTAAAAGAAAGGTACTTACAAGGACCTATTCATATCCTTTATGATCTCCCCCAGGATCATTTAACTGACTAATTTGGACAGCCTAGACAACAAATGAGGATCGGTCTCTTCTCTTTCTACAACTCTGTAAACATAATCCTTGATTGATTGGCCTCTAATACATCAGACCTAAATGAAAAATTAATTAGATTGGCTGCAACCCTGAAGTGAGCATTTTACCACTTTGTTGTTTTGTACATTTGATCCTTTCTTCTTTGATTTATGGGTAAAGGGGAAATGGGAGAGAAAAAAAGAGGAGGAAAAAGAGGTTTGTTCTTGATGTCCCTAAAGTCAGATGGGTTTATTGAAAACTGAGCTCTGCTTAGCCGAGAAGCAAAATGAGCAGCAGCAGCAGCAGTTCCCTACGGGCACATACCATACAAGTAGGAAGGTCCAAAGGGAGCTTCTCTCCCAGAAACTATGCCTTTAAGGAAAGCCCCCACACTGGTTTTAGCAATCTAGATTTTCCCTGGCTGCCCATGTCCCAGTTTGCGTGGCCCTTCCCTGCAATGAATTTTTTTCTCCCTGAAATAATGGGGCCATTACTTGGATCTGCCTTTGGAAAGGCCAGTAAATATATGTTTTGTTGGAGATGGTAAGAATCACCACTGCTGATTTTCACAAGGAGTGCTGGAGGCTTGTGAGAGCCAGCCAATATGATGCTGGTTTGTCTTGGAAAAATCTTCTGACTTTGTTGAATACTGCCACATCAAAACACTAGCAAAACACATGACAGCCACCATGTTTCAAAATCTCACAGTAAGAAATAAACCAAATGCTTTCTAGGTTTGTAAAGTAATGTAGCCTTCAGAGCAGAGTTAAATGATGCAAAATGAATTTTTAAAAGACCCAACACAGTGTAGAGTGGAAAACAAAATTTGACACAGCTTAGGTGAATAGCAAGGGCAAGTGAAGAGCGTGTTGTTAATCAGAGCTGAATTTTTGCCAAAGCCTGAGGCCCAGAAAGGCAACTGAAAAGTAGCAGTATATTAAACACAAACCAGTCTCATGGCCAGGAGGAAATAATGCGACTCTAAAGTGAGGCACAGTTGAAATAAGAAACTTTTATGTTATTTAAAGAGTTATTAAAAGTGAGAGCAGAAATTAAATTGAATTCCAGAGAGCAGTTATATGGGAAGATATATAGAAAATTTTGCCTTAGCGTGGCTTTATCCTGAAAAGAAAAACATTTGGGCCAGGTTTGAAATTTTTTTTTTAATAACGGATAAATCCCTCCTGTTTGAAAGAAAATACTTTGATATAAACAGTGGCCGATTTCAAGAAAGCTTTTATTAAAGTAGCAAAAGTAAAATTTAGCAAAATTGAGAAAAAAAAGAAAAAGAAAAATTAAAGTATCATGTGCATGTGATGTTTCTTTGCTGCTTCCAGAGATCTCTTAATCAACTATCCAGATGCAGGAGACTGATAAATAGGACACCCATGCTGGGTGTTCTTGACTTCCTTGACTTGACACCCTTGACTTCCTGCTCAGAAAATGCTTTCTTTACAAGTCATCTCTTCTGCTTTCTTCCTCTCTCTCTTTCCTTTCTTGGTTTGACAGGATTCAGCCCCACAGCACTATCCTAAAACCTAGTTTGTGTGGTTTTGAGGTAGAAGCTGCATTGTGTGTTTGTGTGCAATATTTTAAAATATATTTTTAAAAAAAGCTTGATTATTCCATGTTCACCTAACTTGATGGGGAACCAATAGAATTCAGATTTTTTCCATTTCCAAGTCAAAACCTCCAGGATTAAGTCAGGCAGAGGAAGGACTTCTGCCAGGATTTCAACAATCCTTGCACTGATTAATTAGAAGACTAGTGCCAGCTCAGAGGACTCTGCCTCACATCTTGTAATGAAACCTTCAAAAGAGCCCTCTATTTTTAACTGCCACAAAAGCAAATTTACAGCCATGGTGCTTTTTCACTGAATGAATGTGCAGGTTTATCTCCAGCTGGTGCATGGTACAAGCCAGGCTCGCTCACAAGACAAGCTGGAAAAAGCTCAAACTTCAAGCAGAGGTAATGTGTATGGGGCAGGTCTGTAACTGCAGGAAGAGAGGCTGCTTTAGCAGAGAGGCTGCTTTAGCATGCCCAGGTTGAGAGAATGTGCCTCCAGTAGTTTGGGAAGTGTCCATGGTGTGACTTGAACGATGAAGCCTGAGATTTCTAGTCCTAAAAGGAATTTTCCTGTGGGTACAGGCAAAAGGTGCTGTGCCATAGACACAGTCTGCCTGATAGTCAGCTAGTTTGGTCATCTCTGAAAAGGATAATTTCTGCTCCTGTTACCCTAGTGAGATTCTTCCTCCCACTCTGGTGAAAAGAAAAACAAACAAACCATGGCACAATCAGAATCCTGTCCCAGCTTCAGTGCACCTTTTCACCTGGGACTTTTTTTGCCCTACAATGCCGTGGTGAATTTCTTGGGACTATTTACAGGTTTTCTATGGGCTTCTCCACTTTATTATCCTAATGGTGATCTTTGACAGTTGTGAATGAGACCAAACTGGGAAAAGGTGGCTGTTTTGCCCAAAGCCATTTTTGTGCTCGACAAAGCTGATACCTTACCTAAAATGGTACAGTATGAATGTGCTCCATGTGACCATAAGACCATAAAAAGCATAAACATGGGCATTATTGTGTATTTTCTCATTGCAGATTTCAGATTCATATCCCCTTTCCTTTTATAAAAAATTCTTCTATTTCCAAGGAAAGAGTATCTGAGAAATTAATTATAGCAGGTTCTGCCCTGGAAAGGAAGGGCCTGCCTGTGGTAAGGATATCAAATCCACAGCATGACTGGATCAGGAAAGCAAAATATGCACAGCACTTTGGGCACGAGAGGTTTGGTGGCTGTGGGCCTGAGTTTATAACTGCTGTTGTGTTGGGTGGGATTTCCCAAGGAACTTATGAGCCATGTGTCCATGACAACTGGCTACTGAACATCCCTTCATGCTCTCTGTGGGTGCAGTAATAATTCTGAAATTTGGCTGTATCACAAGCAAGCAAAGGTAATAGCACATCTCCTTAACAGGATGTATTTGTACCATATACAGACTTTGCCACTTATGTATCTCTGGTCAGCTTTCCTCCTAAGATCTTCATCAGTTTCTGACCCAGCCTTTTAGACTTCCTTTTATGTGTAAATTAATGATATCTCAGTTGTCTGGAGCATGGTGTTTATAATGTGAAAGTCATGGGTTTGATCCCCATATGGGTTATTCACTTAAAATTTTTACTCTGTGATTTTGTGGGTCCCTTCCAACTCAGAATATTCTCTGATGCTGTAATTTTGGTGATTTTTTCCCTATGAAAATTCCATGGGAGATATTTTTTGGAGCAGAACAGAGAGCCCAACTAGCAGTATCCATGACTCCTGCTCCCCTGTTTCAGACTGTTACCACTGTGTTGCTGTCTGAGACAGGAAGAGCTACTGCTAAAAAACTCACCGAGTGAATAGCTTTAAACTTTAAATTTTCAGTGAAAACCACTGACATTTTAATTTTCTGCAGATGCTTATTTTCTTTAAGCTTTCATTTTCTGCAGATTGTCTTGGGGAAAAAATATTTTACATAATCTCTTTTTCTGCTTTTGGATGCTTGACCCTATCTCTGGAGCAAATACAGGTAGAGAGAAGAAATTGTGATGCAACTTTTAAATACATACATTTAAGAATCTACCGCTGAGACTTCTTTTATAAGTTTTTGGATATCATCAAATAAAGCCATTAATTTCTGAAAAGGATTAAAATGAAAAGTCTTTGAAGTCAGAAAATTGTCCTGGTGAGTTAGCTCTGTGAGAATGGAATGGCTTGCGTTTTTTCTTTTTTTCCCTCTCCTTACAAATAGGAAAATGATATGTTGTAACTTTAACCTGATCAGATCAGTGTCTGAAAACTCAGGGTGAAATATTATCCCTCTTAAAGTCAGTGTGAAAGTCCCCACTGATTTCAGTAGAGTTATGATAAATCCTTGTGGAAAATGACACATCGCATTACAGTATTCTCAACTTTTTTTTTTTTTTTTTTTTTTTTTTTTTTTTTTTTTTTTTTTTTTTTTTTTTTTCCCCTAAGTAATATATCTTGTGAGCCATATACCTGGTGCTTTCTCTCTTCTCCAAAAATACAGCTTTCCATGAGAAAACCAGATATGGTGATCCTTTATGTCTTGTACTTGAAAGGACTTCTATAATTTTTAACCTAACTACTATGCAGTACAAGGTGTGGGAACAATTTCCTCACTTCCATCTCAGAAATATGTTGGCATCAGTAATGTTTGTTCAAGTAATAATAATCAAAGGGCTGGTTATTCAGCTGGTATTCCTGTTGATGTTATTAAGTCCATTTCTGAGCTGCTGGTTTATGTCTTGCTGGATGGAGCAAATGAAGTTGCTGCTTCAGGCTTAGAAAGGTCAGATGGAATAGTCCATAGATTTGGGTTAGAGGCACAAATGAGACAGGGTCACATTAGTGGTGACAGCCTTCAAGAGGAACTTTATTCTTTCCTATTAGCTCCAACACAAGCAAATTATGACTGCCTTTCTGCCTTCTGTGCAGGGTGATACTGTACCCAAAGGACAGAGGGGAAAATATTAGTAGACTGCCATTTCAGACCTCTTTGGGTCTTCAGAGGAGCTCAGCATCAATCAGTCACCATGATGAGCACCAGGAAATATAAGGACCCAGTATTAAGATATGCAAGCTTCAAAATGGAGACTGAGCTCATTTAGGAACCCTTCTCTGACTCCTGTTTTCACCTGGTTTAGAAAGCTGTCCCTTTAACTGTGGGTTTTTTTGGCTTGCACATTGATCTGATTATTTCAACCTGTAACTAGCTTCTGTGATGCAGCTCAGTTACATTACTTGTTCCAGGTTTCCATTTTGCTTGTCTCTGAGTTTATTTTATTACAGGGAATGATATAGCCCAGAGGATTTTTCTTCATATCAAAGTTGCCAGTATTTTCCTCATAAAATGTAGTTTGTATGTCATGGAAGTAGGCTCAGCCTACAAGGGAAATATTCTGAAGCAATATCAGCATTACAAATCTCTCATTGGTCTGGAATTATGTAGGACCCATTGGTGAAAACATCCTCATGAATAGTTTACACTGAATTTACCAAATTCTTTCCAATGACAATGAAGCTGCTGTAATGTAATATGCCTAAGAGTTTGCAGAATGGGATTTTAGGCTTTTATTTGGCATAGCACTTGAGCATGTGCTTAAAATTAGGAATAGGTTTGTGTTCAAGGTGAAGCATGTACTTTTTGTTGCCAAACCAGGATGCTTTTTAGTTGCTTTCCTGTTTCAGAGGCCTCTTCCTCAATTAAGGCCAGGTAGCTGGGCTTTTCTGTCTCCTGGAGCCTGTCTAAATTTAATGAGTCTCCTGGCAAGTGAGGCTTTAAGCTCCAGTTGTAGAAATGTGAATTGCAGCTTGGAATTTGCAAATAACAACTGATGACAGTTATGAGAATGGAGTAAATAGTCAGTGCATTAACTTACTATTAGCTCATTTCATCAGTTTCAGGTCACTTTGTGTGACAGTGCTGAGGGCTGACTTTGACAAGCTGTGTTTCTGGTCAGTGCCCAATGTGCTGCTTAAAATGGATTTTGGTTCTCCATCCTGATTTTGCTCACCCTGTTAGTGGATTGGGGTTATTTGGAGCCTTATTGTTAAAGATAATTTCTTGAAAATTCAAGGAATGGAAGAGTTGAATTAGTAGCCTGACCTGCCAGTCAGATACCCCACGCTTTTTGCAGACTAGTCATGCATATGCACCCTTAACTCTCTTGCCTTTACATGAAAATAAGGAGCTGGGAGTGCCAGTCTTGTAAAATGAAGTAATTTGGCCTTCTAAAGAAGCCAATAATGAGGGGAGGGAAAGTAATCACTGAGGGACTGCGAAGGCTTAATCTACAAAATGTCCTGCTTCATTTTGATATCTTACCTGTTTTTAAAATGCTTAAATAATATCCCAAGTAATTTTCAGACAGGATTTTTTAGGCTGTAAAAAGTCAATTGCCTTGACCTACTGTTGCTCTTGTTCATTGCCAACAATTCTAGGAGTAACTTCACCTGGATTATTTTCTAAATTGTTACCAAGATGCCAAGAATTGAATATCTTGCTGAATTAGTTCATACCCCGATCATTTGTCTTGCTCTGATAACTTCTGTTCCTGGTTCAGAGCAACTATCTTAGGTTATATGTGAAGAAATTGGATTTTTATTTCTAGGGTGGAAGACATTTTGGGTGATACAGTCTTTTGAAGGAGAGGTGCAAAAATGGGGAGCACTTCCCTTGAGGGATGGCTAGCAGATGGTTTCTCTCCAGCAGGCCTCCTTGTGGTCCATATGCTGGAATAAGATGCCATCAGTAAACCAGCCTTGTTCTGTCACCTGTTTTTACTACGAGAGGTTGCAGCCTTCCATCAGATGATGCTCAGTGTATCCCCCATTCTTGATCCAAATTTTTTTAAGACTGGAATTTTTTTAAAAGCAGTTCAGCCGTTTTGCTGGGCTTGGTGACCTTTGTCCCATGTGACAGCCAGAGGTGATCTGATGCACCTGGGAGAGGAAATGGAAGCGCTGGGCTGGCCCTGTGCCTTGGTTGGTGAGCTTTTCTGTGGGCCTGCTGTGCTCAGTCCGTGTGTGTGAGAGCACGTGGCAGCTTGCAGAGATGCAGTGCAGCACCAGTGCCAGGAGTTTGAGGCACCCAAAATATGGGTGAGGGGAAGGCAGCCAGTGCAAGCTGGGTACCAGTCCATCGACTTACCTAGAAGGACTAACAGATGAAAATAAATGCAAATTCTGAATGTAATCACTGACCTGATATGTCGTGTTTACTTAGTAGATAAGAAGATGAGAATATAGCACTAAGGACAACTGCAATATAGTCATTGAGTACTTCAGCTTGAGAGATTTTTCCAGTGGTAATTAACATATTTAACTTATTTCTAAAGATTTACAAACATTAAATGCCACTAAGCATTTCATGCCACGAATGTCAAAGAAGCTGATGTAACTTTGGGAGCATATATTTCATCCATCATAGCACTCCTGTCACTTAAATGGCACTCAATCCACTTAAAATTGCAGTGATTATGGAAGAACATCAAGTTTCATCAGCAGTGATTACGCTGTGATTATCACACACACACTTCTTAGGGCTTCTTCTGCTCTTATGCAGCTGCCAGTTTGCAAATACATATTGGGGAAGAGTCTTTGGGGCTCCGCAGATAAACCTGGCATTTCCATTCCGTCAGTCAGTCTTTTCAGTGTGTTAATTTGCACTTTGGGCAGAGAAATTTAACTCTTAAGAGTGATTTGGAACAGGAAAGAAGTTAAAGTCTCAGTGAAGACCTTTTCCAGCTGCAGAGGACTATACTGGTTGGGAGGTTTTGATCAGCCACTTTGCCTGACTTTGTGTCATCAGTCTACTGAGACCCTTTGGAGGTAGTGAACCACCTGTTCCAGGCAGGAGGATGGAGATCTAAGTAATCTTCTCTTTGTAGAAAAGTAGGGAGGAATCTCTTCATTCCCTTGTTTACAACTCATATGCCTGACTTAACAAAAAATTTTAGGCTGTGTGTTTTCTCGGGAAGAAAATAACAGAGAGACATGAAAATGGAAAGCCCAATCCAGACCCAAGTTGCTGTCAGTGGAAAAATTTCTGCTGGTGCCACTGATCTTTAGATTTCAAGAAGAAAGTGTAGGAACTGGGGGAGAGGACAGGAAAATCAGTTCATTGTGGCCAAAATGCATTTCCCATGAAGTCAGTAATAAAGGTAAAGAGCAGGAGAAAATATGCTGCTTTTATTTTTATTTTTTTTATATTACTGTAGGTTTAGGATCCAAGTTTCCAAGAGGACTCAGCTTCCTGCAATTCCTCCTGAGAAGAGCAGTGAAGCTCTTTTGAAAGTATGAATTTCATGCAACATCTGTGTCTGACGTACTCCTTTCCATCTCCCTGTCTTTTTGTGTTGGCCGTCCATACTGTAGCAAACACTTTGAGCAGCAGGAATTCTCTCTCAAAGAGGGGGAAGTAAGCAAATGTTAACCACAAATTTGCAAAAAAAGCAAACCATTCACTTCTAAATCCCACCAATGCACACAGACCCCAGGACTCAGGAACAATATTCTGGCTGCTTGCTTACTAAGCCCTCCCTAGTTTTTTCCCATTGTTTTTGAGGAGCACAGGTCAGTTCTGTGATTTGCAGCCTGGTTGCTTGAAGGATTCCATTGGCAGCAGTCTGGGCTTTCTGAGCAGATTTTGCCACTTGGTTCAGCCCTGCAGGGGACAAGAGTCCGTGTCAGCTGTCAAATAAGTGAATTTATAAGGCGGTAATCCATGTGTGATGAGCAGTGACTGATCTGCCTTGCTTTGATTATTTTTTGCTATTCAATATCTCCAGCTGCTTGCAAACAATCTGTGCACTCAAACTGAACCAATAAAGCCTTTCAAAATTTCAATCTATATATATACCCGCACATTAAACTTAAGCAGAGCAGGCTAACTTTTCTAGAAAAGGTATTGTCTGGGAAAATATTTACTTGAACTGACACTTGATATATTGGGAGAAGACAAAAATAGGCGTTTGTTCTCTAGTTTGCTAGTTCTACTGGCCCTGAAAATACCACTAATTGTATTCATTGCTGTTTATGTTTACATGAAGTTGTAGATATTAATAGCTGTTGTTCACATGTGCTCATATCTAGACTGCACCCTTGAAAGAAATGCATTTCCTTTCTTCAATGTAAAGAAGAAAAACTCTGCTCAGAGAGGCAGATTTTCCAATATGTTCTTTGACTGCTGCAGATGTATGCACTGAGGCAGGCAGTAAATACCTCTTAGTATTGATCCTGGGTTTAACTGGTGAGTGACTTGAGCAGGTTTGACCTTGAGAAATGGCATACATTGAACTGACACAAAATCCTGACCTATGCCATGGAAAAA
Organism: Motacilla alba alba; assembly: GCF_015832195.1. Lineage (NCBI taxonomy): Eukaryota > Metazoa > Chordata > Aves > Passeriformes > Motacillidae > Motacilla > Motacilla alba. Next base: position 44,503,475 of record NC_052019.1, on the reverse strand, counting down.
AAGCAGATTTCTCCTAGCCATCCCTGGGACTTAGCACTCCTAGGTAGCTCTGCCCTCAATTCAGCAATACAGTACATATATGAACCTTCATGCTGGATCACAGTATTTCAAACTAAGCCAGGAAATGAGGTCTGTGTTGTAGCTTAACATCCACATCTACTGCTGCACTCTTAGAAGAATCTTATTTAAATGCATATGAGGGTGTATGCAGGAATGGATGGAGAAATGGAAAGACTGGAGCCTTCCCTCTCTCCAGACATCCTGTGCCATCTTCTGTGTCCTTGCATTTTAGAGTTGGTCCCCCTCTCCTCTTTTCTCTGTGCTATTATTGAAATGACTAGGCACTCCTAGATATTTTTTGTTTTGCTGCTTACCTTTTACCATCCTTTTGAATACTTGGGAAATGGACAGTGTAATAAGTGGGATTATTTAATTCTGTGCCTTTGAAGTTTTCAATGGTGGAAATTTCAGAACATTGCAGGTTAATGATAACTCATTTTCCTCTTCTAAGTTTGAAAACACAAAGATGTGAGAGTGAAAGTCTTTGCTGCCCTTTCTTCTCCTGGCATTTCTTGATTTTATCCAGATTCATGTATATAAAAAGGAAAGAACCCCAAATTTCTGTTGTTGGTTGTATGTTTTTAGACATAAAACCCCCAGAATGTATTTAGAAGGGTTTTTTTATTAATAAACAGAAAATCTGACCATCTGTCAAAAGTGACATTTTCTTGGATAGCAATGGATTTATTTATTTACTTATTTTGAAAGTCCATTTTTCATGAAGGAGGTTTGTTGAGTTGGAACATTTTTACAGCTTCTCTGAAGACTTGGTCATGAGGAAATTCACAAAATATCTGGGGGAAATTTCATAAATAACTAGAAATGAAGCAACTCCTCTGCAATGAAGCAGGAAATGAATGCTGGCATCCAAAGTTTCTGCTGTGCTAGATATCCTGGGAGTATTATTACTGTTTTATCCCTCTAAGTTGGAAAGCAAAACAAACTTCTCCCAAGAGATCAAGTTCAAAACACTAGATTTAAGTTTTGTTGTTAGCTGTCTGTCTTGTTATTGGTTTATTTTAAATTTTGTTTAGGCAGACAGTGCTAGAGGAGTTTCTGTGCTCTGCAATGGAAAGAAACAATTTTTGCATTTTTGCTGTGAAAGCCTACCCAAACTGCCATAAAAATGGTGATTAGAACTTCAAAACTTCTCCATCAAGTAGTTGTGCATTTAATTGAGAAATGGGGAAACTCCAATCTTATTCTCCATTTTTTGGCAGGATGACGTTATGACCTTTTCAATTTGCTTATCCCAAGACATCACCTTTTTCAGCCTGAAAGTCTTGTTGGCCATCCTTTCTGATGGTCAGAGGGTGCTGGCAGCAAAAGCACCATCTTTTGTTAAACCAGCTAATATAGTTGAAAAATAATAGTATGTTTTGGGTAACAGCTCTTTGCACAGTTAAAAGAAAGGATTGTTGAAAGTCCACTTAGAAGTGTACCAGTTAAAGTACATTTGAAAGAAAATATTACACTATAGGCTGGTGTCTACAGCAAAGCAGGAGCATCAGCAAAGAAAGGTGTCTTTATCTCCTGGAGAAAAACAAGTAGTTCTCTACAGCTTGTGAAACAAAACAAGGTTAGAAAAGGCAGAGATTATACTGTTTCATAAGACTAATACAGTATTGAGATTTCCAGTTCTTGTACAGCTGTCAGTCTTGTTCTCACGTTTGCTCTTGGATGGCATTTTGCATGGCTCCCAGGTGGCTCAGAACTGACAGAGCATCAATGGACTGATGTTTTTGTGTGCCTTCCCCATTAGCAGTGTGTTCTTTATCTTTGAATGGTTGTGTAATTAATTTCTAGTGCAGGTTGCCTCAGCCATAATTGTATCAAGATAGTTATAGTAGCATAAGACAGTGTCTTCTTACTGATACTTTCTGTTTCTTGGCTTATATACCCAAGTTTAAATCCAAGAGAAAATATTTCTCTGTCTTGAAGAGCATACATTTTAAACTGGCAATCATTTCTGTTTTTAAAGAAGTTTGGAGAAAATCATGTCACAATTTCACTGTATTTCAGTTATCTGAAGCAGTGCTGATGGTTACAATATTTTAAAGAAAATGAGGTGCTGCAATAGGGAAAAGAAGATATATTCCTTGCTTTCCCCATTTATTCTTACTGCAAGGGTCTGCTACCTCTCCTGTTTGTAACTATTGTGCTTTCAGACTAAATTTATTTACAGTGGAGATAGATCTAGCCGTGCTTGTGTTAACACTGTTTTAAGTTGCCCCATTTAGATATTTCTGAGAAAGGAGGAGAAGCTTTGTGCCCTCTCAGCTTTTGTTTTGCAATGCAAAACATGGCAAGTTATTTTAGTTTCTTGTTCTCAATTGGGCTGGCCACTAGCCTTGTTTAAGTAGCCCTAGTCCATATGTTTTTCTGTCTCTGCCATGAGAGATTGCAGTGGCACTTGAGCTCCCTCCTGCTTCCTAGACTGTGCCCATCCCATGGGAGTCCTGTCCATCATTCACTGTCACCTCTGCAGGCTTGACTTTCTAACAGCACCTTCAGACAGATGATTTGAAATCATTTTATGAACTGCCTGTCCTCCCGAGGCTTTTTCTGCCATCATTTCACACAGTGGAATCATTGAAGGTGTTATCACAAGTGATCCCAAATTACTGCCCAGAAACCTGCTCAGCTCCATCCCCTGGGCCTTTTTCCAGATAATTTTGGCTGCAAAATGTGCCAGCTTAACCATAGAATGGCAGTTCATTCCAACATCATATCATCAGCAAATCACATTGGTATGCTCCAGAAGTCATGCACAGGCTATTAATTTAAATAATAAAAAAAATTGTTCCCCTGGCCAACTTCTACCTTCCAGAATGGTTCACCCTTCCCCAGTCCTTCTTTGGTTTCATAACTCCTTTTAGTCCCTCTGATAACCCCCATTTTCTCAATTTTGAGTATTCCCCCTGTGATATTATAACAAATGCTTTATTTGAAGTTTGAATAGTCTGCATTCTTGTGTACTCTTTATCTTGAAAATGAGTTATCTTTTTGGAGGAAGGTACCAGCTAAGTCTTGTATGATCTCTCTTTGATAAGCTCATGCTACACTTTTCCACCTTATTCTGTTTGTCTGCCTTATATTGTTATTTTCTTCAAAAGTTGTGCCTTTGCTGTCAAATTAATATTTTGTAATTGCCTCCAACTCACACTTTTCCTCACTTCCATGCTCAGCAGATTGGTATTTTTCACTCTGTGACACTACTGTGAGCTGCCAGATTTAATAAAAATCCTTTCTATCAGCTTAGTGCTCTCATGAGATTTGTTAAAAAAATAAAAAGGCAGTGAAAGTAGAGGGCAAGCCCATAGTGGCACAGGAGATAGAGCCAAAAGAGGTCAAGGAAGTGGATTTACACTCCCTGAGATCAGGAGAAAAAAAAAATCCCTCCCCACTGTATCTGCTACCACTTGAAGATATCTTCCTTGCTCTTTCAAAGTCCTCAGGTGAGGACCACTTGCTTCAGAATGTTCTCATTTTTTGGGACTGAAAGGACATAGATTCACCAGGAATAAGTATGAAGTGTATCCATTTCTGGGGAAGAAAGAACAGTACCTGCCCTGCCAGAAACCAAGGTGTCTTTGAACTGCGGTGGGCCCTATTCCACATCTGGGCAAGAACACCCTCAGGAGTGACAGCCAGGCTGTCCCCAGCCAGCCCTGAGTTGCAGCTGGCTCAGTGTTGTGCTTCACACTGGGCGAGTGTGAACCCCCTGCCGCCAGGCTGGCAAGATTCAGAGGGACACAGGCTTCAACCCCCAGGTATTTCCTGTCCTTAAGGAGTACTTTGTGCTGGAAATTATGGTTTCGTGGACAGTCCTGGGATCCTTTCCTTTGTGTTTATTGATGCTCTGGGGGGGAGCTGCTGGGCACCTCCTTGGGTTTTTTACCACTGTTCCGCTGCTGTTTTGAGAGGGCAGAGCACTGTTGTACTCAGTGCTGTATAAACACATCAAAGTGATCCCTGCTCTGAGGAGCTTCTCTGAGGGAGAGCTACTGGGAGAAAGCATTTATGGATAGTGTTCAGAAATGGAGTGTAGAAAGTATTTTGCAATAGTCACTTGCATGGGGCAGAAGTGAAAACATAGCTCAGTAACCATGACTTCCAGTTCTGTACCTTGATTTATCTATAGTGGAGCTTGTACTTTAATTTTGTATCCCTTTATCCCTTTTCTTTTTCAGATTGATGATTTAAAATCTCCATAAATTAACATACATCGGTAAAAATTAATGTGACTTAATTATCTTCCCCGCTTTTGCAAATTGAGTTTGGCCTCTGTGACCATCTTTAAATGATCACTGCCTTTCTGACTTGTTCTGTGAGGAACCAAAGTCCAGTGGTGTTAAGTCACATCCAAAAATGATAATAGGCTTCGAATGCGGAGAAGGTTTTGAAAATCCATCCCACAGAAAATTACTAGCTGGGAAGCAGCAAAATTCGAGTGGGTCTTAGTTAATGGCCTGCCTACTCCACAAGGGGCATGAAAAATAAAAAAGCATCAGAAGGTGAATTTGAGATATAGTGGAAGGGGTTATAATTGGAAAACTACATTGCATCTCCTCCATCAGCTGATCAACCATGCCTCTTAGATTACCCTAGAACCAGCATTATTTTGGCAGTAAATAATTTTGTTGTTTTTTTTTTTTTTAATTTTCTGCTCTCAAAAATAGTAGAATATTTTTGCTTTGGCAAGTGTTGATTTTTGTGCTAATATCCATAAAGGCATTTTGTTGCCAGGCTTGGTTGAACAACAACAAAAAAACCAAAACAAAACTTTTTTCGTCAGCTAGCTTTTGCTATCCATGCTTAGATAAGAGCTGTTTGGGAAACTTCTCAGAATGGTCGTATTTTTCCTCTGCAAAATACTGATTTGTGAAAACAGCTTTTTTTACTGTAATGTATTGGTCTGATATGTTCTGTACAAAGATGCTGCCTAGACATCCGATGAGATGAAATTGTGTGACCCTCATGACATCCCAGAGCTGTCACCAGCCCTGTGTTTGAGGCACACAGAGTTCAGACTGCCAGTCCACTTGTTCTAAAACCCAGGCTGTCCTAGATTTGATCTGTCTCTCCTCCTTGCTACATTGCCATGTTTTGTTTCTCTCTGTTTTATCCCTTTCCCCAGGCTGTGTCTCCTATAGCTCATGGTGGCCAAGGACATTGGCCCAGATTCTTCTCCAAATGATATTTTATCTATTTAATGGAAACAAGACTCTGGAACGGGACATCTTTCCTGGTGGACAAAGAGGGAGCTGGTATCCCGTAATTTTTACTGAAAAATCTCATTCTTTGCAAAAGTCAGTAGGACTCTTCACGAATCCTCTGGGCAAGGGGCTCTGGGAGGGCTGGGAATTTAAACCACTAAGAGAAAAGTAAAAGGCAGCATGATACTGTACTGTACCTACTTTATATACACTTCACTAGAGGGAAAGCTACCCTATATGAGACATTTTGATAGCGAGGAGCCAGGAGCTGAAAGCTGAAACTGGAAAAATCCATCCTCAAAACAAGATACACCTTAAAAAAAAAGCAAACAAAAAACAACAAAATCCCTTGCTCCACCCCCAAAACAGAGACATTAATCACTATGACACTTTCCCAGAAGATATAGTGGATCTTTATGGGCAACTTCAAATTTGAGACAACTTGTTACTTTGAAAATAATTGGTCTAGGTCTTCACAAGTTTTAGAGGAAGATGGGGGAACTGCTGTGTGACGTTTTCTTCCTGTGATAGAGCTAAAATTAAGAGTTCATTCCGGAGTGCCACTTTATCCCTAAACTTTCAGTTACTCGATCTCCTGTTAGTGTTTAAGTACTGGTAATGAAGTTTTATTGATGCCTTTTAGATTTTATCAAGTGCATATTTATTCTGTGTGCTGTGCTGAAGTGTCTAAGTTCTCCAACAATAATATCTGCAAAAATTGCAAAATGCAGACCTGAGAGTAAATATGTTTTGCATGGACAGTTTGCCCTAAATTTAGTTTGATTTTTTTCTTTGCTTTTGTTTTGCTTGAATCTGATTTAAATGCCCAATGCTAGACATATAATTGAAACATTTTGGTCTCAAACTTAGACAGTCATATGTTTTAACACAGTCTCTGCTGCTCCCTGTATCTCCTTGCTCACATAGATGCTGCTTTCTTGTGTCATATCATGCAAAACAGAACGCACCCTGTGCTGTCACTATGGGGATGGAGCATAGAAGGGACTCCTCTCCCGGTCAGGGGAAAGAGATGTCCTTGTCCTTGGGAAACATTGGCTTCCACCATGGCAGCGGTGCCCAGACAGAAAACATGGAGCTGGCTGTGAGCAGGCGGGACAGGAGCCAGGGGGTGCACGAGTGCACTTCCCTTGTTGGTCACAAAGCTGTAACTTGGCACTGTGATGCCACCAGTGCAGCGCCTGCAACCAGATGGCAGGTGGGCTTGGAAGATGGAGCTAAGCAATAATAAATTGTACCATTACTGATGATCTCTGATAGAGGGGATGATGGTTTGGAAAGGGAGGTGTTTAGGTTTAGTTTCTAATTTAAAAGCAGAGTTATCCAAAACTAACTTTAACGCTCTAAGGGCTGATACTAAACTCAGTGAGAGTAAGATGATAATCTGCACTTTTGAATGTTAGATCAAACCACTGGGACAAGAGAAATTAGAAATAAGATGCATGCTATCAGCCAATGTGACTTTGAAGAGTTTGTCCTGTCTGCATGATATACAGTTTGTTTTTTGTTTTAATCAAGAAATTGGTAAGAATTTGTTACATGGTGATGCAGTATGACTTGATACCACAGTTCAGATTAAGTGTTCTATGTTAAATATGGAAGATATGGTAGAAACAAGATTTTCCCTAGTACATTTTTATTAATAGCTTCTGATGGAAGGATAAGTTCAGGCAAAGACTAAAAGGGGGAAGGAAAGCAATACAGTATTATTTGCACAAGCTATTGCAGTAGAAAGCCAGGATAGTGAGGTTGGGGAGAGGTTCAGTGGTAGACTGGAAGGAGCATTTCTTCATTGTGCTGAGCTTATATTCCTTTGGTTTTACTTCTATGTATGTTGCAAGTCTCTATTAGTTAAATATGAAAAGAAATTAAATTTTATAATTCTCCTATAGCTTGAACTTGTTGTTTTGGTATTGTTTTTGATGCTATTGACAGTGTGCTGCTTTGAATAGGGTTAATACTTTTATTTATGTTTTATTGTGATCTAAATTATCCCACATTTTGAAGGTGAGGCAGCTTGTAATGATGCAAGGAAACCAGACTGCAGACTTGTTGTTTGTGCCATTTCTGTGCTTTGTGTTTTCGCTGTGCATCCACATGGGTCTCAGCCAGTATGAGTCTGTGCTCAGCTCTGCTGAAGCCAAGGTTTGCTTCAGCCTGTCTGCTCAGTATTGGCTTTCTTGAATTTTGTATAGAACATTGTACAGAAGAGACCAGGAGTTTAGGTAAGAGAACTCTTGGGGGCCACTGCAAAGCCAGAAACATGAACTGGTTCAGGAGATCGCTTTGGTTAAAAACAGAGGAACAGAAGAGTTTTCACAGGGTTCTGATATGATCCCCTTCTGATATCTGTCCTGTTCTTGGTGTTTTCTGGGTATTTGCTCAGGGTCCCTGTTGGAGACAGGTTGCAGGGTTAAATGGAGCCTTGACTATTCCCTGTTCCTACAGTAATCTCTTCATTTGACCACGGGAGGGTTCAAGTCTGCGTAGGGCTGTGCAATAGGTTTATCTGGGCTCCACACGTCATGGCCATCTGCTCCAGAGCAGTAACGCTGAGCCGAGTAAACTGGACCTGAGGAACTTGCTGGGTGCTGCTGGTGGTGCCACCATGAAATGACCTGGCTACCCACCCGAGCACGGCTCAGCTCACCCCTGGCACACACACCAGCTCCAGGAGGGGCTTGTGCAGTGCAGGTGATACATGGGAAGGAGATGGGTGGCCCCTGATCATGGGGGATGTCTTCCTCGGGAATCCTGGGATGGCTCAGTTTGGCAGGCTGGAATTAAATGGGATTCAAGAGGGCAGACTTCAGCTTAGGCACTGCTGACTGGGAGTGCTGGTTTAATGAGCACCTCTTGGTTTCTGCTCAAAACGTTTTGGTCTGATATTTTATTTTCTGCATACATTGAAAAACAGGGGTATTTGAGCATTCAGATGACTCGAATTACTCTATAAGACAGTTGGCAAGTGAATTTGCCAAACACTATTTGGATTTGATTTTTATTTTAAAATGTCTGTTAAGTCACCACTACTGTACAAAAAGGAGGACAGATTTTACTAACTATAAACCCCTCCTATATTGTCTATGCCCAGAGAGGGAGAAGCTGCAACTATTTTTTCCAAAAAATCTGAATTTGGACTATGCATTTGTCACTTCCGTGCTGCTAGATGTTAGTAGATTATAGCAATCTTTCCAATTATCTGAGCAGCCCTCAGGTCTTTTAAAATAAATAAGATGTCAGGGTTTGCTGACTCCATCAGGAATGTCTGTCCATTTTTAGTTTTAACTATAAAATATGCACCTTAATCTTCAATATCATGTAAGTTGCCATTATTATCTCAGAGTCAATAGTTCCATTAAAATTTTCTCATCTTTCCAATGAGAAAATAGCTTAATTTTTCTCCTTGCTGTTTTGGTCTATATGGAAGTCACACCAGCCTGAGAAAATGTCCTCTGTTGAGCAATGTGTTCAATGTGCAGTAGAGCTAAAGGGCTGGACAGTTATGGGAGCTCAGCTTCATCTCATTAAACACCTCACTGTGGTAAGAAACACTGTCCCATTTGATAAGACAGCTGTTTAAATAGCTGAAATAAAAACAAATTATCTGCCATGTCAGTCTCTATGTTATTGCATTCTTTTGGTATTGCTATGTTGCGTGTCTGGTTTGCACACAGCTACCCAAGTGACTTCTGCACAGGCTCCCTCTGAGCTGAACCTGAAATCTTCCCAGTTAGAGCTATCTTCTCTCCTTCTTCTGAAATGGACTTAGTTTTTCAGTCTACCTTTTCTTGTTGTGTAAAATCCGACACGTTGTGAGGAGGTTTTAAATCAGGACTAGCCAATCCTAATTTTATTAGGAAAGAGGAAAGAAATTAAATCAGACTGCCTTTCACGAAGAGGCCCTGCAGTAATGGCCTTGGCACATCTGCATTAGTAGAATCATTGTGGTGCTCTATGCTGGCTCCAAAATCAGCTACACTTTTTCATGGTGAAACATCACACATTTTTTCTTGTGCTCTTATAATATCATAATTACTTTACTCACTATAAATCTTGGAGAGCCTTTTGGATTTTGAAAGAGAGAGATATTTTCAAAAGGTACCTGATTTCTTCTGATTATGTGAGGCAAGTGCCATACCATAAATTATCCTGCTTGATATATCAATGGCAAACATTGATTCCAACTGCAAGGGCATGTGCTGCTTATACAAATATCTGACACTGGATGCACGCCACCTTTTTACCATGTTAATTGAAGATGGATAGCAAGGACCTCAGATCAACAAATGGGCCTGTTTATCATGTTGTTAAAACTCAATCTGTCTGACACTGAAATGTTTTTCAGCTCCTTAAAATGAAAGAGAAACTGTCAGCCTGAAAATCACATGTCTAACAGAGCTGTCATCTTTTTCCTTTTCACAATACTCCTTGAAGAGCTCAAACACTGTAGCTGGAAAAAAAAATAAAAAAGAAGGCTAGAAAATGCAAAATTGCCTTTTATGGAGATCTGGAAAATATTGTCCAGGTTTCCAGGTTGGATTGTGGTGGAACAGATCGATAAGCACTGACTGAGACCTGTTCCAGTGTTCCTATGCCATCCATGGGAGTGCCTTTGGGTTTTGGGGAGGCTTGGGACAAGAGAGACAAGTGTGCACAGAGCTGTGAGCACTATCCCCCCAGAAGTCCCAGAAAAGGGCCTCAATTTTCATTAGTGTTGATGGAACAGTGTAATTTCGTGTGGATCTTTTGTTATCAATGGTCCCAGGTACTGCTGCTTCCCAAGCTGAAGATTTTATCGTTAGATGCCGCACAAATATCTGTGAACTAGTAATAGCTCCCTTGCTCCACAGGACTGATGCTGCATTCCCTGCTGTATTAAGATCTGGCATCTAGGTTGTTGGACTCTTGGTTTTTTTTTGCTACCATAAGTAGCCCATTTTTTTGTGTCACTATGAATGTTAAAAAGTCATCCCTGAGTTGCTTCTCCTTGCAATACTATGGAGGAAACTTGAGTTTTCAATTTATAAAGGCTTATGAATGAACTACAAAAATCTCTACAAAGAGTAGCCCAAGGGAATACAAGCTAATTGTTCACTAGTAGCTGATGGTGAGCTTGGGAAAATGCAATTATTTGGAAAATAATTTGTAAAAGATTTTTACTTCTCCCCACCCCCATCTCCATGGGTGTCCAAGGGGAAAAAATCCCTTATGCTGTAAGTGCTGAGGAATGGGTTTCTGCACAGTGTTTGTCTTCTCTTGACTACTTCTCCTTGGCTGTGTCTCCCTTGAGAGGGTATATGAGCCCTTCACAGGCATGATTCTATGTGCTCTCTGGGCTTCCTGAGCTATGGGTTCGTTTTTATCTAGACGTGCAAAAATAGGATTACCTCTCTTAAGCTGATTTATCCCCCTCAAGCATAGTGTTTCTTTAAGTCAAGTGAGCACATTTAGGAATATCTTAAACTGTGAGATTTTAACGTATATGTTCATTAATTTTAATGCCGTTCAGTCAAAGTCTGAGATGTTTCCAATTCATGCTGGTGCTTCCCTCTTGCTGCATTACACTGAGATATGAAGAGGCAGAAGAGATTCCAAGGGATGTGTATGAATGTGGCTAAGTTGCTGTAGGTCTGGTAATTTGAGGAGGTGTCTGATTTACACCAGTCACAGGTCTGCCTTCACTTCCCATTTGCATTAATGGGCATCTGGCTCCCCCGATATACCATGAGGAAAATTGGTCGTACAAAGATTAACACTAGGGTGATCATAATATCCACTGGTTGTTACAATAAATCTGTTTATCAATAGACTCTAGACACATTCAATATTGGTGTGTTTCATAACAAATTACTGTAAGTTGCTGTTCTGTTTTATTCCCTTATTGCATTTTCACAGCACATTATAGGAGTGATAAAATTCCATGAGCCATAACTCCTAATGGCAGAGATGATCAATTTGACTTCCAATTTGGAAAAAAAAACAAACATTCACAGTATACACTCTGCCCTACTGCAGAATAACAGTTCTGCTTGTCTTTCTGGCAATATTGGGACATTAGCAGTAATGATTAGCAGTAATAGCTTTTAACGATAATTTATATCTAGGTATGGAAATGTATTTGGTTCATTGGTCTTGGAACTAATGCCAACAATATCATAGAAGCATATGAGAATGCGTGTCTTTGAATACATCTATAATTCAGAGCATCCCTGACATCTTTTTAAGGCACAAGAAGTTGTGCACAAAGAGATGAACTTTTGCCCTACGGTTTGTTCTACCAGTGCCTGGTAACCCATGGCAGTCTGTGATGGGTACCTGCAAATCTCCTGCAGAAAGAAAATTAATGACCTAATTTCAAAGTTGAGCTTGCCCTGCTCACAGCATCATCATAGCTCTGCATTGATGAGGAGGATTTTTTTTTCTTTTTATTCTTTCTTAAAATTTTCATTGAGAAGTTGTTTGAAAAGTGAGCTGGAAGCTCTCTGGAGCAAAAGTTAGGAGGGTTTGGATGTTTCCCTTTTTGCAGACTAAGCAAAGCAAAAGCTACACGGAAGCCTTCCAGTGACTCCTCTATAGCACTGAAAAGTGCATCTCCCATTTGCAAACTATTGCCTATTCAAATCTATTTAATTTACAATTAACAAGACACCTCTTACTCTTTCAACTTAATTAAAGAGCTAGTGACTCTTAGAAGGATTGAAATGCAATAAAGAAGATAACCTAGTTAGGGTATAATTAAGGAAATTTACGTAAGTAATAAACATGGTATTGCTGCCTTCTAAAAAAAATTGCCCTGAACTTGTGTTAATTTCTAGAAAAGCTTATTTTAAAATAAGTGTTCAGACATTTAATTAGAATAAAGCAAGGTAGCTATTGCGAATTAATTATATGTAATTTCCTTTAAGTAACCATTGAAAGCATGGCATACCAAATGGCCTCTGTGTGATCTGTCAGCAAGTCAGGGCTTTAACCTCTGTGTCTTGGATTAACCCCCTCTGCACCACTGCTGCTTTTGACTAAATCCTACGGGTGCCTACTCCATACTCTCCAAAGAGGAAAATTGAAAAGTGGTTGGAAGTATGAAATAAAAATTATCTCCTTGTTTAAACACTCACTTGACCTTGGGTTAAAAAGAATGAATTCATTTTTCAGGACTCTGACTGGAGCAGGAAGTAAAGGACAAAGCATTGTTGCTGCACACTGATGGCCGATACTTATTTTGCCCTGAGTGTTATAAGCCCAGTAAGCACAGCTGCATGGGCTTATGCTAAACCAGAAAATATTCTTATTAAGGAAGAGGATTTTGTTGCTAGTCCTAGCCAGGGGTATTATCTGTCATGAGTTTCAAGATGTAACCCCACTTTACTTTGAAAATTGTTTGGCTTTTTGAGTCGGGGGAAAAGAGTCCAAGCATTGGTGAGTGAATACTTGGTGCAGAGGTGAACCTGCAGAGTGCTCGCTTGTGCTGCAGGAGAGCATGGTGGCTCCTTACAGACCACCATGGTTACAGCTTGTGCGGAACAAATCCCTAAAGCACCACTCTTGGGTTTCTTGTAGCTCAGCTTCTCTTCGACCCAGTGAGTTTGCAGCTGTCTGCTTGGCCAGTGGTGTGTGAAAGTATGGTTCTGAAGCTGCTTCACCAGCGCCAATAGTAATTGCTTTGCTCCCACGTGTGCCTTGCTGGATGCAGGATACGCAGCGTTTATTGTGCACAGGGACTCCAGAGAGAAAGACTTTGTTTTTTGGTTCCCATACCATTAGGCTGGGGATGAAGGTAGTACAGCCACACATTTAAATGATGTGACTGTGGCAGTTAGAGCTATTAGTGCTTGTGACAGAATGGCAGATGCTTTCTGATTGAAAACAAAAAAAATCTCTCCCACAAATTACATTAAGCCCTTCTTTGCATTTTGAAAGGCGATATGTGCTTTTACACCTGCCATAACTGTCAGCTGGTATGTGCTGACTCTAACCAGGCTGACTTCTGCAAATTCATGATCTGAACTGATGCTTCCACATACAGCCACTCTTTTCCCTGCTCTGAAAGCTCTTGCCTTGTTTGCTGGTTATACTTCATGCAGGTTCAGTCTGAGGGGGAAATTAGGACTTTCCCAGGAAAGTTCATGCTTTTCATCTGCTTTTATGGACTTCAGATGCCTGGTTTTAATTTTGGAGGTTTTTAATTTTTATTAAAGGGGCTATTATGGCTGCTTATATTTGAACTGAGTGTGTTATGTTTCTATTTCTACTCTAAACTACAGTCAGAGTAAAATTCATCTGTTTCTGTACATTGTCATCTAAAAAAAACCCTGAAGAACAGTTGCTTCATTGCTGTATTCAAACTAATCTTGTCTGGACATCCTATTTTGGTTGGTGGCTGAAGTGCCTTGAATCGAAACAGATATTTGGAGACCATCAGGCCAAGTCTTCTGTCAGCGCAGTGACACTATTCTGTTAGACGTGGGACTCAGGATGTATTTATATGCCTGGTAGCAATGTAACGAAAGATGACAAATTAATTACCGCTGGAGTTGGGCCAAGCTGAGGACATGGTTCTCTACCCGGCAGCCCCATTCCCCTTGTGATAGATCATGTTTGTTCAAGCACTCAGAAACTCATTAGGTTCAACCTGAGTTATTTGGTAGAAACTGTTATTTAGGTAATTGCTGCTGCATTGTTTGGGTGAGCTTGTGTTAGCAAGACATTTGCAGGAGGGGTATTGGGGTCTGGCGAGCTGCAGGGCTGCAAAAGTTGTTCTTTTGAAGGGGGTTAATCCAACTGGAAGCGTAAGAATTACAAAACCCACTTGGAGAGGTGTTCTTGACTTGAATTTCTCTAAACAACCATTTGGTTCCTTTACTGTTACAAATTTCCAAAGAGGAAAAGTTGGAGGGGTAACTTATTTAAAGTCTTTTAGGGGAAGAAAAAAAGAAAACCAAGAAAAAAGAGAAAGGAAGAGCTTTCCTTTTCCCGAGCATTTGGAGCAGAAGAAGGAACCTGAGTGGAAATGTTTTGGTAAGGCATTTGGTCTGGAGCTGCCTCTGACAAAGAGACAGAAGCACTTTTCCTCCATGCTGTGGCATGAAGGACAAAGGCTGGGGTGTTTTATAGTGGTATAAACGGGTAGGAGGTGCTGCTCAGACCACTTTTCCCTCTCTGCCATGCTCTTTGGGGATTTCAGTATTTCTTATTCAGGCTCAGGTGCTTGTTCTGCTCTTCTACCTGCTTCAGCTTTGTTGTGATGCCTGCCTTCTGCAATAGAAATTGTCACTGGTAGGAAATATTTATGGGAAGGAGCAGCATAATTTATTACCAAAAAAAAAAAAAAAAAAGAAAGAGAGAGAACATTGTTCTTCCAGTCTGATGTTTATTTAGTGTTTATTTAGTGGCTGCATATCAATTATCTGTTTGAACAGGTTTCATTACAGAAAGTGCAAAACCCCTGAGCACGTTTTAAAATATGCTAATCCTTACTTACGCAGGAAATGGAAAAGGCTCACTTACAGTTTAATTTCTAATCCATGTGGGCTGCCATGTTGTATGCTGGGACATAAATAGAAAAGTTGGAGAGGACAGCTCTCTCACAATAAACAGGTGCTGTTGCTTTGCTTTTCTGCTTACCCACTCTAATCGTGTGTCATAGCACAAGCCACAAAATGTTTGGCACCAACTCTGCCAAAAACATTTTATTCTGTGCTTTTCCTTTTGAGGGATAACATATGGGCAAGAGCTTGTAAATCAACACTGATGAGGAGGGAATGAACAGGTTCCTATCTGATATGGTGAGGACCTGAACAAAGAGCTGCTATAGCCCTTTCCTTTGGCTGGCCATATTAACAGAACAGGATCAGCACACAGTCCCACAGAACACCCCAAAAAAGCAAAACCTCATTTCCCACTCAGATTCCTGCTGCTGCTGCTGCAAATGCACTAGGACAAAGAAAGTTTTTCACTTGTCTTTTTTCTTGGTTTCCTTTCTCTAAAACAGTCACATTGCACTAATGAGCTCCCCCTCCAACTTTTCCATTTTAGTAGTTTATAACATTAGTGAAACCAACTAATTCCTCTGGTAAGATATTTATTCAGGCAAGGCTACCAATTTTGCTATCAGGCCTCCCACATCAGTGTTTAGTCGGTTGCCCGATGATGTTGGTTTCTGGGTGATACAAATATTATCCTCTACCTTTTCAGACCTGGGCTGTGGGCGCCTCTTCTGAGATTTCTGGAAAGAAGATAGAATTTGCAAACTTTCAAGTGCAAACCTTTCTTGAAATACCTGTCTATCTGTAATTATAAGAAAATCAAGAGAGGAAGGCACGTTAGAAGCCTGGGAAGGAAAATCCAGCTGTAGTAGGAGATGCAGTGGCAGTCGTAGGCCCAAGCTGTGAACCTAAAAGGAACATCCTTTCTTCAGGACTGCTGCTAACACAGCCTTGGCAGGGCAGTGACAGATATTTGAAGTGATGGGACACAGGGTATATTTGATATAGAGCAGCAGAGTTTAATTATGGACAAGAATCAAATTGATATTCATAGGGTGATAAATAAATAATATGTATGCACTCACACAGAAGGACAAGAACATTTTTCTCAAGTGAAAGAAATAAAATCAGCAAAACAGAAATTAAAAATGGATCTATTTAGCAGAGTTTCTGGTTATGTGATGAATACATCAGTTGATGGGGCTCAACCTTCTGTTAATCAAGGAGTCACTCACATCTTGGCTAAAGGCTATGAAATGGTCTGGGGTCACATATCTCATTCTCTGATCTCTGCTCTGAGATTTCCAGCTAGCATTTTTTCTTCTCAGGGGGGTGAATTGAGCCTCGGGAGGCTTAGCAGCAACCAAGAGCTAAAAGGACAAGAGGGAAACTGGAGGAGGTGATTTGATGGTGATGGAGAGAGAAAGGAAAGGGGAACAGTATTCTCCCTGGTTGGCTGAGCCAGGGGTACAAGCCAGCACACACCTATTCAGCAGCAGGCTCTTTAATATGGGTTAGCTTTTAGTTTTCAAAAAGAGCTGGGCAGTTCACAAAGGAGGATCAATGTATCAGTGCTACAGCTGCTTTTTTATTTTCATAATTTCAGGAATTGTCTCTTAAACAGTGGGTGCTCCTGTCAAAGTTCCTTTCTGAAACACACATGTTTCTTCAAGATAAGGTGTCAACTTTCACATATAACCTGATGTTTCTTGTACTGGCAGCTATGGACATAAGCTTAAAAATAGGAAAGAAATTATCTGAAATAAAGAAATGATTGAGAAAATCAGCATGTTATGCTTTCAACAAAATTATTTAAGTTTTACCCTTGGATTTGGGGAGTAGATTTGAAGCCTCATGTCATAACGATTTCAATATGTGATGCCATTATTACTGTGTTAAAAAAATGAGGGAACTAACAAAGACTGACAGAAAATGGCAGCTTGGATGCATCAGGGACTTGGGTGACTTTCATTTGTACACTGAGCACCTTTGCATGTTTCAAAAGGACTTATTCCTGGCTATAATCTGAGTTGGTGCTTTGCTAAGAACCAGGCAGCATTTATTTCTAGAGAGAAGATAGGAGAAAGATCACACCAAAATGAGAGAGAGAGTGTGTGTGTGTGTGTGTATCTGTATGTATGTATAAGCTTAAAAATATATATATACATAAAAGGGGTTGTAGGTCATACTTATTGTATCCATAGCTCCATGGGGCAAGGCAACTCCTTGGTGTTCCTTCTCTTCCTTTATTCTCTGCACTCAGCAGCTGCCTGCCCCAGCATCTGGGGGGAAATAAATGCTGCCTTGGCAGAGGAGAGCTTGACAAGCATGGGAGAATTCATTTTTAATTAATTTTCTTCTTGTTTAAAGAAGACAGAGAGAATGTAGCGTGGAAGAACAAGATCTGAAACAAATTGCTAACTGTAGTAGTAATAATTTTTGTCTTGTTTATAAGTTTGGTTTTTTTAACCTTGGCTGATGGACCTACACAAAAGTCCTGTAGCAAGCATTAAAAGGGCAGGCAAAAGTGTGATAGAGGCACTGCTTTATTTTCCTGTGACCTAGGAGGTTTTTCAAAATTTTCCAGGAGGTGTCAGCAGTACTTTAAACCTTTCATTTTCTGTGATGGAGAGTTCTGACAAACTTCTTTTTCTAAATTAAATGAAGGGAAGAATCTCATGCTAAGGAAATAGTAAATATCATCATCCAGTCCCACCCCTGAAGAGATGGGTCCTGGCTGCTGGCTCAGGCTAGGTTTGCAAGCTTTTGGGCACTGCATGTTTTGGCAGGGCTTCTTACCACCAGACTCTTGGCTAGTGGGCTGTGTTGGCATTGTTTTCCTTCCTGTGTTCTTAGTAAGCATCAGGCCTGCAGCTGGCTCTGGAGATCTTCTTGTTAAGTCATGGGACTTGGCAACTTCCAAGTCCTGCAGAACCTGAGTTACCATAAAGCAAATTTTTGCCCAGCTCCTGTGAGAAAAATCTTGAAAAATATAGCCCTTCATTCATACATCAAAAGATAATTTTAAAAAAAATTAATTCTGGGTTTTTTTCTTTAAAAGAGAAACAACAAACTCTGGTTTTGGGATTGGAAGTGCTGCTTTTTGGATGAGGAGAGAAACAGCTCTATTTATACTTCTTTCATTGTCCGTAGCTGGCTTTCATAGGAGCTGTTAGGATAATCTGCTCCAGGTTCTCAGCCGGTGTAAGCTGGCAAAGCTCAGCAGGCTTCACAGAGGCTGAGCCACATTATACTGCTTTAGAAGCCAGGAAAATAATCATAATGACAGAGAGAACACTTTCCACCCGAGGATCAGAAAGGAGGCAGGAAAGCCCATGGAACCCGTGAGGGAGAGCATTACTGGAAGTGGCACTCGGTTCAGAATCGTGCATCTTTTTGTGATAATAAAAAAAAAAAAAAAGGAGGAAGGATGCACAGCCATAATCTGGTGCAATGGGGAACAGAAAATGCTGTGCTTTAAATCCTGCTGTTGGTTGATGCAGCAATGTTAGTGAGAGATGTAGGTGATTTTGCCAGTCTCAGTGTTTTCAATCTGTTTTTACATGGCTAATTAGTAAAGAAAAAGGGTAATCAGTGGAATAAAAACTAGACAACATTTCATTTCAAGGCGTGCTGTGAGAAGGCCTTTAAAAAAAATACAGGAATTGCAAGGAGATAGGGCTTTTCTATTTCAAAATCCAGCAGAATCCAATAAAATCAGGTAGATTGACAGGCATGAAAAATTACAGTCAATTTACTTTTGAAAATTAGTACCATTGGGTAGATAGCGGGTAGATCCACTCACTAAGGTCTGCTTTGGGACTGTTTGATCCAACTCTTCTATATGATCATAGATATCACCTTAAAGTATCATCGTACTGAAGCATGATTTTCCACATTGCGATAATTAAGTGCTGGGATGCTCAGTAAATGCTGGGGAGAGCTTGGGGGGGATCACAGCAAGTACTGAGCTAGGAAAGACACACTGCTGTGACATATGTTTGCTTAACCTCTTGTACTTGGTCCTGGCAGGATATTTTATGAAATGATCTTTTAAAATAGGTCAGGTGTGTAAATATAATCAAGACATTTGCCCGTGAGTTAGAGTGGCTTATTTAAAAAAGCACTGCACTGTTCAAACCATTAGTGGCCAGCAGAGTTAGAGATGAAAAAGAAGATAAATCTCTTGCGTAGGATTGTGTGAGATGAAAGGTCCTCTGCAGAGCGTCTGCCTGAGTCTTACCCCATGCTAGCAGGTTTGGAAAAACAAGTTGCATCAGCCCAGAGCTAGCAGAGCCTAGCCAAGTCCAGCTTGCTCTCATGTGAGTTTTGCTGTGTATAATAAATTTGCCCTTGGTAGAGAGATTGATAAGGTTTTTCCTGTGAATGCCAGCTTGCAGGAAACTTGTAGGAAGCACCAAACAGAAAAGGTAAACCAAAAATGGCAGTGAGCTCAATACATAGTCACTGCACACACAGAAGCTCTGTTTCCCCAGAAACTCAAATTCCTTAGGAGTCAAACCTCTCAGCTGAGCTGTCTGAAAGGAGGAAGAGGAGAAGACAGTGAAGGATAAACCCCAATGTTAAGATGTACATTAATGAGTTCATAAGGGCAAACAGAGTAACTGTGTGAGAGCAGAAGTGCAAGGGGAGGTTTTTGGGGAGATGGCAGGAATACGGTCTCTTTGCATAATCCCTGTACGGCATTTAATCCTGCTTGACAATTGCACTTTGCCATGCTTGGCTGGGGTATTAGAGAAGAGGGGATATTTTTTTTTTCAGATTTTTTCTTTTACTCATTTTTCCTTTATTTTTCCCCCTTGCTGGACATTCTTTCTGGAGCATCTCCTCTCAGCCTGCCTCAGCCTCGCTTGGCAGCAGTGCGCCTGCGTGTTGCAATGCCCTGAGCCGTGCTTAACGTGTCCCCAGGAAACCTGGCCCCATGTCCACTGGGACTGAATTTCAAGGCATATCCCTATTAGCTTATTTTGATGTTTTTATCTTTCCGTGATCGGGAACCATTCTCTGCAGCCAAAACAGACACTTTCCCGATGGCATCAAGTGAATTTTTAGCTCTCCTCTGAGGAGAAGCCTTCAATAAAAGATGAGCCGCTTGCCACGCTGACTGGCTGGAGCTCTGTGGCATCTCCGGCGGTTCCTGCCTTTTGCTGTAAGTTTACACTTGTATGAACATCGGCTCGGCTGCCCCGTGTTGCTGTAAGTGCAGGTTTGCACGCAAACATGGCCTCCACAGAAAGCACCTCAGGCGAAAGCACTTCCCAATGCAGCGTTACCTGGGCTCTCCAGTGGGTAACTCTGCCAGTGGTTTGGCAGTGGGGCATGTTTTAGTCATGAGGGATGGGGGGCCCTTCCCTCCCTCCTCCCCCCTGACCAGGGAGCATGGCAGGTTTGCTCAAAGGCACTTGAGAGCAGATTGCCTGTGATTTCTGAGGAGGGGCACATCACTGCAAGGAAGTTTGACTCAGCTATGGGAGTGTTTGTTGAAGGTTTGATACACGCAAACATTGTGCTCTGAAGAAACACCATGGAAGCCCCGTGCCCCTCCTCTAACTCCTGAACTCCCACCTTCAGTTCCTTCAGCAAATAAACCCACCAGTTTTCTTCTGCAGCTTGGGAGGTACAGAGGGTCTGTGGACCATTCAACTTCCTCTTCTCCTGAAGCTGAAAATTCATGGGAAATTCCAAAATGGGGACACACATGAAATTCCAAAATGAGGACACACACACACACACACGCACAATAAGTCAGGCTAGATTTTGCACCTGCTGAAACCTCCTGGGTTTCTTTTCTTCGTGAGGCTAATGCTTCTGTCTTGCTGCCCTTAATTACAGGTTGGGAAGTTCTTTGTTGCTTCAGGGCCACCCCTGCACTGTGGCACAGATTGCTGCAAATGTCCCTGGAGTGTGGCAGTTCCCACCAGCATACGGCTTTTTCCCCAGAGTCTGTAAAATACAGGTGTAAAGATGTGGATCCTGCATGGCATAAACCCCGCAACTTTTGCTGTCATCCAGGTTGCATGTTTAATGGGAAGTGTATAGGACCAAGTGAGGAGGCTCCACAGGAGGTTTGGGGCAGAAGCATGTGTGAGGAGGGCATGGAGAAGAGAAAAACCATTGTCTTGGCAAAGCTCTGTGAATTTGGTGGAACAACACTCTGAGCAATCTCAGTAGTGTTGTACCCAAAATGTAATCAGATCTGTGTTCCACTTATTAGTTCTCAAGAGTTTCTACAACTGCTTTATGGGAATTTCAGAAGCAGGCTGAGACTGTCCTACATCCCAGGTGGAGGGAACTTGGCTGGAAAATAATTTCTATGGGCTGTACTGCTTGTTTCCCTGTGCCATGCAGCCATCTGCATCCATATCCTAGGGGAGGCAAATTTCAAGGTAATGCTGAACCAGATTACCAAAGGAGAAATTCTGGAAGTTTTCAGGAGATGAGACCTGGGGTGTTATAGGAGGCTGCAGGGCAGGGGAGCCAGTGGAGAGGGGAGAGGGATACTCGCAGCAAAGATGCTGAAGGTTCTTAGCTAAAAGGGAGATGATTGACTTATCAGTACATTTGTAGGAGGACTGACTTTTTATCCAAATATTTAATTTTTCTTTAGCAGCTTATCCTTCCACAGCTGTCAGCACTGCAGCAAAGCATGTGGGAAAATGCTGCTGCTGAAAATGGGAGTTGATAAGGGGAAACTTTTTTCACAAGCAGGTGGCTCCTTGTAGTCCCAGGACCCACTGACTTTCAGTCAAGTTTATTCTGTTACTCTGGAGCTTTTGAAAAACTACTGAAAGTCTCTCCCCTCTCATTATTGTGGGCTCCCCAGCAGGTAGCTCAGGCTTCTATAATCTTTAAATCAAATATGACAGCTTCTCTCCTGTAATGGTTTTCATTTTCACACGAAGTTCACGACGGGTATCTCTCTTACTCCTTGTTGCCAGTGGACGGATGTTAACCATTTTAAAAGAAGCAATAAATATTAACTGCTTTTGTATTCAGGTGTGCCAGCTAATGCCAATTTCTGCAGCTTTCGGTAATCCTGGAGATTAAAAGGTAGTGCTCTAAAAGGAAAGCCAGATCCATACTAAATGCAGTAGTATTATTTATGACTGTGTTTGTTTTCTATTTCCCAAAATCTCCTCCATAAAGTCAACATTTGGCATTAAAATCTATCTTAATATATCAGGCTGAAGTGCGTAAGGAAAAAAAACAATAACATCCAGCAGCACATTTTCATTACCCTGGAACTAAAAAAGTCCACTAAGAAATAGTGGAATGTTTCCTTGAAGCCTTAAGCCTTTTTTTTTACCTTTCCGTACATATTTTCTCAAGCACTTTAATCAGGCAAAAGCTTTTTTTTTTAATTTTTTTTTTTTTTTTTTTTTTTTTTTTTTTTTTTTTTTTTTACTCCTACAGTGGTTTCTGACCTTTTGGGAAATTGCTTATTTAAAATGTTGCAAAGAAGGTGCTGTCAGTTATTTATCGGGTCTTATGTCATGATTTGGGAAAACCGACCTTGATTTACTTGTGCCATTAGAGACTACGTGAAAGGAATAAACAAGCATTTTTTAAACGAGCATTTTTCAATAGCATTGCTTAGTAAAACCAGCAGTCTGTCAGTCACTTTTTCCAGGTTGTGTACTTGAAAAAGTAGACAAAAAAAATTAATTGGCTTGTTGATTATATTGATAGATCCAAAGCAACTTTAAATGCCTTGACCTGGTTAGTGAATATTTCCTCACTAAGATCAGTATTTAAAATTCTTTCCTGTATAGTCCAAACTGCCTAACCAGGAATGGGAATGGAGAGGTGCTCAGAGCCTGGTGCTGTGGGAGGAGGTACAGTGCGGGATTGAAATGAAAAGGCAATTATTTCGTTTTTAAACCGTTCTTTAAATAAATGCGCAGCTCTGCAGGATGCTGTGAGAATCACCTTTTGGGGTCTGGGAGGGCAAGCACTGCCACCAAATATTTCTTTGCCTGGTTAATCCCTTTGGGAATTCTCATGTGCTTGAAATGAGGTGCCTGCTTGAGTACCTTCCCCAGTCAGAGCCACGGCCAAGGAATAACAATGATGTCGATGGCAAATGCAGCAGGAAATAAGCTGAAGATCAGGAGTGTTCAGCACCCTGTGGCTACCCATGTTACCGGGCATTTGCACATAATTTTTAAGACTTCCTCCTGCTCCCCGCATTCTCCTTCCACACAAAAGCTTTGGGCAGAATCCTACTTTCCTTTCTCCTAAATAATTGTTCCAGCATATCTGGAGAGTTTTTTAAGTAGCAAAAAAACCCCCCATAAATACATCTAGCACCCACTTCTCCATTGCTCCATCCATTCCTCATTAAATAGGAACTGGAGAGGCTCAAGAGGTGCTCACAAAGGACTGATTACAAAGTCAAGGAAAATGAGACATTGTCCAAAAGGGCTTCTCATCTGCTGCTGTTTGTGCTGCCGTGCTTTTCCTGCAACTCTGGACCATGCCTGTAATAGCTTTGCACCTTTTTCTATTTTTTTTTTTTTTCCTGAAGAGCTCAGTGAACAAGATTCTTATTCTGGGAAGCTCCTTTGAGAGGCTGGAGGTATTTTTAAGAGTCATTCCCTACGTGTTTAACATGAGCAAATATTTTAGAGCTCCACTTTGACAGTTTTAAGTAAATATAACTCTGGTTTCACTGCGCAGAAAGAATCTGGACGTTTCACCTGTAGAATAAAAGAAGTGGTTTTCTTCTAGGCATTTATAACCCCTACTCTCTGTAAGCAAAGCCTCTTTGCATTTTGTATTTTTAAAAGAGTTTAGAGAAAGTGTTTGCAAATTGCATCGTCTGCAGTCTGAGGTAGAATGTAGGCTGGCTGTATTTTGTGGGCATGATAAATACAGCTTTTGAGGAGAGTCTCAGCTGCAGGTGTTAAGTGAAGCAGAACAATAACAGCAAAAACTTCAAATTCGTGTACTTTCACCTTCCTTCCAGATTCTCACTTGAGAATGAAAAATCAGCAGTAAGGGCAGACAACTGGACTGTGTTTTGCAATAGCAAAAGATAATATGGAATCTTCTCATTCAGGCAAAAACAGGTTAAAAAATGCCAGATTGTGGCATAATTACCAAATTACGACATCTAATTTGTAGGTTTAACTTGCTAATTATGTGTGATACATGGGTTGTGAAGGAAGAATACCAAGCACTAGGAGCTTTCCTTTTGTCTTTGGGAATTTGTTTTGTTTTGGGGGAGGAAGAGGAAGAAAAAAAAAATCTGTCTTTACCACATGCAACTGAGCCTTATTCTCTTGTGCCAGGTGGAATAAAAAGTAACTATACAGAGTGGTGGGTGATGTGTTCGTTTTAAGAGAAATAGAGGGTGTGATAGGCATTTTGTGGGGTTTAGATGCCTCTAATGTATGTACATATGCTTTTGTGAAAAAGAAATTCTTCAAGTAAAGACTAGCACCCTGAAGTTTTTATTGCCAGACTGTGTTTCCAATGGCTGTCAGGAGTGCCAGTGCCGATATTTATGATGAATTTGTGTGTAAGTGCCAGCCCTGTCTGCACAGGCAGTTGCTCCACGTTTTTTTTCCCTCTGCTTTGTGAGTAACTGTCAGTATTTGCTAGCCAATATTAAGCAGGACTATTTACCTTGTCAAAAATGCACACTTTTAAATTAATTCTGAAGTGAGGAACATACCGTTCTCCCCTGCAGCCGATAGACAGGGTTAATACTCTTGCAGCTGAAGTCTGGGGGCTGGAGCAAAATGCAAATGGCCACGGAAGAGGCTTGAGAAAACGGCTGCGTGTGAACTTGACAGTGAGGGAAGCAAGAAGGAACAAAATGACCTACATTTGCTAGGACGAGCTCCGTTGTTAATGAAAGAGAAGGGCATCCAGGCATTTGTACTTTTATGTGTGTACATTCATAATGCTCACGCTTGCAGTAAACCCACAATCTGTCTAGAAATCATTCTGAGGTATTAAATAGCTCTCTATACAGCAGATGCATTTGAGCTGAATCTTCTAGGACTGCAGCAGTTGACCTGAAAAACTCAGTCAATATTGACAAAATTTGAAGCACTGCCTTTTTTGCTCATGGACATGTAAATATATTAGTTGTTAAAGGAGGTGCTTCTCTGCAGCTTTTAGCTGTGTTTTAGTTGAAACAAACCAACCCAAAACAAAAAAACCCCAACCTAATCCTGGCAACTATTTTTCTTTGTATTTCAGTTTTAAGAACTTGCACCCTTTTGGAGAGGGAAGGGAGAATGTTGCAGTGCACACTGATTAACCATTGGGAATAACACAATGCACTCAAACGAAACCCTCTTCAAATCAATAGCAATCCTAATGCAAGACAGATTTAAGTTCACCTGAGAACTGTATTTTACCTTGGAGATAAGGGAAGTGGTTGCACTGAGCTTAGTTGCATTAATAATAATAATTACATATTGAATTAAATACATTCTGCCCCGCATACATTTCAGCAGCAAAACCTTCATTAATAAGAGATGCAGAAATGTGCTGTGTGGAAGAATGAAAACTGAACAGGGATTACAAAGTTGCTGTTTTGTTTGTAGGTTACACTGACTCTGCTGTTATTTTTTTCCTCCCATAAATTCAAACTGTTAAAGAAAACAGATTACGATGATATTTATTGTTACTGGAAACAAGAGTTACAGGCCATATTGTTGTACCTTGGAAATCTAATCAGCTAGGAGTTTAGAGCACATGTGGGAGGACCAGTCCAGTAATTAAGGGACATCTCAATCATTCACAGCAATCTTTATTTCAGGGAACTGTATCCCTGCTCAAAACCCTAAGAAATAAATATGTATCATTTTAGAAAATAGGTGGCAAATGTGCATTCTGAAACAGAGGAAAGGCTGAAATTGAAATGTCATAACCAGACAGGCAGATGCAGTTTCCAGCGTGCTCTTGTAATTGCAGATGCGTTCTTGTGATAGCAGATCCACTTTCTCAGTCTTGCTTATTTTCTCTTTGGTGTGGTGTTTGGAGTCAGAAATACCTCAGGTCAGTAATAGTCTTACTGTCAGAAGAGCCCTGCAGCTGACTGCTGCTTGAAGGGGGTGTCCTTTCACAACAGGGAGGCATTGAACAAATATTTAAGGAAAAGGGGGAACAGAGAGTCTGGAGAAGCTATGCTGCAGGCAAATAATCTGCTGCTGTCTAAGGGAGCAAGTGAGGCATCCTGGGCCATTCCCGCCTTTCTCAGTTCCTTTATGGGCTGTGGATTTCAGGAGAGTAAATCTCCCTGGCTAAACTCTTTTATTTGTTAATTTATATGCAATATTCTTACAGTAGGGACGGCAGAATGTGAGAGGCTTTCCAGTGTTCAAGTTGCACATGTAGATACCCTCATAGCTCCCTTTTCCCTGGTTAATATTGATTTCCCCAGGCAAGCCATATTTGCAAAAGGAGGGTACACCTTTCAGGGACACCCCTCATGTCCTCCACAGAGAAAGGAGAACCATTTTCTGGACATTGTTGCTTTAATACAGAGAAAAGCTTACCTTCCAGCATATGTCATAATTCATCTGGTTTTTCCCGCAGTTTTACCTTGCATGGCTCAGCATGAGTGGAACACGTTTCATTTGATCCTAATTATTTTTTTTTTTAATATCTTAAATCTCAGATGTTGAGACAATTTACATTAATTAAACTTCAGTTGGCTCTAAAATTGTCATGTATCAATTTCAACAGCATTTATAGAGAACAAGATAGAGGATTTAAATTACACACCATATGGGGGAATGCTAGGGACATTTGCTATTGTGTTAATTGCTTAGAGCTACATTTTCTGTCCTCCTTCTGAGCAAGACATTTGCTCTCATTCTTGCTGAATTAGGTGAAGAGTTTCTTGTTTAAATGGAGAAAGCCCAGATTTCTCCCCCACCTGCTGGCTTTTGCTCTTCTGTGAGGATCAGCTTTTTGGAGGGGCTCTGCTGCCATTAGCACCAGCCTCACATCTGCCTTTGCTGGGAGGCAGAGGCAAAGGTGTCTGAGGTCCCTGGCTGACACACCAGGATCCCACCAAATCCTCTTGGGGATAAAGAGCCTGCTAACTATGAAAATAAGCAGCCTTCTTCACTGCCAAGGTGGAGAGGGGCATGCTTTGTTGGATCCTAAAATGAGCCTGAATTTTCCAGCCGCATTTCTGAGAGCTGTCATCACAGTTGTGTCTCAGCTTTGTTGGCACAACAGGGACAAACCCGACAAGTGATCCCCAGCCTGCTTCTGCTGCAGGGGAATTAACATTTGCAAGGTGCAGATACCAGTTTGCAGGTCTTTGTTGAGTGTTGGCAAAGCGGTGCCAGACACGCCGCTGGGAAAGGGGCTTGAGTCAAAACCAGCAGGCTCCTATAGATGAATTTGTACAAATAAGGATTATGGATGCCACAGCTGGCCTGGGAGAAAAGGGCTTTCCAGGGGCAGCTGCAAGGCAATATCACCCTTTTCCTAAAGTTTGCAAGTGATGTTTTGAGCAAGCCTGCTGAATCAGTGTTTTCCTTTAAGGGAAATCAAATTCAAATGCCTCAGAAGCTTAAAGAATATAAACTACTGAGTAGCATCCTCTTGAGAACTTTGGGATTAGGGATCCACTCCTGGGTAAATCATCTCACTTTTCCTTGTCTCTTTAAAAGGATCCAAATCCTTCTTGAAGTAAGAGACACAGAAGGGGTCAGATGATTAGAGGAAAATTGTTCAGTATGCTCAGCAAAAGCTTTCCTCCGTGGAGACCTTTCTAGGTGAGCCCTCAAAACCTGAACAGGATGAAACCAGAGGTCTCAGTCCCCATCTGAATCCCTGCCAGACAGAAACTTTTGCAAAGAAGCCCTTCCAAATATCAATACAAATAATTTTTTGCCTTGCAAGAGCAGAAAGCACTTGAAGGTTTCCCCACAGCTGGCTTCAAAGAAGTGGTGAAATAAAACACAGAAAGATGTTAGGGAGGTGTTATGTGCATCTGTATCTACCACTTTGCAGAACCTTTCTGCTTCTGTCTGGTGCTTCCTGCTTGGCAATATTGTAATGGGATTCTCCCATATTAATATTTTAAATGAATAAATAAATATCTGATGAGATACTGTGGATCTCTGCAATCTTTTCATAAATTCTGTGGAAGGCAAAAAGAGAATTAAAGATGAGATTAAAACAGCCTGGGTGATGTATTTCTCTGGGATTTGGTAAGGTCCCTAGGTATTTATGCTGTGCCATTGGTGTTACAAGTTACATCTGTATTAGTAAGCACAGGGGTTTCTCTGTCTCTCTCTCCATAAAGGCCATGCAGGCTGCCTGTCAGCTGAGAGGGTCCCAATTTCTGCTAGAACTGTTGTGATAATAATGATAGCCTATGGCAGCACACTGTTTTTAAAGCATCAGTGGTTCATGTGTTTTCACTTAATTTTGGTCTGAATCTGTTCTAGCAAATAAGTCAGCTGTATGAGGATCTTGTCTTCCTGATATTTTGGTGGAAGCGAAAAGCATTTTTTCCCTCTCTGGCTCTGCATTGCAGAGTCCAGTTTTGGTATGAAAGGATGCTGAGCCTTTATCCACAGTTAGCAAGAAGTGCAGGGTGAGAAAAGATGATGGAAAGAAACCACTCTATCTCCTGTAATAGAAATGGAATCTCCAAAAGCCTGTCAGAAATGCTGCTGTACTCCAGGACAAATACTAATATTAATCCCAACATTATAACTGGGTCATTAGGTGTTAACTTAGATCACACCTGGTAGACTGAGTTTATTAATAAAATGAAGTCCCTGGTTTCTGCAGGACTGTGCAGGAGCCTCAGGAGAACCCTGCATTGGCCTGACTCCTAAATCAGGAGATCTTGCACAGACCTTGCCAGGGCCAGGCATTTAGACCACTCCTTCCCCTTCCTTCAAGATGTGCTGGAGATTAAAGATTTGGGGTCAAATTCTGCCCAGGTGTGAACATTTCTGGAGGTCCAGAACCCTATTTTAAGTTCACTTTAGTGCTAGTGCAAAGAGAATTAGTTATTACAGGTACAACCACTGCATCTTGAGAGATTCTTCAAATGAAGTCAGGTGTGAGCTAAAAAACTTGTTTTCATCTAGGAATGAAATGCATGTTTTTGTATTTTTTTCTGCATGAGAAAATACATTTATCTTTCCTTGCTGTACAGCACCATATGACTTTGTAGGGGACTGGGGGAAAAGGATGGGTAACCCCCTAAAACATGTTATTTATAGTTATCTCTGTCATGTCAGCTGTGACACAACATGACCCAGATTGCTTTGAGTAAATTCCATATTTAGGTCCATTATTTGTTTCCTGTATCTAACATGGAGTTTTGTTCGATATTTCTAAATGGCAAGCATTTTTCTTGATGCAAAATGTGTAATTGACAAACTGCTGTTGGGAAAAGCAGCGTTATTTTCACCAGGAAAACTCTTAATAAGAATAAACGATGACATTTAGTCATTTTTCAAAGTGTTTCTCACTGAAACTTTAATAACCTCCTGCTACATATCCTAAGTCATTGCTCAGCACCTACTGTGAGCCTTCCTACCAGGCAGCCCTGTTTTGCAGGCAGATGGAAAAGTCTCATCATATTTTGGCCAGGTTCTGCCTTTGACCTTCAGCTGCACACAAACTGAAAGCTCCCAGCTCAATGCTGGAGCCCTGTGGGCTCCAGAGTCATCAGCTCCCCCACAGCTGGAGCGAGGAGCCACAGGAGGGGATAATTGCTGTGCAGTTTCCAAAACATTTTTCTGCTATCTGCTTCCATGTTTGTGAGCCACATTTCTGGCTACCTGTATTCATCAAACTCACACTTGGAATAGGCTATTGGCTGCACGCTAATAACCCTTTGTTCTTTAATGTTCTCTTTCTAGTTAATTAATCTATTTATGATAATAGTATGTCTCATTTTGTGCTTTCACTCTAGAGGGTGTGTTTGTATTATCCTGCTGCACAGTGTTGACTGGTCCTATTATCATTTATCATTAAAGGCAGCAGCAACACTCTGGCCTGGCCTGCCAATAATTTTTCAATTAATTGCTTAGTGGTTGCTTTTTCTTCCCTTTGGTTTTTGCCAGTAAGTACAAGGTCTTTAAGCTTTCCAGCAGACTTTTTCTTTTTTTAAACTTTGCAACTTTTTGCAAGCTTTTTCTGTGCTGAGGTATCTGAAGCCTGTGATGTGTGGAAAGGACACAGGAGGGCAGGCAGGCAGGGCTGTGGGCCAGCAGTGCTCTGGGTTACACTCCCAGATCTGCCCCTCATGGGAACTGGAGCCTGAAAAGGGCAGTCCAGCAAGTTGAGAGTACCACGTCTGTGTCTGGCAGGTGGCACACTCAGGTCTGGGGCTGGCATAAATCATAAGAGTTAAAGGGATGGCTGCAGACTTGGACATTTCCCTGGAGTGGCTGAAAACAGAGTTGCTGAATGTAAGTCCTTGGATTTAGCTTATAGGCGATCCCCCTGGGGAACAGGGTGGCAGCAACAAGCTGCAGCTATAGGTTTGTATGCCCAAAGTTTTGCTTTAACCTAGCTGTGGTCTGTCTCCCTTGACACAGGGCAGCTGTTTGCATGCTGGGTTCCCATTAACCCAACTCTGGACCCAGAGGAGCCATTTCTAGTGTCTGCACCCACCCTGCATAACTGTGGAATGTTCACCAAGGGCACGCCCTTCGCAGCATATTGCTCCCAACTTCCACTCTGCCACCGTGGCACGCACACTTCAAAGGACCACAGCCACCACCTAATGCATCTGTGCCTTGGCTGGCCAGGCTGCTGGATTAATGCTTGCATTTGTCTACATTTCTGCCCTCTGGAGCCATCTCAGAGAGGATGACAGCACGTGGGTTTAGAAAATAGAATAGCTACAAGCCACTAAGTACATCTAATGAGGGGGTGTTAGTGAAATAATTGGAGCTGATGATTAGTAGAAATGTTTGGATTTTCTTTGTTTACAAGCACTTCATTATAGGCCTGACCTGCTTACCTTAAATTAATTTTGTTTCCAGCCACATGGCTACTTGTTTCCTTCCATTCTCCCAAGTGTTTTATTTTTAAGCAGATTCTCCTCTGGACTGTGTTCATGCCAAGTTTTGTCTTATGTTCTTTATCAGTACAACAATATGAAATATTTAAAAAGAAGTTATCACTGTGCCAATATGAAAGATTAAATAGGTTTGTCGGCCTCAGTTCCTGTAGGAGGAAACCTGGTAGGCAGAAAGAATCAGGAGAAACAGCATCAAATATACAGATGTAGAGTTGGATCAAAACATTGGAAGCTCTGCTTCATGCTCAACAGCTTTCCCCTTTGTGTTGCCAAAGGCAGAGGGGGAAGGAACAGAGCTGTATTTGAATCTGAATTTGCTGTTTGAAATTAAATCGGCCTTCCCCTGCAGAAGAGGGGGCAGCATAGGAAGCCCTTCTGCACAGAAGTGCTGCAAATGCATTGTCACCTTGTTGGCACCTCTGTGCTTTTATCCTGGCTCCTGTGTTACCCTCAGCCTTTATTTCTGCCTAGGAGATCAGCTGGCTTTTACCCCACACTCCTCTGGGACCCTGCATAAGTCATTTAAGCCTCCTGATTTTATTATTTTTTCTGCTGTTATGCTGGAACTCCCTCCTCCAAAAGGTGCTGTCAGTGTGTGTATGGCAGCTTCCCGGCATGCCTGGTAGAGGCCTCTTGGGGAATTGATGGGCAGGAGATGGCTCAGGCAGCTTTGCACAGGCAAAATAATGGTATGTCTAGACAGCAGAAATGCTGAAGCAACATTCCCAGCAGCAGTGGTGATGCCAGATAGTGGAGCATGCCCAACCCTGCCGGGTATCAAAAGCCCTTTCTGTGAGTTGCTCACTCTGGTGCAGACATCTGCCATTCCCAGCAGTCTGTTTCGGCCAGGAAGGAGACTCTGTGTTGGCTGCCCCACTGAGGGAAGCTCTTCATTCCCAACATGGCTCGTGCTGATGAGCTTGGTGTGTGCTGGCAACAGTGCACATTTCCAGCATATGAAGGTTAGGAGGGGGTGGCTGTTAAAGAACTCTGCAATGGTTTCAGTACCCTGTAGCCATAATAATGTTTTGATTCTTGTAAAATAACCTACATGACAGAGGTGGCCTCAGAGAGGACTGATAATGCCTGCAGTGTGATAAGGCATGTGTTGGGGTCTTTTTCCTATTTTGCTATCCATATGACTCATAGAAAGATTGTAAAAACCATATTTAAATTTTCACACGCTTCACTGTATGGCTTTTACTGTCAGTACCCTTTGATCATCCATGTAACTCTTACATTCTTGTTAGCATCTTTGATGTTCTCCTTTGTATACTAACAAACAAAAGCTGAAGTCTACTGATTGCATCACTATGTTTTAAAAAGCATTAAACAAGTAAATGCTATAAAGCTGTGATAATTTAAAATTGCTATTGTGCAAGTTGGTTTTGTATGTGCATTACACTAACATGCATTTATTTTATATAGGTCAGCTCTGTCACTGTTGAAGTGCATCCATGTCAGATTGCTGGGACATCTCCCAGTACATCCCAGTATTCCCTGTATATACAATGTGTATGGAGCATGCAGAGAGCCTAAGTATTCAATGCTAGACATCCAGGTTTAACCCTCATCCTCTGTAAGCCAAGACAGCCAGTACTGGGGAAAAAAGCAGCCATGCCTTTGGGCACAAAAGATTTCCTTTTTGGTAGTCTGCAGCAGGAGCAGTAAATTCTAAAGGAAAATGTAAGGTGAGTGGGAGCACCCCACTGATGAGCTCTGCAAGTAATTAAACATCTCTGCAGTAACAGGTAGCTGGTACCAACAGTAGGGAGGGCACGTTGGCAAAGCAATGCCATGATAAAGGAATCATCTCCTAAGGAGACAGGGTCTGCTCTTGGTCTGGAAATGCAGTAAACAGGCAGCCTTCTGCATTTGACAGTGGCTAAATGCAGATTGTTAGAAACAGAGGCAGCCCAGAGACACACCTCTGCTACTTCCCCCTGTGCTCTGTTCAGCTGAGAGGCACACAGCTTTCACCTGGTTTTGAGAGATAGGAGATCTCTTTTTGGCAATTCTAGGCTCAAGCAGGCAGTGCTGCAGTTCTTAGTTAGAAATACCAATGGGGGAGCAGTCGTGCTACCAGGAACTGATGAGAAGCAAAATTATTTATAAATGGGGAGAATGAAAGTCGCTGCATATTCTTTCTGGTTTTATCTCCTCCTGTTGTTGTGTGTAGTGATGCCTTTCTTTCTGTCACCCTGTCTGCCTATAGAGATGGATCAGGAGAAAATGAAAGTTGTATATTCACTACTCAAAGGCTTAAAATGCAAAGGTTAGGGAGGAAGCATTGCTGTTGACATGGCTTTCTGTAATGAGAAATTGAGGCTAGAGCAAGAGAACAGAAGTCATGCCCAAATGCTTGTGTGTGGGGGTGCTGGTGAAGCACTCAGTGCAGGGGACGTTAAACGGCACAGGAGGATCATGCTGCCACAGGACCCCTGGCTAAGACAGCCAGTCAGTTCCCAGCCAGGCTGTTTCACTCCCATGAGGAATCGGGGTGTATCACATGTCTGGAAGCTGCAGGTATGTTATTTGCTGTGGATCTGGTCTGGGCAGTAATGTGCCATGGTCAGCTGCCTGGTTTCAGAGGCCATCTGCCTCCTTGAATACCAGCCCTTGGGGGCGATTGCTCCCTGCCTAGCTGCATTGGTTTTTCCTATGAAGAGCCCATGGGAAGAGAAGTAAGGAATAGAGACTGGTTTGTTTCAAAGAGATTAGTTTCTATTTTGTATGAAAATATTCATATTTTTGAAGAAAACAAGCTTCATTCCCCCTCCCCTTTTCAAATTACCACCAGATCCTACTGCTTTAGAGGAAGTTTGCATTTTTAAAAATTCAGTTCTTTGAAATTAACTTTATATTCAAATAACCCCTTCCTCACTCAGGAACTCTTGAATTTTTGAAACTAAAGAGAACTCAAGAGTGTTGACAGGTGCATATCTTCAAAACAGTCCCAATGGTGCAGATTTGGAAGCACTTCCGAGTTGTTTTGATGATCCTTCTACTGAGCTATTTTATAACTTCAGGTTCCAAAATACTTCCCTGACTCTGTCCCAAAAATGAAATTTCAGCGCTCAAATCAAAAATCATTAGCAGAAAAAATTCACACTGGTAATGTATAAGCCCTTTTGAGAGTATGACTCCATGTCTTTGGCAGCAAGTCCATAGAGCCCACATGTCAGACAACAAAGCAGCTTTTGCTAACAAGAAAATCCCCTCAACTTTGAGAATTAAACTGCCGTGACACCCTACAGGTCATGTGCTCTTTGCAGCATCCTGTCATCAAAGCTCTACATCTTATTCAGATCCCACACCAGTAGAACAGTTGCCTATGCAAACCAGAAGCTGCTCAGGCACCCCTCCAGAAAGAGCAGTGTGACAAATTTCTCCTGTGTCACATCTCATGCAACAAAATCAAGGAAGAGTTTTAAAGTGATGCTCAGAAACAAGCAAAAATAATTGGTGTAGCAAAATTAGATTACCTACCTAATTTCATAGTGAACAGGTAAAATGCCTTTGTACATACACAGGGGAGAGGAGTTAAATACAGATTCTGACTTGGATTCTTCAACAGGAGAGTGGGGTTGTTTGATTGGTTTCTGCAGGAGAAGGGGAAAACTGCACAGTCTTGCAAACGTGTCAAGTTGTAAAGCTGAGAGCGCTCTGCACTAGGCCTGCATCTAGCGATAGTTTAGATGTTCATTTTGCCTAGACCTCGGTCTCTGCTGTCACAGGGCTGGCAGACAGGAGTACAACCTGCAGGAGACGTTGTTCTTGAGAGGCAGCTTGGCTTTCCCCTACAGAACATTTCGACCCTCTGTCTGCAGCCTGCCTAAAGGTAAGTTGGAACCCTCACCACATCACAGACTACAACACTTACGTAGAGTGTGATGATAATGTTCTTTTACCTATGCATTCCTGCCTACTTTCCTATGTGCACATGATGGATGTATCTTATTCAGCTTCCTTTTCTAGTAGTCCAGGAGCTTCCTTTACTTTCACCTTAGGGGTGAGAAGAAAAAATTTTAAAAAGGCATTGATAATCTGGTATTTCTTCTGTATTTGTAATATGCACCTTGCCGGGGGGCTTCTTCTTTTTCCAAACTTGGTGCTGAGTGGATGACATACATATATGTAATATAAAGCATATAGTTACTGATTGAGGTACGAGTTGGTTATTGAGCATTGTTTTTTACAGAGAATTCTTTTCCCCACAGTACAGACTACTCCCATTAAAGAGTCCCTGAAACAGTTTGCTTCACTGAGCAGTCATGGAACAGCCTTAAAGAGAGTGTTTCAAAGTCTTATCTGTTCATTAGTCATATTATTCACTCTTTTTCTGTATCATGGATTTTGCTGATCAAAACCACCGGTAATACTTTATTTCAGGCAGCTTTGTAGCCTTCACATCCCCTCATCTCCTGCCATTTGCTTGTTCCTGGTGAACAGTATCAGATTTTTAACAATAGAATCATAGACTATTTTGTGTTCTAAAAGACTTTTAAAGATCATCTAGTCCATCCTCCCTGCAATCATTAAGGACATCTTCAAATAGATCAGGTTGCTCAGAGCCCTGTCCAACCTGACCTTGAATGTTTCCGGGGTGGGACACCTACCACCTCTCTAGGCAACCTGTGCTGGTATTCTGCTACCCTTCTTGTAAAAAATGTTTAGTCTCAATCTTTCTAAAGTATTGAAAGGCCGCAATAAGGTCTTCTTGGAGCCTTTTCCTCTCCAGGTGGAGCAAACCTAACTCTCTCAGCTGTGCTTCACTAGAGAGGTGTTCTAGCCCTTTGATAGTTTCTGTGGCCTCCTCTGGACTTGCTTGTCACCAGAGCACAGTAGAGGGGCAGAATCACCTCCCTTCATCTGATGGCCACGCTTCTTTTGATGCAACCCAGGGCACATTTGGCTTTTTGAGCTGCAAGTATGCATTGTTGCCTCATGTCCAGCCTCTTACTCACCACTGACGCACTCCTTGCTAAGTTCAGCTCCAACCATACCTTGCCCTTCCTGACCCAATCCCTACACAATCAGGCAGTGTGCCTTATATACTTCCCAGGATACCTTTCTCAGCTTCCACTGCCTGTGCATTTCCTTCTTGTCCTTCAGTTTGTCTAGCAGGTCTCAACTAATCCATTCGTGTCTATTGCCATCCTTTCTTGATTTCTTACACCTGGGCATTGCTAACTCTTGCTCTCTGTGCAGCTCCTTGAGGCCAAGGGGACAGACCTGCACAGGGTGACTGCCAGGATGCTGCCCGATCCTGCCCAACTTCTGCCGTGTTTGTGGGGCAGGGGGAGTTCAGTTCCTACTCTCTGCAGCACCAGGGGGGACTCTTGAGATGGTTGTAAATAAATTGTTGTGATCACTTGATTATAAGAATCATAGTCTAATATTGAGTGTGTGTTGAATAATCAACTTACAAGTATACAAATAATAATGAATTACTAGTTTACAAATATTGGCTGATTATTAAACACTTAATTATTAGTTAATAAACAGAGAAAGTATTATTCAAGTGTAACATGTGAAATTGAAGATGCTTTCTGATGGTGTTTTCACTGAAAAGTGCCTTCGTTCCCAGGGAGGAAAGAACCAGTTTAGTCCTGGGTTCATGTGCAGAGAGTGAAGGCAACTAGGCCAGTGGTGCTGCCCCACAAATTACTGACCAGGAGCCACGTATGTTCTAGGATACATCACTCCTGCCCCTGAAAGGAAATGGGGAGAGACCTGCCAGCGTTCACTTAATCCTTGAGGAAGAAGCCAGGCTGCCTGCTGAGGATGAAGCTGCTGCCTGCTCTGTTCCTGGCTAGGGAGAGCCCTGCCCATCCTTAAGCTAAATTACAGCTTCTGTTCATTAGAGCAGTGGGGGCTTTGACAAGATCGTAAGTCAATCACTGTTCCAAGAATATGAACTGTCACAGTTGTACATTCCCGAAATATGGACTAATGAGTTAATGACTGCTCCAGCTGCCGTGCACACCCTGAATAAGGAGTTGTGCCCATGAACACAGTGTGAAAAGGCCAGGCTCAAAGGGGCTCTGAGCAACCTGATCTCGTGGAAGGAAGCGGAGCTGAGCACAGTGGAGAGCAGTGTGACCCAGCTCAGATGATGCAGCTTCCAGAGGGTTTGTCATTGTTTTTTTGTTGTTTTGGGCAGGGGGCAGGAAACACTGGCCATGAGAGCCTCCACTGCCATCTTGTCTTTGTTCCCGATGGCCATGGGATGTGGTGTGCAGGAACAGTCATCATCTGATCCTGGAGAAGCCATGAGGACACAACCTATGACAAGAGTTCACTCTTGTTTTTGATCCTGGTGGTGAACGCCATTTTGTGAGTAACACACTCTCTGGTTTTGCATACTCTTGGTATTACTATTGTGGTTGTTATTGTGCATTTCTTATTGTGTTGCTTAGTGTTTTCAGTAAATTGTTATCTCAGCCCATAGGCTTTGCTTTTCTCCCTCCCTTACCTGTAGGAGGGGAGTAAGAGGAGCGGCTTTTTTGGAATTTAATTTCCTGCTGGTATTACATCACCACAGTGAGCAGAAGCTGAAGGACCAGGAGTAATCTCAGTAGCTAGAAAAATAGTGAGTTTCAGATAGAGAAACATTTTTCATTATTACCAGCTTTTCTCTTATTCTGCTGCTCCTTCTGGGCTGTGGCAATAAGGACCAGTTTGGTTTCTGGTATTCACAGTCAGGGAGCATTTGCACAGGAAGGAGCACAAGCCATTTTTTAAAATGGACACATAGAGACACACAGGTTCAGAAATTGCTTTCACCATTTGCTCACCCAGCAGGCTGCTGTGCCACTTGGACCTGATGGACATGGGGCTTTTCAGCCCCACAACCCTACTCCTATGTAGCTGTTTGTGCTTAGTACAGAGCTGTTTTCTAATAGGCCTGCTTTTATTAGCCATTTTTCTGAAATAAAGGTGGTTTGGGATTTTTTTGTCTTTCTTTAGCACATACAGCTGCAGCATTTAGTGTTTGTATGGGCTATGTAGGCTGCAATCATGCCATGAAGTCCCACTCTAGACCCAGACCCTGAGCATCCACTAATCCTCTTACCAAAGTTAATATACCCTGTACTTCCATGATAAGCAAGAGTGAATAGAAATTCTCAGTCTGCTTTATATCTTGAAGTTCAGGACAGAAATTAACATACATGTATAATGAGCTGTACTTATATAATAACAATATTGTTTTTAACTAAAAAATGTCCCTGCCATTTTCCTCCTATAATGGTATCTCCATTTAGCTCTGCTTTTAACTTCCCATGGAGGCAGACATCCTTTGATGCTAATTCAAGAACGCTCAGTGAATTCCCGTCACTCCTAATCCCTCAGCCTCTCATTCTTTATAAAATGTCTTAATGCCTTCAACAAGGCCCATTAGCACTGGAAACATGGGTTTCCTTGGCCCCCAGCTGAATTAAAAGGAAGCAAAAGTGAGGGCCTGTTTATAGGATAATCTTGTCCACCATCTAATCCTCTTTCATTTGGGTTTATTTCCTATTGGGTTTTTTTACCTCTTAAATAATTGCATTCTGGCACCAGCCATTCAGAGCACATTTCTCTGACTCAGCCTGACACCTGTAATGCCACCCCCTGGCACAGTTCAGGCTTTCTAATCAGTACCCATCACTGCTGCTGGTCCTTGTGCCGGCAGGTAGAAGCAGCACCTCGCTGTTATGGGAGGGAAAGCTGCTCATCTGCCAAGCTGGATTACTTCCAACATAAATGCAGCCTTTCTTTCCATTTCTTCCTGTACTTTCTCTTTGGTCTAGGCTTGTACAAGGAATTTTTAATTGCTAAATGTTCAATGTTAAGTGCAGTTTATAAGCAGCTCTTGTGTTCCAAGTAGGAATAAAATGATACAGTGTTAACTTTTTTCAGTTGAACAAGGGAAAATTCAGCTATGATGCCAACTGACATGCTACCAGTTAGAAACAAGTGGTTTTAAATGAACTTTGAAAGTCAGAGCTGGCATGTAAAAATCAGCCTTTCCTTCCGATATAAAGCAAACAGAACTAAGCCAGACTATCGGACTTTGTGTACTAAGTACATAGTTCTTATTCTGTAAAACATCATTACGTTCAGTCAAGACAGGAATTTATAAGTGCTTACGGTTGCAGTTGTGGACCCTCTTAAATGTCTAGTCTGGTGCTGATTAATCAGCACTGATTGCTCTTACTTTTAAGGAAAAAAACCCCTACAAACTCTCTCATCTGCTGAGAGTTGTGATAACTCATTGATTTCAAGGGCAGAATGGACAACTGACTTGCTTATCCTATTTCATTAATCAAGAACCATTGTATTTTTCTAATTTCCTATTCTCCTCATGGTTTTGTTAAGTAGTTAATTATCCTTAGTTTTTAAAAAAACAACCAAAAGTGGGAAACCAAACAAACCCACCATTACAAACAAACAAAACATAAGTAGATATTTATATAATTAGTATTATAATATTATATAATTTATATTATCTGGCTTTGGCAGACTTTTTTTTCCTATTACACCTTTTTTTTACTGATACCCAGTCCTCTTGGTGAGGATTCATGTGAGCCCATTCTTATTCTGTGTCAGGAGAATGTACAGCAGCCATTGTACCATGACAGTCATTATACCACTGGGATAATGTTATTTTGATTGCATTTGTCCCTTGTTAGAAAACTTTTATTTTAGCACAGGGTGGTCAGATGTAGGTTCCCTGTGCTGCAAAAAATTATGTGTCTCCACAGTGGATTATCCTAAAGTCACACTAGCTGAGGTAGCAGTCTCCCTCTATGCTCTTCATCAAAAACCATGGCTTCTAAAGCTGATGGAAGAAATCCTGGTCCAGAGGCTCCAGGCAGGGGGATTCCAACTGGATTTTTAATCCATGCGCCAAATTATCACAAAGTCTGAAGGTTGCTAGGCTTGCAGATGCTGCAGTAATGCTCAGTTTTGATGTGTTTGAATGGGATGCAGAGAGATTTGGGCTTGAAATTCTTCCTAAATTTCAATGGGTTTGTGTACTGAATTTTCTGATGGTCATTTAGAATGTAACAACTTATTACGAATTTATATCCACGCATCATATAAGTATTTCAGTGAGGGAATTAGTAACTGCTGTGGTTGGAGTGTTTAAACATCTGATAAATCAAGTGGGTTTCCAGCTTCAAAACAGCACTTTTCTAGATTGACACTCATTAGCAAATATACACTGCCAATGGTTAGCGTTAATCACTATCAGTCGTTAACACTACTTATTCAAACAATTAGTCTTTAACAGTCTTATTCTAAATTAGCCATGAGTGTGAATGAGGCTGATGCTGTGTAGCTAACACTGATGCAGCTCTTAGTGCTTTCCATGGCTGAGGTCCCTAAAATCAGATTCAAGAGCTCTTCCAGAAGGAAAGCTGGAAGAGAAGTTCATGATGTTCTTCTTCCATATTTTGCCTTATTACCCCTTCATTTTTTTATGCTTCTCAGCTCTTCCCAAAAAGTGAAGGGATGGGGAACTCACCTCCTAGCATTATTTATCCTATTTTTAGGATCCAAGTCTGCCTCTTTTCCCTCTGCAATTCCATGCAATTTAGACACTTCTGCTCAGCTGTATTACAAAGTCTCACCATGCTGATAGCTGTTACTGGTGGTGTTACTGTGGCAGGAAATACTCGCACACTGTGGAGGTCAGGCCAGTTTAGTGTGTATATGTTTGTGTTGAAAGCAAAAAAAAGATTTTATTTTTCTTTGAATACTTGTAATTTACACTTCAAACAGGCCTTGTCTTTCCTACAAGCTCTTTTGGTGGAATTTGGGTGGTCAGATTTTCGTTATTTAATATATGAGTGCACACTGGAATAAAAACTTCTCCCTCGATAACTAAGTTGGGGGAAGTTGACATCTCCAGAAGGTGGGAAAATTTACCCCATTTGTGTAAAAGCATAGATTAGGGAAAGATGTGTCTTGCACTAAACTCCTTTGAAAGTCTAGAGATCCTGTTGATGTAGTGGTTTCATGTGAATGCAGCTCAGCAAGGTTGGGATTCTGCACTGATTTTTCCCAAGCTCATGCTGCCTGAAGGCTGAAATGAAGCCGTCACTGAAGGAGCCCACCAGGTGAGATGACTGCATATCCTCTCTCCTGAAGTATGACACGCTTTAAAATCAAAGCTGATACTTTTGAAGGGCCCAGGATTTTGCTGACTCTGTGTCAGGCTGCAAACAGCTAACATTTTCACCTTTGCTATACTAGATTTAATGTATCTAGGAAAACAGGCAATCTGATAATGTATTGC
The DNA here is from genome assembly GCF_015832195.1 of Motacilla alba alba. Taxonomy (NCBI): domain Eukaryota; kingdom Metazoa; phylum Chordata; class Aves; order Passeriformes; family Motacillidae; genus Motacilla; species Motacilla alba. The sequence continues at coordinate 44,462,348 of NC_052019.1, read as the reverse complement.
TACTATTGACTTAAAGGAAGGTGCAGGAGGCGTGCTCTCCTCACAGAGATCTCCTGGGGAACTCAATATTTGACTACAAAAGCTGTGAGTTCTTTTATCCAGGCACACTTGATTTTAGAGGTGATATGCAGAGGACCAGCCTTGCTGTACATTTTGCCCTCGGTGAGTTTTACACACCTGCTGTTCCGTGCTTTGCTTGGCCAAAGGAGACTCTTCCCTGCCTGAAGTAAGGCATAAGTAGGTGAAGACAAAAAAAATTTCCCAAATTCCAAATTTCTCTCCATCAAGTGTCCCCTTTGAAGCATTACAAAATTGCACATGCTCCTGTTGGGGCTTTGGGCCAGCAGCTCTGTGGCTTCCTGTACCTTCCTTGGTGTTAAAGCCACTTAGGTACCAAGTGTTTGACAACCTCTCTTGCCTCTGTAGCTCGGATTTCAACCAAAAGATTCAAACAGTAATGGCCTGACATGAACTAAATGACAAAAAGTATTAGTATAAAACCGAAGTGATCTGAGCCTGCAAGCACCCTCTGGGTATTTCTTTTTTATGGAATACAATGCTGTTGTTCCCAGTCATGAAGCAGTAACATGTGGCAAGGGCTCTGTCAGTGAGGAAGGCCTTTGTAAGTGTTTCCCTGAGAGCTGTTATCTGAGGAAAAATTCTGAACCAGCATGAATAAATAATGTGCTGATAAGTTTGTCTAGCAATACCCACTCTACAGTGAAGAAACCTTAGGTGATCAGCTGGAAACCAGTGACCTTTCAAGAGTGTGTTGATGCCCACAGCAGAGTCATAATTGTTTTTTCCACTGCACTACTGTAAGTACCCAATGCTAAAACCACCAATAGTAAATGAGAATGAAGCATGGCATAGACAGTACAAAAGTTTTAGACAAGTTCTCTTTCTGTGCTGAAAGCATCTGCATTGCAGTTCAGCGCCAATGAAAAGCACCAGTGGAGAGACCCAGATAGAAGGGAGTGAGCTATCCTGACATTAATGGCAGCCAGTGCAGAGCTGTGGCCTGTAACACATCCTCTGGATGTCAAAGTTGAATTTCTTTCCTCAAGTATGCTAGTGAGCTTTTAAACAACCTTCCTCCCTTTGTGGCATGTGGGCATTTTTAGGGAAAGTTCTGACAACCTTGATGCTAGGATCTCTACCAGCTAAGGGGAAATACAGAAGGAAAAAGGTGTTGTGGAGTTTTAAAAAAATGGTATTAGCCATGCACATTAGCGAGTGACAACCTAGTTCTCTGGTTGGGGGCACTCTGGCAGCCAAGGGCTATTACTACCTTTGCCACTGACTAGTGATGGAGGGTGAGCAAGTTGGGTTCCCTCTCTGTGTTTTTTGGCTCTTGAGCCTTATATCCATCAAGTCAATTCAGAACTCTTCAGTGCTGACTCCCAGGAGCCAGAAGTCACTGTGTGTTTATGTCTTGTATAATGAAAGGCTGCAGTTTCTTGGAACTTTAGGTTCATAGCAGAGCTATTAGTAAAAGCCAAGTTCATCAGACTGCTGTGGACTTCAACTTTGTCACTATAATTTCTGAAATAGCAGTCAGGGGATCCCTTTGTCTATTTCTTCCAAATTACTTGCTAATGCAATGTAGTAGTTGAGCACATTTCCAATTAAATGCAGCTACTTTATAAAACAATGTTTAAGTTGCTGGCCTAAATTACTCCTTAATTAGGTCATTTTTTTCCTAATTGATTAAAAATAGGATTTCAAATTAAAACAGAGAAATTGAGTAACATCACACAAATGATATTATTCAAATCTGAAAGTCATGAAAAAGAAAAGAACTGTTATATTGAATTGCAGATCAGCTGTAGATAGGACTTTTGGGATTGTTCTCTAGAAAATCTATTATTTTCCTTCTTTGAAATTAGGGCAAGGATGCAATCAAATAAAAAAAGTTTAAAGCCCAGAAGAAAAAAAGCCATTACAAGGCAGCTGATCAAATATGATATTATTATTATGTATCGTTTGTAGTATGATAGTACCTAGAGACCTAGACTAAGGCCCCAGAGAATTTGCAATTAAAGTCAACAAAACAAAGGATGAGGTAAAAAAAAAACAGATAGCAAGAGCTTAGCTTCAAAAACCTGTGAAAAAATTTGGAGGTAGCTCAAGAAATAGGGCCAAGAGGCCCATTGGCTTCTTGTGTCTCTGAAAGGCCACAGCTTCATGCTGCTGTGTCTACCAAAGAGTGCTCCAGCACAGAAGTCTGCTGATGGAAAGACTCCAAAATACTCACCCTAAACAATGCTCTGTACTCTAAAATAAAACACTATGGCTCAGTCTCTAGTAACTTTAGTTCTTGTCAGTGTCATAAACAACCGAAGCCACAAAGAAAACTCAGATGTCTGATGAGGCTATTCAGACAGTTTGCAGTGTGGTGATTCAGGGCTTTTGGTGAAAGATAAAAAAACATTGGCTGGCTGACAGAGATAGATAAAATTTAATACAACTACACTGATTTCTGTAATACTAGATAATTCAGGTAAAGCAGTGTTAAAGTGAATTGACTTTGGTGAAGAGCTGTCAAATAGTTAATTCTCTCTCTTTGCTACTGCCACCCTGATTTATTTGAGAGGAGAAACTAGTCCCTGATTTAAGTTCAGTTCTAGCAGTTTAGCTGATGTTTCACAGCATCATTTCCTTAGAAGAGCAGAAATGCAGACTGTGTGCTCCTCATTTTCTTCTCTTCCAAAAAAGCTCTCTCCTGGCTGTGTCTTCAGTCAGTATCCAGCACAACTTATGTAGGCTGGTTGCTTTCATGGCCAGATTAACACTCCATCTCTGCTGTACTTACAGTTTGGCTTAAACCTTAGTTTTGTGTGTCCATCTGTTCCTGTCCCCTTAAACTTATTATCTTCTACTCTTACTATCTTCTGGCTTTTCATTTTTTCAACCTCTATGGTGTACAGAACCACTCTAGGCGATTTCCTGCCATCATTTTTAGCTGGTCATGCCATGCCCATGAAAACAGAGTAATGCTCCAGGAGCTGTAGTGTGAAATATGTGCTGCAGAAGGACTTGGGCTCAGCTTGACTAAGCACACCCAAATGCCTCATCTGCCAAGGCAACAGCTTTTTTTGGGTCAAACCAGAGCTCCCTTTCACAGAAGTAGGCAACACCAAGGCAAAGAAAGTAAGTGTACAGTAATATCTTTGCAGCCTCTAGTGATCCATATCTTGGAGGTCTCCTGAGTTAGCTGTGGCATTTTCCTTTCATATGCTTGAGCTGTTTTCCTGTATAAGTTTGTACAATTACACTTTGCACCCATGTGAATTGATGGTGTACTGGGGAACATGCTGAATCTTTTCAGCAGCATGTGGCAAGTAGTTCTTGGGTTCAAATATGTAGCATATGGAAAAATATCAGTCTGTTTTTTTTCTAATCTGAATGCTGAACATGAAATGTAGACGCCTCTGATTCTTGTATTCTGAGAAACACCAAATAATAACCATTTTATTCCCCTGCTCTGCCAGCTGAGATCCTTTTTCCTTATAAACCCCTCAGTCATCTCCTTAGTACCAAAGCCTAATCTATCATCACTCCTGGACAGGAAGCTGTCAAATTCCTTTGATTAGTCTTATAATCCATCTCTAGACTCTTTCCAGTTACTCTTTGATCCTTGCTGAGACCAGGACCAGAACTGCAGCCGGTATTTAGAGTGCAGGCACATATTAGAGTTATGCAACAGCATTATTATGCAACGATGTTGTCTCCTGTTCTGGATTTTTTTGCCTTTCCTCTAATTTAATGACTTCTTAAACCAACACTGATGTGTTTCTTTCTTAAGTGATTTAGAGCATACCACTGAACATGCATGGCTACTACTTTTTTTCTTCATGCTTTAGTTTGCATTTATTGAACCTAACCCTTATCTATGATTTTTATCTGCCAGTTTCTGATACATTTTTCTGCAAGTACTTGGAGTTATTTTTTTGTTTTAAAATTTTGAATAATTTAGGAACACAAGCAGACTTGTTGTGCACAACCTCTTACCAATAAGCTGAACCAGTTCACCCCAAGTAAGTCTGAAGGAAGTCTAGCACTAAGCTGTTTCTATTCATTCCCACTTCTTTTGTCCATTACTTTAATCATAGTATGATTGTGATCTTCTCATAGTGATCTATGAGAAGACCTTTTGTTTACTACAACCAAACATGAATCAGAAAGAGAAACTATGAATGTCCTTGAGGCTGTTTAAATTGTTCCATAGTCTTTAAACAATGTTAACATGTTAGAGATCTTTGATTATTGTGTGTCTGTCAATTTAGATATTCTTGTGACTTGAACCCTGGGCACTCACTCTGTGAAGCTCAAATGCCTGTGCAGAAAGCTGACAAGTTCCCATGCAGAAATTTGCTAAGAATATGATTCATGATTCAGAGAATGGGGGTATCTGGGAAGCAGAAAAGCACACCTCTCAAGCTGCAGTTTTGAGGAGAAAGTCCCGCCTGCTGAACATTTTTTGCCAGCTTTAAGTATTTACAGTGCTATCTTGCATGTGTTTGCTGTAGAGCTGTTAGGATAAAGCACTTTTCATAGCCATGAATCTTCATAGCTCATGTTCTCATAGCAGCAGCACCTTCTCCATGTACCTGTTGCTGTCCAGACTGTTCTTTCACTGATACCTTTTATTTACAGCCCCCATCTTATCACAAATATGTATCACTGCCTTCTCTGGCACGTATGAGCTTTCTGTTTTGGTAAGCAGCTGTCACACACAACAGCTTTGACCGTTTGTCCAGCAAGATCTTTCTGCTATCTGGCCCCACCTGGCTAATCCAACAATAGACTGGAAAAAATCTGAGCACACTTGTTAGAATGGATCTTGTCTGCCTTTTTTCAGAGGTAAAATGAATTCCACAGAATGTGTGAACGGCCAAAAAATCATGGGATAGTGTTCAAATCAGTTTGTCAGTCATGATTTGATTTTTCAAGCCAGTCCAAAAATAATTAATATTTATGTATTTCTTTTCATCACTAAGGATTTAATGTACTTTCCAGAAAGATATATCTATTCCAGCTACCACTGAAATGCAACCTCTGCTTAACATCAATATTAGTTTACAGTATGAGGAAGAGAAAAAAGACAATCTTACCTAAAATACAGCAATTTTCATTCAAAATTATTCCTTTTAGGAATGAAAAAAACCATAAAAATCTGCATGATTTTGGTGCACAAAATTGGGCCAATTATATGACATTTAAGGGGAATAGTAACATTTCTCATCCCAAGAGCTATAAATACTTCTTGAACATTTTGTGTGACATCTTTAATTCATCCTCACATCCTGAAATTTCTGTCATCTGAAATATGCTGTAGTTGTTGTAGGTAAGTTCTGCAGTGTACGGTTAGTAGGTTCTTGTAAGTTCTACGGTGACTTTTAAGGAAACTTTGCTGGTTTATTGCATCAGAAGCCTGGGCTGCAGGTAAACATGAACTTGGCAGTATAGTTTAGGCTTTGTCGCTTCTGTGTGCTGAATGTGGTATTTGTGTGATCCACCTCTGTATCCTTTAAAGAAACAGCTGAGTTTCAGTAGCAGGTGAAGTACTCTTAACTGTATGTCTTTTATTTTTTTTAGATGTGGGTGAGAAATATAATTATTAGTCTTTGTTAGAATTTTTATAGGCATTTATGTACATTTATGCTCAAAGCAAACTCAACACATGTAACTGTTGGTGCCATGGGAAATACTGCCATGGGTTCATTTATGACAGTAACTCTGAGGGTGCTGACTTACACAATATTCTCATCTCTACTTTAACAACCTGATGGGATGGAAAACTGAATAACACATGTTTGCTTTTATTTAGCTCTGTCTATCCCTCCAAATCTTCCCCTGCCTGCTTGATAATTGGATTTAAACAGTTTTTAATTACATTGTGTGAAGCTTTGGTAATATCAGCCCCTAAGTATTTGTACTATATTTTTGGGTGCCCACTTATGATTCCATGAGGTGAGCAGGGCTGAAGGGCAAACTCTAGAAAGCTGCATCACGGCAGTCTCAGAGTCATTAATTTTGTGCAATGATAACTTTGTACTCAGAGAGCAATATTCATTATAAGCAGGAGGGGAAGCATGCAAGTCCTTAATTAACAGTAGGATATCATCAGCATAAAGTAATAGTTTAATGTTCTACAGAAGCAGTGTTATGGCCTTTTAGACTGTTGGGTTTTCCATTTTAGACAATGCCAACGTAAGACTGTAATTGACTGGATGCCATTACCTGGCTCTCATTATTACTCTCCAGGCACTACCCACAGCACCCCATTTCCTGTAAGTGACCCACAACTTCTGTTTAATGACCCAGATAAATGTCCTGGTTTCCAAGAGACCTCCATTTCCATTGTGCACGTGACCAGCAACTGACTTTTTTCCCAAAATCCAACCCAATCTGCTGTTTTGCCTCTTTACTAGCTCACAGAGGGGGCAGATTTCTGCACCAATGGCCAGATCTGCAAAATGAACAGGAGGTTTATTTTATTTGTAGGACATGCTGCATCAAAGGAGAGCCACCTTCTCTTCCCTGCCTAAATGAGAAGCTGAATTTTTGTCTCCTTGCCAGTATCACCCTGAAAACAGCTAAAAGAGTAACTTTCAGGGACCAACAACTGCTCAAGGAGTTAGTTCCAGCACCAAGGTACTTGCACTGACCAGCAAGCTCTACAGCCTAAGTGAGGCCCCAAGTCTGAGACATTGCCTTTAAGAGCAGGATGAGAAGGCACTGGGCAGGCCCAGCTTGTTAGAGCACTGTTAGGCTGTGACATCTGCGGGAACAAAAAAGGCCTGTGGATTTTTTGCCCCCATGCAATTAATTTCATATTTATATTCACAGTCTCTTGCATCCTTTTGCTTTGATTTCTTTTTTTCACAGACCAGAACTGAGGCATCTAGAAATCTTCACATGGCTGACACTGCATGAGAAAGTGCCTGTTCCACCAGCACAGATTTGTGAAGACAGAAAATAGGTAATAACTTTTCACTATTAAAAAAAAAATGTAATTAATACCTTACACGAGGGGGACAGGTTGAACCTGGTGCTATTTCTCAGAGGAGACTGACCACTCTGTTTCTGTGTGTCCAGGGCTGTGCAGCAGTGAGGCTCAGTGGAATTTCTCTGTGGAAGCAGACTACATTAACACTACCTTCTCAGCCTCACATATGAGGACTAGGACTCCTAGATGTATTTTCAGTGAAGCTTAGGAGAGACAGAAAGGTGTTTCAAGGTTAATATATTTGTTACACATTTCAGGGAGTGAGGGAAGAAATTAATTCCCAGAAGACTAATTCCGCGTGAAGGGGAGCGCTAATTTTGGAAATGCCATATCTCTGCTCTGTGGGTGTAGCTAATACTTGTGGGTTCTTCACAGAGCTACATACTGTGCTCCAGCAGAGAACTGACATTGAACCCATATCTTCCCCTTCCCTCTTGAAAATTTAGTACCTTCAAATGCAGCTTTCCTTGTTCCTATGAACAAAAATTATCAGTATATACTGCACATTTCCTGTTGCGTTTTGGGAATATTTAGAATAGCTGGAATGAATATGTGTCAGACAAGGCTACAAGTGCCTTTTCTGCTTCTTTGCATGCCTTTTCAAGGTAAATTGAAACCTTTTCTTTTCCCCAGACTGAAAGCTCTCTTAAGAAATCCACCCCTATTTACTTGGCCAACAGGTAGCATTTAGTTGTTATTTGAAGCACACTTAAAGCATGACTTGCTCTGTCAATGTATTCTCTTTGCATGTCATGTAGTGACTAGTCCATAGGCAGTTGCTTAAAACAAAGGATTTGTTCCTTTTTAAAATCAAGGTAGTCTGCTGTTGATGCACTGTAGTTCACACACACTTTTCTGAATGCTTTGTTTCAACTATTTTTTTTTCTGAGTTCTCTCTCTTAAGTAAATCGTGCTCATAATTTTTTTCCTGAAATAAACTGCTAAAGCATATTTAAAATAGCACAGTATTATTTTCAGCCTTCATGACCTCTACACATAGAGAAGGCAGATGATTATTAGAATGCATATTTATACTTAATTCTGGCCCAATGGTTTCCTTACACTTACTGTGTAATTAGAAAAGGAGAGAAAAGCTAAACATTTGAGCTAGAATTAAAATACTGTAGAGTATTTATCCTAATTCTTAAAAAGGACTGAACCGCTTCAAATACTGACATGTAAACATAGAGATGCTGAGGTCACCTCTAGTGACTTGCACTTGATATCCTTGACTGAAAACAGGCTTACCCTCATGAGGATGGCTGCTTTGAAAACTTAGCTACCTGAGTACAAAACCAGATATGAACAAAAAGCAGAACTGCATCATTTACCTGTGTCCAGTGGCCTGGAGATCTATGGGGACTACTGGATTTAGTCCCAGTGACAAGCATTCTACACCCAGCAGACAACTGTAATTAATTTTCTGTTTGGTGATGTGCTCCAGGCTGATGACTTTGTCCTGCAAGAAAAAGGTAAGAGCTAATTTGATCAGAAAAGGCATAATCCAGAAGCTGTCTGAAATGAGTAAATAACTTTTAATTTTCTATAGTAGAGTCTGGCTAGGTCTGGGATGAGCTCATGCTTCACACGGAGCTCGCACTGCAGGGCTTTGTCCAAGACTTCTCTGCACCACTTCTGACAGTATGGGGTTGTTTTTTTTTTTAATACTAGGAAAAAAACCAACAACCCAGACTAGAATTTTTATGATGCCTTGATTGTAGTACTTCTTTTCTTCCATCAACTAGTTCTAAATCCCATTCTGATTTTTGGATTTGTTTTGGAGATTTATTTCCCAAATGTTTCATCAATTTGATTGATGCAGCTGGTCAGCACTTCACGACAATTAACTCAACCTGAGGAATTTATGGCAATTAATTGACTTGGAATTTAAACTGTACTCACTGAAGTAGTCTGCTGACACAGAAAACAGTAAAAATAAAAATATCTCTGAATTCTGCCTTGACTTCTTTAAAAATTTAATTCCTATTTAAACCTGCCTTAAATCACCCCAAATTGAAGACCAGCTTCATTGGAAAAAAAGACTATGTTTTTTCATAAGCCAGACACACCTGGTTAATGAATACACCTGGTTTTTTAGAATTCATATATTGGCTGAGATGGGAGCTGGATTTCCATCTGCAAAAAGAGAACCAGTTTCAGAAAACATTTATACTTCCTTGTGTGATTCTTGCAGTATGCACCCAAACCCGACACTTACTGAACAATAGCAATATCCAAATGCAAATTGAATGACTTGCACTGCCTCCCTTTATGAAAAGAATATGTCATTTTCTCTATATGAAATGGAGTTTTCTGTCTGTCATTCATGAGTTATACTAGCAGAATGTATTCAGACATTCAAATATTTACATACACAACTTAACAGGTCTTTCAGATACCTGTATTGTTTTAATGGATACACCTGCTTGCTGGCCTGGCTATTTGTGGGCTCCAGTGCAGGCCAGAAGATCCAGGTTAAAAACACTGCTGAAGAAAAGCAATAGAGGCAGCAGAAGCTGCAGCACTGGGCAACTACAGTCCCAAGCAGGGAATCTGGTCATTCTTATAAAGAGTGCTCAGGCTGAGTCACTTGAGGGATGGCAGGCCACTTCTGTCATTCCACTTACTTTGTCAGCCTAGAAGAACAGTCATTCTTCCAAAAATTCATCAGGCAACAAAGAGATACAGATTTACAACTCCCTCCTACAATCAGACCTGGATGACAGCATGTCCTGGGTTGACTATATGATGCTTTTATCCCCAGTCATCTTGTTCTGTTTATGCTGAATAATAATGCTCACCTTTTCTGCATTTCTAGAGTCACTAAAATATCTCTTCAAACATACCATCTCCCTCCTGGGTGCCAGGCCAGTGCTCACTCAGCTTTTGCCACAAAAACCAGGTGAACACATACAAATTTATTCTGCAAAGGACTACATTTGTGGCTCACAGCTGTCCAGCTCCTGCTAGCACAATCACTAGCACAACATCTTCATGTTGAAAGGACACATGAATAAATGAACTAAAAGATATTCTTAGGAAAAGCAGGAAGTGCAGTTGCACAGTCAATTTGAATTTGGTCAATACAGTAATGTCTCTGAAACAACAGAGAGATACTTTCCTTTTGATGGTTTCAGCTTGTTCCTGAAGCAGCAGTATCTCAGGCATTCTGTGAATATTCTTACAACCATCAGGATTAATATGTACTGCTGGGTGCTGGTGAGGCACTAGACCAGAAATCAGGAGAAATGGCCTCTTTCCTAGTTTCCTCTAACAAGGTCCAGTGACACATCTGCAATTTTTCAGAATAAATAACTTAGATTAGCCATCTTGAAAACTATTCCCTGATCCTGAGTTCTGAAAGGAATGGAGAACAGCTCTGTGTAAAATGAGACACCAAACCACAAGTACCCCAAAACACCAGTCAGATTCAGCACACTTTCTTTTTACCAGCTTGCATCCTTATTTCCTGAATTTAACAATGCTTCCTTGTAAAACACTCCGAGACTGAAGCACAGAAACTGCTATTAAAGCTATTACTATTTTTGTTTTGATTGTCATTTTCTATTTCTGCTGCTCTGGTATTTGATTACATTTGAGACATGGGAATATAGAAAAGAATGCCATTATAGCTGTTCATTCTTCACAAGGTTACTCTCAGGCGTGCTCACTCGCACATGCCGCCACACTCCCGTTCCTGTTAACATTCCTAAGGCAAGGAGATGTGCTGGTTTATGGACCATCTGTCAGGCGGCACCAGGGCCCTGTATATCGATGCCATGTTTGTTGCTAGCCCTTATTTGAAACAAAGTTCAATTCAAAGCACCTCCAAGTACAGAGAGGGGAGGAAAAAAAAAAAGTCAGTGTGTTTAGATTACATTCAAGTTTTAAGATTAACTAAAGAAAGGGAAAAAACAGTCTGCTAATGGGTAGAGCTCAGTGAAGAGCATTATTGTATTACTTCTAATGCACATAAAGCGTCTCCTATTAAAAAGGGATGGCAGTTTTACATCCTATTAAATGTATCAAAGCTGTTCTTCAATTACAAATCCTTTTTATATGCATGTTTTAACAAATATGTCTTTGATAATAGAGTGCAGTAGTAGTTTTTTATATGCTAAACAAGATCCCTACAATATAGCACAATGATAGAAAAGGAAAAGTACCAGAAGAAGGTAGGTCTGTTTGGCAGGGCAGGGAAGACTTCAGTATTTTCATTCCCTTTGTAGCTCACAAAACAGAGTTTTCACACCATTGCAATGTATGTACATTAAGACACTGATAAAATAGCACAACCTGCAAATGGTACACTGAAGGAGTTTGGCAAGATGCTATTGTTTTTCCACATCGTTATCTTTGAAAGCAAGCTGTGTGCTAATAATGCTAGGGACAACAAAAATAAAAGCAAGCAGTGCTTGGCCGCAACCTGCTTTGGAAAACATAAAATTTCATCCAGGCCTGAGAAAAGCATCTTCCCCAAAGAAAAGAGACTCTTCCTGCCTGGAGAAGGCAATGAGGTGACAATGCATATGGTCCTGGCCCTATGGACTACCCACAAACATCACTTCCACAAGCCACCAAAGTCCTGATGCTGCCCTGGGAAGCCCAGCACATGAAATTGTGCAGTGGCCAGTCTGGCACTGTTTGACCCAGGGCAACAACATTGTTAGGATTATCAAAGAAAACCAGAGAGGGACACAGTGTGATACTCAGTTATTAAGCCCCTTCTGCCTCTCCAAACAGTTGCTAGGGCTGGGCAGTGCACTGCAGATTTTTCTGAGTCTTCTTTGTCCAAAAAGCCAGCCTCTTGCATTGCCTTCTTATATATGGGGCCTTGGGAATGGAATTCTGGCATTTTGGATTTCAGCCCCGGAGATGCAGAGTTGAGTTCCCTGTCTCTCACCATGCCCACCCCTGACCTTACAATTGTGCCAAATCCAAACTCCATTCCTACTTAGGAGAACTGGAGTCACAACATTAATTAGATTGGGCAGCAGGCTGCCACAAACCCAGCTCCATTTGCATGGATCAGGTATTATTGACATCTGGCACAGGAATGAGCCCGTGCCTATGGAAATATATGAACACACAATTAGCTTTTTCAGGCTTCTGATGAATTAATTGAATGGAGGTTCATGAATCTCAAAAAGAAGACAAAAGATATGATAATAATAAAGAGCAATAATAAATTCTGCTTAGCCTTTTGTCCCTCTGCTTTCTTGGTTATGGAGATACGGAGAGCTGAAGAGATTTAGTGAAATGAAGTCACTTAGCTAGAAAATAAAGATGAGCAACAGCACTGTAGTATCATAACTCTCATGCCCACAGACTGAGCACCAGGGCTGTCACAGCACTCGCAGAGTGAGGTCTTGCCTTGCCTGTCCTCTGCTGCTGTCTATGCCTACGTGTTGTACTTGGTTCTGCTGAGCTTCTCTGCACAATTCATGAGGTCTTATGCTCAGTCTGCCTCCTCAGCAAGGTGAAAGAGAAAAAGGTAAATCTAGAGCCAGGTTAAACCTCCTCCCTTCCCCAAAAATAACGCTATACAGCAGCACACATGCCTGCAGAAATCTGCACTAAGGGAGTCAGTACAATCTGAGAATTGGTCCCAGAATTGCTGGAAGATGGCATCAGTTGTTAAGTAGAAGGATAGAACCAGAAGAAATTTGCTGTTGTCCCTGATTGCCATCCTCTGTCTAAGAAAGATCCACAGAATGATAAAACTCCGTGGTACTCCATGAGCAATACACGCCACTTCTAGGACAACCAGGTTGTGCAAGACAGATGCTGTCTGCCTTGGCTTGCAGAAAGATGTCACCCAAAGGAAACAGTACCTCCCTTTGTCTCTGGGCCAAATCCTCTGTGTGATATAGATCAGGATCACACCACTGAAGTCAATATTACAGATTCCAGCTGGTTAAATTGGCTTCAATCCACCCAGTCAATGAATCAGATGCTCAGCAGGTGATATACAGTGTTTGACTTGCCTAAGCAATCATTACATCCAGAGACTCGGAGATATATTCTGGAGTCTAAGCAAACAAGACGAAATGTGTTCCTCTTTTGGCCTCATATATATCATTCCACATTAAAAAGATTTCTTGGGTTGGAGGCATCAGCATTACTTCCAGCAGTTTCTGGTGCTAAAAACTGACAGTACTTATGGCTGTGTTTATTTGTGCTGATTTTATTTTTTTCTCTTTCCAGCTGCCTCTGTTAGCACAATGGCTAAATGCAAATTGAAATCACTGTGGTGATTAGCTGCAAATACTGCTTTTTGCAATGGGTTTGGTGTTGCAAGCAAACAAAGGACCGTTCTCCAGTGCACTGCAGACAGTATGATTGTGCACTTCACAGATGTCATCGTGCAATCACTTTTTCATTACTGGCCTAAACGTAACTTTTGATAGAGCTGAGAGAAAAGAGTGGCCTGCGATGGGAAGCAATATTTCCCTTACCTGGTACACAATATTTCTTCCCCTGGAGACATATTGATTACTGAGGGGCTGCTGAATGAATGAGGTGCTACTCAGCATGAGCGTGGCTGGAAAAAGCCCTGTATAATTAAAGAAAGGAACAAATTACCTGTCCAAAAACTTACAGTGACTATCCCACAGCATTGTAATTCATAGCCTGGTGCACTTGTTTCACTTTTTCTCTGCTATAGGTCAAAAAAATACAGCTGAAGGCTGGCAAATATACAAAAAAAGGAAGGAGTTGTTTCTAGAGCTAGAGGATACTGGGGGAAAAAACCCAACACCTGCTGTTATCTGAACCAGGAGCTAAGGCATCTTTCTTCAAAGATGTGAAACCTGTCTGTAGGAGCATTACAGTCGGGCTGTAGAGCTATGCAAGCCCCTCAAAAACAGTAAAAGGTCTGCAGAAATGGCAGAGCTGACCAAGTAACAACTTGCAGGGTTGCAAAAGGCAGGAATGAAAAGCAGAGTCTGTTCTCTCTATGCACAGTGAGCAGATCATGTAATCATGGCTGAGGGAGATTTAGGTTAGGTGTGTTTTGAACGTCAGAAAATAATATCTGTGCTTCTACTATGGCTCATTTTTCAAGGCTAGACAAACACAGACAAGAAACAGATAGAGCTGCTCCCACATTAAAGAACAGAAGACACTGAATGATCTCTTAAAGTACCTCTTAATCTTTTTATTACTATTAATATTATTATCATTAATAATAATAATAATAATAATAATAATAATAATAATAATAATAATAATAATAATTTACTATCTAGTATTGCATTTACAGGGCCTTAGCCCCTGGAAATCACAAAAATCCCATCCAGAGAGAACAGGAATCCCTGTGTTGAGAAGGAAGCAGTGGGTGTGCATCTGTGCTACTTCTCTGTTGGCTTCCTCATGAAGAAAGGTGTTTGTACAAATAGGAAGAAAGGGACATTGACCAAGCACTCAGAATGTATTTAATCACATCAGTTAAAATCTGTGATGCTTCACCACTTCTTCTATGTGCCTTGCTGGGATGGAGATGTGATTTTTAAGGCATGAAGTTGGAATAGTGGAGGAAAAAAGGCAGCCCTGCATAGCAAACAGGAATATTGCAGGATGTCAAGACAATCCCATATGAATGATTGAGTAAATTAAAGGTAAGGAAGTATTTTTAAAAGCCAATACAATAGTAAGGAGATTTTAAAACTCACAGTCCTGGACTGTGACACTATAGGAGTAGGAATAAGGCTGAAGATGAATAAATTTCTGTTCTAACATGCCATTGTTCTGGTAAATCAGCCTTTTTTCAGCAAGGGGTGATGAGTAGACAGAGAATAAGGTGGTAGAGATGAAAAGAGATGTGGCAAGACAATCACACCCAGCCACACAACAGCGCCTGCTGGTAACATGATGTGCCACTCAAACTGTAACCAAAATACATGGAAGCAGGAAAAATGAAAAACGTTTCAAAGGGATTCCCAAGTGTTCCCAAGGCAAGGACTTAGACCAGGTCTCTAAGATAAATGACTGAGAAAGATACAGTCTATTCCTGATTTTCTCAGCTGCCTTTGGTGCAGCGGTGCAAATAATTTCCTCTTTTTTGTCTCAGTTTCTCCACTATTTGTTTATATTCACTTTTTACAGAACATCATGAGCAAATCAATAAATTAATGATCTGAACTGAGAGAGCACAGTACAGGGAAGCAGACCATCCTCTGCCTGAGACTTTCTCCAGAGAAGTGCTATGAAGGTTCTGCCCTTAATAAAATTTCTTCATATTGATAAAATTCTGACAATGAAAGGGGGGCTTCACTATCAGAGAGAATACTGTGGCTATGGTAAAGATCTTCTCAATGCTTCAAGGCTTAAGCAGTCTCCTAAACACCTTTTTTTTTTTTTTTTTTAACTTCATCCCTTGCCTTGTAGCCCGGAACAGTGAGAAAGAAAAAAAGGAAACGATGTGATCAATAATTAAAGGACTGGAAATGAACAAATGGAATTAATTGTTCCAAGAAGGGTGAGGAAAGGAACCTGAGAAATATAATCTATCTTTATCTCTCAATCTGGCAGGAAAATTTTCAAAGCATCTTTAGAAAGAGAGAGTCTGAGGTTATATATTCCCTGGTTCAGGTTTCTGAGTGATATAAATTTAAAGGTTTTTTTCAGATCAGGTTTTTTTATTTCTTTCTACATTATGCTTTCTCATTTTATGACACTTCTCAGACTTGAATCATTCACAGCAGATGGCTCCATGAATACTGGATATTTCCATAAATAATGACAGATTTCCCTCCAGTCTCCCCACCCTCCTCCACTCCACATGCCCAAATCTTTTGTGTGCTATCTGCAAACATGCATTCAAATTCTGGTCAGTAAACAAGCCTATCTAGTACCATTGTCATTCCTGCAAGCCCAGTAGAATAAGTAAAACAATGAACTCATCATCCCATCTGATTCAAGAGCATTTTTTTTTCCAAAAAAATTCAGAGAAAGGAGGGAAAATCTGCTAGATACTTAATGGAATTTAACACCTCCATGGGTGACAGTGGAGGACCGCTGCAGAAAGCATCCTGTTAGTCCACACCACTGGCGAGACAGATTTCCTGCACATTGACTTTTAGTTCAGGAGTGGACAGGAAATGTGCTCAGGTCCTCTGAACACCCTGGCCTCTAAAGAAGCTCTAAGCATTATAGCAAGTGTGAAATTGGCCCTGAATGTAGCTACGGAAACTGTTTGCACAGGAAGAATTTCTAATAAAAAAGGAGCCTCAAGAGCCAAAAGGAGCACAAGAATCCTTGATGCTGGGGCACAGTATTTTTAGTTGATACACACACAATAAATTATATGGGATCATACAGTCCTAGTAAAAAAAATGCAAGGTAGCTTTTAGTTTGGGACATTAAGAGGAAAATATGAAAAGATTCTTATCAGAGCAGAAATTTATAGTTAACTTATTGCTTCAAGTGCTCATAATCTACCATCTATATACATTTCTATCAAATGACCCTCTAAATAATTAATAGATCTAATTCTGTCAGTGTTGCCAGGGCAGGTTTCCCTGTAGAAGGTTAATGCTATGATTTAATTCTTTATTTATGTGATTAGCAGCCCCAATCAGGCTGTTTTAATGAGGTCACAGGCAGCAGATTATCACAACCAACTGGCCTAACAGGAACCTTCAGCACTCTGAGTGATTCCACTGCACAGTCCAGATTCCCACAGAAAACTGCCAACGGGTATTAGGAAGCAGAGCCAGGTCCCTAGTCAGGCACCAACCACTATTCAACCCTTTCCAGGGAGTAGTACCAAACCACAGTAGTCCAGATATAACATGGAAACACAGGAATTGCTAAAGTTCATCAGCTCCACAGTTTATCTATGTAATTCTCTTGCTTCATAATGCCCAGAAAAGCACAGATGAGAATATCACTATAAGAAGATGCTGTATAATTTGTTATTACAGCAATGCTCATCTGTAATAGTTAAGATTTAGGCTCATCTGTAATAGTTAGCATTTGGATTCCCAGTGATGATCCTCCCCCTGTCAAAAGGAGTACCTGACAGTTATGAGATTCTTCACACTCAACACTAGGGAATGAGCTGATAGAAGTGCAGCGTTTTAAGAGCTCGTATATCTGCATTTTTTTGTACTCAAAAGATTTAAGCATACAAAGAAAGCAGAACCAGCATGCCTTTCTTTCCTTGTCTTGCTCTTTTTTTTTATTTTCCCCCCAACATGCTCCAGCTCTCTAGAACTCTGTCCAGGCTGCTTAAGGTATTAAGGGCCAAATATCAATATTCATTTTCATAAAGACATTCAAGACCAGAGCATTCACCTTGCTCTCTAACCTCCCACCTAGCTGGTGTCCTCACTCCTCAGGGAAAGGGCTATCCAGGGACACTCTGTTCTCAGCCATTCTGGTTTCACTGGGTTGACAGTAATAAGGGAGCACTGGAAAAGCATGGCCTGCCTGGATAGGGAAAGGTGAGATCTCTATACTTTGTTATTCAGTATCCATTCAGGCTGGTGCAGAAGGGCAGGAGGAATAGCTCAGATGTGCCTTTTCTTTTTTCTTCTTTCCTCCTTCCTCTGTCAGCAAAGGTGTCTTTCTACCTCTTTTACTGACCAGCCTTTTTGTTCTGTTTTGTTTTCTGCAGGGCTGGTTTTTGTTGTTAGGTTTTTCTTTTTTAAATTATTGAATGTTGTTTCCCCAGCCAAACTGCCTTCAGCTCCTGTTCTGTTTATTATACTTGGCACAGAAAGGGATGAAAAGGAATGAATCTTGGAAGAGAAACCAAAACCTGCAATAAGCTGTATTCTGAATTACCCTGTAGCATGCTGACTGGGAACAAGAAGACTTACCATGCTGATACATACAGCTGAAAATTGGGTTTGCCATGTACGGTGGTGTTAAATGAAAGCCTTTCACTGCATCCCTCACAGACTGCCACTGTGCTGTGCCCTTCATGAACACTCCACTGCTTATTGGCATAGGTATAAAAATGTTCTTTGGATGACAGACAGCTCAGGTAAGCTCTAGAGAAATCAAAGCAGGAAAGCAGATAAAAGGCTAGCGATATTTCTATCACTAACCATGGATAGGTTTTTTCTCTCTAACAATTTCCACCTCGGAAAGCTCCAGGTCACTAAATCAACACCCAGAACAATGAATTGAAGATATTGAAAAAGATCACATAAAATTCAGTGTTCTCACAGAAATGTAGAAACTCCTTCTATTTCCATGTGTTGGCTAACCCCAGTCTTCCATCAGGTTGAGCACTTTTCTGCCTTACACACTGCCTCAGGTTTCTGTGCAAAATCCCACTGAAAAGAATGGAGACTCATTGTACAAGATAAATTGTATTAATTTTATCAAGAAATGGGACTATCCCAATCCTCTGATCAGATTCCCAGAAGGCTACAGACCAAAGATTCTCACTTAGGAATTTCTGTGCTATGCACAGGGAAAAAGGCCTGGTCTCCTGTTATCAGAGACTTGACATCACAATCTCTGATGTTTAAGTTACCATTAAGGCTGCAAGTCCAGTAGCTGAGACACCACCAATGAAATCCCTCTACACAAACCCCAGCAGAGGGGCAGGGATAACAGCAGCAGTCACTGAGTATTTAAACTGTCCCAATGGGAGTGGGACAGCATAGGAGTTGCTGTCCAATGATCTGGCTGCTGACCTGGCAATATTCACACCAGGAATCCTCTGCAGGGCACAGTCCAGTAATGTAATTTGGTTTTGGCATAACTAAATAGGCGATGTAAAGCTACTTGCTCTCTGCATAATTTTCCTCACCCTTATCCTGACAGGGAATGTTGGCCCCTTGTTTCAGTGTTATTGCTTTCCATCATTTTAAACCACAGAAGTAGTGGCAATATTTTCCCTCAAAAGGCAAATAAAAGGGAGGAAAATGCTGAGCCCAACAGCACTGTCTACTCAGGCTGCAGATTATTGCAGGACTCGGGAGAATAGCTCTAGAGAGCTTTCCTAAAGACCCAGCTGAGGCGGTGTCACATCCAGAGCAATGTCCTCGTTATTCTCCTGCAGCCGCAAACAGCTGCCGAGGCCCGGGGGACTGGGAGGGAGGGAGCAGAGCATCCAGGCTGCCTCTCTCACACATCCTCACCTGCAGCAGCTCCAGCAGTGGGCAGCAAGCCAGCCTGCACCAGTGGAGGGGAGGCAAGTGCTGCCTTTCCCACTTGTGCTGGGTGCTTTCTGGGGTTTGGATTACATTCCTTTTTTAAGGAAGTGTTTATCTTCTGCCAGTCTTCTACTTGTTTTCTTTACAAACAAAATCTGTGCTTAAGATCTCTTACTCCTACACATGTCCTTTAGTTTTCAGTTAAGGGAAAAATGAATCCTAAAAGCCGGCTGATGAGAATTCCTTTTCCCATATCTGCCACTAATTCAGAGGGCACGTTCCCCTTGATCTCTCATGTCTTTAAAAACATTGTTTGCAAAATGCTGTTTTCTCGATAACATGTCTTTTAATATCTGGTTTTATCACCTATAGTTACCCCACTTCTATTTCACATCCTGGTTCTCGTGAAAATACATCCTAATCTCCAGGCTGCTCCAAATGATGATTATTTACAGTTCTGGGTCTTTTTTTTTAGTAAGGTACTCCCTTCTGTGCCTGTCTTCAGATTGGGAGATATATCAATGCACTGCAGGACAGTTTGGAGATCAAAGCAAGCCCAACTCCTGGATCTGTGCCCAGGCTAACCTGAGGAAAGGGGTAGGAATGCTGCCCTGCCCACACATTCACTCCCCCAGTGCTACCCAACTGATTAGTAAGTCATGATTTTTAATCTCAAGAACCTCTCTGGCTTTCTGCCATTATGATATTTATTGATGATGTAATTCATTCTGTTATTATTTGAGCTTCTATCAATGTATTTATTACGAGAGTCTCTCAGGAAACAGTTTTAAAAAAAAATTGTTACACTGGTCCTTACTCTCTGGTACCAGAACTCAAGCTAGGGGATGATATAGTTACTACATGAACTATTTCATCCCTGACATCTGATAGGAGAGGAATTCTTCTGTGGGAACTTCTCCATGTTTCTCCACAGCAAAAACACAAAACTTTTAATTTTTCTGAACACTCTTTCTTATGTTTATTGTTTACTGAGCCTACAGACTCCAGCAAGCTTCCTGCTTAATATGTTTGACACAGGACTTTAGGGAATTTTTTGTGATTTCTGTAAGTTTCTCCAACTCTTCTGGCCTTTCTTATTGCATTTTCCCCTACAAAATGCCTGGGTTTATGAGCCTATTTACTTTACTCCTTTGTCAAGCCTCAGCTACTTGAAAAATTACTTCCTCCTTTTAGTACGTTTTACCTGCCATTCAGCCATTTCAATTTCTTTGTGATTTTTAGCTTGCTTAGTTTGGGTTTTTTTTGTTTGTTTTCTCAAATCAGTGGAGAATTTAGTCCTAATGTAGCATTTTTCCTATTGAGGCATAAAACTTAGATATAAGTTGCTGACATGGCCAGTTTAGGGATGTGATTTGGTTCCAAGCCTTCCTGAACACAAAGCACCACTCCTCCAGCAGAACTTGACTGTCTTTCCTTACCCTTTGCTCCTTGGCCCTCCCTCCCCCCTGTCTGAGGCTTGCAAGGCTGGTGAGTCAATACCATGGCTTGAAGCTATTTCTTGGGCACCTACATAAAAACACAGGACCTACTGCTCCCACCTCCTACTTGTCTGCAAAGGACTTCAATGACACACTTAGCACTGATTGTTGATTGCCATTCTTGATAGATCACTGTCGATTCCTGCCCTGACCTTTAATTTAAGAACATGAATTTCACCTCTCAGAGAATGTGATATCTCAGAGCACGTGTGGTTTCTGGAAGGAACTGGTTTAGACTTAAATCCTTACAGATCCTTAGAAGTTTTTCTGTGTCCTTTAGGCTTAGTCCAGTTTTACAAAGTTTGTGTCATAATCCTTAGGGACATCAGGGAAAACTTCATCTCATCCTGCATCCATTGCTTGTACAAATCACATCTATAAAATCTTCTTTCATCTCCTCTTTAAGTGAGAAAGGGGCAAATAGCAGAGATCTTACCAGACTGCTTCATTCTTATCAAAGACCACTACATACACTTATATTCTCATGCTCCCACTGATAATAAACTCATATCACACAGACAGATCTAAAAGAACACTATGAAGTGACATTTAGGCTGTGAAGCCTTAATTTAGGCACCACAATGATTAGAGTGTTTTAATATCATAATAACTGATAAATAGACTATGTGTCAGACATTTCATTCCCTTTTAATCAAAACTCCTAGTCTGCTAAATTAATCACCCCCTTGGGGTACAGTAGCAGATTTCCAATTTAGTCATAGAGCATCATTAATAATGAAAAGTTCTGGAGGCAAATTCCTCTATTCATGTTCCTATGTATGATCCTGCAGGTTTAAAGAGACAAGACAGAGAAGGTAGAAAACATCAACACCTTGCAACAATTCAATAAACAAACATCATTTTTGATGTCAATCTTCTAATGATTCCCCTCCTTAAATATTAAGGATATCACAAAAAAACCACCAAAAAACAAACCAAAAACAGAAACCCAAAAACCAACAAAAACAGAAAGCAGTCAGAAGAGTTTTAATCTTAACCAAAAGGTGTTGCAAATATCAAAGCTAAAATGCATGAGGAATGGAGAGCAATGCTGCATTTTGAACAGCTCCTCTATTGAGGTGCTGTATATTTGGTCTCTTTAATTGTCTAGTTTCAGGGTAAAGCTGTTTCTGATCAAGCGCTCTTTATCTGGTATGTTTTGATTTTTATCACTAAAAAAAAAAATCATTAAAGGCATATTTTCTTCTCTTTTGCCTAATTATAAACAAATACTTGCACAGACAATGAATTTCTGCACCACCCACTAATGGAAATGCTTCATTTTCTGTTCAAGTGTTGTCTAAATACATTTAAAAGTTTGTGACATATTTGATGATAGCAATATCTGGGGAGAATGGGTGGCACAGATTTTGCTGAGCTAATGGTAACACTAATTTTGTTGGGCTTTAGGGAAGCATTTTCCCTTGCCACACATACTTGCATCTCCTAATTCATGCAGAATTTCAGGCTGACTCTGAGCCTTTTCAGGACACAGGTAAAGCTACTTTTTAAAATGTCCATTAATTTCTTCCTATCTCTCATGTTACATGCAGCAGTGGCACAAGAACTTGGGAGTAAGTTCATGTAGCCATCCTTTGCCCTCCCCACAGTGCCAGGCCTTTTTCATTCAGCACTTCCAACAGGAAAAACCACAGGGAGATCAGAGCTTAAGGTAGCCACCAGCAAAAAAAAAAAAAAAAAAAAAAAAAAAAGCATATTCACACCTTGCTTGAGGTTGGATGTCAACCGAAGTAAACACATTACTGATTCAGGAATGGCTACAATTGTTACCCCAGAAAGCAGAAAGCATCTCTGTACACCTCTATCTGTATCTCAGCTGTCTGTGGTGTGAGATCATTTAATCCTGAGGCACTGCTTGACTTTTTGCCCCACGAGGAGCAGGCAGGCCTGTGCTGCATAAGTGGGAGAGCTCTACCTACAGGAACAAATTGCTGATTAGAAGATTTCTTTCTGTTCCTGGGGCTTGGGGGAGTTTCTCCATGTGCATGAAGCTTTCCAATAAAACCCTCCCGCAAATCATTCTGGTGTGCTGACAGTGACACCACTCCTGTCCCTCCTCCACTGGGAGACCCATAAAAGTCCAAGGCCAGAGACTGCTGTTGAACCAACAAGCAGGAAGGATTTACAGCCAAGAGTAACATCTGACCTCATCAAACTCCACTCTGGGCCATTTATCACTTCTCCGTAGGAAAGCAAAAGCATTAGGATTGAGAAAGGATCAGTGGAGACAGAAGGAAGGGAGAGCGAATCACAGTCACTTTAGCTCCACTAAAAGTTATAGAAAAACCACCAGCAATACAGACAAGTGCCTAAATGCCCTTGAAAACCAGTGTCTCAGGAAAAAAAAACTCTAGGCATTAAGTGGAATGGGTTTAAAACAAATGCTGAATTTTATCAAATAGCTGAGCTACCCCTTGTCTCTAAAGCTACACAGCACAGAAGAAGGATGCTAAGGACAAAAAGTAAGACCATGTGCCATAGCAGGCAAGAGCATGTGAAAGAGATTGCCAAAAAGCCTTTCTGTTGAGTGTCTGCCACAGATAAGCTGACTAATGTACCTTTGTCCTGGGGGACAGAGCAGGCAGAGCCTTGCAGGTGGAGTCAGTATAGGAAAACCTATCTGCACCCTGTCCCAGTCTCATTGTCCTGGTGGTGATGAGGACCCAGCAGAGATCCCAGATGGGAGTTTTCTTGAACTACGTGTTTCAGCATCTGACCTGCTGGCACAGTACGCGTTCATGCAGCCAGAGTGGCTGGCTCTGGGTGGGCAGAAAACAAGTGAGTGCCTGCGCTGGACAGACCCCAGACTGGAGAAATAAATAAATTGCAAGGGAAAACCAGTGGGACAGTAGAAGGCTTAAGACCTGTGCTGTCTAGTGGGACAGTTGGACTGTGTCCTGCAAGAGGCATAGAACAGAGAAATCTTAAAGGAACAGCTCGGAGCTGTGATGACCTGAGCCTTTTACTCAAATAAATGTTTTCCAGGGGAACATATCTTGACATTTGCCCCATCTGTGATGCCCACACCTTGGCTGCTCTTCCTCTGCTGTGTATCTTTGAAAAGCATACACAAAGAGAGCTAATGAAAGCTTCTTAAAGGATAAGAGCAGAAAATCTCTGTGTACAGGGAACAATAAACGGAGAGTGAAGACTTCATTTTAAAAAAATTCACAATTTTTTTAGTCTCGCCTTCCAAATTTCAAGCCCTCCTCCCACTGATGCATTTAGAGAGGTGCCTAAGTAGGGCCCTCAAAACCCCTACCAGCTTCTAAAAATCTCAGATCTGTCTGAGTTTTATCAGAACAATGTGAAGCTGAGATGCACCTTCATTTTGCCTGAAGTTAACTGCTGAGAAGAGGATGGTGGGAGCACTTGCCAGCCCTCTGAACCACACATATTGGCTTAATTAAGGCAGCTGGGACTCCGCATCATAGCCACCCTGTTCTCATCATAGCATCAATTTCTGACAAACCAAGGTACAAACACCCTGACATTAACAGTGAAATCACAAGCTCTCAAAGAATCCCAAATGCCTGAGGATGGACAAAATTTCTATTCCACAGCTGGTTCACTCAGTAATATGTAAATAAAATGATAAATAAATAAAATAACACAGTAAATTCGTGTGTGGCGGTAGTAGGCAGGAAAGATGTAAAGATTACGGTTTGAGAGAGCTACATGGAAATGAGAAACCATGTAAAATAAGGCAAATATAGACAATCACAGAATTCCCCCCTAAAAACACTCACAGAAAGTTATTGGTTAGGAGAGAAACATATGTTTTGCAACCACAATAAATAGTTCTCAAAAAGAATTCAACATCGGCAGATGGAAATCTCTAACACAAACTCCAGGACGAAGAATTGCACTCAAGCTACCAGATACATCTTTTATTGTCTGAAATTTTACATCGCTAGCAGATGTGCTTTAAAACCTTTTTTTATCTTAATAAGGCATAATATATATGGGGCACTGAGGCACTGGAGCTATTTCTGTTGACTTTCTGCACAGCAAAACCAACACTCTTCTTGCAACCCCAGTATCTTCTGTGTCCGTTATTTCTCCGTAACCTAAAAAATTCAGTTGACTTAAGTTTGGCTGCTTGTATTCACCAAACTACTACTTATGACTTTTATCTCTTCTCTCACTGGCCTAAGACATCCAATGTTTTCCAACAGTTTCTTTAAAATAAAGGATCATTTATGAGTGAAAAAGTGTTTTATTTATCTTTGAGAAAAGTTTATTAGGGGTATGCAAAGCAAATTTAGTCTTAGAAAAATTGTCTCTAAAAATGAAAGTTGTCCAGTTAGAAACAGTAGTTTGAGAGGTGCAGTTTGTGTTTCTCACATACTGATTCTCACCATGAACTCTGTCTCTGAGGGAGAAAAACCCATTGCATTGCAAGGTCTGAGGATGGGGCAGCAAAGTCAACACACTTGGGACCAATTTAGATTACAAAGAATGAGACTGAGACATCAGAGCTGCAGGTTCCAGAATGCATCATCGTTAAAAAAGGCACATACACACCCCAAAAACAACAACAAAAAAAAAACCAGCCAAGAAACCCAACTGTCAACAAAAAACAAAACCACAACATCCCTCCCCACCAAGACTTCTGGGAAAAAAACCCAACCCAGTCTTTCCCTGAAATATGCTATTTCTTTAAGGGAAGGGTTTGGGAAAAAAAAAAAAAAAAAAAAAAAAAAAAAGTATTTACCATCAAAAAACAGTCCTGGCTGACTTTTCAGTAATCCTAGCACCAGACAAATTACAACATTCCTCACTACAGCTTTCCAACCCAGTAATCCTACAAAGAACTGTGCAATCAGAATTTTAAATGCCCTGGGAACTCAGTTAATACCAGATGGTATCCAGCTATATTCATCATTATAATTTCCTAATATTATATTAACATTTACTAGTTTAGCACTTGAATCGTGGAGCACGACACTGCTAAAATGTATGTCCTGAATTCAATATCATGCAGAACAGTTTTCCTTCTCTCTCCTTGGCTGTCATTTCTTCAAATTTTTAATAATGTTTTTTTTTAACATTTCATGGCCTTATGAAAATGCCCACATATAATACTATCTTGTCTTTTCAGTTACAATAACAGTATTAGATCAATCTATATGTGCTTCTGCCATTTCAAGAGATCCCACATTTTTAATGCTATCAAGATGAAAGTGTTGCTTTCTTTCAGACAATGTAAAATAGGATGTATGAGTCAAGTGTGCATTTTCTGCATGGGGGAATTATCCCAGCTGTGAATTTCCTTATGTTGTTCTTCCAAATACTGCATTAGAATAGTGCTGGAAATCTCCAATTTCATGACTATCTCTTCTCCACATGCAAGTTTATGGCACTTAAGGTAAATACCTCTTATCCCAACCTCACATCAAGGCTAATTCACTAAGTTATGCTTGTCTTAAAGACATTACAGTGATAAACTCTTTTTACAGAGGCATTTGTCTTTTTCTTATTCATATCACATGCTTCCAAACTTCTTTGGTGAACATTTTCCTTAGAACAGGTCTACATTTTTATTTTAGCACTCAGCTTTGTTTGGAGAGACAAAAGCATTTTTGTCTCCTACCCTTCCCACCTTGTGCCTCTGGTGTGTGGATATAATCGATTCAAAGCTTGAAGAGCTGACTTTATCCCTGCTTTTCCAAAAAATGAGCCCTTTTTCAAAGCAGAAAAAGAATCAACTCACCAAGCAGTGTTTTCTTGGCTTTTAAATCACTAGCATAGTATTTTGAGCAGCTGAGGCATTTCATTTTCACTGTGGTATGAAAGAGCTTGTGAATAAACACTATCTAAGGCACACATTCACTTAAGCTATAAGACAGCATCCAACATCTGTAGTGCAAGGCATACCCCTGTACATACATGGGAAATCTTCCATATAGTCTCTTCCAACAATATCTCTTCATTGTCACTAGCAAAGCAGCAATACTGAGCATTTTCTACTTGAGATTGTGCTCTTTAGGAGCAGTCCCTGTGAACACACAATGCTTGGTGCCCCCTCTTTGCCCTCCCACTTTATTTACTCCAGGCATGCTACTCTTGCACAGCAACCTGCTCAGTCAGTGGAATTGTACTGAATGTGCATCATGTTAAGTCCTCTTCATGTGTTTCCTCATTTTCCTGCATACCAGGACTATCCAAATCTACCATCGACATCAGAAAACACTTTGAAAGCATTACCCAGTGTTGAGCTCCAGGAGATAAATTGTTCATTTACAGCTCAGCAGAACTCACTGTAGATGATCATGGGAGTATATGATTATCATTGTTATCTGTTTATAGCACAGGTCTTAACCCTTCCACTGATATTTCTGATTCTGCCCACTGCTGGAAACCAGCTGGGCTTTGGGTTTGATCCAACCTGGTGGTTCCTGGAAGTCTGTGTATTTGGATAAACGGTGACCCAGCCCGGTTAGCCCAGTTAGAGCATAACAAGATTTGTATTCTCATTAGAAATGCCATTGTTCCTCCTTCAATTATCGTTCTACCCTTTGACTCTCTTATACCCAGCAGGAAACTAAGAGGTACATGAGTGATACCACTGTGCACAAAACTGGCATGTGAAGTGAATGTGGTCTCTGCCAGTCTGATAACCCACTGGTCAGCTCCTCTGCTGGGCTACACTGCTGTGCTGCTCAGGATGGCAATTTACTTGCGGGATGATGTGACTCCATAATGCTTTCTCTGAAAGAAGATGCATAATTTAACCCCAAAGAGATGATTTCAGGGCTGGACAAGGCTCCTGTGATCACCCAGTCTGATGTCTCACAGATCATTTTACTCTGTGACTCTTAGATCATGGAGAAACAATGCACAAAAGGCGGCTTTGAAACCATGCAGCAGTTTCTAAAACATCATTCTCAAACTCACCATTAATTAAAAACAAAATTGACAAAAGAGCATGACATCAATTTTTTTTTCTCTGAAGTGGGGTTATCAATAATGCATTATTTGTGTTAAGAGAATGGATGCAAAAGTACACAGGTAAATGGCTACAGTAATTTACTGTGCTTCCTTATTGCAAAGCAGGCTAAATCTACTTTTTAACTTTTTTTTTTCCTGCAAGCAAGCATCTTTGCTATTGTGCCTACTATGCATTAACTTGGGGAGTTCAGCTCAATCTCCCATGACATAAGGAAGTGAGTAGCCTGCAGTACCTACTCCTACATTTTAAGGAGAATTTTGCCAGTTTTATGCTGACATCATGACATATCAAGGGCACATTTT
Organism: Motacilla alba alba; assembly: GCF_015832195.1. Taxonomy (NCBI): domain Eukaryota; kingdom Metazoa; phylum Chordata; class Aves; order Passeriformes; family Motacillidae; genus Motacilla; species Motacilla alba. The sequence continues at coordinate 44,434,440 of NC_052019.1, read as the reverse complement.
CAGCATGTCCATGCAGCTTAGGAGCCTAACTACCACTTTCAAAATTGAATTTGGTAGATCTGTGCTACAAGATCAAAATAATTGAATTTCAAGAGTGCCATCTTAGTTCAACTGCCACTTGAAAGTACAATGACAAGTGGACAAACAATCAACTCCACAGGAACCTGGAGCCTTAGAGTTCCCCAAGATGCATTCAAGTAAAATGTCTGTGAGGATCTAACCTGGTGACAGCCATAAGAATGGCACACTTAGCATCCAAAATTTCTTAGCAATTCCAGAAAAAGTTTGTTCCAGAAACCACTGGACTTCAGACATTTCAGTCTGTAGCCTCATTGGCATGGATAGCTTTGGCAATAGCTGGGATATGATGTCATAGCCATATTTTATTGCCCTTTTGCATGCAATATATTTCTGGTCTGGTAAAATGGATTTAGAATTTATCACAGCAAAAAAACATCCTTGTGAAGACAGACCATGTATATTAAGAGTGTACCAAGTTTGCATAGTCAGTGTCTTCTGCATCCTCAATTTCACCTCCAAAAGACTTCCGAGATTCTCTACCTCTGAATCAGGCATCCTTTGTATCACAATGAAAGATGATCACCTTTCCTCATTCAAATCCTATCAGGCACTCTCTGGAACAGCACTTAGCCCTGCTCATCGTTATTCTGGATCCCTAAATTCTAACTGGGCAAACATAAAATGTTACAGGTTGCTAAAAATTAGCAGAAAAGAAAACTTGGTGGAAGATGTTAGCAGACTTGCCCATACAAAGATAACAAATTCTGAATCAATTTCCAGCATCAGGAGTCTGTCTGAGGAGTGGGAGGTACCTCCTTCAACAAAGCAAGTGTTTTTTTCTGTTTCTCTTTGCTGTCTTTCAGTAACATAACAAACCACACCCCAGGCACTAATTTGGCTGGAGGACAGCAGAAGGACCAGCTGGATAACCTACTGTTGATGACATTCACCAATACACAAGACCAAGGTTTCAGGCCCTATTCTCCTGCACACCTGGTGAGTAACTTGAAGAGATCAGATAAGAGTAGAGGGGTTAATTAAGAGGTAGCAATTTGTAGTATATACCAGCATGATACACAGTCCACTAAAATCAATGGAAAGGATCCCTGTAGTTAATTCAAATTAATTAACCCAACTCTGACTCTGGAGTGCAGTATGCAGCAAGCTGGAAACTAGAAACAGTTATATTTTGCATCAGTTTATGTGAGAGGTTAAAAAGCTTGTATGGTCAGTACATATGAAATAGTATTTTCTACAGGTTCCTAGAGTCATGTGCCCCTTTGAATGCTAAATTTCAGCTGAAATCCCCTGAGGAATTAATAGAAGCCACTGTCTTTTGCAAATCAATTAAAAATATATATGCCTCTTTTCTTTTAGAGATGAACACACTTCATGGAAAAAAATTCCCATCAAATAATGTCTGCAGCAACAGGAATGGGAAAGCAGAACTTAAACTTGCCACTTTGAAAAAAATATTCTTTGAATGTGCAATTTCAAAATAGCACAGCAGTATCTAAACATAAAGCAGCCACAAGCATGAACAGCGTGGCTCAAGATGTGCTTTCCCTGCTAACCAAAGAATCCTGATCTGAACACTAAATTGTTGGAATGATGCTTATAATTCATAATCAAGTGATGAGAACTAATAGCATCATGCTGAGGCTTGCTCACAGCAAGGGCTCTCAGTTCCATAGCAGAGTTGCTTCTGATCAGTTACTCCTACTGCCCATCCCTTCCCCTTAAAACCTCCAAGTCCTTCCACCCTAGGTGATCAAAACTTTCTTCACCAAAAAACCCGCTGCTGAAGAGAATACAAACTATACTGTTGCACCCTATGGAATGGTGCATGAAATCAAAACTTCTAGTTTAGAACTGCTGAGATGACTTCCTTAAGCATGGGCACTGTTTGGGACTATCCACCAGATTTCCCAGCCTGTCAGAGACATGATGTGTACCAGACTGGGGACAAGCCACACATGGCCTGACTGTCAAAGCCAGCAGTCCTGCATCCCCCTTTTAACTCAAAGTTAATATTTATCAATAGGTAAATAGATTTTCCAAAGTATCGAGCAACAAACAGCTTAAGGAGGTTTATCTTTAAACATCCAGAGCTTGCAGCTGAAATTAACTCTCAAGAGGAAGACAGACACAATAAAAAGGATCTGAATATTTGCTAAAACCAAAGCAATCGGTTGAAAAGACAGTTTTCATTAAATCACCCTAGTAAAAAAATTTCCATCAAAACTGGCTCAGCACCCAGCTTTTTGTCAGGCTGACTATTACAGAAACCAGAATTTTCTGTTTATGCAGCTTTTGAGTGCTCCTCTCCCTGGAGCAGGAAATTCAAAGTCTCTGGGAGGTTCTAGAGGTCTGTGCAGTTAATAAACATAACTCCATCTCTATAAACCCTACGTCTATGTCTTTTAAAGGAGATTGTGGAAGCAAGATTTGGTTTTGCTTTTTTTTTTTCCTTTAACAAATACCACACAGTGGGGAAAACACTATGGAGGCTTTACATCCAAATCAATGAGCAGTTATTACCTCTCCAAGGTCGTTCTGACAGTTTTATTATCAGTGACACAGGAGCAAATGTTGCAAAAGCAATGTGGCAAAATCACCTACGTATTATGCTCCTGTGCATGGTCTGAAGCTAAATTACTTTGGATATTGTGCCAGTGATAGATCTGATAATACATTTTTAGACCAGACATGGGTCATGTCACACCCATGGATTATGTATGGAACTGTCAAAATTCCCAGAAAACCTTCTGCTGCTTTGTGTGCTCATCTGTGTGTTGGTAGCCAAAGCTGCAATATTATTTATAATTATAAAGTGCCAACAAGCATATACATGGGAAAACATTTAGGACTTAGTCTTGTACATATTGAACATACAACAACATACATTGACTTCTAGCTGATCATGACACACCTTAAAAATATGTACACTTTACATCTTGAAAAGCATAAAAAAAGGAAAGCAAAACCAAAAGGGAGTGTGTATAATCCAGTACACACAGAGACAACTCAAGGTTCCTCCTGTCTAACAGTGTATTTCTAATGGAAAGCACCAAGAGGTCTTGACAAAATTTTTGCTGCAGATCACAAAATGCTGCGTGAGTTGCCTTTCCAGCCCCAGCCTGGCAATTCCTTCTGTGGATCATGTGTTCCACTGTCTTGCTTGTATATATACACACACAGACTGTGCTTGGGCTTGCAAACACACCAGCCCCGAGCTTTACACAGGTTTCTTTTGAGAGACATGCCCAAAGTAGATGGAAATATATCCAAGAGCACTACAAGCAGTTTTATGGGGAAATCTGCTGCTGGAGTTGAGCTGGGTTGATCTCTGATGTTAAAGGCAGTAGGGGCTGTTTTGCTCCTTTCAGCAAGTGGCAGAGATGATTGATAGAGGGGAGATCCTGTCTGAGATCAACTGAAAAACACTGGGATTTTCTCTCAGCTCTTGCCTCTGTGTAACTTCCTCAACATACCACTTTCTCCAAAGAACTTTGCTATGTTTCTCCAGCTGTGCTCTAGCGCCTATAAAGGCAGGAAGCAACTAGGAAGGTGTTTTTAGCACACAGAAAAACATACGCTTTGACAACTCCTGTCTTGAAAAACAATAGCTCCCTTCCTTTGCAAATTAATTTTAATAACTGTGGCTAGTTTGCTGTGAGTTGAGTAGTTTTGCATGAACACACACAATTAAATTAATATGCAAATGCTCCCATTCCTCTGAGAATACTGAAGCATTCTTTACAGTGTGTGAGACAAGGAGACGGAAAAGAAAAAAAATAGCAGGCCCCAAAAGAGTCTTGTTTAGGAGGATGGGATGTCTTTTCTCTAGCTAAGCCACTGAAAGGGGATTCAAGCCTGACTGAAACAATGCTTGTTGATGAAGCAGAAATAAAGAAGGAAGAGGAGCCTTTGGAGATAAAGGAAAGAGGAAAAGACTGGAGCATCCCAAGTTGTTAAAAACTGACCTCAGCAAGCCTAAATCTTCACAAAAGTAGCATTTACTATGTCGGGCCTCACAAAGGTTCCCATTCTTCCCTTGCCTGTTGGGACCCCCTCCTTCTCCAGCCATGTTTGAGCAAGGGCCTCAGACAATTAGCACAGACCCTGGCCCTTCACCCTGTGGCTGTCAATCACCTTCCCAAGCAGATGGCAGCAGAACAAGGAAAGATGGTTCCCAAGCGGCTTTGCCCTTCGGCTCGTCTCTATGTGCCGGGCCCCTGGGAATGGCGGCCTGGCGGGGAGGGTGTGGGATGCCCTGACGGCACACACCGCTGCTCCCCGGGACATGCTGCATCCAGGCACGGCTCTTTGTACAGCTGGAGCATGAGAGAGCGAGCACGGACAGGCTTCCCAGGAGTCTCCATCCTCTGCCACAAAGGACCCTCTGGAAGCTGAGGGGCCAGAACGACTCAAGAGTCACTAAAAGTTATTATGGAAAAAGCAATCCTTTCACTCGAGCTTGCTGGCTTTGTAGGCTTAGACAAAAACAACTGCTATCCAGACAGCAGCTATATCATAGGAGAGTGCATTTGTGTCAGAAAGATAAATTAGGAAGGACTGGGAACACGGAGGCAAATAGATATAGATGTGGATCACTGGGAAAGGGAGGGAAAGATGGGACACAAAGGTGGCCTTGTGCTGTTGTTCTCAGCACAGAGCCTGTCTCTAACCTCTCGTACCAGATTTAAGGGAGTGAAGACCACTGGTTACACTGCACCGGGACCAGGTGTGAAGCAACGCGAGGGGACCAGGAAAGAGGACACAACTCCCACTTCCTCTCCCAGCCTGTGAACAAAAGAGAGGGAAGGATTGTGGGATGTGCAAAAATGCATAAGCAGCAGGGCAAATGCAGCCTAGTAGGCAGGGAAGCACTTAACCCTTATATAAATAGCAATGGAAAAGCAAGTGGAGAAGGAAGAAAAGCTAGTTTTGATATAGGATGAGCCAGTATAAGTCTGAGATCGACTGGGAATAGCATGGCTCTTATCTGAAACCCTCTACAGCTGACTGTTCAGCAGGTCCCAAAGGATAAACAGGGTAATTCAGCTAACCCTTCTTGGCTATGAAGGGAAACCAAAGGGATGGAAAGCCCCCCTATTTGGTGGCCTGGCATTTTCTCCTTACACCCTTGACTTGCACAAGAGTTGGAAGATCAGGGGTCTGAAACAAGCACAGACGAGACAAGAAGGGAGAAAGTGGGGCTACACACCCTTCACCCACCCAGCACAGCTCGGGCAGTGTGACACAATGAGGGTGACATGCAGGGGTAATCACCACTCACTAGGAGCCATGACATTTAGTACACTGTCACTTTCTCTCTTTACTTTTCACACTGTCCTTTCAGGCATGAGAGTGCTGTGACAGAGGGGAACTCAAATTCATCCAGAAGAATCTGACACCCAAGGTCAGTAGTTGCAGAAACAAGTGTTTTGCTAGGAACTGTATCCATTTCTTAAAATCTCATAAACATAAATGCAGGGAGAGAATACAATTTATAAATATCCTCTTCTTCTGTTGATGTGCACCTGCTGTCCCTCATTCTGAGGAGTCTAACACATCTGGAAATCAACATGAAAAGCTTCGCCTCCCTCTAAAATTCTACAACAGGTTAAAATCTACTTGAGATTTTATTAAGGATCCAATTTGGTTTTTATTCACCTTTTGGTTTTAAGTCTTTAAGAAATAAATTGGTATGCAGCTTTGCTGGCAAAAAAATTAAATCATTACATAAATTAATCAACAAATAAACGGAACAAAAATAAACAGTTCCCTGAAAAAGAAAATCATGACACTTCCAAAATCCCCTGCTCCCAAGAGCTGGTATAATAAGGAGTGCACCAGACTCTGCCATGCTCTGAGAAAAATTAGCAAAATTTATTAAGACTTTATCCATGTTGCTGCCTTTCTACTAATATTACTGAGTCCATTCTACTTTTCTTCTTCTTTGCTGTGCACACATTTTCTGCTAGTAAGTACCAGGTAAACAGGAGAAGGGTATCATTATTTTTAGCCACAGACTAAGGCTGCAGCACATACAAATTAAAAAGGTAAAGACAGTCAATGCACTAGAAGGATCAGATATCAAAGAATAGGTGGGTAAGGAAACCTGCAGAAACAGTGAAACCATTCCTTGGCCTCGGGGGTCTAGATTTTGATGGCAGAGGTGATGCCCTTAATTTTAACCTCTTTGAGGAACACAAAGGGGAGAAGGATTTATGACACAAATAAAGAAATTACTATAAATAAAAGGTCTCCATGACTTACAGTGAAAATTCCTGGCCCAGAGTTTTACTGTGTTTTTGTTTAACCTCCTCACACAAGACAAAGGGAAGGAACAGGGGAGCCTCAGCCAACACCTCCACACCGGCAGCAGCAGGCAAACACAAGCCACAGGCATGAGCTCAGCTCTTATTTTGAGTGGGCTCTGAAGTCCCAAAGGCATCTGCAGGCACAGACACAAGTTTTTTAATATGGATGTGCAGGTACTAACAATATTACTTCACGGGCCCTAAGGTCCCTGCTGCCCAAGACCAAATATTCCACCAAACCACTGAGACTGAAGTAAATTGCTGGGAAATACACTATTTTCTTCCTCTTCTCAAAGTCTACTTTCTGGGGAGTTCTGGGCCAAGAGCTGAAAACCAAGAATCTAATTTAAGCTTAACCCCCTTTGCTCAGGAGGAGCTGCCTGGAGATGCAACAAAGGTGCAGCTCTCGGGGGCGCTCTATCTTCTCACACAAACCTGTGAAACACAAGCTACAGTGCAGGCTCTATACAATTGTATCTCAGACATAGCAACTCACTACTTCATGTGTTTACAGTTGAACACAAGCTTAAGTGTTCAATGAACTAAGGCAGGAGCTCCTGCTATTATTTAAATAAGTCCTAAATACATTTCAGCCTGTTTGCTCCCTTTTATGATCACTGACTGTTTTTCACTGGATACCCTCTAATTCTATATTGCTGTATCTGTACATCAATCACCTGCTGAGGAGCAGTTAGTTAGTTGGAGAAGCTTCAGACCTTTGTAATTCAGCCTGTTACTGAGCAGCACTTCTTTTTCTGCTCTGAAAATGAGAATATCTTAGGAATTAAAAGCTGTGACCTGAGTGTAGTTATTTCACAGAGAAATAAGACCTACAATAACAGAAAAACTGAGATATTCCTAGAATGGCTTTCTAAAAGCAAATGGGTCCTGTGAGGGCACTGGTAACAATCTGTAGTAGATAAAAGCACATTACTATTACACAAAGCTATAGCTACTTATGACAAATCTCAAAGAGCAGGTGAGGATAAAGTCAATTTATTCAGAGCTGTTTGCATCCATACAACCTCCAGGTACTGACATCTTGACTTCCCACTGGCCTGGGGAAGTTGCTCATTCATCTTTATGAATGAAATAAGCAGCAAGACAGTGATGCAATGAGAAAGCACAGATGAGTAAAGCATAACCCATGGCTGTGTGGCACAGCAAAGAACGCAACAGAAGTACTACATAGCGAATAATCAAGGTAGGTTAGTTCAGCAACATGAGGGATTTAGACTTGAATTTTCAGAATCCTGGATGATTTAAACACAAATCTTTTGCTGTGTCTGAAGGGAAAGTGGGATCTACTTGATAGCTCAGTCTTCTGCATTTCTTACAAAATGTCCTTTCACAACAGGTAGGGGCAACAAAAAGACAGCTAAATTACAGCTATGTCAGGATCTCTTTTTACTCATTGTCTGACACTCAGAAAATGGAAAATGCCAAAAAACTCATAATACTTGAGCCATAACACTTGTGAGAAGAGATGGAGTCACTGTGGTTGTGAGCGCACATGGCAAAGGGTAGAAATTAAAAATTACAGAAATGTGACGGGCATTGTATGGTCTTGGTCAACGTGCACAGAACAGGAGCAGGCAAGATAAATTTGCTCTTCCTTTTCCTTCCAGTGCTGGCCTCAGCCAAATCAGGTGTCAGCCAGCTTCCAGGCCTCTCACACCCAGTCCAGTGGCTCAGCCAGGCCTTTGCCTGCATGGTTTCTTCCCCATACAGCGAGGATGTCTGGCAGAGATAGCACAGACCAGGGCAAGCAAGGAAGCAGCTGGGAGGAAGATCCAGCAGTAACAAACCTGGCTCAGTGTCGGTTCCTCAAGCAAGGACGGTGATGCTGGAGACCTGCTCTGCCACAGCTCCACCTCTCTCACCTGGATGAAGATGCAGATCCCCATGCAGGCCCTAAGATACACGTTATTGTCTGTAATCACCACTGAAGTTTCAAGGCTGAGCTAACCTTGCCCACCTTAGCTCTCCTGCCATGTGCGTCTTACTTAATTTGTCTTTTCCCAAACTCTATCTCCAACAATGATTCCAAAAATAAACCAAACCTAGAGACTTCCTGAGATGGGGACATATTATTGTCCTAAACACACAGTCCTGAGCAACCTTATTTCATGCCAGGAGGAAAGACAGAAGGCAGTCACATTCTGCACCCACAGTGACCAACTATGAAGAGATCTATGACAAAGGATTTCAACCCTATTAGGAGAGCAAAATTGGTTTAATGCATGAAAGAAGGTCAGCATAGGGAAGATGAGAGCAGTGACATCATCATGACTCAGCTAGGAAAGGCATATTTGGATTTTTATAATAATGGTATGTTCTTGTCTTCACCAGCAATCAAGGACAACCAACTAAAATATTAACATATCAGGTTGTGTATTTTCCCTCTCGATACATAAAGTTAAAAATAATTGTTGGAATTGAAATCGTTCAGTGTCAACTCTGTAGAAATGATGCAAATCTTTCATGAGTAGCAGGGAGCAAAAATATGATAAACCGCACGAAGTCTTCTTTGAACAGGCATTTTGGCATTTTATGAAACAGAGACAACTGAGCTGTTTTACAGTAGAGACTGTTTATTTTATAGAAAGACTTCAATTTTTCAAGGTAATTATGAACTTCCCATCTCAGACACATGAAAAGCAAGACAGCTTGAAATGCACCTTAAAATATATCTCTGACTGCAACTCCAGCCAGTGCTGTCTATAGCAATAGAATCATGGTCCTCAAAAAACACACACTTCTCTAATGTGCTCAAAAATGCCCAGAGCGGGCTCTGCTTTCTAGCCTCTCCCTGAGAGATTTAGATTGCTAGATTTATGGATATAAATGTCCACCATGCTATCACACATGTCCAGGTGCACTCCTAATGAGAAACCTATGTCCTGTCATTTCTGCATTTCCCTCATCTCCACCAGCATCCATGAGGAGAAGCCAACAGGGACTGCCCTGCTGCATAAGCACCCACAGTACCTTGAACTCTTCCAAGCAAAAGCTAACCCTGTCTGGTCCAGCTGAGAACACGACAGCGAAATAAAAGACAGAAACCCTGCTTTGTTCAAGATGGAGCAAGTCTCAGATGAGATTCTCATGAGATGTGTTCTTTTCACAAAACCTTTGGTCATCTTTGTCTCTCCTCAAAGTGTTTGACTGCTCTCTCAAGCTTCAAGAGTGACTCACAGATGGAGAAACTCTCAATTTCTCTCTAAAGCCTGAGCCCAGCTGAATCCCTCCCCCATGCACCCCCAGTACATCCAGTCAAGGCTATAGCATCTGATTGTTGCCAGAGAAGTACAGATGCTGTAAAAGGCAGGAAATTTTGATGTGAGATTAAGTTGTTGATGTGTTATTAGCACAATATATCACAATTATCAGAGTAAGATAGAAGACAAGCCAAAAGGAAGAAGACTGATTTATAATCTAAGCAAAAAACCTGTTAGTTTTCACCAGCTCAATACTCCCAAAGTTCTCATGTTGGAGGTTAGAGAATAGCCACATCAGGAAACTGCTGGGTTGCTGCTCAACCAGGTGGAGCTGCACAGCAAATAAACCAGATCTCCTGATAGCAACATGAGCCCTAGGTAATCACAAGAAATCTTTTTGATTGCCTATTCTCATTCATTTGGGAACAAAATGGGATCTTTAATCCAATGGTAAGACCTGGCAGAGTGGAAACCCTCAAAGCAGAAAATGCGTCAACGCCTTCTCCCCTGAGTGAGGATGAATAGCAATGTTTGAAGGGAACACACCCTTGCTCCTGCCTGGGGAATGCCCAGCACAGTCTTAAACTCACTCTGTTTCAGGCAGTCCAGCTGCTACATGAGCCAGGCTCCATTTCAATACAAGAACAGCTCTTCTGGAAATGACAGATTGCCTTGATTTAAACACCGCTGTCCCCAGGTGCAATAAGCTTTATGTTGAAAGCATTTAATGCTAAAATTACAGTGAATATGCAGGGCACTGCTGTGAATTATGGCAAAATAATATCCGATACATCACAAAAATAAATCCATGAGTGCATGCTTACCTTCTAATTTTTTTAATTAACTAAGGATTTTGCACATTTAAAATCTTAAATATATAATCTATGTGCATGTGTCTAAACAATACCTTTCTGTATGTGGTGCATAAAGACATACGGGGCTATAGATTTACTTATGTTAATGTACAAGATGTGGCATTTACATCTGCATGGAATTTCTACCTATTGTTCAGCTAAATTCACACACCTAGTCCTGTTGCTCTGTATTTGTACAGAAGCAAGTGGAAAATCCAGGCAGAAACAGTGGCTGCAAATAAAACTCTCAGTGTGGTAAAGGGATTACATTGCTGAGGCTGGAACAGGTACCTTTTAAAAAAATATAAAGAGGGTAGGTCTCAGAAAAACTGTTTATATTATAGCAAAATAATGTTTTCCAAAGCAAGTTTCAATTCCAAGTGCCCCTTATTAGATTCGATTGGCTGCTACATAAGAAATCACCATGATCAATCTTTTAGTTAATCTCCATCGTCCTTCAAGCATCACAGTGACATGGCTGGGACATGCCAGCAGTTGCAGATGCTTCATTAAGTAGCTAATCGGCAATAGCTGTAGGGGTAATTCAACATTTTCCAAAGAGTTCAAATAGCACTTTAGGGTAAAATGTGCCCCTCCACTGATATCTTTCTGGGTTGTTGTGATTAAGCATAATTAGGCTCACCATCTCTCTTCCAAATAACAATAATAATAATAATACATTGGAGGCTTCTGAATGCCAGTGGGTACCTGGCACATCAAACCCATATTTTAACAGTAGATGTATGCATTTTACAGCCTGGATCAGTGGAATTCAGCAAGAGGGGTCTTCATGTATTCGGGAGAATTTTCTGTACTGAAAGCCCCACAGTGAATACTCTCTGTGTAAATAGTTCAGTGGTAGTATGTAAAAGCAAACACAGATTTACTGAGCAAACTGAAAGTAACCATGCTATAGCGTGCTTGGCTCAGATCAAATGCTCGTCTAGGGGAGAATTGCTTTATTAACAGGAGCATAGACCTTTAGCACCTGGAGAGCACTTGGACTGTTATGCCTGCAAAAAGCATTGCTAACACCTACCAGAGACAGGGCATTCTTCCAGCCAGCTACATACACACAATTGTTTGAGTGGCACCAACAGCTCCCCCCTCTTCTCTCCTCTTGCCAGTGAAGTTGGTCAACCACTTATCACACCATGAAACAGCACACAGTTTGCCAAACAGCCCCGATTTCTCAGAAAATACTCATCCAGGTACAAGCCTGTATTTCAGAAAGAAGTTTCAGACCATGATGTGTGTATTGCCACTACTAGCTGTGCACTAGACACAGTCACTGGAGTACTTAATGACGTAACTAATATTCAAGGCGTGGTGTCTAAAGAGCTCTGGTCTTGCACCACCCTGTGGTCAATGCACAGAAGGATGATCTGGGTCCTCAGAAGATACTGGTGTCACACACTCATTTCCAATGCACGTAGATTTCCACGAAGACTCAGAGAAGAGAACACTGAGTTTCTTCAAGTATCTTAGTGGAAAGGGTGGAACCCATACTTTGTGCTCTAAATCAAAGCAGCTCTTGGCCTTGTTGAGTTTTTTCATTAAATTGGTACTCACCTGACTCTCAGAATATTTGAAAATGAGAGCTCTCTGAAGAGACACTGAAATGATTTCAGTGTTTCTATTTGTCAAACCTTTCAGTCAAAATTAATTACATGCCAAAAATGTCATGCTGGCCAAGCTGAGTGGCACTCAAGGGCTGCTGTGGATACAAGCTCTGGTGTAAGCATCAGCAGCCATGCAGAAAGAGGACAGCGTTCAGCCCTCTTGCAACAGGCAGCTAGTGGAAAATACAGTGCTAGTCAGCCACTCCTGTCCTTTCCTGCTAAATCAGCCTGCTGCCATCAGTACCAGTGCTCTCTTTGCCCCCTTCCCTCCACAGAAAGAACAGTCTGATACACAGATCCATTAAATAAATAAAAAATGCTGGTCAGGGCACTGGGGTGCATTGCTGAGGAGAGGAGGAGGAGGAAGAGTTCACCCTAACATACTGATCAACAAGGCTGGTGTGCAATGAAATACTTATTACCAAGGCATAAAGGAGAATAAGATCTCATGCTGTAAATCTTTCAATACAGCAAACAGTAAAGAAAAAAAAAAAGGCTAGAAAAGTGAAACTTCTGGATTTGACAAATATGCTCTTCTTCAAACCAAAAATTTACTTCATAGTACTTCATGATTCTTACGGTCATGTCCACATTACAAATACACACCAGGATTCTCTTTGAAGTGCATATTGTGCAAGTACATTGCAAAAAAAAAAAAAAAGGCTCTTACTATTCAGATCTATTGGGGCTTCACAGCTGATATAGGATTGAGCCATAAATATAAAAATAAACATATGCAGGGACCATGGAGTCATTTCAAAGTATAATTTCAATACAATAAATAAAACTTATCAGTCACTTAAAAAAAGAAACCAAACCAACAACCAACCAAACCAACAAACAGACTTAACAGAATAAAACAATTCAGAAGATGGCTAGGTTTTTCTGAAAAAGTTTAGGAGAACTTGCACCACTTTCACAGAGAGCTGCTGAAGAACATGCCCCCACTATCACCCTTTTTCTAAGGTGTCTCTTTGAGCCAAGTTACAAGACTGTTGGAGACAATAATACAAAGATTGCTCACAGATGAGCTGACATCTTGTTCATGCTGCTTCATCCTCTTTGAAAGTACAGATCATCAATTTCAGCTGGGCTTTGTGGATGTTTAGAGCTAAGTATATGCTTAAATGTTTGGAGATTTACATCCTTAGCATGCGACTGTCTGCTCACTATGTGTAAAAAAACCTATAAATCTATTATTGGAAGTCTGAAAATTTTTGTGTGCTGTTTTCAGAGTACAAGTCTGTCTTTCCTTCAAGATATTTGACAGGCCTTTAATTAGAACACTGAACTCTTAATTAAAGCTTGAAGGATTCTCTTTTGTCCAAATACTAGATTGTGAAAGAGTTTTCATTTTTTCTCTTTGCTTGTACTTTTAGCAGTTTTTGAAGGTCTCCATATATTTTTAAAGCACAGCTGCTCTCCCTTTTGACAGCCTTATGGAGAATATATTTTTCCTTATCTTCTTTTACTACTCTCCCCTCCTACCATATTGAGAATATACTGCAACGTTGCTGATGTATAACTCTCATTTCATTTCACATGAACATTATTTTTTTACATTACAGAAAACACACACAACTTTATTTACAGTGAAATAATACAGGAATCAATTAAGTTAAGAATAGATAGAAAGTGCAGTGAATTGATCTTGTCCATTCAAAGCATTGCAATGGTACAGTGATGCAATGGAGATGCCTTTTTATTCTTGTGTTTTACTGACAAAGTGTGTTCCCAACCTCAGCAATTAACAGGTTTGCACTAATCAAACTGTACTCAGCTTTTGTTCCAATCTCCCAGCCTTTGATGTTGTCCCTAACACTCGGTCTTGCCCACACAAAGCCCACTGAGAGAAAGACAATACAGATGATTCAAAGGGGACTGATGAATGGAATGTGTTGCCTCTAAGGGGAGGCTTTGAAAACAAGTTTACTGCTGGAGCTTGGACAGAAAAGCATAAAGCTTGATGCAATAATCACAGGGTAAAATTCAATAGTCTGTACCACTCAAGAGGTCAGGCCCAATGATCTCAGTGCCTTATAAGTATGAAAATTGAGAGATGCTTTAAGATTCGTGGACAGGTCAATAAAATTTACACTGTTTATGAAGTGCTCCTGGAAGACATGAAATTAAGTCTCTGCAGCTCCTTGCTCATTTCTGCTCCTTATAATTTCTTTTCCAATCCACAATCCTTCTCATCGCGGGTTTGTTGCCGCGTCTGCTGATCGCGTTCCCATCTGTGCTCAAGATGTCCTTCACCCTGCTCTGCTCCCTTACCCATTTGTTTACTCCCCCATCACCCTATGTAACAGCAGACATGAATCTTACTCTGCCACTCAGCTCTTCCATACATGCTCCCTGCATTTCATCACTGTCAACCTCTTCCTTATTTTTGCCTCTAGGGAGATACATCTGAGCAAAGACCTCTGGGGGACTGGCAGGGAGGGGTTGACAAGGATTCTGTCATACAGCCACTGGATGCCAGCACGTTGGACACTTGGGTTAAATAGCTTCTGTATCCTTGCTCTCATGATTGATCTCTTGGCTTTTTGCTAGGTTAATGTCTGGACTTGATGATTTTAAAAGGCTTTTCCAACCTGAACAGTTCTATGATTTTGAATTAATCTGACACAGAAAGTTTGATATGTTGGCAATTTTGAAAGGAACCCAAAATTTTGGGACCACTGAACTTGGGACTTCCAAGGTCATCAAACTGTCATCCCACAAGTGGAAGAAACTAAAAAAACCATGCTAAATCCAAAATGCTCCGTGCCAGCTTTGCCACATTATAGTGACCACAAAATACTGCTAACATAGAGCAAACCAAATGCTCACAGCACAGGAAACCAAAATCTGCAGCACTATAAACAAAATTAAAGTAGAGCACAGTGCTTTAGCTTCTTACTCCCGCTGAGGAGAGAATCGGGTGAAATTTGTCACACAGACTGTCCTCAGGCACATGGGTTTTGAGCATGGAAAAGAATGGTCTTATTTTCACCATCAGAGGGTTCAGAGAGGTGTTTCACAGCCACACGGAGTGGTCAATATTCCTACTGTCTCACAAAGCCACGAAGGAGAAGCACTCCCATGAGGAACAAACTTATGGGAGGACAGTCTAGAGCCTTCTTATGGAAAAAGCCAGGATTGCACAGGATCTGGCCATACAAAGGACCACCTTGCCAAGCTATTCTGCTGACTGAAGACGATCTGTGTAAAAAGGAGTGTAATTTCAAGGAGGATCATATCAGCTCCCAGGCTCCTATTTTGCCATGCTTGTGAACTGGATACTCCCTGTACCCTTTGACATTGAAAATTTTCCCCAGTGTCTTTTAGCTCAGAGAGAAACAGAACAGTAACTGCAGCATGCCAGTGGATCACTGATCAATCCCAAGTGACAGACTGTAGTTGGAAGCCATCACTTACTTATTTAATTTTAACAGCTTGTGTGTGATAAGATTTTTCAAGGTTACAGATAGAAACTGTGTCAAATTACCGTATAATTCAGTGTTTCAAATACTTTTTCCATGGCTATATATGCCTGTCCCACTCCTCCAGTAAGTACTGAAATAAGAAAATTAGTTCTAAGGTTGACAAAAAACAAAACTAACATTTGTCTTCTACAGAAACCAAATCTCCTTTTTCTGGTTGCCCTCCCCTCATTTTAGGAGAAAGTGCAATACACTCTTGATTTGTCAAAATAGTTCACTTAGTTGAAAATAGAAGCTTCTCCTCTATAGAAGAATATGCTTTTTCCTTTGAAAAGTTAGAAATGAACTGAAGAGAAATGTCATTCAGATAAGAGAACCTGAAATATTTCAAGGTTTTCCAAAATTCTTATCAACCTTATCCTCCCTTGGCTGAAATTATTTGACCTAATTCATAAATGCTTTTGGCTAACATGAACAAGGTATCACTGCCAGGGAAGAAAAAGACATAAAGAAATGAAGTTTTGTTTGAATGTTTCCTTATTTCTAGCCAGAGGCAAAACTGTCACCGTGTTCACTGGAAGGAAGGCTGGCTTCCTGTGTCCTCTAACTCCCCTCCATGGTTAGCAAATTACCATTCACTTTTCCTTTTACACTGGGGAAGAAAGTGCTAAATTTCACTGGGGCTTTTCATCGGTTTGATTTTCTCCCCTACTGTTAATTGCAGTGATGAACAATTTCAAAGATACCTGCTTAAAATCCATGAAAATCTTTCCTAATGTAAGTACATTGGGTAGGGATGCTGAAAATTCAGAAACAGGCAAACCGATAAATATCTGGACAGCACCCATTTCCACATATTGTGTTAGGGCTAAGAAAAGAGTTACAGAAAGAAAGGAAGGGAATAAACCTGCTGAAAGTAGAATTTGCATGAATGACATTTAGGGAGCAAGCTGCTGTAAGCAGTATGGAGTGCTCAAAACAACAAAGATATTAAAAGAAGGTGGTAAAAATAGATAAGAAGCTTCAACAATTCACTTGGAAAAAGCAGGGAATCGCTTTCCTTTGGATCTGAGTTTTTATTTTGGTAGCAGTGCTTTGTGAAACTTGAGCACAGAAAGACAGGGACCTAAATCACAGACATCAATTTCTAGAGAAAAATATAAATGGGGTTTACGAAAGTCCAGCCTTAAAGGGGCAATCAAATTCCAACTGATCTGGGCAACTACTTTACCTTCATGTTTAATTGGCAGAGGAGGGCCAGAAAGGAGAGGTTTTTAAATCCAGGTATTAATTCCAGCTAGAAAGGATTGGTAAGCTCCTGAAAGCTAGTTGCTTTGGAGGATGCTGGAAGGTGGTATCAGCTGCTAAAAATGATGTGTGTCCAAACATACATGTTCAGGTTCCTCTGAGTGCCATTTGCCTCTAATAGGAATGTAAGGGTTGCACTTTCCCTCCATCACATCCTGACTGCATGAAACCCCTACATTCTCTGTGACTACACATCCTAAAGTGATTAAAATTTCCTGTGGGAAATTACAAATGCCTTTCATTTAAGGAAATTCACAACTTTTGTTTAGAAATTACCATTTTGATTTGTACCTTTAATAGAAGGGAATACTGTAAATGAATTTACATATTAGATTATAATTATGAAGGTAAAATTAATTACATTTAATGCTGTCTGGGTAGGCACTTAATGAAGGAAGTATAAATTCAAATTTGTCACTTGGAACTCTGGTTTTTTTTAAATATGAGCTGTACCTGGAAGTGTTGAGTTGGGTGCAACTGCATTTTGATCATCTGGCTCGTTGCTTTCTGTGCCATTACCTTCCATTTCTGATGGATGGTGTTTTGGAAAGTTCAGAGATTCTAACTATACCATGACCATCTTCCTCCTCTTTTTAGCTGCCACTCACTCTATGTAACTGCCAGATTTTTCTATGCCCAAAAAGCTAGTCCTAATAACCTTAGATACATAATACTTTATACCTTTCTGACAAAAGGATTTTCACAGTACAAACAACTTCAAGATCTATTTTCAGCTGAAGAAGAAATAGGAGCTCAATCCATTAACAATCCAGCCATATAAATCTTGGCTAGTGCACATACTGGATTTAGCTTTTGTTTCATTATGGTATCTGAAAAACTGCAATATTATTCCCTGTGGGATGTTTAAATTGGTAGGCTAGGTCCTTCAGAAAATTCAGATGCCCAATTTTCACCCAGAAGCAAACTTTTATGACAGTTTTTAAAGCTTCTGAAAAACAGTTAGTTGCACTGCTTGGAGCTGAAGTGAGATTCACATCCATTTTCTAATGCCTTAAAAATAACAACAGGAATAATGGCCCTTACACAATAGAGTTGTAAAAATTAGAGGTTTCACCAAAAGAGTTATTTAGATGAGAAAATTATAGCTGCATGTTTGCACATCTGCACCTTGACAATCATATCCATGAGAATGTTGTAATTGCCATGAATTATGCAAAATGCTAATTAAGAACTCTAATTCACTAATCATCTCACAGGGTCATAACTAGAGCTGAATTTTATTAAGGACATACAATTCAGTGAAATGAATTTCTGAACTATACATCTCTTTCCAAAGGAAAGAAGGGAGGGCATGCAGTCTTCTTTGTGATTCAGTTGGAGGGGAGGAATTCAAGAGGAAGATGTCTGGACAGCCCAGACCATGATGTACTTCATGACTTCTGATGAACATTTTTGATCCTCAGTTTCCCTCTGTAAAAGACTGGAGACTATCCTCCTACCCTGCCCAGGAATTTGAAAGGCTTAGTCTGCTGATGTTTATAATGTCACCTATGTAATGCTGCATCTCTTCAAAATGCTACTTGAATTTGCTGACATCTCTGCTTAAAAAAATACAACAAAAAATTTGCTGCTAATATGCAATTGGTATCTCTTACAAAAGTCTGAGGCAGAGAAAAATAAATGGCAGTGACAATCCTGCAGCAAGAAAGAAGAAACACACTGTAGTTCAGGTTACTATTTTGCTGATGAACAGGGATGATCACATGGAAAGATTACTCTAATTTGATATGGTATATTTGCAAAACATTACTGACCCAGAGATGACAGAGCTAACCTTCAGAGATTCTCCTGAGGCAATATTTGACAATATAAAACTATAAAACTGCATGAGCTTAAGGAAATTGCACCCATGTGAATGAACACAGTGAGGCGAATCTTCAGAGGAAAATGCAACAATTCTCAAAAAAAAAAAAAAAAAGGCTCATTCCCACTAAAGTAGCTGGGGGTTGAAGCTTTCAGATCCATTAGCCGATGCTAAAGATCTCAGTTACAGAGGTTGGATATCACATCTTGGAAATACAGGAGGCAGGAGGGCAGATGATAGATACAGACACAGAAAATGAAACCAGCTATCCTTTCCTGTCCTTGTGCTATCGAGTTTCTCAGCTCTCCTGTAGTTACACATTGAGCACACGTGCTGAGAAGTATGGGACTGCTAATACAATTATATCAATGTCTGTCTGCGCCAATCCTTCTCTCAGAGACAAATCTTTCTCTGCATCACTGATCAAGGCTTCCAAACATATATTTGACCTAACAAGAAATTCACACCGATGTGTTCTGTCAGACTACAGAAATACACTTCAGATTAAAGATGGCATAAAGTATTCACTGTAAAGGAAGCTGCTTTATGTCATCCATCTAGTGGATAAAGCAGATGTGGAGATCTATGTTTGCTGAGAGAACACATCAGGCCTGTTAGACCAACAACAGGAACTGACACCAGCCTCACAGCTATCAGGGGGGATTCCCAAATTGGTGACAGTCAAACATTAATTTCTCTCTTTTTGACATCTGTCTGCTTCCATACCTTACGTTCTAAAATTTACAGCCACAATGCAGCAGGAAGAAAAAGTCTCAGGACTGGTCACAGTTTTATCATCCAAGAGTATGTTGGCACCAAGGGAGATCCAGCTGGATGGAGTACCTCTCATACAGGAGCTAGGCAGGGCCCCAGGAGACAGGAATATAAGCACAGCAGCTAAGGCTGCCTCCCACCTGCTCAGCATCCTCTTTCCGCTAATCAGGGGGATGCAGGAGAGAAGTAGATCTCAGGAAGGAAAATGAGGATACCAGGAGAAAATGGGAATCGCATGGGGCACTCTTGTCACTTTTCTGTGAGCCGCCAGAAGCACAAACAGGAAGCTGGAATACAGGTTGAGGTGACACCAGGGTTTCCTGTCACACATCCTGCTGCGCACCTCATTGCTGCCCGCAGAGTGCTGGCTGGGGAAGACCAGGCAAAAGCCAGAAGTGCCTGCAGGGGAATGTTTCCTCCCCAAGACTGAGCTACCTGTGCTGGTTACAGCTTCGCAAATCCTTCCTGAGAACTAGAGACTCACAGAAACATGCTGCACTTTGCTAACACAAAGGGGGTTACATGGTTATAGGCCAAGTCCTGACCTGGTGCAAAGCAAGCTCACCTAATAAAGGGGATCTAGATTGGTATTTTCTGGATGAATGTATCTACTTTTTAGAAATGGGCAAAGAGAATGGAAATATGTCAATTAAGCACAAAAATAAATCCAATTAGAAAACAAGAGGTAATTTTTATTTCAATCTTTTCTAATTTATCTATCTTATTTAAATAAATTAAATTCAACAGAATTAATTTAAAAATATAATCAAATTCCAACAGCCATCTAGCAGCATGTACCAACCAAACAGATAGAGGAGTCTCCACAAAAAACACAGTATAAGTAATTATTACGTGAACTAACTGCTCTGGTATTACTATCAATTTACAGAAAGACATCCAGGGAACTCAGTGCTGGCAGCATTGCAAATGCAGCCTAGAACGTGATTCTGCTGGCTTGGCTAAAATTGTTAGTTTTCTTTCTGACTCCCATGCTGACAGGAGGGGACAGGGGAGCTTATTGGACTGAACCAAAAAAAGTAGAGTAATTGTATGGATCTGCAATGGACCTGCTGTGGGAGCCAAGGGAAGGTCATTTAATCAGACTGTGAATCCAGGATATCATCTGTGATTTTTTCCACCCCTGCCCTCTAGTTTGTTGAGCTATGAGCAGTTTGACTGACAAGCTCCTACTGTGAGTCTGGATTCCACCTAATGCAATGAGTCTTCAACCCAGAAAAAAGCCTCTAGGACAGCAGGAGCCCTTCAAATGATGAAAACTCATTATCTTCTTGGTTTTACATCAAAAAGATAAGCATTTGCCTTTTCTTGGAAAGGTTTCATGACTGTCAGTTGCTACATGCTTCCACCGTGTTTAATATTATGGTTAGTGTCAGTCATAGAAAGAGTGTGGATTTATGGTAGCACGTAAGAGAGAGAAACTGCATAGATGCAAACTGGAAAATGAGCAGCTCAGGTTAGAGAAAGGGAATGATCTAAAAAGCTGTTTAAGATATGTGACCAACATTGGTATGGCAGTAGCAGAAAATGGCTCTCCAGCTGCTGGAAGATGGGGCTGGATTACATGTCTGGCTTAAAGCAAGCACCCACTCAAACTCTCCTCCCTCTGGCAGGAGTTCCCCAGGCAGCCCTGGCCCAATGTGCTGCACACACCAATAATTCAGTGATGAGAAGGTTAAACACAAAACCTACCAGGGGAAGCACTGCGATTCTCCTCATTCTAATCAGAACAACATGGAACACCTTAATTTGTTAAAAGTGATGAACAAAAAAATAAGGGCTGGGAAAAGGGGCTCTGTCTATGGAGGGGACATGCCTGCTGACTCTTAGGGTGACCACGAATATCTTCAAGTGTACATCAGGTTGAGAAACAGTGACCTGATCTTTACCAGCATGGGAAGGTCACTGCTGAGCCAAGTCTTTCCCTGGTGGGAAAATGCAATATTAAAAGTGTTCCAATCCTGCACCATTTGCAGTGGATCTGAATGAAGGAAGCAATCAGTTTGTTCTTTAGGAGGAATAATCACAAAGCAGCAAATGGCTAGAAGTCAATATTTATTAAACTGCAAGCCAGTTGTATTTTACAAGTGCCAAAAGTGAGAACATTATTATAAGATCTGATAAATCAAAGCGCTGAGAGTAAACACACTGTGTAAGCTACAATTATATGCCTCTGCAAGATCAATAATTCAAGAGGTTTCATCCACATTATGCATGATGGCCTATGGGAAGTTGGCCTCTGGAGAGTGCTTGCTTGGACTGAGAACAGATGCAGGGGCTTTTGAAGAATTTCTGTCTCCAAATTTCAAGCAGTTGACTATCCCACTTTCAGAGATGCAGAAGCAATAAAATTATCTGTAGTGGGTGGGAGGGCAGCTATTTCTCCAGTGCTAATACCTAGTGCAGAAATCTCTGCAGGGATGGTTCACACACGTACACCAACAAGTTTTCATGGAGTGTTTACCTACTCAGGGAATACTGTGCAGTCAGGATCTGCCTGGCACTAATTGAGAAACAACAGGGTATGTGATGGACCACCCTTTTGGGTGGCCCTGAAATGCCCTCCTCAACAAAAGGAACTTAGCAGAAGTGTTCCCCTCACTCTTGCCACAGACTACTCCCAGCACAGCATCTGACTGATCAATGCAAATGTTAATCAAACCATCATGCTGGTTTCTCTCTCACTCGATATGTGCAGGCTCAGTGTATCACATGGAGCAGAGGAGGAAGGGGGAGAACCTCCCATCTTTCTCTTCTGGGCAACACCATCTGCAGAGGCAATGGCAGAAATCTCTAGCCAGCCAGCCCTACAGAGAACCATGGGGAGCTGTGGGAGAGAACTGATATTGTGAAGAACCATCAGAAAGATTGCTCCTCAGCTCTCCCGCTAATGAAACTCTCACTTCTCACTTCAGCAGCAAAACTTGCCAGCATTTTGTTTTAAGCAGGTTATTCTGGTGTCTATCTGTTGATGTAAATACCGCTGTGAAGCCCTACAAGTCGCTCTCTTGCACTGTGCATAATCAATATCATTCCTCCTTGCCCTCCCTGGGAGAGCAGTTGTATTTTTCTGAGGAACGCTTTCAAACACAGAGACTGTTTGACCTTTACCATCTATCCAAGGCCTGTTTATTTTGAGCCTTCTTGTTTTGGAGGGTACCTGCCTTGCTGTGACTCACTTACAGTCTGCTGGAGTAGCCTCCATGCTGAGTCTACTGATTAGCCAAAGATTCATTTATCAGCAGATGAGGTTATGAGGTTGTCTTAGCTACACTCCCCAGCAACCTGCTTGATACTGATTTCATTTGCAGTAATAGTACCATAAAGTAAACGGCCTTGCCTTTGTTATTTGCTTTAAAGTAATCAATGCAGTGTGCAACTCATTCACTCTGAGGCTTAATCAAATTAACTATATTTGTTCCCCACTTATTGCTATGGATTTCAGTCCTAATTAAGCTCCTAATCCATGAAGCTGTTTTCTTTCTGGGATACCATGGGAAAGGCTGTTCCCACCTCCTCCCCACTCTCCCTCATACAGGGTTATGTCACTTGGAAAGCTGTTTCCTTAAAGAAGATGCAGTTACTCCCGCTATCAAGTTGCCAAATCTCAATGCCATCAAGATTCTAATTAAAAATCTAAATAATTTGAAAATGGCTAAATAAATAACTCCAGAAGGGTTGTCAGTTAGTTGATCTTGTCAGAAATATGTTGGCATATGCCAACACAGAATCTCATTTTCTAAGGATGGCTTAGTTTTAAGTGAAACTTCAGCAATATCTTCATAAAACCAGATTGCTTCAAGAGGCAGTAAGTCTCTCTAGTTGGGGATACTGTGATTTTGTGAAGAAACTGGAGGCATGCTCTCTTCTTTTTGGTCTAGGACTCCTCCATCAAAATTTCTACATTTTTTTATTCTACTTAATTACATTTTATAGAAGGATGGACACTTCATAAAATACTGTTTTCACGCAGTTGTTGGAAACAGCTGAACAGGGAGGTGAGACACCCAAGTTAGTGCTCAAAGAGCAAGAAGCTGTATATAGATGGGTTTAACCACATTTTTAGTAGACAACAGAAAAGCTGCTGGGGACAGAGCTGTAAAGAGTCAGAAGGACCCATTGCTGCTACCAGGACATAAGCAATCTGCTTCCTGCAGACCCCTCCAAATCTATTCTCACAGTGGCACTACCCACAGTCTCGCCCTGCAAGGAACTGGACTCCTCTGCCAAGGATTGAAAACGTTCAATTCTTGCTGAAGTTGCTCTTCATGTTTTATTTTTAAAATGGCCCCATATTTCAAAAGCTCGGTAGTTTTTTCTGTGGTTTTGCTGGATCAAATTACTTTGGACTCACCACAGTTTAATGGGTAATTTTGGTCCTCTGATATAAGCTTGTTTAATGCAGGAAGGTCTTTCCCTGAAAGAAAATTTCTGCAGTAGATAAGTTTAAGGCTGTGCTTAAGAGCAATAATTAATGCTTGAAACAATGACTACTCCTATTAACACAGTTATGAAACAACCTAGAGAGACAAACAGCAACTATGATTTGTTGTGAACAACTGCTTCTTTTGAGAAAGTCGAGCCACTGACACCTCACAAAATCATATCATTTCAAACCTGCCCAAGAAAAAGCAAATATCCTCATTTTTCAGGGTAATTTCTTAGGATTGTTCAGTTAAGCATAACAATTATCAACCATGTCTTGGCATTTTGCTTAGAAAAGTATGTTAAAATGGTTTAAATAAAATACTGCAAAATTAAGATGAATAGGAACTGGGGATTATTAGCTTTTTTTTTTTAAATCAGAGATTTTTTTTTCTAGCGATGTTTTTGAAAGGAAGGAGAACAGCACAGCAGGGACATTATTCAATGTCACTTGTGAAAATTCTTCTTGAAAATATTTAGATATTATGCCTCCTACCCAGGAAGTCCCATTAATTTAAATTATGCATTTCTATATTAGCCAAAATCTTACCACCACCACAATCTACCTACACCAGTCAATGCAAATGCTACAAAAAGAGGTCTGAGTCCATCTGCAGTCGCTTTTGAGGCATCAAAAGTGCAAATGAGAACTTGGGCAGTCATGCTGCTTGGAGGCTTTTCTGCTCACACTTTTCGCAGGATTAAAATAGAATGGACTGCCACTCACAAAACTCAAGCACACAAGTACATATCTGCATGCTTTCACTTTTATGAGATCTGTAGAGCTGATGGAAGGAACTGCAGCGTGCCCTCACTGAAAACGTCTGGTTAAGCACACGTGTAAAAGCTTTCCCATATAGTGATCACAACGCATAAAGCTGGCCAAGCGGAGGATATTAGGATGAGGGATTTTTGATTCAACAACCTCATTTGCCATAAGTATAACTGCAGCTGAGATTCCCCAGAGGCAGCAGCGTTTCAGAGAGGCATCCCTGATTTGGGCACACAAGCGCACTCGTCAAAGCCACCAGCCAGAAGTGCGCTGCTGTCACAGCTCTGTTATCATTATTGCTTTCCGTGGTGATCGTGGGTGAGCACCACTGCAGTGTGCACACACATGGACAGCACTGCCTTCCTGCCTGCAGAGCAAAGGGATGGGTCCTGATTGATTTCAAGCACTTCTAAATATTCGTATGAAACATTACTACCTCAAGTCTAACGTTTTAAAACTTGGATGCTTTAAATTAAGCCATTAAATCCATACTTACTCAGTGCATAAGTGTCCTGAATTCCTGATCAGCTCCCTAAATCAAATCTTTCCCAGATCAAATCAATCATTTTAAGACTTTTTTTTTTTAAAGTCTCAGCAGGTGACTTTCCAGGGAAACCTGTGGAGCCACTGAGTTTGAAGTGCCATTAGAAGAGATGTTTTGCTCTCAAAAGCTGCCAGGTTTAAGGGCAATCCCATCTCAGTGAGAGTCTGGGGTAAGCAAGAGTCAAATCCCTGCTGCAGACCCACTCTATTCCAGACAGCAGAGCACTCCCCAGGTACCCCATACCACTTTCATTCCTGGCAGATACAGAATCTCTGCTACTTTTCAATGAACTTCCTAGAGAAAGAAAGAGTTACGATGTTTTCCTCTTTTTGCCCTAACCATTACACACAGCGTGACAGTATTTCACAGTGGCACAAGAATGAAATGGAGCACATTCCTGTGAAGTGCTCCATTAAGCAACAGCAGAAAATTAAAAGGTACCACAAAGAGATCAGAAGTGACTCACTGTCTCCTCTTGGCTAGAAAAAACAAAGTTTTGAGGGAAAAAGAGGAGAGGAATCATGAGGCAGGTACAATAATAGTGAAACTTATCAAAGGAGAAATGGCAAGGGATTCTTCAGACTTTACACAAAACCGGGCAATGGGATTGCAAATCATGCTAGAAAAGTAAAAAAACAGATTTTGTATGTTGAAGTAAAAAATCTGAACCTCCCACTCATTTACCCCAGTCTATGTTTATCTCCCCATAGGCCAAAATTTGGCCACTTGCTTCTTGCTACCTCTGCTCTCCTTGTCTGCCTCATTGAGATAGAGGTGACACTTCAATCCCAGTGAAGGCAGCTTGAGTTAACAGAGACAACCACACTCTCCACTGCAAACATCCACAATTACATCCCCTCTGATGAAAGCATTTGGAGGGTTACTGACAGAGTAGGGCTGGCATCAGTCAGATTTCCACCAAGAAATGGACAGCTCTGGAAATACTGCACATGCTACAAATGAAAAGTCACGTCAATACACAGAATAACATCAGAATAATAAAAAAAATCCTCCCCAAACCACTGCAGAGCTTTCTGAACCTGAGCAAGGTAAGTATGGATCAGGAGCTATTTTCCATGCCAAGGAGAGAGAGAGAGATATTTATTCTGTAAAACCAAGCCAGAAAAGAACTTCCAGACACAAGTGACACTCAAAGCCAGCTCTCCCCTTCTACCCCTCAGCTAATGCTGAACTACTCAGTCCCAACACCACTATGCAGACACTACAGCAGCACACGGACTGAGCACAGCCATCAGAAAGCTGGGCACTAAAGGGCCAATCAGACCATCTGCAAGGCACAACCAAAGCAGATGGCCTTGGTCACCTTTGCCCAAAACACTCTGCATAAAGCTTTGATAGCACCAATCTGAGAGCTATACATTCCTGGCCAGGGACCCTACTTGGTAACATCAGATTAGGTAACGCCATTTTTTAGGCACTGCAATTTCATGCTATTCCAAGGACTGACAGACAGCGCGGTGAAAATGTAGCACTGTAGCTTTCCTGCACAGGACTTTGAGCTCCTTTCTGCAGCAAGATCATAAAATGGTTTGGGTTGGAAGGGACTTGTAAAGATCATCTAATACAATCCCCTCACAATGAGCAAGAACACCTTCAACTAAATCAGTTTGCTCAGAACCTCATCCAGCCTGGCCTTGAATACTTCCAGGGATGAGACATTCACCACCTCTTTTAGCAACATGTTGAAGTGCCTTACACCCCCCTCATTGTAAAAAATTTCTTCTTGATTTCCAGCCTGAATCTACCCTCTTTCAGTTTAAAACTGAAAGCTACCCTTATCCTATCACTACACAACTTTCTACAAAATTTGACACCTTTCTTTTATGCTCCCTGTAGGTACTGGAAGGCTGCTATAAGGTCTTCCTGGAACATTCTCTTTTCCAGACTGAATAACCCCAACCCTTTCAGCCTTTCCTCATAGGAGATGTGCTCCAGCACTCAGATCATTTATGTGGCCCTCCTCTGGACTCAATCAGTACGTGTCCATGTGATTCTTGTGCTGGGGACCCCAGAGCTGGATGCAGCACTCCAGTGGGGTCTCACCAAAGCAAAGGGCAGAATCCCCCCCTCACCCTGCTGGCCACACTGTTTTTGGTGCAGCCCAGGTTATAATTGGCTTTCTGGGCTGGAAGTGCACACTGTTGGATCATGTCCAGGTTTTCATCCCTCAGCACCTCCAATTCCTTCTCGGCAGGGCAGCTCTCGATCTGCTCATCCCTCAGGCCATGAGGGTACCGAGGGTTGTCTCAGCCCAGGTGCCACACTCTGCACTTGGCCCTGTTCAACCCCAGGAGGTGCACATTTCTTGAGCACGTTCAGGCCCATCTGGATGGCATCCCAATGTGTAAAGACCCATAAAGCCACTCTGTTAGCCTGTTCCAACAAGGTTTGTGGTGCCAACACATGCCTACCTCAATGAGCCTGCAACCATTAAAGGCCTTTGTCAGCTCCTGAAGTTCCCCCCTCTACTCCTCATGGTTGTTACAGCACCAGAAAGAATGGGGATCAGGAGCATGAGAGGGATGCTCTGAATTGAAATTCCTGCTATCCCTACTGAGCATTGGCATATGCACACTTGCATGGACTCTCTGCCTTCCCGCACCTTTTTCTTCCTTTTTCATATCTGTCAGCTAAACCAAAGATCCAAATGCGAAATGGAGCACTTGGGAAAATTATGTGGGTTTGTGGTACTCCCTGGAGGGCTCTGGGTCTGTGAAGCAATGAATGGATTATAATGAGTCATAAATATAATACTTTCATCAGTGACAGGATCCTATTCTGCTATTCATACAATGTAAAGGCAAACTGCCCATTTTCTCCAGATCAGTAATCTGAAATCTCAAAGAGGGAAAGAAAAATAAAGAGGAAATATCTCTCGGTACAAATTAAGCAGACAAATATGCATGACAACATACTTAGCAGTATGTTTTTGAACTTTGAATAAGAAAAACAGGTGTGATTGTCTTTTAATTATTTTGAAATGTAATTCCGGAACAGCTAGATCAGAACAGAAGCACCATATTCAGGAGAGGAAATGAGACTGCAGCTGTACTGATGATCACTCCTCATTTTTGTGACCCCTTTGGATCATTTCTACTGTAAGGCACATCTTCAAATGCCACTGCAGGTTTTACAAATTAGAGCTATCCACAAAAAATCACTGTCCATCCAGACGAGGTGAGCCTTTCTTCCTCCATGTGAGTCACCTCACATTACAAACAGCTGAGCTCTGGCTTACCTGCTCTGCACAACGTTCCCACTGCCTACTTGCCTGCTTCTGCTAATGATATCAGCTTCCATTACTTTGACAGCATGCTTAACACAGAGATCTTTTGTATCCAAGCTGGTAAGTAACCAGCTTCCAGCCTGTCTGCTGCACTCTGTGCCTGGAAAAAACTGTCAGTCATCCTCCTTTAAAGCAGCATTTGCATAAACCAGATGGACCATTCCTTCTCTGAAATCACACCCACGGATTGTATCCATTGCACATGGCAAGTTTACATGGGTTAAATTGAATGACAGGAGACAGATTGCTGATTTCCAGTAATTACATGGGCCATCTTCCTGGGCTTTTCTGCATAAAGGAGGAACACAGTTTTCGTATTTCAGGCTGGAAGAAGTCCTGCCACGGTTGTCCTCACTGCAGCCTGATTCTAGTGATAAGCCCCTCAATGTCCCTGCACCACACTGATGTCAAGAGCAAATAAAGAGCAGGGTATCACATGCCTGCAAATGCAAACCACTGTTTGCAGCAGTTCCCAAAAAAGGCCAAAGGACTTCTTCGCTGCCCAGAGCACACACAGGTAGCAGGCATTTCCAATATTAAGCACAAAGACATTCTGAATCAGTTCAGTGTCTTTATAAGAGGGATGTAGCACAGGGATTTAGAGGCATTGAGGGAAGAGAGTATAAGTCAAGACATGCAAGATGACAGCAAGGACTAACTTTTTTGAGCTTTGGATTAGTACTGCAGCATGCACCTATGGAGACTTTTGGATTAAAGTATGAACAAAGAATGTGGGACAAGCATATATATTGAATCAGTGGAGTTTGTCTGCACTCTAAGAGCACTAATAAGCACACAGCTCCAGTAGAGCACTGAGCAGAGATATGAATGCCAACATGTTTCCAAGGCTGAGCAAGAAAGATTCCTTCTTGATGTTCTTCCCAGCTGTTGCTAAGAAGTTTTGCTGGATTTTTTTCCCCCTGTATTTGCCAAGAGACCTTTCTTGCAAATCTGCATATGGAGATTACCCACTTAAATTGGAAGAGAAGGAAGAGAAATCATGGCTCAAGTAAGAGGATTCTCTGGTACTAACATAACTAAAAGAAAAGAAATGGCTGAGGTTTTTTCCAAGGTAGGTGGCTACAGTCACTTGTTTTCTCTTTAATGAAGACTGCTCAAAGCAGTGTCGAAAATCAGGTTACTTATTTTGGTATTTCAGTCCATCCAAACCGGAATTGAAGACAGACTCAACTAAGTAAAAAAGAATAATGAATATTCCCATGTGCTTTGTACTTTGAATTCCACACCCCCCCCCCCCCCACAGTCCATTTTCATATAAAATGTTTACACTTAATTAGAATAGCAAACCCAGAATTTCTTTCCTACTGACAGTGGTTTTTTGAATTTTCACTTTCATTTCCAGTAAAGTTTCCATTTCCAAAATAACTTAAGATTTTTTCCCCCTTCCTTCTACAATTTCCTCTTTCTTTTTTTCTTTTTCTTTTTCTTTCTTTTTTTTTTTTTTTTTTTTTTTTTATGTGATTGTCTGTAATTTTAGACTGCAAATCCAACAGCAACCCCCTGCTTCCTTGCAAGGACTTTGAAAAACCTTGAAAGAGTTATGCATCCAACTCCCAGGCATATAACTTGTTAAAGCATCGCTGAAAGTCCCAGCCCATATGGAAAGCAAAAACTGTTTTCCAGAGTCAGACTGATGATCCAGCAGAAGGCCAGTTTTCCACGATCTGCAGCCATCAGTGGCTCCCTGTTCTGTAACTAGCTCCACATGTGGGCATTCCCATCGGCTCCAAGAGAACTGCTCATAGCTTGAAGTTAACAATAATTATGCAGATCTTACAGAGCATCTCCTCTTTTTCCATCTCTGAGAGATATTATTAAGAAGGCCGTACTTTTATTCCTGCTGTACAGGTGAGGAAATGGAGGTGATGTGACTGGGCCAACGTGAATGGCAGAGCCAGGAATAAATACCATAACAAGGAAAGGCTACTGGTTATTATCCTGCTTGTAAAGAGTTTAATCACTGAAGCCTCATAAGAAAATATATGATAGAGGATCCATTTCCCTGTTATCCCTCTTTCCCGAGCACTGACTCCAGCTAATCATTATTCATCCTTCATGCCATCACATGAAAGTTAACTACAGAGAGAATAAAAAGAGTATTTATACAGCTAAAGAAGATTTACAAAGCTAGCTCCTTAGGAGCTTTTACCACGTACTGGATCAAAAATCAATTTTTAAAAAATTGTCTAAATAAATACATATTTTCCTTATAGACCGTAATAGCTCATTCAGAGTCATGATGGTGCAGTGAGTAAACAAACTGCACTCTTGGATATTACTACAGGAAATCCTGACTCACCCACAGGTGAGCAGGACCACTCCCCTCAACCACCACTACTCTGGATTTCCCACTGCAGAGGCTTTGCTTCTCATACCAGATGGACCATGGCAGGAGCGGGTGCCACGTCCTGTAACAATCTCAGACCTATCCAGAACACCCTGTTTGTTGTGCCTTTCCCAACCCTTGGCAAGCCAAAAATCACGTGTTGGTTTCCACCTTAAGTAACAGGTGAACATTGCATCTGTAGCACTGTAACACAGAGGGCTTTCTCCCTATTTTATTTGTTCTTATTTGGGACAACTAGGCACCTAAACCACTCAAAAGACACTAAGGGTAATTTCTTTTATCAGCAACAGAGGCTTCTTACTGCCTGCCCTACAAGTTTGATAATTAGAATCCAACCTTCTGTAGCAGAAGGGCTATGTATATCTTGGATCTAGCTCATCTTCCACTTCCATGACAAGAGTTAGTTTAATGTTAAAAATGGTGTTGTGTCAGGCCTTCATGCTTGTGGGCACTGAGAACAGAGTAGGCAGAGCTGTGAATATGTAATCTTGGCATGATTTTCACTTTTCGTTTCCTTTACTGGCCACTAGTGGGATATTACAACAAATATATTTCTGGCAGAACCAATTCTGCAAGAGATTTCCACCTCCTTTTGCTTAATTATTTTTTGGCTTGGGCTTTTTGCTGATTATATTTAAATTAATTGTGAGATGAGGGGAAGATTTCTTTGAGTCTTTTGGTCTCAAATATATTGGAAATACCTTTTTAAAATTCTGTCTAGTGCAGACACATCCAGAGTGCCCATGAGACAATTTATGAAAGTTAGCCAAAAATTTCTCAGGTTTTTGATGCCTTGTAAATCTCGTCATCATTTTATCTCCTTTCCATGACAGAGTGAAGAACTTTGTTGTTTTCAATGAAGCACTGGCTTTCTTTTAAAGCCCATATCAGGTGCATGTCCCAGACCAGAGAGACAATAACCTGTGTTCACATTCTGCTGGTTCAGGTACCAACACAACATTCAGTGCTCTGCTGGTTAACGTTATTAATTCATGCAACATGGGTTTGGGGCTTTAACTAAATTAATCACAATCCTGGGCTGCTCCATACAGCAGTTCCCCCATGATTTTAACTTAAAACAAAAAAATATAAATGGAGTCTCTTTCAACTTCTAGCCATTTTCTTGCCTGGGGCAGCAAGAGTGTTTCCTGCTGTTGGTTCATTTTATTCAATAGCTTTTTCCATGGACAACTTCCTCCCACCTGATAGCCCCCAAAGCTCCACAACTACCTATCACTAAATAGTGCTGGCAGAGAACCTGGCACCTAATTTTATGCACCTATGTAATGCGTATGCAAAAATGACAGCAAAAATTGATTTAGCTATTACAACAGCCAGAGCATTGCCTCTGCTCTTTTTGTATTCCGTTTGACTACAGAAGGAGCTGGAAAACCCAAACGAAGGGCTTGTGCAATCTGAAACAGGAGGCATGTATTTAACATTTACAGCAAGGAATGCAAACACCAAATGCAAATAAACAGGATTTCCCACAGGCCCCTTCTCTTTCGCTGCCCAGTGAGTACTTTCTAACTAAAATGTTGTTTTTAGTATTGTATCCATGAGATACAATAAGCCTTACACAAATTGCTGCAGAAAGTCTATGGAAATGCACATTTAGATTATACGCAGTTACAAAACTGGTGTTTGGGGAACCATCTCATAAAAATGTAGTTTGCACCCTTGGGGCTTAGTTTATGGGGGGATCCAGGCAGCATTTTATCTGATTAGAATCAAGTTTCTGCCATGATTTTTAAGCTTACTGTGTTGGCTTCAGTGTCTCTGACTAAAAGTTTTTTACTTCCTGCATATGCAATGTTTAGAAAGGCACCTTTCTCTCCATGAATTACTTGAAATAACTTGAAAAGACATGGCAAGATTACAAAATTTTATAAACACTAGCAATCCCTTATACAGGAAAATATGCAAGGGAGTGATATGGAAAAAATATTTTAAAAATCCTACAAAATTATTTCATAAGAACATGCTTTCATGTTTTACCATACATTTTCCCCAACTTCAGACTAATTTCACTTATCAGATATTATCTTTCTCCCTCAGGAATTAGGGAGAATTCTTTTCCTTTTCAGTTTTTTTCCCCAAAGGCATGACATGTCATAAATTATCTTCTGGGAAATATGATGATTTTAAACCAACAATATTCCTCTCTTACAGGGGCTTCAATACTTCTGAATCAAAATACTTTTCATGTTAGGGAAGTCTCTAACTCATCCTTCTGCTGGAATTTAGGGAAGGATTAACAGCCTCAGTGCACAGGCATGTAGTCTGGTTTGGCTAAGGGGATGGGCAGAGTCATTAGACCAGACACAAGCCACTGCTTCAGCCTCCACAAGGCTTCTGCTAACAGACAAAGCACATGATGGGCATTGATACCTGCCAGTCACAATCCAAAATTCAAGAGGACAT
This sequence comes from Motacilla alba alba, assembly GCF_015832195.1. NCBI lineage: Eukaryota > Metazoa > Chordata > Aves > Passeriformes > Motacillidae > Motacilla > Motacilla alba. The sequence goes on along the minus strand of NC_052019.1, from coordinate 44,401,200 downwards.
TTCAAGAGCAACGTTGGATGCCTTACTTAGAGCAATTTATTATCTCACCTTGTGTATACAGTAGCACTTTGTTCAAGTTAAATCCTTCATAACAATTTGAAAGGGGAAATACGGGTATGTAAACCGTGGTGAGACACCTCAGCTGACCCAGCATCTTCCAGAATGCCTTTTTCATGCTCTCCTCTACTACAAGGCTGATCTCACTCATTGACTGCCACGCTGCCTGAGTTGCTTGGGGTTTTCATCGTAGGGACACCCTGCACTGCTCTGAGCTATTTGTGCAGTTAGCAGGTGTGTTGGCATTTGCTCATGCTGAGAGAGAAGGAAATAAACTGAGAGTAGCCAGCGAGGCTTGCTATTGATTTAGTTAGCAGTAATTTATGGAAGATGCTTGCATAAAGTTCATTGCTTAGTTTCTCTGACAAAGATTTGTCTATTAAAGAAAAATGTTGCAGGTCCAAGGGTGCTGCAGCAAATGCAGATTAAGAGTCTTTCTCAGTTCCTGCAGTCCCTGGAATGGCCCCTGGAGGAGGGTGATCCTCAAAAGCATCCTGTCTCCTGCCAGCAGTAAGACAGATGGACAAGGTGAATGAGAACAGGCAACTGGTTCAAGCAGACAAAAGAACACTGAAGCAAATTAACCTTGACATAGCTTCTGTAAGGCTTAAATTTTGTTTAAAAATTTAGACAAATTTAAGATATTCTCCAGGTGGCCATGGAGCCTTTACACTCTGAGTAATTTGATTTTCATCTGTGCTAGAGAGACGGTGCCAACATTAACTGCAGAGGTGCCCTGAAATGTGGGACAGTGCTGCACTGATCACATACAAATTCAGACAGGACCTGTATATCAGATAGCTCAGTCTTTGCCCAGCCAGAACTCAACTGGCTCTTAAAAGCCTTCATACCACAGGAATGCACTGACTGGAAAAGAAATTTGGTATGGACTTCAAATCACTTTTCTTGAGACTACATTGAACACACATGCTCACACCATCTCATTTTACGCTCTTAAGTTAGGTGCCAAAATTATTCAACTGATCAGGCTGCTGGAGGGTGCCCCAGAACACTCAGTGAGTCTGCCAGTTTCATGTCAGCCTCTGATGGAGATGTCCCTTTTGCCAGCTACAGTAGGAGGTGTGGATTATCTCTACAAAGTATCTCACTTCAACCTTTCAACTAATTCAGCTACTAGACGTCTTGCACCTTATTCCCTAAGTAGCTCAGTGGAATTAAAGGAGCTGGAAATATTGTTAAGAGTGATCCTGCACCGGAAGTCCACAGGACTGCATCTGCTGTCAGGCCTTCAAGAAACAGGACACAGAAGTGACTCCATCTCATTGCTCTGCCTCCTGCAGATTTACAGGGTAAGGGGGAGTCCCTGCTGCGAAAGCTTTACAATCTACGTAGAAGAGCCACACATCAAACCAAAGAAACTGGGGATAAGGACATACAGCAAGCTGGGAATAGTGTGGACATGGGTACCTGCAAGCCTTGATTTGGATGTCCAACCACAGCACCAGGACAAATGCCTCCAAAAAAACATAAGCCATCTGCTGGATCTACTGTCCACATTCAGGTGCTGAGCAACTCTCAGTGGGATTGTATAAAAATTCTGCCCAGTGGACAGAACATGATTTTACAATAGAGGAGCACTTTTATAGGGTTTGTCACCTGGTACTTTCTGGAAAGCATGAACAATGGAGTCATATCGCCCCAAATGCTTACTAGAACCAACAACATTTTAAATACCTGCATGTCAGCTGCACATGATTACCTGTCCAAGAAGCTGCTGCCATATTACTCGACATGTTGGAGAAACAAGGTCCCAAACTGAACTTGTCCCAAGCCCACGAGGTGTGGGGAATGTGAGGGGTTGAAGGGAAAGCCAGTAAAAAATTTTGTCACATGCATTTGAGTAAGTAATTGAAGAGGGGAGATTTTTGCAAGCAGAAACCGATTTGATTCCCTGAATAAATTATTCATTGAAAATTATTCACCCAACTTCAATAAATAGAGAGAGTCTCTCTTTGCTTTTTTGGAAAAAAAAACCCCATGATATTCCACAAAAGCCAAAAAGGAAATATTAGAGATATTATTTACACTCAAACAGAATGGATTATTCACAGGGTGCCGAGAGAAATCTTTCCAATTAAGTGATGCATCGTACTGTCAAAAAGCCAAATTTTCAGAAGGCCTCAGCACCCAGCAACTCCTGCTGAGAGCAGTAGCCTATTGAAAAATCTAGCCACTTTATGGGCATGCCTAAATAAGAGCTGGCAGGTTTGGAAACCTGCCCCTGCCTTCCTCTGCTCACCCACTGTGCACTCTACCTTACACAGGCCAGCCCACACGGCCACACATTTCTCTTCAATGCATCTGCAAAGTGACAGTCTGCAGCATCTTGAGATACAGGGAAGGAGAGTATAAAGTGAAATCTCTGCATCCTTGCCACCCTTCCAGGTTTTCCCAACTCCCCAAAGGGGGCAAGGCAGCCCTCTCTCTACAGACTGACGCTGACAAGAAGAAAGTAGCAAGACCAGAAGAACAGACTCTCTAGTTATAATAAAGCTGTCAGGGTTGACATACAGTATCTACTGCTTTTCCATTCTCCATCTCAAGCAGGATGGAGGGATTATGCAGATGAGCCACTATATTGTGTCAGGCTCGGAAACATGGTCCTGTATGCTTGGCATAGCCTGAATTCGTTTCTATATCCCTGAATGCCCACAGCTATGAACTGTCTTGGTGGGATAAACACCTTAACAAAGCTGTTTAGCAGATTTAGTAAATGGTTCTGGCAGGCAAAAACACTTCTCGTGAATGGGAGAATGCGCTCTCATCCCCCTTCCTCACTTTCAAAGCTTTGAAGTTTTATTTATGATGTATATAAAAAATAAGGCACTTAATCGGGGCTCATGGGCTCTTAAAGCTATGCTGCTTCTTTCTCACAAGAACGGAAATGTCATCCCAGCTGTAAAACCTCTTCCACTTCCCAGCCACAGAGCAAGCCACCACAAGCTTTTCACTGTTAGTTCATCCCTGCATATACCCACACTTCAGGAGGGATGACAAAAAAGAAGGGAAGTTCTGGATGCAGATGCCCCATTCAGGTGAAGAGAAGACAGGTAAGGCCACTCATTTCCCTCTCCATAGAATACACAATCAAAAGGAGGTAACACAAACCCTCAGCCATCTAAAGAGGTGTAGAGTCTAGAAACAAAGGAGTTTATACGAATACATCAGGACTGAGTCCTTATATTAACACAACTGCTGGGACCAAGTTCTATCACCATTCCACTGCTGTTTCACTGTCCTACCACCATTTTACTGGTGTTTCACTGTCCTGTCTCTGTTTTGCTGTTTCCCCTTGTGCACAAGTTCAGGCCCAAGAAGGCATTTTTCATGTACAAATATATAACCAGTCCTGGCCACTCAGCCACCCAGAGCCACTGCAGCTTTCTCACCCAGTCTTTACATCTGTATTTCACTTCCACCACCACAACATATGGTCAGGACAAACACTGTGCATGGTTTGACCTCACCCAAGACTCCTCTACAAATTCACACAATCAACAACATGGAAGACCCTACTTCTGCTCTTTAATATTATTCCTTTGCTGATTATGATCTCCCAAAGTCAGATAAATTATTCCCAAGAAGAGTGAAAAATAACAAATCCTTAACTTGAAGCCTCTCAACAGAACAACTGTACTAAAAAAGATTACCCACATTTTTACCCACTACAGTACTGTGACAAAACTGAAGCCATGAGAATTCATCCCCAAATGATGTCTTTTAAGAAGGTTACTTCCTAGTACAAGCTGAAGTATTAACAAAGAAAAGCTTGGGCCAGATGAAGCCTGAATACAGCAGAGGTGCTTTATCAAGTTATCTCAATTCCTTTCCTGCACGGGAGCACCGGCAGTTGATTACAGTGAATCATGACAGCATGGACTGCTGAAAAGCAAGCATTGTAATTTGATTGTTGATCTGGTATCTAGTCTTTCTCTTTTGTGTCCCTCATAGGGAGAAAAATAAGATGTAATAGCAAATCAAAACAAAGAAAGCTTTAAATACCAGGCTAGCACATTACCTTGTCTTTCATGTTTTGTTAGTATTTTAAGAAAGAATTGACAGATTTGACAAGATGGGTATCAGAAGAATTTGAAAGAATACCAAAGCTACAGCATCTAATCAAGACAGACGGTACAGCCAGCTCCTGCAGAAGAAAGGGCTGTGTACAGGTGGGCTGCATACTAAAACTCAGAAGGGCAGGCCGTCACTGCAAGTTTTATCCCTGATTTTAAGGAAACAGAGATCGATGATCAATGATAAGAATCTCTCCAAAAAAACAAACTAAAAAAGCTTCTCCTTGCACCTTAGCTTTTGTTGTTAGGCAACCCACCCACCCACTCTTTCTTCTCCCCCACACCATGATTAGCTCCATTAACCTGGCATGCAGGCAGGCTGGAGTTGTGGCTGACAGCAGGTCGTTGTCATGCGAAGCATGAAGCTGCCGCAATGCATCTGAAAAATGGCAGGCTTCTTCCCAGCACATTGCCTCAGGAGGCCAGGCCCACGGAGAATATCATCCGAGATCAGTTTTAATTTAGCTTCTATTTATGACTACTTCGTTTAATAAACTAATTTAGTTTACTGTGCAAACAAAACCAAAAGTCTGGGAAAGAGAACAGATTCATAAGATGGTTTCAGGAGAGGCCTTCAACCACAAAGCTGCACAAGAAACTAATGACTTGGATTGTGACTATCTCAAATAATACCTCCGTGGTTCTGCTTAAGTCTAGGCTTATTCTTTACACATTTCTTTGAGTGAGAGAGAGGTGACAGACAAACAATAAATAGATTTAGTAAATAGAGACAGTAAATAGAGACAGATTAATAGTAAAGAGAATTTGATTAATAGTAAATAGTGATAAATCCAGTTATCTTACACTTTAGCAGCAGCAGGACCTTGATTCAAGAAGGCATTTGGGCACAATTAAGTGCTTTTATCCACATTTCTGTATTGTATTAGCTGGTTCCCTTACAGGTTCTTTGTCATAACCACATTTCCCATCCAGTGAAGAGGAGGTGGTCTCAGGCAATCTTATCTACTCGTTCAGCACCTCTTCCCTGTTATCCTTTTTCTACAACAGCCACTCACACACACCCAGATTCACCTCTTCTTCATTAGTCTCTGCCCAGACCATCTTTTTCTGAGTAGTCCCTGCCCTGCAGCACTCTTGCTAGTCAGAATCCCCTCTCACAGCTTTCTCCCCAGGCTCTATGCCTGAAGACTGTTTTCTAGAGCCCTGTGTCTCTTCTCCAGGAGAAAAAAATTACAGTAGCCTTCTTTGCTGGATGGCTGATGAACAAAAAAAGGTGCAGGAGCTGGGGAGGGACTTGGTGACATGTTCAGAGCTCTTAGATGAAACCAGAAGGAGAAGAAAATAGAGCAACAGCAGGGTCATAAGCATTGGATCCAATGCTCTTCAGTAACCATGCCAGAGCAAAGACTATGATTGAAGCATCTCGTATCCTATGTTCTGGAAGGAGCCCAGCTGACAAACTGGGTCCCTGTGGCATTCAGCGCAGAGAAGTGGGAAAAGTGGAAAAAAAGTGGAAAATTTTAACAAAACAGCAAACTCTCTCCAGGCATTTTTGCCCCTGCAGCGTGACACTTAAAATTGAAGCCAGTGGAGGTGTCAAAAATTTGTTATTGTTATATGCAGGAGATGTTTCCCTAATAACCATGTAAGTGCTGCATCCCTGCTTTCGATTTCAGGGAGATCCCTCGGAGCTTTTCTCAGAGCAACCCCTTGTTGAGCGTCAGCAGATACTTTAGGTTCACATAATCCATAAAGGAGTCCAAACATCAGAGGCCAAAGAAAGCTGCACTCCTTTTGTCTATATGCAATGGTGTTTAAACAGTTCTCAAGCACTCCCAACAATTTGCATTCCTTTTTTGCAAAAAGAGGACGATTCCACCTGACAGATGGTAGGTTCAGAAGAGCAATGAGTTTTCCAAAATCAAAAGGAAAAACTACAGGAAGGGATTTGGAGAAGCAGAAGAAAACATTTCATAACCTCTACAGACAGCAACCTATAGTAGCAAGTGACAACTTCCATCTCGCATCTCATTCAAAGGACTTTTAAACCTTTATATGTGCTGTAAATATCCCCTTCAATGTTAGCCCCTTCAGCACTGCAGGTGTAACTACAGCAGGATTATATGTTACAGATACAAGCCATGGCTAATGAGATTCTGCTGAAATACAGCAAAACTGAAAAATTCAGTGGAGTTTCTCAGGCTTGATGCCCCCCTAATTAAAACCTGGTGTGAGAACAATCTCTTACTGTCACCCCCACATGCAACCTTAGTATTTTTTTGCTACAGTGTATACTTTCCACATAGAAATAGAGAGCTCTAATCCTCACTTGACTGTTTCACATTTGACATTCTCGTTTATGCCAGTGCAAAACAGGCTTGTTGCACTAGCAAATTAAAGTAGTCATTTTATCCTAGTTTAGATGAACCAAGGAAGCTTCCAGAAACAAAATATTAGGTGTTCTGCATTTTGATGTTAGCGTCTAAGTTGCAACCTCCAAATTTGACCTTACAACATGTGAGGAGGGACAATTAGCATAGCTCACTATGTAAATATTCCAAAGTCATCATCCTTTTCAACCAACATATGAAATCAGGATTGCAGATGCAACTCAGAAATGTTATTTGCAAGAGCAAATTTGTGTTTTTTATTATCTGCATTATCTTCGTGGTTTCTGTCAGTACATGGATACCTGGGCAAGATACACACATCACATCTTTTCTGAAATAATTTCTAGATCTGCTCTTAGATATAATGCAGAGCTGGTTGGAATACCTCTTGCTAAGACAAATATTTTTCCAGGAACTCTTTTCAAAATACACATCATATTCCAGATGCCTCCACAACTTTTTTTTCGTTTTGACAAAGGAAGACCTCTCAGATCTAGGGTCACCTTTTCTCTTCTTATTAGAAAGACCTGTAAGTTGAAGGCACAGCTATTGACGCTATGTAGTATCATGAAAACATTCAGAAGTTGCTGGTTTTCAAAACAAGCACAAATTCTCAAACTTTTTTTGAAACTCTGAAAGCTGTTGTGAAACCATTCTGCTCCACTACAGGGATCTTTTCCAAATCTTGAACAAACCTTCTCTCTTCTTGTGCATCCACAATTGTACTGGGGACAGAGGCGAGAAATGCACAACACCTCACTACTTTCACACCCAAAGTGAAAAATAAGAACCTAACTCTGAATTTTTCTACTATAAAAGTGAAATAACATCCCTATAGCTCCTTAGAACATTTCTGGCAAACCCATGTTCTTAAGAATGTTTTTTAATGTAGCAATGATGTATAAAGGATTATCCAAATATTGGGTGCTAAATACATGAGAGGAACTGATTATAGTTTCCAGGAGTATCTCTGAATCCAGTAAACTATATCAATACTTAAAGTCTGTGAACTTTGATTATCTCTTTGGGGTGAATCAAAAAAACTTTTGGCCTCCCTTGACTAAGCATATAGACAATAAAAAATGGATATCAGTTGAAATTTGCTCTGTACCTCCATATACTCTTTTACTGGCAAAGATACTAGAACATGTGGTACTTGAAATCCAGTTCTTTATTTTCCATATTAAATCACAACTGGTGTGAGGCAAAGCCATAAATCTGGCAAATTAATAAATTCAGCATTTGCAGAATATAAAGCAAACCTGACAAAGCTGACAGAATTAAAGCAGAGACATATTCAGAGCATGTGACAAAGCTCCTACTGGTGAGAGCAGAGGAAGAACACACCCAAGACTACCTGCAGAATTGATGCAAAGCAGAAAGCAACTTCTTAAGATGGGATTTTTCAAGGAATCTAAGATGTCAGGCACCCCAATCCCACTTTATTTCAGCTTATCAGAAGGTTCAAGCTTTTCCCTGAACAGCTGGGGACCCAAAATTTCCATTACAGTTTTATGATTTGTTCCAGCACAGCTCTAAACTTTCTCTGATGTAATCCTTTGGGATTTGAAACTTTCGGCTGGAACTCACGTTGCACTGTATGACAGCAGTGGTACTTACAAATATTTGCTAATACTTGCCAATATTTGCTCTTACTGCTTTGTTAGCCTCTTTACCCTAAGCATCCATTTTTGATTACTGCTGCCACACTTGGGCTGATGATTGAAATTAACGGTCTGCCCGTCATCACCAGGCTTCACACACATCTTGCAGAAAGAGCAGAGCTAAAAGCAAACTTGTTCTGGTTGTCTGGAAAAAAATGCAGGCATTATTACTAAGTTTAAAGAGACCTATCATTGGAAAATGCCAGCTACACAATAATTTCCAAATGAATTTTAAATGTTGTCTTGTTCTGATGAATAGGCAGGGGTTTGGATTTATTCTGCTTACTTGCCCCTCAAACCACCAAGTAACATTTCTCCCTGCCAGTCAGTGTCTTTTCCCCCCCTTGGCAAACACTGGTTTGCCCATCACTACATCTCCTTCTGTGCAAGAAGCTGGAATGCAACTGCTTGGTTTTGGTTTCTTCCTTATTTTTGTTACCCATAGTCTATGGCAGCTCAGCTTTGGGAGCCTGGCTAAATTCCTTCCAGTGACCTTCCCTCCTGATGCCTCCCTTGTCCAGCAGCAGAATAAAAGCTGTCCCATACACAGCCAGATTTTAAATACCCATTCAGCGGAAAGTGGGTATGGCTGAGCACAGGCCTGGTGGTAGTCAAGGCATTTTGGTTCAGAGAAGGAACCCAGCAATTCAGAAGTCCATTTTTTTGCTACCATACTACAGCAGTCTACCACAACACAATTGTTTCTTGGAGATACACTTGCCTACACCCTCAGCAGCAACCTGGCTGGGCTATAGTTTCTGTTAGGAGTAGGTTTGATATGAGACAGTAAACTGCATCTTTTTCAATACAATCAAGGATTGAGCCTCAGTCCTTCAGTTCCAAGAGCTGCCTTTGCTGTTGAAAGCAACAAAGATCAGAAATAGACTCTACTCTCACATCTTCAAATCCCAAAGGATTATGTCAGAAACAGCAGGTGATCTCCAGTCCTGCTCTATCCTCTGCACAGATAGAAAAGGACTTAAAAGAAAGAAACTGAAATTTCCTCCCTATGTTTTTTTTCCCCTCCACTGCTGTTCAGTTTGAAAAAACGTGAATAAAATAAGATAGATGAGGGGATTTGACACCCTTCAAGTCACAAAAACATACAAAAAAATAGGGACAGGGGCTGGTTTACATAAAGAAACAAATACATAACCACAAAACTACAAAATTGGCAGACAAGGAATTGATTTTGCCTTTTGGCTATTTTCTGATTTCATTTGAGATATAATAGAGCACTGAAGCAGCTCGCTCAGAGCAAGAATCTGCCCATGTGCTGGAAAAGGTCCTGAGCAACCTGGTCTGAATGTGCTGTTAGCCCTGCTCAGGGTGGGTGGCTGGACTAAATAACCACCTGAGTACATCTGGTACATCTGCAATACTGTTGCACATTCTGTCATTTATTTATGCAAGATAACTTAAAACAGTTATTATTTTTGTTCAGTATTTTAAAGCAGGAGTATCACCAATATAAATTAGGATCTCAAAGCAAGTCCTGAACCTCTCCTGGTTTGACCTCCACCTCATTCAGAGCTGATGAGAAACCACCATAGAGAGCTGCATTACAGATGTACTACTTTAGCCACAGCATCCTGCATGGGCTGGACAACTCTCTTAATTCCTCCAAGTGTAAATCACTCTTCAAACTAATGGGCTAGAGAAATTATAGCAGGAGAATGTTATTACCTTGCAGCATTAAGATATTACCCTTTAAGATATCTGAGCAACAGAAGACTCTGATTTATCTATGGAGAAACTGCCTGCACAAGTGCTAAGATAAAAGAGGTGTATATTTATGCAACTTTCAGAGTTCATATTTGCACTAGGGAGAAAAAAACACTGAAATATCCTGCAAGGAAGTCAGTACATCATTGCAGACAACAAATAAACCTTGGCTGCAGTCTCTGTCTCTCTGCCTTGTACTCAGTCAATGAGTGAGGATGCCCAGGCACTGAAGACAGGCCATGACAGAAAAGGAGCTGACAAGTCTCCCAAAAAAATGTACAAACCTCATTTCCTAGGCCAGCACAATATTCATGGCTATGAAACTCAGCACCAGAGAGGGTATTCTGTCTCCACCACATCTATATGGGGCACCCTTGGACTTGGAGAAGCATCATTCTTTCCTCTGGCTATATTCCCCACTCTGTGTCCAAACCACTTCAGATCAGGGCCAAATTCCTTTCTGCCTTTTCCTGAATTCCCTACTTTAAAATATATCCACATCCATCAGCTTCTTATCCACACTATCCTTCCTCTCTTCTCATATGCAGAGGGAACAGTTCTAGGTCTAAGAAGTACATTTCTGGCCATCTCTAGATCTCAGCCCTGTAAAACACACCCATTGACAAAGGAAGCATTAATCCAGTGAATTGCTCTTTGCCATGTGTGACTTGTTCTGTTCACTATTATCTTACCCTTACCTCGATTTATTCCTTCCACTGATAAGTCCTTTCCCAAGTCAAAATGAAGTTTTTTGACCTTTTTAGTCCAGGCTTCTGAAAATCTCTCAGCACCCATGACTCCAAGCAGCATTTCAGATAGGTTTAGTTCACTTTTAACTGCATGTATGAAAAGCTAGACAATTTTCAGACACGCCCAGCACAGCCAACAGAGGCAGGAATACATTTCAGTATTAGAGGAAGCTAACCAAGAACTGCAGGAGCAGACCTCTGAAAAAAACGTTCTCTTTGACACCATCCATGCTTAAATGGCAATATTGTCACAATTGTCTCACTCTTCTCTGTAACTGAGTGGTCCATTTCTGGTCCTTTATTACCAGTTTCAAGAATAAACTTCTGCCTTGTGTGGCAGGGGAGGGAGGGCAGGCAGAAATCAACATTTCTATTGAATGGGAAATTCTAGTAATTCAATCTTTTTTTTTTTCTTCTGTGTAAGAGAAAGTAGAAGTGCTTACAAGAAAGAATTAGCGCTTTTTTCCCCCAGAATAAAAGAGTTCAGGAAAAAAAGCTGCTTTATTTTTATTGAACAGTTTCTCAATTGAAATTATTTGTTTTACCTTGCTGCCTGAGAAAGTTGCACTCCCTTTTGCTAAGGCAAATACACACCAGTCATGTTAATCCTGTTCCACCAGACCTGCCTGAGACACAGCAGGCTCATTGCTCCCTCTTTCAGCAGGAGCACATGGAAATTACCACATGCCACTTCAGATTCCACGGGACTGGGAGGATGCATCATCTCCTCGTATGCCACACAGTTCTTGGTACAGCAAACTTCCAAATGACATGGGAAAGTGGCTGCACAGAAAACAGATTCACACTGGCTAGCTTCTTAATCAATAGAAACCCCCTTCCATTTAAACAAAAATACTGTAGCCTCATTAACTCTGTTTCAAAACCTATTTAAGTCTTTCATTCACATATCACAACATAAATTGTTGTCAAAGTACTTGCATCTTGGCTTTGTTACAACAGCAGGTAGAGCAGCAAACTAAACATTCATGTCTCCAAATCACAGGTTGACCTCATTCCACGCTGTTGAGCCTCAGCAGAGCTGATCTTCAGCTGATATATCCCTTCTGAGTTCACATTTCCAAGCTCATCTGTCTTGCCACACAATAACAATGTCAAGTCACTCAGATCCTTGCAAAGCACTGCCTCACAGAGCTCCCAGCACCCTGAATCTGCTTTACTCTCCTCAAGGACCTTAGCCTCCCCACTTCACCATTCGCTTGTAGAAACATCTGGGACCACAAAGCAATACTTCTATTTTTGTGCAAAACTACCTCCTCAGTAACCAAAGCGGGTGGGGTGGGGAAAGAAGCCAAAATACATCTCTTTACCTTATATATAATTTTTGTCACCAAACATTTTGAACAGAACATGAAAGTGTGTGGTGTTTTCGGCAGTTTATTAAAAACTGCTTTACCAAATACCCAGCAGTCATAGTATTGTCATGTTTTCTGTTGAGAAATCAACTGCCCTGAAAGAAACCACGCCACTGCTCTCTACGTTTACCCTGTGTGCCACAGGGCAGCTCCCAGCAGTACCAATCTGTGTGCCTGTGGAGTCGCCGTTCCCCTGCTGACACAGATACAGAGGAGTGTTGCTGTTTTCCTTCCCATCACTGGCTCTGCAGAGCCAAGTGGAATCTCCCAATCTGGAGAGACCATTGAGCTCCTGAAAGTGGAGGCAGAAAATAGGGAGGAAGGCAAAAAATTGTTCTCCTCAGAGTTCTGGTATGACCCCAAAACTTCTCTGTTTAGGGTTGGTGATAACAGAATGAATAAAGTCCTGCAGGAAGAGTGTTCTCCTATTTTATCTTCTTGCCCAGCTGCTTGCTTCTCTATCATTAAATAATGGCAAGATATCAGACAGCTTTTTTTCCTTTCCCTAGATGCACATATTTTTTGGCACAGCATTCCAGCTCTACAAGTGTTTTTATGATTCATCTGCAGCCTGATTCTTCAGCTAATGGTGTTTGTACAATAAAGTTGCCAAAATGCAAACTTTGGAGCATTTTAATCATACAGATACTAAGTTTTCCATCATCTGACAACTTCTATTAAATCTTTCACGGAACTCATTTTCCTGACTCAGGGCAACCACAAACTACACTATTTAAATTGTAAATTACAGCCTTTTATACTATTTAAAAGCCCAAATCACCTAATTGCTAAAGAGATTAAGTATTTTAAAATCATTTTTCTCTCCAACCTTTCCCATTAGGATTAGCTGAAAATGAACTAGCACCCAGTGGACGTGTTTCCTCTATCATTAAAATGTGAGATCAATACAATGAAGATGAATATCAGTAGTACCGAGTCACCTTTTTTGTGTCTCCTGTTAAACTGCTCCAAGCACAAAATGCAAATGTTTCTATTGCTTGCTACACAGGCTTTAACAACTCGAAGCCCACCTGAATGCAGTACACAAAATTCACTTGAATACAGTACCACTTCCTGCCTGGGTAAAACTAAGTGGCCAAGATGGGCAAACAAAACTGTGCAAAGCAAGGTAAGTATAACACCATGCAAGACCATGAGTAAGGATAGAAAAACAGAACCCTTTTTTCTCCTCCCCTTTCTGTCCCTTTAAACATTATTACTTTTTTTTTTTTTTTTTAATTAGGAAAAAATAATAGTGAGGGCAAGAAACAAAGACATGACAAATCAGGACAGATAACATGTTTTTTTTCCCTTTTCGCATTCTGAAGTTTGGGGAGAAAAAGTGGTTAAGTTTTTCTAGCCTTTCCTTGTTAGAAAGGATCCTGTAACTTGACTCACATTTGCACGTGCTCTCTATCAAGCATAGCAAGAAGAAATGGTTGACCTTGTAAAAGCATAACCTCCAAAAGCAGATTGGCAGGGACTTTTCTTTAGCTAGGCAGGCCCCTCTTAATACAAGTTTCATGTGGTTAAGAACAGTAAAAAGCACAGGAATGTCACGCTTCGTCAGAACAAGGACATGCCTACACCCATAGATGTCCTTGTACAGCAGCCATCTCCCACTCATCCCCTAAGGTATGCATTAACAAGCAGGTATAGTGTCCTCCTCATGGTCTATGGTGGACAGACAACTTCTGGTGGTCTCCAGGACTTTGAGCAAAATGTTGGTTTTTTTAATGTATTTAGCAAATTTCAATCAACTTATTTTCGATAAAGCTCAAGAATGCCCACCAAACAGTGAAAGTTCTCCTCATCAATAAATGGCAACCATGATAGCATGTGGCAATTGGCACTACAGATAAATTTCAATGAAGAGCCATCTCCTCTTGCTTTCAGCTGAGGTCTCTCTGGTTTCCCCAGAGATGCTGCCTGGGGTTGTGATTCAGTACTTAGGACTGGAATAGTGGAGAGCTGGTGTGAAACATGGCAGAGGAACATGGGTGGCACCTGTGCTTCAGCTCTGACATCAGTGTGCTGCTACACGACTTCTGCAAGTGTAAAATCACTGAGACACATTGCGCTGCTGGTGCAAGTTGAGTGGTGAGATACATATTTTTTAGGTAGCAGGCAGCGCTCTGATTTGATCTCTTAGCCAATGGCAGCAGCAAGGAGTTTAACATACACAGTAAAAGAGAGTGAAGATGAGCCTGGGAAGAAGGGAGGGGTGAGGGGAGTAGATGTTTTAAGATTTAGTTTTTATTTCTCAATCTTACTCTAATTTGATTGTTAATATATTTTCCCCCAAGTCAAATTTGCCTATGACAGCTGTTGGTGAGTTGATCCCTCCTGTGCTTATCCCAAGCCACAAACCTTTCCTTATATTTTCTCTCACAGTGAGGAGAGGAGCCACCACAAAGTAAAACTTTGGTAAGCACCTGATGTCCAGACAGGGTCAACTCACCACACCGTGGAATGAGCTGCAAGGTTAGCAATTATCTCAGCAGAGGTGAGCACACTGGATGCTGCCTGAATGCTGCTGACCTGGGGGTGTGGGTGCAGCAGGAATTTACCAACCTGCCTTTTGAGCTAGTAGGATTTTCTTGTTGCTCATTATGTTCAAGCTCCACAGAAATGTAATTTCCCAGGGGTCTGGCACCTCAGTCAAGACCATGCTTCTGAACAAAAGAATGACTTTAGCATAAGTACTTCCTTATAGCAGCGACCCTGCAGGAGATGAAAGCTGTGTTTCGGTGTCACTTCATTAATAGAAGGCCTTTATGCCAAACTACAGCTACTTGAATGGATTTCCCATAGATTTTTCACCAAGTGTTGGGATCACAGCAGGAAACTTATTAGAAGTGACCTCATCAGAAGGGAAAGAAAGGTGAGAAAAGGTGATGGATTCATGAAATCAATTTGGACATGCACAGCTGATAGTTCGAGAGCAAATTTTCTTTACATGTTCCCTATTTTTAATAAGCTTCCTTCACAGTAGAAACTATTTTCTTCCGCCTTGCCTCCCAGGGTTTGTCTTTTAAGAACTTGCCTCAAATTGCCTAAAAGTAAAGCAATCACCTATTTCTTTGGTGAACCACTGACTTTTTTCATTTCACTCTGGTAATGAACAACTTCAAAATGGGAAGAGATCAAAAACTTCTGCTAGCCTCAGGGTAGGTGGGGTTTTGAAGCATGTCTCAAGTATTCTCCTCTGTGTGCAGTAGGAGATACCCTGAAGAGTGACTAGCCGTGTGTTGTGTGTTGCCCCATCATTCCCCCCACTATCAATCTCAAGAGAGAGGCAGAGCCCCACTCCTTTAGTGACTGGGAGATAATCACACTCCTGCCACCTGTGGGAAAACACTTTGTCTTATGTGCAACAAAACCAGGTTACTCCATACTTTCCACCAGACCATCTTAAGCCATGCTGCCCAGTATGCCAGGGAAGATCTTGTCATTCAGCTTCTGACCATGTATATTTATACCTGCCTCCTGCACACTCTTTCAGGGGTTTGTCCACCTGGAAGGTGTCCCTGCCCATGGCAGGGGGTTGGAACTAGATGATCCTTAAGGTCCCTTCCAATCCAAACTATTCTGTGGTTCTACGATTCCATGATTGTGCCTCTTTCTTGTTTGTTTTGTGCTCATCTGTGTGGTCTCATCTGACTTTCACACTGAAGCTGTACAGCAGCAGACATTTTGTATGAAGACATTTAGATCCCATTTTGTTTCCATTTGTTTTTAAAAAGCATCCTCCATGAATGAAATATCCCAGTCTGAAATTTGCCCATGGCAACGTGTGGTAGCAGCTCTTAAAATCTTCTCTCTGAACTGACAGGTCTGTCTAAATTGGCTGCACAAAGAACTTGGAGCTAGGGAGCACTGAAGGAGACCTGCAGGTCGCAAGCAAGTTGTAGAGCTGACCACAAGAGCTGGCAGTCCAATGGACTGAGTGCCCCAGCTCCAAACCTTCCTGCTAATAATGGCCCTTTCAGGAGCTTCCTACTCCTGTGGGTGGTTGAGGGTACAAAGGTTGTTGCCTTTTTTAAGTGCAGACAGCTGCAGCAACACAGACATCGAGTCACATACTTTTTATGCGATAACACTGTTATAAAATTCAGTGCAATGTGCTCCATAACCAAAGGGAACTGAATAGAATGTATTTTATTCACACAAGGGACTGCTTTTCATCTCTCTCCCACTGCCATCTGCCCCAATGTTCTATCAAGGTTTTTTCCAAAAAAAAAAAGTGTTTTTCTTTCTCGTAACATCTCAGATTTCAGTGATTGTGCCATCATTTTAAAAGTACCCACCTTGGGAGAAGCGCTGCCTGCATTAGAAATGTGGAGCTGAGGTTCAGCAGACATGATTTCTAATTCCAGCCTTGCCACTGCTTTACAAATACAAGCAACTCAGAGACGTGCTTGAAAAATTATTTCCCCATTGCACACAGATAAAACTTTACAAAAAACCAAATATCTCTTCAGTTGGGGGTCTTCAAAAGATTTTTTTTCCAATGGACACATTGGTTCCAGATTTAAAAACTGGTGTGCGTGTGTGAGTACAGGGTAGAGGTGGAAGAGGCTGCCTTATAAAATAGAGGAAAACTACAATTTTAATCCAGTTTCCAAATGGAAAAGTGCCATATTTGCATAAAAATATCTTTTTGAGTAGAAAAAAAATGCTGTTTTCTTCTAAAACTTGCAATTTTTACCTCTAAACAGGTCTTCAAAGAGTTCTCAGGCCCAATATATCAGTGGTTGAAAAGACACAAAGTATAAGCAGCTTCTGTCCTGCAATAAATACTGTATTCACACTCTTGCAGGCTTCTATTTGCTAAGAAATGAAGAGGAGTAGGTAGGACTAAGGCAGAGGACTTCATGCTGAGTACTTGATATCAAGCTGATAGACTATTATGAGCTAAATAACCAAATATATTAAAGTCCCATTACTTAACACTAATGACAATGCGAGGGCGTATTTGCTAAACAGCCTCTGTCTTCTCAGACATCAGCACTCAGCAGATTACAGGAACAGAATTTCAATAATCACTCATATTTTTCTTCTAGGCTTCAGCAACCTGCTATGCTTACAAAAGACAAAATGCAATTCAGTTCAGTCCCATCAGGTCTCCATCCCTCCCCACAGCAGTGCGGTGGGCTTATCGGGGCCCTTCCCATATCTGTTCAATTAGAAATTATAACTGGAGGTATTAATCACACATTTACAAAATCTTCCACAGTCAGAGATACCCTAAAAATTTTGTGATCCAATGTCTATCCACTTCTTTATGTTGCTATGACTATGTTGTCCTGGGTCTGAAAGAAAGATATAATCCAAACTGAGTTAATGGAGTTTCACGTTTATTGTGCTGGGCTTTCAGGCTGGCACAGCAACTTAGTTGACAAAGACCGTCTCCTGATTTTCATTTTTCCTTACTGCTGTTGGGGAGAGGGGAAGAACTCATCCCCAGAACATTTAGGGGCATGCTTACCAGTAAAACAAAAAATCCGGTAGAGCTGCTCCAAAGTCACACCATTCACCACCAGGTATGGTAAGTAATTTCATATGATGTGGTATCATTCTACCAAGTTAACCCCAACACTAGGGAACCTACTTTTTCCTCATATTGGATGAACTAGAAACTTGAAATTAGAAGACTGAGGTAGTCCTCAATAGCTAGGTAGCTGCCCAGTGTTGGCAACCAAAGGTCAGGAAAAGTTTTAACTTGCAAATCTAGCCCTGGGTGCCAAAGGAGAGGCACAAAGAGTCTGAAATATAATTTAAAAAGCAGTGTAAGAAGTTGAAATAAGAAAATTGGGTGAGATAACAAAAATAGTTGCAAACTGAATATCCAACTCCCTTAAGTATCTTGTATCTAAATAAGGATTGGGACACAAGACTAGGTGTGTGATTCCAGGGCTGTAACAATGGAAAACCTCACAAGAATGACATTTTCAGAGATGTCCCCTGTTAATAATCTTTATTTAGTGCCCAGGTTTTTTAAAACCACCTTTGTAAAAAAAAAGAAAAAACCAAGAATTTTCCATGTTGCAGAGCCTTAGACCAAGAGCAGACACATTTATATGGGTCATTCAACTGCTTCCATTTCTCCCTTGTGCAGGTGATACCACTTTACTTTTCAGCCCTGTAGGGCAACAAGTTACAGGTGAAGGCCAAGTCAGGGCCACAGCAGCTGAAGCTGAACAGACTTTTGGATTTCAGTAATACTTCCCCCTCTTTACCCACAGCAAACACCAGACTCTCAAATCCTGCCATTGCCACAGCACTGCTCTTAGGGTTTGTACTTTTATGAACATAATGCCCCCAGCTAGAGCAGAGGAGAAAGCATTTGATGGAAGTAAAGGGAGGGCAATGCTTCAGATCCAATGCACATCATGGAAAATCCCTGTTAGGACAGCTGAAATACTCTCGGTTCATACGGGGGCCTCACGGTCTCCAGCAGCCTGCCTGCTAAGACATCAAGGAACTTGAAAGGTCGTCTAGGGAGCCATGCCACAGGTGGCAACACTGCCTGCTTGGGTCCTTGTCTGCTCGAGTGTTGAGATGAAGGACAAGCCTTGCCCCTACTTGAGGTGGAGGGGGAACAGAAGCCACAATAGCCCTGTGCCACATGTGTGCATGTCTATACCCACAGTCTGTGGCCCCTACATCTACCCCAACCCTGATGCTCTATATTCCTTATCTTTCTCCTTATTAAAATAAAAAAGAAAAATCCTCTGAGCAAAGACACATCCAGCCCTCCCCAAGCCTATGTTTTCACAGGACATTACAGGAAAAAATGGTATTTATGACTACAGGAGATGCTAGGATGGAAGAGGGCAGATTCAGGAGGAAAGAAGGGGAAACACACAGACAGCAGGTTTTTCTCCTCTGTTTGTTCTGCACACACCACACCAAGCTTCACATTGTGAAGCAGCTGTACCCTTGCACATCCACACCATGCTACCTGGAGCTCTGCTTTCCAGTACACCAAAAGCAGACAGACAAGAGCCTCATCTTCTGCTGACAGCCTCTGCTAAAAAATACCTGTTAGCAACAGGGGGCTCCCATGGCACTACATACATTAGTCCTCAGCTCTGCCTTGTGAAACTGTTCTCTGAAACAGTTTTCAGCTTCTGTGGAGATGATCAGTTATGCCTCTTAATATCATATTTAACAGCTATAGAACATAAAGGAAAGGTTTACACAATACAAGATTTTTCTTCAGAGGGAAAGGCACTAGACTCTCTCCTCTATGCTGCTTCTACAGAACAAAGCCATTTTGATAAGCACTGAGCAGCAGCCAATGAATTCATGTTAGTTGATGAGCAGAAACAATCCTGAAAAAAAAAAAAAGGCAGCAAAGACGGGCAAGGTGTAAGAGAAGCCCATGCAAGTTGGGTAGAAAACCTTGGGAACTTACTGAAGTTTCTCTGCAAGGAGATGAGATCTTCCAGAGCCTCAGAGAACTTGTCTTTTATTCAGAAAGGCTCAGTCACAGATTGTCACCTATCACAAAAGGCAATATACACACTGTACCAAACAGACTTACAAAAGTGAGCATATGCATCCAAATTTGCAGGTTGCCCTAAGTAATATCCCCATCACTAGGAAAGATATTTACACCTTACATGTAAGTCTTGCCTTCACCTATGTCAAATCCACACTGAAATATGTCCACTTAGCAAAAACCAGCCTCTTTCACCTCATGTTTCTAAAAATCATCAGGAATTTGACTGCGATTCTCACAACAATTTCCATTTTTCTGAAGTCTCCTACCCTTGGATTCCTGTGATTACATAAAATAAATTAAATTGCAGCTATTAAAAAAGGTACAAATTTACACAGGGATAGTAAAAACAGGTTTTTTATATTAATAAAAAAATCCACGCTCTTGCAACTTCCTCCTGAATATGTATAGGCAGGGAACAGCTGAGGTGTGAACACTGCCATGTGGCAAGGGAAAAGAACAGAGCTCTCAGCACTATCACACATGGCTCATTTAGACAAAGGTAAGCTAACTACTATGAAACCAGTCTCACAGCTGAGGTACATAGGAAGATAAAAGACCTTTCTCCCTCATTGCAAGGCATGTACTGAAGTCATCTAGAAAGTTATGAAAGTCATTACCTCCAAATCTGACCAAACAAGCTGAGAGAAAAATCAACCTAATGCATCCAAAACCATTTTTAAGCACTGCTTTACCACCATCCCAGTGATTAACATTTGCTGCTTATTTTTCCTCTCTCTTTCCTGGTCTTCTGATTTTTTGCTATTTGCTAGTCTTTGTTCCTTGCAGATAGATCTGTGCAGATGGCACAGGAGCAGAAAATTACCTCATCTCCGTGTGCAACTCAAAGGCTGCAGCCACAACCACCCAGGCTGGGAGCACAGCCAGAGCACAGAGAGGTGAGCTGCTGTGACAGAGAAGGAACATCTACAGCTACTTCCAAGAGCATAACAACTGGAAAGTTAGGTTTTCCAAAAAGGGTAGAAAGACTCTTTTCTCTGGGCCAGGTTACTGCTGAACTAATGTCTTGGCTTTATGTCTGCTGCTTGGTAACACCAAGAGCCAACCACAGTCACAGAATTCTGCTGGAAAAGAGAAAGGTCAACAGACAGATTCAGTCCATGGCAGCTCCCATTACCCTACAGCATGGTGACTTTCGTAGCCCCAAAAATAAATTCATTTTTGTCTCCAGTATTGCTGGAAACAGAACTAACTAGGAAGCTGAGCTCCACAAGTATTTTTTTTATGGAGACCCAGTGTGATGCAGAGAACAGGTTTCCATTGGCTCCAACTTGAGTCCACACCACAGAGTGACTGATGTCCTGTTAGAGGATAAAATAAAAATTCTTCTATCAACAGAACAATGTCTGATAATCTACTTTTCATCAAAACTATGTAACAGAACCTTTTTACTATAAGCTAAGTTTAATGTAGGTTCTGTCATACTATGGTGTAGAGCAAAGCTGTGAGAAGATGGATCTGTCAGAACAGAGGAAATTTATCTAAGGGTTTTTTTGCATCTGCACCTGATAGAAACCAGAAGTCACAAGAACTAAGAACTGAATAACATAGCTGAGTTTAAAAATTAACAATAACAACAAATCAGACTTAGGACAAGTATTCACATTTTGCTCAGAAGTGAACAAAATTCCGTCTGGTGTTGGAAAAATATTTAATTAATCTATTATTCCACAGCCAGTAAATTCAATCACCTTTTGATATAAGTATTTCCTAGACCAGAGTCTCAGGGAAAGCAAAACCTCAAGGAACACAGCCCCAGAGATGGTTTTCTTGAAACATAGCTCAGTCCTACTGAGCAAAAAAACCTCCAGACTTTCACGGTAGAGAGATGCACATGGCCCTTGAGGTACCATAACCCCCTTAAACATAGGAACTGACTAAAAAAAAATCAGCCAAGATAATAGCAGAAGTTTATGTGATAAAGGCTGGTCTGCACACACATAAAACAGCATGGTGGGTTCACTTATGTATCTCACAGAATGCAGATATTTGGGGATCACATAGGATTCAAGGGATGTTTATGAGAGGGGTTGAAAGTAGGGAAAAGGATGGATTGAGGTGATTTAGAAAAGGAAATTGTGGGAAAATAGAGGGGCATAAGGGAATAAAAGTGAGCAATCTAAGGTTAACAGTGCTCTGTGCAGTTCTCTGTCAACACCCTGCTCCTGATTGCCACAATCTGTCTTATTTTCTATCAGATCCCTTTTTTTTTTTTATGTTTTTCTGGGTGAGAGATTCTTGTGTCTGTGTTCCTGTGTGCATATGGGGGTCTGCAGTGCCAGTGACTGGAAAGACTGGGGTTAATGAACTGAATGAAGTATCAGCAACTGGAGTGGCACCTTCAGTCACAGGGATTCATGAGTCTGGGTGCCAGGCTGGAGAGAGTGAGGGTCTGATGCCCTGCTGGTTCCAAAAGCCATCTCAATACATCCTGAAGACAAACATCACCTTTGATTTCACTCTGTTGTCACAAAATATTATTTGGACCTACCTACAAGGAGATGAAAGGGAGTTGTACACTTGTGTTTTGTTACTTTAGAGGTTTCAATTACTTGATTATTTTAAGGGAAAATGAGGATTCAAATATCAAAGGCAGTTTTCACCTCACAGTCTTTCCCCTTATGAACATGCAATCAGAAGTAATCAGATGCTCAAGCTGTCTCTTTTGAGAATGGTGCAGTACATAGCCACACACAGCTTTTAAAACTTGACCCTTTATGTGAAAAAGTATAGCTAATTAATATTATGAAATATTCAAATCCAGTATGAAATGCTGAAACCCACCCATGTTTGCCATAATAGAACAGAAACCAATTAACATAGCTATAAGGAGAACCTATCAATTTGCTTTTTCACTATTATTAAAAAAATAACCAAAATGTAATCTTTTATTCATCTAAAATTATTTTGGTTTTCCATACAGATGAGGGGGAAGCCAAATCTAAGTATTTTTTATTATTATTGTTATTTTTCGTTTGGCAGTTGAACCTAAAAATCAATTACTTGTACACTCCTGGATGACAGTTGAAAAAGCAGCTTCTAATCTTGTGTCAGTAGAGGCTGTTGCCATGAGCAGCAAGATCCTCTGACTGACATGTAACCAGTGGCTTTCAGAATAATTTGACAGCTATTTTTCTTTAAGTTTTTTTCCTCCGAGTTTCTGGTTTGTTTTTCTAACAGGGAACTCTCTTATTATCATTTACACACAGCAATTCCTCTCTCCAATACATTAGCTGAAAATCTACTTGTTTAATTAAGCTTTAGGCTGCAAACCTTCTGTTCCTTCACTTTAATGGACTGAGAAATGGAAGCACAGTCTCTGCAGGTTTTGCCTTACAAATCATGAGGTTGTTGACTTAACCAGATGACTAGATAGATACAAGGCATTTTAGATACAAGACCTGGCTGACTCGAGCCACAGAATCACAGAATATGTGGAGTTGGAAGAGCCACACCCTGTGCCTGAGAGCATTGTCCAAACACCTCTTGAACTCTGTCAGGAGTTGTGACCACTTGGAGCTGTGACCACTTCCCTGGGGAGCTGTTCCAGTGCCCAGCCACCCTCTGGGTGAAGAACCTTTTCCTAACATCAAACCTAAATTGCCCTGACTCAGCTTCAGGCCATTCCCTCAGGTCCTGTCACTGGTCACTACAGAGAACAGATCAGTGCCTGTCCCTGCTCTTCCCCTCACCAGGAACTTGTAACTGCAGTGAGGTCTCCCCTCAGTGTCCTCTCCTCCAGGCTGAGCAGACCAAGTGACCTCAGCCACTCCTCACCCAGCTTCCCCTCAGGGCCCTTTGCCATCCTTGTTGGCCTCCTATGGACGCTCTCTAACAGCTCAGTGTCTTTCTTGTGTTGTGGCACTCAGAACTGCCCCCAGCACTCGAGGTGAGGCTGCCCCAGTGCAGAGCAGAACAAGAAGCCACAACCAGCCTGCTTCTAGAGAGTATAGATAACAATAGTATTCTCAGAAGGAAGGAGACCATTTACCCTGGACTAACCTAGTTAAAGGTAAGTATATTTTTCGTCTACTTCTACTTAATAAAGAGAAGAAATGAAGCAATGTTTTCCAAATTCCTGAAGAATGCAGGAAACACGCCCTTTTCTCAATGTGTTTTTTACAGCAGTTACCCTCACTGAATGGTGCTCTGAACACACATGTGAAGGGACACTGCTGCAGGACACAGCACAACGCCAGGTACTGAGCACAGTGTAACAGCAAGAGAGAATGATGATGGTTTTGAAGTGACCAAGTGTGGCCACTTTGCATGCTTCTGTTTTGTTTGACACATCAAACACCACATCACACACCACCACTCTGTGGATGACAGAGCTACAGTGAAGTTTAGGATTAATCAAAGTAGTGCTATATAAAAAACTTAAAGCAAAGTGGCAAGAATATTGTCAGGGACAGATTGAGGTAGGAGGGATTGTCATGTAATTTTGATTTGGTTTGTTCTTTTAAAGTTAAGACTCCTTTTACCTATCTTGAATTATTTACAAAAGTGCAGGACACTTTCAATTTATCACCTATACTGAAAATTTGCTTGACTTTTAAGAGTAGCAAGTAGTGGTCATGCAGTAGCCATACAAGGGAGGAGGGGAAGGAATAGAATGATAAATGCACCAAAATGTATCAACAAGGCACAGAAAAACATAATTATCATTATTACATGGCCTCCAAGTAGCAACAAGATCCTACCAAATCACAAACAACTCTGAGCCCCAGGGCTGCCAGATGGAATCAATGCCAGAGCTCCCCTGCACTCTCTCTTTTTCCCTTACTGTACACCAATACCTCCACTTCAAGATTTCATTGTCCCAGACCCTCGCCTAGCAAGAGGCAGTCTCTGCTTCAGCTATCACAACCATAAGAGAGCAAATGAGCCAGGAAGGTGCCACTAGGGGAGGGAAGGCTGAGGCTAAGGCAGGACTGTAGCACAGCTTCTCCTCGTTAGCGCTGCCCAGCAGCATCCTGATGCTGATGCAGCTGCACTGCTCTGCCCACAGCCTCTTATTCTCACGGTCCAGGGAGCAGTGACACATGACCAGAAACAAGAGCAGCAAAACTATTTTTTTGTTTTGTTTGAGGCTCAAACCTCAGAAGTTTGACTGACATCTGAACGAGTTTTCTTTACAAAAAGCAAGGGCTCAGAAGAAACAGACCCCCTTAGTACTGTGCAGCTTAGAGACAGAATACTCAGTGTTGGAAGAAATAAAGCAAAGGGAAAGAAAATTTACTTCAATCCTTCATAATCTGCATTCTGTTCTTTTTTCAGCAGTTTTCTCTCCTTAATTCAAACTCTTTGCAACCTTTTACGAATGCAGAGGTAAAGCAAGTGCAATGATTATGAGCATATTTTCATTCAGTACACTGCACATTATAAGTGTTCTTCTATCACCCTCAATAAATCCCATTTTGAGTGAGCAGACATGTAAAGAATTTTCATTGAGATTTAGGCCATAACAAAACAAAATGATATTCAACAAATCATAACAGACAAGATAGTCAAACACAGATAAGACAGCCCACAGCAGACCAGTCAACATTGATTAGTAGGTTTGCCAAATATATTTGCAGTAGATGGCAAAACAGAGAGCAAAAATAAGTTGTCTTAGTTGAAGCACTTTATGCTTTTCCATAATCTTAGCATTAGGCAATGTAGGAGCAGTATGTTAGTATGCCATACATGCTTGCATCTGAGCACACAGAGTACAAATCTGGTGGATTGTAGATGCACTGTTGGAGACCAAATTCAGCCCTTAAAGCCCCTTAAAAACACAGCCCAGCACAAGAGATCACAGAATGTAAAGTACCACTTCTGCAACACCACAGCACAGGAAATCTTGATCCATATCTGTAAGAAAAAGTGACCCAAGCGCATCTGTGAGACCAACAGCCAAAGGCTGCTCCAAGAGCCTGCTGCAAAGCAATTACCTCCCTCCCTTATTGTAAGGGAAGAGATGAAGCCCTGGGAAGCAGCAGGATACCCGCTTGCAATCAAGTCCTCAGTTCTCTGCCCTCATTTCTCATGTTCTTGTGCAGGGCTTCACCAAATGAGCTTTTGGGTACTCAACTTGCAGAATCTGGAAATTGACCATCTCTGCTCTAATCTTTTATCTAGGCAATTTTCAGAAATCTGAATTTGCATTGATAGGGAACAGTAAATAAATATTTGGTGGCAATTAAGAGAAAACCTTCCATTTCTCTCCATTTAAAACATTCCCAAGTATTCTTTCAGTAATTTAAAAAAATGCATAAAGGCAATCAAAGATAACAGAACAGCTTCCATCCAAAGAATTCACAGCTGGAATAGGACTCTTCAGGGATGGCAAAGGGGATGGGGGAATGGAGAGAAACAAGAGGAGGCTTGGAGAAAGCAAAAGAGTTAAATAAGGAAAAAAGGTTGTCCATAATCTCTCCCAAGAAAGACACTAGGGGACATTGGGAAAATCCAGAGATGCTCAAATCAAAAGGAAATAAGAGAAACTAGTTCTCCAGCTATGCATAACACCTCCTTGAAACTCCCCATCACCTTATCCTTGCACTTCAAGCAGCAGCATCACCAGCCATCAGTGTGTCCCCACAGATTTCTGCTGTGACCCCCTGCTCATGGGGCCTCCATGGAACCAGCAGAGGCCAGGCCAGCTGGTAGCTGGGGCCAGGAGATTGGTTTTCACATAAATGACACTGTTGGGCAGATGGCTGGCATCAGGAAGGTAATGTCCTGTGTAGGCAGGTAAAGACTGAGACAATCTCACCTCTCTGCCATACAGAACAGACCTGCTGATTAAAGAACTCCTTTTTCATGGAGATAGCTCATTTTCCACTGTACCTGAAAACACACATGCTCCACTGTCCACAGTATGCTTCTGCTTCTGACCAGCAGCAGAAACACTGTAGAATGAATGGCCATATTTCACTCCAACAATCTTTTCAGTTTGGCCAGAGCATAGACATCTCCTTGGTTATTCCTGTTGCTGAAGATTTTCCTTTTAACAATGTCTATGATTGTAGACAAATGAATGCTTTTTATATTCTTTCCTTCCAGACACAAAGACTAGATATTTTTATTCCATCTTTTCTCCTTATTTATAATCCCACTCATTCCCCTCTGCACTGCTTTTTGTACTGTAAAAAAGCATTCTCAGTCCTTTGGAATGGAGCAGCATCTGTGAAACTGAGTCAAGTTCTGTTTACTTCCTCTCATAGGTCATTAATGAGAGCTGAGGAACACCTCATCCCTCAGCAGTCTCTCTCCTCCCTTCATAATGCATTGGTCTTTGTAAATTTTAGTCCTCCTGAAAATCCTCACCAAATCTCAGGCCAAATTTAACTAAATTAAATTTTATAGTATCATTTGGGAGAAGACCACAGCAAAGGCTTCAGTCACCTCTACATGTGTGACAGCATAGGTAGCCCCATTGCCAAACAGGTACACCATAGAGGATTAGGATTATTTTGGATATCTTTTTCTCACCTGATGTAATTTTCTTTCAAAACAAAACAAGGAGATTGTACATACATATGACAGACCATACTCATCATACAGTTACAGTTCTCTTCTACTTGTAATTAATTTTGGTGGGGTTGGTTTCATTCTGTCCTTTCTATTTACTTGTGGCAGCCCTTCAGTGGATGGGAGTGATTGGAATACAGGTTCATAAGAAGACAGATACTAATATATTTATCAGTAGTCCTTCATTCATATATTAGTAGTGCCTTTATTCAATGGGTACTACTAATGTATTCGGAAATGTTTTGCACCTCTCTGTGAAATTCCAAGAGATATCTGGGCAAAGCCTAGGCTGATAATCTTGACATTGATTTAAATGTAATAGAAACTGGTATGAAAAAGCAAGATAAAAAAAGTCATGTTTCTGATATTTTTCTATAGCCATTGAGGACTCCAGAATATTTGATTTAGCTTTACATGGCAATGCAGAAAAATGAGTACCTTTGTGACTTCATAAGCCAGAAACTACTGCAGCAGTAGAGCACAATAAAATAAAAAAAAAAAAGTCAAGTGGTAAATGTTCAATGACAATGTGTCATTTCCCTTCAGATCATTATTAAATCCTTCCAAGTAGGACTCATGCAGCACTGAAACTGGAAGGTTTGTTAATAACAATGTGTCTGTTACATGGATGAATTTGATCTCAGAATGAGATGATTCATTTGAATGGTAGGGATTGTTAAACAAACCAAATGCGTGATAAAATATGTTGTTGTAAAATAGGGAAAGAATAAGAAATCCTAAAATACAATGCCATGGAGTGAATGACTAAGGAGCACAAGACAGAAAGGGAACAAACACTCTCTATAGTTATGGCAGACAGATAATCCAACTGCCAGGTCTTCAAGCAAGAGATAGAAAGCAGGATTGAGAAAGTGGCCAGAAAATTACCTTTAATGCTCTGTGTAGTCTCAGTGTCCTTACTTGGGCAGAAGGGAAATACCATACCAGAAGCTGTATACCATACCAGCAGAATTCTGGGGAAAAAAACCCCACATAAGTAAGGTCTGGACAAAGCAGGAAGGAAGAAAGAAACAGTCTCTCCTGTCTGTATAAAGAGATCCCTGATAAGGGAAATCCTCACTAGAGAAACAAAGGTATGGAAACTGAAAGTGGAAAATTCCAGCTTAGAAATGAAAGAACACAATTTAATTTTTGATCATGTATTATTTTGATAATTAATCCAAGACCCACAGGATGCTTCTGAAGTTGCACCTTAGCTCAAAACAGAAAGTACAAACATGATTAAGGGCCCCAAAATGAGACATATTGACCTCACAAAAGAATTTTAGAACTTGTAGAATCTATTGTCCCATTTTCAATAGAATCAGGTTTCAAAAAGGAACTACTTCACCACTAATAAGCTTTGAACTAAGACAATGCACTGGTTTCATTTATTTTAATTCATTTCATTTAAGTGTAACCCATCCCTGCTGGCAGCTTTGCACAACAGAACTGTCACCATAGCAATCTATCACGTCATTTGCAGCTGAGAGGTCTCTGCTAAGTTGGCACTCCAGTGAAAGCTACAGCGAGGGCACTGAAGGCTCTCCAAGTCTGATGCTGTAAGGAATCTACTATGGAAGAGAAAGTCCCATACATCACTACTGAAGGCAAGTCATCAAGATCATTGGCAAAAAAAATAATACAGATGATCTCATATTTTTTTTGTGCTCAGTTGTAGCTGTGGTAACCCAACCCTTAAAAGCTTAGTGGGGATCTCATCAATGATGAGAAAGTGAAGTCTCTGAAGGCTTCTGAGTCATTCCACACTATGATAAAAAGCAGAGAATAAAATTTGTTTTGAAGCTTCCCAAGCTTCTCAAAAGTTTACTTTTTCCTTTTGCCTCAAGCAAACACAATGAAACACATCAGCTTCATACTCCAAACCCACCCCATGCTGGGCACTCACTGCAGTTTCAAAGCCTCAATTCCCCTGCCTGTCCTAGCTTTTCCTTGCTGTTACCATGCCCAGGCAGAGAACCTCAAGTATCTGCTACCATAGGTGCCAAAGAAGACATCTGATGAAAGATGACTCCCTTCAAGAAGGGAAAGTAATTTCAAAAAAATTCTGCTGCCCTTCTAGATTTACTTTAGTGACTGAATTTCATGTTTCAAGCCAAATCCATGCTTAATTTGTCTCTTATACACTGTTTCCATGTGTGAAGAGTTCTAGCTGTGGATAACCAAGCTAAAATAATCCCATGTCAAGGATTCCCACTGGAGCTGTACATGGTGGGAAAAAGTAACACAGGCATTTTGAATATGACTCCCATGAAAAGATCAGAACTCAAAGAAATGGCAGACTAGAATTTCTCAAAAGAAAGCCACTTGGCATTTGCTCTTGTCACAAGCTATCCCAAACTTCCCTAGTAGATCAGCTTCCCCCCTGAGGAGGGAATATTCAAACAATCTGCAAAAACATGACAACTACCAAAAAGATTGATCAGTGTTATCTCGACAATGTTCCAATACCAAATGTTCACTTTGAGTGTTTTATTTTCACCTCTGTTACATTACACATCAATGTCTGATATTGAAAAATACGATGAGCAAACGAAGCCATGCTGCCAATTTTTATTTTGCATTCCCATTTGTGAACACAGTTTTTGACATTTTATCTTCCTAACCCAAGTGAAAACAAATTCCCTAACTGGGAAAATGCAAATTCAATTGTAACTTTTGTCAAATTAAGGAAAAAGCCAGGAACATGCATTTCTTTAGTATTCTTATGCAAATGTGAACTGCAAGACTGATTTTCTGGCTCAGTTAAAGACTCCAAACAACACTGAATACTGATTATATGCGGAGGCCAGAAAGAGAGAATGGGTTTAGCTGCTTTACTAATAGCAATCTAGCCTATTTAGGAAAAGGTTCAGTGAAGTCTTGAAAATTCTTGACTTAAAGATGGGACGCAGACTCACAGAAAACTCTGACATGTTCCTTATATACCAGGTATACCTCAGAACGGTCTGCTGCCTTATTTAATTTTTTTAAGCATTTCAAGAAACTGGGGTCTAATTCCTGCATAGATCCCCTTGTTAATTTTGAAAATGTCTCACAGGTTGTAAGGTTCTGAAACAGAAAGTGCACATGATAGGTGTGTTACAGAACAAGGTCTATTACATGAGACTGTTCAGTCATGTGACAAATCCTGAAACAACAATAGCAAATGGAAACCCAAACTTGTATTCAGCTAGCTTAGCACTTTCTCTCACAGTGGATGCTAATAGAGCTCTTGCATGTTTGCATTTCCCAGCATTTTGAAAAACAAAATTCCTGGTTCCCAAGGTTGCAACCTAGCTCACCAGCAAGGAGATTGACATAAGCCCCGTGGAAAGGCCTACCACTCCAACAGAAGCTTTCAAGGATGAAGACAGCAAAATCAGGGCATTTGCTTTAAGCCAGATGAAATTGGCTTTGCAAGAGCTTTCAAAAAACAGCACTCAGAAATCACAAAAGAAATGCAGCTCAAACCCAGTCAACATCTTCCCATTTGGCGTAGACAAACTCTACCCAGCCGCTGCTGCCTTGACTTTGGACGTGCCGATGTAACCGGCGCAGTCACAGATCTCCCCGGCCGCAGCAAAAGCAACGTGCTAGGGAGGCGTGATGAGCCTTCCTAAGAGAGTCAGAGATCCTAGTGAATAACTAGTTTTTTTGTTATCGCCTGCTTTATTTTGCACATTTCCTAGATGGAAAGGGACGTGCTCCCTAGTGAAGGAGTAGCCCAGAAAGGAAACTGCAACACCTCAGCAGCAAAAGTCTGCAGCTCAACACATGCCAGCAGCTTCCACAGCAGGCTTAGAATCACGATTAGAAATGCTCTACCAGTGCAGCAATCAAGGCTGGCTGTGAAGGTATCCCTTTCCAGCTTCTGTATGCTGGAGGTTGGTTAGGATTGTGCTGTTCAGGTCCAGGAATTGGACTCGATGATCCCTGTGGGTTCCTTCCCACTCAGGATATTCTGTGATTCTGTGCTATTGCTAAAATAGCACAACACAGGGCAGCGCTCGACAGAGTGTGCACTCACAGGGCAGGGCTAGAACTATGAACCAGAACTCAGCATGGGTCTGATAAAGTCTCCTCCAGTCCTGTCAGCCAACCCTGACAGAATCAGAGTTAGTCCCAGAGCCAAGAGTCACAGATACGGTATCACAGCTCTGCAAAAGGCTGCAATTTAACCTTCTTAGCTTGTCCAAAAGAAATCACACAGTGCTGGGTGTCAACTACAGGTAGTTTTTAAAACGTCCTTGTTATGTTCTCATAGAAAGCACCTGTCCCTTGTGCTGAAGAGGACTAAATGAACATTTCTGCTTCCTTTAGCTCTTCCAGGGAAAAGGCAAACAACCTGAAAGTTGGTTCGGGCTTTAAGAAAGTGACTAAAATGAAGTATCACCTTTCATTGTAGCAAGAGGCCAGTATTTCAGCTACCGACATTAGATCAAATTCCAAAGGTATGCTTGGCTTTCACCAAAGGACATATATAAACAGTAATGCATGGGAGGTCTGAGTGCACATTGGTAGGAAATTAAAACAGTCCCATGAACGGCCCTGCTAAAACATGCATAGATATATACATAAAACATGTGAATAGTCAGCAGAATTCAAAAATCCTTTTAGAGGAACAAAATGCAACAGAGGGACCCTGTGCAGCGAGGAGTTAGGATTTCTCTGCATAGAGCTTATTTCACTGCAGAAATACTTGCATCATTTACTCCCCCGAAGGCTTTCTTACTCTCTTTTCCAATACAGATTGAAGACCACTTTCCCACCCCAATTTCACCTGCCGTCCTGTCTGAAACTCTGCCATCATCTACAAGCAACAAACTGGACTATGATTTTCCTCCTCTCAGGGGTACGGCACTTAAAAATTTTGATTTGTGTGAGCACAGCATGGGTTTGTTCCACTCTAGTAAATGACCCATGAACACCCCTTTAGAAAACAGGCACTGCCACCACACAGTGTTTGTACTGAGAAAGGAAAAGTTCTGTCTCTTGGGGCAGCAGCAAAGCAAGCTTGGGATGTGGCTCAGTAAGCACTGTGAGCTCTCTCCAACAGGCCAGCCAACCCAAGGTAAGAGCACTGCTGCATTTAAAACTGACACCTCTCTCATTATGAACAAATCTTCTTTGCAGTATGAACTAGTGCTGCTAAAGTATCTGAGCAAAGCTGACTGGCACTCCACAGCACCCTAGGGGGAGAACTCTGTGGTGAAGTTAGCAGCTCATTTCAGAGAAATGAGAACTATTTTAGGTAACTTTTATAAGCACAAGATCCCCATCCTGCGTTCTCTACTCATCAGAAGAGGGTTCTTTCTATTCTTCTCTTCAACCCAAACGAAATGCATGAGATGTTTTGCGAGCAACTCATTATTTGTTGTGCTTAACATGAGCATGAATTTTCAGGATCATAAGTGATACCAAGGATGAGGAGAGAAAATACATATGCGTTTTCTGACAGAAGGAGTACTATGTAGATACAAGACTTTAAGGCAAGAACTGCTTTCAGTACTATTAGTCAGCCCTACAGTATCAAGGCCAGCAGTCTGCCCACCAGCTCCATAGGAGAGAATGATTTACTACTGTCCTGCTGTAACACAGCTGTCTGGTGAAATGCTTTCACAGAGGAATTATGTGGGAAGCTGTATAGTACAAGTGCCACATTCTCTGAAAAGGTTTGAAGCCGTAGCAGTAGCCTCCATACCTCTGGCAGAGGCATTTATAGCAATCATGAAAAAGAAGAACAGCAGTCCTCAGTTTCACACGTCCTTCTGTTTTCTGTGTTGAGGTCATCATTTTGATTTTTAAAGTCTTGCTTTACACAGATTCTTTTCCGCATCAGACCCTTGACAATTGCCAATTTCTCTACCCAAGCAATTAGCACCACAACTGTCAGTGGGACACTGTTGCCCAGTGTATAGTGGAGGCAATTATCTTCAGCTATGAAATGGATTTGCACAAACTTGCCATTGTACATCCTTTGTCACCTGGCTCACACTAGATCTCCGTTGTTTTTAAAGACATCTCAGCCCTTTTTTATGTGCCATAAAGTACTGCATGGACACATTTGATTTTGTTTAACTCTCAGTCCTTGCATACTCAGAAAGCTTAGTTTCATACCTTCCCATACATTGACATTGCTTGAAGTGATGTATCACGGGAGCAGCAGCTTTATGCTGAAGAGGGTTATTCTAATCAGGCAGCAGTGTCTTTTATAAATTAAAAAATCCACACACATTCTAATTTAAACCATTAGCGTGGCCTGTGGTTAGATGACATTATGTTGCTAATGGATCCACTGTGGAATATGACACCAGTTGTGCTGTCCACTGGGATTTACAGGCATATAATACACATGTTTATTTCGACTCTTAAAAGGCTGTACTAATGGCTTCAGCACTTTTGTGTTAAGTAATCGACATTCTCCCCCTTTGGCAGTGAATGCATATGTAATGCAATCCATGTTTTCCTGGGATAATTGGTCTTTCTTTCCTCAATCAGAAGTACAATGAAATTCCAAACTAGATGTGTGTTAGAGACAAGTTAGGTTTGCCTGTAAGTTGTGACTAGTTTTCTACATTTTAAGAATTCCAGGTATTTTCAAGGTGGCTGTACTATTTATTTCTCATCTCCTGCTATCTAAATCTCCTGTTGTTCCACTTCAGGCAGGTGTTTATCAGGACTAAAATGAAAACTAATTCACTAAGATTTTTGCAAACATGCTGCTGCTTCTGCCAACATCTGAAATGGGCTGAACTGATGATGGGGCAGATGCAACTGCTTAGGGAAAGGTACTATTCATGAGTAATTATGCTATGCCATCTTCCACCTAATGTGAAGCTTGCTTATCTGCAAAGTGTTCTCCTTGGTTATCAGTATCCCAGCACTCA
Source organism: Motacilla alba alba (assembly GCF_015832195.1). Taxonomy (NCBI): domain Eukaryota; kingdom Metazoa; phylum Chordata; class Aves; order Passeriformes; family Motacillidae; genus Motacilla; species Motacilla alba. The sequence continues at coordinate 44,367,245 of NC_052019.1, read as the reverse complement.
ATTTTACATCTGCATTAACAGAGGTTGCTTGTCACCAATCAACTTCTAGCACCTCAAAAAAAGGCTAGCACACAAGGCAAGAGCAGGCAGCCTTCCAGATACTGCATTCAGTATTAGGTGGCCTACCAAAAAACCCACATTGTGGTAGCAGTGATTAGAGTTTGAATGTGCAACAACTAATAAGCTGAGAAATGATCAACACAGCCATGGGAGACCATATACTTTCTACCAGATATTATTTATTGCATTGCAATTATGCAGTGCTGTGGTTGCTGCAGTGGCTCCCAGGTGGTCTTGACTTCATTGCATAGGAACATGATGCATTCCTTTCTGCCACACTACCTTAATGAAAGAACCCCAAAGGGCACATCCAAGCCTGAATCAGATCCAGAAAGTCACAGGCTTACTCCTAGCAGTCAGCTGTAACAAATGAGTTACTAACTAAACTTCCAGCCAGTTGCAGCCAGAGACAGCAACAGATTCTGTCTGTTGAAGAGAAGAAAAGCCCCTTTTCTCTGTTCACTTTTTCCTTAGTAATCTTTCTAGGTAGATCACGGTTCTATTCTGATCACAGATGCATATTCCAAAGCTGAGCTCTCCTACAGTCTACTCAGCCTTTTGTGCACTGGGCTTGCAATGTAACTCCCCCACACAAAAATTTGTCTCTTTGGCTGAGGAAATCCTTTACAAACAAAAAATTTCAACTGCCTGCACTGAGAATAGGTTAGAACTGTTTTAGACCTTATGGTGTGAGTTATGAGAAACCCCAGCCAAATGCTCATCTTCCCTTTTTCTTCTCTATATTGCATGAGTTCAGGTCAACCCCATTGTTTTGGTAGAGAACTTGATGATCAGCATGCATTGTTTCAGACTCATTTTAGCATTCAGAATGAGAGAATTGAAATTCTGATCTTTCATTGAATAGTTGTATCATGTTTTATCCCTTGAACCTTCCACTCTCTTTCTGAAAAACAGAGCTAAATTCAGTAGGAAAATTTTGCTTCAGCTGTACAGTACTAGATGCTTATTTGCCTAAGGAACTTAAGACAATATAGCAAAGTGTAATCCTGCAAACATATGGAAGAGTATGTATTTCACGAGGCTCTGGAAATAGAAAATGAAAAAATAAACCATGTCTCTCCAATTTATACGCACACCACATGCGGAGAATTAAAGCAAAGAAAGTCCAGAGAAATACTTCCCAAGGGTGCACTGATATTCCATTAGCCCCCTTTTTTCTCCCTCACCCAAGGGAAAAAAAACTCCTTTCAATGCCTTGTTGCGCAAGAGAAGCTTCCTTAGAATTGTTGTACATCACAGTAAAGGGCAATTGCTGGGTGTTTGGGATTTGCATATTCTTAGTCTGCCACTGCAGCATGCATGCCTACCAGGCAGTTACAGTCTGAAAGTCACCAAGTGAGTATTAAATTTCGCAGAGGAGGTATGACAGTAATGCTATACTACTATTAATTAGATTTCAACCAAGATAACAATTACCAGGGATTTGTCAAATTGTAACTAGTATAATTCCAGTGTTATCTAGGGATTGGGGATAGATATCTCACGTTACATTTAAGTTAACTAAACATAATTTATAAAAAGGTAAACCCTCAGTACAAAATGAAATTATTTCAATCAAAACCACACAATCTGATCAAATAAAAGGGGAAGCTGCTTCTTCTAGCTTGCGTTTAATGAAAGGTTTCTAATTTGCATAAGTTTTTGCTAGGGAACGATGTGCCCAATTTAAAGTTCTCACTTTCAGTTTTTCTCTTTCAAGTACAAAGACTCTACCACCTGCTTTGGGAGCATCCAGCTGTCCAATCTGTGTGGACAGTATCATTATTAAATTGTCTTCTGCCTCTTGATGGCAGTGGACCTGACCCACTGCAGCGCCTGCTGCTTCCTCAAAAGTGCTCAGCAACCAGAGCACCCACTCTGGACAGACAAGTGTAAAGTGGCATCACTTCACAGACTTAAGTTACAGACATTCATTATGTGGCCCAACAGCTGTAAACAATATTCCCAGTCCTCTTTGGATCAGGTACATGCTGACAAGGTGACATTATAAAAGCGCAACACCTACAATCCACAATCTTATGACAAAAACTCTTATATCCAGAGTACTCCAGCAATTTTCAAGAGCAGCAAAAGCAGAATACAAATGAGTCTACACTTCCACCTGAATTAAGATGCCTCTATGAAGCAAATCTGCTTACTTGTTCTACATTTATGTGTGCTTTCCAGGGTGTCAAGTATCTGGTGATGCAAGACAGAAAAAAAAAATGTACCATTAACAATTAAATGTCTTGATTGCACAATTATTGAAGTACTATAGTTAATAGATACCTGAGATTTTATACTTCCTGCTGAGTTATTAGTGTGGAAAACTCCCATGGATTACCCTCAGATATCTCCACTGTAATTCCCACATCATTAGCTATTCACAAAATTTTCTGCTATCTATAAATGCACTTATTATGATATGTGTGGGTTTAGAAGCAGCGTGTATTAAAATTCCTAATACATCTCCTTCAACAAATACAAGAATCAGGCAGAGAGAAAGCTATTTTGGGAAGGAGGGGTTACTCTCTTTTTAGTATCATTATTATTTTTATTAAACCTACAGAAATAACCATCACCAGAAAATTACAAAGCTTTAATTAAAGACATTCACGAAACAGGGTGCAAGATTACAGCATTAAAAACTATGTGCCAGTAGTCAGAATGGCATATGGGAAAAAATTGCAGACTACATTCAGAACCAAGACAGAACAAAAAAAGAAAAATCTTCTGAGAGTTATCTTTGTTGCATATTCATGCCCCAATAAATTGCTTTAATTAGCTAAAAGAATGAGGAGGCAACGACGAATTAATATGTTATGCTGACTATGCACACTTAAAGAATGTCACTAATGTTTCAAAAACTGCATTCTGGTAGAAATCAACACCTACCCAAACACCTTTTCTCCTCTGTGTATGATTCAGACAATCACTGCTGACAGGAACAAGGAATTGTGTTTGAAGGGTAAAACAACTTAGAAACACAGCTAAGTAAGTCTGTTAAAATGCCCACAATATCCCTTGCCTCCCTCTCCCCTCCTATTTATAATCATACTTTAAAAGCCACAGAAGATTAAAACCCCATTTCCTCCTTAAGATATATGTATTATGCTGCTGTGAAAACAGACAAGGGATATCTGAGAACATAAATATTAAACGAAGGGAAAGGCATTGGTTCTTTATCCCACAAAGTCCTACCAACAAAGGCCACCTTAGACTATCTCAAAACTTCAGCACACAAGTACCATATACACCTAAAATGGGACACATTCATTTACATTTTTTTCATAAAAAAAGCTGCCAGGATGAGAGTCAACATTATTAAGGTATAAAAGGAAGATAAACATCTTGGAGATGCAAGCAAATTAGATGATCCTGTCTTTAGGTGTTCAGCTGCTGTCAAAATTTAAGTGCTAAATTTGTGACAAATTCTATTACTTTAAGGTTTTAGGTTATATTCTGGCCCTTTTTGTTCCACATTGGTGATTATGAACATCCACTTAAGGCTACAGCAACTGTGGTATTTCATCACTATATGCTTCTCAGCTTCATAGAACACAGCACCATTTTTCTTTACCTGCTCAGGTTGTAGTTCTCAATTTTCTCTTCTGCTTCATGGGCAAACAACATTTTCAAGGAGAGCAGCACTTCTGAGTGAGGACTCAGCCATTTGGATTTTGAAGCAAGGGATAAAGCTAACCCTTATATTCCCATCCTATTACATGCTAGTCCGAAGAAGGTTTTCCCTTCCTCCTTTTAATTATAGGCGTTACTAACAAGCCACATGTGTTTTTGAGCACTTGTTGATGAGTTCAGATTAGATAGGGACAAGGCTATTTCCCTTTGGTAATGTTGTGAATAGTGAAGTAACAAGCTAGACCAAGAAACAATTTTCACCCAAACTTCCTCCTAATTACCATTCTCATTTAGAGGCAATAAAAGGTGATTTCCCCTGGCAAAAGAAACCATTTGTTGATATCCCTTTGAAGATCAGTTTAAATTAAATCCACAATATAATTCTAAATAACCCATCTACACACACACACATCCACATAATTTACTTAACCATCAAGAGATTCAAGAAGCTTACACTTGGTCTTCTTACAGCTGGTCTAAGTAGTGCTTTTAATACCCAGAACAAGTAGCAGGCAAGAGGTCTCCCTTTCCTTTCAATACTTTTATGCTTCTTTATTTACTTGTTCCTTTGCAGACACCTGGAATGCAGTCCTGGCCCTAATGGGGGAAAAAAAAAAATCTGCCTTGGAGGTGCTACTTTCTGAACTAATTTGATCGTTTTGAAAGTTGCAGGTTTTAGAATTTTTTGAGGTCACAGGCTATAGAGTGTTCATATTACTACAAGTACCACATTCATCCTTCTCATAATTTGTTGCACTGAAGTTTACAGGCGATCACCAGTCTCACCCACTCGCTTTGTTTGTGCAAACTGAGACATGTAAGTCACATCCTGAACACTAGGCAGTGGGCACAGATGGAAGTTTCTGGTGCTGCAGGCAATTACGTACCCTGAGTAACTCATTTGTGGCAGTGATTTTCCAAAGAACTGTCTCCTTATACATATGTGCTTCCACAAAGAATCCTGAAAGTCCAATCATTTGGCTCCCAGATCTGCTGTTGCTGTTCTTGCTGGCAGAATCACAAGTCAGAAGTTTGTTTGCAATACCTGACCTATGTCAGCAAGCCAAGTACTCTTGTGAATGACTTTACTTCCTCATTTTCCCTTAACCAAAGTATTAAAAGTCATTAACAGGTTATAGGCTATTGTTCTTTGAAAGCTAAAATATTAATTCACTTTTCATGCAAACAAATGAAAATGTTCACTATGTTCACACTAAAATGTAAATCCACTAACATCGCTGGAAACACAGAAAAAGAAATTCTGAATCCATGTGGTTTGGGTTATCATCTACCAAACACACTCTACTGTACAGTACAACACTCCTCTAAAAAAAGTAGCTGAGTCTTCCTTGAAATCTATTACAAGGAGTAAGTAGCATTGCAGATGTAATTATGACCTAAATAGGCTTTTTGTACGTCAAGAAATCAAACAGTTACTGTCCCCAGAGTCTCAATAATATGTCCAGAAATAATTCCAGTATTCTACATTATAATGAAATTCACTGCTTGCTTACTTTTTAAATGCTGGGCTGGGACAAAGAGTGAATATGGGTAATGAAATTTGTGTATTATTGAACTTGGAGAATTTCTGCTCCTAGCTAAATTTGTAGGATCAACAGTCAAATAAATGGGAATGGAAACTGGTACACTGAATTCTAAACATGATATATACAATGTCCTTGAAAACGTCAGAAGAGCCATGTACCTGGCTCTGAACATTAATCAGTATTACCCTGGCATAGAAAAGCCTATCACATTCCCTTATGTCCCAAAACCTTTAGTGTCTTCAGTGGCAACAGAGAGTAGCAGAAGGTCATCAACTTGTACTGCTACTAGTACTTTACCAGGAGAAAAAAAAAAATCTATTCTGGCAGGACCAACTGGCATTGTATTTCCAACACACATATCCCATAGAAAAAGCCCTTCAGGACCAAAGAAGGAGAATTCACAGCCATACTCATATTTTCATAGAAAATCCATCTTTAGTGACTTTTGGCTACCAAACCTTAGCAGGTAGGAGGATATACATGAGGCAGCCCTGTAACAGGCGCTCAGTGATAAAACGAAGAATTTAAAGCATAATTTTAAAAAAGTATTTATTTTAAATAACATTTTAAGTCAAAAAGCCAATAAATTGTTGCAGCATAGTTTTTATCATTGCTTTCCTGTTATTGCAGCATCTTACAAAAAGCGCTATTTGCACCCTTCAGATTTTAAAGTCAGCAGCAATTGCCCCCCCTTCAACACAAAGCAACACACTCAATTCTTTGAATTTCTCTGCACTGCCTGGAAGAAATTTGTTGCAGAAGGTAACACACAAAGAACTGTGCCAGGCATTGAGCAGGAACTGAAACACCCTTCTCAAACATTGTGTCTTGGTCTCTCATCTACCACAGAGTTTTGAGGGATGCCAGAAAACCAAAGCTTTAGAATTCAGCTCAGAGCCAGCTACTGCTACGAAGTGTCCAGTACAGGTGACCCTACAAGAGACCTGCTAAGTGCCCAAGCTGAGATCTAAGTCAGCCTAGAACCACCTAACAGCAAGGAAAGCTCTTTCTGACTCCAGGAGGATGAACCACACTGTGGAGGTGTCCATTTTAAACAGAATGAGTGTCCCTTTAGACTATGAAACTGCATTGGGCAGTTTCTGGAGGAGCACTCCTGATAAGCCAGGACTCTTGCCTCAGAGCTTGTCTTTGCATTTGCATACTGCTGTTTCCAGAAGCAGCCCTTACTAACCTGCGTGACTTAGCTGGCAGAGCGAGAGATTTTCAATCCCAAAATTAGATTAGAACCCAATCAACTATGTTCCAAAAGACAAAAAATTTTGTATTAAAGTATTCTTTCACAGGGCAGAAACCATTTCAGCTGCTATGCTGGTTTGGACCAGACAAAAATGCCCAACCCCATGCAAGCTGAAAGAATATACAGACTGACCAGTGCTTACGTTTCCACACCTGGTATCAACAGGTAACATTTGCAAAGTCTTTTAGAAGTTGTTTCTTCAGACCAAGCTGGGATATAGTTTACAAATTCCCCTGAGGGATAGACTGCCATCCAGACATGATCATCCAGTGAGAACTTGCCACAGTCCTGTTCAGCAATCTGGAAGTTGTCAATAATTCCAGGATGTTTTGAAGTGACATTTGATTCTGAGTAAAACCAGCAGGACACAGAGCTTTTGAGTCCAGAAATAATAAAGAGTAGGAGTAAATTTACACTTCTCTCATTCTCTCCTCACTTGTAAATGTCTCAAAGGACATTAATTATACTCTCCAGAGACTCACAAGCTCTGGGAGCTCGATGGCAAGACTTATTTTCCCAGCACCTCACTGCTGTAGATAAAAGCCCAGCAGGAAGAGAAGTACAAACACAGGATGCTGAATCTCAGATGCTTTAAAGTTGGTAATGTGTGAGGTAACCTTCTCGTCCTGCCCAACATACATAAGGTGAAAATGCTTAGAAATGGTACCATGCAGCTGTCACTGTTTCACACACATAGAAATTCAACATTTGCCATGACATAACATGCAGTTACCATGGATATGTCCTTATTCTTAGCATAGGAAGAAAAAAAGGAAAGGAAAAAAGATCCCCAAATCTCAATGCACAGTAACATTGAGCAAGTGTTGACTCTGCAGTGACAGCCACCACACTGGCTAACAGAAAAATGAACTTTATTTTGCCCAAATTTTTGCAGATAAATAATCTATGCACTGTTTATGACTAGGATTGCTTAACTATATGCCACACATGGATTGTCACAGAGCAATCAATAATAAACAGGGGAGAGTGAAAGTCAGCTGGAAACCAAGATCCTTCCTGACAGCAGTAATTCAAAATCAGTCTTCAGTTTAGGATAAATTATTTAAAAGAAGAGCTACAAAGGAAGGCTCCTGGCATAAAGGAACGGGGGGCTTTAGGACTTCAGATGAGCATTGCTCCTAAAAAGAATGAAACATCCTCTTTAGCTTAACTCCAGGGGAGCATCCTGTGGAGAAAAAAGATATTAAATTCAAACAAATGATGGCCCAAAACCAAGTATGTATTAAACCAACTGTGAATTAGCATATACAGAAGATGACAGAAAGTTCCAGAGAGGCAACAAGGAAGATGTGTAGCTTTCCAGTTGGACCAGCTGATAAAAGAAGGATCTAACATTTCTTATGTCACAACCTGTCAAATTTTCAGCTTGTCTTGTATGAAATTGCATATGTTCCGTGTTCTGGTCAAGAAAAGATGCTTCAATACATTGCAGTCCCCTTGAGCCAGAAAACTTCAAGCTAGTTCACTGTACAGAGATTCTACTGTTAAAATACAAAACAAGCAAACAAAAAACCCACCACCAAACCACAACAAACAAAAAAACTTCAACAACTTGTCTAAATCTAATTTACATCAAATTCACTTAGTACAGGAGAGGTTCTAGTCACCTGAATTTCCATTTTTAAAATGAAGAAGCCATTAATGAGACAGGAAAGAAAAAAAAAAGTAGTTTTTTCTGCAAGAGTAGGACAAGCTGGTGAGGGGTAACAGACAAAAAAAAAAAAAAAAGCTGAAATCAACTAATTTATCTGGGGGTAGCTGTGATAGCCTGGCATTTCCCATTTCCTAACCTGCCTGTTTTTACCAGGATTCAAAATGGAGCTGTAGAGCACATTTTGTGCCACAGTCCCTCAATCACAACTCTACCTAGAAGACAGACAGATCTTCCGAAGAATCTTCAAAGTATTTTGCATTTATAAGCAAATATATGCTATTGTATATGAGCAAGTGACAGTTAGGACATGTAACCCTGTCTCTCGCAGCATTTCCCCTGGGTGTTACCCCTCTGCATTAACCTTATGTTGTACTGCTCTGCCCTGCCATGCTGAGATGCTTTTGAACCAGCAAGGGTTTCTCCAAGGAGCAAATACCTCCTGGGTCCTGTCACAGTGTCAAAGCAAGGTGCAAAATCTATTTTTATTGAAGTGGAAATTTGATATCAGAAGATAGTATTGAAATAAAGTCTAAATTAAAAACAAAACAAAAAAACCTAGAGGAAGTCCTTGCTGGAAGAAGTTCACACTGGAACAGATTGCCCAGAGAAGTTGTGGAGTCTCCCTTGCTATTCAAGAACCCTCTGGACACAATTCTGTGTCATGTGCTCTAGGATGACCCTGCTTGAGCAGGGAGATTGGACCAGATGACCCACTGTGGTCCCTTCCAGCCTGACCCATTCTGATTCTAAGTGGCACCTTTCTTCCACCTCATTGAACAAATATAGGAAAAAGATGTCATTGAATCATTAGAATGGCTGTTGCTTTGGAAACCCAAACTGTGAATCAGGTTTTTCTGGTGACTTGGCAAAGAAGGAGTAGGGGGAGAAGGTACTTGTATTAAAATGTCTTTCTCACACTTTCTGTTCTGTGAAAGGTGCAGCCAGGTTGCCACAGCAGCTCATTTATTTGGGCGTAGCAATTTTCCAAGACTGCTTTCCACTCTTGGTCAGCTCAGACAATCTCTGAAATGAAACACCAGTGTTTTGAACAATGACTCCCGTAGGTAATGGAATCTGCCTTTGCAATATCAAAGCTTCTAACAGCTTCAGAGCCAAACTCCCTCGCAGCAACTTTTGGACTACTCTAAAATACATACAGCATATCCATCCACATAGCTTCCTGTTGGAATTATTCCCAGCCTATCAGGTGAGATGACACTGAGTGAGCTGTGGCACAGAAAAATCTTGGCACCTGCCTCATCTCACAGAACTCAAGAGAAGCAGAGGAAGTCATTGCTCATCTTCCATGCTCTATCACTGCACCAACCTGCCTCTCCTTGGCAGTTTTCAGAACTGTTGTATTAAAAATAAAAGATAAGCTTTGAGGGCATCAATGTATATGTTTCACACTTAGCAGCAGAAGCTAAACATAACTTTAAATATCACAGAAACTTCAAGGTTGGAAGAGATCTTCAGAATCATCCAGACCAACCATCAACCCAGCACCACCATAATCACCTCTAAACCATATCCCCAAGTGCCACCTCCAAACACCTCTTAAACACTTCCTTCCCCTGGAGAGGTGGTGACTCCACCACCTGCCGGGGCAACTTATTCCAATGCCTGACCAATCTTGCAGCTGATAATGTGAATACAAACAGCTGCCTTAGCAGGGCTTGGAATAACATAAAGAAGGATTAATCAAGTGAAAACCCTGAGACATGATAAGAGCAGGACCCATATAGAGCAGGACATCCTGTCTTCCCTAGTTTTCTCTATAGGTTCATCAGGATCTCCAGGGTGTAGAGACCACTACTCATGAACATCCCGCATATTCCACAAGAATAATTTTCCGCACTAGACTCAGCCCTTGTCCAGGAAAAGGCGTAGTAGTAAATGTGTGTTACCATTCCCTCTTTACACTTGCAAGACATATTACTGGGGTATCTGTACTACTTGATCACTATGAAGTGTTGCCATAAATTATTTAAAGAACAATTGTCCAGATAAATGAGCAACATACTGCTTATTTATGAATGCACATTTTCTTGCTAATTTTTAACAAGTAGTTTCACACAGAAGGATTCAAGGCCATTACTGTGAGTTAGTGTAGTCCTACAATATGTTTTATTTTTATGGCTTACCATATCCCTAACAAATACAATAAAATCAGATTTTGTTTGTTTAATGTTTCATACTTCAAAGCAAATCCTGGGCAGATATCCAACCATATAAGAAACACCAGAATATATCAAGACACACAAACTTCAACAAAATAACTGTTTTGGACAGCAGCCTCTGCCATTATAAGGCATAAAGAATCAATGCAATGAAGTTGTGAACATCTAATCAAAGTAGGGGCTTCAGCAGCTAATTAGAGGAGTGCATTAAAGGTTCTAATGGTCAGAGTCACTTGGAGTTAATGAAAGATTTTCCTAGTACAAAATATGTAATATGTTATTGCATTACTCAACATCATCATGTAATCCCCAATATTAGGCAAGCCTGTACCTATATCCTCCAGGCAATACCATCTAGAACTGCCATCTACTGCAGAATTACCAAAAACTCTGACATATCAATAAAGATGAAATACATCAGAGAATGTGAGAGTTACATTCATGAAGACTGTTCCCTCATTTTTTGTTTATTAAGCATAACAACTTGTAAAAATAAACAGCGACGTAAATCCAGTTTTCCCATATGTCAGGAGAATGCATCATCATTAAATGATAGTATGCCTTTAGGCAGAAGAAGATGTGACAAAATTGTGACATACTTTATACCTGAAATTGTGCTATTTCAAATGGCACAATGTGGACCTAATTATCCACAAATCGAACAGCATATCTGCATTTCTGAAACCAATACATTGAGCAGAGGGGTCAGTGCATTCTAGATTCCATTTCCAAATAACCCTGAAATATGAAAAAGTAGAAATAGCTCTTGCTGCACAGCTAAAAAGCCTGGTTTCACCCATCCTGGCTGCCACTCTGAAAGATAGTCTTGCCCTCACTTGCACTCCATCAAATTCTTGCTCATTTATGAGAACTGGGAGGGGTTCAACAAAAACCAGTGAAAGCATCCTAAAATATACTACAGACAGCCAAATATTTGCAAGTCCTGGGAAACAGTTGCTTTCAAAATCTCTCAGTCAGATGCGGGATTTGAATGTTTTCACATGCTGGATAAACAGTAAGAAGAAAAGATGAGGTAGCAAGGTAAACACAAAGTACCAGTGAGGTAGCAAGTAAACACAAAGCTTCAGCATCATACAGGGACTGTAACTACCTGGAAGTCTAAAGTTAAGTAATTTAGCACTCAGTAATGTAACACGCAAACTTTCTGTCTATAGTCAAGTTTATAAGTCTAAAAAAACGTGGTTTTTGTCACCATCATATTTTCTGGAAAAATCCCTTTGCCAGGATTTCTTCTCCTAGGAAGCTGAGAAGCCTCAGAGAAAAATGAAAACAATAACTATCTGATTAGCTTCTCCTGTGTTTTGCTGCTTTGGAATGTGGTTTGGACATTGTTACCAGCTGGTCATTGCTTGATTGGTTTTATGTGAATTGTTTTTATTTAATGACCAATCACGGTCTAGCTGTGTCAGGACTCTGGAAGGGTCACGAGTTTTCATTATCATTCTTTGTAGCCTTCTGTCTGTATCCTTTCTGTGTTCTTGAATAGAATAGAATAGAATAGAATAGAATAGAATAGAATAGAATAGAATAGAATAGAATAGAATAGAATAGAATAGAATAGAAGCCTTCTAAGAACATGCAGTCAGAGTCTGTCCTTCCTTCCATCGTCCAGGGCACCTCACAAATACCACAATTTTTAATGAAAAAGAAAAATCCCATTCTTCAGGCAAATCTTTTAAGAAGTTCCTGGATAATTAAGTCCCATTTCAGGAAGCATCTTGGACAGATAAAGCTATGTGTTGAAAATAGGTTTAAAAATCAATTCTTTGGGTTTTCCAAGGATAACTAAAGGAGTCTGTGTAATCAATTATACCTGCTTTTAAAATATCTGCTTCCACTTCCCTGCCCTCTGGTTCTTGTCTATTTATACTGTAAGTCTTTAGGACAGGGACTGCTGCTGACTGGAATGATAGAGTCCTGAACTCAGATGGGCCTGCAGACATTCCTTTGACGCAGACCATAATATGTTTACAGAAAGGCAAGAAAGCTATGTTCCTTAGCAGCTAGACCAACTTTGAATAAACAGCCACCTATTTCTGGCAGTAAATACACCAGAGAACAAGCACTGCTGTCTTTGATCTATGCTCAGCTAACAAAAAAGGACCGTTTTGACAGGAAATTTCCAATCAAGAGGATAACCTGGACAGTGCATCGCAGCTAACACGGGTGAACAATGTTTTATTAAATTCATATACTGGTGAATTATCAGCTGTTATTTTAGCCTGTGTGTAGTGCAGCTTTCAGCATTATTGATCATGAAATTTTAATATAATGCTTGGAAGCATTCACTGGCATTTCAAAAGCGCCATACGATTGATTTAGAACTTAGCTGCACTCGGGAGACAAGTCCTTATTGTCTGCTATCCTCCTCCTCTCCCTTTCCAGCTCAGCTTGTTACTGCATAAAAAGTTGCTTGAAATTTAAGTTTGCTCTGAATCCATAGTCCATGCTGGCCTTTATGATATTGCCCTTTACTGAAACTCTGCATTTCTCCACAGCTTTCTATTACTCTATAGATTTATTTCAGTTTTACCTCATTTGATGCTGTTGTGCTGGGCTGTCTTTTCCCCAGCTCCATACAACAGTGAAAACCCAAATGTAATCAAGTTTTCTTATACATAAATGCATTCAAATCTGAAGTTATGATACCTTGTCACCCCATTGCCCTCATAGTTAATAGTCCATTTCAATTTCTTTTCAACAGATTCACCTTTTGGATAAAACCTTGCCTTCAAAATCAATTTGGACTGGAACTCACACTATGGATTACCTGCAGAACTTAAAGACTGTTTTAAAAAAAACCCAACCAACATACAAACCAACAAAACCAAGAAGCCCACAATAAAAATACACCAAAAAATTAAATAGAGGGAAAAGCCTCTCGCTATTTCCTCTCTCCCTACCCCTAGTACATTCTAAATCTCCTGAATATTACCTGACTTTGCTGACATTTGTTTCCCAATACTGAAATTGTGCCTCAGATATTGATTTTGCCCCATCCCCAGCAACCTGATTATTGCAATTCCTTGTACTTTGTCTCCCTTTAGCTACTCATCAAATGGACAGACTCAGCTGACACAGCCCTGCAGGAGACACCAAGTATCACTTGGTGCCATATCAAAACACATCCTGAAATCATTCCAAAATAAATATAAGCCTGATGCCACTCTTGTGAAATAACACCTGACTCTGAATCAGGTCCTGAGGGCCAGTTCCATCCCAACAAGTTTCAGGCACTTAACTTACATATTCTAGGAAACTTGGAGAGAGCAAGAAATCTTGGCACATTCCCAGGGCAACCCACTGCCAGACCAAAGTCCAAAGAGAACTAGAGTTTCTAAATGCCTAAGTATGGCCACTGTTTAATAACAATATAAACCCTTCTTTTTGTGGTTTTACTGAAAAAAAAGCAAAACAAAACAACAACAACAAAAAACAAAAACAAAAACAAAACAAAACAAAACCACAAAAGAGCCAACAACATCCCCCACAACAACCCTCACCACACTTGCACCCAAGTTAAAAGCATAACCAGTTGTACTGCTGGCATGTTAAAAGTCCAAAGTGAGATGCCAGGCAAATTTAAGCATGAAGAAACAGCTCCCCATTGTCCTGCACATCCCAAAATCCATTAATAAATGACAGGGGGGAAAAGAGAAGCCCTCATTTTGCCAGGAGAGCTTCACACAGCCAGCTCCCACACCTTGGCTGTGCCCAGCAGAAAGCCATTTGACTCAGTCCTGCTGCCCTAACACAGGGAGGCAGTGGAAAGGTGAATCTCTGCACCAGCCCAGCGTGCTGGTTTGGGATGGGGTAGAGATCATTTTCTTCGCAGCAGGTGGCATAGACCTGTATTTGGGATTTTTGTTGGAAACAGTGGTGGTAACAGAGGCTCGTTTTCCTTATTTATCGCATAAAAACCCCTGTGCAATCAGGGCCTGCACATCATCAATGCTTTTTCTGCTTCTCATGCTGGCTCTGTGTGGGTGGCATAGGCAGGAGGAGATGCTCTATGCCTGGCTAAACCAGGAGCAGGTAAGCCCTCATGCCAGGGAAAGCAGCCTCTGTGCTTCAGGGAGATATCTGCACCCTGCTGCACCCCTCAGCTGTGGAAAAGCCCTGCAGGATGCCCAGGCCCAGCATGTCCCCTCACAAGGGCTGGTCCCCTCACCCTCATTTTGGAGGACTGGGAGGAGAAGCCAAAAGGCAAGCACATGATATTTTCCCAGTAGAGCAAAGCTGCCATAATTCACAGAACACCAGATCTCCTCATTTGCTGCCCCTCAGTCTCCTTCAGAGACATTTTATTATTCAGCAATGATTCCTCAGCTGTGATAATTATCAACAATGACAGGCTATTGAGGACTTAAAATTGATGGAGAGAAGCAATACAAACAAGATCTAAGCAGAGGATATACTATATTCAGAATTAATAGCTATTTTCCTAGTCCTATCATTACCTTGGCTTCCTGCTGTCCATGATATCACAGATACTCTAGTACCATGTCAATGGCTGAAGCCACAGCAAAACTGTAGTCTCAGCAAGGGTGTGCAGAGGAAGAGCAAGAGACATGATCAGAGGCCAAACCTCTGACCTCACAAAGCAGAGCAGGGGCTGCTCTCAGCAATCCCCTTCGCCATAAGGATTTCCAGAACTGAAAGCACCAGCAGTGCTAACTCCCAGTAGGAAGATCAGCTTTCATCTGGTCACTGGCTAAAGAAACACTTCCCTACAGTATTGATAGCTCCAGCCTGGGGCTCTGTGTAATCCCTTGGAGGAAATTTAGTCATACACACACACATCCTTCTCTCAACATGTCATGTTTTATAGGCCTTAAACGTAGGCTTCGATTCAACAAGCTCATCTTTCATTCAAAGAGTTGGAAATCACTCTAGCAAATAAACTATGAAAATTGCTCTTGCTTCCAGTCAACAAGTCACAGAATGCAATTACTTTGTACATGAGTTTGCTATTTCCCTTCACCCAAACAGGACAAAGAGTTGGGCTAAAATGTAGAATATACAACGACAAATTCCTTTTCCCCTACATCATCCTAGACAAGTAGATAACTGTTTCACACAAAGGAAAGTGATCAGAGCCCTGTGCACTTCAGTGGAGACAAGTCAATACCAATATACCAGCTGTAAGCCACTAGACCACTCAGAAAGGCAGATCTGGTCCTAAAACCCTGTTCTCCCAAAAGTATCCCCTCCTGGGAAGATAGACCTCTGACTGCCAAAGGCCAACAGCAGACAGCCAGTAGTAGTTTTTGCCTAGCCCCACATGTTACTCTTTCCTCAAAAGAGTGTTAAATTAGGGAGGTACAATGCACAGCCTTATAAAATGAGAAGACATAAAATGATAGGATGACTGGGAAGGTTGCTAGATACATAACAAGACTCCTGCTGAAGCTGCCAGCACTACCTCTGCAGTCTGGGCACAGGCTGGAATATCAACCACAATGACTACATCTGACATGGGCCTGACCTTTAAGTGTGTGCTTGGAGCAGGCCCTTGTCTCAGAGTTGCTAGGGACACTTTGCCATCTTTCCAGCAATAAACCACTCCAGAAAAATTAATTCTGTTGTCTTTCCACTTTCACAAATCCACATGGTCATTAAGAAAGTGGAATTGAAGTGTCATTCCCAAAGATTCTCAGGTGACTAAGCTAGGATGGCTAATGACTTTTTAATATCTTGTTATGCCTTCAGGAGAAGTGACATAAGTAATGTAGTATTTTGTTTTACAGTTCTATAAGCCCATTTGTTTTTGTCTCATTTCAGAATCCCTCTTGGAGTAGCTCTCCAATTGGGCTTATTTTGTATTTGTTGAAATTTATATCCATTTATTGTCCTAGTAACAGGGTTGAAAGCCAGGAAGCATATCATCTTTCTGTTTCTGAGAAGTCATTTCTTTCTGGCTAACCTGGTCTCTCTGACCCAGAAGAAACTGTATCATCATTGAATTAATTTTCCTCAAAAAGAGAAAAATAAGCTTAAAATGAAATAAGCCACAGGGAGCTGTGTGGAATAGGAATAACAGCAGACCGATATGTTCATTTTATGTAACTACTTCTGCTCTTTTATGAGCCAAATAAATTATTCTATTCTTCCAGTTCTTGTGGCTTGTTAAACATTAGAGGTGTTATTATAGCTACAGCTAGAAGAATCTTATTTCAGTACTATTTAAATATGTTTAGGGTTTTTTTAAAGAAATGTATCTGTGCTTAGATAGAACTACTATTAAGAATAAAACAAAACCAGCCAAATATAAACTGCAAAAAATTACAGTCAAATGAATTGCAGGAGGTAAATGTATTTCATAGAAAGTAATACAAGTGCTATCATTCAGACCAGAGACTACATTAGAGGAATTAGAGACAGATTATTGCTCATTAGGATTTTATACTGAGACTTTTATGAACATTTAAGCAGGCTTGTCCTCCACATTTAAACATCCTCCTTAGACCAGGTCAGAAAGTAAATACTGGGACACAATTATCTAGCATGCCTTATTTTCAAGCTTATGTTACAGGTGTCTTGCAACTTACTGTACTGAAGGACTAAAGCTGAATATTGGTATCTATTTTATCACCTGTTTAGAACGCTGAATTCGCCCCAACTGGACATGACATGTTTTTCTTACCTCTGTGGCAGAGTCACACACTTGTTCAGTGTCATGGGTTAATCCCAGCCAACAACTTAGCCCCAAACAGCTGCTCGCTCACTCCCCTACCAGTGGGGTGGGGGAAAGAATCAGAAGGATAAAAGTGAGAAAACTCATGAGTTGAGATAGACACTAAAACAGGTAAATTAAAAGTTGTGAACACAAGCATAGCAACACAAGGAATTCATGCCCATTTCCCATGGGCAGGCTCAGCCATCCCCAGGAAAGCAGGCTCCTCCACGTGTAGAGTTTACTCAGGAAAACTAACAGCATCATTCTCAAGGTACGCCGTTCCTTCTTTCCCCAGCTTTATGTGCTGAGCATGATGCCATATGGTATGGAATATCCCTTGAGTCAGCTAGGATCAGCTGTCCCAGCAGTGTCCCCTCCCAGCTTCTTGCCACCCTCAGCCTCCTCACTGGTGGGGTGTGGTGAGAGGCAGAACAAGCCTTTCAATAGTAGCCAGCACTATTGAAAA
Source organism: Motacilla alba alba (assembly GCF_015832195.1). Taxonomy (NCBI): domain Eukaryota; kingdom Metazoa; phylum Chordata; class Aves; order Passeriformes; family Motacillidae; genus Motacilla; species Motacilla alba. Next base: position 44,349,720 of record NC_052019.1, on the reverse strand, counting down.
TATCCCTGTGCTATCAACACTGTTTCCAGCACAAATGCCAAACACAGCCCCATATGAGCTATTGTGGAAAAAAAATTGACTCCAGTTAAGAGTTTTCAGTGCCCCACAGGTCACTTCAAAGGGAAGCACTATTGGACACATCAGTCCAGAGACTATACAGCTCATATGGTTGTTATCAGGACTTGCAAGCATCTCAAAGAGACAAGTGAGACTTCCACTAGCAGAAGAGATTTTTACCTGAGGAACAACAACTCACACAGAGGCAAACATCTGCGTATCGCCACAAATTGGCACCAGTGGATGCCTCTCTGGCACAGACACAGGAGTAATCCTTTAGGGTGTTGGCATTCTCCATGCCAGGGTTTTCCCACGTAATTAATTACCTTTAGCTAGAAAAATATGTTAGGCTTATTCTCTCTTCAAACTTCGTGCTGCAATGTACCAAATGTTTAGACGCCAGCTACCGATTTTCCCTCCTGTCATGGTTTGAGCTGGGATAGATTTAATTTTCTTCCTAGTAGCCAGTGTAGTGCTGTGTTTTGGATTCAGGATGAGAATAATGTTGATAATACACTGATGTTTTGGCTGTTGCTCACCAGTGCTTCCAATAAGTTACTTACTCACTTTCCCATGCTTTGCCAGTAAGGAATTGTTCACGAAGCTGGGATGGGAGCATGGTCAGGACAGCTGACCCAAACTGGCCAAAGAGATATTCCACACCACAGAACCTCATGGTCAGTCTCTAAAATTGAGTGAATTGGTTGGGATGTGCCTATCCCTGCTTGGGGACTGACTAAGCATTTGTCAGTGAGTGGTGAGCAGCTCCATTGAGCATCACTTGTTTTTTCTCAGATTTCATCTGTCTCTTTTTCATTACAATTCAGATAATCATAAAATAGTTTGAGTTGGAGGGAACCTTTTAAAGCTGTTATAACTACCATTATCATCATCATCATTATTATATTTTGTTTTCTTTCAATCAATAAACAGTTCTTATGTCAACCCACAAAGTTTATTTTTTTGTTTCTGATTCTCCTCCCTTGTGGGGGGCGGGGGAGAGGATGAGTGTCTGTATTGTGCTTCATTCCTAGCTGGGGTTAAACCATGACATCTCTATGATAGCTCCTTTCTGGGAACTGGAGACTACAGACTACCCAGGCTCCAGGATGCTCCCACCAGGCATTTCCAGGTTGCATGCAGGTCCAAACAAAGCTAAGTTTATGCCAGCAGAAGGAGAGTCACACCTGTCTCAGATACATTTTTTCCAAGCAGTTTGTTTGTTCCTCCATGTGAACATGTGCTGACAGCCTCTCTCTCTGTCTCATCTCCAGCATCGCAGGCAAGGGTGTTGTACTGCAAGCAGCAGCAGTCTGCTGATAGCTCAGGCTTCTACTGGTGATATGAAAGGTGTGGTATTACTGATAACCCAGACAGAGGTAGTTCACACAACATCTCCTTCTCCTTAGTCCCATTCTTCCTTCAAAAAATTACCGAACAGTCTGTGGACAAAAAAAAAAATCTCAGCATCCAGCTGACTGCTAGTTAGGCCCTCTATAAGCAGAAACAAAACAAATTACTCCCGTTTCTAAGCTCACCCTTACAAAGTAAATGCTTATACCTTTCCTACCACCTGATTTCTCAATGGTCATTCCCACAGAGAGGAAATTATGGCCTTCCTCCCATCCTACTGTGCTAACTGATCCTGTCAGACTGAAAATGGTCTGCTAAATGCCCTTCTAGAACTAGCCAAAGTGGAGTAATCCCATTCCTCCTACTTGTGCTATCTACACTTCTGCTGACCTATTGGGGGTTTAATGATGTGGCTGCAGGGGATTCATATATGCCCTATAGGAAAGTTACTTCAGCCCCCCTTGTCTGTTAATCTTCTCTAAGAAAAGTAGCGTGTCATGGTTTGTGAGCTAAACTCTGCCAGCTTTCACAAAAAATGCTGTCAAAGCAGCATTGCCATGAAATCCTGGTCAAGACTTTTTTTTTTTTTTTAATCTTATGGTGACAAGTCAGAAAGCTTTATTCCACAGGATTTATAAAGCAGGTTAACCTTCGCTGGCCCTGTATATTTCTCTGGCCTTAACACACATACAAATGGGGTTAAAAGCTGCAACAGTTCTTTATTACACTCCCTTATAAGCCATCACACAAGAGACAAAGTAAGGCAATGGCAGATTCACATTCTGGAAACTTAGAACTTCCCATTGGAAAGTTGGAGTGCATGAGCATCCTTGGCTATTGCAGAAAATGTCAGCTGTAAGTACAATATTAGATTGTTTTGCATTTAAAATGTTTCCCTTCAAGGGCACCGTACATTGTTTATGGTTCCATTTGCTTCGATGAATCTTCTGAGCAAGTACCCACACTGTGGTTGTGCCACAGCTCTCCTCCATTTGACTCCAGACCTTGTTTTTATGATGTGGTTGGCTCCTAAGTACACTTACCCTTAAACATGTTAAAGAAAGAAGGATCAATACTAATTAGATCACTCTGGATTAAAATACCCACGCCTGCCCCAAAAAAATCTCCTATATTCTAATCTTGTGATTCAGTGTAATTATGTAATGCTTGTTCAGTGATGAATACACTGACAGGTTGACATTAAAGTCAAGCTTGAGCTATTCTAGTCTGTAGCATAATGATCACATGTCCAGTAATAAAATTAAAGCAGCTTCTTGGAATTGTACCCTCAAATGCTGAGAGTGTTTCTCAGACCATCTCTGCTATACAAAAGAAATACCTCAAGAGAAAGAAGAGCCGTAGCATTTCCTACAAACATTTTTTTTGCTGCCGTATGCCTTTCTGCCTTTTTTTTTTTCAAAATACTTCCATCTGCCTCCTGCAGAGCTTGCTACAGCATCCCTGTGTGCAAATAGCATGCTCCTCTATAATTAGCTTCCTCCTCTGTGACTTAATCAGTGATATTGTAAACCAGACACTGTGATAATTTGATCAGCTCAGTGGCAGTGAATTGTACCATGACTAAAAAGTCCAGGCTGGTTGTAACTGTAGGAGAAGCATCTGCTTAAGGGGAAGGGTGATACAGTCCTTAGGTTAAGAGCACATGGCTGCATTTAAATCCTATAGCTAATCCCAGCTCCTATTCCTCACAGTCTCACTCCCTAGAGTAAAGAGGCAAGCAAGCTTTCTCTCCCTCTGTGACATCCATTGGTTCTTAGCTACTCCATGCACTGCTTATGCAGAAGGAGAGGGATTGCTGTATTCACTCCAAATGAGATCACAGTCCCATGATTAAATGCTTTCTAGTGAAGTAAATCTGGGTTTCAGAGCTCTTCATGTAGGAGAGGACAAAATCCTACATTTCTCCTAGCTATACAAATGGATTGGAAGGAATCAAGAGAAGCAAGTTTTTCTCTTGTCCTGGAAAAAATGAAAAATTAGAGTAGTGCCACTGGATTTGGTTGGGCACAGTGATTTTAAAGGTCTTTTCCAGGCTTAATCATGATGCACACGAACTGCAAGCTTCACCCTGCTCACCATACTCAGGGCAAGGTAGGCAAAGGGATGCCTTTGCTGTGAATAGGTGGTACTGCCTTCAAAGGACTTCCCTCCCAACAGGTTTTTATTAGTGCAAAGCTGGTAATACAGTAGATTACGGGGCATGCAAAAAACCCCATTGTATTTCTTTTGTTTTGGAGAAGATTAATGTTCCAAGACACTCAGAAGCTCTGTGGTTGCTTTGGCCTTGCCAGTTCCTCATTGAATTCACCACTACTCATTTCAGGCAGTCTGTTGCAATCTCCACGTAATCTTGAAATATTTGGATATTCATATATGTATAAATGGATTTGTTTAATCCTGTTTTCATTCCCTACATGGAAGACCTTGCAAAACCTCCAGCAGATCTCTACTTTGTAGGAGATAGCTTTATGTCCTCTGGCTTTGAACCACCCATCCTAAGACATCCCCGAACCTCAAAGTTCCCTTCTGCAGCGTAAATTTTTGCTAGAGCATTAGTTCATACAAACTGCACTCCCTGATCTGCCAGTGAGTTCTCATGCTGGATTGTGCACTTTAATAGCTGAGAATTGCTTCCATAATTTGTCTTCCCAACCTCCCTGCCCACATAAACGTGATTTTCTGTGCATTTTAGCTCTGGGTTTGCAGGTGTGTGCTTGCATGGAGGTAGCATGAGCAAGCTTGCCTTGCAGCACTCAGTGCCAAAGCTCTCCATCAATGCTGTCGCTGAAGGCCGGAGTTCGCTCCTTCCTGTATGTCACCTGGGTATGAATTTCAGAGCATATGATATAAGTGAAGAAGAAAAAGCTGTGCATTTCTTTCCAAGGAATCCAATGGAGTCCATTCAGTAATGAAGTACTAAGATATTTCTGAGGGTAGCAAAGGATGAGCTGGACAAGAAGAAATGAACGTGGTCTGTGTACACTCTGCCTGAACAGATATGCCAAGCCATGAGGAGAAGGTGGATTGTGCTACATGTCTGGGAAGCCAGAGGAGAGGTTCCCTGTCTGCAGTCAGGAAAGAAATATACATAGGCAACTGATGCAATGACACTCTGCTGTCCCAGCACAGGGGTGAAACACCCATGGGGCATCATTCACAGATCACCTGATAGAGAGATAAATGGAATATAAGGGATAAATTAATCTTCCTCTTCAGAGGTCGAATTCTGCTCCCACGGATTCATGCAAAACAATTCTGGCTTCTTACCCTACCAACAAGATGAACTGAAACCATATCATGCCCCTAAAGTGGCCCATTTTGTTCAAGGATTTGTCCTTTCCCCTTGGCAGCAAAACAAACAGTGCTGGTTGGATTCAGACCACTGGAGCTGCTGCTCCTTCTATGAAATGGCATCAATAGGCTGCTCCCAGTGCACTGGGAGTGGTGGAGGTGTTCACAGGCTGCTTTAATGGCCTGAAAGAACTGAGTGGGGTATAAATATTCAGTTTGCCTGTGTGAGAGGATAGGTAGGGATGTAAATGTGCAAAACCACATGTAGGCCTTATTGTTTACCTAAGAAATACTGCTACAAGGATGCAGGGATGGACACAATTTCTCCCTGAAAAGGGTCTTCCCAGGGACCCCATTCTGTGGTCCCAATGCACAACCTAAACCAGGCTCCCAGAGTTACTGTCAGGCAGACAGGAGCAGCAGAGAGTGGTAAAGCCTCTGTCTCAGCAAGCAGAATTGCAGCATGTCATGTAGTCCCCAGTGGCTTACAAAACAGACTGGATAAATCAGAAGCTTTTCAAAACCCACAGTATCTCCAGGAACAGGCACATTGCCCAATATGATAGTACTTTTTTTTTTTTTTACTTGAGATTCTTGTCCTGAAAAATCTCTCCTAATTTCTGTGCTTGTTTTGTACAAAGGCAAGGCAGCAAATTCTGTCTTGCGTTCAGCGCTTAGATCCTTTGCCATGATGGGAGTGTGTTGCTGCAGAGCTTTGAAAAAAGCACTGAAGGAAAATAGAAGCAGAAATACCACTGAGAAATGGTGAGCTTGGCACTCCTAAATCCTTTGGCAGCCACTGGGAAAACTTCCCAGCATCAATGCAGACCCTTAATGCTCGAAGGACTTTGTTACTGAAAGAAGGATGTCTGCACTAGGATGTCATGCTGGTGCATCTCCATTTATAAAACACCAGCCAAAATGACAACTCAGCCCACCTCACTGAGGAAAGGGGAAAAAGGAAAACTCAAACTGTGCAAAGTTATCTTTTCCTATCTTAACTTCAGCAAACAAATTGGAGCGGATGCAGCATATTTATGCATTGGGATTTCTAGAGAGGGTAAGGCTTTTCCTTGTAGTAATTCAGTCACAACAACAGCACCCCACCAAGTGAGCTTGCATATGGGCTAAGTACTGTTCCAAGCAAGTATTTCTACTTAAGGGATGTTATGTGGGAGCACTTAGGAGCTCTTGCCAGTAGAAGGATCCAATTTTGGGTCCTTAAAGGATTCTCAAAATGTGTTCTACATATGCTTTGCCTTAAACTATTTGCCACAGAGCTTCTGCATAACTCTGCACCTTGCAAATGAAGAGCAGTGTTTGCTAGGACATGTCTGACACCACCATTAAAATACTACATACAGCCATTTTTATATTTACAGAAAAGATACTGAAAAGTTGGAGAGGAAGCAGAATTTTGCAGTTCGAGGAAGGAAAAAAAATCTTGCATCAGTAGGCTTAATTAGTGTACTTTCTTAAATTTCCAAAACAAATATCAAAAGTTGACTTAAGAATGGAATAGTTTGATGTGGGTAAAGTTCTGGGTATTGAAGATACATTTAACTACTGGAGAAAGATGTAATAAGACAGTAGCTCAGAGAAGAGACACAAATTTAAATTAAAGAGGGTGCCACTTTAAACAGTGAAGGAGCTTAACTGCTGCAAGAAAATACTGGGGCAGTGGTAGTGTCACATCATTAGATAAGTTCAGATGCAACTCACATCTCTTTCTGACCAATTGTTTCTATTTCCTAGGGATTTCTATTAGCAGTACAGGAGGGCTACATATTGTTTAAGGTCTTATGATATACTGGGATGCAGACCAAATAACCTATGAATATGTTCTGAAATCAAAATGTTTGCACTGAGGATCCTTGCTAGACTCCACAAGACCTCCAGATCCCGTGACCTAGATCCTCCTACAATGTTTAAGTCCTTAAGTATCCTGTTCTTCAGTTGCCTGACACCTCATCTGCATCACATAGCCACCTGGAGCACCAGTAGAGAGGGATCCTCACTAGAGGGACAGTTTTCAACTGTTTAACAAAAAAAAAATAAAACAACCCTGTCAGCAGCCATGATAGAGTCACATAGAAAGCTGGGTTTCAGCTGAAATAATTGCTTCATTTTTCTTGGGACAATACTTTAAATCATTATTTTGCTAAAGCCATCAAGTACCACAAATAAAATCTTTCTTCAGTTTGGAGTTGCTGGTTTTGGAGCCTGAATGCCTCAGGTTCCTTCAGCAAACTCAGCCTGAGTGGTGGGGGTCCATTGACCAGGCAATCCCACAGCAAACCCTGAAACTGGGCTCCTGGTCTGGCAGGTCACTCCTCCCACTCACGTCATTCTGTAGTGGCCGTAACTTTTGCTGCATGGCAGGGGATCTGTTTCCTTTCAGGGCACAAGGATAGTTAATTTTGGCAGGTAACCCTTGCTCTCCTCTGCCTAAATTCCAACATGTCATGACTCCAGTGTGAGATGAACATAAGCAAAAGATTCATGTGCTGTTCAGCAGCTGCTGCACCGCATTATGAATTCACCATATTCATTTAAGCAGTGCATTCACATGCAGTGTGGGACACAAGTGCTTTTTGTATCACACCACGTTTTTATCACATACCACTCAGTCTAATTCACTATCAGCAAAACAAACCTTTTGCAATATTTTCTCCTGTATCTATTTGGATATTGAGTTTGGACAAATGGGAAGAGCTCCCTAAAGATAATCTCCAAATGATTGCAGCAGAAAGCATAATTAGGTTCATCTTTTGGAGTAGCATGAAATCATCTGCATGTACTTACGACTTCAGCAAAGTTTAAATACTTTGATGGATAAAGATTGATGCATAAACCAGATCTGCAATGAATCTCTCTTTCAGATTGCTACACCCTTGGCACATCAGCACTCTGGTCCCAGTCCATAATTGCTGGCTATACTCAAGTGCTAGATCTCTTTTCCACTGCCTGTATAAGACAATGCCAGGGAGGGTAAGTCCTGTTGGCTCTGATTTTAGTATAGTATTGAGTAGAGTTTCCCCACAAACTGAAATACTTGAAAGAAGTTTGGCACCCAATCGTTAAAAAAAAAAACAACTGGAGACTGATTGCAGCACTCTGATAGATATCCAAGACACTTCCAAGTAATGAGTAGTATAGGACAAATACTTGCACATCAATCCAAGTAATGGTACATGCAGATGTGGCTGAAGTTTGGTTCCATTACATTTGTCAAGCAAGAGTTTTACAGCCATTCCACAGCCACACCATTTTAAAGATATTATCCTCCCCTTCAGCGCTGCCTGCTACAGAAAATGTAGCAAATGTCTTCCATTCCATTTTTTCCCTAAAGGCTTGCAACAAATAAACCAAGATAAACCTTATCCCCCGATCACAGAAAAATTCTGTTTGGAAAGTATTTGAAGAGACCGTTTACTTCTCATGATTCCCCTGTAAGTAAGATTTCACTGCAGTAGCATAGAAAGATGTGTGGTCTATTTGCATGAGCAAACCTATGTCAAATCTCGGGTTTGCTAGGATCTAGCAGAATGGCCTTGAGTTGGGCACCAGGAGACTGCTGCTTCAGGATTCAATACTGCTGCTGTGCAGCTTTGTGCAACCCAATCTTCTTTTCATCCTTTTTGTGGCTTAATTGCACAGGAAGGTCTTGGAGGAAGAGGCTCTATTCCAGGGTATTTGTGTTGTGTGTAGCATGATGCGGCTCCGGTTTCAGTCAGGGTTTGTAGATTGTATGATAAACTTAGCACAAGAGTGAAGTGATAGCAGCACCACACAGAGTCTGCAGCGGATACTGGAACTGAAACCCGATTTCCTGAAGCTTTGTGTCTGCCTAATCAATAATGTCATCTCCCGTGGAATTTGCCTATTTTCATCAATAAAATACCAAGATTTTCACAACAGTTCACTCATTACTCACTCTCTCTTTTTATAAGACTCATAGCAGGTGTCTGAGTTGACTGAATCATTTAAAGATTCTGGTTATTATTTTTTCTAGATCCTAATTTCTTTTTGACTGCATTGCAAAGTTGAAAGGCATCAATTTAAGTGTCTGCACTGAACCACTCCAAATTATTTCTTTGAAGCATCTTCTCACAATGGGACTCATCTTACTATTGAGGATTTTTTTAACAGCAGCACGTTAATGATTTACTGAGTTATTTAGAAAAACCCCTGTTGATTTGGCATGGAAGTGAGCTCTACAACTAATGCTCATACTATCTTTTCTCTCTCCCAGGGTGTCATCAAAATATTTAAAGCTGCAAGCCAGATCCAGAGCTGTGAATTGTTGTTTTCTAACAATTTAGTCCAGGTATTCACCTGCTTTATATCATGACAGAGCTGCTCAAACATGCAGAAGATATCTAGAGAAGATATCTTCTCCACCTCAAGAATAATTTTCAATGGAGTCAAATTAGGCATTTTGCAAAGAGAGCTTTTTTATTATGCCAATGGCCAGCATGCCTCATCTTGGGGAGAGTGTGGATTACTTAGCCCAGAGAAAAAAATTGATATAAGATTAAATGACAATTATTATGCCTTCTGGCCTCTGTTAATTTTAAATGCTTCCTGGTACATATGATTTCACTTTGAGATTATAAAAAGTATGGTTTAGTATGCAAACACAAGCCAGCCCTCTCAAATGGAAAGAAGGGACTTTAGTCTAATATATTATAATTTAGTAACTTTAATTGTTACATATTTTTCCACTTATTCTATTAGAAGTAGTAGTACTCAGGAGAGGTGGAAGGGAAAAGACATCTAAAAACAATAATTGTACTATTACTTCCAAGGAACTTGCCTTTTTTTTCAGTGCAGTTATATCACGGAATCATTTATGTTGGAAAAGACCCTTAAGATAAAGATGCTCAGTTTGAAAAAGTTGACTCAGTTGCCAACAAGAAAAGCTATTGGACCAAACTGTCATGGTCTGTGAATACACTGTATATTTCTGCTAACCATCTGGCTGCCTTCAGTGCTTTTGCCACTCAGGGAAAATGTCATTTACAATCAATTTCAACAAATACCATATGCATTAAGGTTGGAGAACAAATGATATTTCAATATTACACGTTACAGAAGAGCTTCAAGTTCACCAGACCTTTCAAGTTGTTCAGATTGTGGTGTTCTGGTTTTAATTTGTTTGGTTTTTTTCAGATTGTCTGCAGCCCAGCAGCTTGATACTGTACCTGTGGGTACTTGCTCAGCTGCTTGGGGTGCGAGATGCAGAGAGACTGAGAAGTCCCTGCCAGGACTTGTGAGACCACCTCACAACCATCAAGTCTAGAGCACTGCCCACAGCCTGGGACTGAGAGCCTGTGCCCTACTCAGACAAGGGTAAGGAATAGAAAAATTTATATCAATCAACACCAGGGCTGCTAACCTTAGATTCAGGAGCTAGCGTGCACTCACTGAAGATTTAGTGTAAAAACACACTTAACACCTTTACACTTAACCCCCTGAGGTTCCTTCCACAAGTATTCAGATCTTCAGGCATGAGGGGAGGTTCTTCATAGCTACTCAGAATTTTTAAGGACAGGTATTGAGATTTTGGTAATGATTGGTCTAATAGGTTTATTTTTCAGCCGGAAAAGTATAGATTTTATTTCTACAAAAACAACTCTGAAAAATCAGTAGAATCTCATTAATCTTTTCATTTGTTTGAATGTTCAGATAGTAAATATTTGAATAGTGCTTCTAATTAGTTAACACAGTCATCTAGTCTTGCAAGTAAAACATATGGAAAATTTCTACTGAAGTTGAATGTTAATGGATGGAACTTTACAAGCAGTCATCATCTATCTTCCTTCTATTTGACTGAACTGGAGTTTTACCCCTTGCTTCAGAAAGAACAAGTTTGCGCCAATTTTAAAATTCCTTGGCTATTAAGTACATAATAACTACTAGATTTGGACAAAGTTGCTGTCTCATTTTCAAGATGGCATGATAAGTACTGATATTTTTAAATACTAATTACAGTCACTCCCTCTAACATTTTATAATAGGCACATTAAGCAGGATTTAATTGCTATTCAAGCCACTAAAAGATGTTAAAATTTGATCTTTTGAACCTCAGCTCAGCAGCAATGTGAATGGCATTGAAAAAATGCATAGAATAAGTTCAGAAGCACTTCAAAAAATATCACTTCACAACCTTTGGATTACAAATGCAGGTTCCTCAGTGGAAGTATATTAACTTTACAGGTAAAATATTATCAGCCTGACTTCAGCAACTTCATCTACATTAGCAACTTCATTTTTCAGCATGTTTGGAACCTTATGTATTGCAAAATGTGTCTTAGAACTGAAAAGACATTTTCAGACAAGACATACAAATCACTTCCTCAATCAAAAGACCTTTTACAAAAAACTCATATAACATAATATTCCTCAGTATTCATGAAAAGATGTATACTCATTTCTACTAATGAGGGAATTGATTCTCCTGCACTGCTTATGAGCGATGTTCTTGGCGAGTTACAAACAGCACATTATCTGTAGATTTAAATTTTCATGGAAGGGTGTAATCAGCACTCCTCTTAAAGTGTGTTTTTTCAATGGAAAGTGCTCCAAGCACAGTTAGGCATTTTGCCTCCAGAAAGGAAGGGTATGATTGTTAGAGCACCTGCAATGCCCTCAGCAGATTAACTATTAGCTGCATCTCACTTGTGCTAGCAATCAGAAATATGAACTCATTACAAAAATAAAGGAGTTGTGCATTTTTGAACAGGTCTGTTACATGTGCTGTGCCTTGGACAAGGCTGACTGGACTCACTGCAGTTCTTTTCAATGAAAGCTGTAAGGCGTTAGAAGAGATTTTTATTGAGTAGTGTCTACAGGGACCTGTCCTGGAGCAGTTAGCACCAGCATGAAATAGCTCTGCTATAGATGTTAATATGACACAATAGTTGGGTTTCAAGTTTTCAGAGATTAAGCAAAACCTGGGCATCAGAGTCTTTTCCAAGACCCTTCTAGAGGAGTGGTGCTTCTAGTGCTTCTTTTGAAAGCAAAGCCCCTTTCCCCATCACTTGTGGCTGTTAACACATGCTCAGTGAGCTAAAGTGAAGTCAGCTTCCCGAAGCTGACTTCCCAAAGTCAGCTTTGAGACTGTTCCAGCTTGTTCCTCAGCCTCCTGGGGACACACTGCCAGCACCTCACAAAACTGACTGCCATACTCCTAACAACTGCTCAGCGCTTTGGACAGCAAGAGAGAGGCACAGCTACAGTTGGGACAGGGCTACCTCTGAGCACCTCTCTCTCCATATTCACAGACAGATCTCAGACACCATTTGGGTCAGATCTTTCAAAGCCGAGGACCCTCCACCCCATATACCTTGTGGTTCTGGTGGAAAAATCTGAGTATTCTCTCCCTGCTGTAATCCATTTTCAATCTCCCTAATTCGGGTATGTTAAGGCTGTGTGTTTATTTTCTCAGTTCTGGGAACACAGACACTCATTCTCTGACCTTTTTTATCCTGTTAACTGCTATTTTCAAATGCAGGAATCTCATCATGGGTTTCCTACTCACCTCTCCACACTAAGCCCCAAAGATCTCTTGTTGAGGAATGCTTTTTGGCCTTTACATGCATTTCCTCCTTGTGTTGCCATGTGCATCTATCCATTCTCCCAAATATATCTATTACCTGACAGGCAGCTGTTTCAAGAACATCCCCTGGCTACATATATAGAAATCTGTAGTCTGGATATGGGACTGAAGTCCATGGACAGCATCACCTGGAAGTCTTGACTGCTGCCACCAGCTTCTTTTGTACAGCTCCTTAGCACAGCACTTTATTTCAGAGTATTTTCATTAGCATTAGTGTCTTATTGCACAAAACAAGCTGGTTTTGTTTGCTTATCTACACTACCTCGTGGCTAAAATGATTGTGTTTCCTTTTTTCTTTTCTAGCCACATCAGTGCTCACTAAAGCAGAAATAAGGATTAATTTAGTGACTGCGCAATATTAAATAAGCTAGTCTGGTGAGTAGATATAATGCACTGAAATATGGGGAGCATAAAATTAAAAACCCACTTCATTTTTTAGCAATGCAGCTTCCAAAGAGTATTCTTGGCTTTCAGACACCTAGGAAGTAGATTCTGATGAACAGATGAACACCAAACAAGCAGAGGAAACACTACTGTACTGCCAAGGTTAGCTGATAAAGAGCACTGTTGGTGAGCACTCCTGCTTCAAGTGTTTCAGTGTTGGATCAACACTGGAGCTTTTAAAGGCTTACTACCAGCATAATGCTGGTAGAATAATCTGATAATAAATGTAAGTTCAGAACTCTTTGCAACTGCATCTGAAATCCCATAACTTAATTACAAGTCTGGGTTGTGGGTCATTTTCACCTGTAGCACTCAGATTTTCTTTATGTCCCTGAAAAATGGAAGCATCTTTTACTTAAGAATGAAATGCTTAAAAGACTTATCCCTGCTTTTTTAGCTCCTTCAGTTTTGGCAGTCTGAATCATGAACTATAATACCCATAATTTCATCTATGGCAGGTGCTAAGCCAGAACCACAGGCACTTTCCATTTGGAGTAAATTAAAAATAGCAGCACCAGTACAGTGTATTTACTGCAGTGTGTGGCTTCTGAAATATAAGATAAACTTCTGTCTTTGGAAGTTGAAGTCTAAACTGAGTGCAGTTTCCAAAGTTCTGACTGTATGATACAGTTTTTAAATATAAATATGTGATTTTCTAAAGTAAGTGTTCATACAAAACCCCATCAACAAAACTCCAGAGATCTGATAATCACAAATTTCAGAAAATGCGCCAGAGAAGAAATGTTTGTTGTGAGCATTTCAGCTATATAAAAAATGTGATATTTTAAAAACAGCTACAGAGAGGATAACTCTAAACCAGCTCCTCTGAGATTTATTGTTCAAATTGTGAATAAGTCTAGGGGTCTATTTGAAAAGGAAAAATGCTAGATGGAGAATTGATAAGACACTTTCCCCATTACTAATCTGCAGAGCTCTACCATTAGATGTCTGTGGAAGATACCACAGAAGCATTCAAAATAGCAGCATTTGTTTTGATACAAAACATTATCAGTGTTTAGGGAATGGGTTAGGTAAATGAAGTTACTTTAGAAGTCAACATCTATTAAGAAATAGAAGGAAAACTTTCTTTATAGACAACTTGCTTGCATGATGCTTACATCTCCCCATGAAGTATCCAGTGCTGAATGCCACTGCAGATAGTGAGGACTTAGCTGGGGTCTTGATTTTATCCAGTCCAAAGCTGACACTCCTGAAGTCACATGCAGCTGTTGCATTCAACAAAAGCATCAGACTTCATTAAATATTTGTTTGTAACAGAAAATCTAAGAATCTGTCGTTGATAATTTAGAATAAACTGTTAGAGGTTTGTTTTTAAAAACCTCACCTTCGTGTTGCACCTATGTTTGCCCTTGATTTACTCCTATTCATAGAGGCCACTCAAGGTCAGAGATCTTATTTCTTTATGCCCTCCTCCTTGAAAGCAGAAAGCAGCAACTGACCTGGTCACATACTGAAAACACATTAAAATAGCTTTAAAATCTTTGCTTGCAAAAGAGAATTTGCCTGAAAAATCAGATGCTAGACTAGGTGGCAACCCCATAACTGCTGAGAGCTGAGAATAGGAACACCCCAGCCAGTTACAGCTGTGACAATGCTTTGTGGTTCGGTTTACAGCTGTGGAAGTGTAGAGATGTATGCCTGCTCCTCCCCATTTCAAAAGCATACTGTGGATGCACTGAGCTTTGCAGAAATGTCTCTACTAAGTCAAGAGCCAAATGTCTGGCAAAGCGGGAACCTTACAGTTTTTAGGGTTTCTTCAAGCACTTACTTTTCACTTAGCTGATGCTCAAATTGACACCAAAAATCCAACCAAGTATTGAGTGAGAAGCAGACATCAGTGTTGAGCAATTGCTGAAAACAGATTACATTTGAAATCCAGACAACTTCAATTCAGGCTTCATTTCCAGCTGCAAAGCCCTGGCAGGGAGACACAGCTAGAGCTGAGCCTCGACCAGCTTGGCTGGGGATGCTGGACACATTAAACAGAGTGGGCACACAACACGTGCAAGCAGGCGGCCCTGGCCTCAACCCAGCAACAAAGATCCACACAAAACTGAAGGGAATGGAAGAAGGAGGCATGAAGTGAGACATCAGGGGCCAAGCCTGCCTTCTAGGGTACCATACAGGTGTTTGTAGCCCACAGGATCAATCTTAAAAGAGTGAAATCCAATTGCTCCTTGTTCCCAGGATAGCACCGGTGCTCCTGACCTAATCTACTGTTCATTCTCTAATCCCTCCCTCCTCAATCAGTGAAAGGAATTAGGAGCTACCCTTGAAAATTAGCCATTTATAAGAAGAGAAACCATTTTGTCCAACTGATTTATACTTGTGATTTAGAAGAAGCTTCTTCTCCTATCACACTTCAACCTTCCTACAATAAAAAGTTACCAGGTGAAGTCTCTTTCAGCTGCAAAATAGGCTCTCAAAATATCAAGCTGAACTACAGATGGAAAACTCTTGCTGAAGGAGGAACTGCTGCAGTTGTTCTTTGTGCTATATTTTATTCATTTTCAGGCCTATTAGCACTCCTCATCTTTCACTCCCATTCCTTCTTTTCACCCTATTACAATACTTCTGCTTTGTTAAATGTCTGTGAATGAAAAGCAACTCCACTAGTCAGACTCAGAAGACAGATTCAGACCCTTGTGAGCAAAATGAGCAGTTTAAGCAACAGCTTGCCTTTGTCATTTGTTTTTTGAGCACTGACATTTTTCTCCTCATCCTAGGTAAAAGACTGGACTGAAGGAACTCAGCTCAGCCAATTTTGCTTGTTCATCTGGGAAGGTTTTGGGATGGGCTGGCCTCTGGAGGATGCCTTTTCACAAGGAAGTGTTCAGCCCACAACAGTGCCCGCTGTCTGAGAGATGTTCCTGCCCTTGATGTCTCACACCAGACACTCACAATGAATGTCAAGCTTTTCCCCTCAGTCCCTCTGTGTCATCCCTACAAGTTAGCTGTCTCCTTTGCTCTCCCTTATTAGTTTGCCAGAAAAGTAGCTTTCAGCTTCTGTAGCCTTTAGAAAACAAAAACTTCACAGATCCCCTATTCAGTGTCCTGAAGAGTTTCAGGGAGCAAGGACAAAACCCCTAAAGACTAATTCCTCTAAAAAAAAAAATCCCCTCTCTAGTTTAAACAGTAGGAAGACTTTACTCACAAATGCTTGCTAACGAGTAAACAAAACCAGGGGGAAAAGCAGGAGAAAATACAAAGAATATTCTGTAGGATTTAATGGCCAAATGTCTATCCATCTTGCTACCATCATTTCCCCCTTTCTCTACAAGATCATCTTGGCTCAATCAAACAAAGCAGTTTTCAAATCTAATTTGAATTCTTGAAAGCAACTCTAATTTATCATTATCCTCTCTGAGGTCAAATCTATTCTGTATTATTTTTCAAAGTTTTCCAGCATGGTAAGTACTGCAGCTGCATAATAAAAGAAACACAATTCTTACTTTATGGCAAATTTCCTTGAAAAAGAAAACAGCTCTGCATTGCTGTAGTTATTATGAATTTCTGCTTTTATAATGGACATTGGTGTGTTCATCAGTTTTCACAAGAGCCTTGTACTCCTTGCAACTGGCAGACATTCCATTATATGAACACATAAACACACACACACACACACACACATATGTATGCAATCCTCAATGAAGATGAATCAATTCAAAAGATGCTAAAGTGCAGCAAACTTGAGAATTATATCTTCTTAATACCAGTGCTTTGCTAAAACCTGTCTTTAAGTAGAACAGTAGTTGATGGACTTTGCAGGACTATAGGATAGTTCAGGCATCTTAATTACTAGATATCAGTATTAGTTTCAAGTAGGCTGCTACACTGCTAAAAAAAAAATTGGAAAGCCCAGAGAAAATACAGCCAAAGTAATGGCAGATGAGTTGAATGCATTTGGCTATACACAGAGAGCACAAATTTCAAATTGCAGATCTAGTTCTGTAAGGATGATCTAATTCCCAAGGGATGGTGAATTCCCCACAGACACAGAAATTACATGCTGTGGAGCAGCATCACATCTCAGATATTGGCTGTAATCTTCTGAAAAGCCTGAGCGAGGCAGTTGTAAATACCACTGAAATTAAATACACAAGGATAATTTCATTTTCTTGAATAAGCAGTTGTGCAGAGCCACTACCCACAGAGTGGTTAAGGTTGGAAGTCATCTAGTCCAACCTCTTCACTCAAGCAGGATCCCCTAGAGCATGTTGTTCAGAATTGCATCCAGACAACTTTTTATTGCTTCCATAGAAGGTGACTCCACAAACTCAAGTCAGTAGTGCTAAAACCTTGATACCATATTGCTCCACAGGAAACACTTGGTTTCATTGGGAAGTTGCTCCTATTCTTTTCACTGGTTCATTTTTAAACTTTTGAAATAATATGGAACTCTGGTGACTTACAAAACTCAAAAAAGGGGAAAAACAAGATAAATTTCTTTCGAGTAGATCACTCTAACAGCACTGCAGGATGTTGCAGGAAGCAAGGCCATGCTTTGTTCTTACAGACGTGACAGTAGTTGCTTCCCAGTGTTAGAGGGAGTCTACTGCTCTTTCTAAGCATATGGGATGTTATGACACCCATCTTCATGCCAGCACTGTATATTAACCACTCAAGGTCTTAGACTAGAGCTCTTTTGAAATAAAGTTAGATTCGAGCTTGGTGACTGGATCTAAGCAGCACAGCAAAACTTTTCTTTGCCAGGCAAGGTGCTACTCTTCAAACAGCTTTTATCTTGCATATTTAAAGCTGCTTGCAATATTAGACTGAATCCTGAGGGAGGCAGGCCAACAAGGAAAACAGAGGCAAGATGCTTAAACAAAAAACTCTGCCCAACAATGCAGCCTACAGCCTACAACTGGTCTCAGCTGTATTCAGAATAGCACCAGCACTGCTGCTGCTATTTTGTACGGCCTGGTGCTTGACAAATGCTCATTTCACAGTAGGCATAAACATACCCCTGTAGGTATGATCTTTTGCATCAAGCTTAAGAAGCAGATTGTGACCATCCAGCTCCCATAGGCACATATTCATACACTTGTACACTGACTTTCAGTCAAATGTCTACCCACCACATCCCAATTTGGTAGACTGACAACTGATGTGGAAACTTCCACTTCTAGAGGCTTTGGAACCTGGAGCTGATTTATTCTCTGAGGTGTTGGGTGACTACAGGGCAGGCAAGCAGAAAGGTCTGAGTGTCTAAGGCACAAAACTTGCTTTCAGTGGTGCCCCATGGCAAACTCAGTCCAGAGGTTAATGGATGAAGGACAACTAATGAAGTCCTGTGCCAGTTTTTATACTAGCTCTCAAGCTTTAAAGCTCAGCAACCCTTTGTGGTTATGCTTTTTCCCACTCTTCTTAAAAGTTGGAAGCACTTCAAATTTCTTCAACAGTAAAATGTGGAACTCAAGGAAAAGAAATCCAACTGCATCCCTCATTCTAACAGCCTGTAAGGGACATACTGAAAACCCTCCAGGCACAGTTTCCACACTAAGGCCCAGAACTCAACTGTCAAAATTCAGACAGGTTTCCCTGTTGGCAAACAGGATGCAGAGGAAGGGGGAATGGTTTCCTAGCCAACAGGATTCACTAAGCCAGCATTTACCTGGTGTCTTTAGAACAACACCATAGTCAGAGACAAATGCAGTCGGGCTCTGTTCTCAAGATTTTCCCCAGTTTATTCAGTATACCCAAGACATCATACTCCACAAAAATGGAAACAGTCCATCCTCTCCAAAACTTACACCTGCCCTGCATGTCCCTCAAGGGAAACCATCAGAGAAGTGCCTTAAGTTAGGAAATCATTCCTGTTAGTGCATGCCTTGCTCCTTGGTTGGGAGAAAGGACACAGGCATTCGTATGCTTTCCTGAATGGGTTTCTCTCAACCAGGTGCCTCATCCTGCTTCTTTCTTCAACAGTGCCTTTGTTTTGTGTCTTTTCAGTTTGGACTAATAGCTCACTCAAATAGGCAGATTTTCCACATCAGATGAAAACAGGATCTCCCACATCAGGGTTCCAAACTTGCTGTATAACCAGAATACAACAGAAAGTACTGAAACATGGAATAAAACCTTAAGACCATTTTTGAGACAACATTGTGGAAAAAGTGATTCTAGTCCCCTCCCCAGTAATGACAATAATGACTTACATAACAAAATTATGAATCACTGATATTCTTTTGCTGTACCAGTGTATAATTATTCCTCAAAGCATCTCCCTGCATCTGATCATGGATATTTGGACACCTTTTGACACATCTGAAGGCAAATATATACCAAGACATGACATAAGCCTGTCTAATAAAATACTGCTTTTTACAATAGTCAAAACAAGGGAATTATAGGCTATTATTTTGTATCTGTTGACCAGGATGTCTTTTAACTACTTATTGTTTACTTACAAAACAATAATCCTCAATTTTAGAGATTCACAGAGCAAACAGGATGACTTGTTTTTCTGAAAAGAAAATTGCCCTGCAGATGTAGATGGTCATGCAACCAGTCTGGGGTGACAGCTGGTATTTAAATGGAAAATTAATTCTTCTCAGTCTGTCAAAGCAGGGACCTCATCTTCCAAAAGAAGTGCGGGATTGCTTAAGACCTTGCATACCATGAAGTCCCTGACAGGAAGAAGAAATGAGGGAGGTGAAACTAGAAATGATCTTTCCCTATGAAAGCTGCAGCTCCCTTGCAAGCCCTGCTCCCACATTTTCAGGGGTGGGGGGTGTGTACCCTGCAGGTTAGCAGAGGAGTATCATTCATGTAACAATGGTGACAGTCCAACAGATCCTAGGCAGACAATGTCTCACTGACAATGAGGGCTCACACTTGGCTCCTGCTCACACTCACCCTGGACTGTACTTTCATAGCCTGCTTTTAAGCCCTGAGATATATCTGCAAGGATGAGAGAATCAGGCTGGTCAGAATCATGATTGCTCCCCACTGTGTGAATGCCAGTAGGTTATTTCACTCCAGAGCACTGCTAATTCCCTGAGACATCCCCCAGCTTGCTGTCAGGGGAGCTGCTCAGTCACTGGGTGCTCCTGCTGGATGCCTAGGGAAACCAAAACCATTGTGTGCACTCTTCTGTGCATTCCATGTTCACTTTCACTACCTTTACCTGCCTGCTCCTGGCCAACAAGGACTACCCTATCCACAGTCACTGAACAGCATAGCAGGACACTTCAGAGCTAAATGTTTGACAGCATTTGGGGAGGACATTCATGCTGTATGTATCAAAAAAGATGGTCCATATGGATTTTTTTTTAATTCTTGGACCATATGTATTTTTGATACTATGCTCAGGTTCTCTACTTGAGGAGTGTTTTGACAGCCAAAGCAGCTTGTTTTGTTTCAGAAAGAATTCAATGCAGAATTATTTTAAACTATAATAAGGCTAAGTGTTGGGACAGCCCCATGTATTTCCAGGCAGAGACTCCCATGTATTTTAAGAGCTTCTCAAATAGGTATATGATCATCTTCAAATCATGAGCCTTTAAATTTCTGCAAGCCGGATAAACCCCCATTACAGTAGTACCTGATGTTGCCCCCATCCTTCCACAGCCCCACAATATCAAAAAGCGCTACCAACAAAATTAGAGATGAACATAAGATCCAGAGGAAATCAGGGCAACCCCTTATGGCTGGACTGCAGCCACCTTGAGACAAGTCACACAGGAAGCACCTAGCAGAGCTGGGAAGCAAGCATTAGGCACACATATACTGATACCTATGTGCCAACACTGTATTGCACTGTATTGACCCCTCCCCTTCAGTGAAATAATCCATTTACTTTGTCTTCAGGCTCTCTGCTTTCCCATAGGAGGATTTTCACCAGGAAAGAAGCCTATGAGCATACACACACACATACAGGAGCCGTGCAGGTGAACATAGACGATTTTAAAAGTACACTAGACATCACATAGCTTTAACTAATCAAAAGTCTATCATAGACCATGCTTCATGCTCCTGCCAAAATGATGATCTGGATGCAGATCAGGGGCCCTGACTGCAGATGTTAGGAGTGCACCATTCCTAACAGATGCATAATCTGATTAAATATGAAATGCAATGATATTGTCAAAACCCATTAATCACTCTTTCAAGACACATTAACGTAGGCCTAACTGACAGCTGTGATGATTTTAGTGTCTCTACAGGTACTGTTGCTCATCAAAGTTACCCATTGGGTCTCAAAGAAGAAAAGGTATTCAGTATGCAGAATATTCTTCAGTGCACAGTACCAATATTGCTTTCATGAAGAGTGTTGGTATTACTTATATTCCTGCATCTTTCTCTAGATTATTATCTGATTTCTCTGTACTCCTCCTAATCCGCACCTTGTACAAAAATAGTGATAACTTGTCAAAAATAAAGGGAAATTAGAAACAATCAGCAAGCATGGTCGAGGTCCATAAGAAAGGAGCTCAGCAGTAAGAAGAATTTATAAGGCTGTTGGGTCAACTGAGATAGCCTCTCTTTAAGCAGAGACACCCAAATATCTAGCTTTTTTGGCCTGGGAATGAAGCATGCCTATGCTCCCTTATTTTATCCCAGTGGGCCCAAAAGACACAGGACATGAATCCATCTCCATCCATGCAAACTTCTTTTATCCTGGCCTTCCATGCCTGTGATGCATCGACCACTATAATCCATCCATTGCCAAAGATATCCACACATTTATGCACAACTAGAATTGATATCTACATCTGCTTTTAGCCTTTTTTTTACCTTCATTTGTTTGTTTCCAGCCTTGTTATAGGACTTTCTAGACCTCTGAAGTAGTTTCACTGAATTCAGTGTTGGAGTAACAGCACCTCCCTGGACCAGTAGACATCAGGAATGTCAACAGGATACAGCATTTGGAAATAGCTGAGGGATCAGGTCCAACTGATTGGCACATGCCTGTTTAGGGACATGCCCATTTACTTTAAGAGTTTGGCCAGGACAAGCTGCCCAAGAGCAATGGCTCATTTGCAGAAATGACCAACTGTGCGTTGAGGAATGGGCAATAAAGGCCAGTGTTTGTTCACAAGGCAAAAAATTTTGGCAAATTTAACAATAATAAAGTCTAGTGGCTACCATTACAGTAGCATACCAGACTTCCCCAAGAAGATGATGACAAATAACAAAGCACGGAATGATAATACTGACATGTACTGTCTCATAGCAAGGGCTGTTCCATGACAGACAGTGGCTAGGCATGGATAGGCTAGGATATCTGCAAACATAAGGGGTTAAAACTGGAGAGCAAAGTTGTTACTTCCTGGCCCACTGGAAATTTGTTTCTCAATCCTGTGCCAGAGGAAGCATGTCTGTTTAATCCCCTGCAATGTCTTTTTATTGCATTCATTTGTCCAGTGACACTTTGAGCCCATAGAAGCTTTCTGCATGTCCTGTGGCAAGTACATCAACAGCTTAACTACGCATTGCATGACAGATTATTATCTCCTTTAACTCTCCCTTAGCTTTTACCTACTAGCCACCTACTAGGTTACCAAAACGCCTGAAGTTCTAATGCTAGAACAGGCAACATCCCACCCTTATTTTCATCCACCATATAATTCATTACTATGTACCTGTCACGCCTCCACTCATTTTTCAAATGTTTAGCCATTGCTAAGTTACAAAAACTACTCCATCATTTTTGTTTCTCTTATTTCCACTTTACTTCTCTATTTCCTCCCACCTCAGCCATCTTGGCCTCCATTCTGCAATTTACAGGATCAAACAGAGGATAAATTAGAAGCCTGAGACTTTCAGAGGGTACCAAGATTGGCACAGCAGTCTATCGTGTATTGTTGATCAAAGGAATAGAGTTTATAGAGTTTATATTGAAACTCTTCAACGCAGGGATTTTTGCCATGTATTTACACCGTACTTGTCTCAGTGTGACCTTGCCTTATCTGGGACCCAGGGGTGTTATTCAGACAAATAATTAATAAATAGTTCAAATAGGTAAAACAGTGCTAGATAGGCATTTAAGGAGAATAAACACTTGTAGTGGGGACTTTCAGGTATGCTAAAACAAATATTAAGGTGGTGATAAGTGAAGGAAAGGACACAAGCATATTTTGTAAAGCAGCACAGAAATGGCTTTTGTCATTGAGATGTTTCAGGTCAGCTGCACTTAAATACATATGCACACATAACTGGCATACATAGAGACAGCAGTATTTTGTACCTTATAGGCTGGATAAAATCCTTACAAAAAACCATCTTTCTGCACTGCCTCTTAATGCAAGACCATAAAGGCTTGAGAGAGGCAGGACTATACAGTCGGGTCAGAAATAGTGGAGAGGCTTTTCTTAGCTTGAAACTGATGCATTGACAAGTTAATGGGGACCAAGAATATCTGCCTTATGGATTTATGAGAGAATCACTAAAGTGAAAACTAAGAAAGCCCGCCATACAAAAGCTTAGCAATATTCTCTTTATACTTACCTCATTGTAATCAAAGATTCTATTTGCCTACATGATCAGAAAAAGCAATTCTGGACTGTGGCTCAAAACCACTACAGAAACTGTTACCTGACACACCACATCCTGAAGAACCACCTAACACCACCTGCTCAGTAAACACCTCTAACAGTGCTCCACAAAAGCAGAACAGAAATCCATGTGACAGAGCAGCTAGAAGAATAATAAAATCACAGCATTATAGAAAAATTGGGATTTTTTTTTTTCCTCAGAAAGGATGCATTTGGAAATACTTATAGAAATCTTTCTTCTAGTCTACAATCTCAGCCATGGACATGCTTCATTGGAACTGTTCTTGCACAGTTTTGTTTTCCAAGGTAGAATGCCCAAGGTGGAACTCCCCTGAACAAGTGCTTGCAGAAACTCACAGTAATGTCTGTTACTTCTAAGCAGAGGTTGACATCCTGAAAGACACTGTTTATGAAGTTTTAATAAGAAATGCTGGCCCACAGGTGGAACTGAGAATGAGTTGTCTATGCATAGACAGTTTCTTAAATAATACATTTTAGTACCCATAAATCTTCTTCTCCAGACCCTTCACCATCCTCACAGCCTTCCTTTGGACACTCTCTAACAGCTGAACTTCTTTTTTACATTGTGGCACCCAGGAGTGGCCCCAGCACTGGAGGTGAGGCCACCCCAGTGCAGAGCAGAGCAGAGCAGGACAATCCCCTCCCTTGCCCAACCAGGGCCTTAAGTTTTTAGCTTTTATATTTTTCAGATTCTGTGCTGCTTTAGTGTTTAGCTCTGATCTTCATATTAAGCAAATACTTAATATGAAGCTCAGAATATATGATAGTAAGTATATGGTACTTAATACTTCACAGAGTAGGTAGACAAAACAATTCCTTTTCTAGCTTGGGACCAAGGACAACAGATCCTAATCTCGGGCCCAAGAGCATAAACAATGTGGACTGAAGAGAGAAAACAAGGAGGATGTGACTTCATAATATGAAGCTGTAATTGGACAATTAATTCCAATGCTAATGGAACAGAACTCATAAATGTGAGAGACCTCGTGACCGGTCACTCATCTTGTGACCATTTCAGGTTCATGCAGGCTGTAGCCCTGGCCGGGCTCCTGCACTGCCCCAGGTGTATCCATTGAGGCCTTTTAGTAAAAGCCTACTTTATTCTTTACCTCTGTCCAGCCTCTGTTCTAGGTCAGCCTTCTCAAGGCATCAGCAATGCTATGCCTGGTGCCCCCCAGGACATGCTTGCCCCTCCTGTCAGGGCACAACAATTCATATTCAGACCAAGAACCCCAGGTCCCTGCCTGTGGGACTGCCTCCAAGTTATTAGTGAAGGTGTTGAAGAGAACTGGGATGGAGATGGAGCCCTGCAGAACCTGAGTAGTGACCAGTCACCAGCCTGATGTTACCCATTCACTCTAAGCCTTTGTGCCCAAACATTATAAGCAATCTATTACAATCAGTAAAGTTAGTACAAGAATTTGGGGCTTCCTGATCTCCATCTCAAACAAAAAGTCACTGCAATGGTAAAAGACTAGCACTCTCTCACACTCTAATCATGCACTAACAATGCCATTTATTTGCATTTTTATTCAAAGTGGCTTTCAATGATGGTTCAATATCAAGGAACACTCAAACAGATATATCCCCCCCTCTTTATCATCGTGTTTCTTAAGAGCGCAAAACCCTTCCACTGCAGAAAGCAGAGACACAAATACGTGATATTAGAATACTGACTTTGTCCTTCATCAGGCCACTGTAGTCTTGTAAAGGACTGGAAGAAAAATCTTGCCTTTCTGCCACCTCTGTGCAGAGATCACCAGAAATAATACTTTATTGCAAAGTAAGGCATGACCATAGCCCGGCTCAGGATAAAGGCACTGTGAATAGCACAGCTTGAGAATGAGCCAAAGCACACTCAGAGACTGCCAGTCTCTTCTCAAGCATCCTTAACAGCCCAGATGTCCGAAGGAGAGGATCATGGTAAAGAAACTATATTGGAAAGGCAGCGATAACACCATTTCCCACTGTTCGCTGTCATGGAAGAGTCATTCCATTATGCTAGCAGCTCCTGAGTCATTCTCCAAGAGTGGAACCTGTGGAAGGTTTTTCTTCTTTTTCCATGTGTTTAGACATACAGTTCCAAGAACTGACATGTAACCATACTTCTTCCACATGGAGAAATATCCAGGCTCCCAGTGTCCTTTGCAGAAAAACAGGCTCTAAGAGGTTCAGCCTGTGAACTGTAGCACTGGTATTCTGTCAGGGACCACCTCCTCATGGCACAGTAGTCAGTACCCAGTTGAGGGATGACTCAAACCCTCACTGGTTTTGGGTGACTCACCCAGTTAGGAGGTGACTCATTCCATGAGGGCAGTGATTTAACTCCCTTATGGACCCCAAAATCTAAAGCAAGCCTTTAGCAGCTGCATCCACCCTGAACACAACTCACAGACTGAAAACAACTCAGCAGCATGGGTACTTTGATTTTCATTCACCCTCCTGGAACTCACTAGTCACTACTCAAGCACCAAGGATCAATGAATCCAAGGCATACACCTGTTAGCTTGTTTTCTTTTAGAGAAAGCAAGTTCCCAAATAAAAAAAGCCAGAAGCTTCATGGAAGTGAAAAGTTTTATGCACTTGCAAACATGTATCATCTGGAGCACAGGGAAAAGGGATGCCAGAAGAGCAGGAAGCAATGTTACACTTAACAGATCTTTACGGGTTTGCGCCTCTGCAAAAAACCTCTTCCACAGCAGGAGGCTGTTAAAAACTTCAGCAAATTCAAGACGATATTTTCTTCCCACCGAGAAAAATACTGACAGGATCAAAGTATAATGAAAACCTCTGCATCTTAGAGGGGAAAACAAGAAAATCCAGGAACAGTCTGAAGCTAACCTGTTCATATAGTGAATCCCACTGGAAGTGTTTTTCTGGCCATTTTTAACTTTACACCTGTTCTGGGATCAGCTTGCAACAAGCTGAAGAGCAGGGAAGGTGCTGCTATGGCCACCTGGGTGCAGAACAGCCTAGAGCTGCTATTTGTCCATTGTGCCTTACTGAACCAGATTTTGGCATCTCACACTGACTGCCCTTCAAATCCAAGGATTTAGGCTAACTTTTATGAAAGCCATTTATTGGCTGGATTTGGACATACCTAAAACATTTCAGGGAAACTGTGTGACTGATGCACAGCATGAGAAAATGATTCTATTCTTATTCGCCCCATATCAAGATGAATGCATGTAAGGTTTGTAACAGGAGCTATCTTTCAAATATCAAATTTAACACATAACTGTCACAGAAAAACAAATAGCCCACACAGCATAATCTACTGCGATAGCTAAAATCTGCTTAAAAGCAGGGCAAGAGTTGGAACAAAAATCTCTGCCAATTGTTGGCATTGGCAGAGTACAGTTCCTGGAATAACATTGCATAAGCAGGAGAATTACTCATAGAAGATAGCATGGTCTGAATTTTTATTATTCTGGAATTTGCTGAAACACACAGCTTGGAGAGGAGAAGCCAGGCTGTTGATGTGTGTGACAATAGTTGGGAACGTTGTCTGTATTTCAGAGACAACATGCTGTCCCCTTCAATAGCATCAGCTCCATATCTCCATATAATCATTCCAGTTTAAAATTAGAACGGGAGCCTGTGGCCAGAGAGTTTTAACACTCCTGCAGCACTTAAACAGTCAACATTTGGAAGAAAAAAAAATGGATCAGGTGATCCATAGTGCATGCACTTTGCTAGCTGTCAGGAGGTTAATGGTGTGCCTCAAGCACAAGGCTAAATTAGGATGTGAACACCTTAATCTACAGTTGCAAATGCTGACAGCAATGGCACTTCATCAACTATTTTTGCAGTCTTATTTGCTGCATATCTCCCTGATTTCTCAAGCCTGTGCCACCAACCCTCCCTCATCTCCACATAAATTAGCTAAATGACCTCTTGTAGCCTGCTTGAAATGAAAATTGTCATCTGAAGGAGAAAATAGCTGTTCTAAATGTTTGCAGAGAATGAAGAGGGTGTTGAGGATTGCAAGATTTTCTGCAATACAAAACCTTCAAAAAGTCCTGTGCCAGAAATTAGTCTTATCTGATATTCAGAGTCAAGTAAGGAAAAATTTTCCTAAAAATAAAAAAAAAAGCAGCAGATCCCTTCCTTATATTTGAATTTAACATTTTCAGGTCTATAATGCATTAAAAACCTATGATTATTGCTTAGCAAAAAAAATGTTTTAGCAGCAGAGCTGAAATTTACATGTTTATTACATGTGCTTTATAACACAGACTGTGCCATACTACTAAAACTGATGGATAAGAGGTGTCTGAG
Organism: Motacilla alba alba; assembly: GCF_015832195.1. Lineage (NCBI taxonomy): Eukaryota > Metazoa > Chordata > Aves > Passeriformes > Motacillidae > Motacilla > Motacilla alba. The sequence goes on along the minus strand of NC_052019.1, from coordinate 44,322,105 downwards.
GAGCCACCATAAATGCATTGATACTATGCTCTAAAAGCTTTATTGCAGGCGTGCATTAAACAAAGCTGAATGATAGAGACAACTTCAACTTTATGCGGGCACTGTTTGAGTGGGAAGAGATACTGAAATCACAAAATGGAAATTAATATATTTGCCAGAAGTATAATATTAGCAATTCTCCAGTTTCTTACATGTAGCCCTGGAAAGATTAATTTAAGGGCAGCAACAGAAACAAGTCACGATGAATTGATCTGGAAGTGAACTTTCTCCTCCAGGATAGCTGCCTCTGAAGACATGACATGAAGAAGTTTTACCTAAACAGAAAAGTTCCTGATAACCTTATCACAGGTCCTATGGCCCATCAGGTAGGAGAGGGGGATATCACCTCATTTCCCCTGCTCTTACACAGTGACAGCAGAGAAATAGAGAAAAGGCTCTCTGTCAGGGTGCAAGAAATATGACCCTGATTGTGAGGACAATTATGATAAGACTTATGGCTAATAACAGTATCTAAACATTTCCAATGCAGTATATAATACTCTAAAGGTTTATATTATAAAGTGGGTTTGGCTAGAAATGTACAGATTCGCAGTCTTTTGTCACCCTTGAGCCAAGAATGACACAAGAACAGACAAGAGACCCAATCGCAAGAGGAGAAAAAGAAACTTTATTGGAAAGGATTCTCCGGTTTATATAGACCGATGCGATACATTCTATTTGATTGGCTTGTTAATAAAAAACATCTTTCTCACATGCTGTCCTTGAGAAGAACAGGAAAACAAAGTGGAAAAACACCACTTGCAGATTGTTTAAGCTAACATTCCTACAACTCCCTAAAATTCTCACAAGCCACTGTGAGAAACAATTGCTGTTTCCCTCTCCCTGACCAGTCTGGCATCCACAGTCTTTGGCCCTGCAGAAGTCACAATAACAAAGCACCCATGGAGCTACTTTAGAATTTGATCTCTGTGTGTGATCAATCTTGGAGCTTGCTTTTCCTCACCCACCCAAAGGTGAGTGTTCCTCATCCTCATGAGTGTTACCCATCTTCAGTCTGGATGTACCTGCAGGCGTCACTGTCAAAACCTGGAAGCTGCCTGCAACCTTGGAAGGCCAGTTTGCACAGTTAGCACAGTCTCCAGCAGCATTTTATACCCTTTGGAAGGGTGATGTGTACCAAAGTCAATTGCAAGCTGCGCAGCTTCCCCATCTCTGCAATGCATTTATTATTTATTCACGCTGCCCATCAGGGACAGGAAAGGGAGAGGGGGGTGTGAATGTGAATATGTAGGGCAGGATACAAGAGAGGACCTGACCACCTTTCCCTGCCTGCAGTCACAACAGTTCAAGATGCCAGTGGCCTTCTCCACTTCCAGGGCACATATCTCACCCCCACACCCAGTTCCTCAATAACTCTACCAAAAATTTAGAGCCTGAGGAAACTGCAAAACCCATTTGCTCCAGCAAATTGGGGTTTCTCCTTCTTGATTATGTCTGCTTCCTCAGCAGGAAAGGAGGCTACAGGGCAGGCAGCATGGGCAATGGAGAAATATAAAGGAACATGATTGCCCTGAAAATTCTCATATTCAACTTGCCATTGCTCTCCATCATCTCGTTCCCCAGTCTGTACATACATCCAGAGGTGCCCCATCCCAGTGCAGAATCCAGCACTGGCCCTTATTAAATTTAATTTATTTTTATGTATTATGGAGTGTCCCTGTAATGCACTTATGCAATTCTATGCAAACTGGGTTAAATTTCATCCCTGGCTCAGTCATAAAACCAGACACAACGGAGAAAGAAAAATATTCATGTACTCAGGGTCACCTTTGTTCAGAAAGGCCATTAATACAAGGTTGCTAAGCAAGTACTTACAGTTATGCCCGAAGTTTCCCTTCAAATAATCATGTTCTAGATTGAAACCAAATCAAAAAAGAAAAAACAGCATTCTTGTCCTGAGATTCTGAGTATAGCAAGACCCAGCAAAGATTAAACTGTCCTACAAGGGAAAACTTTCTAGTGTAAATTTAGAGTACTTCCTCCAAATACAATTCAGTGCTAAGATGTTCATTGTTGCACACTTGCCACAGGGCTATTGCTAGCACCTTTTGCACTGAGATCCCTGAGGTCCTAGCAACTCAGTTAGCCCTGGCCTCAGTATTCACTTGTTTTCAGTAAAGCCTCATCAGTCAGAGAGGCAGTGTTCCCAGACCCCATGGAAGCTTTGGAAGGGACTGTTCTGCACAGCCATCAAATCTATTCTCCAGTTTTTGCACACACCTCAGTGGAACAAATGGTTTGAAAGAATTGGGACAGTGATTCCAGTGGTTTTCATCACTGTCCCAGAGCCTGGTGAGATGTCCCCAGAATCACTCTCACTAGTTTCACAGAGATGCAGCAAAAGAGAGGTTTCAGAGAAGTAAAAGATTCATGTCAGCCTAAGCAGCAGAGAGTGCTTCATCTGATATTTTCCAGTGTAATGGTGAGGGGCGTATTTACATTATTCAGAGCAGTAACCACTGGCAAACCACCCACAGCAGGTTTGCCGGGTATTTTGATGCCAGAGAAATTTTAATCTCTTTGGTGATTCCAGACCAGCAAGCAGAAGATGCAAGAAGATAACTTCCATTATTACAATAGAATGCTTTTTCATAGCAGTTGTTACCCCATTTGGAAAATACTGCTTGATATCCTGTAATCCCTCTGTATCTGTCATTTCAGTTTATTAGTTTCTCAAGTATATTCAAAGCTGTAAATGGAGAAACTGAGCTGTCTCTGTTTCAAATTGAAGATGGGAGACAACTGACAAAATACCATGTAGCTGTTCCAGTTTAATAATCCCACATGGACAGACGATGCATTTACTATTCCTTTAGAAGCTTATTTCCCAAACTTGGTTATCATGCAGATGGTAAAATCTATTCTTTGAGGGTCAGGATTAAAGCCAGTGGAAAGTACCATGTAATTCTTTGAGGAAAAATAGCTATTACTGCTACCTGGAAGGTAATGTCTATTTCCAATACAAAACACTCCACATTTTATGACAGCTAACATTTTCCCAAACCTTCCTAAGCAGCTAAACTTTAAAAAGTAATCTAATTTCAGACACTGCACAGAAGCAGCAAACAAATAAAGGTCAATATAACCACAAATGCTTTCCATGCTATATAATCCAAATAAACAGATGCCCTTACACAAAGGGCATTACCTCTCTTTCAAATCCCAAGAGCCTCAGAATCCAAAGCAGGACTTGGACACCCAGTCTGCCAAAACTCAAAAGTGGATGAAGAACTTCTGGACATGCTAAAGCTTTCCCAGGACAAGAAACCAAACACCTTCTGTGCCCAGCCTTCACAAGGACTCAGCACAGGTGGATTCATGCCTATGTCCTGTGAAGGGTCCTGGCGTCCTTACTCAGGCCAGAGAAGTGGGCATGTTCCCCAGGGCTCGCTGACATGATGCATCAATCAAGATATGCAACTGATCTAACAGCTGCACTAGAAAAAAATGCAGACCCCCCTCTGTGGCACCTCTCCAGTACGCCAGAGCATATGTAAAAATTGGCTAATGGTCTGAAACCAGAAAAAAATTATCCCAGTGTGTCTTAAAATAGGTTCATAATATTTATTACTTTGGAAATTATTAATTCATATAGATGGTGCACTTTTATTTTTACTGGGAAAAAAAAGGCATTCATTTTAACCCTACCATTAAAATACAGTTGTTAAATGCAGCAGCAGTGCATTGTTGAGGACAAATGAATTTAAACATGAGGCTGACTCTATAAAACATTAGAATCACCCTTCCAAAGCAAAAAGTGCTGTAAGGATATTTAAGTCTTTAAAAACAAAATTAGTCAGTGACTTAAAATGTCTTCTCTTCGTCACAAAAAAATGCAGCTCTCTGGCTCAGCTGTATTTCCACTATTTATATACCTGCAAAACAGGCAGAGGCCAAAGTTCCCCTTTTTATTATTCCCTTCATCCACAGAACTGGCTAACACTCAGTTCTACCTGAAGGAATTTGCAGACTTAAGAAAGTATGACCTGCTCGCCTGCTCATGGAAGCAAACTGTGATTATCAAAGGGAAATCCATGGGGCATTCAACATTAAAAACTGAATTAACAAGGCATTCTGCATTTCTTCTGAAGAATTTTCTTTGAGGGAGGATTTAAGGGGCGCTCTGAACGCAGTAGCTCAACAAATACATTGCAGTGTCACGGCAAACCTTCCAAAGCACATCCTGACCCACACATTGCCACGGTACCACACCAAGGCAGGCAGGTAGCACTTGCTAGCAAGGAACAGCACAATGCAAGACAAGGTCCTAAAGCTTCTCAAAAATCTGGACCTTGGCCAATCTGTCCAGATAAAACAAACATGGCTTGGAGCAACCGACACGGGGAATTCTCCACACAGAAAACCATCAGGCATATTTTCCTCCTGCCCCGTCCCAAGAAGCTTAGATTGGACCACAGCCCAGTTCTTTGTCAGGTCTCAGCAGGGAGAGGTGGAAGCATTAATGAGGGGTTTCCCTGACATTACAGCTGGAACACTCATTTCTACTGTCAGGGAAAATTTAGAGTCTGATGGGGTGGAAGTGGGGGGTATTGGTGGGGTTTTTTGTACAATACAGCTTTTACCCCAAAGTTAATGCACTCCTCACAGACCTTTTCGGCTAGAAGGTATCATGTTTTAAATCTGAATTCCCTGTAGAGGGATACACACTATCAATATCTTTGAGCAACTCACCCCTGCAGACAGCAGGGAATTCCATGCAGAAAAGAAATCAATGGCATAACCAAGCCTATGGTTGTTGGGACTGTTTTATATATATTGCTTTATAGCTTCTAAATGAATCCTGACATTGATCCTCAGAAAAAATAATGAAAAATTAAATGAAAAGGAGAAAAAGATGACAAAATACTGCAGCCAAAAGGCTGGTAAGGCCAAAGACAGTAACATATTGCGCTGCTGGAATATTAAATGTAGAATCCTGAAAGTATCATAAAATAACTTTGCTGGAAGCCCGGCAGGTGTTTGTGGGATCTGTCTGCATACTTTAATTATTTATTGTAGAAACAGTCTTAAAAAATAGAGTAGGAAAGGACTACAGAATAAAAATAGAAGTGAAGGACTACAGAAAGCTAGCCAAAGGGAAGACATTTGACATGTGAAATTCTTCAAGAACCTCTCCACTTCTAAAATGAAAGGGACCAGATTTCCTAAATCCTTCAAGTGCATGAGAAATCTTACCTATTTGGTGCAAAAAAAAACTAGCCAAGCACAGAAGCTTTGCCAACATGCCAGTCCCAGAAGCTACAAAAAGAAAATCCAATTTTACTGGCTAAGAAGCCGCCCCTACTCCTCCAAGCTTTAATGGAGTAGTGATTAATTGCACCAAAGTGGATCTGGCCCAGTCCTTTCAATGCAACACTATTGATTTACTCCTGCAGCACAAGTAGCCCACCAGATTTTGACATTGAAATATGATCTCCTTTAATGACGCCCTCCCTTAGTAATATCTTCCAGCTTTCTCTGTTATTCATTCTGGGATTTAGATTTAATTTGGATGCTGTTATGTTGCATATACTTTTATTGTGCTCTGTTTACAAAATGATTCTTGCAATTAATTACAGTAATGAGATCATGGCTAAAAGACTCGCAGAATGCTGATTAGATAATTAATGATTGGTTGTTTTTTGTAGCATTTTATTGAATATACACTTCAGGTTGGGCTCTCCTCTTTCCTTTTTTGGTCTTTCTTGCCTGAGTTCTAATAGGCAATTGAATAAATGATTAGTGGGAAAGTAGATTACATGAATCATATTTAACCCCTCGGCACTTAGACAGGAATCCAGAGTAATATAACGGGAGGAATATAAGAAATCAATTTCTTTGGTATTTTCATTGTAGTAATTACAGGCTGAAAATAGTTTTAAATCAGACATTAGTTCAAAATTGTCAAATAGGCTGGACCTGATGTAAGGAGTCTCTCTGTAGAAGCAAGTGATGTTTAAATAGTTGCCTGCCAGCAAGAACAGGACTGATCATCCTGAAAAGGGACTGGCCAGGACACAGCAGAGCTTAAGCACTCAAACCTAATGTGGTTTACCAAGTTTACAGTAAAATATCACCATGGGAAAAACATTTTGTTTCTGGGCCTGGAATGGAAAGAAAAGATCAGGTCACCCTTCAGGTCACTCTCAGTAACCTCCTGTGAAACCTTCACCCATGCCAAAAGGCCCATCACTCTTTGGGGCCAAGACATCCCACAGGTAATAACACTGCTGCCAGGAACTGGATGATGAACTGGTGCAGTCAAATTCCAGACTGATCAAAACCACACGTCCAAACGCCACTGACTCAGCATGGTCTGCTTTCAAAAGACTAGATTGACTAAAGGCACAAAAGTGAGCACTTAGACTGTGCATACATGATGATACAGTCTAATTAAGATAACTCCCATCGACTTCATCCTCAACACAAGAGTGAAACACACAGATCCCCAGTAGGAATATAGAAAATGAGGAACCTGTTTCTAAGCCTGCAAAGTAAAAGTATTCCCAGCTGTCTTCTCTTGATCAAGTCCTAGAGAGAGTCCTCTTTGTATCTTGGTACACTTTGGACCTCATAGCAAAAACCAGCCTGTATTTAGATAATTGGGCAAACTTCATTTGCAGAAACTAGCCAAAGGAAAGGAGGTGGGCAGCCTTAACTACTATCTTATTGAAAAAGAAGAGCACTCTTTCCCAGTAATTTTGCTCATTTCCTTTTTCAATCTCAAGTTTTTAATTAAAAAGGGTTGTTTTCAGAGTTTTGTTGAAGTCTTTAGATCTTCTTGAATAGCTGAAAAGAATGAGCAAGGAAAACTATCACAGTTTACTTTCAGCTTCTTATGTTGCCAACCAGATGAAATACAGAATAAGTCATCATGAAAGACTGATAAGTTACATTTATTTATGGGGACAAAGGTCTTAAATAAAAGTTATGTTGCCAGAGAAGGAATTGTGGTAGTTCCCGAATATTCTGTAGAAAAAAAACACTGAGCCATGATCAATGTCCATCTGTCCCACAATGACTTCCATGTGATTTTTAATGCCAATAAGCACACATAGCACTTCCAGCAAAACACAAGATCAGACACGACATTTGAACTTGGTCGTGCAATTGCAGGGAGTTTCAACAAGCCCAAGTGCCAGATCCTGGCCTTTGGCTACAGCTACCCCAGGTATTGCTACAGGCTTGGGCAAAGTGGCTGTAAAGCTGCCCAGCAGAAAAGGACATGGGGTTGACAGCAGCTGAACGTGAGCCAGCGTGTGCCCAGGTGGTCAAGAAGGCCAATGGATGCTGGCCTGTAGCAGCAATGGTGTGGCCAGCAGGGCCAGGGCAGTGACTGTGCCCCTGTTCTTCAGCACTGGTGAGGCTGCACCTCAAATCCTGTGTTCAGTTCTGGGTGTTCCACAACAAGAAGGACATTGAGGGGCTGGAACTTATCAAGAGAAGGACAACAGAGCCCTGGAAGGGTCTAGATCATAAGTCTGATGAGGAGCAGCTGAGAGACGTGGGATTGTTTAGCCTGGAGAAAAGAAGGTTCAGGGGGGACTTTCTCATTCTCTACAACTATCTAAAAGCAGCTTGTATCAAGGTGTGGTCAGCCTCTTCTCACCAGTAAGAAATGGTAGAACAAGAGGAAATGGTCTCAGGTTGCACCAGTGAACATTTAGATTGGACATTAGGGAAAATGTCTTCAAGGAAAGGGCAGTCAGGCATTGGAACAGGCTGCCCAGGGAAGCAGTGAAATCACAATCTCTAGTCAGAAAAGTGTGGATGTGGCACTTAGGGACAAGGTTTAGTGGTGGACTCAGCAGTGCTAATATTAACAGTTGGACTCTACTTTAGAGGTATTTTCTTAACAATTCTATGATTATTCCACTACTGAATCAAACCACCACCACTTTCTCATCATCCTCCTGTATTTCTTCAGCTGTCAGCTCAGTAGTTTTCCAATGAAACACAGATATCTTACAATTCATTTTCAGAAGAGAAATAAACTAGTAGAAGAAAAGTTGGCAAGATTTCTCTCCAGCCACCATCCAAAAAGAAATATTACCAAGTGGCTAGGAGAGCCATACATTTGAGGGAAGTTACATATTGCACAAAATTTTTTTCTACACAGCATGATTATAGATAATTAGCATACATGATTGCTAAGTACACAATTATAAGACCCTGGATAGAGCTGAATTTTGCCAGAATCCAATTCAAATCAGGGGGTATGAGGGTCACAATCTGTTCTGATTATATCATATGTTATAGATGCTTCCAATATGTTTAAGATAAGGAACAAGATCACTACTGATACAACACAAGGTTTTCCATGAGCTACAGTAGTTGGATATCTTGGAGTAAAATCAAAGTCGAGCAACATTGCTTGTTTGGTGAGAACAGTTAACAACAAAGTTGCTCAAGATGCTTTTTGATAACCCACATACAGCACCTAACACCTGATGAGTCATTGCCTTAAGAAATTAAGGGATTAACATCTACCTTGAATGAGTAAAAGCATACAAAGGAGTTGATTTGATTTTACTTATAACTGTCCTGCAGATACACAACAGTCTGTGGCAGGCTGCTGGCAGCTTGCCTGCATTCCAACCACATTTATCTTGTACTCCTGCAAAGTAGTTTTTTGTATACCAGATTTGAATGCCTTCTACAGTTCCCAGCTAAGAGCTAGACCCTTGCACTATCCTTAACTCACCTTCTAGGACCAAGGTCTGAATGAACTGCACAGCAAGCCAGAAGTACATTTAAGAAGATTTCTTTAAAGTTTCTGGATACTCTAGATACTGCTTTTGTAGAACACCTGCTTGCAAATTACCAGAGAAGCTACCGTACAAGAAGACTCTGTGTCTGGCACTTCATTCATACAATGACATTCAAAGAAAGCCATTGCTCCAGCATGGGTTCCTTCCACGGGGTGCAATCCTTCAAGAACAGGCTGCTCTGGCATGACTCTCTTCTGTGAGTCCTGACAGCAAACCTTCTCCACTGTGGGGTCCTCTCTCCACAGAGCCACAGGAGCCTCCTCTCTCCTGCCAAGGAGGCTGCTCCAGCATGGCCTTCCAATGGGGTAACAATCTCCTCTGGGCATCCGTCTGGACCACTGTGGACTTCCACGGGCACAGCTGGCTCACCATTGTCTTCCTCATGGGCTGCAGGGGAATCACAGCTCTGATGCCCAGAGCACCTCCTGCTGCTCCTTCATTGACCTGTGTGTCTGCAGGGCTGTTCCTCTCACATGTTCTCACTGCTCTCTCTGGCTGCAGTTGCTGTTGCACAGCTATTTCCCCCATTCCCTGTTATCCCGGAGGTGCTATTACCGGCACTGATAGGCTTGGCCTTGGAGAGCAGCAGTTCCATCTTGGAGCCAGCTGGCATCAGATCTATCAAACATGGGGGAAGCTGATAGCCCCTTATCACAGAAGGGGCTATCAGTAGTCACCTCTACGACACCCCTGTAGTCACCTCTACTACACAACCCAAGCCAGCTCCTACCTGCTGGCTAAACCAAAGACCAGTCACTCGCTCTAATTATAAACCCAGGTCCTGCACCCTGGATGTCCCTGAACTGCCTACCACAGCACACATGATTCATGCTTCCTGCTGTGAGTAAAGTTCAAAATAACTTTTAGCTCACCATATCTAGAATTCCAAATAGACAAAAAAGAATTCAATTTAATTAAACCAGGAAGAAGATATTTTGGCTTTGGTTTAAGTCATACATTTCACTACAAGCAGTTTCAGTCAGTCTTTATTTTGGAAAACCCCATGGGTGTTTGGGTCAGCCATGGACCATTTAGAGTAAGAGTGTCAGTTCAACGACTTGCCAAACTAATGTTTACATCAGGCAAACCTCCTAAGCCAAGGCTAACCTCTCCTCTTCACCGAGAAGTATATGGTACAGTTAACCACTAGCACTGCAATTTCCCTCATGCTGGAGTATATAGTTTGGGGAAAACCCATGAGCATTCTCACCATCTGAGATGAAAGCTGCTGAATATTTTGCCCTGAAGCCAGACTGCAAAGTGCTAGAGAAGCAAGAGAAAAATCAGAAACTTGACAGGAGAAAATACTTGCAGCTAGTTCTTTTAAAAAGAACCCTGTACATCACAGATACCACGATAGCAACTTCTGTTCTTCTTAGTCATAAAACAGCGAAGCCAATACTACCTAAATATTCATCCCACTTCCACAAAGCAGTTGAAAACACCTATCATACCTGGGCATATACACCAACCTCAACCACACTACTGCTTAACTACCTGCTCCCTCCCAAGTTGCAGTCACACCACTGTGGTCGCTTGAGGGACAGTTAACTATAGCATAAAAGCAGATGAAGTAGAGCCAAACAGTCATATTCAACTAAAGAGCAGGACTTCAGCTGAAGGATGCAGTTTCCCATTCACATATGACAAGTGGACGTACCAAGTTTGGTTGACAGATACCACCTATGATTTTTTTATTTACTAGACATCTGAGGTGGAAATCCTACTCCTTTGCCCTTTTATATGCTCAGGTCTAAATACAAGATATTGACTTAAGTGGTCATTTACATCAGACCTCAGACTTCACAGTCATAGGCTATGAGGCATTTCCATGCATGGCTGATGTGATGAGCTAACTCCCAAATTAGTATATCTTACTTTGATTAATAAGCCATAAGGTAGACCTTATCAGCACACTACAGGAATTAAATGCTTATTTTTTAATTATTTGCCTGTCGACACACCACATTTACTCTAGCAGATACAGCATTAGAATGAGTAAGAAAAAATCTTGAACCCTTAGGACTACTAAAAAATGGTGAGACCATTAAAATCAACTGGCCATTACAGCTATGTGCTAAAGGAACATTATTCAATCAATTATTTTTTTCATTAGAGCAGCTTCTATATAAGAGAATTTTTTCAGGTATTAATTATTAATTTAATAAATACTGTGGAAACATTACCAATAAGGAAAGTAAAACTGACAAAGGAAAATCCAGGCATGAGTTCAGTTTCTTGAAGTTAAACCTGTGAAGGGGTTGAGTTTTACAGCATGAACAAGCACTTCTAGTGAAGTGAAACTTTCCTCAGATGCTGCACATTACAGAGACAAAGGCGCTAAAAATCACTTTTAAGATGTCCAATGTAGCTTCTATATGTTACCTTTTTAAATCCTTCAGGTAGATCCATGTTTGTCTTTTCCAAGTTTTAGAGATGTTTCCCATTTGGGAGCCTTAATTTCACCTTCATTTCAATTCTAGACTCAACAGCTAAAGAGACAATAACTCTTCAGAAGTCCATGACAGTTGCTTTCTGTGCTCTTTGGTCTCATTTAACATGAATAATTTCAGTTAAGCAGAAAGAGTCCATCCTTCCTATCCTACAACCTGCATATAATCCTATTTACCACTGCTGAGACAAACAGATTCATAAACCCTGAATTTGGCTACGTAAAAGTTTTCCCTGCTGGGGAATTATGAGCCCTATCCTTCCCACATACATATCACTCACCCTCCTCATCCAGGAGCATATAACTCCTGGAGCAGTTTAAAGCACTTACCAATTATTGTTAGCACAGCACAAGTCCTTAGGGATCCTGGCAAGAAAGCACCTTATCAAACACACCACATAACGGGAGCAAGGAATCAATCACCAGAGACTTTGTCAAATGCCTCTACACACATCTAGATGGAGAACTTGCTATAAACAGATCAAAACCAGAATGAAATTAAGTGAAAGGGTTAAGTGTTATTGAACAGGTTTACAAAAATAGCACACTAGTAGTGAAAGGAAAGCCATTCAATTCTGTGCAACCCTATCTGTGAGAAACTATTTCCAAAATTTTATTTAGGGAAAAGCATACATGAAGTCTTGGTGGCAGCCCCTGCTTTACACATAATAAACCCCAGGACAGAGAAAGTTGATATACAGAACATCAAACATTCAAACAATCCTTTCAGGCTCATAGTTAATGACCACATGCATCTTAAGACTCCTCAGTTCTGCCATAAAACACCAGCTCATAAACAGAGAGTATGAAGGAAGTCCCTAGGTCATATCATAATATGATAAACAGTCTGAATCAAATCTCTGGAACTTTACAGGAACAAAAATATACATCAGTTAAGTTAATCACATCAAGCATTATCAACAGACTACATTTCTTCTGCACTCACCAAGAACCAAGTCCCTTTCTTGCGGTTTCTTGCACAATGCTTCATGTTATGCACCTGAACCAGCTCCAATACATCTCTAAAATTCTCCTCAGCATGAAGTTCTGCATATGCTTAAGTAGAGAAGCAAACCTTGATCAATATATTAGCAGCTCTGCAGAGAAGCTCCCTGCATTGAGCAGGCAAAGCTTCCTGTACCTAGCAGGCAAAGCTTAACTAACAATTAGGGTAACAATCAGACTGCCCAAGGAAGACACAAAGTTTTAACTAATTTTCTGAAACAACAATTGCAGCAGACACCCTCTCCCCTTCTACCATCCCAGAGGAAAAAAAAAAGAAAGCAAAAAAAAAAGCACCTGTTACTTATTAGAAAAACACATATATAGGATAAAGAGGGCCTTAAGAAGGAAAGGGTACAGTGCTACTTCTCAAGAACAAACTGAATAGAGAAAAAACATCTCTACTTACTAGAATATGAAAGAAAGGTCTCTTCAGCTCCCAAAACTGAGAATCTTTATTCCACTTTATGTTTTAAACATGCTCTAGTATCAGAGCCCACCTACACAGGTGAGATGCCTCAGGCTACTCATGAACAACAGCTGCTCATGGAGAAAACCCAATTATTTTGTTGACAAAAAAGATACCAAGGGGCTTATTAACACCATTGCCACCAACTACAGACCTCTTGTAAAGGTCTCCCTACTGCCTAAAATCATAAAGTAGATATAATCTACTGTTTATTGCTTGGGTGCGAGCTGGAAGCTCTTCTTATTCTTGCAAGAGAGTAGTAGAGTAGAAGGTGATTTGTTGCCTTTTTTTTATTTGATGTTGGGATAGGTTGCATTAGTAAGCTTTTTCAGTGTATGGAAGGAAAGTGTTGGTTTCAATTCAAGTCTTTGAATTCTGCTGACAACAGGATTTCAGCACTTTGATTTTATTCCTTTCATTTCATTTCTCTTGTATTTCTCCATAAGGCAGAAGACTGAAGCTGTTGACTGTTTCTTGTGGAAAAAGCATTGCAGGCATATGGTTCATCCAGTCCTGTAGCTTCATGGGTGCATCCCAAAGGTATGTAATGTTATTAACTGACATTAGCTTTTGATTCTAGAGGAAAATAAGCTACTTTTAATTATGGGTTATATATAATATGTATAATTATTCTAAAGGTTTTACTTACCTTTTTCTAAAGTTCTTCTTAAACCTCCAACAGGCTTACAGAAGTCATTAATAGCTTATTAAACATTCATAAAGTGAAATTTTTTTCAGGACTGTTTGTTTAAAATGCAAGTAAAAGCCATCAAAACTTGTTCTCAAACTTAATCTCTGAAATAGCTCAGTTACTTTAACATTTCCTTTTATAGTTCTAGTTTTCTAATTAAGAGTATTACAGAATGTATTAATTGAAATTTTAATGAAGGTTGATATTTTCCAATGTAGGAAAATCAATGGACAGGAAAAAAAATCTTCTAAAACTTGGCCTTATTTGGCAGACTGTTATTTTCAGAAACATAATTCAAAAAATTTTCTTGAGGGTCTTAATTTTATTTTAGTCTAGATTCTAGTCTTAATGGTATTTTAAATTACTCAGAAGAATTAATGATAAATAACTGGTAAAAAAATTTAGTACTGTTTTAACATTCTGAAAGGATCAGTCCCAATATCTCCAGATCTACATGGATAAGATGCAGACAACAATTTTGTACAAAAAATCAGGACTTTTTTGGATTATATTTGCAATTGCTAAGAGTACTAGAGGAGGTTTAAGTTCAAGTAACAGCTTCCTGGTTGATAACACATTTGCAGTGCACGTGTCACTAAATTTCAGGTTTGACCAGAGTCATAGTGATGCCAAAACGATTTTTTGCCTGTTCTTTTATATACCTTTTTATGTATCCTCAGTACTCCTAAAATGCATATTTGTAATTCCTCAAGTGTGACAACTTAGCATTGTCCTAGCATTTTGTTAGGCCAGGAGACCAAACACCCTAAAGGCTTTCTAGGACTAGGTTCCAGCTGGAGGCTGGAAAGCCCTACACTACCTTGGGAAACCAAGGTCCTTCCTAGAACATATCCTGTAAACCAGAGATTCGGCCCATCCAGGGGGAAATTCCTAGGGATAAGACTCCATTCAAGCCTCTCATTGGTGCATCCTTGTTAGATATGCTAATTTGTAAGGTCTATAAATTGTATACATGATTTATCGTGTGTGTGCATAGCAGCGCATCCCACCTTGCTGAAACGGTGCACCACAAGGATCCTTATTATAATGCCAAGGTAGAAACCCCTTATCCCTTAACCATGTCTGGCTCTCAATTTTTAAGACCAGAAAAAGGCATCAGTAGCACACAAAACTTTCAATAGTGAGCGATACACATGCTTTTGTATTTACAGTGTTTCTGGTTCTTTGACATTTTAACACTAAATAGGATTTTTTTGAATGCAAAAGGGAGAAGGACTGAAACTGTTTGGCAGCACATGGTTCACCCCCTGTACTTGAATGAGAATCACACTTCTGGTAGCCTAAAATGATGATGCTTTTCCACATTCTGTAACTTTAACCTGGTATGCCTGTGCAATGTGCTTTCCAGTTTGCTGGCAGCCCGTCTTGCTCAGAGTGGTTGTAAACAGTGATGCTGGTATTTTTATTGGCTAATTTTACAAGCTGGCATCTGCTGTCAGCAGCTTCATGTAAATACACTCCTGCCACAGCATCTGTTCTGCTCCATATTGCCCTTACCTTAGTGCATGCATGGAGCTGGGGAGGGAGTGATAAAGCTCTCTTCTGAAAGGAGGTATGTGGTGGGAAACAGGAGCTGAATAAGACTTTCTCCTGGGATGGAGTTTCTAGAAATGGACTTCTTGAGTCAATTCAAGGACACTGTTTTCTAAATGGCTTTGAAACCTTCGCTTACAGTCCAAGCCTGCTCAGCATGTGAGCAAGCACACACTTTCCTAATATAAGGCCAGGAAATATGATAGCTATCAGAACAGTGGATTTCTGTTCTGAATGAAAGATGAAGTTTTTTGTGAATAAAACTTGACTGAGATGACATGACTGAATTGCTAGCTGAATGCAATTGAACTAAGATTGATATTGTGGGACCCAGCTATAACCTAATTGGTGTATGAGTATCAGGAGAGAACAGATCACAGTGAAAGCAGGGACTCTCGTGCAAGGAGCTGGATATATACGTAAAGACAAACCTTTGTTCTCAATGGAGACCATAAAAGATAACTATGACCTGCAGTTTGCTGATAGATTCTCAAGCTATCTAGTTATAACAATGTATCTTCTAAGACCAAGACAAATCAGTAGCAATGCCACAGGTAGTCCAGCTCGCTTTGGTCTCAGGACAAAGAAGAGACCTAGGTAAAAGCTGAATAGTTGTATGCAATACAGCTAGTTATGACGTAGTACCATGTTAAGTGACCTTGGCATCTTTTACTGTTTTTCTAGTGTAAACACAGTTCCTTTGAGTGTCTTGGATTTTATTTTTTTTTAGCTTTTTTTCCAGCAGAGTACTAAGGGATGATTCAGATAGGCGCTAGAGAAAAATTAAGAAATCGGTGTTGAATTTTTTTTTGGAGGCATTGAGGGCTTTTGGGTTTAGAAGTTCATGTAAGGTCTCGAATCAGTCCTAGGAAAAGGTCAGTTGCAGAATGGAGAGAGCTGTATTGATGTATAAATGAGGCCTAGGAAGTAGGAGTCTTTTCTCCTGTGTTCAACAGAGCCCAAGTAAGATCTTATGGCTGGTATAGCTCTCCTGTTCCACTCAGTTGTTTTTCTGTCTCCAGGGTTTGTGGAATGGTAAAACCCAAATACTGAAAAAGTAGCTACTAATCTAAAAATAAACTAAGCCTGTTCCATTCTCCTGGAGGTGTGGGCATCCCTGCAGCAGCCTCTTCTCCATGTATGTGACATGATGTGAATGTGCTCCCACCAATCCAGGAATGGGGGCTAGCTCAGACACAGAGTAGGTACCCAACGCAGAGGCGCCCTGTTCCTGGGGTGGTGTTTGTGCAAAGAGTTAATGGGATGGAGTCTGCTGTAAACAAAATGGGGAGAGCCTGGTATGCAGGAAATTAATATGCAACACCCACCAGCAACAAAGCAGAAGAGAACAGAGGTTTAGCTGCTACACTGTGCACGGAATTTTAGTACCCACTCAGCCTTTGTGCAGATGCTTGTGCTGGCCAGGGGATAATGACTGGTGCAAATCCCTGTAGTTCTGAGATGCTCCTATTTTCTGAATAATTGTCATTTGGTTAGGGGGACTCGACCAGAAAGGAGGGGCTGTGGATTTGATGCTTCCCTCAAAACACAGAAAAAGCTTAATTAGTATTGAAATGTTTGTTTAGAATAATTCTATTTGAATTGGTTTAGAAATATGAAATGTAAACAGTCAACTAGTTAGGTTAACAAGACAGAGAGATAGGAATCTATCTCCTCCTGACTGGACTCTTCTCCTTCCTGTAAATGCTTATTTATCTTTCAATTCTGTGGACAGAGTAACGTTTGTCACTTGAAATATGACAAGCTAACTTGTCATACTTAAACACAACTTGTTTGTTAGTGTCAAAGTGTTTCTGAGCAGAAACAGCAAGAAGCCCCCAAAGACATCATGTTATTTTTTTAATTTAATGTTATATTGAGATGTGTAAGGGGTCTGGGTACTGTGAATACAAAATGGAAACGAACATACTGGTTCTTGATTTGACTTCTTTAAATACACTGATCCTGCAAAGGACAATGTGTGTCTGACATGGGATATGTTTTGAGATGGCTTTGGCTCAATGAGTAGTTCTTGGATATGGATAAGGCATTGACCTCGACAAGGGTGAGTTCTCAGTAAATCTTTATGTAAGTGGCCTGATAATGTCTTCTGCTCACTTTCCTATGTCTAAAGTCTTCACTGTCTAAGGGAGCTATGCAATCAGTGCATCTGTAATTGTTTTATTAAAGTTTAAATGTTTATAGCAGGCTCAGTATTTTCTGAAGTAAATGTCTTCGGGTGACTATGGCACTCTGGGTAAAATGTCTATTATGCACCCTAGACCAGAGACCCATTATAAATTCACATTATGAAGAATTGTGCTCTAGGCTACAGCTGTAATCTGATTGCCACTCCTTTCTCGGCTTGCTGTGCATGTGTCCCATCTCCTTCACCTCCTGATTGAATGAAATTGTAATCACCTATTCTTCTGTTTAGCTGGGGGCAGAATTGGAGGCAGAAAATGGAGGCAGCCAGAATTGTCTGGGACAGCACATGCAGGGTGAACTGAGTGGAGACTGAGCAAAGGTGCCACAGCCCAGATCTCACTAGAGACAGAAAGGGGAGTAATGTTTAAAGAGCAAGGAGAAGTGGCTATAAAAGAGAAATAACCGCAAATAGGCTGCCAGTTCTCATTTATAGGCATGTCATGATGCATGGTGTATTTACACCTCAGTACTGTCCAGTAATACCTCAGTGAAATCTGTGAGGAATACAAACATTGTCTGAGCACGCACAGATGATGTGAGAAAAGCCAATGTCCTACTGGAATTGGATCTAGCAAGGGATATCAGAGGTCATGAGAAGGGCTGGCTTCTCTGAGGACCTGGGTGACAAGTAGGGATGGACAGTGGTTATCTTGAAGGGCAGTTGTGCTTGAAAGAGGAGGCAAAGTGTGCGTGGCAAGGGAATGGCGTACTCAGAAGAATAGGGAGGTGAATTAGGGCACACCAGTGATTGCAAGCACTGGATTTGACTTGTCAGGATACTGCTTAGAATCACAGAATACCCTGAGTTGGAAAGTGCCAGAAGTCCAGCTCCTGGCCCTTATTGAAGACTACTTTTGGTCCAGAAAGCTTGGCTTGTAACCTACAGTGCCAGCTGCAGATTGAGCTCAGGGTGGGCAGGAGCCCCAGGCAAGAGGTCCTGAGCTGGTGCCAACCCTTTGCATAACAAAGCACAGGGACCTGTGGCTCAGCCAGGTGACTGGACACTCAGAGACACAGCAGGAGCTGGTGTCTGAGGAGGAAGAGCAGAGACTGTTGAGGCTATAAAAGCCCAGGGATTCCATTGCTTGGGATCTTTCTCAGAGGCACCAGCTCCTGGAGTTTCTGTGTTACTGTGCCATGAGTAAAATGGCTTAATGGAACGAGACATCTGAGACTGCTGTGAGAAACCTGAGGTCAAGGTAAGGAAACCTGGTCTGACTGTGTGTGTGTGAGGTGTGCAGGGAGTCAGGTGGGGCATCTGTTGGGTCACTGGAGCTACACACCATGAAAAGGCTTCAGTCCCAGCATTTAAAATGTCTGGTAGTAGGAGTGTGACTGCCAGAGTCCCATGAATAGTCAGGCAGGAAAGTTTCCTTAACACCCTACACAGAACAATCCCAAGAATCACACCATGTGCCTGATAGAGTTGTCAAGGCTTGGTGCTGTGACCACATCTCTGGGGACATGTTCCAGTATCCAACCACCCTCTGGGTGAATAACATTTGCTTAACATCTAACCTAAATCTCCCCTGACACAACTTCAGGCCATTCCCTTGTGTCCTGCCACTGGCCACCAGAGAGGAGAGATCAGTGCCTGGCTTGTTAAACCACATTGACAACAAACATTAATGAAAAAATGCAACTGGAATAGTCATTGTCCAAGAGCCAGGCTGGCTGATGATCCCCTTCAGCTCCACCTCGGGTCTAATGACCCTTTAAAGCACATGTCTCTTAACAGGGTATTTATTATTTGCATCTTGACACCATGTTGCTGAGCATTGAGGAAAGGGTTATTCTCAGCTGAGAAATAGCTTCCTTGAGATTATGCAGGGTGTCTGTGTTGGAGACACAGACATCAATGCACCTGAGTCTTATAGCTTGATTGCAATACCACCTAATTACTCCAGCTCTTTGGTATGGACATCTTGTAATGAGCAGAAGTCTGTCTGGAAGACTTGGTTCCTTATGGTAGGTAAACCCTCAGTTTGGGAACTTCATGTCAGGAGCTGATGGCTGGATTTTTCTTTTTTTTTTCCATTTTTAAAAATCTAGCTCTTTTCAGCAGTATTTTATTTGTGATTCTTGGGTGAGATAAGGAAAGAAACATTGAAAGCTAAGAATGACAGTAGGAAACACATGGTATATCTCTGTGCAATATTTGTGTCAGAATTTGTCATACGAAGCAGTCTGTCCCAGAAAGGTGGCATTGATCCTACTTTATCATTCTGTTGTTTAAAAATTACTTATCAGAGCACATGCCAGAAAATTATTTACACTTACTGAAGTAGTTCTCTGAGTAGACACTGGAGTTTTGCAAGTATTTCTGAGTTTGGAATGGAAGACTTACCTAAAGGCACAACTTGAGCACTGCAGAGGAAGGAGGAAAATAAATATGCTCCTGCATTTCACAAACAGTTACAATTAACTGATGGAAAGGACTCAAAGACGATAGCTGTGATTCAGATGGCATCTCCAAAGAACATAAATTAGTGTGTTGGCAGCTGAAATTGCTAAGCATTTGCAAGTATTTGAGATATGATATGATTGACAATGATGTGATTTATTTTGGAAATTATTAGGGTTAGATTGAAATAAAGAAGTCAGTATCAAACAGCTCTTCTTGGAAGAGTGAGGTGAGATGAAAAGGATTTGGTTTCCTCAAACAAGAGGAAAATAGATATAGTTGGCCTCAATGTGGAATGCATGGCAGTGGCTCAAGCTAATGAAACTCGTCTGCCTATAATAAAAAAATTCAGGGTAGCCATCCAACCTGCTCTTAGAAATTAAGGAAGGCATTATTGACCTTATGAAACATAGTTCTGAAAGGAACTGAGTTCTGGACAGTACTGTATGCAGGAGATTAATGTAGTTCACTATTAAATGATATACCGAATTTCATCATTATATCCATTATTGTATTTGTACCTTGAAAGAATGTGCATTTA
Source organism: Motacilla alba alba (assembly GCF_015832195.1). Classification (NCBI taxonomy): domain Eukaryota; kingdom Metazoa; phylum Chordata; class Aves; order Passeriformes; family Motacillidae; genus Motacilla; species Motacilla alba. The sequence continues at coordinate 44,301,953 of NC_052019.1, read as the reverse complement.
ATGAGTGAAGTGCTGAATGTGAACCCTACAGTAATATCCACATTTGATAGCATAGATCCTGATCAAAAACGACATGCTGGAAAAGGAAAAGTGAGAATGAAAAGCAAATGGATGTTCTAATAGCTTTTCAACTTGATTCAGGTCTGCCACACACCTTCCATGTGACCTTGAGCAAGTTATTCAAGGGCTAGACTTTCACAGAGCACTTTGGTACTTGTAAATGCACCCAAGTCACTGGCACAAGCTTGCTCAGTGTCTGCTATAGCTCATGACTGAGTGTCCTGAGGAGACAACCCTGTTCCCTTTAATATCTGCTGATTCTTATTCTGATAGAGGAATAAGATAACTTCATTGGTATTTAGAGAACACAGTCCCAGATCTAGAGAAGCCATAATCAATTCAGTAATGTTTATCTGAATCTTTAACCTCTCCTTTGTTTCTGTCTATCTGTGCAGGAGTAGTAATGCCCCTCTTCCTCTCAGGGGTGGGTTGGGAAGACCGGCTCAGGAGTGTGAGTGCAGAGCTACTGCAGTTAGTGGATGCATGTAAATAGGTTATGATGAGAAATGTGGAAGCAAGTCCATTATTAAATTTATACAGGGCTAACAGTGTAATCAAATTAGCCTTTGCACTTTCTCCTGTGCTCCACTTTCTGCATTAGAAAATCTCCATAAATCTCTGCAAAGCCATTTCATTTGTTCCCTTTAATGCTCTCCTTTGGTGTGATGCAAAGAAACACCTCAATACTTGCTAAGTAGTGAGTGGGCTGCAAGTGGTGCCAGCTGTGTCTGCTCCTCTTGGTGCTCACAAGTCTGTACTTCCATATCTGACCTGGATTATTTTGCTGATCAGTCTAATCCACATTGGCATGTGAAGTGATATACACTGTCCCCGAGGGGACAGGGAACATTCCTCTGCCTGCAGTGGTCTGCTAACACCTGGGATCTGGCTCCACGGGGGTCACTGTAAGGCAGTGAGAGGGAAGCAGTGACACAGCATTTGCAAAGGGGAGAGTGTGCTGCCAGGTCATGGGCTTTTGGAAGGACTCTTATCAGGACTGAGGGCTGGTGATGAAGCACTCCAAAAGAAAATGCCAAGCTGAAATGTCATGCTTTCTCCAAGCTTTTTCTGACTGAAACAAATATTCACATGTTTTTCCCATGTATTTTCACGGGTTTGGATCTAATTTCAGGCTGTAAATGAAGTGAGCAGATTTTCCTTAGTGCACAGTTGCCAATAGCTCCTGTGTCTTGTGGGGGTGGCAAAAGATAAATTGGTGCTGGGACCATACAAGTGACTGGGTTGTGAACTTGCACAGGCAGTGCTTTATTTACCACTTGCTCATTTTTCTTCATGCAAATTACGAGTTATTTGGACATCTTTTTCCGCACTGCAGAGTGAAGATTCCAGCAGCCCGAGGGGCACAGACAGGGACATACCTCCTCTGGCCAAGCGGTGGCCCACCTGCACTGGCTCTGTAACATTCCTGTCCCTGCTGGCTCCTGGCACTGATTTGTCTGTTGTCCACTGGGGCTCTGGCGATTGCTTTCTGCAGCCTGAAAAGCTGCTGTGGTGTGAGTTGAACAACAGCCATTTTGTGTTCAAATTGTAGTCGCAGTCATGGTACTAATCCAAATATATCTACTATGCAAAGCTGCTTAGCTGCTCCTGGATTGCTTTTTCTTTTAATATGCATCTAGTTTTTGAACAGAAGGTAATTCTTCTGTTTCAAAGGGCTTGTGGAGAAAAACAAAAAAAACCAAATTACTAAATTTCATTAGGGTATTCCTTAAAGGTGTCATCTTCTCTGACTCCTGAAAGAAAAGGACTTTTCAAAGGAAAACGGAAATGCTTATACGCCTAACTAATTAAACAGTTTGCTACATTACAGTGGGTCTTCTATTCCATTATTGCAATGAAGACATGGCTTTAGTGGGACTGTTTACACTTAAATTTAAAGTATGAAATTGAATCTTTTCTCGGATGAAGGCCATGTTGAATATGGAGATGTAATAAGTATTTTGCCCTTACACTTCAGTAAAGGATAATGATATAGGGAATAGATTTGGCTGGCAGTTTTTGGTTGCTAAAATGATCTGAAGGATAGACTCATTTATTTTTCAAGTGTATACTGTTGATGATAGGATAAACAGCACGCTAATGAAATGAATTGGCAATGCAGAATTAGAAGCAAGTCAGAACACAGAAATTATATGAAGGGAACTACCTACACAGGAGAGAAAATAAACTTGGAAAAAATGAGCCTTTGCATATCTAAGTGGAAATAATCAGAAATGCACTAACTCCAAAGATGTCTGGTTTAATAAATAGTTTAAAACACAAGTAATAGCTGACAGCCGATTGCATGTGAAGTGGCAAGTTACACAGGGCAAAGCTGTCATTTCAGTTTCAGATGCTATATTCAAAAGCATTTTAGAGACAGTTGTTTATTATGGCACTAGTATGATTACACTTCTGAGCAAAATGTTGTGATGGAGATGTTGGGAAAACTGGAGGGACTTTCTAGTGTAACAGCATTACTATCACTCTACAGGAATGACTCATGAGAAAAAGATATAAAGGACCAAATATAGATCTTAACTGAGTGATGATTAAGAGAAAATGCTGTTTGCATAGGTGAAAAGACACAAATGTAAGGGGCAGGGAAAAGTTAATGAGATGCAGAAAGAAAAATTTGAAATGAAGACAAAATATAGGCTAGATATGGGGAGAAAAGGCATGAATCTGACATGGTTTAGGTTCCTGAATAGTTTGCAAGGTGACCAACCCCTTGTGATTTCCACAGTAAATTAGCTCAAAGCAATAGAAGATACACTCTTTGATGGGAAATAGGAAGGGATCCCATGTGATTGTCCAGCTTCTCTCTGATTACCCATCAAGGCTACCTGGGTTGCTGCAGCACTTTGCTAGAATTTCTTTCCTCTCTTTAAGAGCCTGCTGGGTGCACTGATGAGGCAAAATCTGAGGAGGATGGGAGCGGGGGGGAAGTTGCCTGCTGCAGATTACTAATAAGATTGGTGGCAAAACCAGGAGGAGAGTTTTAGAAGACAGCCCCCAGCAGACAGGATACATTATAAGGTACATAAAATTGCAATACCCTGCATTGGCAACAAGGCAATACCCCCTTTATAAGGCAGCATTTCCTTCTTTATCAGTACTCAATGATGTCCAGTGAAATGAGGTGGGATACTCTCGCTGTGTGACAAGCAGGGTGGGGATCAAAACAAATGCCGCGGACTAGGAGTTTGTTTCCTGTAGGAAAAAAAGAGGCAGCTAGAATGAAACCTAAAGCATGGTGGCTATTCTTAAATAGCTTATGACTCATACGAAGCTCATCTCAGTGTTTCCTAGAAAATTAAGATGTCACTAACACATCATCTGAAATGCCTCTAAATTATAAGTCTGGCAGTCTAAACACCAGTTAGTGACTGTCAAACAGCATTGAAAATCGGGAGCACACAGCAATTTGACATGAGATTCTGTTAAGAGACTTGTCTAGCTACAGCAGCCTTGCCCCTCGTCCAGCAGAGGTGCCCATCCAGCTTGCCATTTTACTTGTTCTTTGTCATCTGATCATTTTAACTGAGCTAGCAAGATGTTTTTTATTATGTCTTTTTATTTTTTTTATTTTTTTTTTGCATTGTCCCAGTTTCTGGATAGCAAAACTTAACCATTGCTTTTACGGATGGCAAATCCCTAGAAATTACTATTCCCCATGGTGCCACTCCACTCCTTAACCTGATGCAGGGCTGGGGTCAGACATCCTCTGCTGTGATTTATTCCAGCTGAGGATCCAGTCATGTGCCTTTTAGAGGGGTGGTGTGATAGCAAACCTCCTTTCAAACTTTGGACTAGGAGAGTATTCAAATAGTGAAGATCTGAGGTAGTGCTGTGAAGAGATGCATGCCACGCTTTACATCTGGCTGACAACTCTTCTGATGTACCTCATGTAAAGTAACAGTCCTTGCCTTGTCCTCCTGGTGGCAGTAAAAATGTTGAATAGCTTGAGGTAGAGAATCCTCTTGCAACACTTTTGAAAATAATATGCATGAACATATTCCATATGTTTATAGAAGTAGCAGAGATGCATATATGGTGTAAAGACACAAAGAAACATGCTGTCTGGCTAATAAGGAACAAAAGACGAGTAATGTCAGTGTAGAGAGCTATGTTATCTGCAGTTCCCCAGCTGAAAACTGCTTGTCCTCGTCAAACTGGCTTTGGGGACTGTATATTTCAATATTGCAACTTGCTTGGAACCCTAGTCCTGAATGTTGCACCTTGGAGAGAGAGGGAGCCTTTTGCAGGTACTCAACTTCAGATTAACCTTTTTATACTATAAATCAACAGGGGTGAAATAGAGGAGGCAGCACGAGAGGACCAGGCTCTGGTTAACCTTGTCTGGCTGCTTATGCCCCTGCAAGGCTGGGTTTGCTCTTTATTGGCTCATCTGGAAGAAGCTTCCTCAAACGAGGAACCAATGTGAGTGAATAAACTTCCCAGAATTAATTTCTTTGGGGGATTTTTTAAATTTTTTTTTAAATTTTTTAGAGAGATGGCCTGGGTGGAAACTAGGGTTTTAAACATCTCAGTGTAGAAGTGTTTGAACAATACTCTTGGGCACGGAGTATAATTCTTGGGAATGGTCCTGGGCAGGGCTAGGAGTTGGATTTGATTATCCTTGTGAGTCTCTTGCAATTCAGCACATTCTGTGATTCTCTAAAACTAGCTTTGCTGGATTCAAAGCTGTGCTCTGGCGGTGGCTTGGGGTAAAATACACCTGAAACTCATCTTTCTATCGGCTCCATTACGGAGTTTGTAAGCATTTTTGCTTACCTGGCCAGGGGCGAGCCTTCCTCTCAGGCTCGCCAGCCTTGTGAGATCGCGGCTTTCCCGGCTCTGGGCTGTGGTGTGCGTGTGCAGGTTTTGGCACCGTAACCCGCAGCTGCTGCGGGGAGATCTGGCGCTCCCCGTCCCCCCTGAGCGGGCTCGAGGGGCGCCTCGCAGGGACAGCGCTGCCGCCCGCTCCCTCGCACGGGCATCGCGGGCTGCCAGTGATGTCCCTCAGGACGGACACTCGCGGCGCGGTACCCGCGGTTCGCGGGGCTCCGGGAGGCGCGGGGGGCGCCGTCCCCCGCACACGGCGGCGACGGCGGCGGGTCCGCCCCGTCGAGGGCGTCTCCGCGGCGGCGCGGGGCCACCTCCCCATCCCCGCCCCCTGCCTCCCCAGTCGCGTCGGCGGCTGGACGGGAGCGGAGGGGAGCGAGTCCGTCCGCGCTGCCAGCCCGCCCCGTCCCGTCCTGAGCCGACCCGAGCGGGCAGCGCTGGGGGGGAGCCGCCGCCCCATGCGCTGAGCGGCGGCGGGATGGGGCCGCGGGGCACCGGCGGCTGGGCCGGCCGCGCCGGGGCGCCGGCTCCCGGTCGGACGTGCCTCCTGCCGCTGCTGCTGTGCGCCGCGCTCCGGAGCCTGCGGGCCAGCCCCGGCAGCGAGGGTGAGCGGACACGGGGCGCCCGGGCCGTCGGGGCAGCGCCCACCCGGGAGGGTGGCCGCCCGGCCGTGCGCGGCTTCGGACTCGTTGGATTCAATTTTGGGACGTTCTGGGGGAAGTGGAGATGGGCTCTGCCCGCGGAGAGGCGGGTGCCGCGGCGGGGATGCGGGCGGCGCTGCCGATGGGGCAGGGGGCTCCCGGCGGAGGGAGGCGGCGGTGGCCGCGGGAGGCAGCGCCGCACGGGGCGCGGGCAGGCAGGCTGGCACGGGTGGGTGTGCACAGATGCCTTGGCACGGGCGCGCTTGGCAGCGGCCGTTCCCGTTCTGTGGGGGGATGGATGTGTGCGGGGTGGGTGCGCACGGCGGTGCCTGCTCGCGGTTTGCCCCGGGAGTCGCGCAGGTGCACCGGAGCGGGGGTGGCGGGGCTGGGACGGGGGAGTTCGCACCGGGCAGGGGTCTAGCGGGGCAGGGAAGGCTCCCGGTGGGGAGCCCTGCAAGCGCTGGCCGCAGTGCGCTTACTTCGTGGCTTAAAATACACGTATAGAAAGGAGATGAAGCCGCGGCGGTGGCGGTGTGTAACCCGCAGCGGAGCGCGGCCGCTGGGGACGGGTTTTTTTATGCCTTTGATCTCTTTGAGGCCAATGGCCAAAAACGCGTCCAGGCTTCTTCTCTAGTAGGATGCTTCCAGTCTTTGAAATTGGACTGGGATTTTTTTTTCTCCGTTCGTGGTGCGGGCACTGCTCGGGGCTTTCTAATATTTTTGGATCCGCGGGCAGGCTATGATGTGAAAGCGATGGGTGGAGAAGTTCAGCATCTGCAGGGATGCCAGCGGCTCGAAGCAGGCTGGCGTCGTGATGCACCGTAATTATTTGTGAAACTCCTTTAGAAGGAGGAGGAGGTATGCAGGGGTTGGTAAAGGAAAACCGTACCAGAATTTCAAAGATGTGGCCTGAGGTAACCAGCTAGCTGTAATTTATTTTTGAGAGCGAGAATAATGTGAATTGCAGTTTTCTTTAAAAAAAAAAAAAAAAAAGTGCAGAGGAAGGGGGAAATACTGTTCCTCTGTGTACAAAGATATCTAATGTTCAGGAAGTGCATTGGTTTGGGAGATGATTGAAATGGTTTGGCTTTGCCTCGGTTAGATAACAGTGGGCCCAATCCTTCTGCCCCCGTGCAATCTCAGATGCTTTCACCCATGGGAGCAATGCTGTTGAGATGGCATGGCTGATTGAGAAGGGCTTTCCCTGTTACTCACCTTCGTTTAGGAAGCATGCTGTCCTGTGTGAGCCCGTCTGCCATGATACCGTGCTGAGACCAACAGATGCTCCGAGCCCCGTCTCAGTCATCCTTGCCAGTTCTCGGAAAAGCTGGATATTACTGACTGAGTCAACGGGACCATTTGCCGAGCACAGAGGTGCCTCTGCGTGAACAGGCAGCTGCAGAATAGGACTTTTACACGATAGGAAACTACTGGAAAGGATTAATGAAGCTGCCTGGCAAATGGCTTTAGTGGCATCTTTACAGGGAGGTTGCAAGGGAATATTACAGTAATGACGAGCAGTGTGAGCGCTTGCTTCACAGTGTCTGTGCTGCTACTTTTCTGACTGCTGCTCTCTAATTTCCATCTCCTCAGTAAATGCAAAGCTAAAAAGCTGCTGCTAGGAGGGGTCTGTCTGACTGTGGACCTGAACTTTTTTTCAGTAAGTGCTGTCCTTCACTGCGAGGAGATTTATTTGTAAACAGGCGTGATTTGACAAGTGCTTCTCGCAGCGTGTCTTCTTTGCCAATTGCTGGGGAGCCGCTCCGTGCCTGGGAATGGCTCACCCTGCTGTACCTGGAGCCCAGTGCATGAGAAGCCTCGGGCAGTGAAGCCCTCCTGCCTGGAGGGGTGTGAGCTGACACTTGTCACCAGTTTGGGTTTGAACTTGGCTCCTTCTGGGCTCTGATGAGAGAGCTTTTCCCCTGGGGTTGGTTCTTCGGCTGGCTGGGAACTTTATTTTTGCTGAGATGGAGGTAGCCATCTTAGACCAGTGAATAATGTTTTCAAAAGTTGGTGGTATTGAGTTTTCTGGGTTTATTTTTGATTTATTATCACTCATCCTACTCAGCGTGGGTAAACAGCTAGCCAATAACCTGTGCTGTGTAGGCATGGAGCACATCAGTCGTTTTATAGATGATGACAAATTATCAGAATAATTTTTTTCTTTACCCCTGCATCATATTTTTTGTTTCTCTAAATCTTACTGTAACCCACAATGACTGTGTGGGTTAAAATACATGCAGTTAACAATTCACAATACGTGATGCTCTATTTTACCCTCTAGTGGAGGGAACTTAGGGGAAAATGCTTTTAAAAATCTAAGTTATGATTCAGAGGGGGGAAAAAAGTAAATTCATTGTTTTAGTTCCTTATCATGGAAGTAGCTTTTTGCATAGGCAGCTGAGTTTCAGAAGCTCCTGCCATTTTTATGGAGAAGTATTGAGCGCCCAACCTCTATCACAAATTTAGTCACCTTCATGGATATCTCCAAAAATGGATATACATTGGGAAAAATGAATTACTTTTTCTCCAGCCTTTCCTGTAATAGTGAAATAAAGCAGATTTTCATTTTAATCACCTTTCCTCAGTTTATATGTTAAAAGCAAAACATGTAGTGAAAGAAGAAGGCTTAATACTATTTCGTGCATTTTCAGGTGCTGTTTAGCCATTGTTTTTAACTGTTTAGCAGAGTTCATTCTTAAAACCAGATTCTTGCTTTTTGCTTTGAGTAATGTTAAAAATTCAGAAATTAGTCCTGATGAAAATATTCCAAAGAGTACCCTGAAAGTATCATGCAATTTTGTGAAGTGCTGGTATTCCAGAAATGCATGATTGCTTTAAAATGCACTCCCTATGATCACAGGGTCCGACAGGCAGTCCTGCAATATGCCACTGGGCTTCCTGCACTGCCTTTGTTTTAAAAATGCATGTGTTTTAAATCTTTCTGTTGTAAGTACTAGGGTTTGGGAAGTGGCTTGTATAAATTATTTATGTGAAACACAGTGAATGACGGATTTGGTTGAAGACTCCCCCCCTTCACCCTAAACTATATGATTTGTTACACATCGCCTGTGGATTTGAAGAGGTTTGCAGATCACATTTGGTCGTCACTTAGATGACCTTAAAAAGTGTCATGTGGGCAAATTATTAAAATAATGGGATGTGTTATATCTGATTGCTTGTAACAAAGTAATTCCACAAGATATTTGCATAACTTTAATTAAATACAAAGTATATTTCATTTTTGGGCTTTTCAGCAAAAGTGCTGATGAGGCTGTGCTTAACAATGAAGTGTACTGCTAAGTAAATCAAAAGAAATGCAGTTTGAAAGAATAACATTGACTTAAATAGACAAAGGTGAGAAAGGCAAAATGGATCTTTGGAGTGTGTTGTATTTGTTTTAAGAAATAGAAGGATATTATTTTTTATGAACTCCTGCTTTGGCCCTTTCCCTCTTAATTGTTTCAGGGCTTTTTGAAGCTTGCTTTATCTCAATGTATCACTTGTTATTTGAATGAATGAATAAATGAGTACAATTAAAGGGGTGTGTCTGGTGCTGGCAAAAATAAAGGAAGGTTGTAATTTGGGAATTATTCATGCCAGAGCCTGAAATGAGCCTACCTGTTCTCAGTGTGTATGTGTGTGTATGTGTTTTCTCATAGTGGTATATAATTTCTGTGTCATAGCACACAGATAAATGCATATTTTGCTATAACATCACAATGTTTATCTTTAATTAGTGAATTAAGTCTTTTTTTAGGAAGTTTTTTTTGTGTAGTGAAAGCAGGTGGGAAAATAGTCTTAATTTTCACATCAATGCATGTAAATTAGTCTAATGCTTCAGATAAAAATACACACTATGAGGACATTCTACTTGTTAGGTTGTACTTAGTAGCTTGGCTTCGTATGTCATGCATTCACACAACTATAGCATTTTGTGTAATTCTGTAGGTGTTGAGTGCTGCTGGCATGGATATGCCTTGTGTATGCAGAGCAGGTAAGTCTGGACACATTTCAGTGTGCTCACGGTGCCTTAAGGAGGCTTTAAGGAGTTATCAGTTCTGTATTTGGTGTATGGGAATGGTTCCCTGTGTGCTTTCCATGAGAGCAGAGCATAGCCTCAGTGCCATGTGTTTATTTTACTCACTGGAGTAGTCCCATTAACTTTTAAATTTACTGCAGTGGAATTACTGGTATGAGGAAGGACAGCTCATGTCTAATGGTCTTTTTGGGATCTGTCTGATGTGTGATTTATAGCTTTTCAAGGGGTTTAGAATGACTCAGTCATGGCTTTAAAATGGAACTACTATCCTTTTGACAGTAAAACAACATTTGAAACTCAGCACTTTTAAGTATATGACTAAAAGCATTGCTGCCTAATGACACGTTTTAAAAAGGGAAATAAACAATGGCAAAGATTGATTCCAAGATAGGGCCTGTTTCCTTTCAAAGCTCATCTTAAAAATTGTGATAAATAGTAGAAAACAGTCAAACTGTCTCAAACAGTAACTGACTGCTTATAATGTGGTAAATTTTGATACTATAATTTGATGTGTAAAGCAGCTATTTGCACATCAATATACAGAGGGGTTAACTGGTTAATTTGGCTTGTGTGACAGATTCTTCCCCCTCCACTGTTAACTCTCCCACCATTGCCTCACTTTTTAGCTCCAGTATACAGTCCAGTTCTATGTCTGCTACTCTCTTTGTGCTAAATAAAAAAAGAAAAAACAAAAAACAAAAAACTTGCCAACGGTGAAATGTTTATTTTTTCACTAAAAATTACAAAGCTTTTTGCAGCAGGCTTGAGGGAGGCACAGGTGGTGAGGTGAGAGCAGGATTTCATAAAATCTGGCAGAAGTTTAAAAGGCAGGACAGCTTTTGACGTGGTGCCCTGTGCTCTGTTCTTGCTGTTTTTATGCGTTATTGTTCCAAGGATTTCCATGCTGGTTCTGCAAGAATCCTGGTGTCCAGCATGTGCTGAGCAAGCTCAGAGCCCTTGACCTGGGAAAGTCCAGCTCAATTAGCTCAGCTTAGTGATGGTGTTGGACCCTGTTGGCTTTAGGGTTTTGAGCAGACACAGGTCTGTTAGATCCCCAGTCTTTCTGACTTGGAGCTACATTTCTAGAGGTCCATTCCTGTAAGCGTGAGAGTGTGCGTGTACTTGAGTAGAGATGAGCTTTAAACATTGCTCAGGGATATCAGGGAAATTAAGCCCTGCCCCAAAATAAAAAGAAACCAAACTCTTTTTGCAATTTATAAAAAATGTTCTCACTTCCTCTTCAGGAATAAATTGAAGTCTGTATATGGAATAAGGGCAAAATGAGAGAAACCCCAAACACACACAGCTTGGTCACTTTGTCAAAGCACTGAATTTCTTAGTTAAGTGCTTGCTTTTATGGAGGAAAAAGTACTCACTCAGCTCTTCAGTAGACATTCAACCTACTACTGTCCATTAAAAGGTTTAAAAAGAATGTTGTTCTTATAGTAAAACATGTAAACACAGAATTGAAGTCTGTCACAAATGCACCTTTCTGAGTAACCATAAGTGCTGCTGAGAGATGAGGCCTCATTTCAACCCGGATGGACTTGAGCTAGGTATTTTTCTTTACTCAGAGAATGTTGCAGAAATACTGTGTCAATTGCTGCATTGGAACTAACACTTTTTTTTAACTTTCTCTTCACTAAATTGGTTTTCTTTGATCTCTCCTAGAAAAACTGATGTGTATTTAAAAAGCTTGTAGAGAATTCTTTTTTTTCTTCTGAAAATATATTTTATTCTTAAGATGTGCCTGTTTTTTTGGCACAGGCAGAACGGAGAGCTGGATTGTCCTTTGTGTTCATGTTGTGCCTGTCCCTCACTCTGCTCTGTGACTAGCTGGACATTGAGGTGACAGGTGAAAGCATTTTCTGCCCCAGCTGCTTTCACAGCCAGCTGTATTGGCAAACCTGAGCGCTGGCCTTCAGTAGCTTAAGTTCTGTCTAGGGATTTGTTACCCTTTGAGTTGTCTCTTTGACCTATTATATCTCTTACAGTCTCAGTTTTGGTATTTGCTATCTCTTTGGTCAGTGCATTATCTGAACCTCTCTGAAGGTTTAATGCACTTACCCTCTTGGAGGTGGAAAGCAATTATCCCTGTCTCCTGCAAGGAAGCTGGTCCAGAGCAGGCAGTCAGGAGGATGTTAGCACTGTGATTCACAGCACCTGGCTGCTGCTGGGTGTGGTAGGTGATGGGTGGGTGGCTGTTTGCAGAGATGCAGAGCATATTGCTTGCTGTGGAGAAGGGTGCTGGGAGCTGCAGGCTGCCCTGGGCTGGGTGTCTGAGCACAGCTTTCCTGCTTCTGCCTTGAAGAGAGGGCTGAAGATGCTTTGGGCCAGAATAATTGCCATGGGAGCATTTCAGTGCGTGCTGTTTCACCAGGAGTGGTGTTGGGGGGAAAACATGCTCCTTTTCTCTCCCTCTTGCCTGGCATTTGAGTTGAGCAGCTGGTTTGTTAGGAGCACTCTGACCAAGGAGAGCTGCTCAGGTGACCACTGGCTGGAAGGATGAATGATGCCTCCTGGAGAAGGTGACAGTATGGCAACAGATCTGGGAATTCTCCTGTGAGCTGATCTGGCTTCCTGAGGAAGAAGGGGATTCCTGCTCCTTGTCTTCCTGTTGGCAAGCTCCTGAGAACTGGTTCAGCAAACTGTGCCTTGGGGATGTGCATGGACAGCAAACAGCACCCTCAGAAGCTGAGAGCTCCTCGGTTTAGGGCTGTGTAGCAGGTATGAACCTGTAGGAGAGAGGATAGAACCTTGGGCTTGCAGGCTTTCATGCCATTTTGGTGCAGGGGGGCAGTATTGAAGAGTTTTGCCAAGGTGTTAACTACTGGGTTCTCTTACCTGGATCACTTCATGTTGGAAAGACATCAGAACAACCAGTCTGAACTTTATAATTCCCAGAGGGGATAGAGGAACACCTGAGAGAAAATTAATTACTCAGCATCAGTAATGAGCATTTCTTGATGCTTCTGAGTGGACCTGTGTCACTTCTTAAAACTGTTTGTCTCAAAACAGTGAGACTACTTGGGGAAATTATCTACATACCTGCTTTTGTAAGCTAATTTCTAAAAAAAACCCAGTAGTTTTGGCTTATCCATCCTTGCTTTACTAATACTCAAAAGCAGATTCTTATTAAAATGTGTTGACAATGTGATGTTCCCAGTAGCAACCTCCACCCTCTTCCCTCAACAGAAATAGAAGGGATAAACTGTCAAACCCCTGCAAAGCCAATAGATCATTTTAAACATTTTTTTCTCCCAAATGCTTGCTAAGCATTATGCCAGTTCCTCTTATTTTCTACTTGAATGAATTCAGTGGCAGCAGAGTAGTCATAATTTTTAACAGGAAGGCTTTATTGGTGGTGGACAGTGAGATCTTGCAAGTCCACTGGTGGTGAAAGCTGACAGCCTTGCCAGGTCTGGATGGATCTGTGCCAGATTTCTTCAGTTTAGATATGTGCATAACAGAAATTGATCTCAATGTCTTTTAGGACACCTTTTAGGAACAGAGACCATACAGACTGTATTTCTTTTAGTTGTTAATTTAGGGAAGAAGGTGAGATTTCATCTCAGCCCTGCTAGCAGGTGTTTTGATTGCACTGAGAAAGTGTTGGGGTGCTAACATTCAGCTTGACTCTGTGTGTGCTTGATAAGGTGCTAGCTTTAAGCAGGGTCTTTAAGAAATTGCCTCCTTCAGTGGTTTGCAGATGCTTTGACAGCGGTTGGAGGCCCTGCTCTGCAGGACAGCACTGGTATTTTGTTTCTCCATGCAGGCTGGTTGTCAGGTTGCAGGTGCTGGTTGCATGTTGCATTCAGTGGAAGCTTCTTTTTCTTTCTTAGTGGTAAAGTGATACTTGCCCAGATGGTTACCCAAAAAAGTGGTGCTGCAGCCAGCTCAGGAATCTGCTGTTGTGTTGGTACAGTGTTGTTTCCAGTGAATTTGGTGAGTGAGAATGGAAGCATTTTCCTGGCTTTCTTCAGAGTGAATAAGCCCTTTTCAATTAAATGGTGATTTTGGTGGGAATAGGAGTGTTTACCATTAAAGAAAAGCAAACCATTACTGGATTTTTTAAGTTTCCAGGCACTTTGGTGTCAGGCTTATCCAACCACTTTCTTCCATTAAGTAATGTATGGTGGGAAGAACAAATGACTGCCTCTTATTTTGACAGGAAATTTTTGTAAGGAAAAACTCGGCAGTTTTCTGCTTGTTTTAGGGGATCAGGTTATCAAAGTGAGCTTTGGGTCTCTCTCTGGTGCTGCAGCTGGTTCAGTGCACGTGGGGAAAAAATGCAGCCAACCTGAAGAACTTTGTCAAAGGGCAATATCATTTCCTTGTAAACAGTGTGTTCAAGCAAATTACAGATGTAATGCAGAAATTACTGGATTAAATTCTCTAGTTGGTGTTATGATTGCAATTGTCCATCTGGCCTTAAAAATCTATGAATCTGTGATGCAGATTCAAGCATTTTTGGCTCTTGCTATAAAGGGGAATCATGATAACTTGGATCAGAATGAAGCCAACATAATGAAATATAAATCTGCAGTTAATATTAGTTTGCAAGTTCATTAAGTAGTGTATACTTTCCTCCTCCAGTGGGCTATAAATAATAGGTTCTGCTACAGCTTATACTCTGAAGTAGCTTGTTTCCACTGATGGAAATATTTCAGAGGCTCTTGCTTCTGTGTGTTTTGTCTCTGCTCAATGTAGCTAATTAATTCAAGGCATCTACTCCCTGATGACCTTGTTTCTTTCGAGAGTTAGATTTTTTTCATTTGTTTTTGCTTTCAGGGGTTATTTTTTACTGTCACTTCTTGGAGTACCTTGGATATGTACTTTTTAGAGAAACACTTGGCACAACAGGGAAAACTGTTGGACAGTGAATGAACTGCAGCAATGAACTGCAGTAAAATCAGTGAAGATTTCTGAAGCAGGAAAACTTTGACCCATTATGATGACGATAAAGATTCCTTTGCTGTCCATGTGTCTTGGTAGTGCTGTGACCCCTGGAAGTGACTAGAGGAAGGATGGGGGTGTATGCACTGTAAGGAGAAAGCAGCTCTGTTAATAATGATGTTGGCATCTGTGTCCCCTCCTTTGGGTGGAGAGGAATAAAGGCATGAAGCTTGGTGGAAAGTCTGTGATGCTATTCTTCTGATGACCTGAGATGAAGTCCCAAGTCAGATTCATCTGAGACCTTCTGATGAAGTGCAAAGCACTACTGTCACATCTTGTCCTGTACCTTGATCCCCTTCCAGCAGAAAATTTCACCTCGTGCTTAATTGTCAGCGAGTGTTCCTGTGAGATGTCACTTTAAATGTAGCTGATCCCATGAGCTGTGAGTGTTGGGTCAGAGCTGGGGCTGCCTTGACCACTCACAAAGAGGTTGGAGCTGCATCGTGTCCTGCAGTGTGTGTGCAAAGGGGGCCAGGAGACTGGAGGAGGATGTAGGAGCATGACCTTCTTTCACAACAGACTTCGGCTTCAGGCTACCAAAAATAACATTCAGATTCCTGTTCAATTTGTAACAAGTTTATTAAAGAAGAGTTTTCCTTCAGTTGTTAAAAACAAAACATTTTTATTTAAGTGTTAACTTTTGTTTAAGTTTAGTTAGTGTTAGTTGTTTCGAAATGTGCTACTTTAGAAATCATGTGATGTCTTGAAACATCTGTGCAGGCTTTCAGGAAGGTTTCTTTACTCCTGTTTGTTTTGTGATGGGAGGTGGTTTTTAGGATCACAGAGGATTTTCTTTCCCTCCTGTTTTAGGTATATTTCAGTGAGATAAAATAAAAAGAGATTTGTATAGCTTTACATACAGCTTTATTGTGATATAAATTCCATCAGTTTCTGCTATCCTGACCATTTTGCCTGTTCTAGAGCTCTTGGTTAGGTTATACTCTGGTAGAGGATGCCTTGTGGTAAACCTTAGCTTGCAAATGGTGCTACTGACAAGCAGGATTTTTCTAGTGTATGATGTATTGGAAATTAGCTCAAAGACCACAGCAGCTCTGAAGAGTTTCATTTTTGTATGCGTACAGAGATTTTGCCCCAGTGTAAACAGTGAAGGATTTCCTGGAAGATCTTTAGATACTGAAATGGCAGGAGGATGTGTAGCTGGTAGGATAAAAAATACTGAGTGTTGTTGGGAGATTTTTTTTATTTTAGCTTTTTGGTTTTTTTCCCACTTGAAGATGGAGTGAGGAAAAAAAGATGCTCCAGATGATCCTGCTCCAGCCCAGGGCCAGAGGAGCCATCTCACTTCAGTGGTGTGATCAAAACAATCCATGAATTGGTGGCTTCTAGTTCAGGCATTGTACCATCATTTCAAGCCTGTCCTGCTTTCTCCTGGGCAAGCTACTGCTGCCACATATTTTAGGTGGCTGTGCCAGGTGGGGAGCTCTGCTGTGCTGGGGAGTGTTGGTTTAGGTCAGTGTTGAATTTCATGTGCTTCCTCCCAGCCACGGTCCCTGTGTAGCCATGGTTAAGCTGCTCAGTGCCAGTTGTATGACCATGACAAGGACATTTGAGTTAAAAGCTATATCCAGGCTCCCTGACAGAGACTCCCAAGTGAAAAACCACTATTAATTCACCAGATAGAGTTCAGGACAAAGGTTTAGATCACGTCTGTTTTTACTCTGACTTGATTGCTCACCTGTAGTAACCAGCCTGTCTGAGAACAAGAGTGTATGCAAACTCCCCAGGCTATTTTTCTGTATTAAAAAAAAAAAAAAAAGGGGGCTGTGGTATGACTTTAGACTTAATCATCATTTATCCTACCCTGAAGGCATGGAAGTTAATGATGATATAGATCTGTGTGGTTTTGTGTTCCCCTTGACTGAGCATTAGAAATAATTAGGGCTTGTGGGATGGATGCACTGATGCTGGAGATGAGCAAAAAATATTATATATTATCTTCCAAGTTTGCTGGCAAAGATACAGGTGCTAAGTGTGTGCTTATGGGGTCTGAGGTTTCTTGCTTTTTTGTTGAGATAAAGCTAGCTGGGGCTGATGAGAAAGGAAGTGGGGATAAAGGACTTCTGTTATTTTGGAGCCTTTTAAGATCATGGGCCAATAAGAATTGCTAGTAATTTCTGAAGAGGTTTTTTTTGTTTGGTTGGTTTTTTTCCAGCATGGTTTGCTCTGCAGTATCCCAAGTGCTCCCAGGGTACAGCTCTGGGTTATGCCCATGGAGTAGGCAGTGCTGGGACAAGTCCAGGAGTCACCAGCTACACAGGAGCTGGCACTAGACCTTATGAAGTACGCAAGCCTTGCACACAGAGCTGGTGGTGTTCCTGAATTACCTCCTTTGGTGTCCTGAGTGTTTGGATTACTTGGTTATTAAACAGCCACAGCAAATACAGCTCACAGTCATTGTTAGCATTCAGAAACACATAATCATGAATGATTATATGCAGGTGCTTTTATTGAAGAGCTCTGGGTGTCAGGGGTACAAACCCAAATCTGACTCCGACATGGGTTTGGGATGAACATGTTTTTATATTCTATCATTATGTAACTTTCATGTTAATTATTCAATTTATATTGTTCTATTGTATACAGAGGTTTCATCCAAGCATGGGCTTCTCATGGTCCCCCTCAAACTTCTAACATAGTTTTCTCATGATTCTTCTTACGATTAAACAAGAATTATATTTAATTACTAAACAATCATCACATCTAACAGTTATATCATTTAACATATACCACTTATGCAGGTGCAATTTCACATGATCTGGCAAACACAAAGCCTAACATTTTCAGAGTCTATTTTTAACATTTTTCCAGGGCCCCGCTAAGTCTAGCTTCTTTCTAACTCCCCGAATTTTAGGATTATAAAACCTTTTACTATCATCATCCCAGATTGAATAGGGAGGAATGGTTCTGTTCCTGTTTTTCTCTGTTCCAGGTATCTATTTTACCTGCTGCTTGCTCACTGATTCTTCCCCAGCCTGGCCAAGTAGCATTTTTTTTCATAAAAATCATTTCAGCGAAAATAATGTTCCTGCCAGTTTGGAAGGTGATGGGAAGAGAGGTGGTGCTGAGCCTGTCTGGGCTCCAGCAGTGAGACCAGTGTGTGTTCCAGGGACCTCTGGGCAGTGCAGGACAGGCAGGCTGCCTGAGAGAGCATTCCCAAAGTATGTGTAGCACCACTGCCATGGGGAACTCCTGCACCTGGGCTGTTGGAGGAAACACCCCTCCCTTGGAGTGGGGGATGCTGAGGCCCTGTTTTGAGGCTGCATTGGGGTGGGGTAGTGACCTGCAAATGATGCAAGTGAAGGACAGACATTCCCAGTGACATTCTGGGAGGGTGCTGATGGGAAAGATGCAGACACCTTGTATCTCGATGGAGCAAGTGATAATTTGTGTTGATATACTAGAATTTTGGGGCTTCTCAAAGCAAAACATCTCTGTCCTTGGAGGTGGTCTAGGTAACTGGCTAAATATATTCATCAGAGCAGATTGATGCAGTGCAGTGGTTCAATGCTACAGTGTGGAAGCAGCCCTGAGCAGTGCTTATGGGGCAGTCAGGGTCTGCTGTGCCTTGCAGCCCCTCAGAGCGGTGCTGGGAGCCCCTCTGGTCTCCACAGCAGCCCGGACCCAGGGACAGCTTCAAGTCACTTGTCACTTTTGCCTTGCTGGTACATGAGTTTTGAGTTACTGCATGCTGCCTGTCAAAAGGTGTATTCCATCCTATTTACTTATGCAGAAGGCAAGAGGATAGAAGAGGAATTGAGTCTTTTCTAGCTGGGGATTTAGTATTCATCTCTGCTAGCTGACTCACTAGTCAGAAAATTCCCACTGACTTGACTTAGAGTTGAATGGGCTGTATTATCTTTTCATATGCAGAAAATTATTTTGAATTGGAAGTTAATAACAGCAATTTAAAAATTGTCATTGATAGAAAGATAATACAATATTTAGTTGTATCATGTTCTTTTTATGATCTGATGTTCGAATAAAGCACTTTTTCTGCTTTTTCCTTAATTAGCGTGTCATGAAGAAGCTTGTGACATCAAACACAGCATCTAATTACATTCATTAGTAGCATCTCCAGGACAACTTTTAATTAAGTTGTACAATGTAGATCAATACTTGTTTTGCATCCATTGCAACTTAACGACAGGAATATACTGTTCTGCACAGTTTAATTACAGTGATTGTAATAGAAGGAGTTTGAGTAAACCTGCCATTTTAACAACTTCACTGCTGTCTCTTCCTTTTTAAAATAGTATTCAGTTATAATATGGGACATGTTATGTGTGTCTGATTTTGAAGAATATTTTGGGGTCATTCTTTTCCTCCCAAGAAAATACAATGTAGTTCAGGGGCACTTGGATGGCAGTGCTTGGCTTCAGCTGAAGCAGGAGAAATTAATGACCATTTTACCTGGAGACTTCATAAGGGGAAAGACTGGGCATAACTGGGTGACATATCTAGTGGTAGGTGATAGCAGTACTTTTATTTTGCATGGACTCTGGGGTGGAAAGCCACCTGATGATTGTATGTTTACTTACTGTGAATATAGTCCAGTATAGTCTCTGAGTATTGCTTCCACCACATGTCCTGTAGTTTGGTAGCACTGGCAGCTTCCAACTGTTTCTGCTTTTGGCAGGAGAAAGCAATCCAGAAATGAAAACCCTGAGCCACCAAATGTTTTTTTTGCTCAACATGACAAAAATATACTTGACCAGGCAGAACATGTTATGCCATGTGGTAGTGTCCTGCATTAATACTTGCATGCATTGTGAAAATATCTGGATAGACAAATCACTTTTCAGATAAGTGTTTGTCCAATCTGAGAGCTCTGTGTTGTATTTTTTGTGTTTTGGCCTGGTTTTGTGTACAAGGGACTACAGCAGTCAGCCTTCAGTGCAGTACAATGATAAAGACCAAATTGATTTAGAGAACTTTGGTTTTTTTCCCAAACTAACTCAGTTGCTTAGCCTTCATTTGTTTTTGAATATTCCGTAATATTTTAAGGGAGCAGGCTTTGCAGTATAGTACTTCTGGATTTTCTTACTGTGCCTCCATAAATGGTGTAACCCTGAGGGTTAGTTATGATACGTGCCTTCTTCAAATTTGTACATACAGCCTGGTTTTTTTGTTTGTTTGTTAGTTTTTTTCCTGTAGCAATCTTTAAGTACCTACATCGTTGCAGTTCTAAAGGAAAGAGCACAAAACCTCAGCATCCATTTCAAGCTTGTTCTTGGTCTAGATAATCATGGGCTAGATAGTCTTGAAAGTCCAACTACCAAAACTTCCAGTGAGATTTTTAAAGAGCACACAGGGTGGAGGTCAGGAATTGAAGATCCAGGGAAATCACTCCCTTTTCAGGAAGGACATGAGTACAAAAAGTGAGGTCTTATACAAACAAATATACTGAGAGAAGTGAGTGTTGTAATCTGATGAAGTGTACTATTAAGGTAGACAAAAGTTGCTCCTAAATTGAGATTTTGGGTGACAATTGATGATTCAGAGACAATCTTCTGCCTAGGAGGTTTAGAACCCTGGGTGCAGGAGGTAAAAGCTCGGCACCAGAAGCTGCTACTGTTTTTCTTAGCTGAGTTAAGTTTGTGTGGATTTAGTCACTTCTCACTTTTTACCCAGTATTTTAGGTAATAAGAGAGGAAAAAATGTTACAAACTTGGGAATAGGTTTGGGGTTTTTTTTTGCTGTTTAATGTAAATTGTTGGTCACTTGCGTGACTTAAAACTGTTCATGAATTTTTGTGTGTAGAAGAAAAAAGATCTCTTGCATAGCTTATAATGAAGATATCAAAGGCTTGGAGAAAAACGTGGAAGAGGAAAAAATTTATAGATTGCTGATGAGATTAGTACTTACGCATATAATACTTCAAAAATTAAATTCTTGTTTAATTTTTGTGCTAAGGGCTTGATTATGCCAAAAAAATACATGCCACCTTAGAAGAAATGTGTGTATAAATACGTATAGATGTTTGTGAGTGTATATTTGCACCTATCTACTCTGTCCAACATATACACATAAACACACAGTGTGCATTATGTACTTATTCCCCCCGGAAGATCAAGGTCCTAAGAATGTGCAGGATCTGGATTTTGCAGAAGTTCAGTGCATTTGCAACTTGATTTCTGTGGCAGATCTCAAAGGAATAAGCTAATGGATAGATAGAATTGTTTTCATGGTATGACCTCATTGTTAGAGGAGTTATTGCATTGTTATTTTGCTTTACAGAAATCCAACTTCCTTGGTTAATTATAAACAATCTGTCTACCAGAGCCATCCATACCTTGAAATATCTGCTGAAGTTTGTAATCCATCCGTGTTCTTTAACAGTTTTTTCTTCTATTTTCAGTGAATTTACTGGACTCACGTACAGTAATGGGGGATCTAGGATGGATAGCCTACCCAAAAAATGGGGTAAGTCTTTGCTGTTGTTTGCTTTCTCTCTCAAAGATTATACTAATTGTTTCCATTTGGAAAGTAGACTACTGGGTTTAAAAACTCTCTAGAGTGATTTGTAGGCAATGGAAGGAAAAAATAAATAAAATAACAAGCTGTGACTGAAGAAATGGAGCTGTATGGCTAGGGGATTGATTTATTTATGCAGCAGAGCCAGCCACAAGTATTAAAAAAATAATCATGAGTCAGCCTCCTCACTCCTCCCCCCTCACCAAGAAAATCCATGAGGTTATTTAAATTTCTCTAAAATTATAAATTCTTGGGTTTTTTCTTGAGCCTTTGCGGTAAATGTAGAAAACAATTTTTTGGAAGTTAGCTTCTGAAAAGCAAGATCTGGAAGATGACTGTTAGCTTTAAATGAACAAGGCTGTTCACAAATACATCTCAGATTCATGGTAAAGTTCTGGGACCTGATAACACTGAAACAGGAGCTAAGTTCTAAGCACCTTGAAGAGCCTCTGCCCCTTACCATTGCCTATATTAAGAACTATTCAGCCTCAAGAAGAGACAACTGAAACAACAATGTCTGTGAGTGAAGGGAGAGTGCCAAGAGGATGGAGCCAGGCTCCACTCAGTGGTGCCAAGCAATAGAGCAAGAGGCAAAGGGCAGAAACTGATTCACAGGAAGCTTCACCCGAACACGAGGAAGAACTTGGTTATTGTGTGTTTGATCATGGGTTATTGTGTGGGTAACAGGTTGTCCAGAGAGGTTGTGGAGTCTCCCTCACTCAAGATACTCAAGAACACTCTGAACACAATCCTGTGCCATGTGCTCTGGGGTGGCTCTGCTTGAGCAGGGAGGTGGGACCTGATGACCCACTGTGGCCCTTTCCAACCTGACCCATTCTTGTGATTCTGTAGCTGAAAGAACCTGGCCTCCTAATTTTATGCTTGAAGTAAATGGTGGAGTTTAGATGCATTAATACCCTCCAGTGTATCTGCTTGACCTGACTGCATCACGCGAGCAGTCTTGGCTGTGATTTTTGGTCTTTGGTTTGGGGTATCTCCAACGCTGTACTGTGACAGAGATTTGGTGCAGTCTTGAAAGGTTGATTTCTGCACCATGCTGGGTATTCCTGTCAGTTCCTGAAAGCCATGAGCACTGTGTGAGGTGAGAAGGCATCCTAAGTTAGAAATGCTGCATGACTGAGCCCTCCAACAGAGCAAGTCTCAGGAATGTGTCATTCCAGAGTTTTAGTCACCAGATGAAACAGACTGCATAATTGTCTTGGACTCCAGTTGGATTGTTATATAGATGGTGTTTATACAAAATTCAGCCAACCTTGGAAAAAAAATATATATTAGACAGTAAATTCAAGTCTGGCTTTCCATATATTCTGTGTGGATGAAAGGTTGTGGAAATGGCAGCCTCACTTGGACAAGCTGCATGTTTACAGGCACTGGTTACAGCAGGGATGTGAAAGCAACACAGGGATCTGATTTTATTTTCAATTAATTCCAAGATCTAATCCTGTTAGAGTTAGTCTATAACCTTTTTTTTTAATCTATTGATTTAAAGCTGAGAATAAAACTTACTCCACTTGCTTGTGTGGCCATCAGAATGACCAGTGCCAGATGTGCTGGCAGAGCAATATTTTGGTGTCATGGTTCACCATAAAGATCTCAATACCCCTTCTTAAAGGATGGTTTTATTTGTCTTTTAACTTTTTGAACATCTTCTGGTATTTTTCCTGTGGTATAAAGCCCACTTCTGGTATATCCCAATGCCCCTAAAAGAACACCAGTAGAAAAACAGGGCTGAGAAGTTCAGAATACTTCTGAGTCTGTATCTGTAGATGAGTGAATCAAAAGCTAACTATCCTATACATAAGCCACAGTTGTATCTTTTCATTATTTAGGGAAACCTTTCTATATTTCCAAGCTCGGTTTCCAAAGAGCACATTGAAGTACGCTCAGGAATGCCAAATTAAAGGTTACTGACTCAATAGGGAGATTTTTTTTTTTTACCTTAATTAACTTCTGCTTTGTGTTTAAAAGTGAATTAGGCAGTTGGTTTTCAAATTTCCAGAAATCTCATCCTAATCTTCTTTGTTTTCATGGGACATTATAAAAATCCAGGAGGTTAGTCCAACTGTCTTTATTTTTTTGTCTAATATATTTGCAGTATTTTATGAGCACTAAAAAAGGTCTTCCCAGAGTTACTTCTCTAATTGCTATATCTGCTCTGCAATCAGCTACGCTGCAGTTACACACTCTTTGCCTAATTTTTTTACAGGATTTACCTAATATAAGTATTTAAAGTCACTCTTGCATCAGGATTTGAATTTGGAAAAGGAGGGAGCTTTAATTAACATCTGATATAGTCATTCTCATGTGTTTTGGGGCATTCTCCTATAAATTTGTTATCTCAGGATGTTTTCCTAGGGAAAATTTTTGAAGTCCCTGTATATGTCTGCAAAGTCCCTTATGAAGGAAAGGAGCAAGAATGTCAGGATGTGTCACACTTTGCAATGCCAGAGCGTGTGGATACAAACCACATTCTGAAGTAAGCTTTTTGATGCATGGTGTTTTACTGTTGCTGCAAACAATATCCTATGGAGTGCAGTCACTATTCAACAGTGGTGCAGTTCCAGCTGAAGATACATTGGTCCTCTTCCAGTGTTGCTGCTTCTCCACTTCATTTTTATTATAATCTTAACAGAACTTAAATACTTTTCTTAGAACCATAAATGCTAGGAGACTGTAGCGGGGCACAGTTACTGTTGAAGAAAGCAAGTGTTTAGTCTTCGGCATTGTACGGGAGTGCTTGGGAGAAATTATCTTCATATCACAAAGGCTCAAGCTGGTGGGTTTTGAAAGCAGATTTCCACATGTAAAACAAACAAACAAAATCCCACAAAAAGCCCCTACCGAGACAATTGGGGTTAGAGATCCAGGCAAGCCAAATGAACTTGCTTTTGGCAGATCCTTTGTAGATATCATAGTCTAAACTTCTATTACAGCTGTGTGCTGTGTTCTTTTTTGTATATTGAATATTTAAAACATTTCATGCTCCAGAAAGGTCCAGTTGCCCTTGTTTAGTCTCTTGTTCATCTCATTTTTGCTGAACACAATGGGAAAATATGATCTCACGTGGGAAATGAAAGCAGCATTGTATGGGAAGGAGGCTGACTCTCCAGCCTGGAAACAGATCAGGAATAAAGATAGACCAGTTTTGTGCTCCCATCTCAAATGAAGAAGCACTGTAGCTGCTTAAGTCCCCACAAGATCAGACCTTGATCCACTGCTCAACAGTGTGTGCTGGCTCACCTTGTGAGAAGTGGATTTTATGGGAAGAGAGACCAGCACTTCAGTCAAGGCTGTCCTCTGAAGCGCTGTATCTGGTGAGGCACTTATTTGGTACTGGTTTGGGTGATGGCCATTATCCTTGCAGCCTAGTTGGCCTTCATATTCCCAATGCACATAAAAGATAGGAAAAATCCCCTTCTTCCTTCATGTGGAGCACTGAGGGATGCATGAGAATGAGATGACTGAAATATGCTACAGCCAAGTTGGGCTTTGAAACAATGCCTCCTGGTGTGAAGAACCAGCTGCTGAGCAGGAGAAAGGGCTTTCTTATTTCTGCTGCTTTTCCCTGAAGGATAAGTAAATTGCAGTAGTGTGGCTTCCTGGCTGCCCTGTGTGGGTTCAGCAGCCTGCAGCAGCTGTGCAGTCAGCTCTTAAACCTGCATGTTATCTGTTAAGGCATGAGCAGAGCTCCTGTGAGGTCCTCATGGCCATGGAGCTCAGAAAAGGGCCTCTCTTCCTGACAAAAGAGCATGGTCAGCATGGAAAATGCCGTCCTTTTTGTACTGAAGTTAGGAATTGATCCTGTTATTACATGCCAGAGGGACAATTTTGATTTATTTCTGCAGCTCTTGTAAGTTTGTTTTAACTTGAAGGAGGTTACTGTAATTACCAGAGGCTGTGTCAGGAAAGTCTGGTCCCTCTTGTGCAGTAGGAAGCCCTCCAAGCGCAGGAACAAAACCAGTCAGGTTTTCTACTAAAGGCTTGTACAGCAGGTCTGCAAAATCTCTTACTTCTGGACCTATTCCTGGGGTAGTGCTTAGGATTGCCCAAAGTGGGCACATCAGAGGTTTGGGTGTGCATTGCACGTGGCTGTGACACTGGAGAGCTCTGACCTGCAGGAAGTGCTGGTGCTTCTCTGTGCTAAACATACATTTCTATCATATGGAAGCTCGCAATGGTATGAACAAGAGCAAGTGCTGTGACAGAAGTAGTCAGGTGAGGTCAGGCAGTGTTTGTGGGCTGTATTGCATCTTCTTCCTCCCTTGACTGGGCAGGAGGCTGTGTCATGCATTTCAACTTGCTGCAAAGCCATAGCAGGGGCTACAGAGCACCCTGCAAACCCATGCTGTGCAGTTTTACTTGGTCTGGCCAAGTGAAAACAAAGTTGCCAATTAAAATAAAATATTTTTTTAGCTGCTATGATTTATTCAGCAATTATGTCTGATCTTTGTTCCAGTGGCTCTTATAGGGCTGATTTACTAGTTTGACCCTCCCTCCTTTCACTCTTACTTTAAAACTTCTTTATTTACAGATCAGAAGTACTCTTTTTCTGTCCACATCAGAGTGCTGCACACCTGCTTTTCTTTTGCATAAAGGGTTCACTTCCATCTCCTCCACCTCACACTGATTTCCCTGAACTTCCTGCAGCACAGAACAGGAAAGTCTCTGTGGTCCTTGGAATATTGGTTCTGTGCTGTGGCTCATTGCACAGCTCCATGTGATGGCTTTTTTTTTCTTGAGGCTCGAACTGGAAAATAGACATGTACTGAAGAACCTGAGGAGATGTTAATTTTCTGCAATGAATAAAGAGTTGTGAGAGGGAGATAGATGATTTCTTGCATGTGGACAGCAAGAAGGAAAGCAATTGCCCCTCCTTTGGGGGTTAGTAAGGCCAGATACTGAAAGGTGGGTAAATTGAGCTAGACTGATTCTACAAGTTGTTTCTATTTTATGTAGGATATTGGTGGTCTCGATTTTTTGTTTGGTTGGTTTGAGGTGTTTGTTTTTTTTGTTTTTTTTTTTTTTGTTTGGTTTGGTTAGGTTTTTATTTTTACAAGCAGCATTTCTGGCTTTTTTTTTTTTTTCTTTTTTGAGGATAGGCACCCTAGGGTGCCTCTTTAAAGTTAAAAATAACAGCAGTTTTAGATTACTCAGCATGATTTGGGAATAGATTCTGTTGCTCTCTGTCAGTCCTAGTTCAGATAGAGATTTAACACAGGAATCCTGAATTGGAGGCAGTGCTTGCCCTCAGGGATAGAAATAAAATAAAGGGGGAGGGATGGGGGGTAGTGAAAGGAGAAGGAGGATTCTTGGCACCATTGAGCTGTGTCATGTAGTTATGATTATAATTGGCATTTTCAGGGCAGTACTTTTGGCAGCCTGTGGTTTTTTTTTCCTGCAAATGCTGCTGCTCGTCTGTGACCAGCGTAGAAAAGGAATTCAGAGAGATCTGCTCTGTGGTTTAACCCCTGCCAGCAGCTAAGCCCCACACAGCTGCTTGCTCCTGCCCCTCTCCCCGGTGGTATGGGGGAGACAATCAGAAGGGTAAAAGTGGGAAAACTCACGGGCTGAGATCAAGGCAGTTTAATCAGTAAAGCAAAAGCCACGTGTGCGAGCAAAGCAAAACAAGGAATTCCTTCCCCACTTCCCAAGGGCCAGCAGGCGTTCAGTCACCTCTGGGAAAGGAGGGCTCCATCACACATGACTGTGACTTGGGAGGTCAAACACCATCACACCGAATGTCCCTCCCTTCCTTCTTCTCCCCAGCTCTATATGCTCCATATGGTCTGGAATATCCCATGAGTCAGCTGGGATCAGCTGTCCCAGCCGTGTCCCCTCCTAACTCCATGTGCACCCTCAGCCTTCTTGCTGGTAGGGTGGGATGAGAGCCTTAAAAGGCTCTCTGAGTAACCTCAGTAAGGAAAACATCCCTGAATTATCAACGCTCTTTCCAGCACAAATCCAAAACATAGCCTACACCAGCTACCACAAAGAAAATTAACTATATCCCAGCCATACTCTAACAGACAAGAATGCAATTTAAACCTTAGCAGGAAGCATGATGGAAATAAGTAATACTTAGTAGCTGAGAAAATGTTAATGGCAGCCTAAAAACCTGCAATTTGGCTGCTTTGTTTATATGTACACATTTTTGTACATGCACAGTTTAGTAAGAAACAATGCTGAACGTCTAAGGGTTTGAAGTAAACTGCGCAATCCAAACCCAAGCAGTAGTACCTAATGTTTTCTGTTATATACCAAATTAAAGAATTTTACACAAACCATGTGTGGGATGATGTTGAGCTCAAGAGTTGAAACATATGGGGTGTTTTTTTCCCCACCAGGATTTGCAGTATCTATATATAGGTGTGTAAATATATATATATATATATATATATATATATATATAGTTATATATCTGTCCTTCTGGTACTTCATGTACATGGTCATTTTTACTCATCCCATGGGGCCATGATGATGTGTCATCTTTTGGTTGTGCTGCCTGCTTAGTGTGCCAGAGTCATGCATGCTTGTTTTGTATAGTTTAACTCCAACAAGGTTGGGAAAGAGCTTATTAACCAGAGGTTAACAGTGCAACTGTATGAGACCCTTGTGGTATTTAACTAAACTGTGTTTTAAAGCAGAACTGAATTTATGTTTCCAACTCTGAAAGCCCCAGAGTGAGAATGAAGATGCTGGAGTTCAGTGGGAGTAGGGCACTGCCATGAGAGGTAAATTTGGCCAGCAGACTACTGTCCAAATTGGTGGATTTCCCTGCTGAGTTGGTGGTGCTCGTAGAGCTGCATTTGTTTCACAAAGCTTTGTTATACCAATCCAAATCTAAAGAGATCAGCTTTGCAATGGGGAATTGTGTGAGAAGGCTGATGGAGTTGGGTGTAGCACAGAGTCTTGGACTGGCCCACAGCCACCAGAGAGGAAGGGAAAAAGCTTTCATCCAGGCTTGCAATGGGTAGGACAAGAGAAGCAGAATTTGTTTTATCTAGACTGGTTCAGATGAAATTTCATGGAGCATGGATGGCTTCTAAGTTAGTCTGTGGGGTTGGTGTGGGATTTCTGTCACAAGAGGTTTCTGACAGCAGATCAGACTATCTCTGCTACTCTGGTCAAGCTGAGTTCATCTCTTCTGAAGCAACAAACCAGGTGGTCTGTTCTGACCTATTGCAGCCCTAAGTCTGAAGCCCTTGTGTCTGAAAGCTTGTCCTGGCTCTGTCTAGGATGAGATCAGTTTTTGTTTACCTCTGAAATTTGGTGTGCTTATTTTATTTCTTTTTTTTTTTTTTTTGGGGGGGGGGGGGGGGTGTTAGGGTTTGGGGGTTTTTTTGTTATTATTTGTTTGTTTTTTCTTATTTTTTTAATCTTGGCCTGACTAAAATCAGGTTACTGTTACTCATTCATCAACCTGCATTTAAGATCCACTCTTGATACCTGCAACATATTACCTGCAGTATGTATCTGCTTTTAAACATACTCATGCTAGACAAGAGTTCTCATTGTATAGCCTTACCATTTAATTCATGCCCTTTCTCATATCTCCTTTTGTATCTGAAGTCTAATCTTTTCGCTCCATTTGAGACTGCTCTTGTTGTCCTGTCCTCTCAGCTGGCTGCCCTTTGGTTTGTGTGCTGTTGACATAAATCAGCATTTATGTGGGAGCAGCATCTGGCGAGGTGTAAGTCTTATTAAAGGAGATCTAAAATGCCTAGAGTATTCCTAGGTATTGTAAAATAAATTAATACTAGTGAGATTAGGAATAAAGCAAATCTTTATCTGGGCTAGAACTGTATTACAGGAATAATATATTCTACACAGGAAAAAATAAAGGTTGATCCTTCAGTATATCATTTTGTAAATACTGTTGTCAGCATTAGGTTCCTCCACACAGGCTCATTGGGCAAACAATAATCTCCTTTCATGCTAAAATGTCTTATTTTTTCTCTAGTGTCTAGGAATTACATTGGGGGATAAAAGAGCTTTGAAGAGCTTTATCTTCTAAAACCATTGTTTTCTTTGTTACTTTTGTGCCAATTTCAGAAATATTGGGATCCAACAGTTAGTAACCATACAATTAAAATGTATTAATGTAGTGTAGTCATGGAAAATCTGAAACTATACAGAATAAAATATTACCATTACAGAATGCATATGCAACAGCCCAGGGTTTTCAAAACATGCTTTAGGATTTTATAGCTTATTTTCTGCATTTTTGAAGTATATTTCTTACTGGTTCATGTGCCAAATATATATATCAGTGGATTACTTATCACTTAATTGCATAATCCTTTTATAAGACTTCAAATGCACTGGCCCCATTTGACAGCATATATTTTTCCTCAGGTTAATGGCTTTTTTTTCTTTTTTCTGGTAACTAAATTCAAGAATGCAGTCCTGTTTTGATCTGTTTTGCATTTTTGTTTTCTTTGTGGTTTTTTTTTTTTTGTTTTTGTTTTTGTTTTTTAGAAAACGAAAGAATGCTAGCTTCAAAAAGGTTAACACCTAGTAGGTGTGTCCAGTGTCCAGGAGAACGTTTGAAATGCAAAATTCCTAAAAATAGTGTTAAGGTGGAAGCTGGTATTTTTGTCTTCATGGCAAGCCATTGCTTTGTGTATACACAGTGAATGAAGACACTAAAAATTAGAGAGCTAATTTGAAGACCCTTCACCTAGCTGGAAACATGAAAGAAGAGCTTTCCAATTGACTGTTGTGCTGTTGCAAAGTCCTGATATGTGATTATCCTTCTATTAAGAAATAGTTCAGCAGCTGAATATCTAGAATTGTTAGAACAAACTTCCATCCATTTTTCAAGTTATTAATGGAAGTCATTCAGGATTTTCTGTTTGCTTGTCCTGATCAGAAAAACAGGGTGTTTTTCAGTTGCTGAAGGCTACATGCACATATGAAAGTGGAAGGTGGGACTGGGTTCTTGGCTATTGAAAGAAAATGCCAGTGTTTTATTTCAAAGCTCTTCTTGTCCCAATATATTTTGGGTTAATAGTCTTAATTTATCTTTAGACATCTTCATTTTGAGGGAAAAGGCATACTGAACTGTATGATTTAGTGTGTGCAAGTAAAACAGTAATCATGAGGTCTGTTGGTTTAATACTGAAAGTACTGTAGCAAAACAGATTGGAGATTAAATATGAGCAGTACACATGGATGTAAACCATGCTTTGGAGGCTTTTGTGTTAACTCTGCTCCAAAGGAAAGGGGTAACTCCTCTCACCAGCCTTTAGGCTCTTCAACATGAGTGATGAAGCACTGTTGAGGAGAGTGTGGGTGACACCTGGCTATCAGTCATCTCTGCGATACCACTGTGATATTGTGTGCTGTCAGGCCACTGTGATTGATTGTCTGCACCCCATGGGAGGAACAGGGAGTAGAAAAGAATTGCAGAACATGGTTTGGCTGCTGTTTCCTCTGCCAGGACAGAGGATTTGGGTGGAAAAAAATCCACTGAAATAGTCGCAAAAAAAATAAAGATTCTGCCATCATGAGGGGAGTTGTGAGTATTTAGGGTAGAGAGCAATTATTTTTCCATGTGTAATGGGACATCACTAATTCTTAATTCTATTTCAAGATGATTTACTGAAGACACATCTGTGATGTAGTAGTGATCTATATTTAGGAGTGAATGACAATTTGCATGTTAGTTCGATCCTCACCTACCCCTGTATGATCTCAGTGGTCTTAGTAAGGAATAATCCATGGATGAGTTGGCAGTTAGGTGCAGGGAGGAGGCAGGATTGGGCCCTGGGATTGGTAAGGAGGCAAGCTCCCCTGAGAAGAGTGGGGACTGTGGATCAGCATGGTGTGATGGAAGAGGAGGAGAAGAAATTGCCTGCTGAGCTGGGCATGCCTGGGACAGCTCAGAGAAGGCTGATGATGGCGAGGAGTAAGATTGCTGGATGCTTTCTAAAGCCTGGATCGGGGTGAAAGCCTGTCAGATCAGGGTGAAACCTCCACACAGTCCTTTATTTGCTTCCTTTTGCTGCTTTTCAAGAAGAAAAGTATTATTAGGTACTTGGTTCTTGCCAAAATGCTTTGATAAGCATTTAGCTTATGTATTCTTATTTATTTCTCTTTGTCATCATTATTCAAGCAAGTGCCAGGCAACTCCTTTGGTTTTATTTAATTATTGACTTTACAAAATGAGGATTCAAAAAACTCAAGTTCAAAAAACCTTGTCCAAAAAGTAAATTAATTTAAATTTTTAGAGAAGTTCCCCAATACTAAAGCCTGAATCTTATGGTTTTCCATGTATATGAGCTACCTATATATTGAAGCATATAGTGTCCTGTAGATCTTTTGCTGCACTAAGATAAACCAGAATCACATAAAGATGTGTGTTTTCTGTGGATAATTGCTCTCCTTGGGATGCTTTCTTGCAAAGATCAGAACTTCTGGCTCTGAAGCGGGGGGAGGACTGAACTTTCATGCTGCAGAAATTTGCATTTAATTCAGCAAAAATATTTTGGGACAAGTGACCTGATCTTTGTCTTCAGAGATCTTCCTGTAACCCCAGTGATTCTTCCCATGATACTGACAGTATTGAATGTGGTACAGAAGGTGCAGTTATCAGAAGAGGATGGCACTGGGTGTTTCTTGCTATGATTTGAGATATCATTAATCCATTTTCAATTCTGTCTTAGTTGTGAGAAAGGGCTACTAGGTGTTCCTCTAGTGCAAGTCAGCCCCTCCTCTGCCTCACTTAGGCTGTGAGCTAGACCAAAAACAGGTGAGTGAGGGCAGGGTGGGAGAGGAGGCATGGCGATGACAGGACTTCCTAAAATATTTATTGGAAGTGCTCTTTAGAATTAATTGATTTTTTGAGGTTTTTGATTTTTTTCTGTGATGCACAGGTGCCACTCCTTCTGGGATGATAACCCCAAGACCTAATTGTACTCAGCAGAGACCAAGTGTGGGGGTGAAATTGTCTGGTTTTGAAAAAGAGTATTTAAGAATTTGGGTTTTTTTTTCCTCCAGCTGTTCAGAAAAACTACCACTTTGTCTGTGTTGGCTGCCTTTTTCATTGGGACCTGATGTTTTAATTTGGGAGAGTGGGGTTGGGACAAGGGCAGGGGGTCAGCCTGCAGACTCCGGGTACAGCAGTGATGTGATTCTCATGGTTTCCTGCTGGAGCCTGGAGGTCCTTAAATTTTGTCACTTAAAGCTGAGGGTCATCAAAATAACTTGTGCTCTGTATGTTGCCTGCTCAGCGTGGCTCGCTCCCCATTCAGTCAACAGTAAAGGGCAGCAAAAATATGACCTTTGGTCTTCTGTTCAGAAGCCTTGGGGGTGTTGAGGTTTGTTTTATTTTAGCTTTATTTGCTTCAGAAATTGAAAGATACACTTGAGAGCTTTGCCTTGGCTTCAAACCTCCAGACTGGGGGGCTGTTGGGGCTCCTTGCAAGACATAATTTTAAGTGGTTAGAACTGTAGGGCGTGTGCTGACTTTCTTAGTTGATTGCAGTGTGGATGTAAATTCAGCCCATAAATCGTAGCCAGTGTTGTGATTACAAATCATTACAATAATGCGAGATTATTCAGTTTGTCACAAATCCTTCTAGACTACACAATTAAAGTCATAACCACAAATATAATCCTGTAAGATAAAGTTACTTCACAATCTCTGCCTGTTTACTGTTTGCTTTTTATTTTGATGACAGATTGAGTAACTGAATTTTTCAATGTAGTTAACTTAAGTGGCAACACACATACTTTTAATATCTCTGCCAATTCTGGAGTTAATTTTGCATTCTTAAATTGATTAATATAGTAATTAGTCAAAACCTTGATTTTCACTCTAGTGATGGGAAAATCAGCTTTAAAATGATGAAGTTTTAGAAAAGAATTGCTAGTTATGTTCTTCACTAGACCAGTCTTGTCACCTGGTCAGGAAATAAATGAGTTGTGATCACTGGTACATTGTTGAGTAGGTGACTGGAAGGAGGTTGGTGCTTTCCTGCAAAAGCAATGACTGCTGTCAGTCTGCAGAATTATAGTGAGGCAGAGGACAGCTGCTGAACAGGAACAAAATGAATAGCTCACTTGGGAATGGATTTCAGACCAAATCAAAACTTTCTGTACAGTTGCAGATACCCATCTCATTTCTTGTGCGGTACTTGTCTCTTCCTACTGTTGGATGTCCTGATGCCTCCAGTGCAGAGGAAACTCCAGTGGGCTAAGGAGTGACTTGTGCCTGTCAGCCACAGCCCAACGACTCAGTGTGTCAGAGTAATTCTGATAAATACCCAGACTGAGATAATCAAAACCCATCCAGGGATTTGGTTGTTGTCCTACTTATTAATTTTAATGATAATTGAATATCCATGTCGATTACTCAGGCTGTAAGCTCAGCTTCCTGAGCCCTGTGTATTCAGTTTCAAAACACTGCTTCTTCTTCTTCTTCAGAGTCTGCTGTATTTAAGTCAGAGGGGTGGTCTCAATGTGGACAGGCAGTACAGATAGGCAGGAGCTACTGTGTCCTTTGGAGTCGCAGTAAGTCTGGCAGAGCCTGTTTCTCAGAGCTGCATAAGTGTATTGACCTGGCAAATGTCTTTAGCCCCCAGGGGATTTGGTTATGATGCTGCCTGTGTAATATTTGTAAAAGGCTTTTGCTGTGAAGGTGTTGAAGAGAAAGCAGGGAATCTTAAGCAGCCCTTGCTCAGTGTTCACAAAGCTGTTTTGTTTGATACCAATAGCCCAGGTAAACCTTTTGGACTTCTCTGTTCTCTGCCCCTTTTGAGCAAAGCACTACTGAGAGATTTTTTGCTTGTAGGGCTGCCTGCTCCAGTGCTAACTTGGGGTGTTTCTCAGCATTGCAGTTTGCAGAGGCTGACCTTGCTGAAGCTGGATATGCAGAAGTCCCTGTGCATCTCTCCAGGTGTTACAAAGGGTCCTTGTCAGAAGCCAGAGTCTATGCTGAGCTTTTTTTTTATGTGGGGAGCTTTTCCCAAATGAGTTCCCTGGTGCCTCTGACCCTGCTGGAAGACTCCATAGTGTCCCCATTGATCACGAGTAAAGCAAGCAACTAAAATCCAACATGGGGGTTAATGCCGTAGGTGTCCTGTGCTTTAGTGAGGTGGGAATGACCTAAGTTAGCAAAGTCTTGATTACTGCCTTTAAAAAACAGATTGTTCCCTTCCTTTTCTTCAACCTTTGTTTTATTTGTATAAAAATAAAGCAGCAAAGAGACAAAACAGAGTGCGAACAATTTTTTACGCACAGTGCTGCAACCAAAGATATTGCTTGGCAAATTTCCTTCCATCTTTGCTCTGCAGAGTTTTAAAACTGAGAACTGTTTTTTTCCTGTATTACAGTAAATACATAAGGAATCAAAATGATATTAAGGAAGAAAGTTGGGCAACACCCTGCTGTTCAAATATGTTGATTACAAATCATTGACATTCTAGACATGCTATTTCTGTTAGCGAGTCACAGTTTCAGTGCTGGTGGGGTAAAACAGTTATTTGGGAAAAAGCACAAAATTATAGTATTTGCTAGTCCTTACTATTTAAAAAGAAGAGCAGATCCATGAGTGTGTGGGCTAAGGTAATGGTGGTGTACCTTCAAAGGATTTAAGGCCACTGGGTCTGTTAGCATTATGTAGTTGAATCTCTTGTGGCACATATGGTGTAGAAACTTGTTCAGGGGTCCTTGCCAGCAGGTCTGTAACCTTGATTTGGCCCACGGTGCATCTTCTGGAGAGAGATTTCTTTCAGTGAGTTATCCTCTTGTGTTAAGTCCATATCCCTTTGTAGCTTGTGCCAACATCCATCTGTCCTTATTGTAGGACAAATGAATCTTTCTAGCTCAAATTGGTCAAACTTCACTTCTCAGTCAATGGATCTTTCCATGTCTCCTCTTCTAACTTCACAGGTACATACTACTCCTCTCTCTCTTCTCCTCCCAACAACGCTTTTCAGACAAAGAGGCCACAGGCAAGTTAGCTACCTCCCAGCCTTCTCTAATTTTTTAATGGGTTTTTGTGCTGTAAAGTAGGGCTTTGATCTCTTGAGTAGCTGTGGACTCTCTTGTGGGATCTTTGCAATTTGTTCTAGCTGAAGTGATGCCATTTGAAAAGAAAATGGCTTTCTGAAAGTGATATTAGTAAATTGTTGCTGAAATTCATTCTGGAAGTAAATTAGTGTCTTGTTTGCTCTGTGAGGCAAATGGGAAGAAAATCATCCTTGTGATGGAAGCCAGGTGAAAGGGAAAAGGAAATCTTAGTGGCTGCTCAGCTGGTTGCTGTGGCAGGTAGGAGTTGCAGAACAGTGCAAGATGCTCTATGACATGAAAATGTGGGCTAGAGCTGTTCTGAAGATTGTCATTAGAGAACCTGTGGGATGGTAAGGGCAGTCCATAGGAGGTGGATGTGCTACTACATGAGTGCACCTGCACAGGTTTTGGTAGGAAGACAGGTTGCTGTTACAGTTGAAGATATAACCTTGGAGCCTCTTAAAGCCCCAGGAAAGCTGAGATTCAGTCCTGGCTCAGCACCAGATGCTGTGCAAGTAAAGGTGGTATGCCTACAAAACCAAACACTTTGCAGCATCTCAGGACTGTGC
This sequence comes from Motacilla alba alba, assembly GCF_015832195.1. Classification (NCBI taxonomy): domain Eukaryota; kingdom Metazoa; phylum Chordata; class Aves; order Passeriformes; family Motacillidae; genus Motacilla; species Motacilla alba. The sequence continues at coordinate 44,266,305 of NC_052019.1, read as the reverse complement.
ATCCCTGAGCAGAGGAGACAGAACCAAAATCACCTGAGTGCTTGCTTGGGTGGCCTGTCTGATTGCTTCAGTCGGCCCAAATATGAAAATTCCCCTTGTGTATGAGTGATAGAGTTCTTTTGGGCCAGGTCCAATATCACTTGCTCACAAGGCAAGAGGAAGCTATTGAGAAGCAACAGCAGGTTTTTGTGTCCTTCCCCTAAATGGCTAATCCCTTTACTTAGTCCAAAATTTCTTTCACTGCTTACTGTTTTAAGTTTCTTTGTGCACAATAATTTATGGATGAGAGCAAACATTATTAGAAAGCTTTATGTGTTGTGCACTACGGGGGCAACATTTCAGCATCAGAGTACCATTTCTTCAGCAGTCTTCTTTGCAGTGAGTATGTGTATTGGTAAGAAGAATTATGTCAGCTAACCATATAACCTGTAGAAGTGCTGTTCCCTATGCTAATTAGCTCTTCCTCTGAGAACTGTACTTTGAATTTATTTTTCCAAGTACATTCACTCATCCTTTTCCTTTCAAACTTCAGCACTTTGTGAAGTATGTATCCAGGTTTGCTGAAAGGCGCTGAAGCTGACGAGACAAAAATTGAAAGGGGAGTGATTCAATGGTTTAATTGCTAAATAATGGTGAAACTGTGGTTGTAATTTCCTGTTAGTGTGAAATGGCCAATCAGTCCATTTTGTAGAGTGAAAGCAAGGCCTAGAATAAGGCTGGATAAATAAACAGCTGTAGTTTCTGTGTCAAGTAGGGCCTTTCAGGGACTCCTGAAAATTATGTATAACTTTTTACTCGAAAGTCGGGCTCCAGACCAGAATTATCTTGCCTAGCAGTAAAACGCTATTGCTGCAATTTAACTGAGTTCTGTCCATAAGCTGCAGAAAATTGAGAGAAGGTTTCATTCAAGGATGACCCTACTGTGAGAATGTCTCTTTGATAAGCAAGTCCAAGTCACAGGCCCTTGCTTGTGTCTCTCTGACTGGCCTGCTGGGCTGGTAGGGGAGAAGGAGCACTGAAAGGAAACACCAAAGCCTGGAGCTGTGCAGGATGGCAGATCAGAACATTCAAGGTAGCCAGAATCCAGCAGGTCCATTGCCACCAGGGGTTAACAAACTGCGATCTCCCATCTTAGCCCAAATCTGCTGGAGGAAGGGCTGGTTGATGGCAATATGAATTCTCATATAGGAAATGTAGCCCCTTCCCATGTCCATATGTTTACTTCCTCTTTCTGCTCTGCCTCTCCAACTTCTAACCTGCCATTAATCCCAGTGTACCCTGGATAGAAAATAGCAGTAGTTAGAGCTTGTAGCTTAACTGAGCAGCCAGAGATGTAGCAATAGACCAATTAATTAATTTTCTATTTAAATTATTTTTTATAGTTTGTTCTTTGAGGAACTGCATGTCTTCAGCATTTCTGTGTTCTTTACCTCAGTGCCTCAGGGACTTGGGTCTGGAAGAGACTCTTACTGTAACCTGGTGAGGGCGATATACATGAATCTTAATTATTTATGTACCCACTCTCTACTCCCACATGGCATAGGCATGTTGGTGCAGGCTTTAACCCACCTTACTTTTGTGATGAACATATGTGGCTCATCATGGGCTTGGCTATCTGATTAGATATTTTCTTCTGAAACTTCCTTGGATCCCCCTTATGATGATGAATGATGGTTTGACTTCGTGGCAAGTTCTCACTGTGGTTGATTATGCCCTGCCCCCCCCCAAACAAGAAAGTTATCTTCCCTTCTCTTCAGAAGCATTCAATTTAAATTTTGGGATCTTTTGTTGGTTAAGCAAAAGCAAGCTGAAAACAGAACTTTTTTCTGTGTGTATGTGTTGCAGTATTACCATCAAGTTAAGCCATGGTTTACCTCTTGGTTAAGAACAAATTTGAGTTTTTTCAGTTTCTTCTGAAAACTAAAGCAGCTTTCCTAGACTTTGCATTATCACAGCTGATTGCTGAAACAGGATTTATTTTTGCATTTCAGAGGTCTCAGCTGAGGATTTAGCACATGATTGTGTTGATTTCCTAGCCATGGCATGTTGATGTTCCAGTGGTTCTTCAGTGGTTGCCAGATACCAGGAGCGTGTGGAGGTTGCATTGTATGTTGTGTTATATGGAACATATTCTTTGGGAAATGGTTAGGATATAGGACATCTGTCACAAACCATTGAGCACATCTGTGTTTCTTCAATTCCAGATTAAAAGGAACATTGAGGTCTAGGTTGCATCTTTGTCCAGCAGATTTACATCTGTGTAATTCTGGTGCCTTATTTAAATAGTAACATAAACCTGACACAATGGGAATTAAATCCCATAGAATAAAAAGTAACTAAAAGTTTTATTATGTTGTGGAATAAGCAAACCAGACATCTACATGTATAATTTATTACCTTTAGTGGGGTAAGTACTTAACAACAGTTATAATAAACCCATTCTGTTCATTCATTTTTAGATCTTAGCATACTGATTCAGACCTTAACTGAAAGTGAATATACAATCAATGTCAGGCTTTTTATGCAGGTTTAATAATGTAGGCCTGCCAAGGTTCTTTAATTAAATAATTATTCATTGTTCAATCAGAATAGATTGTTTCACTATAGGGATTGCAGGCAAGTACATGCAAAATCTACCCTGAACTGATAATATTTTAGCTGCTTACTGTAATCCTGCGTGATAATCTGTCACACAATAAAACTGGGAAGAAAGTTGCAGTCAGATATTAAAAATGTAATTCCTAATTCTGAGGTGATCAAAGAAAAGCATGCTAAGGTACAGTTTGGTGGTGCTATGAACAAAGTTAGAGCTGTCTGACAAGTGGGAAAAGTGGGTTTTGTAGGTGGTTCAGATGGAACAGAACTGTCACCAAACACAAAGTAAGCTAAGGTGCTCAGCTCGTGGGGAATCAGGAAATCTGGTTTTGGATATTTTACTCATAGCTCCCCGTATTCAAGAGGTGGCAAATGGAGCTGTTAAGGGGAAGGGCAGTAAATTTCATGTTGTGTGTGTCTGGTGTACACACCAGTTCCCATAGGAGGGTCTGCACAGGCAGAGCATCCTTCTCATTTCTTCTGAGAGTACTGGAAATGCAGAAAATCTGTTTGGCAAGGGGGCTGCTGCTCGTAGCATTGCACAAGGCTGACTTCAGATGGCCCCTGCTGCCACGGCATGTCATTAATGCAGCTCACAGCAGCTGGACTGAGAGGACTTCAGTGTTTATTAGGGGAATATAATCATTTAAGCCTGAATAAGCTTCAAAGCTCTAATGTGGCTGTTTGGCCAACAGAAATGAGATGTAAATTTGTGCTGAATAGCCACTGATTACAGAAAGATGATTAATGTGAGGTTTAAAATTGATTTATGGGTGCAGTTGTCAAGGCCTAAGCCATGAATGTAATATTATCACTATGAAAAGCTTCGGGTAGATTAGAGACCAGGGAGCAGTGGCAAAATAATGCATTTGCTGGAGGGTCTGAAACGGTGTATGGGCCGTCTGTAGTCTAGTCAAATTCGGTATATGCCTGAGAGGTTAGGCTTTGCCAGTGCAGCACGTGGATAATTGTATCACTTTCTTGAAATACTAGAAAACCAGGAAGTTTAATCTGTTTTGCTTTAATTAAATGCACTTTCAGATCAAGTATTTTTTCTCTTTTACTGGAAACTCTTAAATGTGTACGCACTTGCAAGATATTAGAAAAAGCTGATGGCAATCATAAAGATTAAGATTTTAGTTTGGTTTTTGCAGAGTTTTGCTGTTCTGTGCATTAAGAAGAAACCAAATGCTTTGTGTTATTTCAGTTGTAGTAAACAGAATCACCACATAGTTTTTGATTTGTTAAAATATTAGAACAACATTAAAGTAATAAGGGAAACTTCCTTTCCTCCTGCTTTTCGAAGTTGTTCTGTGAACCTCTTGGTATCATCAGATGATGAGTAATGTGAATTATATCCCAAAAGCTTTGAAAATCCAAGCATTTGGTTAGAAACCTAAAATTTATGTCCTGCTCTGAGTCCTTCTGAAAATCTGGCTCTGTCAGCCTTCCAGTGTTAAACCATGTGGTGTCAATACTGTTTGTTCTGGCCTTTGTTAAATTGCTCTGCCATGAGTGTAACATTAGGCAGTGAAAAATGATTTAATGGTATTGTGTTTCTTCATTGCTTCTTTAACGCTCGTCTCCATTGTCTTCCCCTCAATTGCTGGACTGTGATTTGAAATGGATGTTTTAATTCAGATGTACAGAGAATTTCAAACCTTTGAAAAAACAAACCTGTGGGAGGGGAGGTGGGGTTTGCAGATAGCACATTGCTTTGTTCTGGGAAGGGGGTCGGCGCAGTGCCTGATTAGGCATGCTGAAGAGGGGCTGGTCTCCTTTTCATTTCAGTTCCGCTAGCCTCCAGCTGGGTTCTCATTCCATTTGGATTCTGGTGCTGACATCTTTCATTGATCATGCAAATTGTCAAAGTCTGAGCTAAACTTCAGTCCCATTTTCCTTTTTTTTTTCCCCATGTATCTTGGTGTGCAGACTGAAAAGTCTAGAAGACTTTGTTGTGATGTTTCTCCTTTCTCCATTTTTCAACAGCTTGAATTGTGCAGGTTTCTGAACAGATAATACATTTCATAAGCATGTAAAAATTACTGAAAGTAATTTTGAATGTTTTAATTGTTCTTTCCTACCCATTTTCTTGGGTGGTACTTTGTGTAGCAAATTGCTGCTTGTGTTTTGAGATGCTGTCGCAGCTTTCCAGAAATCTGCATTGTTTCTCAGCTAGTTAGTGGTGCAGAGCAATCCAGGAATTGCCAACACTTTTGCCTTATAGGGAATTTCCCTGAGAGGTCTCCTGCACAGCCTGCTGCAGAAATGGAAGGTGTGGCAGCAAACCTTACATGCATACTACAAATAAAAAAGAATATTGAAAAATTGTTCAAGTAGAAAATTCAAATGTTTACACAACAGGAATTGATGATTATGAAGTTCTCCATGTAACTTCAGGTGACTGATAATGTCTTCACATGTAGCTCTTCTTGACAGGAGCAGTCATGTTTTGTCTCGTGGTTTCAGTGTGGGGCTCTCCTGTTGGGTGTTTTCCCTCAGCTCTGAGCAGTGTGACAGTGTGAGAACCTTTCTTGGCATTACCTGATAGAGGAGGAGGCTTTCTGGCAGTCCTGATTGCACACAGGATGATGAAAGGTTGACCTGGGTGGAATTAAAAATATCTAAAACACTGTAAGATACCAAAGTATCCTCCCAGATGCTTAAGCTCTCTGTTCTAAAAATTGCATTTTTTTAAAGCTGATGTCTGCTGATGAGCTGTTCTGAGTATTGGAATGTGCTGTTGGCAGCAGTGGAGTTAGGATGGAGCGTGGTGGTGCTGTGAACATTGATCCAGCTCATTTTCAGTGTGGTTTTTTTATAGTGGAGGTGAAGCATCAATTATCTCCCCATCTTTGCTATTCACTCTCCTGCCCTTTGCCAGAGTGCAAAGCCAAATGTGAAACCTTGGCACCAAGTGAAATTGAGTCTTGTTAACTCTTGATGCAGTGGGGAGTAGCCTTTAACATGAAGCAAGGCCCTTTTTCTCCTCTTAGCATTTCTGCTGCCCACACATTGCAAGGGGTCATTCAGAAGCATGTGTGGCAGTTCCTGTAACTCTGCTGAGGTGAGGATTTGCCCTTTTAGTGGGAGGTGGTTGGAGGGGGTGGTAATGGAAGTGAATTTCTAAGTTTGCTTTCTGCTAGGTAACTGTCACACGTGGGCTAGGGAATATGTGTTTGGCTAATATAGAAATGGAGAAAAAATATTCACTAGTCTGATGTGGCACATCTCAAAATCATGCTTTAAATTTCTAGTTCATACCTCTTTGCTATTTGCTTCCTCCACTCATGTTTTAGTGTATTAAACATGATCCTTAGCTTCTTGCTGGGAAATCTCCAGTAATGAGTGAGGAAACTCATATTTACTTCAGCTAATTGACCTCAGGATATTCTGAAGCTGTATGTTAACCGGACTGTGCAGCTTAGTGACCAGAGTGGCATTGTAAGAAACAGCAGGAAACTGCAATCCGGTAGTAAAATAAGAAGCCTAGCCCAAAAGTAGCCCATAGCGTTCTTATTTTTGCTTTATTTTCCTGGTTGGAGAAATTGGGAATGTGCCAAGCCACCAGAAAACATTAAGTTCCTTCTTCAGAAACTCAGCTTTCATTAGGCCAGATTTCCGCCTGAGCAGGGAGATTAATCAGATGCTTTCTGTCCTCTGTTATCCATTATGCTTTTTGCTTGACTAGTAGCTGCTGTCAGTAGGAATATATATCTGTATGTATAAATTCCTCAGTTGTAAAATTGCCATCCAGATGAGGCTTGAGCCTCGGGTGGGGGCACTGTCAGATGTATGGAAATAGTAAGATCCCAGACAGTTGCAACTGCTTCTGGTATTTAAAGGTTTTAGTAAACTCTTGCCAAATGTTGTTTGCATTGAACTCCCTGCAGTTTCTTTTTGACACTGGCTCCTGCCTGGAAAATGAGCTCCAAAGCCCCTAAAACCAGGCTGAGAAAGTATAAAAAGGCTTCACCTTTTGCATTATAAAAGTGGATGTTGGTATTGGAAAAGTTTGCACAAGTAATAATTTTTTTGTTGCTTGGTAGCCAAAATTTGAAAGTGTGTTTGAGGATGAAAGAAATATTTTGTTTTACTCCAGAAGAGTTTTTTCATAATTTTTTTTATCTGTCCTCTATTTTGTTTAAACTCAAGAAGAGAAGATGGTAAGGACATGGTTTGTGAGGCTCTCAAAATAACTAGTTTCTCTTTTACTAATTTTTTTTTTATCCCTCCCCTTCTTTCCTGACTTGATCTAAGTATATTAATTGCTTTGGTTTCCTGATTATTTGTTTTTCAAATTTTTGATTTATGGAAAAAGTGATGTGGCTCTAGTTTATATCCTTCCACAACTTGGTGTGGGGCAGGAGGGGAGAAGCTGCTGAGCTGTCCCAGTGAGCAGGCACCCTGCCCCAAAGCAGAATTTGGGTTTTAAACCTGTGTGGTTACCCTGGCAGAAATGCTTGAAAATTCTTGCCCAAGAGTGCTGTTTTAAGCACTGATACTGATGGAAAAAGCTGGACAAAGTTATTTTGGTGTCTCTGCTCTTTTCCCTGCACTGCTCCCCCATTGCAAAGAGTAGGCTTGCAAACGAACATGCATCATTGTTCCAGGTTACTGCATTTTTCTGCCGCTTGAGCGTGATTTGGTTCACTGTCCCTTGCTGTGAGGGGGAACCAGGCTTCTCAAGCTCCTCATCCAGGTGCTGGGGGACTCTGCCATGATCAGTAGGTCATAGAGGTTATACATGCATCTCTTCCAATGGCAGTGTTCAAGACTAAACTCTTGCTCCTGCCAATCATTGCTGTAGAGGGAGCTGAAAGTAACATGACTTTTTGGATGCTGTGTCTTTTGTGTTCTTGTTCTTTGAGCAAGCAAAACCCATTTAAAGAAGACTGAAACACCTCCAGCAAAATCAAGCTCTTGCTTAATCCTCCAGCTCCCGAGCTGAAAATCTGAGCAATGCCACGTATCGCAGCTTCTGTTGATAACACTGGCAGTATTTGGTGGCAGGATTTGAGGTCCCTGAAACAGGGACTGGCCTGTTTGTAAGTGCTGTTTTGCAATAAGTAAGATAGTGACAAAGTCAGCCTTATTTTACAACTAGCACAGCCCTGCAAAACCTTCTGCAGTGCAGAAGAGAAGATGTGTAGTGCTCTGCCTGGCTTTCACTAGAGATTTAGCCTTATGTGACCTCACTGAAGTCACTGAAACCTCGCTGAGGAAAGCCTGCTGCTTGTTTGCTTTAGCTGTGTAATAAGATAGCAAGTGGAAACCAGCAGGTAGCTAAAAAAAAATAACAAACCCACAAGTTTTTGGGTTTTGTGATGGGAGGGAAGAAGCAGATTGCAAGATAAAGTTGAGTAGCGGGAGGGAACATTTGTGAGGGAGCTAAGCTGGAGGCTATTGATTGGCAGCCAGGTCTTAACATCAGCTGCATAAAAGGAAATCGAAGAGTCTGCCCAAATGTTACCAGGATGAAGGGCAGGATAAATAGTACTGAGCTGAACACCAGGCTGGTTTGCCCTTCTGAAAGGGCGTCAGGTGTCCCCTTTTCACTTGGCATAGGGATTGCCTAGCACCATGCTACACTGTCCTCTGCACCAGTATGTGCTCGTGGTGGCCTCGACAGCAGTATCTTGAGCTAAAATTGCCGTTCTGTGGGCAAAGCACATAGGGTATCTCTGATGCTTTCACACTTTCAAAGCCTGAAATCAGAGATCTGTGCCAGGCTTGCTTTTTTCTGAAAGAAAAAAAGGTAAGATACGTAAACCCTTTTCTAGTTTTACATCTTTGTGCCAGCACATACCTGAGTTAACATGGGTATGTTGCAGAGCTCTGTGTGGTGGGGTGGAGAAATTAAATAGGAGACGATGGGGCTTCTTGTAGCATGGAGCCTGTGAAATATGTAGTGGGAAGAGAGGCAGATTCATAGCCCTTGGAGCGAGAGAGTCCTGCTGGGAAGGTTTCAGGTAAGTCTTAGGAACACCTTTGCTTAATGTTCTTAAGCTTCCTTTCCCTCTTAAGATACCTAGGATTTTGCTAAATGCCTATTTTTCAGCAGTGCAAGGATGTGTGGAACTAGGAACAAGGCTTGAAATGTCTATACGGCCTTCAGTGGATGCTAAAGAAAGTGAATGAGTCTGTGAAGACCAGTAACAAAAACTAGTACTGCAACCCCCCCAATTCCCTGAAAACCAAATAAACAAAAGCTCTGAAATTTTCATCCCTGCTGTCAGTATTTGGTTTTGGGGCAGCAGCCTTTTGCTGTGCTGTGGTAGCAAATTGCACTCCTGGAATCTCCGAGATTAGAAACAAGCCTGAGTAGCAGACAGCTGGTGAATGTGTTTTAAAATTGTCCATTTAACCCAAGGCTGCTCCCCTGAATGCTTTTTTAACTCTTATATCTTTACTTAGATGTGTGATATCTTTGGCCTTTCTCTAGACAGACAGCCTGTATGAACTGTGTGCTTCCTATTGATGGAGCTGCATTTTCACTCGCCAGCAGTAGTGTGCTGGAAATTTCTGATTCAGAAATAGGTCTTCTATAAATGATTTAACATCAGGCCATTGAAATGCATTTGTGTTTTCCTTCTTAGGGCTATTAAAGATGTAGAGAAAACATTTACCACCAAATTAATGGTTGCACTTTTGTTTTAATCCTGCAGATGGGGTTGATTTATATATCAAAAAATACGTGCTGCAGAGAGGAATTATAACATTACACAATTTCTCAGTTGTACCTAATTTTTTTCATACCAATAATTTTCATCTAGATGCTGTCTCTTTAATGTGGTGGGATTTCTTTCTCATTAACTGTAAGGCACTGCATTTCATCCTGTGGTTTGTATTTCTTTGTTGGCTGAAGTACTTCTCTGAGGTCTGTAGTGACTAGGAGGCTGGGACCAGGCAGAAGGTGCAGGGGCTCTTACTGTCGTCTCCATCTCGTGGAGGGATGTAAAAGCAGAAGGTTGGCAGCTTGCCTGCAGTCTCTGGGGGGAGGCAGATCCAGCTGAAAAGAAAGAAATGGTGTAGTCCTACATGCAGATAGGGGAGAAGAAGATTAAATGATAGAGCAGAGATTTTGCACAATACTGGCTGCTCTGATAAAATCTGGTTGACTTTCCCTTGAGAATTATACAGAGATAAGCAGCCTTAGCTCATTAGCACCTCCCCTTTCTCATGCTCTGATGATTGCTTTAGGTTTGATGGCAGGTGGTGATGACAGGATTTGCTCTGATCTGGGGAGCAGTGCTGGAAGTGCAGCACATCTTGAAGCCGAGCTGTTAGGCCGTGTGCCATTTCTTGCAGCTGAGATAAGACTCTAGCACAGTTCACTGATGTATTTATGCTTGGACCTTTAGTCTCATGGTGTTTAGTGCTCTCAGTGCATGAAAGCAACCATTAGAATCACTGCACTTCGTTTTTCAACAAATGAACTTTGTACTCGCTCCCAAAAGCACAAGTCCCGAAGCAGCGGTGGAAATGAGCTTAACTGCGTAACTCGGGGGAGCATCACGGTTGGGTCCTTGGAAATTGACCTGGCAAGTATGAAAAAAGTCAAGTGATGTTTTTCAGCATGCCTTCCAAGTTAGGTCACTAATGATATTACTGCAACATCACAGTCACTGTAAATGTCAACTCTATGAAAGAAATACACGTTAATGATCTTTAGATGGTGCACAGCATTTTACTGTGTGCCTTGTGGCCATCCATAAACATCTCCACGTGATGATAAAACTGGTCTGAGCCATTTCCAGTCCTGAGGTGCTCTGCACCGCTTCCTGCCGGAAGTTAACTCTTACTCATGTATGCTTGTTGATGTCAGCACTTGCTCGAGTGATCCTCTGACCTTCAGCCAGAAAAAAGCAAAGTTAAAGTCATTATGTCTTTCCGGGGCTATATTGGGATGTGCTCATTTGTTCCCTGGGCTGGTTTGGCAGGGACTTCTCTGTGGATTGGGGGAAGTGGAGGGTTACTCTCCCTTTTCATCAAATGGAGAATCACCACCACCTTTATAAAAATAGGACTTCACCTTTAAATAGTGTCGTGCTTTAACCCCAGCCAGCAGTTAAGCACCACACAGCCCCTCTCTCACTCCCAACCGGCGAGTGAGCAAATCAGAAGGGTAAAAGTGAGAACTCATGACTTCGGATGAAGATACTACAATAGATAAAGTAAAAGCTGCACTCACAAGCAAAGCAAACCAAGGAATTAATTTGCCATTCCCATGGGCTGGCTGATGTTGAGCCATTTCCAGGTAAGCAGGGTGGCATTTTCATTACAGTCCCTATCCATGGACTAGACCATTCGGGGTAATGTCGCAATGAACTCCTCTCCTTGCCCCTGCTCTTTTTTTGGACTTAGCCACAGACTTGAGTCCCTTAGGATTTTTACCTGCTCAAAGTGGAGCCTTATCTATGTGCCACAGTCTCTTCAGGGGTGTACCTGCTGCAACACTGACATAACCACAGCCACAGATGCTTTGAGATGCACCTGCTGCAGCATGAATGTATCCACAGCTGCTTGGGGCTGTTCTCCCATGTGGACTAATCCCCAGGTTGCATTCCCGTCAACTTGAGTTCACACGGCACTTCCAGCATGGCCAGTGTAGCATCACAGCAACATCAGTGATGGCCTGGCCATTTGCCAGCCTGGTGCTTTGTCACTGCTGACATCAGGATGTTGCCAGGCCTGGCAGAGTAAGATGGTCAGCAGTTCAGCAAGCAGCAGAACCCAGGAGCAGGCACTAACAAGCACCAGGATTAAGTGTGCAGTGAGGCAATCAAGCCCCATGGCAAGCCCAGGAGCCAGTCAGTGAATAGCTCAACAACAATAACAGCTATAACTTCAATCTAGCACATTGGAATCAAACCTGTCAGTATCTCAAGCCCTTCCAGCCCCACACTGGCCATCAAAAAGGACTGTTGTGGTTTAACCTCAGCTGGCAGCTAAGCACCACACAGCCACTCATTCACTTCCCCTGCAGAGAATGAGTGAGAAATCAGAAGGGTGAAAGTGAGAAAACTCATGGGTTGAGAGAAAGAAATAAGTAAAGCAACAGCCACACATACAAGCAAAGTAAACCAAGAAATTCCTTAGAAACACCACTTCCCATGGGCAGGCAGGTGTTCAGCTATCCCCATGAAAGTAGGGCTTCCTCACATATAATGGTGACTTGCAAAAGCAAATGCCAAGATTCTTTCTGTCCCCAGTTCTTTCTTCTTGCCCCAGTTTTATGTGCTGAGCATGACACCATAGGGTCTGCAATATCCCTTGGGCCAGGTGGGATCATCTGTCCCAGCTGTGTCCTCTCCCAGCTTCTTGTGCACCCCAGCCTCCTTGCTGGTGGGATGGGCTGTGAGGCAGAAAAGGCCTTGACTGGTGTAACTGCTGCTCAGCAGTCACTGAAACATCTCAGTATCATCAACAGTGTTTCTAGCACAATCCCAAAGGTAGCTCCATATGAGGTACTGTGAAGAGGGTTAACTCTATCCTAGCTGTAACTAGTACGATGTTAGACAAATTCACTTGAAAGTATATATGTACAGTATATTTATTACTCAAATGAACCATGCCAGTTGAAGGATGGAGTTTTTCTGCTTTTACTTTCATATATCAAGACCTTCATATTTACTGGATCATAGAAAATCTAGCTGCTGAATTATTCTATGTTGCATACTTTTCTTTTATCCTTTCTCAGTGGCTCTTCTGGTGTCACCACGACATTTTTATAAAAATCCTTTTGCTAGGATTTTCTTCTCCTGAGAAGCTGAGAGGGCCTCAGGAACAAATGTAAACAAATTGTTATCTGCTGGTGTGGAATGCAGCAGGTGCTTCCTTGATTGGTCAATGTGAGGTGTTTCTACTTAGTGACCAGTCAAGGGGGCAGCTGGTTGAGACTCTTTAGGAGTCACAGGCCTTTATTATACATTCCTTTCTATTCCTGTCTCACCTTCTGATGAATCTTTCTCTCTGTTCTTTTAATATAGTTTTAGTGTGTTTTTTTAATATAATATATATCATATTTTTTTAATATAATATATATCCTAATATAATAAACCAGCCTTCTGAAATATGGAGTCAAGATTTCTCCTTCCCTTCACCCTTGTCCTGGCTGCCCTGAAGACCACATCACTCCTGGTAATTGTTAATTGCCTCTCCTAAAGTCAGGCATGAATCCTGCACAGATCTGCCTGGCTTTCACTGCAGACATATCTTTGTCCAATTCTGTGGTGCTGCCCAGTGACAATTACATCTTAATCAGAGTTGTGGCCTGTTTAAGCCCAGAGACGCAAAAAAGGGTTGCAAATGAAAGTACTGCTTGCCATGGCAAAAATGTCTTTGAGTTACTTGGCAGACTGATGGTGCATATGAACTCTGCACCTCACAGTGGGGATGTCTTCCTGCACAAGTCGCCACTTTCACATCCCAGGCTAGGGAGGAGAAGAAATGTTTCTTGAAAGAAATGATGGTGGTGTTTGTAATTCATTTTTGACTGTACCATCGGGTTATGTTCTCATGTCACTTCTTACTGCCGTTTTAATTCAAAATGTAAGAACAGCACTTCATTTTTAAAAAATTCTTCATTGTTACATTGACTCTGAGGGTGCTCTATCTCAGCTCTGCAGTAATGGCATCTGGTTTGAGAACACTCTCAACTTTATCTCAGGCTGTATTTCCAAGGAAAAAGTTTGGCCTTTGGCCCTTAGAAGATACGCAGCTTGAAACAGGAGTGCCTTTGAATTATGCTCTGTGCATTTCCTTTGTGCTGCATCCGCAGCTGTGACCAGGTGTGTGCAACATTGCTGAGCAGAGGATGGAGGAGGTGTTGGGTGGCAGATGAGTGGGTCAAAAGTAGAAGGGAACAAAACTGAAACCAACACTCGCTCTCCTGTGTTCTTTGCTGCACTTAGATGGTTAATCTAATGTCTTAATGCAACACTAGGATCATCAAAAGCAGAGAGGAAACGCTAATGTGTATCTGTGGTAGGCAGAGTTGTGATGCTACTGACTCTGAGCTGCACCAGGAAAAAGCATTTCTTCCAAGTGATGCCCTTCAGAGCATGGCTAAAAATAAAATGAACAAGCAGTTGCTGCAATTCCCACAAAGCTGCAAAAAAGTTGCCTGAAGCTCTGATTAAAAACCTGTGTAGCACATAAACAGCTCAAGATTTGCAGATCCCTGTAACCTGTATTGGAAGTAATCTTCTCTTTGCATGAGCAAGAACTACACTGACTAGTGCACTTGGGGATAGCAAAGACTCATTTATTTAGTGTATCACTCCACTGATTTTCTGGCATGCTGCTTGGTGGGGGAGAATAGCTTGTAGAAGTGTGGTTTTCGTTATGTGGGGCAGTGATTTGAGGAAATGGTAGAAAGGAGCCTGGGGGCATGGGGACAGACGAACCGTGGATGCATTGGAAAAGCTCACAGAAATGGCCCCATCTGCTTTTGTTTTGTTTACTAACTGAATAGTAGTGGACAAACCCAGCAATATGTTTTCCCACTTTTGAACTGTCTAAAACAAAGAGTTTTAACTAGCATCCTTTTCTATTTATAAAGGATCATTTATCTGACTTTACCAAGAATGTATCAAGCCTCTAGTACAGAAAGCTTGGCAATTAAAACATTTTTTCCCCTGAAAGTCCTGAGTTCTGAAGCCCAAGATGCTCTTTAGATGGGAAAGCTAAGAGTTGTGACTGTTTTAAAAAGTACTTTTCCTTTTCATGCAGTGGGAAGAAATTGGTGAGGTGGATGAAAACTATGCTCCGATACACACATACCAAGTATGCAAGGTAATGGAACAGAATCAGAACAACTGGCTTCTGACCAGCTGGATCTCTAATGAGGGGGCATCCCGCATCTTCATTGAGCTCAAATTCACCCTGAGGGACTGTAACAGCCTTCCAGGAGGACTTGGGACCTGCAAGGAGACTTTTAACATGTACTACTTTGAATCAGATGATGAAGATGGGAGGAACATCAAAGAAAACCAGTACATCAAGATTGATACCATTGCTGCTGATGAGAGCTTCACAGAGTTAGACCTTGGCGACAGAGTGATGAAGCTCAACACGGAGGTGAGAGACGTTGGGCCCCTGACAAAGAAGGGATTTTACCTCGCTTTCCAGGACGTGGGTGCCTGCATTGCCCTGGTCTCCGTGCGTGTGTACTACAAGAAGTGCCCGTCGGTGATCCGCAACCTGGCCCGCTTCCCTGACACCATCACGGGTGCGGATTCCTCGCAGCTCCTGGAGGTGTCAGGTGTCTGCATCAACCACTCGGTGACTGAGGAGGCACCCAAGATGCACTGCAGTGCAGAGGGGGAATGGCTGGTGCCCATCGGGAAGTGCTTGTGCAAGGCAGGCTATGAGGAGAAGAACAACACCTGCCAAGGTAAGGGTTCCCAGGGAGGGTGCTGTGCTGAGCTTCCAAGGTGGTGTGCAGTCTGGGCTTTCTACTCTTTCATGTTTTTTGTGCCCGGTTGAGTTGACAGTGGTGGATCAGGTTCTCACTTCCACTGAGGTCCTTTGAGTAAGTGTTACAGCGGGAAGACAGAGATCTGGGCTGGATGTTGTGGCACTTGACACCTATGTGCAGGTGCTGCTGGTGCTTATAGAGCTGCCAACAAGGAGAATCTGGCATTCTTCTATTACCTTTAGAGCACTGTACTGTTGGGTCCATGAGGCAATTGTAGTCTTATCTGTTATTTAGAGATTTATGTTATTTTTCCTCAGTATCAGGGTTTCCTTATGGGTCTTAGAAGCCTGGTTTCTTTTCTTTCTGGACTGTACCAGGGAATGTTTGAAGTTAATCTCTCTATAGAAGATGCATTTTGGTTTTGTATTTGGAGGAGTGTTTTTCTGTTTTTATCACTCTATGGGGGGCTGGGTATTTGATGTGGTGTGAGTTGATTGATTTTCCTCTCTGGTAAATAATTTAATACAAAGCTGCTCAGCTGTTCAGAGTTAAACTAAAAGTCCCACTGATAAAAATGCTTCCATATGTGCTGAAGTTTTCCCACAAGTAGCTGGCTGAGGTTGCCAGATTGCTGGTCAGCACAGGTCTCCTGAATCATCAGAGGCCTTGTGCAAGAGATCTAGAGATGTAAAACTCAAGACCTTAAAAAGAATACTTACAAAGAACAACAGTGTACTCTGAGTGTACAATCTCATTTTATGGTTTGCTGTATTACATGCTTGTTTATAAAATTTGCCCTTCTGTTGTAAATATGTAACAGGTAGCCTGAAACTAATTTGCTTGCAAAAGAGAAGGTAAACAATGATTTCAATACAGTTTGCTCTTTGCAAAATTAATATATATTGGTTATCAGTTCCATCTCAATTGGCTTGTCTTTGCAGCCACTTAATAATGGATTGTAATAGATACTGTGGGGAAGGCAGGGGAATTCCACTTCAGCTGAAGTCTGTGTTGCATTTTCTTTTCACCTCACTCCAGATACTGATTATTGTTTGTAGTGCGGTACAAAGAATAGATCAGTGCCTATCCTCAGCAAACTGTGGTCTTGATCCCTTAGTCCTCGGTCACAAGCTTGTGACCCTGAAGAGAGTTCAAATCTCTTCAAAGGTTGATATGGAGGGAAAATGTAATGTTTGAGAGAAATGTTTGAGTTGGAGAAACCTCTACTAAACAGCATGTGGAGTGGTATTTTTGACCAGAACAGTCTCCTTTTTCTACAGATGTAATCATTACAGCAAAATCTGTCTTGGTTTTGCTTCTCCTGTGCTAATAATATTCTCCTTTTAGGGGGGAAGAAAACACTGACTCTGTGTTTGATACTGTACGGTGGGGGAGCTAAGATCAACATTATCCCAAGCTGAGGAAATATAGACTGCCACAGACGAGGGATATTGGTCGATAGATGAGCAAGGTTTTGCATAATTATGGCAGAAAATACCATGTCACAAAGTGACAAGACACTGGTTTGGTATTAGGTCTAGAATTTTTGGAGGAAAGGAGTCCTCTGTGAGTCACCTTTCAAGTCCTGTCCTCTGATGCTACATTTCTCAAAGAACACTTAGAGGTCTCATAAACAAACAAAAAACCAACCAAACAAAAAAAGCCCCAAAAAAACCCCAAACCCAACCAAACAAAAAAACACTATTAAAAAAAAACCAACTATGAACCAAACCACCTAACCCAAAAAATACAGATTTAAACCAGAAACCTGAGACTATCGTTGAAGCTGGGCTGCCTGTAGAGGGGTTGCAGTGTTGAGATAGCAATCTGGGGTGTGCTTTCAGAAGACCTTAGTGATTAAAGGCTGTGCTTTCCAGTTTTGGGTGTAGGTTGATTGGTTTTTTAATTTGTTTTTCTTAATAGGACAGTATATGGCCTCTCAATTTATGTTAAGCAGGGCTGTGATCATAATTAGGAAGTGTAGAGATGCTTTGTGGTGGTTTATCCCTGCTCTGTTCCTAAGGTATATCCACATAAACTGCTCTTTACCTCACTGCAGCCTGCACCCTCAAAAGGATTCTTATAGGATTTTTATCACTTTATTGCTCTAGAGGTGTTAAAACCAGTAATTCTTTTTTTTCTTCTTCTTTTTTTTTTTTTTTTTTTTTTTTTTTTTTTTTGTGGGATAGCCCTAAATTCCATCACCAAATCAATGGGACTTGAGTACCTATGGCAAATTCTGTTTGAGGGCCCCATTTGGATGTCCTGCGTTTACCCCAGGTCATTGTACTAAGCTTTCCCTGCTGGTTGGCTCCAAGATGTTCTGTTTATAGAAGGCATTCAGCCTTAGGCAGTTCAGGAGGTCTGTATTCAGCGTGTATGGGAGTTCATGTCGATATCCCATGTGAGTAAAACACTTTCTGGTTTGGTTATTGTTACGTTCAGAAAGATGAGATTGTCTTCTGGGACAGTGAAGTTAAACTTTGCATCCCTGAGCAGAGTAAGTAACACCAAGAAAGGTCCTAGGTATTTGTAAATGCTGAATTTTTTTTTCCACGGTCTGATTGATGCTAAGGGAATGCACTCCATGCTCCTGGCTGACATAGTGGTGGTCTTGGCACTCTGCTGTGTAGCTTTCACAAACACCTAAATAACTTCTGACCTGTGGTTTGTAAATCACTTGGGTGCATCTTGCAAGTGGTCTCCCAGTTTGCTTCCACTTAGTAAGCAGGATTTTCATCACCATGCTTTGAGAAACATTTCCAACACAGAAGAGCCTGGCTTTGTTTATTAAAATTTCTACTGCAAAGATGACATTTTCCAATCTCTGGTGTCACGTCTGGACAGAGCAGACTACATTCTTTTATGAGAGGTGATGTAAATCCCAGTCATCCTCACAAACATATGGGAACTATTGAAATCCCTTCTGCCTACAAATCATTAATTGGCAATGATGTTCTGAATTCATCATCTTGTCAGCAGGGTTCCTGTTTGAAGAAGGCACTGACAGTAACAGCTGAGCAATTTCTCTCACTGGGGACTCTGAGGTTGTAAATATGACATGGTCTAATCTCCTTATATAATGTGCTCACTCTGTCAATTATTATAGGCAGTTAGGAAGTAGTTACTGTGAAAAACCCAAACTATTTGGAATTTTACACCTCTTTTGGCAAGCTGGCACATTCATCAGCAACTGCTAAGGACAGCTAGAGGTAAATTGTGACTGTGTTAGGACATGTTTGTAAAGGACCAGTGTTAAGGTTCATTATTCACAAGAATATATTGCTGTGCTAGTTAATAAGAGAAATTAAAGCAGTTGCTCTGTGAATTTCTATGCTGGTTTCCAGAGGTGGTTTGGTACCACTAAAGGACTGATGCTTATGGGCTTTGCCTCAGTTCATCTGGTGCTTTCTGAATGGATCCTTGAGGAAGATGCCTGCTTTCAAGTCTGCTTGGCCAGTTTCAAGTCTCCTAATGGTGGTCTCTGCCCTAGCAGGCAGTACTCAACCAGGGCTGAGGGACAGATCCTAAAATGCTGTAAAAATTGGTTTAGCACCACTGACATTTCTCCCTGTACCCATTTAGGGGTTTGACCAAAAAAAAAAGTCCGCCCAATCTCTGCTTTCCTTCTTCCTGCACTGGCATAGATGAGTTTTATTGTAACTTCTGTTTTAGTTGCTTACTGTAAATAGCAGCACTCACCACTGGGGTTTGTGTAGGAAATAAATACTGTGAGAAGGGCACCTTGTGGCACTTCTCTTTGTATTCATCCTCACCTTCAGCCCAATATGTTTTCAGTGAGCAGCAAGAAGTACTTACTTTTATGCCTTTAAAGACAGTTGAGCCTGTGCAATTGGAAGAGAGGGGATGTTGACATGTTAAGCTAATGAGAGCCAAACACATTTGCAGTGGTGAGGTCTGGCTAGTGCCCAGTGGGCTGCAAATGTAATTGATTTGGCAGAGCCTGATCTTTTTTTCAGATGACTTTAGAGCTGAAGCACAAATAAATTAAATATTTGAGTAAAGAAAAAATGGAAGAAAAGAAAAATTACACAGAAGGAGAGCCAAAGTGAAAAGGTGAGTAATGAGTTCAGGAGGTCATGACACTCTCTGTGCATGCTGCCACTTGAAGACACATCAAAAGGAGTACAGCTGGTTTTAGCTAGCTAGCAGGTATAGACAAGCTTACAGATGTTAGAGGTGGACAAAATAATGGAGGAAAACTCAGTGATATCTTCCTTCACCCTTGCTGTCTTCTGAGGGAGAGCTGGAGGAAAGATGGGTTAGGGTATAGTTTGTGGTTTTGGAAAGGAGCTGCTGCCAGAAAAAATACCTGGATTTTTTTTTTTTTTTTTTTTTTTTTTTTTTTGTAAAACACCTCTAGAATGTTCAAGCCCTTCTGCTGTCTTAAATATTGATGTTTGTTTGATTATTTTTCCCTTAATCAACTTTGCTGAACATACCTCAATGCATTTACAAAACCATATTTATTTTTGCTGATTGTTCATTACTTGTGTTGTGATTCAGCTGAGCCCTTGCCAAGAGAAATGAGTTTCTTGCAGAAAACAAGGGCTGCAGAAAAATGTTGTGTTCACAGGTCATTTATTTTGGACTTAATTAAAACTAATTGACATCTAGCTTATGTAGTATAGAAGTTTACCTGCTGAATCAGTTCCTGGATGATTTTGTTGCTGGCTGATTGGGGGTGAAGCAGAACTACTCATCTTCCTCCAAAAGCAGAGCAATCAGTGCAGACTATTTGAAGGCACTTTCCCAGAGCAGTGATTGCCATCCCTTGATGAGCCACTCGAAGGATACTCAGAGGCAATTATTTATTTACAGCTGTGCAGGAGCCAGCAGGCAGAGGTAGTGACCCTCGGCTGCTGAGGAGCAGAAGGTACCATCTGTGGAGGGCTGGGAGACAACTGAGGACTTAAAATGGAGTGATGGCAGAGCCATGCTTTACAACTCTTGTGTTTCTGAGCCTGCACAGCAGCCATCCCAGAGGCCTGACGTGTGAATAAAACAGATAGCTGATACCACAATAAAGAAAACCCTGTGTATTTGCATATGATGTATGGTTTTCTCAGGTGACACAGTGCAGGACAACAGTGCAGCCATTGCCTTCCCTGTCTCCTTCTTTCTAGAAATGGAAACATGCTGCTGCACAGGTAATCTCATTTTGAAACTTGGTCTTTTGCTCCAGAGCACCGTTTCCATTTTTATGACTGTTATAGCTGCAGTAGGGGGCAACTTTTCTTCAGTCCATTCCACAACTTGCCTGCCTCTCTGCCTCGTGTTGGCTGAATTCTCTCTCTCCCCCCCTCCTCCTTGTTACCTATGCTAGAAAGGCAGCATACTGCTAAATCCTGCCTGTCTTGTGGGAGACTTCCCAGCTGGGACTCAGGTGGATAAGGCAAGTGTGCTTTTACCTTCATAGGGGAGTGGAAAGCAAGCAAAGTCCGGGGATATTAAAAAAAAAAAAAAAATTTAAAAAAATCTCTTTTTAATTGTTCTACTGGGAGGTGATTACATGGCGAGAAAAACAGTGATGGAAATATTTGGTATATGGAGAATACTGAATCTGGAAATACAGTTGCCCCTCCAGGGAGTTCTTTGCCCATCATTCATACTTCTTGTGCATTTTTCTGATTAAAACCAAATTGGCTGGGAATATAGCATGCTAGGTGTTTATATAATTATGAGCTGAAGTACCTAGTTAATTTTAATTAGTCACAAACCCAGCTATTGTCAGAATAGCTGAATTTTTGGCCACACAGTGTGTATTCTCTTTTCAAATGTGAAGAAAGTTACTTGAATGCAAAATGCAGTTGTCACTGAAGGGAGAATGGGTTTTATTCTGTAGAGAGATGTGTGCATGTATATATTTAGATGTTTTGTTCTGCAGCTGAAATAATTAACGAGAGCAGGGAAATGTTTTGCACAGATCAAAATTGTATTGCAGCAGGACTGATTAAACATTGCTCTCTTTGTTTTGTTTTGTGTGGGTATATTTGCCCTCCTTATTATAGGAGGCACAGTGTCCATCTATGTGCAATAGTTTATGTTTTACTAATGAGCTGTAACTTTCTGCACTGCCTTGTATACTCATAACCCCAAGGACTGAAGATCTTTTCCTTGTTCTGCAGTGATGCTTTTAGGCTGCTGCTTTGACCAACTTAACCTTCCTGTTCTTTGCAGTCTGGCTGCTGTGCAGTCACCTTTCAGAAGGACAGTTAAGAAGTACTTTATTCCCTTCACAAAGTACAGATTGAGCAGTGCAAACAAAATAAGGTTTGGAAATGGCTTCAGCAGTGTAAACTGTGAAGGTCATGTTTGCTTCTTAACCATAAGATATTTTGGGACAGATCTTAGGGTATGCTTTTTAGTCTGGTCCTAGATAACAAATGATATTTACTTGAGTGGTGCCTTTGTTTGGTTTTATCATTCTTGAAGATACTGTATCCATTGGTAGATTAGGGAATTTGTTAAATTATGGGATGGCAGAGGTGTTGCAGGACAAAAGGAATGTTGGCCATGGTGTGGTTAGATTCCTTTGATTGCCAGCTTTGACTTTGAATGGCTTGGAAACAGCTCACTTATTAATTGTGGTTTTTTGAAACAATTAAGGACTCTGGAAAACCACTAAGGATAAAGTGCATGAATGCTTGTTGGCAATGCAGTGAATTTAATTGCCTTGATTTAAGATACAGCTGTCCCCAGCTGCCCACTCTGCCCCAGTGCTGGAAGCTGCTGCTGGCTCTCTAAAACTGGATAGTTTGCCCATGACTGATGTGATCAGTGGAGTGCTTGTCTTGATGTCCTGGCCTGGGGGCACTCTCCCTAGATGGTGATCTGTAACAGAAGGGTCGCTGCAACCACTTGAACTGCCAAGGGCCTGCTAGAGCTCGTTTGCCAGAACCCTCATTCCACCTAATTTATATGGGATATTAAAATGAAGTGGTACTATTGTTTTACTCATAATTTGGGTTTTCAGTTTTGTATTTCTCGTTTAGAAACACTTAGCAGTAGTTAATGATGTGTTGACATTTCAATAATAAGCTTTCCTCTCTGCATGCTTTACATCTTGACCATTTTCACTTGCTCTGGGTTAAAATTGAGGTTGAAATCTAGGCTTCACAAAAGCAGGCTACAATTGTGCCTTGTATGGACAGATTCACAGTTTATATTTTTTTTTTTTTTTCTTTAGCTGAATAAACTTGTATCCTTTACAAGGTAAGTGTTCAGTAAAATTAAGTAAGAGCAATGAAACTGTAATAGATATGTCTGTAGAAAGAGTTGAATCTGCTCTTCATGATAAAAGAGATACCTGTTTATTTTGCTGGAAGATTGTTCATTTTCTGTCACTGAAGATGTTAATCTAGTATAGACAGAATTGTATGTATGAACAACACAGATTGTATTGAACATGGTTCTGATGAGCTTCCATTTTTTATTTCCCTCAGGGTGGTTAAGAGGTTTTTAGTACTGGAGCAAATTCAGAGGGGTAGGTGTTACATAAACCCCAAAATGTATACACAAAACAGATTAGAGAAAAAAAAAAAAGAACAAGACAAAAGAGGCAATTCAAGGCTTGTGGATGTCCCTTATTACTTTCGTACACCTGTCTTAATAGATTTATGTCCTTAAAAATGCAGCTGAAGTTTGAAGAACTGGGATTTAAGGTGACAACTTTCTTCTCACTGTAAATGACAGTCAATCAGTTTAATGCCAAGAAAAATTGTACTACCCTTCTCCTGAAAACTCAGGCTTTAAGAGCTGCAGGTAAGTGGCAGTATCAGGACAAACTCCCTGGCTGGGAGGGTTGAAAGAAGACTATCCCTGCCTGCATGCCTTCTCATGCCACCCACAGTTATATTCCTGGAAGCAGGATGGGTGGGAGAGGATACACATCAGCAGAGCATCTTCATCTGCGTCTTCGTGGTCCTCACAGAGCCCACTGTGGCAGTGATGGTGGTGGGCTCAGCCTCTCTGACAGGTTTGTCTGATCAGTGTGGCACTCGGGGTAGTGCTGACTTGAGATGTGACCCATTCTTGCAGTGACGCTTGGAGGGGTATCCTGAACCAAGTCCTCGCAGTAGGCTTTGACTAGCTTATGAGTACTTTAGCTGCCACTTGAGAAGTGAGTGTTTCAGTGTGAGGAAAGAAATAGTTAATGCAGACTATTAAAACCGCTTCCAGGTCATGTGAAGGGCTTTCCTCTGTTGGATCCTGAACTACCCACTTCATGAAGTAGGTCAGGTCACTATTCCCAGTTTTACAAACAACAGCCTTGGGCTGGGGACTGAGTTATTCAGTGACATCCAGAGACTAGAACCTGAACCAGGATTTTGGGTGTCAGCTTGATCTCATGTGCTCTTTTTATGCCCATAGACTAACCTAAAGCCCTTTTAAGATCATCCTCTCCAGGAGGATTCATTGGGAAATAACAGTGAAATTAACATTACTCTAGAGATGGAATTTGAACAGAAATTGTCATTTCAAAAAGCTTGCCTCAGTTAGATGCTTTCTTTCAAAAAAACACTTGGCCTGGAGGTGCATTTTCTGAACAGGACTCTCACATCACCTAGAGGCTCTGCCTAGTGTGGCAGCCATGCCAAAGAATCCATCTCTGCCCAAGGGCCCATTTCACTGCCAAAACATCAGCATTATTGACTACCAGACCCTCTGCATATATAAAAAAAAGCATCCCCTGCCCCAGCAGACTGTCCAGTCCCTCTGCATGTGTGTGACTGGTATTACTCGAATGAAGGGAGCCTGCCTAGGGAGCCAACATGATCTTTGTTGAACTCCAAGTGATGGTTGCTACCCAGGTGAAATCCCTGTCTCCTGCCTGGGCTGAGGAGTCGCTCTGGTACCGTACTAATTCCACAAATAACGCATTCGAGGGCTTACACTGCCTTGGACAGTCTGTCATCCCATTGCAATGGTGACAGAGGTCACAGTGTTGCCTTCAAAAGCTGCGTGGAAAGGAAGATTTTTAATTACTGCAGAGCATGGGGAATGTGCTAATTTGTAATTTGGTGGAAGCAACCTGCGGGCTGCAGCTTCCCAGCTCCAAACTGCTTCTGAGATAGCTTGCAACCCAGGCAGTAACAGAGCTAGGACTGTGGACTTCATTACCACTGGGGCTCTGGCAGGTTCAAGAAGCGACAGCAATGTTGGAATCTTGGGACAGGAGCCAGTGTTTTATTAGTATAAATCCAAGGCAATTGGGCATGTTAATTACTGGAAGAAATTCACAGCAGGGAGGAAGAAGTCCAGGATGATGGGGAGATGCCATATATAATTGCCAAGGTCCACAGATGCCCTGTGACCCTGTGCTGCTGGGATTTCCTGCATTGCAATGGTTGACTTGCAGCAGATTGAGTGTTGTCATTGCAGGCTGCAATGTCTAGAGCAAAGTGCCTGCAGAGGGAATTTGAGGCAAAAATAGCTTAAGGCTCACAGAGTACTGTAGCCAAAATAATCATGGGACCCTCCAGTACCAAAGCAGATTTTGGTCAGGGCATTTGTAGGCGCATGAGTGTGCTGGTAAGGGGTAAGCAGACAGGTGATGTGATTTTACTCTTCCTGTCCTACCTGATTTTGGGTCTGCTTTTTGCTCGAGCACCTGATGCTCTTTTACTGCCAGAGCAGATGATCAACAAGGGACTCTTTATAGAAGTGAAATGCTACAAACCTATGAAGAAAAAGGCAGGTGTCTGTCTTGGAAAATAATCTTTCCCTCTCTGCCTACCTGAAGCCCTCAGTCAGGCTTAGATAAAAGCTTTTCTCCCCTCCCTGGGCACAAGACTGGCCCATATTATTTATTTATTTGTAATTTTTTTCCAAGAGCTTTTACATTATTTTTCTTTGCTTTCACAGTTCAAGCATGATTTAATGTGTCAAAACTAGTTTGCTTAGCTGGCCTTGATTATCTTGCATACTTCCACTAAAACAGGGCAGTCATCCTTCCAGGCACTGCTGCTGCCCAGACAAATGAAGTGTCACAGCAGCTAGGACCTGCTCTTGTGTTGTGACAGCAGCAGCATCCTTCAACAAAGCCGTCAGCAGGGAATTTAGATGGGGGTAATGCCTACAGATATGGCTTGGGTCAGGGCAGCGTGGGCCCACACAGGCAGATGTGGAGACAAGCTTATGCTCGAGAGACTTAATTGATCATTCATGTGCAAAGGCATTTTGGTCCAGATTGAGAGTCTAGCTAGTACTAGAGAGAGAAAGAAACCATCCTGATGTGCCTGCACTAGTGAGCCTGGCAGAAATAACACTGAGAGACCTTGCTGCAGGGTAGTGCTGCCAGACTGATACATCTGGCTGCAGGTTTCCTGGCAGAAATGAATTGCAGTGTGATCTTTTGCATTTTTTAGTCAGTGGGGATTTTATCATTGATTTTGGTGGGAGGGAGATGATAATCCTTTATGATATGTTAACTAAATTATTTCCTGGCCTATATATTTATCAAGTGTTGTACTGACTGCCAGCAGAACACAGCCTATAGGAAGGAAATTTAGTTCATGATAATTGGTATAACTCAGATCTATTTGTCTGCAAGAGGTCTGATCCTGATCTCCTCCAAAATTCCCAAATATCAGTTTCTGGCATTTTGTGTTGTCTTTTTCTCGTGTAATGCAGGGGGACACAGGCTAACATTCATCCACCTGTTTCTGCACTCTTCTCCATTGAACAGAGTAAGGAAGAACTTTTGAGTCACTTCTCACTGTAATTAGTTTAAAATGGTATAGCAGCCCTTGAGCCTGACTGCAGGACATGGTGCATCATAGGAAGCCTTCCCCAAGGTGCTGCTGTGTGCTCAACTGAGCAAGAGCTCTGCACCTGGCAGCCTCATCGTTGATGTCTTCAGGCTCTTGTCTCCTGGATGCATCAGTAACACAGTACTCAGCAGTCAGTCCTGGTGTGTTTTTGCTGGGGTATGTGGGATGGCTGCCAGCTGGAAATCTGGTGCTCGGGGTCTAGTGAAATCGTTGTGTGAGTCTGTTATTGACAGAGCTCTGACCGTGGCTAATGGCATTGACGAGTTGTGTCATCCTGATGGTGAAGGCATTGGGTCACGCACTGGCTCTGATGCAGCATGTTAAGTGCCCTGGTAGATGGGGGGAAGTGCTCCCTGCCAAATCCTGCCCTTCTGAAATATTGTGGGACTGTTTGATTTGGTGGCCTCTTCTTTTCTCCTGTTTTGTTTGTTTGGTTTGGGTATTTTTTTCTTTTGTTGTAGATTTAGTTTTTTGTTGTCTTTTTTTCCCAATAGAAGGCCATGCTAGGTCAGACCTTGGTGTGTAAAACACTGGCCAGTGTTGTCTGGCAACTTGATTCTATGACTCTGTAAACTGACACAAAAAGTTTTTATCAAGATACCTGTGCATGACTCCTCCTTTGTCTTCAGCCATTCAGGTACGTGCAAGTTGTTTTGCTGTACTTTGTGGGCACTGTGCACACCACTAAAAACATGATGCCTCTAATGTGGCATCTCTGTTTAATACCACATGTAGCTCTGTGCTAAGAAGAAAAATTAGTATTTTACAAGAAAAGAAAAACCAGCCCAAACTAGAATGATTTTTTTCAAGTGAAGGCATTTACTCTTAGGTTGGAGTCATAAAAGCACCAGCCTAAAGTTGTAGTGTTCATTTTCACTGAGCTTACTGTAAGTATTTTGCCACTCAGGTTGGCAAGAAGCGGAGGCAGCCCAAGAGTCGCACTGCAGTTCTGTCTGTAGGACTGAGTGCGCATTGTGGGATTTAGTGGGAGGCCCCCTGTTATTGCTTGTGTGCTGCTGGCAGGTGGGTGAGGGCCCATGGAAAGCCAAGCTAGAGCATCTCTGGTCGTGGAGTCACCTTCAGTGTTCTGCGCTGCGTACGTGCATGAAAACAGTGTGGGCTGTGGACATAGAGAAACAAAAATAGTCCTGAAAGTTTATTCAGCAATGGCTTCTGGTTTAACAAATTCAAATTTTACATGTTTCAAAGACTGATTTCCAGATGCCATTGGGAAGAGTGTCAGGCCACAATCAGATTAGCCTTATTGTTCCATAATATCTTACTGGAGTATAAGGTTAATTAGTACCATGGGCAATATGCATTATTCATCACAGCAATCAGGCTTTTCTTCTGTTGGTCTGTTGTATGCTGCAAATGTTTTCCCTTCCAATAACAAATCCTTGATAGATCATTTTCAAATTTAATCCTGCCAAATCATATTTGTGATATATAAATTATCTGGGCACTCTGATACTGATGAAAAATATTTCAGGTGTGAAAAGTATACTATAATTTTAATGTTTAACTCCTGGCTTGCTTGGGCATAAACCTGAAGGACCATGGGAGCTACAAGATGATTTTATTAATGCCCATCTTCAACCTGCCCCAAACTGGGGATAGCACTAGTGACACAAGTAGTGCAGTTGTTTATAGTAGTGTTTTCAGTGCTAATTATCAGCAGTATTTCTTTGCAGGCATGCAGTGCTGAACTTGTATTGCTGCTGTGGTGTTGTGCTACTGTGGCTGCTTGCAGTACCCCAGCACAGATCTCAAGCATCTTGATTCCCACCCTGACGCTTGTGGCAGGGGAAGGGTCTTTGTAGCAGGGCTCCTTCAAGCAGAAGGGCTAAACATGAGGTGCTCTTGGCTACTTTGCAGTTCCAGGGTCCCTGCCTTGCTCCAGGGTACCATGTGGGCTGCAGCTGTCAGTGCTGGCTGACAGGTTTGCAGAAGGTCTAGCAAGAAACCAGCACTAGCTGATTCTCGCTGATAGCGTGTCCACTAGAGGAGAGTCACGCAGGAGGAGGAGTTACACAGTGAGGTGATTCATCTGATCCTTGCTCATTTTCACCTCTGGGGTCCTGTTGCCCTCTTTGTCCAGCATTCAGGAGTCTGAGTCAGTCCCATATCCTGAGATTACTGTGTTGAAGATGTCTGGCATAGCTTCCAGAGCAGCACTTGGAAAACATGGTGATCCCTCTCTGCCACCACACCTACTGAAAGAATAATATTAGTCTGAAAGATATCTGGGGCTTGTTTCACTGCTGCTTTCAAGCTCGGATGTTTCACCCTGCCTGCCTTCTGGAAGAGTTTTCCAGCCTTCTGTCAGCTGTACACAAGTGCATTAAAGTGTGTGGGTGGGTATTGGGAGGCAAAACTGAGACACAAAACTGGGTGACTTGCCAAAGGTCACACAAACCAATTTTGATGGAGCTAGGGGGCTCAGGGTCCCTGCTTCTGCCATCCTTGCTTCAAGATCATTTGCAATTTTTCTCATCTCTCTTGCTGTCCTGAAAAGGATTTAGGCATGAACTTCCTTTCTAACGTAAGATGGGGAGCCTCCTTGCACAGCTGGGCATGTCTTGCAAAGTGATGTTGTGCTGTCAGGGCCCTGGGGGAATAACTTCAACTGACATGGCTGGAGGATAAATATGGCAGATTTCTACCTTAAATAGCCTGTGGCAACAAATCCACCGCTCAGGCAAGGAATGCTTGAGATTCCTTTGTGTTCGCATCTGCAAGTAAATATTTTCCGGCAACCCTGACTCACTTCCCTTCTGCCCCTCTTGTTTTGTATGTGCATTGTTCTCCCCTCCTGACTTTCCCTTTAGGAGAAGCCAGCTTAGGTGACTGCTTTTCTGCTTGCCTCCTCCCAGCTGGCATGGAGGGGAATTCCAAGAGCACGATTTTCACAGTGGAATGCAGAACACAATGTTTGATTTGTGTCAGATAACAGAAAAGGAACACATGCTTTGAAAACGAGTACCCTTGGTGTGTCCAGGGCTTTCTGGGGCAGTTTGGAAACAGCTTTTTGGTTAGAACAGGCAGGTGGATAAGTGCCCAAATTACACTTATCTGTCAAACAACTAGCAAATGTCTGTGGTCTTTTATTTAGATGCTGTTGTGATATAAACAAATGAGCAGTCACAGGACTATAAAGAGGTGATGATGAGTATTATTCTTTTCTCCTGGTTATTACCCACTGCTTTGAAACAAGTAGTTGAGATTCTTGCCAAGACCTCTGCTCTTGTATAAAAGTGCATTTGTAGAGCAATTCTGATTGCTTCCAGGTAAAAAGGAGTACACGCAATGTTTCCTCAAAAGTTGGTTGTAGGCACCAGAATAGTAAGTAAAACGTACATAAAGTATAATTATGTAAATCACCAAAAGTGGAATGGCTTAATCAGCTTAGTCTTTAAGAGTCACATCAATAACTTATGAGCTTTGATAAATGTGCAGTGTATAGATCCTACTTTGTAGCACACTGTTACAACATAATGGCAAAGGAATCTAATTTTTCAAATAATTTCTGAGGACAAACCCAAAAATTCACAGCATTCAGTGGCGTGTGAATTTTGTGTTGTGTTGTAAATCATCATGGCTAAAAGTATTAATGGGAGAAAATCTTCTGCAGATGCTGCATCCATAGATCTCTGAAACAGCTTGTGGGGGCAAACACTAGATTATGTGGCTGATAAATAATAGAAGAGTTTCACTCCCTCTCCTCCTCTCCCTTTTCTTAGGTTTACATGACATGAGCACTGCTTGGAAAAAGTGGAATGGCATTCAGTCTGTACCAGAATGTAACAAAAGCCATAGTTTTTTTCAGAGAAAAGTTATATTTCTGTTTTGGAGCAGCGGGTCTATATGTGTGTGAGTCTGAAGGCAAGAAAAAGCTGTTTATTGCCACAGCTGTCTGACCTCATGAGTAAAGAAAGAACAATGAAATCAGAGAGTGTGCATAGGAAGGGAAAAAGCCCATCATCTTTGCTTCAGCCACACAGATATAACCAGCCACTTGAGAATCTGCCTGTTTCAGATGTCTTTAAACATGCAAACAACACGTGTACCTGAGGCTGTGCCCAAAGGAGGGGAGGTCTGTTCCACCCAGAAGCTGCAGATTTGGGACATGGCACTCCCAGGAATCTACTGATGTGGCATTTGGCAGGCATTGTGGATACTCCGTTGTGTCTTTCCCTTGTATTTATATCTGATAAATGTTTTACATCTTCTTGTTAAAGAAGGATGTGGTGCTGGTGCTAATGAAAATGACCTGATAAACTCAGGTTTATCCTCTTTTCTTTTTTCTTTTCTTTTTTTTTTTCCTTTTTTTTTTTTTGTTTTGTTTTGGACTCTGCTTTGATAGTTTATTTTCTAATGGCAGCAAGAAATTAAAGTCTCCTAGATGCTTTTTAAATGACCATGTTTGGAAATATTTTGAATCTTCATTTCTTAAGGGAAAAGTATCAGGTTCTGCTGTAAATAACTTGTTTGTGTTTTGTAAAAGGCAATAAGGAAATGTAGGATTTCCTGGGCTTTAAAATAGCAACAACCTAAATGTTAGTAGCACTAACACGAGGCTTCTTCAAACACAAGGGAGTTTTGTGGCTGATGATGAAGAAAAAAGGACGGAGCAGTCAGTCTCAGTTATGCTTCTTGTACACTTGCCTTTCTGAGATGGAATTTCCAGGGCTTTTGTCACCAGATCTGATACCTGTTGTACCTTGGGGATGTCATTATCTTCATTTGGTAATGGGGAGCAAAACAAAGAAAGGAATTGCCAAAATCATGTATCATTCGGTGGAAGATCAGGCTTCCCAGTCTCATAGTGTACTTTCTAAGCTGCATGCCTGTGCAGATACATGACTGCTATTCCTTCTCATTAGTGAGTGTAGGCATGTGTCTTCTATATTTTAGCTGATCTTAAGTGACTCGCTTTCCTGGCAATAGCTTCAGTGATGCGATTTGTCATTTACAGTTGAGGGAGTTTTTTTTTCCATGTATGTATGCCAGGATTTCAACTGTAGCTCAGTCAAACACCTGATTAAATTTTGTATTAGATCTTCTTACAGTCTTACAGGATATTCTCAACCAGGTTAGGAAAGCTAGAGGCAGGACAACATCATCAATATCTGAGTATTTACTTTGTTATGTCTTAGGCTATTGGAGAAATAAGACATCTTTAAAATGTAGAAATTCCACTACAAAGTACATGGTATTACTTAGTT
Organism: Motacilla alba alba; assembly: GCF_015832195.1. NCBI lineage: Eukaryota > Metazoa > Chordata > Aves > Passeriformes > Motacillidae > Motacilla > Motacilla alba. The sequence goes on along the minus strand of NC_052019.1, from coordinate 44,235,262 downwards.
ATCTGTATCTTCTCTCCTGGATCAGGCTGGATTAAATAGTTTGTTCTTTGCTGACTTACTGAAAAGGGTAATTTGCAGCCTTCTCTGTTTTGCTGAAGCACCAGATCTGAATACATGTTCCAGTGTTTGCTTTAAAATAGCATGCCACTGTGCATGGTGTTTCTACATATTTAATTCTCTTGAAAAGAGAGTGAAAGTGAATCCATGCATGTTGCCTCTGTGACAACAGAACTAGATCTCTTCCCCTCAAGTAAAAATGAAAACAAAAGCTCTTCCTGACTTTGTGTAAAACTGGCAATCTACTGTTTAGACAAAACCTCTCAGACTTGCAGCTCCTGTAGCCAAAACATACAAGTGCAAAGTCTCCAATAAGTGATAATTAATTAGCGTGTAGAAGTGAATCCTGCTGTGAGCCTTCCATCCCTTCAGTTAAACTGTTTTATAATGTAATGCTATCAAGATATTTCATTGTACACAGAAAGGAAAAAAATCATAAAATATATGTTCTCAAATTCCCATATGAGAGTGAGTTCCTTTCATTTATCAAGCTTGCTGGTGTGCCTCCAGAAATTTTCTCCAAAATGATGACTAGTTCTTTAATTACACTTAGATAGAGCTGTGTTTGTTGGTGGTGTTTGAAACTACAGATTGAATTTAGTACTGTAAGTGTCATTAATCTGGTGAAATAAAAATACCGAGTTTTTAATAAGGTCTCAGTTTAATGTTTTTAAAAGCTCTGAAGAGATTTAATGCTAAAACAGCCAATATAAATCTGCTTGGCTCCTCTGTCTCTCCTCAAGCATGTACCTCTTTTCAAGGGAACTTGGCTCACACTAATTGCAAAGCTGTTTACTGCCTGCATGAATTTGATGGACTCTCACTTTTATTGTTAAAAGTTGTTAACATCAGAGGTGACGAGGAAACTGTTGCTGAGTCTATACAAGGTATTAATTGCCCTGTGTTTTCTGTAGGACCACAGAAAAACCCTAGCCTTTCTGTTGTGCTCTAGGTGTCTACAGCCTGTCTGAAAGAGTTCATGGGTTTGACTCTTACTCTCTTTTAAGCCTTACCTGTGAGGTTTTGGTGAACTTGGCTATATCCTTGCCTTTTGATCTTGTCAACAAGGGTGTTGTACTTGAAATTGCTGGTTGCAAGGCATTGGGAGATGGAGCTTTGTAGCTGCATCAGCCTGGCACATAGAGGTATCCCACAGTGCTAAATGCCGTTGTTTTCATTATTACAAATGTTTATTCCTAAGTAAGTTCCAGTAATTTTTTTTATGTTTTTCCTGTGGTATTTTAGTTTTCCCTCTTTTTAGCCAAAGGTAGTTTTTATAGCAAGTAATCAAACTGGTAGGTTTCAAATGAAGAAGGGAGAACATTGCTTGATCGTGTTCTTATTTATATATGTGAAACATCCATGGAAATCTTGGTGACTTCCTTATTATACTTTGTTCATTCAACTTCTGTAGACCTGTCATCATTTATACTCAGTGCACAGTGGGTCCATCTTCTTCCTCCCTTCCTTGCCAAGCTTCCTCCTATGAGAGAGCTGAGGGGACCTTGCCCCTGGAGTCAGGATGGAGCTGCCTGCATGCCAGTGAGTGTATTTAGCCATCCTAATAGTAAATATTGCAGTTGAGAGGCAGTGGTATTCACAGGGGAGCTGTATCACTGCAGTCGCTTCAGAGCAACAAAGAGCGGAAACTGCACCAGCCTTGAAGATGAATCAGTGCTGCGGTGATTAAAAAGAGATACATTTCCCATGCTCCACGCAGGAGTCGGCAGTGTTTTCCCTAGGGATTGTCGTCAGTCTGTAAATAAAAGATGCTGACAGTTTCCTTGGGGAGCAGCTTAAGGACTGAGAACATCGTTTGCCATTAGATACTCCTCATTAGTCAGTGGCTGACACAGGGAAAGCTGGGTGGGGTGCTGAGCTTTGGCATTTTTCCTCTTCCTGGCATTATCACCCCTTCCCTTTCAGGGTTTGGCCCCACCATCTAGCTGAGATCAGGCAATACCTGTGGATCCTAAGGTGTTTTGAGGAGGTGGAGGTGAGAAGTTTCCTTGGGGACTCAGTGCTGTGTCAAGTTAGAGAAGTGCAAATAAATACTGTGTCTCTCGTCAAGGGGCAGGGAGCCTGTGTGCTTGCAAGCTCGGGGCTGGCAGGGCACGGATGCTCCTGAGCACCACAACGCAGTTAATGAGCACTGCTGCTTTTCTTGCATCAATATGTGAGCAGCTTGGCAAGCAGGCCAGGGAAGATGAGGGGCAGCTCATGAGCCCAGTTACTGTCCTGCTCTTTAATTATTACTGTTTTCAAATCCCTTTCATTATTCACAGCTCAATTTATGTGCTAATTGGCCCTTTTAATAATCAAAAGACAGAGACTGCAAAAGTCGGTGTGTGCGTTCTCTCAGCAGTGCCACTGTGTAGCTGTGATAAATTATCAGTGGCAAATGTTCTGCTGCTTTGTGGTGCTTGGCCTCTGTCACTAGCACGTTTTCTGCTGGTTCTGGTGACCTCCTCTATAAAAAATCTGGCCTGGGAAGGAAAAAACTGAGGGGAGAGTGGCTACAGAGTGCTGTGGTGCTGCTGGAGCAGAGCAATGCTGAGGCACAAGAGAGGAGATGATGCTTCAGGGAGGTTTTTCTGCTTTGGGGATGGTGATAGAGGAGTGGAGACCACGTAGCTCCTCCCCCAGATGGAGTGTGAAGAGCTCTGAACCAAGTGCACGTTGAAGTGAATTACCCGTAGCTCCTCTTAAGGTACAAAAATAGGATTTTTCATTTTCACCACCTCCCTTGGCTTCCTGTGTCCGCCTCCTGCCCCTGTCCCCCTTGAGATCCGAGGTGGAATGAAACTCGGCTTCCTCAGTGCCTCTGGCTCTCCTCTCTGCTGTCACACACACCACCGCGTTTTGCTGGAGCTGCTCGAAATGCAGCTATAATTGTCGAGTACATGTCTGCTCTCATTCCCTCCCACTCACCCTCTGGTACCTTGTGCCAGGCTCTGCTTTTTCCTGAAACCCCCCCCACTCATTCTTAGCATTTTCACTGCCCCTCTCCCTCCTCCCTGATGCACCAGGGTGTGGAATAAACCCCCTTCTGCACACCACAGCCCTTCCGATGCACTTCTGAGACCCCACCAGTGCTGAAGTTTTTCTGTGGTATCCACATCAGGAAGAGCTGATGTGCTTGGATGCAGATTGCATTTTGCCTTGGGATCAGGTTTACAGTGTCACCAGGGTCCCTTGCAAGTGGAATCAATGCCTTTTTTTTTTTTTTTTTTTTCAACAGGCAGTTTTGTTCTGCGTGTGCGGGAAGAAAGGAGATGTAACACCCTTCCTGCTCCCAGCAGCATCCCAGGCAGCTCGGATGGGTGGAGTGGCAGGACCCAGCATCTGGGCTCCCTCCCATGAGCAGCTGAGTGAGTGGGACTGGAGAACACTCCAGCCTTCCAGCTGCTGAGGAGGAGGTGCATGATGATATGAGCCTCAGAGGGTGATGGAGGGAAGGCACAGCTTGAGTTGCGTGAGGGATGGATTATATTATAAAGCATGAGAGTTGGTTTTTTCAGCTTTTTAGCAGGTACATGTGAGAGTGAGGAGTGTGGGTGTGGTCTGGGGCTTTGAGAATGCCCTGTCTTCTGCTTTTTTACGGAAGGTGTCGCTTGTAATTTTTCCTGGACTTGAGGAAGTATCCATTTGTACCCTTGAAAAAGTCAGCCTTTTGGAGGAAGCTATTTTTGTTGGTGCCTAGGCTTTGGGAAACATTACCAGGTTGCTTGCAAGATTGTAAGAAACTTTTGTACGTACTGGGTATTCTCCTTCCAGTAGCAACTGGTCAGTCTCTGAGGCCAACCCTTTTAGAGAGAAGTCAAACATATCCAGTGCATTAATTTATTTTTAATCAGTTCTTTCATGTCATCAGCAAGAGACCTTCACCTTGGAAGAAATACACAAACCTTCTTTTCACTGTTCACAGCAATAAAATTGATAAAACAGCCTTGAAGTAGAAACTGGTTTCCTTATTTCTTGGTAAGTTTGTGGAAAGGAAGGGGAAGGCTATCTGATTTGTTAACAAGGCTTGGAAAACTCCCTTGGGAGATGTTGCTATCCATTATGGCTGTTAGTCAGTGCAAAAAGAAGAGTCTGCAAAATAACCAGATCCACCTAGTGCATTGAAAACAACAGTCATGATACTGCTTTGAATAATATACTACTGCAGGATCCTGCTGGATGTGAAATAAGATGTAACATGGGAGAATCAAGAGTAAGTGTTGAAAACCAGGAGGTTGCTAGGTGCAGTGTATAATTACTTTAAAATATCTTTTAGTTTATCTTCTCTGCAGGCTTTGATTGACCAGAATTTTCTGGTCTGTTTTTAAAAGCAGTAGTTTTCTTTTTTCTTTGTTTTCATGGAAAATAACAAACTGAATACAGGCTGATTTGTTTCAATAAAGCCTACCTTATTAACTAGGGACATAAAGAATTCATGCTGAAAATGTTATAAGCCTGAGTTGCATATAGCTTGCAGTTTTTGTGTTAACCCATGCTCTGGCTTTATCTTTCTTCTGGTCGAAGGGATGTTGGCAGGAGGGGAAGATGTTCACATCCCTAAAAATATATGTGGTGCTTACTAGAACAAACCTGATAAATTATTAACAAGAAGTCTTTGTCAAAAGTGGTCAGTAAACACATAGTTCAGTGGGTTTTCCCAGTCTCCCTGGGGGAAGGTGGACATGGTGACTGGGGAAGGGTTGGTGTGTGGGTCAAGCAGCCAAAAGGGAAACAGCAACATACATGCTTCGTGAGAGATATGACTCCACACATGGGCTTAAACATGTTAAATATAGGTTCATCTTGGAAAAGAGTAAGTTTCAGACTACATATTCCTTCAGTTTGTGGGGAAAAAAAGTGGGAAAATCCTTGGGATTTAGCAACTTGTGAGGCTTTTCCTAACCTTTTTATGTTGATGGTTTCACAGAATGCAGTCTATGAAATGGTAGGGTTTAGGGGGTTGATATTCATTTCCAGTTGATAAGTCCCAGTTTGTCTCAAGCCAAGAGTGACCAGATGTAATTACCATATGATGGCCGTATATAGATGTGGGAGTGTGGGAAAAGAGGAAGATATGAGGATATGTGTAGAGCATTGGCTGTGTGTTGGTTCTTGCAGTTATCAGCATCACAGTATTGCAAATGTATGCATGCAGAAGTTGTGCAGTTTGCTTGAAAATCATGAATTTTAAATCCTACTTATTTGTTGAATTCTTTGATTTGCCTCAGAGATTTTGAGCCTTTCGTTTTCGTTTTAAATCTTTGCTTGGCAAAGGCGAAGCCTGCAAACCTAATTAGAAGAAGAAGAAGGATGCAGATTGTGATTCAGATGGGTCATTTAATGTAAAATACAAACCAGGATGAAGATGAGAGTCTTGTCAAGAGTGGCAGTAAAATATAAACAAACCTTTTGCAGCTGATACCTATTGCTCAGTGCTCTAATTGAGGGGGTGGCTCCAGGAAAAACTGGGTTAGGTTTTCTGACTTGAATTCACTCCTAGGTGAGGTGAGATTAGTGTAATGAAACCATTTGCCTTTAACGTCTCAGTGCTTTGTGCCTAATGTCTTTTTCATCAGAGGGGCAAACAGCTGTACCCATCTGAAGATCAGTCTTGCTGTCTGTATCAGAGCCTGTAATGTAAATAGGCTCTGAGAGGACTTGAAATAATAGAGGTGAGTTTTGGGAATACATACTGCTTTTATCTAGACTAAATGAATTCTCTGTTGGAAAAAAACAAATGTTAGTCCCTAGTGCTGCCATTCTGTCACTTCTCTTTCCCAGCAAATTAAGATATTACCCATGGTGTAGTAAATTATATAAGATCAATACACTTGGCGAGTTCTTATCTTGTCCAGTAGGCTGAAGATGAAAAATTATGCTGCATGTTTCCAAACGAAGTGTTTCATACATGATAAATAGTCATTAAATTGTGCCTCACAGATGACATCATACCTAATAATACATTAGGGGTCTTTGTATCTATGCAGCTCCCAGGAGTCAATTATTTTGTCAGCTAGTGCCGCCTCATGAAAATAGGAGACTTTTTTACCAGGACCAGGCAGCTAGCCATGAAGGAGTAACTAAAGCAGATGTGGTAGTGGAAAATGTGGCATTGCAAGGCCAGTGTAGGTGAAGTGAATACTTAGAAGTTGTAGAAGACCTTGAGGCTGATGCATTTTTTTCTCTTTACCATACTGAGAGTATCAAATGACTAAAGTGCAGAAACAAATGTTCAGCTTTAAAAACAATGGGGAGCAACTGAAATTTTCTAAATGAGGACATACACCTCTAAGCTGAGCACAGGCCTTAATCCCTGTGTAATGATGTGCCTAGAAGGAAACTTTTAGGATTTTTTATATCCGTTATATTAGTTACTAAAGCTGTCTACATGAAACTCCAAACTCAGTCCAGGTTAGAACCTGTTCATGAGAAGTTGAAAGCTGTCTCCTAGTTGTAGCACTATTATTTATGTGCTGAGGTACACTTCATCTATTTCTGTGTTGGCATTACTCTGCAAGCAGTCAGTATACCTATTTGTATCATATGTGGCATGTATCATATATGCCTTAACTGGTTTAGCCTTGGCTTAGAAGTGGTTTTCTGTTTCCTGTAAATAATAGTGTGAAATACTTCATTATTTTAGGGAGTGATGAGCATGTTTGAATTATAACAATCCTGTGCGGCCTTTCTTTGGAGCAGATGGAAGTCCTGACACAACTGGTAGTATTTCTTTATAGCTGTAGCTCTTCCCTGAGCTCTGATACATAAATGTTTGACCACTTTCTCTCCTCCCTTATTGAAAATTCCAGCTTTAAATCTTTATACTGGGGCAGAGGTGGTCTCTGACCCGTCTTCTCAAAGCTCACCTACACCAAACCCTGGAGGTGCCGACTGTTCCAGAGGTCTGCAGTGCAGTCTCTCCTGCACCATCTGCATGATGGTGCGCTGCAGCTCATGGGGAGCTGCAGGCACTTCATCAGCTTGAAACTCTGTCTCACAACAGTCTTTTATTTGGTGGGAGTTGTTTGCGAAGTTTTCTCCAAAAAGTGAACCTAAGGTTGTTTCTGCTTTTTTGTGTTTTCCTGAAAATGGTAGTTAAGGTGGTGGCATGCAGTGGATATTGAGAGAATTATTTTCTTTTTTTTATTTATTTATTTATTTATTTATTTATTTTAATTATTTATTACTTTAAATAGATTTAGAACTCACTTGAAATCCTGAAAAAACTGATGGTGGTTGGATCTGGTACTGAATTGGCATGGATAAAATCATGGAATACCTACCTTTAGGTGGTAGGGTATGGCCAGCAAATGTCCATGTAAAGAACACTCTAAAATGGGAATTTCCTAAGAGAAATACTTGTCATTATTTAAGCAAGAATACCAGTTAAAAGCATTTGTGACTGTAATGACCTTATCTCCAGATTCAGTTTACTGTATAGAGTATTTAAAATGCCTAAATTCTTCATATCTTTCACAACAAAGGATGCTGGATGCCTCAGTGATATTGGAGGCTACCCAAATCAGTCTTAAAGCTGGTTGTGACGTGACCTAGAGAGATCCTCTGCAGTAAATTATCTTTCTAAGAGGAATCCAGCAGGTTTTGCTGAAGCATCCTGCTGGGATGAAGGAGAATGAGAAGCATGCAGTGCTCAGTGATGTGCAGGAGGACCATAAGGTGATGAGGAACCATGCTTGTGGCACGAGCAGCACAGGGCGATGTGGTGCTTGTGGGAGTGGGCATGGCTAACCAGCAGATGCTTCTGGCCATTTCTGTGCCATGGTCTTTCCTAGTTGTTCCTGCACTGCTGTGAATTAATTTGGAGCAGCATTGTGCTGTCGGTCTGATTTTGCTCAAAAGAACAAACTGGTAATTAATTGATCTTGCAAACGGTGGGGAATGATGGCTTCTGTTTTTTGTCTTCCCACCTTCACCGTCCAAGACCTGTGTTTCTGTGAGGACTTCCTGAAGCCCTGACAGCTATCACCCCAGCTCAGTGAATTACAGTTTTAACGGTTTTGCCTGGTCCTTAATGCTGTTGAAGGGTTCCCATCCTGATGTCTCTGCTCTTGGATGCTCTGTCAGCAGTCAACCCCATGTTGTGGCGATGAAGCTGTCCAAGGAGGTGATATGCTCCTGAGGGGGTTTTTTAGTTTTCTCTGGGCTTGCAGGACAGACAGAGACCTTGGAAGGGAAGGACCATCTGAGACTGTCTCCAGCCTCTTCCTTCAAGTCAATACTTGATGTTTGTATGGTGAAAGGATTGGGAGTTGGTGTGTTGGAAGTGCATGGTGGTTGTGTTGCTGGGTATTAGGAATCGCCTTAATCCATTTGTTCTGAACTTACCTTACTATGTGTGAATGCAAAAGCTGAACTGTGAAGTCTTCTTTCCTTTAGCTGTCTGATTCAGTCATACTTACAAAACACTGTTAGTCTAATTCTAGCAACATGCTTTTGCTCTCTCTCTCAGGGTTTTTGAGTCTTTTTGTGCAGAAAAAGGGGCAAAAAGAGGAGAAGGGGAGAGTGTGGGAGCTGAATTATGATCACTACTCAAATGGAAGTACATTTTGAGGAGGTAATTTTAGGATAAGAGGTGGGACAGTCTCAAGTGACCTTAAGAAACCAGTAGAAAGCTACTTTTTAGGTATTTTTGGTTGAAATTTCAGGTCTGTTAGGGAAAAAGCATGAGAAATAGTGGCTGGTATGGTAGGAGTTAAGAAAGTTTTGTAAAGCAGCTTTTATAAAACAAAGTAAATTCACTACCTAAGAATAAAGCTAGAAGACCATTTTACCTGTTAAAACATTTCATTTTGACTACCCATGGCTGGATTTAGTTCACTCCAGTTGTGTTTTTAAGCATATAAGAGTACAGCCTTATAGGAATGTTATGGCTATCACTGAGTTTAAATAGGACATCTACTTTCTTGCAGTATTGCTGATAGTAATAGAAACAGTGTTTTCATCGTGTGTAAACCCCATGATTTTTCTAGGTTAGTGTGGAAATTGTTTCCATTGCTTCAGTGCTAGCAATACAACTATAAATTGTGTTCAGAAAATATGTCCTTGAAATACCCTTTGTTCTATCTCTTTTTTTCATGCTTAGTGTGCTCCACTACTCGTTCTTTTCCCAATAACCTGCTTTAGGGAAATTATGTATAAGGCTCAAGAGCACAGATATCACCGTATTCTTCTTCTCCCTGTGTGCTTATTTTCTATTGCAATGCCCAAAGCGTGTTAGGATATTATATTATTTTTCATATTGTAATTAGTTTCTTCCTGGATGGATGTGGGTTGGGGTTTTTTTTTGCTCATAGATGTAATAATCCTCTGTCTTTGTTCTGAAAGTGTAGTGCAACAATTTGTGGTGTTTTGAGAAGGAATTGGAGCCTTATATCTGTTCATGTATTTGAACTTCATGCTCTGTGTTTTGAGAGAAATCACAGTGGACCAAACCTTTGAGAGCTCTTCAGGATCCCAGCTGGAGGGTTCTTCCATGTGACCAGTCTCCTATTGCAAGCAAAATTCCAATAATCAAAAAATTGGAACTGTTCTCAGGGCCCTTATGTTGGCCTCTAAAAGACATAGTTCACAGTTTCTGCAAATCTTGCCTCTCTTCCAATTCAGCCCATAAAACCTCAACATTTTTTCCTTTGTTCTTGTCTGGCTAGAAATTGCCTATGCCAGGTTGTTCCCTCTCTCTGCACCCAAAGGAAGCTAAGGGTAATTAGAAAATCACAAACCAGAGGTTAGAAACTTCTCAGTATTTTGTAATGCTCATGTAGTTGAAGAGCTTGTTTCAGGATATGCATTAGGCCTTTGGAGATAACTGCATTGTGCTTCCGGAAGGGGAATTTATGTTGTCTATACTAAATAATCTGTGTGCTTCAGAAGCACGGACTGGGACTGGGCAGGGCTGTGGGTCCTCTGGCTGTGCTTGGATGCTTTGTCTGCCTGAACAGATAAAGCCTGTGCTGGGTACTCAGAAAGCCTCATCTTGTCCATTAAATTTGGTAAAAGCAGAGGTGTTCTCCCTTTTCACCAAAGGGAACCTAAGCCACCTTGTTCCCTGCTAGGCTGGTTGGGGAAGGGGGAATCATTACGTGAAAAAGGGGAGAGGAAGGAGGCAGATCCTCATGTATTTCTGTGGTTACTTACACATTGTTTCCATATGCTGAAATGCAGCTAGTTATCAAAGAAAATGTAAGTAGTGCTGTTTGGGGCAAAGAAAAAATTCTGATATTTTCTCATCTTTGTGACAAGCAACTGGAGAAGTAGCTGGAGAAGAAACACTAATCACCATCAGGGCATATTATTAAGCAGTAGCTGCTCTGAGACACCCAAATCCATGTTTCAGCTCCTGTGCAATTGCCCTGACAGTCACACTTGGTATTGAAGTGAGTAGTAGTTGAGAGAGCAAAAGGGCTTATTCTACTTGGTTGACTTATTCAGGTGCCCAAATGAGTGTTGAGAAGACTAATTTCAAGTGAGTCATGCAAAAGGCAGCGTTGGGGACAAAATTGCATCTCCGTCTGAAAGTTCAGGCTTGTTCTGGAGACTTATGACTCAAATGTGTTGTTGAGCCTGCATTTTTAGGAAGACGCACAGCCTGATTTCTGAGGACTAAAGAGGAAGTGCAAGGGATTGATGTAAATCTGGGAAAGGCATTGCAGTGTCCTGTGAACATATCCATCTCTGCACAAGGAGTAGAAGCTGGGATATTTAAAGCAGTTCTTCTGACCTTGGGCAAGTCTTTTTTTTCTTCTTGTTTTCCACCTTCTTGTCAGTTCAGCCAAGTTTTACTATCTTTTGGAGTAAAGTATAGTAAATGGCACAGACATTTATCTGGGGCATATCAGCACTGCTATATTACACATAATAGTGTGCTTGGCACTTGGTTTTTGCTTACCCATCTGTTTGCCCTTACTAATGCTAGCTATCAGCTGAGAGTCCAAGAGCATTTCTGCCGCATCCTGGATGTTCATATCCATGAAAGAATTAGTGACAAGAAGGGAAAGGAGATGAGCAGGTGGAAAAGAAGGTTTGAAATTAGTAGGTAAACCTGGAATTTGCTGCGACTCCTAGGAGATGGTCTGACCTGCACTCACACATGTGCTCACTATGCAGAGCACACAGACATGTGCAGCACAGGCAGCCTGGGTGGCTAATATTTATTGAAAATGAACAGCCTGTGAAATCGCTCTGGAAACACTGCATTGTGGAAAGACTGTGGAGAGACCCGAGGGCAGCTGTTGGGACGATAGATCACAGATGCTCCTTTGGAAATGGGTGATTTGCTGCTGAAGAGCTGCCTGGCTTGTTTGTGGAGCATGCCCTCAGTGCTGCCCAGGCCAGGACAATCCACCGTGCTGGCTGCTGGATAGTGCTGACCAGTTAATGCTTCCCCTTGGAGTTCTTACAGCAGGACCTCCAGGTGCTGCCCAGTGCCGAATCAGTGAATTGATAGTTCTGCTTAACTGCATTATGGAAAGCCACAATGACCTGAATTTCATTGCTTCTTATGTGTCCTTAATGCTGACTTTTACAAAATTTATAGATCAAAACTCGGGGAAAGGGAATGATTCAGACTTCCTCAGGTTTTAGTGTAGTCCAGAAATTTGCTTTGCTTCAATAATTTAAAAGAGGTATAATAGACAAAAAAAAACCAATAGTTTGCAACTGGGCATTTTATGACTTGTTAATAAAGCTTTAGCTGAACTGAAAATCAAACAGTTTTTTTCCTAATCCTCCTGAGATGCTTGAGTTTGAGAGCCACAGCAGGTAGCTGTGCTGACCTGAGCTATGGTCATCAGCCTGATTGCCGGCCTGTGGTGCAGATGCATTCTAGAGTCTTTTGGCAGATGGAGTTGAATCTACAAAGGGACTTGGATTTCAGCCCTAGAAGACTATCCATTATTCCCCACACTTTGTCTGTGTGACACTGTCATACTCTGGAAGGACCAGACCTTGTTAGATACCTCTGACTTAAACTGATGGGAGAACGGAAGTGCTGTGTGGGGGACAGTCAAAGGAACTCAGGCTCTCTAATTGTGTTTTTCTCCTTAATATGTTGATATTTCTTATATGTTTAAAATTGATGTATTTTGAAATTTATATTTTTCAATCTTGTGTTAGGTTTTTCCCAAAAATAGCTCCCTCTCCTGTACTGTCTAAATAGCAAGTCACTCCAAATTGTAGGACTGTCGGAACTTCTAGAACTGTGGGTAGTTGTAATATCTTTTAAAGATTTTCTGCTTTACCAATCCTGGCTTTTTTCCTCTTTTGGTTATTTTGATGCAAGAAGTTTTTTCTGGAAATGTTTGGCTCCTTTTGGCCATCTTGTAACTGTAACTGCCCAGGAATCATTGATACTTCGTGCATTTTTGCCTGTCCTTGGAACAAGTCTGTATTAGTTAGAAGGCACATTACAGCTAACCAATACCTTTGCATATTTGCAGTCAGTGAGGGCCACAGAAAATCTGCAGCTGAGCTGCTAGATGAAAAAATAGCTTGTTAAAAAAAAAAAAGAAAGAAAAAAAGAAGAAGATGAAGCATCATTTTACCTTTTACGGAGCTGTGTTTCTCATTTATTTAGGTCATCTGTTATGGGGAGTGAGGGAACTATTACTCCTGCTATCTTCATGCTGCTTGTGATTTATTTTCAACTTAAGTATCATGCTGGCATCACACAGGACATTTACAGTTTTGAACTGAGATGCCTCTCTCCCTGCCTGGTGGTAATGCCCTATCAATTCCAAATGGCAATTAATGCTGTTTCCCCAAAATGACTTCTGCAGAAATAAAGTGTAATTGGAAAGTAGTTGCCCATTACAGTGATGTATCTTGTCAGTGACTGATTTGTTATTTAACTCTAAAACATTTTATTGATGTCTTTGGAAAGTGACTATGTGACCTAAGTAAAAATGTTAAACTTATTAATCATGGTAAGTTTTCTCTGCTGGGTTTACCATATACATAAATTATGTAGCTTGTAAAATAGGCTGTTTATTATGCTAAGAAAATACAGCGCTGTACTACAGGCAGCACATAGGTTTGGTTTTATTAGCTTTTAAAATAAAAGTTCAGTAGATAAAAAGGTTAAGTGCAGGTTACTTGGTTCATTTTTATAGAGTCCCTTTGAAGGTAAAGATAGTGGGTCCATGGTGAGTAGTATTGTAATTCATTTCCAAAACCTGAAGTTCTTATTAAGTTGCACCAGAGGGGAGGATCAACCCTTGGCCCTGAAAGCCCCAGGCGTGATGGATTGCAACAGTTCAGACACTTCTGAGCCTTACAGATTCCAAAATTTTTACAAACATCTTTTGTATAAGAAAATATGCTTTATTATCCATGAGATTCATTTACATGAATGGTGGAGAGCAATATGACTAATAACACTAACTCCCTTCTTTGCTGCAAGACTAGTAACTCTGAGGGTTGGTTTTGAAAGCATAAAGCCTTGACTGAGTTGTGGCATTTCTCACAGAAGCAGGGAGAATTGAAGAAAAAGATCTGGAATGTTTCTGTAGAAAGAAAACTAAGCAAAGGACAAGGAATGCAGCTCTGCTTCTGATGAATCCTGAGAAAAGAGCAAAAGGACATAGTAGATCCCAGAAGGAAGAGTGCCTGTATTGTGGAGGAGGACCTGCAGGACAGGATCTTCCTCGTGTCTCTGTTCTCCAAGAGCATGTTAAGCTAGGAGCAAAGAGGAGTCATCTCAACCTTAAATTAATTTTCCCCTCAGCTGTAGCATTTTCCAGATCTAAGAGGGAAAGATGAGCTCAAACCTGTTCATTTCGTACACAGCAGTGCTTTGTGCACATCTCTCCTTTGCAATTCATCCTCCTCATGATAGAAATACTAAATCTTTTTTTTAGCAGGAATTCTGTCATTAAAAAAATAGAGCAAACTTCTTCATTAAAAAGCAGACTCCGTGATGACAAAATCACTGTATCTTTAAGAGTTGCTCCCAACACTTCTCTTGCTGCATTGCAATAGGAATGAACATCACGCCATACCAGAGTAAGATTTGTTTGATTTCCATGTCTGATCTAAGAACAGGCAGAAACTTGGGCTTTATCAAATTGGTATTTATTACCTGTTTATATTTTCCATTGCTGAACAGTTTATTTACAACACTGTCCACATCCTCTTTCTCCTGCAAGTCCCCTGTGTCACTGCAAGAGATGAAAAGATGCTCTGATTTAGGTCTTGAAGACACATGTGTGTGTTAATATCCTGTTGAATAAAAATGCAGCTCTATAGAACTCCTTCTAATTTCCTTCTATGTGCAATGCCCAAGATATTCATTATATGATCTCATTTCATTTTATTACCTTACTCGTTTTAATTTTTTATTTTATTCATAACAAAAACATAGGATAAGCAGAAAAGATGAAGATCAAATACAAGACTGCCAACAGATAAAGAACTTTGTCACATTAAATAGGAAATTTCATGCTATTAATAGTCAATCACATGGGAAGCAGGTAGGGTGAGTCAGTCAGGGGGAGACAAATCAAAAAGATGTGGGATAAGCACCAGGCTTGGAAAGGGTTCTTCTTCCTGGAAAAAGAATCTGAATCATGTGATTGCCCTTTAAGCAGCAAAATAGCTGGGAATGATGAAATTTACTGACATTTATCTTCACTATGGAAATCCTTTATCCTGTTTGTTAACTGGGATAACAGTCAAATAAACCTTTACCTTTTTAAGAAACAAATGCCTGAGGAATTTGGTCTCCTGGCTTCCTGCTGCAGATCTGGGAGAGTGGAGTGTTGGCTGGACAAGGTTCACAAACTGCCCTGTCTCATTCCTCACCCGTAAATAATATTCCATAAGGAATGCCCTCTGTGCAAGGTGTGCATATGAAACTGCCAGCTCATATTTTGTCCAAATGGGTGCCAGGCTGTGACATAGGTGGGGAAGCCAAGCTGTATCCCAGCTTGAACATCAACATTGGGCTGAGCTTGGAGCATGGCATGGCTGGTTTTGTCTGAGGGAAAGCTGTGAATGTCTAATGAGAAAGTAAATTGTTACGGTTTTGCATTGCATAGAGCATTTGTGAGCTGGACAGCGATGATATGAAATAAGTCTCCAAATTCCTGCTTCTCTCTGAGTTGTGATGTGATCCTGGAGCACAAAATTCATGGAGATTTGGTAGTGACAGGAAAGACTAAACCGTATTATTACTCACATATCTGCTTTTAGTGACACTTGCACAGACTTTTGACAGGAGGCCCTTAAGCCTTAATCCCCAAGTCTACATTTTGTGCAGTAACCACTAAAACAAAGGGATTTCAGGTTTCTTTTAAGCAGCATTGGCTTATTTATTAAATTCAGAACTGTTGCTCAAGATGTTGGAGGGGGTTACTGATTGCTGCTATGGCTTCTGGCATTTAATATTGGCAGGTCATGGCTGAGGAAGTCTTTTTTTGTCATCTGTCTGTAGTGTATTTGTTAGGTTTCACCTTACTGGGTTTTTCCAGAACTGATGCTCCCTGTTCCTTGGGGCTCCTTATGGTCACCTTGTCAGCAGTGGCTGGTCCTGGTCTGATTGACTGTGATTGCAGGAGCCTGCGTTGGTAAGACCACTGAAGTCAAAGTCAAGCAGTACTTGCAAGGCAGGGTGGCAGTGAAAGACTGAAGGACATTGATATGGGTGCTTTTCACAGACTATTTGACATGCTGTAATCCACTTTTGTACTTTAGTAGTTCATTTCATTAGCTTGGCACTCCCTGTCTAAATATAAAAAATGCATGCTGAAAAATCAATTACTGTCACTTGTCAGTGTGCCTCATTTACCCTGCCTCAAGTGCCTGGGGATAATTGGCACCAGTGGAAAAGTTTAGCGGCCTCCAACTGTCAGCAAGGTTGCAAAGGCACAAAACAGGCATTCCTATCATGACACTGGCATGTCAGCTTTGTGGGGGTTTTGAAGGTGGGTTTGGAGGGGTGGTTCCCATTGCAAGCTAATTTTTGCTTGGAAAAGTCTCTCCTCTCTGAATTGCTCTCTGGGACAGACCATCCCTTTTTCCCAGCTCTTCGAACCTGTCTTAAACAGCTTTCTGTGGAAGTCAGTTCAAAGAGCTGGAAGTGCTACTTCGGGAAGAAGCCTTCTTGGGGCTTATAGCTCTGAAGTCAGTCCATATGTGTACATTTTCCAGTTGGTTCCTCAGCTTGCACTTGCGCTAAGGTTTGAATGGACTCCCAGGACATTTTCCTGAAGGGAGGGAAACCCTGTGAGCCTGTGCTTCTTGGGGGTACTTAAATTTTACTACAGCCTTTCTAGTTGAATAGAATAGAATAACTCCTGGCAAAGATTACAGTCTCTCTAGAGTGCCTTGTATTTTAATCCTCCTAATCTATAATATTTCCAGCCTCTGCATATTGATTGATTTCTTTTCTTCTTTGGGGATGTTAAGGATAATAACCAGAATGAAAATCTTAGTACAGGGCATCTCTGCTGAATTGATACGGTTTTTTATTCCTACTTAATCAGCAGCAAGTCTCAGGGTGTCAGTGGGTGGTCCTGCATATCATCAGTTATTACAGCTCTATGGACCAACCATTGAAGTCCTGCAGTTTAAAGTATATTACTTGATGGAGCAGCTGAGCTTTTGCCCTGTCATTTTGAATGATATTCCATAATAGTATTTAATGTGATGTTAACTTTCAGTGGGAGCATGACTAAACACTAGAAATTAAATTTCTTGACATTTGTCTGTTGTTCATTATGGTTGATGTGCAGTTTGTCATCCTTTTTATGTAACACTGCATCTAGCACAGATAACATGCTTGGAACATAATGAGCTGTCAAAAGATTGTAGCTACAGAAAGGTCAAATAATCACTTAAACATGGTTAAAAATAATTCTTAAAAATGCTGGTGGGCTGCTTCTTCATTGCATTTAGTTAAAATATTTAAAGAAAGCCCCTAACTCCTATCCTTCTGTTTCCCTGAGATAAATATAACAGACATAGATAAACAAAGAAAGAAGAAAACCTCCTATGTTTTAGCATCATTTTAGAGAAATAAAACTAAGCAGCCTGACTTGACAGGGAAGCACTGTCTGAACATATTTTGCAAGCATGTTTGTCTCTTAGTGCAAATTAATTACTAATTGCCTGTTAGGTGATGTGTTGAAATTACCTCTTTCTTTCTTATCATAGCTTGAGACATCTTTGCCTCCTACTTCTTAAGGAGGTCAGGGCTTCATCCTCCTCTGGAATCCCAAATGAGATTTGTCAGTCAGGCGTAGCAAAATCTAATCTTATCCAGAGAAAAAGAAAAAAAAAGACCAGAAAATGATCTGATTTTCCGATTTCATGGTCAAGGTTACCCCGGAAAGTGGCATTTAAAGCCCGTAACTAAGGTGGCATGCCAAACTAAGCACTAATAACAGAGCAACCGTGTGGAAAGATATCGCTTTAACAATTTTACAGTTGCTAAGTGTGAAAATTGTAGTGTGGGCAAGCTCCTGGAATCTATGGCAATTGGTTCAAAGAGCTGGAATTGATGCTCAGTGAGAAAACACTCTCAGCCCCTGTAAGTCTTAAACACTGATGAGGTCGGCTCCTGCTTTTGCTTTTCAAACATAAGGCTGAACAGCTTCATTAAAGAGGTTGGTTTTTTTTTTCTCTGACAATAAAAAAAATAGCAACAACACCCCGCATAGTGTTGGTTGGTGACTTGATAAGATGGTGTTATCAATGTGATCTTGTGCCTCACAGACCTGAAAGAAAAAAGATTAGGTGGCTGCACTTAAAAGATGATGTATTTTTTCTTGTTCTAAGTGCTGTTCTGCTTTTACTTCTTGGACACACATGCTTCTCATGCATGTGCATGGGTGCATGCCCCCCTTCCCCGAGCTATGCCTGTGCACAGCTTTATTCTCTGGAAATACCTAGCTGATGCAATACATGCGGCAGTATCCATACATGTCCCTGGGATGGGAGCTCTGAGGTGATGTGTATCAGGATGTGTTGAAGGAGCAGATTGAAAGGAAGCATATGTTCATGTTTCTGACATTATCTCTGGGCTGATTTGCACTAGAGGTAGAAAGACACCTTGGAGGAATAATCTGTTGAATGAGTTTGTACATCAAAGGCTGACTATTATCTAAGCAGATATTAAATGAGCCAAAGGTCACTGCATTCCTTCTATAAATCATCAGCCAGCCTTCCAATCCCAGCACAATGAAACACTCATACCATGGACTGGATGAGGGCTCCAATCCCCCCTGTAAAACTGTGTTGTCAGACCTCCCTTCTCTGGCAGCAGAGGTGGCGCCTGCCATCTTACAAAGCAAATGCACGGGGACCATCCCAGGCACTTGTGCAGTGACAGACCCACCCCACCAGAGATGGCCGGGCAGCCAAGGTGCTGCAGCAGCAGGAGGCTTTGCTGGGCCAGCAGGAGCTTTGCAGAGGTCATGACAGCCCTTCAGAGAAACATGCCCAGGAGAGCTGCCTACAGCATGAGGAGATAACTCATCTCCTGTGGCTCCAGGGCGTGCCTGAGCTTGGATGAAGGCAGTTTGGGACAAGCTGCAGCTGTGCTACGGTTGATGGGCTGTCTCTAAAAGGTTCTGGGCAGAAATTGCCATGATGTTGGGTGATTACAGTAGTCCTTCCTGTGAGCGTGGGAGGTCTGAGATGGTGGCTCCTCCTGGCTGATGCAGGACCAGCACCTTTGCAGCTGAGGTCCTTTGAGCGCCTAAATGGGGCTGCAGGGATCAAGCTCTAGGTGGCTGTTGGTTAAGGTTATGGCTCTTAATCAGTTGGCATCAGTGGGAAATTACCCGATCTGCTCTTGAGTTGGGGGTGGGAATGTTAAGCCTTATCTATTTGAAAACATGTTTATAAGCTGCCGTTGAAGGGTTAGTCCTGGCCTGTGTGAAGCACACCTAGGGACCTCTTCAGGACCAGTGTATGCTTTGTGAAGACTCTGTCATTATGTTTTCTCCCCTCTGTATTTCTACCATTGTAAGCCTCAAGGTTCTGTGTGTCCTTTTCTCTTAGCTGGCTTTAACTCTTGCCTTTTAAAAGTGAAGATTCCTGTGTGATAGCAGTGGAGAGGCAAAATGTGTTGGGGGTTGGCTGGGCTGCAATAAGCTATTTTTGCACAAATTTCTTGTCTCTCCTCATGTTGTTGTCAGCATGTCATGTTTCCAGAAGCTGAAGTCTAAAGCAGCTTATATTTAACACTCTCCAGAGAGAGACTGGAGCCTGGCATGCTCATGTGGAGCAGTGAGCTCTGGTCTTTCAAGGACAACCCATTTGTGCCACGGGCTGCCTGATGCAGGCGATGAGCCTTTGGGCGAGTGAAACCCTCTCTTGCTGGGTGGGAGTGAACAAATGCTCTAGCCCAGGCTTCTGCCTTGGCTGCAGAGCCTGGCAGCAAGGGCCAGGAAACGGCTGGCTTGGCCTAAAGGTTATGAGTTAGTATTTCTCTTCTGGTTTGAGCAAGAAAGCTTAGAAAGCAGAGGGCTGAAGAGCAGAGAGGACTTCCACTGTTCTCGTGCTAGTCCTTGTCTGACAGAAGCACTAAGTCACATAATCCTGTCCATAAACTCATTTTAGTATTTTTATTGCACCACCTGCTCCAAATAAACTAGAGGTATGGTTTAAACTCATTTGAAAACAAAAAGCTGAAGTTTAGACTTTCTCCATATGGAGACTCCTCGTGAAATGAAGGAAAATCAAGGGAAATGCTGATTCAGCTCTTTCTCTAGATACCTGTCTCTCCAGCCTCTCCATTTTGGAAGAATTATGAACCATAATTGTGAACTATGAATTCATAATTATGAACTGCTGCCAGCATGCCAAAAGGAGAACATTTTTACAGAGAAATTGTGCATGTGCACAATGTGGGCCTCTGCTCTTGGGGGCCATGTCACCTGCTTGTAATGAGAAAATAAAGCAGTCCCAGAGTGTGTCTTTGCAGCCCATCCCTACGAGCTCCTCCAGGCATGCTGAGGCTTTCTAAAGAGACTGAGAGAGACAGAGAAGAGCTCTTTTTGGAGAGCAGCCTGAGCAGCTTCTGATATTAGGAGTGTCAGCATCGTGCTAACAGCAGCCATGATGTGGCAAGGCATTGGGCCGTGGCTGGGATTTTTGGGGTTCAATATAGGACAGGGGAGGCAGGGTTACTTTTGCATTCTTTTCTTCCTTTTCTTTTTTTCTTTTTCGTTTTTTTTAATCTTAACCCAACACAAGGTTATTGATGGTTATTTGCAATGAGGCTGTATTGTAGTTGTAATCTATGACAACATTGGATGTAGACTTGTCAGATCCTCCCTATTTATCTTCTTAAATAAAAAAATTGTTTAGAGTTGGCTCAGCCTAAAGATGCTACAAACGTGGTTGTTGTTTCAGTGCATTTCACAAGTGGGTTGTCTGACTGCACAGTACCACCATGTACTACAAACTTTTTTCTGGTGCCTGGATTGTACTGTATGCATTTACCAATGCAACTCTGGTTTATAAAACATTTTATAAACTTCAACCTTTCACTCACGTGGTTTACTGCATCACCCATGTTCCTTGCAGCCAAAGATACTTGGACTCCTGCCTGTCTACTTCCTAAACGAATACATGTGACCTCATACATTTAAAGTGACACATGTGAGATATTTCTGGGATTATCAGTAATAGAGAGCAAGAATTGCTTACATTTCTACCTGACCTGTTGGGGTCAGGGGGGAGGAGAGTTGAGGATAGGTATCACCATACTCAGTGATTCAAGCTGTCACATGCCTGAGTCTGAGATGTCACTGCTGGCTGACTGCTGGTATCTCTGTGGGTGGCAAGGCAGCTGTTAAGGGCAGTGGTTTTATATCTCTATTCACCTTCTAAACCAGAAGGAAGGGCAAAACGGGAAGTAAGTGACTGGAGCAGAAAAAGCCTCCAGCCTTGGAAGAAGTCAAGAATCCACTGGGTTCAGCCCTTGCCTGGTTGAAGAAGGAGGGGAGGAAATGATGCTATTTCTGGAAGACATTATTTCACTGTCAATAGGCTTTGAAAAAAAGAAGGCACCCAGCCTGCCCACTTCCTTCTCCAGTGAAGCAGCAGCACAGCCCCTCCTAAGGTCTGGACTTCGGTTTCCAGCCAGGCAAGGTAGTTCCTCCAGGTTGTCTCCTCTTCTGAACTGATGGCTAATCTACTAAATAATGAGCCTCTCTTTTTTTTTAGAAACCTTCAAATGATGAAGCATTAGCTTCTAAACAACCTAGGGAAGCAGCATCTGGTGTGTCTATTAAGCCATATGCACTCAAATTCAATATAGCAACAGAAAAAGACAGGGTGAACATTAATTAAGAAGTCCACTGATAATAAGAACTGACTCCTGTAGAGATGATCTGTAGCTGAAATGCAGTTTGATTTTTAAAAAAAGAGGAGATAAAAAATGGAATTGGCAGAAGCTGAACTTTGAATATCCTTGAAAACAGCCCACCAAAAAAGCCCTACAAAAATATCCCAACACATTTGGGCTGTGGATGGATGTGTGTTTAGGTATGGGTGTGTCTGTGAAGCTATCTAGTATATATTTAAGACATGACCTCTGAATAATGTTTCACAACTCGGCGAGGAGATGAAGATCTAAATACCTGGTTGATAAGCAGGTGTTGTGGAGTGTGCTCTGCTTCAGACCTGAGGTCAAGACCTGGTGGATTCCTGTACTGGGGTACGTTTTGTTCTCTTGGACGTTTCTGCAGGCCCAACTGCAGGCAGGAAACCTCTCTGGACTAAGAGAGAAAAATCTGCCAGTCTCAGTTTAGATCACCTTGGCTAACAAAGGGAGTGAACCTCATTAGCACGCTTGCACAAAAATAAAGAATCATTAATTTGCCCTGGTAGCTGCTGCAGTTTGATGGTGAGTTGTAGCAGAGTCAATTGGAGGATGTTGTGTTTTTTGTGAAGAAAAAAGGTTAATTTATGCCTTGTAAGCTGTTCTTATGATCTGGCTTTGTTTCAGCCCTTGTCCCATTCTCTCTTCTGATCTGTTCTCCAGAGGAATTTTGACCAAAAGTCCCAGATGCTGCTGTAAATTAGCCTAAAGAGGCAGCCATGGTGCTGTATGGGAAGAATGTAACTAAGTGTTTTGAGGGTATATGAAGTACATGCATCATCAGCAAGGCTTAGTGCTGTGGACTTAGTTATTACAGCAACTACTAAGTGTTTTCCATGAATGTTTCTGAATGGAATTAGAACCTTATAAAGTTTTTCTCATAACTTTGACTAAGAGAACCTTTTGTAGAATGAAAATACCTGAACTTTGGACAAGGAGTGGAAATTATTTAAACATGTTAATTATTTAGCAATTCTTAGAGGAAAGATCATTTAGAAAAAAGTAGTTTCCAGAGAAAAGATTTTAGCAACCATAATTATAGATGCATCAGACTGTTTTGCTATAAAAGAATTCAGATGATGAGTAACTGGAGTGTCCAAGTTCCCCCAGTGCCCCATTGTCCCTCTTAGCATAATAAATTCTGGGTTCTAGTAACTATTTAATAAAAGTCTAGCAATTTCACAGATATGTTGGAGACCATTTATGCCTGCCTTTTCCACACATGGAAAGTCCTTCTGTGCTAAGCAGATCCTTTTTTCCAAGTGTTGCATCATGAAAAATAGTCAGTCTAAGTTTCTTGTCATACCAAAGCCAGGAAGAAAAAGCAGGAAACAAAACCTTCTCCTCTTCCAACACAACGAGATACAGAAAGATGTAACTAACATCTTGAATGGCCAGGGAGTGGTATCTGTTGCATGTTTTTTAACATGTGTATATATTCACGTATGCACACATGCCCTTGTGTGGGTATTCTGATATTCAAGGGGAGGAATCCTGAAGGTAAAACGAACACTGGAAGAAAATAGAATGGGGGTTTTTTGGGTTCTTTGATTTTCCATTGGACTAGGTCATTGGACTGTCAATATAAATCTGTGTTACGAGTCCTCAAGTTTGAAAGTGGTGCTTTGGCTTTGTGAAGTCAGCATAGTGCACCAGACTACTCCATTCTAAACTCCAAAAAAAAAAAAAAAAAACAAACAACAAAAAAAGAAAAAAACAGAGAAAAAAAAAGATTTTTAAATAGTCCCTGCATGAAAATGCTTCAGCAGCTCTCCCTTGGATCCCAAAGGTACCAGGATGCACATTTCTGGCAGTTTTTGCAGCCCATGGCAGAGAGTGATTGCTGCTCTCATGTTCATGGGGAGAGTTGCTCACATCTTCCCACACATGAACAGCATCAAAAGAGCCTCTGGTTTGTGATAGTAGGTGAAATCATCAGTAAGTCTGAGTCCTGATGCTTGGAGATGTGCAGGATGCATGCAAACTGCAGCAGGCATGTGTGCTTGCTCCTGAAAGGTAAATGAATTTACCTCGAAGGCAAGATTGTCCTGTAGAGCAGCATACACTAAAAGCCAGGAGGTCTGACCTACTCATCAGGACCCTTTTCAATACAGGGGTAGCCCATATATTGGCATTCAGACTGGGAGTTGAACTACATAGGCTCAAGGGACTAAGCCAGCCTTTCTCACTGCACTGCACTCATGGGAGCTGGCCAAAAAATGATGTCTTGAATTTGTTTGTTTGGTTTGTTGTCTCTGTCTTGTCTCTCCCTGATGTGTAGCTGTTAAAAAGCACAGTTCTTCCAGGTCCTACCATGGAGAAGTCAGGAGTAGTCCGCAGGTGGTGTTTCAGACTGACACGGCTGCAGCAGAACCGTGCAATGAACCCAGAATGACTCGTGCTTAGCTGTGGCTGGCAGCAGCCACTGCCTCACCTGACTTGGTAGCATTGCCTGATGATGTGAGCCACTGAGTTGGACTGCTGATTGTCATTCTTGTCATTGTTAAACTTATTTGTTAATCTTATTTTGTGATTTCCATTTGCCACAAGTTTCCCTTGCCGTTTCACTCGCAAAAATTAACGGAATAGGTAGATTTGGAAGAGTTTTGTCTTTGCTTCCAGTAATAGGCTCAAATACACAAAAATAGTTGTCCTGCATTGTAGAGAAATGCACTCCTGCCACTGTGCTGGAGTTGCCAAGGGTAAATCTCTGCGTGACTTTTCCCTGCCCAGAAGGCTTACTTATTAGTCAGGTAAGTGGATTTGCTTTGAAAACATGCAGCAAATTCAACTGTTGATGGTTTTAAACTCCACGAAGCAAATCCATGCATCTCCAGGAGGACTCTCCTGCTTCATTCACCTGGAAGCAAGGTTGAAAGATTAAAAAGGGTCAGAAATGTATTTGACATCTGCGGCACAAACATGCTCAAATCTTCACCTTGGGGGAGGGAGGGCCTCTAGGTAATGGGATTTGGGAAGTTTCTGTCCTCTTTAAGACCTTGCTAGGTGATGTGATTGCCTTTCCACCTAGTAGCACGCCAATAATGAGACTTTTGATGGCTGTCACTCAGCAGGGAAGTGAATGAAGTTAGATGATGGTGATAAATTGCTTGCCATGTTGGCTGCAGAAGGGGTTAGGACAGGGCAATTGTCTGCCTGAAGCAATGCGGAGCAGGTGCACTCACACCTTTGCTCAGTAATGGGAAGTGCATTATATTAGACCTAATCTATGCATGCATGTGAGAGCGAGTGTTGCAAGGTATTCTGGGGTTATTATTGTAATAGAATCCTTAAAAAGCAGGGGAAAAAAGCTAGGTAGTAAGCAGAAATATCTTAATTTGTCTGACACGGCCAATAGAGTTCTAGAGAACAGCACTGCCAGCAAGTTTCTGGCCCTACATTCTTTTACTTCTACGCTTAATTTTTTTCCCTAGTTTTCTCTGTGGAAAGTTCTTTTGGCTCTCTCAAGCAAAAGCTTCACACCTTTTCATCATGACTTTCATTCTCTCTGACTATGGATTTTTTGCTCTCTTCAGTGCCTTCTTGCCTGGGAGTACCATAGTTGACTTTTGTCTTGGTCACATCAAGGGTGGGCATGCTGGGCATTGTTGCTCAGGATTGGGTGATGCTCCAGGGGAAAACATCAAGGAAAGAGTATTCCCCTAAGGATGTAAAGTGCACATAGTGGAGAAAAGCTACCAGGGATGGTTCAGAAAAATTCTGCAACTATATAAAGAAAACACATCCTGACGTTTTCAACAGGAACTATTCTTGGGGCTAGAGTTGGAGGATCCACTGAAATTTTCTTGACTGAATCTCTCTTATCAGTAGGATTTTTCTTACTTCCCTGTTTTTCATTGCTGAACAAATTAAAGAACAGGTTATTTCCCATGCTGCTGAGATTCCACAAGTGGGGTCTTTGAGCTACATCCATGCCACCCTCAGGATGAGCTGAGCTTGCTTTGGGTGTTGACTGTAGCGCAAAAAATGTAAATATTCATTTGTTTTCAATTCAGTTCTGAGCAGAATTAATTCTGAGTCAAACAAAATTATAGTGCAAGCCTTAAACCAGAAAATCATCTCTTCCAGGCTTTCATGCTGACTCCTTAGAAGTAGCCAGTCAGCTGTCTGTATTGCTGTATAGCTATGCAAGTCTGACTAATTTGGTTTCCCTCATTAAGCTTTTGTTGGTTGTTTTGAATTTTTAGAGTTAGATTTCCAAGAGAAGCAAATTAAAGGTAGGTTTCCAAAGCTACATCCAGGCACGTAAGTGAAAGATATGGAGTAAAACCTCTATCCCACTGAAGCTAATGGTAGCTTTAATAATTCCTGGTTTTCCGAGAGCATTTGTTACGTCCCCAGGAGAGACTAGACACTTACCCCACATGCATTTCTTGCTTAAGTGTAGGACTTTTCAAAACAGTTAGTGGTACTGGGAGTGATTTGGACATTGCTCACCAAATAGTTAAAGATTGGGTTTTTATGAGTGTACACACAGGACTTGTGAAAACCCAGTTCTGGCTTCAAAAGTTTTTACCTAGCATGTTGCTGGACAAGATTATTGTTTGCAAGGGATGCTAACTATTTGCTAAATTGGAACCTTTTTTGTTTTTAGAGGCCAAATGGTGCCATTTTCTGGCTAGGAGGGAGTAAGCTCTGGTAGCAGCCAGTAACATCCCCTTGCTGAATCAAAAGTGATCCAGAGAAATTTGCTGGACTTAGATATGGAAAATAAAAAGCCTGCTTAAGCAGTATTCTTGATTAAAGTTGAATTTGTAGCATGGGATAAAAAAATATCTCTCTTCATAAGGGTATACTCAGTGAATCAATTCTCTATGCTGCTGGTTGATAGAGGCTTCATAGAGAGTGTAGCTTGGGAATTTAGTTTGGGCACAAACACAGCTGCAAAAATTCTGCCCAGCAGCAGAAATCTCCCCATGTCTATGTTTCATGCCAGTTGTTGCAGGAACATATATGTGCCCTCATACCTCAGCAGCAAATGCTTGAATAGAAAGGAGGTGACAAAAACAATTCTTCTCCCCCCCCCCCCCCCCACCCCACCAGGGAAGGGAGAGGCTAGGAGGGAGTCTGAGATCCAAATGTGGCATTGAGCTGAAGGCACTCTTAAGACAGAAAGCATGTTTACCCACAGGTAAACAGCCACTGTCCTAATAACAGATGTTGTCACCAGGCAACAAAAACAAAAGGATTTTGTATGCATATGTCTGGCTAGGACCCTCATTTGCCTGCAGCCCCTCAATTTCTCAGTTCATCTGAGTGCCACTGGGTTGGATCCTGGCTTTGGGGCTCACCCAGGGGGCTGTGGGGCACCAGGACTCAGGCACAGAAACCTCGTCTACAGTTAGCACTGTGTATCTCCTGAGATGTACCTTGTGATAATCAGTAGATCCAGAAACACAATCAAACAGTCAGGATTTAAAAAATACCTTGATTTCTGAATTGGAAATTGCAGTGAATTTTTCTTTAAAGCATGTGTTCTTACGGTGTGAGAAGATGCGCTGGAGCAGCAACACGGTATCTTGCAGTGCTTGTAGACCAGCTTGATTTCCCATGCATATGGATGGAAACAGAGGAACTATTTGTATTTTCCCCAAAAGACTCCACTGATGTCTGACATGTTACCGCAGGTCTTCCAGCAGAATAACAAAGAAAACAGTAGTTTTCCTCTGTGGTCTCATCGACTCTCTTTAAGACTTCTGGCTTGGTATTAACAAGTAAACAATGTTTGCTTCTGCTAGATTGCCTTATGCTACAGAGATAAAATAAAATTACCAGGAAGGGAAGGTTTTATAAATGAGTTACTGGGGTTTTTTCCCTTTCTGAAAACAACCCAAACCAAATGCTGCCAAATGAAAGGAACAAGGGGAGAAGTCACTGAAGGAGGAGGTGATTAGATATATATTTATTGCATTTGTAGGAGTACATTATTGCTGATTCAATGAAATAAGAAAATTGTTTAGGCTTGCCTGAATGAGCATTACTTTATCTAATCAACCTTTTCTAAATTGGTCTTAATGTACTTCTATAAATACATTATTTCCAAACCCCAGGTTGTGTGGGCAGTATCAATTCTGCTCTGGCACTGAAATATGCCCACCCTTTTGTTCCATGTTGGAAACATTATACTTTTCCCCACACACACCCCAGAAAGAGAGGTTTGGAAATTGGTTGGAAGGATAATGGACTATGTGTGATAGAGAGGAAGGGGTTATTTAGTGGTGGGGTGCCAGCTTCTCTGTAGGCAGGCTGCTGAGCACAAGCCTGGACTGCTGTATGAGTAGGGCTGATTTTGGTAACCTGCTGGTAGCTTTCTTACGTCCTTCAGGCCAAGAGGACTTGGCATCCTTATGCCCATGAGGTCTCCGGAGTAAGTTTCTTTTCCTGGGGCACGGGAAGCCAAAATGCTTTGGCATTTAAGTCCTGAGAAAACTCTGGGGCTTGGGACTCAATTGATGCCAGGCTCAATTTGGGGCTTTTTAGAAGATAACCCCCAAAATGTGACCCAGAAGGTTGATTTCATGAGGAAAAAGAAGGATACTCTGCCAGAGTTCAGCATACCATCAGAAGGAGCTGTGGTGGTATTGATTCTGGTACAAGAAAAGGAAGAGCTGCAGTCAAACCCTGAAAGAAGCCATGTGGGCTTTGCCCTGAGGAGCTGGGATCAGGAGCTAAGCTCTCATCCTGGTGCTGGTGAGCAGGGAAGCTTCTGGCTAAGCAGCTAAAGGAAGGTTTGAGCACAAGCTGATGGGTTTTGCCTTGCTAGCAGAGCATGCTCCTACTGGAAATTAAGCTGGGACTGTTCCCTTAAACACATTAAGTGGTTGTAATTGTGTTGTTATTAATCCGAGGTGATATATCTAAATGTCTTCATGCATGGATCATGAAAAAGCTAAGTAGCATTACGGGGCTGGGAAGTAATAAACAATGGATTCATGCAAAAAAAAAAAAAAAAACCAACAAAAAAATACCAAACCAATAACCCTTGTCAGTTTTGCCTTTGATAAGCAGTTAATTTATCTCAGAACTGGCAGAATTCCCTGTAGTTTGTGTAGGGAATTTCCAAATTGTGCTGTGAATATCAGAGTAATATTTTGTTATCTGAGTCAACT
Source organism: Motacilla alba alba (assembly GCF_015832195.1). NCBI lineage: Eukaryota > Metazoa > Chordata > Aves > Passeriformes > Motacillidae > Motacilla > Motacilla alba. The sequence goes on along the minus strand of NC_052019.1, from coordinate 44,206,723 downwards.
GACAAGTGTTGGAGCATGACAGCTATTGGGAAAGCAAATTCCAAAGACAGGTTGAGTCTGAATATGTAATAAAGGCTGCTCTAGGTGTGTATTACGGCAGAACAAAAGGCACTATTGTTGTAGTTAATGATAGCAGAGGCTCTTTCTCTTACATTAGCAGGTGGGATGATGTCTTGGGAATGGATTCATAGGCTGAAGCAGAGTGCTGTGCATCTTTCAAGGCCCCTGATTTGTGCTGGCTGTAGCTTGGCCCCGTTGAAAAACCTAGAGCAGGCGCTGTGAGCAGCAGTGCACTCCCAGGACACACCTTCATGTTGAGTTTTATTCCCTCATGAGCTGATGGGATTGTGTTCTAGGTTACAGGTCCATATGATGCTCCATGGTTAGAGAGCAGTCCCAGGTAAAACTGTGAGGGGACAAGGTGTTGTGGCACACAAGAACAGCTCACACTGCTGAGGGACCTGACAAGCAACAAAAATTAAATCTGTAACTTGGAAACTCCAGCTGAGGAGCTCCTGACTATGTGTGTAAGTGTTCAAATGCCTGTGGGGCTGGGGATCAGAAGGAGGGGTGCTGCAAGGATGGCAGGGTAAGGTCTCTGAGGGGCAGGCTGGTGTGCAGGGCAGGGGTAGCTGTTGCATTGGAGGGCCTGGCAAACAAGCTTAGGAAATCTGACGCCAAACAGATTCCATTTGATCCCTGCAAGGCAATAGGAGACGTTTAATGTGTGGCCTTTTGCAAAAGCAAAAACATCATAATTTGTAACCTTTCAAGCAGCAGTCTCATTGAAGGGAAATAACAGATAGCAATCTGGATTTTTTATTTATTTGACATACGTTGGAATAAAGATGAGAGCTAGTTTCTACATTTGTTCATCTTTGTATTGACAAACAGCTCTCCAAGTAAGCCACACATAAGTTTCACAGACTGTGGTGGTCTGTTTTAGTTTTTTTTAAGAGCTATCAAGTAAATCCAGAGACGAGTAGATAATATACTCAGCTTGAAAATGATAAGCATGAAGATATGAAAGACATTCCTTTCTGTGCTGTTGAAATGGAAAGATTAGTGGAAATGTCATGGCTTAGAATTCATGAAGCAATGTTTCCCTAATCAAGTATCAGAATAAATTGCCAGAGTACAGTATATTTCTTTTACATGAGAAGATTCTGTCTGAAGGCATGCTGAAACAGGTGCTATAAATATATGTAGAAACCCTTATACATAATGTTCTGTGTTACAAGGCTTATCTCCTAATTGTGTTATGCCTGTGATTAGCTGCTATAAAACAGCTCAGCATACAACTTCATAAATACCTGCCAAAACAGGCTCTGCAGGAGGGGCCTGCCCAAGCGTGGTGCTGCCCATTTATCTTGGCTGGGGGTATGGCCTGTGGGTGCCTGGTGCTGCTGCATCCTTTGACTCTGGAGCAAGGAGGACCTAAAGGCTTGCTCTTGCTTCAGAAGAGGTCTCGGCAGTGCCCGCAAGTGATTTGATGCTTTCAAATGGTGAGTGGCCATATCCATATTGCTTCGGCCATTCTTGGTAGATCTGGAAAATGCCAGATTTAGGAAGAATGGGAAATAGAATTTGCATAAGCATGTCCTGTACATATAAATGTAAAAATACATATACACACACACACACACTCTGCTGCTCCTGAACTAGAGGTTTCTGCTCTGTCAGGTCTGGACAGTAATTAGAATGAGTGTCTTCTCAAAAACCTTAAAAAATTATTTAAATTAATGAGCTTGCTTCACTGAAGCAATTGAGGGAGCCATCACTTCAGGTGCTTTGCTGACAGATCATCTGACCAGGAGCACAGCTGGGGCAAATAAACTCTTACCCCATTAGAGCTGAGTACAGCAAAGGAAACAGGTGCCCCCGGCACTTCCCAGGATGGTGTGATCTTTGTGCTTCCCTGTTCTGCAGAGGGAGCAGATTGGAAAACAGCTCTGCTTTCTTCTGAAGATGCTGTGTGACCATAGAGAGGGGGCTTCTCCTTGGTAAAGAGAGGTCTCGAGGTAAGTATGAGATGAGGGACATAAAGCAGGAGAAGCACAAAAGCTGACGGAACAACACAGGATAACTCCCTACTTATTGACCTTGTAATGCGAACCCCATGGGCCCAGTAAGTGTGCCAAAAAATATTGCATGCTATTTTGAGGTTATATTACCTTTTTTTATCCAACATGGACAAAATTCATGCTCTCCGTTCTGGGCTGAGATTTATAGCAGTGGAGGATATTGGTACTTTTCCGATTACAGAGCTCTGGCAGAAAGAGACTTCCATGCATCCCTCTTGCTGCTAGAAGGCTGACAGCCTGTGCTTATGCCTGCATGTGTATTATCAAGGGTTATTCATTTCTTTTGGATGCAAAACTAAAATTAGTGTCCCTTGGCTTTTTCCTAACTGAAAATGGCTTTTTAAATATGTAAGAATCAGAAATAATTTTTTTGATACCTGGGTCCTTTCCTGAGTTTATCATTCACATGATCATTTGTCATTAGGCACAGCGGGCAGGAGGTTAATTGTAATTGCATGGTCATCTGGACCATTGTGTGATTTGAAGCAGAGTTTCTCTGCTGTGTCAGGTCCAGCAGTATATTATTTGAAAGCATTAGTGCCAGGTTGCTCTTTAAATCTGCCAGGGGGAACTGAGGAAGAAGTGATTTAAGCCTTCGATTTAGTGCTCTCCTCTTGCTGTCCGCTTCAGGCCACTTTACTAGCGATTGCAGAATGTGAGCAGAATTAAAATACAGAATTTTTAAATAAAATCAAATCCAGTGTAGCAACTGAGAAGGTGGAGCCCTTCATCACGGTAACTTAATACCATGTATCTTTGTTGACAGCTCTATATGTAAATCACTAATTATCCTAAACTATTCAGCTCCCCTCCAGGAAATCTAGACTTCTACATTAAAGGCTGGCTATAAGGAATGAAAGCCTTGCCCCAATTCCCCGCAGGTTTTATTAAGCTGCGGAGAAAACCCAAGGTTTTTTTGCATTGTAAGTAACAGTGATAGAGAGATCAGCAATTTACCTACATCAGTGGAGATTACTGGGTTTGCAGCAATAATTGTAAGCACTTTAAGGCATGAGTAATACATATTTTCTACCTCGGTGGAGCAGCAAGGTAAGGAGGACACGACTGGCTCTGCTCAGCTGAGATCCCCTTTCATCCCTTTGTGCCAGAGGTGATGTGCAGGAGTGCTGTGAAGGTGCAAAACTGCTCAGGGATGCCTGTCATGGGTTCTTTTTGAAACCAACTTATTTCAAGCCTTCCCTTTGTGGGGGATGGCAGGTCATTTGCAGACATGCCTGGTGTCTGGGATCAGGTTTGGTGGCTTTGGAGGTGTCTGGCCCTGCTGTGGGTGTTGTGGTTTGGTCCTGCTCCCAGGCTGAGCTGTAGGTTGTGGTGGAATGATGTGTGTGTGGTGGTATGGTACATGCCCTCCCATAGCCATGGGATGCCCAGCTCTCCTGTCCATCAGACAACACCCAGCTGGTTCTGTGTGAGCTGGGCAGTGGCTGGGTGCTGGACTCGTCCTGTGATCCTCTCGTGTGTCCTGGGCCATGAAAACTGTGTGTTCAGCTGCATGGCCTTGAGAGGAGCGGGCAGGAGGAAGATGTCTCCCTGCAGCTTGGTGTAGTTTTGGCAGGAGCAGCTGTCATGCACTCTGCAGCAGGAAGAAGCAAGCCCTTGCCTGGCTGTGCAGCCTGTAGGCAGCACTGCTGTGGCTGATGCTGTGTAGAGGTACATTTTGAAAGGTAAAGTGTGGTTAAAGCCCCGCTAATTAATTTTTTTTTTTAATTTTAACTAGAGTTGTATATTCAGTGTTGCTTTTAAACCTTGCTTGCAGAGATGCAGGAATCACCCAGACTATCAGAATCCCTTTCTTATCTTTATATACCAGCCAGTAGCCATAAATCTCTTAAATTCTGGGCACTGTCTTGTTTAATGCTGCATTCATTTTCTGTTGTTTCATCTTTGTAGCTATTTTGTACTCCGTTTCATTGTAAATCATTTTGCTTGCTTCTGGTCCAAAGTTCTTTGCAGGGAGAAACAAGCTGAAGGCTTCTAAATTCCCATATTATCCCTGGAAGAGACAGCTTCATCACCTTCTGCTTCTTTCCTCAGGCTGGAAAAAGGCAGCCTTGGAAAGCAAAACTTCCTATTTAGATTTATTCTTAAATCTAATTTCTCTCGAGGAAATGAAAGCATCCTTTTTTTAATCTCTCTTTTTAAAAAATAATTAAGACTTGCCAAAAAGCCTTCCATGGATGAGTGTACAGTGATCGTGTGCCTTCTCCAGCTCTCACCTTTTGTCTTCTTTCTCCTCTGCCATCTATTTATGTTATTCTTGGCCACCTTTCTCGAAGGAGTTATTGATTAAAGGATGCAAACTGTCTCAGATCCTGCATATCAAGCTGCTCTTTCTTTTTTTTTTTTTTTTTGGACTTGCTCTGCATGTGAAAAGCATCCATTTTTGCACTGCAGTGCAGCTTTACCCAGATACCTGGTTTCTCCATCTCTTTTTTTCTTTTTCCTTTGCCCTCCCATCCTGCTAAATGGACATCTTGTCAAATCCTGTTTGTACAGACTGACAGCTATAGAGGTCTTGGAGAAAAAGCCAGATCCCTGCACATACACTCTAACAAACAGAATCAAAATGTCAAGGCACAAATGAAATATATCACTGTGCTTCCCTGTCAGATTTTGCTAATATCACCTGGCTAAATTGACAGAGGAACACCTGCAGCAAGTTAACCTGGTTGTATTAGCTGTTGTTTCACATATTTATATCTGGTTATGAATATAGGAACTGCTGGGGAGAGAGCTTGAAGTTATTTCCTCACAGGATGAAATACCCCCTGTTCTTCATGCCAGATACAGTTGGGGCAGTGAAGTCACTTTCAAATAGCACAGTAATTAATAAAGAAAGAAAAAATAATTTCACAGTCTGTTGTTAAATTAGCAATTCTTTAGTGTCTGGAGTTTCTGACAGAATTAATATGCACGCAGAAGCCTTGGGCAGCCTTGGTGCATATCATTTACCCAACAGCTGTAAGAGCCAAATGCAGAGACAAGGAGTGGTGCTTGATTTCAAGGGAAATACTAGAATCTGTCTAGTAATCATTTAGCAGCCTTGTTCACAAATAATCAAGAAACATTTGGATTTAGATTACATCCCTCATTCTTTCAAGACAAATGTAGAAGAAACAGTGGCTGGAAAATAATGTATTAAGTAACACGGGTGAAAAAAAGCCAGGGAGCAACATACATTTGAGCAGGGAGAAGAAAATATACAATAAAAGTGCAATAAATTTCCCATGGATTGAAGGGGAGTATTTTTATAGCAGCTTTCTGCAAATTGAATGCATCTACATAAATAATGTAGAGACACATTTAATTGCAACTATTTATTTTTAAATTTGGCTGGAGGATGAGAGAATTTCTGTGTGGAATAATGAACCTTGTATTTTTACCACTTGCACAAATTTGAAAAAAAATAAATTGTAGATGGTATTTGGGCTAAGTGTCAGAGCCACAGAAGTTTCTGGCAGCTCTCTAGTGCATCTGAAAAGAAACCAACATCCAAAAGTACATCCATATGGAATGGATGCTAGATATAGGGGAGGCCAAGAGATTACAGGGAGGAGAATATTACCAGTCCATACTTGAGTCCAGAAACTCCTATTTGGTCTTTCAGTGCTAGGTGTTCCTCTTCAAATAAAATAATTAATACTCAATGTTTTGCATTTGCCTCCTGCTGTCTTTGCTGGTGGTTTTCTCATTTTCAGGCTTTTTTCTCAAAAGGGCTAGTAACCTCTTTTTCCCTCTTGGGTTTTTTTGGGCATTCTCTTCTTAATGACAAGACTGATTCTTCATGCTCTTCTGCAGTCTCTACATTTCAGGGCTACTGAGAGGACAGGCAGCACCTTCCTGTGCCACCCTTTCCTGCTGGGTATCACAGGACAGATGCCACAGCCCTTGACAAGGCTTTGGAAACAAGGTGTGGAACTGGAACTGGCAATGAGGAGTGGCACGCTGTTGAGGGTGGTGGTGTATGAGACATTAGACCAGCAGGTTGCAATCTTTTTTCTTGTAAGGTATAGGTATGCCAAACCAGGGGTGCAGTTCCCTTATGCCCATGCCAGCTGCTCCCTTTTCTCCCCTCTCGGTGTCTTCCAATCTTCCCCTGAAGAAATCCAATGTGAATGGTTTCTGTAAAGCAGGAGGTTTGATTTGGATTTTTTTCCCCAAGCTGCCTTAGAAAGACTGTTCAAGTTGATGCAATGCAAGGGTGCAGAGATGCAGCAAAAATTACAAATGAATGCAGTGCTGGGTTTCCAGGGCAAACAAGCTCATAAGGCAATGCTTATTTCTTTAGATATAGCTGGGCAGCCATGTGAGCTACATGTGAGCAACAGTATTCCTTTATAATAGTTTGAGAATTAAATCTCCATAAATCAAGCTTTGGCAGCTCACAACCTTAAATAAAAAGCCTGTGAGTATGCCAGCATTGCTGCTGCAAAGTGTGCTTCAGGCTAGTACTTTACAGTATGGGGAAATGGATTTGGCAGGAAGGACATCATGATAAGGCTTCATGTAGCAAGAGGGAAGGCAGTGTTTGCTTTGCTTTACTTTTTGCTTCATATGTGAATTTCTGGAACAGTTGCATATGTCAAACAGCCATTTTTGGGGCAAGAACAAAGCCTTTGAGAAGAGGCAATGGACAGGGCTGTTATCAGGATGTCTCCTCTCAATAGATGCTTTTGTCTTAGAAAAGTACTGTTTGTATGCAAAGTAATGTTTATGTTATATGGAAAGTAATGTTTGTATGTCTTATAAAACATCATCTTGGGATATAACTGTATTTTTTTTTCCCTCTGGGCTTTTGGATTTTTTGTGACTGGGCTGGAGTCATGGCAGTTCTAGCAAGTTCATGGCAAGGATGACCCAACTCCAGCATCCAAAAGCCATTAGGCTCCCTGCCCAAATAGTATTGAGATTGGCTTCAAAACCAAGGGGTTTAAAGTGTCAAGTTACATTGTTTTATCTTGTGTTTGAGCATGTTTTGTATGCGGCAAGTTTTCCTCCAGAAACAGGAGAGATGGTACTGAAATAAATTCTCTGATGGATTGCAGCACAGAAGAAAAGCTCCCAGTATTGTCCGGCTGGCATGGGAAGAGACAGCAGTGCCTCAGGTTGCCCTTTGTTGAACTTGTTGCTAAAGAGAAGCTGTTTGGTGGAGTTACTTGGCAAGGCAGATGAGCTGTAAAGTGTTGCAGTGTTCATCTGACCCAAAGGGATAGTTTAATCAACTTAACAAATAATATCAGTATTTTTAAGTCTGGTTCTAATTAACTAGTCAGTCTGGTTAATTAAACTGAAAAGATGAAGCATTCTATCTGCAACTGTTTGATGTTTCTGCGCTTGGTTGTGTGTTTAGAGCTTGCTCAGCTTTCCTGGTTAAATTTCTCGAGGTATTAATATTTGCCATACCTTTCTTGCACTCTCCTTGATTTGTGGCCTTCTAACAAGGCAGAGCATCTTGTGGTATGCATATCAGGGCAGAATTTGGCTCAGTGAGACCTCCTTTTGTAACTCCAACCAGCGTGCTGCAGTGCAAAAGCCCATGAGCTTCTGTGGAAGGAGACATGACTGGAGGGAGGTGTTCCCCAAGAGATATGTCCATGTTTCTTTCTGTGCCCCTCTCAGCTGCCTGCCCACGGCAAAATTGGCTAGCATCACCTGTACCTTAAATTTGCAATGACAACAAAATACCCAAAAAAAACCCCACACACCAAGAGACATCACTTCCCCAAAGTCATTGTTCTGTGCATAAACGAGTTTAGCACACTTAGTTCTGTCAACTCCGGATAAATCCTTCCTATCTTTTTTCGGTCAGGACTATAAAAGATCCATCTCCGTCGCCCTCTGATGGAATTTGAATAGATGTGTCTGGAGTGACATATGTTCAGCCATAAATTACAGAGGAACAATTTTAAACCAAATTGTCTACAGCCAATCCTGCCGAATTTGCCTCCTGAGACAGATGATCATAAAGCTAGAAGCAAACAAGCCCTTAAACATTTGACGCCAGCTTTGAAAGGATCCTTTTGAGTAGGTGTTAGCATTACTGTAGACTGGTGGGATGCTGCCTATTTTGGACCAAATAGTCAGCAGAGGAAAGGCTGGTTTTATACCAGCAAGAAATCTTGTTCACACAAATGAAGTTAAGCAAGGTAGAGTCAATTGGAGGGAAACATTTTAAGAATTTTTAATTCTCTTTACTGTCTGCTTATGTAGTTTATTAGTTCAGGCTAAAACCTTAAAATATTGGTAAACACACATGGCATAAATCATCAAAATAAATCCTCCCAATCATCATATTTCTTAACCACAATGGCTTGCAGTCCAAACCACAGCATAATTAAAGAATGTTTCTTTCTTTGCCAGTTGGGCTCCAGATCCTTATGGCAGACTGAACCATAAGACTAAAACCCTTTCATTGTAGTATTGTGCCAGCAGACATGTAGCTTTGAGGAGCACTGTTTTCTAGGAGATTTTGCCAACTGATCTTTGCATTACTGTCCATAATAGGAGTATACAGATGGACATGGGGGTTTTGGCTGCATCATTTTCAAGTTTGATCCTGTCCCCCCAGCTGCCTTTAGGGACTATGCTTGTTATTGCTATTCAGTCAATGCTGCTGTGGAACTCGAGGGAGTTCTGTGGCTTGTCCATCAATCCTCCCCTCGCTTAGCCCGACACTGCAGCTTGAATGTTTAAGTCGCCATTCGCATAACAAAGGCTAACCCGTTTGTATGTCTTTGTGTGCAGAAACCCCCAAAATAGACTCCTGTGCCTCTTGGATTACGTGTGGAGCCAGGCATCTTAAGTTATGTTTACAAGCGTGCGGAAACAAATGTGTCTCTGCTGCCTTCTGTGTCTTAAATTGTATTTTTCCTTTAGGTGCAGCACTGTAAATCATGGCTTCCTCTGTTTAAAGGAGTAAAATGATTTCAGTTTGTCTTCATTAAAAAAACGAAGACAGTAATTTAGGAGTAATTTAAGTGTATCTTTGTCCCACACCCCAGAGAACAAAGTAAAAATACACAGATTTTTGTGGACCTAGAGATTTGTGAAGATACATAATTTATAAATATGATAGGCAGAAAAGCTGCAGCAATAGGATGTGGGCTTCCTTTTTTTATTGTAAGCCAGATAGTTGGGGTTCAGTCAGATCAACCTGGATCTGTCCCTTGTAGCCAGAGAGCAAGGAAGACTGCAGGTGCTGTCTGTGCTGAGAGCTGAAGGAGCCCTTGTACATGCTTGCAAGAGCATGCAGCTGCTGGTCACAGAAATTTTGGATTTGCTAGGAAATGACACTTCACCTTAAGTGCTTTCTCTAGAAATGCACCAGTTTCTCTCAGGTTTTTTTTGGGCAGGTAAGTTTGACAAAAAGGAAGACCCCACAAAACCAAAGCATAGCTGCCTAGCCCTGCAGTTGGCACAGGGAGCAAGCCTGAGCAGTGCTAAATGCTTTTGAAAAATCTTCTGTTTCCCCTAAGACCATTTATTTTCCATAGCTTGCTTTCCTTCTGCGAAATCAACCCAAATGATAGTGTGGGTTTGCATATATGCCAGTATAAATCTCTTTCCCTGCTCCTCCATCACACTGCTGAGAGTTTAGGCTTGACTCAGGTTTTGCCTCATTGATTGCTTTAAAATCTTCTTTAGAGCAAAGTCAGAATGAGCAGAAATATAGCCCATTAAGATACTAATGTAAGCATGAGCGTTTTCAAATGTGTTGTGTTCTAGGTATTTTTATGTCTTGAATTACTTGGGAATTTGATGGATTTTTCAGTGATGCCATGTGATAAAGTTTTATACCATTTAGAAGAAAGACATTAATGTCATTAGTGGCAGTTAATTCTTAGTTTTCTAGCAACTACGGTTATGTAATAAATTATTGTGTGACAATTTAGCGAGCCACGTGATAGAAAAAAGTGGTATTTCAGAGGAAGGAACTGGAAGCATTAACTTATTTATATTCTAGTTTTTAAGGTTGTTTTTGTATTCAGAGCTAGAGCTGATTTCAATGCAGAGTGGAAATAATTCAGCCTGAGTTAGTGTGGGGTTGGGCAGGACAGCATCAAAAGACAATGTTTTCTTAGAACAAAAGAAAAAAAGCTTTAAAGAATATTTCCTATTTGAGATGCATGAATTGGTTGAGATTCAAGCTAGAGGCTGAGAATTTTTTTCAAAGTGCAGATGCCTCGCTTGTCCAGCAAGCGCCAGGACATCATTTAAAAGGACCTTTTAGCAGCTCTTGGACTGCAGTATTGGGTGCTGGGCTTCCTGAAAGATGCTGGCAAATCTGCTGGATTGAAGTGAACCGGCAGCTTCAAATTACAATGTTTTATTAGTGGGTATTTATTTAATTCCCTTCAAATCCCCAAGGCATGCTACAGGAAGCAACATAGCACTATTGCAGATAGAAGAGACCAAGCCTAAGAGAGATATAATCGGGGCATTTTACACATTTTTCTGTAGTTTGTAGCTTTGGCACCAATTTCGGTGTCAGCCTGCAGTTCAGGAAATCTTATAGGGAGGGCTGGATTAGCTCTTGGAAGCCTGCTTGTAAATTCTGCAGAAGGATGCTCTGTGGTGGGTTCCTGTAGTTCTTTGAATACTTTTTAGAAGAGCTTGGCATTCATATGTTTATGCTTGTTGGGAGACACGAAGACAGTCCGTTGTGGTTTTCTGTTTTGTTTTTTTCTTGTAAGTAAAAGAGCGTGTCAGGAGCACAAGCTGAGGCTTGGAGCCTCTCAGCATTTTAATTGATTCCACATTGTAAAGACTGTACCTCACTAAACCCTTTTATAGGTTTTGGACTCATCTAAGAGGCAGCAGCACCCTCTCCTCAGTGCAAACACTTCAAGGCATGGCAACTCCAGAGAACAGGGGTTGATTTATTTGTAGCTTGTTTTTGCTCAGATCCTTCAACTCTCAGGGCATATTCCCTGCACCAGAGCAATGTGCTAATGAAAGCAGAGCTGGTGAGCTACAGAGCTGAAAACACACATTCACATGCCTCCATATCCTGCTTGTCTTTCAGCTGAGAGCTGCCTCATTGTGAACTGTGGGTCTGTCCATGGGGCAGAGAGTTCTACACCATGCTTACTTTTAAAAGCTGTGACAATTTGAGCTCTGTGTCCCCGTGTGAAGAAGTTGGCAGTCTGGAAAGGTAAAGGGGACAGCCAGGGGCCTTTCCAGGCTGGGGAGGAAACCTCAGCCAGATAACCTGTGCTCTGCCTAGGGTAGGCATCCTTATTCTCATTAATTTTTGTTTGATTTAGTCCTTTAGTTTTATTTATGGATTAGTGGCACTACCTTATGAGTTACACTTGTGGTTTCTGATTACTGTGGAGACTAATTTGGAGCTCTGCAAGGGAGACAGTGTAATTCCTGTTTGAGTTTTATGTTCTGGGACATATGAAAGGTCACTTTACTGATCCTAAGCACTTAAGTACTGTGAGCTTATCCTCCCAGTATCACAAGAGTGTGAAGAGAGTAATAAGTTGGACCTTTATTATATCTCCTGGGGTTTCAAGGCTTATTGGGTCATGTTTCCTAGCTTCTCTCTCTACAGGGACAAAACTGGAATTCCCACTAACACTAATTATAGGATAAAGAGACCGATAGAGTATCCTACAAGCAGCTGGCTGACATTTCACATTATCCCTTGTTCTTGTGGGACACTTTAACTTCCTGAATGTCTGCTAGAAATGCAGCACAGTGGAGAGGAGACTGTCTAGGAGGTTCCTGGAGTGTGTGGAATATTGTCTTCCTGACACACCTGTTGAGTGAGCCTACCAGGGGCAGTGTCCTGCTAGACTGATGCTTGTGAAGAGAGTAGGGCTGGTGGGAGATGTGGGGGTCGAAGGCCACCTTGGGCACTGTGACCAAGGAATTATAAAGTTTTTGCTTCTTGATGAGGTAAAGAAAGGGGTCTACAAAACCTGCCTTGGACTTCCACGGGGCAGACTTTGGCTTGTTCAGGACACTGATTCAGATGCAGTCCTTAATAACAAAAGGGTCCAGGAAGGCTGGACATACTTCAGGAAGGAAATCATCTGACTGGCAGCTGGTGACTGGATATGGGGAAATGGCCTCAAGCTGCACCAGGTGAGATTCAGGTTGGACGTTGAAAGAATTTCTTCACTGAAAGGGTTTTCAAATATTAAAACAGGCTTCCCAGGGAAGTGGTGGCGTTGCCATCCCTAGGAGTGTTCAAGAAATGACTGGATGTGGCACTTCATGCTGTGGTTTAGTTGACATGGTGGTGTTCAGTCACAGGTTGGACTCGATGATCTTGGAGGTCTTTTCCAGCCTTAATGATTCTGTGAGAGCTGGGTGGTTTTGCTGACATGGTCATGTGAGGAGGGAAAGCCATGGATGTGGTCCTTGTTTCCAGCATGTGTTGCCTTGGGTCAGTGTGCAGTGAAGGCATGGGGCAGCTGGAGAGTAGCCCTTCCTGTTGGCTGCAGTCTTCAGCCAAAGCTCAGGGAAGGGATGGTTAACAGAGATGCAGCTGCAAATCACTGGATGTTAAGGCTTGCAGAAAATAATCTGGCAAGTAGTTCCAGCTGGTTGATGTTACTGGCTTGTTCTCCCCTCTTTTTGCTTTGTCTCCTCACCAGTACTCCCTGTCTCTAGTACTGGTATAGCACATTCAGCATGTTGTTGGCAGAGGCCAGTTTCCATTGTAAGAGGACCAGTGGTTCTGCCTCCATCCACCCACATTCCTTCCAGGAGCTGGTTTCTTTCAGCACGGCTCTTGTGGGCTCCCCTTTGCAAGGTACAAAGACAGTTTCTAATCCAGCTGCTGTTGGTTTAAGGGATCAGCTCATGCCATTGCAATCCCAAGATGCTCTTGCTGCCATCCTTCACTACAGCCATCTCTCTCTGGCCCCTTTAAAGAGTGCAGCAAGAGGCTGCACAGATGTTAATGCTCTGTGCATGCCACATTTTGTGGTTGCTATTAAAAATAAAAAGAGTGAAATTGATTTGCTAATAATGGATGTGCTACTAACAGAAACACATCCCACTTGTCCCTAACACTAGCAGGTTGTTTATGGTGTATTTGCTGTCTCTAAAAATAATAACTTTTTTTCTAGCAGCCGATTTAATTTAAAGACTATTTTCACACATCACTGGCTGTTAATCAGTTAAAGAGTTTTAATATTGAGAAGAAAGAAGCAGATCTCACCAACAGCTTCAAACTTGGTTTCTTTTCGGCTGGCTTGCAGCAGATTATGGGGAACCTTAAGTTCATCTTATTTCTCCTGCTCCCCTTTAAAAAATAGATAGCACCATTATCTGTATGACTGTACTGTGCTAGTTCTGTGTATCCTTTAAATGGCTGGTGAATTGGAAATAATGAGATAAAAATATAAGAAGACTAAAATAAGATTTAGTTAGGAATTAAACATCAGACACCCATGTAATTTTAAATAAAGTCATGTATACTTCATGAAGAGATTATAAGATTGACTGTCAGAAGAGGAATGGTAAGATAAGAGACCAAAACCCAAGGTACATGCAAGGTAAGTTGGTTTTGGCCCTGTTCTGCTCTGAAACAAATTTTCAAAATGTCTGAGACATTGCCACCAGTGGCAGAAAATGGACAGGGTACCAGCTGCTGCTTTTGGCTGTTCAGCTCAGCAAAGACTGTGCTCATGCACCTGCTCTGGTACTTGCTCTGCAGTGTGGAGGCGTAGGGTGCCCCTGGGTCAGCTTTCATCTAAGCAGGGTCTGTTCCGTCACAGCATCTCTGTCTGTTAAACGATTGCTGCTTGAACCATCTCACAGGCTGTCCTCTCCTTTGTGTTGAGCACAAAACACAGCTAAGGATACATAGGGAAGTGTCACAGTAGATACAAGTTGTGCCTGAGACACTCGTGCAGGTACAGCTGCTTCTGTTCTTGAGCGTGCTAGTGCAAGCGTGGCTTGCATCAAGAACTGCTGGTCATGAGAGCCTGGAAGACTCTGCTGGGGAACCTTGAAAATCCCCCTGTCCTCCCCAAAGCACCTGTTTCAGGTGTGTGGATTCAGCCAACACCATTCACTGTGGCGCTTCTTGCATTTATTTTGATTTTCTATACTCCCCTTTCTTGCATTACCTATCTCCTGTCCCTGAATTCTTGCTTTCTTACTCACACAGGAATATTTCACCTGTCCAACAGGATGCTGCTCTGCTGCCTGTTTGTTTTGAGGACTCGTGCTGAAATCTTCAGGGTAGCATAATGCTCTTGAGCATTCCTCCCAATACTTTTTGAATATAAATGGCACTTGCCTGACCCATGAGAGCCTACAGTTTATACAAAAAATTAGTCTAGTTCAGTTCTATTTCACATCTCTCATTAAAACCCGGGTTATTTGCCTTGTGCATCTCTTGGCTCCCTGTTTATTCATGAAAACCACACATTCCCTTTGAGCTGAGCTACGTATCATACCATCATCAACAAGCTACACCTCGTTTCAAATCTGTCAAGGAAAACTGACTTATTTTGCATTTGCTGCTTTGCACAAAATAGAAGCACAGTAAACTCTTGTGCTATAATGATTTTCTGTCTGTCTTGATAGAACATAATGAGATAAATTCAGGTCCTTTTTTGAGGGCTAATTACGTTGAGTACACAATAGATGTGCACTGCTGTCATTACATGTTACACATTTTCATGCTTTCATTTCCCCACCTCTGTTGTCTGTGTGTGCAAAGGTGTTTGATTTGGCCTTGAAATACAAACTGTGGGCTGGAGAGGTACCATTCGGTGGTCTGCTCTCCCAGAAGACTCTCCAGAGACTCTATAACAATCCTTGCTGTAGGTAGGACAGCATTTGAAGGTGATTGTAAAGTAAGTAAAAGAATTTAAGTATGTGCTGGAAACTGAGGGATGAGCCATAAATCATGAGGGCAGCTTGTGGCAAGTCTGCTAAAAGCCATCAAGAACAGGTTCAGCCCTAGATCTGTTCACTGGTCCTGGTGTCTGGGCACAAAGCAGAACAACTGCACTCTGCAGATGGATACCACAGACAATGGAACACTAGTTGGATGATGATAAATTTTGGAAAATGGGTTTTTAAAATCTGTAAATCCCTCCAGTCCAACCAGTTGTTCTCTGCCTGTCTTGTGGGAAGAAAGGGAAGCTGTGGAATAGAGTGGGAGGGTGTTGGTTTGGGGAGGTCAGAAGGGAGCTCATCGCCCCATACAGCAGGGTGGAGCAGCTGCAGATCCATGGGGGTGACCTGGCAGCCTGTGCTGAGCTTGAGACCTGCTCAGGGCTGTGTGGTAAGAGGTGCATAGTCTAGGCAAAGCTGTGGAGGTGGGGTCTGGGTGGATGCTCTTGAATCACACATTGGATGCATGAGTGATCTTCATCACCAAAGACTTACAGTTCAGCTCTGGGAGTTGGGAATTCACGTGCAAGTGTCTCACCTTTGGTGGCGAAACTACTGACGTAAAAAGGAAGATGTCAAGGGGGTTTCTCTGGTACTGCAGGAAGCAGAGCCAACTTTAGAAGCAGTTGTCTTAGTTGGTCCATCAGAGGAAAGGGATCACTAGTGAAAACCTATACTTTACCTATGGTGAAGATGAATTCTGTCATCACTTGCTGAGTTTTAGCACATGCTGTGATTGTCTGGGACATTCCTGATGGGATAATATTAGTGCTTTCGCTGTGGACTCATTTCCTTTGCAAGCTAATTACAACTGGGAGAGTTTGAATGCAGATGGAAAGGCTCTGGGATTTACAGGTAACTTCTTCAAGTCTGCTAGCAGATCTGTGCATCATTAATATCATACTGGGCAGAAATATTTTACAGCAATTCAGAAGGAAGAAAGGTAACCGCACTTTACAGCTGCTTTAGCATGTCTCCGTGTCTCTGCTTTTGGAGACAAACAGAAAATCAACATTTCCTCCTTTTGCGAACAGTGCATTTGTAATTCTGTATACAATGGTAGGATACAGAGCCAGCTGGGCTTTTTTTCATATAAAAACACTTGCAAAAATGTGGCTATCACTGCTTCTGGCAGAGTGTGCACACACAGGTGAAGTGCAGAGAGCTTTGCATAGGTGAAAAAGCACTTGTTTCAGGAGGATGGAACAAGATATTACTGTATTCATTTCAAACTACTTAAAAAAAAAAAATCCCAAGCCACCCATAGCCGCGGATTTTTGTAAGAAAAAAAGTAGCTCTCAGATCAAGTCCTTGTGCCTCGTCATGCATATGTATTGGAGCTGGAAGAAATATCTTGTATTGTTAGCATGCCTGGTTCAGACTGTACCCGGAACAGCCTGTCATATGGAGCACTTTAAAATTCCTCACAGGTTTGCAGAGGGAAAGACCCTAGGGAAGTAGCCTTATCACAATGTCTTAAAGATGTCGATCTTGAGATCCCCTCCACCACTGTGTTGCTATTTGTTTGCTGAGACATTGATTTCTGGGTGTAGAACATCTTAAACAAAAAAAACCAAGAAATGTATTTTACCTGTTTTCCTAAGACTGAACGAAAAAAAAATCACAGTAATGTTTTCTAAAGCAGAGCCCAGATGATGTTACCTCTAATGCATTCAACAAGGAAAATAAATATCCAGCAATGGCAGATGCTAGGGGAAAGAAATCATCAACAAATTCACATTCTCTTTTCATGCAGATATTTAAGTATGCACTATCTGCTAGTGGCATAGACTGTTTTAAAATATGCAAACTAAATAGCTCGTGAGTATTTGTCTGTTTTATAGCTGAAGATATGGGGGTTTTTAAAAAGGAAATGTGAAGAGACTAATTTTATGATGGGAGAGCTTAGCCTGTGGTTCTTCTTTTCACAGTATGCAGACCTGGGTTCTTCAAAGCTTCACCCCACAGTCCATCCTGCAGCAAATGTCCCCCTCACAGCTACACACTTGATGAAGCATCCACATCTTGCCTGTGTGAAGAACACTATTTTAGGAAGGAATCAGACCCACCTACAATGGCCTGTACAAGTAAGCATGTGCTTATAGGGTTGTTTTTAATCCTTTCAAGCTGTTCCTGTACTGTGACTAGACATTATGATACTAACTAATGTGCTTTTTCAGGCTCTGCACTGGAGTCTGAGCTAGTCTTGACACACTTGTAATGTCGCTGTCATTGTCCACTGTACTTTGGGTTACGCAAGAAGAGGCTTCTCAGTGCTTTTAGCTTTGACAGCTGCCATCCAAGCCAGGAAGATTTTATGTAATGAGCAAATGCTCCATCTGTCCCCCTGCACTGCTGGGTGTACTCAGCCATTAGCATGGCACCAGACATCCCTGCCGCTGTGTGCTCGGGTGCCAGGGCGCGGCACACACACAGAATTAACCTCGCGTAGTCCTGGCCAGCAGTAGGCATGGATAGAATCTCCATGGCCCTGCTTGGTGTCATCCCGTAGCTTATTTTCAGTAAACCAGCTGGGAGAGAGTCATATCTTTCCAATATCCCTGGAGATGGCCACTCTTCTCAAAACTCTGTGATGGAAACTGCTTCTCCAAAATGTCAAACTTATCGCCTGGGTGTAGGGGTGGGCAGTATAACAGGCACATTGGGCTACTGGGACTCCAGGGTGGAGCTGGTGTAATCAGAATCACTAATTTTACCCTTCTTCTGCCATCCATGAGCTGTCCTGTCAGCTGTACCTTGAAAGTCCCTTGTTCAGTTTGTTTTGGATACTTAAGGCCACAGTTTCCATGCCCCCACCTAGTCCTGCCGAGAATAGCACAGATCTCAGCTGGGACTGTCACGCTCCAAATGTAACTTTTGTGGTGCAGAAGTGGTTGAAAATTACTGAAATGGAGTTGAGCTGCTGGTGCAGGAGCAGTTGGGGCTTCCAAGAATCTTAGGCAATGGAGGAGAAAGTAGATTTATGACTCCATACATGCCCAGAGCCACTGGACAATGGTGCAGTGGTGACTTCCATACTGTAGGGAAGTACTTTGCATCATGTAGGGATGGTAGCAGCTTTTGTGCCTTTCCCAGTGAATGCAGATGTCCTTCCTATCTCCTCATCTTTCCACTTCAAAAAGAGAAAGAAAAAGTCTGTTCCTGTTGGAGACGCACTCTCTCAAAGGAAACTGCCCTTGGCAGCTCCCTGCTTGCCTGCAGGAGGCACTTGGAGCAGAATTGGGCCCCTTGAACTCTGCCTTTGATTTTCACCAGGCAAAGGAGCATGGCTGTTGGAAGCTGTGCTGCAGGGAAGGAGAAGGCAGCCTTAGGCAGCATTGGAGTCACTGGTGCTGTCAGATCAAAGAGGTCTGGGGGGTGAGTCATGCAAGCACTTCCCAGTTTATTAAATAGGTGTGCCAGAGCCTTTTGGAGTCATAGCCAGGGTGGGTTATAGCATGAAAAATCTGATACCAGCATTTATTGATGTTCATTTTACCCCTTGGCCTGACTTTAAAAACTCAGATAAATGTGGTCCAGCATGGTATTGGGAAACACACTGAGCTCTGGAACACTCATAAAGTAGGCTTTTCTGCACAGACAGAGCCAAAGCCAGCAACTGAGAGAGAGTTATGCCAGACTCTGGTGTCCGCTGTGCCTCCTGCCCTCCATCAGTGGTGTTGCTCTCTGCCCTTCTCAGAACGGAAAGGTACACACGCAGTCTGTCCTGCTGGTGCATTAGCCAGGGAGGGAGCTGCCATCCCAGAGGAGGATGTTCATGCATGGCCTGAGCAACATTGGCAGGGTTTGGAGAGGCACAAGCAAGTGAGGTGAACAATTCCTGTTAAAAAGAAATTAAGTTCAAGAGCCTGTCTCTCCCAGGTTTCTAGCGCAGTTCAAACCCTCTAGATGAAGGCTGTAATTTCCAACTCTGCAAATGCCATGGGATTTTCTTTTTCTGTTTGTTTGGGGATTTTGTGCTTATTTATTGGTGGTGACTGTCTAAGTTTGTTGGCTTTTACTGTTTGGGTGGTTTTCTTTCAGTGTGGGTTTTACTTTTGTTTTGAGAGCTTACTGTAAGCTAGTTTAAAGCCTAGACGTGGTGCCTGAAGCTGTGTTAGGATATGGCTTGGCAGGGTACCAAGTCCTGCTGGGGCAGATGAGAAGTTTAATACCCAGCAAGGCACAGCTCAGCTTCTGCTTCCCACTGCAAACCCCAGAGCCACAGCTGAGGACATTGCAGCACCTCTGCTGGCATTCATGCCTACCACCCCAAAAGCAGGGTGGAATATCTGAGCTTCTCCATGTGCTTCTGTCACCCTCAGCTTCCCCATGCATATTTTCTCAGGATTTTGTCCTAATACTGCTCTGTTTGTGCTGAAGGTGATGAGGAGGGGCTCCATGTGCTGCGCCAGCTCAGCAGCAGGGGTAGAAGATTTTGGCAGGGGCAATAAAGAGTAGGTAGCAACACAGGTGTTTTAAACCAGTCCAGTTATATCTGGAAGGCAACAGCTCATCATGAACTAAAACAAAAGTGAGAGAGACTTGAGTCATGAGTGATAGATAGGAAAATATTGCAAGGGGTTTTTTTTTAATGTTTTTTATTATTTATTGCCACAGGAGTTAATAATATTCATAGCATTCCTTCAACAAGAAATGCAGTTAATTTTAGAGAATACATCAATGTTTGTTTTCACATCTACACCTGCAAAGTCCCCTTGCCACTCAGTATAGCTGTAAAATCACATTTTCTTAATTTAAAGTGAGTGTTTTTCAGTTCCAAGCTGCATGAGTCTCCCTACCACCACCACCACCACCACCACCAGCATCACTAAAGAAAACTAGCTGCTATATCACTGTCACTTGCTCATTTAAGTACAGGGCGAGGGAGGAATACATTTTGTTCAATTTTTCCAGTTTCTTAAGTATTTTTTTTAAGTAATGATTGGTAATTTTGAAACTAATAGTGCTGTGATGCAGTCTGAAATAATTAGTGCTCTCAAACAAAAAAGAAAAAATTTTGGTCCTGATGGATATTTGAGAATTCTTTTAATATTATTATTATGCATCTTCCAGGAAGTAATTGCATTTTATTTCTTCTTAACTAAGTAACCCTATTTTCAGTTCCTTGCACAACATCTCTTTAAAACCAAAACAGTTCCACCCTTTTCTTTTCTCCTCATGTCTCTTACAAGTAGCCTTATTGTTGCTCAGAGCATGTTGGGAAAATATTTGTAGTATTATGACACATGGGACAAATCAGAGACTTTATTGTATTTACTGTAATAGTCTACTTGCAAAAACTTTACAGTTAACTTCGAGTGCTTACATACATGTATTTCTATCTTCAGAGTAATTTCTCTCTTAGGTTATATTTTTAAAATATGGGCGTTGGTAAACAGGTTTGCTGTCCATCAAGGAAAATACCAATATTTTTGTTTTCAGAAAGTTTTTGCCTCTTGTCAGAGAACTGTGGTGCAAAAGGTGTGAATCTGAGGGTATAAAGTAGCAAATTCAAAACTTATATATATCTTTTTAAAAGTGAGTAGACTAATATCTGTGCCCTTGACAACAGGAGTTTGGAAATTAAAGCAGACCACCTTAGCAGATGTAGGGCCCCCCTATTCTGAAGGTAAAACACCTTTTTGTTCTCCCAGCTGGGGTTTAGCCAAGTTTTATTCAGGTACAGCTTCAGGATTCTACTAAAGACCTTTCTCTGAGGCCCTGTGAGAACACTAATTTTATAGGTTGCAAAAGCCAGTTTTAAAGCATTTCCACTGAAGCTGATGTTTTCAAGCCTTCAAGAAGAGTAGCTGACTTTTCTGTACAAAGCAAGTGAAAACCTCTGGTGACTTTACAAAAGTAATAATTTATCCCCTGTTAAAGACACATTGTCCAGTAAGTGTTTCTTGTGCCTGAGTTCTCTATTTTTTCCTGGAGTACTGGCATCAGCAAAAGGGCATTCATCCAGTGGAAGAAAAAATAGGGCAATTTAACCAGTAAAAAACGTATAAAAAATCCTCAAGTGCAGCACATTTAACTCCATACAGCTCCAGTGATGAATTCCATAGTTTCCATTATATCAGTACAAGTATGACACTACAGAAAATAGACCTGACTTGGGCTCTATGTTGGTGTCGTTAGCTCAATAGTGCTGATCCCTGGGGTGCAGCTTGGGAGTGGATTGCTCTCTGTTTGTAGGGATCTGAAGGGATCACAGAACAAAACAAAGATGATCTGGCATTTCCTAAGCCAACTTAGCTTTTTTCGTCAAGTGCTTTTCCTCTGAAAAACAAAAGAAAAAATACATCAGGATTATTTATTTCCTCTGGCAGTGAGTTTCTCATTGAATCAGAACAGCTTGAGTCGAAATCATTACAGTGTTTCAGTTTATCAGTGTTACAAATTTTATAGACTCAGAGAGGGAAATAGAAAAAGGAAATGGAGGAGAATGCTTCTGGTTTATAAGGTGATTTCATTTTTGCAACACTGCCTGTTTTAAATAACGAATCGAGTTTAGTTATCACAACAAAATGAGAAGATGACAGCCTGAGTCAGCCTGTTAAGATTCATATGGATGTCTAGCTAGTGAAGCTACTTGTTGGACCCTTTTCAAGGAGCTGCTCATGGGTTTTGACAACTTCATTCAAACTGCAGAGGAGTGTGTTGTGTTGCCTTCCCTCGCAAAAATCCCAGCCCTTGTTGTATAGTTTCTGGTGGTGCTGTGACTAATATCCATCCTGGCTTGCTTTGATAGATTTCCTCTTTCTTCCTCGTTCATTAGCATTCCCTGAGTACTTAACACGAGGATATCTTGCATGAGACTCCTGCTTGTCCTTTCACATTGTCTTCAGGGTGTATCTGCAGCTTGCCCTTCATGTGCAGCCCAAGCCTGTTCAAAACAAAAGCCTTGCAGCACCTTCTGCGAGGAAGCAAGTCTTGAAGGTGCCTCCAGGTAGGCTTTGCTTGCCCAGCCGTGGCCTTTCCCACCAGGATGAAGAGAAGCAGCCCACTTTGTGCAGGTGCTCTGGTACCTCTGCAGCAGCTGCTCCTCCTTGGATAGCCTTGCCAGTGCCATGCTGGCATCCTGAGCAGGGAGGCTTGGCAAAGTAAGCAAGTGCGGCGTGGGTAACCAGCCGTGCCACAGCCTGGCGGGGACCAGGAGGATTGCCATGGAGTGGCTGGATGCAGCCGTGTTCCCAGTGGCCCGTGTAGATCACCATCTGCTTTGGGCTACATCGAGCATCTCACTTAAGTGTGATTTGGATAGCTAAGCTTTGGTTTCACTGCTGCCAAATGGCTGATGGGAAGAGGTGGCTGCATACAGAGGAGAGAGTTGGCATCTGAGTTGAGTACCTGGGTGGTGTGAAAACCCCAGTGTGTGTCTTTTTTTAAGGACCTAGGGGTTAGTGGTAGAGGGGCAGTGGGGTGAGGAGGAGGAATCTTGCCCCTGGTGAAGCCGACAGGAACTTGGACAAGGCAAAGACTTGCTAATCCCTTCTCAGGAAGAGCAAGGAGAGCGCCAGAGACAATGCCCCAGGGTGTAGTGCTCCTTCTCTTGAGTTTGAGTTTGTCCTCCCATGCAGGTGACTCCATCCCAACACAGATCTCTTGAGCGAGGTGAGTGCTCAAAACAAATCCCTGTTTTCCCAGTTCTTCAGGTGTTGTTGCAAATGGTCCCCGTGAGCAACGGGGCATCTCTTTTCAGCCCTAGAGAGTAGTAGCGAGCAGGATGACTGATGATACTGTTTTTACCATGTGTTTTTCTCACTTTGCAAACCAGGACCCCCCTCTGCTCCTCGGAGTGCCATCTCAAATGTTAACGAGACTAGTGTCTTTCTGGAATGGATTCCTCCTGCTGATACTGGTGGAAGGAAAGATGTGTCTTATTATATTGCATGCAAGAAGTGCAGCTCACACTCGGGTCTGTGTGAGGCGTGTGGCGGTCATGTCAGGTACCTTCCCCAGCAAACCGGCCTGAAAAACACCTCTGTCATGATGGTGGATCTGCTTGCTCATACAAACTATACCTTTGAAATTGAGGCAGTGAATGGAGTGTCCGACCAGAACCCCGGAGCCCGGCAGTTTGTGTCTGTAAATGTAACCACAAACCAGGCAGGTAAGTGGATCTTCAACCTGGGGGAATGTCAGGGGTGGGAGCCTGAGCCAATCAGACCCAGTGCAGACCTCCCTTTGGAATGGGTGGATGTCTCCAGGATGGAGGGCTGGACTATGGCTTCTTCAAATATGGGGGGTGGGAGGTGGGCAGTGCTTGTCTCATAGGTTATAATTACTGCAGTCTTCAGCATGTTTCCTTTCAGCAGGACACATTTTTAGGATTTGTGACTTTTTCCTTTTACACTAGGATCTATGGAGATACCTCCACTTCTTCACATGTTGGTGTATCTGTCCAATAAACCAGGAAAAAAAGGCTGTCTTTCCTGTTGGAAAAGGGAAATTTCTAAGAGTCCATTGTGACTAAAAATGGCTAAAACATCTAAACTTTACAAACAGTTACCTTAAGAAAATTGTTTTTAGTGACTTCGGGAAAGTTAATCCCTCTTCTACACTGTGATGCTAAAGTGACTGGGCTCAGGCTGATGAGGTATGGTACATTGTCACTGCTTCCCTGACAACATAGGGTTAGGATTTCACTCATACTGTGTTATTCTTGGTTTTGCACTGTACAGACAGAGATC
This sequence comes from Motacilla alba alba, assembly GCF_015832195.1. Taxonomy (NCBI): domain Eukaryota; kingdom Metazoa; phylum Chordata; class Aves; order Passeriformes; family Motacillidae; genus Motacilla; species Motacilla alba. The sequence goes on along the minus strand of NC_052019.1, from coordinate 44,183,049 downwards.
ATGTAGAGTGGTTTATTCCTTTGTCCAGGGCTCTGATCTGTCTGCCCTTCCTTTGCCCAGAAGTTGAAATGACCTGTCACATTGGACACAGGCATGGAGTTGCCATTGTCCCCTGTCACTTGGAGGTATGGTGGAAGGCAAGAACATTATTGCATCTCCTTCCATGTGCATCAACACTCCAGGCACATCAAGCAACTTCTGTAAAACCCTGGAGACTGACCCATCCTTCTCTGGTCCCTCATGCTCTGTGTTTTAGGGTCTCTTCCTATCTGGCTTACTTCCTGCCATTTAATTTAGGGCTCCCCAGTGGCATTTATCTACCATGAAGCCCTTCCAAGACTATTAACAGGTGGCGTTTGAGACTGTGAGGACTGTGCTGCCAGATCACTGGAGCCACCCCCTGCCTTCTCCAGACAAGGTTCAGCCAGGAAACTCAGTGGCAATTCAGTGTGACAGCTGGATGTAGATTGGCAGATCCTCACTGTGGAACAGAAAAACTCTAGCTGAAGCAGGGCTGCATCTCATTCCTGCCACCCAGGTGTACGTGCACAGGCTTGGCAGCCAGCAGCAGGGAAATGCAGATACCTGTCCTGGTAATTAAACTGGATTGTTGAAGTGTTGGACAGATCATTCATATGTTTCTTGAGGAGAAGAAATAAAGGCATGCTGGGAGAGCTGCAGATAGATGTGGCATGGAATCTGCTGGAGGAATATTAGAGGACAGCAGTATGACACCTGTTAAAGGCACCTGTTTAGTGCAGATCAGTGGGTGTCATGGTCCTAATGCTGTTTGCTGTTTTCCTGTTGCGAAGGCTGCTGCCAGTAACTCTGCTGTTGGAAGTATATTTTCCTGTTCATGGGTTTGCACTGGTATTTCATTGCTGCCACTGGATTTTCCCTGATGTGTGGCATTAAATACACGTAAATCTCAGTAAATGTAGCTGTGCATGAGGAGATGATACCTCGCTGATCAGTGAGGAAAAGGTCCTGTTTTGTGACTTATGTCACATACTCTCCATAGCTGCAGCAGAATTTATCCACGTAGCTGTGTCTGTGCATCAGGCCAAGAATAACCCCCTTGCACAGTTATCACTTGCAGCTTTGTATTGGAAGGTCTCTTAGAGGAAATGGGAAACCTGTGACAAATGTGTCCCATGCTAGGGACAAGTGGGTAGGTGTAGCTTCTGGTTAAGTCTCCCTGTTTATCTTAGTGGAGCCACAGTCACAGGAGATACGTGTGGATCAAGCCATGGGTGTTTGATACACTGTGTGGTGTGGAAATTGCGTTGGTGCGCTCTCGTGGTTGATTCAACAGGAGGTTCAACCAAACTGCAGTGTAAAGAAAGCAGTGGTGACTGTTTTCTTGTCTCTCTGGCTGGTCCCGACATGTGTTTGTGACGTGAGCCTGGCCTGTCTGCTGGAGCTGTAGCATCAAATGGGCTTCCCAGTGATGTGCTCTTTCAGCACTCCCCTGGGCCATCATCGGTTTGCCCATGCCAGAAATAAAGCAGATGGAAAGAGGGACTTTGCAAATCAGACTAACTGCTGAGCATGGAAAGTGAGTATCTAGTTTTTTAAGGTGCCTCCAAAAAATGTCCTTTGAGGCAAGTAATGGAGTGCTCCATGCCCATTGATTCTGGATATAAAGACTGACTTCAATGGTCCTTTCTCAAGTAAGAGTAGGCAGGGCACATCTGGCCTCAGGGAATCTCAGGCCACCCACCTTTCCCCTGGAATTACCTCTAAGATGTGCAGCTCTTGTGTCTCATCTTTTCCCTTGCACAGGTTTTCTGATGGTGATTATATTTTCACAGAGGTTGGTTAATGAAATTGAATTGGTGACACAAGGCCAACTGCAGCAGTAGGAGAAATCCTGCTACAAGATCTGTTGGCTGCAGGAAATTGAAAAATTGCATGCCATGGGATAGGTCTGGCTGCTGGAGTCCTGCTGGCACATATTCAGTAACCCAGCACTGCAGAGAAATGCCAGGGCCTGTTTTGTTGGTTTGGCTTTTGTCCATCCCAAGAAGACCATGCTCATTTCAGAACTGTAAAGAATGTGCAGGCAGTGAGTCCTTATGTGCACCACCTCTTCTGGGTATGGCAGCTTTTGGCAGCAGAAACTACCTCTGGATTAGACTCTCAAAGGGATTCCTTCCTGGGGAAAAAAAAAAAAAAAAGGGTGGTTCTCTCCAAAATAGTTTGTCCCTCAGTTTGTCCCTCTTCCTCTCGTCTCTATTTAAATAATGAGTAAAAGAATTGGTGTTCTCAATCCATCTGGCATTTTCAGACTGATGCAATTTTACTCTGAACTTTTGAAATCAAATTTGGAAATGCAGAGAGGGAACAGTAAACTTTTGTGCACAAGAAGAGGCTGATTGCTAATCTCCATTGGTGACCCCAGCATTCTTCTGTTCCTCCAGTCCTTGGAGACCTGGCAGTACTTGGGATGGGGCTGATCCATGCAGGATGCAGTAGACTTAGGCTCCAAATACAGGACTAGTTTTCCTGTAGCCCTCTTGCAATCTGCAAACCTCTGTTGTTTCTGTGGGATTTTGCTGGTGTTTTTCTGCTGGAAAACATGTGTCTAGAAAGGATGAGCAATGCCACAAGCCATGAGAGATAGAAATTGTGCTGGCCTCCGTTGTGGCAACCCTAGAGGTGCAGCAGGCAGACAGAAGACCTTCTTCCCTTTGTAGGCACAAGAATTGACCCAAGCATGGTTTTTCCCCGTGGCATTGCTGCAAAATATGTGTCCAAGGGACTTCCCAGCACAGATGGCAGGGAGCCATCTGTAATGCAGTCTCACAGTGTGTTAAAGAGTGTGCCTCGTGCACGTGCGCTGGAGCACAGTGAATAATTCATAAGTGGCAATGATAGGATTGAGTTAGCCATCCTTCCCTTGCTCACGGTTTTGCTCAAGTTTTCATATTTTTGAAACTGCCACCTATTTAAATGGTTCCCAGAGAGCAGTCTGTGTGTGCTGCTAATATTGAAGTTTGCTTTTCAAGTGGCAGCTGCATAACTTTTTTATTTTTTTGTTCTCAGCGCTTTCACCAAGCTGGATGATTAAGGTATGCTGTCGCTCTGGACAGAGATGTGCATCTCCCTTGAGATCTTTCATCTTATCTGCCCTGTGTACAGAAAGCACCCCCCCATGACGTCCTGGTCAGAGGCGTGTCTCGTAATGGCTCCATGGGGAGCAAGCAGTTTTGATTCACAGTTGCCTGCGCACCCATTGTATCATTGCAGGAGCACGCTGGAAAGATGAAATGTTTAAAACCTTTCTAGGCTTAAAACCTGCCAGGAGTTTGTGCCAGCCTAAACAGCCAAGCAATTTTCTTTGCTTTTGATGTCAGCAAGTCCCATGCTGGGAATGGCTTCAGGCACAGAACTGGCCTGGAGGTGGGGGGTATGAGAGTGGGGCAGTTCTCCTGCCGGCATCCCAGATGCCACAGACTCCTTTGCACTTAAAGACCTTCTCTGTGTGTGTTTTTAGATAAACCCCCTGCTTGTTTTCTGTTTGAAAAGTCAGAAGCCACTGTTCAATCCCCTTCTGTGACCTGTATGATATTTTTGCCCTCCTTCTGGGCAAGGAGGAGAAGAAAGGTACAGATGTGTCTGCTAACAGAGGAGGAGTTAATATGTCTAATGCTTCAAGGAGTCTGCGTGCCTGAGGCCAAACCAGAGATAGAAGTTGCATCCTGTGGAGCAGCAGTGCTTTTTAAGCAAAGGTGTTGGAGGACAGAACCTGGCAACCTGTAGTGCTGTCTGGGAGGCATGGCTAGGTTATTTGACCAAAAACCACTAGATGCTTGGAGCAGCCAGAAGGCTCTTGGTGTGAGGAAGTGTGCTGAAAACCACGGTCCTTCCTTTCATTGCACAGGCTGGGATGCTGCACTGGAGGGGAGCAAGGGAGAAGGTGTTTTCCATAGCAGTCAGGATGTGTACATTCTTTGAAAAGCAGCCAAGGGTGATTTAGAAAGGGAAACCTGCAACGTAGAGCTTGCTGCAATCTTACATCAGTATCTGCATGCTCTTGAAACCAAGAGACTACAGCCCTGCACAGTCTGGGAAGAAGACATCAGAAAATGAGGCAAGAGATGTGATCCACATTTCCAGAGATTGCCTTCAGGAACTGATGGGTTAAAGTCCTGTAAAATTCAGGGTCTGATTCTTCCAGTTTTGAAGTCTTCACAGGTTTGTTTGGTTTGGTGTGGGAAGGGAGCAGTTTACTTATTTTCTTCAGGAATAACATAAAATTTCCAAGGGGATGCTCCAGTAGAGGCAGCATGTTCCATCATCTCACACAAGAAGCAAGACTTGTCTTGCAGCTCTACTTTACAGCCAGAACTGCTAGCCCAGGATCTGCAAAAGCTTAAGCAGATGCTCGCTTCTGAAAAACTGCCTTTCCACAACCAGCATGTAAAGCAGGGCTTGCCTTCAAACATCCATTGTAACCATACTTGATCCAATGGGCTGCATCACCTTCCCAGTAGTGGATACCATAGAAGGGCTAAGAGCAGGAAGCACACACGTCCCAGGGCTTCCTTAGAGCGCTCTCCAACCTCCAGGGAACACCTCTCTGTGCTTTATAGCCCTTAATGGATTTTTCTCGCATGAATTTGTCTAATTATTTTATGGACTCTGAGAAAATTCTAACGGCTGCAGGCAATCCTTTATGAATTTGGTATGTCTGGTAGTTTAAACTCTGCTTTAGATTCACACTGGCCAGAGAGGAGCTATTAGTGGCATAAATAGAGGTTTTAAGGTTTGCAATTGCCCATCTCTGTAGAAAGCACTGCCATTTAGAGATGCAGCACTGGCTTCCAGTGTGTTAACCCAGGTATTGCAGCATTTAACCTAGAACAATGTTATCTTAAAAGCAAAGAATGTCTTCCATACCAGGATGTGTGACTACAGGGGTATTTTAATATGTGCAGGTAAACTGTACAGCCTCAGAGACCACAGTCTCTATTTGAAGCTGAGTGCACCCTGCACTGCCCCTTGTAGCAGGATCTTTCTGCTGGCTGTGAACAGCCTTCATGTTCAGGGAAATGTGAAAATTAGTGTTGATCTGCCAGTGAAGGTTCAGCCAGAAAGAGAATAATTTCATTTGTGAAGTTCCATGCATATGCTGGTAATCAGCTTCAAGAAGTATTTTGGTATATTTTTGAACCATGGTGTTGTGCAATCTGAGCATGCAATTGCAGGTTGTGAAAAGCAAACACACTGGCAAAGTAAAACCTGAAAGCTGGTGCTGTACAAAAGGTTGGTTGTTTGAATTTTTTTTTTGTTGTTTTTTGGTGATGGCTGCATTTATACTGAATGCAAAATCTTCATCCAGCGTCCTATTCCGGAGTCATGAGTTCACCCCAGCCCAGATGGCTGGATGTCTGCTACCAAATGAATTATGGATCACATTAATATTTTACAGTTTTATTTACAACTCCCCTATTGGTAATTGCTACTTTTTCATAGTTGTTATAAGTCTTTTTGTTATACTTCACATATTAGAAATACATGCTTGAATACTGAGACAAGTCTTTGGAATATGAAAAAAACCCCAAATTACAATATGACTTTTAGTTAGAGGACATTTTTTTCTGGAAGTATGTGAGACAACCCTGTGGTTGATATATAAGGACATTAAAAGATGGAATAAAAACCATTTTCCTCCATCTTCAGATGGACCTTTCAATTTTGCCATGAAATTAAAACATCTTATTTATAGATGAAAATAAAAATAGAAAGAAATAGTTGTCTCTATCCACCCTCCTCCTGAAAAAGGGAAAAAGAAGGATGCCGAAGATCTCATGATGAGATTCAGCTGATGACAACCATTGTGTCTTGTGCAGAAGGGTGCAGGTTTTACCGTCTCCCAGTGGCAGTGAGACAAACATCTTTACGGTAAAGCAATTAGTCTTCTTCAAAGTGTGCTACTCATGAGGCCTGAGGTACAAAAAGTAAATCCTGGGTTATACCTGGGGAAAATGAATCCATGGACTGCACCCACATGGTGCCATGCAGATGGGTGTGAGGGAGAAAGAGCTGCCCAAATACTTGGCTTGAGATGCTGCGACCAGCAGGATTGACACTGCTCTGTAACATCCCCAAGCCACTGGAATCTCCAGCAGCAACATCACCTCAGGCTTGGGGTAAAGTAGCAGATATTGGGCAATCTGAGACCAGGTTTTTAGAGGTGTATGAGTAGCAAATACTGAGTTTTTTCCAAGAAGCATTGAGCAGGCCATGCTGCGATCAGGTGTAGTAAGAACTTCACAAGGTCAGAGCTTTAAGAAACTTGTGTTTTTGCAGGGCATTACTCATGTTACATTACAAGAGTGATGGAGCTGGTTTAAAATCTTATTTCCCAATTTGTTGGCATATTTTTAAAGGATTTCCAAGTAATCTTATACTAATCTAATTCTAATCCCCTAAAACACATTCTTCAAGGCCAGTGAGTTCTCTTTGTATTGTGCTGAGCGCAGTACCTGGCAGAGAGCAAAAGTAAAGCATCTGAAATGGTTCTACTGGCCAGATGACATCAATTTATGGATTTTTTTTTCCCCCATGAATGTTGCTTTTGAATTTCTCTGCTGATAAAGTCCCATTCAGCTCTTTAATCTCAGTCTGCAAGCTGGTAATTCCATTGTCTCCCATGTTATTTCTCTGATTTTAGCATTAAAAGTAGTTTTTCGTTTTTAACAGTCTGCATAAATGATACTTTGGAGAGTACTCTTAAGACATCAGGACTCAGAAACAGCCAAAAAAGAATGTAAAAATACTTTCAGTGCTGTTAGAGAAATAGCAGTGGACTTGCAGACATTTAATAAAACCCACTTGTTCTCTGGCTACAGTACCAAACCAAGTAAGCTCTTTATAGTAATCTCCCTCAAACATTAAATATAGCAGTGGAGGAAACAGGAGTTTGGACATTTGTGTTTCAGTAGTTGTTCATTGAGAGAGTTGTCCCATAGAAACACTACTCAGGGTATGCAGCTTCACAGGGCATTTCTCCTTTCCCATGCACCCATCATGCTAATGAAATGAATTTCTAGGAGTGTTGAAGGTGTAACAGCGTGTATGCCATGGTTCAGTTGGGGTTGCCATGGTTTAGTTGAGGTTTTAGGGCATGGGTTGGACTCAATGATCTTGAAGGCCTCTTCCAGCCTAGTGGTTCTGTGATTCCGTGCATTTTTGTGTGGACACGTGCTGGATAGAACACAGAGGTTACCCACCTTTGTTTTATGTGGGTATCTGTGACAGCTTGGTAAAGCTCAGACACTTCAGGTGCCTTTCACTCTTCATGTCCGTGTGCCAAATTGCTGCTGAACTGGTCCCACATGAAGAGGGCCCACTTGAAGAGGGTGGCTCTCTGTGCTGCAAGGCTACCCAGCAGTTCTCTGGTCCCTTTTTCCTTCTGTCTGTTTTCTTTTGCCGTGAGCATGACCCTTCTTTAGTAAGCAGTTTGTAGTATTTATTTGTTCATATGGCCAGATTTTTTTCCCTTGGTTGCTATTGTGCCTGGTGTCTGCACCCACACAGCAGGCTGGCTTCTGTATCCCGGGAAGGATTTTGCTGTATCAGAACTGAGCTCCAGCTCTCAATGTGCATGAATTACAGGTTCACAGTTAGGGTTTTATAGCATCAGGCTGAAGTGCTTTTCTCACCTGGATTGCTTCTCATTGGAGAGGTGTTGTTTCAATGAGGCTTGGAATGTTTTTCCACGTTTTCTGTTGTGATTGCTATTGCAATATATTTCGACAGCAAACCCCTTGCTCATTCCTTGAAAGGTTTCCAAAATGCTACTTCTGACACTTGTATTTCTTGCAAAGGGCTAATATAATAGCAGTAGTAGGGCTGGCTAGTACTTTTTTCCAGATTACTGCCCTTTCTTTCCCCACTCTGGGGAGAACATGGGGACAGGGAGTGGAGAGCTCTATCTGAAGAGCTGAGAGTAGCACTAAGGTGACAGACAACCCAGCAATAAATGATATTTCTTCCACAGCAGCTGGGCCAAAGTTCAGCTACATGCAAATACTACAAAAAGCTCAAGAGTTGGAAGGCTTTAATTAAAACACACTTCAGATGTGCTCTTTTGCCAGCGTCATTGAATGCTTGCTGCATCTCCTGGTCCTGGAGGAGCAGTCCTGATCAAAAGCAAGTAACCAATGGGATTTCCGGCTAGATCAGTACAATAGAAATCACCAGAAGGGAAGTGTTATTATTTATATATTTTCCTCTTTTTTTTGGGCTTGGCAGTTTCTAAGAATACAAGCTCTGATCAAAAGGCTCTGTACAAATTGATGTGGAGCACCCACTGGCTATGGTGGTGCTGGGTGAGGGTTTTTCTGCTGCAGTGCAGGAAACTGAAGTGAGCCACTGCTCTTTGTGCAGAGGGGCTGACCACACTGGACTCTCTAAGTGCTTTGGCAAGCCTTGGAGAGAGCACTGGTCTGGGGAAATGGATGGAAAAAATAGCAAATTCTCTCATGCATTTGACGAAATCTGCCCTGTGGGTTTTGGTCAGAGGTGGTGGGTGTGCAGAGTGGTACAAGGAGCCTTTTGCATCTGGCCCCTGGGCTCTGCAGAGAGGGAACGATGCCTCAAAAGTAAATTTGGAGAATTAGGGAATCAGGTGGAAAATGCCAGTGGAGGGCACTAGCACTGCTTACTGCCTTCCCAGGAATACACAGCACAATTGCCCACTGTGCTTCTGCATCCTGCTGTGCAAATCTTGTGCATCTTTGCTCTCTGCCCCTACAGGAGATAAAAGGAAGCAAAGCTGAAGCGGGTAAAAACACAAAACTGGGCTTGCCCTCCCTCCTTCAGTTTGCAAGGGTTTATGGAACCCTGTGTGCCATTTCTTTGTAGCTTCTTTCCAACTTTCTGCAGTCTGCCTCAATCCAAGCAGAGAAAGTGCTGCTCAGCCAAGTAGATTATTAATTATTCTATTTCCTGAGTTGCCTTCCACACAGTTCAGCATTAGTGTGGCTTATTACAGGGGGCTGATCTGCACTGCACATTATCCTGTCATCTCCAGAGCTCTACCTTCCCCACAATGGGCTCCTGCTTGGATCATTAAGCCATGAAGCTCCATGGTTCTGCCTTGTTCTCCTGAGGGGTGGCACCAAGAGCATGAAATTGTTCGCTGTCCTTGTTGGAGACTTATGGTCTGAGCCTTTAAACACCTGGCCATGCAAGGACAGTTTCCACAGAGACGTGCTCTCACCCAGTTCAGTAAACTGGAAGACTATAGCTGCAGAAATGACTGGGTTATTTAATTTATTGTACATCCCTCTGTCCCCGGTGCAACTCAGCCCCTGCCAAGGACATGGAAAGGAACTAGAGGATGACTGGGTAAGGATGCACATGAGGGCACAGAGCTATCGCCACCTCTTCCAAAACTGCAGACAGCAACTAGCAAAGCTGGGTGTGCATGAAGGACGAAATGCCCGGTGCCTTCCACAGAGGTGTTGCACCAAACCCTCTGCTACATGTTGGCTGAAGCTCCAAGGGGGACTTCTGCCAGAGTCAAATAGCCCTGAAGGCTTTAAGTGCTATTTGCAACCCCTGCAGAACATCTCTGTAAAGCAAAACAAATCCCCCATAAAATAGTCAGATGATAATACTTTTTGTGCTCTGGTAACAATTGTGCATCTGTTGTGGCCTCACACTCTTCCTCTATCTTCTGATATTGGTCAGTGAATGAGAACTGCTATTTTAAATTCCGTTTGTACAGTGTCCTGTTCTTCATTTAGGACAAAATGGGGACGTTAAATACATGGTAGTTATGCAAATTAATGCAAGTTGGCTCAGCTTTCTTGTATGCAGACCTGATGGATACAGCATCATTGGAAGGGATACCAAATGTCAGTAAATTGCTGTTTCAATGCCTAAAACTTTATGCATTGCCTTCATCAGGGAGGTTTTTCAGGCACCTGGCTCATTGATAGGGGAACTGAGCCATGGAGGTAGGTGTGACAGGCTTGAGGACACATACCCTGACTGGGACTCTTCTTGCTGCTCCTTGCCCCTGCTGAACTCTTCCCGTAGGGCTCGAGCACTAAGATGCATTGGAAATGTTTCCTAACCTGTTTGCCAAACTAACTTAAGAGCAGAAAAAAGAGGCTGGCCAGAGTCCAGTGGAGACGGGCTGTTGGGTTCAGGGTTGCTTTTTCTGAATCGGTTTCAGTATTATTGTGGTTTCAGTTTCACTGCAGCATTAGAGATAGAAACGTCAGACAACAGTGTATTTATCCAAAGCATTTAGTGAGCTAAAGTGTGCTGAATAGCTTGGGGAAATGTGTGACAGGGGGCCCCTTTGCTCCCAGTCTTAATTGCTTGCAATAGTGAAAATTTCTTCCTTTCCTCTTTTGCACCTTCTGTCAGGAGAGACAATCTTTGATCCAAGTCCAGCTGAGTGCAAGGTGTTGCCTTCAATACATCTGCTCGGTGAACTGTGCTTTTGTCTTCTAGAAAGGGAGTTGTTAATAATGTGACAATGTCCATCCCAAGCTGTTACAAATTCCACTGCCCAGGCGATTAAATGTAAATAAAATCCTGATCGTTTTGATTTGGTATCTAGCAAGAGAGCCATTGCTACCTGTTCAGTAAATACAGTTGAGTTTTATTTGGCCTCTGGCAGTAATAGTATTTAGAGTGGCTTGGCAACTGTTCACTGATGAGGGTCCAAAAAAAAGCACTTAACAAAATCAAGTGATTGCAGGGATAAACTACTAAAGACACTGGCACTGTGTTTATCCGCTTGAGCACTTTAGCAAAGATTTTGGGGGCTCCTCCCGGTTCCTCTGCTTTTCTTCAACTTTTTAACATAGATCACGAGCCCATCTGCCAGGGACTGGTGAGGTGGCTGCCTCCCAGCCAGGGGCTGTGTCAGGCTCGAGGGTCACACAGCCCTCTGCTCCCTGGTCCCCATGGCTGAGCCCCAAGCAGGTGCCCAAGGGGCTTTGCCCAGGATTGGATGGGAGAATATCCAAATATCTGAAGTATGGAATGATCAGGTCTCCTGCCTCCCTGTCTCCATCTCCAGTTACTGTGCCTCCTAGAAGTAATGATCCTGGGGACAAGGCATGCACATGGCTCATGAACCAGCGGACCATGGAAGTTCTCTGCACTTTGCCCTAGCAGGAGGAAGGCTTTGGCAAGCACCCCTGCCGCCTTCTCCCTTTGCCATGAGGGTGCTTGAAAACTTTAGAAATGCCGCAAGTCAGACAATTTTACAGCTGCTGTTTGGCTGAGTATAGGAGTGTTTTCCCCTCCAAAAGAAGCAGCAGCTATTTTTCACAGAGCAAATGAAGCCACCTGTTGGGTTAACTGGGCTTTATTCAGTCCCCAGGCTGCCTTGCACAACCTTTAGGGCCCATAGGAGTCTTTGAAGTACCATTGAATTTCATTGTTAATGTCACAGTCATTTACTGTGAATGGAAAAGGGTATTTTTTTTTTCACTCCAGGCATGAATAAACTCTGTAGATTGCAGGAAATAATCCCTCTTAAAGGAGAGTGGAAAGTGCTGTCTTCTAATAGAAGAAACCTGTGACTGAGCAGATGCCTAGGACTGCTCCAGGTCTTCTCGAAAATACTGGATTTTGCTCAGTGATTAGAAACAGAATAAATTAAATGACAGGAAAGCAGCTGATGACAGGGTAATACATGTGTCAGAGAAGGGGAGGGAGTGGTGAAGGAAAAGTACCTAACGTGGATGACGTTAATTATGTGGAAAGTGGTAAGATTGACTTCCCTATCCTGAGTGGGGTGTGTGAGAAGATACATTGGTCTGTATTGTAGCAGAGGTTGATGAGGTCTTCTCCGAGATGTTAGTAGTTACTTGGATGAAAAAGGGTGCACTTGCTGGCAGTATTTATGAGAGCTTTAATTACATTTCACAGACTGAGTTGCAATTAGAAGGGAAAGTAGGGGTGAGAAGATGAACAAAAAGATGTACAGCATGTTTTAAGGCCACAGTGATATCTATGGCTAAGGATTATGGTAAACAAGATAGTCATACATCATGGCATCATTTGCACACTTACATCTTTAGATGATTACTTCAAGTTCTCTTCCACCTCCCTCTGTCACAAGCAAAATGCGTATAAAGGGGTCAAACACAGTCTGTTAATCCTCTTCCAAGATGGAAGCCAAAGATCATTTGCAATTGCTGCAGTACAGGGCTGTTACTTTTCCTTTCCTTTTCTTTTTTTTTTTTTGCTAATTCATTAACTGTGTCATAAAATGGAACTCCAGAAAATGCAGACAGAGACGGATCACAATATTTGTCTCCATGCTGCATGAATAGTGGGAAAATATTGCTGTCATCAGCGCATCCTCTCACATTGCTGCGGATGCTCACATTTAGAATCATGGAATGGTTTGGACTAGTTTGAATTATCCTTGCTATAATCTCACCTAAACAGCTTCTTATTCAGATGGTCATGATGCCCATTTATTTTTATGTTAGGAGGTAACATTTAAAGGGGAGATATATCAATTGCTCAGCACTGGCTTAATTCCCTCTGCACTTTAGTAAACCAGGGACTTTGCCACTGACTTCACTGCAAGGACAGTGCCTTCATGTCTGAGTGGCATTGGCACAATTCTCTCAGAAGGAAGCATCTCTGTGCTCTTTACTTGTGGTGTAAGCTGTTTGCCAGTATCTCCACAGATGGTGCAGGTAAGAGGTTTTGTCTAACAACATCAGCATTAGAGAAAAGGGCAATACTTTGGATCTTGTGGAATTGGTAATTAAAGTAAAGGTAAGTCTGCAGACAGTTCATGACCAACACTGAAATTCTGGCTGAAGAATAGGAGGTATTGGATAGTGAGATTGCTTTTGTTTTAGGTAACATTGTCCTCCCCCTGATTCCTAAAAGGGTTAACAGTGTTTCTTAAACAGCAGTGAAAGGGCTTCAGTGAAACAGTAGCAGTACTTCAGCGAGTGGAATTTTTTTTCTCTTCTTTAATTCCATGATCACACTTGGTAAGCTAGAACAAGGCAAAGGAGAAAACTCCTCTTTCTTTGGTGATGCAGAAAACAAATCCTTGTTTATTTAAAAGTAGCTGTGTCAGGAGGAAGGTATGATGGAGTATAATTGCAAAATTCTTATTTGATCATTAGTGTCTTGCAGCCATCTCAACACTGTTAAGATACAAGCATAATTGCACATAGGATGCATATATTTATCATGGAAGTTGGCACTTCAGACCATTAGGAAGTATCTGTAGCTTTGCTGTATGCTGCATATAGATTAATCTAGTTTAGGAGACTTAAGAGCCTGTCAGAGATGCTCCCATCATCCAAGCAGTTGTAACATCAGGTGTTGGAGAACACTTGGAGAGGCACCAGATGGTTTCCATAGCCCTGCTGCAATAATATTGTGGGCTCCTGATATTTGTGCATTTCCAGAGGTTTACCTGTTGCTGGCTGCAATATTCACCTCTGCCTGTTTTATTTACACACATAAATAAATAAATAAATAAAATGGCCGGGTCCAGGAGGGAGAAGTGTTCCATTTGTGCTCTGTTGTGCAGGGTATTTCTGCATGCCAGCATTGGAGGAGAGAAACCTTGATTCTGGGGAGCCCCTGAGAAAAGGCCTGCAAAGTAACCCCAGATAGATGGCACAGGCACAGGGTTCTGCCACCTTGAATGAAAAAAAAATGTTGCAGGGAATTAAACATGTTCCCTTGTCAGCCCATCAAAGAAAGTCAAAGTCTAGGTAGAAGCGGCGTGTTGCAGAAATTAGCAAGTCTGGAAGTCTTGCCTAGGAATAAGATGGGAACAACTTGCCAGGGGAAGATGATTTTCAGTAAAAGATCATAGCTAGAAACTCATCACTTGGGGCTTTTTAATTAAATGTTTGGGAAGGAATGGGCAAATAAAATCTCAGGGGAGAGATTGTTTCAACTACTTCAGGATGCCACCAAAGATGAGGGTGTACATGCTGCAGTGGAAGATGTTAACTGCAAGCCTCATAGTGCTTTGTGAGCAGCAGGAGTGTCCCTCCTGCACTTGCATTTATAGCTGCAAAAGAGAGTGAAGTGATTTTTCCCAAGGTCACCCATCAGTTCATAAGCAGGTCCAGGAAGAGACCAAAAGTCACCAGGGTCTAGAGGCACTCTGCTTTGCTGGATTCAAGGTGGAGACAAATGTAACTTAGTTATATGTGTCCTTCCTTTAGTCCCCATGTTTCTTGACTGCTTTTTAGAGCTCTACACAGGAATACAGGGTTAGGGATTGAATCCTGGTGTACATCCAAGTCCTTCCTGATGAAGGAATGAAGTACAAGACCATAAATAGGATCTTTTCCAAAATGGATGGGCAGATTTTCTCTGTGTAAAGCTGCATCTGACCATAGGTGCAAGTGATCTGCTGTTTCATTCATTTCTTTGGCTAATTCAGTACTCGGAGGGATGTATTTCATTTTGCCTTCCCATAGTGGATCAAATTCTTGTCTTGCTTGTGTAGAAGCTACTTTTGATGGAGTCGGTGAGTAGCCTCTCATGTAGATCAATGCAAGGAGGGGCCTGATGTCTCAGGTGGGTTTGATCACCACATTTTTTTCTCGGGATGTTTTCATAGCTGCTCTTGTGTTTCTGTTTGGACTCTAGAAATTTTGGCTCTAAACATAATTTTTTTCCCCAGGGTATTGAGAAAGCAAGTGAAAATACCATCATTTTGATTTTTGTTATTTTATCAATGTAGTGTCTTCCCCACATTCTGAAAATCCTTTTGCCCAGGTCATTCAGTATGTAGTTGTAGTATATGATTTGACATGCCTTACTGAGGAAAAGATGAAGCAGAGAACACCAGATTTATTATTGGGTCACTGACTGAGATGTTTTTTGAGTTCCCAGAGCTTTATCATAGTGGCCATCCTGGGTCTTGTTAGTAAAGAGATGATCTCAAGAATTAGATCATTGAGATCATAATACACTGCTGTGTTAGACAAGGTTCATGGTTGAGAGAGGATATGGCATTTACTGGGCCTTTTAAATGTCACATCCAGACTTTAAAGGCCATAGTCTTAGAATAAACAAAAGAGAATGCAGCTAGCTCAAGCATCTTTAAAATGAGCAGCATCCTGATGATCCAGAGGGAACCTGTGGTCCATATTTATGCAGCAGATACCAGACTAACCAGCCACTGGAAACCATGCCAGGATACAAGGTAAGATGTGCCTATGTGGTCAGCATTCCTTTCATTTAGCTGCAGAAGGAAGTAAGTAATATGAAGTTCTTATCAGAGTGATGCTCAAGAAGTTAGACTGGCATTAAGACTGGCAGTTAGACTGGCAGTTAGACTGGCAGTTAGACATGGCCTGAGTAGTTTTGGTTGGAGCACAGTAAATGAAGTGACTGAATACCACACAAAGTAAGCAGTCTCTGCGAAGAGTTGCTTGGCAGTTGAATGACTGGATGGAATTTTTTTTTCTGTTTTCTTAGTTATGTGATAGTTCAAGTGGATGATAACACTGGGCAAAATTTATTTCTTTCCTCAGATGCATTCTTCACTGATAGAAACAGGCCCATAGGAGGGTAATCCACAGAGCTGAATTCTGTACTCTACAGTGCTGTAGAGCATAAAAATGCATGTGGGCAGTTCCCACTGATCAGATGTGATAGTTCAGCATCTGCAGGCCTTGTAAAATCAAGCTTTTTTGTAATTTTTATGAACTGATAAATGTTACCAAATTGCTTGGAAATTTACTGGCAGTCTTCAAGGGACATTCAGCTTTAAAAACTACACTTTAAGCATACGTCCTTTCTTCAGGCTCTTCTTGATTTTTTTTTCTGTGTGGCTTATGAAAGTGTGGATGTGTGTATATCTATATTTAAAAGTGTCTTTTTTGTTTTTCATGCTCTCAGACAGTAACTGTTGTATTGATTTTTTTAAAAAACAAATTTTTTTCTTCAGTACTAATTTCTAGAACAAAGTTCAGTTATCTCTTAAAATGTTTTATTCTTTTAACCAAGTGGCACGATGGAGCAGCAAGTCACTGTGTGGTGAAGTTTGGTAATCTGCCCTCAGGAGTGAATTGTTATTGATTTAAAGGAAGATGAAAAGTCAGTGGTGTTTTGTGGGAGGGCTAAATGATCTCTTTTGGCCTTAAGATCTAGGTATATTGATTTAAAATTATCTTGCTTTACCTGCTGCCTATAAATTTACAAATTCAAGTTAAATGAACATAAAACACATTCTGTTTGAGTCCACTGTATTTGTACAGGGTTTTAACAAAACCATTTTAAATGTTTTTCTTTTTATTAATTCTGCTTAGCTGTGTTTAGCTCTCTTAGAGTACTTCTCATTTTGGGGGGGCAGTCAAGCAACATTTGTATACTTCACTGTAATTGAATCCTGATGCAAATCCAAGTCTTTGTTATTCTTGCATTCACTGCAGTGACCTTGATGATGTGAATGCTTCACCTTTACTGCTCCTTGGAAGGCAGTCCTGTGAAATGGGATCAATTACGTGCATTACTAGGATCCCATTTTCAATACCACTGAATTAAAAACAGTTAGAGCTAGTTAATGGGCTTCCCCCTTGTGTGAGGGAGGGGCTGGGGGAATGAACAAAGGAGAATAGAAGCTGAATTGTTTGAGAGGAGGTAATCTCTGTTTTGTTTCTGCTATAGATTAGGAATGATCAATTATCATGTCAGAAGGCAGAGAAGCTAATATGCCCCAGAATCTACACATAGTTATTTAATCATCCTGCCTGATGCATAGCATTCATCATTCACGTTTTTAATGCCACTTACTGCTTTAATCTCACATTTATGCAGGGAACATTTAGGGAGAGAGAGCCATGCTAATAGGCAACAACCTGGGGAACAGAATAGTGGGGAACCTGTATGGTTTGATTTCTGTCTCTTCAATCTCAGCAGCCTGAACCCGTGCAAACTGTTGTACATGTCTGAGCTTGAGATGATACCCCTGCAGATGACTCAGGCATCATCTGAAGGAAAACCTTCATGAGCTCCCATCTGTACTGGGTGGGTAGTTCTCAGTGGTGCTGGAAGCTGCTTTTTTCCAAGAGCAAGTGGCAGCTAACATCATCACAGTTCTGTGAAGGAGACGGGAAAATGCCTGTGAGCAGCTGGTGTTGGTGCAGTGATCTCTAGTATCCATGCCATCCTGTCATCTGCTGTTTGGACTACTTTCAGATGTCTTCAAGGCACAATTTCAGCCAGCCACTAGATGCAATGAGCAATTGCAGTGTGAAGGTTGGTCAAAGGAGAGTCACAAATGTGCAGGGTGCTACCAAACAGGCAAGTGTTTTATGTATTGCATCCATGAAGCCATACCTACATGTATTTTAATTCTCAGTAAATCTTTTGGCGGTCTAGTCCTCACACTGAATAAAGATGAAGATGATAAAGTTGGAAGGACTAGGGCACTTCCTTACGTCTATCTAAGTCATTCCCTGGTCCAAGTTGGAGAAGAGAGCCAAGAAACCCCTCAGAAGGAGGACTGATGTTAAAATGCCCTTTTCTCTTCTAACAGCCACAAAGCTGAGATGAAGCGAGTGATCAGTATAAGGAGAACTTGCCAAAAACCAAATCCTGTTAGAGTGGCTGTGAACCCAGAGAGGACTGTGGATGCTGTGAAACTTGTCTTTCTTCCATCTTTCTACAATGTCATGGGAATGCCGAATGAGCCGTGTCACCAAAGCCTCGGGATACATTAGAGAGTGCATGTGCAGATACCATAAGAAACAGACAGAATCTCTGCTGGAACCATTGGCTTCTGGATGGCAATCCCACCCTCAGATGTTCAGGCTGTTCTCCTGGTACCATTGCATTGCCCTGACCTCCACGGGCTGTGGTGACCCAGTTAAGTAGACAAGGGCTTAGGACATATCCTGTGAGCAGTAAGGGGAAAAATTGGACTAAAGAGTCCCTGTACAGTCCTTAAATTGGGGTTTCATGCTAGAAACGTTCTGGCATATTTTAAGTTTGTCTCGAAATCCTTATCAACACTTTGAGTAACTAACTGGACTGAAAAAGCCTGCCATATTTTGTCAGAAGACTCTGTATTTGCTTCCTGCAGAAAAATGATGCCTCTGCAGGGTGGGAGAGTCAAAAGCTGTGCTTTCATATGCAGCTGCATTTATCCCATTCTAAAGGTTGATGTTCTGAGCTTGTGTTGCTCAGTCGTGATCTCTGCAGTTTTCCCTCAGCAAAGCAATTTTGCAGTGCTTGTCTTTAAGCACAGAACTAGTGCTTCCCCTTGGAAACAGAAGTTGGAGAGAGTTATTAAATTATGAAAACAAGCCTTTGCCACAAATTTCCCCACAATTTTCCTCTTTGTCACTCACATAGGGGTTTTGTTCCATGTTTGAGCGCAGTGTGACGTCACCAGGTTGCTTGTGATTTAAATAGAAGAAACCAGCTGTCAGGAGTTATGCTGGCAGGTATTCCTTCTTTTCTTTATTTGCCTTACAGCAGTGCCTGCAGGCCAAAGCAAAGATTGTGCTGGCAGCACCTGAATAGTTAGTTCCTGCCCCTCAAGTCTGTACAGATAAAGGAATTATCATTATCTTCATTGCACAAATAACAGCACAGAAAGATGAAGCGACTTGCCCATGGTCATACTAGGAGTCTCTGGCAGAGCCAGAAAGCAGAGTACTGTTTCCTCTGGTCTGATGCTTTTATCCCAGTGCCATCCTTTTGTGTGACTCGCCATTTTCAGTAATTTAGATTTTTCTGTCATGTCTCCTGGCACAAACAAGCCAGCTAGTAAATGGCACTACATATATGTCTCTTGGATCTCAAGATTCTTTACATTTTTATCACTTACCTTGTGATAACCAGGTGTCTGTGTAGAGCCCTGTGTCTGGAAGGATCTCAGGATGTGCTCATCTAACCTGCTGTAAAATCTCCACAGAGGCCACAGCTTCACTGGGAGATATTTTTCCAATGCTGCATTATTTTTGTCCATAGAAAGTTGTTCCTAAATTTAATACTGTGCTTGTCCTGCTCCAGAGACTCATATTCTCTTTCAGTCTCCTTTTCCCCAGTCTCTGTTCACAGCTTTCTTAACTTGTAGGTTTTCTCCAACTCCCTCTTGGATTCCATAAAAATGCACTGTGTTCTTCCTGACATCCAGAAAGGGGCACGGTCTGGAGCTCCCTCAAGTGCTTCCTCCTTCTCCCCAAAAACCTGATAAATCGCTTTGCCTACTGGGAAGCCCTGGTTTGAGGACTTGTCAAAGCAAACAGCATGGACAAGGTGCTTTCCATGGCAGAGCAGGGCATCAAGAGGTACAGGAAGGTTTGCTGAGCCAGGGACACCCCTGGGGGTTGCCGAGACCCGCCAGAAGCCCACAGCTTGTACAGGAGTGGCTGATGAGTCTGTGGGGACAGGAGTGCCACTGCCAAAAAGAGCAGCCCCAGGGAGAGCTGTGAGTGACCAGGAGGGAAACAGGGCATGGCATGGCAGTTTGTGTGGGAGGGTGTACCAGGAGGTCACAGTCTGCTGACTTAAAGGGGGGAAGAAACTCAACTCATCCTATTCCTACCAGTCTGAAGTCAGAACCAACAGCAGAAAACCTATGGGAAGACCTTACAGCACCATCCAGGGCCCAAAGGGGGCCTACAAGAAAGCTGGAGAGGACTTTTACAAAAAGGGCCTGTAAGGATAGGACAAGGGGTAATGCCTTTAGACTACGAGAGGGTAGGTTCACACTAGATATAAGCCAAAAATAATTATCGTGAGGATGTTGAGGCACTGGCACCAGCTGCCCAGAGAACTTGTGGTTGTGACCTTCCTAGAAGTGTTCAAGGCCAGGCAGAGGCTCTAGGTTACCTGGTCTAACAGGAAAGTGTCCCTGCCCCTGGCATTAGGCTTGGAACTAGGTGATCTTTAAGGTCTCTTCCAACTCAGACTATCTGTGAAGCTGCATCTTCTTCCTTCCTTCCAAAGGGGCATTGCATGCTCCCATGTTTCACACTGCAGAGGTTACCCTTTAGGAAGCTGAAGGTACACAGATTTCACTTGATAGTATGAAGAGGTGTTTTCCCAAACACATGTAGTAAAACTTGGATTTATGCTGACTTTGGTAGTTAGCTTCATCTCAACATTTGGAACCTGAGATTTTAGAACTAACACTGCTCATGATCAGACTTTAATGCCAAAAGACTGGGCAGGATATCCCAGCATAGCTGGCAGCAATGATGAGATCTATTAGATTTTTTTATTTGTCTGCCATTTCCCTTAAAAGCAGTAGGAGCCTAGGCAGCATTTGGTGTGATCCAGAGAAGCCACTGTCAGTCTCAAACCAAGGGTTTTATATAATCACAGGTACATAAACCTTTCCATTTCAGCTCTAGTAATTTTGAGGTTTTACTGATATAGGGGTTTGATCTAGTGTTACCTGTTTGATATATTTTTATTTGTTTTTAAGAATTATATTTCAAGTCTTCCAGTCTTCATTGGGGAACTCACTTATGGAAGAGGTCTGGATTGTGGTTCTGCAAAGCTGTGACCAGCTTAGGCTTCTGTGACAAGTGGTGGGCTCATGCTTTTGTCCCATTTCTGAATGAGTGGTGAGATAAGAACAGTGGTGGTATTCAGAGAGACCAAATACCACAGGAACTCTAAAACAAGCCACAGTGGGAGTTAAGGACTTTGCCTATTCTTCACTCTGACCTGATGCACCTCTTCAGTAGCTGTTCTTCAAGTGGAAACATAAGGAATTAATTTGGCTGCCCCTAATTTCACTAGAGTGTTCAGTAATTTGGCTTTAATGTTAGAATTCATCAGCAAGACTGATTGCTGTATCATACAGAGTGGCAGGCTTGGCAGAGAAGGAAATTTCCCACACAATTTAAAAATGGTCTATGAATTTGCTGGGTTTAGAGTTTGATAACAGCTAGAAAAGGGGCTCAGCAAGTCTTGTACAAAGAAAGGAGCCAGTTTAGGAATTAAGAAGGTGAGATAGTAGGGAGCAGGAACCTGCACATTTTACATTTAATTCAGTAGCTGTGGTTTGGCTTTGTTTTGTTCTTAATGGCATGTGGTTTCTAAAAGGAAGTTTTCGCTTAAATGCAAATCAGATATTAGGTTACTAAAGATAGGGAAGGCACTCCTTGGTAAGTGTGGTGGAAGCTGGTCTGATAAATGTACTCAATAATGAGAATTCTATGGCAAAATGCTGAGCCCCGTGGCTATGATCCAGCAAAATGCTGACAGTAGTGGTAGCACTCATGCACTTAAAATTGAGCATTTTCCAAAAATGCTGTGATGGATCAGAGCTGGAGTCCTTATCACCTTGCTAGGAGTGAATTTATGAAAGTCTTGTAAGTCAATAGTATTTATTCTTAGGCTTCACAGCTAAACCACTAATGGAATATAGGGAAATTACAACTTTTCTGTGGTGTGAAAAAATCTGGCTCTTGTCTTAACCACAATCTGTTCTCCAGCTTTCAGAAAAACTTACTATCTCGATTTCCAGAGGCGCTAGAAAAACAAAATCAAGTATTGGAATTTCCTGTGGATCTGCACCCTATAGGAAGATATTTCTTCATGCTCTCTTCCCTGCTTCAGGAAATATTTGTCTCAGATACACATTGGCCATGAGTGCAAGTACCTGCTAGGGATATCAGGGGTGCCTCTTTTTCCTGAGCCCAGGCAACCTGTGATGCCCTAATGTCTCCCTCTCTATTCTGAGGATCACAGTAAATGGCAGCTTAAAAGGAACTGGCTGTGCAGGACACAGGACTGATGTTGCAGTAAATCCAAATGAATGTATGTTAGGCCTGGAAATTGAAAAAAAGTTCCTCAAACAATGAACTATGGTCAGGGCCAGTCTTGTCAGGCCAATTTTTTGAATTATTTTTTTCCAAACAGCCTGTATCTGTATGAAGGGGACTTTGCACCCTGCAAAATACAGGTGAGTGTTTGCAAGCCTCCAGGTTTCAAGAGAAAGAAATTACCTCCATTGGTGTTACAGATCATGGTGCTCTTTGTAGCCTTCATTATACAGAGTCCTTAAAATTCCTTGAAACTGTTGTATACCAATATTCCTGCTAAGGACTTGAATGTGTTTGTTGATGGACAAGCTGGAGGTAATACTTCCCCTCCTTTGAGATGAGTGGGCTCAATATTACAAAATTTTCTCTTGTGGTATCTGGTCATGTTTTCCTCAGGCCTTGTGCTTGCAAGTTTTGTGGCTCTGCAGGCAGCTTCCATTCTTTAAGAGTTCATGTCTCTCATCCATGATTGGCAGGAGCCGAGAGCGTGTCTGTGCAACTCTGTAAACAGAAGGCAAATGGCAAGGACCCAATTTATTTTTTGAAACCATGTGCTTTTAAGAGCCTTGCCAAAGGTTATGTGTTTCTTTGAGATGGCAGTGATATATGATAGGTATCATTAAATATTCTGGCTCTTCTATATGGGGTGGTGTGCACATGAGGAATGACAAGGCAGTCTTACCCCAAAGGCTCTGTAGTTTTGTGCCTGGATTTTGTGGTGTCTGTAGGCTCTGCTTGTAATCCTTTTGTGGTTTTAATATATGACAGCCCTGAAACAAAGTAACTTCCTTATGGTAGATTTTGTAGAAATTATTTGCTTGCTTTTGGTGTAAGCAGTGAATTTTGGAAACTTTCATGCAGTGAGCAAGAGAGAAGAGTGCCAGAGGTGAGATTTTGCTACACCTACCTGAGTTGCCTCCACAAAGGTAGGCACTTAGGTAGGCACTTAGCAATATTCTGTTACAGTAAAAAATTTTGTGGATGGCAAAGCTTTCACTGGTTGCATCCACTGTCCTTTGAGGAATATGTGTTGAGTTCTGCTGTTTCACAATTAACAACATATTTTGATTAAGAGGAAAAGACTTCATACAAACATTTAAAGCTATGGATTTGTTTTAGTAATTTATATGTCAATACTCAGTACTTGGTCATAATAACAAAGAATATTTTAGAGACACATTTTTACAACACAAATTATTGCAGGAAGGATCTCAGTAGTGATTTTTCATGTGCAGCAACACATTTTTTGCTATTTGTTCTTTTAAAACCATTTTACAGGAGTAGCAAAATATCATTGAGTGTTCATCTGAAGATTTACCGTAAGAAGCGGTAGGTCCTTACGGGTGGGTCAGTTGATGTTAGCTTGTTGCTGTGGTTTCCTCTGTTTTTTGTCTTTGCTGATTCTCTTGCAAGCTTCTTTAGGAGATACTCAGAGAAAAGAAAGCCTTGAATTATTGAATTTAGTGCACACACACCTAGCCTTCCCCTAAACACACTTCAATTACTGCAAGAACACTGAGTATTGGGGCACAGTAAATCTTGAGGCCTTAGACCACATTGGTGCATAGCCACACAGATCTCCTGAGCTGTTAACAGAGATCAGAAGTAAGAGATGAGCCATCATGCCTGTGCTAATGCAAATTACATGCAGATTACTTCTGTTATTTCCCTAATGTGAGTATGAATTGAAAGTGTTTTTCCTGGTTTGTGTTTACCGACACAAGAGCACTTCTCTGTAGTGGGATCGCTGGTAATTAAAAGCATTGGGTTAATAGTGTCCACAAAACCACAGCATCCCCACTGCTCTCTTTACCTTTAGCCAAGGGATTTTTCTGGTGTCTTAAATCCAAGGATTAGAAGCCTAGAGAGAAGTTCATCTGGGAGGCAGCAAAGTCTTGGGAGTGCATTGGCCATGACCAGCTTGGATATCTAGTCATGTCATGGTGTTGAGCTTAAGGAACTGTGTTGAATCTTAGAGGAACCAGGATGGGAGCCACCTGAAAGATCACCCCTTTTCAAATGAGATAGATCTGCTTGCTTGGGTTAGTCATGGATTCATATTACAAAAATGAGGCCCTGCCCTTCTGTCAGGGCTATAGAGTGCTTCATTTGGGTTCTTCTCTCTTGTTTGAGAAGAACCTGTTTTCTTTCAAGGTACAGGTCAGGGCATCTCAGGTTCCAGAGGCATTCAAAATGTCCCTTCAGACTGCAAAGAGATCTAAGACCTGACACCTCAGGGGTTCATCTTGGAATGTAGAAGTTGTGAAGAAATATTATATATCCATTGCCAAAGCAGTTTGAAGATTGTGTTCTCATTTTTGATATTTGATGTGTGAAAAGGACTAACATGAAGTCCCCATCTACACAAGAGATGCTTTGAAGAATCATTCAAAAGAAAATTATCTCCATACATGAACAATGTTTTAGGGTTTGGCTCCTACTTGGCAAGGTGTTTGGATTTAATCTAATCCTGGGGCTAAAATTTACCTCTTTGCCTTATTTAGGGTCTGTGCAGGATTGAAGTCCTATGAAAGATCTCAGATTAAATAGAAATAGCATTTAATGCTACTTAGTACAAGGACCTTTCATTCCCTGGACTCAGTTTCCAAAAACACTTACAAGCACCTGCAAACTTGGGGCCCAGCCTGTTTGCCTAACTAGCCAGCCATGGTTTGCAACTCTTTGTTCTCAAGGGACACAGAATTTTGAAATCCATTATCAGACAAACGTGAGTGCACTTTGGGGATATGAAAAATTGCAGCACGAAAGACAAGTTATGAATTAAATCCTAAATTCTGACCCAGGTGTAATATTCACAGTAAAAGTGCCTTTAAGAGAGCCACTGGATGTTAAGCTGCCCTAAAAGTTCCTATGTAGACATGCAGAGATAATACAGTGAAAGCATTGTTTTCCCTTCCCCTTTCAGTGTTTCTATTTTAACTAACATACCTGTATTTTTTAAATTTACCTACTGCTTGAAGCCACCTGCAATTTCACAATGCCTTTAGTGTGACTTGGTGAATTAGGCAAGTCTTGCTTCAAATGTTGAAGTCACCAAAGGCCTGAGAAAGAAATTAGAAACTGAGTGAAAAATTACAATATGCCAGGCTTTTGAAGTGAAACCAGAGTTACTTGCCTTGTGGTTACTCGTCTAATATAGATTTTATTTTCTTCAATTTTACCTGGTTTTATTAAGTTATTATAACATAACTGTTTGGTTATATAGTAACAGATAAAGGTTATGACTTTGGGACCGAGTACGATGGGGAGCCATTAGCTGTTGTTTCTGCCAGAGTGAAAAATACCTGGGCAAAAGTAATTGGCCTGGAGAGAGCATTAGATAGACCATGAAAAGTAGAAACTGGATTGTTTGTTTTGTCTTGGTACAGTGATTGTACACCTGATAACACTGGTTTCTCTTAAACTATAATTAGCATTTCATTCCACTAAGCATTATTGTGTGTTATATATTAGTGGGACACAGCACAGTATGTTGTAAATATGGCCTTTGGTGCCTAGATGGTTAATTCAGTGCTGACATCATTATCAAAGGTTGCAGAGTAATGTCCTAAAAAGTCTGTTCCTTGTGAAATAATTTCCTATAGTTATTCAGATGTGACTAATGATGTGTCTTCTGCAGAAACTTTTATTTATTTATTTGGTATGTCCCCTTACTCTTCCTAAGAAATGTTAGAACAAGAAAAAAAAAGGAAGAATCAGTTTTCTATGCTTTTCTTTGCTTCGTGACTAATTTTTGGTCTCAGGAAAGCAAAAATGTACATTGGCAATTTCACACCTTGTTACATCTTCTGTTTGCTTTCATCACATGCATGGCTGTTTTCATAAATGGCAAACATAAACATAAATGATGTAATATCCCTCTTTGATCTTGACTGTGTTGCTGAGAAATAAATGCATGTGTGCAGAACACGAACAATTCACAATGTACACCCACCTTTTGTTGTGTCAAGGCAGGGAGTTGAACAAGACTTCTGTCTGCTTACGTAAGAAACATGGGATATTACAGCTTTATATATCTTGACTCTTACGTGAATTTATTTTTTTGCATGTTGTACTCCAAATGGAAGGGCTCTGTGGTTTGACTTCTTTCTATTAAGAGGATGCTGCCCTTGCAGAAGCAGTGACCTTTGAAAAGCAAGTCTTAAGTAATCCTTTTATTTTTCTGAGATCATATAGCACGGTATCCAGTTGCAGGCTTTTAAGATGGAATGATTGCAGACTTTGTCCACTTGCCTGGATTGAATTACATTTTGTTTGACAAAGAAAACTCTAAAATACTTATACCTTCCTTCCTTCACTTCAGAGCATCATAATCTCTGTGCATTGAGGATGCAGAGTGGTTGCTGTATCATGCCAGCACCGCTGGGATTTATTGAATTTACTTAATTGGACTTTATCTCACGGTTACACTTTAACACTTCTTTTGAAGGAGATTCAGAAAGGATACAGTTACTCCTCTTCTAATTTACTTCGAGAGTTGGGTTACTCATTTCTTATCTTCCATCCATTTCCCGGTAGAGCAGAGCATTCTGTGAGCCACAATTGAACGTTTTAGAGACTTGCACACACAGAGATTTAAGTCTTCGAAGCTGCTCACTAGCCAAGCTTTTTGCACATGCTTTTTAAAGGGAATCTTCTAGTTTAGGGGTGTAGCAAGTTTGATGGGTGTGTTTGGGTTGGCTGGTGGTGTATTTTGTGTTGTACTATGCAGGTACACGTAAAGGAGAGCTAATGTGCCCTGAACCTCTTAGGGAAAGGTTTTGCAGCAGAGTTTGGGAGCACTTGCATTGTTTTCTTGGCTGTAAAGCACTTGTGAGCCTCAGTCCTATAAACACTTTGGGAAACCTCAATAAAGTGGATGAAAAATCCACTGTTTTATCAGGTGATTTTGATACTGGGAATTGCATGATTTTCACCTTCCTGAGAGGCATTCAATACCAGGGAGAACTGAGGTCTCCCCTCACTGCTCTTCTCAAGTTTACTTTTGCTAATAGGAGTTTTAAATGGTTTAATGCTCAGCACTAATGTTCTCTATCCTACCAGACCTCTGCTGCCAGCTCTGTAAGCATGGGATAGGCATTTCAGGAATTTGGGGGTATTGGAGATCAGTCCCAGAGGGCATAGGTCCTTTTTTTTTGAGTATTTTGGTGGCTCCTCCCTGTACATGGTAGCATCTGAGTGGCTCATGATAAGTGATCATTTGTTTAACGAGGGTTGTACAGTCTTCTTTTACTTGGCACCATCACCATACAGCGAGGCTTGTTATCCAATGGCCCTGAAAATTATGTAGCTCCCTTGCATCAGAAGGGGCTTCATTCTGTTTTGATGGAGCTACCTACTCTCTCTGTCTTCTCTGAGCTAATATATCTGACCGTACACGTGTACACAAATCTCGTGTCTCAGATGCACAACTCAGTTTGCTGTGCACATGTACACACAGAGCATATTTAGGCACCTAGGCTAAGTAACAGAAATTCCTGTACCAGATTAGCAGTTTGTATTTAGGTTGTTATTTACCTTCATGTAGCCCAAAAACTTATATAGGATGACAGTCAGGGAGGGGTAAGGTGACTTTGGCAGAGGAAAACAGTTGACAATCACCATGCTGTGCCTGCATAAATAATGTGGTCATCGTTCAAGTCAAGGTGGTTTTTACTCACTCAATGGAGCAGTTGTAAGCACAGTGGTGGATGCACAGTTAAAAAGCAAACACTGTCTGTACAGCTTGATGCCAGCTCTTCAGCAGAAACCAGTATGGAAATAGCCAACACCTTTCAGGATCCTTCAAGAGCCAAGTGGGGAAAGTAAACAGGAGTGTAAAAAACTAGGGCTGAAGCAAGACTGAGATGTGGCAACTTGCTCTAACAGAGAAGTCTTGCTGCTAGCCTTCAGTCCAAGAATAATTGTCTAGAGCTCTTCCCTTACTTTTTGGCTTAAAATCAGACCTGGAAAAATTAATGTATTTGTTGTCTTTATTTCTCTTAATGGGTTGGGGTTTTTTATAGTGTTAAGATAATTAGCTAGTCCTGCATATAGACGCAGTTGTTTTCTATTGTTCCAAATACATTTTGGAAGATGAAATGTGATTGTTTGCTGCTGCTCTTTCCATTCCATTTACCATATGGCCACACAAGTCTTTGCCATGGGTCTCCTCAGGCCCCCTGTCATCCTTGCAGGAGCCTGCCTGTGTGGAGGATGAGTTGAAGTCCCTCATCCAGGCATGACCTGTTTTTATCTCTGGAGAAGCTGCTCTTGGCCCTGCAAATGGGAGACTATGAGTTTCTCGCGTCCCCTTTTCTTTTCTCTCAGTGTTGTTTCGTAATCAGTGGCATGAAACACCTGGGTTGTTAGGGTTGCATTGCCCATAGCAACTTCTGCTGGAGAGCTGGCAGGGGTGGCAGCAACCACAACTTCAAAAGTCTCTGCAGACATCGGACTGAATACAAAGGATCAAGCCGGTTTCTGATGCACATGTGTGCTGCAAAGGGCAGATAACCTTTCAGGGCTGCATCTTAAAATAATAAGCAGAGCTTGTATGGCTGCTCTCATGCTGTGTCTTCCCCAAGCACACTGAGAACTTCCAAACTGTGATTGCCATTAAAATCTTTTGCCATTTGCAAGGAAT
The DNA here is from genome assembly GCF_015832195.1 of Motacilla alba alba. Lineage (NCBI taxonomy): Eukaryota > Metazoa > Chordata > Aves > Passeriformes > Motacillidae > Motacilla > Motacilla alba. Next base: position 44,154,627 of record NC_052019.1, on the reverse strand, counting down.
TAGCATCACTATGTGAGCCTGCAACACCCCAGTGATATTTATGGAGAGCAATTGAATTATAAAGGTTGTACTATTCCTTGCTTCTGAAAGGAAGGGGCTGAAAGATGCCTAAGCTTAAACTACTTAAAATCCAAAAATAGTTAAGGAGCCCATGTAATCTATGGTCTTCTGAAAAATATATGCCTTGAAAGCAGGCAAAAGAAAGCAAAGCATAATCAATATGTAATTCTGATAATGTAGACCCCTGACACATTTGAAAAGAGAAGGTGTGGGTTAGATGTGTTTGAAAATTGCTTGAAAAGATGGGGTTAATGTGTAAGCTGTGATAGTAGTTCATGTTATTACTTTGCCTTGGTGGTCATGCTACCACAAATCTGTGTAAGTCTGGTTGTTAAAAGTGGGCAAATACCACCAAGGTGAAAACAGACCCCACTGATCTGCAGTAGCTAAGAATTGCCTTGTGTTTGAGCATGCACTGATGAGTTTGACTTTGGCTGAGGCAGACCATCTTACTAACCATGGTTTTCATCTGTTCTGTTTTTCTCCTGTCTTGCAGCACCTTCTCCAGTCAGTACTGTGAAAAAAGGGAAGATAACTAAAAATAGCATCTCCCTTTCCTGGCAGGAGCCAGATCGACCCAATGGCATCATCCTGGAATACGAAATCAAATATTTTGAAAAGGTGTGATGGACTGATTGCTGAACTTCCCAAGTACCTTCTCTTTATTGTTTTCTTCTTTTAGTTATTATTATTTGAGTCATGGAAGGGAATGGAGAGATTTTATGCATAAATCAATGTCAGATTGATTTTGCAGTAAATGATTAGGAAGACTTGAAATGAGGGTGTTGTTTTCCATTAGTGTGCCACTTCTCTTGAACAAATACATTAAATCCGCATGTCAGATTCTTCTCCAGCCTTATCACATTAAGGTAGAGCCTGCTCATTTGTTAAAAATAGAAGGGGTTGGGGACTGAGCATCTGTCTCCTCCCAGAAACATCAGGCAATCCCTTGCCTTTGGTATTTCAAGTTCTCACTTGATTTTCCATCCACTGTGAAAGAAGAGGAGAAGGAGGATGTGGAGAGAGACTGCATGTGCTCTGATATGAAGAAGGGCATCTTGGCTTAAAAACTTGCCTGGGTTTTCCAGCTCTTTCTCTTAGTTTAAAAGGAAGCAGTCTCCCCACAAAACTTGCCCCTCCTAGTCTTCATTTCAAATAGTGACTTGTTATCTTCCTGCAAAATTAATGTCATTTAAAGGAAAATGGTTACAAATGCACTTTATCAAAATTGTGTCTTTTGAGTGATATGGCCTTAAATCTCTAGAAATCTTAAATTTCCAAAAATCAGGTTTTCAGGATTCGATTGAATAGCAATTTTTTTGCCTTAGCTGTAAGGAATTGTAAGGTGTTCTTTTTTCCTCAGAAACATCCAGGCTTTCTACATGAAAACAAAAGAAAAATAATAAAATTGAGTCACAATTCACTTTTTTTAGGGGGATTGAATTTCTCTTTTAAGGAAGATATTCCATTAGCTCTATCTGTGATCCAGGTGAAATTGCTCACCATGGACCAGGATTAGATCCTTACTCCTTCTATCTTCTTTCTCTGACCGTGGGAAGGACCTGCTCAAGCAGTCCATGCAAACAGGGGAAAGAATTTCATAAATCTTCTCCATCAAAATAAAATTAACATTATTTGTGCAGAAGAGGGAGCTTGTGAAATAGATATGTGAGTGACTTAAATGGGGCTGAAGACACAGCAATAATCAGGTTATTCTGTTGCTGGAAATAATCCATTACTAATTATTTTATTAACTTGTTTGAATGACTCTTGGGGTACATTGAATCCTTACAATGGAATGGCTTGGGAAGAACAGCTTTTAGAAACAAAAAAAAAAAAAAGGTAAAGCAAATAATTAAAATGAAAAAAAAAATGTGTATTTCTTCATTTTCCTTAGTTTGTTTTCAAACAAATTGGCAGGAGAGGGAACTTAAAATGTTGTATTTATAGTCCAGAACTAGTCTCAAATAGCTTCAGCAAATAGTTCTTCAAGAGTGAGTCCTTTGTGGAGAGGTAGCTCCAGCCAGTCCAAGTTTATGCTGTCTTGATTTAATTTCTTCAGGCTGAGAGTGAAGCTTTGTATTTTCCATAGAAAAGCTCAAGAGTCCGAGTGTTTGCAGAAGCCAACAGTGTATTGAAAAGTTAATTGGCTGGCATACAAGCAAGGATGTGACCTAATATTCACTTACTGCTTTTTTACCAGTAGTTGAGATAGGCTTGGGGTATTGTCCTTAATCCTTTTTCTTTGTTGCTACTATAATTTATATTCTCTCAGTTTTCAGCCCTTCATAAGGGTAAATTCACATTCATTTCCAAGGGACAAGAACGATTTATATTAAATGTTTGGGAAAACTGAGTTTTGTCAGATTGCATTCCTATAAGAGGGATCACTCCTTAATAAGAAAAAAAGGGCACATGTGTGGGTGGGTGTATACACATTTCTCCAAAACTGGCTTCTATTAAGAAATTTTGTAATCTTACATTCAAGGAATTTCCAGCACCTTAGCCAGGCATATTGTTGTCAATGGGAAGCTGGCCATTAAATTTTAAAAAAAGAAAAATGAGCTCAGATTCTAAGAGCTATCCAGAAATCTTGGTAAGGAACTACTAAAAACTCTGGTTTAACTCATAATAATTTGGATATGAGAGGATATGGTGAATAAAAAGCAGTTTCCAAATTTGTAGACCTTAATTTATGAGCTCTTGTCTAGATTATGTGTTACAGTAAATAATTCTAAGAGTAATTACTTAGCATTTCAACAAAATTTTAATCAAAGTACTGGAACTGTTTCACATTAGAAACTGATGTAGATGAAGATTTATTTCAGCAATTTTTCTTCAAGTTCATTGCTTCAGAAGAACAGTGCAAAAATTAGGTGTTTTCCTGGAGTTTTGGTTTATTATTCTCTTCCCAAGGTCTAATTCATGGTTCTAGAAATGCAGGCATAAAGTTGTATAGTGTGTAATACATTATTCTCTTTTAGGTCTACTTACACTACTGGGAAGCCATTTTGGTGTAAATCAAAATCCTTTTTTAAGGCGATGGGACTTATTTTATCTTCCTTGTGCCTTGGGATTGATCTCTGTATGATAAACCTTTCCATTGCCCCAGGCCACGTACATCCCGAGCAGGGGAAAGCTGCTTCTACTGCAGATGCTGGTTGTGTGCCTCCTAGAATCATTGATTATAAAAGAGAAAAGCAGATCTCACGTTTTGTATTGCAGAAAGGACCTTCAGAGAGGGAGAGGGTTTTGAGGAAGAAGTTCTCAAAAATGCATACTTCAGTCATCTTTTGTCATGTTTCTCTGTGGGTTGTGAGCTCTCTGAGAAGCCACCCTGTGTGTGTTTGAACTTTGTGGTTTTTGGGGGGGTGTTGGGAACAGGACCAGGAGACGAGCTACACCATCATCAAGTCCAAAGAGACGACGATTACGGCGGATGGCTTGAAGCCAGGCTCAGTGTACGTCTTCCAGATCCGAGCCCGGACAGCTGCCGGCTACGGGGGCTTCAGCCGCAGGTTCGAGTTCGAAACCAGCCCAGTGTGTAAGTGCTTTCAATTACTGTCACCCGTGTCCCTGCAGCGCTGCCCTGAAACAGTCAGTGGATCGATACCGCTGCAGAGAGCACTTCCTTGTGTTGCTTCATCCCTTGACTTTGGAAATGTTTGGCACATCGTGACTCTGCACTTGGCATATCTGTCCTTTGCTTCCTCATGGTGGGGCAGGAGATCTTCAGGCTTCAGATGTTCATGGCATTCCATGCTTAGAAAAATCATGTATTTACAGGAGCCTGGTGTGAGAGAGTCATTCCTCTCAGAAGGGACAAAGGGATGGGACCTGCTCCTTAAAGGCTGGCTGCAGAGAATGCTGAGCTCTCTTAAATATATCCATCTGGGGGGAAAAACCCTGAAATGGTGCCTCTCTGCAAGGAGAAGGGTTGAACCAGCATTAGTGTCTTTTGTGTTTTCTGGGGAGAGTTCCTGTCAAGTTAAAAGATTGTTTCTGTTGGCTCCCAAGGCCACAGCCTCAAGAAAAAGGCTGTAATCAGAAATGGTAAAAAATATGTACTGCAGGTACAGGACTTCTTCTTGGCCTGTTACATTTGTGGGTTTTTTTAAATTTTCTTTATTTTATTTTTTTTTAATGAAACTTATCCAGGGCTGGATTCTGGAACAGATTCTGTGGCAGGGTGAACTCCTGAGGCACACAGAGGCTCAGCTGCTCTTTCTTCTGTGTTTAGGCACAGCTGTGGGGAAATTCTTTTTGTTCCAAATACAGAATTTTGCCAAGGTGTCAAGTACAATTTTGTCCACCAGAAAATATGTCTTCTCTCTATTAGTTTGTACAGCTGTCATTTATTAATTTTTATACTGTGTGCATGGAAGAGGAATTTTATGATGGAAATACTCTGATCATTCCTGTGGGAAAGGGACTGTTTGCTGTGTTTTCCTTGGAAATTTAAATTCATTAATACTTTGATTACTGTTACTCCAGTTTATTTAAAATTAATCATCTTCAGGGAGAAGATGCGGAGTTGTCTTTTCAGTGCATGCTGCCTTTGAAGTCATAATAGATTTTCAAGGAGTCATTACACATGTGCAAATGTAGCTGTGGAGCCAGTGATTAAGCTAATATGGTGAAAATTGCATCACAATGCAAACATTAATGCAGTAAGGACAGTCTATTTAATGTATTTCTTAAGGTATTAACCATTAATTGTGCTCCATAACTAGCAACCAAATCATGTTGTGCCAAAAAAATTATTCTGTATAGTTTTTCTCAGTTGGAAAGTTTCTAGCTTAGAGTTGTTTGAGTAATAGTGTTCTGGTCTATTAATGAGTAACACATGAAATATATGCACAGTTGATCTATTTCCTATGATCCTGGTCCAAAAATAATGGCACTTTCATCAAGCCCATCCTGTAAGTATCTGTGTTAATCAGGACTTTTGAAGGACATCACGTGGAAATACTTTTAAACACTGGAAATTCTATGGGTCATTTAGTCATACCCACGTCCCAGTCATTTTCACATTTTAAAGGCAGAGGAATAGGTATTCTACTATTGAGAAGTTGCTGGTATAGTCAGAGGAATACTTACTGCATGGTCCCCAGTTTGGGAATGGGAATTGTTTATCTGCTGGACTCAAGCTCTGGCTGAGGCCAGACTTAACCAGATAGTTCAACACTTAACAGGATTGAAATACAACATAAGCCTCAGTATCTTGCAAAATGCAGCTCTGTTTGACATTTAAAACCTTATAAAAAGCTTTTTTTTTCCCCAAAGCCCTATATAAAGTCAATATTAGTGTCAGGAGTGTGACCTGACTCCCACTGCTTTCCTGAACATCCTGGAGATTTTGAAAGCAAGCACAGATCGAAATCTCACTGCTAAATCAGAGTACAGATCTGAACTTCTTGTTAGAACCAAAGCAAATTACTTTTATTCAAGCACAGATGAAAACCTTTCAGTGGCTGTTCTGAGAAACAAAAACAATTTCCAAGTCGTTTGGACTAAACAACATGTTCTGTTTCCAGTTCGCAAGGTTTCTATAGTTATCTTTAATACGTTTGGAGGAATTATACAACAACAGCCTGAGAAATGCAATGGAGAGCTGTTTTGGACTTCCCTCTTTTTCCAGATTTTGGGAATTTTTACATACTTCTCCCTGCTTGTGCAATTCTGCAAAGCACCATGAAGCAGCCAGGCCTTCAATTTTCAGCAAAATTTTTTTATTTGAGTGGAAGGTGTTGCTGGGTGTATCTACTTGTTGCTTCATCCTTTCCAAATGCCACCAAGCTTGTCTAGCCCCAAAAACTAACCTTGCCAAGAACTGTGTTTTGGCTGGATTGGTGAGCTAATCTAGCTGGTCTGCTGGGCAGGAGTAGGGACATATCACCAAGCTGAGAAGGGGTAATGCGGGGGGTGGGGGAAGGGGGTGTCCCTTTGAATGGCAGCAAGCCCCAGCCTGGCTTATGGATTCTGGCTTTTCATCTGCCATAGATCGCAGTAGAATTTATCTCATTTCCCCACCCCTTGAGCTGTGCAAAAAACCACCAATCACTGCTTAATGTTCTCCCTTAAATGGTTTTTTTAAAATTATTTTGTCAAGAAAGCAATAAAACACCATCTTAAGGAGCCCCCATAACTTTGTGACGCTAATAAAATCTCTGGATGATGGCAGGGGTTTGGAGCAATTAACATAAAATATTTAATGTATCAGGACCAGTCCTTCTGAAATCACTTACACTGCTGTAGCAGGTCCACCCCGCTCGTGGTTAAGCACCAGAGAGCTTCCATATGAAGAGCTGCTTGAAGCCCAGTGCAGATCAATGTTTAATGCCATACCTTTCTGTCTTTCCTTTCCTTTAACAATTAATATGGGACCATATTCAGTTATTTTATAGCCTTCATAACGTTAATCCTGTGCTAAGGACCCTTTTTTAGTTTAATCATTTAGTTAGAGGCTTCTTCAGTAAGCAATCAATTCCTGCTGCTCTCTGGGGTGGATGGAGCTTCATCCTGGGCTGGCAGGAGGTTAAGAGCTGTAATGAGGTTTTCCCCCACAGAGCAGTGGTTCCTGTGCCAGGGAGCTGGTCTTGCAGGGAGGATGTGAGGGTGGTTATAACCACCCTGGGGCGGTTATATACGTGCAGCTAAATAAGCTGGCAGCCAAGAGGGCAAGGTGAGGAGGCTTTGGTTTCTGCTTGGGGAGCCCCACATACAAACCCCTGGGGGGAAATGGGCTCCTTCCCCTGCCAAGTAGGGCAGATAAACAAGACACGAGTGGTATTAGTGTTTCCATTTTGCAGCCTACAGGAGCTTGGTCACCTGCTCTTATTTGACCCATGTCAAAACTCAGTTCTCAGTCAGCTCTCTTGAACTTTCTGCTGGCATCTTTATCACCAGCTTAGTCTCCTGCCTTTTGGCAGGAGGACTCCTTACAAGGCACAGACTGGAAGAGTTTTGCTTCCCCTAGTTTTGGCCAATACAAAGATCAACCACTGTACATGTCTTAGCAAATTCCTGTTTTACAGAGGGCACTTCATGGCCGTGTGGTAAACGTGCCACAAGGAGTTAGTTTATAATTATTTATAGCTTCTTGAAGTGCAGGTAATTCTTTTTATCTTGTAGATTTTTCTTGTGTCTGTTAGCAATAACATTTCATTAATGTTCTCTCTGACTGTTGGGTTTTCATCCAAATGAGAGCCTGTTGGGTTTTCATATTTTATCTCTGATTTCTAATGCAGCTAACTCAGGGAGAAAAACTTGACTTCACAAACTCAAAGTCTGCGTCCTGCAATGCTTTGGTTTCTGAATTCAGCAATGAGATGGAATCTTGTTGGGTTTTTGGCTTAGTGTTGCATATGGTTTTGTTTCCTTTGCACCCATATCCTTTCCAAACTAGAAACAGACAGCAAAAGGGGGAAAACACAAACCGTAAAAGAATAAACGAACTGGTAAGACTTGAAACCTTGCTGGCAGCCTCACTAGAAAGACTCAAATGAGTGTTGACTGTCATTTTAACCCTAATCTCCATTTTCTGTTTCTCATCTCAGCAGTAGCTGCATCCAGCGACCAAAGCCAGATTCCTATAATTGTTGTGTCTGTAACAGTGGGAGTCATTCTGCTGGCTGTTGTTATCGGTTTCCTTCTCAGCGGAAGGTAAGAGAAGAAGCTGTGTATTTATACTTCTTCAACTTTTGTAATAACTTTTATCTGACCAGCTGATTAGTGTGATTTAGGCAAAAGCAGCATGTGAACAAAGCTGTCAAGCGGTAGCACTGTAAAACAGCACGAGGGTGGGCTGATTGATCTGTTTGGACAAGCAGGAATGACAAAGGCACTCTCACAGATGTAGTTCACTTCCCAATGATTGTCATCTGTGTGTAGGCTGGCCCTGATTATTTGACTTGATTCTCACAGGACTGTTTTCACATTCCTTTAAAAATAAGCAGAACATTTTATTACAGGTAAAATATCTTCACCCCCATATGTTTGTACTCAGACCTTGCAATGGACTTTGCTCACGGAGAAAACTTCAGGAAAACACGTGCAAAGAAAATGAGAATAAAGCCACTGAAATGGCCAAATGCCCCACATTTTGGTCAGATCTGGATTTAATTTCTCATGTGTACGATACTAATGTGTCCCCCAAGCGTTAGTAAATCATACAGAGAGCTTCCCCCACAGAGGGAGACACTCTGCCTCAAACCATCCCATTGACTTCTCATGTGCTTAAACGTAGGCAAGTGATGAAAGCCTGGACTATACCATCTTTGACAACTCTAATGGAAGTTGATGGAATTTTTTGATGAACAAGAGATTGTGGTACTTGGGCAAAATCTGGCTTTTATCAGGATAAGTTTGTACTGCAACATTAAACTTGTTTGGCAGCCAGCATGGAAGGCACTTTTTCATATTCTACCTGTATATTAGTACCTTTTTTTAGCAGCAGTAGTCAAACAATGCAACATCCTTCATGCATATGTGAAGTACTCCACAAAGCCTTGTGAAGTACATCTGCTGATAAGGCTGGATTTGTTTTCAGTGCAAAATAAACATTTATGCTTCTAAGGTACCCATCAGCCCACAGTTGCTTTTATGATACAGGTCTGTCCTAAGCTCAGGTCTAGCAAGGTGGCTGTAATTTACAGGATATTGTAAACATTAAGAGATGTTACAGATGCAGAGGAACTGCACTGAATTTGTTGGTTGAGGGTCTTATTTCCCAGAGGAGGTAAGGTATCAGTCTGCAAATGCAGAGCAGTGAAATCCTGCCAGGCGGAGCAACTCTGTCCCCAGGCATAAGGCATCCGTGGAAGGACACGGACACAGTTATTTCCTGTCTTGAAAGGTAAGTGTGCTGCCAGACTCATCTCCAGTCAAGGTCAGAGACTGACAGTCTCTTCCAGCTCAGCTGTTCGAGCTCCTGTCTGCTTTGAGTGACTTGTTTGGCTTAAAAATGGATAAGTAAATGCTTCTCATGCTGCATGAGAAGCATGCAGCAGCAGAGAGGGAGTGGGGTGAGTCAATGGCTACAGGCAATTCACACTGGGGCCTACAGGAAAGCTGTAGTCAAAAGACTTGGCTCTGAACACTCTAGACAGGATTCAAGTCTCTCCTTAAAGACTAGGGGTTGTGATTGAAATTCCTCTTCAGTCAGAGCAGGTGGATGTGAACCTTGGTTTCCCCCAGCCTGGATGTGTGCTTGTGTTGGTGCAAACAGGAGAATGCATGTGTGACTGTAGGGAAGCTGTGGATGTAACCTGGCACCTCTGCAAGGAAGACTCTGGGGGGTGAATGACAGGTGGAGGAATGTACATCCCTCTGTGGCCATAGGGAATCACAGCTGTGTGGCTGCCAGTAGCTCCTGCTCTTTCTACAGTCGCTGGCAAGGGCTCAGTACCCCTCTGAGGAGGATGTACCTGTGCAAGTCTCCTTTTCACTGCTACTCTTTCTGGTCTCAGCAAGCAGTTGCAAACCCGGAGCCATTTGTCAGCAGTTCTCATTAGTTACATCCTTCTGTCCTCTTGCCTGATGTGCTTTCCAGGATGTGCTTCCTCTTAGCTCTTTATCTCTTGGCATGCTTATGAAAAGCCCTTGTGTCCTTTGGCTAGAGTTTTATTGCTGCCTCTGCTGCTACCTTAATCCTCCTGCCTTGTACTCACACTTCCCTCTGTGGACCCCAGGGCAGCTGCAGGTTCCTGGGACATTCTCCATGGTGCCACACTGGATATCTGGGAAGGGTAGGCACAGGGAGCTGAGCTCTTCATCCATTTTTATCTTTTCAACCCTTCCCCTAACTGAAAAGACCACAGTCCTTCATTTAGAGCTGGTGGAGAAGCCTCCCGCACCAAGGTTTGGTCCATTATTAGAAAATTGACTTCAAAACCACAGGACTTCTCTGCCAGTTTGACTTCCCATGAATTTTAAAGCCCATCTAGTACATTGAGTGACTTGTGAGAACACCAAAATAAACCCCAAAAATGCAGAAAGTTGACAGACAATTTGAAATTAAACAAAACAACACAAAGAAATTACTCTGGTTTGGAAGAAAGCAGAGATGCCAGGGAGATGTGTTACTCATGCTGCTTTGCCTTGGATATGGATTCAAGACAATTTGTGGAGTAACTCTCCTGCTGTGACAGCAGGGACAATAAACATGTTCCAAGTCATGGGATAATCCCTTTCTGAAGCAGTTAACCTGTTTCTGGGAGATGTTTTCCTATTAAACCTCTGGAGTGGTTGTGTTGTTCCAGTGTCTGGTTCCAGGGGGGATTGCATTTTCTTTCCTAATTCTTTCCTGTATTTGCTATTAGGAAAACAGCTATTCTGAACTCCAGCTGGAATCACTACTACTTGCCACACCAAGCAAGCTGTGCAAAGCTCAGACCTGTCTTTTCTGTTGATGTAAGAGAGCAGGAGAAGGAGAAAAACCATCTTGCTCTGCCACACTGAGAATGTAGCCTGGCCAGCTCTTGCCAATAGGCTACTTTGTGCTCCCAGGTCCCTGAGAGGCCCTGGACACCTCAGGATATTCCTCCCTAGGATGCTGTATGGCACCTCTTTACACCTATCCTCCCCAGTGCCAGGCTGTAGCAAGCAGAGGCTTGAGAGCAGCTCTGCAGTGTGAAGGGAATGCTGACCTGCTCTCGGCAGTTCTGTGAGGAGTTTGCAGTCACAGGGCTGAGAGTTTGCAGGCTTTTTTTTTTTTTTTGGCTAGGTTCCCAAAGGCAGGGCCACACCTCTGTCCTCTTTTTTTTTTGTTTTCAGGTCTCTGCAGTTTTCTCGTTTCTTTTGAATGAATATAAGTAACAGCTTGGCATTTCCCGTTGGCAGCTGGCCCTAAACCAAAGGTCAGCTGAACAGTAGTCGTGGTGGCATTTCCACATGTCAGCGTCCATCTGTGGAAATGCACTTTGCGTCTGAAGCTGGAGATTCCTGGGAATTTGAAACTAAATGTGCTTTGCCCTAAACAATTAAGCTGCATTTCAGAGCTGATTTACTTGCAGATGCTCCAGAAAACTTCCTGTAAATAACACGTTCTCTGACCAAGGTCATAAATGCCAAGCGAAATAGCTGATCACTTTTTTAAGTTATCCTGCTCCTTGCATCAAGGACATATTAATAATATAACAATTGGGATCGCAAATCAAAGAGATTCACTAAATCAGACTGCAGTTGTCTCAGCATAAAAAAGAGAAGTGGATTGAAAATCTATTATTAAACCAGCTACAAGTATTCAATTAAAGAACACAGAGTTGTTATTATCTCTGTTTTGTTAGGATTATGTGTTCTCAGAAGTGCTGTGCATTTTACAGATAGAGCGAATCTATAAATTTGGCTTTCCTAGCAATGCATGAATTAGATGTCTGTTACCATTCCTGTTCTGACTGAAGTACGTATTAATCTAAAATCATTACTGACTTTTGTTTTGAAGTCTGTGTCAGACAGTCCAGTGACAAACATCTTTGCACTCCATCTCACAGGGAGCAGTAAAGTGCCTCAGTTTTTGTTGTGTGGTATCAGTCTCTTTCTCCCTACAAAGTGAGGTAAAGAGCCAGATTTTCAGCAGTCTGGGGAGGAGACCAGCTGCTCTAGAGCAGTACTCCTCTTTTGTCCTTCAAACCCGGCCCTCTTTGCAAAACAGACAAGGTCTTAGGGTCAGTGTTAAGAGACTGCTGGTCCCTCCAGTCCCTCAAGCTTTCAAACTTCATAGCACTGAACAAAAGCATGAGCTTTTACAGAGTAAAGTGGGGAAGATATTAGGTCAATGCTGTGCATGTTTGCAAAAGCTGTTCAAAACAGCCAAGTCAACTGTGCATCTGCATTTATAGCCAACTACCCATTATGGATGACCTTTCCATCTCAAGTGATCTTCCAAAGAACCAGAGGGAGCTTTTCATAGAACTTAGGGGAAAAAAAAATTTGAAGCAGCAAAAAAACTCCTCCTCACCCTGTGTCATGCATATATAGAAAGTCTCCTTCTGGTAAGGAGCTAGCCTCTGAAAGACAAAGCAAAGACAAATCTTGCCACCTGGGTATTGGCAATTAGAGGCTCTTACACCAGCGTATCCATCCTTGACCTTAGCTGATTTAGACTTTTAAATATCTGTGCCTGTGGTGGCAGAGGGCTACTTTCTGGACACAAATATGTGCATCTTGTTAAAAAGTGACTTTCAGGGACTAGAGAGGGTGAAAGATTGTGGTGTATGTCCCAGGTCCTGAGAGAGTGTTTACAACTTTCTGTGATGTGGAAGGTCAAAATAGATGAATTTTTCCACAGCCTCCCTCCATCCTATTTTCCAAGTTGTGTCAGAGCTTAAAATAGTTTGCTTTTTCTATATTTCCGTAGGAAATGGGAGACAGTCCATAGATAATGGTTTTCATAGAGAATTTTTCCAGCATGAGTCACAATTTTTGTTAGTTGGGACATTTTAAAGGTTTTTATCTCTACGTTCTTGTCTGCTCTTCCTTCTTCCTGCAGGACATTGTCTCCTGTGATTTATAGCCGCTTTATTATGCTACCTACTGCCAAATATTCCCCACGATTCACCTGACAAGAGGAAGGATTTTATTGAGGAAGCTACTGCTCTGCCAAGTCAAAATTCCCATCCACCCAAAAGCAGGCAGGGTCTGGTCCTTCTTCTGTTGGGGTCAAGGTTTTCACTACTTTCATCCTATTTACAGCCTCTTTGCTGGTACATTTTCCCAGAGAGGAGCAGCATAGTACAGCTCTCTGAAGGGAGAGTGCTCCAGTGCACCCTTCTGCACGGGGTCATACCTTCCTAGGGTCTCTGTGGAAGTCTGCTGCCCATAGCACCTGTCTCTAACATCCTCTCAAGACCAGCTTGTCAAATTTGGCTGCTCCAACACCTCATTCCTCTTCTACTCTAAACACTTTTTGGCTTAGTGCAAACTTGCCAGGCTCAAGGCAGTCTGTGCTCTGCAGTTTCAAGACAGGTTGAAGGACCCAGGCTAATCTGCCTTTGGATGACTTTGGCCCAGACAGAAGGTGAGAGTTGACCAAATCTGTAACTGAGCTATCAAGTTATTTCTGAGTTCCTCTGGCAGCAGCCAAGGGAGTGGGCTGGAAGGACTGTGATGAACAGATATCAACCAGTATAAGCTTTGTCTGAGTGGGGAAAATGGGGGGTAGTGCAGCAGTAAGTGATGAAACCTCCTCGCCTTCTTGCAGGTGATTTGTTTGATGGCATTGTGCAAGCCCTGTTTCCACGTGGAGAAGGGAACTGGGCTGCCCTTCAAGCTGGAACTTGTAGCAGCTTGAGGCTTCTGCTCAGCACCCCTTGTGTATGTAGTCTTTGAAGGTGGGATTTTACAGTGTCTTCTCTTGACTGTGGAGCGGGTAGAGAATGAAGAAGGAAGTCAGACTCTTGTCCTTCTGCACTTCTGAATATGTGGATGTTTCACCTTGCTTTGAAATCAGAAGTGTGACCTCTCCTGGGGCTTCACCATGTAGCAGCATTTGGCCTCTTACCTAGAAAAAAGGTTATCTCTGCTTTCTTATGTCTTAGACATAGAAAAGTATAATGCCAGAGGTCTTTCCAAGTGCAGTTCCTTTCCCTGAAGACATTGCTTTCCTTCCCCATAGTGACTGCATAGCTGTCATCTGCTTGGCCTTCTGCGTTCTCAGTTTTTCTCAAACAGTGCAGAGACACACTTTAATGTATGAACTAGGATAGCCCAGCAGGAAGAGCAGGTGACTCCTTAAACATTTGTGTATTTTGGGACAAAGTGGGAATATGTTCCTAGCAGCTCTCAGTGTGTAATGGTATTTCTCTGATGTTTAGAGCAAGCGTGTTGACTCAAGAATTGCTAGGTGTAGAGCTGCCCTCCTGACCTGGAGATGCAGGAAGCAATCATTACCAACGCTCAAGGCTGTATGAAGGATTAGAAAAATCTTCCCAGGCACCCTCAAGTATTTCAGTCTCTAATTGCAAGCCTCTGAAGAACATCCCATTAGAACAGCTTATTAAAAGCAACAAATGAGACTTCCATTTATCATGATTCCAAGACTTCAGCTTATAACTCTTAAAAGCCACATCTATATATGGCAGAGGCTCTCTGAATTCTATCTAGCCATTAAAAATGTAGTTTAATTCCAAATGCTCTCTGGGTCATCTGCAGACTTGTGGTAAATTAATTACATTAATTGCAGGCACGGTTGCTGGGGCCCATGATATATGTACATTTCATTAACCAAGCCCAGGGTTTGAAACAATGCCAAGGGTGTTGATAAGTGCTCCTCGCACAGGTTTATTAAAGTTTGTGCTCTGGACAGTTGGGTTTGCAAGCCACATAAGCTTTGTGCAGGTCACCTTATCTAGAACAGGAGGAGTGTTGTCTCTGTGTGCCTGAGATAGCTGAAAGCAGCAGAGTTGGGTTGGCCAGGGAGCAGGGCAGTGTCAGCAGGCGACAGAGGTCCTGGAGGTGTCACTGCAGCTGCAGGTTACTCTGCTTTTCTGCTTTTTTTTTTCCCCATCTGCAGCCCTTTCCTAGAAACCAGGGCTAGAAGCAGGTGTCACACCTTGTTTCAAGCAAGCTTGGCTTTTGGAGATGGTGTCACCTCAGAGCCTGTTCTTTCCCAGCCAAGGGGATTTAACACTGCAGGTGTTTTCTCAATAACCTTTGCTGTTACATGGACATGTCATCTGTTATCCTAAAGCAGATCAGAGCTGCTAAAGCTGATCAGACCAGAAGCAGCCCCTACTAGCTCTCCTCATAGTTTACTGGTTGATTCAGTGAGGTTGGAGGAGACTTTGCAGATAAAATTGGTGTATGCAGTGCTTGGTTCAACTCTGCTTTCCAGTGTAGGTCAGCTTAATGGCTAAAGATATAAAACCCTGGAGAAGTCTGGCTGTATTTCATTAAAAAGCATTTCAATCTTATCCATAGCATTTGATCCTGTCTGGAAGGCTTTTGCTTTCAGCTCCTCAGATTTTAGACTAAGAAAGCCCTGCAGGAAAGGAGGAGATGGGAACTGGGCTCCTCCTAGAAGCCATCAGGCACCCAAATCCGATGGCCACAAGATGCATGATGGCTTTGCTTGAGTTTAACATCGGTTTTGTTTGCCTCAGGATTTTTATATTTTAAAGTTTATCTGCCAAATCAAGCCATCCTTTTAACACAAGTAGTAATAAATCTTCCTTTGTCCTGACTGTTCAGACCAATTAGTAAGCTCACTTACCTAACCAAGTGCTCCATGGACCGGAAAGTGAATTTTATTGTCTGCTGATCCTGTTTCGTTTGTTTCCAAGCACTTTAGATTTCCCCTAATGCTAAACCTCAGAGTATTTTGACCACAAGTGCACAGCTGATGGGTTTGTAGGAGCAAGGCTACACTGAAGTACCTTTCTCTTGCACCTGAACATTTGTTTTTTACTCTGTATAAAAAGAGCGAGATCTGGATTCAGTGGAGGGAACTGATTTAGTCTCAGAGCAGCCCTGTTGCTGATGAGGTCTTAAAGAGGTTTCTTTGTTCAGGGAAACATTGAGCTCTCTTCATTTTAAGGAAGTGGTTGCTTTTCAGGGTAATTGAACAGTTGTTTGGAAAACTTTGACTTTGCCTGCTGAGTGGTGTGGAGGTGTGGGAAGGTCTGGTGGCAGCAACATTAGAAAATGCCTGGGGGGGAAAGGTCCTCCTAGCTGAAACGTAAGCTGAAGGGTCACAGCCAAGCTGATCTTCTGGAGATGCACCAGTTCCCTGCACTCAGATCCTGCAAGGTTAAAGGAAGAAAGTGGCACAATTGACTCAAGATGGGCTTGGGTTCCCTTTGTGTGCCTCTGAGTTTTGGATCTCTGGTGTTAACTTGGTGTTAACTTGGATCTATGGAGTGGGTTAGTGAAGGCTGATCTCCTTCCATATTAGTATGACTGAACAAGTAGGGGCATTATGAAAATAGAAAATATTGTTAATTATAGTTAGAGATATTGGCATTGCTGTTTAGAAAATGTTACGAGTTGTTTTGCTGATGCAAAAGGAGCTTAGAAGACATTCTTCACCAGTTTTAATTTAAGTAAGCGCATAATCCAGTGTATAATTCTGTAAATCATTGCATGCCTGAAGTTGTTTTGCATCATAATTTAAGGCAATGCAGTTGTAGAATGTTAATTTTGTCTAAATAAACTATTTTAATGTATTTAGGCATTGTAAGTCATACTGTGTAAAAATCTGATGTGCACAGGATTTTTTTCAAGAATGACTTCTTGTGATGACTGAGGAGAAATGAAGTGAGGAGATCTTCAGCTGACTTTAATTGAAGTATACCTGCAGCACTGGGCTCCTGCTTGTACTGAAGTCCTTCCTGTTGTTTCTTCTGCACTATGTTCTTTTCCAGGATGAACTATCTTAATAGATGTGGTAATAGAAAAATTGTCTGTGCAAGTTCTCTGACAAGGATAACGGGCAAATACTGAGGTGCAGCCAGCACTGGGTTGAGAACTGATGCCAGGCAAACCCATGGTCTGATAAAAGTAATGGCTGAGCAGTCGTCAAAGGCAAGCTGTGGCTGCATGGAGTGCCTTTCAGCTCACCATATTTTAAGTTTATTTAGGCTGAATGCTCTCACAGGGTGCTGCTTCTGCAGATACCTAACATGTGCAAGGCTTCGCTGACACATGGGAGATGCAGAAAGGGCTCTGTGAGTACGTGCATAAGGATCTGCAAAAGCAGAGCTCCTATTCATCCAGTGCTTTTCCTTTTTTAAAGGCAATTGTACCACATGCACGCTTGTGGAAAAAAAGTCACTTTGCCTGCTTCAAGGCAGGTGCTTAAGTTTAAGCACATGGGTGGCCCCGTTAATCCTGATGGTGGTACTCCAGTACAGGAAGCACATGGTTAATTGCTTTACAGCACCAGGATCTAGACACTCTCCCCAAGGCATGTTTCACCAACAATAGCATATGCCATGAAATTTTTGCAGCCCAGGGTGTTCGGGTCCCAACAATAAATGCAATAAGAAGGAAGAAAATACATATAGAAATGTTGTGAATGTATTTGCACCTTGCCAGGGCGGTGGGATTTTTCCTTATCCTGGGCCTTTTTGTTTGCTTTTCAGTTGCTGCGATCATGGCTGTGGGTGGGCTTCTTCTCTGCGTGCTGTTGCCTATCCGAGCCTAACATGGTCAGTGTTCCCACCCGTGCTGGCTCCTACTTCGTGTCCTCCGTCCGTGTTTTCTGTGCACAGTCTGCCTCTCCCTTCCTTTCTTGTATTGGCCTGGAAATCACTTTCTCATCTGATCTCTGTACCCAGCTTGTCTATCTCAACAACTGGAAATAGCATGACCTGAAGCAGAGTGTATCTTCAGCAAGAGCAGGGATCTCAGGGGCAAAAACCCTCTGTGTAATGATCAATCCAGACACTGCAGCAGGTGTCTGATAAAACACCATGGATGCTGGACACCCATCGAGTCCTGCTTCTTGGCATCCAAAGGGGCCGGGGGGAGGAAATGTGCCCCCAGAGGAGGCAGGGGGTAGGCGGGAGCAGGAAAGTATTATTTAGTGGCATGTGGCATGCATGTCAGTGGAATGAAGTGTATGTCATGGACATACATGGCAGTGTATGACATACACAGCAATGACATGGTGCTGCTTGCCCCCGATATGCTCCAGCAGCAGTGGACATATCTCGGCGGGTGTCCTGAGGTGCGTGTCCGTGCTGCATGCTGTCCTGTTCTGCCACCATCTGGGCTGCCTCACCACTTTCTGCTCTCTTGTACTCTCCCCTCTTTTCTAACTGGTCAAAGGAGGGGTGATTTTAATTTCTGTTGGTTTGACTGGATGCAAGTTGAGTTGCTTCCCAAAGAAGAATCAACTGTAATACTTGTGTGGGCAGAGATCTTCCTAAGCCTCCTAAGAGACGCATGCAATCGCCATCCCCATCAGATAGCTGCTTGAGACCACAGAATTTCTGAGACATCCCACATGCATTATTAAGCTGGGAAGTTTTCTCAGCATAGCTGGTGAGAGGTGTGGAACTCTTCTGCTGTGTTTTCTGAGGAATGCTGAGGCTTTGCATGGTGGTAGCTGGGTTGTGGTGCAGTTCCTTGCTATGGGGCATAGCAGTTGCTAAGGTGGACCATTTTTGGGTCCTCTGATGCTGTATTTTTTATTTTGATAGAGGAGGAGTTTGGGTTTTGGTTTTTCTCCCTGGTGGAATATTTTTCACTTGGTTTTTTGTGACTTTTCAGTGCTTAAGAGCAGATTTAGCAAGCAAGGATGCTCAGCTCAAAGTGTGTGCCTGTAAAAAGTTGTTCTGGTATGTGGGCCACTGTTTTGGCAGTGATTGCTCTGAAAGAAAACCTTGCAGTGCTTCTACTGTCTGTCATGCCTGTGGTACCAGTGCAGGTACGAGGCAGTCCCTCACTGCAAGTCATGCTTCAAATGTCCTCAACCAAAGCCCCCAACTGGAGGATGGCAGCAATGGAAAATAGTTCTCAGAGAAGACCAGGATTGGACTGAATGGCTATGAAGAAGAGAGACACACAAGGAAAACTTGGCTGACCTGGAAAACACCCTCTGCAGGTTTCCTCCTAAGGTGCAGGGAGACTAATGTGGCAGCAGGCTGGGAGGGGTAAATGGGAGAAGTTACTTCAAGGCACGGATGCCATTGGCTGTGCTATGGGAAGGCACGACAACCTCTTTAGAGAGATTTATGGAAATCACTTCAGAGGGAGCTTCCTGCAAGAGAGGAAAACGGTATCTTGTTTAAATTATTTTTAATTGTTCTGGCGGTGGTTTAGGAAAGCAGGGAGTCATTCAGCGCAAAGGCAGGGAAGGACTAAAGGCTAAAAATACCACTGCTGGATTTGTGAAACTTCCTTTGTAAGGCATCCAAGTTAATCAGAGGTCAAATACAGGGTCACACAAGTGTAGAGGGGGACAGCAGTGCTGGGAAAGCAGCTGAGAAGATTGTGAGCCTGCAGCCCTTTGGAAGGGAATCTGCCCCGTTCTTCTCAGGCCAGCCATCTCCTGTGTCTCCTGAGCTGAGCTAAAGGTCTTGGCTTGTCATCAGCAGACCTTTTACTGCTCTTTTGATCTTGTGCAAGAGGAAAGTGAACAACAAAAACTGAAATCAACTTCCAGTATAGAAGCTGTTCAGTTTACACCAGTCCCTTGAGTATTCCCTGGCTTTTTGATACTGAATTTGCCCTAGGATTGCAAGCAGCAGAGGCAAATGCTGAACACAGACTAACATCACTAGTGGTAGTCTTTTGCCTCTGGCTCTCAGTATCAGCGTTGTTTATCAAGGATAAAGCTATTCACTGAGCAAGTTATTGTCTCCACACTGAGCTGAGGCGGCAGGATCTTGGCCAGATGGAGAGATCCATGCTTGTTTGTTTGTTCCTCTGCATGGAACACGATCCTGCACTGCAACACGTATGCAGCTTTATTGCTTTAACATCTTGAAACAAATAGTCTGAAATAAGTGCTAACCCCTTGTAGACAATAACCTTGCAGTTCTTGCATACCTCCTGTAAAGTGACAGCTTGAGATGGGTTGGAAGCATTTCTCTAAGTTGATTTATTGTAAAAGACATGCTTCTGAGTGAAGGTCTCACCCCTGAAAAAAAAAAAAAAAAAAGTGGTTTGTGTCTGTTTCAGAGAAGTGCCTGTGCTTCGTTTATCTCATATTTGAGAGATTAAATACATGTGTAAATCTCTGCAAGACTGGGATGAGGGACTGCATGCTGCTTCAGGGCACAACCTGTTCGATGGTACTGACTGCACCTGGCAAGGTGAAGTCGCTTTCCTCATCAGGGATGTCTCAATGCTGTCCCCACCTGCATTTCCAGTAATGCCTTGGCTGTGTGCTGAAATGCTTTGGCCTATGCCTGTAAAAAAAGTATGTCAAGATTTTTTCACATCATCACCCAAGGCTTGACATCCAAGGTCCAGGTTCACAGTCCCCTGGCTATGTCTTGCCTGGGCTGTGACCAGAATGGTGGCCCTAGCTAGGGAGATGAAAACTCTTTCCCTTGAGCATTCTGTGGTTTTCAGGGGAATGCCTTGAGTGGCCAAAGGGCCACACACAACCCAGCAAGGGTATTCTGAAACAAAAGAATCTCTATCAGTCCAGGGAGAGCAAGCATCTTTCTGCCTCACTTTGTGAAGGATTTTTGTCTGTGAATTGGCTTCTGGCATGGAAGGTAGTGGGCATTGGTTTCCCAGCTGGATTGTTCATCTTTCTACCTGTCCATTTTATATTTTATAAACCTATATAGGGATCATTTTATAACTTCACTTTTACAATCTGCTCCATAAATATTTTACGAGCTGTCTGCCAATCTGCAAGTAGTTTTTAAATAAGACATGATGCCTTAAGAATATTTAAAGTCTCACTTTTCTTTTTACCTCTGATACTTTTATTGAAAAACACAGAGCTGTGCAAGGAAGGCATCTGCTTTCCACATAGAGAAACTGGGACAAACCCACAACAGGAGTAAATGAATTGAGATTCAGGTGTACTGCTGAATTACGTTAACTCTTTGGCTGAGCGTCTCCAGCTCAGTGGGAGATGAAGTGAGTGTCAGGATCTTTATGCTTTTGCTGTGCGTGATACAGAAAAGATATAGGAAATCTATGGCTTGTACAGTGATAATAAAGTAGAGAATCAGTCTTCCATCGGAGCTTTTGACTCACAGCTTAACCAATAAATATTAAGAGCAAATGCACATGCAGAAATGGATTATCTTACAAACAGTAGAGAGCTTTTTTTCACCCAAAATATATTTCAAAGCCGCAATATTTACATACTTTAATCTGCCAGTAAGATTCACAAAGTGACTCTGGACTGTTAACCCAAAATTACAGATTTTTATGAGATTTAGTTGGGGAAGAAAGGAGAAAAAACTGCTTGTGTGTGTTATTTAAAGCATCTGAAGGTCAAGAATGGAAGAAGCACAGTTTGGCCCCAGTCAGCGCGGACTCTTGGGTAGTTTGAGAAAGCGTGTGAAGGGCACAAGTGATGGTAGGTTTTGCAGCAAGCTTTATTAGTGACACCCAACTGTTGCTTGACAGTCACAGTCCACTAGCTGCCATTTCACTTTGATGTGCCTTGTCAAGGCTCGTTTTAACGATGCTTCAGGCGTCCCAGAGCCTGATTTCGTATGCTAATGTGATGTGCTGCTGTATGTGTTACCCAGCTCGAGAGAAGGGGGCAGCTGCAGCCAACTGGTTTGTGTTGGCCCTTGGACTACATCCCCAGGCAGTAAAACATGGACTGGTGTGCAGCAAGGTGTGCTTGGATCACTGTGTGCAGGGGATGGCGTCTCTCTGTCTCCTGTATTTATGGTCAAGGAATTGGGAGATGCGTAGGAGGTCGTAGAAAGGATGATGTTAGAAAAGCATTTTTACAGGCAAAGTGCTCCAAACTTGAGGAAGAGATAAGGACATTTGCTCCAAAAGGCAAAACAAAAGAATTATCGGATACATGCCTTTGGTAGAAGGATGAATTGAGTTATTTGTGTATTTTTAAAAGGTAAACTGAGTCATACGCCTCCATCCAGAAAAATTAGTTCTGCAGAAAGCTGATGTAATTTTGGCAACTTGCAGCAGAAAAAATTGGGGTTGCCAGAAGTGAGACTTGATACTGAGACTCATCTCTCTATTTAGTTAAAGGGGAAGTCGTATGATGAAGAAGAAGAATCTATTCTCACCAAGGGTTTGTGAACACCAGAATGTGCTTTGAAATGACCCTTACTCCCAGGGTCTCCATGTACACCCAGTGCTTAGATTTTGAGTTAATTATGCAGGACCCCATCTCAGGAAATGGCACTGCTGCTTTTAGAACAAGGCATTGAGCACTGAGATGCAAATAACTGAGCCACATCTCTGGGCACCTCAGTGCTGTTCTTGTGGGGTTTGCATTCAAAGTGTTATGGTCCTAGCTTGGTTGCTGCTGCTGAAATCATGCCCTGCATGTATAGCCTGGCTGTTTATCAAGTGCAACCTCTTTATCTCCCTGCCTGCCTCCCCAGACTGCCTGCCAGCCTTCCCTTGTTTTCTTGATCCATTCCCCTGTGCTTGCACAACCTTTGCAATCTCTTTTTCCTTCCTCTCCCTGTAGCACAGGTCTCCTTTGTCCCCAAGGTAAGCTTCCTCTTCCCAGGAATACCCCCAGAAGCTCATGTTGCTTTTCCCCTCCTCAACTGAGTCCAGCTCAATGGTGGGGTCTCATCGTGTCTGGGCTTTTGTCTGTAATTGTGATCATTTCACAAACCCAGTGCCAGAATCCTATAGCCGAAAGGCTGCTTGGCCCCTTTCATCTGGGCAGACAGCAGTTCCCTGTAATAGGACTTCATGCTGAGGGCATGTTTCATGCAGATGCCTGTTACTGCCTCCTCCTAATTGCAGTTTTGTTCCTGCTAATCATATGCTCCTCCTTGCTGTGAGTGATGCTGGATTGCTCACATGCCCCTAGCTCAAAACTCATGGAAGCAATGGAAGAGAGGTTTCTCAGCTTTAAGTGGCTTCTTAGTGGCCTGAGGCTTTCTTTGAGGAGTGCCAGCTAGTGATTGCACTGCATGCTGGCTGGTTCCAGGTTTTTCATTCTACCAAGCAGTGTCCTTCAGTCTCATGTTCATGCAGTTTTCTGTAGGATGATCCTGTTCCCATTTCCAGTTATGTTATCAGGTCCTTGGAAAGACAGGCATATCTTTGTGTATCCTACATACATCATCCTGTATTTTTAAATGTGTGTGTGTGTGTGTGTAGCAATTTTTCTTGCCACTGCAGTTGTCCTGGGGCTTCTATGTGGTTGTCTAAGTGAAGCAGATCTCAGAAGTGCCACCAAAGCAGACAGTTAATGCTAATGCAAAACTATCACCTAGAAAACCACTGAGAAGAATGAAGAGTCAGGGAAGAGCAACCAAAAACTAATAGGAGATTCCCTGGGGGAGATGCAACTTCCATACAACTGTAGTTGCAACTCCATGGTAGTATTCAGCACCATCCTTGTCTGGCCCTAATGGAGCGGGATAGGCCAGGCAGCTTGCCTTCTTCCATCTGTTTTCTGCTGGGCAGAGGGGATTCCATGAATGGTAGCTCCCCTGTGGAAAGACAGGAGATGTGCATGAAATGCTGTGCAGAGCCAACAATATGTAGGAGACACCTGAAGGCAGTGAGGCAACAGGTTTGGTTTTGCTTTGTTTTAAGCCATTATTTTGCATGTCTATAAGATGTTAATATTTACACAAGGACATTTTCTAAAATACCATAGTTTAAAGTTCTGTCCAAATGCACAGTGGATGAAGGGGAGCATGCAAGACATATAACGCAGTGCCTGCAAAAGCTCTGCAGTCCAGGAGATTTTGTTTCTGCAATTCTAATGTTTCATCCCATTCCCCTTTCATTGTCCTTCCTGTGCCCGCTTTCTTTTCTTCTTAAAAATAGCTGCATTAAATGTCAGGTAGAGTGGAGTTTTTCAGAAGCATCTGTGGGATTTGGAAACACGAGTCCAATTGAAAATCCATGGGCCTTGAGCCCTGAATCCCGTTAGGGAAACTGCAACCAGTTTGATGAGCTAAAACTGGGACAGCAGCAATAGAGCCACCAGAGAGGTTGGGTTCGTCACTGCTCTGGGTTTTTGAGCATTGTATGATTCAAAGTAAAGAATGGCGTTCTGCCATACCAGAGACAAAAATACTCTTCTGTTGTGGTTTGTTTTTTTTTCCCAGGCGATGTGGCTATAGCAAGGCTAAGCAAGATCCAGAAGAAGAAAAGATGCATTTTCATAATGGCCACAGTGAGTAAAGAGAAAACATATATATGTGGTTTTGGCTTTCTGTGGTAATGAGAAATTCAACTGAGAGGTGGTTTTCTGAAGAAAAAAAATCTGCTTTTGGTGGTAATTCCCAAAAGAATTGTTTGTGCAGAAGTTCCCTCCTGCCCCTGCTGCAAGCCCCACGGAGAACTGAAGATTTGAACAGTCCTTATATGTGCTGAGCTATTCATACCTGTATGTTTGCACCAGATCATTCTAGTGAGCCATTTTGGTTTGTTCCTCTGTCTTTGCTGTGTGAACCAAGATGTTATTAATTTTTTCTGCTCAGCACCTAACAACTTGACATTTTTGTCGTCTGGAGACATCATTCCAAAATACCTGTGCGAAACCTTTGCTTCACCCTTTGCTTCACCCAATCTAGGCAGCTGTGAGGACCAAGCCCACTGCTACTCTTCAGCTTGGATGCCTCTGCAGAGGTGTGAGGAGTAACACCTATTTCTGCACCTAGGAAGGTTTCAGAAATGTTGTGTTAATGCCCTTGTATAGAAAACCCCTCTGCAGTGATGCTAGAAAGTAAATCTTGTGGTTGCTATCAGTCCTTCCTTCATCAAGAGCTGTGGGATCTGGGGATGGGTAACAGTGAGGTGCCTTTTGGGGTGGAAAAGGCAAACACATTGTGAGTGAAAGTCAAATTTCCATTAGTGCTATGTAATGAAGGCAGCAGGAAGCAAATCAATTAAGAGCCACAGTGTAATGTAGCTGTCTCATTAGACTGATGAGCAATTCTTTATGTGAGTAGCCTTAATGATTGTCAAAACAAACTTATAATATGGATAATGAAAATACTTTTTCCCCTCTCAAGTCCTGGAGAAAAAAAACACTATTGATTATATTTATACTGATACAACCCACAGGCTTTGTACTGCAAACATGCAGTTCTTTTAAATCTCAGTAACTCCATCTGAAATAATGTGGGCGATTGATTAGCTGATGTGTGACTGGTAGGGCATAATTTATTTCAGCTCTCCATCAACCCCCATCCATCCAGCTTGCTTTGCAAGTTACTCCTGTAACATTTTGCTATTTTTACTTTTCCTCCTGGTGTACCCTCTCTAGTTCCAGAAAGGAATTATTTTCTACCAGATGCTGGACCAAGCCATTACACAGCACCAAAAGGGGCTTTTAGCTGCACATCATTCCAGCCGAGCAGTCCTGTGCTTTTCTAAATATGCCAAAGTTGCACATATGTCCCATATAAACTAAATAACATTTTTCAAGAATGATACTCATTTTCACCATGGAAATAAATTTCCAGCATAGCAGAGTGCAAGGGACAGGAGTGTGTAATGCCCATTTTCCGTGATGTCGTGTGCCATTAAATGTGCCTTATTTGTGTTTGCAGTTAAGCTGCCTGGAGTGAGGACCTATGTTGACCCCCACACCTACGAGGACCCTAATCAAGCTGTCCACGAGTTTGCTAAGGAAATTGAAGCTTCATGCATAACCATTGAAAGAGTTATTGGAGCTGGTATGGAGATGCATTCCATGGCCCTTTGCAACACGAAGGGTTGGCTTTCTTAGCATGAGAGATCTGGGAAGGGCCATGAAATATTCGAGCTGTTAGGTACCCTGCAAGGGAAGGTGAGCATGTTCCAGCTGAAATTTGGGACAGACCTGTCACTGTCTGCAGTTTTGAAATTCAGAAGCTGAATTGAAAATTCAGAAAATTCCAGAAAATGGTCCAGAAAATGGTCCCAAATGGTCAGCTGAGCTGTTTCAATGAATGCTAAGAGAAAGGAGTCACTTAAGTTTTACATTCTTTTTACTGTTTGAACCTTTTTATCCCCCAACATTAAGGGCAGTCTTGAAGCAAAAATTAAAAATAAGAGGTCACTTGAGACATTAAAGAAGCACAAGCCAAAGTCCAAAGCTTAAAACTTCCTTGGTTAGAAGAAGAAACTCCCATTTTGTTTCCAGTAAAGCTGTTTGTTTGGACTTCCAACCAACCTTAGGAGTACTTTCTATCCTCTGAAATTGTGGGTTTGGATGTAATTTAGTGTTCACCAGAAAAAAAAAAATCCATTTAGGTTACTTTTTGGGAAAGGTAGTAATAAAATTGTAAAGTGTTTATAAAACTCTTAAAACTCTATAAAAATATATGTTACTGTGAAAGGCTGACAGTTTTCCATCTATGTAACTTACCAAAGGAAGGTTAAGAAGTGGTTTGAGTTTTACAGCTATCCACACAGGGCAGTGGTATAGGATATGACGGCTCTTTCATATAGTAGACAAAAATATTGATTGAGAAGGAAACCCTGTGGAATATAAAGCATAACTTAAATATAGGAAAATTACATATTTACTCAAAGTTTTCTTGTGCTTATGAATTACTTGGCTTGTGGTGCAGTGGCTGTTTGAGACAGTCATCGCTGCGATGTTCAGCAGTTCGTATCTGTGAATGCAGGGCAACCCTTTGAGCTTTCCATCAGCCAAGGCTGTGCTGCATCCTGTAGACACAGGCACATCATGTGTTTCCTTGATGTGGTGTGATCCTGTTCTTCCTCATTTTCTTCTGCAGGTGAATTTGGGGAAGTCTGCAGTGGGAGGCTGAAGCTGCAGGGAAAGCGTGAGTTTCCAGTGGCAATCAAAACCCTGAAGGTGGGATACACGGAGAAACAGAGGAGAGATTTCTTGGGAGAAGCAAGCATCATGGGGCAGTTTGACCACCCCAACATCATCCACCTGGAAGGTGTCGTCACAAAAAGTGGGTACAACTTGCTGTGGGCTCCTCACTGTGAGCTCTGGCTGTTGGGAGAGTTGGTAAAGGGAGAAAGACTTAGGTGATGCCTGTTCTGAATGCACTTCTCGTCATTTCTCAAAAAAAAACTTTCCAGAAGGAGGGAAGAAGAATGGGACTGTAGGTGAAGATGTCAGGAATGTATAAAACCACAATTAAAGCAAGCTCCCTCCGGGATCTGCTAGGGATGCCCCTGATAATAGTTGCCCATGATGCTGGTGTATGGGAGGGATTGAGGGCATCCCAGCACGAGAGTCACTGAGGTCTGACTGCTCAGTTAGCGAAACAGCCTTCTGTAACTTTTCCAGCCCAGTTCTTCTCCAAATTGCAGTATGCACTAAAGATGAGGGCAGGGAAAGGGACAGCACATCCGAATGTGCCCAGCACAAGACTGTTGATGCTGTGCTGAGCCCGTGGAAAATGTGTAGAGTGGTTGTTACTTGTCCATTTTAGAGCCTTGGAGGATCTACATTATTGGCATCAAGGATTATTTTGTTAACTAATTCTAAATTCTAAAATAAATAACTACTTCTTTATTTTAAGATGTGTTTTAAGTGGAGAAGCACCAGCCTCACAGGTGTGAATGGCTGTCTCCCCTCTTGCCTTCATGTTTGGCAATGTCAGAGCTTGCTTAGCTGCTGCCGTTCAGATGGTGGCATTTGGGGCCATGTGCTGCTCTCAGTACCCTTTGTCATTCCTCAGAGGAAGCACCTCCAACATTAGTTCTTTTTCAGAGCTGCAATACAGAAGGTGCAGAGGCTCCAGCTGTTTGTCCTTGTAATCTCCACAAAATCAATGCTGTTTTGTAATCAACAGCCTTTTCTTGCATTTTTCTTTGAAATTGCATTTCCTGAAACTTTTAAGAAAAAAATAACCAAAATGGATTTCTCCCAAAATTTTCATAAATACCAAAATCTCTTGGGGACAACCTGTATAAGAGCTCCAATTTCTAGCCCTGCAGGGATGTGGAATTTTGGGCAGGGAACTAGTGATGATTATACATCCATGAAAGCTGCTACTGGCATTGGCCTGAGTCCTTCTGGGGCCTCAGAGGAGGGTTGGAAATCCCACTTTTAGTGAGAATGTGCTTCCCTAGCAAGCTGCCTTTATAAAAGTGGCTGTCTGCTCCAAAAGCTGTGGAAACACAGGGAGCCCTGCTTCTAAATTGGACTTGGAGCAACTAGAGTTTGGATTCAGTATGTACCCAGAGCTTCTCATTAGCTCAGTAAATATTTGTTTGCTGCACATAATTTTTTTTCCAGCAGACATCTGTAGCATCTTCATAGGTTTTCCCTTTTCTTTTACATGAACCAAAGCAACTTTTATGAATCTCTAAGAATTTAACTTCTTTTACCCTTTAGTATCTTGGTCATTGGCCTTTTGCAGAATCAGATCTTTAGGGTAAGATGTCTTCGCTGCATCATGATTTACCTTGGAAGTAAATCAGGTTAAATTGAATTAGGCCATTTTTAATTCTGAATGAGAATATCATTGTATTTAACTAATATAGTTCAAATGAACACCTTAGTTAATTTGGACTAATCATGTTCATTGTCCTCTTGCAGACAAACCCTTTGCTATTTCTGCTTTACAAAGGTAGTTCATTTGCATCCCATTTGGTTGCACTGATGCAACGTGCACACCACTGACATGAGTGCCATCCACATATATTTTATGACCATGTAATGCCAGCAGGAGGAAGCCCTGGTGACACAGAGAATTGGCCCAGCACTTTGGAAGGGCTGATGTTTACTTTTAATTTACTTTATTGAAAGTTATCTATTTGTGTCCTTATTTCCATGCTCTTGGAGATGAGGTTAATTTATTCCATGATTGCTGCCAACCTGCAGCAGTCAGATAATGAAACATAAGTGCCAGAAATCTTACTGTTTTTTTCTCTGATGGCATCCAAAGGCAGGAGTCTGGAGGAGGTCCCCCAGGGTGGTGGCATAACAAGACACCATTCTCCCTGCAACGCTGCCTTGAAGTGTCAGAGATAAAGGACCCCATGCTACAGTTGGGTGTTTAGCTTTTAAAAGCAAAACAAAACATTAACATTTGAGATATCCCTGGAGTTTTCTTCTCTGCAAAGCCACTGACATGTTTGCTATCCAATAGCAATGGCCTCTGAGATCTCTCCTCCCTCCTACATTCAGCCTGTGCTGTGCATAGACAGATGGCTGTCATCCTTAAAGGTGGGGCCCATCTTTCATTTGGGATTCAGCAATATTTTTCATGGTCCCAAGGTGCATTTCTCATATCAAAGTAATATCTTGGGTGAGTTTCAAGCTTGGGCAGCAGCTGTGAGAGTAACATAAACAAATTGAAGCAACACAAGTCCTTCATGCTGCAAAGGTAACGTTTGCACAGCAATGAGTATTTTGATTGACAAGTTCACAATTACCTTTGTTATGTACATAATTAAGCAGTAAATTAGGCAAAATAGTTAAGGAAATCAAAAATGGGAAAATTAAGATCTATCTAAAGGGCAGAACATGTGCTGATTTTTAGTATTTACCTTCATGTGCATGTTATGACACACGGCAGCTCTCGTTGATCATTTCTATAAAAGACATTTATAATGCACTTTACAAATAACTGACAGCTTCTCTTTTGTCTGTGCTTCGTGCTAGCTAATGGAAATTGATTTAAATAAAAAATAATTTACATGTTCTTATAAGATTTCATTGAATTTACAAGGGCTGGAGCACACCACATTAATTATTGCTACGCCATTGTGGCAAGCTAGCGAGAAATTAGATTTAAAAACTGAGCAAAAACTATATATAATTACCATTAAAATGACTCGGGCATGAAAATTAATCAAACAGATTTGGAAAAACATTATTATTCCTGTCAACAATAGGACACCAGGTCTTTTGTTAAGAACTTTTACTTTGATTTCCGCTTGCACTCATTCCACACTAAATGAGCTTTTGTTCTGCAATATAAATATTCCTTCTCTTACTTCCAGATGTGTTTACAAGGGTAGTCACATGGAATTACTTGAATTACAAGGAATGCAATCCCATCCTTTCCTAGTCTTGGTTTTGGTGGCTACCAAGCCCAAGCTTCAGAACATCCTTGTTGCTCTTGTTGCGCTCCTGTGGTTACTTCAGGGTTGAAGCCTGAGGGAAGGGTCCAAAGACTTGTCCAGTTTGGCCTCTGCAAGCTTTCAGCTTGTTGGCAGAGACAAGAACAAGGCTGCCTGGGTTCAGCTTGCAACATCCTTCTCAATCATCATCTAAAGGGTATAGGGCTTGGTACCCCACCCATAATATGGAATTAGTTTTTCATCCCCTCCTCCTCAATTTCCCTGCTTCTCTATGTATTCTGGGAACAACTTTTGTCATCCTGCTGGGACAGCAGTGTCTTGGTGTAGATTGACTGTTGCATGGCTGTATATCCCAATGCAGAGACATTATTAAAAGACTTTTTTATTGCTCATGTTTTTTAGATAAATTCCTTACAAACTCGTGCACTTTTTTATTCTAGGCAAACCAGTAATGATAGTGACTGAATACATGGAGAATGGCTCTCTGGATACATTTTTAAAGGTATTACTTAGATCCTTTTTCTAGGGAGACCTGGGGACTTGGTTAAGGTTGGGGTTCTTTGTAGATGGTTAATGTCAGTGAAAATGTTTTTTGGGTGTTGGTGCTGTCTGGAGGCAGGAGTAGCTCAGTTGTGTCTTTGATCTGCATTTACACTGAATCATGAAGGACCTGGGGCATGCAATGATAGAAACAGGTAAGAATAAATTGGAGGATGTTACGTTTATTTTAAAAGGCAGTGGAAGGTATGAACTTATCCTGCAAAATGTGTTGTGATTCAGGAGCAGACCCATACTGCATCATGGCAAAGCCCAGACTTGTCAGAGTTTTTCCATGAAATGTAAGAGCTAGAGAAGGGAGAGTGAGGGAAGTGGTTAGAAATGCAATGTGGCAACATGGAGAAGAGCCCCTACCCCCTCAAGTGCTCATGAACACCTGCAGGTGGGATTTCCATGCAGCTTGGTGCCATTCAGTTGCCTGACTGAGAAACAGCCCAGCCTGGTGCCCTTATACACCTTATATACGTGTTTGCTCCGGTCGCAGTCTCTCTATCAGTCACCAGTAGATGCAGCTCGTTCCTTGATCTCAAGTTAAAAGAACTGCTTTTCCTTAGCTTTGTCTCTAGAGATCTTAATCTAAACAGCAAAACTTAGAAAAGCTTCATGGTCAGAGCATGAGAGGAATGAATTATTAATTTTCCTGGTTTCCTTCCTTGGAGACTTGCCTTTGCATTTTTATTCATGCACATACAATGCTGAGGGTGCAGAGGCTCTCAGCTCATCAAATGTCTCCTTCCTTTTGCAGAAGAATGATGGGCAGTTCACCGTCATCCAGCTGGTCGGGATGCTGCGAGGCATCGCCTCAGGAATGAAGTACCTGTCTGACATGGGTTACGTGCACAGAGATCTGGCCGCCAGGAATATCCTGATCAACAGCAACTTGGTCTGCAAAGTGTCGGACTTCGGTCTCTCCAGAGTCCTAGAAGATGACCCTGAAGCAGCATACACAACCAGGGTCAGTTAATGGGGATACCAAACTGATTGAGCTCAACAGAAACGCACTTCTTGCCACATTTTGGTGTTCAGGCTCTCTAGCAAAGAGTTACTACAAATCTTGAGCCTCTAAACTGTGCAAGATGGTTAGATCAGGTGATAACAGTTAATTGTCACCAGATTAATTTTGCAAATGCCTTTAATTTATAGTGGGGGTGGCCAAATAACACAGAGCTTAATTATTAACTCTGAAGTTTGAGTACAGGAGTCAAATAGCAAACTTTGCAAAGTTGCCGTGCTTCCAAGCTCTACTCTGTCCTCTTTGGTGAATACCAAAGGGAAGAATAAGCAATTGCTTTGCTCTGGCACCCATCCTGTAATGTAAGCCATGGTCTTCTGAACAATTTGACCCTTTTAAAACATTGTTAAGTGTGTAATGAATGCCCACTGTAAATAATGCACATCGCCCTCAGCATTACCTGGATGAGAGTAATTTCTCCCGACCCAAGAAAGAGCTTTTCCAACCTCAGCGCTCTGCCCACATGGCACTGGCGTTGAAGAGAGGGGGTGGGCAGGACCCACCTTCAACAGCACAGACTTGAAGAGAGCCTCCAATATTAATGGCAGTGATTGGCACTCCTTGGGCATGTCTTATTACTGTGTTTTTCCAAGGGTATTGTTTTGAGGGAGATGGGAGCTGTTTTGAGTCATGTTCCCTGTTCCTGTGGACGTCTTAGAAAGGCCTTTCAGCTTTTGTCAGTCATGGCCCCATGATGGGACACAGTGCACAGCTGGACTGGCACTCCCCTGCAGGCTGAAGGGCTCTTGGCCAGCCCTGCTGTGGCTCCCATGTGCTGCCAGGTGCTAATTGGCACTGCTGAGAATCTGGCCCTTCACTTAAGGCATGCGCTGCTGAGCTTGTGAATAAGTAATTATGGGAAGAAGAGACTTTTTAAAAGTTGCTTTGAAAATGTGTTCCAAATGCTGTCTTTTTCCAATAACAAACACTGTTAGGGGGCATTCAGGGAGACCTTCCAATATTTAGCTCAACACGTAGAGGAAGGGACTTCACAGCAAAATATTTTTTAATATAAATCAAGAGAGACAGCTCTTTAAACCCAATGAGAAAAGTATTCCTTAATCCAGACTCTCCTTTCCCTCCCCTTTCCCTTCTCAGACCTGATCTGAAGTTTGATTTCTAAAGTGATAGAAAGGAGAAAAGGAAACAGCAAAGCACATTTGACAGCTGTGGCATCATTTTGAGTCCCACAGCAGAGGCTAAGCCGGCTGGTCTTTGCGCACACAGATTTCTGTGCCTGCTACACAGATCTCTCTGCAGGACCAGGACTGCATTAAAAAAAAAAAAAAAAAAAAAAAAAAGAAAGAAAAAATAAAAAAAGGGAATTACTTCCGCAGCAATTTGCATGAAGCCCTCGTTAGATCAAAGTCTTCCTCAGCCTCAGAACTGTCTGTTCCTCCCCCGCTCGCTCTCAGAAATGGAGGAACTGTATTCCCTTACCAATCCGTGCAACATAATTGAGATGTTGATCCTATACATGTCCCAGCATTCAAACAACATTCAAACAACAAACCTTCAGGACAGCCAATTAGTAGGCAGCCTACAAATGCTTATGGGCTGAGATAATGTGGAAAGGGGCCCCATGCTGTCAAACAGATTTACTTTAAAATTCGATGTCTCTTTCCAGAGAGAAAATAACATCCCTTGGTGCTCTGAGAAGAGCTGTTTTGACTTTTTTCACATGTTCTCTGCCCTCCTCTGCAATCTATTTTTTAGGGTTTTTCTCCATTTCTTTTCCATTTAGGGAGGGAAGATCCCCATTCGATGGACAGCACCTGAAGCGATCGCCTTCCGCAAATTCACATCTGCCAGCGACGTCTGGAGCTACGGCATCGTGATGTGGGAGGTGATGTCCTACGGCGAGAGGCCTTACTGGGAAATGACAAACCAAGATGTAAGCATGTGCCAGAGCTGCTGTGTGATGGGACTTTGAGGGCTCAGCATTCATTCTGCTGTCAGAGAGGCAGAATGGGGACTAGAGGAGGAGAGCTGCTGTAAAAATGGCTTTGCTGCCCCATGCCAGACAGAAATGATCCTCCCCTTTGATGCTCTTTTTTTTTGCAGCAACCCAGAACAAGCTGTGCTCAGAGGGAAATGTGTCTGCACAGAGACAAGCCTGTTCCCCCAGCAGACCGCTGGAGCTTCACTAATGCTATTAGAGCTGGAGCCTGTCCCTCCTCTGCTTAATGACAAAGGCCTGCCAGGGGATAGATGCTGATAAACTGGCAGCATTTCAGTTGTGTGTTCAAACCCCTGCAGCCACATAAAGCAGAGACTCAAGAGAGTTGTGGTGAGGGCTTTGTTTCCCGGCAGAAAAGCTGGGTGATTTGACCTAGTGACAGCAGTCCACAGAGTACCAAGAATCTTGGTTGTTCTTGCATTGCTGATCTCAAGAGAATAGTTTTGCTTCAGTTGTGAACATCTTGTAAGTCTGTACTTGCACAAGTTCTCATTCATTTGTACAGTACCCTTCCAGTTGTGTCCCCTTGCTCCTGGGTTCCAGTGCCCCTTTGAGTCTCTGACCTCGAGGCCTCTGAAGCAGCTCCAAACAGAGAGATACCTGGGAATACACTCTCCCACCTGACTGCAGGTCCAATCCCAGCCTGGGTAAGGATCTTTTTGATCCTACTGCAGCATTTGATCCTACCGCATTCTACCCTGAGCTCACCATCAACATCTATCCTTGTCTAAGGCTAAAAAAATTTAAGCCTGGGGTAGCCAGATTTTCTAGGTCCCTCCTTCCTCTTCACATCTCTGAGAACTATGATTTGTGAAGGTCTGTGAGAATACCAGCTACTCATGGGGTCAGATTCACCAACAGGGCATGTGGGGCAGCCCTGCTACCTGTGGAGATCTTACTGCTGGATGGGTTTCCTCTGGTCACAGTACTTGGTGTTTCGTCCTCTCTGCTTTTTTGAGCCGTGTTCCTTCTTATTCCAGCAATTTTCTTCCATTTCACTGGCAGCAAAGGCTCTGGCTGAGCATTCTGCTCTCCCTGAGTTTTGTTAGCAAGCCTTTGCCATCAGTGGATGTTACTACCTGTCACACTGAGCTGCTGTCTCATCTCACTTTGAGTCCAGGCATGGAAACAAGTGGTACCTTTGAGATGGTCACGCCATGCTTCCTGCCAGGGACCTGAACGCGCTGTTTGGCATGAATGCCCCACTGCTCCTGCATTGCTGAGGCTGTCAGATTTGCAGGAAGTTCAGTAAAGCAGCATGTACCTACACAGGGATTCATCTTAATCAAATACAGGGACTTGCTTCCATAGTCTGTGCAGAGAATGCAGCAGTTGAGAGCCAAGCTTTTTCGTTCACACTGAGCACTGTAACTGTCTTTAATGCTGATGTACTGGCATAGCGCAGATGTTGTTCAGTAAATGCCAGGCTAAGATTGAGGCTGGTGCCAGTGAGGTAATGGTCTGTGGCCAGGGGACTCCCTTGTCTGAATCATAACACTGTGAGCATCCACACTTTACAGAACTGTTCCAAAAAGCCCAAATGCCTCCATGTTCTGTGGGGCACAGACTTGCCTGGAGTGAAAGCAGAAAGCAAAGGACTAATGAGATGTTTATGAGCATCAGTTCCTGCTTAGGCTTTGCTTGTGTAACCTCTGTTACTTGCCTCTGCCCATTGTGCAGGTGGTAAGTGCCTAGATGGTGGTGGCATAGGAACTTAATTCAGTGCTGTGGCGTATTTCTTGGGCAATTCTTCCTCCTTCAGCTCCTGAAGGCCTCCTCTTCTTTCCTCCTCTGCTTGTGTTGACTGAAGAGTCAGTGGTGGTAGATACAACATTGGCTTTTGTGCAGAGAAAAAAGGGGTCACATAAATTTTGGACTCTGTTGCACAAGAGTTTCTTGTTGTATGGCTTGTAATTAAAGCACATAGTTTTCAAGCACAGCTGATGATGAGCAAAATTATTCTCACCCTGTTACAGATGGCTTGCTTTAAAGGAGGTGAAGTGCAATAGGGCAGAAAATGTTTTAAGGCTACAAATCACATTTTAAAGTCATGCTGGTTTCTGGATGGCCCTCTAAAAATATGCTTTGGCTTGACCACAAGATAAGGCTTTTTATGCAGGAATTATTGAGAGGAATATTGTGGCCTGTGTTGCACAGGTTGACAAGCTAAATAATCATGATGGTTGAATTTTAGTGTTCAGACTGGTGAATCTATGAAAACACCACTGAATGTTGCTTTGCTTTACTGGAATAGGGTATACCAAATTGTCCTCTCCTAAACATCAAGTTCAGTCACCCCAGTCTG
Source organism: Motacilla alba alba (assembly GCF_015832195.1). Classification (NCBI taxonomy): domain Eukaryota; kingdom Metazoa; phylum Chordata; class Aves; order Passeriformes; family Motacillidae; genus Motacilla; species Motacilla alba. The sequence continues at coordinate 44,119,134 of NC_052019.1, read as the reverse complement.
AACAGTGTTGAACAGAGGAGGAAGAGAGACAAAAGTGCCTCCTTAGGTGCAAATTCTAAATCTACAAGTCTCACAGTACACACCAATGAATGGAGCAGCAAATGTCCAGTTTTCTTATTTTCTAATCACTCTGGTGGCTGCAAGTGACTCAGTCTTTGTTGTTTTAGTTTTTTTGCTCCTCTTACTGCTAGATGCCTGAAGGCACCTTCAGATGCAAGAGTGTATTTCAGCATCCTAGCTTCTTGCATATCACCAGGACGGATGACATCCTGTAAATTGAGTTAACGCTATTGATTGTGATGTTACTGCCAGGAATATCCAGCACACATAACCCCACTGCAGATATAGTTCAGATATTCTGATCTGGTGCCAGATGGTCTGCTCCCTGTCTTGCTACTATTTTCTTTTTGCTACAGTTGGAGGACGACCCATTATTGTTATAAATACAGAGGTGGACACAGCAAATAACATTCTCATGGCTGTGCCACACTGAAGCTTTTTCTTTATAGGGCAGCTGCAACTTTGGAATCAGGGACCAGCTGAAAAGCATGGTGTGAAGAACAGAGAGTATAAATAGCACAGTGTGGTGGAGCTGGGAGCAACAGCCAGGCCATAGAAGAAATTGCCTTCCAAGTTCAGGTTGGGTGGAGAGTGGTGCAACTGCTCCACCAAAAGATGAAATCTCAGATGGGCACAAAAGGACTGCACATGTTGTGGCCCAGATCTTCTGCTGTGCTTTTTACCCTTGGAGGAGATGGTAAAACCTCACCTAACTGCTTCTCTGCTGTGTACATCCTCAGAGAGTTTGAGGTTCCCACTACTGCTGCTCAGTCAGCCTGGCTCATTCCTGCAACTCTTACACTTAGCAAAAGTGTCCTCTGTGATGGAGGACAATTTAAAACCATTCTATTTTGAATTTTGAAGCCTTCTGAAATGCAGTGCTAGCCTGACACAGCTCATCCTGTACTACTCATCTAGCCACTAAAGACCAAGACAGCAATCTCCATGCTAATTATAGAGCCTTCTTTTTCAACACAGGATGTTTTCAAATTGTGAAATGAGTGAATGGCATTTAAGGTAGTCTTTGGAGTGGATAGTGAAGCATGTGTGGTTTTCATGTGGTCATAGCAAATACCTGCTTCCAGCTCTTTTTCATCAAAGAATCTTGGGGGAGTGGAGGGTGTGAAGATGGGCTGCCCTGACTCCCTTGGCACAGACACAGAGCCTTGTGGCTTGAAACACAAGCTGCATTCTCCTGAAAATTATAGTGGTTCAAAAAATGGGAACTGCTGGGCTTAAAGCCCTGCCACAGATCTGCCCCAAACTGGGGAAAACAAGTTGCCTTCTTCGATTCTGCCCTCATTTTTTCATTTCTGCCTTTCAAGAGGGCAGGCACCACACATGCATATCACTTGTTTTAAAAAGAAAACCCTCGATGGTTTGTATTTGAAATCAGTGCAACAACTCCCCTGGTTTTAATTTACATACTCTTGGGCTGACATTTTAAATTCCTGGCAGAAATGTGGCCACACTAAGAAACTACTAGACCCAGACAGTATTGAATGATATATGAGATGGTTGTTCTGCCTCTGCCTTGAATCCATCCATCAATTAGCATTCAAAGTCTCTTTTGAAATACAGTCAGACTTTTATTACTGTAATACAAATTTGTGGTCTAGCACATGCCTTTTCATTTAAAAAGAAGCCAACATCTGAATAAACAAAATCACTGCACTCCAAGAAGATGCCAGAAAGCCCTGTAGGCTTTTTTCATGGATGTAGTATAGGCTCCAGGAGTTTCCTGGTATATAACATAGAGACCACAACTGAGCTTTGAACAAGTGCAACCAGGCAATCTGGCCTCTCGGTTGCAGCAGTGCTTTGGCTATCTACATTCACTTTGCAATGACTAAAAATAAAATTATTCAACACATCTCATGGAAAATATGAAAGATTTGTGACAATATTGCTGATCCCAAAGTTCTATGTTAAAGTCAGTTTGCATTTGGGAAAAAGATGAGGGGAAGAAAAGCCTTGTGTTTTGTGTCCTGTAGGTGATTAAAGCTGTGGAGGAAGGCTATCGCCTGCCAAGTCCCATGGACTGCCCTGCTGCTCTCTACCAACTAATGCTGGACTGCTGGCAGAAAGACCGCAACAGCAGGCCCAAGTTTGACGAGATTGTCAGCATGTTGGACAAGCTCATCCGTAACCCCAGCAGCTTGAAGACGTTGGTTAATGCATCAAGCAGGTACAGACTCAGCCCAGAACCATTTCTCAGAGCAAGCTCCTTGTCTGAACACCCACCCTAGGGCTGGATTCTTGCTGATTATTAAGCCCGAGTGTTCTTGGGGGAATGTTCCTTCAGCTTTGTTATGTCCAGGGGAGTTGACTCATATCAACTTTTTCTGTTGCAGTTGGCACTCACTCCAAATGCAGTGCTGCTACCACAAAGAAAATTACCATGGTCTGTCTTTCAGAAACAAGAGTTTCGGCAGTACTTTGTCTGTGACAAAACTACCTGTGCTCTGTTGCAAGGTTAGAGAAGGCAAGACTTGAGTGCACAAGGTAGATAGTAAATACTGCTCCAATTATCTGCCTGTTGACTTTACCTTGGTAATACAAACAAAGACTGCCTCTTGGGGAAGCTCTCAGGGTGTGCAAAAGCTTGTGGATTCCAGGTACATCCTTCACAACTATTCCCAGGCATGCTAGCCACCACTACAAGTCGTGAGAGTCGTGGTAATTGGAAGAGGAGGTCTCTGGTTACCAAAGTATTGTACACAAACCCTTTGTTAAAACCACATGAAGTGAATAGAACAGCCAGTTTGTATTTAAACATGAATCTGAATAACTACACAGCTACAAGTAAGGTAAACACAAGCAAGAAATACAGCTGCACTTGGGGAGAAAGAGCTAAATAGTCTTGGAGAGGCTTTTTCTATTTTCACTGCAAGCACATATTTACTTCATCAGTGTTGCTAATCACGCAGTCCCTTGCAAGGTCATAAAGAAGTTATATGTATATGTATGTATATATGTATATTATTGCTGTTTCACTGGTGGCAGTGGAGTTCCTCAGATTAACCATGGAAAAGGCCCTTCAGGAAAGTTTATCCTCAGAGGAGGGACAAAAAAAGATATGTTGTTTTCTTTAAACAGGAATGAGGGAGATAAGATTAGGTTAGACTGGTGGTATGGGCCAAAAGAGATACACTGCTGTGAGCTTGTAGTCATTTGTCCCCACACCTTCCAAATGAGCCTCGCACAGCTGCATGTGGCACATCTCCTGTGCTGCAACTGGGCATTCCTCTGGTGGCATGTCCCTGTGCATGGCATTTCATGCACTGAAAGAGAAGAACCTGAAATTTCTGTTAATTTTTATATACAAGCTAGATCTGGTTCCTCAGGCTATTTTACATGTGCCATTTACCATCTGAAGAAGAAATTAATTATTCTTATTAGCAATTAGATGTAATGTCAGTGCCAGCAAACCTGCCAGAAAAGGTTTATGACAGCATGAAATATGTGAGGTTTCTCTTTTATTTTCAACTCAGAACAGTTATTTTCCAGGCCTGTTGCATGGTGTTTCCTGCACTCTTTTATACCAAACTGTTATGACAGATGAGGAAAATAGGCAGGAAACCATTTCTTTGAGCTGCTAAGCACTTTGCTGATGTTTTATTCCATGAATGGGTCCATGCAATTCCAAACCTCTCCTTTTCAGAGCTGCTGTGGATATTTTTGATAAGGATGAAGCACCTAAACAGTCAGGCTTTGGGGCTGTGTTTCTATTCTCATAGATTGCTGTGCCCAGACCATAGTAATTCCAAATGAATCATAATTTCAATATAGAGCAGCTGTAAAGGATTTTTTTTATATATGTAATGTGTTCTTTATGGAAATTCTCATTAATGCAAATAAGGGAGGAAGTCACTCTCTACATTACAGCGTGTGCTATGATATCACTAGGTACCTCCTGACATTAGTGATGAAAATCCACTTCTCATTATGATTACTTAGGAGTTTTGAATTTCTCATGTGTATAAAATGTTATGGGAAGCCATTATGTTCTTGGTACTGCAAGTATTCACATTTTATTAGACCCTTCAGCATTGCTATTAAATAAACAAATAATACTAATGTGCTCATAAAATATATGAAGATTCCTGAAGTGCTATAATAATATAATATCCCAGCTCTCCTTCCAGTTGAAAGTATTTTAAGTATAATAGCCACCATCAGAGGCTGACCTGGAAAATGTTTTTTTTTACCTGTGGGTAAAAATCTTTGCACAGGGCTTGTGTTAGCTGTGTGTCCCCTTTTACAAAGTAGGGAACACATCTGGTTTCTTTCCTGGCTGACCTTGGACAAGCCCTCTTTGCTCTCTGCACATCATTAGTGGGGTGGTGGACCCTGCTTGTGCCAGGTACTGTATCAGTGCTCCAGCTGTGGTGAAGGGTTATTATTTGCCTGAATTGCTTCTTCCGTGCGTGGCATAGCTGAGCAGGGAGCAGTTGCCTGGCAGGCTCTGGAGTGAGGGTGTGGGAGCAGGAGTGTGCCTCTGTTTGCAGGGCTGGAGCATTGCTGCTCCCTGCAGGCTCGTTGGATGCTGTCGGCATCTGAAGCCCCCCTTCCCGTGACTCTGCAGGAGCAGCCCCTGGACTGTTTAATGCTCCCTGGACTGGGAACAGCTGCCTGCCATTGATGGCTGCTGCTGGGAAATGTAATTTGGGTTTCAGCTTCCAGGCTCTGCGCTGTCTTAAGTTAATTAGGAGCTTTAAAGGTGGAGGAAGAGAGCAAAGCAGGAGTCATCAAAGCAAAGACTTTGAATTAGGAGTGACTGGGGAAGCCTACTTGTGGCCAGGAGGTAACTGGGGTGGATGCCACTCCTGTCCTTCTCTTTCTGCTCGTGGTGAGGACTGGAAATGGCAGGAGTTAACTCAAGAATAGTTGAGGTTGCAGGTGAAGTGCTGTGTTTGATACATTTCATATCAAGCCTGCTAGGAGGATTTAGACTGCAGCAATCACTAAAAATGGAACAAAAGAATCATCTTTACCATAAAAAAATGCAAGCAACTTGAGTCATGTTGTGTATCTCTCAATACTGATTCTGTTTGCTTCTTTGTTTTTGCTTACCTTTAGAGTGTCAAATCTGTTGGTAGAGCACAGTCCAGTCGGGAGTGGTGCCTACAGGTCCGTGGGTGAGTGGCTGGAAGCCATCAAAATGGGCCGATACACAGAGATCTTCATGGAGAATGGATACAGTTCAATGGATGCAGTGGCTCAGGTGACCCTAGAGTGAGTAGTATCCAGATCATTTTCACCTCATTTCTTGGAATTGCAACGGGAGGAGGGAGGAGAAAGACAAATCATTCAAGAATATGTAAGGATGAGGCTGCAGAAAGGGAAAACGTTATCCAGTGTTTGCAGTCAGCAGTTTCCCTTACAGGATCTCTATTGATAACAAGTGGAGGCAAGACTAAAATTTACAATTACTACATTGGCAGCCAGTATTTTGTCTCCTTTACTCACAGAAATTAATGCATGACTTTCTGCAATTGCCAGCCCATCCTCTTAACACAATAGCAGTTGATTATTTGGGATTACCAACAAAATAAACCCTCAACCCTACTAGTAAATGTATAGGTCCCTGCTGAGACACCCTGGCTTCACAGCAGATGAGCTGGTTTCATGGCTGATCTGGATATAAGCAAGTGAACAGTGAAGCCCAGTAAGGTGTGGAAATGGTACTCAGCATAAACAGGAATAGGTAAGAGCTGATGCCAGCGCAAGAGCATCAGCAACCCACAGCTCTAGAGGACAGGCTTCCTGAACGAGACCCTTCCTTCTGAATGTGCCGGTGGCTTTTGCACGTGGGTGTGACTGCAGTTGAGGCAACAGCCTTCAAATGACTTGGTAAATGCCTCAGGGCTGCTAATTTGCTGTGCTGCACCTTTAATTGCCTGCCTTGCTTGTGTAATTGTGTCAGTACTTTGCTGCTGCTGCCTGCGCTGTCTCAAACTCCCCTCAAAGCCTGCCGCTCTAGCTGGGTTAATTCGAGCTTAGCTCACTGCAGGCATTAAGGCAGACTGGGAAGAATTGTACTGTGCTGCTTTGGAGAAGGTTGTGTCTCCTCTGACCACATGCAGATTGCCACTGCACATACAGAATTGCTTCTGAGGATTAAGAATAAACCAAGAAAAATCCCCCTACCCCACGGAGCTGCAGCATTTCCTCCTGTCTGCCACAGTGCTTGCTGTGGAGCTCACCATACAGCACAGGAGTGTGATGCAGGTCAGTGACATCTCCATGGAGTTCAGTTTTCCATTACATACACAGAGGGAATGCAGGAGCCTATCTGCTCTCACTCTGATTTTATCTGCTCCACTCACACCATCAATATTTGCCCCTGGACTCATCCAGTCTTTTTTCAGCCATTCACATGAAAACCCTGAGCTAGGGATGAAGTCCTCTCCAGCAACTGTCTGGGAAATCAGGGTGCATGGATTCTTACCTGGATCCTCTTTACAGCTCCTGAGACCCTTACATGTTGTTTCCCAGCCTTGTCCTGCAATTATGTGTCACGTCATTTGGGCTTTTGAGGATTCCACAGTTTAGACTGATGATCTGCAAACATGGACCAAGGAAGAGGGCATCCATCCCCAGGCTGGTCAGAGTCCACACAGCAGAAATAGCTAGCCAGAGGCTGAGTGGGAAGAAGGGGGAGAGGATGAAGCAGTAATTCATGAGAAAAGGAAAACATTGGAGCATTCCCCTCCACAGTACCACCCCAATCTGACAACCAGAGCAACTTCTGGTAGAAAATGCAGGTTGTCTAAAATCCATCACAGATTTATTGCTGTTTGGCTTAATTAGTCATGTCAAAAAAGAAAATTAGGCTTCTACCTTGTTCCTCTTTAGAATTTTCTGCAGTTTCAAGAGCTCTACATGAAATGGTCAGAAGTAAAATGATTTGTTTGGGTCACAGAAAATGTTGACTTGAAACCCAAATTAGTGGGTGTTTTCAACGGCAAATTAGAAGTTTCCTTACTTGTGTAACTTAAAGCAATCTTGCTATCCCTCCTACACTGTCTTAGCATGCCATGCTGCTGACAAAAGTATTCCTGACCTTCAAATTCCTAACGTGCAACATTTCAGATTATGAAGTAAGATCCTTAATTTGACTTTAAAATTTAACTATTTCCCTATGTTTACTTTTTAGTATTCCAGAAATTTAAAAAATGTCCCCCAAAATCTTTTCAGGTGATGCAAAAAGTGATTTTAAATGTTTTTTCTAATTGGCAATGAACCAAGAAACCCATTACCTGCAACAGTTCTAGCCAGAAAGGCGAGTTGGTGTGAAATTGATAGCTGCCAGAGATGCTCTGACTCTCACCAGCTGCAAACCTCCTCAAAGGCCCCCTCACCAGGTCCCAGGATGTCCTCTATGGCACAAATGTCATCCCACTGGTCCCAGTGGAGACAGCATGTCTGAGCTACTCAGCTTCAGCTTCCTTCTGGGCTTTTAGAGCAGCAGAGCAGTGCAAAGGAGCTGATGCCTGCCAGCCTGGGGGAGCTTATGGGTTTGTTTTCTTTTAAGCTGGAAGGAGGGATTTCATGGACCCATCTTCCATTTCAGTTGAAGCTGATAAAATGTTGAAACCTATTCCAGCTAGTTATGCATGTCAGCAAATAAATTCCTCCTCCCCACCCCAGCTGCCCATGGACAGAGATTCTTGCAGAGATACCTGCTTGGTTCTTCTCTGTCAGCCCACACACCTTTGCATTGCAGAGATGGCTGGGCAAAAAGGCTTGAACCCACTCAGGTTTGTTGTTGGAAAACCTGTGGAAGATTAATCCAAAGGCCAAGTACCCATCCCAATCAAAACTTCTCTCATCCCTCTCAGAAACAGTAAAAAAAAAGAAAAAAACAGCATATTCTCAGCTGTTGCAAAAAGAGAAACCATCACAGTAGCTTAAGAGGAAAAGTGTCTTGTAATGAAGTCCTGAATTCAGCCTGAAGTAAACTGGCAGACTGCCCTTAAAAAATAAAGTAAGGGAGAAAAATGGCTCCTGGTGGGCTCAGCTGAGACTCTCATGGGTTCTCCATAAAATAAACACCAGAACAAGCAAAGTTCTTTAGAGGTTGATATACTGAGAGGGGTTGGTTTTCTGGAAGTTTTAATATTTTTTTCTCCCTGTAAAAGGGAGCAACAAAACATTTTGTACTCTACAAAGGAGAATTCAGGTTAAATGTTCCTTGTCATTTTTAATAGAGGCAACTGTTCTGTATATTCCAGAGCTGGGACTTGGGGGGATCGGGTGAAAAGATGATCTGAACATCTGAAAGTAGCTTGCTTTCCCCAAATGACATCAGTAAATCAGTCTTTGCAATTTAAGAGGTTGCCTTCAAATACCATCCAAAATGATCTTTGCCAAATTCAAACCGTGCAGGAGACAGATGTAGAAATTAGGTGGATAACTGCTGCCAGAAAAAGCAGGACAAAAATGATAAATGTAAAGAATTTCTAAAATCTACTGAAAAAAATCTACTAGTGCTGTAGGAGGAGTTGGCCATGACACTGACTAGACTGGTAATTGTGGGTGCCCAGCTTGTGGCTTCTTTACAGGACCTGGTTGAGATGGTTGATGTTCAGCTTTTTTTTTTTGCTTTTTTCTTTTTTTTTTTAAACCTCCCTCCCCTGGCATGAGAAGCAAAATCCTGATTACCATTCTGATTCTTTCAAACTGATGGTTTGATGCATTTATTCCAGAAAATAGTAGTATTAGTGACAAATTTCTGAAAGCAAAATATTAAAAATCTAAGATTAATGGATATCACCCCAAGTCCTAAGCTCTGCCTACTTAAAGACCTGAAAATGTATGTGTTCAAACAAAGAGTGATTTCTACATTTAGCTCTAATTCTTGCAAAGGGATGAATCACCTTGTGAAAAGTGGAGCCTCACCCTCCACCCTCTCTTTCCAACTGGATATCAGACTTGAAGGGAACCTTTCCAGTGGACCAGACCTGCTCTTTAAACTTGTGGACCACCTAGTGACTTTGAGTGTGTCTGGAGCTCTTTCAATCCACTGCAAGAATAACTTTACCAGGACAATACTCAACAATAGATAGATCCATGACATGAGTTTCAGTCTGACCCTTGACTGGACCACTTACTAACCATGTGGACTACATATTTTCACCTTTTGAAAGATCTGTACTCACTGAATCTCAGGACACCCTGTTGTTTGTTATTAGATGAAGAGCTCTGAATATTTGTAATAATATGTGTTGTGTTGCTTTGCATTGTATATATTTTTCTTCTAAAATAAAATAAATTATTTATTGAAAGTTATACTGGATGAAGAACATTTAAGAGTTCACCTGCTCTAGATGCTTATTCTTAACCTGAAATCTCAGTCCTGGGATTTTGATGCTGTGTCTGCTTCTGAACAAATTCTCATCTTGTAATCAAGTGGAATGGGAATTATGAGTAAGAGCAGATGAACTCTTAAAACAATTTTTTTTAAGTCCTCATTTCATGCAAATGTCCCTAGCAAGCGGATTCCTCTCTCTTTAGCATCGTCTGAAGGTCTTTGAGGTTCTTCTTGTTTCCCCTCATTCAAACTGACAACTAACTAACTCCATGAGTAGTCCCAATCTGCATGGGCAGCTGTAGCTACACCACGTGCAGAAGAGTGGTGAGATCTGCCCTGCATGGGAGATGAAATACGAAATACCTGTGGTAGGCTGACGGCTGCTGACCTCGGAGGTCTTTCAGGACTGTGGCCCTTTTGCTTGCATGAGTAAACCGGCTGGTGAGGGGGTTGTATTTTATGTGGCAATCCAGTCCTAGTCTACACTGTGTTTGGCAAACTGGTCCATGGTGTATAAGTAGTTCTATTTGTAAATAAAATGTTTTAAACCTATTTCTTACAACATGGAGACTGTGAATTCAACCCTTGCAAGTGGAGGCTATTGCAGGGAAGGGGAGACCATGTTGTCACTGGCATGTTCCAGCTGGCAGTGGTAAGAGAGCAGCATGCATGCAGCTGTGTACAGGCTGCTTGGGGTGAGCTGACACCAATTTTCCCCTTTATTTCCTTGGCTTTTTTGGTCAGCTTAGGTAAGCCTTTTAATACCTTGTTGACAAGTGATTCAAATTCCTGCCTGCTTTAATTTCCATTCCTACATGAATGAAAGAAGTGAAAAGATAAACTTCCTCCCGAAAATAAGAATAAAAGTTGTCTCATGGCTGGGGAGGCCAAGTATTTTGAAGCAGGGAGACCGCCCAGCACATGGGTGCACGGATCTCCACTGCAGAGGCACACACAAAACCCAACACCAGGGGTCAGGTCACTTCCACAGCAAGGAGCAGCCTGGATCCTGATCGCAGGTGCCCGCGGGTCTCAGTTGTGCCTTTTCCTGCAGGGAATGCATATTTTTATTGTAAAGCCCCTGTGGGTGTCTGCACACATCACCTCTGCAGAGCTGAGCCCAGTGAAATTTCCATTTGGCTGCAGTAACAGGAGCCAAGCAGCTCTGGACTGGAGCTTAAAGGCAGTTGTTTTTGCAGCACTTCGGCACAGAAGTTGTTGGGGAATTTTTGTCCCCAGACCAGCTCGTTTGTGCACCCCGTTCTGTTCAAAATTGTCTTCTGCCTTATACCACTTTAAGTCCTTTAGCACTGGATGCATGGGAGCATGCAATGTGCTGTAAGTCATGCTTGAAACATCAAAATTAAAGTTCCTACATTCTCTAGGAAGTTTTTAGAAGGTTTTGTCGTTGTCCTTGATATGTGCAAGGTGGCTTTTGAATAAACCTGCTGATTTTTATACTTGGCAAGCATCTGGTTCAGGAGCTGTGTCTTCTGGCTCATCTTTGCTGAGGTGCAAGACCCCACAGTAGTGTTTTTTCCCTCTCTAAGGAGTCCCCCATGCTTTTGGCTGGTGGCTTCACATTTGAGAGGATTTGATATTCAAAAAAAAAAAAAGAAAAAAGAGAGACTGAATCCCCTGGTGAGCAGTTAATGTATTGGTTAATGTACTGAAACCAGAAACTCTTTTTTCTTCTTTCCCTCTTGTAAATCAATGAGACGCTCCTCAAGGATATTGAGTTAAGGGGATACTATATGGGGAGGAAAAAAGGCTGTGTAGGGAACTGGGTGGGGGGTTTATTGGACTGATGGGGCTGTGTGTGAAAGGCCAAGACATGCATGCTTTTCTCCGAGTTTGAGGCTGTTTTCTTCCAGCATAACATGCGAGAGTGTCAGAAATTATACATCTGTGAAATACATGGTACTGGATTTTCAAAAGAGCTCAGCTTGCACTTTAGATACCCAGAAAAAAAAAAAAAAAAAGATGATTTTTCAAAAAGTGCCAGCAGAGCAGGACTCAGCAGGGGGAAGATGGATGTTGTCTCTTTTAAAAATCAGGTCCTATACTGTGTTGGTTTCGGGGGTTGGTTTGGTTTTTGTTTTGTTTTGGTTTGTTTTTTTGGTTTTTTTTTTGATCTCTGGTGTGAACTTCCAACTGTGCTGTGTACATAAAATAAATTGCATGTAACAATAGCATTACTTCATTTTCCTTCATTATTAAGATGGGTTGCTGAACTAGTTTCACAATTCAGTGGAGGCAGAAATGAAAGCATGTCCCCCTGAGAAGGTAGACACCTTTTGCAGGTGCTGCAGCCTTTTCTCTGCCAGGTAAGGAGCACTGCTGATGTGTCTCATTGACCTCCTTTGCTCTGTGCCCCTTACGTTATGATTTCCCTTTACAACATCAAGAAGCATTGCTGAAAAAGAGTACAATAATGAAATTATGTGTTTAGCCTGAAGCAAAAAACTTGGTATTTTCCAAATCAAAAGGCAGAAAACATGACAGTCCTTGGAGAAGTACAGATGTAGCTTTTGGCTTCAACTAGTTTATGTGTTAATGTATTAGCCTTCACTCAAGACTGCTTTTTATTCAAAGCAGCACTCATCTGTGTAATTTGTGAACATGGATAATTGGTTGTTACTTGCACAGGATTTTCTGTCCAGAATGTGAAGCTGCTGAGAGAGGCCCACCTTCATGGGTAGCTCGTGTGAAAATGTTTTGGTGCTCCTTGCAAGTACTCTCCTGCAGTCCAGCACACAGCCCTGCTGTGAACTGTGGGCCAGGTTTGCAGTTATGTCTCAGGTGATGGTTGGGCTCCCAGGTGTTGCTGGGGATTTCCAGCCTTTGCATGAATGCAGCAGCGTGGTTTCCAAAAAGCAGCTGCGTGATCAAGGCCACATCTCAGTGGCTTTTGGTGGAGAACTTTCTCCTAAAGGAGTTGCAGACAGGGTATCAGCAGCTTGAGGATTCACAAGTGTATCAGGACCGTACGGCACAACTTAGAAACATCCTTAATTCACTCCAGTCTGGTGGTAGAAAGTGAGGGACTGATATTTTTTTATCAGTGGAAGTCTTCAGACAAAACACCACATCTCTTATAGTCAACCTGCTTCTCTAACAGCTTCTGTGTTTTGGGCTGGAAACATATATGCAACTGTCTTGATGTTTCTGCTGAGCTTTTATTTGTACAATTTCTTTGTTAACACTTTTCTATAAGAATTTTCTACAGTTACACTCTGCCATAACTGATGGCCTTATCTGGCTTAGAGGTGTCATTGATAAACCAAGGTCCTGCTGTGCCATCTCCAGGAGATGATTTGTCCCACTCCTGTCTTTAGATGGGATGAATTGTATAGCCTGGAGGTGCCTCTTAATGCCATTCATGTGAATCACATGAAAGCAATTACCTTCATCTATACACCTGAATTTTGGAGGGTGGAGTTGATGACAAACAATCTTTCCTCCTGATCCTGCATTTTACATTAAAACTGTCTCATTTTACAGCTTTCCTGTAGTGGTAGCCCAGTAGGCAGAATCAACACAAATGCCCTTGGCATCTAGAATTCACCTCTCCAAAGCAAAACCAAATGTGGGTTTATGGGAAGATTTGCAAAGACGCAAAGGGGAGCTGCTTTGCTAATTCTTGTTGATTTTAAGGAGTCATCAGGATGGTGGCCATGCTCGAGGCTTTTGCCATTTGTGTTTCTTTGGCTTTCCCTCATCTGAAGAGGAAGAAAGCATGGATTGTCCTCACTTCTCACTGCTCATATCCAAGATCAAATGCCAGCCTCTCCCATGAGAAGAGGAAACAGCAACATGGGCTTTCTTACATGGCTTTCCTGTTGGAAATAGGACTTTTCACGCCTAGCAGAATCCTTGGCCAAAGATGATGCTGACACTTTGCTGTCTGGCCTTTCTCCTTGGCCAGCGAGGTGATCTCATTCAAATCACATCACCTCTCTGAAGTGCTGTCAGCCAAAAAAACGAAAAAAAAAGAAAAAAAAATTTACAAATGGGGAAAATAAAACCTGCCAACTAAACTTGGCTCTGGGAGCTGCCAGTGATAACAGGTAGGCGCTGGCAGCGGCAGCAGCGCTTGCGGCGCGTGGTGTGCGCGGCGACGTGTGCCTAAGAGGTCCATGGAACCAACGTCTGCTTTCTCCCACAGGGATTTGAGGCGTCTGGGAGTGACACTTGTTGGTCACCAGAAGAAGATAATGAACAGCCTTCAAGAGATGAAGGTCCAGTTGGTGAATGGGATGGTGCCGTTGTAACACGGTTTTTAAAGTTGCTTCCTCAAGTGGGTCGGTCCTGCACTTTGTACTCTAGCCCTGAGATTTATTTTGACTAAAAAAAAACCAAGAAAAGATAAAAAGGGACATTCAGTGATTTCTATAACTGAAGGACATTGGCCTCTGCTGCAGCATTTCTAAAGCAGTGTTTGACTAAAGTTTTGCTTTTCTTCCTATTTGTGTCCTTATTTTCATGAAGTCAATGTAAGATGCATGGAACGTGGAAACAAATCTGCTGTACATGAGGTTAACCAGTCTCTTAAGCTCCAGCGGTGATGACAAGCCTTCCACCACGTGTTGTCTGTACATGGGAGGTACATATATATATATATATATATAGCACCTTTATATACTGAATTACAGCAGCACATGGTAATGCTTCCAAGGACTGACTTGAATGGCAGATTTTTGTGGTCGTTCATGGACTCCCAATAGCTGCAGTTTGCTGAAGTATAACTTCGAGTCCTACTTGTCTACAGAAGTGTATTGAAGAGCAATATGATTAGATTATTTCTCGATAGATATTTTGTTTTGTAAATTTAAAGAAAATGAAAAAAATGCTGTTACACAGCATTAAGTTATAGAGAAGACTAGCATATAAACATGTCGCTTGCTCCATGGCAAATACAATACAGGGTGTATATTTTGTTTTCCTCCTTCTGTGTTACCAAGTTCTTTTTATTTGCTCTTTGGGGAGGATAATACATGTTGAAGATGTATATACTGTACAGTTTGCTACGCATCAGGTACAAGATTGGGGCTCTTTCCTTGGTTTGTTCCTTCTTTCCTCCCTCTTTTACTCAGTCTCCCTTTTGTGTTACCTCTGTGCTTTGTATTTTTGCTGTGGTTTGGTTTGATCAACACAAAAAGCCTTCAGGAGTTTTCATTATGTATATGAGGTAGAAGGAAGTTGCTCAAATAAAAGATGTTCCCTCCCTCTTCCTTTGCACCATGAGTTGAGGACATCCAGAAGAAGAGAAATAAAACATCTGGTTCTTGATGGCCTCCAGCAACAACGTGGCATCGATTTTTCTGTCTCCTGGCCAAAGGTGGCAGGGGATCGCCTCTGCACAGGTGCTTCAGTCCAGTAGCTGTCACCCAGTGCAGCCATTGCCTCTGTTCCCGGGGCCCAGGAGAGAAAGCATGAGGTGGTTTTAGCTGGAAGGAAGGAATTTTGTTTTTCCTTTTCTGATGATGTTGGTTAAGTCCTGGGGCACAGTTTGGAAATGAGCCTGTGGCATCCAGTGTGGAGATTTAGTAATATTTCTCCCACAGTGGTGGGAGTGGGATTATTTTTGGAACTGTACTGTCCTAAGCTGTCTCTCAGCATTCTAGGTTTGCTGTGGACCTGGCCACTTCGTGACAGAGCATAGAGAGGAGGGAAGAGCAGAGTAGCCCAACATGTTCACAGCAATGGCATCCTCAGGGCAAGGAGATGCCATTCGTCTGGGGTTGGCACAGCTGGATCAGGACTTGGATGTAGCTGGGGCTCAACGCATATCCATTAAAGCCCATGGCTGGTACTTTCAGAGGGACCTGAGGGCAACCCAGTCCCCTGGGAATCACACCAAGAAATATTTTGGGGTTGTCCTCCTGTTTTTATTGTAGATAGGATTAAACAGCACAGTTAATTTGGTATTCATAGGTTGGGCTTTTATTTTGTGAAGATTTTTATAAAGATTTTAAAACAGCTCAGTGGATTGCAAGGGTTTGTTGTTTCTGTAAATGTATTGCTTCCTTAGAGTTTGGACAGCATCTTGTGGCATCCTTCCTTAGCAATAACATCAATATATAGAGTTGCTGTATATATAGAGTCCCAGTCCCTTCATCCCCAATGCTGCAGAGCCAAACCCAAAGAGCTCAAACAGCCAAAAGGAGGCCTGTGTCCTTCATGTCCTGCAGAAACAGGTGTTGCAAGGCACCTGAAGCTGTTTCAAAGTCTTTCTTTCATTTCCCCCAGCCTTTGGATGAGATTTGATACACAAAATGTTTTTTTAAAGATGGGAAGCACCTAAGGGGAAGAAGTTGAGTGGTTTTTTTCCTTAGCAGCAGGGCTTTGTTGGCTTACAGCAGGGCTTCTTCAGGCAATATTTTCCTGTCCTGAAATGGCCCCCTCCGCCTCTGCAATTGCTGAGTTCCTCAGGAATCAGGAGAAATAGGAGGGAAAAGAGCCACAGTGAGGTCTAACAAATCTTGATAGTGTCATTTCTCATCCCATTGTTTCATTTTGGCAGCCACCAGACCACAAAAGAGGAAGAGGGTATCAAGACATAACAATTTCGTCGCAGAAAAGAGATTTGTCATATAATAAATAAGATTATTAGAGCTGTCAGCAGAAGAGTCAAGACTCTTGAGATTATTTGTGCCTCCCTGTCTGCAACACTTGGGAAAATACATGTAGGAAGACAGAAACAGCTCGTTTCATCAGGAGGAATCGTTCGTTTGCCTGCATCCATTGGCGGCATTGTGCAAATATGCTGTGTGCAAATATGTAGCACTTTCTGCCCATCTTCTCCACTCATTCCTGTCCTGTTGGCTCTGTGGGAGGAATTGAACTTGGTCCTTTTTTTTTTTCCTGGGCTCTTAAAAGCAAAATCCTCTTTTCATCACTTGTATTGCTGGAATACCTACCAGATTCTGGAGTAACGTTCAAAATGACAAACCAGTGGAAAACAAAACTGCTCTTAAGCCAGACTGCATTTGTAAATTGGGCACCTCTTCTTGCTTCCTCCAATAAATAAATAAATAACTTTTTCTATTTATTTCAAGAGCTGTTTTTGCTACAGATCTCTGTATAATAGACTTTGTCTTGGGGCTAAAAATAAAACATTGTTTTAATGTGTAGGGTCCAAAGGTTACAGCTTCTATGTCCATGAGCAAATTACAGAGACAATGGAGGTTTTCAGTTCCCATCCAGGAGCTGCAAGAACTTTGTGTGTTGGGCATGATTGTATGTATTGGGGTGCAGCAGAACAAGATGACAGCAACATTTGGCTGGTTATGTTCTTGGAAAGGGCTGTAGGTGGATTTCCTGCCCATGGTAAGTCCAAGCACTTTGCTTTTCCAGCTCACTACAGCTGAGCCAACAGATTCCGTTTTCTCCAGTATATTTTGCTGATAATTGAGAGGGAGTTATTTCAAAGAATAAAAAGGTGGACAGGCTTTTTTTGATACAGTTTTTCATTTTGGGAGAAGGAAGTGTCCCCAAGAATGGCTTGTGTAGACTGATGCCCTTTCATTGTGTAACTACCACTTGGAAAAACTACTTCAGCCTTAAAAAGGAAGACTGATATAAAAGGGAGAAAAATCAGTTTAAAGTTTTATTTATTCCTCCCATATGTTAATAGTGAGAAGAATAAAAAATAAAGGTCAATTTTTTTTTGTCTATTCAGTGTTGAATATAATGTAGAAAGTCCCAGTGCTCAAGAAATTGTGACTCCTTTGACTGCTGTGGGCTTGAAATTAGATGTTAAGGCAGATGTAAAATACATCAGTAGCAGTCTTAAGATTAACACTTAGTTGCCAATCCTTTATTGTAATTCCTTAGAGCAGGTAGAACAGGAGCTGGTGCATCCAGTGCTGCCAGAGCTGCAGCCTCTGTCTCAGCTCCTTGCATCAGTGTTTTAACTTATAGGAGACTGTAGCATTGCTGTATTTATTCCTCCCCTTTCCCCCTCTTTGGATGCTCTCTGTGCATTTTGTCTGTGTACATGGGGTTGTTTTTTTTTTTTTTTTTTTGTAGTGTAAGATGCAAAATTTTCTATATTTTCATAAAAATAAAAACCTTTGACTAACAGCAACATCCAGTTGTGGATCACACATACGCTTGACCCCTCGACTTTCCACAAAGTATCAGGATTTCCCCCCATGGAAGGGAAATAAATTCTCTGTATTTTTCTCTCCTAAACACAGGTGTGGTGCTACTCTTGTGGTCCCTGAGGGAGAGGCCTTTGGGATGAGTGAGACATGTAGACCCACATGAATGCATCTGGCCTTGTTACAGGCTGTTTGAACTTCTCTCTGTTTTGGGGGGGAAATACACATTTTTAGTCTAGTTTCTGTGAAAAGGGCCTGCCATACCAACCAAGCCCCAAATCAGTCCCTCATCACATATCACTCAGAAAAACCTTTTTTTTATGCTTTTTTTTTTCCTCCCAAGATGGGATTTTTCTCTGAATTTTTCTGGGAGGGACCCCAGCAAACCCATGACCAGCTGGAGCACCCACCACCACATCCCCTGCTCCATGGATTTGGGGGCAACCACATGCTGCAGAGGGGCACGGGCCAGCCTTAAAGAGAGGTGAGAAAAGCCATAGGCGGGAAAGGCTGAGGGCCAAGGGGGAAAAGACTGACCTGGAAAGGTCTTGATGGAGGTGGTGATGGGCAGCCACCATCTTCTTGTCCACTGCTAGAGCAGAAAGGGAAGAGGTGCAGATAAAGATCCTGTGTCTCCTGACATGACAGGAAGATGTGGCAGATGATGGGTAGTGGTACGCTCACACCGTGGCCAGGAAAGGCATGGCAGGCTGGGACAGCAGGGGAATGCTGCCTTATGTATTAAAGGGAGCACAAGGTCAATTGGGTTAGCAAATTGAGGTTGTCAGCAGCTTGGATAAAATCTCTGTGGATTGACATGCCAGTCCCCACTCAGTGTTTTCTTGTTCAGCTTGAGGTTGTCTGCTGCTGGATCACAATGGAGGCAGATGCTGTAAGGAATCAGAGGACAGAGGGAAGAACTGTTAATTTGCCCATGCAGACATCATCCTTGATAGCTTCATGGAGGCAGAGAGCCTGCCAAGGGGAAAATACAATCATGGGGAAACTTTCATTAAAAGTCAGAGTTGGCTGCAAACTCCTTCCACAATGGTCCATCTTAAGTGAGAACTAAGGAATTAGGCAATTTGAGCCTTTGTGCTCAGATTGGCTTGGGACCAGCTCTTAAATTTCAAATCAGTATTTGCCTCTGCTGGGCTCAGACTGAGAAAAGGCACTTGCACTTCATGGGCACCAGCTAGTAAATTTACCTGCACAGAAAGGTAAGGTGCTTCACCTTCAAAGTGGGTCCTTAAGCACATGCCTGACTTGTTTTTGGGTGGTTCTTCTGCACAGCCCCTGTCTGGTCCCTGAATAAATGCGCAGCTGCATCTCGAGTTGCAAACACCAGCTCTTGTGAATGCTTAACAAGCTGTGCTCAGGGTAATATTCTCTGCATCGTTCTTGTTTTCAGTAAAACTGAAAACCTGCAAGGCAAGATGATGGCTGTGCTGGAGACATTGCAAGGCAGCTAAACAGTAACATGGACTTATTTTCCAACCCAATAATATAAAAATGGGGCTGAGGGGGCTCTGAACCTCTCCCCTCCTCTGCCAACCTGGAAGGGTTCAAGCCTGTAATGCCAGAATCCCCAGAGGATGCTGTGGCCCCAGGGCAGGAGCAGCGGGGAGGCTGCTCCCCATCACCCCATGAAGCCGAGCTGCCATGCAGAAAGCAATGCAAGATTTATGAAGCTGTGGGGAGAAAGAGTGAGGGACTCTTCATGTATTTTTCATGGGCTGAGCTGCATAAATAGCATGCAATGCATAAACTGTGACTGGATACTTCCACAAAGGAAAAAAAAAAAAAAAAAGTGGGAAGCAAGCAGAAGAGATGAAAGAATGAGATAGATTTTTTCCAAGTCAACAGGGCCTTCTCAAAGTCACCCTCAGGTGCATTAGGAAGCAGCCAAAACAGCACAACCTCATGCCAGAACAATTAATCTTTGGTAAGTGGAGGGACATGGACCGCGAGGACTGGAGAGGGGCACACGTTATTCTGCTTGGTAAAATGTGTGGGGGGCAGGAGAGGAACCACCTCACCCACAATGCCTCGGATGCGGTGTGGGACTTATGGAGATGCTAGGACAAACTATTGCACCAGCAGATAGGTCAGTGTAGAAAGTGAATGGCACTGGGGCACAAAGAGACAGCTCAGAGTGAGGTAGCACTGGAAAAAGAGAATGTCACTGGAAAAAGAGGATGCAGGAAAACTCGGTGCAGGGATGAGTGCTGAAAATGTGGTGTTCCATGTTGCAGTTCCCTCAGCAGGTGCATGTTTCCTTCCAAGTGTGCAATTTTAATAATGCATCTGCTGACAGAGCTTAAATTTCATGTACATGAAGACAGGTATCAAAACAATCTCAGGCTGAGATTGGGTAGGAAAAGGGAGCCAGAGCAGCATGGTGGCCAGCAGAAAGCTTTGCTCATTTTAGCAGCCATGATAGCAGACCAGGGTGTGTTTGCAGTTATTGCATGCCATGGGGTTTCCAGGGGAAAAAAGCCTTGGAGAAACAGGTGTGAAGTGTGTGGTGCTCACTGAATGCACCCATTGTCTCTATAATACAACTGCCTGTGGGATCATCTGGTGCAATTCCTTTGGAAGCCGCTGGATGTTGATGGCTGCAGGCCCCAACAGTGACCTTTGACAACCCATCAACATACAGCTCATTCTTTTCCTCCCATAAAGTCCTGTGAGCCAGCCATGGAGGAGAACAAGGCACGCATGTAGGTGACTTCCTTACTGCTTTATTTCCTCACCTCTAGCTGGGATCAGCTCAGTTACTCACAGCATCAGCTATAGTAATATTCAGCAAATTGAGTGTAAGAAAAGGAGATGTTTTCTTACACTGGTGTGCTGCTTTCATAACCCATTAACAGCTCTAACCAGGTTTTTTTTTACCCCAGAACTCTTCAAGCTCCCCCTTAAATGGCCAGCAGATACATTCGTGCTGGTGAATATGACTTATTTCTCTCAAAGCTTATTTTTTAACTACAAAACCAAAGGAAAAATCTTCCAAGCTGAAAATAAAAAAAAAGCAGAAAAACTGTGAGATAGGCTGCCTGCCATTTTCTTGGTTTGCTCCCAGTAAAGACCATATTTATTACAAGAAAATAGAAATTCTATGGATTTCTCTTCTGAGGTCTGTGTTTCAAGCTTGACATTTAAACATGAAACTACAGGCTCTAAAATTTAATCATTTGCTCCTCAAGAAATATGATGTGTGGAGCTGCTGAGAAAAAGGGCATGCAATGTAAAAATATTTCATTGGGAGAAAAAAAAAAAAAAAAAAAAAAAAGAAGGTAGGGAAATTACATGTTCATATAAAAAAAAAATATAGAGAGCAGCCTCCCCCATCCAGTGGGCAAAATGCTGCCAAAGTGGCATCCTGTGGTCCCTTTCCATGAGATATGTGGGAGCTCAGGACTTCCTCAGGGCTTGCTAATACCTTTCAAATGGCATATGATTCATGGTTGGACACAGTTACTGGAGGAGGAGAAGGAAGGAGGCAGATATGTATGTATGGAATATATTGAGAGAGAGATGCATGACTACATGTGCACACACATGCAGAAGCACTGGGTGATCACCTCATAATTAAGACAAGAATTAGGGCATTAGAATTAGGGCTAATAAATGGTGAATGACAGCAAATAATCAAGAAGTGAGACTGGATTGGGTAGAAAAGAGTGTTTTCAGCTAGACAGGGGGGATAGATGGAGATGATCAAGGTGTGGCACTGGAAAGGATTTGGCTTTCATTAGTGTTCTTGTCCTAGGAGGAATTAATGACCCAGCTGGGAGAGGAGGGAGGCAGTGCTAGGTTGGCTGCAGAAGGGATGGGTGTTTTCACTAGTGCTAAAATCCCCCAAGTTCCATGCCACTGGGCAGTCACCAGCCATGAAAGCAGGGAAGGGCAGATTGAATGGACTGGATAAAGTGCATTTGGCAAGAAATTAGGAGAAATTAGATGGAGGGGAGCCACAGGCATGGCTTTCATCCTGGTTTGGCCATTGCTTTTGGGCTTGAAAGGCACTCACAGACCATGTGAGTAAAGGTCAGTCCATGGTGCCCGGGTGGGGAAAAAAAAGGTTTACTTGGCTTGGAAACAGTAGCCCTTTTTGGGAGGTTTTAGTATTTTGGAGTGGAAAACCAGGGTTTCACAGCCAGAGTTTGTGAGCATCTGAGTGCACACTGAGCCCTACACAAGGACTGCCTTGCTCAGCAGCTGCTAAAACCTGGGTTTGAGTGACTTTAGGTCTTGAACGTGCCCTTGTGAGTCCTTTCCTTGGCCCAGTAAGGGGAAAGGGAAGCATTAGTGGTCCCTTCATCCCTTTGAAAGCCAGGGTTTGGAGAACAGGGCTGTACAGCCAAAATCTTTTTGTAGTCACAACTACACGTATCCCAGAAAAAAACAATCAAATAAAAATAACAAATAAAATAATTGTAAATATTCTGTGTAGGGAAAGGTTGCTAGCTCTGGCAGAGGGAAAGTTGGGCTGTCCCTTGGAAGTGTTAGAGATGCAGTGTCCCAAATCAACATGAATAGTTGCTTCAGGGCACAGAAATGAGTCCTGCAAAAACCATCCCTCTCCCATCCCTGCCAGCTGTGCTTCATTGCCTCCCATTTTATGCAGCAGCCAAAGAGACTCTGCATCCTTGGCCCCTGCATTTGCATCCCCTGCACCAGGATCAAAGCCCTCGTGTACTGTCCATCCCTCCCTAGGACCCCGAATTTGTGTGATTGCTTCATCGGGGAAGGCAATTAGTATTCAAGTGCTGCTGTTAGCATAATCAGAAAGACAAAAGGCTGACAGCAATAGCTGCAAAGCCAGGGCCCTGGTCAGAAATTTAATGGAGAAATAAATTATGGCAAGAGAGTGCATTCAGATCCAGGCTTGGGCTGCAGAGGGTACGAGGGCAGAAAAGAGCCCTGCCTCCCACTAGTTTATCATCCACGCTCCGCAGATCCTCATGGCTGTAGCTGATAAGCAGCTGATAAACAGCGCAGCTTCTTCAGGAACAGAAAGATTTCTGAAAGCAGTGGCTGAGACCCCCAGGTACCAGCCAGGGATACTGTGAGCCCTCTTGGCACTGCACCCTAGTTCTTTAAAGCCAGACCTTTCCCTTGAAAAACGCAGCTTATTTCAAAGTGACGCTATTTAGGTCTTTGTGATAGACGGGATTTAAGCACCCCAGCGTTTCACAAGATGGTCTGGGGACAGTCACATCCCAATACCGCTAAAAAAGGGGGGAAAAAACAAAAAAAATATAAAACCTGATCACTAGAAGCAGGCTTGAGTGTAAAAATAAGACTTGAAAAAGCCAGATAAGTATCCCGGTGATCCCTGTAAATTTGGAAAGCCTGAGTACAGCTTGGGAAGGGAAGTGCCCGGTTGTGGTACTTTCTGTGCAGCCATGTTGGGCTCCCCATGAGCTAAAATAAAAAGAAAAAAGCAAACAGACAAATGAAAACAGGCAAAAAAAGGAAAAGGCAGCAAGGTGAAACGCCTCCATCAGTAATGGCATTGTATGGGCATCTGGTCCCCAAGATGGCACTGTTATCTCAGTGTAAGTTCTTTTTTCAAAATTATTCACCTATTCAAGGGGAGGAGAGATATTATTGTCTAAAGGAGAGATGAAAACAAAGGTCACTGTGCTCACTGCAGAAACATCCCACTGATGAAGCGTGACTTTATAGGAGCTGATAAATCAGGAGTCAAATGAAAGAATGTTTTTTTTTTTGTTTCCTCAGCCTGTGATTTGATTTGATTGGAATTACCTTCATTAGAATCTGACCCTCAGTAAAGCCCTTTTACATTCCCTGTAAGGGCACAAGACAGTGCAAATTTCCCAGCTTTGAGACATGACAGCATGAAGGGAGGTTATAAAAAATATGTGAGGATATTTTTAAAAAATATATGAAATATATGTGTAATAAAAACTGAAAAATGTAAAAGCCTTTATCAAAGCAAATTTAATGCTCTAGAAATATGATCTTGTGCTTCCCCCAGATAAGAGAAAGCTACAGAATCACTCCAGATGGGCCACACCGAGGACTTGTATTTCTCTGTGTGTGTCTGAGGGATGCAGAAAGGGAACCAAACTTGTGCTAATAAGCAGCTACTCAATATGCCTTGATGAGTGAATATATTCAGAGTCTATAGAGAGTAAAGTGTGCTGCAGCGAGAATGGGAGATGATTCCCCTCATATGAATTTGCCTAAGTACAGAATAAACATCTATTTTTTTTTCTGCTTTCCCCCTTTTTCTAAAGCCCAGCTGTCTGTTAATGCATATAATGATGGTCCCTCCAGGGACCAAGCCTGAATTCCCATTCATATGCAAAAATCATAAGTGAGAAACTTTAGGCTTGGCCCAAACAACAGTGTGCACTTCTCCCAGTGAAGGAAATTCCAGCTTGCCACATTTTTCCTGCTCAGTGCATGCCAGATGTCTATAAAAAAAAAAAAAAAAAAATGGGGGGGGGGGGGGGGGGGGGGGTGGCTATTCCTGTGTATGAGCCAGAGCTGGCAGCAAGGAAAGGATGCTTTTGGCACATCCATAACACGCCGCCTCCACATGGGAGGGAGCACGGAGCAAGGGAAAGCCAGGGGGAAATTGCCATGCAAGTCTGGCCACTTGGTGTTGAACCCCAAACCCCTCCTGAGAGTGTTGTGCTGACCCTGCGAAAGGCAAAGGCTGTGTCACAACAGGATGCATTTAGGGAGAGAGAGGGGGGAAACAAAGGCCTGAATATGACAGCAAAGGGGCCAAGGCAACTGGGGAAAACAGGTATTTGTACAAAACCAGCTCCTGAGTACTCTTTTTCAAGTGTACAGCTCAGTGCTTGCACTCCAGTCAGCACTGCCTCCCTGAAGCCCTGCCTTAAGCTGTCCTCCAAGAGCCTGCCAAGTGTTCATATTATGGAAAGCAGAGACTTAGAAAGCTGCTTTTTGGCTTCACCAAATCATTTTGCTTTTAAAGGAGGCCTCTGGCATGGCAAGAGAGACCACCCTGAGCTGAAAGAGCAAAGCAATGCTTTGCAGTGAAGTTTTGCTGGAGGCAAAGCATTAGAGCAAGTACTGAGGCTCATCCCTGGGTGATGGGGATGAGGAGTGATCTCATTTTGGGGAGAAATAGCTGGATTGTTACTGGAAAACCAAAACCTCAGAATATTCCTCCTTGGGAATATTCTTCCTTCGGAGGAATATTCCTTGGGAGGCTCAGGCATCACTGTGGGGTTATTCTGGGGAGCTGTATGGGTCATGTGTGGCAGACAAGTCATTTTTCATGCTGGATGCCTGCCATGGGATCATGTGCTTTAGACAGAGGAAGTGACTTAGGAGGAAGATAGTCAAATTCATGGGGTTTTTCTCTTTACCCCATAAAAAGAAAGGGTCAGGAAAATATTCCTTTCCCACTGTCTCAAGATGAGTCAGGGCTTCGCGGTGGTAAAGCAGCGGCGGTCTGTTTAGAGCCTGGAGGATTAGGGCTGGCAGGGGGGCTCTGCTGAGCCTCACAGCTGGTGCAGGTACATTTCCAGCCATAAGAAGTAGTAACAGTCCCGGTGGAAACATTCAGCTGTGGTAAGTGTAGACAGAAATCTATTATCCTTGTGAATGCAATGTCAATATTTACAGAGAGAGGTCAAAGAAGAGAGCTCTGCTCAGGAAATGTCAGCTCTGGAGAAGGAGGAGGCATTAGCAGCATTTGCATTTGTGCCAGAGCAATCCCTGCAAAACTGAGGAATATTCAGGAGGTTTTTGCTTTCCAGCCCTATTCACCCCATGTGGTGAATAGGTGGTACCACATGGTACCCATCTTCTGGTATCATGTCATCCTCTACTGCAGCAGTTCAGGGCACACCTGCAATGCCTGGAAGCAAGGCTGGATGCTTCCTCCTCCTTGGGGGTTACCAGCAGGAATGTGGGTGATGATCCAGCCAGGGTGGCTGCAGACAGCTTTCCTTATCTGCCATTAGAAGTCTTCTTTAGAGAGAGGCAAAGACAAGAGGAACAGAAAAATGGCACAGAGCAAAGAACATGGGGTCCAAAAAATCATTCAGGCTGATCCACGTTGGTACCTGCAGCTAAGAACCCACCAGGTAACACAGGACTATGGATTTAGATAAAGGATCTCAGAATATTTTTCTGCAAACTTCTTCCTTAGGGTGGAAAATGCTCAAAATTACTTTAACCCTCCCCCCCCCCCCCCCCCCCCTTGCTTAGTATTTTTAGCACAGGGGTGCTACTGGTATTGCTGGTAACACAGGAGTTCCTGAGCCCTCTTAAATGAAGACCAAAGAGGCTTTGTGTGAGCATGAAAGGGGTAGGCAGAAGAAGCACAGGAAAGAACACAGCTTCAAAAATAGCTTTTTGCCAGCATATGCAGTTGCTGCCCACAGATGTTGCCCGTGGGAATGATAGGACCCCCAGGTGATGCTTCCAGGTGTGGGAGGACAGGGGAGCATTACCACCCCACAGAGCAGGTATCCAGCCTTGTGGCTGCTGGGGGGATTGGCTGTTTCCCCATAAAAGCATTTTTTTCACTAGGGAAGGAGGCTTGAGATGTCCCAGAAAAGTTGGAAACTCCCATGTATTTCCCAAGTGGAAAAACGCCTCTTGCCAAAGACTTGAATTCCTTCCTCCATCTTCGGGCTTAGATTTTGCCTGTAACTCTATACATGCTCAATGAAAACTGCAGGGGCTGGTGGCCTCTGAGGATGTGGGATGTGCCAAGTTCTGGTTTTCACTGGGATTAATGTGTACATGGCCAAACAGATGGGAAACCTCACGGTGAGACAGAGCCAGCGGTGTAAATAAACATTAGAAACCTCTCACTGCTTGCTTAGGTTGCTTTGCCCACATTGGACTGGGCCCAGGGGCAGATCTGGAGAGCTGAGGAGGTTGAAAGTGGGAATTTCCCTGCGACAGCACTGAGATCAGAGAACACGGCAGCCCTGTGGGGTGCAGAGCATCCCAACTCTCTGTCCCATGTGCCTCAAATGTCAAAGGACAACTCTGTGGCATGGAGAAAGCCATTTTGGGCTTTCAAGCTCCCTTCAGATAAAATGTTATTGCATTTGGGCAGCATATTTTGGAGCAGTTTCTCTGCTGGCCATTTCACGCCAAACAGTTTAACTAAAAACCCAACAGTCCTGGCAGGTTTAGGCTGTTTGGTATTTAAAGCCAGATGATGTGGATTTATTCTGCATAGGATCTTGTGATTTGCTCCGTCTGCAGTGTCAGACAGCTGTGATTGAGCTGATATTAATGTAGATTAGGAAAAAATAACGCTGTGTTCCTTCCACCTGGGCACGGAGAAGGATGTCACCCTGGGCACGCACGTGTGTGTGCCACAGGAGTTCCCGGCAGCCGACAAACTATCCGGAGCCGTGCCGGAAAACGAAGCCGCACTAGCAGCACGCCTCGTTCCTAGACAGCCTGGGCTGCCTCCCAGCTTGCCTCAGGGGTCTGGCAAAGCAAAGCTTCTTTCGGTATGGAAGCTCCCACCGCCCGCTGCAGATTCCCGCCCGCCCCACTCCGGCTGGCCCGCGGCCGCGCCCCGCGGGGCCGGCCCCGGAAAACAGGGACAAAGCGGGACAAAACGGTGCAAACCGGGACAAAACGGGACAAACCGGGACAAAACGGGACAAACCGGGACAAAACGGGACAAACCGGGACGAAGCGGGGCAAAATGGGGCAAAACGGGAAACCGGGACGAACCGGGGCAAAACGGGGCCGTCTCCTCCCTTCTCCCCACACCGTGCCCGCCGGGATTCTCAGGGCTGCTGGTCGTCCATCGGTCGCGTGGCGTCCTGGGTGGATTTTCAGTCACTCCCTGGCTCCCGTCCGCTCTCCTGGGAGAAATGGGATTTTCTGGTGTCCCATCCCTGTTTCATCCCGCCCCTCCTGGATGTGGATGTAGGGCACGAGGGAGGTGCTGCCAGAAGCACTGAGAGGGGCGAGGAAGAGCTGCCCGTGCTCGGGAAGCAGCAGGGTTTGGAGGGGCTGCAGCCCCAGGGGCTCCTTGGACTGTGCTGTGCCTCAGGGAGCTCTGGCAAGCAAATACAGAGAATAAAGTAGCCAATGACCCTTCTTATTAGTCCATTAATTATTAGAGGTCCTTGTCCGTGGCTACTAGTAGCCGAGGTCTCCCATCCTTTTCTTCCAGTTGAGATTTCCAAATCTCTGGGGCTGTAGAGACCTTGGCCTGAGTGTGATGGGGCCACCTGTGTACAGCTGTCCCGGCTGCTGTCTCTGCCTTCCTCGTTGGATGTTAGGAACAGCAAAGTCCAAAGGCAGCATCTGTGCTAACTGGGCTGCCTGTTCGAGCCCAAAGCTCAGAAACTCTGGCTTGTGCAGACCCACTTGTTTGTTTCAGGAGCCAAGCTGTCTGGGCTCTGCAACAAACCTGCTGTCCAAAGTTAGTACAGACATTAAGCACCATTTCACCCAGCAAATTGTAAAGACACGATCTTTCCTCTCACTCTCGTTGCTAGAGCATGGGAAACTGAAATGTCCTTGATTTAGGTTAAGCACTACTGAGCAACAACTAAAACATTAGTGTGTTATCTACCCTTTTTTCATGTTGAATCCAAAACACAGCACTTCACCAGCTACTAGGAAGCTGAAACCAGGACAGATAGGTCTCAGAAGACAGAGTGAAAGCTGCAGATACAAAAATCTCCTTTAATGAATACCTTGTTTCACTAAGAATTAGGATAGAAATAAGACACATTATTTGGCATAATGTTGAAGAATTATTTCCCAGAAACAGGCAGAGGAATTGACTAGATCTGATGGCTGACTGCTCTGCTTGGGAACCAAGAGGAACATTCCCGTGGCCACCAGCTTGGATTTGGATTTAGGATCTCACTTCATCTGGCTCTCTCTCTCCTCTGTGACAGACCTTCACAGCCAGGAGGGCTTTTGTCCTTTGTTTTTATCAATCTGCACTGGCCTTGGGAAGGCCAAATAGAGTAGAATAGAATCATAGAATCCTAGATACACAGAATCATAGAAGGTTGGAAGGGACCTTGAAGATCTCCAGCCTAACTACCAGGGGCAGGGACACCTTCCACTTGACCCCATCCAGCCTGGCCTTGAACACTTCCAAGGGATGGAACATTCAGCCTTGCATTGGCACATGAATCTTAGAAAACTGAAGAGAATTGCTCTGCAATTTTTTTTTCTCTGGGTAAATAAGGCATATTTCCCAAGGTTCTCTGTAGATCATGACCATCTCTCACACAGCAGTGCAGGTTAAAAAGGTCAGCCACCTTTAAATAAGCCCTAATTGACACTTACTTCCCAAAATGAGGGTTATCAAAGTTTAAGGTACAGTTCCCAAGGCAGCCAGTGACCTAATTCTAAACATCATTAAACTGTTTCACTCTGAAAAATTGCACTGGCATTTCAAAAATTCCCCCTATAAGGGCTGTTGCTGCTGCTCTTCTGGAGGTTGCCCCTATTCGATTCCTTTGCCAAGAGCTCCTGCCACTTCCCACAACCCCTCCAATGCTGTTGATGTTCAGCATTTGGCTCCTTGCACCCCTTGCTGTGTCTGACCCACTGTGTGCAGTGGCAGGGAGCACAACTCCTCTTCCTCTCACTTTGCTGCCAGCCAGCTAAACCTTATCCAGCTCCCTTTTGCACTGCTCCACCTGTTCTCAAATGGTTGGCAATTCCTCACTCGCAGTGTGGGTTTGAGAAGCTCCTGCTCTGCCCTGGCACGGGCAGGGAATGTTTAGGCTCAGGTAAGATTTATGGGCAATGACTCGCTTGACCATAGGCTGCACTAAGGACACCGTTACTCACAAGCCCTTTCTCTGGCACTTGGCTCCTCTCTTCTCTCCTCCTCTCCATTATCCTGGGATGGAGCAGGACAGCTGCTTTGGGCTTATGCCTGAGTCAGCCTCTGAGTTTGTCTGAGCAGACCTGCCCAGTGTGCTGCCCGAGCATAAAAGCTGTAGTGACCCCCAGCTCTGCCTGAGTCTCCTCTGCAAGCTGATACAGCAAAAACTCAGAGCCAAGCACAGTCAATAAGTGACTTTCTAGCTGGTAGCAGATATCCTCCCAGTTCAGTCTCCCCAGGGATTGTCATCCCAGGTGTTACTGCACAGCCATCCTTGACTAGATCCATTTAGCAAAGATCAATAGTCTGAAACACTTTAGTAGCAAAGGAAAATACCAAATAAAATAATATTTTCAGGTAGGAGAAATCTGGTTAAAATACTTCCTGGTTCTGTTCAAGCTGAAACCATGGGGATGGGAGGAGAAAGTGCTGTGTCTTTCTTAGCTGGGATCTTACCTGCTCTGCCACTGCCCCTGGGAAACCTGCTTGAGCAGTGTCTGGAAAGAAAAAAATCCTACTACTGGTAGGGCTGCCTCTGCCCTCAGGATCTGTGGCAGCTTGGGAGGGACCAAGAGCTTGTTAATGGCCCAAAAACACTCAGATTGCTGAGGAAAGCAGTTTTTCTTATTCAATTCATGTGATTTGAGCTAGAAGGGGGGTGTTCTGGACATGAGTTTGGGTGCTGTTATGGCAGCTCCCAAATTTGCTGCTGACCCAGGCATCACTTCCTCTGGCCCAAGGCAGAAGCTGGAGCAAGGCAGGGCCAACAACACATCATCTGAGACTCTGGAAAGGCAACAGCATTGCTTCTGCATTTCCTGGCAGGAAATACCTTTGTGTGAGAAGATCTCCCACAGCCCAACTATGGCATGAGTGGGAGAAAAAAAAAAAAGATATTAACAGATGAGGTACTGAGTGGTGTTTTTCCTGTATAAATTGCTATAAATTGCTTTATTGTGACTCATTCCAGTAAAACAAGTGGAGAAAGAGAATAGCTTCTCAGTGTACAGACATGGCTGGAATGTGCTTTTTGGATATACTTTAGAAATGAACTCTGGTAAAGAAAGATGGAATTGAGTGATGTGGGAATAATAGTGGGGGACTTGGGAAGAGGATCTTTATTATTTTGTTCTCATTTGGATAGCCATGCTAATTAATATTAGAGTTGTATCTTGGCAGTTACTTTGTATGACTAAGAGCAGTGTTTTCTGCAATACAGTCTGAAACATTAAAGCAAATCATTAGCAAACAGTTTATCCAAGACTCAGTAAAAAAAAAATAAAAAGGACCTAAATAGGAACATGAAATATGTCTTCTAACAAGTCCTGAAACAGGTCTTTCAGGCCACGGTGCAGATATTTCAAATGTGTCAAGAGTGGGCTGACATTTCTTTAAGTCAAAAGGAAAAAGAAATGGCTATCATGGGAATTGAGCTGCACCATTTGCCTCTTCATCACCCTGATGTACAGCAGAAGGCTGAGGCTTATTTACGGGAAGCTTGAACTGAAATTGCCAACTTGTGTGTACCTTATCGACGCTTTGCTTCTCCAGCAGGGGCGAGAACTTCCCCCACACCCTCTGCTGTGGGCCTTCCTGAGCTGAAAGTTAAGAGAGGCCTCAACCAGACCTCCCCCTATAGCATGCTACTAAGCTGATAAATGGTATTGATAGCAATCCTTGGAAAAAAATCCTTATGGACAGTCCTCTGCCTGTTTTTACCAGACCTAGATTAATACACAGCTCCAGCCATTCATCATTGATGGTGAGTATCTTGACACAGAGAGTCTCAGTTTTGCTGTGCTACATCAGACCTCATTCATGCAGCCATGCAGAGAACACATTCACTAATCCTGGGCTATTAGGATCCAAATTAGTGCACAGACCTGCAACCCCAGCTGAAACAGGGGCTAGAAATAAAATCAGTAACAGGTGAATTTAGGCACAGTCATTTTTCCTCACCTAGGAGGTGTTTTAACAGGGAGGGTGGTGTATGCTGCAGCGCTTGCCCCAGGACTCTCTGAGAAGTGTAAGGGGGTTCAAAGTCCTGCTGTGCAGTCATAAATAGGGCAGTATCTGATATACCTGCTGTTAGACTGAAGGGGAGGATTCATAAAGAATACCATTTAAGAAACAAGGAAGGATGTGTTAGTGAGCGGCAAAATGCACTCCTTGTGCTGGTGTTTTGAGTATAAACAGGCCAACAGTGTGGATTTCTTTATCCCACACTCCAAATCAGAAATGCTCCTGTTTTGTCAGATAGTTTTCCCAGCAATTGCTTGAAGACTTGCAATATGCTTAATTTCAGTCTTTCATTTTAACAGCAGAGAAGAAGCTGAATCCATGTTTTTCCCAGGGCCTTGTTGAAGTGAGCCTTGTGCCAGCAGAGCTCTTCTCACCCACAGAACTTGGAGTTCAAAGCCATCCTAGGACACAAGAGCACTTGCCCACCAAAAAGAGACACACTGGCTCTCTTGTCTTCTGCACCTTAAAAAACTTTCAGCACTTGTATGAAAACCTTGAATTACTGTGAGCACAAATATGTTCCATCCTCGCAAGTCTAAACATTTTAAAGTCTTCTTAATGTGCACTTTCCTTAGGAAGAAAAAGGTGTAAACCAAAAAAAAAAGAACTACCATTTTTCAGTTCTTAAGACAGCATACCAAATGTAGCATGGGCTGCACAACACCTGTACATGTAATTAATATTGTGAATTTGCAAGTTTAGTATTAGGAGCAGAAGGACTGCAATATTCTCTAGCTTTAGTTTTCAGCTTGCCTCTGATCATTCCTAAACAGAAATGTTGTGGCTAATTCTGTAGATACTACATGAAGTAACAAGATTAAAAGAAAAATATGTATATAAGAAGGTAAGTTCTTAATTGTACAGTATACCTTAATGAAATAATTATTATTCATAAATTTAATCAGCCTGTGAAGTAATTTGCCTTCAAGGCACCCAATTAAAATAATGGCAATGAAAAAGACTCCCTGATGCCTGTGCCCAGCACCTCTGACAATCTGGCCACCTCAGCTAAGGACAACAGTACCAAGCTGTGAAATGAGCCCCAAGTGGGCTTTTACTGGAATCATTTGGTTTAGCTGAAGCCAGCTGTGCTGTGTTTTTTTTTAAGGAAGATATTCTTCCCAGAGGAGCACAGGCTGCTATCCTGTTGTTGGATGGACTCAAAAACAGCTTTGGAAAGATAGAGACACAGGAGCATGAGGTCTGCTTGAAGGGAGCCAAGAACCATCTGTTCTGTTGAGATTGGACATCACTTCTCACTCTCATTCCTCACTTGGTGCTGAGCGTAGAACAGGTTTACACTTCAGTGGTACTTTAGTGGACCTCAGCCATCTGCAGGAAGCCTTTTTTGAAGAAGGTTCCTACTCTCTTGCTCATTTCTGTGTCTCCTCAGCCTGGGATATCCCAAGGGTGGTGACTGATTTACATTTGTGAGCCTTGCTGAAGACAGCAGGGTGTCCCAAGCACCCAACCAGGAGAGGCAGCCCCTGCTGCCATAGAAGGGGCTTGTGCAGAAAACACTGTTTGGAACTAAATTTATTTAGCTCGAGTAAGAACTAAGTGATCTGTAAGTGATCTTTTCACATTACCTGCAACATGTCTTATCTGCTGACCTTCCAAAACATAAATGTTTCAGGAGAAGTGAATTCCCTACCATAATCTTCTTTATTGCTTTTTTTCCATTTTCAGACACAGAATATTTTTTTAGCCTTAATTGCATCTTCTACAAGAAGATATCAACAATGACAGTCGACTAGCAATTATTTTTTTGATTTTTCTTTCAAATGTGAAGCAAGTGATCCTCTGCTGCTGGACTAAATACCCAATCTGAGCTTTCTGGAGTGAAAGGAAGATTAGGCTGGCTAAAGAGACAGCTTTCTCTTAGTCTTCAGGGTAAAGTTAACCTGTACCTCTGTATTTCAAGGCACAAGCAGATGCAAGAGCTCCAGCTGAGTCACTGCTTCTCTAAAAAGGTTCAGAAACAAGGTATTGGATCTCCAGCTGCACAAAGTCACCTCTGAGGATAAACCTGACCTGGTAAGGCCTGGCCATGCTCTGGTGCTGTAGGATTTGGCTCAACACCAAAAACCCAATTCTTCAAAACTCTGGGTCTAATTCTCATCCCAGCAAAGACACCTCATGCTCTCTCAAGTTCCTTGATGCAGATATCAGCCACCATTTGATTTACAAATAGACCAGAAATACCTATAAATTCTTACCCACTTTATTTTCCAAACAAGGCTAAGGTGGGACTTTTTTCCTTCCTCTTGTATGGTACTGTAGAAGGATCACCCAGAGCCTTCAGTCCCTTCCAGACTAAGGAAGAACTTTTCTTGAAGTCTGGGTATGCTTTTCTTTTTCCTCTTTGTTTTAGGCATCTGTATAATACAGGGAGATTTTGTGACTCACATGTGCACCAATTTTTAAAAATACCCTGAGACGTCCAGGAGAGAGGCTCCTTTGAGAAAGTCTCACAGCAGCTGCTTTAGCTTTGTCAATGGCATTTTTGCAACCAAAGGCTCCCATCTGAAAAATGAAATGCCCACAAATCAGCAAGATAAATACTGCAGCCTTTCCAGTTCTCATTGGCAGGGTACTTCCAGAGCCAGCCAACTGCTCTAAGAGCTTTCCGGGTATGAGTGCACTCATGGAACACTCTGCCAGAGCTCAACAGGCAAAAACCAACATTTAATCATCTTAGGAGAGTGGCTGGCTGGGCTGCTGTGAAGTGAAATTAAAACCTTACAGTTTGAACATCACATTATCAGAAAGCCAACACCCTCCAATACTGGTGCTGGTAGAAATCTGAAAAAATGGGTCTGCCCCACAGCAGACTGCTGGCTGGAGAGCAGCTGGGCACAGCTGGAAGTGCACATCATTCTTCCATGCTGCAGGCATCTTCTGAGCCAAGAGAGCTCAAATGCTGGCTGTAGTGTGGGACCATGGGAAAGGTAGTGAAGAAAACCAATCAAATTACATGACTGCTCTGATATTACATTTATGTTTTGATAGTGCTTTCTGTGGTTTGGAAAAGTCTGCTGCCGTAGCTGATAAATTTTTTCTTTCTGAAATTCAATACTCAGAATTCTCAATTTCCCCACTGTATTTAATAGGGAAGATACAATGCTACAACAGATATCTAAATCAATATTTTCTTTTGCACTAGTGAATGTCCAAAGGCAGTAGAAAAAAACAGAACCAGGAGGTTAGACTGCAGGCTAAAAGCATGTTCCTTTACAATGTTCATGTCCCTCTGTCTTGACTTTCATCTTGATGCATGAAGAAACTGAAAAGATCCATCGTGCAGCTTTTCTCCATCTCTGTAGGGTTCATCTGCTGGCCTTGGCTTTGCAGTGGTCTGAAGTCAAGATCAAGTTTGTGAAGTTCTGACCACCTGCAGGCAAAAACACCAATAAAAAGTGTGTGCTTGTTGGTGAAATATTCATCTGAGGCTTGAAACTCAGGATTAAATTCTTGTCTCCCCTACAGAATCCCAGTGGATGGCTGGGCAAACCAACTCAGCTCTGGGTCCTGGAGCTGGACTCCTTTTCCTTGTATAAACCCTGCCAAGTTTCAGGCCTCCTGTGTGTATCTCCCAAACAAACAATAAATAAAGATCTTGCACACCCTGGATTCTCCCTGACTCTCCTTAAAGCATTTTCTATTACTTAGCTCTGTGAAACACTGCAGCATCCAAGTCCTAAGGCAGCACTAGGAGTTGCTGCTCTAAAACACATTGTTGGAGACACTCTGACCTCTGAAAATGTAGCTGAAAGCATGAGATGTAAAGCACTGGGTATCAGGTTTATACCAGAACACACACCAGAGTTATTGTCCAGAAAAAGCTGATGGGAATCTGATTATATTTCTCTATTAGGCCTCTAAATTGTCCCTTTGCCTTAGCTATTTGTCTATTAAGCAACTTCCTCAAGCAGATGACTTCTTCCTGCCTTCTCCCATCCATCTCCACTGTATCCCAGCAACAAGACACATGGGTTACTGGTAAGGGTCCAATATTGGTTGCCTTCTTTCCCCACACTACCTTTATGCATCACCTTCATTCTCCACTTGTCATTCACTTCAGTGCAGTGCTTTCCGTCAAAGGCTGTCCAAGGCCAAATGGGGAGTGAAGGGAATTGATGTTCTTGACGTGAAGCCTCCTGTTTTGATGCTTTTTTTTTTTTCAATTTACCATTAATGTGTTGGAAATTGCTCTCTTGGACAATCCATTTGTTTTCTCTACCAGCAGAATGGGGAAGCAGCCTATCATGTACAGATAGGGCAAATAAACAGGCAAAGCTTGAAGTCATTTCAATCTTTCTCCTTTCCAGATGTGTGCCAGTTTTGTGCTGAATAAATAATCTGATTTTCCATCCACAAGTCACACAAAGAAATTTCCAAAGCCATATCATGTTTGTTACCTATAGCTATTCTCCTATGTCTAATTATATTAGCAGGGCAGTAGCAGATACATTTTAAATAAAGAAGCTGAAAGGAGAGTCCAGTCCTGAAGATGCACAACCCTCCTTTTCAATATTTAAGTATCCCCTTATATATTTCCCTGTTATGGTTTTCCCCTAATGCATATCTACTGATTTCCTGACAGTGCATTCATCCTGACACTGTAGTCACCTGCATATTTCACAAGTATCTTCTAACTCTGGAGGCACAGAAGTGAAGCAGAAACCCTGCAGAATAACTACAGGATAAGTCTGTTGAGGTGCCTTGTGCTGATTTACATATACCCTGGATGTCATGATTATTGAGAAAAAAGACAGGGTCCCTGACAAGCTGAACTCTATTTCTTACTTTTCCACGGGAAGTTCCACTTTCTTTACCAGCACTGGTAAATCATCTCCACACCCCTAACATCCACATTGGCTCCTGAGACAGGGCAATTTTATGGGATTCCCTGACACTCTCCACTGGCAGTGCCTCGTGCAAGAAGCTACTGAAGTGACAGGAGCCTCTAGACCCCACAGTCATAAAAATAATGATCTTTGAGCAGCACTGCATGCCCTGCATCAGTCTTGCCCAGGAGATATATTACCAGCACCTTCAGTTTGCCAGCCCTGCTTGCTGTTGTTTTTTTAACAGGAGAAGCCAGGTGTTGGAAAGAAACAAAAGCCGGGGCCAAGGTTGACCACGGCAGAGGCAGAGCAGTAACCTCACCAGCCAGGGTGCAGCCCCACAGCACCCAAATGGGGCAGGCAGAGCAGGGAGCTGGCAGCAGGTTTCTGTAGCAGGCAATGTCACAAATCAGTCCTGTGGACCTCTCAGGGGATCAAGACAGGAGCGGCAGAAGATAAATCCAAAGACAGGACTAAAGAAAAGTATGCCCACAGCATGACCCAGGAATGGGATGCAAGCCCTGAGCTGAACTGGAGTTCCTGGAGCCATGGGCAGAGGCAGTGGGAAAGAGTCCCAGGAGAGGCTGGTCAAGACAATGAAGATCTGTCAGTGCCAGCAGGACTGCCCACTGCCCATCCACTCCTAATTTAAACAGGCAATGTACAGCTTGTACACTGGACAAAAGGAGGTTTGTATGGAGGCAGCAAAGCCTGGGATAAAGATATTTTTCCAATGAGGGCAACACTGTAGCCCCTCATGTTACAACCCACCCCTGAAGACAAGGTAAATGAAATTCTTGTTAATAGACCCCTTGGGACAGATTAGAGTGAAATGTCATTGAATGACTGATGTTTGTGTGTGTGTGTGTGTGTGTGTGTGTGTGTGTATATATGTATATATATGTATGTAAACTCTATATATATGTATGTATATAGAGTTTATTTCAGAACAATTTGATTGCACAAATCCAGAGCTGCTCTGCACAACAAAGTCATCTACAGGGAGGGGAGTCAACCCCTGAGCAGAGAGGAGCAGCACACAAAGTGCTGTTGCAGCAAGTACCAGCGCAGTGCCTCTGCTCTCCAGGCATTATATATTTAAGGATGACCTACCAAGGTACCCAGCTGGTGTGAAGTGGTGGTTTTCTTTTTGTTAAAGAGTAACAGATATCTGAGTGGATCTTTATAGGCTACTTTTTAGGCGCAGTGAGTACACACCTGAAACGCTCCTATTTATATCTGGGAGCTTCTGACAGATCCTATTGCCAAAGCAATTCCTCTTGTCCTTACAATTTGTATGTGACAGCTTTATTTCTGCTACTACACAGTGTTCTGGTGCTCCTCTCTCAGCGCTACACTGTAAGCTGGTTCTAACACTGAACTAACTGCAGAAGCGTGTGATTTGAGTTTACACAGTTCAAATGAGAGGTGGATCAGTGGTCAGGGACACGCAGAAATGGGGATTTCATTTGGCTTACGGTGGCTTTCAGGTCCCAGCAAGGACCAGAAGTTGTTTAGTTCTTCTCAATAGTACCTCACTCATACACAGAAGAGGAAAGTTTATTTAATTTTGCCTTTGAGAAAGTGTCAGATTAGATGAAACTAACTGTTGTGATGCACTATATAGATATTTAGATGTTCTGCACTGGATGAACTTTTCCCATGGTACCCCCTGGTAAGGTGGTTTGTCCCTTGTAGCCTCTCCCTTCGCCCCTCCCCACTGGTATCCCCTTGGCTGCGGCCTTCCGTCCCCGCCTCCCATTCCGCGGGTATAAATGTCCCTTGAGTTTGGAACTCTCCCTCTTTCTTCACCTGGAAACCCTACGATCCAGATGTCCCCTTCCAGCTAATAAACAGGACATCAGAACCACGTGGAGAAAGAGCGCTTCTCGTCCTTTACTTCGTCCATGTAGGATCCGTGCGGGCTTAAATCCCAAGCTAGCCGGGGGGATTTACAGCCCGAACCCACGGGTTCCATCAACTAACGATGCCAGCTAACTTTTTAAAAATCACTTCAGTCCAAGCTTCATTAAACAAAAAATTCTTTGTTTTTGAGAAGATCAGGCACAGGTTTCCACATGTCAGAACCTCAGCAAATGCTAGGAAATGGTTACAGCAGACCTGTTTTGCCTCTGGTAGTCAAATCCTGGTCTAGCACGGGAAACCTGCAAGATTCCACCCCCAGGGAAAACAAAAAAGTCTGATGTCGGAGATGAGAGTCTGGGGAAACTCTGGGCTCAGGGACCTGTGGAGGCTGGTTCTTAGGCAGTAGATGTCTATACATAATATTTTGCCAACATATGGGCTCAGAGCTGACAGCAGGGTATTGGGATAACAAGCCTCGATGAGAGAGAGAGCACGCAGGCTGGGAAGCAGGAGCCCACTTGGGGCCATGTGAACATTGTTCACAGAGCTTCGTATCAGTTTGGAGCAAGTGACAGAGTGACTTGCATCTGTTTGTAGTACATTTTGTAGACATATCCCCAGAGAGGTTGGAGAGGCATCTTCAACCAATATCATAGGGACACATTTTCAAGAACATCTCTGCTGAAAGTAAGTTCCTGCAGCTCCAACTGTGACATACTTGGCTGGACTTGCAGTGAAAGCCACTGTGAGAAAAACAAGAAAAAATCCTCCCTGTTTTGGATCATGTTTTTAAAAGTCCATTGCATTTAGCCATGGTGCCTAAAATGACACCTACTGTGTGCTGAGGACCTTTGCTGACCTGCCTGTGAATAACAATAGTAGAAAGTTAATCTTCCTGAAACCTCACTCAAGTTCACAGTGCATTTCGGAAAAACTGCATTTATGTGCACACCAATCAAAAATAACTACCTGCCCATAGTTTCATTCCAAAAGCAGGGATCACAATGAACTGCTCAATTATACCACTACACAAATTAGTCATTCTTCCATAAAATAGCCTGGACTCTTATGCATGGGAAAACTACAAATGGAGTTGTTCACTAGTCTGCCAATCTCCTTATTTTATTGTTTCAACCATTAGCCAAACCTGAGATACTTTGAAGTATCAACTGTGATAAGCTTTTTGACACTGCTGTCAGTGTCATTTCCAAGATGTCATTCATCAATCCCAATGAAAAGTGGCAGTCCTGAGATTAAACTATTAGTTCATTATAAAGATGAGGAGTCACGTTTACTTATAATTAATATGCAGGCTTTGACAGGCCAGACATTTGTAGCAAAATTTCAAATTATCAGCACAAAAAAAAAAGACTTATTAACTGGAAATTAATATTTATGAGGTGGGTGAGTAGTTAAATTTTACTTCCTTCAGTGGGAAATTGTTCTATAAAGGAATAGCTGTCCTCTTTCATGGGACAAGTATTCAAACCAAAACTTGTGAACACATGCGGGGGGTTTTTCTGCGTCTGTTATGCTTTTTCAAATGCAGGGGGAGATCTCACACTGTCAGAAGAGTGCTTTGGAAGCTGCTTTCCACAAGTTTATTTCCCACTAAATTGGTTGAACTCAGCACAGAAATCTCAGCCCAGAAATTAAGAGTCTGAGCGAGTCTGGGAGGCTGATTTGGCTTCCCACAGCAGGCAGGAGCTGGTGAGAGCAGTCACAAGAGGAAGAGCTAATCTGGAAGCTGGACTCAGCTCCTGGTCCCTGACCTGCTGCCAGTGTGGCAGGGATGCTGTTTGCAGCCTTGCACTGCAGAAGCAATTCCTGCGGGCAGCAGGACACTTCCCATGCTGTGGAGGTGCAGTGAGCCACTCTGGAGAATGTTTCATGTCACACTCCTGTTCCCCCCTGGGCCCTGTGGCATGCAAAGGGATGCCAAGACACAGCTGCACAAAAGGAGAATCTAGTGACTGTAGTCCCTGGGAAAGCAGAGGCACAGAGAATCACCAGAGATAAAGGTATGGACTGAAGTTTTCTGAGCCTCATTTGAGCCTGCACTTGAGCCTTTGAGCCAAGCAGGCACAACCTGAATACATTTAAGGAAGCTTCTTTCCCCTTTAAACACAGTTGCAGTTTGAGAACAGACAGGGAATGAACAGGGTAATCATTCTGCCATGCACTATCAGCTGTTATTGCCAGCAAGGTCTTTGCTAAGCACTCTAATTCCTGAAATAGCTACAAGAAATGGGGTCAGTAAAGTACCAATTGTTCATTTAAATTGCAGGGATGGAATCCAGAGTGTAACAATATTTGCAGAAACAAGCTTCAAAGGAACACAGGTAGCAATAATTAATTCCCAATTTCCACCTTTTGTGCAGACTGACCTGGATGAAGAAAAAATAACTGAAACATGAAAGAACAAAAAATTGTTTCTTCAAAAACACCTCTGATGAGGTAGACTGTACCAGGGGAAGGAAGCAATTCTGCTCATTCTGCCCACATATGAGAAGCTGATTTTTTGCTTCATTAGTCTGAATCACATCCAGCTTGATAATACTGAAGGAGTATTTACTGGAGGAAGGCTGTTGTGCCTACACATAACACTTCCAAGGATGAAATACAAATTAGAAACTGAAAGCAAACAAAGAGGCCTTTGTTGAGATGACACATCTGTACACGGGAAAGATTGGAAAATTCACCAAGCTATGTGGCAATGCCATTCTTTTTTATTTGCTCATTCATGCAACTAGAGCTATGATATTTAATTCATCACTTAAAATGCTTTTACCTCACACAAGTGATTTTCAGATAGTGGCAGCTATCTGAAATTCATTCCGTGCTGGATAGCTTCATCACTGAGATTCACTGCAAGTTACATGATTTCTTATCTTGTTCTCTGGAAAGTGCATCAAAATTGTGCAGTTAAAAGTAAAGAAAGATCTCAAGGACTCTTCAGGCTGCCAGCTACAGCAGTGGTTTGGAATCTTTACTCACTGAGAGCCAACAGCAGATATCCTGAAGATGACAATACAGAAGATTTTTGGAATTGGTAACTCACTACATGTGGAGAAAACTAGGACAACTCAGTGCAAATACTTTTATGACAGAAGCACATGTTCTTCTATGCTGAAAAATAATATTATCAACTCTTACAAAACTCACACAATACTCATAATATTAGTAAGTAGAAGGGCCATGAAATTTTGTTTTCCACCATGGCTGCATCTCCTGAAAATGCTACAATTGAAAAAGCAGTGGTCAAATAGGCATGAGCTACTGAACATTCATTTCATTTAGAAGTCCTTTGTTGTGGCTCCCTCTATAGATAAATTTAATGTAGAAGTTGCATCAGTAACTGTGCCAGCATCAAAACTCTTGGGGGCTGAGACACTGCAAGGAGCCTTTCCATCATGTCAGAGTTTGTTCTCTCTGGAAACTCTGGCTGCTAATTCGCTGCAACATTTCTGACAATGGACCATAGCTCACCAAGGTCCTTTCCAAGTGCCTGTTTTCTTAGAGTTAGTGCATTTCCAAGACTTTAAAGAAAAGTGACTCCCTTAAGTGACTCCCAAGATTCTCCATCTTGGCAGCAGTTTTCTTATTTTGCAGTGGCTGTATTTTATCAGGCATATGGTACAGTAAAGATTGGTATTAAAGAGATGATGGTGATGTTTAGGGCAGTTTTTAATCTTGGGAACATTTTTTGTCAATTAGGGAGGTTAGCACAAACTCTTGGACAGATTTTCAGTTGGAATACATAAAGCAACATAACTGTAACTGATTGCTTCAACTGAGATCATGTATTTCAGCAAGAGTAAGCTGGTTTGCACTGGCAGAGAGCTGGTCTTGTGTTATAAAAATTTGCTAATAGTCCTGTGTGCTCTAGAATTTACTTCCTGTGTGCTCTAGCATTCACTACCAGTGCCTGGTACTTCTTGGTCCTTGTAATTCAGATCAGCATTCCCATCAATTTCAGTACAACATGTATTCTGGAAAGGGCACTGCCATGCTCAGTCTGGCCAAACCAAACATTTTAATGTCTGCCTCCCCTTCCCCAGTGGAATACCATCTTTTCCTAGCATCCTTTGCAGCTGGTCTCATAGGGATGTAGGTGCTGTGCAACTCGGATGCATTTGGAAATCTTTCTCTTAGATAGTGAGACTTCTTGACCTATGGAAAGAAGTTTTTAAACCACACAAATGTTGAAAGAGTTACATCTCCATCTCAAAAAGTGATCCCCCTTAAAGGTTATTTTTAAATAATCGGTCCTTCAAAAGCTGTCTGGTTTTGACCATTATTAACAATCTTCTCAGGAGATATGGATCCTTCTTTCCACAGAAGCTCTTCATTCTAGTCTTTAAGTTGCATTCACATTAGTGACATGTCCTACTTATTAAACATAATAGTTCTTCCTTATCACTGCTTACAAACACTGTTGCAGTCAGGTGCTTAGAGAAATTTAAAGTTTCATTCAAAATACGAACCACCTTCTTTTCTAAAATGCCAAAATCACTGCTAAAAGACAACTTAATTCTTCCTTGAATCAAGGCAGAGAGAGATTCTTTCTTATGTTTGCTACTAAACACTCTCCTCAGAATTACTCCAGTAAAAAACATTTACCAGAGAGCTGCAAGATTGGAGTGACCTCACAAGGGAAGGCAGGCTGGGAGCTGAGGATGGCAACACCATGAGCAGGGCAGCGATCCAGATGACTGGGCATGGCCCTGAGGTGTCTGAGCTGGACAGCCCAGGCAGAACAGAGGCAGTGACAGCTTCTTTCAGCAGTCCAGAAACCATAAGGGAAAGTCACAAGCCAGGTCTGCTGTCAACCCAGGAAGCCCAGCAACAATCTGGGAGCAGAACTGAAACATGACACTTAAAACTTTGATCAGACCAAGACTGAAGGTCCGGGCTTGAGATTGCATGGAGCTCCTGGACAATGAGCAGCCAGTGAGGATGGAGGAACCTGGTGAAGTCTCTTGTCAAGGGAGGGGATTGTCCTGCTCTGCTCTGCTCTGCTCTGCACTGGGGTGGCCTCACCTCAAGTCCTGTGTGCACTTTTGGGTGCCACAATGTAAGAAAGACACTGAAACTATTAGAGACTGAGCCAAGGATTGCAACAAGGATGGCAAAGGGCCCTGAGGGGAAGCTGTGTGAGGAGTGGCTGAGGTCACTTGGTCTGTTCAGCCTGGAGGAGAAGAGACTGAGGGGAGACCTCACTGCAGTTCCTGGTGAGGAACTTCCTGGTGAGGGGAAGAGGAGCGGCAGGCACTGAGCTCTTCTCTGTAGTGACCAGTGACAAGACCTGAGGGAATGGCCTGAAGATGTCAGGGGAGGTTTAGGTTTGATATTAGAATGGTCAGGGGAGGTTGAGGTTTGATATTAGGAAAAGGTTCTTCACCCAGAGGGTGGTCAGGCACTGGAACAGCTCCCCAGGGAAGTGGTCACAGCACAAAGCCTGACAGAGTTCAAGAATCATTTGGACAATGCTCTCAGGGATATGGTGTGACTCTTGGGGATGGTTCTGTGCAGGGCCAGGAGCTGAACTCGGCATATTCTGTGATTCTGTGGTTCTGTGATTGTGTAATTAGAGATCATTGGAATACTCTGGGCTCTAACAAAATGTGAAAGAATACAGTTCTTAATTACAGCATGAC
This sequence comes from Motacilla alba alba, assembly GCF_015832195.1. Classification (NCBI taxonomy): domain Eukaryota; kingdom Metazoa; phylum Chordata; class Aves; order Passeriformes; family Motacillidae; genus Motacilla; species Motacilla alba. The sequence continues at coordinate 44,075,395 of NC_052019.1, read as the reverse complement.
CAATCACACAGTATGAGCAACAGATTCAAATAAAACTTAGCAATTATTTCCAGTAGGCTGAAATGTAGCTGAATAAAATGCTTGCTTAATAATTTAGAAAGAAGGAAAAAAGTAGTCTTGTTTGCAAACTGAACAGCACAAAAGCTTAAAGGGGTTAAATTAATCAAATAAATTATTAATTACAATTAGCTCATCCATTAGAGTGGTGCATCTAAATGCACCAGCAAGCATCAAGGTCCCTTACATTGGTCCCAAAAGAGACATTTCAAAGTACAAACACCATCCTATAGGGACTAGAAGAGAGGACCTCCTTCAACTGAATGTCTCACCATCAGTTTTCCAAGCACAAACTACTCTTCTCCTTACCTGGCCTAGTAAATCATCATTTCTACAAGTGAGAATATTCCTGCAGTGAGTGACTGTGAATCTTGCTTAGCAAGACCATGTAACCCTGAGGTTAAGCACATTCTGGAAAGTGGATGGTGGAAGGACGAGGGGAAGAACATTTCGGACAAGATCCGAAGTGAACCAAGACTATTTCCTTCTTCTGTAAAGAGTTTAATGCTGAAAAGAAGCGCTGAGAGGGTAGGACATGTGGATTGTTTTTTGCCCTGAATATTCTCTTTCAGAAGAGAAGAAACAAGCATTCCTTTTCCAAACACTGAATACGGGGAGTGGTAAGACGTTCCCCAGAAGCAGTAAGTCACCCAAGTCCCATGAAGGTTGGATTCATAGGTCAATGGTTATCACCCCCTTCCCTGCCCCTGTGTGTCCAATATATGCAGGTGGGTGATGGGATTGTACATTGTGTCCATGGAAAAAGAGAGCACAAGTCTCAAAGTGGGTATTACAACACTCAGCCTGGAAAAACTTAGGTCAGCAGCTTAGAGTTTCAATGACAGAGCAAGGACCAGAGTGTAGGTCCCACAAGTCACAATCAAGTGCCTGATTCACTGGACCGCAACCCAGATTGCTTAAGAAAAGGTCTTAAAATATATGTAGCATGAAGCTTTTACATGTTACTCTATCAGGATCAATAGGAAAATTCTGCAGAACTATGTTCTACTGAAACTCAAAAGACTGATTAGAACAAAAGTTTCAATAGTATATTTTTGTGATACCATTTATTATCCTGCACGGCTTGACATAGTGTAGTATATTGCACCTATAAATCAGTTGCAGCAAATTATTTAATGATGCATTAACTGTGGAATTTCACATATATTACAGTTCTTTAGCCAATGTTGAATGCTTTTTCAACAGCTTAATCCATCCCTGAAGTACCAAGCAGGCATATTCATTCATCATCAGGGTGCACATAGTCTTCTCTTTGCTCTTTTTTATTTTATTAAAGCCCTCGATCTACAAGCATGATATTAAATAATTCCCCAGAGCCTTTTCTTCACAACATTCCCACCACCATCCTCCCACTTTTAGTTGGAAAAAAAGATCTTTTCATTCACTATTAGGTTCTCTTTGTCCTTTGTCACAGGTTAAGCCTGGCATTGATTTGGACAACACTGTGGAGAACTCATAGATCACTCACTGGTGCCCAGGTGACAAAAGATAAGAGAAGGTGGAGTTACTGAATGGCTTCTTTGCTTCAGTCTTTACTGCTAAGGCCAGCCCTCAGGAATCCCAAACCCTAGAGGCAAGAGAGAAAGTCTGGAGAAGAGAAGAGCTGCTCTTTGTTGAGGAGGATTGGGCTAGAGATCATACAGAAAAACTGGATACCCACAAACTGAAGAGTCCTTAACAAGTTACTCCATTTGGGGAAAAGCTGTGCAACCTTTAGCTGTTAGAGTCACCTTTCCAAGCATCTTCCATTTCCTCCAGGTCCTGCATAAAACCGCTTCAAATCCTGGAGAGCAATGTGGAGAGTGATGATTGATTTTTCTTCTGCCACTTGTCACTGCTAGAACAGGAAGAGAGAATAACTCGCTTGTGGCTGTTCTTCTTGGCAATTGTCTTTCCTTTCCATTCACCTACAGAGATAAATCCTGCCATGGCAGAACATAGCCTTAAGGAAACTCTTCTGTAGAGTATGGAATGTTAACATTGGATTTCATTATATAACATTGGTTTTCAAAGGTCCTCCCCTTCAGCTGGTACCTCTTTTACTACAATATTAGTTCTAAATTTGCTATGTGCTTTTTCTTCTACCTATTCTCTGTGTCCTCACTCTGGTGGTCATTTGTGCAGACCCTGCCAGTTCAATCTTTATGCAGAGTTACAACGGCACGAGGACAGTAGGTTGGATCATGTTGCTTTCTTTTTCTACTTTAGAAATAGAGCACAAATGTCTGAGGCATTATTCCTGGGCTTGGATAGCCTTCTCAGGAAAAACCTCAAGATACTGTTTGATAAATGGAAGCATTTTGGAAAATCAGTGTGGTTTCTAGGAGGGAAAATTGGGCTAGAACTCTAGAGAAAATGAGGAAAGCAAAAGCTTGTAATTCAACAGCATACAGGGAGAAAAGGTCACCCCAGCTGCCTCCCTAACAACCACTGTAGAGAGAAGGCAGAGGGACAAGACCTGATTTCTGAGAACAGAAAGCCTCCCCTTTCAGTGGAGTCAGGAGGATGTCTCCAGCCAGTGCATTATCCTAGCAGGATGTCTCCAGGCAGCATACTGTCCTAGCACAAGAGACCAAGCTGTGTCACAGCTGCAGACTTCTCATTTCACCTGTGCAGCACACACACACACACACACACTCTCACACACACGCCCAAACACCTCTGTTAGAGGTAGGAAGCAATGTTGCAGCACTGTAGCAACAACGTGAGAAAGGTCAGAAAGAGACTTTACAGGAAGGGAAAGGGACTCACATCAGCTCTCTAATGTCACAAACTCACAAGTACCTAGATGTGTGCATGCAAACAGGCTTTTAAGCAGTCAGGCACTAAGAGACTGAGAGGCATGAGAATGGTCATCATTCTCATGATGACACAGAGAATGAGGAGCAATGGCTATCCAGCCCACCTTAACATCTTGGGATGATGACCCCTGGTTAGATTTTGATAGGCTTCTTTTTCTACTCTGCAGGAGCTGGCAGTGCTTCCACCATTAAAGCATCTCACCTTTTATACTCATATAAACAGTCAAGAAAATTTCTGAAGACAAAATATTTCTTAATAAAATAGTTATTATAACCATTATAACTAATAGTTAATAGTTATAGCTAATACTATTGTAACTAACAGTTACAGCTCATAGTTATTATAAACTCTTATAACCATTTCTCCCAGATGCACATACTTTAATGAGTAATATCCAAGGGATCAGGGCTTACTCATTTGCTCTGAAAACAAAGCAATTGCTTTTGGAGCCCCCCAGCTCCTCCTGATACTCAGGTACTTTCCTGAAGGTCAACAGAGAATAATTCAAGGATCACAGTTTGTAATCAGTCAAAACTATCAGTTGAAGTATAATTTTAGGCAAATTATTCCTCCTGCCTCATGAAGGATTATGTTTTGCACCTTTTCAGTTGCTCCTGTCTTATCCAATGAGTAATCTCTAACCTGACAATTTGGGTATTCATATCAGCTAAGCATATTTTCCAATGTGTCACTGAACTGGCAATCCATCTCCTCCTTTCCTTATCAGTGCGTATGGAACATTTAATAATTGACACTTTATACAGTCAGTATTAAATCATGTTGGCAGAACTCTTCATTTATTGGTGTCAAGACAATCCTTTTCTCTTCTTCCCAGGGAAAGGGGTAGCGGAGTAAGGAGAAAGGAGAAGTCAATCTCTACCCCTAAGAGCATGTGATTTTCCAGTGAGAGGGTGGAAGAAAGGGGGAAAGCTGTTCTACTCTTGGACAGAGCCTTGAAAAACCAGTGATAACAAAGTCCTGGTCCAGCCTCAGTAAGCATAAGGCACCACTTACATCTAGCTCAGTGCCACAACTTACTGCCTCTAGCCAAGGGTCAGCAAATTCAGGGCTGACTCAGACCTTTCCCTGATATGTAGAGATCCACAAAGACATTGTGCACAGAAAACAAGATAAAGAGCAGAGCTGAGCAGGAAGGAATAGAATACAAGAGGTGAAATTAGGGTCTTGGCCAGTTTTCTGAACCTCCTGCTCACGGACTGCAGTGTGCCAGGCTAAAGAGCTCCAGTTCGTGTGACAGAATCACAGAATAGGTCAGGATGGAGGGGACCACAGTGGTCATCTGCTCCAGCTTCTCTGCTCAAGAAGGGTCATCCCAGAGCACATGGCACAGGACTGTGTCCCTCCTGCTCTATTCATGCTGCTGCCAGTGTGCCCCAGGACCAGGGATGTCCCTTCCCTCCTGTGCTGGCAGGAGCACTGGCTCACATCTCATTAGCTGAATAAGGTCAGTTGCTTTCTCCCCAGTTACAGTTGTGCAGACTGCCTAGCTATTTCTAGTCTTGTCTCACACCTCTTTGTCCCTCTGTGATCTCTCTGGGCTGAGGAGTAAATTATTTTCACTGCCCACATAAGTTCTGCCTTCCCCATTCTCCCTTTCCCTCACAAGCGTGAGTTCTCCTTGTGTTTGGCACATGAAGTAAATATCTTCTAGGCAGGCATCATACCCTGCACCCAAGGCATCTCCCCTGGGTATAGATGCCCAGAGCATGGAGTTCCTGTCTCTCTGCAGGCACAAGCACATCATCACCTTCTAAATGGAGAAGTTCGCTAAACAGTCCTAAAAATGGCACTGTGTCTAAAAGCAGAAGTTGTTGAGCATCCAACTGGCATTAACACCTAGTTACCCCTGGAAGTCAGTTTTGAATGTTCCCCAGTTTGCTGTTTGAATGTCCTCTGTTTGCTGAAAGCCACTGAGATTATTATTGGGAAATTTACCATTTGAGTCATCTCTTTCCCTGACAAAATTGGCTCTATGCTTTCGCAAACAGGAAGATTTATTTTCCCTCAAAATAAATATTGATAAACTTACTTCAGTCAATATTTACTATTTGGTTATGGGAAGAAGCAAAAAAGTCTAGCCCAAAGTTTAATAGAGTTTGATGTCTGCTTTTTATCTACACTACCAACACAATATCATACTGCTATCTTGGCAGAAGAAAGAAAATTAGTTTTTATTCATATTACTGAAACGCTATGGGGCACTTTGTAGTAGGAAAATGATAGGAGCCTGAGGCTTGTGCACCAGTCACATTTTTTACAGCCAACAGCTTTGTGCTTGTTTCAATTACTTGGGGGGAATACTGAGGTGTGAGTTAAATGTGACCTGTCACTTCTGTTCTAAAAGGCTGCATCTCCATAACATCTCCATAACGCAGAGACTCTCCTCTTACTCCAGGAGTAGATGTTTCACAAGCATCCTAAACACCACAGTGCTTGCTTGTGGTGCTCTTCACTGTGCTGTGTGAAAACATGTGCACTAATTTGACCTGGCATAAATTCATAATTCCTGACACCTAGAAAATGAACATATTACCTTATTAAATGCTGCTCACTCACAAATGCACAGACCAGCTGTTTCTTCCTTCCATTATTGAACTGTGGCACTTTCTAGAGGAAAATTAAAAGTAATGATTACAATCAATTTAAAAAATTCAATTTAAATTCTGCTACGTGGGGAACCACAACATATTTTTAAAATGTTGTCCTGTATTCTTTTTAAAGTTCCTACATGTTACATTGGATCCCCAATAAATAAAATACCTTCCTTCAAAAACACAGGTTTGTTTACTTGGGAGAATGTGCATACATCTAAGCAGAAATAGAAAATCTGACTGGAGAAATATGGGACACCATGGGAGTAAAACAAAAGATATTCTGGTCTTTGGTGTGTGTCACACGCTCCCTCCCTTTCCTGTCCCTGAGGGGCAATGTCATTTGTCCTAAGATAAGAACACCAGGTGTGTGTTAATTATATTCATGTAATTAATGCTTCCAGAGATGGGGCAGTCGAGAGGATTGTGATTGACTTGGGTGCACATTGGCCTGCAAAACGGTATAAAAACCTGATGGGCCAGTGGGATAAAGAGGTCTCTCCAGGCTGCGAGTAAAAACGCTAAGAGCTGGTCAAATACAGAGAGAAAATCCTAAAATAGCTTTTTAGGTGCTTTGCTGCTTTTTAATTGTCATTTTTGCAAGGCCAAAGACTGTAAACCTTTAATAGATTAGTTGTTATTTAGATACTGTATTATCAATATTTAGATACTGTGTTAGCAATATATCTTCTCCTAATCATCCATATAATCACTGTGACCTACTTGTCCCACCTGGCTGAGACCCTTCTCTTGACTACTCTGCTACACACTTCTCTCCCTAAAATATTCTGAAACTGTGGTGAAATATAAAACCAACCATTTCCTCAGGCAGTGGATGATGACTAAACTCTCTTCAAGATGGCTGAAATTCAGCTATCTGAGGGCTCTGATCAAGTCATAAGAGAATTTGCAATACTCAAACAGTTTCAACCAATATCAAGAAATTACACTCCTTTGCTGGTTCCGGTAATTTTTCACAGTTCAGCATGGAATACTTCCTGCACGTGAAATACTTTACCTATAGCTTGCACTGAATTGCACCCAAAGAACATTTTCAGTGCAAGCAGGGGATAAAAATTACTGCTTTGCAGGGTTATTGATGCAGGCAGGCAGCAGGTGTCATTCCTGCCCACACACCCCCTGCTTTTTCTTCTTGACTTGTAAAGTATGGATTTTTAATGGATACTTTTCCTTTGTATTTTAGCAACTTTGACTGTAGAAAGCAGCAACCATGTCCTGATTAATATGCATTCTGCAAGAGCGCTTTACCTGGCAGAACAAATCACTAGCATTGGAGCCAGCATGCAAATCTTGATTTACAACCACCATCAATGCCTGCCAAGTGCCAGTTCTGATGGAGGCAGCCAGAGCTACCTCTGTTTGTTGTTCTCATTTCAACACAGCCTTCCTTCTCCTTTGCACCTTGCCTTCTGCTCGGGTGTATTTGTCAATGTGCTTTGGCTGAGATTTGTGTTCCAGTCGCTTACTCAGTTTCCATCACACAGTGATTGCCGCTGGTCCAGAAGCGACATCTTTTCCTGGGTGCTGTTCTCCCACTCTCTCTTTGGCTTTAGGTGACCTTGGCTTCATTGGTATTCAGTCAGTGTCAGAGATGGGCTCGCTTCAGCTGCCTGGGCCCCGGTGAGCAGGTGGAGAAATGACCGGTTGAAAATGAGTTGTTAAGACCAGTACAGCAAAAAGATTGATGCAATTAATTTTTCATTACGTACAGTGTCTGTGGATTGTAATCAGCTTGGATTGTTCTTCCTCTGAGGCACAAATAAAATGCAAATGGTTTTTGAATTCAAGGAAATGTTCTTTATGAGGCACTGTACTATTCAGAACTGCAAAATGGCTTGAAATAAATGGGGATTATGAGGAATGTTTTATGAATCCACCTAGGAGAACTTAATATTAAGTTTCATATGGGAAAGCCACAGGTGAGTTTCTCATCAGATGAACATATTACTGCTCAAGCAACTGGAAACAAGGAAGAGCCAAAGGTTTTAAACCTTATTTAATACTACTAATACCTAGCTCTTTCCAGGAGGAGATGTCAATGCTCTTCACAGCAAAAGTACTTGTCTTATAGGTGGGTTTAAAATTAAGTATCTTTCCCAAGCCCTCCTCTCATCCCTACAGCAAGGAGTAGGAGGCATGTGTGCTGTGCCTTGTCAAGTGCTTTACCCCTTGGTGACACTTTGGATCACGGCAGCAACCAGTGCAGCTCTGGACCAGCCCCCCTTGCACCCTGGAAAGCATCCAGGTGGATACAGAACTCTTGTAACATGGAGTTCTTCAGAAGCTTGGCCACAGAGCCTTAACACGAACATGCTAGAGAGAACAGGATGGTAGATCTGGAAACAAAATAAAAAACAGTTCAGCATTTCCCCCAAAACAGAGTGAGAGAGACATCTTGGTAGGAGAAATGGATCATTTCCTCACAAGCACATGCAGGATGAAGAGGAAATAGGAGGGAATACAATGATATTTTATTGCCTGCAAAACATGAATGGCTTTGTTGTCAAAGGAATTACCAGCAGTGCCAAGGCAAGGGTTTGCTAGATTTCCACTATATGTTGTGCAGTCAGTCCTTCCTTTTGGATATTGCTATAACATAAGCACATTTAAGACTTTAAAGACCTCATAAACTACTGGATAAATGGCTGAAGTGACCACCCACCTATGGCAGTCACTAGAGAATAACATTTCTGATCCTCTGCTATAGGAAGCCCTAACAGTGCCACTCTCTCTTCAGAAGTACAAAGTGACTGGCTCCCATAAATTCTACACAGGCACAGGTGTTTTAAAACATCAATCAAGTCCTGGTCATACCAGTGAGCCATACAACTTCATTTGCAGCTTGGGGACTGTTTTCTTCTTCTGTTGCTTTCTAAGAATTAATCTAGACTGTCAGGCTAAGAGCTGTAGACTCTGACAGCTGCATGCACCAACAACTCCTGCTGGAGGAGCCCAAGTTGTGTGTGCCATTGCTCAGGTCAGCAGGGGTTGTCACTGTTGGGCACTAATGGAGAGGTCTGCTCCACTGAAGTCAGTGTTAATTCTGTTGACATGATTCACAGAAAGGCTACACCAAAGATGACTGACTTGGGGAAATCCCAGAACAATTATTCCCTTACTTTCATGGTGAGTCACTGCTGTTTGGTTTCACAGTGCCTGTTAGTTTAAACCTGATTAATTTCAGATGATTGTGGCAGAGGCTAACCATGTATCCAAAACCTGATGTTTGTGCTTCTGAACAAAAGAAGAAACATTTAAATCCATGAGTATGATCCAGTACTTTTCTTTCTTTGTTTGCATTCTCAAACTCCAACAAAAATGGCTGGATATCAGCTGATACCACAATTCCACGTGACATTATTGCTACCTTTGAAAGACCTCACTCAGCAGATTTATCTGGGCCCAGTGACAGATTTACGCAGCTCTTGCTAAAGTTTAGACACCATCCAGGAACTGAATTATATCAAGATAATTTTAGCCCAATGAAGCCCTCTTCTGGCTTGGAACCTTCGCAAGTCAACACAGCACAAAAAAAGATCAAAACACCTTAAAATTTGTGAATAACAAGCACAATGTCCTCAAGCTTCATTTGGCTTTTACAGTACACATTTTCTAACTCTCTATGAGGAACATCATACTCAACAGCTAAAAAGTATTTATTGTCCTGCAAAAAATGTTCATGCCAAAGTCAGTTCACTGCTAAAAAAGATGCACTTATTGTGCAGATTAGAAATGCAAATGAACAATCAGAATCTGGATTTCTTGGTGCCTTAAAACAAAATTAAACACAGGCTTTTTACTTATACCATTGCAGGATATATGGCATTTTTCTAAATAGGAAGAAATAAACACTCAGGAAAGAATAGAGGCAGTATGAGCAAAATTAAAACCTTAATGGCTGGGAAATTTGAAGGAAAGACTGCCAATCAGCTAGGTCATGTCAGGGCTGTGAAGTGTAACATAGTTCTACCTCTGCCCCCCAGAACCATCAAGTCTATCAGCAAGGCCACTGGCCTTTTCTTCATGGTATGATTTTAATGCATTGTTTCTTTTTTTTTTTTCTTCCAAAAATCTCTAACCTCATCTGAACTCTTTCCCTTCACTCTCCTCATTTTCTTTTATGCTCACACTTTGCCCTTCAATATCTCATTTAATTAGTTTCTGGCCTTAGCTGGAGACACTTAGAATAGTTTTTTTCTTGATCTACATTTTCATGATAGACTTCTTAGAAATAAGATTCTTTTGCCACAGTCTTTTTTTGCTCAATATCAACCTAGAGCAAATGTGCACATAAGAGTCAAAGATCTGAAGAGCTTAACAGTTACAAGCTAGGAGGCTTTTTAGGACAGGGAGAATATTTTGGGTGGAATTTCCTGCAGATCAGAAAATCCTTATGTCATTGCAACATTTTTTGGATTCACAAGATATAAAGCAAATATTTCGTATTTATATGTGTTTGATTTTGAAGGAAACAGTATATTATGTTGAAATAAATAAATCATCCTAGGCCTACCACTCATCAGTTTTTGCAGTTTAGATGGAAATTTCCTGATTGACTGTAAGTGAAACGATATTAAATGATGGCATGAATATTTGTTTAGTTTTAAGGATCAAACTGCAAATGAAGCATCTGGGAAATTTATTCCTCCACATAATGCAAAAAACTCTACTTGTTTTGGGGTTTTTTTTGGAGAGTGGCATATAGCAGATGTACAAGGATAAGACCAAATCAAGATCAAAGCAGTATTTCCCAGGTACACTAAAGCTTACACTAATCCAAGACATAAGGCCCCGTGAATGGGATGTGGTGATATGATTAGCATTCTCCAGTGATTTTTCTATTTCTCTTGAATTTATTCAGTCGCTTTTTGAACCTTTGTAAGCTCTTAGCACCCACACCATCCAATGGCAGCCAGCTCTACAGATTAGATGCATGTTTGTATTAGAAAGCATTTCCTCATATTGCCTTCAAACCTGCTCATCCATTACCTTGCTCCTCTTACAAAACCTGTTCTGTTCCACTGATCAGACTGCAGACCCTTTCCTGCATGCCGGATTTCAGAGGCTGGTGTATCCTGACCAAAAAGCCACAAGCTTCAAGGCAACGCTGAGCTCCTGCTACACGCCTGGGCTCTTGATATAAGCTCGTATTAAAGGCATTTCTGATGGGGGTTGGCAAACTTGTTCTCAGATGACAATTTGCCAACAGATGTTCCTGAAACACACAGAATAGGTTTAAGTGTCTTAACCTGATGTGAGTGTGTCTGCAGCATAAAGCACAAAGAGAAATGATGCTGTCTGTGTGACAGCCAATTGCTGGCAGCTTTAACCGTGAACATCTACATTAATATTTCTCCTTTACTGCTTTGTGTGTATTTGTAGCCCTCAAAAGCAATAAAAGGAAAATTAAGCCCTCAATGCCATAACCCATAAACTAATTTTGCTAACAAAGAACAGAAAAGGAGGGGTTCAAAAGGAGCAGAATTTCTCTTTCCATTTCTAGGAAGCAGCCAAGCAGCCACGTGGTATTACCCTGACCTTTCTTTAGCCATTTGTTCCTCTCTGCTTCTCCCTTGGATGTGTTTCTGTGTCACTTAGCAGTTGCATAAATAATGTCAAGAGGTCCCATGTGATGGAAAGCTGCAGTGAGCCATGAGACATTCCAGCTTTAATTAGGTACACAAACGAAACCCAGCAGTAATATGTCTGGGGTACCATGAATGTCACAATCACAAGTCCTTTCTCGGTGAGGGCAAAACATTGTTAGAAGGCATAACAAAAGCTACTATTTATTACAGAAGCCACTTCTGCTTTCAGGTGCTCTGTTTCAATTGGCAGATATCCATTCTGTTGAACAAAGACCTCAAGGTATCCCTCCGTTCATCCTGCCAGTTTTTAAGGCTGGGTTTTTCTTGGGGGATGTGGGGAGCAATGGCCACAACCAGCAGAGGTGCTATCTTGAGGCAAACATAACTATGTGAGCAGCTCAGGCAGCATTCCTGATGCAGGAAATCCTTTGGAAGAGTTTCTGGCTGCCTAAAATATGAAGAGCTGGCCCAAGGCTCTCTGAAGCTTGAGGATACTCCAGGCCGTGCTCAGCTGGGCCCTGCTCTGCTCTCCATGGAAAAGGGAGCTCGCTTCATCCCACAGTCAGTCATCGCAGCTGACAGCTCGTTCTGAAAGCGTGGCTCTACGGCACAGCTTCTGAAGAAGCACAGCTTTAAGAGCAGGGATTAGGGGTACAAAAAGGGATTTTGACTCTCACATGCCTGGCAGGCCCCACTGTTCTGAAGACAATCTATCAGAAGGCAGTGGTGCAAGTGAGGACAATCCAAATGTTTTCACAAAATATTCAGTTCTTTAAAGTGTGCCTGTAGAAAAAATTATTTCACAGGTATGGTTAACACTAGCACAAACCTAATGGTCCCCAGTAGAAGCAGCTGAAAAACAATTTCCCTAAGCACTTTCATAATCATTCATAACCATTGAATTTGTAAGCTACAATATTTTAGATCTAGTTAAAGGCACAGCATTTGTAGCTTCTATGGAAGTTGCAGGCTTTTTTTTTTTTTAATTTTTTTTTTCTTGAGAAACACTGGTTATTTCACTGTTTATTACAGCTATTTAAATATCCTGACCGGTTTAGATGAATTGAATTGACACCTCATGACTCACCTTAAATAAATATTTCTTATCAGCCAGGGTTAATTTAAATTTATCTTTCGTGGTTTGATCAGTTATTCCTGCAGTTGAGAGAGACAGGTGAAGTTATAATTTTTTCCCCGTTGTTTTCCTGGCCAATTTGTCTCAGTTGTGTGTAGCAGCTAGGTTTTCTGTAGAAGTTTTCTATATGGAGTATGTCTGTCCAGGTCTGCTCCTCTGGAACTTGTCAGGGTATTTAGTGCTGCATAAAAAGGATGCAGGAGGGCCAGGTGCATAAGGTAGGGAAAGAGAATCTACAGCTTCCACTGTGGTGTGATTCAGGCCACAGGAGGCTAGGTCATAAATTATGTTTTTCAGAGAGGAAGTTTAAATATAATCTAAACAGTACAGCTGCACGTATCTGTGAGTTTCAGTGAAACAGGCAGCTAAAGATACTCCTGTTGAAACAGCCTGGAGGAGGGAAAGCAAAGGGTTTTTTTGATAGATTACAAAAGTACTACATGAATTGATTATTCAGTATTTGGAAAGCAACCACCTCTTTAATAAAGTATCAGAATGTAAGCACTTCTTGTTTTCTTCCTTTGCAGAATGTTCAAAAGTTTAATCCAATTTTGGAATTTTCTCTGAGCTCATTGAACAGATACACAGTAGAATAACTTAGCTGTGCCTTCTGTGTTGAAGTACAAACATAATTTACTGTACAGTGCAGTCTCAAAAGCTGACCGTGTCTTACCCATTTCTAGCAAATTTCCTACCTCTTCCATATTTTATATTAAAGGATATTCTGATGTTGCAAGTCAATTCAAACATGTACAACTAAGCATATGCCAAACATTAAGCATTCATCTGGGACCAATACCATGAGCGCTGTACTTGGGTTTCAGAGTATAATCAAAATCTCTGACTTGACTAGAAAAAAAGTCTGTCCTTTAGCAGGACTTCTTCTTCTTTAGTATAAGATCTGCTTGAAAATTAATATGGATTTGTACACAACCAAGTAACAGGGCCTGCATCCTTGAGACAGCAGTGTTTGGGATAAAGGTTTGCTGAGAGAGTTTGGTGCAGCGCGCGAGGTCTGAGCTGCTTTTCTCAGCTGTGGCTGTGGCAAAGCTGCTCTCTAGTGGAACTGAGGCAGAAACACGCTCCAGTCACACCTCCTCAGCCCCTTTGCTTCACTACAGCTCTGCTGCTGAGGGGTCTCATGTGTCTGGAGGTCCCTTATGAAACACTCCAGCCGGAGATCATCGCAAGTGGCAGACCTGATGCGTGGTGCAGAGAGAAGTTTGCTCTCCATTTGCAGCTCACCTCAGCCGAACAAGGCGCTCACAGCTGCACTGCGCAGCCCCTGCATCTCCATGGGCTGCACCATTAAATCACCTGAACATCTGGGGTTGTCAAGATTATGGACAGGTTATTTCCCCAGAATACTTCATCTCTGCAGACCCCGCTGTTTTTAGTGACCACCAGTGTCGTATTATTTTAAATTTTCAGAGATTTTAAGTGCCTTAATAGAACATGAGTTCTTTGTAATATGTCCCAAGAGCACCAGACCTTCGGGCTGCTTAAATCACTGTTGATACACAAAAGTCAAGTGGTATTGCCAAAGCTGGAGTTATTGCCAGTAAGTGAGTTAAAGTGAGGCTAAGATCAGTCCCTGTTGTTTGAAGAACACAAGATGTGCCTTGGAAAATGTCCAAACTTCACCTGACAGGAAAATTGATTAGAACTAAAGGGCTTTTGGTTGCTACATAGCAGTCAATAGCAACCAGAAGGAACCCTTTGTGTTGTATTAATTTCACTCGTGTGAACTCTATGTTCTGAAATAAATCCATAAGTGAAAAAAAAAAAAGCATAAGAAAAACTAATTCAGATGTAAAAACAACACAGGAATTACTGCAGAGTTCTTAGAAAATCCAGGAGGGAACATATTTGGTGGCTGAATATTACAATCATTTAAATCAATTTGGCTTTGCAAGCACAGATACCACTGTAAGTTTTGCTGCCATCTCCTGTTACAGGGCCAGTATGGACATGGCCAGTAGGTCTGGACTCTGGGTTGCTGTGCCACAGGGAAGAGGTGAGGATGCCAAAGAATCTGCTATTCACAGATTAAGGAGGAGTTTGTGGACTCAGTGGAAATTAACTTTGCTTCTTCTTCCAAAACAAAAGTAAAATTTCAGTAGGATTTGCCAAATGTTCTTGGCATGAGAAGTAGAATTCAGGAAACATTTCTCTTAGTGTTTGTTTCTCTTTCTGAGGTAAATTTTGTGCTACCCATGATCTTATTTTCACTTTTGCAGACTGAAAAAAAAATAACCAGGAATATGTGAATCAGAAATGGATTGTGTGACCACTCGCTCTATAGAAGTACTAAGGCTCTGGAGTTCGTGGTCTGTGCCATGTGTCTGTCGCTGGCAGACCCTCATCTCTTGGATGAAAGGTGCATCAGGCAGGTCACAATTACATTTCAGATATGCCCTTGCCATGTGCACAGCAGAGAGCTTTTGAATCTTTCCTGCTATCTGTGCGTGCAGCACTGTGAATCTGGTTTGATGATCTAGAATTCATACTAGTACTGCCAATAACAAAGAAACATTCTCTGTCTGAATATCAAGTCTGCATTTTCTCCTGAACATTTTAGCCTGCACACTGAATTGCAGATTTTGTGATAGAGACAGCTCTTCAAGATGCTAGTTTCAAAAATACAAAGATTGTTTAAAAGCTGTTCACAGCTGATTCAAGGGAAAAAAAAGAGGCACACAAGGGACTTTATTTCCGTGATAGCTGTGCCTTCATCTCGACTGTCAGCGATGTGATTCTGTCACAGGCTTTCTTTGCCAAACATCAAAATACCTCCCTTTGCAGGAGTAATGTTAGCTATCTCTTTTTGAAATGGCATCAAGGGAATGTGCTTTTCTAACTTCAGTTTCCAAAAGGAGAAGCTAAGGCTTGAGCTCTTCTTATTGCACTGAAGAGCCCAAGTGGCTCAATATCTTCTGTTTCAGAGAACACTCTCCTTTAGTGCTTCGTATACCGCGGTCTCCATCATTACCATCTTTAAAAATAAATTTTAAAAAAACCAAAACAAATCAAAAGGACATAAAACAAACAAAAAAGAAAACCCCAAAAGATACAACAAATTTCTTTCTTTTTTTCCAATCATCATAAAGCTGTAGCCCATACATCATCAGTCAGGTGCATGAATAAAACATTATGAAACAATTTTTCTTCTGCCTTGTCCTGTTTCAGTCCCTTTTCAAGTTGTTGGCTTCGGGCAATAATTTGTCAATGCAGGTGTGCCATGTTTTCTTGTGTCTGCAGAAGCAGGAAAAGTGACTTTGAATAAAGGAGGATGGAAATTCTAAGGCTGTAACAGCACTGGGTCTAAAGGTAGAGCTGTGGACTGCCAGGGAGCATCATCTTACAGCCATGCCCATGGGAAGAGATTTTTGCCTTCAGAGAATGGAGGAGAGTTATTCCAGAAACTGATTGAAACACAGTAATGTATTCAGTAAAGGCAATTAAGGTTAAGGGTTAAAGATGTTTTTCATCTGTCTTCTGCTCCTCTAACCATGGGCAATGCCACTCCCCTCTCACACTCCCATCCCATGGTTAAATAGTGAGGCAGAGCAAGGATTGGACCTGGAGCTAAAAAGCAACACCCTATTCAAAGCCATTTGTCTTAACAAAGCCATAAAATCACAGTTCAAAATAGAAAGCTGTCCACCTTCCCTGAGGTTTCTGGGAGACTGAAACCTCAAGAAGGATACTGATGGTTCTCCGGGTGCTGACACTCTCCTAAATCTCCCCATTGCTCATTTGCTTCAAAATCTGGCATCAGCACACTTTGAATCAGGCTCTAAAATTCTACTTTAATGCTTTTTGTTGTGAGTTTTGAGCAGGAGATGTTGCCTCTTGCAGGAAGGAAAACACTGAAATAAAATAGAAGGAGGAATAGAGGGAGAATATAAAAATATATTCAGATTTAAATAAAGCCTATTTTGCAGATGCTAGGGTTAAGGTGCTCAACAATCAATACAGCTGACGTTTTACTCTAATTGTCATCCTCGTTGCTCTTTTCTATCAAGCCCACATGCTATGAGAAGCAGTGAAGAGACAATTTCATATCTACTAATTATTATCATGATGTTATTAATTTAGACTAAGGATAATAATAAGATTGGGTGTGTGGAGAAAGAATTCATTATGAAATTAATTGCACTGATTAGGGTCAACACATAAGATAAGGTTTATAAAGCATTTTAGAAACAATTAGTTTTGATGGCTATTTGGCATCCTAAGACATGTAAATCTAGAGCACGCATTTTACATTTCTCCCCCCTCCCCATTCATATGCTAAGTCCTCTGATAAATGCAGCTTGTTCAAAAGAAAATTGAAATCAGTGGATTGAAGCAAAGCTGGATAATGAGGTATTATTGATATATTCTGTAAATGCTTCAATTATTCCTGCCTTCGGGTTTGAAATTATTTCAAAGAAACAAAGAAATATATTAAAAATGGCTTTTTACAAAGTCAATTTTAATGTCTCCATTGCATTTGTGGTTGTTGTCTTTTCCCCTTAATAGATATAGAAAGGGCTTGATTATAGTTATCTTTCTGAATATACTGTTGCTTTTTGCAATTCCTTTCTCTTGACTCTCAAGGGCTTTCTCACAGAATGGTGGCCCTCAGTTATGTGAAGCACCTGTTCCCAATTCATCTCTGTAAATGAGACTTAACATGGCTTTGTCTCCTTGCATCCGAAATGCCCTTTCTTCTTTTCTTTCTTTCTCCTGAATCCTTAAAGAAAACAACTGTCAGAAGGAGCTAGCAGAAACATCCTTTAAACTAAAGAGTGATTGTGCATTCAGGATGTTGTTTTCCATAAAGGTCTGCAGTAGTAGTCTACATTCCTCCCTAATGCCTCTGATTCATGGCACTTGATTTCAATGTGGCCATACTTGGTCAATCCTGGTAGCTTTCATAGATCTCATCCTAAATACAGGCTGTTCACACCAAAGAGACAGTTTAGCTAAACTTGACCACTCCTGACCCAACCACAACAGGTGGGCTCTCAGAGCTTCATCGCTGTGGCTGCCCTGAAAGCAGACATACCCATTTAGGTCTTGCTCATCTCCCTTTCCCACTGTGCAGTCGCTCAGACTGACCATGGAAACAACCAGCTCCTCTGTACAACAAACGAGAAGTCCTCAGGCATTTTTTTTTCAAGAAGCAGTTGTCATTATCTACATCTTTTTCCATGGGGAAACTGAGGCCCTGAGGGGCATGACTAATGCCCCAGAAGACCAAAGTGCTGCTGGCATCCAGCCTGTTTCTCCAGAGCCCTGGCACAGAAAGGACATTAGAGAGCTGTGGGTACACAAGCACAGCACACACAGCTTCCTGGATTCAAATCCCTGAGAAGCACAGGGGGGTGCAATTAGGAACGGAACCAGAGCTCACTGAAGTCAGTGGAAATCTTTCCAATTATTTCAACAGGTATCTGGCACCAGCCCCCGATGAATCCTCTGGGGCTGCCTGTTACCTGCTCTGCGTGGCTCATTAACAACAAAACTCATGGCGAGCATGCAACTCCTCAGCTGGCAGGTTCGCAGGTATCTGTGCTTATCTTTCCATTGCAAGCAGCAGCTAACAGAGACAGGGTGGGGAAAAGAATGTAGGAGGGGAGAGATCAGCCACAGCGAGTCACAAGAGGAAGCAGCTTACAGGAGTGGCAGGACCCCTTGTTCACTTTTGCCTGTCCCCCAGGAGCTTGGCAGAAAGCTGACAGCTCTGTGGCAGTCAGTAGAGCAAACGCCATTTCTCAGCTTATATTCTATTGAAAAAGTAGCTTGATTCTGTGATTGATCCATGCTCCTGGAGAGTCAATACTCAGATCACATGCAGTAAATCCCACAAGCAACACCAAAACTGCAGTGAGTGACTGTGTCTCAGCACACCGCCAAATTCTCTTTCCCCTCCCACACCAGAAACCCACCAAGCTGGTGGAGCTGAAGTGAGTGACATCAGCACACCAGAAGCATGAAGTTGACTCATTTCAGTCTCAAAGACATCATCACTGGGCATATGGCTCCATGGGAAAGGTCTAGAAAAAGCAGCACGTTCTTTAAAAGAGAAAATAACACAGACAGGAATTTTGGAGAGCTGCAGTAATGCAGTACAATACCCCAGGTGATATGCCACTCAAACTATGCCCTGCATCAGGGTAACTAGACTATTTCATTAGTCTAGTAGAAGAACAAAAAAGAAAATTGAAAAAAAAGACGAGAAAAAAAATTAAAAACAGATTCTACAACAGCAGGCAGCCCTGCTGCTCAATACCAAGTGATAAAAATCAATTGTATGATCAATAGGCTTTTCTGTCCATGGGGCTTTGAAGATTCTGCTGTCATGCTCTCTGCTATAATTAGCACTTGATGAACTTAAAATGTTTGATGACTGTGAAATCGCATTCCTATAGAGACAATGCACATCTGGAATAACAGGATTCAATTTGGGGTCTATGGAGTCTCATGCCATTAAACACGGAACTTTAAATAGTTTTCACTGTGAAAATGGGGCAGCCTCTTTGACGTGCTAACATCAGCTCTGGTCCACTTGCTCCTCAAATCATTGGTGTAGCAGACAATCTTCAAAAAGCTCGGGATACACTTTTAAGCAACTACGATGTTTGCTTGTTTAGGAATGAATGTATTCTCCTGGCAGAAGGGAGGCTGACCACCCTTACTTCAATTTCACCTTCACAGTCAGAATGAAAGCAGAATGGGCTATATCCCTCTGTATACCAATAAATGTGGGGAGAGAGAAAGATTCATTAACAAATTAGCTCGTTCTAGCTTCACTACAAAATAAGCTGCTTTGTGATACAGATCACAAACTCTTTTGTTGGAAGAAAAAAGAGAAAATGCATTGCAAACATGATTGACTCCAACTCACAGTTTTTCAGGGCTGAGAATGCAATGAAGATGTAGAGGAGAGTGTGTGTTTTCTTCTCCAGAACCTGTATTTTTCACTGTAAGCATTTCTGCCTTGCACACCAAATGAAAACAGCCCTCTCTTGCCTGGGCTGGGAACACACACCTGAAAAAGAGAGCTGAAGTGGAAAAGACAAGACAAAGGACAAGGAGAAGCTGATGTTTTCATTCCCAAGCAGCAGAAACTTGGCCATGCCCTCAGTTTAGAACAGACCCCTTCATGGGGTCAGGATAACCTGCACTAATGTTTCCACCTGTGCTAGTCATCCTGGCAGCTAAACCCCCAAAAGAAAAGGTGCACTGTATCAGACAGCTATTTCCAAAGGGTGGACACACGGCACAGATCAGGTGGTGTCACCAACCCTGCTTTGAGGGTTAATGCCAATGGAGTGTGAATGTGACTTTCAGAAGACATTGAGTGAGCAGCTGGCCCTCCCAGAATGAGGGCCCACGACACGGGAGCAGTGTGTGACAGCTCACACTGGCCTAAGCTGCCTTTCACTCTACACAAAAGCCTAAAATCAGAAAAATAAAAAATGAAGGCCTGCAAATGGATCTTGCACTTACAGAGGTGGTCAGGGCCAGTGCTGAGAACCTGGACACTGGTTTCTATCATGCTGGGCAGATATTAAAAGAAGCTGAGGCAGAGTCCCCATCAGAATTGTCTCTTTTAGTGCTGCCTCCCCAGTCATGGAAAAAAATTCTCTTCTGTCTCTCAGCATGTCCTGCCATTTCCCCCAGAGTCCAAGGAAACAAATGTAAGCCTAAATATTCATAAATATTTTCATGGTTTCACTCTGACTACGTGTGTTTCTCCACAGAAATTCAGCATGGATTCCTCTTTAAATCTCATGCTTGATCTCTTCAGTTTTTAAGTCTGCTATGGGAAGCTGGTCATGAATTGTGGAACATGCTCACTTGCAAAGGATGCACAAGGATCATTGAGTCTAACTCCTGGTCTTGCACAGGAGCCCCAAGAATCACACCATGTCCCTAAGAGCATTGTCCAAACACTTTTGGAGCTTTGTCAGTCTTCCCTGGGGAGCCTGAATTTATTGTGAAGAATGAAAAGTAAAATTGTTGGCACTCTTCTAGCATTCATTATGTGGCAAGGTTATGCATGGTAAGGTTTGAGGGCTGGATTTGAATCTATGGGGCTGATCTCAGACTTCAAGCTGAACTTTTTTAATTTTTGCTCATGCTAACACTGCTAGAATTATCCAAGTAATTCCTATTTCTGATCTGTAAGGTCTGAAAGCTAACAGTTCCCTGCACAAAACAATACAATGCAGAACACACATTGCCGAAACAGAGCAGCATCTCATATTTAAAGACACCTACAAAAATGTGTGAATATGGATCAAAAACCAACAAAAAATTCTCTTTGTATATGGCATGAGAAGTACCAGTATGTATTTTCTGTCTGCTTTTTTAAGGTGCCTATAGAACATTTTAAAGGTAGGGGTTAAACATTCAACCTTTACTTTGAGCTTTCCTGCCCCTGAAGTGTTTCCATAGATACATAAAATATAAGACAACCTGACCTTTGAAGGATGCTCTATTGAGTTTTCAGATATTATCTGATTGTAACACTTTACCCCTAACCTATTCTTGGCTTCTGCTTTGTATTATCATGAATCTCTAGTTTGTACCCACAGGGGAAAGGTCTTGGGGTTTTTCTTCAAACTTTAGTAGCACGGCACTGGGACCAGCTTTTGCTTCACCAATTCTTTGATCACAACAGAATGGCAGCAAAACCATAAAGACTAGAAAATCTTTGTTAATTCAAGTCCCTACTGCTCTTAAACTCCTCCCATTCCCCTCTCTATTTTTTTCCAGAAAGTGTAAGTGTAATTAGCTGATATTTGCCACTTCAGCCATGACAGGTAGCAAGACAACCTGAAGATGTGGCACGTCTTTGCTTGACTATTTTGCAGCCTGTTAAG
This sequence comes from Motacilla alba alba, assembly GCF_015832195.1. Classification (NCBI taxonomy): domain Eukaryota; kingdom Metazoa; phylum Chordata; class Aves; order Passeriformes; family Motacillidae; genus Motacilla; species Motacilla alba. Next base: position 44,054,277 of record NC_052019.1, on the reverse strand, counting down.
TGGGTAGCAGAGGCTGTGCCAAATTCCTGTGTTGTACTAAGGGCATATCCCAGCAGGCAGCCTGGAACATCAGTTACTGATCTAATGCACCTGCCTTGTCACACTCATCTAAACTGACTGGATCATCCCTCATATTTAGGGAAACATCCCAAGTTGTGAGAGCTGGAGGAGCTGGGACACTGACTTCAATGAAGACATGATAATTTACATCAACCAGAGAGGCAACTTTGTGGAACTTTAAATCAGTGAAGGATTTCCCCCATTGTCCCTGGAAATGTTCCACAAAAATACAATGTTCCCTGTAGTCTCAGTTGTCATTGTCTTAAGCAATTACTGCTCTATATTCCCCAGAAAATTGTGTAGCAGTATATATTTTAATCTCAAGGTGACTTACTGCCTGTTTTTCCATAACGAGAGATGGGTGCTTTACTTCAATAGCTTTTATTAGTGGTGAAAAAAGAAAAGGCAGTGATCAGATTTTGTAATTGAATAGAGAAGGTAATTTGCACTCCAGTCTTCTTGGAAATGAGGCTTTTTATTAGAAAAAGGAAAAGGTCTGAAAGGAATAACTGTCTTTCATGCATTGTGGCACAAAAGAAAAAGACGAGAACAGTGGGGGCTGTCCCTTTCTTCCAACGTGTAGTTTTTTTCCAGGAGAGAAAACCAGAGCTAAATCTTGGCCAGATCTCCATGGCACTGACCAGTTAGTTGGCTCCTAGGGGTCCTGAATGTGGGCAGCCCTTGTAAGTACAGGCCTTGTCTTGCACTGGTGACTCAAGACACAGCACAGAGAAAAAGAGGGATTGGGTTCTGGAAGAGTGTGTGAAGACAGTGTGGAAACCTGTATCATATTCCAGACTGTTCCTAAGGAAACTTTCTCTCCTGCCACCAGGCCACGGGAGCCAGCAGTGCAGAAACTGTAGATATAGACAGTAAATAAATCCTTCATTGCTGACATATGTGAGGTAGGGGTATGGCTCCTGCAAAATCAGATGTTGGGAAAAATGAGCATCCTGCACTTCAAAGAAGTAGAAAGACTCCATTTTAAATAAATGGCTTGGAATTACAAATTGTGTCAATAATTTAATGAATGAGACTGAAATCAGTGGCCCAGAGAGTTATGATTCCACTTAAGAAGTATGAAACATGGTTGAAAGCTCAAAGACCTTTGTTTTACATAGTATGACGTAATATTTTTGACAATCTTTGGTAAAGTTTTTAGGTAATGCAAAAAAGCCTGCTTACAAGCTGAATTTACATTTCCATTTCATTATGAAATAGCAATTTCTTTTCATTTGCTTATTAAAATCCAGCATGAAACACAAACAGAAGGTGAAAATGCCAGCTTTACTTTAATTTCCTCAAGAAAAAGGAATTAATAGCCAAACTGCAGAAGCAATTGATGATAAAGACTTCACTGTCAGAAAAAAAAACCCTGCTCATTTCCTGATTAAGGAACAAAAGTAAGAACAGTGATATTTTTCATAGACTTTAAAAAACCCTAAACCAACTGAAATACTGTTTCCTCATTTTATATGAAGGAATGGATTTTCTCACTGTTTTCGTGTCAGACTTTTCTCTGTCTGCAGGCAATTCCCCATGCCTGTAAAAACCAGAAAATGATGCTGATACATAAGTAAAGAGGAACTCACTGGAGCAGAGAGGTGTGAATGGTTGAGCCAGCCTTGACAGCAGCTCAAAAGAAGATTATTTGTTGCTCAGAGGGGCACTAGATGGTTGTGTAAGATGAGGATGGCAAGATCGGCTGAGATTACAGAGCCTGTCCTGAGACGGGAACAATCAACTGTATCACTGCAACAGGAGACAAGAAACCTTCAAAAAAACCAAAATAAACAAAACCTTCCCATTTAGAAATATTGAGTAACATCCTCTAAATAGACAATCAGCCTCTCAAGATAAACAGAATCCAGGATTGGGCCATCTGCACTTTTTGTTCATATTTTCAGAGCATGGGAAATACAGCAACAACCACCACCATCATCAGGTGCAGCTGAAGAAGAACATTTTAAGCACCATATAGGAAGTTTTACAGTTCAAAATAACTTGGGGGATCTTCCAGATGGGGCACAAATATGAACTGTAGGTTTTAGTTACCTGGTGTGGTTTTGGTTGCCCCCTCTACTTTATTTGGTTGCTGAGTATATGACATGAATAAATGAAGAGAGATAACCAAGGGGGGAAAAAACTACATTGCAAACACAGTTCAGCCAAGCTTTATTTCTCAATTGGCTAAAGAAAGAAGCTTCTTACACTTAATGTGACCTAGAAACTGCACATTCCCCAGCAGCCCTAATTAGTTGAAGAAACTAAGCATTTTACCACATAACCTTCAAATAATCTCTTTGAATTCACTGGTTTCCCAAGTGTTCCTTCCTTGTCCCATTTCATACAGTTAGTGAAACATCTCAATCAAGGAGCAGGTTTTTATATGTGAGCAGTTTCTGTCTGCATTCTAAAGGGCTGAGATTTGAAATAAATTACCGCTCTTTGCTTTGTTCCTTAGGGTAAAATGAGTGTCAGCACCATATCCTCTTTCTGACCAGAAATGATTTCTCAGGTACTTCACCTCCCTTTTTACCCTCCGAAGGATACTTTCATATCTCTGGAGGAGGAGAGTATGGGCATGGGAATCCAAAATGCTTTGTTTCTCTTGTACAGCTGCTAATTGGAGCATCCCCTTTCCAGCTTTACCTTTGAGGTGAGGTATTTTGCACTGTGCCCTGAGAAGGTTCTTGTGAACAGAACACACTTTGTACTTGTCAAGGCACTGACGTTGCCACGCCCGGCACATACGTATGTAAATAAAATTTTACCCAGGGCAGAGGATGACAGGGGCATCCCGTTCATGGAAGGCCTGTTTTCCTTTTTTTTTTCATCCAGCAGCTGTTCAGAAATTGCTTTTCAGTGACCTTTGGCCCTACCTTCTGGGAACAGATCTCTGACCTAACATACCTAAGCTGACCACAGTAGTGTCATCCCATTCCAAAGCCTGAGAAATTAACCCACACAGAGAAAGTCTGGAATGCGTGCAGCATTTCTAGAGCTTCTTCTGCCTTTCTCCTTGGTTTTATCCACTCACTCATTTCCACTATGACTAAGTAGGACAAATACAGTTGAAATTCCTATTGGAATTATTGCTATTGGCAGATCCTCTACGAAGGGGAAAATCTGTTGGAGTTTAACCTATATGAAATATCAAGCCACATAGTTCATTCAGATGGGTAAAGTGTTCATGTAATACAGGTACTTGGTGACCTTCCAGTTTTGGGGACTGGTTGGCTCAGTGAGCTACCCCAGAATCCTCAACATGGTCACTGTTTGCCTCTCTCTCTCTCTCACTTTGAACTGCACTTTGTTAAAAACTTAGCCAAGAGATATTAAGCTTCTCAGTTTTGATGACAGCTGGTAAGCAATAGAACATTAAGTCAACTAATCTGTAAAATAATTGTTAAGACTGTTTTTATTTCTAAAAATGCTCAACCAAAAGGTCATTTAAAACATGAAAAATTATTGCTTGATTTTCACTAGAAGTCCAAATTCTGTTTGTGCTAAGGTTGTGGGGATTTAGAATAACTGAAGAACATTGTGTTTGTGAAATTGTTCCAGTGAAAACATTTGGCCAGCCCCAATAGACTCCGAGAAAACTTCCTCCTTTGTCTAACTGTTACAAATGTGGGGGTAAGTATACAATGGAGTAAAGAAATTACTTATTGACCAAGGCTTTCATCTGTTCACTTTCTGAAATAAATACACATTGTGGTTTTGAAGGCTATAAAAACCACAATGCAAATGCAAGCTCATGATCTGCAGCATAATAACCCATTAATGACTATTCACAAGGAAGAGAGCAAAGGCCAGAAGGGAAGAGATGAAGGAAAGCAGGGCATACAAATCTAACCTCAAAAGCCAGCTGGAAATTATCGATCAGAGGGCTCCCTAATGGAAAACAACTTCAACAAAAATGCAAATTGTATTTTTTACAGTAATTATTTCAAGTCCACAGTGGGAGAAATTGCAATGGAGTTATGTTATTTCAACAGTTTTCAACATTTTCAAATCCTGCTTCAGGTCATAGACAAGTGCTTAAAGGTTGAAATATCCCTTAGGAGGAGGAGGGGGAAAATTTTTTTTTTAAAAAAAATTAAAAAAAACCAAGTTGCTCAGATTTTCTTGTCCACTTGGCTCTTCCTGAGTAATTTTTTTTTTTTTTACAACCAAATTCTCATCAATCAGGTGGAAGCAAGCCCAGTGGGTAGGAACCAACTGAGTGGTCATTTGGCTCACAGCTTTGACAGCCTCTGTTTTCCTGGATGTTCTTGGAAGAATGCTGCTCAGAGAAAGTGTTTGTTTCTGGTTCCAGGTGCATTTCCTTTTCAGAGTATCTGGGGACGCACAGAAACCAGCGCCATCGGTGCTCTGCACCATGTTCTGCCTCCTCACTGTGGGGTAGCAGAGAGGGTTCGTATGGGTTCAGTATCACATAAACATCTCATATACCTGTTCTGCTGCAGCTGTTATTCCTTTCCTTAGAGCTGCTCGTTTGCTTCATGTGTAAAATTTTACAGCTGCTTGAAAACCTGATCGTATTTCTGGCACGATTTTTTGCCTAGAAGCGATTCGCTAACTAGGAGCGTTGTGAAAAACGCAATTGATTCTTGCTCTCATCTCCGGAAAAACAAGCCGGGCTCTTCGTGCTCAGCCGAGGTGTCAGAGCACAGCCCCAGCTCGAAGCTGCCGCTCCTTCATGCTGTAAGGGCAGCGCTGGAGCTGGCAGGCTGCGGCACCATCTAGCGATGCCTGCGGGCTTGCAACGCGGGAGAATCCTGGCCCAGGGTGCCAGAGACCTCCGGAAGGAAAAGGCGGGGAAAACAGCACCTAAACTACAAATACTGTTGCAAGGACTAGAGTTCTTTCCTTGGCATCACCGTTTTTAAGTGGCTTTTCCTCCGACACACCGTGTAACGCTGAGTTAAGTACATCTGCATCACGTTTGGATGGATAGCTAATGAACTACAGAGAGTTTCCTGGGCACAACTGAGTGGTACTTACTGGAGAAAGCAAGGTCAGTGGGAAGGGTCAACCACATTTCCACACGGATTTTTCTGTAAATCCAAAGTTTTTAGTTAAAAAATAAAGAAAAAAAAAGGATCTGGATAAGCCCCCAGGCTTTCTCTCCTCCCAGCTAAAGTTGTCAGCTCTCAGTCTCTGCTTATATGGCAACACGGGGAATTTCCACTGGTCCCTTTAAGAACATTTGAAAGGCCTTCAGTGAGGACACCAGCCTTTCTCTCGGTCTCCTCATCAGCTGTGAGACTGGGCTTTGGTTTCGCTGCAGAAACCAAGGTGGGAGGTGCTGCCACCTGCCACCGACCATGAAGGTGGGCTGCAGCCAAGAGACCTCTCTTGATTTCCCATCTTAGTAACAACAAGTTACTCCATTGTGAATTTCACTCATCTCATCCCAGTCAGGTCCTTTAGTGGTCCCTTGCCTTTCCTGCCTGCTATTCTGCTTCCATACCTGTACAAACCAGAAGGGAAACAGTGCAGTGCACAGCCCTCCCAGGACTGGTATCACCTGTAAAGCTGGACACATCGTTTCTTTCTTGCTGCCCATTTTCAGGAGGAGATGGTTTTGGTCAACCAAAGGCTTTTGTGACTCTGTCCCCTTTTTTTGGTCTGTTGTTGTATGTTTTTCCTTTAGAGGAAAATTAATCAAGGTATCCAAGGCCATTTTAGGGTCTATAGTATCAAAATCAGGCAAAAAAAAAATTATAGGGGAGTTGGAAGACAGTTGTAGTTTTAAAATCTTCTTTCTTTATACGACACTGCAGAACTGCCACTGAATGACAGGCTCAGAGTTGAAACCAAGTTGAGACTGACCAGAAATTTTTCCCCCATTATTTTCATCCCCTGGCAGATATAGGAGGTCAAAACCAGATTACTTTGAAAATAAAACATTTCCTTTCCTCTGTGCTCCTTCTTCTTAAGCAGTGATCTGAGTTTTGGTGATCTCTTTAGTGCCACATCGCTGTAACAATAGCAGTGAGAGACACACTAAAGACCAGAAGAGACACACTGAAGAGACACACTAAAGACCGTAGAAAAGGCAGAAGATGACAGAGAAGATCATCAGGTTGGAGAGACCTAAGGACAAAACAGGGGACTTTGCCTGAAGAGAGCTGGCTAGAGAAAGAGGCGTCCATTTCCAAATGAGGTCAGCTTGTGCCCTCAGCTCCCAGGGAGGAGTTGAGTTACCCATGGAGTGCAGAGCAAGGTGACTCCTGGAAAGAGGTTTGCTTAGGTCCAGCCAGTCCAGGGGCAATTCACTGGAGTTCAGCCCTTGCCAGGGAAGGAAACATACCCTGCAAGTTCACGCTGAGGCAAGAAACCTTGCCTGGGGCTAAGGGTTATGTCAGGGAACCAACAGGAGACCCCCAGGCCTTGGAGTGGTGCTTGGAGGAGCAGCCCAGGAATGCATAGACTTTGTAGGGACAGCACTGCTAAGAAAAGACAGAGTTTGGTGGTTGTTCTTTTAATTAGAAGTGGCAAATAGGAGTCACCAGTCTCAGGATCTGTGCTGTAAGTTACTAAGCTCTTAGTTTAACTTCAATTACATTGCCTGTCTCCATAGTTCGTTGTGTAAAATAGGGGCAATTCTTGCCTGAATTGTCAAAGTATTTCCAGGGTTTGCTGGTTAATGCTTAAAAAAGCAGAGACCTTTGAATGAAAATTGTGACATTCAGGAGACTGGAATCAAAGCAGAGCAAGAGAAAGAGCAGATTTGTGTAAAAAAACCACACCACAAACATGTCTCTAGTTTTGCCATGGGAGCAGGGAAGCTATTCACCTAAAAATGAACTTAAAGCCTATTGGTGACTTCATGGGGATTTTTTCTTTTGAATTTGAGGGCAAAGAAGATGGGAAGGGATGAGAGCAGAAGTGAGGTGCTCTCAATTTTTCCTGCCACTGTGCTAAAACTGAAGTTGACATTGAGCTCCCAGACATTAAGCACCTACTTACAGTCCAATTTTCATTAAAACTATCCAAAGAGGTTTCACTTGAAGAGTTAAGTTGCTGAGTGACATCTATATATGAACTGATAGCTGCACTCTGCAATGACTCAGGGTACTGTCACCATCCCTGTCCCTGGCATCCCCACCAAGGGAGCATCACTACCCTTCCACTCAACGTTTTGCCGTAACTCTCCTTTGGTTTTTGATGGAAACGAACCCAGCAACAAACCTCACCTGTCCCTCAGCTGCAGCACAGCCTCTGCTGCACATGACAGCAGCTTGAGCACTCTGACCTATACAGGGCTAAAGGAGACCAAGAAGGCTCCTTTGGTCAGCCCAGGAGCAAGGGACGAGTTCAGCTGCCTGGCTTGAGCCAGGGTGCACTGCTGCAGGTCTAGTGCTCCCAGGCAAGGGGGACATGCAGAGAGCTCAGTTTCCTAAGGTTAAAAATACAACCTGGGCAAGGGAAGGATCTATCCTTTTAGATCTACCTTTTCCTACATATAGCTTCTGTTATACAGACATGCACTTGTATACAAGAACTGTGTTAAAGCAATTTATGTCAGCATGGCTAAGCTTCAAAAACGAACAAAAAACAACCACCAAACCAAAATCAGGGACCTAGCATTTCACCTCCTTCAGAGCATTAGCAAAGCCTGAATACGGCAGCTGAATTAAGACATGAGCTTGCTCTCTCCCCATACAGGCCATCAGGAAGCGAAGCCATCCCTCACACAAGCCAACTCACCTTTTGGGCAGCTCACTGTGTGGGCAGGCTCACCTGCTGACCTGCAAAGTACTGCAGAGCCATGCACTTGTTCTGTTAAAAAAACAACTTGGCACAAACCAGGTTCTTAGCATGTTTTCAGCCTAGTGGGTTTTATCCTGGTTTTCTACTGGGAAAAAAAACTAGCAGGTTTTCTGCCAGGGTGCAAGGAAGTAGTCAAAGATAAGGATGACCTGACTGCAGCTTTAAGGGAAAATGATTTCTCAGGTTGCCAACCCACTTGGATTCTCTAGATAAGCCAGCTTGTCCCAGGAACACCTTCCTGAGGGTGGGGGGCAGCACTAGGTGGTGGTACAAAGGGCAGGGCCTCCTCTATTGATCCAGTTTGAAATCATTAACTCAGCACAGCCAAAGAGGCACTCAGCTACCCAGCCCCTGCCCTCTCCGTGCCACTCTTACATCCCCCCTGCAGCCTGTGGGCGGGCTCAGGCACCACTCCTGTTCCCTGTCCACACCATAAACTGCTCACAAGCAGCCTACAGGAGGAGCAAGCCAAGCGTGCCCCTTGTCTGGGCACTGCCAGCCCCTGCCACACTGCAGCCCCCAAGGCTATGGCCTGTGCCAGCACTGCACCCTGCTCCTTGCTGCTTGAGTAACAACCGCACGGCTCACAGACCCCATTTCCACTGTCACCTGCATTACCTCTGAAACTCAAATTTAAATCCCACAGCTTCCATCAAGTTGCACTTCTTCTCTGGTGGCAGAGAATATTGTCCTTCATGCCCATTGGGCCCATCCTTCCAAATCACAAATAGATTCAGCATTGCATTTGAACCTTGTGCATGCAGCCCCCACCTTTGCCCTGTCCTTACTAAAGTGGGCAGAGAAATGAAAACAATATGCTGAAAAGGAAAAAGAACATATTTCTGAAGCCACTGTCCCCGTCTGCAGTCAAGTCTGGCATCTCTGTACTGACTCCCCCAGGCCCACCTGCCTGACTTGGGGTCTTCAGGAGCATTATTGATGACACTGGCACTGCTCCTGCCTCTAATTAAAAATGGCTTCCACAGCCATTAATAAGTGGAAGATAGAAGCGGAAGGTTCCTTAATAAAGTTTATTTAATCATAACTATGCTTAGGAAAATACACTTGTAAAGGTTAATATAATGCAATTTAGTTTAACTTTATACTACATTTTGAACAGAAGACTTCTTATACATGATTTAGGTAAAAACAGGAAGTATGATCTGGCTCGTTTTACATCTATTACAAACGCAGAAAAAAGACTGTCATGCACTACAGTAGAGAGCATGAAAAAAAATTACCTTTGGTTTAATTCAGAGAATACAAGTATTGCACTGGAAAAGCATCAAACATGGTGCAACTAAACATCATAAACATGTTTCCATGCCAGCTTACAAAAGTTTGTTAGCTAGTGTAATTTTAGAGGGGGGAAAAATATATGTACACATAAAACAATTTCTTTAGCTATTTGGATTCTGTTAATATCATATGCACGCCACATATCTACACAACTGACATTCAAGAGAACTCTTGAATTTGATTTAATACCTTTCAGCTACATTAAATCAGTTGAAATCAATGACTTTACTGTATCTTAACTGGCCTGTCAGCTGTTAAACATTCTTCTTTAAATGACTCAAGTTCCAGCCTAGATCTTCAAAATCCAGAAACAACAATTGCAAACCATGGATTTTAGGTGCCTAGCTAGCCATTTCTTGACCATTTTTTGGAGGCAGTTAGTTTGAGTGTATAGATTCATACATAAAAAGCCCAAAACACATGACTCAACCAAGGGCTGGCAGTGTAGGGGTATATCAGCATGCCAATCCTTCCAACCACATATTGGAGGTTGAACACGAATACAGGTACTATTGCCAAAAACCACAAACATGCTAGCATTGGCAAAACCAACACAAAATAATTTAACAATATTGAAAAAGACAAAAAAAAAAAAAAAAGAGGCATTGTTTAAAAGGAGACACAGCAATGTAAGACCACCATATATGGTGGGCTGCGTGACCCACACTCCCCCCCAAATACTCATATTAGCAGTGCCTAACATTTGAGATAAACATAATGCATTACATCCTTGCCTTTTTACTGTAACATAATTCCAAACCTTGCAGAGAATTCCAACACAGTTCTGCACCAAGATGAGCTAGTTCTGGGTGTTGTTGATGGGTCTCAGATAGAAAAAATCAACTTTTCTTCTTAATATGTTAATAATTTATTTTCAGTTTCTTGTATTGTAGTAGGAAACTCCGCCAAAGAGGAGCCAACTGTTGTCTTTGAAGAGTTCTTGTCAGATCAAGCATTGAAACCTTGACCACTTCACAGAAATGTGCAGCACAGTATTTCAGAGAACCACCTTTGCTTTTGTCTCACAGAGAGAACTTTAAAGTCAGTTAACAGCATTGTTTCCATTAAAAAAATAACAGGAAAAAATTATCAGGCCAGTCCATGAGTTTACTTGAACATAGCTAAAGTCCTTGAAGTCTCTCACAAAATGGCAAAGGCTCTTCGCAAGGATAGGAAGGGAGCTTTAAACCTCTACACAGTACTGGAATTCCCAGCATCTGCTCACATCACTCACAAATGGTGGCAACATTTTTATATAAAGAAACACTATTATGAAGAAAAAAAGTACATCTAAAACTATTACAACTGGTAGTTTAGGAAAACCAACTAGGTTTGTTTTCTAAATGTTTAACATAAATATAGTTGCAACTTGATCTTGAGTTGACAATGATTGTCGCAGCCAAGGTAAGGATTGAACACTATCTATGCAAACAAAAACTCACTATACATTATACAACTTATTTCTGCCATGAGGGATGCCTTCCCTCTCAAATCTTTGGCCTCCTATTACCAATCTCTCCCAAAATCAGAAGCAATGTAGCATTGTTGCTCTCAATTCATTCACAGCAGTGGGTTTGTTTGGAGGGGAAGACGCTGTGGGGACAACACAGTGAAGAATGTGGTTTATTCCAGAGCTTACACACAGAGAGTTACTTGCAATAAAGTGCTCTGACAAATGCTGTCTGAGCTCTTCAACTCCACTCCCCAAGTAACACCTGCCTCCAAATTTGCTTCTTTGGAGCTGTCCCCAACTGCTGCCACTGGAAAGGCAGCTAATGACAGACAGAAGCGTGCACAGATGGGACCTGGAGGGTTTTGCTTCTTCCCTGCTGGTTTGGGTTTTGTTTACATTTTGCCACTGGTTGGCTACAAGCAGTTAGGTATGCAATCTCTCTTGCATTTGTGTGTGCTAGAAATGAGATCTGTTCAGAATTAAAAACTCCTGGTACGACATGTAGACCTGAGATGACAATCTAATAACTTGCATGTTTCTCTCTGCACAGAAGCAGGAAGGTTTTATTAAATGCAACTTGAATTAATACGAAGCAGAAATTCATACAGATTTTAAATGCCAGGTTTGTTGCTTACCAGTTGATTCATCTTTATTTCTTCATTGGGGTTTTTTGGGTATGAGATGTTAGATTATATCACTGCTGCTATTTTATTTTTTAAAGCTCATGAAATTTGACTGCTGTCCACCACAAAAATGAAAATGGAAGGGGAAAAAAAATTCCAGACTTGCAGAATCTGCAGACTGTTTCCACTGAGAGTGATTATTTTCCTGTCTGGTGATCCCAAATTATAAATCAGAATTTATTACTCTGCATGTGTATTCCAAGTATCAGAAGTGGCATTTCCATGACAGAACAAATCCTGTAAAAGTGTTTTGGAACTGCATTGGTATTGTTTTGCTCAAGGACTCTACAATTCTAAACACAGTCAAAAATACATAGCCAAGCAGTTCATCATTTCAGCAACTTCAGGCACAGTTAATCACACCCCAGGAAAACAAGAAAAATCTGCAGTAAGGAGCATCACAGAAAACTGCCACAGAAAACTGTCCCACGGTAAGCAACAAGTCTGAACGTTTCCAAATAAAAAAAAACTTACACATACAAAACCAAACATGCATATATAAAGTGTACATATACTGCACAAGCACTATTCCTAGAAGATCAAACTGCATAGGTAAAAATCAAAAACAAGTGCAACATTTTAAGCCCTTAAAGCACAATCAAAAAAACAAAAAGCAGGAATTAAAAATAACAAACTTGCTCCCCCACAACAAAGCCAATTACAGATCAGTGATTAAGATATTAATCAAGACAGAGGTTCTCCAATCAAAAGTTGGAAGGACTGCTCTCAAATTTTGGCTCATCATTCACACTTAGGGGATCTGAAATGTACGTTCATAATTGTAATTAGCTTAAACAGTTATGTTCATCACTAGCCAACTTTGATTTATTTTACAAAGTGCTCTTTATGTAATAGAAGCTATCTTCCTGGTAGAAAAACCATCAAGTAGTTTAACACTTTGAACATCAAGATACATTGAAAAGAACTAAAATAAAAAAGGGAAAGGGAAAAAGGGAGAGAAAGAGAGTTGGCTGCTAGAACAAAAAGCAACTTATGCCAGTGGCTCTATAAACATCCAACTTGTATATTGTTAGCTCCAGTCTTGTTCCTAAAACTCAGTTTATAAAAGAGGTGCATAAGCTAATAGACTAGAAGCTTACAGTGACTTTATAGGACACAACCTCATACATCCTACCTGCTTTCTCTAATTAAGAGATCCAATAGTCAATGAGTTCACCATGACACATAAAGTTGTCAAAAATATTTTCAACTTAAAAAAAAAAAAACTAAACCAAAAAAGAAACCAATGCAGACACTAAAGCACTAAAGCAAACCGTGCTTAAAAAAAAATCTACAGTATTTTTACATAAGCTGTGTAAGATCTTACAAAAGAAGATTCCCCAAACCACAGCTATTTCTACTCCTGCCCTTTTGCTGCCTTCTCAAGATAGTACACATTAACTAAGTGCCTGTTGAGGTGCTTGCTGTATTCACCTTCCTTTTTAAATGAGCGGTCACAAAAAATGCACACATAGCTCTCCCTGGCCACCACGGTGTCCGGAGCTCCTTGTGACATCTTTGGACTTGTTTCCTCTTGTACAGAGCGAGCACCATTTAACCCCGAGTCGTCGCTTCCTTCTGATATGTTGTCACTGATGTCACTGCCTTCATGGCTGTGGATGCCCTCATCCTCATCCATTTCCTGAGATTCATTCACGGCTGTGTTATCCCGAGGTAAGGGCAGAGCCCCTTTAGGGCTTTGTGTACATCCTTCTGCGGGCACAGGTGCTGGCACAGCATCTCCTGTTGACTCTGTTGCTGGCAGGCATGTCTTGGTCAGGTCCATCAGGCTTGAGTTAGTCTCAGTTTCTGCCACAGTTTCCTCTGGTTCCTTCTCAGGTGCCAGATCTGGTACCACATCCATGAGTACATCCACGCTTTTTCCAGAAGACACTGCATGGGAAGATTCCTCAGAGCACGCATCTTCCCCTTTGTCCACCTGTTTCTCCTCCTCTTTTGCACCACCAGTGTCTTCACTCTCTCTTACTGCCGCAGGCATTTCTTGGTCCGCTACCTTACCTTCTGTGTTTGCATCCTGAGCTGGCAGACAAAGCTGCCCTGGACCTTGGATGCAGTTTCCTTTGGGATCAGTGCTCTCCCCGCTGAGAGCATGACCACCGTTGTTGTTTAATGCCACTGTGTCAGTGGGATCCTGCTCCTTCTGGTCACTGCCCTCAGTGTCCGGCTTCACACCTCCATCTTTTTCTGTGATAGGATACTCATCTGGCATCTCCTCTTCCTCAATCTTCTCCTGATCAAGTTTACTGCTTTTTTTACTGTGCTTAATTTTCACAGCTTTCTTTTTTCTGTTTTTCTTGAGGCAAGAATTTTGCTTTTTAGGCTCTTCTTCTGGTGCAACATCACTTTTTTCAGCTTCCTGGCAGTCTCTGGGTTTAGCTTCTACTTTCTTTTTCTTTTTTGTTACTACTGAGGTATCATTTGCAGGCTCTTGCTTTGAGGAAGTTGCCTCAGTCTCTGCCTTTCTTTTGACCTTCTTTGTTTTACATGTTTTCTCAGTACTTTTCTCAGTTTTAATATCCACCTCCTTGTTTTCTGAAGCCGATTTCCGACTTCTGGTTGTTACCTGGCCTGCAGAAATATTGCTTGCTGACTTCTTTTCCTTTGCCGAATTATCTTTTTTCTCCACCTTCACAATTTTCTCCGTTTTCTTTGCAGCTGAATCCCCTTTCGTTGGTTCCTTCTCCACTTTGTCATTACCGCTCTCAGAAAAGTCAGCTTCGCTCTTTTTAGTCCGTAGCTTCACCTTCGAGACATCCATGGTGATGTCAGAACAATCGGGATGCCTGGACTTGATGTGATACTGCAGGTTACACTTTTTAGACGCTGCATAATCACAAACAGGGCAGAGAAACTGGCGTGGGTTGATGTGGAGCTCCACGTGCTTTTTGAAGTTGCTGCGGTCAGCGGTTTTGTAGTTACAGTGCGGGCAGATCAGAGGCTTCGGCCCGTTGTGCACTTGCCTCGCGTGACGAGTCACTTCGTGCTGGTTTGAGGCCACGTAGCTGCACTGGTCACATTTGAATGGCTTCTCACCTAAGGAAGGAAGGACGGAAGGGAATGATGGTGATTATTAAGCACAGTGGTTGTGGGGCACTTACTTCCCACCAATACAGATATAGAAATATGAAACTTGAAAAGGATAAAAAAAAAAATCCATGCGCCTTTAAAATTAAGCAAAATCAACATAAGAAATCCACAAGTCACAAACACATTCACAAGACACTAAGAACAAAATACAAAAAAAAGAGAGAAGGAGTGAGGGCTGGGAGGAAGGGGATCCAAAACCAAACAAGCAGTAACAACGTCACAGGTTCTGGCTAGGCATACATACCGGCAGAGATCTCTCTACAGTAATATTAGCAAATGGAATCCATACCCAACTGGTCCATTGAATGCATTGTAGAAAAATGGAAATGTAACATTTGATGAATAGCAGTTTCACACAAACGTTTCAAAAAAGTCCAACTTTATACAGATTTACCATACTTCATGTTTGCATTGAAAAGGAAATGAAGGAAAAGAAGCTAGCAAAATGCTAAGAACATGAAAGGGGTGCCCAGATGATCTTTACCTCTGAAAAAAATCTCTTCACTGTTTTGGTGCCTCAAACACACAGTGCTCTGGCTGCAGGCTACTCTTGGCAAGGCAACCAAATGCAGTCCACAGCCATCACGTTACTATTAAAATCTGCATTTATATTAGTGTAATGACTCTTGTAGAAGTGTTCCTGAAATGTTCTGCTAAGTGCATGCCACTGCAGCAGAAGTAGCTTTCCCCTCACACATCAAAGCAAATAGGAAAAACACTTCTAGTGCAACAACTCAAGTCCAGAAATACTTTGGGAGCATCTGTGTATGCGCGAACTTAGCTGAGGAATTTGGGATGCTCCTGAGCTCTGAACCAGCATCTCAAAACTGATCTGCAGAACTAATGCATGCTACTTCTTCAGTATGCTTAAAATCCACTCCAGTCCCTTCTGCTCATGATACAATAGTGCTTCTCCCACTCCTGCAAGCTACTGCCCATACTCAAGCATGCTCAGTGGCACAACTCAGGAGACCAACCAGCCTGCACTGAAGATGTGGTGCCTGTTTGTGTGTTCACCACAAGATCTGCAACACCCTCACAAACTCTAGAAAAGGCTGTGCTGCTTCCCTGGCAGGAAGCAGGGGGACAATTGTTTAAGAGTCCAGACCATCTCAGGTCTGTCTGCAGCATCTATTTATTTAGAGAAGAGCTACTTTGATACCCTCCCGCTCCACTTTACTTCCTTCTTTTTTCCTCCCACTTCCTGGTGACATTTTCTACAAGTTTAAGCCTGATGTGTTTATTGCTCATCCTTCCTCCGAGTATAGAGCCTTTATCACCTACACTTCAAAGAATAGTTCTGTGCTGCACTGTGGGAGGACAAGAATGGCCTCTCTTACATACCCATGAACAAGCTGTTCTAAGTGCACAGATTGCTCAGAGGCAGCTGCAAGCGGGTAACTCAAAGACAGGATGTGAAAAGTCTGTGTCCATGGCCTCTACTAAATCCTGAGTTTTACTGTGCAAGTGAAAAGGATATGTACCAAGATGGCTAAAAACAGCTGCAAATTAGGCTCTAAACCACTGCCATTTGCTGTCTTGACATGGGAAGAAAGCTACAGCACTCGTGGGATTAAACAGCCAGCCTATCAACTGCAGGAGACCAGAAAGTCTCATAGAAAAGGTGCAGCTGCCTGGGCAATGCAACAAAACATACAATAGAATTTAGGAGAGCTATTAAGACAAGACCCCTGATAGCAAAAGTCATGCCTTCCCTCAGAGAACTTTTGAGGCAGGGGCCATAGGCAGATCCCACTCCTTACCTCCTTTGAAGTTGAGATGTCCTTGCACAGAACAAGGGCAGAGGACTATGTTCATAAAATGGTTTCCAGGTTCGGTATTGACCAAACCATTTTGATGGTTCATTTGCAAACCAGAGGTTCAACCAAATATTATTTTTATTTCTGAAAGCAGAATACTACATTCACACTCTCACCGAAATACTGACATGTCATTTCAAAGCTGGCTATTTTTAATGGACCCAAGCACCCCTCTACTACAGTTAAAATTGCCTGTCTCCTGGGTTTCAATTAAAAGCCTCATCAACTGAAATTGAGACAATTACTGTTCAGGAGACTTCAGCTCCTGTTTGTCAGCATTAGGAATTCACCTAGGGCTGTTCAATTCAGATATTACAAAAACAAATCAAAAGTACAGGCTCAGGTCTATCTGAACTCCCGTATGAGAGTCATAAAGGACAACTATGCTTGTGTCTATGATGAAACGACTACCAAAAATGCTGTTAATTCATTCAAAAAGAGATTTGCAAGAGCATGAGAGGAAATGTTTGCAACACCACAGCTCACAACCAGTAATGGGAAATGAAGGCTAGTGAAAATTGCTAATTTGGCCACAATACTGAGTCACTTGTGAGCATCTTCTGAGTTTGCTTTTTTCTCCTGTGTCTCCTTGCCATAAACAGACACTAATTTACATCACTGTGTCATACTAAACAAAAGCTAAGGGTTCCTTCAGAGCTCCTGGATGAGATGCAAGCCTAGGCATCCAGAGGAGATTCTCAGCTACTCAAAATGTTCCCAGCTTCACTGATTTGAACTCAGCTATGACAGCAGACAGTGTACAAGAATTTGCTCCTGTATCATCACAATGTTGTATTTATTACTAGATTACTAGGACTACTAGAACAGCCCCATGAATATCAGAATAGACCTTGAAAAATAAAAAGAAAAATATATATTCCCATTGTCAGTTTTATTCATGACACTTAGCATTCCTTAGCAAGACAACCTTCTCCATTAAAAGAGGAGCTAAAGCTCAGGCCTTACTGGCCAAGATGGCGTCTCACACAGAACTGGGCAGACTGCTTTAGGTGGCCCTTCTGGAGGCAGGGTCTGGCCCAGATGACCTCCAGAGGTCCCCTCCAACTGCAGCCACGCTGTGATACTGTGACCCACCCCCTTTCCTCAGTCACGCTGCTGCCACTCCGTACCAACCTGAGTGCGTGCGCATGTGCCTGGTTAAATGAGTCTTCTGAGAGCTGGAGTAAGGACACATCGCACACTGATAGGGTCGCTCCCCTGCAAAACAAACAGCAAATAGTTACTGAAACACAGCAGATTCCCAAACTTGGTTACCAAGCCACACAGGGGAGGCTGTCACAGATCCTCACACTGTAGCTGAGGACGTTGTCTCTCAGCAAAGGGACAGTGAATGCATATGCCCGAGCCAGACCACTGCAACGTGCCATGCCTTATGAATGAGGAGGGTAGCGAAAGGGCAGGATACAACAGAGGCACATCCTAATGTCCACCTGGGGTCAACTGTAACCTCAGCCAAAAGATTATGAGGACAGACAACTTTAGGAAGCCTTAAGCCACCAGACCTGACTTCCCTATAGCATCTTCTCCCAACAGTCAGAAGATGCACAAAAGATCCTGTAAGAAACAAGGTATGTTCTTGCTTTGCTTAACACCTTACCTGAAACCTCCATATTTAATCTGGATTAAGATGGGATATGGCCATCCATTCCACATGGACTTGCATTTACCAGAACACAAGTGCAGATAGAGCAGGTCTTTGCTTCCAAAGTTTTACTGGCAGAGTGAAAATAGCTTGCAGCACCGGAAAGCATAATGCCCTGATCAGTGAAATGATGCTGCTAGCAAAAGCTTAAGTGTAGCATAAACATTTGTTTCAAAGACTCAAAACCCCATGCCTGAAGGGTTGGTTATTGGTTCTGAGAACTAATGGAAACTAAATGGTCATAAATTATATCTCCAGTAAGGACAGTCAGCTTGCAATTGTAGCTAAAAATTGTATCAGTACAATGATACTTGAAAATCTTTTTCAAGTGAAGACAAGCTCCAAACAAAGGCAGACAGTTTCATAATTAACAGGTTAGGCAGGTCCGGATAAGCACCAGGGGTGCTTGCCCCAAACTGCTAGCACACTGTCTTCCCTACAAACACTTTTTAGTCTTGGGTGGACATCCACAAGAGAAGAGAGCAGTGAAGCTGAAAAGGTTAAAAGAAGTTACTGAGTCCTAGTATTTATTCAAATCATAGCCAGAATTACACTACAGTATTTTGATAAATTTGCTGCATATGAGGTATACAGCCAAGGTGCTCTCCAAATCACAGAGACCTGGACATCCACAAGAGCCCTGCACACAGGGTATGCGTTCACTTTCAGAGGCACAGCTCTATCTGCAGCAGCAAAGATCTGCATCTGCCAGTGTGTGATGTGAGGCTCCACTGCTGGCCTGTGCCAAAACAGCAGTAGAAGCGGCCTTTGTAATGCAGATTAATTCCACATTTCTTCCTTCCATCAAACATTTAGACTATCATTCTTGATTAGATCAGCAGTTTAAAGGTAAATTCACCCTAACAACCACAACTCCCCTCCCTTTCCAATTAAAACAAGGTAGGAGATTGGCGCAAGACACACAATAAGATTAAGTCATGTTCAAGGGAGGGGTAGTCCTTTTGGTACAAAGAAATGGTTTTGCTTTTAAATGACTCCTTACAATTAAAAAATATGTGGCCAAAGGTCCTGGAATATTCAGTCATATCTTCTTCCCATTACCTGAAATTTCATGTCTGTAAAGTTACCTACAACATTAGGAATGTGAAACAGGCTTTCTTCGTGGCCTTTTTTACATAGGACACAGCCACAAAACATGCTAGATTTAACTATAATGACCACAACTAATTCAAAATGTGTTACTGCCACTTGAGAATTAAATGCATTGTACAGGCTGTTCTGTCAAATGCGATTCCCCAAAGGATTTGTATTGTGATTTTACAAGCTGTTTCATTATATGCAAACAAGCCATTAAAAAACCTCTCCGGAAGACACCTACAGAATAAGCCCCAATCTAGCCAAAGCTCAAGCAGGCACTTAACTCTATGCAAATGAACAGGCACACTGACATCGGCATACAAGTTTAAGACCATCTTGTTGAGGAAAGTTCCCAGTCTGACCATTCAGGAGACTCTCAAGAGTCACACTCCCAAGGCTGGGACTGAAGCCCTTTCACGGTGTGTGGCTCCAGTGACCCAACAGGGGCCCCCTGTGACTCCCTGCATACCCCACTCACACACGGTCAGACCAGCTTTCCTTACTGGCTTGACCCCAGGTTTCCCACAGCAGTCTCAGATGTCCCATTCCATAAAGCCATTTACTCATGGCACAGAAACATCTGAAACTGTTGCCTCCCAAAAGGACTCAAGAGTGGAACCCCTGCACTTTTATACCCTCACAATCTACCTGCACACAAATCTCACTCTTCCTCCTCAGTCTTCTGTTCCTGCTGCTGAGCTTCTCCATGTCCATCTACCTTGCTGGCCTCCCCAGTCTTCATCTGCTTTGTTATCCAAAAGGTTGGCAGTTCATGGCTCCTGCTGCGTCTCTCAGTGTCCATCCACCTGGCTGGCACCACCGGTACAGGGTTGGCAACTCATGGCCTCTCTGTGCCCTCACCCTGAGTAAAACCTGATCTTGAACTGCAGCTTGCACACTGAGCTACCTGCACCAAAGGTATTCCTCAATAACCTCTGAATAAAGCCTTTTTTTATCATGCAATTAGAAGTCCCATCTGCTTGAAACAAATCTGCTTCCATCAAACTTCAGAGTGGCAAGCACGAAAGATCCCCTCTCACAACCAAAATTTAAATTAAAAAAACCCAAAAAAACCAATCACAAACCAAACCAAAACCAGTCCAAAACTAGACACAGAACATTGTGACTGACTGAAGCCGATGTCTTAGTTATACAGCCCTTCAGATTATTTTCAATGAAGTTTTCTAGAAATTTCTTCTAACAAGCAAAATAAAGAAAAAAAGAAAGAGAACAATGCTGCACTGTCTTGCACGTAGTACAGCTCCAGAATCAGCAGGTAAATCAAGTCAAAACTTGGTATAAAAGGTCTAACGAGCACAAACGGGCCCAGGTAGATCTGTCCCTGACACAAAGAATCCTTTCTGCCCAAGCAGCAGAGGAACAGATTGTCCTGAACACCTCCAGCCAGCCACACCTGGGCAGCAGACAGGCCCCTCCAGATGTAGCTTTCCCAGGTGACAAGCCTATGACCATCTGCAGGGTCCTTGAAACACCCCTCTGCCCAAGGTCCCCAACATTTGTCAGCAGCCTGTCCCAAAAGCAGGTGCGACACCTGCTTTTCAACACGAATGCAAGCAACAAAGGCAGGCAGATAACCTCTGCCTGTCTTCCTGTGGTCCCCAAACATGCCCAGGATTGGTATTTTTCCCAGTCATGCAAGGTGCTAGCATGCAGCCCTTTCCCTGCTCCTGGCCACGTGCTCTGGTATTTGCATGTGTCCTTAGTAAGGCAACTAAGTTCACTAACCAGCAGAAAACCAACCTGGGGAAGAGGAAATGAGTATTTTTACTCCTTGACTCCATTTTAGTGAGCTGAATAAACTAGTCCAGGGATACAGGTAGAAAACTGAGACTGCCTTTCTCCAGCAGCAGCAGCAGCAGCACATTTATCCTGTGAAACTCCACTCTGTGCAGTGTTTCAGAAAATTGTATGGCTCTAACACAACAGAACCAAATTAACTGCAAAGAGGCATTTCCCCCACAAAAAAAAAAAAAGTCTGATAAAGAACAAAAAAAGAGGAGAGAAAGAAAGCATGTATCCAAAATTATTTAACCTATTAGCAATCAGGAAACCAAAAAAACAAACAATTCCAACTTTCTTCTTTAATATACTGAACACATAAAATAGGAAGAAAATGATGGATGGATGTATCCCATTTATTTTTCCCAACAATGTTTTTTTAGTTTTAAACGAAAACTACAATCCAAAGCTATTTTAGTATCATTCTGCCAGTTTTTACTAAATTCAATACTGTTATGTAAACAATCTGCAAATACTTTTGACTATAAAATAGCTGTGGGTGTTTTTTCAGGGTTTTTTTTTGGGTGAGGATTGTTTGGGGGGATTTTTTGTGTGTTCTAGCTTTGTTTGTGTTCTTTAAGGCAATTTAATACACATCAGTATTGGCAGAGACTTTTTGCTTGGTGTATAAAATATACCTGCCAGGAGCTTATTCATTCTTCTAATACTCTAGCTTTAACACTCTCCTCCACAAAACCAATGTTACTGGAAACAAGGCACATTCCTAAATGATTCTACTAACATATTTGGAAGTTTTTAATCAAGCAAGAACTGCCTGAAAGAACTGAACTATGTAGTTATGAAGCAGCAAAGAAACACCTAAAAGGATACACTAAAACATGCTGAAATCATAATCACTCATTCCAGCTTAATTACAGTAACTAAAAGAACCAGAAACCCTGACTGCACAACTGTCTGCAAAAGAGAAAAAGAGGATCTGAATATGCTTGATTTTTTTTTAAATTTAATACAGTTTATCGGTAAATTGGTGAAATGCAGTGATAACAGAGCACTTCCTCAGCAAACATGCTTTCATGGTTAGTTCCTGTAAAACTCAACAAGTGAAAGGGGGACCTAATGTCATCTACAAACACAAGCAGAGATTAATTTAAAGTTGAGGCAAATATAAACTAGACAAGAACCAAAGCACTGGCTCACATCTGGCCATGACTTCCCCTCAAGATTCATTTAAGTTTTCTCCTACTATTTTGCCATTTTCACCCGGTCTCTTTCCTGTTATCCCCTACAAAACACACAAAGAAAATGAACTGGAAGATAAACAACACCATTTTCCTAATACCTCTCACAATAAACTTTGTTTACTTGTTTAGGAAAAAATATTTAGACAGGACTGAGTTTGAAATTGATGGTATCTACTGAACAACAGCACATAGCTATTCTTAGGAAAGAAAAAAGCACTAAAACTCCCAGCAGACCCTACCAGCCCCAACAAAGCAGACACTAAATCGAGCTGACAAACACAAACTCCTGCACACTTAAGCTCAAGCCCAGCCCCGAGGCCTCCGGAGTGCCCACCCCTTCCAGACAGCTGCAGACAACTGAACTGAAACCTCCGAACCATTCATGCCACTGCTGTGACAAAACATGACTTTAAAGGAGAAATTCCCCAGTGTTTTGCTCAGCCAGCACAGCCTACAATAAAGGGGAACCAAGTCAGGTGAGCACGCTAGAAGATGGTTAGCAAGTGAGCCCTCTCCACAGAAATGCCCTGACAAAGTGGAAATAAAAGCTTCTAAGAAGCAGCAAGGAAGCTCTGAATTGACCTCTCACTTCCACAAAAGTGATCAGGAGGCCAAGTAACTGTACCCCATGGCCCAGAGGGGTGAGATGGCTACGATAAGCCCTCATAGAAAGCAGTTTTGGTTCATCAGAACATGTGCGAGGGTGGCGAGGCTCTCAGATGAAAAGCAAGGTATTTCCTAAGTCACCTGTGGTCCCAGCTCACAGGACGGCAGCAACACTGCAGTCCTCTGATTCCACTTGCTACACACCAGGGAAAAAAGGGGCCTCACGCTGTCTCTTCCAATTACAAACCAAGGTTAGAAGAAGTCAGGAAATCAGGCCAGACTCCCCGGAAGGCTTCCTATAGGGCAACAGAAGTGTGTGTCTACTTCTGGCTGCTGCAGTGATGCAGGGCCTAGAAAAAACGAAGCCTCTGAGCATTAAAAGGAATTAATTCACTGTTCAGTTCTTATTCTGACTTTGTGGATGCTGGAGGACTCCTCTGCATGCATATATCAGCTCCTTCTTCTCTGTAATTACATTGTAGTCAAGTTTCAGCTCAGTCTAAAGGTACCATTTTCAAACCTATGGGATTCAGGCACCTTTTGTCAACCTGCTTGTTTTGGTTTTAGACTACATCAGGTTTCGGCGTTGTGGAAGCTGACAATTACCACAGGTACACTTTGTCATGCCTTCTTCAAAAAATTGGCTTAAAATTACTAAACAGAATGCCCTTCATCTCCTCTTGGGCACCTGACATTTCCTCAGTCCTCTAGGACTGCAGACTGGAACTCAAACCAAATTCCACTAGGCTATAACTTGGTAGCACCAGAGAAGAGAGCACAAAGCTTTATCAGAATAGAAGAAACTTTGCAAAAAGACTCTGCTTGCTTCATTTATCACAGGTTCTCAGCAGTCTTACTGCACTTCAGTCAAAAAAAGATTAAAAACTTACCTGTGTGAGTTCGAATATGTTGAATGTAATTGTTCTTCCTGTCTGAAAAATAGGAGCACTCTGAGCAGGTATACACTTTCCTGGGAAAATGATTTCTTAGGTGTTTTTTCCAGTGATATTCACTGACAGTAGTGTATGTGCATATGGTACACTTGTAGACTCTCTCATTTTCCCCTGCTTTATTGTGGTGCTTCAAGTGAGCCAGATAGTGATCATATCTGTTAGTGTTATAGCCACAGCGATCACAACGGATTGGGCCCTTAGAGAAATCCACCTCTTCTGCAGAGCAGGAATCAGACTCCTTCACCTGCGCTTGCTTCTCTGCATTTTCTTCCACGAAGAACTTCTTAGCACTGTGAACCCTGATATGATGCACAAACTCCTCTTCAGACTCTGCCTCATACTGGCAAGGCTTGCAACGAAATGGTTTGCTCTTCAAGCTCTTACACTTGTCCTCTGTGCTTTCTGGAGTACCCGGCGCTTCCGATGAGGCACTTTTGTCAACACTGGGAGTCTTAGGAGGGGAACAAGCAGCTGGACCTTGAGTTTCCACACTAGGAACCTCAAGGGAGCTTAATTCCACATTTGCAGGTGCCTCACGGTCACTCTCTGCAGCCTGGGTATCTTCCATACCCTCTCCATCACTATCTGAGAAGTTGCTGTCCCCCACCGTTGTCAGTTCTGCCATTTGTCTCTCTTCTCCAACCAGGTAATCACAGCAGTTGCCACTAACTTCTCCCGTCAAGGCCACATTTGCCAACATAATAAGTTGAGGAGCTGCCAGCTCAGCTTTAGAAAGGTCCTGTAAGTCATACATGTCGTTGGACAATGCCATGCCAATATTAGAACTGCCGGGAAAGAGGCTGTTCCCACCAGACTGTCCCAGCACTTGAGTTGCCATGGCAGTAATTCTGTCGGAAGAAAAAAAAGAACACCCGTAAGCACCTGAGTGTGGAAAAGTCTCCTCTGCTGTGTACTGTCGAAGCAGCCCTCCAGGGAACATCAAAAAACTAAAGCTCTTTGCTGAGGTGCTGGGGCAGCGGGAGGCAGAACCCGGAGCTGGGGGTCTCGTTCTTTGCCCCAGGGGGCGTCTGGGCTCTTCCCTACGTGTGGTGCAGGATCCCACCGTGTGGAGGACGGCTGGGAGGCGCTGACAAGGGGGGCCCAGGGCCCAGGCGGGGCTCGGGACAGGTGAGTGACCCCGGGCCGGGCCCCGCGGCTCCCGCCACGCCGGACACCGGAGAGGGGGGAAGTTGCGGGGCCAGCCGGTGAGTGCTGCGGCCGGGCTCCGCCGAGCGCCCCTGTCCGGCCGCCGCCCGCCCCAAGGGCCCCGCCGGGCCCAAGGCCGCCAACAAAGGGGGGCGGCCCGGCCCTGCGGCGACCTCCCCGCGGCCCGGCGCACATCCGCCGGGGGAGCCGGGCCGGGCCGTGCCCCCGCCACCCTCCCTCTTTCCCTCCCTCCCTGCCTGACAGGCATGCGGCCATTTTCTGCCTGCCCACACAAAGCGCCCTCCCCGCGCCGCCCCCGGCCCGCCCGCTGCCGCCGGCCGGTGGGGACGCCCGGCTTCCTCCTCCCCCCGCGGCGGGCAGGGCAGGGCAGCGGCGCCGGTGCGGGGGCGCGGGGCGGAGGAAGCCCCTCGGTACCGACAAGGTCACGGCGGCCGCGCCCACCCGATGCCCTTCCGCGGGAGGGGGAGCGAGCGGCGCCCCGGGCCTGCTCCCGGGCCCCGGGCCTGCGGCTGCGCCCGGCCCGGCCCGACCGGCGACGGCTTCGCCTTCCGGCGGCGGCGCGGCCCGGCGAGCGCCCCCGCGGCCGGCGCGGCTCCTTAGCCGTGGTGCTGATCGCCCCGCGGCCGGCCCGCCCGCCCCCGCCCGCCCGCCCGCCCGCCGGCCCGCCCGCCGGCCGCAGATCAGCTCTGGACAGCGCCTCTCGCCCGGCTCCCGGCCCCCCCTCCCCGGCCCCGCCGGGCCCCGCCGCGCTCACTCACCCACCGGCGGCGCGGGGCCGCGCGGCTGCTGCGGGGCGGGGCGGGGCGGGCGGGAGGCGCTGCTGGCGGCGGCGGCGGGCGGAGGCGCCCCCGCATTCCAGCACACAGCGCGCAGCGGCGGCGCCGCCCCGCCCGCCCCCGGCAGGAGGGGCCGGGCCCAGCGGGGTCACCCGGCAGCGGCGGGGGCACCGGGCGGGCGGCGTGCGAGGGGGAAGGGGTACCCGGCCGAGGAGAAGGTTCGTGCCCAGGGGCAGAGCTGGCGGCCGCGGGGATTGTCCGTGCCCGGCCCCGCCGCCGTGAGTTCCTTTGTCCCGTTCAGGGATGATAACGCTGATCTGACCGGCTTCGAGGCGGTGCCCACGGCATCGCCTTCACGAGGCGAGAGTCCAGAGAAGGGCAGCGAGGCTGGCGAAGGGTTTGGAGCACTGGTCTGATGAGGAGCAGATGAGAGAACTGCGTGTTTAGCCTGGTGAAAAGAAGGCTCGGGGTGACCTTATCACT
Organism: Motacilla alba alba; assembly: GCF_015832195.1. NCBI lineage: Eukaryota > Metazoa > Chordata > Aves > Passeriformes > Motacillidae > Motacilla > Motacilla alba. The sequence goes on along the minus strand of NC_052019.1, from coordinate 44,028,321 downwards.
CTACCAGCGACCAAAAGGAGGTTGTGCCAGATGGGGGTCGATCTCTTCCCCCAGGCCCTAGTGAGGAGAGGAGAGCTTTAAGCTGCACCAGGGGAGGTTTAGGTTAGATATTAGTCATGGAAAGCATGATTAGACAATGGAATGGGCTGCCCCAGGAGGTGGTCATTGTCTCTGGAGGTGTTTAAGGAAAGACTGGATGTGGCACTTCTTGCCATGGTCTAGCTGACATGGTGGTGTTTGGTCAAAGGTTGGATTCAATGGCCCCAGAGGTCTTTTCTAGCCCTCTGTGATTCACCCTGCTCTACCATGGCATGGTCTAGGCCACTAAACTACCCAAATTGCTCTCAAAACATAAAATGCCATATGCAACTATAGGACTCAAAACCTCCATAGATTGTCCTCATTGTTCTAAAACCAGGGAGAACCCCCAAAAGTTGCTTTTGCAGAGCCCAGCCATGCACTCACTGGCTGCAACAGAGACCTCAAGAGCAGCATCCAGGCCTGCCTGGTGACAATCCCAATCCTAAATGAGGATTTCATAGTGGATCTTTAGTGGTTCTTTCTCTCTTGGGCACTCATGTGGCTCTTCACTATAAATATCAGAAAAATTTCCTTGGTCCTGAAATCCCTCAGGCTGAGCTGATTTCTAAATCTCAAAATTTTCAGCAGGAGCCGGTACCTGTTGGGCTGATACCACTGGGAGGCTGCAAACACCCCTCTCTCTGTGTCATCTGGCCAGCCTCAAAGCAAGCTGTGCTGCACCGCCTGGCAGTGGGTGCAGAGGCAGGGCCAGCCACCCCAGCTGGCAAAGCAGAAACACCTCTGAAACTGGGGAAAATGTGTTTTTTCCTAGGTACAAAAACAACTGGAGAATGCAAACTACATCAGGAAATGTTGAAGGAGCATAAAGATACTTTGTTAGATGTTGAAACTGAGAATCTAAAAAGTATCCCTGATCGGTTCCTGTGAGTAACAGCCTTCCTGGCCTGGACAGCAGAGACGTGGCGTGTGTGCTGGCCAATCTTGCCACCTGGCCCTACCTTAGCTATTTCTGTTTCCCAAGGGCAAGCTCCTTTCTCCAGCCTCCGTATCTGCCTGTCTGTCATTTTCATAATTCAGAAGAGAAACTCTGTAACACATGTATGATGTATTATGAATTTACATATATTTTTATATATTATGTTATGAATTTATTTGAGAGAGGTTGCCTTAAAACCTTAACCCAAGGTCCCTTACCTAGGCACCAGGTCCTTGCAAACTCCATGTATCTTTCCTGCCTCTTCACTGCTCTCAGCATGCACATAATTTGGAGCACAGTGCTTGGGCCACAGCTGTGCTCTAGTATTAATGCAGGGTACAGCTCTGAGCAGTTATCCTGGCAGAGGAACTTGAGCACACGGGGAGACAGACTCACATCAAAGCTTTGCCTTTATGAAATACATGGATGCTACTCGCTCAGACTGCTTGGCTCCAAAAAATCTAACCCAACTCCAGTTGGGTTCCAATTTCTGCAAGTAGTTTTGACATTGCCATTGCCTACCCCTCTTCCTGCAGAACTTGCCTTATTTGCAGACAGTTCTGTTTTTGCTCAACACTCTCCTTATGCCAGGCAAACACAAAAGATGCAGTGAAAATCTCCTTTGAGCTCTATGTCAAGTCTGAGCCATTCCCTAACCCCCTTAATTCTAGGGCTGCCCCATCAGATTTATAGGTTAAAACCCAAGTTACACCACTCCTAAACTATGCCAGCAGTCATGTGCAGTTAGTTCTCCAGTGCTTTCCAAAAAAATCCCACATGTGCACCCCAAGAAATCTCAGCAGCACACGGAAGTGGCTACACCAATTATTTTGTGGTCAGGATGCTTTCGAGCAGCTTGAATGTAGATAGTCCTGCAGTGAATATGTATCATGAAGGAAATGTTCCACATCAAAGCCTGTAATGTCTGCAAAAAATGCAATCATAAATAAAAACTTCTGCCAAAACAAGAAAGTTGACATTAACAGTCATATGGATTGTTTCCATCCTGCATCAGCTGGAGAGCAGGGAGCTGAAACTGTGTTTCTAATAGAAAGAATCCATCTGTCATAAAAATAAAGGCACTGTATTTAGAATTGTTAAAGCATTTTAAATGACTTGGGGTTCCTACGGGAACTTTGGTTCTTTCCTTTGTGTTTAATTTCACAACTGGATTTGACATAAGCACCCTTTTAGGTTCATTGCTGGGAAGCAGGTTTTTTGCACTGTCTGGTTTTCCTTTTATTTTTTTTCTAGTGACCAGATTGCTTGCTGAAAGCACCCCTTTTAATGTTATCTTAATAGTGTTTTAATGTTTATCATTTCACCAGAGATCTCTTTCACCTTTCAAAAACCAGTCTGACCAGATTTCTCAACTTTCGTACTCTGCAAGTATGCCAATGTGCCGTAACTGTCTATGTTAATATTGTAAAATGTTTATAGTTCCAGTGTTCTAAAAAAAAATAAATATTAAATGCTTCACTGCCATGAATAGATCCCACAAGCACTTGCTTTAACAATACAAACACTGTTCAGAGCCTCACATCATATATACACTTTGCAGTATTGTGCTCTGAGAGAAATCTTTCAGTGCTAATGGAGAAAAGGCATTGCTGTCTGGGTTAAAAAGGTCTCCATTTGGTTTGTTTTGCTTTGTTTGCTACTTATGAGACATGTCATGTTTGAAGGTCAGAATGGGCCAAAATTTCAAGCTCTATGCAGCATCACTTACACCTCAGAAATTCTTGCCTTAATCTTTTTGAACAAGCTCATTCTATAGCTTTCGGTAGACACAGGTCTCATGATGAGAGGAATCTAATAACTATCTTTTTTTTAAGAGTCAGTAAAATTCTCTGACTCCTAAAGTCAGAGGAGTGTGGCACCTCCTCCCTCCTTCCAGCATGAAGGTTTCCACATCTGTGTGGTGAACAGGATCAGTAGAACAGCACATACTAAAATTACTTAGCCAAAAAGCTCCTCGTCAGTGACCAGCACTGGTTTGTCTTACCTTACAAGGTCAGTGCAAATGCCATGTTCTCACTTCTGCCTAGAAATGGGTGTAATAAGGGTCAGTTTGAGGGAGTACAGGTTTCGAGAAGGTTCTCCCCGCTTAGCTACTCCACTTTGCTCTTTCAGAAAAGCATACAGAATAGATTGCATTTGTTATGGCTTTGCTGCCTTCTTGAACAGCACTCGATATTCTGAAGGGGCAAACTTCAGCAAAGCCATCGTTTCATACAGGACAAAATATCACCTGCAAAGAAGGCAAGACTCTTCAAAAAGATATTTACTGAAAGTTACCTTTTTTACTCACAGGGTATTTCTCTACAGGCGATCAGGCTTAATATTTGAACCAATTTTAACACAGTCTTTTCAAAACACCTTTAGGTTCAAACATAAGACTGTTTCCAACTGCTGTGGCTGGGATTTTACCAAGCAGTAAACCCAATGTTCAGGCTGCCACTGCCAGACCTAATCCACCACAGCCATCTGACTCAAATCACAAACCTGGCACAAAACACATCCTGTCAAGTGCTGTTTGTTTCAAGATGCTCTGAACGGTTAATTTTGTGCCATCAGACTTTACACAGTTCTGATTTATGTGGTTGGTACCACATGACTTCTTGAGTCCATGGAAGGGAGAGGCAGGAGGTACCAAGTGCTGTGGAAAACGTGATCTCAAGTTTGCAGCTGAAAGCCGTGCAGCTGGGTGTCAGGGCTAGGCACACAGCACCTAATCCTCTGCAGCAATTCCTGGCTTCTAAAACTAAAGTTGCCCAAGTAACTGGAAGGGGAGGTGCCTGGAATTACAGTGCCACAGCCTAAACAGATGTCCAGCTGCAACAACTCATAAAACTGTTTTTAAAAGCCTTTCTCGTATGGGAGCACTGGTGTAACTGGATTTGGACATGCACATTTTTTGTCTTGGGTGATGACAGGATAGGGAATGGTGTGCCTGGTGTTTTACAACAGTTCCCTGGATGAGCAACTGTTTCTTAAGCAACAGCCCTCTGCGCTTTGCCACTGGCTAATTGACAACAACAGGGATTATGCGGGGAAGAGAGAAGATGTAATGTACAATTGCTGGGTGAGAGGAAGAGCAAGGGAGGAGGAAGGCCCTCTTTAGAAGGAACATGTGGTTGTGTGGTGGGGCTCAGCTGACCACAGTCCTGACCCTTGGTTTCCCCTTAGTTCCTGGCGAGTCAAACTTTGTGCTGCATGTCTGCTCTCAATAAGTCCTGCTGGGAAGAGTCTGTCTTACTCACCTCAGGTTCAGAAATCCCAGCTAACTTTCCTAAACACCTCTGCATTTAAGCCACAGTCCTCTTGCTTCTGCTTCTTACCAGACTTCCTTCCTATGCTCACACTGGCTTGGAAGTGTCACTCAGCCAAACCCATATGGGATGTTCACTCCTTTCTTAATTGAGCCCTTTATTCTTCTGTTTCCTCCTTCATCCAGTCTTTGACCATCTTTCCTAGAACAGCAGCCACTGCCTGTTCTCCTACCTGCTGCAAGCACCAGCTTGCCCTCTGACAACCAGGCAATATTGCACTGAGTTTGACTCTCTGGAATAGCTGTACCTTTCTAGTACCAGGGACTGGAAAAGGGGTTCACGACTTTACAGTAGCAAGGGGAGGGTACTTTAAATCATGTGATAAATCTAAAAAAAGACTTTAAAAACTTCCAGCATTCTCTCCAACCCAGCTCTCCAACCTTTACTGTTTGCACCAGTGCAACTCTTCTGAGGGGAAAAGTTGAAAACATTGCCTAAATAAACATATAAACCTTTCCACTTCGCCTCCAGTAATTGTTCAGTCAACAGCAACATCATTTCACTAGCCTGAAATAATCCCTAAGAACCAGTGGAGTGTATGAGCATTTCCCCGAGCACATTCTCTGTGCACTCCCCTGCAATTGTATGGGCTTTTTCAAATGCTTGACACTTGGCCATGCCATGGCTTTCCATGCTAGGAAAGCTGCACCATGTAGGACACTCACTTTTTGTCTCAAAAAACCATCCAAGGGTGTTCCTTGCCCTTCTGTTCTCAGAGTAAGTTATGGGCTTGCAGCATGGTTTCAAGAGAGGTTTCACTGGTGCAGTCACATCACTCAGTACAACACTGGCTAAAGCTCAGGTTTAAGCAAGGCCTAACATTCCCTTTAAATATGGAAAATGTAGTGCCCTCCGCAGGGAAAATGACTTTCCTACTGTCCCTATTTTTTTTTCTTAATGGGAAGCCAGAAAAAAAAACAGAACAAACCAAACAAAAGCTGTCATTAACAGCTGCCCTTCACCTTTGACACACAGGTAAGTCTCAAACACCCATTATTAATGTCTGCCTTTTCACTCTTTTCCTTCAAGTATCTGCAGCTCATCTTAAGCTAATAAACCTCTCCTCACAAGGTAAGAAAAGAACCAGAAAACCCCAGCTCCCATCCATCCTTGCAGACTGATCCTTGCCCACAGTCCTTTGTCTGAGGGACCTGCAAGAAGGGGACTGTGTCGTACTGGGGGTGAAACGCTGCCCAGTATGATCCATCCTTTTCCTCTTCCAGTCTGGGCAAAGTGTTTTTCAGCTGGCATTACCCTTCTGTGCTAAGAGGCTGTACCTAGGATAAGAAGATCCTTATCCTCATAGATAATGATGTAAGAGCTGCCATACTGCCTCAGAGGAGAGCTCTGCCTATCCCAGTACCCTGACTCTGATGGAGGCCATTAACACCTTCTGCTTCTGGAATTCAAGTTCTAGGGGTTTTTCAGCAAGAAGTCATGTAATGGCTCAGTAGCTGATGTATTGTTTTTATCTAAAATCACCTAGTCCTTTCCTTTTCATCTTTAGTTTTGGCCTTTAGAATGTGCTGTGGTACAAAGTTTCATAAACCAGATTTGGTTTCAAAGTGGCCTGTGTTTCAAAGAGCACGTGATCTCTGAGCTGGCAAGATTGTGAAAATGCATGGTTAGGCCATGCATTTGGAGGGAGAGCAAGAGAATGGCCAGCACTGCTCCAGCAGCTGAACCAATGCAGTCTTCATAAGCCACACGCAGACCATGGGATGCAGCTGCTCCAGCAAGAACACCCTCCAGTGTGCCGACTGGCTCCACCAGGGCATTCTACATCTCTTTCTAAAGATCTCTGCTGTGGACTGTTCCATGCCATTAACTTATTTGTCATTCCAGAGCATGACAAATTCCTGTAGCTCAGCTGTCTTCCTGGGCCTCTCCTGACATGCTGTCCAAAGGTCATCAAACACAATCTTCCCTCATCCACAGCCTCTTTGCTTGGAAATATGCCAAGCTGAGGCTAAGTGGTAGCACTCATGGCTCCATGAGGCCTCTCAGGTGCTTAAGCAAACAAAGACTGGAGAGGCACAGATGCCTCAGTAGCAGGTTTAGGCTAGAAACACTCACTGGTTTCTGTGTGGGACTTCCTGTTCTCCCCTCCTCTTCTCAGGCCGAATGCCCTTGGAGGATGGTTCACACTGTGTTTCTCTCTCTCAGCTGCTGCAGAGAGCTGCTGTTTCTCAGTTGTGTCCAAAGCAGCTCTGCAATTTAAAAGTCACTATCTGCCCAAACACTAACTTCTCTTTAGCAGCTGCATCAGCTGGGCTAAAGGCAATGTATTAGTATGTTAGGTGAAACTGGATTACCCGAGTCAAGTATGGTCTTCCTCTCATCACTTACACTTTGCACTGTTTCAGCTCTATACATACTCACTTAGTTACAGCCTAATCCCCAGCTCCTTGTTAAAAAGGAAATAAATCCTTCCACTTGTTAATGTAGAATTAACCACCCAAGCCTGCCAATTCAAAATCACACTGCTCTATGACCCAGGGGGCCTGGCTGATTTTTAATAGTCAGAATGAGGATGGAGGGTTTGCCTACCTAAGGGAAAGAGCACTTCAGTGCTGACAGTAGTTGTCAGCAGCAGATGACAATTTGTGCCAAACAGGATTTCAGCTCAAAGCAGGGACAGGAACAAACTTCTGAGCTGCTTCAGACTGATTGGAGCTTGTTTTTTACCTCAGTTTCAAAAATAGCACAGATCAGTTTGTTTCTGTCTATGCTAAAGCCACATTAATTTCTATGCTGACCTAACCTCACTTTTTACTGCTACTAATTCTTTGCAAGCTGTGCATCAAACTACGAAGAACTCTGAACGGATCTGACTTTGTTGAACACTAAACCTGTTGCAGTTCTGTCTTCCACTCTTGTAGTGCAGGAGACACTGGTGGCATTATTTAAATCCACATGAATAAAGTACTCATTCAACTCCTGAAGAAGAATGTTCATAAAGTAATTCCATGATCCCTAAATTGTTCCAACTCAACATTTTATCTACGTTCATTGCACATTTTTTCCCCTTTTTTCCCCCCCAGCCGTATTTGTTGTCTGTCCATTAAAGCAGATGTGATATGTTTACAGCTGCCAAATGACATGAAAATGACCACAGGAGCTGACTGGGAGATGAATAACTCTCATTAGGCAGCAGCAGCAAAAGGCATTCTGGATTGCTGGTAATTCCAGTGCTGCCTCAATAAAGACATCCCTACATGCTGATTACAAGGACACAGGAGGCATAGAGAAGAAGGCTTACAGAAACAATTATGTCAGGCAGTGATCTCAAGGCCAAGTCTCAGAGGATCCCACACAATGACATCTAAATAAAGTTGCACAGCAAAGACTGCGTAAGTATTGATGCCAGGGAAGTCAAGGCAAATGCAGGAAATGAGGAAAAGTTCCTTGTGCAGTACTTCAGAGACTCTGGTCTTTAAGCAGGCAGTGACTTGTCTCCTCCAAATTTCACAGTGGGTAGTTTGAAGTCTGAATTATGGAATGGCTCAGATGGCTCTCAGAGCAAAAGGTGTCAATCCATGCTACTGGTAATTGCCTGTAGGACTTTACTTTAGGGATGCAGGAAAACTCAGTAAAATAATCCTGATACAACAGCTGTTAGAACTGCCTAGTATTTCCTGCTGTTGTGTGAGAAGAGGGAGCAGGCAGGACACACTATGACACAGGCTTCACCTGCAAGCTTCACTTTGGCCTACTTGCTACCCTTTGTCATAGTTGCTTGCTGCTCTTTCCATGTTTGGTCTTCTCTGTTCATTCTAAGTCACGCTGCAGAAGGAAAGAAACATGGATGCAGGGCCAAGTCACCTTTCTTCTGCTTGGCATTTTCAGAAGGGCCTGGTATCTTTAAACATACATCTACCTACAGGATCTGCAATGGCATGACTGTGGAGTGGCTGAGCTAGCACATCCTAGGCCAGCTTCCTGGTGGTACGTCATTCCTAAGTTAGAATGGAGATAATGTTTTCAGGTCTTCTCCTTGCTGCCAGTTCACCAGCTCTAATCTCCTCCAATCCCCAGCTGCCATATTGTACCTTTGACAAAAATGCTTCTCTGACAGAAAGCAAAAAAAAAAAAGTCTTTCCACAGACATACTGCCCACAAAGGTCAATTCACAGCCTGACAGTTGGCTCCCTTGACTTCATCACTATCTACTCCATCCATTCCCAGCTCAATGCACTTTTTACAACTGCTCGGCCTTTCCTTGCTAAAGAAACATTGACCCCCAGCCGGAACAGAGGGAACCACAAGATGGAAGACAGCAGGAGTTGATACACAGGCCACATAAAGGGAGTCTGCTGATTATTTTCAGCAGCATTGGTAAATCACAGCTGCAATAGAAAAAGAGGTGTCAGAAAGTGAAGACTACTGCAGCTACACACAATATTAGGAAAGTAAAAGAACTGGCTGCAGAGGAAGGCTTCAGCAAAATATGCTGAGTGATAAGGAGCCGCTCCCACACAGCACATAACCCCGAGCTGCCCCAGTAGGTATGAAAGGAGAATGAGGGACCTGACATTATGTTTCAATAGACACAACAGGACACCATTGTCTGCTGGTACAGATTGCATTGCTGTGAGATTTTAATGTTTTTGTGGATTTGCTCATATGCCTTAGTTCACAGGCAGCTGGGCTATTTCTGTACCACAAGCACTGGTTGATAGGGATTCTGACAACATTAAGAATACAAATCTGCTTTAGTAAGGAAGAAAAAACACATCACTTTTAATTGGTGCTAAGTGGACCACAGTCTATGTGCAAGTGCTGCCTTTTCAGCTTTTAGGCAGCTGCGCAGGCAGGTAGGTATTGCTTGCTACTTTACTTCAGTAATTTCTCCTTTCCAACACTTCCTAGTGCTGGAAATCATACCACCTAGCTTAATTCCCTTTTTGGAAATCAGGTGATGTAAAGTGATGACCGTGGATGAGTTTTATTTTTCAAACCAATCATCTACTGTCTTGCCTTGGTGCTAAGGGAAACACTCACATGGCACCCAGGGAAAAGAGCAAGGTGCACAGCATGAGACTCTGCAGAACTAGCCAAGATCTGACCTGACAGCTGAGTCACAAGACAGAGCAGCACAGAGAAAGCTTATCTCTGTCCTTCTATTTTTTTTTTTTCATCACATGCTTCATGGGAAGTCAGCTGTAAAACCAGGAGTTTTGTTTCTGTAATGAGTTTTAGCTTTGTGTGAGGATGTAAGCATTGTCAGAGTACAAGCAGTTCTGGTCCCAGGTACCAAACAGAATTGCAACTATCTACAACAGCATTTAACAGTTTCAGCATTTACACAGGCCTTGCAACTATGAAGCTGCTGTGAAGATGCTGCCAGGGCCCTGCCCAGGAGCAGAAGGGAGACTAGGACCTTCCAGATCTGATGCTCAGGAAGGAAGCTCAAGGTCTCAGAAGTATGAGCTCTAAGTTGTGTTACACAAGTTCCTTTCACTCAGGAGCATCAGCAGCATTTGATGAAGCAAACACTGACAGCAGAATTTGAAGGCCCCTGTTTAACCCCGGTTTACAGCTGCCAAGATATTGAAGTCTCTGTGTTAACCATGTCTCTGTTCAGCAGGGACACACTCTCTGTGTAAGAAGCCAACACATCAGCTTAGGCCATCCCTGTGTTGAGTTCTGCTCTGTACACAACCAGAACAGCAGCAGTGATCATAAATTATTTTGAAGAGTTCAGCTCACCACCTTGTAAAACCAGGAACATGCTGAAATAACAGAGCTTTTCTGCAGACTCAGATCCCAAGCCCTGATTTACAAGAAAGCCTTCAATTCCTTATAGGGGTCAGGATTTTGTTACTGAAAACATAATCAATACAATAACTCTATTCCCAGTATTGTTTTTTATTGAAACAACATACAGCTTACCCACTGTGCATCTGGGGGTAAAGGATGATACTATTTACCGAGGAAGTGGATGATGAGACAGAGAACTCTGAGAAAAAAAACAATGCCATCCCTGCAGGCTTCAAGACAGTGATTTAAAGACAAAAATACCCCTTATTCACTTCTTTCATTCCTTTATCTGAGGGAAGGGCAAACATATCCAAACAGATTCAGAAGCTATAGTAGATTTATGTATCAGATTTATTTTGCACATTTCATGCAGAAACTATAAATACAGAAATACAAATGAAAACATTGTCTGAAACATTTCATACCATGCTGTAATTTAAGAGCAAACTTCAGCTTCCAACTACCCAGTTAGAAAAAATCCAGTTTCATTGTTATGCAATTAGTTGGCAAAGCAAATATTGACTGTGACAAGCTTAACCTGAATACACTTAGAAGTAAGTAAGAACTCCATATTTTAAATATATTCTTCTGCTACACTTTGTTATAAAGATAAGAGATTTACCATGGACTTCTCATAAAAAGTAGAGCTTTCTAGGAGGCCATGAGTAAGGTCTTTGTCACTTCCCTTTTGAGGTTCACAGTGCAGGCAATTAATGCAGTTATTTTTCCCCAACCCTCAGGTAGCTCTTAGAAGCAAACCACCATTTCACCCTCAAGTTATTTTGAAAGTATCAAATGAAATTGATAACACTTTCAGTTCAAGAACTTTTTCATGGAGCACTTTTTCTGGCTGTTGACTTCATAAAGATTTCTGGGATTTGCTGGTTTGGTTTGCTTGTATATTATTTTCTTTTCTTTTTCGATTTTCTCTCTTTTAGTTGCTTAAGTCATACACTGAACTTGGGTGTGAACATACAAACGAATTCCTTCTATACTCATGAATGGACATGGCTGCTTTCCCCTGAGTTCTGCTGAAGTCACTTTCTTAGACTAACCAGACCTATTTAATCTCCTTGTGGAGATGCAACCTGTATCAGCTGAACAGTGCTTTGCTGTTGCTGTAACAGCTGGCAGCAATTCCCAACACAGTATTTTCCCAAGACTGAGAGACAACGCTTCTCTGGCTGCTGCCAGCCCACACGAGCTGTGCCCACACAAACACTTCTACACTCTGTTAGGATGGGCTCTGGAGAAGAGCTAGTTATCAAGCAGCCCATTCTTCACTCTTCCCCTCCCCCCACAATCCTGAGAACTTTCTCTGCTTTTTATCCAGTAATGCCTCTTCCAGGAGAGAATAAGTCACCCAAAAACTGTATGACACTTCACAGAGGCCCTAAAATATCATCACAGAACAAAGCAAGGCCTCTCTGCTTCCCACTCTTCGACAGCACTTTGTTTTTAAAAAGCATGTTTAGGGAAGTTTACATGCTGTTAGATAGCCAACTTCCTTTCTTAGCTTAGTATCATCAAGGCCTGCTGTATCCCAGGGATTCTATCATCTTTGCATTAAGAACATTCCCTTCCCTTTTGCAATGAGCACCTTTGGTTTACTGTGCCCTGGACAGGTGATCTAGCAGGACAGACCATTCACATCACGAGTTTTCACAGCATTGCCAACATCCACCATTAAAAGAAAAATCTTTGGCCTCAATGCAGGCAAAACTGTAATCACCTGAATTTAAATTACCTCAGTCTTCCAGAAAAAGGTCCAGATTTCCAGGTTACTTATTTATTTACCTGAAATAACTTATAGACAAAGTTCCCCAGGTTTGCACAGTCACCTTGGACAAACTCTGTAACATGGAGAATCCATGAATCTGCACATTTTTGCTCCAACAGTCACATAGCACAGATACAAACATACTAATGTTAATCTCTTTATACACAGTTTTGCTCTTGTCCACTGAGAAAGAATGCCAACACTTATCTGAGTGGCTGACTGCACTTACAGTAAAGTTCACATTAATTCTGCAAAGGCAAACAAAAATAGCTTCCAAGAACAGCACACCTTACATATCAGGTAGATGCTGGACTACCAGGAAAGAAGAAAAAAAATATCAGAAATTCTGGACCAAATGAAATGAAGCCCAGAACACGATTAGTAAGACATATGCTTTGAAAATCTGGTAAGGTTATCCTTGCCATAATGCCTCAAGTACAGACAGATACACGGTCACTGTAACATCATTCTTCTTAACCTGGATGAACTTTTTCTGTAGGAGATGATGATCTGAAATAGTGGATGTTCCAGCACCTGTCATACCCTAAACAGCAGTGAGAGTCCACAGAGAAAGTGAGTTATTCTTTGCCTAGTCCTTCATACCTCATATTCACTTCTGAAGTATACTACTATTAAAAGAAGTACAAGTACACAACAAGATTTATTTCAATCACTCTGATGTAATAATGTAAAGGATTTCATCTTCGCTTTGTGCCCCCAAAGCCTGCAAAATAAAAAAAAAAAAGTCAGCTCCACCACGGCCTTTCCATTGAACTCTCTAGTTCTAAAAAGGCTAAAGGTGGCATGGGAGACGAGGTAAACATATCCACATGAAGCAGAACACCAAGCAACTGTGGGCTGACTGGCCTGGAAACTATTCTGCTCTTGCAGATTAGACAACTTGCATTCTACAGAGAACATGTCTGTGCACGTTTGCTAGAGAAGAGTACACGTAGTGCTCACAAGAAGGGAAAGCCTTAAACTAATGCATCTTGCCAGTGAAGACAAGCCCTATGCTGATGGTGCCATGCACACCACAGGCCTGTAGGGAATTTCATGCCCCATAATGCTGCCCTACTTCCATAGGGAATGGAAGGAAGGGACATAGTTACATGCCATCTACACCAACTGGTAAAAATAAAACAAGGATGCTTGCTGAACTGCAACTAACATCTGCATGTTTTTCACAGGTCAAAGTCTCTTGAGCTTCAGGAAATTAAAAGGTGTTTTGCCTTACCAGAAGCAGTTCTTGTTCCTGAGCTGCTGCCTTCTGTGGAATTCCTTGAGTGCCCATGCATAGGAGGTACAGCTGTGGGATCTGTCCACATAGTGTGATATGGGGAACGGGGCTGTGCTCTGGCATGAAAGAGAGTAGAAGGAAGGCTTCATTAGTGGCCTTCGGAAAAATTAAGAAGATACCATTCCAAACAAGAGAACTGCACCTCTAAGGGAAAACTGTAAGCAGTTATTTCAAAGCTGGAAATATTCCTATTTAATGTATTTAACACATTGAGAGCAAGGACATCCAGTTCTGTGATATCATAATCTGTAGACTTTCAAAAGGAAATTAAGCTTTATTCTTCAAAATAAGGAATTTTAACCATTGCAAATGAGGAAATTTTTCTTTCTGAAATTATAACCTTAAATTCCATCAGACAAAAAAGGAGTTTGAAATCTGAAGTTTAAATGCATTTTGGCATCACCTACATCCCAGCCATGTTTGGCAAGAGAAAGCATCCTTTTGTTAACTCTTTTGAAAAGGTCATATCAGTAACACTAACATATCGTGGTCTTTGACTCACTCACTTAAAATTACTTGCTTCCATGGATATGGAATTTCCTGCTGTTGAAATTTACAAACAGCTCTCACACTTCCTGGCACCAGCATTTTGCAGCACATAATTTCAAAAGCCTTAAAAACCAAATTAAACAATAGTGGACTGAAGACTGTTTTAAACAAAAAAAAAAGCCCAAGTTAGGAAGCTTGTTTACGTATTTGGACTTAGTTAGATCTCTAATCTTGAACAATAATCTGTGCCTACTGAAATGGAGGTGTGTATAGAAATCAGGGAATTAACCTGTATGTAGATGCTACATGAATACAATGCCTCAACACAAGAGTCATGTATTTAAGCCTTAAGAAATACCAGGCCAATAAAATCTTTAGCACATTATACCTTAGAAAAATTCTTAGCAGAATTAATATAAGGCTTCTGTTATTAAAAATAGCCCACAACTTTACAACACAAATGCTTAGCACACTCCTGTCCATGTATCTTACTCTCTAATCTGTTACATTTCTACAGGAATAGACTTGATACATAGGCAAGTCATTTGATAAATAGAGAAAACTGCTTAGGATATGAATATTCCCAGCAGGAATCTCGTATTTTCTCCAGTGAAGCCTAAAATGGCAGCAACTGCTCTCTTTAAACTGTTAATCTAAAAATGATGCATTCTAAATGTCTAAAAGCCTATACCAAATATGGTCATCCAGACTTATTTTAGGAAAGATGACACTGATACAAGAGATCCATATACAGATGATTATATCCTTAATATGACTATGTGTGTTTTAAGGTATTCTGCAGATAAATTGTTTAAATACTCAATTTAAATTTGCAGGCCATCATGCCAGGTCAGAGGAAGCAGAATGAAGTACCTCAGTCTTTCCAATTCTGCCTCAGAAACCTGTTTGAAATGTCTCTGGTCCTGGAGCTACAAACAGCTGCTCAAAATTCTTCTAGTGGTAGGATTTTATATTTTGAATGAAACAGGTCTGAAATCTTAAAAACAATGTCAATATAGTACATGGCATACCCCCTGAAAGCTTAAATGCTTAAAAGCTGATAGTATGCTTATTTTACCTGTAATTGCCTGCCAAGTAGCCTAGCAAGCCTCCTGCTCCTAATCCAGTCCAAAATCCTGGTCCTGAACTGGTTCCGTGATGGGAATGAGTTCCAAAGCTGTTGTCATCTTAAACAAAATGAAAATAGGAAGCATAAGTTAGTAACTGATTAATCCTCAGGCCGGCTGTTGCAACAAAATTCTCTCCTATTAAAGATAATGGAAAAGTAGACAACAAACTGGTCCTGATTTCAGCAGATTTTCCAACAAGCTTAACTTGAAAGGCCTCACATTTCAGAAAGCAGCAAACTCCACATAAACTAACACTACTATAAAGAGTTTTATGTTAAAAATCTACTTCATCTCACAACCCTGACGTTTGCAAAACATGGAAAGAGTCCCTGCCTGCTGATCTATAAACAGACAAGTTAGATTAAAAATAGAAAAGGAAACTAAGAAAGAATAATCTGCTGAAGGTCACCGAGCAGGCCAGAGGCAGATGCAGGAACACAAATCAAGTAGGTAACACTGCAGAGTGAGCAAACCACAAAGACACAGAGCTCCTAATCTCACTGAGCACAGCTGCACAGTTTGAGTCACAGTGGCTCAGTGTAACTCTGACATTACTGGTATTGTTCCTGGTAATCCTAGTCTGGCACTTGTTATCAAAAGCCAAGCTAACTGCAACCACATTGCAAAGTTTTCATTATGCATGAGTCGCCAAGCTTGACAAATACCTTGATGAAACTGCAAGCATATCAAGTAGGTTGTGGGGGAAGGAGAGTCACAAATTCTTTGACATGTGACCTGCACATAACATGAGGTTCTGAGCCAGAATGAATGTTTTCCATTTAGAAAGAAAAAGAGAAAATACAAACCCAAGTTAGAATAATTTTCTGGTCTAGCAAAAATCATGGATGCAAGAATAAGCTCAACCATGGGTTGAACACATAAGGAAGTATAAAAAGGACTGAAGATAACATTAGGGTCTCCCTAAAACATGCCCACCTGAACAAGTGGGACAGAGACAACGTAGATAAAAATTAGAGGGCCTGGATTGTCTTCAAACTGATATGGGTTGCTTGAAGTCATAGAAGATAAAACAACAATGAAATAATCAGTTTCAATCTAGACTGGATTTGATATTGAATTTCATTTTGAATGCGTGGGGAGAAATATAAACTCTCATTGGGATGATATACCATTAAATTATGCTGATTTGGAACAACAAGAAAAAAATTACTTAACTTGCTGCAAAAACAATGTTAATCAGAGATGAACCAACTCATTTGTTCAAAAGCACTATGACTGAACACTGACTCAGAAAACTGAGTAATTTTTTTTGAAATATCTAGACTAAACATTAAGAATCGTGTCAAACAATTAACTGAGAGAAAGCAGAATTTAATTAAGATAGTCTAGCTGAACAAGTTCCACAGACATATTCTGCATGTTAAGGGGATTTAAAATGAGGCAAATTAAATATTAACAGCAATATGTGAACAACTTGCTTTTCATTACTGTCCAGGTTTCCAAAGACTAATGCATTCCTGGAACACATGGACATACACATTCAGAGATGTGCTTTTGCTCTGCTCCCACAGTGTAAGGCAGACACTGAATGCATGAAGTAGCCTAACACTTACTATTTTTAATCTGGCTCCACATTTCACTTTTCCTCCTTATTTTGCCTGTAATCCAAGGATAAATCATTGACATGCCTTATTAAAAACATCACAAGCTAAGCATTACATGACTCCCAATGTGCATTTTAAGTGTCTCAGTTTTCAGCAATCCTCAAGAAAACATTCTCAAGGCTCTGCCCTTGCTAGATTTGTGACTCCTGCAAAAAAAATGCATTGGGGCAATTAACTGACATGGAACTGAAGATAAAAAAATGAAAATAACCCTTCATTGTTTCGCCTATGCCCAGTGTGACAGAGCTGTGTGTCATGGCCAGGGCTCCTGCTGACCACCACAGTACAGCCAGTGCCATGCCCACACAGGGCCACTGATGCCCACACAGCACACACAGACAGTCTGATGTAACCACATGCAAAACAATTTGCAAAGCCAACAGAAGCAGATTCCCTTTAATTTTCTGGTGCAGGTACAGCTGAAAGTTTCTGCTGTGCACGCCCTGCACAAGGGTATCCAAACAAATTACACTGCACCCTCTGTTGGCCAAGCTGTTTGAACAAAACTCGGAGAAAGCATTAATAAGGATTATTAAAATAGAAACTTTCGACTAATAAACCTAATCCTTGCTATGTATTTACTTGCCAAAACCCCTTCTCTATAACAAAAAAAAAAAAAAAAGAAAGAAAGAAAGAAAGACATTTTGTAACTTGAGAGAATGTAATTTAAGTTCCAGTGCTGTGAACAGCTTGCATGTTTACAGGGTTAAATGAGTTAGTCAGACACCAGATGAGTAATGATGTTTATTTCCCTGAGACATTATGATGGCCTAAGGAAGACCTCTTACTATGTGACAGGAGACGCCAGTTTTCTGGGAAAAGAAAAATTGCCTCTTTTCCCAGCAGCAGCCTTGTCACTGCTTTTGTAATTTTCAACTTCAGATGAACGGCCCCACATGAGATTCGGATGCTGTACTCTCTAATTATAGTTCACAGACACTGCTCTCTGCTCTGGGAATCAAATTTTTCAGCTGCTGGGACTACACTGAAGCCCTGTTAAACAACCCCTGATACTCAACCCCATCAACTGCTTTGTCAATGAAATCTGGGCTGAAAGGCCGTTCTGTAAAGTTTCAGAGCACTCCTTTGACATGGCTTTGTTTCTGGCTGTGTAAGAACATTCTCTTTTTCAGATTACCTATGACAATTATTCTTCCTGTCACAATTCTGCTATTTCACAGGTGATGAAAAGAATGCTTGCAGACCACGGGGAGCTAGCTTTTCAAAGGTTCAGAGGGCAGCCTGCCCTGAAAGCCTGTGGAAAGCCAAGCCCTTATTTCCTCTTTTGAACAAAGAGCAGAACACAAAGCTGGCTGTAGGCTCTGCAGCCAATTCGGCAGCTGCCTGCAAATGCTGTGGTTTTAACTCTATCCCACCTTCCCTTACCACAGATAAAACAGGACAATCCTGCTTGCTCTTTTGAATACTGTAAATGGCTCAGAGCCCTACCTGTGAAGGTGGACTTAAAACCAGGAGGAGGAGGTGCCTGCTGACTCTGCCAGAAGGGCTGAGAGAAGCCGTCGCTGCCCCCAGAGCTCTGCTGAGACTGCTGGTTGCTGAGGAAGAGCTTGTATACTCCAAAAGCAAGAACGAGAAGAACAATTACAACAATTGCTCCAGAACCAGAATCAGAATAATCTTTCCTTGACTGGTAATAGCTAGAGCCAAAGCTTCCAGAGTTCTTCACTTTCCTTTCACCTTCCTCAGTCAGCTCTAGCTTGAATAGCAAACTACAGGAGCCTCTTAGTATGTAAGGATCATCTGGGTAATCGTAGCCTTCACAGCTCACTTCCATTTGTCCAAAACGATAGGCGTTTTCCAGGTCTGCTTTGCACTGCCACTGAAAAAATAAACACAACACCAAGTAAAACATACTGCCCCAAAGATGAAAACACGTGTCTGCCTCCCCACATACGCCCTGAAATAAAGCAGTAAGTGCTAACAAATCATCTACAGGCCATAGGTAATAAATCTCTGTGTGCTCCTATTTTGAAAAGGAGTAGGAATTTGATATTTAAATGAATTTTAAATCCTAAAACGTAAAAGAGATCTTATCTTTCCGAACACTGAAGAACTGCAATTTTGGAAGATTTAGTTTTCCCTTCACTGAATACGTTTTTCAAATATCCCTTCCTGAGATATAGCAATACTTCTAAAAGCGTGCTGTACCCCATGCAACAGCTATGGAATAAATGCCTGTCCTGTGCAAACTGGATGGCAGCTACAAAAACATAACACATGAGCCTGAGATCCAGTGCATCATTGTGTCCATTTGTGTCTGTGCACAAATCAGAAGAAACTAGGACAGACATGATGAGGCATCCATATGCAACACTTAACAATTATATTGGGTATTCTCTGGTCGAACATAGGTGGATCCTCAGGCTCACATTCCCTTCAGGTACCCAAACAAAGGGATCTCTAATGGCACATGACACGTATTTTGGAGAGGAAATAAGAAGAAAGTTGTCTCTAAATTAGTATTTCAGTACAGCAGTACCAACTGCCAATTAATATTTGACTGTTCTTATTGTATCAGTATTGTATCAATTACTTTCAGCCTTGATTCCTGATTATCTATTTACAGCAGCTTCGGTAATAGCTGAAAGTCAAGACTATTTACTGACAAGCACTCATCCTAAAGTGCAAGTGAAAGTCAGGCAAGTCTGAAATTCAGTTTTTAAAAGGTAAAGCTGAAGTGCATCAAAATCTATAGAAGCCCTTTCTACACTAATAAAAAATAGAAATTCACAAGCAATAATACTTCAAAAGTATCCTGTGGGGTTTACAAGAGTTTGATTTTATAAACTCGAGCACAATTTTATTTAAAACTAATTAAGGTTTGCTATCCCATGTTTTTACAATAGCTCCTTCAAAGATATATCACACATATAACTACAGTAGTTCTGGAAAATCCAAACCTAAACGTATTTAGGTAAAGCATTTAGTGCAAGAGTTCATCTAACAAAAAGCATCTGCCAAAAAGAACTGACAATCTAGCTCACTACTCTTCGTTCCTTCGGAACTTCCCAACCTGGGGGAAAGCGAATTCATAAACAGTTTAACAAGATTTAAACGGTTACCTGTACATCATAGCCATCCCATCCTTTGTTGTAACACTGCACGACCTCAGGGACACGGGAACACCCCGCAGAGCCTCCTGTGCACTGCAGCTGAGGGACCGAAGCTGTCCGCCTGGATGTCGTGTATTGCCCTCTGTGGAGAGTGAGCGCCTGAACATCCCGCAGCAGAACCTTCCCTGGCAGCACCAAGAACACAGAATCCATCAGGCTGGGAAAGACCTCTGTGATCACCGAGTGCAACCTCGATAAAAGAACCCTATCATGTCAACCAGACCACGGCACAGAGTGCCACGTCCAGTTTTTCCCTAAACACCTCCAGGGACGGTGACTCCACCACCATCGTGGGCAGCCCATTCCAATATCTGACCGCCCTTCCTGTGAAAAACTTCTTCCCGCTGCTTGTCAGCGCTTGCGCAGGTGCACTCCTCTTGGCTCCGAGGGCCTGCTCTCGGGAGAAGGCTGCCGCTGGAGGCCGAAGCAGTAAGCCTGCACCTTTACGAGACGAAGCTCTGGGAAGCAGCAGAGGCCCAGAGGCAAACACGGCAGAGTTCCCCACTTCCTCCCGAGGCGGCTCTGGGCTACTCCTCGCAGGAAGCCAGCCACCACTGACCGCCGTACGGGATCACTGCTCCCACTCAAGCCGGTTCAGAGGGAGCCCAAACCCCCCAAGCCCTTCTTTCCCCGTGCCGGCCGCCGCTAAACCGGCGGCACTGCGCAGTGCCGGGCTGCGAGGAGCCGCCAACGCCCCGGAAGAGGCGGCAGGGGCGGCTGAGGCCGCGCTGAGCCCCCCTTATCCCCGCGGGTCTCACCCGATCGGTCCCAGCCCAGCGCGGGTCCCGCGGCGGCGCACAGCAGGAGGAGCAGCGGCGGAGCGAGCCCCGCCATGGCAGCACCGGGAGCCGTCACCGTCACCCCCGGGGGCGGAACGGGCGGGGCCCGGCGAGAAGCCCCGCCCCCAACGTGCTGTGGGGCCAATGGGCGGCGAGGGCGCGGCGCGCGCCGCGCTCCGTGAGGGGGCGGGGCTGCCGCCGCGGGGCCTGCGCTCGCGCCACGTATGAGCGTCACGGGGCCGGCCCGGGAGGGGCGGGGCACGGCTCCGCCTCTTGTCCCTGCGACTTCCGCTTACGCGCGGCATTTCCGGTTCCCGGCGCGCGCCTCTCCGGTGCCGCGCGGCTGGCGGGACGGGCGGTGCCATGGCGGGAATCAAAGGTGCGCGCGGCGCGGCGCGGCGCGGGGCGGCGGGGCCGGTAACGGCGGGCGCGCGCGGCCCGCGCGGGGAGGAGCCGGGCCGGGCGGGCCCGCGGGGGGGGGGAGCCGCCGCGGACCCCGCGGGACCCCGAGTGCCCCCGCGCCGCCGGGCGGCCGGGGCCGCGCTGAGCTCCGCGTTGGTGTGCGGGCGGCGGTGGGCGCTGTGCGCGGTGCGGTGCGCCTTTCACGTTGGTTGGGTTTGTTCTCGTTGTAGCGCTGATCAGCCTGTCCTTTGGGGGAGCGGTCGGACTGATGTTCTTGATGCTCGGATGCGCCCTGCCCCAGTACAAGTACCGTGCACTCTCTTTCTGTTCTTCTGCTTCCTTCTGTGTAGCTGTAACTTCAGAGCGGTCCCGCTTCCATAATGGTGCATCGATAAGTTCTCTCTGTGTAGGAGGCGCCTCAGGTTTTTTAGGCTTTGTGGGGTTTTTTTGGTTGGTTGGGCTTTTTTGGCTTTTGCTGCAGAAGATTGGGGTGGGAATAAAAAAAATTTAAAAAAAGACTGTCCAGGATTTAATTAATCCTAAAAAGTAATGGCAGCAAAAGTTAAACTACCAGGCCTGGCTGCAAACCATGAAAGGATGCATTGTCCTGACTGTCTGGACTTGTGTCCGCTGTGGCTGACCCTCAGACAGCAGCATATCCCGAGGTGGGCACCAAGTGTGGTTTATCCAGGGAAGCACTTGCATTTTCTGTGGCTGCCTAGGGGTAGCTGGGCTGTCGGTAACTATCAGGTGGATCCTTGGCTGTGTCCCACACTTGTAATACAGCATCTCGAGCAATTGCAGCTGCTGTCTGCTTTCCCCACATCGATTCCTATCTCTTTTTTTCAGGAGATACAAAGTAGCAGACGAAGTGCTCAGATAGTAAGGCGTATGGCTTTGACTCTTTGCGAGTGAATGCTGACTTTACAGAAAAGATTTTAAATTTACTTTTTCACTGTTAACTAAATACTAAATGTCCTGTGGATAGACCTGGTATTGGTTGTGAATTGCAGTTTCTACATATATGACTGGAATTCCTAGGTCAATTTTCTTTTGTTATGAAGCCAGTGCTAGTGACACAAACCCTAGGGAAGGAGACCCTTCCACAGTTGCCCTTCAAACAATGCAGTGAAGTTTCATTGAAACAATGTGCACCTGCTTTTGTGCGCCTGAGAAATCTAGTCTGGGGTGCTGCAAGGGTATCTCTTAAGTACAGCTGACAGGATGAACTTGGAGTTAAGCTCACCTTGTGAGGTGGCATTAGATTTAGGCTTGCTTAGTGAAATCTTGCTTTGTGAATACCCTGTTAGTGAACTCTGCTGCCACTGAGGTCAGCCGAAGCCACTCACGTACATGGTCTGTTGGATTAATGTCAGCTCATTCCAAGGCAAAGGATTTCCCTTCTCTGGGCTTGTCTGTCTTTCCTAAATGGGGATGCTGGATGGGGAAAATGCCTTGCATTGATTTTAGGAGGAGCAGGAAGTAAATCCAGTTAACTAAAACTTTTCTTGTCCTTTCTTTTTCAGCCAGTACTGGCCTCTGTTTGTTCTGTTTTTTTACATCCTTTCTCCCATCCCGTACTGCATAGCCAGAAGATTGGTAGATGACACGGATGCTACAAGTAATGCCTGCAAGGAGCTGGCCATATTCCTTACAACAGGCATTGTGGTCTCAGCATTTGGGCTGCCCATAGTGTTTGCAAGAGCAGAACTGGTTAGTAGTATTTCAACCTGTGATTGCCTTTTTTTTTTCTAGAAAACTTTGTTCTTTGTGTTTGGTTATTTATTGAAGGTAAAGCTTTCATGCACTAAATACCTCTTACAATTATGTACTTTTGGAACCAGAATAAGATTTTTTTTTTGCAAGAAAAATCAATACAGAAATGGGAGCATGGCAGAACATTGTTATTGCCAATTGCTTCACGTGGTCATGGAATAAAGCCTAACAATGCAATGCAGAGAAAATGAGACAGAAAATACAGTGAAAACTTAACAGGGAAGTAACCAAATATAGAAGTGTAAAGAATACTTTGAAGAAAATTTGTGGAATAGTTGGGCTAAAGCAGCAGGAAAAACAAACAAAAACATTTTTATACTCACTGTAAGTGATATTGATATAATTTTCTTTAACTTCCAGGTTCTCATTACATATTTCCCAGTATACAGCTTTTCACTAAAATACTTTAAAAGTTCACTTTGTTTGTGTGAATGTCAGAAAGCACTACCAAGTCAAAAAACATGGAGTGCACTTTCATAAATGTCTTTAGGCAAGAACAGCTCAGGTGGACATTTGGAATGCCTCACAACCTTTGAGTAATCCACTTACTCTCCTGTGAAAACATCCACCTCCTTTTTTGTTACTGGGATATCTGGCGTTTTGAAGACCTTAAATACCTGTTTTAAAAAGTCTTACAGCATAGCTGGGCTGCAGATGTGCTTGATGCTGTTGTCTAGCCTTACTTTGCATGCCAAACCAGTTGTGCCTGCTATCCAATGCTTTGAGTACAGCTAGAAGAAACTTGCAGTGCTGCATGGTTGGCTGTGAATTTGTCAAGTAATTTTGGATAAACCCAGGCTGCTTGGTGTAACCACAAGTAATGAGGCACTGCCTCTTGCATCATGGACATGTTACTGAGCTTTGTCAAGAATGAGACAGTGTTACCTTTTGTCTTGTTAGTGTTCAGCTCCAAACGTGTCTAACTGAATTCCCCCTGTTCACAGATTTACTGGGGCGCCTGTGCGCTCGTTCTCACTGGGAATACAGTCATCTTTGCCACCATCCTAGGATTTTTCTTGGTCTTTGGCAGCAATGATGACTTCAGCTGGCAGCAGTGGTGAAAGGAAGATAAGAGAACTATCCACAGGCATCTTGTCATGCAGTGGCCATCCATACAAGTGAGAGAATGGGCAATAAAGAGAAGTAGCATAGCAAGCCTCTTGAGTATTCTAGATGCTCCTTTTGACGTTGTTTGTTCTGAGTGTACTACTGTTGCTGACAGGGTTTCTACGTTTTTATGAAGTGGAGAGATGATTGATTTCATTTTTACCTATGGTATGTTTTTAGGTGCTCTCTTGGTTTAAAATTGTCATCCTTCTGTCCAATGTTTTATGTGAAGCTTTAAACCAGGAACAACATTTAAACATAGTTTCAAAGATTTAAAGTTGGGGGGTTTTGGTGGAGTTTTTCTTTGTTGATTTTTTTTTTGTTCTGTTTTGTAAGTTAAGTATTAATACTATGTTTGTTTTTTTTTAAATACCAGGATTAAATTATATACAAGCTGAATGGAAGTAAGAGATTGTCCACCACCATTGCCAATTACCAGATCAATAGATTGTTGCTGTATCTTAGCAGAGGCAAGGTGGGTTGGAGAGTGCCGGTTGCAGATTTTCTTCTGCCCATACCTCAGACTGAGTGATGAATGTTGATAGCCTTCATTTCAGGAGAAGGCTGAGGAGCAGGTAGAGTTATCTGGGAGAAAAGTCCTAAATTTTAACACCCACTAGCTCTTTTACCTGCTTTGTTACCGATTCTGTGGATGTGACATTCAAATACTCTGTAAATGTATTAATGCAGACATACAAAACTGAAGTGTATTGTAGGGCAAGATAAAATGATGTTTAAATTCCATTTTTTTTAAAAAAAAAAGTATCTTTTGAACTCTTTCTATTTATAAGCATTGTAATGTTTTGAACTTTTATGTCATCTTTTTACCACAAAGATGGTAAAATGTTCATTTATGGAACTACTGGTCTGTATTAATTTGAAGCATATACAAAGCTATTTGCTCCTCTCCCTTTTTAATTTATTTTATACATAGCATATATATATATATATAAATATATAATAAACCAGCTTTTAAAATGTAGATTAAAACTTTGTGTTAAACTTGCCTGAATTTCCTGCCCCCCCCCTTTTTTTTTTCTTTTTTTTCCCCCCTCAATGCAGATGAGGCACGACTTTTTTGGAAGTCACTGGCTGAACTGATTTCACTGACTGTTTTTAAGTTCTTATGCACTGTTGGTTAATAAGATTTACTGTTATGTCTGTAACTGTAGCTTGTGTTCTGTATGATTGCACATGTAGCTTCAAGTATTTAAGACAAGTTTTCTGCATACCTCTCAATTGTCTGGATTTTTCATTTGAAGAAATCTGCCATTGGACATTCCATCACAACACAGCTGATGAGTACCACTTAACCAGGTTTGCCTGTACCACGTGCAGTGATGACCAAACTCACTTCTAAACTGTATTTTTCAATTCTTTAAAAATAAGTCTATGAAACTTAACTATGTGTAATTGAAAGCTTAGGTTTTGCTCGACAGTATGAAAAGGCAGAGAACTGCAGGTCTTGGCTGTAGTATTTGTGCACAGATGCAAACAAAGTATAAAGTTTGCATATATATATATATGTGCTCGTAAATGTATATGAGTATACAAAGTCTGATAGTAATGGGGTGTGCTCCAGGAACTGATACTGGCAGGTGGGGGCAGCTGGGGTGTAGCTACCTCCACACACTGCTTAGTTCATGTCCTGTGTGTGGAACAGAGGAGCAAGCAGGTGCCAAGGCTCCGGAGCAGAAGCCAGCCCAGAGCAGACGTATTTCAAGCGTAACCAAGTGCTTCACCAGGCTGCCTGCGATGGTGGCGTTTGGAGCTGCACGAGGGCTGTAGGATCACGTGTTTCTTTCCCTTTCTCTGCAAGATTTCTGCACCCACGCCCCCAGTTCAATGGATGCTTCAAAAAATCTTCCAAACCAGCAGCTAAAGTTGCAGTCCTCTGCAGTCCTTATGGAGGAGGAATGTGTAGGACTTGTATACATATGATCTGTTACCTTTTCCTTTTTCATGGCCAGGAACTGTTCTCTCCTTCATTCCTGAAGCCACATGATGCTACTCTCTGGATCACTGGTGATGGAGCTGACTCTGTATGTATTGGTGGTGCATGTTTTGTTAGTTAATTGCATTACAGCACTCCCTCCTTGCTTGCACACCAAGTACATGCAGTACTGCTCTGATTCATGAGTGGGACGCTTGAGAGGTATGATCCTTCCATATAATATGCACTGAGATTGTGTTACCATCCTTCTAGAGGGAAGAACTTTGAGCGACACAAATTTTAAATAGCAATCTTGAGTTCTGTATGTTTAATCAAAAATACTCTAATAAAAAGGGTATTTTGTTTAAAGTATTAATTGATTTTTTTTCCTTTATTTAATGTGGTTGTTACTCCTGTGGAAGAGTGACACCAGACTGCTCACTAGTCCTCCAGAGCAAATATTTGTGGTTTTTACCTAGGACTGCTTTATAAAGAGAGGCTCCAGTGTCCAAGTTGCACTGAGCTGGCTTTGTTGGTCATATCTCACATTGCAGTTTTTTCTTCAGTTTGTTTGAAAGCCAGATCCTGAAATGTGGGTGGTGTTAAACAAAGTGATGGCCACCTTAACCCTCTGATGTATTTATAACTCTGCACTTTTTATTTTAAAAAACTGCACAGTCTGTGGTATTTGTTATTATGACATTTCTGAAATTTGAAAACTGATGACTGATGCCAGTCTTTTAGTAGAAGAAAGTAACGGGAGGTGGTGGAAAATCCTTTTGGGATGATTAATCACCCCTTCCCTCTCCACACACGCTCACTTTGGTCAAAACATTGGAAGGGGAGTGGAGTTATTTGGCAATAACTAAGGTGCTACATCTGCAGAGCTTTTTCATGAAAGCAAATTAAATCAGTAGAATTACTGAAAATGCTGGGAGAGCATTTCCCATCAGAAAGAGACCCATCAGGATGGGTCTGGAAGAGACCCATCAGGATGACTGAGTCCAGCTCCAGTCCCTGTGCCTGAGAGGATTGTTCAAAAGCTTCTTGAGCTCTGTCAGGCTTGGTGCTGTGACCCCTTCCCTGGGGAGCTGTTCCAGTGCCCAGCCACCCTCTGGGTGAAGAACCTTTTCCTGAAATTTAGCCTAGACCATTTCCTTGAGTCCTGTCACTTATCTCCAGAGTGAAGAGGTCGGTACTTGCCCCTCCTCTTCCTCTCTTCAGGATGTTCAAGAGGACAATGAGGTCTTCCTCTCTCCTCCAGGCTGAACAAACCAAGTGGCCCCCAACTCTCCCAGGGCTTCCTCTCAAGGCCCATCACCGTTCTCTGGACACTCCAACAGCTCAGTGTCTTTCTTGTGTTGTGCACCCAGAACTGCCCCCAGCACTCGAGGTGAGGCTGCCCCAGTGCAGAGCAGAGCAGGACAATCCCCTCCCTTGCCTGGCTGTGCCTGATGTCCCCCAGGGCAGGGCTGGCCCTCCTGGCTGCCAGGGCTCAGTGACTCACATTCAGTGCCATGGACCCCCAGCTCCCTTTCTGCAGCGCTGCTCCAGCCTCTCGTTCCCCAGTCTGTGCCCACCGCCAGGGCTGCCCAGGTGCGAACCCTCGCCGGCCCCGCTGCAGCCCATGCCCGCAGCAGAGGGCGGCCGCGGGGCCCTGCGGCGGCCACAGCGCCGGTACCGGGCAGGGCGGGGCCGCCGGAAGGGCACGAGCGCCGCTCGGGGGCGGGGCCCCGCTCGGCACTTCCGCTTCCGGCGCGGCACCGCCCCCCGCGACGTGTGTCTAGTCCCGGTGCCAAGATGGCGGCGGCCGCGGGGGCGGCGGCGGCGGCGGGGCTGTGGAGCGAGGTGAACCGCTGCGGCCAGAACGGCGACTTCGCCCGCGCACTCAAGTCCGTCAATAAGAGTGAGTGCGGCGACAGTGCCGGCCCCCGCCCCGCGGGTCTGCGGTCTCTGCCCGCGCGCGTTGGCCTTGTGGAGGGTCGCCGCGGTGTGGCGGGGAGCGGGTGCTGTCCGTCCGTGGGTTTCGTGCCGGGAGCGGGGCTGCGGAAAAAGCCTGCGGGGATCTTACTGTGTTGGGGTAGAGGGAAGAGGAGCGGCCGGGGCCCGGGCTCCGCTGCTGTACTGTGACCATCGGGTCCTTGCGTTGCATCACGCATCCCTGGCTGCGAGTTAAGCCTTCGGGGTTACTCGTGGGTTTTCCTTCCGTCTTGATCATGGCAGAAAGGAGGGCTTTTTCCCCGGGAACCGGAGGAGCGGTGTCGTGCATATGGACTAACGTTAAGGTGTGTTGTTTTGGTGGCTAGGCATCCAAAACGGGATTGCAGTATCGGGCACGTTGTGGTTATAAGTTCTGTCTTTGCTTCTGGTAGGCAGTAGCGATTCGTCTCCTGACCTGGAAAAGCTGGCAGCCCTGAAAAAAATCAAATAGCAAACCCCACGCCTCTCTTCTAGTTCTCATTGACTGTCATCCACTGGCAGAAAGTTTTAGCATGTAAAGTGACTCCCTGTCAAGAGCCACACTGTTCTTCTGTACCAGCTGTTTTCCTTCCTGAGTATCCTTTACGTGGCACTGGGGCCTTGGCACTGTGTTCTTTGCCTGGAAGTGAAATGCCAAGGAAAGGTTTGCCCAGGTCTGTGTAGCCCCTTTGGTGCAGCTCTCTTCCAGACATGTTAGCACAGTGCTTCTGGTGAGTTCAGGATCTGTACTGAGTTCTTTTATCCTGCTGCGGTTTGTTTCATGATCCGAGCCAAAGCAAGCCATGCCAGGATGCTTTAAGTTGATGTGGCCGCTCTCTAGGAGGGGTTTTTGCAGCTCTAATAATGTGAGTCTCTTACAAAGCCTGGGTGTGTTTGAGTTGGAGCGTTGTGTTGAAACTGGTTTCTCCTCCAGTACTGCAGATCAACAAAGACGACGTGACAGCACTTCAGTGTAAAGTAGTGTGTCTTATCCAGAATGGGAACTTCAAGGAAGCCCTTGGGGTAATCAATACCCACACTAAAGTGTTAACCAGGTGAGTTGTGTCTTGCTGTGCTCTACAAAATATGAAACTCCTGAGTCCTTGAGAAGTTGCTGCAGCTTCAGTGGAGGGGACTAATGAGGCAGCAAAATAAAGGCCAGGATATGCTCAGAGACATTGGGGTTGGTCTTCTCAGTGACACGCTTATTTATGGGAGGGGATGAGACAGGGGCTGGTCGAGTTTGAGGCAGTCTAACACCTTGCTGTTACTGTTGAAGGGATTTTTCCTGACTGAGTTTTCAGCCACCTTCACGTGCTGATTCTGCTTGCAGATGTGGCTGGGTAGCATGGCTGGTGCAAGGGAAGGGGACAGATCTCTCTGGAAGGGAAGTGAGAAGGGAGAAGCCTTTGTTGGTGGCAGTGAGCTGTTGGCTTTGCTTGGCTGTCTCATCATACGGCTCTTTGGGGTCCTTTGCTCTGCCAGCCTGAAGGAACTGCCTCACCTTTTGGGGTGGTGCAAGCTGTTTGTGCGTCCTCTCAAAGCCAGGACCTTGGAGACAAATCATGTTTGGGAACAAGTCAAGCTTCTCATTTGTGTCCTTAAGATTCTAATTCTTGTTCCTCATAAGGATGCTCTTTGTGCAATGACAAGGATGAAAAGTGCTAACCAAGAACTGGCTGGCAGCAAAATTTTTGTGTTTCAGATGCTGTTCTTATTAAGGAACTCCCCAGAAAGGTGTGTGGACGTTATCAGTGTGATGAAACATACCTTTGTTTTTTTGTTTGCATCTGAATAACACGTAATTACCCTGTTCACCAGTTCCTTCTTTCCTGGGACAAACGGGGTTTAATTCAAGTTTTTTAGCTTATTACTTTATTAGATAGTGAGGAGAAGGATTTTTTTTGTAGTCAGCTGTTTTCAGAGTTCTTCCTATAACTTTTTTTCAGCTCATTCAGCTGTGTGTCTGTGTCCTGCAGAGCAACAAAAGTGGTGGTTCTTGGTCTGTCTTGAAGTTTTCCTATCCTGCACTGAGGCTGCTTTGCTTTAGTTCTAAATTAAATTATTAATTTTCAAATTTCCCTAATACTCAGTTGAATCAAGATCATTTTAAATAGGCAAAGTAAAGCTAATAATAAGTGGCCCCAGGCATGAACTAAAGGAATTGCTGATTAATTTTCCTTTGGCTTAAGTGGTAACTCGGGGGGGTAGGTGGAACATGGCATTCAAGGCTCTGCTTCTTTGAGAATGCTTCCCTGCTGGTGTGAGCTTGCTTTGAAGCCAATTTATGTTTGCAAAAGCAAACCCTTTTGCTGCAGTTCTGCTGCAATCATATTTCAAAATAGGTTAATGTTACCTTTGTCTTGGTATCAGCCTGTAAGTGGGACTGTGTTTTATACCTTTTCCTCTCTCTCTCTGTGAGTCCATTGTCTTTAGAAGTTTGCTGTAACAATGTTTCATTGCAGTGTAATGCCTTCTCCTTAAGAAAATGTCACAGAATGAAGTTTGCTATTGTTTTACCTTGTAAGCATTTGATTAGCATAATTAGTAGGCGGCCTGGAGCAGAGAGGATTTGGAATACCATGTGTGTGGAAATGCCATTAAAAAGGAACCTTTTTACCTTTTTTTTTGGATGAAGTTTTGATATGCATTCTGTTTTGAACACCAAGTAGATAGAGGATACTTTCAGCGCGCAACAGATACATAATTCAGTAATCTGGGATCATGTGTTTGGATTTTTGGTGATGTAGCAATCTGTGCCTAATTAGGACTGGTTATATGTGAGTGAATGCTGTGGAATGAAACTCTAGTGCTGGCTGTCAGCCTTTTTCTTGTCCTTGCAGTGATGTTATTGCCTTTGAGAAGGCCTACTGTGAATACAGGTTGAACCGTATTGAAAGTGCTCTCAAGACCATTCAGAGTGCCAGTCAGCAGACAGACAAACTGAAGGAGCTTTACGGACAAGTGGTAATTACAAGCTTTTCTTCCTGGTGGGAGTTTCATATGCTGGATGCCTTGTCCCTCCTCTAATGGGGGACAGGTATGGGGACAGAATTTCCTTCTCTGGCTTGAAGGTAAGGACAGGTATGGTTCCAACTGCTCAAACTTCAGTGAAGCTTCAGTTGGCTGTTTCTGGAGGCAGTGTCATCATCTTATTCCCACAGAACCAAAGCAATACATTTGTGACTTCTGCTCCCTTCCTGGTCTGGCCTGATATTAGCCATCTGGTTGAGCAAGGAAGAGATCTGATGGGATTTTTTTTTGTGGTTCAGCCATCTGTTCGCATTAGATACCTGTTCAGGAATGGTTTGTGGGACCTGATGTCTCAGGCATTAAAAGTGATGCAGAAAAGAAGTTATGCTTTTTCCTCTTCTTTTTTTCCTGGTTGATCAGAACGGTTTTGTGAAGAATTGGCTATCTTCTCTCAGCTGCATGAAAGACCATTCATTTAATTTCTTTCTTAGAGAGGCGATCTAATTTGGAAGAAGGCTGTTTGAGGACAAAACTGAGTAAACTGCTGCTTTTAAAGAAGCTGTTTTAGGAGTAGGAGCTGTGTCATTTTTGTGCAGGTATCTGGTGTCATTGCTTGAGTCCTTGCAAGTGTAGTCTATATAGCTTGCCCTTAAAGGTAGATGCGAATGTTAGTAATGTTCAGCTTAAAACATATGATGCTCTGCTGCCCTCAGTCCATGGGGAGGGAGGAAGGAGGCTGTAGTTACCAGCATGCACAGAAAAATACTGTTCTGAGGGCTTATCCTTTTCCTCTCTCAGTTGTACAGACTGGAGCGTTATGACGATTGTCTGGCTGCGTACAGGGATCTCATCCGCAACTCCCAGGATGAGTATGAGGAGGAGAGAAAAACCAACCTCTCTGCTGTTGTGGCAGCACAAAGCACGTGGGAGAAGGTGGTGCCAGTAAGTGAGTATGTATGTCTTTGGGTGTAAGAGTGAGAGCCAAGGAATAGAGGATACAAATTGTATTGGAATTATGGATACTGAACAGGACAGAAATGTGTTCCTGTCTCGTAAAGACTTCTGAGTATGTTGAAGATCACGCAGTGGTTTTCCCTGTATGGAGGAATAAATGCTGTTATTATTTATGAATTACATTTCACCTTTGACCTCTAGAGAGCTTGTACTTTGGATATCACAGCAGAGCAGGAAGCAGATCTTTCTGAACCTGCATTAGCAGAACACCTGTGGTGACTAGCACTTTTCTCTCTCATTACCCTCTTGCCCAGGGTTAAAGCTAGTTGTTCTGATCACCCAGCCATGCTCGGGAATACTATGTTAATGAACAGTGAAGATTGAAATGTTAATTTGTTTAGAAATCCTTGTCCTTGGACGTGCACACAGCATGCTCATCTTTCTGTTCAGTGCTGTGGATCCACTTTCTAATTCTCTAGAGCAGCAGTTCTTAGTTGCCCTCTTGCACCAGCCTAAGTAGTCCTCAGGTTCAGGCTGGAGTTTCCCTGCTGCCTTGTCAGTTGCCTCCGACTTTGTGCATAGTGAGGGAAGATCCTTTGGGCTGCAACTTACTTGCCAGATGTGTGCCCTGTTAAATTTGGTTCTTAAATTTATTTTTCAAGGATTAGTTTGAATGTACAGGAAAACTCTGGTTTGTGTCTGTTGCCTGTTAAATCTGTTGGTGTTTATGCAATGTTATATTTGGTTTTCATGCTAGGAGGATTTAGGCCTTCGAGAAGCTACCTACGAGCTGTGTTATAACAGTGCATGTGCATTGATTGGGCAAGGAAAGCTGAATGAAGCAATGAAAAAACTACAAAAAGCAGAAGGTAAAAGCCTGGTGAGGTGAGAGGGAAGCTTTGTGTAGTAGAAGTAGTTATTTGTTCTCTAATACACAAATCAGAGGAAAAGAGGTTTTGAGAATTTAAAAACTGATCAGCAGCAGGATTTGTTGTGAAGCTGGTGTTTTTGGACAAGTGTTCCTCTGGAACTCTTTTCCAGAGCCATGTGGCATGTCCTGGCTCTTCTACAGTCCCCTGATTTGTATTCAATAACTTTGTGCATTTTTTTGAAGCAGGAAGTAGATGTGAGTGTAATCACATAAACATGAGATTTTGTTAGTATGAGTATGTATTTAAGTACATGCTATAAAAGTTCAAAGTACTTCATGGTATGAATTAGTATAAGCCAGTAAATGAGCTTTTTAGCAAAGAGGATTTTTTTTCCTATGGGGTGAAAGGGGGATTTTGTGTTTAAAAAAAAAAAAATCTGGGGAGAGAACTAGGAAGGACTAGTTCTGTCTGATCTAATTGCTCTTGCAGATAAATAGGTCTGTTCTGTCCCAGTTTTGATGAAGAATAACAAGTGTCCCATACAACTGATAAGCATGTGTAATTTGAGCCTATGTCCTTTGATAGTACTCATTTGGAGGGCAAACAAGTGATATTCTGGTGAAGTATGAGAAAGTGAAGAAGTGACTAGTATGGGCACTGAAGACTAACAGAATTGCTGCCTCATAAAGGGTGCTGTAAGCTGAATATTGCAGGCTTGCAGCGCTTAAGTCACAAGACCGGTGAGCAGGTGCAGCTGATCCCTATGGGAAAAATCAGGAGCTAGGTCTAAGGAAGATTGCTCAGGAGAAAAAATTAGTGTCTGGGAAGGGACAGTACCTTCTGTGCCTTTGATTGTTCTTCTGCATCACATAGTCTGCTCTCTCATACTTAGTCCCATCCATCATCAGACTGGTAGTCTGCTGTGCCCTTGTAGTGCTGCAGAAATTTCAGAGATACATGAAAAGGTTCTATGTTCCCCCATGATTCTTGCCTGTTTTTTTTTTCACCCTAAAGCCTTCTAAGTTGTGTTTTTCAATGTTTTTCCTTGTAGAGCTGTGCCGCCAGTCGTTGTCAGAAGACTCGGTAAGTTCCTGATGTTGTTCTGGAGAGTGTTTGCTTTGCAGCAGTGGCAGCGAAGGTGCAGTCCCAAAGTGCAGAGAGCCAGAGCACAGCCAGGGCTGCTCTGCTGGTACCAGCTTGTGAGGCTGGGGCAGCCGTCATGGCTATTGCAGGAGGGCAGCTGACACCGCAGGCTGTTTCCTGCTGTGCTCCTTGCATAGTTGCCTGTTCTGGTGCAAGCAGAAGGGTGCGGGTTGTCTAAAACCTCCCTATGACCTACCCCAAAAAGGGATGAACATGCTGAGTGGGTGGTGACAAACAGGGAATTTGTAACCAATCACTGCAAAATGGCAGATTAAATGTACAAGTTAAAGTAATCTTCAGATTCTAGCTGGGGTAGGTGAAGCTTTCTTTTCTCCTAGTTTAACTCAGCTTTGCTTCTGTTTGTGCTGTGGGTAGAACCTTCACCTGTGGTAGCTAAGGTACTTTGCCGCTAATACTGCCCAAGAATGCTCACAGATGTTTGCCAGCAGAATGCTGATGCTGGAAGAGAGGTGAGATAGCAGCTTTTTACTTTTTGCTTTGATTTTCCTTCAGGATGTGACAGAAGAAGACATTGAGGCTGAACTGGCTATTATTCATGGTCAGATGGCTTATATCATGCAGCTGCAGGGGCGTACAGAGGATGCTCTACAGCTCTACAATCAAATAATCAAGTTGAAGTAAGGGTTTTTTTTAAAACAAATGCTCAGCCTTCCATCTGTGAGAGACTGCTGTTCAGTAACAGTATGCTTTCTGCTTTTCTTATCTGCAGGCCAACAGATGTAGGACTCCTTGCTGTCATTGCAAATAATATCATCACAATTAACAAGGTATAGAATTACCTTGCCACTTCCATTGTGGTTAGTCCGCTTGCTTCTCTGCTTCTGTGGAGAGAAGGAAGATAATCAGTAAAGATGTTTTCTTAAAAAGCAGTTAAATTGTGGACCCAGGGACCTTTTCTTCTTCAAGGAACGTAGTGAAACCTTCTCATGATGTGTGATTTCCGCAGGACCAAAATGTCTTTGATTCAAAGAAAAAGGTGAAGCTGACCAATGCAGAGGGTGTTGAGCATAAACTCTCCAAGAAGCAGCTCCAGGCCATTGAATTCAACAAAGCTTTGCTTGCAATGTACACGAACCAGGTAGGGGAAACTGATCTGCAGTAAGTAGCTATGGATTAAATCCACGGGAGTTTTACTGGGCAAAAATGGAGATGCAGCTGCTCTATTTCAGAAGACAGGACCACTTGGTTTAGGCAAATACGTGAGCAGAAAAATAAAA
Organism: Motacilla alba alba; assembly: GCF_015832195.1. Taxonomy (NCBI): domain Eukaryota; kingdom Metazoa; phylum Chordata; class Aves; order Passeriformes; family Motacillidae; genus Motacilla; species Motacilla alba. Next base: position 43,993,614 of record NC_052019.1, on the reverse strand, counting down.
TCATCCCTAGAAGCACAACTGTCTGTTTAGTGACTTGGATATTGCTGTAGGGAGGATGGTGTGGAGGTAACTAGAAGACAAAAGGGATGTGGGGGTTCTTAGGTGTATCTGAAGGGCCACTAAAAGGACTTCTTGGTTCTTGTACTCGTTTCAGGGGAGTCACCACTAGTATCTCTTCTTAGATACCATTGGTTTCTTAGCCTTGTGTAAGATGCTCGCAGAGGTTGAGAAAAGCATGTTCTCTCTTTCCACTCCAGGCAGATCAGTGCCGCAAGCTGTCAGCAAGCCTGCAGTCCCAGAGCCCCGAGCATCTGCTCCCTGTGCTTATCCAGGCAGCCCAGCTGTGTCGTGAGAAGCAGCATGCAAAGGCTGTAGGGCTTCTGCAGGTAGGTTAAGAGAAAGTTGGCCAAGCACCATTTAAACCTGTGCTTTGTGTTTTCCTGTTGCTGTTTTCCCTTAGTTTGTTTTGTTTGGTTTAAATTTCCAGGGGTATCTGACTCCTTATTTTGGTTTGGTTTAATGCTGCTGGAAAGCCTTCACACCCAATTGAACAATTCTGCTTTTAAAGGGAAATAGTTCCCTTACACCTCTGATTTTTATGCTTATGAAGCTGTAGTAGACTTCTAGGGTAAGCAGTAGGCTTTGCTGCTCTGCTTACAAGCAGTTTGCAACACCCTTCTTTGGAATGATTGAATGGCCTGGGACAGAAATCTGAAAGGGCACACTTGGGGGTCCTTCTCTGCTGTGTGCTGAAACCTGCCTGTGCTGGAAAGCTTTCTTTGGCTCTTGCCAGCTTGCTGTGACTGAGCATGACATGTGATTCACCAAAGCAGCAACCTGGTGCCCACACACAAGTTGAATTGTTGTTTCTTCTGACTCTCAGGACTTTGCAGACCAGCACCCTGCCAATGCAGCTGAGATCAAGCTGACGATGGCCCAGCTAAAAATTGCTCAAGGTATCTAGTGTCCTCCTTTGTTGGGAAGTGTCTGCACATGACAAGGGTGCAAGGGGTAAGAAAATCAGACTTCAGGGCAATCTTTGCTGCAGTCACTGTTGTGACATGGGTGCAGAGCAGAGATACTTTCAGTCAGGTAATACATATATTTAGCTATGGCAGGATAATGCTGATAGCTAATGTCTGGCTCCACAGGCTCCACAGATTGCTGGCAGAAATGCCCACAGTCTCTGTGAAATGCTGAATCTCTTCTGGGGCAGGATAATTTTGGGAGCAATGTGAGGCTCCATAATGGTACCATTCCTGTATGCAGTCAGGCAGCACAGACTTGAGCCTGAAGAGAACTCCCTGGAGGAGTTCAGGAGTAGCCAAAGCTTGCTCCTGAACCTTTGCAGGATGACAAAGGTGACAAGAGCAGAAGGGTCCATTGTGTGGAGGCCTGTCCTTAACTCCTGCAATAGGGGAGATGTTGTGAGAAGGGGAACTGTTCTGTCTCCATTGTTTACCTTTGGCTTGAAGTTCACTGGTGGAATCAGGTGTTGTGATGCCATTCAGAGTGTGTTCTTCCTTGTCTTTCTTCTAGGCAGTGTCACCAAAGCCTGCATGATCCTGAGGAGCATAGAAGAACTGCAGCACAAGCCTGGTATGGTAAGCAAAACTCCGTCTGAACTCTGTAAGGTTCTTCCCTTGTAGGAGAGCTTTGCACTCTTCCCTGTGGTTGCCACTTGACTTGAGTGTCTGCAGGGATTGGAGGGTCTGCAGATTGCAAGGTCTGTCTTGGACAAAGGTGGTATTATAACTTGCTTCAGGTAGCCTGAATGTAGTCACAGAAGTAGTCTGCCTATCAGAGGGATGCTCTCTGCCTATGTTCCCACTCCCTGGTAATCTCTCAGTCCTGCATGTTGCCTGGATTTACTTGCATAACATGACTGGAGCAACTGGTGGTTGCTGGTAGGTACTGTTGGGACGTTTTAGAAGGAGCTTTAGGACAGCAGGCCTTAGGGGGAAAGAACTGTGTTCCATCACTGTAGCGTCACCCTGATCTGCAGGCTTATCCACACCTGCTATTCAGAAAAGCTTGATGGCTTTGTAAATGCTCACATGTTCAGCATAAGCGTCTTGAACAGGAGCTGATAGCTGTGGATCTGTTCCAATTGTAAGTGGGAATGATCAAAATAATTTGTAGGACCAGTCAACAATAACAGCTTCTTGCCCTGGGTCACCTCTACTTGTGACTGAGATGTCAGCAAATGGATGGTATCCTTATAATCTCTACAATGCTGATTTCTTTCTTCATAGCTCTTGGGATAGAGAATGGGGGATGAAAAAGGTTTTCTAATGAAACTGAGTCCTGTGATAAACAAATAAAGTGCCAAGACAGGAAGGTTCCTTCTATGAATGCTATCTTAGGCTTGTACCACAGGAAAAAGATGTTGGGGATGTTCCTTTGGAAGTGACCTGGGTAGGAAGATCTGGCCTGGGTATCCTGCCTGTTACCACAGCTGTTTTTAGGAACAGAGCAGAAAGCTCACACTGACTCTTGCTTTTGGGAAATCCCATTGTTTAACTGCTGAGACTCTGGCTATAGGCAGTTTGCATGAAGATCTGCTGTTTACTGCTCTTGAATGTTTGCAGGTGTCTGCATTGGTGACAATGTACAGTCATGAAGAGGATATCGACAGTGCAATTGAAGTCTTCACACAGGCTATCCAGTGGTATCAGCAACACCAGGCAAGTCAGACCAGAGGAGCTAATGTGCAGGAATCTGTCCTGGATTTTCTAGCCAGTCCAATTCAACTTTTCCTGTTGATGCATAGCCCTAGCAGTTATCCAGTTGAGAATTTGGAGACATGTGAGCTCCTGTTTTGTGAGCATTTATCAATAATATATTATTTTATGTGTTACAAATAAGGAGCAGCAGCTCCTGTCAGATTAGGAGGGTGGCATCAATGAATGCCTAAAAGTAGCAATCAAGACTTCTCTCTGATGGGAAAATATGGTGGAGCAGCAAGCTGCCTTGTCCCATGCAGTTCTGCCTCATTTCCCAGAGTGCCAGGGTGGTCTGGTTTCTGCATGATGGGATGTTAACTCAGTTCTCCTTGGCCAAGCCTCAGGTGCATTAAAGCCAGCTAGAGCTGGGCTCCATGCTGTGATAATAAGGAACTAATCATGGCTGCTGTGTCTTTCAGCCAAAGTCTCCTGTCCATTTGTCACTGATAAGGGAAGCCGCCAACTTCAAACTAAAGCATGGCAGGAAGAAAGAAGCAATCAGCGACTTGGAGGAGCTCTGGAAGTGAGTTGGGTGGTTGCTGAGCAGCAGGTCTCCACCCAGAGTCCTCTGCAAGCTGTCTGGTGGCAGGCAGTGTCTGACAACTTTGATTGACTAGTAGCTGTCCTTGAGAGTTGCCTTTGCACAGGGGCTTCAATGCAAGGCTGTATTTTGGAAGAAGGGGAGATAATTCATTTGATCTATAGTAGATGTTCACTTGAAAACCTGGTAAACTTATCCCACAAGCCTCTTGTGCCCAGAACATTGATTTGGGGACTGGAATGCAGTTTTTTCTAGTGCTGCATAAACATGGGTGTCTAGGTTTTAGTTTCTGTTGTACACTTAATGGGATTTTTTACTGGGGAGAGTGTTAACTTGCCTTTGCTACTGGGTTTTTCCTCTTCTTTTGCCGGCTTTATGATACTGTGAAATTGTCTGCACCTCCCTTAATCCACAACAGTGATGTTTGGTGGTGTGCTCTGGAGGAGAACACATACTAACATGCCTGTCCCCACAGATAGCAACTGTGCTGCAGCAGCAAGCAGTGTGGTGTTACCAGTCTTTGAGATGAGTAACATTGTTAACTTGGTCCTTTTCTGTTTTGTTGTGGTTTTTTTCCTCTAAAAAGGCAAAACCCAAAAGATGTGCATACTCTGGCACAGCTCATCTCTGCCTATTCCCTCGTTGACCCTGAAAAAGCTAAAGTGTATCCTTTTAATGTTGGTGAAAGAGGTGTTTGGGTATTGCTTCTTGGGATTTTCAGCTGTGTGGGGACTTCAGACCCACTCTTACCCGAAGAAAGGCAAGGAACCTCTCTGGAACAGCTACATATGCAGGTCAGGTTGTCTGGAGGTACATTATTTCTCTAATTGGCTTAATTACTGTGATATCTCAGGACCCTTTTATCTTTGGCCTCCTCCTCTTTGAGAATTAATAAGACAAGGTGGAACCAAAAACAAGAGCACCTGCATCTTTTCTGTCAGAATCTTAAACTTGTGGTAATAATGCAGGATTGATACAATATGGCTAAGCTCTTGCTTACCCAAAATCTCGTCCACATACTGCTTTTGTCACCTGAGCTGCTTTCACAGGAAGCTGTTTCCTGTATTAAAGAGGGAAAAATGAGGCAGATGGCGATTAAGCAGCTCATCCCAACTTGTGTAAGAAGCTAGTGAGAGAGATGGAAACAGCCCCATAGGCCTGTCTGGTGTCTGCATTGTTAACAGACAGAATTTAAGCTGAGGCTGCCTCTTGCTGTCTGGAAGAACATGGGTGTTTATGCTCGCTGGTTTGCATCCCTGAACTCTTCCCTTGCAGTCTTAGCAAACACTTGCCTTCCTCAGACACCATGTCACTGAAAGTAGATGTTGATGCGCTGGAGAACTCCCATGGAGCGACCTACGTTCGGAAGAAAGCTGCGAAGCTCACTGGAGACAACCAGCAGAAGGAGCAAGGGTAAAGCAGGCTGCTATATTTTTTATGTAATTTTATTGCTATAGCTCTGGTGCATCCTTCTTTGGGGTGGTTCGAGAACCACACCTGGTGTGGTTAAGACATTGCTGTGGAAGGCAGGCTGGTGGAAAGGGAGCCTGTTGTTTGACTGCAAGGAGCTTTATGTAGCAGCAGACCAAGTTCTTAGAGAGATGGGAATGGTTTAGCTTCTTCCAGAGCTAGTTTTTAGTTGACTTGTCTGCTCTGTCTCTGCTATGTCACAATGTCTTGCTTTCCTTTCAGACAAGGGGAAGTGAAGAAAAAGAAGAAAAAAAAGAAGGGTAAGTTGTATTTCCTAGCTATTGAAACAGCACAGCTCCAGAGAGTTCTCCAGATTCTTTCTCTAAATAGCCGGCCTCTAGGTCCCTAGGAGCTAGAGCCCTTTGCCTTGACTGTGTCTCTGGAAACCTGGATCTTCATGGTAGCTTGTTTGGTTGGGGTATTTTTCCTCAGGAGTGAGAGCAACACCCTGATAGGGTGATGTAGTTGCTGATCTCTTTGCACTGCCTGGCTACTGACATCCCATACATGTCCCTTGGTGATGCCTCTGGTGTGTTGACGCCAATCTCATTTCCTGGCACTGGATGGTTCTGCAGGAAAGCTGCCCAAGAACTATGACCCCAAGGTGACTCCTGACCCTGAGCGGTGGCTTCCAATGCGAGAGCGGTCCTACTACCGTGGACGGAAGAAGGGCAAGAAGAAGGATCAGGTTGGCAAGGGGACACAGGGTTCAACCACAACTGGCTCCTCTGAACTGTAAGTACCCAGTTTTTGCAAGGATTTGATGGGGGAGGGCTGTGTTTGTGCTGCTCTGCTGCAGCTCTGTCACCACACCAACTGTGGGTAGCACAAGTTACATCATCCTTTGCTGCTTGAACCTGCTACCAGCTGCTCTCCCTGGAGATCCCTATAGGTTCCTGAAAACCAGTGTGATAGGATAGGCATGCTTGAAGGAGCCAAGATGCAAATAAAATTCTCATAGTCTTTTAATGCATTTCTCCTTTGGCAATGAGATTAATTTTGCATGCTTTCTCTTGAGCAATTTGCTTTCACGTCTTTTGGCAGCTGCAGAACCATTAGCCATGATTTGAGAAAACACTACTTCGTTCTAACCTGATTATTTGAGCTGGAGTCAAGAATTACCATTATGTATGAAGCCTGACAGCAGGATGGTGTCCTACTAGCATCTGAGAGGAAGGATGCTGGGTTTGCACAGCCTAGGAGTGGGACCTGAAAGGCTTCTTGTGTGTTGCATGAGCTGTCATATGTCTAATCAAAAGTTAGCCTTGTTTTCATTGTCAGTAACTTGCACCATCTAGAGAACATCAGTTAGAAGTTGATTGCTGCCCTTTGAGACATGTTCCCATCCTCCACCAGCTCCTTCTGTATGTTGAAACCTCTCCTTGCATGAATGCCCTCTCATACATAACGCTTGCTACCTAATGGGGCAGCTGCTGCTTTTCACTGTCAGCTCCCTGCACTAGTACCACGTCTTGCCGGTGAACCCACACGGTGTCTTTTTCTCTTGCCTTCCTGCAGGGATGCCAGTAGAACTGCTAGCAGCCCACCTACCTCCCCTCGGCCTGGCAGCGGGGCAGCTGTATCGGCTACAAGTAACGTCATCCCTCCCAGGCACCAAAAACCTGCGGGTGCTCCAGCCACCAAGAAAAAACAGCAGCAGAAAAAGAAGAAAGGGGCTAAAGGAGGGTGGTAAAAAGCAGGATGTGTAACGTCCCTCCTTCAATACGTGACACTGGTTGCAGAATAAAGGTCAAAAGCAAGTGCTGGCAAAAGACTCTTGGAATCTGGATCTCTGTCCTGCCTGTCCGTGGTCTGGGGGGAGATGGGCTGGTATAGATGCCATGGTCTGTCTGCTCACCAAGTTCCCTTCCTCACATTTGCCCCCACTGTGACTTAGGTTGTTGCCATCAAAGTCAAACATAGCCCCTAAGAAGAAATCTGTTTCTGTGTTGCCAGACATTTAAGAGATATGAGATAATCAAGAATTTCTTAAAATGTAGTTTCATGTCCTCTTGCGTATGTCAGTTTAGGCCTTTAGCAAATTTATCTATGCATGATGCAAGCACTGTCTTTTATGTTAGTCAGTCATTGACCACCAAAGAGCAAAGGCACAAACCGTCTTAGAAAACAACATCTGGGCTCTATAATACTGGATAAGATAAGCTGGAGGGGGATAACAAGACTGTTAGGAGAAAGCATGCTGAAGTGTATGGCAGCAGATTCAGTGTCCCATTTCCTGCAAGCCAGCTGCCTTATTCTAAAGGGCTTGGCAAAACAAAGGTGAGCGGAATGTGTGTGGTTGTCTGAGGTGCGCTTCCTCATTTGGCCTTGACCCTACATTCCTACAAGTCTTAGGTGCTGGATTTATGAAAATAAAGAGTGGTACAGCAGCAGGTCAGCTTAAGCTCAGTGACTCTGGAGAGGGACCCAGAACAAAGGAACTCCTCAAGAAATTATACCTTTGAGACTAAGTGCCCGTCCTGCATGCACCTTGCGCCTCTTGGCCCAGTGTTTATTTTTGATCTGGATCCAACACCTTCTGAGGTGTCTGTCTGTGTCTGTGCAGGAAGGCTGTTGATGGTTCTTGTGAAGAAGCTTTGCTGAGTTGTCTCCTTATCTTCTGATGCACCTGCTCGCTGGCAGAGCATGGGAACAAAAAAAGCCCAGGAGTTAGGATCAACACATTTATCGACAATGAAAACAACAACGTCCTATCAATATTTTTCCTGTACTAAAGACAAAACACAGCAATATGCTATCTACTAGGAAAATTACTAGGAAAACTAATTTCAGCTATGGAGGTGTAAGTTCATGGTTTGCAGCCTGAGGCTTCAGCAAATCCAGCTACTCATCCTGAGCAAGTAAAGTTAAGCAAACAGCACACTAAATCATACAGAATTATAACTATGTATCTCATTCTGCTGAAAACTCATTCATGCTAAACTACTATCTCTCAACACAGGTCTTGAAAATTCTGGTTTGATCTGAATGTAGCCAAAACATTTTTCCAGACACTGAACTGTCAGTGGGTAGAAATGTGCCTTGGAGAGGGTTGTCAGATGTCAGCCCAAAAGGCAAAAGCTTCTGTCTCTGAAAGAATTTAAAGCAAAGGCCTTAAAAGGTAGGGACTAAGGCACATGTTACTATAGCTTAAGAAAAAAACAACTCCCGAGTCTCTTGGCAGTAAAAATCTCCTATGCAAAATCCATTATTTTTTTACCTTGCCTGTACAGTGGGAGTATCTGAGAAGGGGGCTGAAAGTGTGTTGTCGGAAAGAGATAAAAGAACATAGCATAGGGAAAGAAACCAGTTGTATGAAGGGCTGGCAGGCACTTTCTGCCAACTGAGTGCTGAACAAAGAGTGTTGTTTTGAATTACTTCTGTGAGAAATGCCAATCACTTGTTTTTAAAATTTTAAAAGTTTAATAGTAATAAAATGGTTATAAAAATAGCAATATAATTAGAGTAATAGAAATTTGAACAATTGAGACAATACGAGACAATAAGAACAAAGAGTTATGGACAGTCCAGATACCTTTTCTGGGCAAAATAAGCCCGAAAAAGGCCATACGTTAACAGAGGATTAACCCTTAAAAGCAACAGCCTGTTGCATATTCATACACCTCATACATGCTGCATAAATTCCATTCAAACAAAGGATTCTGTCTGGTCAGCATCAGCTTCTTAATCCTAACGGCGTCTTTAAGGCTGAGCGAGGTGGGAAGAAGTTAGTTCCTTCTGATAATGGAGCAATAAATCCTCTTTCTCTGAAAGATTTAGGTGTCCTGTGGCCGCTATCTGGTGCGAGTACCTCATTCCTTTCTTTAAAAAAATATCCCACATACATAGTTTCTATTTTAACATTATGTTATAACCTAAAACTATATTTAACACACTACTTGAGAAAATTAATACAGCATAACTTTCCAACATATATAATATTCATCCTAATATTTGCGAAAAGCCAATAGTAAAATATGCATTTTTCACGCTTCCCTGGGCGATGTGCCTCCACTTAGACAGCAACTGATGACTAAAGGAGAGAGACCACTGTCCTGCAGCAATCCCATGTTTGGAGGAGAACGCAGCTCTGTTCTTTAGGCGTCTTCTCTGGTGAAACCTAGCTCTGGCCTGATGGAAAGGCTGACTCGTGACACTGCTGGAGCCCTGTCCCGGGTACCTGGACAGTGTCCTGACTGCTGCGCCGGAGCTGGGCGCGCAGGCAGAACAAGCTGGGAACAAATCCCGCGGGGGTGGGAGCGGGGGGTGCAGCAGCAGGTGTGCGGAAACCGCGGCCTTCCTGTACCGGCGAGAACCGGCCAGCGGCAGGGCTCGTTCTCCGTTTCACCGCCACTCGCGAGTTCCCAGCCTGGCACGGGGAGCCCGGCTGGCGGCGGGAGCCGCGTTCGGGGCTGCGGGGGGCGCTCTCCGTGCGCGGTGCGGGGTGCGCGGTGTCCGCTGCCCGCGGCCGGAGCGGTGCCCGCGGCCGGAGCGGCGATGGACTCCCGCCTGCGGGCCGCCGCGCTCTGTGGGGCGGCGCTGGCCCTGACGGGCGGCACGATCGTGGTCCTCCGGGCCTGGGCCCGCCGGCGGAGCGCCGTCTCGCTGCCCGCACCCTCTGCAGCCGCCGCTGCCGCCGCCGATCAGGTACCGGGGCCGCGGCGGGGCGGCGGGCGAGGCCGCGGGGTCGGGGAACGCCCGCCGGGCCGCCCGGGGCCTCTCGGCGTGACAGCGCCGCCCCGCCCGTCTCGGACCACCGCGACCTCGGCCCCGGCGGCGCCCCGAGGCGCGACGGGGGCCGGGCCGGGCCGGGCCGCTCTCCCCGCTTTCCTGCCCCGCGGTGCCCGGGGCCGGCTGGTGTCCCGGGGATCCCCCATCGCTGCGGCCGTGCGCTTGTGGCGCAGGAGCCCCCCGGGCATCTTCGGCTTCTTCACCGCGAAGGGGCGTTTGCTGTGCCCTCCAGGCCCCTTGTTCAGTCCCCTTCTTTCCCCCAGCCCTGCTAAGCTTTGCTCTCGCCCCGGCTGCCCGGGTAAGTGTGCTGCCCCTCGCTTTGCAGGGTAAAGGACACGGTAAGCAGATCCTGGTGCTGGGCCTGGATGGGGCTGGGAAGACTAGCATTCTCCACTCCCTGGCAACTAACCACGTCAAGCGCAGCGTGGCTCCCACCGAGGGCTTCAATGCCATCTGCATCAACACCGAAGAGTCCCAGATGGAGTTTCTGGAGAGTGAGTGAATCTGTTTTAGTATTGAACATAAAATAAGTTCCTGCCTTGTGCCGTAGGGATCAGGCACATATTTTAATAGCTCAACGTCCCCACATGCCTGCTTCGATAATGTGAAGCTGTGATTATTTTCTTCCTGAGGATTCTGCTTTCCTACTCAGTCTCTTTGAAGGAGAAGACACAATGGTGTTAGAGATCAGTTTTCATTCAGCCCTGACATCCTGGGAATTCTACTGCCAGAGAGAGATGGGTAATAAGCCCGATTGGGTGAAACCAGCAGAGGTTTCCCCGGTAAGCCCTGTGTTGTGGTCCATAGCTCTTGTACTGCTTCTCCTTGGTGCTCATGCCTGGCAAAGGGCAAGAGTTACAGAGGAATAAATAGTAAGTGAAAGAAGAGAAGGGGAAGAGAAAAACTTTGTATCCTTTCTGTTCAAAAGCCTCATAAGTGGTATTTTCTGGACTTTAAACAGTCTTTTGACTATCTGTAGCATTTTGTTAAAATTTCTGTACTGTTGTTTGCTCTGATTTTTGAGTATTGTCTGTGCCTGCAGAGGGCACCTCCTGTGATGCCTTTGGTGCATCACAGCTGTTTGAGGTGCAGCTAGCTGATGGGAAAGGTGGAGGCCCTGGGGTCAGGTCACTCCCTGGTACAGAGAGGCTGACATCAGCCTCATCAATGCCTGCCTTCTGTGGCAAATGAGCAAGCTCATTGATTCTTGCTGTTTCTGCACTGTGTTGTACCAGTGCTCAACTGGCTCAGTTGGCAGCTAGCCCATAGATGCCTCTGTACCTTTAGCAGGTCTAAAGGAGTTGTACTGTTCCCTGGTAAGTTTTTGGGGTTTGGGGATGAGGCTGCTTAGACAAAGTTTCATTCCCAGTCTTACTGCCATAGGAGTCTCTGCAGGGGTTTGGGGAAATCATCTTTAGAGAGATGCTTGTAGTCTGTGCCCCTCGCCTGGTATGTAAGAGGGTGTCTCCTATTGGGATGTCCTTTGCCTGTCTGAGCCTAAAGAAACCCACAGTGTCTCTTCTCCTCTCTGGGGATGGTCTGGGCCCAGCACTGCACACACTACAGCAGAACCTGTTGTTTCTGAGTCGTCCTTCCCTCTCTGGTCCAGGTTGGTAGTGCCTGAGATGTGATGGCTGCGATCTGACCCATGGGAAATGCAATGTCTCAGGCCAGTTTCAGCCAGGTAAATCCGTGCATGGCTCTCTAATCTGGTTACTTATCCAGTCTGTACCATTGCCTAGTCCAGGGGTTAGCAGCCTGTGCTCTGATCGCACGGCACGAGGTGATCAGCAAACATAAGGGGTTTTATTTTGCTGGCTTAGATAGGTGGAAAACTGTTCTTCTTTGTACCAGCATACAGATAACTGGATGGTATCTTGTCCTCTGCAGGTGGTAGGAGCTCCTGCCTTCTGCTGAGTTCCTACAAGTTTGGGGGAAAAAAATGTTCTATGTGAGGTTGCTGACTCCTGGGTTATGCTGTGCATGAATACACTTAATAAAGGGAGCAGTGCTGAACCCCTGCAGTATCACAGTACAGAATCGGGCTTCTGTCCCAAACATTACATGTCAGTCACAGCCCTTTGGCTCCCTTCCACAGTGGCAGACTTGCAGTTCGACTTCCAGGTACATTGTGCCACTTGAAGAGGCAGGAATGCTCTAGTGGGAAATGTTACTTCCCTTTCCATATTCTTCAAACTACTGAACCCTCTTGACTTGAACGAAAGCAAAATCATTTTGACACAGAACAGTCAAAGAGGGCAATAAAAGATGGCTGTATAGTCAGACAATTTTGAAAAGAGCTCCTGTGATAGGGAACTCCAGATATATTGCTTTGTAAACTTGCTGCTTTTGAGAGACTTGCATATGCCTATTGAGCACTTCAGTACACTTTGAGTTAGTGGTCCTGCAATGTGCCTGAAGATGACCTAGAGACCTGAAAACAAATCTGAAATACTTAATATACTGATGACTTATTCCTTCTGCTATTAAACTCCGCAAACTACTGAATTCTTTGTCCTCAGATGGAAGCAACAATCTCAAACAACTTGCTGCCTATAGTTTTACCAGAGAATTATTTTAAGACCTAGTTTTGAAGGTGAACAGCTTTCCTCTGTATCCAGCAGAGAAGAGCTCATGGAGAAATGCATGCTGTGCCAAGATTACTTCAAAGGGTTGCCTAAAGAGTCTGCTGGGACTTGATTTTTGTCTCTTCCTTAAGCACCTTTGGTTATTGACAAAACTGTGAGAGTTTTGAGCTAGTTCTTAGTGTCATACAAATACAATGAGAGCCCTCCACACCTCAGAGCTAAATTTCTCCTTTGGAAATTGTACACCTGCTTTGTTCTAAAATGAGATAGGCATTTGGACATAGCCTATATGGGGACATTTGGTGTTTATGGACACTGAACCGTTTTCTACTCTCCTTACTTGCTTGAGAGCAAGAACCAACAAGGCAGAAAGCAACTGCAAAGAAACTGAACCCAGAATCCTCTCAAAATAAAAGCTTAAAATGGAAACATTTTTTTCCTCCCAGAGCACACACATATGCCTTCATGGGACCTGACTGGGGAAAATAAAGAAAATAAAGCTGTTTTCAGTCTCATATACAGTAGCTCAAATACTTTGAGGTTTTGGTAATCCAAATACCTAGGGTTTTCAGCCCAGGGCTTGCGGTCTGCACCTCTGAGAGCAGTGCTGCTTGAATTACTTGGTGAATCCTGTGCTGCTGTCCTCTCTTCCAGTCGGGGGCAGTGAATCTCTGCGCTCATACTGGAAGATGTACTTGCCCAAAGTGCTGTTGCTGGTCTATGTCGTGGACTCGGCTGATCATGCCCGACTGCCTATGGCAAAACAGCTGCTCCATCAGCTAATCCAGAACAACTCCACCCTGCCTGTGGTAGTTCTGGCCAACAAGCAGGTAAGAGTTCCCTGCTGCTGCCACAGCTTGGGCTGGCAGCAACTTTGGAAACAGCAACAAAACCTTTCAAAAGAGGCTTCGTGCCTTTAAGGAGGGCACATGGCTGGGAGTCTTTCTGACACACCTGTTGACCACAAAACAAAATAATCTGAGGTTGTTTTGGATCTGCATCTTGCAAATCCTGTGCTTGGTAAAGATGCAATCAGAGCTGTGGGTGGAAACTGCTGCACAGTTGCAAGGTTTGGGAGCTTCAGGGAAGACCACAGTTAGATCTGGAGTTAGGTTTCTGTTCTGAGTATCTGCCTAGAAGTACCATTTCACCTAGGAGCAGCTAAAGAGTGAAGCACTGTTGTTTGCCTTCAGACTCTCTGGTTGGTTGCTCCTAAGGCTGCTTCTGAAATCTGAGAGAAAGAGCAGCTTTCCTCACAAGGCAGTGCTTCCTCCTAAGATCTTTGTGGAAGTCTCAGTGATTGGTGCTGTACCTGGAAAAGAATTGGACCTCTGGTACAATCAGATGACAGAAGAGCCCAAGGGTTTTAATTACAGATTCTCTTTTATCAAGGTTGCATGCTCAGTTTGCTCTACATTGTTATCTCCTAAATTTCTAGTAACTGAGGCCCATTACTAGTAGTCATTTCTGTTACTCTTGAACACAAGTGCAGGCTGGGGCTTCATCAGACTCAAATGCATCAGAAACACGGGTGGCTGAGAAGGCAGGCAGGACATGACTGTTGTATATTTGCCCTGTTCTTGTAACTCTTTGCTGGGCACTTGGGGTCTTGGGCCATCAGTGCTTTTGTGTGCTTTGTGCAGGTGGGCTTACATAGACATCCAAAACAGTGGAATTAGTGTAGAAATAGAAACAACTGTAGCCATATTTCTTCAGGAAGAAATTAGGTTAGAAATTAACTCTTTTCCCCAAGGCATTTTAGGACATGGGGAATGGTCTCATAAAAGGTACATAAGAATGGTGCCCCAGAGCCTTTGAGACTCTTTCCCTCCTGGACAAAAGCAGTGGCTCAAAGTAGGAATGGTGCCACCACTTCTTGCAACTAACAGGGTTGTTTTATTTTTGTGTAACAGGACCTCGAAGGTGCATATTGCATCACTGATATTCACGATGCTCTGGCTCTGTCTGATATTGGGGACGAGAGGAAGATGTTCTTGATTGGTACCCATGTGGCAGAAGATGGCTCTGAGATCTCCTCCAGCATGCAGGATGCCAAGGAGCTGATAGGGCAGCTGGTTTTGGAAACACAGTGACAGCTCTTTTCTTACAACATGGTGTTTGTAGCTGAGGGAGTGCAGGTGTTAGCATATGGTCAGTTTGCTGTGTGGCAGCTGAAATTAGCAGATATGCTTTCCTGGTGGGTGTGGAATTCCTCTGAAAGTGATACCTAGTTGGTAAGAAAATCTTAATTTGTAGTGGTTTGAAAATACATTTGAGAAGTAGTCTATTTTTAGCATATTTGTAGGAGAAAAATAGTCTGTCTCTCAGGCAGCAGATTTAAGGGAAAATATAGCTTAGATGGGCTAGATAACTTCACATCAGGTGGGAATCAAGCACTGACTTCCCTAGAAGAAAGTTGCATCCAGTGAATTTAACATGGCTTGATGTCTCAGGTTAAAGTGAAATATGTTTACTTCACAGATTTTACAGAACTCTTTTAACAGTGGTGTTCTGTTAAAAATGAGACCTCACTTCTTGACAGTGTCGGAAATTTAAGTGCTGCAACTAGTGTTTTTGACAGTGACAGTTTTCTTGTTGAGTGGGACTCAGTTGTTATGGGAGTAGCAAGTAGGTAATCTCTGGAAATTGGGTTGGTTACTGCTTCTTTACTGGGTAAGAACAAGAAAATGAAAGCAGTAATATATTAAAGTGTTTCTTTGCCTACAGGCAAAAAACCAAAATGGTGTAATTAGAGGTAGTGACTGGATGCTTTTAAGTTAAATTGGCAGCAAAGGTGGGAGACTTGTCCATCGGGTTGGACAGCTTATTTAAACTTAGTCCGAGATGTCCTCGAGCAAGTAGTCTTATTTGTGAAAACCCTGTTGTTTCTTGACGGTGGTTTCTGTTAGCACAGCAGGTGAGGAAGGTGACAAGCTGCTGAGGAGTGTCACTTTCCCAGTGTCCTCCCAATTATACTCAAAGGACATGACCCAGGAGCAGTCCCGTAAAGGACCTGGTTCGCACCCGCGTCTATTGTACGAGGCTTTTATGGTTTTGTCCTTTGTAACAGATGCATAAAGCAGAAAATTCCACCCTAACCACGGGTCCGGGCTGCTCTCTTCTCTTCCAGCTGGGGAACAAGATGTTCGGGTGCGGGAGGCTCCCGAGGGGTCTCTGGGACGGCCAGCATGACAGGGCTCCTGTCACCGGTGGGCAGAGCCCGGGGCGGTGCGCGGGGCCCGGCCTGTGTGCCCGGCCGGCCGGGCGGGGCGGGGGAGCCGTTGGGCGGGGCGGGGCCGGCCATGGCGGCGGCCGGGGGCCTGCGCGGGGCGTGCGGCCTGCACGGTGCGTGGGGCCCCGGCGGCACCGGGACCCGCGGGCGGGGCCGGCCCGTCCGCCGAGCCCCGGCCCCGCCGGCCGCGGTGGGCTCGGGCAGGGAGGGCTCCCGGGCGCGGCGGGCAGGCTGGCGCCGGCAGGCCTCGACCGCAGCGGGGGGACTGCGGGATGCCGGCCCCGTTTCATGGCCATCGCTGCCGTCAGGGCGTGTGGCTGCACGTGTCGCCACGTCGCTGGTTTTCCTGTCATCCCGTGTCCCCCACTCCCCGGTTGTTTTATCCTGGCACCTGGTCCCAGTTTAATACAGCTGCTATTTCCCCGAGGCTCTGAAAACCTCCCCCGTAAGCTGCTGAAGGCAGTCACAAGGGGTGGCTATAGGGTCAGGTGGGAGCCTGCAGGCTGGTGACCGCTGGTGCTTGGGGTGCTCTATCCTGCAGCCTTGGGGCTGCCAGCATCCCCCCGTGAGGAGCAACCACTGGAGAGGAAGGTACCAGGCAAAAGCAGTACAAACATCTGCTGAGCAACTGTCCTGAGGAGATGCACTAACTTCATCTGCCATATGATTATTGCATGCTAAAGAGCAGGCAGCCCAGACTCTAGGTGTTATCAAGCTTTTAATTCACCTGTTCTTGTCTTTGCAGTGTCAGCTTTCACACCTTGCATGTGTGTATACCCACGCAGCAGGTAAGAAGCCCTCCCCTCCTGGCTGGGTGTTCAGGCCAATGCCCCATGTCTCTTGAGAGGGCTCAGTCGGGGAGTTACAGCAAGCAGTGAGTCAGTGTATCGGATGACACCGTGATAAACACTTGAGAGGAAATTATGTCCGGTTTTGCCCTTACCTCACCTTATGAGAAACATCCGACCATCCTGCCCCTTCAAAATGGAAGCTGTGACTCTTTGCTTTACAAGGAATTGATCTCAAAAGGGGCTGATCTCCCTTAAGCAGTGAGTGTGTGAATGCTCACACAGTGGAAGGGAGGTGTTTCTGTGTGTGGCTGAAGCAAGGCCTTGCTGGGAAGCATGAGCAGGCCCAAACAACAAAGGCTCCACCAGGGCTGTCTTGTCAGTGAGGTGGTTTAACCCCTTCAAGCTGCAGAGCTGCTGAAGGTACATCCTGATTGAGGACGCCTGTCTGTCTAGTGCTTTTGCCACGATAAATAACCTTTTTTTTTTGTAATTGGAAAAAGAACAGAAAAAGATTGCCAAGTGAGTTGAGAGACGTGATCTGAATGTATGTGTGCCTCATTCCTTGGCTGGATCATGATGCAAGCTTTGCACAGCAGTGTGGGGCACTAGGGCCATGTACACTATGTTGTGCTAGATTTGGCTGTGGCTGTGTGCTGGATCTGTGCCAGCAGCTGAGGAGCAGCAATGAGCCTGCTTGCAGAGATAGTGCCAGCTCTGCAACACAGCTAGGCTGGGGGGCAGCCTCTGTGTGCTAATCCTTCACCCCCTTGCACCTTTGCAAGGAAAAACCTCTGGGGACCTGCTTGGCACTAAAGAGCTTAAACTGGGTTTTGGCTCCTGAAATGACGTCTGCCTTCCTGACCGTGTCCTGTCTTGAACTGGTGGCAGGGGGCCAAAGTCCTACAGGCAGCTGCCTCTGTGGGATCTCAGCAGGAGCTGTGTTTGCAGCTCTGTGGCCCAAGTTAGGCGTGACAGGAATCTCGTGCAGTGACGATGCTGTAACAGCAGCCTGCCATTTCAGGGATCTCTCTGGTGCTGAGCTCCCTGACAAACATTTGCCAGGGCTTGGCATCTTACTAGCAGTATTAGCCCCATCAGAGAAACCACAGGTGTGTCCCCACAGCACAGATTGTTTTCTGTTGGCAAGTATCTCTCTCTGCTGGTGTCCTTGCTCTTCTCTAGGGTCATGCTGCTGCATTGCCAGGTGGTATGAAGCAGGGAAGCAATGCCTCAGGCTTCCACCTTCTGTGTTTTTTCCATGGTGGAGCGCTTCCACAGCTGCCTGCACAGTGTGGTTGTTCACCAGCTGGCTGTGGGTAGGCAGCTGTAGCCCCAGTGAGTGGGTATGGGCTTGGTCTGTGACATCAAGGAGTTGTGTAACACACTTGTGGCACTGGATTATCTTGTTCTCCTCTCTGTACCAAGACTCATAAAGTTCAGGCACTTCCCAGTCACTGGGACTTCAGGCCTCAGAAATTATACCTGATCTTCATGAAAGGTTTTGGTCTGTTGGAAATTCAGTAAAAACATTTTCAGAGCTGTTCCTAGGGCAGAGACCATGTATGTTCCTGTGTCTATACAGCATCCAGGACCTCTGTGCTAAATGGACTGAAATAAAATGTGCTCCTAAAACCATGTGGAAACACAGTGCTGTCCCCATGGTGCCTTTTAGTAAACCATAACGTGATAACTGGTGTTTGTTCATCTGGGCTCCCATAGGCTCGGAGATCATCCTTCTTGTAGCTGTTTTATGGTATGTTATTGACCAGAAAAGTTCCTTCCCACTCTCCTAGCCATCAGTAGAGACAGAATTGCAAATTTGTGTCTCTGCACGCCAAGAGAAAACACAAAAATTAATGGGCTGGTGAGTTTGCCAGATTAAATGGGTGGAAAGTACTTGAAGAGAGAGGTCCTTAAACACGCTCTCTCAAGGGACTGGAGGCAAAAGCACAGGGCTTTGAGAGTGTTTGTATGGCTTTGAGTACAGCAGTAGCTTCTTTATGCTTTGTTGGTTCAACTGTATGGTTAATGGCCTGTTTGTCCTTTTCTGCAATTTTGGCAGGATAGAGGTACTTGCAGACCCCAAACCACTATTTTGCCAAGCCAGCAGTCCCACGTAAGTAGGTGTTCAAACAGCACTTGCTCAAGGGCTGGGGACTGGCAGGGCTCAACCAAAGCAAACCTATGGCCGTTGTCTTGCTACTCCTTCCCCCTCTGTCCCTAGAAAAGCAGACTGAGATGTTCCGTACCTGAAGGGCTCCCTTCAGTTTGTTCTTTCAAGTTCTCAGTCAGAAATCTGGGCTTGACCCGAGAGTTGCCTTTGTTGCCCCATCTGATCTGAGCTGCCCAGCTGAGATGTTGTGGGGTAGGATGGTGTGTGGTGCAAGTTGACTGGACCATGAGAGCCAGGCTGCTCTGTCCTGGGGGTTACAGCCCAGCTTTAGGAATGGAGTCGCTGTCTGTGTGATGTGATGTGATCAAACTACAGCTTGACAAGCCAGGGCAACAGTGTCTTCAAAACATCTCTTCTCCATTTTCTGTATGGGTCTCGAAAAAGGCTCCACAAACCCATTGCCCTGCTATTCCCTGTCCCAACTATCCGGTACCCTCTCCCACCATGGCCTCTCAGTGAGGGATGAGCAACTCCAAATTTGCCCTGGGCACAGAAGAGTAACCACTAACTTGCTGTAAAACCTCACCCACTTTCCATGGCACACCCTGACTGTAAAGTTGTTACTATTTTCACTGTCATACCTGTGGTATAGTTAGGTGGTAATGGTGAGGCAAAAGAAATGAAGTGATGAAACTCCTCCAGGGGTTTCAGAGATGTAATGAAATTACCCTCTCTGCACATCCACTGGTAACTAAAACCTATCACTTTAAGACTTTTTTCCTTTTAGTTGACAACAACCAGCAGGAGAGTGTTGGGAAATTCAGAGCCACAGAAGGAGAATGCTCAGGGGATGCTAGTGGCACTTTGCAGGTGTGGGGAGCCATAGGGTGGGTGTGGGGATGTGTGTGTGTGTGTTCCATCCTGGGCAGGGAAGGATAGCCCCAGCAAAAACATTTCACACTTGTGCCTGTTACTAAAATTTGACTACCTTGCTGTTCATACTAGGCTTGTATGGGGAAACCAAGAGACGATATGGACCCTCTCACCTGGTGCTATGACAGCTCGACCATCTGCAAGGACTTTGTATCTGTGCAAGCCCAAGAAAGATTTTACCAAGTATGGGCGCAGGTCAGTGACGTGGTTGCACATCCTAGGGAAAGAGGCAGCTCAGAGCATATTCTCTAGGGGGCTGTACTGGCTCCCAGGGAAAGGGGAGATGCCATCTCCTCTCTTGAAAAGGCTGCCCCGAAGATAGCGCCAGAATAGAGCTGGCACTGAAACTCACCAGCTGTTTTGTGCTTGGAACAGGGGCTGTCTGGAGCAGAGAAGAAAGTGCTATGGATGCATAGTCACCCTGAGTACCTGACTTCCAAAATGGGGAGGAACTGTGGAGTGCTAAATTTTGGTGTCCTTTTACCTCCTCATACCCACTTCCCGGCTGTGAAAAGGATTTCTGCAACATATAGTTGCTGGTCTGATTAGAGCTCTGGGTTCCCATCAGCTGCCCTAGAAGCTTGTCTTGATCTCAGTCTCCAAGCACAAGGGAGCATGTTCCTCTGCTGTAACAAAAATACCCATCCAACAGCTCTGCTTTGGTTTGAAGTAGACATCATGTGCATGCATGCATTTCTTGATGGAATGTGAGTAGAGAGGAACTGTCCCTAGCGTGTTCCGTGTCCCATTGGGGCTGATGCAGCCCAGCCAGGCACCTGGACACAGTTAATGAACCCCTGCATCCTCTGGGAGTCTGACCTAAATCTTTAAGGTAAGGTTAGGAACAGAGAAATCTTTCAGTGTTCTGGTGATGGAAGGAAACCAGGTCTCTTGCCTTGAGTTAAACCTCTTCTGTCACTTCATGGTGTAAAACCTAGATCATGTTTTGGAATTGGAATGAAAATTGATGTAAAAAGTATAAATGACAGTGGTGCTGCATTACTTGAAGCAAGTCATTTGTAGCTCTGTTGGAAGAGATGAAGCTCTTTTGGAGTCAAAGTGGTGGTTTCTAGTCTGTGAGAAGTCCTAGCAATGAGAATGGAGATGAAACTGTGTTGCACTCCTAGCTTTCCTCTGCCTGGAGGAATGTCAAGACATGCATGTCTGTAGTTTTCTCCCCTCTGCCACTATCACCAATTATGAGCTCTCATCCTCCTGAGAGCTACTGTCTCTTGCTAAAGGTGTCCATACAACAGCACTTCCTGCCTGTCTTCTTACCTCTTCTTCCTTCTTCCCTGGCGATGACAGGCATATTCCAACAGTTATGCTTGTTTGAAAGCTGGATGAACAAGGCACTAGAGGAGACACCAAGATGAAAGGAGCTACAAGGGCACAAGGTGCTGTCAAGCCATTGTAACAAAGAGGTTTCTAAATTGGCAAAGCTGACCAACATAAATGCTGCCAGATGTTGTGGGGCAGCTTCTTTATATGGTTCAGGAAAAGCCTAGATTTTGAAAGCAGTGCACTGAGAGTGCTTAAAAGAGGACTCTTCAGATGCCAACAGCATTTAAAGTGAGGAAATCTCAGGTGTAAATGCCTGTTTGTTCATGGCTTTTCCATGAGCACCAGTGCCAAATTTTGTACATGCAGCGGGCATGGATGTTTAACCAGACTTAGGTTACCATCTGCAAGGATCATGTTCTCTGTCAGTTGCCTTTTGCTAACTCTTCTGTGCTGCTCTTCAAAATCTTTCTTTCTGTACAGTTGCAGACCAGTAATTGGTGGGAATCCCCTGCTAGCGAAGTATGGCTACCCTTCTGAACGGCTGCTGAGGTTATCTGAACCTAAAAAATACCTCCCTGCTTACCTGGAACAAAGGTGAGAGGCTAGAAAGCCTAGAGGGTGCTATAGGTAGAGCCTTGGGTCCTGTAGCATCAGTGGTATCTAATAAATGCAGGAACAGAGGATGGGTAAACAGAGGGCAAAAATGCAGAGCAGGGTCTCTGCTGGGATTAGAACTTCTGGATTCTCTCATGGGATGAGTTCTACACTGGAAATGGCCACAAGACAAAGCTGCCTTCTACTGCAGCAAATGTGAGGCTTAGACAACCCAGCTGCTGCCAGATTGGAGAACATCTGTGACTGGCAGTGCCATGACTCTCTGCTTCCAGATCCCGTGAGACCCCGGAGTGGCCTGTGTCCCTGGCTGCACAGAACTATAATGCCTCCAAGCGGATACTGCAGCTTGCCCAGCCGAAGAGGCTGCACCCAGACTTCATGCCACCCAGAGAGGTGAGGAGGAGGTAGAGTGAGATTTGGAGGGTACAGGGATGCAGCAAACTGTCCTGTATCCCACCCCTGGATGTGCCCAGTGTGTGGAGGGGAGAAGCTGCCTGGTTCTGCTGCAGTTTATGGCACTGCAGGAAACTGCCTTTTCAGAGAAGAATGTTGTCTTTGCAAATATCCTGCTGGGAGACAAAAACCAGCCAGGTTGGAGCAGCCTAGTATAGCAGGAGAGCCAGGGGAGACATCTGGGCTGCATCCTCTGATAAAGCAGCCTGGGAAAGTGGAGAAACCTGATGGAAATGGCATGTTTAGCTCTTAGGGAGTAGTCATGTTTGTAGTTGGGCAGCTGTGCTCCTATCTGAGTACACAGGGGGCATGAGATTGCAACTACTACGTGTATTTTAACTACATTTTGCCAGAAGCCTAATTTATATTTCTGAGCTTGTTCCTTTTAGGTGGGTCATTGCTTCGGCAGGGGTGAAAGGGCTTGGAGCAATCTCAGATTACACTCATTTCCATGGCAAAGGCTAGGTTTTCTGGATGCAGCCTCTGGGGCTGGGAAATGGGAGGCTGGGCTGGAGCAGGACTGGGCAACAGTAACCCTGTGAAAAATTTTGGAAGAAGTCCCCTGCTGGAGAAGTAATCACATTTCCTGTAGGAATGTAGTTAACCCTAGAAGCAAATTTATCCTGAAATCTGAATGTCTCTCCTTAGCAGGGAAGTTACTTGATTTGGCCAGGAAGATGAATATAAAAAATATGGAAGGAATTTCTCTGTACTTTTACCTGGCTACATAGGCTCTCATTACAGGCATTCCCCTCCTGGCTCTGAGTGGGCAACAGCTGGGGAATCCATATAGCACCAAAATGACTTAATAGTTCAGGTGGGGAATAAAAAATGGATTCTGGAAAATTGAGAGTGACCATGTATGCAGAAGAAGGGTGCTGGGACGCTCATCCTTGTGGAGAGGGAGCACGTCCCTGTGGGCTGCCGTACAAGCTCTGTGTCTGCACGTCCCTCCCCCATTCTGGATCCATGCAGGTGCCAACAGAGGTTTCCAGCTTAGCAGTCTCGGCCAATGCATCGGCGCGGGTCCAGAAACTCGCAGAGCCCTTGATCAGGGAGATGACCTGCTGCTCTACGCACACCAAGCCTGGTATTGTCATGTCTACGGTAAGGCAGCATCACCCGGGACCCTACATGGACTTCAGGCAGAGGAGAGGGCACAGGTGCTCAGTCGCTTGTGGCTCTCTTCATGTCAGCCCTGGATGTGCTGCTCTCCATGAGCCTGGCATAGCTGCTTCCTGAGCTGGAAAGCAGGACTTGTGCTCCATTCAGAGCATGAACTGACTCCCAGCACATATCCCCAGAGAACGGCAGAGCTGTGCCTAACCTGCACTTGTAGGCATGGGGAGAGATGGACAAGTGCCTAACTGAGATCTCCAGTGCTGGGGGTGGGTTGGACAAAGGGCTGTGAGTAATAGGAGGCTGAAGGGCAGGTTGTGGGACTGACGAGGCAGTGATTTCTTCTTCTACAGTTTGCCTGGTGCCAAACACAGCTGAAGATATTATTGTGTCCCATCTGTTTGTGGTCAAGCCTGTGAACCTGGTAACACTGAATTGGTTGCAGGCTGAGCACCCTTGAATGCCAGGAGCATCTCTAAAGACCTTCCTCCCCATTCTTCCACAGGTTTCCAGGTCATCTCGGAAGGTAATTGCAAGCCCTCGGACCATTGAGCTGTCGAAGCCCAAACAACTCCACCCTAAGTTCACGCCCCCACGGGATCCTGAGTGGCCTGTGACAAAGGCTGCCAAGCGCGCAGTGGCTACAGACAGAACTTTGAAGCTGGCTGAGCCTTGCTCAAGGTAGGTACTGCTTCCCTGTCACGGGGAAACGATCAGCTGCCAGCCCATTTTGTGTGGCTCTTGGCACCTTGTTCATTCGTGTTTGGCCAGAGAGATTAGGCCAAGATTAGGAAGTGCTCTTCCACTTCCAAAATGGCTGGGTTATATATGTTTGGATGAGTTAATGCTACATGGATGGCGGTTTAAAAAGCCCTTTTGAGGTAGGAGAGTCAAAAGAGAAGAAACAGGAACTCTTTAATTCCAGCAGAATTACTGGTTGAGACTTGTTATTAATTCCAACTATAAAAAGCAACCAACTGGCAAAGGGCAGAGTGTAATACACTCATGTTGCCCAGCATGTTGCAGCTGACCTCAGCCCAGTCTGCAGAAGTGCTGGGGGAGGATGTTTCACAGAGGATGAGGGAATGCCTGGCTGTAGTGGCTGTGAGAGATACTCCTCCCCTGATGACAGCATTGGAGGTGTGATGCCTTTTGTCCTCCCTTGACAGGGAAGGGCAGGCTTAGGTGGAGGTGTGGGAGCTCACAGGCAGCTGACAGCTGGCCTTGCTCCAGTCAGGACTGACTATCCCTACCTTCTCTCCTCCAGACCTCGTATGGGCTTGACTGCACTTGACCCAGATGCGTTCAGAGTGAAAGAGAGAGCTCTGAAGGCAGTTTGTACTCCAAGGATTGAAAAACTAGCTCAACCAATTCAGCGCTAAGCTCCTTCAGAAATGCTCCTGCCATCTGCCCACATCACCCCTTGGAACATCACTCTCTCTGGGCTGTGCTGTGGCTGGAAAATCTCTTTGAACACAGCACAGAGGCAATACTCAGCAGGAACACTTTCTGGGAGTTAAAATAAAATCATCATTCCTTAAGAATAGTCATCAGGGAAAATTACAGAATTCAACTTAATGTGGGAAGACTCTCTCCCTAGGATGAGTTATGTCTGGAGTTTCTCTCTTGATTGTTTTGCTGTAATAGTTTAAGAAGTACTGAAATAACTGCTGGGGGAAGGCAGCACAGGAACTGTCCTTTCATGCAGGGAAGTGTGGCAAACTAAACTCAAAAGCACGCAGTAAGTTGATGTAACACAACTCCTGAATTTGGGTTTAAAATTTTTTTGCTAAAGTTTTAGCAAAACTTTAGCAAAACTTTAGAGTGTCAGTAAGAAGGTCTTCTTACTGACACGCAAAAGTTTTATGCTTGTGACAGAAGTAGAAATACAAAAGGCTACAATGTATGTTGAGTTGGCTTGAATTTGGGGCCTGTTTTCTCAAATGCCTGGAGAACAGGCAGATCCAGTTACGTAGGTGGGTTAAAGCTGTGTGGTTCAGATACTCAGTTGTGTGACCCTGGGCAAAATAGGAGTTGTGCATTGGGATTTTTGGAGCCTAACTCAAAAAAGCAGAGTTCCCCTTAGTGTAAGAGAGAAGGCAAGTTGCAAAGACTAAGCAGAAAACAAGTATTGATGCCAGAGTCTGCAGACCACATTCTGAGCTCCAGTCAGGTCTGTGGGTGAATCAGTTTGGCAGCTAGATTGCAGGGGAACAACACAGCCTGTGCAGGGCATGACATAAGGGGAGAATGCTTTTATCTGCTTTCTACAGGGTCAGTGTGTTTTGCACTGGCTGCCCAACCACTAGCGACAGGCTGGAGATACTGAGGCAAGAGAGATGCTCACCAGTAAGGGACAAAAGCCACAAATGAAAGCATATGGCAGTTTCAGAGCCAATATATTTTAATCTTCCCTTTGTTAAGCTGATTCTCCTTCCAAAGGAGTAGAGCCAGGTGACTGCAAACCAGAAGGCGATTAATCAGAGGATCCATTAATTGATTCAGTAATCCACTAAGCAGAGGACTTTTGAAGCCTTTTGAACAAGGTAAGGTCACTGGGAAATGGTAGTGGTTATTTTTAGACTAGGCATTGTCCTGTGCCAGGATGGACGAGAGTTTGGACTTCATGCAAGAGTCCCAGTGCAACTGCATTCCTCAGGCTTGAGAATGGCCAGGAGGAGAGTGGGGTCTCCCTCTAAAACCCCCATACTGTGGGGGAACCCCAGCACCACCAGCCTCTGCCACTTTGGGAATTAGGAGGTGTGTGGGGTTGTGTGGGCTGCCATGCATGGACCCACAGGTGCCCTAGGAGATGAGGCAGCCATGGCTGTCCCTGTGGCAAAGAGAAAACCCACTGTGCCCACTGTGGCTGCCTGGGAGAAATATTGCCCTTCCAGAGGAAGGAGTCTGCCTCCTGTCATGGGGGCAGGGAGCACAAGCAGGACAGCACAGCTCCTCTCATTAATAAATGTTGGGGTTTTATTACTGCACTGGGAAAAAACCCAAAACAACCCATGAGTTCTTTCTCTTTGGTGACCTTTAACATAAAGGTAAAAAAGGCATTCAGGGGGTGCTTGGCTTGGTCTGATTATGGTGTAGGCACTTGGTTTGCAGTATCCAGAGCTGATTCAGGCACGTTGAGCCAAACCAGGTCACTTGAACAACACGCCTGTTTTTACAGATGCCCTGCTCTCTGGATGATCTGCACCTTAAAGCTCACACACATATTTTGCCTCTGGGGATTGTAAGGAAAAGGAATCTTTATTTCTTCCTTCTATATCTGAACATATATCATGGCAAAATTTCTGCAAGCCTGGGACAACGGCATGAAATTGCCTTTTCTTGTGCAGCTGCTGTTAGTGGGTTGGAATCACAAGACAGGTTATCAGCTATGAAAAGTTGTATACACACACGTGTGTGTGTGTGTATATATATATATATGTATAGTGGGGTTTTTCTGCTTATGTACATGTTAAATAAGATTTATGTTAAATAGCAGAGTATTACTTTGTATCACAAAACCTATTGCAACAGAAGAACCCCAAGGAAACCCACTCCGAAGAGCTTCACCATCCTTTATAAGAGGCAAGGGGATTGGAGCAGCATCCTCTAGTCCCTGACAGACCCGCTTTCTGAGGGCAGCCCTTCAGACTTCCTCCACTCCGCCAGGCGCTGCTTGAACCATTTCTGGAGAGAAAGAACAAGGCAGAGACTGAGTGCACTGGGCTGAGCGAAGCCTCCAAATAACTTTTCTAAAGGTGCAGATGTCAGTATGTGGGACGAGGTGAGGGGAACTCATGGTGCTGCTGCCTTGTAGCAAGGTGCTGTTCCCAGGCAGTACAGGCAGGCAGGATAGTCACTCCTGACCAAACAGTCTTATAACCTACATGTGCACCTCCTTCAAACTCATTTCTGTAGCTCACTTCAGACCTTGACAGCATGGGTGAGTCTTTTTTTTTATTGCTGTGAGCCCATGCTTTTCTTGCAGAGTAGGAGAGATTGGCTGAGGAGCTGGATGGTGTCTGTTTAAATGACTGAATCATTTGCAAGTTCAAAACTGACAGGAATTGAAAGCTCATCTGTTTCAGAAAGCATGAGAGGTACAGCACATTGGCTCTACAACAAATTTAAGAACAAATATATTTTTAAAATTGTTTTAAAAATGTCTTAGTTTTAACACAATATGCACATCTATGTTAGCAGCACTTAGCACTATGTCTGTTGTAACTTAGCATCTGGAAGCCTATTCCAAGAGCTGCTGATGCCACTTTAAGGCAGCCACAATTTAAAATATTAGATAAAATGTATTTGGTTAAAGCTACACTACCTAAGAAGAAAAGAAAGAAAAGAAATATTACTCATGTGCCGGAAGCACAGCTCAGCCTTTTGTTTGGCAATGTGCCTGTGATTCCTTTTGTTGCAGTTCATTTTGTTGCTATATTTGTTCATGGTTATTTTTGAAGCTATTATGGTCCATAATGATACCACAATGCTCTCTACAAGTACCTCTCACACTCACACTGCCTTTGACCACATCCAGTCATATGATTGACAGCCTAGCCTCCTCTCAAAAGTTTCACTTTCTGTCCTAAACCATAATCTCCTCTTTGCATCTCATTGTTACTGAATTTTTTATTAAAATGGCTGCTATTTCTAGATGATAAAGCACTCCAAATGTCAGGGGCAATGATTCCCTGTGTTCTACGCAATGCAGGCACTTTGCAGCTCACCACGCCAGTCTTGATCCTGTCCCTAACTTGACCTCCATCTCCAGATCTCTAGGAGCACACTAGACTAGTGGAAAAAGATAGCTGTCAGGGAGGATTTCAAGACATCTACAAAGGTGCTCTGGGCGTATATGGCCTGTGTTTACAAGTTGCTGCAGGGAAAAAAAAGGAAGAGTGCCATTTCTATGGAGAAAAAGGTATTTTAGGGGTACTGCCTCCTTGCTGCCTCTAACAGGCAGTGATTGATACCTGTCTGTCACCAAAGCACAGTCCACTCCAGCCGAGGACTATCAGTGCAATGGATGCTGTTCCAGCATCTTTCCCTGGGACAGGCTAAATGCTGACATTGCCAGCTCAGCTTTTATACCCCTTTGGCTCTGCTGAGGGAGAGCCAGGCTTGGCAGCTCTCTGCAAACTGCTGCTAACTTTCAAGTTGGATGGATTTCTTTTTACACCTAGAAATGCTGCTGTGGGTCTAGTAACCACCTACATCCCAATGAGCTGCACTGCCACCTGAAGGAACTGGGAAGAAGCCATTTACTTCTGAAGCCCACGGGAGCCTGCAGGTAGCCAGCTGGAGCATAGGGCTTGGTGGAATTCCCAGACAGTGGCAGCCTCTCTCTGTGGAGGGGTATTTGGAGGCCTCTATGTCTCCTGGAGAGACTGACAGACTTGCCTGACATCGGGGCTTAAGGATGCTGAGCAGGAGGATGCATAGCCTGAGCATGTCCCATCCTGCAGGAATTGCATCTATCCTCTGTCTGTTTTAAAAATGACAGTAGTTTATTCAGACCTTAGAACCAGCAGTAGTTTGTGCATGCAAGACTATCAGAAATGGTTTGGAAGAACAGCATGCACAGGTTGTAAATTCAGGAGCAGAAACGTGGAGTGCAGGAAGGATGTGGGGCACAGGGAGGTGCTGTGTTGTATTAGAGCTCTCTGGGTGCAGTTAGGAGTGTGCTAGGGGTTGCAGAGGAGACTTGTGGGTGCAGTGAGGAGAGTGCAGCGTGCAGGGAGTGGAGGCAGGGAGCACATGGGCCACAGAGGAGTGCAGGCGATGTGGGGGGAGCATGAGAAGGCAGGGGCTGCTGTAGGAAGCCTGCAGGAGGGGGGGACAGACAGGTGTATGATAGACCGGGACAGGCAGGAGATGTGGGGCACAGAGGCATGCAGGGGGAGCGGGGCTGGTGCCAGGGGCAGGATGAGGGGCATACACTCACCAGAGTCTGCTCCTCGGAGAGCCCCGTCTCAGCAGCGATGAGGCACAGTGTGGTGGGGTCAGGATGCTTATTCACCTTGCAGAAGTGGTATTCCAGGATCTCCAGCTGCTCCTCAGTGGGAATCACTGGCTTTTCCATGGCCATCTCCTCCTGGGGCAGGGCTATGGGGCCAGGCGCTGCGGAGAGGGGCTGGTGTCATTGCTCAAGCTGGGAGTGGCCAGTGGGGCCACACTTGCTGAGCCCCAGATTTGCTATCCGTATCCCCATCAACCTCCCCCCTGGCCCCAGCTGTGGCCTCTGGCTGCAGCAGGGCTCAACTCCCTTCCCAAAGGCATGCCAGGGAGCTCAGCTGGGGGCACCAGCCTCCCAGCAACTCCTGTCTCATTTCCTCACTGCAGCAACCACACGGCAGCAATGCCCAGCGCTGAGCTCTCTCACCATCCTCAGCTGGCAGGAAGCTGCAGGCTGCTCAGCACTCCCCTGGTGCTGTATTTATAGCCAGTGTGACTCCCATGGGAACGATTCCTGTTT
Organism: Motacilla alba alba; assembly: GCF_015832195.1. Lineage (NCBI taxonomy): Eukaryota > Metazoa > Chordata > Aves > Passeriformes > Motacillidae > Motacilla > Motacilla alba. The sequence continues at coordinate 43,964,540 of NC_052019.1, read as the reverse complement.
ACAGCCCTATTTAGGCCTGGGCGTCACTTAGGAGTGATGTCACAGCAATGGGCATGTTCCGGGGGTTAATTTAAAGACATTAGTTAAAAAACATTATGTATCCTCTGGGTGAAGGGACAATACCTGACATCTAACCTAGTGAGTTGTTGGTTTGTCTTTTTTTTTTTTTTTCCCTGCTTCCCAGTGATCAGGCAAGTTTGTGCAAAGGAATGATAAAACAGAGCATACGAGATCTTCTGGGATCATGGTCTTTGATCCAGAAACCACTCTGTTTCACCTCCTCAGGATCAGTGTCCTGGTCCTCCTCTTAGCAGTGTGGCCAGACATCACATAATGCTGGCCATGAGAAGGTGAGCTGCATTGTTTTAAATAATATTTAATGTTACCACACGTGGGCATAAACAGTTAGTCCTATTGTTCCTGAGCATCACTGAACTGGTTAGTTGATTGATAGGGTTTTGGTGTATGAGTGTTCAAATCCTCAAGGACTGTACCCAGTGTATGTCTGTTGTTCAAGCACTTGCTGCCTCTGACTGTGGTCAGTCCTAAGGTGCTCCCACCAAAGGCAGCACCAAGAAGCCCACATTTTCCTCCAGAGTAACACTTGTCCCACTTGTGCTTTGCATAGTCTCTGGAAGATTTGGCCCAAAAGAACAAGCAAAGCAAATGCATCTTGGCTAAGTCCCACACCTCTTTTCTGCTGGGCTTCAGGTTTGCTTTCACATGGCAGAGGGTCAAGCTTGCTAATTCAGTCAGCTAAAACGCAAGGCACTGCCCCCACACGGCATGCACAAGTCCCTTGATGCTGAATCACTGTGGTGTTTTTGAAACCAGGCTGTGGGGTATTGGCAGGGGAGGAGCTGGTTGCAAAATGTAGCCTTTCTTGATCTACTCTCCTGCTGTCCCAGTTGCCTGGCCCATCTCTTGTCAGGTTGGCTGGTTGGTGTTGCTGGTTCTTCAGTGCTGCCAGGAGCCCTTGGCCCTTCTTGGGACTCCTGTGGGCCATCTGCTGCAGAGCTGCCCTGCCTCCACATTGCAGTCCAGCTTTTCCTTCCCGTTGGCTCTGGGGTATAATCCTGGAACATCCATCATGCTGCACTCCTACTGCATAGGTTTAAACCCAACTGCTTTCTTGGTTGACTGGTAACTCACCTCTAGGTACCCTGGGGTACTGAATGCCCCAGGGCTTTCTCTTGCTGACAGAACTGCTAGGATGGAGCTCAGTTTCAAAACTGTCTTGCAGCTTACGAAGAGCCAGGCGCAGTGAGAGGCTGGAGAGAGCCTCTTCTTTGAACTTTACCTCATAAAGCAAAGATCCCCCTGAGCCTCCTCTGCAGAAAGTGCTTTGACTAATAAAAGAATCCTTTGGTATTTGAGTAGGGGCTTATAAATAGACCAGGGCTGGTTGTGAAACAGCCCACTCTGCTTGAGTCACTTGGTAAATACCGATTGTAACACAGGGGTTGTGTAACATTGGAGCACCCCTGAGCATGATGGAGTGCTGGTAGACAGTACAGACAGTATGACCCACCAGCCCTGGGTGGACTGAGGAAAGACCATCTTTAACCCCAGGTACTGCAAGCCAAGCTGGCCTTGTCTGTGGTGTGTTGCAGCTGCCTACGTTTCCTGGGGTCAGCTCAGTTCAGAAGCATCCATATAGGAAGGGGGCATCATAATTCAGTTCCTCATTCATGTGAGGTAGTAGGAGTCTGCTGAATGCTGCTTACCTACCTTAGATGTTTGTAGACCTCTGGAAAAGATGCAGGGGTAGAAGGAGGTCCCCTGGACTTGAGGTGCTGCTCTCCAGCACCGTGGCTGCCAAGCTCTCCATGAGGTCAAAATGCAGATGAGGCCAAGCTCAGGCCATAAGTCCTGCCTCTTCTTTTTTCAGCACACAACTGAGCCACCTGCCCTTCCCATAAAAAGCCCAGCCACAAAGGGATCCTCATCACCTCCAGATCATCTAGCCCAGGCCACCAGCAGCAACATGCCTTGGCAGCTCATAAATCATTGTTTGCAGCCTGCCCCATTAATGTGCGTTGATGTGAGTGCATGGATTTGCATAGGGAACACATGCTTCACCTTTCATGTTTCACCTGCACAGCTATTTCTGCTTCTGATTATCTCCAGGTTCCTGAGGTGGTTCCCCACAGGACACAGTATCTTCTACCTGTTGGCAGCTCAGGGTGCCCCAGCATGTGGGATGTGATGCCTGATGGCTTTCCTTTGTGCCCCCTCTACCCCTGCTCTGGAAGGAGTACAGTTTTAACCTCTCAAGGTTGGGAGATGGGTTTCAGGAAAAGGCAAAAAACCCTGGGGCTCCTGGAGGGCTTTGCAGGTCTCCCCACATCACTCCTCTATGTCCTGAAGGCTTTCAGGAGCCATGTGACTCCTGTGCAGCATATGGCCTCTAGCACTTCGCACCTCCTGGATGCTAAATTTGGGGGTATATTACATGACTCGAGGGCAGCAGGAGTGCCTAAATGGCCAGACTGACCCTATTGAGACCACTAATCACCTGCCCACTACTTAAATGTAGCCTTGTTGAAGCCCAGGCATGCAGCTGGGCTTCAGGCTGTCCAACATCTCTTCCTGTACAGGAAAGGTGATTGTCTCACATTTCTTTTCTTTAAGCCTGGCAGAAATATGGAGACTCACAGCTGTTTCGCTTAGCTGCTGAAAAGCACCACTTCCTACTGCTTTTTTCCTCCTAAATTTTTGACAATATTAAAAAAAAAAAAAAAAGGCTTTTTCAGTGCAAGGAAAGTTAGCCATTCAGAAGGGCTGTGGGGCTGCAATTGTCATTCAGCTGGGGTTTACTCACCCAGGCAGAAATGACAATGCCAGATGCACTGTCACAGGGAAACCACCACACCTGCTCTGTCCTAAGTGTCAAGCTAAAGACCCCTGGGGAATTCACACTTGGCTCTGACTGCCATGGTTTTAGGTAGAACAATGTGAGAGTAGAAGCTTGCAAGTGGATCAGCAGCTGCTTGGGCTGTGGGCAGCTCCAGCCAGCATTGCCATGTACATGACAGCACCTGGTGCTCTTAGTGTGGCTGATAGGGCATTAAAATGCACCTCCAGGGCCATTTTGGAGTGAGCAGACAAAAGGTAATAGCTGATGGACACAAGTTGCAGCAAGAGAAAGTCTTATAATAAATATATAGTACTCTGCCCATGTCCTGTGGTTGCACCCAGCTCCCCAGAAACACCCTGGGGTTACTAGCAGGACTCCTAGCTCTGGCCTGAAATGGGCAAGGACATCTTTCTGTCTCCCAGCATGCTTGTCCAGCGCTGCTAGTGCAGTCAGCATTTACTATCCTGGCAGAAATCTGCCACTTTTCCAGAAAAGACGTGATCTCTGTTTGTTCAGCTTTGCTTTTTTGAACAGTAGTCACAATAGCTGGCTGGCTGTGCAGCTTTCTAACGATTTACTGCACCCAAAGCCCCTAGAAATCTCTCTGAGCAGTAGCTCTGCCAAGCTGACAGTCCTCCATAGCCTCTGCTGGGCTTCTTGACCCCTTTCCCAGTGCTCTCACTGTCAGGGCTGGGATGCGACTGGAGGCATCTGCATCTGGTTTTAGCTTGCAGCTATTTCCTGCCACTGCAGGGATCAAAGTAACAGTTCTCAATGCAAACGAACCCTCTTACCCTCCCTTGCTCTGCTGCAGAGCCGTGTCCTGTCCTGAGCTTTGCTCATCCTCCTGCTGTGGGGTGGCTGTGGATAACATCAGCCAGTATGGCGCACAGGATAAGGTGGGACAGAGGCTTTAAAAATAAATCGGGCCCTGCCATAAATAAGGAAAAAACACCTGTCATGCATCCTGTAAACTACCCGTCCAGTCTTTTAGAAGATAATATCGGATAAGAACAAAGCAAACAGGAGCACAGCAGCTGCTGCAGCAGAGGCAGGATGCCGTGGTGGCCCCTGCCTGGGGTCTCTGCTGCCTGGGTGCCCTTCTGCCTGCCCCGGGCATGAGCCTTCCTACCCTGCTGGGTGCAGCTCCGACCTCCTCAGCATCAGTACTCCCAGGGGAGCTCCTCCCTCCATGCCCCCCATCCCCAACTGCAACCCCCCCCAGCACCCCCAGCTCAAAGCCTGTGCTTACCTGGAGCTGGCAGGGACCAGAAGTGTGTAAAACAAGAACCCCGCAGGTCCTTGGTTGACTGCTTAAGTATCTGCGTGTGTATTTGACAGGCGGGGACCTGAAAAACCTGCCGCAAATCACAGGAGCTCCCGGGATCCACAGCCACGCTCTGGGCTGGTAATTCAGGTTTGGCACCCGCTCCCTTTGGCAGGGCTCCCTCCGCGCGTGGTTGTGCGCTCCGCGGGCTCTCGGTGGCCCGGCAGCCGTCGGGGCGCGTCCCGCCACGCTCGGGGCCCCAAGACGCGGTCCCGGCCGGGGCTGCTTCCTGCGGGGGTACAGGAAAGGTGCAGGCGGGGTGCGGCGGAAACAGCGCTTCGTACAGCGGAGCTCCAGCCGAGCCCGTCCCGCCCGGCCGGGCTGCATCCCGCTGCGCCGCTGTAAGGAGCACCGCTCCCGCCTCGGCTGATGGAGCCCGGCAGCGCTCGCTGCTGTGCAGGGCTGGGTTCTCATCTCGCTTTAGCGTCTTGCAAATGATGTGTCCAGGTTTAACATTCCTGAGTCTGCTGTCACTTTAGTGAGCCCTGTGATCCCGCCAGGCTGGGTGTAAGGGCAGGACTGGGTCCTGGATCTGTCCTGCTGCTGCAGCCCTCAAAGGCACAGCCTGCCTGGGGATGGGGAGGAGAGCTGGGCGTCCTCCTCTGCCGAAGCCGTCTCCTCGATTAAAGTGCCCAGGAGCCTGCCCTTCTCACTGAGGTGGTCTGGAAACATTACACAGCAGCTTAAAAAGAGGCATCTTGTGGGGTGGAGTGCAGTGGGGAGGGGCTGATTTTTCTCTCAGTTTATAGACAGCTAGAAGGGGATGCTGGAAAATCAGAGAGGCTGAAAAAGGGGCTCATGAAAAATTGAGTATGGCTTGCAGAGGCTGAGATTATCTGCCAGAGTAAAACTCAAACTGGCACAGAATGCAAAAGCTGTGGAGCTGGCTGGAGCCAGAGGGAGGGAGCCCTGACCCTGGGGAGAAGTGGATGGACAAACCCAGGCAAGAAACCTGCCATATGTTTAGCAGTGAGCCAAGACCGTCCTGAAGAGGTTTTGTAATGTTGGGGGAAACATGGGCCAAGGCAAGGGGATTGCAAAGACATCTGTGCCAAAGGACAGGCAGACCTGTGCCAGATTTCCTAGCAGGATGACATTGATCAAGCAAGATCAGGGGATAGCTTCCATGCCTGATAAACCAAATGGTGCTGTTCACTGGCTGCCAGAGAGGTTTTTGGGAGAAGACTTGATCCTGCATGCCTTGGGCAGGCACCTGGCCAAAGGAATATGTCCTGTTTATCACTGGTGCTAAGCAACAGGAGCATGGCTAGCAATGGGTGTGCACAAGCAGATTGGACAATGTGACCAGGGGATGGCTTCAGGCGCCATGTCTGGGGGCATCAGGGTGCATTCAAGGAGGCTGGAGCAGACCCCTGCAGCAGGACTCAGCCTCGGATTTCAACCCCAGTGTGGGAAAGTCCAGGCAGAGGTCCCAAACTACATACTGACACGGCCTTGTGAGAGCTCTCAGGGGTATTGCTACTTATCTGCCCCATGTCTGTGCTCTGCTCTGGCATCTGCTCTTGGCCAGCCTCGGTGACAGGAAAGATGGGAAAATATTTTGGTCCAGAAAGATTTTCCTATGTTTGTATGCTTTTTTTTCCTTCCATGCATATGCCCTGAGAGTTGCAAAATGTGAGTAACGTGGCCTGCAGGAACAGGATAGGCTCCTCTCTTCCCTTGTTTATTACTGTCAACAGAGAGAAAGCCTTTAATGTGGAAAAACCCTTTTCTCCTAGCCTGTGAGCCCAGCCCAGGCTTGCACTGGGAGCACTGGCAGTGACGTGTTTCAGGCTGAGACACCCCAGTGAAATGGTTTCAGAGGTGCTGGGAGTCCTGCAGTGACAGTGTGAAAGTCATGTCACAAATCTGTGTGCATCTGGCTGGCACATGTTAATGCTTTTCTGACCTTTTCTGAAATCTTTTATGCCCCATTTCTTCTCCTGGGAGAGGGTCGAAGTACTGCTGGAATTTATGCCTCACCTGATATGAAGAGATCCTGTTCCAGAGGATGTCCTTTGTCAGCAGAATTAAATAGAAACAAAATGAAGGGTGCATCCTGGCCCATCACAGAGACTTTCTTCCTGTTGAGAAGAAGCACAGCTGTTGGGATGTACATTTGAAAATTTTGCATAGTACTGTGTCATTGCAGGGAGGGGTTGGCAGCTGCAGCCTGCATTCAGCACCCCACTGCTCTGGACCCCTCCTGCAGAGGCTTGAATATCATCCATATTGCTCCTCGGCAAGATATTGGCTGAAGTCACTTTTGAGGGGGAGGTGGGGTGGGCATTTGACACACAGCTCATGCCCACCCTGGCCCAGCTGTTGTCTCTTTAACACTGCATGGAGACAGAATGGGAAAAAAAAAACATGGAAAGGAGAGGGGGGAAGCAACTTGTCAAGCCATCAGGATAGAATGGCTATAACATAGCTTTTCTGACTTGTTCATATTTCCTCCTTTTCATGCATGTGTCTCTCTTGAATTTTGCCATGTTTTCTTTCCTGAAAATGAGGCTTAGCACCAGCACCACTTGTCTGCAGATTAAGCAGAGATTTTCTTCCTTTTTCTGAGTACGTGAATTAATATGTGCTTTCCAGACTTCACCCCAATCCAAGTGGCAGAGAGAGTGCAAAAGCTTCCTTTCTCCCTCTGAAGCCCCCAATGCAAAGGAAAACCTCAAAAGCCATCTTCTATTTTGTTTACCAGTGTTTTGTTGTTTGTTTTTTTTTTTTTTCCTGATGTGCTGGGGTTTTCTGGCCCCTAATCCAAAAAAAAAAAAAAAAAGTGGCTGGAAACAAGGCTTTACAGAATATTTTGGTTTCCATTCAGTTAGAGAAGAGTTTTCTAACTAGCCAGTACTGACTCACAGGACAACTCTTGCAGCTAACCAGATGAGATTTCTACCTCCATACCCCACTTGCCCCATAACAGCATACAAGATTGGTTGTTCTTCAGGGTGCAGCTGGCAATTGCCTTTGTTGGATATCCCGACACACAAGAACATGACTGAGTCATTGTTCTTTTGATCAGTTTTTTCCCCTAGGAGAGCAGCAACACTGTTTGCACCCCAAGAGCCAGCAGCACACCGTGCTTACCCAGACCATGCCCTAGGCAGGGGGAAGAGGAGGTGGGCACAGGTGACTCCTGCTGCTGGAGCAGGGCTGCTGGCCTGGGATCAGCAACTGCCTCTTCTGCTCTCTCCTTCATGCATTTTCCTTTGGTTTTCATGGGCAGGGTTCAGCCTGTCTCTCTTCAGCAGTAGAAGGGATCCAGGCCAGACAGATACTAATCAGATGTGACTTCCAATAAAATTCCTGCCTTTACTTTGTCCGTGGGATACAGTTGTGTGGATGGAAACTGCAGCGTTTTATTATTCCTCCCGTTGTTCCAGCACTTCTCAGAGAACAGTGTCATCTCATTGGTATTTCCATGTGCAATCTCTGCCTGGGGTACAGTCTTCCTCCCTACTCTCACTCTTACTAACCAGATTGTTTTGAAGTGACTAAACCGGGAGTTGATACGTGCAGTTCCTTGCCGGGAGGATTTTCAGCAGCGCTGCCATAGCTTGTGGGCAGAGCGTGCTGCAGCACGCAAAGACAGCCAGCAGGGCATCATCACACGTGGGAGCTGCTGCCATGCCCAGCTCAGGAAAACACGGGCCGGCACTGGGGAGAGGCAGGGAGGGAGGACAGAATAGACCTGCAGATCCACTCTCTACCCTGGGAGTGCCAGGGGTATGTGCAGGGGAGCGAGTGCCCTTCCACAGACTCTGACGGCTGTGCATTTTCTAGGGAGCAAGTCAGGGAGATGGGGGCTGGAAAATGTCTGCTGAAATCTGTTCTGTTCTGAATCTCTAGGCTGAAGCTGTCTAGAGAGCTTTTGGAGGTCCTGACTCAAATACTTCAGTGATCAAATACTTCAAGGTCAATGAAGGGACTTTATCCCTCCCCAGAGCAGGGATGAGCTCTGTCCAAACACTTGCCTGCCACCATGGCTCTCAGTTGTAGCAGGAATGCTACCCTGAAGACCAACTTCAGGGGTCTCAGCAGGGTGAGCACGGGTGCTGACCATCCCATGATTTTGCTCAGCCTTCATCATGAGGGACAAGGACCAAGTTTTACTCTGTGCTGTCCCATGCCAGGGAGCCCGCAGGTTCCTGGCCCTGGTGCCCACCTCATGGCAGCAGTGCCATGCAGCTGGCAGCCTGTGGTTTCTGTCTGACCAGTTTGGGCAGGCACTTGTGGAGAGGTGGCTCTGGTGCCACCAGCTGCTGGGCATTGCCACAGGCAATGAGCAGGATGGGTCATCTCTGTGTGACACAGGGCACCACAGCCCCTGTGGCACCTGCGGTGCCCTGTGACACTGGCAGACAACTAGAATGACTCACAGAGTGACAATGAACAGGGAAGGAACTGGAGATGGAGACTCTGCTCCACCTGCTGAGTGTCAGGGAGTGGCTTCAAGGGCCCTAAGCAATTAACTTTAAAATTTTTGTTCCCTTTAGCAAGCTGGTTGCTAAAGAGGCCTCCTGGGAAGCTGGCACTGACAAAGGATGCTAGCTGCCCATAGTCTTCTCTACACAGCTGGCCACAGCTGGGGACAGCTGAGTGAGCACAACAGAAGCACTCACAGATGCCTTCCTCATTGCACTGACAGCCTCATCACCCCAGGGAGGAGTCACCCTCAGTGGGACATCCCCTGCTCCTGGGATCTCCCCCTGCTCCTGGGATCTCCCCCTGCTCCTAGGATCTCCCCCTGCTCCTGGGATCTCGCCCTGCTCCAGCTCTGGGGGCTGAGGCACTCCACTGTCAGAGGGTTGTTTGTGTCTGGTGTGCCTGGCAGAGAGGCTCCAGGGTGGAGGAGGCTGCTCTTGCCCTGTCTCTCACGGTATGGTGGCTGGGCTGGTGGATGGCGGTGCTTTCCAGAGAAGGAGTATGGGAGCAGGGTGCAGTGCTGCACAGGCAAGCAGCCGGAGAGTGCTCAACCCATGGGAGAGCCCAGCAGGCTCAAACAAGCACAAACAGCCTAAGAAACCTGAGCTAACAAAGCTCTACCTGCACCACTGCTTTAGGAAGTCACACTCTTGTCACAGCACGTCTTTTAGCACCTTGTCCTGCTGGAGGGAAGTGATCTGGGGGACACCCAGGGCTGGGGGCCAGTTCCCATCAGTGGTGAGGGCAGGTTCTGGAGGCTCAGTGCCAATCTGAGGCTGTTTGAAGCAGAAGGAAGTCTTCTGGCACTGGCGTGGGATTGCTCTCATGTTGCTCCAAGTGTCTATGTGCACGTCTCTTGGCTGGCTGGTGCTACATACAGCCAGTCTGTCTGGCTTCTCTGGGTGGGCTTTTCTCCCTTCTTCAAAGGCTGTTTCTCATCCTAGGCCTAGTCCTGGCTAATAAGATCTTCTCCTGGGAGAGCTTTATGTACAGCCATTCTCCTGTAGGTCTCTGGCCTGGCCACAGAAAGCCAAGCCCAGTGGGGTGGGCACAGCAGGGCTGAGCTCAGGGAGCCCACTGGAGAGCTGTGTCACCTGAGCTACTCCTGCTGTCCAGCACAGGCCTGTCTGCATGGCAAGGGAACACTGGAACAGACTGTCAGGGGTTTCCAGAGCCTGCTTTCCTTGAAATGCCCTTCACTTATCAGCTATTCTTTTAACAAGATACTAATTCTAACCTCTGCTGCCCATTCACGTGTTCTGTGCATAGAAATGGGTTTGCTGACTTGTGTGCCCAACCACGGCAAATGTGAGCCATGGGGAAAATAAAATACACAAGGGGACAGCTCTGCTTTCTGTGCCCAGCCTGCTGTTGCACTGGAAATGTTGGTGACCTGGGATAGGGACACACAGGAGACACCTGGGGTGTAACTGCTCACAGCCTGCTGCTCTCTGCCAGACGTTTTTCAGTCTTGTAATTTCTGAAGACCTGGAGGGTTTCTTCAGTCTCTGAAAGTGTTTTATCTGTTCTGAATAAAGTACTCTTATCACTCCCCAGTGGCAGACTGTTGACCCTAAACATGTCATGATGTTTTCACCCAAGGAAATTGAATGCAAGAGATGGGAAGTTAGGCAGAAGGCTCAGAGGCATTTTTCTGCTGTGCACCTACACACGGCACTCCAGATAACTGAGGTGCTTTCTCATAAGTAGTCAGACCTGTCGGGGTGGTTCTGGTGGTTCTGATAACACCCGACTTTGGGCAGCGCAGGTGCTGGTTGCAAATTGCCTGTTGCTATTGCAAACTGCAGAATAAGTGAGGTGGAAATGACATCTCCAGTCTCTAGTCTAACCCTCCTGCTCCAAGTAGGGTCCTCTAGATCAGGTGGCTTAGGATGGTGAGCACCAGAATTGTGAACATCTTGAAGAATGTTGTTCCCAAAACCTCTATGTGTTCCTGTTCTGGTATTCCTCATGGCAAAGAAATTTTTGCTGGTATTTAACAAAATTTTTGCACGTATACAAGATCCCTATTATAGCCCATTATTCCTTATATGTGGGTTTTTTTCCTTACTGGTGCATAGAAGAGTCTAAAGGCAACATTTGTCAGAAAACAACAAATTCTTTTTCCTTCCTCATAACCCAAAGAGTTTTCTTTTCAGAGTTAAAAACCTCCTTTTCCTCTTCTGACAACTTTTTAAAAGGATAACCTTCTTTCTCTGTGTAGGAGTGGAAGAAGTGCCTAAAATATGCAGGTTTTTCCTCTTTTTGGGCTCAGTCACCTAGCAACAGGTGGTTCTAGGAGTTTATAGACCCTTATGCCCAGAGTTTAGGAAGTCTTTACTTTGGCTGATCCATAGAGATAATTTGCTTATTGCCTTGTCCTATTTGATTCTGATATGAATACTATCTAATTCTCCATAGATAGTCAAGTTTTAAACTTTGGTTATGGTTGCAGATCCCTAAATTCTCCTGGAGAAACTGGCTGATCATGGCATGGATGGGTGCCCTGTTTGCCATGTAAAAAACTGTCTGGGTGGCACAACCCAGAGAGTGTTGGTGAATGGAGTTACATTCAGCTGGTGGATGGTCACTAGTGGGGCTCTCCAGGGCTCGGTGTTGGGGCCAGTCTGTTTAATGTCTTTATTAATGATCTGGCCAAGGGGACTGAGTGCATCCTCTGGGCAGAGGGCAAGTTCATAGTAAGAGAAAGCACCAGGGACACAATTTGTGTTTTGCTTGATTGTCAGGATTTACATTTGGTAACAAGGCTTAGTGAGACTTGTCACGTTAGGTTTAGAGTTGATGATCTTAAAGGTCTTTTCCAAACTACATGATTCTATGATTCTTAGCAGATAACCTTAATCATTGCTGTGACCTCCCATTCCCAACCTCACATTTCACTACAGCTTTGTGCACCCAGCTGTGTTTATGTCCCTTACCACAGGCCTGGTGAAGGCAGAAACACTGTGGGGCAAGAAAAGGTGTGAGTCCCATGTAAATGCAAAGCTGATTTTTAGAAATTCAGAGAGAAGGAAGCTCCTTGGAGTTTCCCAAAGCTTGCCAGAAGGTGAGAGTGTGCATGCAGATAGCTAAGGTACAACAGCCCCAAAGCCTCCTACAGAAGCCACTCCTCTTTGACAGATGCCCTTCAAATGAAGAGAGAGGGTTTTTACTTCATGTGTCCATTTACAGACATCTGCAAATTGCTGGATATCCAAAATAGTTGAAGGGGACTGGTAGATAAGAAAGGACTTCCGGAAAACCCAGGCCCTTCCAGTGCAGCAGTTTTCGGCTTGCTACAACATCCCACAAAATCTACAGTGACACCAGATATTACTAGGCAAGTGAAAGACCTCAGTTCCAGCCCGATTCTCTGCTCCAGAGTGCTTCACAGTAGGATTTTTCACTGAGGAAGCTGGAATAGACTAGCTTATGTAAGAACAGTTTTAGGTCAACTCCTAATGTCAGGAAGAAACATTCAGAACTGCTTAAAGGGTAAAATTAAACACATGTTCCAGATTCTTGCATAATTTCTCACCAGTTGACTGAAGAAGGACTTAAAAGGGTTTATTTTTTCCTCAATGTAAAGATGAAGCACTTTCACAGAGAAAAGTTGGGGTTTTTCTCTGAGGTTATCTAGCTAAGAATTCCCCAGAAACCTATGCTACTTCTATAGGTGTTTATAGAGTTTAGAAAATGAAGCAGTTGCTATGTGACCAGCTCAAAAATCACAAAGCTAAGATAGAAGCCAGTGCAATCCTACACATGGCAATGAATGCCACAGCTTCATCTGTGAGTCATCTGCCCACAGAGTAACGTTTCTACCAAATTGTGTGCCAAGGAGTATCCTCCAAAAAACCACTTGGATTCAATGATCAGGAAAAAGCAAGTTAGCTTTGCCAAGTAAATGAGATTGATCGTGTATCACTGACACTAATCATATAATACAGTTGAAAACAAACCTAACAGAACAGAACGTTTATGCATTCAAACGATAATGGTGAATAAAAAGGCTTTCCTACACCCCCTACTGAGAACACAAAAGGAGCTTTAAAAGAAAACAAATGCTGCCTCCTAGAGAGCAAGCTGGAAATCCACAAATCCAAGCTCTTCGTACTGACTGTCTCCCACAGGATTCAGACATGGCTTTCCCTTCTGCTCTTGCTCGTGGTCCTGTGTCACCCAGGAGAGACTTCTCTTTTCCTCTAGAAAAAACAGTAACCTGAAAAAACCTAGAAAAAACTGAGTAACCAGTGTTACTCAGCAGTTTCAGCTCTGGAGGAGAAAGCCTGCATACCCTCCAAAGGGTGTCTGAAGCAAGGGGCTGAGCACTTCCAAACTACCCCCAGCTAAGCTGGGAGCTGGAGCCCAGCTGTCCCAGAAAACATCACAGACTGTGCCTGCTGAGCAACAGTACATGGGGTTCAGGGAACTTTTAAAAATATTTTTCCTGAGCAAATTTAAAAACAATTACAATTCCACAGGAGGGAGAGTTGAGAATTTAATCAGTTTTTTAAAAATGCTGTTCTTGCATCTCAACCAGGGGAAAAAAGCCATTCATCTGCACATTTCATTAGCAAAAGGCAGTAAGACATCTTCTGACCTTCCTTTGATCTATATGGATGGCTGCACATTCTCCTCCCAGTGAGATCAGGGCTGTGCTGATCCTGTGAAGCTAGAAAATATCATAAAATCCTAATCAATCAAAGTATTTTTCAACCACCTGAGTTCAGACAGAAAAGAGATCCTTTCTTGATTCACAATCATGCCATTCAGCTGGCATAACTCCTTGTAAGCCTCACACACATGTAATAAGCCAACAGGAATACTTGCCACAAGGTTGATAATGTCTAAAGATTACAGTAACATCTATGTTGTTACTGACACTGTATGACACTGTATTATGAATTATGCTGTGAATCTGTTCATATTATGTTAATGTTATTCTAAGTTATGTTGTGAAGCTGTGCCAGGGGAGGTTTAGGGTGGATGTTAGGAAAACCCTGGGAAGCACCAAGATTGAGTTCAAGAAGTGTTTGGATAATACTCTCAACATGGTCCTAAATGCAATGTACAGACTTAACTTTAAAAAATTAAACCCATCATACTAATATTCACCATCTTTTTGAACTATAAAGCTTCATAAATACATAACTGGGGTACATTACTGTTTCCGTTTTTGTTTGGATTTTTTTGCTTCCAGCGCTCCAGTGATTAATCTTTGCTCAAAGAAAATGAAAGCAGGCATGTGCTGGAAGGTAAGGATAGTTTTGACCCTTTAAAGGAAGTGTAAGGCAAAAACATTATTGTTTTTCAGACCCGAAGTCACTGACCTGAGAATGTTCCTCAGGCATGAAATGTGCTGTACATCTCTGCCTGCACTGCTGCTGCCCAGCAAAGCCTGACAAAGCCAGGGGGAGAGCAGGTGCTGCTTGGCTGAGATCAAAGGTAAAAGCCATCTGTGTACTACCAAGCACTGCAGGACAACCCAAACACAGTTTATTTCAATCAGCATGCAAAAAACAGTTGTTTGGTGGAACAGAAAGAACAAATCTAAGATATGTGCCCATATCCTTGACAAGTACAAGGAAAGGACCAAATCCCAGTTCTTGCTCACCTCCCTATGGGAAGGCCCACCAGAGCCACTCTGGAGTGCACCCCTTCACAGGAGTCTTGAGCTTTCCAATTTTGCTTTGATGTTTGCCACAGGAAGTGGCTCTTGGGTGCCAGCCAGGCTGGTGACCTCACAGCCCCATGGAGCAGTGCCCAGAGGGATGGGGACCTGGAGGGCAGTGCATGGCCCCTGCCCATGCCTCCAGCATTCCAAAACAGCCCTTACTTGCAGCAAGAGCAGTGGGTCCCCAGGTCACTGTCCCCCACCAGCAGGACCTGCAGGCAGGGAGCCAGGGGCAGAGGCTTGGCACATGTCAGGTTGCCATCACCAGTTTGGTGGCACAGGAAACCTCTCCAGTGGCTCTCCAGGGGTTGCTGGCACCTGTGGGCTCAGAATATCCCAGAACCAAAGAGCACTGCCTCTAACAGAGATGCTGGGGCCTCCCTGATCCCAGGAGGGACTGTGGGAATGGCACTTGGTACCCACTCATTTCCTTCTTTGGTGCACTCAATCTCTGGACAACTGATCTTCTGGTATAGAGTGTGGTATAGAGTGAGGACATCCCCTTCTTATGATCCATCTTTAGTAAGAAAATACATCAGGGTTCAGGTTATAACTGTACTATGGGTATGTTTACAACCACCGGTCTCAATACAGTAAACTTTAAATATGCAAGTTTATTAAGACAGGCTACACAGAAGGTACACTTAAGGCATTGTTTCCATTTGGATTGTCTGTGACCCTCTAATTTTCTTGAAAAGCAGCCATCTGTCATATCAGCAATGTCCCTTTCGGACAATTTCTATATGCGTATTATCTTCCCTGCAAACAGAAGAAAAACATATTAGAAGAGGAACACTACTTGAATTTACAGACACATTTTATAAAGTGGACTCTCTCATTTCTTTCTATGTGTTCAATTAAAGGCAGTGATGCATTAATTCATCACTTACTGAAATCATCACCACAAAGTAACCATGATGCAAAAATTTATGAAATCACATACACAGAGTAACTTACCACAGGCTTTGTTACCTATAAAAACCTGATGAAACCATCTGCAAATCTGAGAACTGTCACACCACATGACAAATCACACCATGAGAACTAACATGCCCATTACAAAGCACTAATACAAGTTAAACTTTGCAGTCTCTGAGGTACAAACCAGTTCTAATGCTTACATTATTTCCCCCTTTCACGTGGGAATTCAGTGGGAAGCGTATGCATCCTGATGCACCTCGGCATCTGAGGCTTCGCTAAATTTTGAATGTGTGGTTCTCTGAATGCTAGATTCTTCTTTAAGGAAATTTTAGCCAAGTACCCCTTAGTTTGGGAACACTGGTTTGTTTTTCTTGCAAGTCCTATACACAGAATTTTAGGGTGCTCCATTTACATATCTCAAATTACCAGGGAAATTCAGACAGAAAAAGAAATTAATAAAATGCAAATTGTCCCAGATGATCATTTTGTTTCCTTATCTTAATAGAATCAAGCTGGTTTACTCCTCCTGAAATTCAAGAGACTTATGTTTACCCAAAAGCAGGGTTAATCTGTACTAGTTAGTAATAGTAATAGTTTTATCAGGGATCCTATAACCAGAAGGTAGTGCCAGAAGGCAGATCAGGAATATGAAAGGCAAAATCAAGGCTAGGGGATGTAAAACACTGGTGAGGATGTAAGGAGTGGTTCTGGCTGAAGGACACCCTCACACTAAACCCTGCAGAGACACCCCAAGCTGCTGCATCTATTTCCAAAGAGCACGTGTTGCTGTCAGATTAGGTTTAAACTAAGACCAGATGTTGTCATTGCTACTGGACACTGAGTGGACATTGCGATTTGCATTTGAGCACCCACTTAAGAATAGATTAAATCTAAGCTTTAAAATAAAGAAATAAAGTAAGAAGGAAAACCAGCTTTGGTCTTAGAATTAATGGGCTTCACTGCAGAGCCAGGATGGGGAGGGTTTGTGCTGCACCTTTGCTCCAGGTGTCTCATGTTATCATGGATCAACTGCAGCAAGCTCTTCTGCAGCACTCAATTTACACAGGGCTCTCCAGGTGCCCAAACAGTCCTTCATGGCTAAAAGAGCTCATGGACAGTACTGTCTTGGCCATCAGGAAGTATAACTCTCTCCAAGAAGTCCCTTCATGGGGTTAAATATGGGTTAGATCAAACCTGCAAGATGGCAACTGAGAATCACTCCAAGTTAATTGAGAAGTGACTGTTTTGTAATTTAGTACTGGATGTGTCCCTATATCTGTTTCTATATCACCACATTACATTATTTCAGCAACTAGTCATGCAGCCTGCTAAATAGGGCAGAAAAATCTCTTTGTTCTGTCTTCCTAAGAAGTGTGACAGACTGTACCTTAGATTACTTGGAATGGAATGATCATTGCTTATGACTATGGACTGTTTTTCAAAGCTGAAATTCCTCCAATAAAGCAAAATGTTTTATCCGTGTTGTGTTCATGCCAAGTCAAACACTTTAGAACAACAACTCCAGGCTGAACTAGAAGCCCCCCCAAATATGCCAACTACTGAACTATAAAAGAAAAAATGATCAGGAGAGTATCTGACCACCCTATGTCCCTTCAGACCAAAATACATGTTTCTGAGCATGTAAGAAGACAGCAAAAAAAGATGGTTAGGACAAAATTCTATCTCGTGTTTATAATTTGATTTAATCCCATGTATCACACAAAACATGTACTTTACATCTTATACTAAAAAGACATAAGCCCCATCACTAATTATTTAAGGAATTACTTAAGGAGTTGAAATAAGCAGCAGATTTGAGTGGAGAACCCTTTGTTCTGTGTGCAATGCTGTATTCAGGAATCTGCCATGCATCCATCTGGAACTGAGGAATCATGCCTAAAAAAACGAAGCATCCTAGAAATCCTAGAAAGGCTGGATCTCAAAGCCCATCCTTCTGTTCTGAAAGTATCAAAGATACTGTTTAGGTTGTAAGATGCCCTCCTTGTCTGTTTCTCCACAATATGGATTTGCACTCTCTATGGGCAATACTCAGCACTTCTTTTTGTCTTTTACCATACTGATTTCACTCCATTTCTCCAGATCTCTGGGAATTTTTATAATATCCTGCACAGATCACCATATCCATGCCATTTTGCAATTTTTATTATATAAAATGTACCAGCTCTATCAAATGTAAAATGCTGATCACTGCTTTTGAACCACAGCATTTCAAACTTCTGTGACTTCATCCTTTAACAATTTCAGCTGAATAACTATTTGTCTGCTTATGTGAATTTCAAGTGGAGATAATGTAAACTGCCTTATTAATGTCATGCACCAATACCTCTATTTCCTCCTACTCTGTTTGGCCAGTTATCATGCCAAAAAAGTACATCTCATGGATTTAATCGGATTATTTCTGACAAATCTGTATCTGCTTTGCTTACATTCCTCTTTACGTCTGGCTATGTACAAAGCCAATCACTTAATAACTTACGCCAACATCACTCGAGGCAGGAAAGATGGGCAGACTCCTAATATGTAACATGCCAGAACCTCTTTTCTTCCCTTCTAACAGATTCTACTGTGTGTGAATTTTGATTAGTTCGGTTTTTTTTTCCCTCTAAACTATAGGTTTACCAATTCTCTTTGCAATTTGTTGCTTGTCTGGGTTGTTTGTGCTGTGCTCTGGTGAAAGCGTTAGCAAATTCTGTAGATATGCATGACACACTTCAGCACTTTCTTTATAACATTATCTTAAGTGTCCTTTGATACCTTTGTCACTTTCTTTATTTTGGCCTATGTTTCTTTTATCTTGGTAATTTGAATTTTGTAGATCGTCTGGTCAGAATTAATTTTTCCTCTGCCCCAAAGTCAGAAACTCATTTCAGCCTCCACTTTCTTGAGATCTATCTGTTCGCATTTTGTTTCTGTTCTGCTACTCTCACTTATACCTTCTGCTGGAAACAGAAGATCTTTTATTTCATTAATATAAATTGCCTTTTACTGTCAAAATTTCTATTCACAGCAGCTCCTCTCAGTTTATACGGAGAGACTGCTCTCTAAATGTTTCCAGTCAATTGTAATGGGGAGTAATAATGCTCATTAGATACCAATTCTCTGTGTTTTCAATTTGGTTTTTAAAAAATTAAATTATTAAGGAATAAAATACCCTCTCTCAAGTATCAGGCAGTCTTTTTCTTGATTTTTAGACAACCTAACGGCAAAATACTATTTTCTCCTAATATTTGGCATTCTTAATCTTGAAGTGAGAAGAAGTACAGGAGATTGGATCTTGAACTTAAATATTTTATATGTAAAGCTGCATTTTGGGTGGGATCTTTCATGTTTTCTGATGGGAAGTGTGAAAGGGTCTGGCATTATATTTATTGGTAGAATGGCATTGTATGAACATGACAAACGAGCTCCTTTAAGATGGTCCTTCTCAGGAAACATTAATACAAATATTCAGTACATCCGGCTGACCAAATTCAATCGAATTACAGGTACCACAATAAAATCTGTGGCAAGGGATTTACAGCTGAGAGGACACTGCTCAAACTGCAGTGCAACAGTGCAAATGATCCAAAGCCAGTAAATTACCTATCAGTTATCTGGAATGTCAGGGTGATTGTTCTGCTTGCATGTAGGGAAGGAAGGACAGAATTGACTACCTGTTAGCAAGGCAGAGCACACACTCGTTTCCATAGGTCTCTCCATCAGTGCCACAGACTGGATGGTAGTCCCTTGGACACATGTACTTCCCATACTGGGCGCAGTTGGGCTAGGTAAGACAGGTACAGAAAAAGCCAAAGTTACACCATTTGAAACGGGTTTCTGCTCAGCTTCTGAGGAATCCTGGCACGCACAGAGAAGAGGTGTCCACCGGGAGCTGGCACAGCATTTTAAAGTGCCACATTATCTTTCATGCTCTTATGGGAATTCATCTCTTGAGGCTTGGCTCCTACTGCCTGGCACGGCTTAGCTGTGGTGTCAGGACACACGTGTGCGCCACAGGGCAGCCCTTCCGACCGCTGAGCATCAGCGGGACACACGGACAGCGAGTCCCCATGAAGGGCAATGCAGACCGAGATGGTGTACATCGCCAGGGCACGCGTGCTGCCGATCCAGCAGCGTCCGGGGCGCCTCGGCTGTGGGGAGAGACCCCTGCTCAGGGCCGGGGCTCCGGAGCAGGGCAGGCGCAGACCGCAGCGTGGGGCCCGCGGCTCTCGGGAAGGGGCCCGGGGCAGCGGGAGGCCTGGCTGGAGGCAGGGAGGGCAGCGGGGCAGGCGGCACTCACCGGGTAGCTGGCCATGGCTCCGGGACACGAGAGGAGCCCTGTGGAGAGCGAGCAGCGTTAACGGCGCCTGGTCCCGCACGGATCCCCCCGAGCTCCGCGGGACCGGCCCCGGCTGTTACCGACCGCACGCTGCCCGACCCGGCACCCCTGGCCAGTCTCTGTCCGCTCCTGGGACGCCCTGACCAGCCGCGGTCCGACCCCGCCATGCCCCGCCTAGCCGCTGTCCCGGCCCCGGCCAGCTGCCGTCCGGCACCACGCCGTGCCGGTTCCCCGCCCTGCCTCCGGGGGGCTCCGGTGCCCACCCCCGGCTTAGATTCCGCCGCCGCTCCGCTGAGCCAGCCGGGGCACGGCACCGCTTCAGGTTCCCCCTTCCCCGGGACGGGACTGCCGGGGACACGGTACCAGCCCGCCTCCCACTTCCCCGGCACCGGCTCCCCATTGCCGACCGCCAGTGCCCCGGCGCGGTGCGCGCGGTACCGGCGAGGAGCACGGGCAGCAGCAGCAGCAGGAGCGGCAGCGGCCGGGCCATGTCGCCAACTGAGCGGCGGCAGCGGCGGCTCGGGGCGCAACCGCCGCGCAGAGCGGAGCCAACGCGGGGCGCGGGGCGGAACCGGTACGGGGCGGGGCGGCCGCGGGGCGCGCTCACGGCCGGGATGCCACGGCAGGGAGCTCCCCGGGAGCACGCTCACGGGGATGGAAAACTTTCCCGTCAGAGCTGTGCCGGTGGGCAGCGCAGTTAATGAGAGGGCGCCGGCTGGGATTCCAGCGTGCCCCAGGCTCCCCTCCTCGGCTTGAGCTCGTCAGGGTTGTGCTTTGATTGCAGTGTCTTGGGCAGCGCAGGGAGGTTGGAAACACGCCGGCAGCGCGGTGCGCCTGTTAAGATCAGAGCCCCCGTCTCGTCATAAAGTGACATGAGATGGCTTCTGCTGAGCTGTGAGTGTGTTCCTAACATAAGGAACGGAAAAACTGTCCCAGCAGTAAAGCAACCTGCCCGCCTCCAAAGGCATGAGAATACAGGGGGGTGGAAAGCCTTGGCACGCTGTCCTAGCTGCATGGCTGGGAGTCTCTGCAGCACTGCTTTCCAAAGAGTATCTCATCTGTCAGTCACTGCTAAGAGTAGTTAGCTTTGCAGGGCCCAGAGGCTGGCTTTGCACAGGGTCTGCAAATGTTTTTATACAGTTTCCCAAAATCTAGGATATGAACTTCTTGTAAAATGGCCTGTGCTTCTGTGTGTGAACCGGGGTTAGACCTATCAAGTGTTTCGATATGTCCCACACAGATATATACAGGCATCACACACACCTTTCCTGTCTTGTGTGTCAACCTCTGAGTCCTTTCAAGTATGGCTTTTTTTCTTTCTGACAGTGTGCCCTGCCTACATGGCATAATAGGGAGGTTATTTTATTATCTGCTTAATATGTTCTTATTCCTCCAGGTAATCTCTGCAAATTGATTGCAGTTTCAGATTTTCATTCTATGTACACCTTTGTGATTACTACCCAAGACAAGGCCCGTTTCATGCAAAGGCCTCTGGCTTGGCTGTTTTCAGCAAGATGCCTAATCAGAACGTTTTGTGGCCGGTGGGTGAAGCATGCAGGGGGTTATTTCTCTCTGCCTGATCTCCTTCCCTCTCTTTTCCAGCTTTCTGTCCCAGCTTTGCCTGTTAAGCCATTTGAGATGAGAATGTCTTTCTGTTACCTTGTTATTGGTAGGATGGTGGCTGGATTTGCCATCCTGGGGGAAAGGATTGTAAGGGCTTAAATACTGGAGGGTTGTGCTGGGGTGGGTTTCCTTGTTTCTTGAAGGTGTGATTTTTCAAAGGGAGAGGGGCCAGCTGAAGGTGAAGAAAGCAGAACCATGGGGAAGGTGAAGAAAGCAAAACCAAGGGGAGCAGTTATCATCTCTTAGGTTGTGAATCTTGTAAGTTCCTCTAAACAGTTAAATGCAAAGCTCTTGCTCAGAAAAAAAAAAAAAAAAAGCCTGAACAGCATGAACCAAGTAAAAGCTCAATGTTCCACCTGTAGGTAGCCCAGACCAGCTTGCTTTCTTCTGAACAACTCCTGCCCAACAAGCGCTAAGTGGGTGTGTACTGTCGTTGTGTCTCCTAAGAGAATAGCTGCCCCCTAAAAACGTTCTCTACACTGATGTATTTTCCCATATATTTAATGCTAATTCCATGATCATCAATGTGTAGCACTTGATCCCTAATAAATGGCATGAAGGGGACCATTTGGGTAAACATCACTTCAGTTGTCTTTCTGTGACAGTAATATGAACTCAGTCACAGCCATCTGTTCTATCCTGGAGAAAACAGGGAAAAGTAAAATAAAGGTGCTCTATTGATTCTCAATGTGACAATCATATTTGGAACTGGTGCCAGTCTCCTCTATTCTGAAAGCATTTTGTTTCACTTACTTATATTTTTCTGCTGAGAGTATTTAATTTTGCCTAATTTAAGTAAAATTTTAGAGACAAGTCTTTAGAGAAGGGAAAATTGTAGAAATCAGATTTTAAACAGAAGAAAAGATAACTTAAAATTTTTTTCTTCTGGCAAGATTGAGTATTACAAGATACTAATTTTCTTTCATAAATTATTAAGAACTGGAGGCAAGGAAGAGTATAATTATGCAGAGAGCTTCTTAATAGCTTTTGTATTCTGTTAACACATTTCTGATGCAAATGCTGAGTCATTGGAAAGGAAAATTGCAGAACTATTTGCATATCTCCTATTTGCATATCTTCTTGTTAAAATCAGGTAGCTGATTAACAAACATGAGAGACAATAATGAACCTAGCATATAGGCTGCAGGGAACAATGCATAATTAGAAGTTACATCCCTACAGAGAAGGTCTGTTTCTGCCTTATGCTCAGTGGAATAACCCTCTGTGCTTGGAAGCTAGAATTTATTTGAACTTCAGTCAAACTCTTCTGGTGCTCCACAGCCTTGCTGCTGCTCCAGTGAGTGCTAGCCAGGTCTTTCCGAGATGTACCTGCTGCAAAGATTGGCACAGATCGTGACCACCTGCAGGTGGGGTCTTGTGAGAGTGGAGTAGAGCAAGAAAATCATCTCCCTCGACCTGCTGGCCATTTCTTTTTTGATGCAGCCCAGGATATGGTTGGCTTTCTGGGCTGTAGGTGCACACTGACAAGACATGTCCAATTTTCCAACCACCAGCACCCCAAGTCCTTCTCCACAGGGCTGCACTTTACATCCATTCATCCCAATCTGATGCTCATTTTAAAGTAACTATTCGAGAAAATCTGAACTTTCCCCATACTCTTGGTGTTTCTTGGAAAGAAAATGTGTTGAAGACTTGCGGGCTTTGACATCTCCATCTTAGGGGATTTGCAGGACTCAGCTAGAGAAGATTATAAATTTGTTGATCTACTGTTGCCAGTAATCCTGTTCCAAGTGTCATGGGGGTAAAGACCCAAAGGTCCCTTTCGGCCACCCTTCCTAGGGTTTAGGTGGCATAGCAGGTTGGAAATGGGCGATGCGACAGCAGATCTCAGCATAAAATTTGTTCACAGTCTCAGAAAAAAAAAAAAAAAGCTATCTATCACCTCATCTGCTTAAAACAGATACAGGAAGAAGTCCAGGTACCAGGAGGATTGGGACTAAGGAACTGGATTGCCTGCTACCTCTATGATTCAGTAGTGTGGGATGAAATATCCTCTTTGCCACAGGTTGTGGTGGGTGCTAAAGGTTTAGACTTGGAAGAAAAAAAATTGAATTGCAAGGTAAGAAACCATAGGTGGCCTTAAGAGCGTGAAAATTCCCACTTGAAGAGGTTCCTGCAGGCTGCTGCAGGCAGGAAGGTGATACATGGGAAGTCTGGGTATGCATTTGCTCCCGTTTTCTCTTGACCATTGTTGATGGCTTCTTGGAGAGCAGATGCTGGTGAGAGGGATGCTGTGGTCACACATAACCTGCAGTTAGTGTCCTCTTGCAGCCTCCAGTCATTTGGAGGAGGATGTTAAATCCACTGTAGCAGCAGGACAGTGCAGCTGATGTTCCTGTGCTGCTGCAGGTGGTCTAGAAGGGCACAAGTGCTTGGGCACATCCCAGTTGCACTTGTGCCATGTACATGTGAGTCTCCTGCCATAAGAATAGGAGCTTGTCTTTCCACCTGAGTAATTGCAGGGACAAAACCAAGCAACACAACACAGGACAGTCAAGAGTGCTTCTGAGCAGCTTTTCGGCACGCAGGTCTGGGGTGGCAGTGCCGAAAGCATCTTTCCTAAGGCACTGGGAGGCTCCCGCCTCCTGTGAGACTGGAATGCCCTAGAAATGGTTTGGCACTTGCTTGCTGGCTGATTCTGCTTACTCGAACCTGCACAGCAGCAGGGCAGAGATGGACAGAGGGAGAAGAGCTGTTTTTTTAAACGTTTTAGTTTCCCTGACAAAGATTCCTGCAGGGAAGAAGTTGGCAGCACTGAGCTGCAAGAAGCTTTTGGTGTTAGTCTGGGTTTGTTGTGTGTAGGGAATTGGTTCCCATTGACAAGCTGTCTACCTGACCAGGCCCTGAGTGCTGAGCTGTGGCATCACCTCTAATTTTGGTAGACCCTTCCAGGTTGTTTCCAAAGAGGCTGGATTGAAAGGTTCATAGAAAGATGTGGAGGAAGCTCCTCATCTCATGCACTCCCTCACCATCCTGTCAAGTGGCATTCCCACCTCCACACCACTGAGATTGTTCTGGGGGTCCTATCTGTCACACACAGCCCATGAATCATTCCTTTCAGTTGTGCTCCTACGTTTGCAATCCCACGTAGTCCCAAAGACAGGATCTGGGCCTCAGGGATTCAATTATTTACACTCCACTCAGTCTTTCCGTCCTTGATCCCTCTGTGCCCATTCATTTTGCTCCATCATGTGCTGTTCTCTGCTGTATCAGTCACAGATGGGCAATTTATCCTCTCCTGTTTCCCACATGAATCCCATCTATCACCTGCCTGTCTTTGAAATTAATTTACTGGCTGGCCAGCTGCCCACTTTGTGTCCGTGGCTGCTTCCCATCCGTGTGCAATATGGGGGGTGCTCGCTGAAGGGCGGGTGGCTGCAGGTGCTGCAGTGTTCCGTGCCCCAAGGAGCATTGCAGACCTGTGGGCAGTGCTTTGGGACAGGACTGCTGTGGGACAGTGGGGAAGGGGCTGCAGGAGGTACCCAGGCATTCCTGGATCTGCTCATGCTGTCAGTCACTGTCACAGCACAAAGCAGCAGCCTTGTGCCTGCCAGAGAGATGTGTGTGTATTGTTGCGATGCTCAGGCTTGAACAAGGGCTTTAGGAGTCCCTGGAGCCTTCAGAAAACTCCTGAAGGGTGTCCTGATGGGCAGAAATCAACACAGTTTTCTTTTTTCTCTCTCCTCCAGAAGTTCTTTCCTGCTGTAGTTTTCAGCTCAATTAAGCACATCTGTCTACTTGATCTGTCATGGCCAGGTTTACAGGTGCTGGCTTTGACTTCTGCTCTCTGTGTGCTAGTTCAAATGACTCATGGCAGAGCTGGGCCACCATCCTGCTGAAGGGGATACACTTTGTCTTATTGATTTGCCTGGGGTCATAACCCCTTTGGAGGGAGGTGGTTGGTCCCAGGGGCATTTCTTACATCAAAAGTTTTCTCAAAGAGCAGAAACTTTCAAGACAGGCTGTAAAAGCTGCTTCTAATTGCTTAAGCTGTTAAAGGAGACAAGGTTAAGGAAACCTACCCAGAAGGCTGCTCAGCTTTTTCTGGGTGCTATGGCTAAACCCAAACCCCATAGATGACCTGCAGCTATAGAGGAACAGCCTGGCTGGAGGGTCAGCAGAAACGCTTTTCATCTGTGATAGGGAAGAGGGTGACCCTGGGAGCAAAGCTGCTATTGCATCAGTACAGTGCTTGAAAGTTAATTGATCCAGCAATACTTTTCTTAATTCCATATGAGGAGACACTTTAAAAAGTCAAAGGCATCTTCTTTAATGCCCACTTAAAAAAAACCCACTATTTTTTATAGTGGTTTCAGCTAGGGCAGTTCCTATGCAGATCTGCTTTCAGAGACAGCCTCACACCCTCTTCTCCCTCCAGGAAAAAGCTCTGCGAGTGGTGTGATCACTTAAGAAATGTGGTCCCCATCTCTATTCCAGCAGAGCTTCTGTCCAACTTCTAGTTGAGCAGAAAACCCTTGGGCTGGGTTTGTAGGATGAAGACATTTTACCTGATCCATGCTGGGGAAAAGGGAAAGACAGTAGCTATGAACAGGGCAGGTGGAGGGGAGGAGGGTAGGTATGTTCAACATCTCCATTTTCCCAGTGCCTTGTTTATGCAGTGCTGTGCCCTGACCATGTTTCATGGCACGCTGTGCTCTCTGACCCTATAAAGAAAGGTATTCTTATCTTGAAGAACGCACTCAATGCATTTTATGGTCTCCAGGAGTGAGGATGAACTGCAGATAAGGATTTCACAGTTGGCTGGTTTATCTCAGTCAGGCTTTCATGCCTGTCCACCTGATGGATTGCCTGGTAAAATGGAGAATAAAAGACCTTTATTCACCAGGGAAGATGATGACAGCTTGGAAATGGAGATGAGTTTGCTGCAAAGATGGCAGGCACCACTGCCATGAGGGCTCAGTGCTGCTGAAGGCTGTCCCTTCTCTGTGAAGGCCAGTGACAGAGGCACCACTTTGCCATATCTGGTTGTGTCTCACTGTCTGAACCACTGCCAGCCATCACTTTGGGCTCTGTATTTTCATTAGAAACCTGCCATCGGTCAAGAGAGGAGAACAGCAAAAGGCAGGAGGGGGTAACAAAGCCTGGGACTTGTTGGAGGCACCATTTCTATGTGGTTCTGCTGGATGAAACACCTTCAAAAGTAAGGAATCCTCAAAACACTGCCTGGTGTTGAGGATGATGGAGGCAGGTAAATATCAGCTTTGTTTCCCTGTTATCCTATGGCCTGAGTTGGCCTGTATTCCTCCAGCACAAAGCTGTGATTTCTCTTGCTCCTCTTGCTTCTACATTTGTGTTTTGGTTCTGTTACTGTAGAGCAGAACCACAGTTACCTGAACTGCTCTGTAGTTCAACACAAGATGCCAAGATTGCCCAGCCACTATTGGAAGTGTCATGGTTTTGCAGTAGTTCCATGCCACGAGCAGTGTGAGTTTAGGTGCTGCAAAAGCTTGGTAGATTTTTGTCTGTCAGTGCTCTCAGGCTCTGCTGAGCCCAGACTTTTCTGGTCTGTGGGGCACTGTTAAATTGATTTTGCTCAATTCCAATTTTCTGTAGTGAGAATGGCCAGATCTCATCCATGTCTTGGGAATCTCCATTTTACAAGATTCAGGTGGTTTCTTCACAAGAGATTTTAGTGACTTAGAGTGGATGGAAGGGTACAAGAGGAACCTGACCAAAGTAATTGATCCAGCTGAGACATCACGATTTGGCTGTAGCTGGTTAGTGAGGCAAGGGCTGGCTGGAGGTGTGAGGATAGTTTTTCCCTCTCCTGCTCTGGCTCTAGGAATCTTCAGGCTTGTCCTTGTACCGTGTGGTGGCAGCCTTGCACACGGTAAGTGCTCTGTCTTGCCTGCTTGCCTGACTGGTTTTGTTTGCAGCATTTTTTTAGGGTGAAGAGCTCAATGGTCCATTTACACTGTCAGCTGGATAATATGGTACTGTAATGTAGTGGTCTCATCCTCACAGCATCAGCAGTGCAGAACTGCTTCTGTTCCTTGCTGTGCTGGAGACATCTATAACTCAGTGTGAAACTGCCCGTTCTGTCGGGCTCATGCTTCAACATCCATTGTCAGTGCTGCAGGAGTGACAGGGCTGTGCAGGAATGAAGGCATGAGGATGTCTGGGGCATGTGAGATCTCACCCAGCCATTCAGATCCTTGCCTGGCAATCCCAGAGGTTTCCAGGAGCTGTGACCAAGGACTGGTAGCAGGTAGAAAGGGCCGTTCCTAGCTGATTCTCTTCCTCTTTCCCCAGCTAATTCACATAGGATTTTTCTGTCTGTACCATGTCTCACTCTGAGCCCCATCTGGGAGGGCTGGGATCTCTTCTGCTCAGAAGTGTGCCTGTGCTAGATCTCGAGGGGAGCAAGGGGACAGGTGGTATTTATCTTGATTGAGCTGCAGGGTTGTGTTTGGCAGGGCTTTTCAGCAGCAGTGGCTGAGCAGGTTGTGGGCATACTCAGGAGTGAGTCACCAAGTAATAATGACAGTAGGAAGCAGAGAAGAGAGATGCTTCAGGAGTTGTTCAGCTTTTCCTGCTGGGAGCCAAACACAGGGGCAAGGTTTACTTGGAGTGGCAGAAAACATCTAAACTGAAAGGTCAGCTGAGGTAATCTGGGGACATGGCTCAGCTGTGGTCTCTGTCTCAAATCCTCTTGTGTCCCTGTCACCAGATGATGTGGAGACTTCCTGGCAGATGAATATGATGTTTCAGGAGAACTTCCTACCTGTCAGCTTCTCTAGCCACCATGGATCTCATCAGACTGATGTGGCAGTCCCAAGGGACATTTGCTTCAGTGTTAGCTGGCTGTACTAGAAATGATCCAAACACTTCATGTTTAAACAGCATGTACTGCTGTAATAAAAGCACCTGCATGGAGATGACAGTTTGCTGAAAAATGGTTTACACCTCACTGAGCTCCAGCAGAAAGGAGATATGTGATTTGCAACATTGGTTTTTACCATTAATTTTGGCTTTCACTGCCATTTCTGATTAGAGATGAATGTATGGGATAGTAATTAGTTAGGAAAAAAATTCCTAGGCTGTGTTGTGAGGAATACAAGACTACTGCTGTGTTTTTCCCTCTACAATCTACGCTGGTCAGGTCATGGAATGAGGGAGCTCTGCTCCCTCCACGTTTGCTGTGGTTCTGACGTGTGTGCTACACAGAGGCCTGGTACCCTGCGGGCACATCGCCATTACTGTGGGATCCTGCAAATCCCAATTTTCCTACATTTAGACACCCTTTTGCTTGCAGGTGCTGACCCCATGGCAATGACCACAGTAAAAAAATCTACTGGTGAGTTTCCGTTTTGGTTGATCACACAGAGGGCACCATTTGCAGCAGATCTAATTTTGCTTTGGGCTTCAAGTGGAGGGCTTGGAGTTATGAGATGAATTTGTTGTAGGAACCAAGTGCAGTGCAGTAACTAATGACAGGATAACACCACTGGGGAGCTTGGGAATGGACTACTGTTGCTAATGGCAGAGTTTTCAAGTGCAAAGGACAAGGAAGCTGTGGCCTCCTTCTCATCTATTTGCTATTACTTTAGGATGGAGCTTTTCCTGCTGGCAAGTGGCAACTGTGCAAGCTCCTCACCCTGGGGTGTTGGTCCAGGATGGGATGCTTCCTGTTTCGACTGTGATTCCCATTAGTTCCTTGCACATTACCAGGTTTATCTACCAGACTCTGGAAGTAAACTGGTGAATAATGCTGAGGTTGCCCCTGAGGACTGTGGTTACAGCACCTGCAGGAGAGGCAGGGAGTGACCTGGCATGTGGAGCAGCCCACCTGGATGCTTCCAGTATGTGGGAAGCCTTCTTTCTGTGAGTAGGTGTATGGAGAAGTGCAGAGCTGAAGTCAAGGATAGATTACACCATTCCTCAGCTATAATGCTCTGACCTCTTAAAAATTCGTTTTACTTTGGGTCAGGCCTGCTATGTTGGTGTGATCAGGGTCATGGACATTGTCCCAGAGCCCTGTGCTAGAGAAGTTTTGGGAATGGTGGTGTTAGCAGAACATGGTTCGGTTACCTTTAAAAGTGGCTTTGGAAAGGGGCCATGGATACATCCTAAAAACACAACTCTGACTTTTTTTGGTTGCTCCCAGTTCTGAGTCTGAGCAGGTGGTGACCAGAGGCTGCAAAGCTACATGGAACAAGGTAAGAAGGGCTGGAGAGAAGTCCTATATTCCACTGTACTTCCAGAAGAGTCTGGGGAAAAAAAGCCTCTCAGTAATCTTTGTGGGAGATTCCAGTCACTGCCATCAGGGCAGAGAGGACAGGCTGAGCTTGCAAACCCCCTGTGGGCATCCCTCAAAACCTATCACAACCAGGAGCCAAAGAAGTTGCCTTGGAAACTGTGACGAAGCTGAATTTGCAGGGAGCTCCTGCCAGGCTAACTGGAACTGCAACGTAAATACCCGTCCCACTTCTGGCATCAGGCAGAGCTCAACAGTCCTGGGGATGCTCATCCCAAGCCACATCCTAGGCAGCTTTTCAGTTTCAGGTCTGCACAGCTTAGGGAACTTGAAGAGAGGCAGAGTTCATATCAAAGTACTTTCTCCCCAGGGTAAAAGTGTGGTCACTCAGCTGTGCCTGTTCCTTGGTTGTGTTATCCTCTGAGAAAGATGAATGAGCCGAGCAGGTACATTTGCATTTGCAGCAGTGAAAGAAAGGGATTCTGCATGGACTGGGAAAGGAGGTGGACTGGAAGACCAAGCAGCTGATAAATTGCCTAAGGGACAAAGAGAAGTTACTGAATTATTTATTTTTTTTACACTCGCCACGGGCTAATTAAGGAATCTATGTAATGCTGGAAACCTTTGAATGTTTAATGGAAAAGCAGCTAATTAATTAACATTACAAATCATAACCATTAAGGAATTAATCTTTCATTAACTTAATTAGGAATGGTGAGTGAATGGGTACATGGGAGGATGACTTTTGGAATATGAATTATGGTTGTTTCTTTTCTAATCACTGCTAGTTAATGAAGACACAGCAATATTACTGAACAAACAATGCAGAAGGGAACAAGGCTGTGTAATGATCCCAACTAGAAGTGATAATTGATTCATTTGTGGGGAAGGCTCACAAATTGGAAATGCTATTTGGCGTGATCATTCTGTTGCTAGAGATGACCATTTGCTTATGGCAACAAATGGCTAAATTGTCGTTGTATAATTTTGCCTGGAAGGCAAAACTCCTGATTGGCTGAGCCTTTGTGTCCAGTTCTCAGGGCTGGTTGTGGTCACTGCCTAGGGACCTCAGGCGTTCTCTCATCACAAGGTAATATGATGTAGATGAGAAATACACTTTTTAAAAGAAGAAAAATGGCCACAGTGCTTTGTGAGGGCTGTACAGAAAGAGATCAGAAGGTCTGAGAGGACTGGAGTGGTCTGGATCATGAGACTTCCCTATGTGGCATTTCCCTAAGGGTGTGTGCTGCTCAGTCTGGACTCAAAAACTCCAAGTGATGGTTTCCAGGGTGTTCAGACCCACCTGGCAATTTCAGACTACTAAAAATGTGAATCTCATTTTGCACCTATGTTGGGAATCAGCTTCCCCTTGTCTGACTCCCTTCTGCTAAACAGAAATCCTCCCTACACCAGGGTGGTGTGAACATGTTGGTGGTGGTCCCAGTGGTGCCAGGCAGAGCCCTAAGTGAACAAAAAAACTTTTGAATGAGCTTTGGGGAGTTTTCTGCTCAGTTAATGAGCCCTGTTTCCTGTTCAGTGCTCATTTGGGGATCGTTCTGCTAATAATTGTTCTTCGGCTTGGCAGACAGAGTGAGGCTAAGGACTCATTTTGGATGGGGGAAGAGACAGATCTTAGAGGGATTTACCTAGATAGAACATGCCAGTGGAGTTAAACTAATAGCAAAAGCAGGGAACATTGGCCCTCTATTTTTATCTCTGGTATGAGCGTCTGACATAAGGTTCCTTCGGGCACTAGACAACAACAAAAATCTGGAACAAAAGCTAATAAACACCATCCTTTCTTAAAATGCAACTTAAATGGTTTAACTCTTCTGACAGTGCTTGCTAGATTTCTCTTTCATTAAAGAAGCTTTCCCTTTTTTTTTTTTTTTTTTTTTTTTTTTTGTAAATGTATTTAGGTTGGTTATTCTGGACAAAGAAAATAACCTATATCAGAGGCTGACACAGTCAAAGAATAAAGGATGGTTATGAACACCACTCTTCACTGAACTTTCCTTTCTGATGCACTTGGAGCTGGGTTGCCTGTCTGCACAGACATGTTTGCACTCTCCCCTTCCTGCAGAGTAGAAGGTGTATTTTTTCAGGTGGAAGTGGAAGGGGGCACAGGATGTTTTCAGGGTTTTGGTGTTCCAGGCTCCTTTTGAAGGTCCCCAGTCTTTGGAATTCAGGGACATGATGTGTAGTACTTGTGCAGTGCAGTAAAATATCAGGAAAGAGGTACTGAAACCAAATAAATTCTTTCCAGATATCTGGAAAGAGGTCCTGGAACCTTTGGGTGATGAGTGTTGAAGTGGAAAGAAGACAAGCTGGTCATGGACCCCGCTTAGCAGAATTTGCTCTGATTTAGTGCAGAAAGTGCAGCATAGACATAATGGGAATTAGAGACCTTGCAGACTGAGCATTTTGGTTTGTTCTGATAATGGGCCCATCTAGAGAATTCAGACCTAGTTCTGGCATGGGTGCTGGGACTGTTTCCCCACAGAACTTGCACCTTTTCTAGAACAGCCTGTGACTGTGGAGATCATGCAATAGCCCTTGGCATTACTTTCTGTGTGATGCCTGGGAAGCAGCCAATGCCAACTCAACTAACAGACAAGCAGGGGTCCT
Source organism: Motacilla alba alba (assembly GCF_015832195.1). NCBI lineage: Eukaryota > Metazoa > Chordata > Aves > Passeriformes > Motacillidae > Motacilla > Motacilla alba. The sequence goes on along the minus strand of NC_052019.1, from coordinate 43,932,492 downwards.
GGGTGGAATGAGGCAGCACTAATTTTTTCATGCTGGGCTCGCTGGCCCTACAGTGAGGGAAGGCTTTGCACTTTTGCAGGAAAGGCTGCAATAGACTTTGATTCATTCAGATAAATAATGAAATAAATGAATGAGAGCGAGTTCTATTAACGTGGGGTTTAGACTCCTACAATTGCTTTGTGAATTTGGGCTTTAGATATTAGGCAGAAATGGATGTTCTTATGACTTGAAGGGATTGACCAGCCCCAGGTACTCTCTATGGATTTTACTAAAAGGAAAAAAGTGAGCAAGTATATGCTTATCAAGCACATTATTAGGCTAATTTACTGCAGTTTCATGAAACTAATTAAAGAAGAACAAGACAAGGATGAAAATAAGGTCACAATTAAGACTGAATCTATAAATCACTGTATTCAGCAATTTAATACAGCAAGTAATTTAACTGAATTATGAGTTTGGCATAAGAAAGAATTGCATTTTGTGTAAATCCTGTTCAGGGATAGGTAAAGGAGACTCATCTCTATTTGAACCAAAGCATACAATTCATTTGCTCTCATGGATTAATGCATTGACTTTGCTAGTAAGAACTTGAAAGCTTGATCCATTGTCGGCAGAAGCCTGTAGGATCTGGGCACCAGATCTGCTCTTGGCTCTCTAGCCCCTCACCTGGGGGTGTTGCTCAGTGCAGACAGTTCCATTCAACATGCTGTCCTTGAATATCTCTGTGTTCATATGGTTTTATTTTGGTCCTTATTTCCCTCTTCCGAGTCTACGCACATACAAAAGGGCCTGCTCACATCTTCCTGCAAAGGCAATGACATAATCAGTTTGAGCAGCAGTTTTAAGCAGTGGTCTTTTTTGATCACTTATTTGTACTGACAAACTGGGAGAGGCACGCACTCAAGAAGAAGAAATTGGACCTGCCAGAGTCCTTTTTTTGCAAAGGAGAGGTGCAGGTATATTGAGGGATTCCTTAATGGCTTCAAGTGTTGTCACAGAAACCAAGAGATCATTTTGAGATACAAGTTTTATTCTGAAAACTTTTTGGAAATGTTGCTTGCTTCAGTTAGAAGCAGGATTTTAAAAACTCTTGTGTATTCTATGATGAAATTAAGTGTTCTGAATACATATAGATTTATATTCCTTTAAATTCAGTAGCATGTTCCAAAATCACCAAACTGACAGTGAAAAAAAGACAGACTAATGCAAACCATTCCACCATAAATAAATTAACAACTGCTAAAAAACCCCAAACAAACATTTCTGTGTTGAATATCCTTCTACTTTGAATTCCAGAATTCAAAGGAATGGAAAACATTCTAAAGGGAAGTGCACACATCTTCCAGGACTGATATATAATCTCTCAGTATCTTCTTCACTGTGTTTCCACTGGACTGTTTTGAAATATTAACTCTCTAAGTAAGGAACATTGCTTGTGAGATTTTAACTGTTGTAAAAATAGGTTAAATTTATCTTGACTGTCTCATGGCATTACCTTCTATCAGCCATCCCAGTACAGGACAAGTCTGGGATGACTGGTGGGGCTTACTTCCCTTTTGGCATTTCAGGATTTGCTGCTGCTTGTGCCAGTCTTTTTTCTCTTATTGCATTATTAAACATTATGTGGGAAAGATAATATGTTAACAGTAATAAAGCCCTGATGAACTGGCCAATTCCTCTAGTAGCCAAGTATTAATTTTAAGTGTTTCTCTTCATTAAGAGGTCTTCAAGAATTGCAGTGCAGTAGATTATTTTTCCAGAACACTTGAGATGATGTCCTTATGGCAAATTTCACACAAAAATGAGAGAAAATTATATGAACCATCAACTTTTAATAGTTATGCCCTCCTTCTAGTGACTACCTACAGCTCTGGCTTCATCTTTCCCAGAATGACACTGTAGTGGAAGATTCTCATTGACCTGTGTGTTGGCAATAGAACTGAGAGTACAGGAGTGTGTGTGGTGCTGACAGCTGAGAAGCACAGGCAGAACGTAAAAACAAACCAAGTTTGAACAGTAGCCAATGTTGTCAGAAGGAACTGGAAACCCAGGTTTTTTTCTCAGCCAGCTCTGTTCAGGAACAGGGCCTGTTTGCAGCTGATCCACCTTTAAATGTGACCCCCTCGCTGGGAGGCTGGATTCACTTTCTCACATTTCATTATTTTTGGCTTCTACCTCCAGAATATCGCTCACTTGGTGGTGCTCACCTGCATATTACTCCAATTTCCCTGACAGGCAGGCAGCTACATATTGTTCAGGGCAGCTCTTGCCATCCCAGACGTGCTTTTACATCTTGTGGGTGAGGAGCCCTTTACTTATACCCTCCAGAGTGTCTTCCTGGGCATGAAAGGGGTGAATGTGGGCAATGGGTTTCTGACAGCACGTGGGTGCAGCAAGGTCTTTTGAAGGTCATGCTGCTACAGCAGGAAAGACACAAACATGTGAGAGAAACAAACCACAAGGAAATAGTGAGTTTTAACCCCACATGTCCCCTTTTGTCAGCATAGTAAGGTTACCAAAACTAAAGCTTCAAATCAGTGCCAGTGTGTGATTTTTAATGAAACCCTGACCTCTCTCAGATAAAAGGAATTGAAAATCAATTGATTTTCAAGGCCGGATTTGGTGAGAGACAAAGAATGGCTTTGGGGGTTTTTTTGGACCCAATGTACTGAAAAAAAGAATTTTGAAGCGTGATCATCAGCTTTGTTAAATTGCAGGGCTGTCCAAGGTATCTGATATTGATGCCCCTGCCTGTAACAATATTACTCTCAACAGGTCAGCAGTGGTGATTTAGTGACTTGCAGCACCTCAGAGGTTTAGTCTGGCTAATTCCTAACTCAAATACACCTTCAGAGAGGTGAATGACCTGGGAAAATGTGAAATTATCTACAATAATTTGTTGTTAATTGTCTATTAGCCTTGGAGTGTCTCAAACTTCTTTCTAACACAATGGGATTGAAATTAAAAGAAAAAAAAGGAAAACAGAAGAGCAGATTAAGACTCTGCGATCTGATGCTTTAATAAAAATTACACTCCTGAGTGAAACTGCAGCTGTCAAGGAGCAGTGAACTCTGTAACTGGTATTGCATTGGGTGCATTCTGACCCAAGCACCAGCTCCTTTGATTTCAACAGTTACTGAAGATTGCTCTAGTTTTAAATGAGATCAGAGATACAGAAAAGCTTTAATGTTTGTCACTTATGTGTCTTATTAGTACAAGGCATATCTCTGAAATAACGTGTCCCAGAAGAAGAAATACTCAATTGTTTGTTCCCATTTATTCTTCCTCTGCAAGCAAGTGTATTAATAAGACAGAAATAAATGCAGTGATGGAACTACAGGTAAGTGCCACGTTACTGCGTCAGAAGAGAAGACTTGCTCCCGTGTCTGGGTTTATGGAGAGCAAAAATAGCTGCAAATCAGTCCATCTGTCAAACTCACTTTAGTTAGGAAATGCCTGTGAGTCTTTCAGGAGGCTCCCACAAGGTTCAGTTGGTCTTGAAGCCTCAGTTCCTGGAATCCTGTGATTATGCCAGGCTCGCTCCTTGCTTTAGTTGAAAAAAGGTGAGTTTGGTTTTAAAATTACAAAGGGAAAACTGAACAGAGGGAAGTATAAGAAATCTTCTTTTAGGATGTTGATGAACAGTTGTTCAGTGTGTTGCCTGATAGGAAATGCTTAGCAAAACTAAGATGTGTCAAAGACCATAAAATCAGTAACACTGCAGAAAATGCCCAAATATGAGTGCATTTTAACTTTTGTGATTCTTGCAGGGTAATAACTGACATGATTTTTTAACAACTCCTCTTTCTCTGCTGGCCACGCATCTAGTGTAGGCCAGGGCACAGTTTGCTCAGCTTTGTGCTCTGCCAGCTCCTTCGGCTTTGTATCCAGCTGTCATCCCCAGGGCTTCTCCACCCAGGACCGCCTGTGCTCTGAGGGCTCACAGCTTCTGTGTGGTGTGAAATCTGGTCCCCTCCTCTTACCTCTCCGCTGGGCACAGCTGCCCCTTGCTTGCAGCCACACCAGGAGCCCTCTGCCTGCTGGCACGGTCTCAGCTCAGCAGCTCTCAGCAGCAAGCACCACCCATGGTCAAGCCCTGCCCTGTGGGAATCACTGCCAGAGTCAGAGAGATGAGGGAGAGAGCACCAGCAAAGATTCCTGCAAGGAAACAAAGCTCGTGCTTGATGTGCAGGCAAGGTGCTGGGCCTGAGCTGATCTATGGGTGTGCTGACAGATGGTCTGACTTGAAATACTCTCTCCAAATTTCATTAAGCTCCGGGAAGGCAGCGGGCAGCTAGCAGCCATGAGGAAGTGAGTGGTTTCTTATTAACCAGCCCCCACGCTTCCCAACCCCTGCTAACAGCAGCTGGTGGAGTGTCTTTTCTGGATGTCAGTTATCTCTGTCCATCTGGCAGGTACTTTCAAGCCTGCCAAGATGAGTATAAATAGAAGGGCTTTCAGGGAAGAAATGGCAGACCTCCACTGCAGACCCTGCATGTGCTGGGTTTTGAGGGGTTTTGGTGGCTTTTGCTTCAATGCAGTGTTTTACCAAGGATGTTTTAATATTGGCATGGAGGAGAGAGTTTTCTGTAAAAAGACAAGATTACTTTCTTCAAGAGAAATTTTTGAGGATGTTGTCTTGCCTTATTTTCAAATGTTGTAAAGAATGATCCTCAAAGCTAGATGAAAGGTTTCTTCTGACTTTATTTTTTTCACCAGACAACTAAAGACTGAGGCAGTGGTTCCAGATGAGGATCAGAGGGACAGAGATTTTTTTATTTAGAGCCCCAAAATGAAGTTTAAGGGAAACTGAATTTATGTTCTGTGGGATTTGAGCAATGTTGCAACCAGAATCTTCTATAAGAACCAGCAGTGTGCAGTACTAAAAGGAGAGAGGCACCATGGTAGAGACACTTTTAATGCTCTTCTCTGCCCATACCTTTCAGGACATCATCTAGAAGAACACCTTGTTTTCAGGTGTAGATCTGATCTTGAACAAACCACACTCAGATTTGGCAGTAGTGGTCCAGCTAGGCTGGAGGATTGGCAGGTAGGTTACATGTCAGTGGGTTGAGAAGGATGCTGGCTAGAGATCTTGGATTCTGAGTGTGGATGTAATGTAACACTTCATTTCCACCTAATCATTGCAATGCCTGCCTACATCCATTGCTCAGTGTAACTCTCTGTTGTTGTTATGATTACTTTGTTCAGACCAAGGTATCTCCATTACTGTGCTCTATCCCTGGGCCAGTGGTCTGAATTCCTCCTAAAGACTGTGGGGGGATGAGCACTTTGTCTGGTTCTAACATGGGCTGCTAAAGTCGGGTGAGGTCACTCCCCTCTCGTATCCAGTCCCTAACTCAGAGGGGAGACATGAGTTACAGATGTTACAGCAATGGAAGTTCAGGTTCTTATGGTGGTGAGACAACATGAACTACCTTGTGGGCACTGGTGTTTCTAGGTGGCTTTTTAAATGGATATTCTTTATAATAACGCAGACTGGGAACTCACCGGTATTGATTTCCATGGCTGACAATGCACAGGGAAAAGCTGAGTTTTGCCTTTTGGGCAGAAAGATATGTTGGCTTTTCCTGGTTCAAGTGGGCAAATACTGGTGGGAAAAGTTAGGAAAACCATGAGAAAAAAGCAGGAGGGAATTGGAAGATGCAACTTAACAAGATGAATACAGATCCCAATGAAATGAGTGGCAAAAACTAACCCTTTTTCATCTGACTGAGCTGACTGCCCAGGCAGTCAGTGCTGGGTCTCCTTCAACGGAGAGCACTCTGTCCCAGCCATTCTGTGTCAGCCAACAGACAATTTCTGTGTACTCATAAATTGTGTATTTCTTTACTGTGTTTGGGTATTCTTATTGTGGTGACAGTTCCTGGGTGCAAAGCTAGTCCTGAGGGCTGAGGTTTAGGTGAATGAGGAGAATATCCTTGTGATTTCTCTCAGTTGCCATGAAAATATTTGACAGAATAATTTGTGTTTTGTGAAGTGGACAAAGTGGGCTTGTTGATAGCAAGTGCTAAAATAGGGTATGCCCTGCAGCATGAGTTTGTACACTTCCTCATCTTTCAATCAAATATGACTGTAAGATGTCCTCTCCTGATGATCAGTGTCAATCATATCCATGTCCCACAAAGCTTGAGCCTCTTAGTGGAGCAGGTAACACCACAGAGTAGTGGTGAGATGTGTTTCAGGACTTGCAGCAACATGGAGCATCTCATGTCATGAGAACAAGTGTATTAACTATCCTCACGCTCACCTTTAGGAGTGTCTTTTTCTTTAAGTATCTCACCTGTGATATTTTATTTATCCTCCCTTTGTATGAAATATTCCTTGTCTCCTCAGAGTCCCCGGTACATACATGCCCGTCAAAACCCCACAGTGTTTATCAGGAGCTCTTTTTTCACTTGGGATACCCATGCAGCTGTCACGCTGCTGTCTGCTGGGTGAAGAGATAAATCCTCCAGCCAGAGAAGGCAAATCACCAGCTTATTTGTTTATTTTCTGTATCATCTTCTGGAGGCTGAAGGCATAGCAGGGGGAGTAGCCGTGCCGGCTGCTTGCTCTGCAGACTGCTTGTGAATGCTGCCCGTGTTGGCGGCACGAGGCCAGCCGGGTTGCCCTTTGGCAGCGTGGGGCTGGAAGATGGATTGGATGGCATGTGGTCTCCGTGCTCCAGTGCCCGGGGAGCTGGCTCGGAGCAGCGCTGGAGCACGCTCCCAGGCACGCGCTCGCCTTCCATGGATTCAGCAGGCTGCTTGCTCCCGTCTGTCTGTCAGAGCTCGTGGGCTTCTCTGGGCAGCCCCTGCCAGGACGGCATGAATGAAACACTGGTAATTACTACAGCATGACTTCACTAGAGCCATATTGCTGGGGTTCATCACCAGCTCATTAATTAAATAGTTGCCATGGTGATGGTTGCCTTGGTAGCATGAAATCCTTTCTCCTCCGTTCCCCCTCCTCCTCTCCGCTTCACAGGGTTTCTCATTCATAGCCTTGTGTTTTACATGAATGAAACCAGAGGGAATCATGGGGCTAGGCAGAGAGGTACTTGAGGAAAGATAATGCCGGTTTTCCACCACGCCTGTCACCTTGTGGGCATGAATGAACACTCAGCCCTGTGCCCATCTTTTGCTTTTCTTGTGTACATAAAATCTGCCTCACAGCCATCCTTTTTTTTTTTTTTTTTTTTTTTCATTTGTTGCTTTTAGGTCAAATCCTGATTATCCTGAGCACCTGTGTTATTCTGGAGTCCTAGGACCGGCTCCTCTCATTTTCACTGCTGCAAGGGAAGGACTGGGCACTTCATTTGCAGTCCAACTGCAGAGCCTTGGCAGTCTTCCAGAGCTGAGATTTTGCCCATGTGGGTTTTCTGTGCTTGATTAAATCACAATATTTCCTCTGGCTCTGAAGCCAGAAAGCACCATTAGCTGTTCAAAACTGGCCACCTGCATAGTCCAGATCAGGGAATCCCTTCCAATGGCTTCTGCTTTGTGCTGAAAGCTTCTGGTGGAGCTGTGATTTCCTTGTCAGAAGAAGTCTCATCTTTGTATAGATGTTACTTGTGATGGCAAACATTTGTGCTGTGGTAGTCTTTCCAGGTGTTTAAGCACCCCTCACTGCTAAGAATCTGCTTCCCCAGCATGCTTGGTGAGTCTTGTTTGGCATTACTTCTCTTTCATGGTCTTTGACTGCCTGTGGGCTCTTTGTTATGACATCTAGCAGCTCTCTTCTTCACAGAGTTTGGATCCTTCCTAGTCCCCATGGACGCAGATGGCTGGTTGATGGTTTGCCCTGAGCTCACCATTCTGCCCACATCTCACTGTAGATATCTAGAAAAGAAAATAATCCTCAGTGGATAGCAAGATATGTCTGTATTAATTTCGGAAGAATGTTTTTCTAGTTCAAAGTATTCAAAGTAATAATATGGATGTTTCAATGTCAAAAGAAATGTTTTCATAGCACAAAATTGAGAGCATGTGGTTTGTAGAACTGTGAGGAAGTACAGCCTGTTGGGACAGTGTCAGAGGAGCGCACAGGTCCCAGAGCCTGAAGTGACCTTGCCCGTATAGGTGTTGGGAGTGGTCACTGGTGGGTGCTGTCCTTTGAGCCATGTCATTGGGAGCGACACAGTTGGTAGGGGCCAAAATCACACCTGTAGTGTAAGAATGTTAGGTTGTTTGCATGGTGGGGACTCTGGAGTTTATCTTTCTCCTTGACTCTGTTTTATATAAAGGTCTAGACATGGCATTAGAAGTGGGGGTAAAATTTAGCCCATGGGATGGATTATCCCTTGTCTCTGTACTACCAGGCTTCACCCAACTTTGTCTGAAGCTCTTAGCAGTGGCAGTGCTCTGAAGGAGGTCTCTCAAGCAGATGGAGCTAGGGGCTGAGCAAAATTGAAAATCCATATGTTTTTGACTTGGCCCTACCCAGAAATGTGAAAAATTGCCAGGGCTCTGCATCAACTGTGGTTTTTTCCAGCCACAATGTGTTCTCTCTGTGTTCTCTCTGGCTGTGTGTCCTTTCAGGGATGCATAAAACTTTCCTGAAAGTGCCATAACAACTGAGACACCAGGCAAAGGACGGGACCTGCCTGTCTGGTAGCTCACAGCTGTCACACATGGCTGTGCTGGTTTTGATGTAAGGTTTGTTGAGCACAGATATGAGGACAAGCAGAGCCAGACCATATCTCTATTGTATTTGGCTGCCAAAGTGCTTTCAGCCCATCTGAGGGTAAAAGAAGCACCCCAGTTGTCTCACTGCCTGTAAGTTACTGTATGAGTGACTAGGAAATTCTTAGCTCTGTCTGAGAAAATGTTCTGTACTAGAGAGGGGGAAACGGACATGGTTGTGGCCTGCCCCTTTGTAGGTTGTTACTTGGTTTCTCACTGTGGTTTTCCTTCCCCTTCAGTTTTCTGCACTAATTTTGTAATAACAGTTAGCGCTGGATTTCATAACACAGACATACAACATGCAATTAGAAATTGCTTTGTGTGAAATAAAGTAGCTGTGAGTCATATCCAGACAAGTGAATTATCTGTGATTATTCAGCCAAGAAGGGAGACAGTGGTAAGCAGAGGAATGTGCACACCATGGGCTACACATTATTATTAGCATTTCCATGCTATTAGGAAGCATAAGGAGGAAAGCAGTACCATATACTATGGCAGGGTTTATTGGGATGTCTGTGTGTAAACATCTGTGTGATCAAGTCCTCATGGGGAGGAACAGGTGATTTTCTTTCTGATCCTAAGACTTGTGCATCCAAAGGACAGCACACAAGTGACATTGCGAGGTCTTTCTCTGTTTCTAAAATGAAAAAAAAAAAAAAGGGTAGGGGAAGATACATATCTATCTTTTAGAATTCTAAATTTATGTGAAGCAAATCTTGTATATGAGGACTTAGCCTAATGGGGAACTAAGATTTCTTCAAAGGGAGATGGAAAAAAAATAGATTTCCAGCACAGCGCTTTTTTGAGGGATCTATTAGATCTGCTTCTTTTATGTCCTCTGGGAAGGAAAGGTCGTGTTATGAAGGGGCCTTGGCTGTGCAGAAACAGCTGGGAAACCTTTTGGAGTGAGGGGTTGCTGGCTTTGTGAAACAAGGTGGCTTTTGCAGTGGTCTCCCAGTGTGTTTGTTATTTATTGCCAGGTAGGCATCTTAGGAGCTGGGACTGCAGTCCGGGGTGCGGGCAGGGGGCAGTTTGCATTTCCTGAGTGCCAGTGAATCAGCCAGTGAGAGAGACAGCGACAGCAGGGGACAGTGTGGGCAGGGAGCGTGCCAGCTGCTGGCTCTGCACAGTTACACACTTGTTGTGGGAAGGGTGATCCCTTTTGAAGGTGTGCATTGGAACTGGAGGTCCTTCTGCAAGGCGAGAGGTACCGGGAAGAGACTGACAGCACTTGCTAAAGAGCATCTTCACAGTCCTTGGGGCATTGCTTCGGCTGCCCAAAGACATTTGTTTTCCATCCATTGCAGAGAATCAGTTGACCCTTCCCCAGCCAGTCACAGTCACAAATGCCTCCATCTGTAAAATGACAGTGAGAAATGCTTAATCTTCCAAGATGAATCTAACAGATGCTTCTCCCAGGAAATGAACTAAAGGTTGCAGCTTTGCTTGAGCGATTGTGAGTCAGGTATGAGTCATTTCTCCCTTGAAGGGCATCTGGATGTGCTTTGCTGATAAACACACAAAGAGCACAAAGCCTGGGGTGAAAGGTTATCCCGGGAAGGAGAAACTAGAAAAAAACAAAACCCACAAAAACCCCTTAGAGATATACCAGTGTACCCAGAACCTTCCTCTGTGGCCCACAGGATGCATTAGCTGTGGGTTTTAACGACATTGTTTCTCAACTTCCATTGCATACTAACTTGGAAAAAGCTGAGAGGAGCCTTCTGTTATAATGGAATTTGGATATTAATATTACATCTATTGTTTCTGTGGCTTCTGATTGCTGCAGGTGTATTGAGCCCAGGGAAGTGGGAATTGTGGAAAAAGTACACCTTCAGCTGTTTTTCCACACCAAAGCAAGGCAGTCTGAGTACAGATTAGAGTCGGAGAGTGATAGTGCAGAGTATCTGACACCTCAGTAACTGATCTGTATGAAAAAATAGTCATTTACAGGAAATAATGTGGTACTGGCTGGCTTTCCAAAGCAATCATAAATTAATAAAGTTGGTGCAGAAGCTGATGGCCAAAATTATCTGGCCTTGTGCTATGCAGATCAGACTAAGGAATCGCATTATTTCTGCTTAGTTTTAAAAAGATCACAGAAAGAGGCACTGGACTACAAAGAACTGGGTGTAAAACTTGTTTCCAGGAGCAAGCCACAGCTGGTTTTAGATGGTCCTGTTAGCTCAGTGGTAATCCCTACTCCCACAGAGGTGGGAAAGCTGGCTGCAGCAGCAACTAATTAGCATTAATCGTGCTTCATCCGATGGGGCTAATCCTAGCCAAGTGCAGCCAGACACCAATTTTCATACATTGTCGTTCTGACCATTTCACTATCAAGCTGTTCCTTAGTGACGTACATTTATTTATGGCACAGGGCCTACAAAAGGCAGCCGAGCATCCTGCTTTAGGAAGCCACTGGAGTGTGGTCTGCAGGAAGAGCTCCTATCCTTTACCAGGCTGACAGATACACCAGGGAGGGGCCAGACAGGCTTGCCAGCACAAAAGTCCATTCCCAGGTCAGGCATGAAGATGCTTCTTCCAAGTGGAGGTAGGTCAGGAGCAACTACTCTGAGCTCAACTTAATTATGCTAATCAATCAAGCAATTAGAGGGATAAGAATGCTGACTTGTGGGGGCAATGAAGTAGCTTGCCTTTTTTGGCTAGATATCAGCTGATTTTGGGCTGGGAGTAGAGGTGGTGGGGAAGATTGATATAAAAATCTCTGATTGTGTCTATGGCTTTAGATGCTATGGGGGTTATGATTTTTAGATTTTGGGCTTATGCAGAGCCCACACTTTGCCATGTGTCAGAATAGGTACACTGATATAGTTTCTTCTGGCTGCAGCCTGCTTTGAACTGGTGCTGGCAGATGCATGGAATATCAGTGTACTTGTTTATCTGTTTTACAGGAGATCCCTGCCCTCTCCCCACACTGACTGAGAAAGCTCTAGCTCATCCCTGGGACCATTTCACATTTGTCATCATGACAGCCAAAGGGTTGGATCACGTTTGGATCATCCCCTAGCCAAACTTGTGCATATCCCTGACCTGAGCGATCACATTATCTTCTGCACCAGCTACTCACAAACTGACTTTCACCTTTGTGATTTGTGCCTGGCACAGCCAAGGTTTCAAAATCATCAGGAGAATGACAGGCCAAAATGTGACCAAGATTGAGACGTTTGCCCTTGGAGCCCTGTGCCATGGCGCAGATGAGAAATGCCTACCTTTTGAGGGGTAAAAATCTGCATAGCCAGGATGAAGGAATGGCACAGAGGAGAGAGTGTTTGGGCTCAAGCATCTCTTCCAAAAGTGTTCTTGACTTGCAGAGCTGAAGCATTTACTGTGTCCCTTGAAAGTCATTTTATCTACGTCAGTTACCTTGACTGGAAAAACACAAGCGAAGGAAGAGCACACCCCTCTTAAAGCAATAGGTATCACTCAATAAAAGACTCATTTTTTATCCTTCCTCATGTCTGAAATAGAAGCAGCAGACTTAAGCTACTCAGTATCGTATTAGGTATGTACTAGTGAGGTCACCTCTGCAAGAAAAGGTGTCTGATACCTGGGACATAGAGGAGGGAAGAGAGAAGCAGAAGGGGATGTCTCTGAAGGGACAGAGATCAGTGTGTCCTGATGAAGAGGGTTGTAATGGCTGCAGCTTTCCCTGCCTGGAAGTGAAAAGCACCTTCAGGACAGGCCTGCAGGGATAAAATGTTAGCCTGCTCTGTTTTCTCCTCCAGACCTTGCTGTCACATACAGGCTTTGACAAAACAGAAGCAAGGCAGGCTGGAAAACTTCCTCAGAAATAGAAAAGTCAAGAAGTATTCTACTCAGAAAAAGGCTTCCCAAGGCTGGTGACGTACTTCAAGATAGTGAGTGATCGACCTCAACAGCAGAAGGGAAAAAAACAACAAAACTATCTGTTCTTCCCTCTGGCAGGCTCCAGCGCCTTGGGAGACGGCTCTGCTGACTCATTCAGAAAGCAGTTTTCAAAACACGACTCCTTCTCTTGTATCTAGACAGCTCTTTTCCCTGGGAACAGCAGCCCACCTGCCCCAGTCAGCAAAGGCAGGCTGGGAAACCTGCCCTCCTCCTGCTCTTGAGTGGCCTCTGGCTCAGGTTCCTTGGCACAGGCACCCTCCACTCCTTGGTGTGCACTTAATTCTCAAAAGCACAATTGCATAAAAAGCTGCGGTCTGGCGTTTGGAAGTTGTTCCAATGTGATGTTCATCTCCTGTGCTCTAGGGTAGCAAGCCATGAAAACCAGTAAATAAATAGCTATTAAAAATACAAGGAACATTAAACAAAAGAGATTGCTGGTTCCGTTTTTCTCCTGTTAAACAATTGGTTTCTTCTATATGAAGACAGGAGCCTGGTGCAAGGTAAATCTAACTGCCTGCTTTAAACATATAAATTCTGTCCCAGGAGGTGGCTCTGTGCTGGTACCACCGCAGGCTCTGTACACACAGATGTACTGGTGCTGCTGTGGGAGGCAGGGTGCTGACAGCATGGCGTGTTGGATGGCCCTTTTTGTGTGAATGAATCAGGAATCCTTTATCTAGTTCCTAGCCAGAGGACAACACTATGTCTATTTTGTAGGTGCTAAGGAGGTTTTTTTTTGCTTGTGGGCAGATCAGGGAAAGCTACTGGGTCAATCAAAGTATCAAGATGGCTGAGTAGGAGGACAGCCCAAACAGGGCCACATTTCCTCAGAGAAAATTCCTCACATTTCCTCTCTTTGCTATCAGAACTATTTTCACAGGGAACTTTTGGTGCTGTCACCATTGCAGCCTTCCCCCAAACTGTGGTTATGGTGGCTGTGTGGGGCAAAAGCAGAATTTTATCCACATAGCTCTTGGCAGGGTTCACTCAGTTGAGAAGAAGAGATCTGTGCTGGAGAAAGGAGCGAACTCCTCAAGGTTTTCCCCACAAATTGCCATGACTTTGACTCAGCTGGAATCAAGCTAGCATCAGTAGCATCATTTTCTGAGCAACCTCACAGCAGTGAGACTGAGGAAATAGGAGAGCTTCCTGTGGGAGCTGCTTGGTGGCAGCTCGGGTGAAAGGGAGGATACACAGTAGTTGCCTCATCTGAGTGGCACAAGCAGGCTCTTGTGAGCGGATGTGCAAAGCATTTTATCTCTAGTCCGCTTCCCAGGAAGTCAATTATTCTTCCCCACTTTGCAGGGGGCAGGCAGCACATGCAGTTTCTGTAGACAAACAAGGGGCTGGTGAGCAAAGAGGACCTGGGGCCTGGGCATCTGTTTTACAGGAGATTGGATCAGATCTGAGGGCCGTGACTGGCTCATCTGCCTTCCTGGCTGGTGACAGCTGACAGCTGTGGAAGACAGAGGGAGAGAGGGAGGCTTGATGTGAAAAGAAAGGGAGCTGGAATTGCAAAAACACACTGATGATGGTTTTGCTAGGAGAATTCCAATTCCAAATCTACATGTGATGAATTAAAACCTGAAATGGTGTTTAGCAAACGCTGCTTGCCAGGCCAAATTAGCAGCCTCATTTGTTGCCAGTGGCAGCTCTTTAAAACTCTTAAAGACGGGCTCCTTTTAAAATGTGGCATAAATAGGATGTTTTCTCAACAGTAGCATTTCCTCGCTTGAGCACCGCAGTAATTTTTGTCCCCTTTGGTCTCCCACAGCTGGTATACCAAAAGAAAACGCCAGCACAAAACCCAGCCAAGCTCCTTGGAAATGTAAATAGCCCGGAACCACTGGTGTCCTCTTAACACAGCATCAATCACTGCTGGGTGCTGGAAGTGGCAACACGTTTGTTGCAGTCCAGGCAGCCATCGCGGGCAGCAGATGGAGAAGGTTTAAGACCTTGTAGCACTGCTTTGGAGTTTCTCTGCAGAAAATGGAGCACACATGGGGTGTGCTTTGACCTGCTCATTCAGTAACTGCAAAATCCTTGTCTTTTCAGAGCAGCTCTGTGTTTATCTCTGGGCATCTCTGTTTATCTCTGTGGCATGGCTTGGAAACCCTGCACGTACTCATGCTAGTCTTTGTTGGCTGTTAGCTGAGCTTCCTATGGATTTGAGGTGAATTAGCAGACAGTAAACTAAGGCAGGTCTTTTATCTGCTGGTGGGCTCTTCTCAAGAAAAATTAACCCATTTATTTTCTCCCAGCAGACTGTGTTTCCAAAACCAGAAGTTTTTGGAGACAGTCGCTGCAGGGGAACTGCAGCTGGTGATCAGCACCACATTCATCAGCCAAAAGAACATAAACAGATCCATCCCTTACAGAGGATTCCCATGCCACAGAGACTTCTCCCAGAAGGCAGAGGAACCTTAGAAAGCAGTGGATGATGGGCTCTCCATTGGAATGGTGGTGTTACGAGGTGCTTTGACCTGGTGATGAAGTGTAGGGAGGCTTTTAGCCAGAGTATGTTCTGAGCAGTAAATACTGGCTTTACCAAACAAAGAATAAGAGGAAGTCTGCTGAGAATTTTAGGGCAAAGGGAGAAATTATTTTAAGGAGAAAGGGAGATAGTAAACACTATGTTGTGCTCTAGTTTGTCTTGCAGGGTGGCTCTCATAGGGAAATAAGTGCAGATGTGATTTCTTGGATGTGCCACGTTTGTGGTGAACAGGCAACAGTCACAACAGTGGATGGAGCTTCTCCTGGCCTGTTTCAGATTTCTCTTGGCCAGGTCTACATGACATACACCCGACAGCTTTGCTCTGTTGATCATTAGGAAGGTAGGAAGTGATCCTGATGGACACAGGAGGTTAAAAGATGACTATTTTGGAGGCTATACCAGAAAAACTGCTTTCAGAGCTTGTTTTATTAGAGTAGTATTTGTTTTGGTTTTCGGGATGAATTTTGGGCTGTGTGAAGCAGGATAACACACTGTTATATTTTCCTGAGCACCTCATGTAGGAGCATGCCAATTCTTGGACGTCCTTGTGGGATGTTTGTTTCGCAGCCAATTTGTGTTTCAAAGCTTGCATTTTCCAAGAACATCAGGTGGTTAAATTAAGCGAGTCATTGTTTTTCAGGTTACTCTCTCTTTCATGCCACAGAGCAGCAAGGGGTGCATGATGCAGCTGCCTACAGGAGCTGCTGAGGATTTGTAGTCACTAAGGCTGGCACATACTAGAGGGGATTATGGTTGTGCTGATGGTAATGGGACTGATGGATCAATCCAGCCCGTGCAGAACCACAACTCAGAGCAGGGAATGATTTCTTGCCACTGTGGGAGGATGTTCACACCACCTCTTTCTTTTAAGATGTTTATCATATGTTGCCTCCAGGGAGGATGGTTTTGAGCCAGAGCCCAGCTTGGGAGCTGTTATACATCCTTTTCTCTTCCTCTAACTACAGGTGGAGCTGAGGGGCCACTTTCTGACTTAGGAAATAGTTTGACAGGTCTTGTGCCTGAAGTAGCATAGATTTCCTTTTCCCCTGATTATGTTCTCCTGCTTCCCTTCATCTCCCTTTACCAAACCATAGTTTGGAGAGCTGATTACATACACACGTATACCTACACACAGAGCAATATCACTTCCCTGATTCTGCTCCCTGCATCTCACAAACTTCAGGATTAATGCAATGGAAATGGTGGGTAGAACTATACATCTCAGGGCAGTGGCCACCATTGTCAAAAGAAGCCATGAGCTGGGCCAGGCTTTAAAACTGAAGGCCCATCTTTGGGGATTCTGACCTTCAAGGACCAGCCTAGAACCTGGAGCTGGCGGAAGATGATATTACTATGAACTTGAGGAGATGATCTGAGATAAACAAAAAGCACAATGATGCTTGGGGGAGGACAGCTTAGCACCAAAGAGCTGCAAGGCAGTGTTGATACCTGACTGTTGATACTTGACTGTTGATACCTGAGCTGCTCCTTGTCCGTCTGTGACAGGAGTGCACTTTGATGTAGAGCAAACCCCACTGGTGTTTGCTCAACATGCAGAAAACCTCAGTCTCTGGTGCATCACTCAGAACTGTCAGATTTCCCTGCTGTAGGAGCTAATCCCTTCTTCTGCACACCTTCAGGGATTAAAAACCCATGGTAGAGCCTGAACTGGATCTGGCACAGACAGACTCTCTGTCCCTGTCCCTGACTGCTGCAGCTGGGCAGCTGCTGGCCCTCAGGGCAGGTGCCCCTCTTGAAACTCCTCTTTTGGGGACAGAATAGCTCTCTCAGATGCAGCGAGGGGGAACCGGGGAGGAGGCAGAGCTTGGCTGTAGATACAATTGGTGGTAAAGGACATAAAACCAGCAGCACTGTTTACTTTCTGCCCAGAACAGACAATACACCTTCACCTTCCCACGCAGTGCCACAGCCAGGGCTATTGTGTTTATTATTATTATGATTATTTTCCTCCCCATTGTTAGGAGACAGGATTCCATTGTTGTTATTTTTAACCTGCTGGTTCCGGGGCTTTAGGATGCTACCTGCCGACCCTCTGTTTTGATTCAAGTCATACCTCTCTCCTGGTGTCATTCCTGTCACAGTGACAAGCCTGCTCCTGAGAACAACAATGGTGCATTATTCAGACTTTGACTTTGCAACTGATGGGAGATAAAATTATAAAGAGGGGTAGGTGAATCATCTGCTCTGAAGCACTGATGAATACACACGAGACGCTCAGATCGCAGCTCTGCGTGTTACAACGGATGAGTGGAGAAAGGGGAGCAGTAAGAGATTCAGACAAATACAGGGAAGAAAAATGGCCATACATGCTGGTAGGAGGGTGTCTTTTCCACTCACATGCTGGACTATCCTGGCAGAACTGGAGCATTATAAGAGTGCTTTCACCTCTTTTTTTTTTTTTTTTTTTTTTTTTTTTTTGTGTTGCTCCTGCCTTGTAGTGGATTCAGTGAGAAAAGGGGGTTGCTGTGGCATGAAGATGGGGACCCTTCTTTCACTGTGTGGTCACTGTCACCCACACTGTGCACCACAGAGTGTGTGAATGCCTGGAGAGTGGCATCGGTAGCGGACTTTGAGAAGAAGGTCCAAAGCACATGGTGATGGATGGTGATAAGCACCAAAGCACATGGTGATGATGGATACTTGGGTGATGGACCAAAGTAACAGAGCTTCATGTTCATTTTTAAAAATCCATAATATTCTTTCTCCTACATGTTAAAGAGATAGAGAATATAGTCTTCTTTTCTCTACTTTCCTTTGCTTCTCTCTCCTCAAAAAACAGGAAAATGTGCTTTCTTCGAGATCTTCTATGTCTGAAAAATTGAGAGGGTGGAAAGCATTCTTGTTTTTTATTTTGCTTCACTTGGAAGACCTGAAAAACACAAAAGAATGTACTTCTTTGAATATTTGGTTTTGTTCTGTTACTGTCCTTCAAGATGTGTCCTTCAAGCTTATGAACAAGCTTTTTGAATTTTTTATGGAGGAACCGGAGGATTCAGAAAATAAATCTACACTTTTCTAAGTGCCATATAATATCTCCGATGCATGAATCCTGCCACAATATCAGGAACTTCTTCAGCACTAGACCAGTGCCAAATCTCACCAATTAAGTGAGAAGTCCAGAAGGTGACCTGAACATGGTGTCTCCATGTGTTGTAAGAGATAAGACATTACATGCCAGAAGGCTCCTTCAGCTTACAGGGTCAGGTCCAATAAAAAATGAGAAATAGCTATGGCAAATAAAGCTCGTGTTCTATTTAACAGGTGGGTGGCATGAAACCACCCATTGCCAACCATTGGCATGAAAAGTGAGGGAGACATCTTTCTGGTCAAAGGCAGCTCACCTCAGCTTTCCAAAATCTATAACACAGTGTGAAGCAGGCTGTTTTTAAGGAGAGAAGGAAGAACCATTGACTTCATGCTGACGTCTCATTTTGCTGCGTTGTGGTTGAAGCAGGTGCTGTGGTAGAAAGGTCTGCAAACCAATATTGAGACTGAACTGCTCGTTAATATGTATGAAGCCCTGTGAAGGAGCTGGATGTGTCAGTTGCTCTGTCATTTGCAATAATGTAAAGATAAGGGACATAAGAGATCTTCCTTCAGATATAAAAGAGGAATGAAAAACGTGAGGGTTTTCCCCTCTCCATAGAAATCAGCCCCAAGGCAACTGACACAGTTTCCTTTGGAGCAGTTGTGCTCTGCCCAGGCTGTACAGAGAGCTCTGTTTCTGCAGGGTCACAGAGGCTCTTGGTACCCTTCTCTGTAGCACTGGCTCTCTGTAGTCATTCAATAACTTCACATTTATTGCAAAACCACTATTCACATTCCATTAGATTGGGGGAGGGGAAGGCTGTGTGCAGCAGTAGCAATGTACATTGTCATGGTTCACAAACTCGTGGCACTTGACAAGTGAGAGGAAATTGCATTTTTCCCCACTGTAAAGCAGCTACAGCGATGGAACGTATGAAATTAGTCAGTCTTAACATGCATTAATCTAGGAAAGGAAGTTGAAGATGCCCTTGGAGAAAGACAGACTGAGAGGCTGGGCCTAGAGGCTGTTTTTGCTGGTGGCACATGCTAGAGAGTTTCAAGAGACAGCTCCAGTCAATGGCAGCAGATGGCTGGATATGAGCAGTGGGTGAGAGATAGTTCAGTAGCCATTCTGGAGAGACCATGCTATCATAGAAACAGCTAAGACACAGAGGCTGATGAGGATTTCAGCACTGGAAGCAGGAAGAAGGGGATATTTGGAAACAGCAGCTCCAAAGGAAGCTTTCCTGAGCCATCTGGGATGTTGGTACCTTTGGGTTGTTCCCAATGGGAGACCTCCCATAGAAGGAATTCTTCTGACTCTGCAGCTTCTCTGCTCCAGTGCTGTCCCTGCAGGTGTGGCAGGTGATGGAGCTGCCCAAGGTGTGTGTTCCCTGGTTGTGTGGTTCTGCAGGTGCCCGAGTGCTGACAAACCTGCTCTGCACAGGACGGCGCTGCATTCTCCTCCCTGCAAGCACTGCTTTCTCCTGGGTGGCTGTGACAGAGACACAGAGACATTCTGCTTATGTAACTGGGCTGGGGGAAGAAGTATTTGGAGAGAGAAGCTTGTGTTGTCCCCATTTCCCGGGGAAACTGGCTGGAAATCCCAAGCCGGCCTGAGGTTTGGCCTCTGGAGTGCTAGGAAGGCTGTTGGAAGTACAAGAAGACAAGACAATCGCAAGCCAGCACAAAGACGGTGATAACCACTGTCCTCCATGCGCAGCCAGGAAGGTGCTCTTCCCTCCAACTCTGCCTGCAGAATCACTGAGAGCTCACAAAAAAGCCAGCTTCATCCTTGCAGCTTCTTTTATGCAGTGTGTTATTCACCCTCCCACTTCAGCTTATCGTTGTGCTTGTTTTCTCCTGTGTTCTAAGGCTGTGTGTTTGAGATCTCTGGGTGGACAATGATCGGGTTTGGTGCTGAATACAGTTTTTTGGGGTTGATGCAAGATTGATTCTATTCATGAAACTTGAGGTGACTTCTTAGCTCTAGAAATGTGAAATGGGAGTACAGCTCACCTTGCAGATGGTTGACTAAAATATTAAACAGTGATTCACCATTACTCACTGTCGCATCAGCTCATAAATTTAAAACAACTCTTTCCTAGCTTTTTTTTTATTTAAGGAAAAATAAAAGAAGTAAAGCTTTATCATGCAGAACTATGCTAAATTGATTCTCCAGAGAGGTTAGCTAATAAACTTTTCACTGGATTCTGCCTCTTTACATTAGTTAGGAACTGAAGCAATCGGGAAGAAGAAATCTTGCTTTTCTATGTTAATAGAAAAAAAACCAGCAGTGGTGACATCTCTGGGAAAAAAAAAGGAAGTGGAAATGTGAATGCAGTTGTGCATTATACTGCTTAAAAGGATGAAAATAACAGCTGAACACTGTGATTATAAGGCCACAGGAAATAAGAAGGCGCTGTGAGTTGTATCTGGGGTCCCTATTAGCTGTCATTAGCCATTGCCCAGGAAACAATTTGTATCCCCTGAAATCCTCATTAAAGAATTCTCACGGATTTCTTCCTCTAAAGCAGGCAGGTTCTTTCCTTCAGCAAGCCTCCATCCCCTAGGCTGAGCACTTACTGCTGCGTGGCATTAGGAGAGCTCTGGCATGTATTTTCCTATTTGTTTTCAGTTTGCACTAGGTTTGGTGTCTCGGTGTTCAGAGTGCTGTGGGGAGTGAATATGCTGGGTGGGAAGCAGTCCCAGCCCAAAGATTGAGCAGCCAGGGGAGAGACTGCAAGAGGAGACCAAGACTACCAAGGTGAGTGGCAAAACTAGAAATTTGAACTCCTGGTTCTCACACCAGCACTCCCTATGCATACACCAGGCTCCTGAATTTGACTTCCCTTGAAAGGGGAGCAAGGCCCCTCTCCACTGATTTGAGCTGCCCCTGAGATAGTTGATTTTGCCCCTGGTACAAGTCACCTCCCATTTACAGCCATGGCAGGTGACTCACCAGTGTTTGTGCCTTCTGAGACTCATCCAGAAGTCTCCTAGGAGTTCTCCTGAAGGAGTGCCTGCTTCAGAAAGAAAAGTTGGTGAGGGACATCCAAGAGGATGGAGCCAGGCTCTTCTCAGTGGTGCTGAGACATAGGACAAGAGGCAACAGGCAGAAAGTGATGCACAGGAATTTCCAGTGAAACATGAGGGAGAACTTCTTTCCTGTGCAGGTAACATTGCCCAAGAGATGTTGTGGAGTCTCCAACATTGGAGAACCCTCTGGACACAATGCTGTGCTCTGGGATGACCCTGCTTGAGCGGGGAGGTTGGACCAGATGCCCCACTGTGGTCCCTTCTAACCTGACCCATTCTGTGATTTGCAACATCTCTGTTGACTAATACCAAAATTCAGTGATTTTGCTATCTTGTATCATCTCTCATCAGCCTCTAGTGGTTTTAGCACTTAATTTTAATTTCAAGTAGAAAGTAAGCCCCATTTTTAGTGATTATTCTGCTTCTGTGAGTGAAAGCTAGTGGGACCATAAGTATCTCTAGGCTGCCAGAATGTTGTTTGCTCTTTCTTTCAGCCAAATAAAATCAGGGAGAGTCAGCCTAATAAAACAGCACATCATGAGCCTTTGTCAATGATCAGCAAACACTTCTGAAAAGGAAGGATGGCAGAAAGGCACTGGCACTAATAGCTTTGAATCTTAGCAGTGAGATGAACAGAGTGAAATCTCCTCCTTTTTGTGCTAAAGGAGAGAGTGTCCCCAGCTTGCATCTGCTCTGGGTTCTTCCTGAGACTGGTTCCTGTCCCAAGCAGGAGTGAAGCCAGAATGCATCCAGAGAAGGTACTTTGGTTCACAGGGCTTCTCAGGAGTGGTGAAGTTCTGCCATGAGACAGAACTCATCTTTTTTATTGTCTTTTGTCTCAATTGCTCTATTGTAATGAACCTTGCCCATAAATCAAGTTTTATGATAGAGTCTCCATGTCGTCTGTTATCTCACCATGTCCTTAAGCTCCATGCTCATTCTTCAGCACAGGGTAGGCATGCCTGGTGCCTTTGCAAAGGTTGGATGGAACAGGTCCCCTGGCAACCCTGGAAGGCAGGATTTGGCTCATGCTGCAGAGTTCTCTTGGTGCAGCCTGGGCCTTGCAGTAAGCATGATGTGTGAGTGTTGGAGAAGGAGAAAACACCACAGACCTGGAGCTCAGGCTCTCCAGGGCCTCTTTCCTAGCTTTTCAGGTGAAGATGGGCTTTAATATCACCCTTGTTTCTGCCCCCAGCTCCTCTTTGCAAACCATCACTGTGCAGGCGCTGGGGTTGTTTGGAAGAGGAAGCATTGCCATGGGCTCCTGGAGAAGTTGCCATGCTGTTGTGCTCATATCAGCTGCATCTCTCCTGGGGGTGAGTTTCCCTGTTTCAGGGGCTGATCACATGCAAGCTGTCCTGGAGCACTAGCTTTTGCAGCCAGGGACTTCAGGTGCTGACCAGCGAGAGTAGAAGAGGGCAGGCCGTGGTTCTGCAATGTTGCCCATTTGCACTTGCATCAGCCTTCATGCTGCCCATATGATGCCATGGGTAGGAGTTTAAAGTTGCTGTAGGTGTTGTTTGAGGGCAAACTGCCTGGAGAATGGTGTATTTGTCACTTGGATGTTGGGTATGACAGGAAAAGCACATGGTTCTTCCTTTCCTTGTGCTCTCTGCCCTTAGACACCATGGCAGCCTGGGAGCAGCCAGGATTTATTTTGGTGTCTTAGCCTGTGTTATCCTGGTGAAGGGTGAGTCCTATTCAACCTTTCTGTCCCTTCAGGGTTGCTGTGAAGATTTTCTGCTTTCTTCTGTCAGAGTGTCCCCCAGGTCAGGGTGACCCTGAAAGGTGGAAAAGTCTCTCCTCCAACCCACGCCGTCAAAGAAAGACTCAATAGTCTTCAGTCGTCCGGTCTCAAGGCTGTTTATTGTATCTTATCTAAAAGATTTTCTCCTGAGCTGCCAAGGTCCCCTCAGCAGGTCAGCCAGAGGCACACTCTCTGCCCACGAGGCTGGTGCTATCTTTTATACTAAAAACTACGTGTACTGTATTTACAATTCTATTCCAATAGCTATCACCTATGTTAGACAGTCAGCTTCTATTCTAAACCAATCTAAAAGTGCCAACATCACCATGAACATGGAGGCTAGGAAGGAGAAAGAAGGAGGACAGGGCATGCCCAAATCCCTCCATCTTAGAACTCCTGACACCCCTGTACAAAACTCAGACCCCCCTGTACAAAGGTCAAAACCCCCCTGTACAGCACTCAAAAACTTTTCCCTTCACCTCGTGACTACTTCTACCATAATACCTAAACTTGTGTGACTTGTAGTTCTTCATACAGAGTTGGTAATTTGCTCCATGGGCTAAGATCGAAACCCCACGTGTGTCTTTGGCTGCATGCCAGGGTCTCAGAGCCCCCTGCCAGCAGCTCAGGCCGTCCAGGGTACCCAGAGGGGTGTCCTGGGTTCTGACATTCTACCATAAAGGGGGCCAAAAATACTTAAGGAAATAGCAGTTTCTGAGGCAGCCACACTTAACAATTTCATCAATTAATCAGAAGGAAACTAAGGAAGAGAATGGGAAGCAGATGCATGGAGCAGGACAAGGCTATGAATGATTGATGCCATCTAAGAGACAAGGCAGAATTTACTCCAGGAGAGACCTCAGCCTGGGGCTGAGGCAACTTCCTATGAAAGAGTTCATTACTGCAAGATGATGGCAGGGAGCCAGGAATGGCTTCCCAGGTGAACGTCCAGTCCAGTATTCAGAAAACGATGAGGTACACTGCAGAAATACAGGCTGGCTCAGAAAGGCGTGTGAAGACTCACGGAGAGATGGAACTGAAATCATATAC
This sequence comes from Motacilla alba alba, assembly GCF_015832195.1. Taxonomy (NCBI): domain Eukaryota; kingdom Metazoa; phylum Chordata; class Aves; order Passeriformes; family Motacillidae; genus Motacilla; species Motacilla alba. Next base: position 43,908,539 of record NC_052019.1, on the reverse strand, counting down.
TGATTTTCCCTACCACATGTGACAGTTCCATTGAGCCTAAAAATACTGGATTTTTGATGTTCCCCAGTCAAAGTTACAAGTAGGTGTGGTCTCTTCAAGATGTTAGTATCCTGCTGCATTTGTGGTCATTGTGTGTTAGCTGACCTGTCTGTTTGCTGCAGTTCAAATGCAGGACTGCAGCACATGCATCCAACAACCAGGACTGCCCTGAAGCATTGCCTATGTGTGCAAGGCAGCTGAGGGAGAGGTTGGATTTCTTCTGGGTGTCCATGGTGGGAATAAAGGCTGTAGAAGTCTTAACCAAAGGTATCAGCTCTTGTTCAAGCCCTGCTGAGAACAGCAACGACAAGGGGAGGAAATCAGGTAATGATTCTCCAGGTTATGGTGAATCTTTGCTCTTCTCTTGCAACTTGGTTGGAATGATAATGAAAAGATCTTAAAGATGAGACAAGGAAGTGAAAAATATATCATGATGAGATAGAAATTTTTTAGAGTAATTTTGAATCCATGCTTTTTTTCTTTGCTTTTAAAACATATTTACATATTTTCTACTTTTTTTTTAAATTTATGGCATTTTTTATATTGTTCTTTCAATTTACCTCCACATTTAACAATCCAGCTTTGGGGGTTTTTTTCTGGTAGAAGCAACTAACTAAACCAAATGATGAAAACGGCATTGTTAGCATCCCTTCTATGTGCAGCACAGCTTTTCTCTATATGAATTAATGTGACGCTGTATTCTTTCCTTAACACTTTCATTTAAGTGAGTGCTGGAACAGACCTTTTGCATAAATCAGCAAGAGAAAACAAACCATCTCTTGCTATAACCATTTGTTCCTTTTACCTCAGTAATAAATCCCTCCTGGGAATAAGGAGTTCATGTAATTTATCATTGATCCTTGTAATGCACATTGTAGTACTGTATTTCACATGCCTGGAGTGCATCTTTTGATTAGAGCAGACATCAGCTTTCTGCTTGTAAAAGCAAATGAAAATATGCTCTCAATGGCAAAGTTGAAATGAGTATTAATTGCATTAAATAATCAGTGAGTAAAAGGGCAAGATTCCAATAAACAAAGTGTTCATAAGGAGAAAAGCTAATCAGAAATGTTAGAATCAGATTAAATTTGTTGTCTTTCCTAGGATGGATTTATTGTCTTTAATGATATCAGCGCTGTGGCTTTTTCTTTTCTGATACATTCAAAAACCATTAAGTACACATGCCAGCTGGCGTTATGGGTACCTGAGATATAAGACATTTCAGCCTTTGATTGCTTTAAGTTAATTCATTTTAGGCCTTTTCTTTGGTAAGAATTTTCACACAAAACAAACAGGATTAAGCAGCTTTTCCAAAGCAAGTGAAACCTTGGGTTCTTCTGGGGGCAATTTTCTGCCAGGTTCAGGGATGAGCAGGGACATGCATCTTTCTGCACGTATCAGGTCGGGCTGGTGGTCCATGATGGTTCAACACTGTGTGTATGTCAATTCTGTGTCAGGAAGAGGAACAAAATGTCAGGGCCTCAGCCAGGACAGCTTTCACAAACAATGGCAGCCTCCTCAGGTGCTTCCCAGTGGCCCAGAAAGTCTTTTCTCAGGAAGTCTTTTCCAAATGGCAACTCAAGCTTTCAGTTAGCATGGGATGGTGTGAGGAGCAAATAAATAGGCTCAGGGGTGTTCCTTAGATGTGAGATGCTGGGAAGTTGCTTTCCTGAGTTATGGGCACGGCCTCTTTTATTGTGGGAGCTCAGCACTTCAGTTACCTTCCCTCGCCTCTCCTGATAGTGTCTTCCACCTGGCAAGCAAGTAAAGAGGGAAATGAGAGGATCAGAGACACAAAAAAATGCCGTCAGGCAGATCTTCCACCATCCTGCTCAGCTGCTGTCTAAACCTTGGGAAAGACATAAACTGAGCAAAGGGTTGGTTCTTCCCCCAGCCAGTGTGTTACCCTCGAGTCTATTCCCTTACCTGTGGGTCAGGACTGAGTGACGGCCATTTCCTAGGATGACTGGGGAAGACATTCAGTGGGTAAAATGAAGGAAGTCTTACACCAGACTGTGAGAGGCACCTACAGGGGGTCGTCAGCCCTCCCACCCATGATGTCTTGAGTGACAGCCCTTGTTGTTGTAACTCCTAGACATATAGTAAGAAGGTTTTGATTTCTTTCCACCTCTCTCACTTTCTAACATCCTACCGAGATGCCAAAGGCATGTTTTTTGTGTTGGTCTGCTGAAATGAGGAACGGCATGGGGTTAGTGAATTGAACATCAGACTGAGGGAAGGAAGGGCAGTTAGTGGTGTGGTCCCACCAATAAGTAGTCTCCAGAAGCCTGACTGCAATCAGACACCACTTTATTAGTTGGACTGTGCTAATTATAAGCCAGTGCAGTGGGAGAGTAAGGAGAAGGAGTGATGTGCTCCCTTGGGCACTGAGAGCCTTGTGACGGGCTTAGTTTCTGTTTAGCAGCAAAGCTTTGTGTCAGAGTTTCAGAGCACAGAAGCTGAAAGTCCTTTGTGCACAGGGGAAAATGCTAAGGGTCAGCTGTGGTTAACCTGCAGATAAGAGTAACAAAAGCAAGTATATGTCCATCTGAATAGACTGCAGAGTCAATTACACACATGATGAGGGCTTGGCTCATGCTCAAAACTAGGGAGTCACAAGAAGGGGAGACAAATGCACTGCAGAAAGTTGATGTGCTTTGTTTTGCTGTGTGCTGCTTATGTGATGACAAGGTTCTCAGAGGAAACTCTTGTAATCACAGCATCAGTTTGAAGCCCCTCCTGGCCAGCAATGGACAAACTTGGATTAACAGAGGCATAACCAAGGTCAGAAACAAATCAGAGGAATGCACTTGTGTGCACTTATATCCACTGCTGGTTTGACCAGGAATGTTGCTCCAAAATTGCTGAATTAAGTACACTTCAGGAAACTCTCTGATTTCCTGAGAAAAGTGATCTGTCTGTATTTCAAGTTGTTTCAGGTTTTTTTGTTGTTACTCAGCAGCACCTTGAAAATATTGATCCATTTGTTGTGATAAGACACTAAATGGCTTTTTAAATTAAGGAACAGTGGCCCTGGACTTATAAAGTGTGGCTCTTTATAAATCAGAGGACCTGATCTTTGATATGTTAGATGCTGCTTGCTTCTGAAAAGTCAGGGAAAACTGAGAGAGGAAAAGCATGAGAGAGCCACTACAATGTCTGCACATTGCCTGCATGGATGTGGACTGCCATCTGGGAAAGCCTTTGGCTGTGGTTCTGCACAGAGTAGTGAACTGGGCAGCAGTTTAGTTTCTTTCCCTGAAAGAGCTACACTGGTCTGATTGCAGAAAGGGGTGCAGGTACTTCCTTGATATTTCCATTTAAAAGATGGAGTTGTTCCTTAGGAATACATTATTGACTCAAGCAGTTATGTCCTTGGTGCCTGCCTGGCCCAGGCTTGATGTACTTGCAAAATTGCAGCTCGGAGGAGTTGTCTCTTTCCCAGAACAAGGTGAGGCAAAATGATGGATTAAAAAAATTCTGACATCTTCAAGACTCTTTCTGCTTTGAAGCAGAATGTGATATTTGGTAGAAGAAGGTCAGCTCAGGGTCATGCTTTCCTAGCTCTAACTAGGGGTTGCATTGATCAAAGCTTTTTTTTTTTTTTTTTTTTTGAGTCAAAACCTCCTGCTGTAAATTATCAAGCAGAGAGTCTGAGAGTGGGTAAGTGTGCTCAGCTCAGACCACAGATGTCTTAGTGTTTTGGAGGATGCAAAGAGCATCTTGATTCTAAATGTTTTGGGCAGAGCAATTCCAGAGTGGAAGGGGCTGAAGGAGCTATGAGTGATCATGGACACGAAACTGTTCTCAGTACTGCTGTAGCTAATTCAAAGAAGAAATTTTCTCTTGGCTTCTGCTGGAGGGAGGTGATGGCTAGGGCAGATACTTCCTCAGTCAGGGTCTCCAGTTTGCAAAAAAGAGGACATTTAAATGGATGAGATGAGTATCAATGGAACCAGAGGACTCCTCAGCTCCTTCAGCCAGGACTGACCTCTCCTGAAGTTTTACAAGCAGTCAGAGGAACTAACACTGCTGTGGGATGTGTTTCAGATGGTGAGGAAAGCAAGGGAAACCAACTGTGCTCTTGTAAGAGGTGAGGATGTAGTTGCATCCTCTGGGAACCTGCTTTCCTTGCCTGCCTCCCTGATGGGAGAACTGAGGTCTGAACAGAATGGAGGTCTGCTCTCTCCTTCTAGGGGAATGTGTCTTCTTATCTTTTTGCAAATTGTCTTCTCTTTCCCAAGGAAAAACCTCTCATTCAGCTGTGCCTTCAGAGAGAAGAGCAGTGGAATGATACCTGAAGACAAGATGCTTGTTAGCAAGGCCACTGGTGCTAACAAGAGTCAGACCAGCTTAGGAAAGTTAAATAGAAGTGCTCTATAACCTTGGCTTTCCTAATTAGAACTGGATCGTGAGCTTAGTTGTGAACCCATCCACATCTCTGTCTTGGCTCTGGCTGTCCCAGCTTGCAGCACTGCCTGGCTGTGGTTCAGGTGAAACAACAGTCAGGGAGTGCCCACTGGATGGATAGACAGACCAGAGAGTTCAGTTGTATGGATGTAAATTCTGCTGTGCTGCTCCAGGCCAGAGAGGGAACCTTGGCCCACATTATTTCCCAGCCCAGATAAAGCTACTCAGATTTCAGCCCGTGGTCAAGACCTATTGAAGCAGTGATGCCTTTGAGTCACACTATAGAGTCAGCAGAGCATCATCTCCGCTGCTGGAGAGATAAGCAGCAGCATTTCCAACATGCTGCAGTCTCTAGGGAGGGAACTTTGGCAGCTGAGACAAGAGGAGCTGCAAGTGCTGGTGCAGGGTCCCATGTGCCATCCTCTGGAGGCCCACCTTGGTATTTGAGTCAGAATGACTCTTCTTTCCCTTTCTGAGTCACTGCCACTGTCTATTTTTGGCTTGTGCTTTAGGAAGTGGGTTGATGAGAATGAGATAAAGAGGTCAAAGCTGGCACCAAGGGGTGCGTACCAAAATGTTTGCCATTACTGGATGAGTCCAGTTGGGCTATACATTATGACTCTGTTTTATATAGTTCTGCGAAGTAGATTGAGGCAGGAGTCCAGCAGTGCTTGGGGTCACTGAGCCCAAAGGATTGGGATTGGGGTTGAGATTGCCTCCAGTAGTGGAGATTTTTCAGGTGCCCTGGTGCCCTGCCTGTGAAATGCATGTCCCTGAAACAGTCCCAGAGCTCAGCCTTTGCTTGGAGAAGACCTGAGGGAACCCAAGAAAAGTTCATCCTTTACTCTCTGGCCAGAAGATGACTGTGGAAAGAGGGAACTCACTACTGTTAGGTCACTCCTGGAGGGAATGGCATCTGTACCTTAGAACAGCACAGGCATGGGTTTTAATCCAAATACTTCATCTCCTGAAGGGGTTCAATTCTTCCCTCCTGGATATCAGGTAAGGAAAAAGATTCCCCATCTGGAAGAGCCTGACTCTGTTCATGGACTTCACAATACTGAGCTTGAAGCAGATGGCTGAAAGCAGGTGGGAAGACTCCTCATCACCCTGGTGAATAAAGTGGCAGTCCATTTGCACTGAAAGTTTAGGGAAAGAGGAGGTTCTGGGATCCAGCCTTTCAGGGAGCAGGCTACAGACTCTCTATATAAGAAGTGTTACTGACAGTGTTTGAACTTGAGCTGATGACTGCCGTACCCTGGCTGAGCACAGATTGCATTAAAAATGGCAGTGAGAATTACCTCCAGGCAGTGGAAGATCTTTGTCCACTCAGAGAATGAGAGATTGCTTCTGATAAAGATAGACCTTAATGTGGGGGCCAACACAGCCTTCAAAGTGCCGGTCACTGGGGCTTCCACTCTGCTCCTGTGGGAGGGAGCAGAGAGGAAGTGAGAGACATTAAACAATCTATCATTTTAAAATTAAGTGGTGTCTCCTCAGTTCACAGGGGAGCTTGGAAAGTAATTTACCACCAATAAAAAGAACAGAAACCAGCCCTGAGAGAGGCAAACCTCTGAATGGGCTCTGCTAATGCTCTCCAGCTGTGTGTGCCATGGCCTCGGTGTTTGGTGTCAGCAGACTCCTCTCAGGGTGTCACTACCCTGTATTCACTCCAGAACAACCATTTAATCTCTGAATATTCATTTACACAAGCCAGATGAAGAAACTGTGCACATGAGCTGCCTCCTCAAGAAAGAGGACTGAATTAGGCTATAACAGTAATGAAAGAAGGTGGATGAGCAGTCTGAAAGACAGAGAAGGCAGAGCTGGAAAATATCAGGTAAGGCACAAGGTGAGATGACTGATATGTCATGGCTAAATGGAAGCCAAAATACCCTCTAACATGCACCGGGTAAGGCCCTGCAAAAGACACCCTTAATTTATTATCTAGCAGAAATTATTCTTTCTAATTTTAGCTCGGCTTTCCTGCCTGCACGTGATGAATGCTCCTGTGTGGGAGTGCACTGGAACATGGGGAAGCAAATGCTTGCTGGAGGGGTGGCTTTCAGGCAGTGGCTGTGACCCAGCAAGCAGTGTTCCTGGGCTTCCCATCAGGGCTCCACACCTCAGCAGGCTTCACTGTGCCCCTGCTGCTCTGTCCTGAAGCTGGCTCTGGGGAACAGCATGAGCCTTCCTGACAAGAAACAAAGGGACAAGGGGGTCTGAGAGTCTCAAGATGGATTCCCCATCACATTAAGGGAATACATTGGGACTTGTGCTCTCACAGGACCAGTCAGGCATTGGTTATATTGGAATAAGAATTGATGTTAGGAAGAAGGAAAAACATTTATGTTCCGTGTCAAAAGTGTGCAATAGAAACACAGCATGCCAAGGCAAGAGCCCTGTCCCCAGTGGAACATACATCTCCTCTTAATTAAATCTCCTGCAGCCAGCAAGCCCCATTCAGTCCCAGCAGTGAGCTGAGGATGATGTATGAGCTAAGTCTTTCCAACCCACCCACGCTACACATCTCTGCTTGCTCTGTGCTGGTGGGCTGCTCAGGATAATAGCAAAGCCAGATGCAGGGAGAAAGTCCCTCCACTGGTAAACAAATTATTTACAATTTTTTTAAATTTTTTTTTAGATCTGCTCCCTCTCTGCCCTCTTGGAAATGTTGAGCATGAGGAATTTCGAACAGTTAGGAGGTGTGAGAATGACTCCTGCCGCATCTATGCAGCTGTATCATCCATAGCCTGGGGGACAATGTGTGTTTCACAAATGGTTTCAAAAATGGAGAGCCAGCTTATGTGCTGTGGGTCTGTAAGGGTCTCTGAGCCAGCCAGTTACCTTCCCTAGAGCTTTCTATCAGTCAGAGAGGCCAAGGTCTTCACCTGCCTGTTACCTTACCTTTTAGAGTACCAAGTGCATACCAACTCACATGGAAGACCAGAAAACCTGGCCTGACTTTTTGAAGCACCACTGTGTTTTAGAAATCATCCCTTCCATTTGATGATGAGCAGTGCTGTTCTGCCCACTGTGCCCTGCTGGTCATGCATTTCAGTGAGCTCACAGAGGTCCAGGTTTTGCATGAGCCTGTCGTTCAGTTTGCACATGTTGTCTCTGGTCCTTGCGTTCTTGTTGGAACATACCTAGATGAAGTCCAGGAGCACTTTCCAGCGTTAGATCATCTCCCTGCCATCATAGTAAGGATAATTAGTCTTTTTATCATCCCCATTTGCCACCATTCTTGGGATCAAAGCTCCTGTAAGCACCTGAAAGCTGTATTACCGTGACTTTCAGCCTGTGTGGGCAGATGCATTTGCAGGGTGGTTTCAGCAGGACTAGGCTAAAGATCTTTTGCTTGCCAAAGTCTGCAGGTGAGTCCTTGCTGATTTTCATTCATCTTCTTTACTCTGTTCCTAATGGAAGTCTGCTTCTCACAGGCTGTAAACAGCATGCCAGGTGTTTCTGCAAAGTTAAGGCAATTAACTGAACCAACCACTCCTGCTGCCCAAGCAATTTAAGGCAGTTCTTTGCTTTTGCTATTATTTCCTTGACCAAGAAAAAAAGATTGTTGTTCTCCAAGGGAATGAAGAAAGAGAGACTCGGGGAAAGGTTTGGGGAAAGAAGATTAAAAAAAAAAAAAAAAAACAAACCTGTTTAAAAGTTACCCTGGTCCTTCTTTTTGGATGACTCCACTAGAATTTAACTCCTTCCTTCCAGTGAGGATTTTTTCCTATTTATGTTAGCATTAAAATCTGATTTGTTCAACTTTTTGAGTGGCAGAAGGAAGGCAGTGTAGCACACCTACATTTCCCTGCTGTAAGATCTCAAATCTAAATTTGATTTGTTGCAATGAGACATTACTGTTTTCGTGCTTGCTTCTTTTCAGTAGGTGCTGGAACAGGACAAAGCACCATTTCTGAAGGTTATGATGGGACTGTAAAGACCTGCAGAGAATGAATCATCCACGCAGCTTATACATCCATCCTGGGATGAGATGAAGCCCATCTGGAAATAGCTACATCAGCTCCCTGAGTTTGGATGCATGCATGTCAGATGATCCATCAGACACAAGAGAAAAGGTTCATAAGCAAATCTAATGTTACAAACTTAGAGCTGTCACACTGGCATAGCAATCTGTGTTTTGGCTTTTCTGTTTTCTTTCTGTTTTTGAAAAATCCATCAGCTGTAAATGTTGACTTCACTGATGGGGGAAAAGATGAACAGGGCTGTCAACTCTGGGAGGAATCTGCCAGCCCTGGGAAATTTAACATCAATGCCCAAAAAAGCCCACCACCTCTTTGTGAAGGAGAGGTACTATCTGGTGAGCTGAACGCTGAAGCAAGATTAAAACCAGGTTTGTGATCTTGAGGTTTTTTTAAAGTTGATCCTTTTTCTTATGAGAAAGCCACACATTTGGTGCTCATTCACAAAACTAAACCCCAGTTCCATACCCGCAGCACCTGGGCAAGGTGGGCCTCGATGAAGGCCAGGTTCAGCCAGGAGTGAAGCTCATCAGTCAAGTTCCTGGTGACAAGACACATCCTAGGTCAACTCAGGAGACTGTTCTGCAGATGAGAGGCCAGACACACAGGTCTGTGGCCAGGAACAGGCATAGCTGTGGCTGAGCAGAACCATAGGACAGCTTAAACAGGAAAGGAGAATCCAGGGCTGCGCTTAAATGGAAGCGTTGGTTGTGACTACGTTTATATGCAACCAGGGCCTTGACATGTCAGGAAACCTGGCTCACAGCCCTCTTCTTGGGCAGCTGGACCACACTGTTGAGTTAATAAAGCAGGAAACTTGAAAATCAAGTGCACTGAATCCCTGTATTTATTGACTTGAAATATTCAAGTTGGATCTTCTCTGTAGGTCCCTGGGAATCCCTGTGCAGCTGGATGGCTGCAAAGCCAGTTGAGTCATTCCACTGTAAAAGTGATCCTTCTACGAGTTTAGCTGAAGGACAAGAGAAACTGTTATTGATTTTTTGCTTATCCAGTAATTGTGGAAAGTACAGGGCATTCAAAAGGTGCTAATGAGCGGTGATGGAAGGCTTGGTGCATATGCATCTTTCTTTGGAGAGGAGAGTACCCTTCCTGAGAGGCCTGTGCTGGCTGTAAACGGCTAAAGACACCTGTGCTAAAAAAAAAAAAAAAAAAAAAAAAAAAAAAAAAAAGTATGCAGCTTTGGAGGAATTGTGCTTTTCCCTTCGTGTGGTTTCCAGCAGGAAAGATCATAGCATCATAAAGCAATTTAGGTGGAACAGAACTTCTGGAGATTTGCCTCCAAAATCTGCATCAAGCAGGCCCACCCTAACTGCTACATCATGTTGTTCAGAGCAATTAAAACATCTCCTCCATCCTCTGGACTTACAGAATGTCTCTGCAGGTTAGAGCTCAGAAAGGAGCTGGGTCCAAAATGCCAATGGTAACAGGCCTGTTTTCAGCATGCATTTCGTTTATTTATTTTTCTGAAGAAACAATTCAAGTGCTAGACCTTATTCACAATGCAGCTTAACACACAAGTCTGGCTCGTTCTCATTTGTGGTGTGTTGTTGTCAGGAAAACCCTTTTCCCTTTCTCTTCTTTCAGTGATCTGCATCATATGAAACAAGGGATGCAGCCTCCTCCCACATGCCTGCCTTATGCCCTGGGAGGGTTCTGCGGTCAGCCCTGGACTACAGGCAGCATGCAAGATCTTTGGACCATACCTGCCTTGCTGTGCCTGCCTGGGACATGAGCTCATGCCTGCTTTGTGGTCTGTGCATTCCTTCACTGGCCTTCTGGGGCCTGAGTCATTGTGCCCTCTCTTAGGTGTAGAGTAATAGCAAAACCAGTGATGAATAACCGGAGTTAATAATAATGCTTGCCTAAGGTACTTGATGCACTTTGCTCCCAAATAACTGTTGAACGAAAACACCCTGTCTGCTGGGGACATGCCGTGGCTCTGCAGCACTGTGAGATTTAACAACATCTGACAACAGCCAGCCCCCCTGGCAAGCTGTAGTTTTCAGCCAGCCATTGCCGAGCCCTTTTTTTTTTACATGGAAGTGCTGAAAGTCAGCTAAGCAATGCTCTTCCAGTGAATGAATTCCCCCAGCGGCGTGCGGACCAGAGTGGATCCATTCCCTGGGTGCTCACCCAGGAAGTCATTAGCAGCTTGCAGGCAGAGGTCGATCCCATTACCATGGTTTTGTAATGCTTTGTTGAAAAAAAATAAGCCAGTGCCTTAGGATTGAAGCTGACCTTGAATGAAGAAGGAGGAAAGTCCATCATGTCTGGAGCTTGTCTCTGTGGGCTGAAATGCGCTTCTGTTGGGATGCTAATTTTGGGGAAAGCAATTTGGGGAAAGCAATTTAGGGAAAGGAGGAAAGGTGGGAACAACATTTTGGATGTGGAACAATTGTTTCATCAATGTATGTCTGCTCCTAAAGAAGAGCATTTAGTTGACTCCCTGTGTCCTCTACAGTATGACGGAAAGACAGCTGGAAAAGGAACTGACTGGTGCAATGATCTCTGTGCAGATGTTCTGACTGTGAGTGTGTAGCAGGCAGTTGAATACATGGACAGACCTCATTTCCCTGCTGGCAAATAGTACTCATTTATCTCTACAACTAGAGTGAGTCCTTTCCATGAATGGAGAGTAGATTCTTTCAACTAGTAGATCCTGGGTGGTTGGCAAGTACCCAGACAAAAACAGAATCCAAAAGAAGTCAGGTGGGGTATCTTGCTTGCATGACTCACACATTAGTCTATGTTCTTTCTCAACTGGATCTTCTGCTTTCCTCAGTTTTAGTTTTCAGAGTACAAGTAGAGGTGGTTATGGAGAAGGGAAAGGCTCAGATGTCTCTTGCTGTGGGCCCATTTGCTTTTTCTGTGGTTTGGATGGATCAGGGGGAGCCCCATTCCAGATAGCCACATGACTATGTGCAAGGGGATTGGAAGAAAGAAACATGCTGTGGCTGACACTTGCACAGCTTTAGGGATGTCTCCTGGTGTCACTAGATGCTTTCTCATGCAGATCTGGACTTCCTCTTTTCTGCCTAGCAGGCTCTTCTCTGTGATGGCCTCCATTAGATGAGTCAAAGGATACTACTCACTTCGATTCAGTAATACAAAGTGTAAGCTGCTTTCTGCCTAATGCGAGTCCATTTGCTTCTATTTATAATGAATTAATATTTTCTTCTGTGCTGTGAACAGTAGCGCTAAGCATACAGCAGGTATGCTGCTAATTTTGTCAGCAAAGCTGGTTAGGGAAGGAGATAAGAGGGGAAAGAATGAATCACTGAAGGGAATAGCTGGCTCAGGCATTGGCGTGTTATCATCACGACTGCACAGCAGTTTCTGTGCCTACTCACCCGCCCAGCATGAGGTCCATTTGGACCTGCAGAGACACACTGTGACATGAAACTCTCTTTCCTTTAGGCTTCCCAGAAAGCTCTGGGCACAAATGAGCTGGCAGAGAGGTAGCTCAGTCATGATCTCCAACCACTGGGAACCTGCAGAGCATTCCTGACTGCCAAGTGCTGCTTGATCCAATAGGCAGAGGCAACTGTAGTGACTGGATCAAGATGTGAAGCAGTTTAGGGAAAGCAGGAGGTACTGAGCTTTATTGCCTGGGAAGTAGATTAAATCCTGGGACAGCTCATGTGAAAGACTCTTCAAAGTCCTTGAGTTGAGAACAGGTTGAGAACAGGTATCACTTTCTACATAATGCCATTAGATGAAAGTTTCTGAAGGGGCAAACTGTTATGAGTGATGGGAGAATGTGTTTGAGCAACTGGCATAAACAGGACGAAAATCAAGCACTACTTGGTAGTACTGGATCACCAAGGATCTCTGTAATACAAAGGTGAATAAGTTGTAGTAGAGTTCTTAGCATCTCCCTATAGCATTTCCTGGTGCTGCTACTGTTGGGTCCTCCTGGCTCCTCAAATTGATGTATTAAACATTCCAGATTTCACAGTGGTACCCACCCACACATTGACATGGTTTTAACTGTGTAAAATTGTCTTTGGCAGAAAAGAAAGGATTTGTTCCAGGACAACAAACCCTTCAGTTCAATCAGAACAGCTCAGAGATAATCACACAACTTTGCTCTTGTATACAACAGCAGATACTATGTGATACCGACTCAGGTCCAAGTCCAACACCTCCAAGTTCATCTGCAAATCACCTTGAATTGCTGGAGAAGTGCAAAGTGTTGTTTGTTTTTGAAAAACAGCAGAGAAAGTCTCCCTCTTCTTCATTTTTCTTCCTCCTCCTCACCCACAAGTTAAAAACCAAGGAGGATAAAAAGAGCATCCTAAGGGAGAGAGTTACCACATGCTGCTGCCAGTGTTAGGAAAACAGTCCTGAGTCACACAAATAATTTTAGATGCTTCTAAATACACTGTGCTCTCAGCAGGCAGCCTTTCCAGCTATAATCTCCCCGGCTGTCCCTAATTCTGAGCACACAGTATACTCTGCTTCCTTCCTGGTTGCAAATGAGTCAGAATTTCTCTGTCACTCACCTGAGCCAGAAGGAGTTCACCAGCTCAGTGCTTGAATACTAATACACAATTACAGGCTGTATTCCCTCACCCTGTAAAAAAACCCACCCTGTCACAATCCCAAACAAAAAAATGCCAGATACTATTGGGATTCCCTACTGAAATGCAATAGCTGGGGAACAGTTTTGGCTGTGTTGGTGTAGGAGGTTGGGAAAGTTGCCTGGGCAGCCTGCTTCAATTTTGCTTGCTGCTTGAGGAGATAGCAGCTCTCAGTGGCAAGGGGGTTGCCCAGGGGAGGGGACAGCATGGACATTGGAGGCTCCCAGAGACTCAAGCCATATAGCTCTCACTAGCTCCATTGAAAAAAAAAAGCCAGGAGCAGGCCTCTGAAGAAAAGAAAGTGGAAGAAGGAAGGGGGGAGTCCAGGAACCAGGAGGAGTTTAGAAATCTCATGAGACTACTTCCTGTTTGTATACTGCTATCATTCATAGAGAACATCTCAGCTGGTGGTTGGTTGGTTGGCTGGTTGGTTAGTGGGCTGGATTTTGTTTGTCTGTTTGGTTTTTAAGTAAATAAAATTTTAAAGGAAATTTGGAAAATTCTGTCAATCCCAGCTTGGGAAAAAACAGAGCGGCAAAGTTCAGTCTTAGATGAAGTTATATATTTGCCCAGTTCTATTTTATTATCAGATTTAAAGAGCTTTGTTTTATTTTTGTCTGTAAAAACTGGCTAATTGAAAACACTCCCAGATTCCTCTTTCATTTGCTCTTGTTCTCTCTTTCTCTGTGCATCACCTTAAACATAGTTTTGTCCACCTCTTCCCTTAACTTAACCTAGATGAGTCTTAAAGTTTATCCATATTTATTCCTTTCTGTGTTCAGTTCATACACAAATACTTTTTATTCTATCAATCAAACAAAAACAATAAAAAGTTAATTAGGAGGAAAAATCTTATCTAGAAAGCTGTAATAGATTTAATTATCTTTGTTTTTGAAGGGCAAAAGAAAGGGGAGTGTCAAAAGTAAAGATGGGAAATATCAAGGAATGAAATGGAGAAAACACACACACACACACACACACACACACACACACACACACACATAGAAAAAAGAAAAGAGTAATGCTAAGGACAAAAATAATCCTGGGTAGTAGTAAGCACTCTCCAGAAGAATAATAGGATCATGACTCAGGATCATGACTTGTTCTGGCGTCAGATGTAGACCAATGAAATGGCAAAAGTGTACATTAAGACATGGTAATGCACAGAAAGAGCAAGAGGTCACCAAAGGAGATGTAAGTGGCTCCAAGGGATACCAAGAGCAATTTATTATCAAAAGATGTTCAACTTACTTAAAAAAACCAGCAGTAAATGAAACATTGTCCAAGTGTTCTCAGGGGAAGGAGAAGGACAGATGGCAAACAGACCCAGTAGCTCCCTGGAAAGGCTGGAAATTGCTCATGGAAAAGGCAATGACGAAAGTGCAGGTGATGAAAAAGTGGTGCATCTGAAGAGACACTGAGCTTCGTGAGCAGATGGGGCATTGAGTACCTGCTGGCAGAGACTGAAGGCACACTTTCAGCAACTGTTTCCCAAGTAAAGTGGATCAGATCTTGCCCACATTGTGCACAAAGTGAACAGGGAGTGTCCCTGTGGTGCCTACACATTATGTGATCCTGTGAGGCTGCCATGAACTCCAAATGCAGTGTGGGGGTCATGGGGCCAGCCTTTGATCACTGAGAGTTGAACTGTCTTTTAAATTCCTTGTCACTAAATCCCCACATTGGAAAAATTGAGAGCAAATTACTGGGAAAATATTTTGTATCTTTTCAAAGAAAAAAGGTACCAGCAGCTGCCCAAAGAGCATATTTGGTTTTTAAGGTCAGGTTTTGGTAGTGACAGAGGGCTACAGAGGTAGCTTCTGTAAGAAGCTGCCAAAAACTTCCCTCATGTCTGACAGAACCAATGCCAGCCAGTTCCAGGATGGATGCATGGCTGCCCAAGGTTGATACTGGTAGTCACTCTGAGATAACATATTTAAGAGTGGGGGAAAAAAACTTCTGCGGAGAGAGGAGTGAGGATACACGAGAGGAGCAGCCCTGCTGACATGCAGGTCAGTGCAGAAGGAGGGACAGCTGCTGGAGCTGAGGTTCCCCTGCAGCCCTGGTGATGACCATGGTGAAGGAGCCGTCTCTCTGCAGCCCATGGAAACGCACAGGGGAGCAGAGATCCACCTGCAGCTCCTGGAGGACTCCTTGCTGGAAGAGGTGGATGCCCAAAGGAGACTGTGACCCTGTGGGAAACACACAGTGGAGCAGGTTTGCTGTCAGGACTTGTGAACCCCTCTGGGAAAAATCTGTCTTTCCTCAGCTAAAAAGCAAATTAAAAACTTCTAAGGTTTTTGCTGCAACTTGCAGTTTTTAAGGAAGGTGGTGAAAAAAACATCCAAAGATAGTTGGATGTATAAACTGCTGGGAGATCTCTGTGCTCAAGTGCTCTGAAAGAACTTTCTTCTCCTAGTCTCCATGTAGATTTGGCTGGCAAATTGTCTTCAGTAACATCATGAGCTGGGGCAGAAGGAATGAAAGTATAACCAGGTAGGTGGAATTTTCAGAAGACAGTCTGGAGTGTTTTAACACTGGCCAATGGCTGAATTTGTATTGGTCTTGGCTTTGTTATTGCAAACATCTGAAACAGTTGTCATAAAGGTTTCAAAATATGTGGGCAGGAAAAATGGCAACTTGACATCTGGGAAAGCTCTCAGCAGCTTCTTCCTTCTTCTCTGAGAATTAGGCATCAGATTGAATCAAATTGGAATTACTGTCTTTTTAGTTATCTGCATGCTAACAGCTTCCCAAGCCTCCTTGAATCTAGCAGAAAATGGAAAAAGCTAATTCACAGAGCAGGACTAGAAACCACTTCCCCTCATGCTCTAATTATATCGTAAAAATGGGAAACATTTTTTATTTTTATTTGCTAAGAAGTACTTCTCAGTACAATCGATGCCTCTGTCTTGGAGTGGTTTTGTGCATTATCAGGGCAGTATCACTCACTAACAGATGGAAACCATAGGAATTATTTCCATCTGTCACGGGAAAGGAAAATCATTTTGCCTTTAAGTGTTGCAGCATGGGAAAATAACCAAGCTTACATTTTTTTTTCAGGCATATTTTCTTGGTGGTTTTGATGTGAGTTTGAAGAATGTTGGGATGAGAATCACTGTGCTCATTGCTGGCCTGCAGTGGCCACAGATGTTATACAGGACAGCTGCTCACCTTTCTGTGGGGACATTCTTGTTGGTGGCCTCTGAGATGGGGAGTGAGAACAAGTGGATATCACGTGGGCAGCCAAATGTATAATGTGTTTTTCTCTGTCTCTGTCCTACCATTTAATGCACCTATAGAATGGACATGGTCAAAATCCAAAACTGTGCTTCCACCAAAGCATTCACTGAAAAGCAGTCTGACTATCAAAAGCCATCAACAGCAAATGCTGTATGAAACCGAAATTCTGTGGAGACATTTCAGTGCTGCCAATACATTTGTGGCTACTTTGGGAGATTATATCCAGTTAAACCAAACTTTCCCCTATAGTAGGTCAGGTGCCCTTCAAATCAGGGCACATCATCAGTGTGATATGCCTTGACAGAAGATGTTGTGATGCTGCCCCAGGTGAGAGATTCACAATCAAGTCAGGAATGATAGCACACGTTAGACTATTTTAAAAAATACAGAATAGCATAGAATAGAATAAAATAGAATAGAACAGAACAGAATAGAACAGAACAGAATAGTTCAATTTGAAAGTACCTACAATGATCATCTGGGCCAACTATCTGACTACTTCAGGGCTGACCAAAAGCTAAAGCATGTTGTTAAGATCATTGTCCAAATGCCTCTTAACCACTCACAGGCTTGGGGCATTGACCACCTCTTGTTTGGCTGCTGTCTTCGTAAGGAAATGCTTCCTAACATCCAGTCTGAGGCTCCCCTGGTGCAGCATTGAACCATTCCCACATTTCCTGTCACTGTGGCAAAAGAGCTCAGCACCTCCCTTTCCACTTCCCCTCCTCAGGAAGCTGTAGAGAGCAATGAGGTCACCCTCCAGCCTCCTTTTCTCTAAACTGTACAAACCAAAGCCACTCCCTACTGGATATGCCTTCCTCATGCGTCTTTATTAGAAAAATAAAATAAAATAAAATAAAATAAAATAAAATAAAATAAAATAAAATAAAATAAAATAAAATAAAATAAAATAAAATAAAATAATAAAATAAAAAGAGTTGTTACCAGTAGTTTGCTGGCAACTGTCAAACTGGGAGGGCTTTAGAGATCTACCTTCAAGGATCCATCTTCACAGTCTAATCACAATTTCAAATTTTTGTTACTAAATTGGACATATTAAATAGCAAGTGGCATGCTATTTAATTTGTGGGGCCAAATTACAAGAACTTTGACAGCAATGATTTCAGCATGATCTCTTGAACTGGAGAGAAGATCTGCAATCAGTGAGATAAAGTTTGATAAAAGACAGGTAAACACTTCAGAAGCTGAATTCCCAATGCCATGCTAGCTGGACAGAATTAAAAACCTTGTAAATGTGTGAGCTATGGTCTTCATATGAATGGAAAATAACTGTCTGAGCAGTACTTCAGAAAAACATGTGGGGGTTGTAGAAGAACACAGACTGAATGTGAGCTGTCAATGTGATCCTGCTGTAAAAACAAGGCAGGACTCAGAGATGATTTAACAGCACCATTGTCTGTCTCCTACCTAGTGTTTCTGAAGAGGCAGAGGAAAGAGAAACTATCATTCAGGAGGAAGAATGTAACATGTTGCTTGGAAAATTTATCCTTTTATATCCATTAAATGTAAAATTTCCCTCCTCCCAAGATCAGATGATGATGGGATTTCTTTGGCTTACAGAGGTTGATCTGAATAAATTAAGAATGTCTTCACATGTCTCCAATCCTGCAATATAAAATCACAAGGATCCTATTTAAAAATTCATGTGCCCAATAAAAATAAATGCAAACCTGCATCTTTTAGAGCACAGATATTTAAATACTCACAGGAAGACCACACCAGTACAGGACACTTTGAAGGACACTTTGTCCTGTAGACCTTTTGAGTCAAGACCAAACAGAATTTATCTTTAGCTCCAGCTGAAGATTCTGGTCTTCCTGCAGTGGAGATTTCTTCAGAATCAAGTGCAAGGATAGCAGCTTGTGATGTGTGTACCTTTCCTGGCAGATCAAACTTTTCTGTGTACAAAAATGGCAGGATTGTGGCAGCTGTGAGGGTATTTTTTAATCACATACATTTTTTTCTGGACCACTTTGCTTAAGATGTTTTTCTTGGTTGGCATTACATAGATATAATAATGAGGCAGAGCAGGAATTCCTGTGACACTGACATTTTGTGTTTTGGAGCAAAAGACCACTGCTTTCTGCTTTATTTGCCTAGCAATGGAGAATTTGCCTCTTCTGACAGCAGTTATAAACCTTAAAAAAAACCCACAGCCACTTTAGTGTAAGCTGCCGAAAAGCAGGATGCAGACCTGTGTCTTGAGGTGGGGAAGAGCTATGAATGGATACCTCCCTTGAGAACCAGACCTGCAAGGCTCCTAAGCATGGTGCAGGAGCAGTAGGATGCCCTCAGTGACTGCTGTACAATATTACTCTGGTACCAGCTCCAGGAGCTGATGTCAGTGTCTTGGATCTGCTTTTTCACCCGAGGTATGGTATGCCACATCTCAGTCTGGATGAAAATCTGGGATGTCGTTTGGGTTTGGTGGCTGAAGTAAACTTTGAATCCCAGTTGGCTGACACGTAAGTCAACCTGCAAATGTGAACAATCCATATTTAGCAAAGGAGGCATTTCTGTTAAAATTTATAAGCCTCTTTAAGATCCCAACCCATTCACAATTACTGGATTGCTTCACCTTTTCTAATGTGAAGCCATGAAAAGACATTGGCATCATCATCTAGAACGTCTTCCCTGTTAAAGCAAGAAAGGGACAGCAACAGATACCCAGAACAGACTGTTTGGGATCTTGCATCAGCCAGCTTGAGGTGTAAATATTTCTGCTCCAGCCAAGCAAAGATGTGTCTGCTGAGGTCAGCTCTGGGTTCAGCCCTTGGTGTGCCATTGTAGGATGGCAAAACCCATGCAGGGCACCTCCCAAAATTCTCTTGTTTTTCAGGGAGGCAAGGGCCTTTCCTTGGCTCTCCCTCATTGCCACCAGAGGGCTCTGGGAAATCAACAAGCGTTTGTGCCCTTCTAGTTTGGCCCTTTAAGCTGCTCTACGCAATTGCAGAAGTCTGTAGAAAGGCAGCTGAGATCAGGTTGGCTTGGAGCAATATATTGGCAAAGGTCTGGAGTAATCCACCAATACCAAACCAGCTGGGTGTCCACACAGCTGTTGCGTGTCAGGACAGCAGAAGAATCAGAGTGGCTTGGGTGAGACAGGGGAATCAAACAGAGTGCTGCAAACAGGGGTTGTACACAGGAAATTTAAAAGAAACCACTCAGGGTGAAGACCCTGCTGTTTGTTCCGCGGTGGTTTGGCTGCAGTTCTCTGTTTCCACACCTGAGCCACGCCTCAGAAGTTTTATGTTCACAGCCCAGACAGCAAGGCCACATCTGTCCTGGTGCCTTTTCTTCTGGAGGCTGGTTTCACTGAGCAGCCAGGGCACAGGTGGATGTCTGGCTGAACTGTCTGGGCTTCCTCACCATGGCAGGACAGCGCTGAAGGATGTGCTGAGGGATGACTTACAGAGCCATGGAGAAGAGGCTTACACCTGGGTGATAGGAGAATGGTCTAGGGCAGGAGGGCACTGTACACCAAGTGCCCTTTTAGCAGTATGAGTTTGGGAAGGGAAAATGTATATTTTCTTTCCCAAACTTCCCACTCTAAATGTAGTAGAAAGTTTGATTAGATAAGTGATTAAACTGTAAACATGTTGCTCTCCTTCCTGTTTCTTGAACACAGCAGAAGATATAATCAGGTAGTAAATTTGGCATTTAGGTGGAGTATTGAAATCGAAGTCAACAAGGCCTTTTTCTCATTTCTCCACATTGTAATTTAGTTTAGTTCACTTATTCTGTAGTAATTTAAGTAAATGACTGGGAAATTATGAGCTCTTTGCTGCACACCATGTTGTGATGATGAATTCATTCAGCTTTTTCTTAAATGTCACAGATGGTTACAAATGAAAGCCCAGAATGAGGTGGACTCACTCACTAGAGACAGGCTGAAGGGGAGAGGAGGAATTCCCCTCATTTTACTATTTCCTCTTTTCTCAAACCTTTTAAGCAGGTGTTTTTGGGGGAAATACCAACTAAATAGGATGATGTGATCAAGGATGCCTGTGGATGAAGAATTGTTAAAGAAAAGCTCAGCTGTTATGTCCCAAACTAGTATCATGAATAAAACAATAGGATGGAGGCAAGAGGGAAAAGCAGGGAGTCTAGCACACAAGACATGTTGTTATCTAGATCTGGATCTTAAGACATCAGGAGGCATTTGAAGCAGCAAAGGGACAGACCATATCTCAGCAGTGGCATCTCAGGAAGATGAGCAGTAGGATGAGGCCTCTTTCAATTGCCATGGAAGTTAGTGGCAAGGTTTCCACTGAGTAATGTTGCTTGTTTGTGTCATCTACAGTATAAAACCTGTAAGGTTGGAGGGAAGCTATTCTCATGACTTGGAAAACTAACCACAGAATCACCATCTGCTCTGGAGCAGGGACCTTCCCTTCAGAGGGATAGCCTTTGGGAGACCTTGTTAAGGGGCAGGTTGGTGAGAAGAAGGGACAGGTTAACTCTTCAGCATTTCAGCATCCTGTGTCATCCTGAGAGCTGTGTTGAATTGCTCCCTTCTCCCTTCTCTGAGGTTTTCCTGTGGCTAATTAATTACAGAGAGAATTCAGAGCCCTTTGTGGGTAGTTTGTCAGCTTTGCGCTATGAGTCAAGAGGAGTGCACCTCAACAAGTTCTGGAATGTGGGTTGGGCTCCATGAGGCATTCCCAAATTTGGTAGTTTATCTGGATTTGTCTGGGACACCTTGCATCCTCTCTGTGGGGCCAATCCATCTTGCTTTCGAGGCAGCACATAGCATGGAACATGCAGCAAGCAAAGAGGGTGGTAGCAGCCATCCCAGGGACATTGAGTTGATCTTGAATTCACCAAAATAATAAAATATTGCAATATCTTCCCTCCAGCTTGCCATTGATGTTGTAAACAGCAGCAATGAATAGAGAAAATCATAATGAAATCCTTCCTTTCCTATTTTATATACAATAATAATGGTGACAAGAATATGAAAATTCAGACAACATAAATATTCTCCTTCCTTCTTAATAACCTAGACACTGAAGAGATAGCTAAGCATAAATATACCTTTGACCTCCAGACTTCACAGTTAAGCCCAAACTTACACAAAATGTTAGCCCAGAAAAAGCCACGTCCTTCCAAAACACAGGTGCATTTTTTGGCATGACATGGGTTCATCTCCTTACCATCTCTTCAGAGGCCACTTCTCCAGGAAGGGTTTCCTCCTTTATAATCTTGTGGCTCAGGCTTATGGCATTACCACTGTGGAAAATCAAAATACTCAGTGTTCAGCTTGCAGGGGTTTGGTCATAGCTTACCAAGTATCCCCCGAGGACAGGCTGTCTTATTTGAAAAACCTCAGGTCTGTGGGCAAGCTCAGGTTGTTTCAGCAGGAACTGCTCTTATTTGTGGTTTATTACTATGCAGTGAGCTGGAAGAAATTATGAAACTACTTCAATGACCAATCATACAGCTCAATAACAAGTGCATTAGCACTCAGATGAAGTTGAGGGTCCACTGGCAGACACAGATAGATCCAGCAGATACTGGGCTGAAGAAAAAGATAGCTTTGTAGGTAATTCACAAGCAGTAAATTGGTGAAATTATGCTGTAAGGAATTCAGCAAGCCCCATTCCTTGTCTTCCTGATTACTTAAACAGTGCAGTCCATGTTTCATGTGTTTGCCTTCTGCCCTGGTCACAGCATTGCATAAATCCACCTATGTGAAACAGTCTTGAAAAAGAAATGGAAAAGATTCATAAGAAATTTGAACTAAATAACTGGTGTGTGAAGGAGAGAACAATGTTTAAAGATCAGTATAAGGACCTCAGGAGTATTTGTCATTCGAGGCCTTATGTAATTTGGTGCAGTATATAGTAATCTTTTCTTAGTGATCTTTTTGGGTGTGTTCCCATGTTAAAATAGTGTGTTAAATCTTGGACCTTGAAATCACAAACAGGAGAGAGAGGTGATAATGGGAGGACCTTGGTAACCACATGTTTAAAACAAGGAAGAAATTTTGTTTGTTTGTACCAGCTGTCAGCTTCCAGGCTATCAATCGTAGGATTCCTTGGCTAACCCTGACCAGCTATCTGAGCAGACTTGAGTTGACAGTCACAGCTGGTTTGGGCTAGTTATGGCTCTTCTGTTTGCCCACAGCATGTCTTGAATAAAAGCCCAGTCTCTGTATCCTCTTGGCTGCTCTTTCTCCATGACTGAGCCTTCTCACAGAAAGGCAAGACTTTTCCATCTTTTCCAGACTTGATTCACAGAAAGATCCTGGAGTCTGCAAGACAGATCCCTGGAACTTCTCACTTGAGAATGCAAGTGTGACAATCACTGGGGAAACAAGAGCACAAGACTTGGACTAAAACACCAGCAAGAGATGTTGATGCTGGTGTACATGGAATGCTGGTAGTTAGTGGAATGTACAAGTGCAGAAATTCATATCTGAATCTTGAACCTAGCTTCCTGTTTCCTTTGCAAAAGCTATGAATTAAATGGCATCATCAGTGGCCTCATATTCAGCTTCTGCTTCTCCTAACCTATCAAGATCAGATGGGAACTTGAATGTGTAAACAATCCATATGCTAGGAGAAGACTGTGAGCATATGCTGGGCTTACTTTCCTGGTGCATAATTATTACAGACACTTAAGTACCAGAGAGGTTGCACAATACCTTAATTACTGTGTTTAGATGCAGCCTGTTCAGTGTAGGAGTCATACTCTGTGGCTCTACTTTCTCTTCAAGGTGTAATTTGAACAGTCATTACTGAGATACATGGGTGGCCAGCATACACTGAAGTGTTCAATATGGCTCAAACAGATAAAAAATGGGTACTTTTCATCCTGCTTTTCAAGGTGCAGCACGTTCTGAGCTTGTGGCCTGTTGTGGAAAAGTTTCCAATCCTTTGAAGTAGAAAGAGGGGAGATTCATATCCATGTGTGATGGAGATTCAGTGATTCCTCTTTATAAGCATCTTTTGGTTGCTTCCTCTTAGTATCTGAAACATATGTGCCTCTCCTCATGTTTGTACTACCAAATCTGATTGGTATCCAGATTGTTAGGAGAGAAGAAGAAATTTTCAGATGGATCAGAGCAAGATTCTAGGATGGTACACTACAAATATATTTGGTACCTGGTGGTACACCTGGTTGACTGTTTTTCCTTTGAAAGCTTGGATGAAATGAAAACAAAACAAAACAAAAGAGACAGGAGATGGATTCAGTTTCACATAAATCTCATGATGCAGGTCCAGGAGAGGGGGGTCATCCTACCTGGCTTCAGGGGTCGGCAGTCTAAGGTTGCTGCTTGGTGTCAACATAACTATTGTTGAGAAGGGGGCATTGTAGGATGTGGTGTCTGTAAACTTCCATCTTTTCAGGGACCTGGCTCGCCCCAACAGCAAATCTGTTGTAGGTGAAGAATTTCCTGTCCTTGTCCTTTCCCATGGCTAAAATTAAATGTATATACCAAACAACCTTATCCCTGTTTCAATCCTCTAACTCAGCACTGCGGCTGCAGAAGCATCTGAGGATACTGAAAGAGGATGTATCTCAGGTGGCTTCTCACTTCTCAGCCTTGGGGAGCAACTGGTCAGAGCCAGGTCTAAGGAATTTGGGCAGGTGGATCAGTAGACAAAATAGAATGGAAGTGAGCTATGGCAAACAATTCCTAAGAGAGGTTCCTGTGTGAATGGAGTACCTCTGTTGGACCTCGAGGACTTATTCCAGCTTCTCTCAGTCATGCCAATGTCTCAGCCGCAAGTAGATTCAGCCATCCCTTAGGCTCATTCAGAGGAACTTAACACCTACAGTTTTGTTGCTCTTTTGGAGACAGTCCAAGAGACTCAGGATCCCAAACTGGGCCACTTCTTAGACCACAGATAGGTTAATTAGGACTGATTTCCTTTGGAGCCCCTCACTAGGAACGTGTCTTCTAGACCCCACTGCATGGCATAGGCCTAAACCAAACATTGGTGTCTCAGCTCATCTAATGCTGTTTGCTTAGCTGGCTCTTCCCTCAGCTATTTTTTTTTCTAGCTGAATGAATAAACAAAGCCACCCAGTTTAAATACCTGTGTTACAATTTTTATCTGAGCAAGAGAACATTTCCCAGTAGCTACAGCCACGTGCATGACACTAAGGACCTGTGGCAATTAGCAAGTGCAGGGAGAGAATATTGGGTCATGTTGAGGCAGGTTTTTCAGTAATTGTATAGGGGCAACAATTAGAAGAGGCAGGAGACTCATTAGGTACTCTAATCCCCCAGAGTAGGCAGTGGATTGCAGAACAGCCTTCCAGTCCAAATGATTGCTCATAGCTCATGGTGTGCCTGAAATACAGTGAAAAAAAAACCTCACTGTCTTCTGAAAGGCAACTTGTGTGGGTGCACATCAGTGATGGGGCTGGAGGAAGCAGTGTGGGTTCTCTGACTCTTTTAGTCATAACTCTCAGCTTTTGCAAAGCAAAGGGACCCTGGTGCAAGACTACCATCAGCCTTCTTGATGATTTCATTTGTTCCTCTTCCCTTAGTACCCCAGTCCCCAGCTCTTTGCCCCGTGGAGACACTCACAAGCTCAGTGCTGGCAGCTCTCACAAGCAGAGCAGGGGAAGCCAGCTGGGATATGAGAAGAAGCAGGTGATGTTCAAGGAGGTGCTCAGGGAGCTGGGCATGCTCAACCTGGAGAAGAGAAAGATGTGTGTAGGGGAGCGATCTAGCTGCTGTCCATCTCTGCAGAATGGGGAATTACAAGAAAGACAGAGTCAGATTCTTCTCCATGCTTAACAAGGACAAGTGTCTCAGCTCTTCAGCTTCTCTCCTCCTGCAGCACATGCTCCAGACCACCTTGGTGGCCTCTGCCAGACTTGCTCCAGTTTTTTCAAACTTCTCTTGCACTCAAGACGCTCAAATCTTGACACAGCATTTCGGACGCACCTTTGTAAGTGTGAAGCAGTGAGGAATAATAATTTCTCTCAGTCTGCTGGCTGTGCTTTAGCTAATGTTAACTAGGGAGCAGTTGGGCTTCATTGTTGTGGAAGCACACTGCTGACTCACACTCAACGTCTTGTTCGTCAGGACCCTCAGGCCCTTTTCTGCAGAGCTGCTTCCCAGTTATCCAGTCCCCAGCCTGTCCTGGTGTGAAAGGCCACTTCATCCCAGGTGTAGGAGTCTGCCCTTGCCTTGGTTAAACTTGGTGAGGTTCCTTCTGGCACAGCATTCTGGCCCACTGCAGTCCCCCTGAATCACAGCCCTGTGTTCCTGCCAACATCAGCTGCTTCCCCCAGCTTGGAGTCATCCTTGAAACTGGAGAGAGTATGCTCAGTCTCATAAATCCAGCTGATGAACAAGATGGCTTATGTATTACTATCCCCTAAAAATTCAGATCTAAAAGAGGTAACAATTGCCATCAGAACAAACTCAAGTTGTTGTTTTTTTTCATGAAGTGGGAAGAAATATCTATCTTCTGGACATATTTTAAGTAAAGTATTGAGATTTTTTTTTTTAGAGCCACAGGATCCTGAGGCCTCAGGGTTTCAGATGTTGTAGGAAATACCACAAGACCTCATTACATGTTAACAATTAAGCTTATAGTTTAACTACATGCCTTTTGCTATTTTCTGGTTTTATAGTCATCTGCTCTTTGTGGGATTACTATATATCCCAAATATATTGCACATGGGCTACAGTGATGTGCAGTAGGGTCACAGGAAGGGGAAAGCTGTTTACTATGCCTCTGCCCTGACCAGAACTGGTTCCTGTGATTTTCACAGGAAGGGCATTTTTTTTCTCCATGGAAGAGCTTTCTGGGGAATGTCAGTGCTGCTATCTTGAAGCTCCAGTTCCTGGGGATCTTTGGTCTCTTTTTTTCCAAAAGAGTCTGGTATCACCAATGGACTTGCTCATATCTCTCTGCAAAAGTGAGATGCTTGTTCATCATTAAGTTCATGAGGGATACACTACCAAGGACACTCCAAAAGGAATTGTGTTTGCATGTCCTGAGATACGCTTTGTCAGTGTCTGAGGCACTGGCCAGAATTAGGACTGCCGCAGGAAAAAGGCCAGCAGAGCCAGTGCTGGAAAGAAAGATGTGGAACACACATTGCTTGAACATTGAAGGCTGACTGCAGTGAAGTATGGAGGATGATGATGCCTCTATGGATGCTAGCAAGTTTCCCAAGTGTCCAGCTGGTAAGTCTTGACTGGAGTTAAACAGACAATCAAATGTGGAGTCAGGGAGGCATTTGAAGTAAATTGGATAGCAAAAGCAGGGCTGGGTGGATTAGTTGTTGTTTTGCTTTCTGCTACAGGGATGTGGTCTGTTTACTAGGCACCCATGGGAATTCCACTTACCAAATTTCTCTCCCTTGCAGGCCCTGAGGACATTGGCAAAACCCTTCATCTTGCTGCCTTCCTGGAGTAGGGATTTTTGTTGCTTTTGGTGTGGGTCCATTTGGTAGACAAGCTTGCTTAAGAGCATTGGAATTGCTCTGTAGCCACCTGCTTTACATTCTACATCAAACCAAGCAGTACATATCAAACTCCTGTGTAATGGACAAGTGCAGCTCTTCTGAATCAGGTTCCACCAGAAAAGGTTGTGTCTTGGGGCATCCCCAAGACCAAGCTACCAAGATCCACTGACCAGTCCTTGCTGAGCTGCTGCAGCAGGAACAAGAAGTACCGTTTGCTCCCTCATTACACACATATAACCTATCAGCAAAGTTCTGTCCTGGGCTCTAGACCATTTCACAGCTGTCTGCTGACCTGATTGGAATGAAAATTTTAATGGCTTCTAGAACAGATCTTGCAGATTTGGTCCAGATGGAGTGAAAAATATGTTGGAGCATGCATAAGCCCCTGTGTATCAGAAGAGAAACACGGATGCCACAAAGTTTCCAGCCTGACAGCTCGAGGGCTCTCTGCACACCCGCACTGCCACAAAAAGAAAGGCTCAGATGCTTCTTTGAAAGGCAAACAGGTATATGGCCGACTCCATCTTGCGTAATACCTAATAGAAAGTCTGAGCCACCTCCCAAAAGATGAGTGTCTTGTCTCCCCACCTTTGATAAAACATTGTTGACAAATAGCAGGTTTGCCATAATTAGAAGCATAATAACTAGGAAGTGCAGCTCACAACCAATTCAGGCGTCTAACTCTCTCCAGCTGCTATTAAAGCTGATGTCTCAGGCAATCAACTGCAAATGGGTATTATTTTCTAATTGAATCCACAGCTCCCTACATGTGAGATGTGAATGAATGAGGTAAACACACGTGCAGCCAGCAAGTCTCATAGCTCACTGTCACCCCTTCAGTGCCACTAACGTGGTCCTCACTCATCCCAGAAGTTGTAGGGACTTCACTACAGTTTTGCAGAGGCCTCAGGGTCCAACACTGTTAGCCAGGGAAATTACATCTGCTTTGCTTCTCATGTTTTGATTAAGGACCTCCCTAAAGCTGCATGGATATTCTGCAGGCACAGGGGACTTCGGAACACACACCCACGGTGAATATCTGCACACCATGCAAAAGGGCTGAGCCGGGAACTATGAAATAGCTATTCCAGCTTGATAAATCACTCCACCTTCTTTATCTGGTCTTCACGCCAGCCTTCGTTCTGGTGGAGGCTGTCCTGTCATGTCAAAACCCTGTCAGGAAGGAACTTTCATGAGATGCTACAGTGCTAAAGTCCCAGACTGAGCACTGTGAGAACAGTAGCAGCCCCAGACTGGCCTGTCCCTGTTGGAGTGCCACAGATATACTCCACAAGAAGTCTGCCAGTCCCTTCTGTACATGTGAATGGACAGAGGTGTTTTTCTTCTTCACTCCTGGTAGAGCTGTGATGCCTGTGTGGATGGAGGGCTGTAGGGTTGGTGTACCCTGAGTCCTGCAAGTGCCTTATCCCCTTTGGGAGTGGTTCAGAGCGTAGGAGCCATGTCTATGGTAAAGCAGCAATGTTCGACCAGAACACAAGGAAGGAAGAAGATTTAAGTAGGATTACATGGCAGGGCAGCTTCTGAGATTTCGTACTTTGTGTGCCTTTCTCCCTTCTTTCAGCCTGCATTTGTCCATTGTCCATGTCCAACCTCCAGATTCTGTTTTGTGTTTGCCTATAAAATCATAAATCTCAAATGTAAGAAACCTCCATTTGATATGGATGCATGTAGAGGTGTGTGGTCTCTTTCTAAGCTAAACAGATGAGCCTCATCCACCTCCCACTGGGAGAGAGTCTATCCAGCCTGCATCCTACCATTCTTGCCACTTTCCACCTCAATGCTTTCTGTGAGTCAGCAAGCAGAGTGTGACTCAATGAAAATACACGTAGGGCAAAACAGCCATGAAGTAAATTCAGTGCTTGCTAAAGAACGTGCAGGTGTTATTCTGGGGATCAACAAACATTCTAATGATGATACTGGGTGGATTCTGGCCAGAAAGGTGTGCTGTGCTGAGGGAAGGTGGGAGGAGAGCCTGGGAGCAATGCAACAGAATTTGGAAAGAAGAGTTGGCTCCACAGAGAGACAGCTTGTCAGGATTCACAGCAGAGCAAGAAGAGCTATTGGAGGAGGACTAAGTCCTTGGTACCCTAAGTGGGAGAGCTGCATGTGGTGGAGGCAAGTACAGTGACTTGTCCCTTGGAGTTGCCCTCTCCAGATCAGCTGTGAGGTGCTCCCATTGCTCTGAAATGTCAGAAATACCTAGAAGCAGACCAGCTCCCAGGGTACCACGGGGCCTGGCAGGCTCGTTCAAGTCAAAACACAAGGTGCCCTGTAAGCAGGGAGCAGAGCTTGAAAAATCCGCAGGAAGACAAGAAAGTTAAGGTGAGAAAGACATACAGAAATGGCTGCTTTGGTGAGATCCTGATGTAGAAGACCTGATGCAATCACTTCAGCAGAGTTCCTGTTCCTCCTGGCTTGTGTGAGTGTTTCCTCAATGCATGAGACACACATTCAGAGGGCAACACCACTCCCTCCTCTACCCTTCCCATGCCCAGGAGCGCTTCTGACCGTGAGAAAGTTCTGACATGCAAAGAAGACTCCTGTAACAACGCCTTGCTTGCTGTCAGCTGAAAGCAAGTGACACCCTCTCTAATGACTAGTTTCAGAAAGAAAGCAAATACACAAGGATGCACTCACCTGTCCCAGGTGATCACTGCTGTCTCCCACGGGTGAAATTGCTGGGGCTTTTCAACACATGTGTTGCTGGCTCTATCACCAAGGTGAGGTCACATCCTAGCTGGGGGATCAGAGGGCCATGAGGGACCTTCATCCTGGCAGATGCTGCTCTGAACATTGTGCATCTGGACACTGCAGTGTAGTGCAGGGATATTTCCCAAAGATTTCCCAGTTCTTTGGCAGGAGGGCACAAAATCCCTCAAAGATCATCCTGCAGTGGGGAATGGAGCAAAAGGTAGCCCCAGATCTTTCTTTTTCCATGTTTTTTGAAGGTGCTGCCCCATAGATTAGAGCCAATACTGAAGACCCTAATGCCACCTTTGCTTCCTGTCCCTTCCATACCTGGCAAATTGCCCATGGGAGCCTCTGGCTGGCAGAAGCAGAGAGAGCCACGTTGCACATGTGAGGGTGGTTTGGTAGCCTGGCTCGTAGCATCCAGAGGGAGTGTCTGCCTCTGTCGATAGCATTTCCAAAGAAAGGAGCCAAATCCACCCACATGGGTCACGGAGACTGTCTTTCTGCCACATGCCTTCCCTGTTGCCCAGCCCTGGCAGGGCCCTGTTGTTCCTCACGTGTTGCCCTGCGTGCAGAGGAGACCCGACATAGCCTCCCAAGCTCCGTGGCCCATAGATCTGCTTTCAGATTCAAAATATCTGTCCAGTCCAGGAATTCTGGGGGGTAGGACTGGGATTTGGTCTTTGATTTGGTTTGACAGGAGGAATGAGGATTGTAAAGTTAATCAGAAACCTGTAGATGCCAAAAATGGGACCAAGAGTAATATGGAAGATCACGGCTCATGGAAAATACAAAATAGAAGGGGGCTTTCTTGTCAAATTTTGTGGGGTTTTTTCCTGTTCTTTAGACTTCCCATGTTTGTTTTCCCCATGGCCCTATAGCTTTGTAATTCTCTGCAGAGGTAAAAGCTTCGTCATTTCAGCAACCCTTCCAGCCGCGTCAGCCTTTGCTCCATCCTCAGGGGCTGGTAGGCACTTAGAAAACACAGAGAGAGCCCAGAGTGAATGTCAAACAGCTGACTTCCTATGTTTATTCATCTTCTCAAAACCTGAGGCTTTTAAAGAAATTTTCCTTCAGCTCTTCCAGAGATCCCCATGTGGCTTTTCTTGCTTTGGGTGTGAGTGCAAAACTCTTATTTTAGGCAGGACGTATATGCTTTGAAGCTAAACCAATAATTACCTTAAAGGTTTAAAGTGCTGCTCTTATTTCTGCAGAGGGGGCCACACATATGTGCAGAGGCAGTCGGGAGTGTGGGTCAGAACAAAGACCACAGAAGTGGCCAGGAGAAGCAGTGGGATCATTTACAGCAGCAATGTCTCTCACTCCTTTAGATCCAGATCCAGTAATGTCCTTAACTATGAGTTTAAATTTAAGCATCTTGGGCAATTAAAGACAAACCCATGCTCTAATGAGCTGCAGACCCTGTTCCAACAAAGCTTGGAGTGGCATGTCACATCGCTCTCTGCTTTCCAGAGAAAGCAGCACACAGGGCAAGGAAATCCTCAGTATCAGAGGTCAAAACTGTGTAATATCTTAGCAGCCCTGGTTTTTAGTGTAATTTGGCAGAGGAAATACCAGGAAAGAGGTGAGGAGCTGCTGAGCATGACATCCAGGGCCTGTCCACTGCTTCCCCCAACTTTGGTGTGTCAGCTATCATGGCAAGTGGGAGCATTTGCTCAAGACTGGAAGAAAGCAAGTGCCACTCCTATCCTGAGGAAGATATGGTGAACTACAGGCCGGCCAGCCTTACCTCAGCTAATCCTAGAAATAATTTCTAGGCTCATGAAGGACAAGAAGGTGGTCGGGAGAAATCAGCACAGACTCACAAAGGAGAAATGGTGCTTAACTGACCCGACACAATTCTGCAAGGAAGTGCAGGACAGAGCAAGGTGCTGTACCAGCTGTGAGCTGGGTAGTATCACTTGTTTGCATATCTGTATCTTTGTGTGCAGTGCTTGGACCAGCCAGTGGTAGATCCCAAGGGATGAAATCTGAGAAGCTGGTATTGTTGGGGAGCTGCTTGCAAAGGGCTGGGTTTCCCCTCACTGGCAGTGAACACGAATGGGTCAGAGGGAATTTCGTCTCCACTCTGCCTCCCCAATACCTTATTCCTGAGGCTGGGGCATGGCTGCTGCTCTGCCCTGTGTTCTGGCAGTGGCAGCAATTCCCCATGGGAAGTGGGGCAGTACTTGGGGGTGCCTCCAGCCAGGTGGATTTCAGGAGACTGGACTGGTAGTCATGTTCTAAGAGGATTTCCAAGATGCCTACAAACTCATCAGTCAGCTCCTGTGTGGCTTTGGTTTACATAAAAACAAGCCAGCTTCTGCATCTCAGTGGGTTTGGTGCTGCCGTGGCAGTCTCTTCTTTCAAACACCTCATCTCCATTCAGTGGCTTTCCTGCAAAGATGACAGATTTCTCAGCACTGGGATGGGGGAGAGAGAGAGAAAGCAAGAAATTGACCCTGGGTTTCCTCTGCCATCCCCTTCCAGGCTGTGCAGGAGACCCAAGACACGCACTCGCAGTGACTGACACCAGCTCAACTTCTTTTGTTTGGTGAGAAGGAAGAGAAACATCACACCAAGCAGGGGTTTAGCCTTCTTTCTGGGCACAGATGAACCACTCCTGCAGGTGAAGGAGTGATTTTCTTTCTGTCCATTTGCATCCTTCAAAGCTTAGAAACCTTCCTGTTATCTCACATTAGGCAAACGCTCCTGGTTTTGTTTTGAAAAGTCCTTTCTTTTCAGGTACCCACTCCTTATAGAGGCTTTAGCTGGGCATCCTGCACTTTTGCTGATTTCCTAGACAAGGTTTTGGGGCTGAATTATGGGTTCTCTTCTGCCCTGCCAGCAGCACAGTGGCACTGAACCGTGTTTGCCTGCAAATCATAGGGACTTGGATGGCACTTATTTTATTTTTTACTTTTCTGGCTTTCAGTTGCCTGAGTCTAGTGAGAACAAGGATGCTCTTACCTATCCTGAATGCTGAGCTGGCTGCACAGAGCTGGTATTTCTCTGCTTCCTCTAGAGAACGGGATCTGGCAATGGTGGTGCTTAAAGCCCATCAGCCAGAGAAAAGGCAGTGCAAGAGACAACTTTTGTACAGCAGCCTGTGGCCCACACTGCAGCCCGCTACAGAGGTGGAAGGTGTCCGGCCCCACCACCATTAGGATCACTTTTCAGTCTTCTCTCTCACAGGTACACTAGTGCACCCTCAGAAACTTGTTGAACAGGAAACAATGTCCCTGGCGTTGTCAGACTTGCCCCATCACCAAATGACAGCACATATGACCCACACGCTCAATCCCATGTGTGCAATTCCAAAAAAAATTCTGAATATTTCCACTAGGAAGGAAATGTTGATGCTACAGCGCAAAGGCCAGAGATATTTTGGACAGAAATAAGGGTGTTTCAGAGCTGGATAGAATTATCCCACGAAATAGTCATCCATTTTGATGGATCCATTACCCTCACATTCCTAATTCTGAGGGGAAAAAAGACAACAAAGGTGACATTGAATAATGTAGTCAGCTGGTCACACATTTCTCAGCAGGCATCATTGTTTCCAGTCCTGGACTTCATTTTAAAGAACTCAAGAACGTGAAAACATGCTGCAACTGACATCCCTGGATAAAATACAGAGGTGGCAGTACGCCCCAGCATAGATGGTCGCTCCAGAGGTAAGTCACCTATAAAAAGGCAATGGAAAGAAAGAAGCACATCTAATGCTATGCAGTGGATAGTCTAGCTTTAAGGGGTAGTCTAGCTTTAAGGTGGCCTTAGAGATAAAATCCAAAGACAACACTGGACTTGGAGAAGATCTTGAAGTAAATTGGCCCAGGCTTCTTTTAACTTGCTTTTACTCAGAATGGAGGCAGTCCCTGGTGTAGTCTCCCAGGGATTCATGAGGTGCAAATCTGTCCACGGCTACTTTTTCAGCTGCACTCAACTGGGCAAAAATAAAGGTGTGGAGTTCAGCCAGGCTCCCTTTAAAAATATCTGTCCTTGTTCAGTTGAGCACCCACGCTCCCTGTTTGTTGCCCACAGATGAGCAGTCACCCATCTTCCTTCCCCAGCATTGGTTTTCTCTACATGGTCCAAACTCTGTGCAAAGCTTTGGGTCAAATTTGTCTGTTGTTACTCAGGTGATCCCACCCCTTGACCACTTTTGAGTTCAATCCTGCTTTTGAGCACATGTTACTTCTCAGTCAGCCCAGCTGTTGTCCAGGTGCTCAATGAACTGAAATGCCTTAACCAAAATGAAAACCAACTTGTTCCTTAAGAAGACATGCCATATTTTACTTAACACTTTCATGTAGCACCAAGATTTATTGTTGGAAATCACCAGCCCACCACATCCATCTTCTTTGTCTCGTTTTACATGTCAGGATTTTTAATCTTATCAGGGGGGCATTTTGAGACAAAAATCTCAAGAGAGAGGTGGCAGAGCATGTGAGTGGAGTCTTTCTGTAAAAGAACAGCAAGGCTTCATGTTCAGGGGAGCCATCATTTTTTCTGACAGTTGATTTTGGTATGAATTACAGCAAGCCATTTTTTCCCCTAAATTTTTGATTTTTCTATTCAACTGTCCCATGTCTGGCAGCGGATGCCAAGGTTTTCAATCATGTGCTAACCCAGCTTTGGATTTGGTGAAACTCTTGTGTACGAGGAACATTTCAGATTTCTTAGTAAATACACATTTTTCAATGAAGCTGAGTAGCTCTCTACACATGCCTGATTTGTCATCAGCACACACAAACACACCCATGCTCACCCTGATAATGCACAGGTACTCACACAGTAATTAGAGAGAGCTATTTTCAGATGCACAGAGGTTTATTATGAACAGTGAAAAATAAAATAAACAACTATTAAGAGCAACCCCGTAGAGCTCTATTAACTCTGCAGGAAATATTTTTCCATTCAGACAGAATGATAGGCTTATACTAAAGCTCAAGTCAATCTCCTAATACAATCATTTTGTTTCCACAGCACACTTCCGTGATAATTTTAGGGCCAAAGTTTTGCTTCCTAGGTTTCATTTTCTGATGCATTCAACCCCAGCCTTTGGGGTAGATGGGGACAGTTGTAAGGTTTGTAAAATTACAGAAGACTTAGGTGGGAAGGGAGGTCTGAGGTTCTCTCTGCCCCTTCTCTCCCTCACACCCTCACAGCCAGGTCAAGTCTGATGGGGGATGGTCCCCAAGGATGGAGATGCCATCATGCCTCCAGGCCTCATCCAGGACTGTCCTGCTCTCCTGCAGCAGATTTATTTCCTCCTACCTCGTCAGTGTTTGCCTTACTTCATGTTTTTGCCCTGATCTCAGCTAGCCTCTCAAGCATGTGCTGTTCCCTTTTGTTCTAGATCTAGCAGCTCTGGCAGGGCTGCCTTTCACCTCCTTTCTCTTAACTTTGGGGAGAGGAGCTATGAAGCTGTCATAGCACAAGGTGGATTGTAGTCCACATCTATTGGAAAAAGCAGAAGCAAGGAATGGCGGAAAAATCCATGGTCAGTGGAGTGAAGATCTGATCCCAGGATGCATTTAATCTTCCAGCTCTATCTGGGCAAGCTAAATTTTCCCATTTGGACAGCTCTGCATATAGCCTGATTTTTCTAAAATGTGAATCATCTAGGTACGCTTGTTAAAAATGAGGTCATTTAATTGAAATGCTAAATGGGGCCTAGGATTTGATTTCTATTTTTACCACATCTCTGTTTAGGACAAATAACATTTTTCCTTCCTTTGATGGTGAGCAAAAGCCTGCTCAGGACATATTGTGGAGTTTTTTATTACCAAATACCAGTGTGAAGTCTAGCACTGATAGAAAATTCACCACTCTGGTTTTCTGTAAGCTTTCCATTTCTGTGCTGTTTTTTCAATACTTCAAGCCCAGGTTTCACTTTTGACTATAAAAGAAACCAAAATGTATTAAAAAAAAAAAAAAAGGAAGAAAAAAAAAAAAAGGAAAAAGATTTGTGTACACTCAGACCTTCCTGCTTGACTGGACAGACCATATCTGGCAAATGGTGACCGAGGAGTCTGTGAAGCCTGTGTTGGGAAAGGAAGCTGTGTGACTGTATTTATATGACTCCTTTCTTGCTCACTCACTGAAAACACAACATCTTCTTGACACAGAAGAGCTGCCTTGGTGTGAAAAGCAGGGATGGCGCGTGTTGTACAGGTGGGCTCTGCACCCAGGGTGGGGAGAGCAGCTCGGCCTGTGCCAGACACACTTTCTGTCTGCTCACTGTCAAGAAAGATCAAACAAAAGGTCAGTAAAAGCTACAGGCATCTAACCTAGTGCCCTAGACGTATGGGGAGAGAGAGGTATCATCAAATTCAACATTTCCAACACAGATCCTCAGCACTTTACTGAGAGCTTTCATACCTGGTTAGACCACTGGCAGGACTAGGACTTGTACCTTAGCAGCTACCAAGCAGGAATTAACAAAATTACCCTCAGGAGGAGGTGGTCAGCAGGGTCTTGATGTTCTCAGTTGTGGACAGATTTTTGGATTCAACAAGAGAAATGTCTTAAATTCAGGCCAAATGCAGACAGCTCACCTGGACAATGGTATTGGAGGAATCACAGGCCAAGCGTTGAAGAGGGGTTTGCATAAGACTAAGGGTCTGGAGCATGTTCAACTTGCTTCCAAAGCTGAATATTCTGAAATCAAACCAAGCTCTGGAAGTCAGATAAAACCTGAGCATCTCATCCACTTGCTGGACAATGGAGGGAGATGAGAGGCCATGGACTTCTCTCCTGCCTAGGATTACAGAGTTACTCCCTCTTATCCAGGCTAGTTTTCTCTGCCCCTCTCAAGAAGGATCACTGAGATAAAGGTGATTAAGACAAGATGTTAAATAAAAAAACATGCTGGAATAGCTAGAAAGAGCAGAAGACCAAAGTGTTGGAGATTTCTTCCAAAGCTCTGGAGGTGGTGCATAGACACCCAAGCTCCTCATGACAAAGCTGATCTCCTGTGCAGGAGTGATGATGAACCCTCTTTCTTGGAAAGCAGAGACACTAAAACCATGGATCATGAGGCATTTCTTCCCATTCTCTTCTGCTCTGCGCATATTTCTCCCGTCAATGTACCCTCTATATATCTCCTGCTGCTGTGATCACAGGCGTCTGCAAATGTGCAGATGCAGATGAACAGCAAATACAGCCCTGCTGCAGGTAACAGGAATTTCCACCCCAGCAACAGCAGCTTTATTAATTCACCAAATCACATTGGCTCGGGATTAATTACGCAAGCTATGATAGCACGCATGGACTCCACCAGCTTGTTAATGATTCATGAGCGTTTTAGCCTCCGGGAAGAAAAAATCAACACGAGGTAGGGGTGGTACCTTCAAATCAGAGGGGCAGTTCAGCCAGAATGGCATCGCTTTCTGCCTCCTCCCGTTAGCAGTAGATCTTGCTCCTGGGGACTTCCATAGAGCTCACAGATACCCTCCAAGAAAACAAGATTTTTTTTTTCTGTGCAATTTTGTTTGTAGTCTCATGTATCACTACCTTTTTTCTTTACAGGCAGGAAGTCCTGTGTAGGTTTGTGGTATTCCCAGGCCAATACCTCACAACTGGCCACACAATTGGCATGAGAGCAGCGCTACTCAGCCCGTCCTCTACTAAGGGCTGGAAAACAAATGCCTGGCAAGAAGTAAAAGCACGGGGCTAGCATGTTTTTGTGCTATCCCAGGGTACTGTCCTGGCCTCCAGGTG
Organism: Motacilla alba alba; assembly: GCF_015832195.1. NCBI lineage: Eukaryota > Metazoa > Chordata > Aves > Passeriformes > Motacillidae > Motacilla > Motacilla alba. The sequence goes on along the minus strand of NC_052019.1, from coordinate 43,871,350 downwards.
TGTGCAACTGAGGCAGTTCCTGAAGCAGAGGCTCTGTCTTTGCAATTAATAGCCCTTGATGGATTTTTCTGTCATGAATTTGTCTAATTGCTCTTTGAACTTGTGTGAGCTTTTAGCATGCACAACATCCTGTGGTTCAGTGTGTCCTTGCTCTAACTATGCACTGTGCAAAGATGTCCCTTCTTTGGGACCTGTCAGACGGTGTCCTTTGCTTCTCCCGACCCCTGCTCCATCCAGCTCGTCAACATGTGAGCCAAGGAGCACAGGCCCAGGCGTGCTCCTCCCTGTGGCACTCCTCCTGCCTACTCTCCTTCAAGAGATTAGCCACAAGCACACACACAAGAAACTCTGCGGCATCCAAGATAAATTTTTATATGGTAAGGAAAGTCAATTTAAGACAATTGATCAGTTTTGCCAGCTTTGGAGCTGGACCCCATTGTGGGTGTGATTCAGTCAAGTGCTAAGACTGTGCATAGCTCTGAGTCTAAATTTTTCCTTTTGTGGTCTTACTGCCTTAGTCAGCTTTTGCAGCAGCAATCAGTTTGTGGAATGAGCTTGTCAAGGACAGGATCACCAGAATATTTATAGGTACTAGAAGAGGCAGTCTTTGAGCCATGAAGGAAATTGAATTCTGATGGAACATTTTATTAGGAACAATCCCTTCTGAAGGAAGCCCTGCTCCTGGGCCATGTGTCTGGGAGCATACAGAGACTCCTCGTAGGTCACTTGCAGACTCCATAACCGTAGCTATAACATGAGTCAGAGCTGTCACATCCGTGGCTTGCTGATTGAAAAGGTACATGGTAGGCGATTTGAAATCATTGATAAGGATAATGATTATGATTATGCATTAATCCTCTTTTTGCAGACTAAACCTCACACATTATTGGTGCCATCAAACACAAGCAAGCCCTGGGCACTACCTGCAATGCACTGCGTGCCAATTGCACAGCTGAGCTGCTGCAATACCCTGTCCTGTACTCATCAGGGGTAGGGTCAGGCAAAGGGAAAGACCTGCCTAAGAAGGAAGTTTCTCGAAAAGCCTAAATATCCATTCTCTTTAGAAAAGGTAGTTTTTTTAATGCAGTTAAAAGGATCAACTTGGCATTCACAGGTAGCCTTTATTAAATACATTGATGTCCTCCATGTCCCTGGCTTGCTTGCCACACAGTTCCTCTGCCCTTTCATTGTCTTATAAACATTTGCATGGTTTTAAAAAAAGAAATTTTGTAAATCCTAATCCATTTGCACAATTCAGAAGCCTTTACCATATCACTGAAGATGATTCATTGACCACATGAGCTTTTTGGGGCTTTGTGCAGACACCTTCAAGGATCAGGCCCTGTTTACCTGCACTTTTTTATTTCTCTTAGTTGCAGAGGAAAGAGTGGATCCATGCTGCTGAATGTGTCTGTAGTATCTCCCATGATTAATGCCCAGAAATGGCAAGAAACTTCTGTGAGGTTTTCTGACTGGTTGCATTATGTACAAATCAGCTGCCCGCATTTTCACAGAACCACAGAAACGGGTCAGATTGAAAAGGACCACAGTGGGTCATCAGGTCCCACCTCCCTGCTCAAGCAGGGCCATCCTAGAGCACATGGCACAGGATCGTGTCCTGACAGTTCTTGAATATGTCCCGAGGGAGAGACTCCACCACTTCACTGAACAACTTGTTCCACTGTATGGTGACCTGCACCATAACTATTTAAACATTTATGTTTTTATTTAACAGTGGCATTAGCTGTGGGAACAGTGGTGGGTTTTTCTCCATTTTAAGTGCCTAAACAGGTTGTTTATTTTCTCCATAGGCATTGCTGATCTTAGCTGCATGTTAAATCTGATGGGCACAAGGCCCTTTACCAAAGCCTGAGAGAGCTGTGCAAGGATAATTGCATTTTGTGGCCTTGAGTTTTAGGGATTTTAGGTTCTCTTTTTTATGACTCAGTTGTTTTTCCAATAGGTTTGTGAGTGCTGTGCTGACTAAACAGTGTCACAGATGGGATGAGCTATAGTGGGGAGAACAAAAGACATTCCGTTTGGGAATTTCCTATTCTTGTACTCTGACCAGGCTGATGTGCCCATTTTGCACCTCAAGGAGACTCCTGCCCCCCTGAGCTCCTGCCTAGCTCTCATGAAGTTTAAAACCAGTGTTTGGAGATTTTTTCTTCCTAAGGGCAGGGCAAAAGACAATCGTCATGTGAGGATTCTGAAGTTGAAGCAGGAGCCCTTACTGGACAGATGGGGAAAGTCTGGTAAAGACTCAGGGTATGACTTACCTGAAAGCACCCAGCAAGCCATACTGCTGCCCTCAAACAAGTCAAGACTTCTAATTTCAGCCAACTCTGGCTATTTATAGTGTTATCTAACCCAAAGTGACACACAGCAGTGGTAGAGATACCCCAGCTGTAGCCAGAGAAGCCAGCTTAATTGCATTAATAATAAACTTTCAAAGAAGGCTTGCATGGAAAGCAAAGTGTTGGTTAAGTGAATTAATTTTCTTCTGGTCTGAAGGATGCTAAATTAGCCACCTCTTCCTAGCCCATCTTCCCTGGCAGGTCAATGTGGCTTGTGACTTGAGTAACACCTCCAGCCCAGGTCCCATTCACCCTGCAACCCTCTTTCACTGAGGAGTGGTGGTGCTTAACTGGGATATGCTAAAGGCAAACCTTCAGCTAAGCTGTTGTAACACCAGAAACCCTCTGTCCCAGCCCAGGGCTCAACACCCTTAAGCTGGTGTGAAGACCTGTGGGGAAGGTCAGGTTTCAGTAGCTCCTTAGACACTTAGTAAATCTAGACTTGATCTTGCTAAAGGTCTCACATAAGATAGGTAATACCAAAGAGCCAATGTCTCAAAGCAGGACAGCTGAAGCCCTGTTGCGGCTGATGCAGAGGAGCAGATATCTGCATCAGATGATTCATCTGAGCAGTCTTAGGAGGATGAGTCACTGGCTGGCAGTTGCTGGGTCTCTTTCTCTTGCCTGTGAGATGACCTGTGAGGTGGCCTTCAGTGTCCCCCGTGTCCACTGATGGAGCTTTGCTGGTTTCCTGAGACACTGGCTGAACTACCTATGCTTTGCTGCCCTGCAAGACAACAGCAGCCTAGAGGTACCAGCCATCACTGATTTCTGGGTACTGCCTTGAGATCTCTTCCCATGCTGTGTTTTCCATCCTAGGGTAGAGAGGGATAGCACCCCGCAGGGTTTGAAGGGAAGGCAGCATAAAATCAGAGATGAATTGACTCCTATACCAACAGTTCACAGGACTGAGAGGGCTCTCTATCTCGCAGGGCTTTTACCAGTGCTTGCACACCTCTAGCCATGGCTAAGCATTTTATTTTCTTTAATTAAGGGAGCAGTAATTCTTCAGTGACTTCTTTCAGAGATCTGAGTTAATTACCTGCATGTGTATAAAAAGAGTATCCTGCCTGAGTTTGATGACTGGCTGGTTGCAGGAGAGCAATGGCAGGAGCCCTGTCCCTTCACTTGCTCATCTTTGTGTCGGTGCTGTGGCAGGGACTGACTCTGCCTGTGGACGGCCCAAGCTGACTCAGCTGATTTTATTTTAATTCATCACCTTCTCCTTCTTTTCTCTTCTTCTGCGTTTCTTCGAGGTTCACAGCTGCTCTGTGAGGAGCCATGTGTCACTGTGTGGCTCCATGCTGCATAAGGAGCTGGCAGATGCAATCCTGCTTCGTTTAGCCCATTATCTCATTACAGGATTCTCTTATGGTCATTACTTGATCCAGCCCTCAGAGCAGCTCTCCCATCACCCCAATGAGACTATTCCAGTGACTGTCTCAGCAGTGGTGTCTATCCCCACAAGTGTTTTCCTTTGGGCAGGAAGAGCCATGGCAGCAAGGACCCTGAAAGCTCTGTTTTGTCCCTCTGCACATCTTACCTGTCACACAGGCACACCAGAGCCTGCTCTGCTGCAGATAGACCTGATGCTGGTGTGTTCAAGGAATGCCTTGTGAAGGTGTGCCTGCAGCCAGCAACTCTGGTGCCTTAGACAACCTATGCTGGAGGCCAGGATGAGGCCAAATCAAAGGAAAATTAAACTTTGATATCATCCAGAGAGGCAGGGAGATGGAGCACATGGGAAAAAACGGTGTCCTAACACACCTCAGAGTGCAGCTCAAGACAGTGATAGCAAACAGGCTGAATACCATGACACCTGAAGAAGAGTGCTTATTTTGTATTTTGAATGACTCTTGAATTGCATTACCAGTGCATCGGTGCAAAGGAAACTAAAAACCACGTCCCAGAAATGGAGATATATTTGTACTGTCTCATGACACCAGCACAGAGCAGAGAGGAGCAGCACTCTGTAAGCCCAGGTTCCCTCCAACTTTCTCTTGGTTCATCTCCAACCCCCTGCTCTGGCGCCTTGAGGCGCTTTGTTTTGAAATACAACTTAGCTTGCAGTGGTTTTGTGCATTCAAAAAGCTCACCTGTCTCCCTGGGTCAGGACAGACCCTTGCATGTTGATGATCAATGTGTCAAAGTTACAAAGGGATCTCGTGTTTCGAGACAAGACAGGGCAGGTTGTCTCTGCCTGGCATCAAAGTGGGGGTTACTGCTAAAGGGAAGTGGTACATGGCACACTTCACCCTTTGAAGGGTGCAGTACACAAGGACACAGCAGGAGCAGAAGTACCATTTAGCTCCTCTCAATGCTCTCCCGTTCCCAGAACCTTTAAATCGGTTGCACATATCAATTAAGTACAGCTCACACACCCTATGAGGCAACTAAGTGCTATTTTACTTATTTTATTACAGATGGGGAAACAAGCGTGTGGAAAGGCCTGCTGACACGTGGCTTCCCATCCTCTGGCAGAACACAGCCTCTGCCCGTCTCTGCTGCGTCCCCTGGGTCGCCCTCCTCCCCGGTTGCTGCTCCTGGCGAGGCAGGCTCCCTCCAGCCCCTCCCCGCTGCCAAAGTGCCAGTCCCCAAAGCATGATCCAGGTCCTCCCCAAATGAGGGTGAGCCCTGCAGGCTCTCACTCTGCTTTTCTGGGGCAGAGAGGCAGCACCCGCTGACCAGGCAGCCTGTGTTTGGTCTGTGCCTGCCTGAGCGGGCCTGGTGAGCACTGGTGTCACTAGCAGGGGCAGAATAATTGGTTGTACTGACTAATTCTGGGCCTATTGGGGGTCACATATTAACAATAAACTGGAAATGCCAACTAGACTGCTTTCATTCTTGATTGATATGGCACGATTTAATTAACCCAGGCTTATATTTGAGCGTAGCCCATTAGCATCTGGTATTAAATACTCTCTGAACTGCCTGAGCTTAGCAGCTACCTTAAGGAAGTAATTTGACATCTATTCAGGAGATTTAATTGTGCCATTATGTGCCTGTGTATGGTACTGAGTGCCATTTAACCATTGCCCTTACAAGCTCATTCATTACTAGGCCCAGGTGAATAAGTGTGGGGGCTCACAACATGGCTCTCCATGGCGGAAGCAGAGACAGCACTGCGAGCAAGACAAATGCCAACCTGTTTGTGCAGCATGCACTGGATAAGTTGGGATCTGCAGGCAAAACCTGTTTGTTTTACTGGAGAGGCAGAAAGTATTAGGAACTGGCGTGAGCCAGAGAGGAGCAGTGCATGAGGTAACTCAAGAAGCTTTCCAGCTCCAGGGCTTTTTGGAGAAAGAGGCCAGCACTTGAAATAGTTAACACAAATGAATTTCAACACCAGCAGACTATCCCCAGAGATGGGGGGGACATTTTAAGTGACATATTATGGACTCCTGTGGGCCCAGACTGCCAGGATGTCTCTTTCCCCTTTGCTTTCTAGTCCAGGGCTCTCAGGGCGAATGAGGTGGGCTGGTTCAGTGGCAACTGCTGGGACTGAAGGTGCTGTGATGGACATCCCACTTGTGGAGTCAGGCAGAGACTCAGCGAGCAGGGGCATGGTAGCAGAGCCCTCCTGCATGCCAGCTGAGGCTGTTATTCCTGCAGGCAGTCCCACTCTTTGTGTTTCAGCAATGCACCTGTTGGAGTCTGTCGAGGCACTGGCCTTGGAAGGTCACCAGCTGACACCCACTGTGGGGCAGAACCGCCTCCAGACATCCCTGCCAAACACGAGTGGGTCCTGCCCCAGGCACGTGGAGGAGCTCAGGCGGCTGCATGGGCTGTGGGAGATGGGTGGGAGTGGGGTGCAGCACCTTGGGGCTGGGGCCAGCCCTGGAGGTGTACTCATAGCCTCCCGTTCTGGGGACCTGACCCAGCAGCTAGCCAAGAAGCACAGTTGGTTTGTGAACGAGGGAAGGTTAAAATTCAGCAGGCTCCTGCAAAAGCACACACACGCATTTCTGCTGGGCCGGACACCTTCTTCCCGTGTGTGTTCAACTTTCCTCCTCAGATAATGCTACCCCTCCTTTAATTTTGTTGGAAGGAAGCAGACAGCTATTTGGCAGGTCACAGGAGAGCTCAGCATCTCCCTGAGCCTTCAGCAGCCCATTTCCGGCTGCGGTTTGATCAGGTTTCTATATTCATCACTGCGTTTCCTGTGGGGGCATTTCTGATAAGCTCTGCTCTTCACATCCTGTGGTCTCCCCCTCGCCTCTGGCACTCACAGGATGTTCGCTGCACTACGAGCAACCAGGGGCTGCTAAATTACTTGCCAAAAATGAGTAATAGCTGGGTGTTGCAGGCATCATCCCGAGGATGGGGTGAGTGGAGTGAGCTGAGACACTGGCAGGCAGGGTGCACCTCAGGGTCTGGGGGCTGTGCTAAGTGATGGCTACTCAACAGCTATGCCCTATAGACTGAGGAGAGCCCCAGGAGTTGATTTCAGCCCAAATTTTGCTCAGTCCCCCTCCTGGGTGTCTCTTTGACTTGTCTCTGTGGAGATGCCCCGCTCCTGCTGCAATTGAGGGAGTTGAGCTGAGCTGAGGGTTTTAGCACAATGAGAGAAGCAGGAAAGTGCAGGAAGCGGGGAAATAATGCAAAGAGAAGAATTATGACCACATTTTCAGATGAACCCCATTCTCTTCTGTCAGGTCTGTATATCAGTGGATTCCTTTGATTTCTTCTCATTGCAATTCCAGTAATGTTATTTAACAGTGAAGCTAAAAGTCATTCCCAAAGGGAGATTTAGCAAATTTATGTGATTCCCAAATTGAAGTCTGGAGAAAAGCATACGACTTGCTCGCTTAATTGACTTCCAGCACAATTTTATATTTCTCACCACTGAAAAACCATCATGTTCCTTTGAAACCTAAAATATTTATGTGGGATTTCCTTTATTTCTTTCTTTTTCAATCAAAGCCTAAATTTTGCTCTGCTGTGCCAGTGCAAATCCAGGCATTCCTTAACGCTCCCAGACTTGGCTGAGTGCAGTGGCTTGTATGTTAGTGACCCCAGGTAGGTCTGCACCTCCTGCAAACACTTTGCTGTGTACTTTCAGATCCTGAAACAAGGAGTGGGTTTTATCCTTGCAAGTCTCACAGATGTGGACATCAGCAATGGGGCACAGTGTCAGGCTGTGGCTGGGAAGCAAACGTGGTCAGCAGTCTGTGTGCCACGCTCTGGAGTGGAAGGAAAAGTAATGGAATGGATGTGGTAGGACTCTAACACAAGCTGATCTTGGTGGCAGAGGGAAAGGCGTGAAAAGGATCTCGTTCTTTTTGGGTTATGAGGCTGCAAGTAGCTTCAGTTTATCATAGGTACTAGGTTGAGAAATCTGACATTTGAGAACTGTCACGTCAGAAATTGTAGTTCCCATTTAAAAAAAAAAAGGAAAAAAATCTCATGAAACAGCCTCTCATTTGTCAGAGATGATCATGGGAAGAGTTGAATAAACAACCCCTGATTTCCAAACAAATGCAGTCTCCCACTTTTCCAGGGTGTAACGAATAGCTGTCACACCACCCAAAATCTTGGCGCAGAGAGTCAGGGACTCAGCCAGTGCCAAATATTGTAAGCATTTGTGGAGGAGTGTACCTTGGCCAAGGGAGCCACCTCTTCGGATGGGAGCCAGGGTGCAGCCAGCTCCTGCACGGGTTTAGCCCCAGCCCTGCCCTGATCAGCACGTTTCCAGCACAGGCAGTACCAGTTCCTGGTACCCCAAATCCTTCCAGAATCTGAGAGACAGGGCTTGGCAAGACTTTCAGGGTGGCTCTGGATGGTTTCATGCTGGGCAGCATGGCTTTGCTGCATGGGATGGTGGACATGACCAGGACCCGGGCAGAAGTCAGGTGCCTTGAACACACAGAGCACGGGCACCTCACCACCCTGCTGGACCCTGCCAGGGCTGGGTCCCACACACAGGGCAGGTGTGCCCAGCCTCACCTCCTGACTTGCCCGCAGAGCATGGATTAGAGCACAGACACCAGTAATTAGTGCCATGTGCTCTGAAAACATAAACAGGCCATTTCATCAGCGCCCGGCCCTCAGCCCTCGCTGTGGTCAGATGCCTGGGAAGCCGCTCGCTGGGATGTGTGGGCTCCTTCTCCCACGTTTTACACCCTGTGGGCAGGAACAGCATGGTTTTTTTGCTGGCTCTGTTGCTCTCAGGGTTTGCCAAGGGTGGGGGACAGCCAAAAGGAGGTGCCACTTTATGGCTGCCCTGCTGTAGTGGGGCTGTGAACATCTTTGGGGTACACAACAGACAGTGCATGCACATGGACCTCCTTCAGCTGTCGGCAGCTAGCTAAGGAAGGTTTTTCAGTCTAACGTAAATGTCCTCCATTCAGAACAAGTGGAGCTAGAATTGGGTCTGGGATAATTTGGATGTTGCCGTGTGAGGGATAGGTCCTGAATTAAATGGGGCTTTTGCAGCCCAAAGGTAGAAGAACTATTCCTCGTACCTTTAGCAGCCATATAAGCACAACCTTCCCCTTCGCTGCCTCTCTTAGCAGATTTTTCCTGAGATCCCACCAGGCCTTGTGGGTAGGCTTGGACTTTTTTGCTGCCCTGCACCTGAGCCATGAGGGCCATAGCCATTGGCTAGAGGTGTTGAGACACTTACCTGAATCTGAGATCCTAAAACACTGCAACAAAGCATGGTGAGAGGCAAGTAAGCCAGGGACTGGCTGCAGGTACCAGAGGCCGGGCAGGGGCCCTTTCAAGCCGCCACAGAGGTTCTGCACCAGGAGCCAGAGAGAGACAGGCACACAAACATGGTTCAGGACAGAGGAACAAGCCATCCCTTTGGCCAGCAAAGGGAGGTGAAAGCAAGACGTGATCTGGTTGCAAGGCAAGTCCCCTGCAACATCATTCAAGATGTGAAGGCTGAGGAAGTACAATGAGTTGGACATGGAAAATACAATTGGGATGGACATTTCACCCCTGGGAATTTCCCTTGGGTGGTGGAAAAAAATGACACCACCATGCACAAAACAGAGCAAGCATCTAACTATTTATACTGCTGCCCAGGGCTGTTCCTGTGCCTGGAATGCTATTTCTACTTTCTGCCACTAATCTGGGTTTCTCATCTCTCCAGTTCGACTGTGGTTCGACACAGTGCTGCTCCTGGTTTTGGAAAAGAAGAGGTCCATGCCAGGGACAGCACTGAGGAGGCAAACAGTGACCTGGTGGGCACAGTTACCTGGGCAGCTCTGAGGTGCTTTTATTTTGGGCTGTGTGAGTGTCCTGACACGTCATAGTACCTTTTCACAGACAGGAACATGAAAATCGGGGACAGCCTACTGAAACCCATTAGCAGGCAAGCAGAACAAGCTGTCCCATCTGCTGTTTATTCCTTCCAGCTATTCCCAGAGGGAAACCTAACTATGGGATAACGGCTTCACAGCGCCGGACCCCCAGGCTCAGCTTGGAGCTGCCGGGATCAAAGCTCCCTGCAGAGCTCAGGCAAGGCCCCCAGGACCTTCCTAGCGCAGCCTGGATGGTGGTGGCCTGGGATGGACATAATTTTGTGCCTTCAAGGGAAGCCCAGGGCTGAAAAGCTTCCCTGCTTCCAGGTTATTTCACAGAGAAGAAGCCCAAAGCATCACAGTTGCACAGCTGTGCATATGTGCATCCCAGAAACAAAAGCTCTGCAGTCAGCCCTGACAAGCCAAAAGTGGGTCAGGTGGAAATGCGGGAGACCAGTGACTCATCTTGTGGTTGGCTGGGCAATTTGGGAGGAGAAAAAAAGCGGCTGTCTCTAGGAAATGGAGCACGTTTCCATCCCTTTCTTTCCTCTACCCCTAATCCTAACATCTCTTCCATCAACAAAATGATAATGCTGTAGTCAGCCCTTAATGCCAAAGAGCACTGTCCCTCAGAGGGAGTATCTATGGCCTAAATATGCCAGCAAGGCTGAATATCTGTTTGACTTGAAGGGTTTGCCCCCTTCACCCCTACCCCACACTTGAGTGAGAGCGGCATTCAATTGGCCTGGGTGGGTAGGTGGGTGTCTGGGCACAAATGGATGCATCCCCACACCATCACATGCTGGCCCAGAGGCTGCAGTGCCAAGGGAAGGTGGAAAGGGACTACTGGCTGGTGTAGTTCCAGAGAGCATCTCTGCTGAACCCCAGGGAGGAAGCACACCGGGTGTCGAGGAAGGACATGTCTTCCCTGACACCCTGACATCACCTCTGTGTGTGTAACAGCAGGGGGGAGTGCACACAAAGCCAGGAGATTACAGCTGCTTGTTAACAATATTTGCTCATTACATCGAGCAAGCAGCGGTCATTCATGAGCCTGGCCAGCCTCCCCTGCTGAGGCTTTGTGTCTCATGGCCAGCAGCCACAGCAGCCACACCACCTCCCTGCCGGTGCCTGCAGTCACGCCAGAAAACTTCCCACTGAGCAATGAACAATGCAGGATGGCATAGCTTCTGGGGGAGAAGGGGACAAAGAGGACGTTTGGCCTGCCAGGGATTTCATCCTAAGGAAGAGATGCTGTGGTGGGGCAGCAGGTCTGCAGCCGGCATTGCTGGGCAGCAAGGAGCAATCTGTGCTGCTGTGATGGTCAGATGAGGATGAAGAAGGTGTGTGGCAGACAGAGCTGACCCTTGGCTGTGTGATGACAGGTTAAAAGCTCAGTCTGGGATGCTTAGAGCGGATGCCATGAGGAACTGGGCCCCCTCCGCTCCCTCCTCTCCGGCCCAGGGCCCCCTGCACCAGGGACGGCCTTCAGGGAAGGGGATGTGGCCACCACCCACTTCTTCCTTTCCAAGTGGGTAGGAAACAACACAAATGCAAGACAAATTTCTCCTGTGTCAGGGAAAAGGAAATGGACTAATGCAAAACCAATCCATGCTGGCTAAGTGTTCCTTTGCTCCCCGTGCGACAGGCGCCGGCGATGCTTGAGCATATGTGTGCCCCAAACCAGCATTCAGCTGGTGAGACTGGGGCAAAAGGTTGTGTGTACAATTAAAACTACTCATTCATCCCAGTCCCCTTCCCCATGAGACCCCAACACAGTGGGCATGTGCATGTCAGTGCTTGCTGCATGCCCTAGTTGCACCTTGCAGGGGAGAAAGATGCTCTGCCGTCAAGGTTCTGGTGTTTCTAAGCTCTTTACAGTCCCTAATGCTTTGGCACAGCTGTTTTTTCTTCCGATAGCCTCAGTCAAGGAAGTTCAGCAAAAATGAATGAGTGGTATAAGAAATGTCCTAACCGACAGGACAGGGCAGCAAAGCTGACAGGGACATGTATAACTCAGGGAGGAAAAGGTGAAAATTATCGCAACAGATTTGATGAGAATCAGAAAGCTCAGTTTTGTCCTGAGACCTTTGCAGATTTTTCCAAGCACGCAGAACGAGGGAGGCCAGCCCTCATGCAAGGAAGTAAAAGTATATCCCTCCTAATTTGCTCTCCAAATGCAGGGAAGGGAAGCCAGGCAGGTTTTCCTTTGGCCCAGGAGGTCTGCAGGAGAGATGCCATTGTGGCCCTCAGAGTTTTTTTGCGAAGTAGCTGTGTGATCACATTTACAGAAATTTTCCTTGCAGATAAAAGTGACTTTTTACATGGCCAAACAAACCCAAGGGACAGCTCTGAAAAACCCCTGTGTCGGAAATGTTCCTTTCCTCTTCTGGCTTACATGACACACATCAGCCCAGGAGTCTGGGTGGGACTGAGACCAAGACATTGTGCAAGGGAGCTCCATGGACTGCATTGGTTGCAATTGCACCTCTGGATTTACCTCAGCAGGAAACCCCAGGCCCTATTCCTGATCAATGAGGTTCCCTTAATGTGGTGGTAACCTTGTTGAGGTCCTTGCTTTTAGGAAAATTGTCTCAATTTCCCATCTGCAAAGCTTCCTGGTGCCATCACTGGTGCTGACAGATGGGCCCATCCCTCCCTCACAAAATATCCTATTTCTAGTGGGGTAGTCTCAAGACTACTTCTCTTAAAAAGTATCTGGCCATCTTTTTGTGCCAACCATTGAAATTATAATTCAGATTAACTTCTCCAAGCAGTGCATTCAGACCTGGGCCAGGCCCACCAGCTGGGTGTTCCTCTGTTCAGCAGAGCCCCAAGGACACTCAGAAGGTTGTAGGAGGCTGCAAAGGCAGCAGCTGGAGCTGTGTCTCCCAGAAGGGGTGCCAGGTCCTTTCTCTGCATGAGGAAGCCTAGCAAATTTTGGGAAGGAAGGGGCCATCCCCAGGGGTCCCTGTGATTACAGACCACCCCTCTCCACTTGCAGCAAGGCATATGGAATCAACACCAGCCAAAGGGGGCTTCGGGATTGTGGTGTAGCAAGGTCAGTGTCTCCCTAGAAGTCTTCCAGAGGTGGCACAACACTGGAGCAGGCAGCTGTGACAGCTGGCCACACATTGCTGCATAACTCACTTTGGGGACTTTGTCTTGCATGTCTTCCCCAGAGGATGCCCAGTGGAGGCCTGGCAGTTCCCCTTTTTTATTTTTGCTTCCTCTTTCATGCACTTTGTCACCATTACTCTGCCCTTTGGAGAGCCTGTGAGGCCGCACTGTCTGCACCCCTTCCTTCTCCACACTTCATTTCCTATGTCAGTCTTTCCTCATGCCCAGTACCATTACTCACCACACTCTCTCAACCACTGAGCAATGCTGGATTCTGGAAGAGAGAGAGAGAGAGAGAGAGGAAAACCCTCCATTTTTCAAAAGAAAAAATTTTAAACCCCAAAGAAACAGGGAAAGTCCACCCAGAGCAAACAGCTCTACTGTAGCTTCTCCCTGCTAAAATGCAAGAGTGAAAAGAGATGTTGCTGGGAACCTCCTCTGTTCCAGAATCCTGCTGCCTTGCAGCACAAGAGAGATGTTGTGGGAAGCTGGGATAACCTGGTGCCATGGTGCCCACACTTGCCATGCCTTTAGCTGGGGCAGCAGGTGGCTTTCATGTGACATGGCTGAAATTGCTTTTCTTAGCAAGTTTGACTCCAGAGGAGGCAGATTATTCACAGTGGCCTCTGCTAGCTGCCAGCTGTCGTGGCCAAACAGATGGCCCTGTCTCTGGAGCTGTGTATTGAAGGCTCTCAGCAGTGATGCTGAAAACAGGTGAGAACAACCCCCAGACTTGACATACCCATTTGTGTATGTTTGTGACTTGTCACACCCTGATATTTTGCCTCCTATGCAAAACTTGCTGGAGCCTATCTGTGCGTTCATCTTTGCCTTCAGAGGGGCTTGTTTGACCACGTCTCCCCTTTTTATCAGCCTCTGGTGAGATGTGCTGGCAGCACAGACCAGATGTGCATGGGCTCCCATGTCATGCCACATTCTACAAAAACACAACTTCCTCTCTGCTGGTCGTGTTACACCCCATGAGCTCGCTGAGCTGGAGCTCAGAGCCCAGAATGACAGAGCTTGAGTAACCAGCAACCTGGGGAGCCCTCACCGGCATAAATTGTTTTCATCCCCCTGAGAAGTGTGGTGCTCTACTCCGTCAGCCTCAAAGATGATCTCCTGACACAATTATGCAGCAGGTCGTGATGGAGAAGAGCAGTCTACAAATGCTGAGTTGAAGCAGGTCAATGCATCCTTCGTGTGACAAAGCGAGTTGCCTGGCAAAAAGAGCAATATTTTTCAATCTGCTGGGCAGAATTACACTTTGATTTTATCATGTAGCTCAGTGCAATACTGTTATGTCCCCAAATAGGGCGGCAAGATGCCATTTCTTCTGCTCCCATAGCTGAGAGGAGATGGGTTTGAGATGACTGTCTCTTGCAGGACAGAAATGGAGAGGAGCAGTGAAACAAGGGGGTGGCAAGTTCAAAGCCAGCCCAAGGAAATGGCTCTGGCATAATGAAGCAGTGGAACTCCTCGCTGCAGGATGCTGTGGATGCTGAACATTTGCATGAGTTCAAAAAGCACCCAGGCCTATTCATGGAGGAAATACCTATTAGGGGTTATTAGGGGCACAGATCCCAGCACTGGCTCAGGAAGTCCCCCAGGCACATTGCACAGGATGGGAAGAGTCGCCTGGGAAGCACTGGCTCACTTGCCAGGTTCATGCTGCTTCCAAACTGCCTGAAGCAGGTTAGCTGCCCTTGCAGCCAGGTCATTGATCCAGCTGGACTTTTTACATCTCTTTATTATTGCTGGAGTATGAACATCCTTTGAGTGCTCCCCCTGTTATTGGACTGGATGGGACATCTACTATTGAGCACACAGTTTTACTGGTCTTGGTGTTCCTGCTGTTGTACTACTTACTGTCTTTACTGAGGTTTTTTTTTTGTATTTCTGCTGCTGGTGCTTGACAACACTCCTGGGGTGGTCTAAGCCCTTTGAAAGGGCTGCTCAGAGAGTCACCAGGTCAGTGGTGGGTTCTTGCTGGCACGTAGTCCGTCAGACTGTTTCCTATTCTGCTGGGGTTTTATTTTCCCTTTATTGAACGCATTGGGCAAAGCAGAGTGCAGAAAAAGTGAGCTTCTGGGAGAGATTTTCAAGGGCATAAACTCTTGCCAGCAAGGCTGTGGCATGTGCCTATCTGTCTGCGTGCCAGCTGCTGCAGAAGTTGATTTCAGCCCTGAGAGCATATGTTTGGCAGCAGCCTGAGAGCCTGAGGTCTCTGCTGCCTGCCTCTGCTCCTGATGGAACTACCAAGGCAAAGGCAGCAGGATCAGGCCTTTCTCAGATAAGGTCTTTTTTTTTTGCTTGTCTTAACAAGAGAGACCTCACACTGGCACAGGAAACCACTGAGAAGCAAATCGAAGGAGGCTGGGACAGCTGTCCAGCCTCATTTCACGTTCCTCTGGAGGCACAGAGCATGGCCAGCCAAGGTCTCCCATCTGTTGCACCTCTCAAAGAAGGCTCAGCTTTAAAGTTCAGTGGGGACGCCTGGGGCAAGTCCACGAAGACCTTCACGGACACAATCATCTGACGTACTTTTGGGTGTGAGTCAATGCCTGATGCACCGAGACAGGAGGTGAATCAGTCACAGGGCTCTGCTGGGGGTGTCTGGGGAAAAATCACGGCAGCTGTGGTCACTTCTGACCCCCTGGGCCATCCACGCTTGACCCCGTGGCTGCCTCATCTCCGGCAGGGGACAGCAGGACATGACAAGCCAGGGCCACGTGTCCCTGCCACATTCGTGTGATCAGGTCACAGCGGGAGCTGAGATCATCTGTGGAGCAGAGAAGGGAGATTAACCAGAGGCACAAAGAAGCCCCAGAGGGATTTCAGACTTTCTCCTCTTGTCGCAGCCTCCTGTGGATGGCTGTGATGCTCAGGTCTCTGGGGTCCATGGCTGCTGGCACAGGGCCCATGAGAGGGATGTGTGACTGTTTGCTGTGCTGAGACAGCGCCCAAGGCAGAGCCCACGCTGGGAGGCAATGGAGAAGGAAAAAGCCTGTCTTTAAACTTGAAGCTGATTTGGGGTTTTGTCTTGTCACAATTACGATGATTGACTCTCTGTGCCTCAGGAGTAATTTCTGGGTATAAATCTTCCTTTGATTTTTTTTTATGTACAGTTGCCATTGTCTTGGTCCCAGGCAGGCATCAGGCCATGCCAGCCAAGTTAGACACACAGGGCTAAGGCTGCATTGGCCTGCATGAGGCCACTTTGGTTCCAACCCCTCTGCTCAGCAACTTTTCCCTGAGCAACACCAGTATGAGGCACAGATACACAGAAATAGCCCTAGTGTATGCCAGGAGGAGCTCAGCTACACCTCTGGCCTCCGAACAGTTCCAGCTCAGCAATCTCCCTGTGTTTGGTAACCACCCATGTGCTTAACTTCCAGGAATTTACCCATTTACTTTTGACGCCCTGTAAACTCTGAGCATGCCCAGGGCCTGCAGCAAGGTGTTTGCCATGGTTAACACTCGTGCGAGCTGGTGCTCTTTCTGTGGATTTGACCTTGCCAGATGACATTTTTGGTTCCCATGTCCTGCCACCTGGGTGGACCCTCAGCATCTCCATGCCTCACAAGAGGGCACAGTCCTGTTGAGAGAGCCTCTGAGGAGGCCAGCTCCCACCCAGCCCACTGCTTCAGGGACAAGGGACCGAGCTTGTCCCAGGAAAAGGGGCAGGTTTCCATTCCCCTGGTGCCTGCCACTTGGGGATCAGGAATGGGTACAAGGGAGCTGCCTGAAGCCAACTGCACCCTCTGTGTCTGTAAAAGAAGTGCCAGACACAAGTCATGCCTCCCTCAGTGTAACTCGGAGGGGTGTCCCAGTTACTGCTGGCACAGAAAAACCTGCATTTCCACTGCTATTTCAAAACTCATACAGGTACCACTGCTACATTCATAAAAATTAGTGGGAGATTTGTCATTCATAGCCTGAGTGTATGAGTCTGACACTATGTATAAATAGGTTATAGTCACACTTATATAACACTGCCTTATTTATGATCTTAAGCCCAAGGGAGAAATGTCTCTTCCCCAGCCCTTTCTTCCTAGCAAAAAACGTCATTCAAAGCTCAGCTTCAATCCTATCACTGCGGCCGGATGCTTAACCAAACACTGGGAAATTCAAGCGAGGCATTTCTCTTTCAACTTGAAAACAGTGATGTCCCCAAAGAAGGCAGCTGCTAGGATCTCTGTGCCCATGATTAAATACTGCACCAGGGCTGAAGAGTTTTCAGGAGTGATTCCTGGCTTCAGAGCCATGGGGGATATAATGCGTGTTAGAGGCAAAATGTCACAGGCTATGGTAAAGGTTAAAATGCCACATCCCTTACTGCCTCCAGTCTAGTTCTCAAAGCAGATCCCTTACACTGCATTTGTCTTACAGCAAACTGAGAGGAGGGGATCAATTTGCTTTCACAGATTCACTTCTCTGGCTCTGCTGCATCCCCAAATCCTGCAGCCAAAGATATAAGACTAATCCCCGTGGCACTTAAAATTCTGGGATTAAGGGACCCATGTGCCTGTTTTATCCACCTCTCATACATCTGCCTCAAAATCCTTCGTTGTAATAACATGACCACAGACCATGTGTGTCCTGACACCTGGAATGGGGAAAGCCTCAGGGTTTTGTGGAAGGCAGGAGAGGGAAGGGGATTGGCAGAAGGTGCTGGTGGGGTCTGACAGTGGGCACAGCACCACATTTGTATAAAAAAATGACAAAATGTTAAGCATAGCCCGTGCAGATTCTTATGTCAGGAAGAAGCTTCCCAGTGTGGGCTACCCTGGTGCACCAAGGCTGCAGAAACATTCAGCAGTCACCCAACCAACCACCCCCCAGCCTGAAGCACCTGCTGGAAGATGCTGTGCCCAGGGGACAGCCAGGCTGGATCTGCACCTGCCAGGACCTGAATCAGGGCTGGGCTCTGGGACCTGGTGCTATTGAGGGGTGATATTGAGGGGCAAGTCTGCCACACCTGTGGGAACATTGGGCTTCTCTGTCCTTCAGAGCAGGAGTGATGGATGCGTGAGTTCTGCGTGCCCTTACCTACCGTCCAGTCCTCGGGAGTCCCACCAGCAGCAAACCTCCAAAC
Organism: Motacilla alba alba; assembly: GCF_015832195.1. Lineage (NCBI taxonomy): Eukaryota > Metazoa > Chordata > Aves > Passeriformes > Motacillidae > Motacilla > Motacilla alba. The sequence goes on along the minus strand of NC_052019.1, from coordinate 43,853,525 downwards.
CCTGCAGCTGGCATTCCCTCACAATTCCCACCAAAACCAGGCAGGTCAAAAAGAAATAGCCTAGGATTTTGGAAGGCTCCCTGTTTCTGCAGGAAGCATTTAGGCCTTTTGCAGAGCAACAGAGCAACCCTCACCTAGCAGAAGCTTCTTAAAATCTTGCTACCATTCACTGACCGTGCTGGATCAGACCTCACGTTTCTCACCCAGAGCAACTGGAGCTGCACTGACTTTCACAAGCAGAGATAAAGCAGTGGCAAAAAGCAGGGGGTTGAGAGAGAGAGAGAGTGGGGGGAGAAACCAAATCTGCAGACCACTTTGTATCCTGCTAATTTGAGTGGGTTCTGCCCTGATCTCATTTGCATGGGCATAAACCATTTGTAGTTATTGAGGTACACGGAGAACCCATCAATGTTCTGAAGAAGTGCTCCTTTGCTTTCAGGAATAAAGGCTGCTTTTTCCATCTTCCAATCTAAATCAGATCAGAGGCCCAGTAATTAGTCTCCTATCTAGTGATTTATAGCTCTATCTGATATTGCAGGGCAAAAGTAACAGATTATTTGTTCTTCTCGAGATAAAATCTGTAGGGCTGGAGTGGGGATTACACACTGAGGCCTCAGCAGCGAGCAGAGAAAGAAGACCTGGCAAAGCTCCTGGCATTTTTCATGTGCTGTCAAAGGCTTTTGGGTTCGCATGCAGAGAGCTCTGGGGCTTGAGGCAACAAAGATTGTGGCAGGGTTCAAGCAAGCTGGTGTGAAGGAGCAGGGATGGGATGGGGAAGCACTTCAGCCCAGCCTGGAACAAATCCCCTTCCTTGGCTCCCTTGCCTCTTGCTCCAAGCATTCACAGTGTTGTTGAAAAGCCCTGAGAGATTGTCTGCTGCAAACTAGTTGTGGTTGAGCTGCTCTTGTGACTGCCCACCGAGAGCTGCATTTTTCTCCAGCTGCCTTGGAGGATGGGGTGATGATTTGGGACATGCTTGCTGAAATATGCTGTTGTGACCCTGGGCTTAAAATAACATCTGGGACAGCGTGAAGCTTAGCTACGAGAAGCCAGTGCAGGAGGGAGGCAGGTGGGCCCGAAAAGCTCCTGCCCTCTGGTTCTGTGCCCACTCTGGGGGTGTCCCGTGCCAGGCAAGGCGCTGCCCTGGAGCCCAGGCTGGTCACATGCTTTTGCAGCTGAGGGGTTGGAAGGCACTGAAAATGAACATTTTCCCCTCCTCCACCTTCTCAGCTAGCCTTGCATAATTTCCCCTTTAGCCTCCCTAGACAGGTTCATTACAATTCCCATCCATTAATATGTAAATATGCCCTAGAGGAAAAGACAGCCTGAATTTATTAACATGAATCTTTTAACTCTTTCACTGCTGCACTTCCCTTTGTGGACAGGAGGGTGCATTCCCCAGACTGGAAAGCTGTGAGGAAGGAAGACTGCATGAAAGGAGAACCACAAGGTGCTCCAAGAGGACAGAAGGGAACCATGCCCCTGTGGCACTCCGGGAGGGTCGGGTTTTGTTGGTAAATGCAGAGTTGCAAGTTGTTAAGACCTTGATTCTGCCTTTCATTTCTGCCAAAGGCTTCCTGCACATGCCAGGGCAAACCACTCAACCCTTTGGCCAGCTGCTGGGAGCAGCCAGGGAAAGGTGGCAGCATCTTTACGCTGCAACTTCTGTCACGTGCCAAGAGTAGTGAGGAGCACAGTAGCTCTGTGCTTTGTCCATCCACAGCTGCGCTGGCTGACCAGGAGGATGGAGGGAGTCAAGCTCTTGGGAAAACTCCAGCATAACAAAGTTCTGGCAGGTGTTCCTGCCCAGTGGCACAGAGGCAGGCACATCTGTCAGGTAGCTGAGACCTGCAGCGTGACACAGCACATCAGGACTCCCTGAGTGCACGCTGGGGCCAGGAGCCAGGGGAGCAGAGCCAGGAAAGGCTGGAGGAGCCCAGAGGGCTCACAGAGCTCAGCAGCTTAGAGCTGCCCACAGCAACTATTGCCCACCCAGGGGAACTTATGCTTTGACATTTCTCTGGGCAGAAAAGCCCTTTAGGTAGCCCAACAAATCGGTATCTATTGGCTGACAAATTTACAGTCTGACTCTAATTTGGTTTTCAGTGCCACAGTGAGATGAGGTGTAAATTCCTTTTTCTTAATTCAAGGTACATATTGACATTTAATCATCCAAATATGTGCCTCCTTTGACAATTCATTTCCCTTCAACCCTTTCAACAATTGCCTTTTCTGGCCAGGGCCCTATAAAAGATGATTCCTTGACTCTGCTGCAAAGGAAATTAATGTCTTTTGCTCTCTCTCTCTTTTCTTTTGGTTGTTTGTTTTCCAGCGGGATATATTTCAGTTTGCACCATACGGATGCTGTTTGACAGGAATATTAGCTTTCACATTTCTCTGGGTTTACCAAGTCAGCCATGGAGCCGTGTGGTCTCCTCCAATCCCCACCCCCTTTCCCCAATCCTTTCCATACGCCCTGCCCCTCCACCCCACCTAGCTGTGCTTCTTTTGACTTGTGGCTTCTGCCTTGCAAGCATTTTTGGTGACTCTCATCTTAACACCTCTATAAATAAAGTTAATTAGACCTCCTCTTGAGCTAACTGCAGTAAGGGAGATCCCTCTTCTCCTCCAGCGGTGTATCCTGGCCTTGATTTGGTTTATTCTGGGCACTCTCGACTTTGGGTTCAATTTCTCCACGTCTGTGAGCCACCAGCCCCAGCGCAGCACCAGCCCCAGAGGTGACCAGCCGGGAGCACAGCTGTGACAATGTCCAGTGTGGGTGCACAGTGGGATTCCCAGCAGCCTGGCTGGGTGCAGCTTATTTTCCAGGAAGAAATAGCCAAGAACCTGCCACATCCAGATGGGCAGCAGGAAGGGATGAAGAGTGGGAAGAGGGTTCAGGCACATGGAACTACTTGAAAATCTCCACCAGATGCACATGCACACACATCGTTCCACACTCCACCCTGAAATAATGTCCTCCATCACTGCTCTTGCAAACGTCCAGGGACATCAGCCCAAATGCCCCTTCCTGCACCCCTGACAATATCGCCCTCCTGTCCCACCTCAGATCAGTTTGTCCCAGTCAGATGCTGGACAAGAGAGGGAAAAATCAGGATGATAGGCCTGCCTCCAAGGACATACACTTTGTGCCCTTGGTTATCCAATTTTAGTGTGAAAGCTGGATTGGATAGTGCAGAGGGCATCGGAGACACCAGGCTAGCTTATCCTGTGCTGGTGGCCAACATCTGCCCAAGAGGAACAAAGAAAACAACATATTTTGGCATCAGGCCTTGCCCAAAATTTTTAAGATGTTTTGATGATCCAACCTGAGTTCAAGTGCTGGTGGTATGAGGGTGTAATTTTCCATTAATTTGTGAACAAATTCTCAGTTTGAGTTTTTTGTCTCCGACAGCTTTCTCTAAAGGAAGAAAGAATGTCTCTGGTATGTCACTGGCCACCCAGGGTCTGCTTTACTTCAGCAGAAATAGGGTTTTGCTATTCTTGTGTTTGATGCAGGTTGGAATGGGAGATGATTAGCCTTCCACCCCTGTTGTATAAGGCAACAGGCTCTAGTGCATTCCTGGAGTGGGCTGTATTACACAAATGGCAGCTGCGTTTCCCCCACAGCCCCTCGGATTCGGCTTGGCCGGCGAAAGGTTGGCACGGCACGCGGAAGCCACAGGAGCAAAGATCGGGCTGACGCAGGCCGAGGGGAGAATCCAGCAGCGGTCAGAGAGCAGAGTGTAAAGGATGCGGGAGTGTCACCAGCTGTAGGTCCTGCACGTGTGTGCCAGGCTGGATTCCTCCCAGGCAGGCACGCACGGCCAGGTGTTCCCCTGCCGTGCCCAGGTAAACAGCGAGCGGGCGTGCAGGGGAGGGCAGGTCAAGCTGCCTCTCCAAGAGCTGCCCTCTGTGAAAAGCAGTGACGGGGCAGATGGGCTTGAATAACCATTGGGCCCCTAACCTTACTCCCACCACATCCAGGTCCACACCGGGATAGCTGAACACCTCCAGGGCTCTGAAGCAGACTCACCCGGGACTGGCCGGCATCAGTTTGCAGGAAATGCCCTGAGCACGGCTGCTGGCATTGCGGTTTGCCACACTGCTTGTGTTCGAAAGCAGTCCAAAAGGGGTCTTTGGGGTGAAAAGATGGCTCAGCATTTGGGCGGTGATTATGGGGACACCCTCCTGGGACGCTTCAGGGCTGTGCGTTTACTCCTTAGGCTTTTAGGCGAAAACAGAGCTCCTCTGCGTGAGGAATGAAATCGAAGAGCCCCCTCCACAGAGTCGCATCACAGGCAGGGTGCTGCAGCATTCTCAGGGCTCTGCAGCTAATGAGATGCCGTTTTCTGACAGGGGAAGCGTGGCCGCGAAAGATACGGAATGAGAAGGACCCAGGGGGACCCTGCAGAGCCGCCCGCGGGCCCTGCTCAGCGCCCCCCGCCGCGGCAGCAGTCTCCAAGCGAGACAGTAGCAAGGGGATAAAGGAGGAGGAATGTGCGCAGCGTGTGCCCGGCCTGTGTGCGTGTGCCTGACAGCGTGTGTGTGTGTGTGTGTGTGTGTGTGTCTGCGTGTCTGTGTGTCTTTGTATGTGTGTGTGTCTGCGTGTCTGTGTGTCTTTGTGTGCGTGTGTCTGTCTCTGTGCGTGTCTGTGTGTGTGTCTGCGTGTCTCTGTATGTGTGTGTGTGTGTCTGCGTGTCTGTGTGTGTGTCTGTGTGTCTGTGTGTCTGTGTAGACGGGCGCGTGCCCCGCAGCATGTGCACGTGCGCCCGTGTGACCCCCCCGCAGTGTGCGCGACCCGGAGGGCTCCCGGGGGGATGAGGGGGGGGGTGACACGGCGCTGCCCCGCGGTGACAAAGGCGCGGCCGGCCCGCCGCTCTGCCCCATTCACGGGCGGCGCGGCCGGATTTTCTCTTTTTTTTTGTGAATGGAGGCGGTGACGTCGCCGGGCCCGCGCGCCGCCCCCCCTTCCATTCATGCGGCCCCGGCGCGCGGCGGATGGGCGGGGCGGGGCGGGGGCCGGGGCGCGCGCCGGCCGCCGCCGGGTAGTAAAGGGCTGCGCGCGGCGCGCGCGGGGGTGCGCGAGCGGCGCGGGCGGCGGGCGCGGGGCCCGGCGGGCTCTCGCTCGCTCCCCCCGCCATGGTGGCCACCGAGGGGCTGCGCGAGATGGAAGGCAGCGCGCTGCGGCGGCTCGTGGGCCGCGACGAGGCCGGGGCCGGCGGCGCCGCGCGGTGCCTGGTGCTGGACTGCCGCCCCTTCCTGGCGCACAGCGCCGGGCACATCCGCGGGGCGCTCAACGTGCGCTGCAACACGATCGTGCGGCGGCGGGCCAAGGGCGCCGTGAGCCTGGAGCAGATCCTGCCGGCCGAGGGCGAGGTGCGGGCGCGGCTGCGGGCCGGGCTCTACGCCGCCGTCGTGGTGTACGACGAGCGCAGCCCGCGCGCCGAGGCCCTGCGCGAGGACAGCACCGTGGCGCTCGTGGTGCGCGCGCTCCGTCGCGACACGGCGCGCGCCGACATCCGCCTCCTGGCAGGTACCGCCCGCGGGGACACCGGGAGCGGCGGGGGGAGCCGGGCGCGGACAGCTGCCCCCGCCCGCCAGGGGGGCTCCGCGCAGGGCGCTGCCTTCTCCCGCCTCCGGCCGTCCTGCCGAAGTTGGGAGCCGGCGGGAGGGCCGGGGGCCGCACGCTGCGGGGACGCGCTGCCCCGGAGCCGGGGTCCCGGGACGGTCGCAGCGCGGCAGTCAGCCCCGAGCGTGGGTGCCCGGGCGGTCTGAGCCGGCTCAGGGGCAGCGAGCGGGCGCCGTGGCCCTGCCCGGGACCTGAGGGAAGTGAGTGTGTGGGGGAAATTCCCCCACGCTTTGTTTGAGTCCATACCCAGCCCCTCGGTGCAGAGGAGGTATTTGTGCAGGGGCAAATACCTGCTGTCACTGCGACGCCCCCTTGCAGCGGGCAGAAAACCCGGGGGTGCCTCTGTGCTCCCTTTGCGACTACAGCAGGGATCAGGGCTTCCCCCTCTGCCGTGTGTTAAATGGGAAGCTGCGCGCATTTGGAGCTGCTGGTCCTGAGAATTGCTGTGAGATGATTTAGGGGCGGGGGATGCTCAGCTGGGGTTCCTGGATGAGCTCCGCGGGGCTCTTTCTTTTTTGTTTACAGCCTGAGAGTCAATTTATTCCTTGGCTTGCTTACAGCAGGGGTGAGGATGTGTATGCAGAGTAGCAAATCCATTAAGAGGTTTGATAGATGGAGGAACTAGCACTTCAGTTGTACTAGTTACAGTAAAAGCAGCAGGAGCTGTTCCAGGGATGCGATACGATGTGCTGCTGCGGGAGTGCCTGCACAGCAAGGGCTCGCTCAGGAGCAGGCTCCTTCCCCGTGAGCCAGCGTGGTGCTGGAGCCACGCATGTGGCAGGAAATGCTGCTCTGCTTCAAGGGTGGCCTTTGTCAGCTGAGAGCTTCTGGTGGCTCTGTGGTTCTCGTGGGAGGCTGGTTGGAATGGGAGCCCTTTTAAGGGATGGGCTCCGAGAGACTCAGTCTCAGCACTACGGTCTTCTTGTGTTCCACAGAGCCACTAAAATGATCTTGCTCAGATTCCATGAGAGCTACACTAACCCAGAGCTGTGCATGCCCAGGTGCACGTTTGTTGGGTGCAGGTCACAGTGAAGATCCTGATGTGTTTTGTGCAGGTCAGGCTGCTGCCAGGCTCCCTGTGAAACGGCCTGGCTGGGGGTTGCTTGGCCACGGGCACCTGCTCTGCCTGGCTCCTACACCAGGCAGGGCTGGCGTGAACAGCCAGGAGCTGCTGGATCAATGAATCTGATGAGATTCACTGAAGGGGTGCATTTGAAAAGGTCTCTTTTTCTTTCCAAGAACCATTCTTTCCAAGATAGTTCTGCCCATCACCCTGGGCAGCGTTTCCCTCTCATGGTACGATGACCACTGGAGTGGGATGTGGTAGATCCAAGGATTTTAGGACCAGATCCCTGGAAGTTGTCTAACAAAGGCACTTGGTTTTGGATGCTCTTTCAAATCGAAGCAGTAGGACTGTAAAGGGATGTCAGGCCAGGGAAATGAAGCCTCTGCAAACTGTCCTGGCTGCATGGGAGGGACAATGCAAATGCAGTGATAAATCTGCACGGTTCTGCTTTAGGGTACTAGAGCCCTTCCTTTTGTAGGGGGAGGAAACCACAGAGGACACTAGGATGCTGGCAGTGAGGGGCACTAGCTGCCTAGGGATTCCTGGGCTGCTTGAGACTCTTGCATCCATTGTTTTGAATATCCAGCCTTGTTCAGGGCAGTCTCAGAGCTAAGGCTGGATAAGAAGGATGTGTCCTGCTGTATGCTCTGGTAAGCCAAAATCTGCAGGCATAGGTCCTGCAGTTGGCTTGAGTCTTCAGGAACCATCCTGGGAGTCAGGGCTTGATCTAGCTGGAGTCCTGTGGTGATAGTAAAGTACTTGATTTTCATTGATTTCGAGGCTCAAAGTCAGACCCTACAAGGATGTCAGGGTTGTTGGTTTGATTTGAATGAGAGAAGGAAATCTCACCAGAAGTGTTTTATCGACAGGCCAACACTGCAGTTTCCCTGTCCTGGGAACTCAGTGGGATTTGCTCTTGCTTTGCCTGCCGTGACAAAGCCCTGACATCCCCTGTGCTTATACCCCTGGCAGCAGGACAGAGGAGCAAGCTGCTCCACGTTCAGTTTGCACCTGTGTCCTTGGGAAGCAGCAGACACCTCTCTCAGAGGGCAGCTTGGCTGTGGGGTCAGCTTGGCTGTACCTGGCCAGAGCCAGGGCTTTCCTGGCCTGTTGTTTTGGGAGCTCTGAGCTGGAGTGTCAAGCAGGGAATGGGAGACCTGCCTGTCTTTTTTCACAAAATTATGTGTCAAGGGAAGATGAGAACTGAACAGCCTTTGGCCTTGGAGCAGCTTTTCCCATTCAAGTCTGAGTATGCTGGAAATAAATCCTCTCTTCATTGTCTCAGAGAGCAACCTTGGCCTCCATCTGTAGTTTTGGCTGGCAGTATGCAGGGGACTGAACCCTGGACACAGACTTTGGGTGGCCAAGATCATTGCTCTTGGTGCTCTTGCTCCAAGGGAATGGTGGGGTCTCAGGGATTCCCGCCTTGCTGCCGAGAGCCTGACTGCTCCTCCTGGGGCAGGAGACCACTCTCCATCGCTGTAGCATCATCTAGTGGCCAAGGGCATCTCCGGCTGTGCCGTTCTGCAGTCCTGTGAATGCGGTCTGGGATAACACTTTGTGCCTCTCTCTTCTTGCAGGGGGCTATGAGCGCTTCTCCTCGGAGTACCCTGAATTCTGCGCAAAAACCAAGTCCCTGAGCAATGTGTCACCCCCCACCAGCGCTGAGCCCCTGGATCTGGGCTGCAGTTCCTGTGGGACCCCCTTCCATGACCAGGTATGTCTAAAAGCCCAGCACTTAGCTATCTTCACTGCCCTTCCAGCATTGCAGCCTCTCCAATGGGAGTCTCTCTGCTCTCCTTCAGCTGGGGCTTGCAGAGCCAGGGCCTTGCTTCCTCTCCTCTCATGGGAAAGCATGGTGGTCCTCCTAAGCCCAGGGTGCTTGTCCACTGAGTGGACAAGCCATATCCTGTTAACCCACACCTGCCTGTTTCTGAACAGGGCAAAGGGAGAGCAAGGGCTGAAACAGGTTTAGCACCTCAGGAAGGCAGCCTCTGCTCCCTCTGCTGCGGGCCCTGGATCAGGTGCCAGTTTACTGCGCAGCTCGATGTTTCCAAATCATCTGGATGTGTGTCCTGCCTGCCACTGTCCCCTGGTCAACCTGTTGTTTTCCTCTGTCACAGGGTGGGCCTGTGGAGATCCTTCCCTTCCTCTACCTTGGCAGTGCCTACCACGCAGCCCGGCGGGACATGCTTGATGCGCTGGGCATCACAGCCCTGCTGAACGTCTCCTCAGACTGCCCCAACCACTTCGAGGGGCACTACCAGTACAAGTGTATCCCTGTGGAGGATAACCACAAAGCTGACATCAGCTCCTGGTTCATGGAGGCAATTGAGTTCATTGGTGAGTGCCTGCGCAGATGTTGTGTCCTTTGGTGGCACTGGTGGGAGGGAGGTCAGCCGCCACCTGCAGGTCTAGTGAGGGGCTGGGCCGTGGTGGCAGGGTGTGGGTCTCACGTCTCACCCCTGTTGCCCTCCAGACTCGGTGAAGGAGTGCTGTGGCCGTGTCCTGGTGCACTGCCAGGCTGGCATCTCCCGCTCAGCCACCATTTGCTTGGCGTACCTGATGATGAAGAAGCGTGTCAAGCTAGAGGAGGCCTTCGAGTTTGTCAAGCAGCGCCGGAGCATCATCTCCCCCAACTTCAGCTTCATGGGGCAGCTGCTGCAGTTCGAGTCGCAGGTGTTGGCCACTTCATACACAGTGGAGGCCGTCAGCCCCTCGGGGACGCTGCGGGAGCGGGGCAAGGCCACCTCCACCCCCACCTCGCAGTTTGTCTTCAGCTTCCCAGTGTCTGTCGGTGTCCATGCCACCCCCAGCAGCCTCCCCTACCTGCACAGCCCCATCACCACGTCGCCCAGCTGTTAGCTCAGGGCCGAGGCCAGCCGGGCAGGCAGTGCCAGGCGTGCAGGGGCGCACAGCCCTGTGATGTTAAGCAATAGTGCCGGACACTGCCATTCACCCTGGACTCGCCATCTTTTTCGTAGAGAAATTTCTTACCTCATCTTGGTTTGTTTGCTTTTTATTGTTATGTTTTGAAAGCACGAAGTTGTAAAAGCCACAAACCTTGACACTGTCCAGGCTCTTTGGGGGAGGAAAAAAATAGTATACTGGGTTTCCTCAAGTGCCTGGTCTTCACGTGTTTCCATCCCTATTTTATTGTCTTGTTTTTTTACACCTCCCCTTCTCCCCATGTTTCTGGCCCCAGCTGATCTAGGTTGACAAGGGAGCATTCCCTGTTTTTATTGTGCAGCAGCCTTCCCCCTTGCAGAGAGACCTGTGTGTGTGTGGTGGGTGCTGCTTACCTGAGCCAGGAACACTTCGGACAAGCAGAGCTGCAGGCAGGGCCTTGGAGCGAGCAGGAGTGGTGGCACAGGGCTGCCTGCACTCAACCTCAGCCCTGCCAGTGGCTGGGGAGATGAGGCAGGAGCTGGCAGGCACCTGCAAGTCACCAGCTGAGCCTATTCTGGGGGGGGGGGAGGAGCAATCTCTGTGGTTGGGAAGTGGTTTGGAGGGAAAGATGTAGTCTGAAATGCCTCTTTTCTTGCCTCTGTGGATCACTGGTTTCTAGAAAACTTAGGTCCAATCTCCTGTGGCTTTAAGATGAGAAAGAAGGGGTTGGGGCAGCAGTCTGGGCTGGTTTTGATTATGCTGTTCAGTTTCCTCTCCACTGGTCCCACTGCTCTCCTTCCAAAAGCAGGAGGATGGGACATGGGTGGGCTATAATGGAAGAAAGAAGCTGTGGGGTGGAAGACAGGCCCAGAGATGTCATTCATCCAGCATTTTCAAGCTTCTCCCACCTCATGACCAGCCCTTTTCCTGTGCTGAGTCTTGTTCACCTGTGCAACATTTCTGCAGCTTTTGGTCTAAGCCTTGAAAATGCCTCATCTTCAACCCACCTGGAGCCTTATTTCCCACCCTACCTCTGTCCTTCCCTCCAGTCCAGTCCAACACACAAGATGCCTGTGTGGCTGATGTACATATGTATGGTTTTGTTCTTTTTTTTTTTTCTAGAAATTAACTTTTTATTTATTGCCTGAGGGAGGGAGAAAACATTGTTTGGAGAAAATAAAAATAAAACTGTTTTCAACAGTTTGGCTGGAGCAAATTTGTCCTAAAACCAAGACAGAGCAGCGGGTTGTGCACACATTCCATTTTCACAGAGCAACTGTTAAAAATGTATTTATTGACTTTTAAACTATTACAAGTATTGCAGATCAGACATTTAGCCAAGCACACTTATAGATCAAACTCAGTTGTTACAGAGATGTTACCTAAAGTCCACCATGTAGGTAGGCTGAGAAACTGCCCATCATCTTCAACTTTGAGAGAGAAGGTAAAAGAAGAAATAAATAAATGATATCCCAGCTCCAGGTAATTGGCAACCAAGAGAGGACAAATACAGGGCTAGTTATGAAAACAAGTTACACAAAAAAGGTCTAGAAATTCAACCCCCAGCTACATTGCCATCTGGGTTGCCAGAGAAAGCAATTAGGAATGACAAAGCACAAGCTCATGGGACCGCACCACAGAAAATCCCCATTTCAATTTCCAAAGCTGAAGCAAGTTCTGCAGATGTTAAGAAAGTGTCAAAATTATCTTGTAATAACAGAGATTCTAATAATCTACATTAGTAATTAATGGGACCAGCACTAAAACTTGCCACCAACACATTCAGCAAGACCAATACATCAAAACCAGTCAGATAATGTGACTTGACAGGCATATGTGTCAGTGTCATGGAAATGCATCTGCTTCCCATGTTCCATACAGATTCCCAGGCTCATTCACCTTGCTTCAGAGATTTTAACACACATACAGTGTTCCCTAATCCCCTGGGTTTCACATCTACTCTGTGTTCAGAGAGGTGGGAACACTGCCACTCCCTCTCTGCACATCTGTCCCGCCATTCTCGGAAAGACCAGGAGAACATGCTCTGGACTGTGCCAAACCCCCACATCTGATCACCAATGGATTCGCGTCTCTGGAGGTTCACAAGCCAGTTGCTACATGAGGCAAGAACTGAGTATGTGCTTTCCTAGGTCTTCCCTATGCAGGCTGCAGCATAGCTTACAATGCTGCACAAATAGTCAGCTTAACGTAACTGAAGCATGCATTACATGCACGTCCTCTTCGATTTTTGAGTCAGACTTTCTGTAGCAAAGCAGCATGGAAACAGAGAAATCCCACTGAAAATAAATTCACATATTTCCTGACATTCAGCTTCTGAGAATGATTAGCAATGTTCAAACTAATGTGTTTTGTGGCTGGACCCTTCCTTATATCCATCTTGAAAAATCCTGTTCAGGGCAATTTCTGTTAACAGTCCCATATGGAAATTGCAGGCAGTGCATGAACTGTGCAGAAACTGATGTCATTGCAGGGATGCAGGAGGCTTTTTTGAGATTTACCACTGTCTTAAGTAGCTCTCACAGGCCATGCAATGGCACAACATGTTAGCATCCCTCAGCACCTCACACATTTACAGGGAGCAGACACCTCCTCTAACCTAGCACAAACAGTAGGAGCAGCTGGTTTCCAGAGCCAAGAAAGTGCCCTTCTCTAGGAGCTACTCCCTCCCATATACCACATCCCTTTTCTGCGTCTGCTGGCCACCACAGTGCTGAACATTTTGCAGGGTTTTCTCTCTGCTTCAGTACAGAATTTTCTTTTGGGGTACTCTCATAACAAACAAGCAAAGTTTAAGTCTGCAGGCAAAATAAATTCCTGCTACATAATGCAGTGGGATTCAATTGCATCTCATGCAAACACTTGAAACAGAGGTTAGAAAACCAATAGTGACTGCAACATGGTGGAACTAGTATAAGAGGTTTGTAACAGTCTCTGTGGAGCTGGGATCAAACACAACTGGTAGATAAAAATGAAAAAATAAAATATACCGTATTAAGGTACTGTACTGTCTGCTTTTAATCCTAACAAAAGTTTTTTGACAGCACTCAGACAGCAGTGTCACTCTGCACCAGGTATCTAAGTCATCAGTCTCATGGAAACAGTTTCAGCAATGGAGAGCAGAACCCTCCCTCCTTTGTTAGGGGGTGACTTTTCTTTCTGTTTTGCCTATTAAGGTCCCACTGCGAAACTACACAGAAGTTTCAAAATGCTGCCTCAAAGGGACACTGACAAAAATCAACAGGCCTGAGAGACACATTGTCCCTTGTGCCAGCAGACACCAGGCCTGAGAGACACATTGTCCCTTGTGCCAGCAGACACCAAGTTCTGTCCCTGGTCTCCCAAGCCTATGAGGGCTTAGCCCAGTGTTCTTACGTCCTCAGCTCCTACCGTGCCTCCCACTGGTGATCCAATGCTCAAAATGAGCATCCCTGTATCAGGGGACTGCTCTTGTCAGGAGGTTAAAAACTTCATTTCTCAGGAGGCAGCAACTGCCTGGTTAGGGGGTCACAGCATTTATAAGGTCCCATTGTAGTTAACCCTCCCAGCTGAAGCAGCAGCGTCTGTACTGTTAACAGCCTGCCAAAAGCACCACAACCCCCACCGGGTTTTTAACGGGTAACTTTGGTATTGATGGGCAGATCCTCACTTTGCTTTGAACTGTAAGAGCAGCTATGACAACGTATGCTACTCCTGCACAGGTGTCTATAACACACAGATGCATCATCAGGCCTGGGTATTCCTCTGTGTCTGGCCACAAAGGGATATGAGATCACGTCATTACGAGACAAAAACCACTGCAAAATGATTTCCTCACACAGCACCTTTACTCTGCACAGAACATCAGAAACATCAACACTGGCAGTTCAAAGATACTGGAAAGTAGAATCACAGAATATGCTGAGTTGGAAGGGACCCATCAGGATCATTGAGTCTCTCCTGGCTCTGCACAAGACAGCCCCTGGAGTCACACCATGTGCCTGAGAGTGCTGTCCAAAAGCTTCTCGAGCTCTATCAGGCTTAGTGCTATGACCACTTCCCTGGGGTCCCTCTGGGAGAAAACAACTTCTCCCAATACCCAACCTAAATCTCCCCTGACTCAGCTTCATGCTGTTTCCTCCAGTCTTGTTACTGGTAATGGGAGTGAAGATACTGGTACCTGCCCATCCACTTCCTCTCGTGAGGATGTTGAAAACCCCAATGAGGTCTCCCCTCAGTCTCCTCCAGGCTATTTTTATCTTCTAGAAGTTTCAGACTGCAAAAGGAATCCAGACTAGCCATTAGTTCAACCAGCACATAGGAAACAACAAGCAAGAACAGCATCCGGTGTGGGCTTGGTGGGGTTTTCCTTTTTAGATTTGTTCTTGCTTTTGAAAGATGTAAAGCTTTTAACTTTCACACCCACATTAACCATTTTTCTCACCTAAGCAGCACAGCTGTTTCACCATTTAAAACTATGTCTAACTGGGGATGGAGAGCAGCACTCGCTCTGGCCGCTATCTGAAACCCTAGAGCAGACAGGCACATCCCCTCACTCCGTTATTAACTAAACGAAAAACAAACCCCAAACTTAAATGGTGAATACAAAGCTTCAAAGCCTAGTGGTGATCTTTGCAATCCTCTAACACTATGAAACAAGTAGCCAAAATACAAGCACCCAATTTTATCAATGAAACTTGTTTAAAAGGACAACTAGGCTAGAGCCTGGCTGGGAATTCAAAGCTACATATTTAATCAGGTCACAAAATGAAGCGAGAACCATATATCCACTGTCAGCTCAAGAAAAGTAAAACTCAGAGTTCAAGTTCTGTTGGAGTATTGCTATTTCTAAGGTTTCCTTTAGAGATACTACAAACAGATGATGTTCAGGTAGCCATCTTGCATCAAATGACTGATTTTACAGTGAGTGATACTTCTTGTGAGGATGACTTGCTTCAACATTAATGCCTTAACATTAAAAATAAGAATGTTGTGTCTTAATGCTGAAAGTGAAATGCCCTTCAGGATTAAGTCTGTTTTATACAAACACGTTAGCAAAATCCCACTTGTGGGGAGCACGTATATTTTTATGAACTAAGAGCACACTATTCTGTTGCTTTCTTGCTTTAAGGGGGATAAAATCTGAATGCATGAACTGGATCATCAGGTAGTAAACAGTGCTGGTTGATAGGGTAATGTACCACATGTTGTGTCCAAAGGAACATTTTTTTCCTCCGGATGCTACATGGTCAACACTGAAGCACATCTCCTGGTATTGGTTGTTAGGAAAAAAATTAACAGGTCTTGATCTTCAACCTTCTCTGAAACTGTAAAACACCATAAAAAAGAAACAGTTTCTACTTTTGTTTAATCTATATCCACCATGAGGGGGACTTTTGAAACTGTTTGATGCTGTGCTATGCAATGCTTAAAAATAACTTTCTCCTACCCAGCAAAATAAACCTGGGAATTTGGGAAGAAGGGTATTAAGTGAATAAATCCTAACTTTGTTCTCTGGTACACCTGCAAACAAATCTGCTTGCCAACTGATACTTTAAAATTTTGTTCTCATCAAAATGTAAAATTGATATTTTAAAAAAATTATTACTTTTGTAAATCCCTTAAGCTCTTCAACTGTGATGTCACACACAAAGATGTGACAGGAAACTGCTGTAATACACTCTCTCCCTTACCAGCCCGAAACCCATTTACTGGGTCTCATCTTACAGAGGGACATGAACCAGATACACCCTCCTGTATGAAATCATCTAACTTTTCACCTGCTTCTCCCAGCAAAACCATACCCTGCTGTAACTGGAGAACATTTCAAAAGCTGCATGTACTTAACAGGAGCCTTCTAAAATGTTCTTTTAGGGATGCCAGCAGAGGGCATGGACCTGTTTCATGAAGTTCTTCTAAGCACAAGAGCTGGTTCCACCCTTGCAAACACTTCCCAGGGCTTCCCCCAGAAAACTCACACAGACAAGGCAGCAAACTGACATAGTTTGTTTCCACTCTAAAGTTACACTCACTCATGTTATCGCTTGCTCAGAGGTGTGCAAAAAAAACCCCTATACTGAATAACTTGACCTAGCCCCTCCTCAGATGAAATTTATATTGCATTGTTAATGATTTTAGTCGACTTGACTTTGTGCAAAATATCTTCAAGAAAGTTCTGGCTCAACTTCAGAATACAAAAGGAGAATAAATAGGATCTCTTGAAAACAGGAAATGAATGGTGTATGCTGAAAAGAAAATGATGGGCTTAATGTAATTTATCTGCAAATAAAATAACTAGAAAAGTAGTGTCTGAAATTTTAACATGTGAGATGGCAGCAATAAAGATTTCCATTTGCACAATAATGTTCCCAAGGTCTAGATCAAAACAATATTATTTTACACATGGTATCTGCAGAGACTAGGAGCCTGAGATATGTTATTAAAAGGCAGTCCCTTGTAAACTTTCCTCAAGAGGAACAGTAGCAGTTGAGTATGCAAGAGTTACTCATTATCATTTTCATCAAGACAGCAATACTTTATAAAAGACATACAGCTTATTTCCAGGTTGTTAAGAATTTTATGTGATACTGATTTTCTGAAACATGTATCCATCAGTCCAAGATTGAAGTCACATCCTTCTCCACTGCTCTGAAGCTACTAGGTCTTCTGTTCTGCCGCTGTTGCTGTCTGTGAGGGAGCTTCTGGTTTCACAATCTGGTACGTAATGAGATATTCTGGGTATGCCTGAAAGCAAAGTAAGAAAAAAAACCCTGGTTTATGCAAGGGTAACTCAGTAAGTTCCGGTTTTTGCATTTCACTAAACAGTGACCAGGAAGGACAGCACAAGAACCAGCTCTATGTTCACAGCACGCAAGAAAAAGTGGATATTTCAAACCTAGCCAGCACTATGTGGAACTGCTGGATGTACTTAACACCTTGGTTAATACACAAATAGATGTTTCTTCCACATAGTCACTGCCAGAAATTGTGTGCAATAGGAATTCAGAGTTACTCTCCTTGTTAGCTAATCCTACAAATCGGCCAGTGCCTGTTAAATTACTCAAAAATCTCGGATGACTGATAAAGTCTGACCTCAAAAGGGACAACAGCTTGCAATGTAACCTGCAAAGGCCTTTACTGGCAGTAAAATACTTGGCCCACCCAAAGCACATGGCCCAGTAAGTCATCTGTCCATCTGTCCAGTGTTTCCTGGAGGCAGCTGGTACCCAGTTCAGTCCCAGAACAAAGCTAAAGTTGATGGAGGGCAGGGCCCCATTCGCAGGAACCTCCGATGGGTCCGACAGATGAGATGAGACTGGGCCTACAGAAGCCTCATGGAATCCAGCAAGGGCAAAGGCACCCGAGAGGAATTCCTTGTAACACAGCAGGATGAGAAGCTACTCAGCTGAAAAGATGATGGGGTCCTTGGGAGACAGCAAGCTAAAGCAGGATCAGTAGTGTTTTCCTGGCAGCAGTAAAGGCTACGAGCACCCTGTGGTAAATCAGCAGGTGCAGCAGTGACTGCTGTTTATTGAGTACTTCCCTGACCACACCTAGAAAACCTCACACAACTTTTAGGTTCTTCTATACAAGAAAGATGCCAACAAGCTGGAGCCAAGTTCAGCAAAGGACCAATAAGATAGTCAGGGGCAGAGAGCACAGGATAAAGAAGATGCTGAGAGAGAGATGCGCTTGTTTGATCAAAAAAGAGAAGGCTTTGTGAGACCATAATTGTCACTCGATCATAGAAGGTCACCTGACTGGTCAGGCACAATCTGTGCTTACTTAAGCTGTGCTGGCTGTCTTGAATCACCTCCTGGTCTTGCATGTGCCTTCCATGAGGATCTGTTCCATGATCTTCCCAGCTACAGAGGTGAGAGTCTGTAGTTCCCTTGTGTCTACTTTTCTTCCCTTTTACAACATCCAAGTGATGTCTCCCTTCTTCCACTCACTGAGGACCTTGCCTGACTGCCATAACTTTTCAAATACCACAGAACTACAGAATATTCTGAGTTGGAAAGAACCTGCAAGGACACCACCAAGTCCAACTCTTAAGTGAATGGCCCCTACAGGGATCAAACCCATGATGTTGGTATTATTAGCAACATGCTCCAACCAACCGAGAAAATCTCAGGGTGTGATGGAGAGTGGCTTGGCAACACCATCAGCCAGCTCCCTCAGGACTTGGGATGTTTGTAATCACAAATTTGTAGTTATTCAGTCTGATCAGGTGATCTGGGAGCCACCCATGGTAGTAAGCAAAACACTTCTACAGAATCAAGGTGTAGCTGAGTTATTCAAAATTAACAATCAACTTTTGAAGACTCCTGTGCTACTCCAGCTACCATTTAAGAGTAGCCTCTGTCACTGCTGGGAATCTACAGGTAAAAAGCCCAGAATCCTCAAGATGTACTAGAGCCCCAAAAATGCATGTGACCTTGATGCTGCAGTAATGCCACTAAAAAGCAATGGGAGAAAGACAGCTTACTGAGAGAAGCTACAGTTCTTCATAGACTCCCTCAGTGCTGCACAGGGGAAGTTAGGCAATTCTGCATGGCATAAATCAGAGTAGATCAGTGGATAGGAGTAGCATTTGCTGTCTAGATAACAGTTCACTGCTTATTTCCCCATTTAAATGAAAGAAAACCCAACAACCTAATCAGCAGCGTTATCACAGCACGCTAGGTCTGGAAAGCAGCCACACCCCATCTCCAGCTCCAAGCTCTGTCCTGGCATAAAGGCAGTCCCAGCTAAGCCACGTACCTGCTCCCCTCTGTAGATGACATACTCGGCGTAAGCAAGTCCGTTCACGCTTGGCCTGCCGATGACAGAATGGTGCCCGGGAGGGGCGTGAGCCATTTTCATTGTGCTGAACTGAAGGAAGGATTTGCCAAGGGTCACTCTACAGAAGAGCATTTGTCTAAAACGAAAAAAGAGAGTATCATTTTCAAATATCTTACTAGGAGTTGTATGCTTCCAGAAGGACTTCAATCTTTTGAGTTTATTTCATTACAATTAATTTCTCAAGGCTTTTTAGAGAAACACTTAAAGAAACCGGTTCTAAGACTGTATAAAACCTGTCACAAATTTTTCATGACCCTCAGAAGGCAAAACACAGTTTGTTCAGCCCTCACATGGAAGCCCGTTCTAGTTCATTTTATACAAAGCTGTTGAAAGAAGCTGAAACTCTCTGTGCTCCTACCAGCAGGGAATGGACCGGTGTCAAAGTGTGAGAAACACACTGATCTACTCCAGGACAAAACAAAGCTGCGATTAAGTCCTGTTCCAAAATTATCTACCTCCAAAATTATCTGATCCACAGTACCACACTGTACTGCTGACCACCACTTTGCACTGCAGTTTTGTCATGAGAGTGCCTGGAGTTTAATTGCTATTTTCCCCTGACTCTTCATTTTCAAACTTGCTGTTTCAAGCCTCTTTCCTGAGCCACTGCTCACTTTGATTTATACTCACTGCCTGCTTAGATGTAATTTTTGACCTTCCTGTGGGACTTGCCACATATATACTTGTTTTTGTTCAACCCTGACAAATGGAAAACTGCATTTTTCCTGCCATGACCAAGCTCAAGTGGCCATTCTTTACCTGCATGTCACGCTGTGCCAGGATCATAAAAACCAGGACAGCCAGAATTATGTGTGGGGAACTCTGCTGGAATCCTACCTGTGGCAGATGTAACAGGACCTGTCTTTGTGTGTGGGACAGCCAGTTCCACCCCCTATTCCGTACACATATTGGTTGCTTTTTGAGGAGTTCTCAGCGAAGTAAATTCCAGCTCCAAACATTCCTCCAATGTATGCATGCCGTTCATCAAATCCTTTGTGAATGATAGCATTAATAAAAGGAGAGCCTAGAACAGTGACACAAAAAGACACATACTTGTTAAGTTGTATAGTAATACAAGACTCAATGTCAAGAGGCGTTTATCTGCCTCAAATAGACCATTAAATACCAGAAAGTGTGCTCAGTCAGCTGGAAGGGGGCGATACCCAGCAGGATGCAGTGATGTGTGGGATTTATCATTATATACCAAAATCCCACGTGTGACTCATTTCTTACTCATTTCACAGATCTCATTAAATGGCTTTCCCCCCACTCACATTTCAGTGCAATTTATCTTGTCAATGCACACCCTCTCCAGGAGTCAGCACTGCTGAAGGTGGGGCAAGGTGTCAGGACAATCATACCCAAAACCAATTTCCTATACAAAATCACAGAAGAATCTAGGACAGAAGGACCTTCAGGCAATTATCCTTTACAGGCATTTCTAGAGAAATCTTGCTGAAACTCATGGTTGGTTTTGATTCCTTTCCCTGATGCTTGCCTAAAGCACCAGGGTAAAACACTTTTATTGTGTGCTGCTTCCCTCGTTTCGAAGGCACCACGTCTTTCTCACAGCAATGTAACATCATCCCAGCAGCTTTACTGGAAATGACTAAGATACAGCTTAGAAAAAAACCTTCCTCTTTCTTAAAAACCTTAAAAGTATTTCTTATCTAGAGTAGCTTTTCAGATTGCAGTAACCAGACAGAGTAAGTCCATCACCCCCCCACCCTCAATGCACCCCCTGCATTTCTAGTGTAGAAACATAATTACTTGCACAGGATGGTGACACAGCAACAATAACATAGCCTGTGGGTCTTTGCAAGGTTTGAGGTTTTTTTGTTAAATACCAATACATACAAAGAGACATTACATCCTTACCATGAAACAACATGCGCTCGTTGTGATGATTGTGATTCTCCTCTGAGACCTCCTTCTGTCTGTGACAGAATCTCTCCCGCAACTTCTTGTTCACTACCTTTTGAATCTGCAGTAGAGCAACAGATCCAACCATGCTGTTACCATAACACTTCAATCTCTCACACGTATTTGAATTGCAATTGAAATGAAATCTAGTTTCACAGAGTTCACATTAATTTGACAGGGAAACTGACAGAAGACACATGAACGCCATGAAGAAACCCCATGGCTGTTCCGCATGCAAGGCTGAAGTCTCTCCAACAACTCTGTAGCCCACTCCTACAAATAGTTGAAACTGCTGTGAAACTGCAGTCTAAGCCCTCAGGTTTAAGGACTACTTTCAGGCTTCAGAGCCTGCAATACCACAAAGAACTACAAACTGTCTGAAACTCCTTCCCTCTCTGCTTTGAGCTCTGTTGACTGATCTCGTCTAGCTCTTTGAAACTTGCTGTCTAGTTTAGGTTTATTTTTTATAAAAAGAACCAACTTTTGGTTCTGTTTAATCTATTCTTATAATTTCAGCCACATGCTTTTAATACCACAGTGGTTTCTGTAAAGGACTTTACTTGGTTGGGAGCAGGATGGAAGAAGAGTTTACTTCAGGACACTTGATCTATTGGATCAAGTTGCAAAGGCTCTGCACAGGCTTACTTCTCAAAGAGATGGGCAGCACAGGTTTGCTGAAGCTCAGAAACCAAGTTCCGTTCTGATTCCCTTTATTTCCTTCTCCCCAGAAAAAGAAACCAGAAAGCGTACCTTCCCTCAGAAAGACACTATTTGATAGAATACCATGGCTTGGAAAATGCATTTTTCTAGCTGGCAAGGGCAAAGGAGGTGGTGTCAAACTGGAAAGTTGCAAAGGGACATAGAAACTTCTTATTAGAAGTCATGATCATCCTTTCCTACACATATACCCCAAATCTCCTTTAAAATGGCAAGAAAAGGCTACACTGAGAAAAAAGATTTTGACCCTGTGTTGCAAGGGTCAAACACAGAAGTTATACAGGCCTCTGAAATTCAGTCAGGCTCTTCACCACCTCTGTCTTCAACATCAGTCCTTCAGACTCCTTTAGGAGCCCAAGTGGACACTTCTCCCTCATTCCCTGTGCAGAGCACACATTCATTTTAGCACTTGCATGAACTCTGTTTCTGAATATCATTTCAACAAAGAACTTTAAATACAAAAGGGCAAACCATTAAACTGATTCTGCCTGTGGTATAAATACTAACATACTTCACCACAGAAAACTAACAGGTTTTGAAACTTACCCTGATGACATTGTATCTGTTGAAGATTCCACCAGCATTTCCACCATCCCGATGCTCCCGGATTGTACTTTGCATCTACATAAAAACACAACACTGAATGTTCAGCACATAAACCTTCCCAGCAAGGCAAAGTATCCATGCATCATCTCAGTATATCACTGGCAACAACAGATAGTCTTGATGGAAAATGAATTAAAAGGTGTAAAAATAAATAAATAAATAAATCAGTCTCCATTTTAAATTGAGGTATACCCTAATTTCTCAAGCACCCAACACATTATGCTGTTCCACAATAGGGAAGCTGGATGATGCAATTATCCAATCTTGTAATAAAAATCCACATAAGAAAAAAGAGAGTAATGGTACTTGCTATCAAAATTATATACAACTAGAACATCTTCTTAAAATTATAAAAAACTCCAGTCTTTGAGAATATACAAAAAGATCACTTCACAGTAATAATAAATATGATTTTAATGAGTTTAGTTTGCATTTCTTAGTATTAACGAAACAACTGCACTGTAAATTCTCCTATGTCATTAGAAGAGCATTTCTTATTCCCTCAGAAACAGTTTCATTGTGTCTTTTAGAGAAGTATTTATAGCTACAGCAACAATATTTTGTAATAGTTCAAATAAATATTCCAATTTACTATGACAGACAAATGACCCTTTCCTTCAAAAAGTTTATTAAAAAGATCTGCACAAACACCAGTTTATGAAGTTAATGATAAAAAATATGCTACTCTAAGCTGGCAGCAATCCTGATGATTTAGACTTTTTAAATTACTCCGAACACTTCTGTGCTGTAGTGTAGGAACATGACACAAACAGCAAATGCACAATAAAACTGAGTTTCTACCAAGCACAACTCTTTAGGAAGTCTCTTTTCTGTTATGATTTTTGCTTTCAAAATGGTATGTGCCTGTAGTTTACTTAAATAAAAGAGCATGTGTGTGTGTGTGGGAGGCAAAATTACAGTCAATTCTCAATTGTCCAAGAGCTGTTTATCTGGGTTACAGATTAACTAAGCCACTGAGACAAGAGAAAACAAGCTGGCTCACAGAAAATGCTTAGAGAATTGCAAGGCCTTGATGCCTTGGTTTCACACACACCTTTTAATTCTCACAGGTCCACCTATCTACAGAAAGCTGTGCAAACCCTCCCTATGAGAAAATATCCAAGGCAAGATCCAAAACACAACAACAAAATCAAACTGGAATAACACTAAGTGAGCAGAGACCACTTATTAAAAAAATTGGCAGGACATAGCAAAATAATTTCTATCATTGTTCTATACGAAAGGACAAATTAAGAACCCTAAACTTCATATCAGATCTATGCAATTCATACACCAAAGCCTATTTTAGCACTTTCAACATGTATTGCACACTTTAGCTCTGACAGGTTATCAGTGGAAAGAAAAATATACAGCCCCTGAAGCATTAAGAAAGGATTTGGATTACCTCCTCTTCTACGGACTGATACTCCTTATCATCAGGAGCAAGGTCAAGGAGAATGGTCCCCTGACTCACACAGTGGAAAGTCAAATAGGGATTGGTACCTGCAAAGAGAAGGAATGAAAAGGAGCAAAAATCAACAGGAAAAACCAATACTGGCTCTATTTGTATCCATCATCATCATTGTTCTTCTTAAACAACCCCAGTACAGGCAATGCAAAATAAACACAAGGCATAAGCATAACCTCAAAAAGATAAAAGTGCTTTCTTTAGCAGCAGAGGCTTTAAAAGAGAGGAGAAAAATGCATGTGGGACACAATTGCCCTTTATTGCTTCCTCTTTCCATAGAAACACCTCAGAAGCATGGGGCAGCTAAAACTCTATCAGGTCTATCCTTCAGGATATAACTGGCCTGTGGGCAGGTATGGAGGGCAAATCATATACAAAAGCTCCTCTCTGGGTGAAACAGGGTCCTGAGAAATGGGAACAGCTTCCAAAACTGCCTCAGGGGTATCCATTCTCTGGAAAGGCAAGTGATCACTTGGTCTGCTATCTCCTTAATATATTCTTTAGCTATCACAACCCACTCAGCCACCATGTCTGCAGCAAATACACTTTCCTGACATTCATATTCTTTCAAGTCTAGTGACAACACCTACATTTAGAGAAAGTGACTTATGGGAGCCAGTAGAAGTGTCATATTTACCTTGCTGACCTCCTAGAAGTCTCTCCACACCCTTTATTAATTTGTGGCGATGTCCATACGCATTGATCCCAATTTCTTTAAGTTCCTCATGCCCCATGTCAGCCAACACATCCAGGGTTATCTGGAAAGGTGAAAGATCACAAAAATCACTTGTCAAACCGGACCTGACTTTCAAGGCTGGAGACTTCACAAACTGGAAAGTATTCATGGTGCAACCAAAAGCATAAAGGTAGATAATGTTTTGCTTCACTTCTACTTGCTGCCACCTTCTGGCAAACCCGTCCCTATCACAGGACCATACCCGGCTGCTACAGCCTGAAGTTGTGCAAAACTTTCACTTCTCTCACACCAATTAACAAAAGCTGGTTCTTGAAGAAGGTTCTCACAAACATTTTTGCTTAGGTAGAAGGGGGATACATTGAAATGCTGGCACAAATATGGGAGCGCTTTTGAAGCATTCAACGTTTCACAGCATTGTACAATTCATTACTTTCACTACACAAGCAGAAATTAATATTCTACAACCTTACTAACAAATGAGCCAAGGTGAAAAAAGTGTGCATGAAGGTAGTCCTTGGAAAACCAGCTTAAAAGAATAAGCTTAAAGAAGATAAGCTTGTTTTTTCTACAAAGAAACTTCAAGAAGAGCTAGATGATTTCAAAATGATGAATATATTGAATCCGATTCACATTGTTAAATCTTATTAGCAGGGGAAGATCTTAACAGGTTAGGAGTTAAGGAAGCAAAAGCAGAACAAGACCACCTAGGCAACAGGAAGGGGTGAAAAAAATTAAGAAAATCTGAGAAGCATATAGGTTGGCTTCAGGTTGGTTTCCTTCTGAATAGGAGTTCCAAATTAAAGAGAAGAGCTTATGCTTCATCTGTCAGAAGGGAAAAAGTTCTATGGTATTTTATCTTTGAACATTTTATAGAAACAGCTGGAACTGTAAACAACACATTATATTTCAAACTTTGTTTCCCAATTCCTCAATAAAAGATTAGCAGCAGAGGCCAGAGGAAAAAATAATCATCAAATCCAGTCTCTTGCACTTGTATCTTTCACTTCCATGTGTACATCCCCCTCAGTCATGTAAACAGATCTATTTAACTGCAACATGTTAAATTTAAGAAATGGTACATAAAAGGAATCTACAAATACATTACAGGTACTTCTGCTGTAAAACGTAATGTAAGCTTGAGAAACTTACATTAGTTGTACCCTTTTCATATATTGTGAATTATTGATAAATCTGCAGGTTTTGTTCCCCTAGTTCTCAATGACATTTGAAAGTTAGCCTGGCAAAACCCAGTTAATGCCATGGTCCTAACCTAATAGGAAATGTAGCTTCTGCATTCTGTAGTGTGACGACTCCCATGCTAGATTTTTATTTCAGCATATATTCAAAGTAGAGGGTTTCCCAGATCTAAGTATCACATGTAGTACTAGAGGTGGTGAAAGGCTTGTTTGGCTGTCAAGACTGCTGAAGGACAAACACAGGGGACATTTGAATCCAACTTCGTTATAGTCATCATGTTCAAAGTTCACAGGGTTCAAAGTAACTCAGAGTACAAGCCAAATTGGCAGTCACAGTGTATGTGTAAGTGAAAACTACTTGACACCTGAATCCACCTGAATCCAGAAAAGATATTTTCATAAGTTTTGCAACTTCACCATATTTTATCAGCAATTCATTTGCAGAAAACTGAAAGAAAACTTGAACACACTTGTTTTTCTGTAGATGTAAAGTGTGGGTTTTTTCCTTCCCTTTTTCAATTAGAAAATGAAAATGTCACTCAAATTTATTACGTTAGTTTATCTCCTAAACACAGAAATAGAGATGAGGCTTGCCACTTACCTGTTCTGTCTCAAAGATGTCCCGAAGGTGCTCAAGACCCAGGCTTTTTAGGAACTGGGTAATGTTCATGTCAAGACCAGAAACTGTAAGAGAAGAAACAAGTCTTTACATCCTATACATCTGAAATAACAAAAACCAAACCAACCACCTTAAAAAAAAAAAAATCAAGCGATACCACTGATTCTCTTAAATTCCAAACTCTGATTCTTTTTATAATGAATTTGTCTATGTCTGTAATAAACAATCTACTTCCATTGTGTCAAAGCTCTGTGCAAAGCTCATCACCATTCCCTCTTCAGAATCAACTATTAAAAGCACAAACCATCTGTGACAAATACAGGCTCATACTGCAAAGAGAAGGAAAAGAGGGGTGGGTATATTTTTGCTATGTGACCCCCCCCTCTTAGATTCTGGCCTAAAGCATGGACTCCAGATACTAATCAAAGGGTTTTAAAAGCCTTGGCAAAATCCCCAACCATCACAATCATAACTCCTTCATCAAAATAATTCTCATTGGATTTTTTTATGAAGTCAATGAACATCTGGGCACCTAATCAGATCTGCATTTGTAGTCAGACCTAATGACTGATAGCAAACACAGATGAACAGTTAACAGTGAACAGTTAACAAGCATCAGACACTTTAAAACACTGGTAACAGTTCAAACTGCACAGTATTTTCTGGCTAGTCAGAAATGCTTTTCAGATAAATCAATGCCTATTTTGATACTAAACTACTGTACTTCTGGCAATGTAAACTTGTCCAGCAGCAAATGCACCTTCTCCTTCTTTCCTGTCAGTTCCTGCTGCTCCATCCCCAGCATTTGATGCCCCTCCCACGGCCAGTTCTGCCAGTGGCCCCGTGAGGTTATCGATGCTGCTGGCAGCACTCAGGCAGGACGGTGTCGATGCTGGCGAGATCACAGAGGCACTGACAACAGTGGCTTGAGGCTTGAAGCATGTAGGCAAAGCTTCTGGAGGCATCGCATCTATCAGCAAAGCTCGGATATCATCAGCCTGAAAAACAGAAAGAACACCCAACATGAGCTCCTATTGTCACAAGTCATTGATCTCTGGAAATAATTTTTAATTGTTCTATTTGATTGTTCTGGTCCCCCTTAGAATGAAAACTGCCAGCTTCTGTTACAGGGGAATTCATGGTTGCAAGAACATTTTGATTCACCACTCAAGACATAGGTGACTCACGTTCTCCCCATTTCTAAAGCTATATAAGAAGCGATATCTATTTCTTTTCTAGCAGAATGGCTTTATAAGTGCTAAAGCCAGGGAGAACAATGCAGCAACTTTATTTGAAATCCTTCAGAACCTAGGACAGGAAATGCCACTTCTTAATTTCTGTCAGGCTCAACTTCAGGTGCACTGGAACGAGGTTTCAGTGGAAAGATTACCACTGCCTTTGCTATAATCACATTTCTTGTGTTAGAATAGAAAAAAAAAGGACAGGAGCTCAGGAGAAGCATGATGTTAGCTAACAGCTGGATTTAGTCTTTACTGACTTAACTAAGCAACACCCTCATCTTCAAGAACTTTCTCCTTAAAAAATTCTTGTAGAACATGATTCAGAAACCCTTATTTTCCCTCAGAGAAATAAAATAATTTTCATATCCTTGATCACAAAGCAAGTTTTCTAGAGCTCAGATTACTCTGGAGGATATTTCTTGAACTCTCCATAAATAAATCAATAACCCTAAATGATACTTTCACTGAGACCAGACACAGAATCCGATTTGGTTGCATTATCTATTCCATCAAGATTGTTTAAACTGGGGCATACATGCTCATATAACCTTATTAGGCTTTAAAACCATTTACAAGAAAGTTTACAGAAGCCAGTTTTAGAAAAAGTCTGATAGCCACCTACAAATTTTGGAGGTAGAACGAATTCTTTGGAATGTTCTTCTGGAGTTAATTTTAAAAAAAGGAACTGAGGTAATAATCCACCAAATGTTCCCATTCCTCTATAGGCCCATCTGGCATTCCTTCTAGGTTCAAAGAAATAATCACCAACAGTACACACACTGACCATCATCAGAGACATTTCAGAAAGTTTTATTTCTGGGAATGAGGAGATTGAGCCCAGGAGTGAATACTTAAGGAGAAGCAAACCTTAAATCACAAGCCATGCTAAGATTTCAACCAAAGGAAAATGCCTCGTCCCATGGATAAAAAGCCACAAAGAGGCATCCAGGAGATGCCCTTCTCTCCACCTCAGCACAATGGAAGCTGAGAACTGCTCATGCCACAGAGCCATATAAATGAATTTAATATGCACAGTACATCCTCCAGAGCAGCCTGTGGCTGGCTAACATGAACTTACTGTTGCCAGGTCTAGTGGTGTCTGACCCTCTTGGTTCTTCATGGTTGGATCTGCTCCATGAGCTAACAGCAGAGCACAGAGCTGCGTCCTTCCTTTTTGAGCAGCTTCATGCAAAGGTGTGAATGCCCATTTATCTGTTGCATTTACACATGTATTATATTTGATCAACAGTGCTGCTATGTCCACATGCTGGAAAACACAAGAACATCTTAATCAACATGACACTGATAAAACATACAGTCCTTTTTATGCTGGAGGTAATGGTGCCTAGAGACTCTTGTGGATTCTCTTTCCTGTAACTCATTCTGCTTCCTGTGTCACAGCAGCAGCACACTTCTCCAGATATCAATTCATACTGCAGCTCCACAGTCATCTGTGTCTGTGCACGACCAGATCATTCACCAGCACAGAAGAACTGGGATCAGGCACAGAAGCAGATTTCTGTCAAATCACCCCAAGTACATAGCATGAAGTTTGTGCCAGCTGCAGGAGCAGATCTGATACTTAACCCTGCATAAAAAAATTATCTGTGGACAAATTTGAGCTGGTGAATTTACTGGGCTGCAACTTTTGCGACACAATACTAGAAGCTCTGAAGATCGATGTGTTGTGCTACTGAGCCACCCCCGTTTGTACACAGAAGTTGTTGTTGTACTTTCTTTCTTGCAAGACTTTGAACTCATCTGTGGCATCACAGATCTGTTCTATCTTCACTCATGCTTTATGAGAGCTGTAATTGATAAAATGTATTATGAGTGTCACAAGGAACAGCTGTTTTACATGGGTTATAAAAGTAATGAACTTACAACCCCATGCTTCCATCAATATACTGTCCTTGAAGTCTCCCAAGTAAAAATCAGAGAAAACTGACAAATGAAATTTTTGCCTGCTTCTAACCACTAGATTTTTCTTGTGCAAGACAGCAAAGAAAAAAAAGCAGGTAGTCAAAATGAATGGGTAGGAGCACGAAACACTGAAATTGTAAGCAGAGGCACAAAGAATTGCCAATGGATTTCCTTTTTTCCCCTCAATGGCAATTAAGTGACTCTTTGCAGCTCTCATAAAACAGCTTGGTCTCTGAACAAGTGTGGTTTGGAAATACTGCCAAGTTTATTTTTCCTCTCTGCCAAACTTTTAAAGCAATTGCTGTTCCTGTGATTTTTCTGTCACAGAAAGCCCTATTGAGGGACACACAGCATGAAGCACTGGGTGGGAGAACTGAAGAAACTTTGTGAGGAAAAGGCAGAGCCTGTGAATCTTGTCAGCTATGAACTTGTGAAACCAGTACTCCTCTCCTCTCTACCTCCTATCAGAGAGATCTGAACAGGCTGATGACAGCTCAGAGAGAAGTGTGGGATGCCAGGAAAGGTATGAAGCAACTCTTAACTAAATA
Source organism: Motacilla alba alba (assembly GCF_015832195.1). Lineage (NCBI taxonomy): Eukaryota > Metazoa > Chordata > Aves > Passeriformes > Motacillidae > Motacilla > Motacilla alba. The sequence goes on along the minus strand of NC_052019.1, from coordinate 43,824,159 downwards.
AGCTGATGGAAAAGCACCAAACGCTGCCTTTTTAATGTTTCCTAGAGGAAGCAAGGTAACCGGGTTAGATTGGCATTATGACTTTTAGAAATTATAATCAGCAAAAACCAATGTCTGACATTTCTCTATGCCAATAAGAAATGTTTTGGGTTTGTGTAAAATATGTTTTGCTTTCTCATGCCTAAGAAAAGAACATAGTCTTTCCAACAGAATTTATTTCTAGATCTTAGCAACATCCTGGGAATTAATGCTTAAAGGCAGATGCTGATAAACAATATTACTTGGTAATAGGACCCTGCAACATAAAAGAATTCTGTGCTGCTTTCTCATCTTTCACCAGTATTTGGGGCTTTTTGCTCTTTGGCACACTGGGATCCCAGAGCGATGTAAAGAACCAATCCAAATGGCGTAGACTGAGTTCCATTGATGCTCTTTTTAAAAACAAGGTGAACACTGCAGTTTTTATTTCATTTGCTCTCAAACAAGAGCAATCATGGTTCTGTTAGAGTCACCTGTCCCAGATTTTGCTGTACTTGTTCCAGGGCCAGGTAAGAAACAGATAAAGCATGAGACCATCAAACCCAGTACTTCACGAGCTTCAGATTCTCTCTCTGACTGTAAGCACAGTGCTAGAAGCTTCTCAAGCACTGTCTCTGAACCATTATTTACAAGAGACTTCTTTCTCACCCAATCCACAACTAACAACTGCTTATAAGCAATCTATTAGGCAACTGTGCAACTGGGACACAGATGCTTACTCCTATATGGAGGAAAGAGGCTCTACCTCATCTAAAATGGTTTGAATCTGTCACTGCACCCCCTGCAGCAGATGGCTTGCCCTGGAGGACAACCACATTACAAACACAGTTGTCCTTCAACTCTAGCAATAGATTCCCACCAAACACCAGCTGTAAACACCTCCACTTCCCTGTCATCATCTGCATACAATCCCTGGATATTTTTCTCTTCCTTCCATCTAAGTCTTTCAGACACAACTTGAGGTCTTTTCAGTTTGGAATATCACCCCAAACTGTTCAATCCTGCACATCTGCTTGCCTGCATAAAAGCTACATTGTAGTGATCTTTCCAAACTGCAGCATTTAACTGCTACAGCACACCTGAATCTGTGTCCTATTTAATGTGTAGGACTGCAAATAGGACTCACAACAGCAACTTAGCCTGACAAATACTTCATCAAAACCTGAACTGTGTTCACAGCAAAACAGCTGTGAAAACAGCAAAATAACTGGCTTTGGATATGACTTCAAGGAGTCCCTTGCTGTTCTACTAATGGCAAGACTGCCTGCACCTACCCCATAGGATGCTGCATTGTGTAGGGGAATTAATCCTCCTTTGTCCTGGGCATTAACATCAGCACCATGCTCAAGAAGGTATTCAGCTACTTCCAAATTGTTGTAACCAGCTGTAGAAAAAGCACAGGAAAAGAAATTAGGTATTAGGGAGCTAAACTGAAGAAAAATATTCAACAGAAAAGCTAAGGCAATTTTTCAACTGCAAAAGTTCTTCTTCCCTAGTAATTGTATTACCTCCTGAAATAGATGCCCTAGTTAACTCTTTGTACAGGACAATTCTCTGTGAAACTCTTCCTATACCAATCCTGATTTTGGCAAATTACATCTGCAGACCTACCATAAATATACAAGCCTTGAAAACCTGGCATGTTACCCACCTGCAAGATGCAATGGTGTTGAATTTCTTCCCTGGGTGTCTCTGCAATTGATATTTTCTTGAGTACACAGCTTCTGCACTCGTGCGAGGCACCCCTTCTTAGCAGCATCTAGCAAGGCAGCATCTCCTCGCAGTAAGTCCTGGATATCTGTGTCCCCTTCTTTCACCAAATCTAAAGGAGTGTTCCCATCTCGATTCTTTTTTGTTGGATCAGCTCCATGCTGCAAAGAGCAAATGGAATGCTAGTGTCACAGTCATGCACAGAGCAGTGCACCTGTGTCACTATTTTGCCAAATAAAATAGGATTTTGTAGATCTACCATAATGAAGTAAAAATTGTACAGATTAGTAGGCACAAGAAAATAAATTGAGAAATCTGAGGCCTAAAAGCACTAGTCTGAAATACAGCTGTGTGAATCTCAATTCCATAGGCAAGAATGGCAGCCCTTTGCAAGAGCTGTACCTGCTCTACTTGCAACTGAAGTATGTTCAGGAGCATTTCCTGCATACAGCTATTTCTCATTGTCACAGCAGTGTGAAAGGAAAGTCAACTGGAAGTGTCTTGCTGCCAGTCCTCCCCTTCTCCTGAAAACTGGCAGGAATCAAATGGCTGGCAGAGGTATTTCCTGAGCACAGCCTTCTGAGCTAGCAAAACCAGGCTCTGAGTTCTACAAAATGTCACCCCGATATCGAAAGGCACTTGTTTCAGAAGGGAACTAGCAAAATAATCTTGTCTACAATTTCCAATAGACAAAAGCACCATCTTAAGCAGTTTACAGGTCTTTGGAAGAAGTGAAAAAAAATTTTTGTGGACAAGTCGAGTTGGATGACTGCTGAGTGTATCTGTGCTGGTAAAACATGTAGATCAGGCAGTGATAAGAACACAGTACGGGAGCATCAGGGGATGAGAAGGCGAACATACAACTATGTAGAGCATATGGTGTGAGTCACGTCCACATTCAGTTTTGTGGGAGGACAGCTCCTTCCCTATTCAATCAGCAGCAGTGGGAAAAAACAAAGATAGATAAAGCAGAGGCAGCTGCTGGTGCTAGAGTTCTCTGGCTGACCTCTTCAGAACAGTCAAACACAGTGCTCCAATCCCTGCCATCAAGTCTACCCTGCCATTTCCCACTGGACTGGGAATGGGAGAACAGCAATGGGAGAACAGAGGGAATTAACTGCTTTGTATTTGGAAGCAGTACAACTGTGCTCATGGTGCAAAAGATGAAGAGCAAGGGACAGAAAGGACAGAGTACTGATTACATAGAAGCAGTTTCCACATCTGTGGTTCTTTTAGGAAGAGAGCACTCTTCATGCAAAGCTGTTTAGACTACAATGACTTCTTTAAGACAGGACCTGCAATCCCTTATTTGAAACTCATCAGAATTGGAACTATTCAAATATACCCCAATATAAATATCTGAATGAAGAAGCAGTGTCTTCTGAGATCCCTTCCAAGGCATAGAAACAAATGAAGGTGGTCATTTCAAAGAAAGGTGATTTTAAAAGACACTGTCTCCAAAATGCCTGTTTATTTTGTTTCCTTCTTCAAGCAGATCAGGAGAGAAGGAGCACAAGTCAGGAGGGGTCAAGCTCAACATCCACAACTCAGCAGAACTGACAACACTGCCAGCTGGCACAGGAGACACAGCAGGAGAAACCCTGAGTAAACTGCAGTGTGAGCACATATCCACAGACACCCTGAGACTTTACATCTGTGTCACCTTAAGGGCATATTTAGCTCTTATCTTGTGAAAGAGTGATTTTAAAAAAATAAATTTCTTTATTTAGCACTTTTCTATTTCCTGTTTTCTATTTGCTTTATTTATAGCACTTTTCTATTTCCTGTTGTACATCCATTCAGGATCCTCTGAAGACAAAATATGGGCAAATTCCCTGTGGAATGATCAGAAAAGGCCAGAGATCTCCAGGGTCTATAATGCAACACTGTGCTTGAGAGATTACAGGTGTTCCTATAGCTTGAGCTAACATCTCTATTAGGGTATTATTTCCAGGCCACCACCATGCCTACTCCACAGACATCTCTTAAAATCTCCTGGTTTCTGCTGTAGATGTGCTTCAAACTATCATTCTTCTCTCTCTGACTGTTTTTTTTTTGTAATCAAGTGAAATAATTAATGATATAAGAGCAAAATAGTGGGGCTTTGCAGCAGCAAATGAAAAGTGGCTGGGGTAGATCCTCATTATTTTAAGACTATCCATATTCTGACTTTCTCCTACTTTAAATGTTGTGCTTCAGAGGGACATAAATAAGCAAGACTGAAAGAGGAAATGGGATTAGCAAAAAATTCTACTCTAGCACCCCCTTTCATCCTCTCAGGGCAGGATCTGACCTTATGTTAAGAAGTTTCTCAAACTCATGTTTCTCACTGGAAATATCTTTGCATTACCTCATGCTTTTTACAGGTTCTTCCTCTAAGTATAATGAATATTTATGCCACAGTGTATTAACATGCATTTCCTCCAGGAGCTTGATAAATTATACATTAACATAACAGTTCTGAATTCCTCTCATACCAAACAGCATTTAGGACCCACCTTCCGCTATAGCTCTGTAACACACTCTTGCATAAGTATTAACAAAATTTACTTAAATGCAGTAACTATTTCAGAGAGGGATGGATAGGATAAGATAGAGAGTTGTCATTTTCACATGAATTCAGCTGGTTTTTTCAGCTTCAGAGTCTTGTCCTACTTGGCTAACAGTATTAATACACATGCTGGAAACAGTACTTGTACAGATGATTCTTTTTAAGTCAATGATACTACACAAGAAACCATATGACAATTGCAAGATAAAAGTCTATTCAAAGATACCACAAAGAATTCACTGAATGCAATTAACTTTGCATTAATGAATCTTCAGAAAAAATAAATATATATGCATTTAAAGACACATCTGAGATCTACAGCACATACTTTTAAAAGCAGTTTGCAGATTTCATATTTTCCTTTTGCTGCTGCTTCATGTAGAGGAGTGAACTTCCACAGGTCTGCCACGTTGACAGAAGCACCATGCCTCACTAGGAGCTCAGCCACTTCGTAGTGTCCATAAGAACAGGCATTGTGCAGGGGTACTAAGCCACTAATCAAAGAGAAAGCATTAAGAGCTAGAGAATAAAATCCTATATGCAATCAGTAGGTAAAACTCCCGCTTTCACCAGACATTACTGTTATCTTTCAGTCTTTCAAGTTTTCATGGTTTTATTTCTCTATTAAAAAATCAATTAAAACTTAATTATCCTCGTTCAGTTCTCACCCACAAGACTTTTGAATATTTAGCAAGCCCCAATGTGACAGCTTCCACAAGCAACTTCAATGCTAATAAACTTCTGTAAATAACAGACAAAAAACTAAACTTGCAAGGCTCACAGTTGTTCTGAGTTTGGATATTTGAGTGCAAATTTCAAGAAAGACATAACACGTTATATAGTGTTTGAAGTGCAGTCATTAGTAAGTATTGCACATCTGACAGATCCAGAAAGAGATCCAAACACTTCTTCCAGGGTAAGCCTTAAAACACAGTATTGGAAATTTATTATCCCCCACCCTGAACTAATATATGGAGTAAAAGAGTGAACATAACCATGCTGCTTCACAACTAATGGAAAAAAATGTAAATGCTTTATATAATTAAACTGAATATAAACTGTAAAAGTAATTAATTAATAATAAAAGCTAACATAATTAGAAAAATGCCCAGAGATAAGCCTGGTATTTTACCCATTTTATTCAAAACTAATTTAGATCACCTAAAACAAGTTAAAGCCTGTTTTTAAGCAAAACAAAGTCTCCAAAATGGATAAAAAGGGGAAGAGAAGCATCTTGTATTACAGTTCCAGGCATGTACTTGATAAAGGCTTTTCCAGGAAGCAAAGTATGCTGTAATGGTCTATAAACCTCCCTACAGCACAGGAACAACAAAACAAGGAGGAAAGAGAAAAATTTTCAACAGAAAAACACAAGGGTCACTGAAATCTGAAGCAAAATGAATATATAAGGATAGAAGTCTCACATCAATAGAGAACAGCAGAAAGTATCAAGGAATGAAATGTACCCTTTATCTTTGGCATGCACATCTGCTCCATGGTGCAAGAGATACTCCACCACTGATACACGGTTATATCCCGCAGCAAAGTGCAGTGGTGTTGAGTGACGGCCTTCCAGATCTCTGCAGTTCACATTCTGAGGGCTGCAAAGTTGCTGTGGAGACAAACGAACACAAAATCTAGTACAGAACTAAAACTAACAAATAAGGAACTCCCCAAAACCAAACAGCCACAACAAAACATGAAACAAACCAACCCAAAAGCAAATAACTAAGCTACCACTTTCAAAGACCCCCAACACAAAATTTGATCCACTTACACAAATTTTTTCAGGAGATTTTATCAGGAGATTTATTTCCACTTATGCAGTTTAAAAAATAGCAGTTCTAAATTTACAGCTGAAAGTACTTCCATAACAAACTAGATTTAAATATTGGAAGCAGTGTGAAGATGTTCCTAATGTATAAGAAAGGGTGAACTTCTGTATCATCAAGTACCAGGTTCAAGGCCATGTAGCTTTGTCCAAATATTTTACCATTTCTAGCCTATACTGCCTTCAGAAAACCAGAAATATTTAGCTTGGGAGTCAAAGGAACTGCTGATTCACAAAACTGCTGCTGTTTGAATATTAATGTATATCATGCTGAAGTTCAAGGTGGGAAAGTATGCACAACAGTCCATCTGCAGGCTGTTTTGTCCACAGACCAAAGATAAAAAACAAGATCAAACCTTCCTGTGGGATTCCACAGCCTGACCCCTTCACTTTCAGATTAAGGATGGTTTAAAATATTAAGTCTGCTACCTGTTAACAGTATTTACTTGCCATCTGATTGAATCATGCACCTGAGGGCTTGTTTCTACTAAACTATGATTCTCAGAATCACAGGGTCTGCTTCAAAGAATTATGGCTACATCTGAGTCCATCAAAGACATGACTGTGTAAAGGACTGGCAGAATAAACAAGAAGAAGCCCAAGAGACACACACCTCAGTACATCTTAATGTACTACCTTCTAGAAGGAAAAAAAAAAATCCATGACTTCCCATTTTTTATGATTTATCATCCACTGGGCACTGCTTCCACAACTCATCTAGCAGAGGCTCCCACAAGCCTTGCACAGCAATGCCAAGTAGAAAATTCACATGAACGGTTCAAACCTACCTTCACAGTTTCCAAGTCTCCAGCTTTGGACGCTTCTAACAACCGATAATCCACATCGGATGTGCGCACAGGTGTACTTTCTACATAGGGAAAAGATGGCTTAGGATTACTTAGGATACATAAGTTGTACTAACTTGTGCTCAACATGTTTTCCAAAGCTGGGGAGTGAAGTTGGTCTGTTGTTACTTTTGAAAATGCAGCTGGGGTTGTGATGTGCAAGTTCATATTGCCAACATGTCTGAATGAGGAGCTTTAGGTTTAGAGCAAATCAGTCAGATTTTTACTCTAAAGCTGATATGATTCTGCCAACATTCTTCTCTCTCAATCCACATACACACATTCATGTGCACATTTAACAGGTAACACTACCCAGGCAACCAGCTACATCTCAGGAGTGGGTACACTTCAAAACAGTCCTTCCTTGCACTGCTGTAAAATGCTTTTTCCTTGTTTTGTCCTGTTTTAAGGCAATATTGTTGAAAACACTAGAGGAAATGGAGTTTCTAGCCACATGTCTTCTCATCTATCTGGATATCTGCCTTTGTTTGACTATCTGCAGATCTCACTGTAAGGTGAATTACTTCTCTTTACTAGCTGTTGATGCAATTATTCTTCTCTGTACTTGCAAAAATTCAAATGTAACGTGGGTAAGAGGATGCAAACCCTTAAGCACTTACATGAAAAACAGTGCCACCCCCTTCAAACATCTATTCATCTTTTTAATAGAAGATATAAACAAATTGTTACCTAAGCATTATCCAGGGCATTTTCACAATAAAATCTTTCTCTACTGGACAAGCAAGAGATTTGAAGTAAAAGTTCAAACTGTTTAGCAACTATCAGTGTTTTTCTGCCAGTAACACTCTGCTTCTGACTGCTGAAGTAGGGAGTACCTAACAGGTTGGCTGCTGCAGGGAAAAAGGTTTCTTACATGCTCAGCAACATTCCAGTTGCCTTGGAACTTGCTACCAAAAGAATCCCAAAACTCCCTACATGTGCCTTACTACAACCTCCTTGTACAGCCAGCATATTCTAGATCTACAAGGTGGTTATTTTCTTCCTCATTTGCACCAAATCACTGAACTGAGCAGAGCTATTTCTTTCTTTTCTGGCAAGTGTCACACAATACATACTGTAGTTGTGTGCACTTGATGGCAAAAAGAAGAGATGAGAAAACTACTTCAAGTCTCTTGCACTGAGAGAGAAACAAGATTCAAAGCTGTAAAGGGAGAAGCTGAAGTTCAAATACACAAGGCCTTTACTTTTACCCACCACTTAAGATCTGTTGCACTGCTTCATTCCCCATCTGTGCTGCTGTGAAGCCTTGCAAAGAGATGATGGAGGGATCAGAGCCGTAACTCAGCAGCAACCGGCAGGTTTGCAAGTGCCCTGCTAACGCAGCCCTGTGCAACGCTGTCTGACCAAGTGTGTCCAGTGCATTCATCTGAAAAAGCAGCAGCAATGTAAAATAAAACACTCTTGTAATTAAAAGGCTGCACCTGTCCCTGTCCTTAACAAAAAGAGCAATAAGAAGAATTTTCCAGCATACAAATTACCCATCAATTCTTCTGCACTGCAATTAAACAAAACCAAATGACAAAACAGGCAAACACTCCAAAGGAAAAATAATTTACCACAGATGTTTTCCTGTCTTTTAACAACACAGGTTATTTGTCTGCCTGGCTAACACACAATACAGGATCCCCAGAACCATACTTTAAATAGTGATCAAGGTTTTGAGAAATTTGATGAAGACTGACCTTGTGCAAGGAAAGAAACACTATCACAGCAGTGACATAAATTGTTACCAAACAACTCAAAGATCTTACAGCTTTAAGGAACTTTCCATCTGTCATTGTCAGAAGGAGAATAACACAACATTACCCAGTACCAAGAATTAATGCAAAACAAAGATGTCAAAAGAAGAATTCTATTGGGGGGGGGGAGGGCTGGACACAAATATTTCCTCCTCACTTTTTGTGCCTTTACATGAATGTTAAGTATAACTGGATATAATTCTTCTCAATACAAGGCTGTATAAACAGGCAAAATGGAGTATAATTTTCAAAGAGTATGATATAATGGAAACATATCCATCTGTCAAGATCTAACAGAGCAGCTAAATAACTAGAAGCATCTCTCCCAGTGCGCTATCAAAAAAAGGAAGAGAATAATAGAGAGCTTTAAAAAGCGGAAAAACACCCCCATGAAAATAACCTTTCAAGAAGATACTCTGTACCTAGCAGCAATTCATGACAAATTTAAATGCAAATGCCCAGCAGCTTTTTTACCACTTTATGAAATACAGAACTACTCTATAGTCTCTGCAAGCAACTCAGAACCTGTTATCTGTTTCCAAGCCTACAGATTGCAGGCTGTGAACTGCATGCATAATAAACTTAGTTGCTGTATAAAATACACCTTTTTACCATCTCAAAATCTTTGTGGTGACAGCAAACAAAGGTTTTGCTTGTTATTTCTCACCTAAAATGCAGCACGCAAACCCTACTACCCTTCCACGAAACCAGTGAAAAAGCATTTTGGTTAAGACACTTATTCTATAACTAAATTAAATTTAACTAAAACTATATGAAATTAACTATGTGAAGATCTACTACCAGATAGGGTAAAAAAAAAAAGTGAGTTACCTGCAATAGTGCAATATCAAGTCACAAAAAAGAACAAAGAACAACCAAATAAATGAAGAAGAGTGTAATTTGATATTGTCTGAAATTATTTTACAGACTGACAGGGTAGGAATTTCTCAGAACACAAACCTCTCTTGCAGCAAGATGGACAGGGGAATAGGTCTGCTTTCTTCTAACTGTGCTCAGCTCATGCCAATCTAATGGGATTGCCCTCAAAGTTTTGTTTCAAATAAAAAACTTACTGCTATCATAGATATTAACTAGATGCTGTATGTCCCAAATCCATCATTTTGTTCAGATGACGATTGTCATCTGTTTCAGGACACCGGATACCTTTCACCACGATAAGGGCACAGAGGTAAGCAGAACTCTGGGGCTACACAAGTTCAGCAATGGTAAAAGCAGAATGAAATTAAATTTGTGGATTCTCAAAGAAGCAATGCATTGTTTAATACTGACTTCCTGTGTTAAACAGGCCTGCACTGAACAAAGTGTAGAAGCAATAGCACCAAGGCATTCACTGTGCACAATTTGATACTGATTATGTCCCTGGAAAAAATGTTAATATTCATTTGAAAAGAACACTATCAGAGTCATCAGAGACATCATCTCAAATGTCTTATCCAGGTCTCCTCTCACCTCTAAACCATTATCTTTCCCAACAATCAATTCTTCTGGCAGAGGAACATCAGCCATTTGAAGAAATACCTGCTTCTTTCTGAGACAAAAAGGGCTGCAGTTGACAGAGAGATGCATGCACCAAATGCAGCTGCTCTTTACCTCAGGAGCAGAGTTAGGCTTTGCAAGACAATTTCATTGGGAATTTCACTTTGGGGAAGATCTTCGCTCACCAATAAGGCATCACTTTTCTAAAACCAACCAAAGAATATACTCCAATAAGGCTTAAAGCAAGAGGACTTACTTCCAAATGAAAATCAACTTAAGCACAACAAATTGGAATACAAAACTGAGATTAAAGTCTCATTAAAATCAGACCTGGTAAGACATATGCCTTGGTTAAACAATGTTCAATACCAGGTCCAAAATCACATGCCATTTCAAATTCAAACTCTAAACTCTATTTGACAACATGCGAAATATGCAAGGTGTACTGCTTTAACTGTGCTCTGAGTACCCAGATTGTTCCAGCTGCACTTATTAAAGAAAAGATAAATATCAATTTGGTCCCCTTTATAAGAAGTCTGAAATTAGAAGGCTGTACTCTGGATTATTTTACAGACAAGTTTTCTGCAAGGAGTTAAAAATGACATGTTTGACAGCTTTATTCCACAGTGCACTGGCTGTGGATCCAATTTCTTCACCTTTAAGCATGGAAGCAGTCATTCCATTGCTCAAAACACAATGTAAAAGCAGAATACAGTTATCAGTTGGAAAGAGTTTTTAAATAAGTGTTTTCAGAGAAAGATACAGTCCTATTCAGTATTACCCAATGCAGACTTCCTTCTGTTCTTTACTCTCTCTCCTTTAATTTCCTTTTCTCCATCCTGAACAGACACAGTAGAGAAATGGAAATGGTCACATATCATCAGACACTACTGAGATTTGCCCTTCCCTCACTGCTGCTCTTGGAGCAGTGTACACAGTTACGGCAATACTCCCTCGGCTGCCAGGCACTTGCAGCAGCTCAACAGCTCGGATCTGTTCAGGAAACATTTTTTGCAATACTTCCTAATAACATTGGCTTTCTATGAAGATCAAATGCCCTAAATATCCCTCCTGCTCCTTGACGCTACAAACAGCAGCACAAAAAGCAACAGCTTCCAAGAACTGCGATTTTCTGTGTGAAATCTTTCTAGAAGATGTACATTCTAAAGGTCACACATGAATCTTGTGCTCTGCCAGCAGTTCCATATCACAGTAAGCTTCCCTGCAATGCAAGTGTTCTAACTGCTCTCCTCCTGCATTAATTCTGAAGACAAGCTTGCAGTATGTCTTGTCTTGTTGTTTGTCCTGGGGTGATTTAATGATGCTTGTATCCCCATTCATTTGTTTAGCCCAGAAATAAGTTTTGCACCCTTAAGACCTGTTCCGAGAGCAAAGGCGGGGAGAAAAGAAGCGCAGAGGTCTCCTCCAAAATTTGTTCTAAACCAGGACGTTGTCCAACAACAAATATAGGAGTGAAGCAGCATTGGTGACAATTTCAAGCTCAGTCAGCAGAAAAATGCAGGGGGGAAAAAGGGTCAGTTTCACTCTGAAAGCTCCAATAGGAGCCAGTCAGATGTTCCACAATTACCTCTTCTTCATAAAAGCTTATGGATGGATGTTTGGATGTCTAAGCAGTGAGAAAAGTTGAACCGGTCAATCACAACAGACCACACAGGTCTTTATGTTGTTACCCATCATAGTCTAGAATCTGCTGCATTGCTGAAAGGCAATTTAATTTTTCAATTCTTACTGTTCCCTGAGAAAATCATACCTCTCCCTGAAATGTTGGAAGTGAATGTGTTACACAACAAGGTTATTCAAAAACATTTCAGTTTGTTGTGTGGGTCTAGATAGATGGTGAACATTTACAAATCCATGATCATGAAAGGCTGGCAACATGCTACTCCAATGCACAGAAATAACTGCATTATGCAAAGATGCACTCAGCAAGATCCTCCCAGCAGAGCAGAATGAATTAACTTCTGCTACCATCATGAACAGGGACACTGTCTCTCTGACATGACCTTATAAAGGCTCATTTTCTCTTGCAGAAGAGAGGCATATCATAATTAAAGAGCATTCATCATCATCTCTGCATTTGCCCAAGACATGAGTGAAGTCGCATGCTTGCAGTTCTTTCTTTCCAACAATCCTTCCAGTTCAGAAAATACTCTAATCCTTTACTTCTGCACTGCTAGAATGCTGAGTGTCTTTCTGAACACATTAATTTCCCATGTGTCTATAAATCTGGACAACAACTTAGTCATATGAAATATTCAACTGTCTAGAAATACACCAACAGGATGAAACACGCTTTTTCACTAGATCACCACCTTTGAATCATTTTTTAAATTAAAGATTTTTATCATCTTCAAAGACAAAATCATGGCATTTGAAGATTTCATTATGGGTCTAATAAAAATTGTTTATGTTTGAGGATTCTTTGAAGATGCTCTGCTTTTATTTTTCATATGGTACTTTGAGAATATTCCACATCAAATAAGCAGTGGTGTGAAATGCTGTCTCACACAAACAGGGCAGGCAAACAATAAAAAACTGGCATTTAAAACCACCAATATTTATGATCAACATTCTTGACGAAAATTCTAAGGAATCCCAAGGTTTCTCACCTGTTCTTTAAATTGACAGTCAACTTCTGCAAACTCAAGTACCAAGCTAATGAAAACATCTTCCATGGAATGTGTGTTGATTAGACACAACATGCTGCCTGCAACTAATGTGCACAAGGACTTCTTCACAGCTCAAATCAGGACCCTAGTCTGTCCTGTCAGTAAGGGCCAGCAAGACACACCAAATAAGCAATTAATGGTTAACTGCTTGCCAGTAGGTTAATTCTTGCCAATATAAATCTCAGAATATCTTGAGTTGGAAGGGACCCATCAGGATCATTGATGGGTCCTGTCTGCACAGGACACCCCAAGAGTCACACCATGTGCCTGAGAGTGTTGCCCAAACACCTCTTACTTCTGTCAGGCTTGGTGCTGTGATCACTTCCCTGGGGAGCTGTTCCAGCGCCCAAACACCCTCTGGGTGAAGAACCTTTTCCTGATCTCCAACCTAAACCTCCCCTGATACAAATTCATGCTGCTCCCTCAGGGTCTGTCACTGGTCACCAGGGTGTAGAGATCGATGTTCTCAGACGTTCTTTCTGTAAAATAAGTCTTGATCATGTTACTCAAGCAGTCCTTCAGTGTTTATTATCATCTAACATACTTCAAACAGCAAATTTACACAGCGATAACATTATGGATAATTAAATCCAGCTCCAAGACCACAAACCATCCTCTGTTCATCCCAAATGCCCTAAAGCAGTCTTTATTATGCTTAGGCCTTTCCATTGAACTAAAAAAGGCTACACACACATACTTCACTGTATGTGAACTCACTTTTGCTGTCTCACACAGCTGCTCCTCATGAAAACAGAAGAATTTCCTATAAAATGCTAAAACAATCCTAAATTATTTTCTATCTACAGAACTTCATATGACTTTGTTGCCTAGAGCTATTATCGCTGGTTATTTTGTGGGTCAGCTGTCTGCCTTTTGTCACAGTATTTCGGAAGAAAAAAGTTCTACTTTCTTTGAATTACACATCTTTTTCAAATTGTTACTCTCTCAGTAATCAGTAGTGGTTTCCAGAAGGGGAATTAAAGCTGGATTTAACAGTACCTCTCTTTTGACAGAAGAAATGACTGCAAAGTGAAAAAACCCTACATGGTATATATCATCCATACACACTTCTGTAAGCATTTTCTAAGAGATCACAGTGGAAATTTTTATTTTATTTTATATTGAAAAAATAGAGTTTGATGGAAGAACTGAATATTTTGAAAAGGGGAAGGCTGCTCGGTGGCTGGTTGTGGGATAATTTTGTTTTACTATTTGCATTAATGACAGTGGCACAGGAGAATTGTGCTGAATGGCACAAATATAAAATATTAGCAAAATCAAGATTCTCTGTGCACTGCAAGATTACAGGAAGGATCTGAGTACCACTGTCTCATGTCTATTAAAAAGGCAAATCTGATCCCAGTACGCATCAGTCAGGCACGCACAACAGAGTTACAGAAGAGCCATCATGGAAAGCAGTGGTGGAATCAATTCTATTCTTTTGCCTGAACTCCAAGATTTCCTCTGGTGCTAGTAAAGAGAATGGGTTATTAGGATGAATAGGAAAGGTAACATTCCCTTATGAGGGAAGATTAGGTGTTAGAGGTGTTTAGCCTACCAAAACAAAGGCTAAGAAGAATCAGTTTGTTCAATGTAAATACCTCACTGAAGGAAGCATCAAATAAGGAGAGAGGTATTTAAAAAGCAGACGGGGGCAGTTCAAAGAACAAATGGATCTTCACTGGGAGGTTGCTATGGCAGGGACACTAGACTCACCAGCTCATGAGAACCCTCTCTTGTAAAAAATACAACCAGACATGGTCAAAGAGCTTAATATAACTGATTACATCTTATGAGGTAACTAAAATTCAAGACACAAAAAGAGAAAACATAAAGGAAAAACTTCCAAACACACAACAAAAGAAAAACATCAAAACCTGTTTCATGCTTCAGGAAAGAAAGCTGCCATGTCACAACAGTCAGAAACAAAGAAATCCCAATGTCAAGAGTATCTGATGAACCGAATGCCTACAGTCAAAGCATGAGCAACAGGTCAAATGATAAGATATAAGCAAGACAAACATTTCAGAGTGATTAAATATGCCTAGTTAACTAACTAATATTCTTGAGCATATGCCATCTGGGAACATCAAAGTGCCTCATAAAGCCTTAATGATCTACCTCATTGAAAATTATGGGTGTGTTATTTACTGTTCTACAGCTAAGAAACTTTGGACACTGATCCACTGCACTATGGAAATATGCACTTAATATTAACTTTGATTAGTCTCCTGCCATGCACTTAAGTGCTTTGCTAGATCAGGAACCTGAATGGCCTATCCTCAGAATAACAAAGGATATGGGATATGAACGAAGAAGGAGGTTTAATGATCACTATGTACCTCTATTCGCATACTGTTCATGGAATAAAAGACAGAACACACCACTCAGCATCATTCTGTAGATAACTGTGCACCGCTCAGCACCATTAGTCAGTCCACAAGTGACTCGTGGATCACAATTTAGGAACCAGATAAAAGAATTACAAGCTATCATCAGAATGTGCTACTGAGAAAACAAAATGAGTCCACTCTAGTACGGATGCCATCTTTAAGCTTACTCCTAAACCTGACTACAACTGAGATAGATTTTCAAGGAAGCACTAATTTAAATAAAGAGAGTACAGTAGCAGCACACAGAAGCTTCTTGTATTTCAAAGCAGGTAGTACTTTGGTATCAGCACATTTGAAACTCCAGCATGTCCAGCTCAGTGCCTACCCAAATACCATCAGTACTGAATTCCTGTGCAAAAGCAGATCCATAAAAGTTATGAGGTATCTATTCCTATGGCAAAATGAATTTTTTTACTTTCAGTGCATAGGTATGCTACTAAGAGTGAATCTGGGAAAATAATAACTAACAGTTTTAATGATCATAATCAAGAACTTTGGCCTTGCTTTCTCCCTTAGGCAAAACTTAAAAGTCACCAGTGCATTAGGACTCTCAAACACAATCAACTCTGCTGTGGTATTGCTGTTAAGCTATTTTATGATCCATTAAAGTACTATGGAAGTGAATAAAAAATCGGGCAGTGAGCTCTCACACAGGCTTATAAATTAAACTTCATCGTTTCAAAATACAAACACTTGACTGTGTATACAACTACATTGCTCATACCTCCTATCACAGCAAGAGTGACACTTGATTGCTATTACAGGCAATAACATAATATAACAGGTAATCATTTGTAACAATGTGTTCTTCATTTCTAGCTCCCTGAATGGAGAGGAAGAGTTAAAAAGAGTAATCTGAGCCCCACTCAAAGCAGAAACAATGACATATTTTACATTTTAGTCAATGCAAAGAAAGTATCCATCAAGAAGAGTTTCTGAGAAAATTAAGTACTGATGTATATCATTACTATGAATACTAAGTTTGCTGCTGTAAACTTGTGAAAAGATCATTCCAAAACATTTCTGAAAGATGGTTAAACCACATTCTAAACAAAGTTAGTTTTTCTGTCTTTAATAACTTGCTGAGCAATGTGTTCACAAGCTCACAAATTACTTAGGTTGGCACCTATCAATAGCTAAAGGGCACAGCAAAACAATCTGACCCCAAGAATAAGAAGCAAGCAAGGGCTAAGGAATACTCAGCATGAGGATACTAAACTCAGTGTCAGTACTCTCAGCCATTGGATATTTTGAAGCCAACAAGATAAAGCAATGCGAGGCATCTAGACAACTGTATTAGAAATTATATCAAGGTTCATTAAAATGAGTATTTTTAAATACTAAAAACCTTTAGTCATTTACTTGGAGAGTAGTACTGTTCAGATGGGATTCCTGAGGATCCTGTACTTATTTCAGATAAAACACACTTCAAGGTTAACACAAGAAGCACAAGGCAGAATAAAAAGCAACAACTATCACAAAAACTTACGTGGTATATCATCAACATAACCCTTCCTCTTGCTATTTGTCTTAAATAAAATACATGCAAGTATATTTACCTTTGCTCCATGTTTATGCAGAACTTCCATGACATCATTATGAGCTTTTTCAGCTGCAACATGTAAAGGTGTCATGAAACTAGAGGGGGGGAAAAAAGTGATGCATTAGTTTTTTACATTTCTAGTATGACAGAGGCCTTTGGAAAACTCAAAACATTTCAGAAACCTACTCTTTGTTTTTCTCATTTACATTTGCTCCTTTCCTGAGCAATAGTTCTGTAACTTGTTTCCTCTTCGGATGCACGGCAGCAACAGCACAGTGCTGCAAAAGAAGTAAATATAAAGCATATTTCAACTACACAGACAATAAAGAACTTTAAAGATACATAACTTCATCACTTAATTATTATGCTAAAAACAGACTACAAAATTTACAAACAGAATTCATCATACTTAACAAAATACAGATTAGTGATCAATGCTAAATTATTCTACTCAGAAAAGTATTTTAATTTTAAAGCTATTTGTCACTTAGGAAAAAAGCAGTATGGTCCCAACTACATTACCAGCTATCAGGACAAAACTGACACATAATGAACAAAGGAGGGAAAGACAAAGAGTTTGAAACAGCCTAACTTTTTACAGTGAGTCTCCAAAGGGGTCTGTAAGGATTCTGCTGCAGTTGTAAATTGACAGGGCTTTAACGTCACTTTGGTTCTTCCTCTGTTCCAAGGTGTACTGACCTTGTTAATGGCCATTTGTGTCATGCACCCAGCTGCAGATTATGTAATAAGTAAACAGGCAATACATTTCTCTTAAAAGTATCTTTCTTCCCATGCTGTGATAAAGATACAGCCTCCAATAGAGGGCTTCTCAATGCCCATTCCTGCCCTTGTGGGACCACAAAGCCCTTTGCTGGATGTAACTATTGTCCTAAATGTGGCTGGCATCTGTTGACTTCTCAACAGTGGCCCTATCAATACATTCCTGAAGCCTGGAATTACCAGCATGGTCCCAAAGAAGATTAAATACCCAGCTTTAAAATCAAGTCCAGAAATGCTTATTTCAAGTTTGGGCATTTCAAGATAGCCCATGAATGAGAAGAGGAGAAACTTCCCGATTTTTCTTTTTATATCTTTACCCACATTTTAAGCCAGTAACCCATAAAAGGCAGAAAGTCTCCTGGAAGAGCTTGCTAACCTTCCAACAGCAAAATGATAGCATTTACAATTAGACAGACCCCAAACCCAATGCTAACAGGTAGCACTAGTACCAAAAACCATCTTTTGTCCAGTTTCAGCCTTCATTATGAAGTAACTTTCACTCAAGCTTCCACATTGCTGTTAATCAGCAGGACACATCCAAATTTTGCAAAGGCAAGCTTTGTAAATAAGCATTAAGATCAACTTCTGCTGTGAAGTGAGGCAGCATTTTTAAGGCTTTGCAGATAATATCCTGTCTCTATTTCCTGCCTAAATGATAAACAAGCCCTAAAACACACAAATGCTGAAGTATTGCCAAACCTCAAAGCAACACTAAAACCTACGTCAGGTGCTTGCTTTGGCCTTTTGGCTAATACAGCAGAGACACCAGTGGCCCACGGAAAATGTTATCATGCTTAGGGCAAAAATAGCTCAGTTAGATTACACATAACCTCCTCTGATACTGGAAGCTAAGTCCTTTCATTTGGACTGGTGACGATTTGGAAAGCTCATGTATAGCAGCCAAAAACTGAAAAATCACAGTCAAGCACTTAGTGAAGAGTGAACCAAATACATCAATAGACCTAAAATATTTCATTCGGTCCAGCTGCCTCTGCAGAATCAGCAGGCAGAAAAGAGCAAAGAACATCAGAGGACTATGAAGTGATCATTACACAGCTAAAGAGATGCCACATCGCAGCAGCTGATACACTCAGAAAGAAAAGGATAACATCATCCCAAATTTCATACTGTCTTCATATTCAGCCTATCAAACCTCTCTTCTCTATCTTGCTTCTAACTTCAGGCGAGGATGCCGAGTCCTCCACAGAGGAAACAGAGCATATGGATGCTTGGTACCCAACACACAATGTTCTGATCACAATCACAATGTTTCCAACACTAAATATTCAGTTCATGCCTGCAGCTGAGACCTGCCACTGGGAAGAAAATGTTCCATTGGAATAAAGTATCATAACTATAGTGGTTTTAATAAAACCATCAGTCTCAGCTTCAAAGTTTTCACTACATCTGGGATACTGGCTGTGTTCTTTGCTTCCACTGCTTCTTTAAACAATTAAATAAGAGCAGGATAATGCCAGCAAAGTCTCAAAAGAATCCTGTTTCTACAGCTAATGTGGCATTGTCAGTACTATTCCAAACTTGTAAGACCCTGTGATATACACCTGTTTTCACCACAATTTTTTGTATCCTATGAAGAAAATTTGTAATCAAAGTTTGCTCACATAAAACATGAAGGAAACCACTGGGCTACAGAAATAAAATTTAACCCCATAAAAAACCACAGCAACAGTGCAACAAAAAAGAGGTTTATAGGAAAAAATGCAAGAGAAGTGAAAAAGTGAAGAGTGGCTGGAGAGCTTCTGTAATCTACCAGAAGGAAGGAAAAAAGTGATAAAATAAATTATATTATGTTTTTTCTATAGTGTTGATTTTATTTAAGCATAGAAAGTGTTCAATGCCAAATTCTCTATCTCAGATGATGAATGTATTTTCATAGTGTAGAACTAAAACTCCTTGACTCCAGGCTCCCAGCACATTTATCACGAAACACATGGATTGACTGTATAATCTCACCAGTGCAGTCTCATGCGACTGCGGTTGCTTAAAATTAATGATCTCCAAAGCAAGTGTCTTTTTCACTTTGGCTAGGTCTGCTTCTCTGGCTGCTTGCAGTAGAGAGTGTCCTTTGAATTCATCTGTTAGAGGAAAAAGACACATTTAATATTCAGCAAAATGTCACATTTATAAATGTTATTGCAGAAAGACAGCTATTATACTCAGTTAAGAGGAGTGCTTCTGCATGTCTTTGGGTGGCAGCTGACCTGGGACACAGAACATGAAAGAAGCTTTGCTGAAACCAAAGGGATATGCCAAAGGATAGGGGAAGCTATTGCTTGAGTTAAGTCCTTGTAGCTTTTCTCCTTTTTATCCTCCACCCACTTGACATGAAATGCATATGTGACCTCTACATTACCCATGTCTGTGTTCAAATAAGCACAATGCTATGAGCTATTCTTAAGAAAATAAAGCATTACAGTTGTTTCTCAAAAATTTTATTGGATTTACATGACAAAGAATTCACTGTAAAGCTTAAGTATATATAACGTCTATAAAATTATTAAAAAATAGCAACAAAACCAACAATAATAAATATATAAAATTTAAATATAAAATACTAAGCTATTGGTCTTAAAAAAGCTAACTAGCTAAGCATTTGAAGCCAGTCTGCTCAAAAGATGAAACAAGTTTTGATAGCAGGTATATCTTTGCAAGTACAGATGGCTAATTTTGCTATTACCAAATATTGTTTAGCTCAGCAACTAGTTCATTTTAGTTTCAAATAACTTTGAATTTGAAAAGTAGTGCTTCTCTCAAAATGTTCAGATGAAAGGCAGGTTAGCAAAAATTACATCTGACCCTGGGAACTAGAAAAAAATACCTCAATTACAGTAAAAATATAAATATTTTTGTTTGATAAGCAAGCTTGGAATCCTAAGTTTGTTAATGAGGGGCTTTCTTCTCCCACCTTTGTTTTAATGTCTGGTTTAAATTTCTTTGTAAGCAAAGCACTACTCAAAGCACAAGTGCAAATAAACCTTGAAATAACAAATATAATGTAACTTTATTCCCAAAGTATAAGGCAAAACAACTCAAGAACATAAAACGATGGTATTTTGGGATGCAAATACAAGCAATCCCATCAAGATATTGTCAAATTTGATGGAATTCTCACATTTGTTTACAAATTTCAATGGATATTAATGGACATGAATTTTCCCTCATTGCTCTTGAGGAATTCTAAACACAGAAACACACTGAAATTTAAACCGATTTTTTTTTTTTGGCTTGTTAATTTAAATAAATGCTAAATTAACCTTCCTCAGAGCCAGAAGCTATAGCCCAGGACTCAGAGAAGTACCTAAAAGATACTAATGCCCTCCTCTTTCCTTCTAGACCAAAGGTTTCTGCTGCACATGATCTCACCATCTTCCCCTGCAAAGAATAGTGACTAGACTAAAACCTGACTAGCTGTGATTGTGAGTAGTGCAGGATCACATTATTAGTGTTTGGGGGCTTCTGCTATACTGGAAAGATGAGAGACAAACCCAGAAGCTTATTTATGATTGAGATTCTAATTCTCAAGAAGTTTTCTGTAACTTCATAATGCTCTGTTTCCATATATGTCTCATTTAATTATCTTTTACATTTTATAAGAGTCAGGAAACAAATCCCCTGAAGAGGGAAAGCAAAGACATATAAATTAAAATTAGAGGTGAAATATTGGTTTGTAAACAGCATAAGGATTGCCATAAAAGAAGGTGATGGAATTTCCATCTCCAAGGTTGCACACCAAAGCTACCTACCTTCTCTAAATTTCTAAATGCAATACAGAGTCTCAATGTGGAGGCTCCTGTGTGACTGAAATGGACTTTAAACATAAAAAACCCCAAAGTCATTGATTCAGCAGTGCCTTAATAATTCTAAACTTCAGGCAATATGACAAACAATGTATCAGAGGTACCTGTGCATTTCAAAGCACATGCACAGCTGCAGCTACTCTGCTGCTTTGCATCCACTTCTGAAGCTCAAGGAAGTTGGCCTGGAAGGAAAGCATCCCTTTCCACCCACCAACAAGTGTTTTCAGTCTGGAAACACTTACAGGTCAGCCTCTCCCTGAGCTCAGGCGTTGGAGCCATGTCAACCGCACTCTTGCCGTGGCAGTTGACCAAGGTGGGATCGGCGCCGTGGCTCAGCAGGAGGGAGCAGACCTCCACACGGTTCTTGGAAGCGGCCTCGTGCAACGGGGTGAATTGCCAGAGGTCCATAGCATTCACACAGGCACCATGCTAGTACAGCAAAAAAAGCCTTGGATTAGGAAGAAATCAGCTTCAACAACTGAAAAGCTTACCAATTTTCATTTTATTATGAAAATTGGTTCAAATCAGTCATGTATGAACACACACACATACAAAATTTAATTAAAAATACCAGCATATACAAAAATACTGTTGAATTTGCAAAAAATAATTGGAATTTTTAGGTGAGCTATTTTTTGAACAGAAAGATTCAACTCTACTATCAGTCCAAAGAAATTAAATAAAGAAAAAAACACATATACTGTTTCAACAAAGACCTACAGTTTCAGGTTTCTGAAATGACAATCTGATGTTTGAAACCCGTTACTATCAGGAAAAAAATAATCTTACTTTTCAACTCTGACATAAACAGTTCATGTCTCACCTAACGCATCTAAATCAACAGTAATTACTTCCCATCCTTCTGCCTACCTTAAGCAGCAGCTCTGTAACCTCATAGTGTCCATAGGAACAGGCGTTATGAAGAGGCACAAGACCACTGCATGGAAGAAGAAGGCAAATGACAAAATTTTTTTAGAGTGGCATTTTTAAGAAAGGAACAATTTTCTCTCAACTGAGATGAAAAGATCAAATTAAAGGTAAAATATTTAAGTAGTTAAGCATTTAAAATTTAGGATTTACAAACTGATGAGAAAATCTGACTTCCACAAACAACACATTACTTAGGAGTGGCATTAAAACTTGGGGTTTTGTTGCATGGTTTTTGGAGGGTTTTTTTGTTGTGGGTTTTTTTTTGCCTTAACAGGCCACAGATGTTTAATCTACCATTAAGACTAGCATTAACTGGCTTTGACGTGATCTTTCTTGAAGCTATTAAGGAGGGGGAAAAGTCCCATTCCACGTTCAATTTCCTCAACAGCGTTCTGCTTCTGCCTAAATAGGAACTCCTGTTTAAAATGCTACGTGAAAGGCAAAACTCCCCAGATAACACTAACCTAACTCCTGGGTATTTTATGAAGATGTAAAAATATCCGTAGAAAGCAGACTCAAGTTGCTGCTCTAGACTGTGGAATGACCTGATTTTCCTCCATTTTTTACAGTACAACCTATTTAACTGCTCAAGATACATATAAGAGAGTCCCTGTAATTTTTGTAGTGTTAAATTACTGCAGGCCATAATTAAAAAATGACACTAGCAAAGTAAATAATAGGGATTTAGTCACAAGCACAAGATGTAATAAAAGTCACGTGCTGAAAAGGAGATGCAAGATGGGCAATTACTGCAGAGGACAAAATGAGTTTAATTCAAGCCAAGCATGACACGCTAGTTATGGCTCAACAGATCAGTACACACAATACATGAAAACCATAATTAACCCCATAATACCTATGAAAAATACAGGGGGTAATTCCCAGGACTGCAAAACTAACTCAGATATAATTAGGACAGCACGTAGTAGACAGTAATTAAATAAACTTAATTTTAAGGTGGATGGTCTCAGAAGCAGCAACACATTTGCCACAGGAGAGGAAAATCTGTTTGGGGAAAATTTTTCAGACTGTTTTTTCCATCATTACTTTTCTGAATTACAACTTATGGGTGCATGTGTGAGACAGAGAGAGACTATCTATTCCACAGAGCACTCAAAAAACCTGCCCCCTTCCAAAATGATGGTCATCTCAGAGGACTGAGGGCTTTAAGGACTGTCAGCAAAGACAATCCTGAAGCAATGCACCTGCCCACTTCTGCAGCGTCCCCTTCCCTTCCATCTTCCAGCACAACAGCAGTAAAGGAAAGGAAAGACCAGTGGAGAAAGAGCTGCTTCCTTGGCTGGGCTTCTCTTTGGGAGTAACTAGAAGTGGTGACCATTTTGAAAATACAGAACAATTCCTAAGCACTTTCTCTGAATTGATTCCATTGAAGAGAGTTCTATAAAATCAATGTAGCCTAATTTAGCGCCTTAAATGAAAAGTGACAGTTATTTATAGCCTATTTACTTATAAATTATGTATAAATAAGAAACAGCAAGGTAAAACAAAACACCACACTGATTCTAAATGTGTGGTGCCACTAAATAACAGGGAGCTTACTAGGATGTTAGATGTTTCTAAATACGTTTGGGTTGTTTCAAAGTTCCGTACAGAGTAAGTATTCAAAGGTTTTCCTTTCTTTGTTTGCTTTCCTTTCCCTCCTGCTCCAGCCCCCCGTTCAAGTTCAACTTACCTACCTCTCACACATCCCAAGCAAATTGTTCAAAACTCATTACAGCATCTACACTGGAATTTTCTACCAACTGATGCTGAAATTTTGGAAAGGTACAAAAGACCTCAACCTGCTTAAATAATGCTGGATATACGTAAATAGGTATTATATGGAGCTTTACTGTAGGACTTTCGTAGCTTATTATTTGTGGGGTTTTTTTGAGGGGTGGGGAGAAGGTGTTTTGTTGTGTTTTCTGTTTTTTTTTGAAGGGGGGGTTGTGGTGTGTTTTGGTTTTCCGTGGGTTTTGTGGGGTTTTTTTGGGTGTATTTCTGTTTTTTGACTTGCATAATATGTCATTATGCATTTAACAACAATACTGTTTTAAAAAGCCATTGGGGTAAATGGACAGATGAAAGAGCTAGAATTAGTCAAACTTTAAGAGTTTAAGTACATTTTGGAGAGAAAGGAAAAAAAGGAAAGAAGCTAAGAAAATTTAAAATCACTTCCAACACTGGCAGAAAATGAAAATACAGGAAGTGCCTCAGGTTTGCTGCTGCAGACAGCACACACACATATCTTACTTCTGTGGATTCTGAATACAAAATGCATGCCTTCAACTAGGGGCCCAACTTCTACCATGTTAGGACTAAGCCTTCCAATCCAACCATCATGAAAATCATCATCTCAGAGATCAGAAATGTATGACTGAGAACAACACACAGCAAGCATCATTTCAGATTTCTGACTGCTGTGCACTTTGCTGATATCTTACACAGCTACCACCCTTAATGCAAAAATAGAATAGTTTAGCCTCTACTACGTCTTGATTTTTGCTGTCAGCTTCAACGAAGATAGATCTACGAGGACCACTAGTTGAGAGCACATAAGTATTAGTGGTGTTACCTGGAATTACATCCATATATGTGAAACAAGATAATGAGACCATAGATAAGTTTTTTAATGCACATCTTTCACTAAGCCCTTGTATCTTCTCCCCATCACCTTTCCAAAAACAATGCTGTTAGTCTCTAATTTTAAAGGGTAGTCTGTAAATGGAAGTAAAGCTCCAAGTATGGAAAAAAAATTTAAAGGTGTAAAAGAAGCCTTAAAACAAGTGCAATCACAACTAATCTGAAGCACACTCAGATTTTGGAAGCAAACATCACATTCTTAGACAACTATTTGAGATTGTGTTGCAACATGAACCAAAGAAATCATTCTATATCTTGACTAATACAAAACCACTGCTGCAAACAGGAAATAAATGAATTAATTTTACATACCCTTTGTCCTTTGCGTGTACATCTGCACCGTGCTGAAGCAGAAGCTGGACTATCCGAACTCTGTTGTAGCCAGCTGCTAAGTGTAAAGGAGTGGACTGCAAAACAAAAGAAGATGAAGAATGGGAGCCACATCAATCTGAAGTCCTGTACTTCCTGCCATTGAAATACTCTCAGTAACTCTTATACATTGCACCAAGACAAGTTAAAATCCCCTTCTGTGATTAGCTGAATTAACAAATACACAGCACATGCAGGCCCCTCCTGTTGTCAAACCAAAAAAAAACGTTCCTTAAGGTGAGTAAGAATACAGGCACCCCTAAGGCAATAACAGCCTCTTAATTTAAAGCTAATTTTCAAAATCATTATCATCATCATCTCTGCACCAAAAAAGTATCCATATTTGTTCTGTACTGTTCTGTACAGGTAAGACAAAGAGAAAATTGTATGCAGATTGCACTTTCCTGCAAAATACAGGTCTTCATCAGTAATGCATCTTGCTGCATAATAACAGAGTAGTAACACCTTTCTCCATGGCTAGCTCATATGAATCTTAACTGAAAGCTTTTGAGTTGAGTTGACAACAGTAATCCCCCTTGAAGTTTATTTTTAAAAGCTTTTTATTATGAAACAAATTTTGTGTGCTGTCTCAGCCTGAGGGGATTGCTTTCTTACAGAAATGGATGATGCTGTTTCCTCCTTCCCAAGGCTGAGAAGCAGAGGATTTTAAAGGGATCTTTGTTGCAATTTATTTTGTGGCATACAACCAAATGATACCATTTTCTCACAGTAAAACTCCACCCATAAAGCAGCTTGAAACATGGGAAAACGTACATATCTCACTGTATTATGCCAAGTATAGATTTACTGTCAGCATTAAAACATCATTATACAGTACTACAAGGGGAGATGTCACATTTCACTATTATCAAGAGGTTAAAAAACAAAAAAATCAAGATAAATGGTCTCATCTGTGATAAACAGAAGAAATACTGTATATCCATAAACAGTACGGATCTCCAGGAACACACATTTAATATGTCCATAACTTGAGAGCAGTCTGTATTACATTTTACCAAAGCCTCAACACTTTGCTACTTGGCTTCAGAAAGAGTAACCACTTGGACAACAACCAAGTGTCCTGTGTATCATATTGAGGATACAGGTTGTACTGTCAGAAATGACAGCAGAGGGTATCTCTTACAAAAACACCTAAATTCAGGGAAGTAGTTGTACAAGTTTCCATAAGACCTGTCTTCAAAATTACCTGTACTGAAGATAAGGACCTCTAACATTCTAACATGAAGATCCCCCGAGTGATTCCAAGATTAACAATTACTCAATTAACAATTCAGACTGATCTAAAAAGCAATATATTCCATTTATATCTGCCCCTATTATAAGATAATTGTCTTCTGCATATCATAAATATCAATGAAAATATGGATAAGGATGATGCTGCTATTGACACTAGCAGAATACCTCAGCACTATCTTTTCTGACGGTTGCCTTGGTTTGATTACTAAATCCAGTTTTATCAATTGAATTAGTAACTCAGAAAACCTAAAATTAATTTGAAATGGACTACAGAGAAGACTGTCCATTCAAAGGTCTAGACTCCAGAAAAATTGGAGCCAAGCATTAAATGTCTGGAACACTGCAGGATCGTTTAACCTCACTACAATTAAACTACATCCTTTCTTGTTTGCGCGCCACTTCTAAAACAATGATGGCAAACTTCCAAAATGATGCTTTACTAATAGGAAACGTTATTAACAGAGATGTTCTCAATAAAGACACACAACTCCAGAGTCTTGCTCACTCCTTAAAATTAAAAGAAAAACTATTATGACTCAGGCCGGGACTGTGCACTTTGTATTTCTAAGGTTAATAGATCTGCATCTGCCAAATAACTTCATTAGAGAAGAAATGCAAGGCTTTTCAAGTTTATAGCTGCACAGCAAATGGTCAGCATTTACCCACATCTTAAGACAACTTATATCCCTGTCTTTCAGTAAGGTGAGCTACCTCCTTCTCTAGAGCAAGAGCATGCAGACACCCCAGTCCCACGCCTGAAATACATAGTATCTGGTCTTGTCCAGCACACAATGAATTATTTATCTGCAGCCAGGCACCTGACATTGGGTGTGCTGCCCTGTGGCCCACAGCAGCACCAGCGAAGCTGTGTGCCATGCTGCGGCCACCTCTCCAAGGAGCATCAACTGATGCTCCCCGTGCCCATCCTGGAGACGGGGCTGAGATCTCCACCACACAGCATGCTTCAACTCTGCAACTGCAAACACCCAGTGCTGGAGAGGCAGGGAGTCCGAGGGCCAGAGAGACCAGCCAACTGATGGTCAAGAATAAGTGAACACACACACAGGGCAGAAACAGACAACCTGGAGTGCTGCTCCCTCTTTATCCATAAGCCAGTTGCTCATTAGTTTGGCTAAATGGCTCCTACAGATGTTGTGCTTACAGATGCTTCAGGAAGGAGAAAGCAGGAAGATGCTGTTTCCACGAGTCTTAAAAACTTCTCTTCCTTTCTCATAAGAAAGAGCATTCATCCCCACTATAGATTTAATAGGTAAAACTACTAATCTGGAGTTACAACTTTGTATGCTAATTACAGAATCTAGGTAACTCAAAGATAATATTGTGCTACATGAACTACTCATTAGATGACATTATGAGCCCTTATTAAAAAAAAAAAGCCAACTATGGCAGTATATTCTTAAAATTAACATGCTATTTATATAGCATCAAGGAAGTAAAAACTAAATACCATTGACAGCAATGTCTACTGCACCTGAAAGGTATATCAAATTAATTACTTAATATTAAGAAAACAGATTTAATAAAGCTATCAATTAACCCCTCCTCCCATATCTTGCAAAACTTGGCAAGTCTTACTAACAAAAATCCTTAGAGGGCACTTACCTTCCAAGACTCACATTCACAGTTACCAGGCCAATCATACTGGCTTACTTGCTAGTATAATTAAAAAGATATAACTCCATTTTTATTAAGTAAAGTAGACCATCATGCAAGATGCTCATATTATTTGAAAATTTTATGGCAGCTGTAACTGAGCCAAAGCAGGTACTGAGAGCACTTTAAGGAACATCACTGTACACAAGATGGCAATCGCTGTCAACCTATATACCTACTATTTATAGTAAGGTAGGTGGTTTTGCCTGCAGTCTTTTTGATAATGTGTTGCCTGGGAATACAAGAAATGCATTTTTAGATTTGATATTGTTCTCAGTGAGCCTTAGGTATTTTTGCACTGCTTTGTTACCAAGAGCTGATTTGATGACCCCTGTTCAAGGTCAGCTGCCTTGGACCTGCCATCCCCTGTTCACCTGCATCAAACAAAAGGGGCTGTGAGGGATCTCCAGCACTGCAGGCTCTGAGCAGCTTCTGCTAAAATCTGAAAATTTATTTCAACAAGGTATCCATAGGCAATGTGGGAGCTCCAGCTCCAAGCACCATCCATTTCCCTTATCTTGCTAAAGAGTCTTCAGCAGCCCTCAGACGGTAATGCTGCCACTGCCTCAGAAGTTTCATTTCAGACTCAAATTACACACTTTAAGGGCAATTTTAAACCAAGGGATCTTATGTAACCATCTTATATTATGCATTATCTGCATGATTAATAACAGCTGCAGGAACTGTTTTAAAAAGTAGTATCTCCTGTTCTTGTTTCATACTGCTAAAATCTTTATATGAGGCTGACAAAAATCTTAATCTATGTGTTTCTCTCATTCTTAACTTGCCATCCCAAAGGTATTAACATCAACAATCTTATTATTTAAATAAGGCCTCATCACACATCTTATTTACATCAACATACAGTGATTTAGAATTATCATAGATTCATTGAATTGTCTGCAGGAAGGGCATTCTCATAATAAAGAGGCAACACTGATTTTGATGGCCAGCTCTGGCCTTGACATATGGCTCCTCTCATCCCACAGGGATATGCACCAGTAAGGGTGGCTCTTACACACATGGGGAAACAAGTAAAGCTTGGCAAAAAAGTACCTAAGGATACTTGTATGCTTATTGTTAACTCTTCTACAACACCCTGCTGACAGAGGACACACACAAAAAAGAGGGAGGGATTTTAAAATGTTTCATGCAGACTTAAATATCTGTGACTTTTTATATCATGCTTGTAGTTATCCTCAGGTTTAGTAGATTTGGAAATTGCAGGTATGCAGCAAATTCCCATTTAACAAATGTAGTTAAAAAAAAAACTTTTCTAGCATTCACACCATACTGCCCTTAGAAAACAGCAATAAAAATATCTTAAAACTCTTGTAGCTTGTCATACAAACTCCCTTAAGAGAAGTATTTCACCTCTTTTGAATTAAGGGAAGAGCACAGGGGTTTCTAATCACAGAAGGGACCTTTGTTTCATAGTTTTGAATAAAACTGTTTTGAAAGATGTCCTGACTCCTAGCAAAGCAAACAACTTTCTCTTTACTGTGTTACAATTTATGACAGAATCTTTCTTTCCAATCACAGTAGCCTGTGCTTGATGCTGCTCTCTTGCAGACATCTTTAAAATGAACCACATCAATCATGAGGGTACATCAGGAAGACATTCCGGATGCAAGCAGAGTACCTCCTGTCACCACTTTATCATTCTGATAAATGGGGCAAGAAAACAAGTTGCAACAACACTAAAATCTTACAGACACATTCCTAAACTTTTCCACTGTGGAAACAATAAGGCTTTTCCTTTGCTGCTCAGATACCAACTTGCATTCTAATTTTAACCAGTGCACCCATCTTACACCTTCATTTTAAATGAATTTGAAAGCTTTCTTGGGAAATAGCTCATTAACATTTGTTTGTATTGTGCCAAGACCGGACTTAGACACAAAATATTTCCTTCAATAAACACATATTTCAAATAACTCAAAATAATTATTTTATATGCATGCTATAATGCTCTTAGGCATTTGGTACAAAAGAAATTAAGTTCCCTATCCCTGACTGAATAATTAAGATTTTAATGAGCAGGAAAGGGTCCATGCTTCTGTTCACCAGCCACATGACTTGTCACCCTAATCATGCTTCCTTGGTCATTTTATAGCAGTACTGATTTATTTAAATTCATGGTTGACAATTATGCTTTAGGGACAAAATTATAGATGCTGCCTCAGGAAAACAAGTCATGTCAGACTGCTGACTGTAGATGAGCTAGCTGCAATTCTGGAGATAAGCACAGAGATGAAGAGCTTAAACTACTTTTCTTACATAAAAAAACCATAATAAACAAGAAACAAACCAACACCCCTACAAACAAGCAAAATTCCTAAAGACAAGAATTACAAAATGCTTAAAGAAGACATTTCTCACTCCACTGTTTCCAGTGGTAATTTAACTGCTTCATCTTCAGAATACAGACAGTAATAATTAATTAGACTACTGAACTGGACAGGCTTAGCATAGTAAAATTCAAAAAAAACATCATGTCACAGATTTCACATGCTGCTTTCTAACAGCTAATGACAGGGAAAATGAACTGAACAGCTCACCAATTCAGAATCTGCAAGGCAAACAGTATCTTAATTTAGAGGTCTGGTATATCAGATGATCTCTTGGCAGGTGGGCAGTGGTGGTGGTGAGGAACCAACTGTTGTGAGCTGTAAACCAGCAAAGACAAAACCAGCTTGATTGCACAGACACAGCAGTGCTAGGGCAGAGCATCAATGGGCAAGAATATCCACAAATATCCAGTTTATTTTCCCATAAACTCGAGGAAAAGAGTTAAAAAACACAGAAAGAGAAGACTAGAAATACTGCAAACACACTGGCAGAATAAGGCCTCATTTGGAAGAGGTCTGCTTGGGTGACAGACCAGCTCCTCATATCCAGTGAGTCTTCAAAAATGTCCCTTCTCAGGGGGCTGTACTGTCCAAACTACTGACTACTGAATGCTTCTCTAGTAGATCTGACCTTTGAGAGACAACACAATTTTCTGATTGTATGTCTGAACCTCTAAGACCACATGACAAGGGTTGGCATCAGTTCCACTCATTAACACAGTGACCCTGTTGTACTGCAACTTGGGCTAAGTGTTGACAAATAAGGGGGCAGGAGATTTATGAGAGACAAGCTTTTTCAATCACCTACGTGCCTAGCGTAGGGAAGGACCAACAGGATGACAAGCGTGATCTTGCACAGGGGCAGACAAAGAAATAACTGGAGTGTCTAAATCTCAAGGTTAAAATAAGGTAGAACAGGAAATCATGGAATCAACTAGGCTGGAAAAGACCTTTGAGATTGAATCCAACCTATGACTCAACACCACCTTGTCAACTAGACCATGGCACTGAGTGCCACATCCAGTTTCTTCTTAAACAGCTCCAGGGATGGCGACTCCACCAGCTCCCTGGCAGCCCATTCCAATGATCAATCACTCCTTCTGTGAATAAATTCTTCCTGATGTCCAATTTAAACCTCCCCTGGGGCAGCTTAAGGTTTTGTCCTCTTGTCCTGTTGCTGGTTGCCTGGGAGAAGAGACTGACCCCCACCTGGCTACAGCCTCCTTTCAGGCAGCTGTACAGTGATACGGTCCCTTGTGAGCCTCCTTTTCTCCAGGCTAAACAACTCCAGCTCCCTCAGCTGCTCCTCACAGGACTTGTGCTCCAGACCCTTCACTAAACTTGTTGCCCTTCTCTGGACCTGCTCCAGCACCTCAACATTCTTCCTAAACTGAGTGGCCCAGAACTGGACACAGCACTCAAGGTGTGGCCTCACCAGTGACAAGTGCAGGGGAAGAATAACCACCCTTGTCCTGCTGGCCACGCTATTCCTGATACAAGCCACGATGCCACTGGCCTTGGCCACCTGGGTACTCTGCTGGCTCACGTTCAGCTGCTCCCAACCAGCACTCCCAGGCCCCTTTCTGCCTGGCCGTGTCCAGCCACTCTGTCCTCAGCCTGTAGTGCTGCAGGGGGTTGTCATTACTTTCAGAAACAAACCTAGAAACACAGACTAAGCAGAAAAAGGCAGAGAACTGGGAGAGACACTTAAATCTTTAAATAGGAACACCATTGATCTCTGAAGGATTTCACAAACAGCAGATCCCATAAATAGGGCACTAGTAATCTCTGACCTCTTCCTGAACAAGAACTAAAATGCAACACCTCCTCCCTTCCCTGAAAATCCTCTGTATATGCAAGTATCTCAGACACCATTTGGCAAAACAGTTCCACAGAGGATGTGTCAGAAAAATTGAGTAACACTTCTCACAAAATCATAGTATTCTCAGAAGACTGATCTTTACAAGAATCTCTTCCATTTCTACATGCATATGATGAGGGTGTAGTTTGGGATGGAACTGCAGTAACTCTCAGAAAAAGAAATTCTGGGGCTTTCACCACGAAGTAGCATTTGTAGTTTTCCCAGATTCAGAAGCACAGAATACATCTCTGGCAGCACTCAATGACACAGGGAGAGGAACTTTGAGATGGATTATCAGAGCAGCAGAGGAGTATATGCTGTTTCTTTGGTGATAGATACTGACAGCTGAGGGAATAGTGTCTTGCTGAGCTACATAAGGAAAAAATTACAGTAAAGATCCACTCTCTTCTCCTAAAGGAATGTGGCTGATGTTATTTAACACTGAAAGGAGATCTATGCTGACTTGAAAGATACGGCGGAACACTACACAGAAACTCCTCACAGTATTATTGTGTCCTGCATAGCCATTTTTGGCAATCTGAAGAAGATGCACACTGAATCACAAGAGAACCAAAACTGCCAGGTTTTTTTGCTGTTGCAATCTCTTCTTTTACCACTTACTATCAAAATCTTCCATAGAGTCATAGAATAGCTTGAGTTGGAATGGACCCATCAAGAATCTTCAAGTCCAACTCCTGGCCCTGCACAGGACACCCCAAGAGTCACACCATGCGCCTGAGAGTGTGGCCCAAACACCTCTTGAACTCTGTCAGGCTTGGAGCTGTGACCGCTTCTCTGGGGAGCTGTTCCAGTGCCCAGCCACCCTCTGGATGAAGAACCTTTTCCTAATATCAAACCTAAATTGCCCTGACTCAGCTTCAGGCCATTCCCTCAGGTCTTGTCACTGGTCACTACAGAGAACAGATCAGTGCCTGTCCCTGCTCTTCCCCTCACCAGGAACTTGTAACTGCAGTGAGGTCTCCCCTCAGTCTCCTCTCCTCCAGGCTGAGCAGACCAAGTGACCTCAGCCACTCCTCACCCAGCTTCCCCTCAGGGCCCTTTGCCATCCTTGTTGGCCTCCTATGGACGCTCTCTAACAGCTCAGTGTCTTCTTGTGTTGTGCACCCAGAACTGCCCCCAGCACTCGAGGTGAGGCCGCCCCAGTGCAGAGCAGAGCAGGACAATCCCCCCCCTTGCCTGGCTGTGCCTGATGTCCCCCAGGACAGGGCTGGCCCTCCTGGCTGCCAGGGCTCAGTGACTCACATTCAGTGCCATGGACCAGGACCCCCAGCTCCCTTTCTGCAGTGCTGCTCCCCAGCCTCTCGTTCCCCAGTCTGTATGTACATCAATGCTTTTCCTACTATAATCAACTAACAATCTTTTATTCTTTTTACCTATCTTGTTATTTTTACTACTTCTCTTTGATGTATTTACTTTGCTTCCCTACCTTCCCCTTCCAACTAGCAACTTTCTGGGCTGCAGTTCATAATATTTTCACATTATTAAGACGGAATAAATTAATTTGACCATTCTCTGTGTCAAATCAGCACTTCACTCATTTTATTGAAGCCTGGGTCAGAATAATCTGTTATGAGCAACACTTGCATAGTGACTGCATTTCAGCTCCAGTGCTGAGTATGAAATAAACATACCTTATATTTTGGAATTTAATTAAAACATGAAATATAAAATAATGAATACAACTAAATACACAAAATGCTCTTTTTGCATTACAGTGATAATTTGCAAATTTTAGAATTAAATTACTTTATAATCCAATCAAATAGCCTTTACCATTCCTTTTGAAGAGCAGCCTTGCAAAATACAGGGAAAAAGGCAGAGGATTTATCTTGTAATTCCAGTTGAAAAGCAACGGTTACTAGAATATGAATATTTTAAAGTATTTCACTTGTAAGAAATAAGTTTTTTTTAATAAGTAGTCACATATAATATTACTTGGAAAAGACTAATCAAATCACCTCAATATTCTTGTTCATCTATGACACATCCATCATCAATTACAATGCATTTTGACATTTTCCTTCCCTTTTATCCTTCATCTGCTGCCTGCTCAGTCAACTTAAACAATACTTTTAAAAATGGTTATGTAAATACATCTCTCCTTGCACATAAGTATTTGCAGTTCTTTTCATTAAGAACTAAACTGATCACTTTAAATTATCCATACAACCTCTGCAGTCAATTATAGGTTTGTATGAGCAAGTGATAACTGATGCGCTGGGAGAAATCAGAGAGACAGTAAGGGCAGAAAACACAAGGGCTTTGGGTGACCTAAGAGGTGAAATGTTTGGATGCTATCAGTGACTCTCCTGCAGAGAAAGTGGCTTGGAATGCCACATGGGTAAATGCAACTACTGGGATGGTACCAAGTGACCCCTGAAGCAAAACCTTTCAGTAGAAGTTGTCTTTAATAGCAGTGATAACACACTCAGATTCAACTCATCTACAGGGGAAATGCTTGTTAAAATAACCCAACATGAGGCACCAACCTTCATAAAGTGGAGCTATGAAAAAAATGCCAAGTTTTTAAAAATAAGCTAGAATTGGTAAGTAATAAAATTATGTCCTTACAGACAACACAGAAACTACTAGTGAAGTTAATACTGGAGACATTTGGCTAATACATACCTTCTACTGGGAAGGGCTTGATATAGTGAAAGAAGCCAGTATGACCAACAGCAAGCTCAAAGAGTTTACTAGAATTAAGAGGACATTCAAAAAGCTGAATTTACAAGCTGGAGAAAAACACAAGGACCACAAACTCCAGTAGTTTAGAGGTAAAAAAAAAGCAAGTAGACAGGCAAAAACAGTATAAGTAGTAACCAGTGAAATGGATTCAAACCAGACAATTTCTTGCAGCCAACTAGGAGCACAAAACACACCAGCCAGTTCAGTGGGGCAAGGTGATGCTAGGGCAAGAAATGGAGATCTTACAGGCAAGAAGGCACTGCAAAGAACTGAAGAAACTTTTTTTGTTTGATATACACCTTAAAAGAAACAGTAAGTCTTATTCCAAAATCCTGGTGAGTGAGCATGTAATATTTGGGAGCATGGAGACGCTTGGCAAAGGATCTCTCTGAAGCTAAATTAAGCATAGAAGAGGTAGCCATCCCCATAACCAAAATGAACATCAACAAATTGCCAGGACCAAACTGGATCCACTCTAGAGAGCACAGGAGAATAAAACAGGTGAATTACTAGCTGTACGTGACCTTCACTTAGGATTATTTTGGTATGTGAAGACACAGAAGTTACAAACCAATCATTAGCACACATTTTGGGGAACTACATAGAGGCCTGTAATCTTGATATCTGTGCAAGCAAAAATACAATATAATAACAGCTAGAATTAGTGAACACCTGCATAAACACAACCTGCTTGGGAAGATTCAAATACTGTTAAAAGAAGTTCTACATTTAAAACTTGGGTTTTCTGAAGTAGTCCACAAGCATAAGGGTAACATGTATAAGGGTAAGCCAACTGATACAAGTTACAATAGGGACTCAATGAGCTTTTTGACTAAATCTTCACCAATGGTTTATTAGGAAGATGTTGTTAGGTCCTCAGGTGGTTGCACAACAGCATGCAGAGATGGGAAACAGTGAACAACAAAATGATAGATGTCACAACAGAGGGAGGCCACAAAGCACACTCCAAAGCAAAAAGCAACAAGAAAGCAGATCAGTTTGCTTCTCAGTACTTCTTATGCTCACGTGCAGGGATTCTGAAAGGAAAGTGACA
The DNA here is from genome assembly GCF_015832195.1 of Motacilla alba alba. Classification (NCBI taxonomy): domain Eukaryota; kingdom Metazoa; phylum Chordata; class Aves; order Passeriformes; family Motacillidae; genus Motacilla; species Motacilla alba. Next base: position 43,787,854 of record NC_052019.1, on the reverse strand, counting down.
CCAAGCACAGAAATATCACCTACAGTATTCACTACAGTCAACCACATACAGAAGTCAAATGCACTCAGTCCCTGGATTGAGCTGCTGCATTTCAATTCAAAACAATCCCAGCAAGCTCTGAAGGAAAGGGCTCCACTCCTAGGATCACAGTAGAAGAAATATTATCGGTACTCGGCCTCTGGATGCTCTGTGAGCTGTTAAGAGCCAAATCCAGAACACAGCTTTTAGTTAATGTGCATAAAATATTACATGGCAGCTCTGCCCAAATCTGCCAGTTTGACTTGTTTTCTCTTGACAAGAGATGGATAACAGCCTAATGCGGGAAGTCATCTCCTGTGTGAAGCTAATCATCAGGGGGAAAACAGTTCAGGTATAAAAATCCCCCATGCCTTCAACACATTTGAGGCTTCCTGAAGAGCACATTAATTAAGATCTAACAAAAGAGGTTTCCTGAATTTTAGAGAACAATACAAAGAGAATGATGACGAGTGAACAATTTCTTTCTAGTACTTTGGTGCACAATTTCTATTTGTGGACATGACAAAGTACACTTCAAATAATATGAGAAGGAATACTCACTGAAATGTTTTAGGGAAAATATTCAGGATCTTGTAACAGAAAGTTAAAGCAAGTAGATCAGTTTTACATTTTATTCCAAAGGTATCATCCTTGGATATAAAAAGTTTTAAGCAACACCAGGGTTAGAAATTAAGCCAAGCCATCTATACCATACAAAGTCTGCAGAGGCATTCTTGTGTTACCCACTTTGATAATGCTTGACGAAGTAAGATAGGATCACAGCATAACAAAGTGCATAACTTGTCACTTTTTCTAACATGCATGAAGCCTGGGAACTATCTTTTAATAACAAATAAGAAGTGTTTTAAAGGCAAAACACAGGTGTGACCATTTTTGAACGTTCTTTGTATGTATATGGCATTGGGCACTTCTGCTCAAGGCACAACACAAACCTTATGACACTTGCTTTGTAATCTTCTTGTAATGTTGGAAGTATCACCCTTTTTTTTTTTTTTTTTTTTTTACAGTACACCATTAACTAAATCCAGAAAATATCTTCAATTTTGTGCGCAGGATTTGATTTAAAATATTTGACTCAAATATTTGACGTGATCTAATGAAAGGTGTCCCTGCCCACAGCAAGGAGGCTGCAACTAGATGATCTTTAAGGTCCCATCCAAGCCAGGACATTCTGTGATTCTATTTAGCAATCTACTAGCTCCCACCCCTAGATATAACCTTGCTACACATGTGTTTCATGCAACACACACAAGATCAGTGCCAGCAAAGGCTGCAGTGTCCAGAAGCCATCAGCCAGAGCCAGCATTACACAAGCCAACATCAGCTAACAGCCTGCGTGATTATTGCTTATTTTGATAACTGCAGTTCCACAGTGCTGTAATTGCACATCAGGAAACTTCTGGCAAATCCTTGCAGGACCACAAATGTACAAACCAAAATCTGCACATTCCCCACCCACAAAACTGAGTCTAAAGCATTTCATCAAAACCAGACTGACATTTACACTAGCAAGCAGAAAGTGAGCAGATTTAGCAAGGGCTTGTCTATCCAGTTACTCTGAAATAACTGTTTTGGATTTGTGGAGCTAGTTTTTTTCTGAAACAAAATGACATTTCATTAAACAACTTTTAATCTTTTCATTTTATTAGATTAATGAAGGAGAAGGCACTCATTCTGAACCAAGAATAATACACAGTTAACTATTTTTCTGGATGATTCCATTGCTCCTGCCATTTGCACTAGTTTTGTTTTTTTTTGTTGCAGACAAGTCTTAAGAGTAGAGACGGTATTTACAAGCCACACAAACAAACAATGTGTACCAGCAGGAGAATTCATAAAACTTTGAGAAAGATGAAATGCAAATTGTGAAACTAGGTAAGATACTATGTGTGACAAAAAACCAAACATGTTATGTCCATACTGACATTCAGATATACCCTTGGGCATGACAAGGCCTTACATTGGCTATTTGTTCACAAGCCTTTTGCTCAAAAAAACAGCTTTTGTCTGTAGAAAAGTAGATTTTCCCAATACTCCAACAACTTTTTTTATTGTATGTGAAATGGTTTCTTCCAAAATATATTCCACACCTATCTGAATATAATCTCTACAATATACATTTACAGAACAAACAGACCTATGGATTTATGTGGTATTAGTTTTGATTTTTATTTTTATTTCACAGCACAAGAAAAATGCACATAATTTTGAAGGGTTACAGTTTCACCAGCACACAATGTGTTCACATCTTGCAGTATGTGGCATTTTTCTTCAACCCTCAGCTCCTAGAGCCAAGCATATTATAAGGGAATTTAAACCTCTACCCAAGTCTGTAAGCTTAATAACTGTAAAGGGAAAGCTTGTGAAAATGTGGATCGATTGTTCCATACAGACTCAGAAATTGGAAGGTATACCAATTTTCTTTCCAAGTGCAGGATTTTTCTTGAAAATGGCTGCAAACAACCGGAGTTGTGGAACAAGGGTTGGCAAATTCACTTACCAGCAGCAAATTGGAGACTCCCTGGTAAGAGGAGACATAACTCACCTGATCTTGCTAGAATTTAATTTCTCTTTACCAGCCCTTTGTTTACAGGCTGATCTCTCAATAGAGAGAAAGACAGAGAGGAAGCAAGAGAAAGAATCCACAATTTTATCCAACTACGACTTACTACCAATGCTACCTGGTATCAGGGATGCCCCACAGCAAAAGCTGAGGGGCACTTTGTTCTCAAGATCTTTTGCAGTGGTTACCTCAGGCCAAGGATGCTGCCTCTCAGCACTGCATTGCAGACCTTCTCAGATTTGGATTTCTTACATCTGAACCCTGTGCCAATGAACCAGAATGAGGCCATGCGTGAGAAAAACCAATATCCCTATGGCAGGAAAGAACAGGCTGAAGCAACAGCCTCAGTCAAACCCAAGAGGCAAGTATGTCACCTGTGACTCATAAAATTTAATGAAAAGGCCTGTTACTGGTATTCTGGATGCAGCCTTGTCTACAGCTAGTTTGGAAAGGTAACAACAAAGGCACTGCAGAAGCAAAATACCAAAGACTGGTACTGGCAGCTCTTAAGGACCGAAAACTGGGAATAAACAAAGAAACACTACAAGTCAGAAGGCAACAGTGCAAATAAGTGAGGTAGGACCACATGCATGATAGAAATGGCATTTTAATTAATTGCCTATTTTTCTTCCCAGGGGATCACTACATTATCCACAGTACTGGATGGTCCCATGCAAGGAAAAACTGAAGTGCGTTGTTGCAGGATCCTTGATTCACCTGTTGCAAAAATAATATTTCTAGTTTCCAAAGAAGGAAGTAGGGAGGGAAGGTGCAGGACAGAAAACAATGCAGCTGTGGAGGAATTGCATTCTGTGCTGCCCTCTGGTAGCGATTCCTGTCTCAAGTTGAACTAATACCTGAGATCACGCTGTCATAGGTAATGCCATTGTATTCTCTGTTTTACATATGGTTGATACAAAATGTAAATAGAAAACGCAGCTGCAACAGAAACTTTGTACTTCAAGGTACAAAGCAAGTGTTTTATTTTTCAGTTAATGACTTTTCTATGGTCCTACGACCTCAAAATATTAGCTATTTGCTCCACTTCAAGAGATGCACCTCGAGAAGACCACCCAACAAACTGGTTTTTGGGTAACTCCTAAATAGAGGAGTTGGATTCCCTTGCATAAGAAAAGGTTTTATTCAACCAACACCTGAGTATTTTAGTGCCAACATGATCTGAGTGTGCATAATGCAGTGCAGGAGCAGGATATTATGTACAACCAAAAATCCAACCTCCTATTGCTAATAGCTACCATGTCAGCTGGATGCAGATCACTTTGGAAAGCTATGTTTAGTCATGTGGGAAGTGTCTTGTAGAAAAGAGTTCTTATCTGAATTGCTGAAACCAATCCCTTCTTATCAGCTCAGATACTTCTGCATTTTTAAAATGGAGGCAACATCAATTTCTTCCTTAAACAGCTTTCAAGTGTTCACATCAGCTTCCTGAAGGAAATAGATGGACTAAGTGCTTCTACTCAACCTGCAACCATTATATGTGCAATTTTAAACCTATCTCTTGCCACTGATTTAGGCAAGCAGAGACTGTTGTAACAAGTCAGAAATCCAGCTTCCATGATGAAGTAAGACAGCATTAATCTCCAGCAGAGGAACACGGTGATTTTAAATAGTCCAAAAAAATATTTTGGAAATTCACTCATAACTAAGTCTTGAAAAAGACAACCCCAGAGGAAAATATTTGAGGGAAAATAACAGGGGCTCTAAAGCCTATGTACCTTTACACAGATAGACACATAAATTGATGCCTCGGCTTAACAGTGTGAAATTTACTACCATCTGCTAACACCAACACCACAAGCTTGTCTTCTAGAAGTCATTACTTCTATAGATAACGTAAAGACCAAGGAGACCAGCAGAACTCACAGGCAGGATGCAGGGAAATTTCAGACCCACAGCAATACGCAGGTGCTGTGCACCATGTCTAAGCTCTGTCCTGATACTTGGTGAGGCAATGTAAACAGAAATGATGCAACATGTAAATATTGTCTTACACACAACACCACATCGTAACAACTGTGCAAATTTCCAGTCTCCTGTTAAAAAACACCAACATCAAAGCAGGACTAATTGCCATGAAAAATCACTATTATATTTCAGCTCAAGCATTGCTTTTTAAAAAGTAAACAAATAAGACAGTTTTAAAAAAACAGGTTTTGTAAAATTCACCCTTGTGTAATACTCATTTGCTTACACAGTACCATATAGCTCTGCACTATACATTATTTGTGCCCTGACAGACACTCAATATGCCCATAAGCCAGTACTTGCACAAAAATCAATCATTACCTAGCTCAATGAAATCGCAGTTCCTGAGATATTATTGCTGATTTTCTTGGTCATCAAAACTCCCAAAAACTACCATGATCCTTGGTATGCAGGAGGACTTCAGCTGATGTTTAAAATTGCTCTTTATTTTGCACACTTCTTCATTTTTCCCTCCAGAAGATAATGGAAAGAGAAGCCACACAGAATATATTCCCTCTTCAGACAACAGCTGAAAATCTTCAGTAATGTGAACATTTCTACAATGACCATAACCTACCCAAACTGTGACTCTGGAGGGGAAGAAGGAAGTTCAGTTTTCATTCCTATTTGTCTTGACCTCTATCCTAAATAAACAAATGGAGCAATGGTTATCAGCACCAGATGTAAATGGTTTAGTTTCATGGAATCCTGTCCAGTAGGAATCAGATGCTGGCTGTCAATACTTTTCAAAAAAGCTGCAAGCAGCACCCAGAATGCAATAAATCTTTTTTGAAACCAGCCAAGGTTGGAAATAAAAAAGCAAGATACTGTCAGAGTTTTCCACTCCTTTTACCCATTCTATAAAGCATGACTTCACAGCACAGGTGGTGTTTGAGAAATCCAGAACCCCAGATGTTAGTATGCATGAGACACAGAGAAATCCCCCTGGGGGAAAAAACTAAACTGCATACAGTTGCACCCCAAAGCATGGGAAAAAAATATTACCATCTGCTAATACAGAAAAAATTATTACCCATTCAGTACTGGAACTCAATTTCTTCACCCACACAGCTAAGTATTCCCTTATCACTGGACTAGAGCTGGACATCTCAGACAATCAATGAATGCACAGACTGAAGAAAGAGGTAAGCAGACTGAGGGAAGAGTTTGTGGGTACAGCTGTACTGCAGAACAAGCATGATGCTGAGAATCTCGGGCCAATCCGCAGAGTCTGCATTCCTGGCCCTGAGAGCTGCATTAAAACTGTGGCCTTATGCTGTCCTAAGTTTGAGGCTTGAATGTTCAGAAGATCTGCAAAAAAATAATTACTAAAAGCATAAAGGAATGCAAAAAGCAACTTCCAAAATGGACAAATCCTCAGTTAGTGTAAATCACCACAGATGAACTACAGGCAGCTACACCAATGGAGACTTCCATTTACAAGCTCACTTAATTTGCAGCACAGCTTAAAATGATCAAATGATCTTGCACTAGACCAAGACCTGAACACTTTGCTTTACAAATTAAATACTTAAAAGTTATATAGGATGCTTACTACAAAGCATTAGTAAACCTTCCATAGGTTTAGAGGAAGGTTTTCCAACCTTCCTGTACCTATGTGGTAGACATAATTTTAAAAAAGCTAATTAATATCAATGGCAAGGCATCTTAAAAGGTGTTTCAAAAACCAGTGCACTTACCAAAAACCAATCAACCAACCAAACATATTTTCCAAGTGTCCACACACAGGAGCTTTAACTGCAATATGCTTTCCAAGCTTTCGGCATAAATTTTCTAACTAATTCAGAGGCTGCTATCTCACTTTCTGCTATCTCAATATGAATTTTTAAAGCTTTGTAATTTTTTTTTATTTTTACACTGAAGTGAAAAATGTTCAAGAAAACATCTGCAAGGGCTCATTCTTTGCCCTGCTGACAGAAGTCATCTCTGCATTTGGCCTTAGATCAATAGTGATGGGGGCTGAATTATTCAGTAATGCACTGCTGTACACCACCCCATTTAATTATAACACAGGGCTCTATTAATACCTAAATACACTTTTACTTGAACAGCAAAGTCTTGAAATAAGAGAAGGAAATTCAAGAAATATGGGCAATATCTTTAATCTTAAAATATGGGGAGTGTTTCATCAGTTTCAACACTGCTAAATTAAATACAGCCTTTGTTCAATTGCCTGTCCTCAGCTCATAAAATCAATTGCTTTCGAAACCTGGAAGATACATCAACTTTCAATTAGTGATAAATGTAAATAAGCAAAAAACTGTCTGGGTTTTCCATCACATAGTACGTATGGTAGACATTACAACTGAGAAACATTTAAAAATGTGTATAAATACCAGGAAATTTTATACAACGGAGCTGTATTTTTTTTTATATTCGGTAACAACATGCCTTTTAACCAGAAGTGTAAACTAGCCCATCTTTACCGATTTCAGTGGAACTGGGCTGTTCCACAACAGGTTAGGGATGGGCAGGGATTAATACTATACTCCAACACGCTCCATCAAAAATTTTAAAAAACTATAAAAGAAAACACTCCCATGTTTTTCTCTCCAAAAATGAGATGTACTGTTACAGGTGAAACACTTTAACAGATACATATTAAAAACACTGTGGTACACAGTTAAAAAAATAAAAAATAACCAAACCAAAAAACCAACAACCCAACATTTGTAAATCAACAGTCTAGACAGACTATCATCTCGAAATCTAAAACATCAAAATCATAGGATCTACTTCTCACTCCGTATGTTCTTCCCTCCTCCAGTTTCAGCCTAATTCTTAATTTAACTCATTCAAACATCTCTGCCAGGGAAAGTCAAAACAATAATGTCAAATTTAAGAAAATGCAGAAGGTGTTAAACATAGCAATACAGTGCCAGTCTACGTGGCAGTGTATTAGGAGCTAAGCTGAATACCAAGCACCTCACCCAGACAATGTTCAAATACAAATAATAACTTTCTTCCCTTAGTTATTTTATCAATCTGCAACAGTACATTTTGTTTTTCTTACAAAAGGTCTTAAAGTTTTGTTTACATGTAGACCAGGGTTTGACATTTAAAAGATACACACAAAACCCATGTCTGCCGACTTAATCTGTCACAGCTGCCAGTGTCAGGTATACCAATGTTTAATTTCATGGTGAAAAGGCATCACAGGTTCCCCCCCCCCCCACATACATTCTCCTAGTTTATACATCTATGCTTAAATTGGCCTTTCTTAAATAATTGAAAAATAAAGCAGGTATTAACTTACCTTACGCCCATCACTTGCATGGCAGTTCACATTTAAAGGAGTCAATAAAGCCATCAGCTTTTCTTCATTACCACTCCTGTAAATGAGGAGAATATTATGGAAAGGGTGGGAAAAGGGCAGAGCTCTTTGATATCCATCTCCTTAGCAAGTATTTTGCAAAGTATAGTATATTGAAATTTGTACTGTGGCAGGGAGAATATTGGATGGCTAAAGAATCTTCTGAACATTTCAAAACCAAGGGTAAATACAAAAAAGAATACTACATTAGCAGTTAAATGTGTTGCAAAAGCTCGTACAAAACCACCTCAATTTCTCTCCTTAACCTCGCATTTCCTTTTTCTAATTTTACAGATCCTCTGAAAGCCATTTGTCAAAATAAATGTTCAGAATTTAACATATTTTCATCGCATATGGCCCATAACATTTGAAACAGTTATATAGCAATACCCAGAAATTTTTTTAGAAGGGTTAACAGGCTATATAAAATGGTCTTGTGCAGTCAGAAGGAAGGATGAAAAGCACCTTTTTTGGTTTACAATTGAACTTTACACCTTTTGTATAGGCTTCCTTATGCTCTTTTCTGATAAAACCTATTTTCAAAATACATCCTACGGTAGCAGTAAAAGCCCAAAGAAAAGAAAGATTCCAATATTTAAATTGCCCCTAAAAAGAACAGTCACAAAACAATAAAGAGGATTTAAGCAGCTTAAACCAAAAACTCAATATTAACCTTATAACCACCATAGTGGGGGATTTCAATTACATAAACAGGCTTTTACATTTGTACCAGACTAAAGTCTGAAGAGATTTATGCTAATTAAGTGGTTTGCTTGCAGCATTTCATGGAAAGGCAATGACAAAACAGTACTATTTTAAAAACCTCTTTTCCTCGCCTGCTTCCACCCCCAAAATATGTTTTATATTCTAAGCAGCACTCACCTAGCAGCTTCCAGGAGTTCGTCCTTCTTGTATTCACCTAAATGATTGCAAAATATCATGCTGTTAGCATTTGGCAGAAGACAGATTAAGAAATGCAGTAGGAAGCAAATACAGAATTAAAACAGAGAAGAGGAGAAAAAAAGCCCACACCCCGCTGGGTGATGGAGCTGTGACGTTAGCCAGCTTGTGGAGGCAGCATCACCAGTACCTTGGAGACGGGCAGCAAATTGACGCATCTTCTTGTCCAATCCTCAGATGGAAAGGCTTTCTTTGGACAACCAATGACTGCGAAATCTTGTGTCCAGAAACACAGTCCCGCTGATAACAGCATGTCAGCTGAAGACAATGTCCCCACCCCCTGCCCTATTCAGTATGTCACATTATACTTGGGAAGCATAATAAATTCCAAGACAAAGCAAGGCAGTGCGGCTTTTGTAAAGGTACAAATTACTGATCTCCAAGGCTCTCACCTGCCTGTCTGAATGGTAATATTACACTTCACTAAGTTCTTTAGAAAAGCACGGATTATTTTTTAAAATCCAGGTATTATATCATCTGCCACTTTGCAACGAAATACACGCTTGAAATAAAAAGCACAGACAAAAGAGGATGAACTCTGCAACAGATTTTGCTACGAGACTCTGAGATTAGAGATAACCACGAGTAATGTTAAAGCAACACTTATATTTGAAGCTCTAAGTTAAAAGAGACAACTCACAAGGGTTGATGCAGCACAGGATTAAAACTGCATGTTAGTATTTTTAAAAAAGCATGGGACAAGATAACCTATGGAAGTAAGAGAGAATTCTACAAAGCTGAATCATTATGACATTATGCAATACAAATGGAATGGAATTTCAAGTCAGAAATCAGAAAAATAGCTGTTTAGCAGCTTTATGCAGTCAGAGAACAGAGTGTATCCTAGACCCAAAAGGTAGAGGGTTTGAAAAACATACTGTATACCATCTGCCAGAGAATTAAAGCCTCTAACCAAAATGCTGTAAGAAAAACAGGAAGAAGAAGCTGTCACGAAAGAAGAAAAAAAAAACCCTTTGTGCTGCCTCCTATGTGTAATTGTAATAAGCCTCCAGTGAAACTCTCATTACAGGTGAGGAAAGGCACTGGGCCATGGAAAATGCCAGATTGGATGGCAGGTAAGATGGAAGGTTCATCTGAAAACATCCCTTAAAGAACAGCTGTAAGGTGCAGGAGGAGGGTTGGACTCCCCATCCACTACCAAGAGCTTGGTCCTCCCCCCACCACAGCTCCTCCAGCTAACAGCAGAGGGTGACAGGAACCACAACAAAACCAGACCTTTCCTTAAGGGGTCCCTTTATTTCAGCATCCTGCCTTCACACACGGGTCAGGAGGAGGAGGGTGAATAGACACAGCCATGCACGTCCTGCCCATTCCCTTGGATGTAGATGGGGAATTTTCAAAAGCAATATCTACATCTCCTCATACTGGTGATTTTTCCTTTCACAAGTGTGTTTAATTGCTTTCTGAATAATATTTGGGAATACACAACAACCTGCAGCAAGGAGTTCCATCATGCCACTCACATGGTGGGGCTCCTAACAGAGCTGTTTTGTGTTGCTGAACCCCAGCAATTGAGCAAGTAAGTTCAAAGCAAAGGTGAAACTGGTGATTTCAAATATAGGCCAGGAAGGTTAATCTAGCTTTTGAAAAAATATATGTCTATGTCAAGGAAAGCTTCATCATGAGACAAATCACATGACACAGAAATATGACTACCTTTGACTTGCTACCACTCTCCAGCTTCATCAGAAGGGGGGCCTGTCCACCACAGGCAACAGCCTTTTCTAAGCCATGGTACATGTTCTCCTTTTTTGTTTTAATGAAGATAAAATACTGGGCACAGTTGTGAGTGTTTCAAATCAATGGTAAGTGAAAAGCTCTGGCCAGCATGTGAAGAAGAAAAAAAGACCCTTTATTACTACTGCATTGTTTGTGCAACAATCTCAAACAGCTGGATTTCCTGCAGTAGAGTTATTGGCCTGTATTATATCAACACTTTAGAGACCTAACCAGATGAAAATATCTCTTTGCACATTCTGGTTTGGCAATGCATCTAGTAGTCCTTACCCGGCTTTTGAACATAATAGGTTAGAGAAGAGTAGTAACATTTTTCCTTCATGCTCAATAAGTTAGTATTTTATCACACAAAAGCTGTTTCCTCTAAAACGTTGAATAGCAGAAGCATTACTGTCCAATGACAAAGGAAAGCTGTGGCTCTTGATTTAGGAATGTCCCCCTGTATGCCCAATTAGACCAGTTAGTTTTACTAAGCAGTACTTTTTTTAAAAATATATTTACATGCAGGGTTGGAATCCATACATGCAATTTTTGAAATTCATCGTGGTTCTCCCATGCTGATTAGGATCAGGAAAACATTTTGTAATTGGCTAACTTTATTAGTCTCAAAGAGCCACTGTATTTTGCAAATCAAAACCTAAAATCACATAAGCATTTACAGCGCACCACCAGGTTTGCTAAAAAAAAAAAAAAAAAAAAAAAAAAAAAGTCAAGTGAGCTCCACAGGGTCTGTGGGATGAAGAGAAACCCCTTGGCCACTGGAGCAGGCAGCTGGTGGGACACCACAGAGCCGAGAGGGGTCTGGCTGATGGCATTTGGGAGAAGCGGGTGGCACTGGCCGCAGGACCGACTGCTGCTGGCACAGGCTGTGCTCCCAGCAGAGGGCTCTGCCAACACAGCTAACGCCGCTTGGCCACGCCGCTTATCAAAGGCCATCCTGCAGCAATTGGCCACAGCTACCTAATAAAATATTCATTTGTGAGCATTTGAAAACAAACCATGCGTGCATGGGCAGAGATGAATTTCAAGTTCTAAGCAGAAGTACAGGAATACAGACCATCAGCCTCTCATAACACGTCTGTTCAAAGAATGTCAAACTGACTTTAACTAAGCTAATAACATCTCTTAAAGAGCTCCTCTGGGCAGGTTCGAATTCATAGTTTTGCAAAAGGGCATCTGCATGCCAGACAGCCCAGAGACAGCTGGCCTGGGAATTTCTCAAGGCAAAGACAAGGTGTGAAATGGGGAGCAGAGAGCACCGTAGCAAAGCAGTGTCCCTGTTCTATCTCATCAGACAAAAGCTAGTAGGGAAGCAGAAGCCACTCAGTGGTATTCACTGCATCTGATCAAGTTCATTGTCTACAGCTTGCTCAGAAGTCTTTAAATGGAGTTCTCTACTTGATCTCAGCTCCAGATCACACCACTGCTGCTCCATTTATGCTGGAATGAGAAAGTCACCACTGCTAACCACAGACAATCAGTGTCTCAGATCACAGCTACCATCAGGCAGCTAACCAGCCCTCTTTCTGCTCCCCTCCCAGGAGAAAACCAGTTACCTCCAAGACTCCTGATCAGCTGCTGCTATGCTGTCACTACTGTGTCTGGCCCTAGCTGCATTCTGTAGTAGCTGATTAGCAAATTAGCAAATGCTTATTAACTATCAGACATCAGTGGCTGCTTGCACCTGGCAGTTGAGCAGATCAGTAGCGGGAAGCTGTGAAAAAATAACATAATGAATCTATCTTTACAGACAAATAACCCTATTTCACTCTCTCCTGAAAGTCTTGAAATTTCAATGGAATACTGAAAAACCTGTCTGAATGTATGGCATAAATCAACAGTGCTTTTTCAATGCATCTACACTCAAAACCAAGGTGAATTCCTTTCCTTTCCCTCCATACACATCAGCCAATACAGAAAACAGCCAGACCTAAAATGTCAAGCTGGACATAGCAGGTTTTGTTTCACCATAATATCACGTCAGCTTTCCACAGTGAAGACAATTTCCTAAAAAAATAATGTCACAAATTAAACCAAGCCATTATTATCCAATGGCAACATATAATGGGAACAAAATGGATTAACATATTCTAAACCAAACTGAAAAATTAAAGAGGTTTTTCCATATGAAGTTGTACATTATATGGAATCACAATTATAAATTTAAATCCCCAGAATACTTAAACACAGTGAAAATTTTTGTGCTAGCCAATGGTCCCCTGCTTCTGATATGTGACAAAAGAACACAAGTCTTATGAATGTGCAACCACAGCCACAGGCTGGGGAAGGAAAATTCATGAGTACCACAGAATGTTTGAGATTGAGAGCCCTCTGAGGTCTCTCATCCAACCCTTCTAGTCAAGCAGGGTCACCTAAGAGCATCCTGCTCAGGACTGTGTCCAGGTGGCTTTTACATCTCTCCAAGGATGGAGACTCCACCAGTTCTCTGGGCAACCTGTGCCAGTGTTTGGTCCCACTGAGCTCAACACCTTGAGTTTCATGGTAATCTCAAGTCATCTCCTCAGGACCTCCTGTTCTCTCTTGGCAGCTCAGGTCCAGCAGCACTGGAAGTCAGGGGAGAAATCTTGCTCTGTTAAAAAACATGGCAGCTCTACATTTGACTTTTGACCATGTGCAGATCAGACACTTGTTATTGGTTGCCTGCCCTGAAAATCTGAGTTTCCATTCTTCAAAATATACATCCCATGAGAAGCTTGACAAGATCTTTGTCAGCATCCAGCAAATTATTTTCTTTTCTTTTTCAAACAAGTATTCATGATTACCCAGCAATGCAGAGGACATGGGCTCTCCTCCAGAGTAACAGAGACAGCAGGCATCAAAATCTCCCATTTTCCCTCATTTAGAAGTGCTTCTAGTGCCTTTCCAACTATATAGCACAGGAATTCATGGGGTTGTTGGGAAAACAACGGAGTCTCGATGCTTCTGGGAGGGCTGAGAACTTGTTTTTTTATCAGGTTTGTTACTTCATCCAGCTCAGACCATGGCCAGGGACCAAAACAGGTCCCTGAGAATGAAGACCTTGAACAAGGATGGCGCTGCAACAAGAGGGAGGGGAATGGAAACTCTACATTTGGGCTGCCATTGCTACAAAGAAAGCAATGTAGAGCTCAGCAAAGAAATAAATTCTATAGAAGTAAATTAAAATATACCTTTTCCCTGACACTGCAGGCCTGCACACACCTATTAGTGATCAATGATACGCATCCACATATACCATCCTTTTCAATCCTCTGAGGTCTTCACAGTAACATTTAAGTATTTAAAACAAATATTCAAGTTATAATCAGAGCACAAGACTTTATGGGCTTCTGACAGACTGCTAAGGTTATTGGGAGAGGATGAGATTTTGGGGTTAGGGGTTTCTTAAATTTTAAAATTTTTTTAGCAAAATTAAATTTTGTTTTCAACATGGCTGCTTTTGAAGGGGCCAAAAATACCATTAAAATACTCATCAATTCCTTCTTCCCCATTTAACTTTTATTATATGTAAACCAGCAGGTGACACTAAAATATGTAGTTAAATCAGAGCAAGAAGGTTTTTAACCATCCAAATAGCACAAGGTTGACGGAATAACTGCCAAAAAAGAGTCAACAACAAAAAAAAGATATGTTGAAATAAGATCCCTTTTCCCAAACAATATTAACTAAGTCCTCTGAGAAACACATGAGAATAAAGAGGAGCAAAAAATAACAATTTCAGGTTTTATTAATAATTATATTATACTTTACTTCCCATTTGTTTAGGGTTAATTTCTTTATGCCTCTTGCACTTCTCTGCTCAGCAGTCTCTCACAAGTAAATGGGCTGATTTTATAAGCTGTCTAAATAGGTTCAACCAGGAACACAGCAAGATCCTAATTTTAAGCTCTTGTCACAGATGAAAAACACCAAAGCAACACTAGTATATGCAAGTGACAGAAAAGCAACTCAGAAGATAATGCCTTCAAGAACAAGTTCCAGCAAGGAGGAATGTTAGCAAGAAGGAAAGCTTTGGCACCTTAACTCTGCCTCTTCTATGAGATGAGTCAGGCACTGTGCATTTGGACTCAAATCAGACATTTGTAGCTGAAATTTAAAAACTGAAAATGACTCAGCTAATAGTGAAGTCTTTCAGGGATATGTTTTAAAAGGGGGTGTAGAAATTAAAGAAATAAGTAAGCATCATTTAGTTTTGGCCACAACTCTACCAAACCACTGAGCTAGCAGCATCCTACCTGGAACATCTTTCAGTTAACTGGACAGAGCTCAAATGCAGAGCATTCCTGATTTACAGCTCTAGAGAAAGAAGCCTCTTCTAAGGCCTGGCAGAAAGCTCTACGTCAAAAAAATCTGCAGCTTTATATAGTGCAGATTGGCAAAACCTCTGCCAGGGTCTTACCTGATAGAAGAGATTCTTGTCTATTAAGCCATCAGTTCAAAGCACATCTATTACATAAGCAAATACAAGATACTGCAGTTACCAAATGCTGCCTCCATATTGAGCCATAAATTACACACATTGCACATTAGGGTTTTGGTCACTAAGCAGGATTAGGTGGTGTATCAAAATGGGTCTTCAGTGCATGTGCACTTACAGCACCAGTAAATTCACGTTTGACATATAACAATTCTGTTTCTCAGAACACCTTTTTTCAGTGGTGCTGGCCAATTTGTTAAAACAATGCTATCAGATTTCCTATAAAGTAGCGGAATGATGAAAAAAGTCCCTTTGTCAGAGGATTTCAAGTGTCTTAACTTTTAAATCATTAGACAAAATCAAAGATGAAGCCAAACCTGAAAAAACCCTACAACCACCCATTATGTGGTAATCCATATAAATAATTTTACTTTCTGTCGGAACCCAGGACTCTCCTCTGGGTGCCCTGGATGGCCAGAGCCGCTGGCAGGGGGCTCTGAGACCATGGCATGCAGCCAAAGACACACGTGGGGTTTTGATCTTAGCCCATGGAGCAAGTTACTAACTCTGTATGAAGAATTACAAGCCACACACACACAAGTTTAGATAGTATAGTAGAAGTAGTCACGAAGTAAAGGGTAGGATTTCTGAGTGCTGTACAGGGGGGTTTTAAGCCTTGTACGCAGGGGTCCAGGTTTTGTACATGGGGGTCAGGAGTTCTAAGATGGAGGGACTTGGGTGTGCCCTGTCCTCTTTCTTTCTCCTTCCTAGCCTCCATGTCTTTGGTGATGTTGGCACTCACAGATTGGTTTAGAGTAGAAAGTCACCATTCAATATAGATAGTAGGTATTGGAGAGAAAGCATAAACATGTAGTACGTAATATATGATATAAAAGATAGCACCAGCCCCCTGGGAGGGCAGAGTGCCTTCGTCTGAGCTGCTGAACGGGCCACAGCAGCTCAGGGAGAAGAATCTTGTAGATAACCAACAATAAACAACCTTGAGAACAGACAACAGAAGACTACTGAGTCTTTCTTCGAAGGCACGGGTTGGAGGAGGGACTTTTCCATCTTTCGGGGTCATCCCAATCCGGGGGTGAAACCCCACAACTTTCAACGATATTACCACATGCTACAAGTTTAGCATACAGTTTCTGCTGAAATATCAAATCCGACAAACATTCTAGAACCTGTTTAGTGGACCTGTACAAGTAGTTTCAGAGCATGCTACTCATATAAACACCAGGCACACATCCATTTTTTATTCTTAGTGTGAAAAAATTAGTATTTTCACTACAACTGTACTATTTTAGAATGCTGTACTTATCTTGAAGACACCACCACTCTCGTCTGTCATGTTTTCAGACTGAGATTGCAGACTTAAAAATACTGCAGAATATCATGTCAAGTGACTGGGAAGAAAACCCAAACCTTCAGCAATTCAAACCACACTGGTGTGACTGAAAAATTGAAGGGGTTGAGGCTCATCTTTTCACCAAAGTTCAATACTCATGACATCTTTTGTGAAATTAGATATGGAAAATAAATTTGACAGTTTTTTTTACAAAGCCTTCTCCATTATCCACCCCTTCATGCCTATAGCAAAAGCAACATTCCCATGGTTCTCCCCTTCATTTCTTATATTAATTCCTGCTATCAGCAAAAACAATAATCCACTGTAATTCCCACTACTTTGGCCATGCTCAATATTAATAACTAATAAACTGCTCAATTTTTCAGTCACAATTACTTTCTCATTTCTGTAACATGCCCACATATGCATTTTCTCTCCAGGATTTCAAGGAAAACTTTCCAGGGGAAGACAAAGGACTAAGAAACTCTCTTTGTCCAAGACTTAAGTACAGTAAAAGTGGATAGATAGTCAAGCTGCTCTCGTATTACTGAATCTTTTTCAAAAGCCAGTTCCCTACCCTCTCTTTCCAAACAATATCCACAAACAAGTAAATCATTCAATTCCCCAGAATATTCTCTAAAGAGAGACCACAGAAATACCTTACATAACTTACATAAAGCATGGAAGAAAACTAGCAAGAAAAATATAAAATGTAACCCTCAGGAAAGCCATACTGTATAATGGCAAGCTCCAAAATTATGCTTCAACATTTCATCTTTCTCTGAAAAGAACTCCAGAGTAAATACAGGCAGACTAAATTTTGCAGTTTCTCCAATTTTCCCATTGTAGATAAAACATGCTAGCAAGCTGGGGACAGTGTGTCTGAAAATCCATAGCTGGATTTAAAACTGAAGCATTTATTTTAAGCAAAAAATCTATATTCTCTTAGCTACAGCAAACATGACAGATTTTGTAGTAACAAATTGTACAGATTTAAAGAAGTGGGGGTTTTTAATGTTTGCTAGAAAATGAACAGGAGACATAAAATGTACACACGTGCCAAAGTATTTTTTTTTACTGCAAAGTACAATCCTTCCTCTGTATGTCTGAAGCTGCCCTGTGTATCTAAACTTACTCGACAAACCTGAAGAAACACAGGCTGCCACCTCATAAAAAAATGCACGTGCGTTGCCATGCTTGCCCTGCAGCACACATCCTGGAAGGAACTCAAATCCTTAAATCACTCCTCTAGCTCCTAGACAAAAATACAAAACATTTCCTTTGCCTGCTGGGCCCCAAAGTAGTGAGCAGAAGGGAGGAACTCCTTTATACTGGAGGAAATGGGGCAAACCTGTCAAACACACAGCACTGAAAGAGCCAACATATTTATGAAACACTTAAGCAAAGTACAGCAAGGAAGTCCTCAATAAAAGAATAACAAAACAGAGGCAATAGATTTTGTTATAATGAACCATTTTGTCACGGCAAAAACCACAAAACTGATCTGTCAACAGTTCAGTTTAAACATTTTGGAAAGCATGCATATCTGTGCAACAAAAATATGGCAACAAAGTAACTCCACAAAATTAACCCATTTGCGTTCCTGCTGTGGGCAAATTGTCCCTCTTCAGGGATTTTTATTTGCTAGCTAAGAGTCAAAAGACAGTTTGAAAATAAGGGAAAGTTTGCTACAAATCAGGGGAAGAAAGGAGACAATGCCCTGACTGAAACTAGTGCCAGTATCCCAGAGTAAAAAGCAGCTGCTTAACTTGGAACTTTCTTCCCCTCCCTTATCCTCCCCATCAGATTTTATGATAAAGATATTATTGACTTAAATACAACAGTTCCATTGGTTTTGCCTCATTTTTGAAAGTTATATTTTAACATCTTTTCTGAAGACATTTGCAGCAGTAGTGCTCAGTCACAGTAACTCAACTCAAGCTTCTGATCTGAGCCATGGTAGGGTCTCTGCATATTCACTAAGGCAAAGAGCAGCTCTGTGCCCTAATGTGACTAAGAGCATATTCTAAGATGAAAGAAAGCTGCAGTTCACAGAAAATGATTGAAATCTAAACCTGCAAACTGCTATCCTCACTAAAAAATAACTATTAAAACACCAGCTGGGGAAAAAATAAATTTTCTATTTTCACTCAGGCATTCCTGTTGGAATAACATACCACAAGACAGAAATACAGCAATAACAGTACCTACTGCCAATGTCCTGGAGGTCTGAGAAGGGTTACATTATTTACCAGCAATGAAAGAATAATTAAATACTAAACACAACTCAAGTTCTGTAAACATTTTCAGTCCCTTATATAAACCTCATTGTTTTAAATGCTTTACTGGTTAAATGGATAATAGAACAAACTATTTCCGTTTGAAGGGACCTACAGTGATCTTGTAGTTCAACTGCCTGACCACTTCAGGGCTGACCAAGAGCTAAAGCTTGTGATTAAGAGCATTGTCCAAATGCTTCTTATGCAGTGACAGGCTCGGGATATTGGCCACATCTTGTAGAAGCCTGTTCCAGTGTATGACTACCCTCTCAGTGAAGAAATGCTAACATGCACTCTAAAAACCTCCCCTGGAACACTTTGAACCATTCCTATGCTTCCTGGCACTGGATCTCAGGGAGAAGAGCTCAGAACCTTCCTGTGCACCTCCCCTCCTCAGGAAACTTGAGAGAGCAGTGAGGGCATCCCTCAGCCCCCTTTTCTTCAAACTATACAAACCCAAATTCCTTAGCTGCCCCTCAGAAGTAACAGGATTACACATATGATTTCTTCAAAAGAATAATTTATTGCCCTAAATGACAATATAGTTCATTATAAAGACTGGAAACTAAATAGCACCACAGGAAAAAAGTCTGAGAGAACTAGCTCGTTAATTAAAGAGCTTCAGTTTACCAGACTGCTGTCATTATAAGGGGGACAATCCTTCTTCAACTTCCATTCACACCCAGCAAGTTTCACCACATGCAGTACAGGGCTGTCTGTTCAAGACATGTCCTGTGCAAGGTGACCATGGACACCAGTCATCAGCCCTGCCCAAACGGAAACTGTTGATACACCATGCACACTTCACTGCTACTGGAAAAGTAAGTGCAAGAACTCTACTGTCACAGATATATCCATAAATAAAGCATCTTCCAAAACAGGTGTTCCTCTGCTGCTGGACAGAAAGGAAATACATAAACTGCATGTATCTTCAGCATAACAACTCTGCAGGTTTCTGTGTAAACTTGCAGTAAAAGGTAGTTATATTGTATTCTTCATGAAGAAGGAAAAAATACTGCTTTCTCACTCACTTTCAGAAAGCTATCTAGATTTAAAGACTCTGCTTACCTCAAATAATACAAAATATAATTGGCCAGAAAGTATTTCTACATTCCTCATTCATCACAACCACTAATGATCTTAAAAATACTAAAGAAAATATGTTTAAGTGATTCTCTTATTAGGTAACGTGATTACCAGCAGTTCATAAACCAGTCTGTTTTTCCAATGGCTTTATTTCAAAGTTATTCTAAGATACAGTTCATTGTTAATCTTTCAAAAAAGTAGTATTTGAAATCTCCATTTAACCTAAAAGGAAAGACCATGCAAGAGTTAACACAGGTTCTCTCCACTGTGCCTGTGGAGAGAACCTGGTGTGTTAGTTCAGCAGGTGTGTTAGTTCAGCAGGAGCTAACTCAGTATTACACTCCTCCCAGAGAGTACATACCATCAAGAGAAATCATACTGTACCTTCCCCAACACCAGTTTAGGATTCCTGCTTATCCCTTTCTATAAAAGCCCACTTACTGATGTAGGAAATGGTGAGATTTTCACTGACAGAACTTCCTGATGCTGACTCTCCTTTTTGCCATCCTCTGAGCATCCTTTACCAGAGCAAAGACAGGTTAGAAGAGAATTGGGTCTGTCTTCAGAGAGCAGCACAACGAAAACTGCAGGGAGGAAGAACAAATGCCCAGAGAAAGGACAGCTCTTGCTGGATCACACTGTGCCAATAAAACACTTCTAGCCATAACATCCTTTACTGCAATCAAAATGGTTTTGGATTTAGATGAAGGACACGAGGAAAGGAACAGACAAGGTCCAAGAGAGAGTACAAAAATTTTCTGGATTCTCTTTTTCCGTTCAACAGTCACACCAGCAGCCCTGACCCTTGGGGCGGGCTCTCTAGGAGTTGAGCAGTCCAAGATGTCAGTCTGCCTCTGGTTTTTGTCAGACAGATTTTACAGTTACCATTTTGGTCCAAATAGAGGGCTCTGCTTGGATATAGAAGCCCGCATAAACTCTTGAGCATACAGATGGCGCTTCACAAGAAAATTTCCCTCAGTGGTGTCCTTCAGCAACTCAAACCACACTTGGAAGTATGATACTTTCAGATTTTGGGCAGGGGGACTCCTAGCCAGCAGTTATGAAGGGTCTCAACAAACAGCCACACTCCTTTTTTTCTTCCCCTTTCTCTTATCTTCTCCAAGATGCTGCTCCTAGCCTCAGCAAAGACAGAATATCCTATTTAGAAATTACAGCCACATACAGTAAAAAGCTGCAATGCACACAAGTCATAAATTATTTTCCTTCTGATCTGCTAGCTGTTCAGGAGAAAAACACTTACCTACTGCCTTGCATTAGTGCAGGCAGACAAAAGTAGGCAGATTCTGGAGATGGAGCTACATTTGCCCTGCCAGTGAGCAGGAACAGGTTTCCCTGCATAGTTCAACATGATTTCAAGAGAAGAGAGATCCATGAAAAGAAGATTTACTGGATAATTAGACCAACAATTTCTAGAACACTGATCAGAGTTCTCATCTAGCTCCCTGAGGATAATGCACCATTTGAAAGGGCATCACTTAAAACACTTACCTTTTAGATTTGTGGGGAAGATCAGCAATGCAAACACAGAAATGTTATTGTCTCCATTCTTAGACAAGTTTATTTAATCTTATATACAATGCTGGTTTGGGTTTTTTGCTCTTTCCATCCCTCTAATTTTATAATAAATTCCTTTTTCTTGTGCATATAGGAAAGAAATTATCTTTCTCTACTGGAAAGGTTGCTCACAAAAGATTTTTAGCTATGACTCCTAGAAAGTAAATAAAATCTGCACACCTCCTTTCAAAGGAAAGGTTATTTTTGCCTGTTCTGCCAGATAGACTAAATCCTTCACTTCCAGGGCAATAGATGACAAGAAACTAACCAGCAGAGCGACAAATAAAACAATATATTACTGAGAAAATAATGCCTCTTCACACACATCTGCCTTGCACACATTTTAACAAGAACTTGCTTAACAAGAACAAAAAAACTAAGTTTGTTTACAACGGCACAATAGACATCCAGGTTTTTGGATGGTTCCGCAAACTGGCAGCAGTCAGCATCAGATTATCTGTTCGATTTCAGCACAAAATTGCCTTTAATGTGCTAGATTTACCTTGCATGCAAAGGTAGATGAAATGTAGACTCCCTGCATTCATTCCTGCAATAGGCCTGGCCACAGCAGGAAGTCTGTCCTGAAGAAGGTTAACTCAGACTAAGCATACATGGAAGTGAGCTCTTGACTGCCCAGTTCAACAGCGGATGGAAGTCAAGATGCCAGTGCAGCCTACACCCTGCCTCGCTCCTCAGCAGAGTACTGAGAGCCTACCACTCCAGGGAAGCTCACAGCAGGAGATCAGGCGGGAGCAGAACACACACCAACCTGCCTTTTGACTTTGGGCAAGTCAGTGACTGCAAAAGGGTATTTAGCTGCAGAAGTCATGGAGCTTAATCGTCTAAGTAGAGTCTACTAGAGTAGTAATTATCAATATAATGAAGTGGCAGAAGTAATATGATCATCCAAAATTACTTACAAAAATATTTGTAAAGGCTGGATTTCATTAATCAGATTCTAAGTTCTCAGCTATTCAGAAGAAACATTCTCAAGGCTCTGCCCTTCTTTTCCACTGTTTGTAGGAACAGAGCTTGTAAAGGCAAGGTGCATATTTTACTGAGTCCAGCTCCCTACATAAATCTATTCAAAAGCTGAATAGCCCAATTTCCCTGGATTTGATGACATCACATGTTTGGCTTTTGTTACTTATGCCCTCTCCCATGTTACCTTCCTGAAAGTAAAAGTAGACTGCATACAGAAAATGAAGGAATTCTTCACAGAATCAGTCATTCATCATAAGAAGCTGCTACTTTAGGGCTGACAGTGGTAGATGTGAGGAACTGAGGGGTATTCAAAGGTACTGATATGCATTATAGGAGCTCTAATTTTCAGATAGAGACAAGCTCCTCTAGCAAGTCTGTTAAGTTTATTCCTGAGAACAGCTGGCAGCCTTGTCAGTCACTTCTATCACCCGGGTTGGCCACGCCAGACACATCCACACAGCAAGAGGTAATGACTTTGTTGAAGGTAGCAGTCAGATGAAAGCTGCCATGAGTTTGCTACTTGTGTAAGGACAGAGCTGTTTGCCAGCCCGGACTGAAAGAACAAACTGAATTGTGAATTTATGCCAAAATGTTCTTGCCATTATACAAAATAAACATCAAACAGACAAGTACAACATTGTATTCCTAAAAGGCAAGCAGAAACAAATTTGCAGAGCACAGAAGGATACGGACCATGATGTTCTACGGCAAATAAATAATCAAATTAAGTTATGAACTGAAAATGCTACTGAAACAGCAGAAAATACAGAAGGTTTAATTTCAAAACACAAGGGAATGCCTTCAGAAGAGTAAAGTACTTACTTTTTAGGTGACCAAAGGAAAATACAGGTCTAGAGAAAGGAAACATGCCATCCCAAAATTTGTACCCTACAGAACAGGCAGCTATTTAAAATATGCTCTGAAGACAACATTTTAAAATAAATGCTTGAAAATGCTATAGAGTCAGTCCTCTTATCTCAATGCAGTATGCAGTGCAGTACTGCACAGAATGAAGCTTCTATTCAAATAATAGATACTTGACAAAAAAAGAACATTATCTATGAATAACAGTCTCCTGGAGATACCTTTGAGAACTTTTTTGTGTTTGTAAATTATTTGAAATAGTCCTTATATACTGAGACATTTATATAACCAGTCCTCCTCCCTGCATTCTCCAAAAAGCCTCAAATCACTGCTTGTACTCTTTGCAGAGTAAAATTCCATGCCTGTATTATCCCAACCCCTAAAAAGTCATGATGTTCTCTCTGGAACATAAAACGTAGCTCTTCTGCCAAAAAGGAAACCATCAAGCACCAGTCAGTTTTTCAGCTTCCCTTGGCTCATTCACTTACTCTAGACTGGTACCTCACCATCTTCATTTTGCTCTTCGAAGATGCTTCACCTGTGAAGCTCTACAGACATTTCATTGCTGCGGACCAGCTGCATTTTATGGATAGAAAAGACATACTCCTTTGTGCATAAATAATGTGCTTTTAATGTTTTACTCATTCTTGCCTTGAACACTATCTGAAGACAGAACATTCTTCTCTGTTTGGCAGCACTGGCTTTCTTCACACCAGCTTTGCCTCAGTTTTTTATCAGGATAGCAATACAGAATGTGGAGACAAAAGAAAAATAGTACTATGAAGAAATAGAAACTGTACAACATCACAAAAGTAAAAGAGAGTTGAACATGCACCTGCCTATCTGTGTATCCCCCAAGAACACCGAAGAAAGCAGTACATCATTTTTATTGAAGACCTGGCAAGAAACTGCCATAAATTCACCACAACAGGTGACATCGCTAGTTCAGTGCCTCCTTTTAAGGGGGCGAGATCAATTCAAGCACCTGCAGATCCTCACGCTTGACCTCAACAGCAAGTACACTGGTCAAAAACAATTCTCAAGGAAAGATGACAGACACAGTATATGACAGCATCAAAAAGGTAAATCACCCTAAACAAATCTTTGATTCAATGGTTGAAAGGAAAACACAGGATACCTTATCCATGAGATAACTGGGGAATTATTAGTTCAGATGGGGATTAATACAGGTATTGTAAGAACAACAAAGAACCTGAACGGCAGACAAATCATGTTATCTTTAAAAAAAAAAAAAATTAATAAAAAAAAAAAAAAAACACAACAAACCACTGAGTTCAAAAGTAGGTGGAAGACTACTTTGTGGTTTGAATTACTTATTCCCACTAACTTCAGTGCAAGTCCATGCAGTGCTCTGGCAAGGCTGATCACTACAATAATCATGGCAATATCAAGGCTGCCATTAAACTGAACTACAACCGCAAGATTAAAAAAAAAAAAATCATTATGAACACAATTAAATCCATAAAGTTGTGATGTGAAATGGACAGACAGGTGATACAGAGCCATCAACAACCACACTGTCTGTGCCTATAGAAGGAACTCGACCAGGCCAGACAACGTTAGGGAATTCTGCTCCACGGATATACAACCACAACATTACTTCATTCAATTTTTCTTCAAACATGCAGGAGGCCAGGAAGCCTTTTGTACATCACAATTCTTTACTAGTCCTCACATCTTTTGCATATTTATACTGAAGTGCCGTATCTTTTTCCTTTCTGAAGAAGAAAAGTTTTACTCTGCTCTGCAGGGTAAAAGAATCATCAAGGTCAGATTTGTGGTCTCGCAGACCACCAAAGTAGTAGCAAGATGATTTTAAACAAATTAAAAATCAATTCACTCTGCGTTTACCTGCACCCTCTAGCTTCAGTCTTTCAAGCTAAATTCAGCTCTTTTCCTTTTCATCCAAACTTTTCAAATTTTATTTATATTTCTCCACTACTGGGAAGCTTAGATGATAAAATTACAATTCCAGGTCCCCAAAATAATATAGTTAGAACACTAAAGCATGCTTAACTTTAAGCATGCATGTGAGCAGTCCTAGTGACCTTGATATTCTCATGTCTAATGGAGCTACAAAGACAAGCTATCATGTTTCTTCACCACAAAAAAAGAAATGCCTTACTCTTCAGCTCAAGCACATAATCAATTGCTCTGTCTGGTGCCATTATCACAGCCAGCCTTCCTTCCTCGAATGTTTTACACATGCATTGTACAGTGGTGGAGGAACACAATAACAGCAATAGAGTTATCAGTCTATCTAAAGCACTCAGTCTATGGGAACAATAAGCAACTCTGAGTACTGAATTATGAAAATTTGGACTCTTCCCGCATTTGCATCAAGTACCAAATCCTCTTCTGACAAGCTAGGAAATGCACTTCTTTCAACTTCTATATGATACAGACTCAATTCATTCAGGCAGTTTCATTTAAAACTCTCCAACCTCTCCTTGACTGCCAAGCAGGGGGAGGTATACTTCAACCCTCTGGAGACCACTACAGGAGGAAGAAACAAGGGGAAAAATAAGGACTTGTTTCAGACATGACTTTCTCAAAGTATATAGGTACTTAGAAACATAGAAAGAAGCTGTTCTAGAGATGATAAGAGTCATGGAAAAGAAGCAAAACAGGAAAAAGACAGAGCTGGTCTCAGACAACAGAAAGAAAAGTTACAGACAGGAACTATTTTAATACCAAGAGATGGAGATGTGGATGTGACACCCCAGTCAGCGAGAAAACCAGGTAAGTTTTCTCACTGCGGACTTTTAGGGAGTTGTAGAGAAACAATGATAGCTTGTTATTATAAACAACCTGCAGGTGGTGTTTTCCTGCTCTCTGTTTTCCTGTTCTTCTCAAGGACTGTTTGTGAGAAAGGTGTTTTTGTTAATTAACCAATCAGGTGGAATGTATAAGAACAGTCTATAAAAGAGAGTTTTTCATATTAAAGCTGCTGCTGTGCAAACCAGCCTTCCTGGAGCCTGTGCCACTTTTTTACTCAACAGTGACAAAGAGAGACATTAAGAATCCTCCAGGTGAATTAAGGTGTATAAATATTTCCTTGGTGCACACCTCACTGGATACCATGAGCATATATACAAACAGAAGAAATAGTAAAAATGGGGATTTTGCATCCAAATCCATTCCAAACATTTAAGACACCCTGGACTGAAGTCATAAAACACTGGCCATTGCTGACATACTGCCTTGTTACAGATACAGTTCTTCAAACTACCTTCACCAGCAGTAAGGCCTTGCTCAAGGCCGTCTTTTTCTCCCAAGACTGTACTGAGAAGCAGGGCTTTTAAAAACATTCACCTGACAGCTGTGATACATGCAAACAAGATGGTAAGGTGAATATATTCAGGACCTGGTGACATTCCTCAAAGTCTTCACCCCTCAAAACAATAGGAAGATTCATCACCTCTCCATACTCTGTTTGCTTGGCAAGCACCTGCAAAGACTGAAGGAATGAGAGGAACAGCAACACTGCAGCCTGCAGCATACAGCTGTGCTTATGCAACACACAAAGGCCAGCAAATTCATACTGATGCCATTCTTCAATTTGTTAAAAAAGCTTTGACTGTTTCAATAACAAAGAACAGCATTAAACATAGCATGGCAGGATCAAATAAATTAGGGACAATAAATCTGGCATTAACAGAATGAAAAGCAAAGTGACTGAAAAAGCCTAATCCTCCAAGGAGAAAGTATCTTTGGCCACAGACAGAAACACCTCCCCTTATTTCTGCCAATGGCAATGCCAATCCATACAATTAGTGTAAAAGTCTGGGTTAGTTCAATGACCTAGAATAGTTTAACCAGAGGGCTGCAACAAGACAGATTGACAAAGGTGTCTCTGTTACTTCTGAACTCTGGCATATCTACATAAGCATTTAATTCTACATCTGGAGAGGGCTTTCAAAGTAATCATAATCCTGACTCACTGCAGTTTTGTGTATATGCTGCAGCAGTCCTGGAGGGCACCACATAGATGCTTCTGGTAGTTTTCAAAAGAATGCACTATAGACCCTTACTTAGTAACTGCTAGTGTGTGCGCCAAGTCCACAGGACTGAACCAGACCAGAGCTACCCTACACTGGAAAAAACCCAAAAACAAAACTCAAAAACCCTTATATTTAATAAGTTGTTGACAGGAGAGATAGCAAAGGTCTCTAAGGTTTTGTATTTCCAAAGCAGGGAACTGAACCTGACTGTTGTTATGCCTGGCAACACAAAATCTCAGTATTTTAAAACCTAACTTTAAAAAAAAGCAATATAGCAGAGGAGAAAACAGAAAAAAGATAAATGGTGAAGGAACATGAATCAGGGAAAAAGTAAAGACAATTGTTTCCAGGCATATTAATATGAGAAAAATGAACGTCTTCACAATAACAGAGTTAGCATTTTAAATTTTCATGCAAAGCAGCAACAGAAGACAGAACTTTTCAGTATTTTATATAATCTCACCCTGTAGTAGAAACTGGAAGTAGAGAAATAAGCATTTTATTAAGAGAGGAGGCTAAAACTAGACTTCACCAGTATGTAGAGAGGGATGGTATGGCCTGCTTAAAGCCAGCTCTTCTGACACTGCAGAACGCTAACAGCAGAGTATGCTAAGGGATTGTTTCAAAGTTGTCTCCCAGGACTAAGAAAATTAACCTTTATCCCACACTCTCCCATAGTATTCTTCCACTCAGCATATCAGTGCCAGGAGTCTAGCAATATTTAGCTGCCCTTCCCTGCCCATTCTAACACAGTTCAGTAAGCTTCCTGGAGCAAGGATTGGGAAGAATCTGATGCTTCCAAATGCTGAAACCAGCATTTGTAAACAAAATGCCAGGGACAAAACCAGCAGCCCTGACATTTTAATAGCCTTTGTCAATACCATATTTACAAAGTCTAGCTACTTAAAAAAAGAGGTGATGCTTCCCACTGTAGCTCTTACTTCAGCTATGTCTTAAATCAAAGTGAAAATCCTACAACTTACAATTCATCAATTGATTTACACTCTAGACACAAGTCCTTCTACCTTAACTAAGATCTGGAGCCATGAGCATATAATGACCCCCAATTACTGGCTAGGACAGAAAAAATACCAAGACCTGGACCCAGGTTACCTGTGCAACTTCAATTCTGACATTTTTGAGTATGTTCACATCTGACTCTCAGCCCTAAGATATTTCTGCAATTTTCCTACCTCCCCCCATTCCTATATGCACTTCACTAAGTTTGAGTTTGGTTCAACCAAAGCAAAGCTACAGACAAACTTTTAATCATATAGTTTCCCACTGGCAGATTACACGCTTTCCAGAGCAGAGGTGTAACAAGCAGCAGTCTTGGAGAAGTGTTACTAAATGCTGTGACTGTCCAACTGTCATTTGCAACATTTGGTGGTTTTATTTAGAAGAATCATGAAATCGTAGAAATATAATTTACAGAGCTTATTTTGTTTTTTTCAAGAGCGAAGATCCTAGCTGTTATCAGGAAAGAGATACAAAGTAAATGAAGCTAAAACCCAGTTTGAGTTTACATAGCACATACAACAGCATTCTAATTGCTTCATGTTAATTGCTTCCTTAATTTGAAATGAATATGCCTCTGACAACAGCAATTTTTTTAAAAATCATCCTTGTTAGCTGCTTTGTCACCTTGCTAAGTGGTCAAAGCAGTTCACTAACAACTACTTAACTCTATACACCCTATTTACACTGAATGACCTCATAATTTGAACAGGTCTTTAACAGCTCATGGTCAAGCTTGCTGGCGTGTATTTGCACTGTTTCCTCAATTTCCCACCATTTTAATACCTGCTAGCATATTCTGGAGCATAGCTGGTACCTTCAGGAAGTCAACAGGAACAAATACTTCCAGCAGCAATAAAGCTTTTGGCCATAACGTGAGAGTAAGTTCTTTGGAGGTTTTGCAAAAGAAATTTTTCAGAAACTTACAGTCACTCAAACTGAGGTGGACTTCCATTGGGGCAGTTAAAGGCACACCAGCACAGGCACCTGCCAAAGTTGAAGTTTCTGCACCAACCATGGATATATTAAAACAATTCAACAGAAATATTTGATTTCAGACACTGAGAAAACAACTTGTTCTTATTGTGTTGCCATTAAACCTTTTTTACTTTTTTTCAACTGCAAGAATGATCAAACACTAGATCAGGCTGGCAAGAGAACTTGCAGTCTCCATCCTTGGAACTTTTCAAAACCTGGCCACACATGGTCCTAGGCAACCTGCTCCAGTCAACCCTGATTTGAGCAGGTGGGCTGGACTTATCTTCAGGGGCCCCTCCCAGCCCTAGAGCTTCTGCAATTCTGTGACACCAGACCAGATTTTAGATCTCAGATATTCAAACTATACAGTACAAAAAGGATATAAGGATATAAACCCATTAACTTTAACAGTAGGATTAAATGAAACAGCAATAAATGAATCTCAGGTATTTCTGGCTCCCAGGCAAATTCATATCTCTGTTAAACCCAAGGGCAAGTGACAAATAAGAAGGAAGAAATGAGATCAAGCAGAAATGTTGAACTAAATAATTTCAGTGCTTCAATTTAAGCAGACTTTTCTGAACAGACCTATAGCAAATTTCCATTTAAACTTCACAGCCTGACAACACTTCCTTGCTCTTCCTTTCAAATATGGGAAACCAGGACAAGCATTTTTGGGATCAACAATCAGAACCAAAAGAAGAACATTACAGCAACAAGACAGGCAGGCCCAAACTGAGAAGAGATTTTTCAGCAGCCTTTCAAAAATGCACCTCTGTAGGTCATGCAGCATGCTGGCATGAATACAATGCAGCAGTGTCATACCAAATCATGTCTTTGACATGCCCATGATGTTCTCAGAAGGACCACCCTGGGTAAGAGTTAGCTCACCTAAGTCTGATTTAAAAACTGACTACAACTGTCTTGTAGTGAATCTTCAAATTTACTGGTTTGTGCACATGGCCTGCAGCAAGACTAAATTACCTACACCGAAGAGAGGCAAAAAACCACTCCCCTGTACTTCCTAGACTTAACACTTTTGAATATCTCTGAAGCAAATTTACCAGACCTAACACACGATTTATAGAACACCATTAACAGAGGGCAAAGGAGTAACCTCTTGGTAAAGTATGCCACTGTAGAAAAAAATGCAAGATACTCTAGCACAAAGGAAAAACACAAGTGGTAGCACCACATTAAGCCCTGATAGCTGGGCCTCAGAATAAAACTTCCCTTTCTGCACTCTTAATGATATCTGAGGTATTCAGATGACAGTTTGCTTCTCAGGTTAGGATTTCTTCTGGCACACTGGCATATATATTTTAACAGATCCCACCTTCTGGAATCTGTTAAAATACACTGGTCTCTTCTTGCTCCAGAAAAAGGCACAGGTGGATCCCCCTGTGCTTTCCCCATTACAGTATATACCCATGATCAGCTCTATACATACTAATCCTGAAAAACAGAATGGACATGGAAACATCACAACAGACAGGGGACTATGTGCTTCCTAGTGACAGCTCTTGGACAAAGGGAGGTGAGGGACATTTTAGAAGCATATTTGTGAACTCCTAAATGATTATTCTGGCTGTGATACCAAAATCCAAAACCTATTAGCTGACGTACTAGCTGTGAAGCCTCTGGAAAATGTTAAGAGACGTATTGGGACAGGATAAATACCAGGAAATAAAACTTCTGGTAAGTAGTCACATACCATGACATTTTCCTTACCTACTGAATGCAATACTTAATAATCTCCGCTTTATTTAGAGTTGCTCTATATGGAGGACTAAATGCTTTCTTTAGAATAGAAAGAGCTATCCTAATTAGCATAAAATTCTGCTTATAACATTATAGATGTTTTTGCTTACGTAAGTACTAACAACCATCACTGCAGCAATGCCAAATGAAATTTAGATATATTCTTAAATTATTACCAGACTGTAAAGCATAATGCAATAGAAATGACTAAAATTCACAGTAGTCAAAATGTGTACGTGCTGAATGCTAAATGTAAAATTACAGCTCCTCTTCATGCACACTGACAAATTACTATTACATTCTACATTGATGTCATTTTTGAGGAGCTGAAAGATCATGCTACTCATAATGACATAAACTGTGTCTTTAATTACAGCTAAAACTCTCAAGAAAATCTCATGAATTATTGCAGAAAGGATCTATTTAAATTTTGTAGAGTAATATATGTTTCTTCCAAGGAGAGATAAAGCTTGAGTAAATAGTATCATTACTTGCATTCCATATTCATTCTTCTGAAAGCTCAAATCACAGAAATTTAATAATATTTCATGTCTTACTTCTGTAGAGGCAAAGTATTTTCCAAGACAGTTAAGAATGTAAAAGAGAAAATCTCAAATTCATGTTGTAAAAATGTTACCAAAAGACCACATGTAAAATTTCAAAAGGTAAACTGCACAGTTTGGGGTCAGTGGAGGTCTACCCATTTTTGCACTATCTCCAATTATTCTGAGTTTTAATATGAAGATAGCCATTTGCAAATTTAGGCTGTTTTACTGTGAAAAAGAAGAGATGAGAACCTTTCTTCACATCAGTATGTTGGGTTTGGGGGTTTTTTTAAATGACAAATACATTGCAGAAGAATCACATTCTGGACCGAAGCAGAATGACTGATACATTCACACCAGGGACCCAATGGCCTTTTTGGAATGGACAGTATTAAATAACTGAGGGTAAACTCCAGATGGCTGTATTTCAAATTAGCCTGACAGCAATGTATCCATGGTACACAGCAGATGTCAATCATTACAACAGAGGCTCATCTGGGGAGCTGAAGTTAGCAGTGCTTTTAACAAGCTTAAATCTCAATGTGGGCAGTAGGAGACTTTGTCTGTGTAGCTTCCAGCATGCATTGTGTGCAGGTGTGAAGGTTTGAGCAGCAGGAGGTGCTGCTGGGGTGGCCCCAGTGAGGAAGGATATGGGCTTGTCCTGTGCTGGACACAGCCACTCAGAGCTGGCTCTGACAGACCCAGCGCTGGCCAAAGCTGAGCCCATCAGTGGCACTGGCGGTGCCTCTGTGCTGATGTATTCAACAAAGGGTTAAAAACACTGCACAGCACCTGTGAAAGAGGAGTGAGAACTTGTGAAAGAAACGGTCCTGCAGACACACAGGTCAGAGAAAAAGAAGAGGAAGGAGGTGTTGCAGGTGCCAGAGAAGATTCTCCCCACAGTGCCAGAGCAGATATCCATCCACTATGCAGTCCATCGAGAACATTCTCTAGAAACAAGGTGTATCAAATAGAAAAGTGAAGAGATTAAAAAGAAGGGATGAAGGGAATATCCTCAGGGCCCTCTTGCAATTTCTAACCAAGTGAAAGCTGTGAAAACCATGAAGGTACTGTAGGGAACTGAGGAAGGTGCAGGCGGAGAGACACAGTGACATGAACTTTTACTGTCAGTTTCTTCCTTCTGAGGTCTGGACTTTGTTAGGATGATCAGTGCTTGCAAGTTTAATTTCTATGGGTGCAACTTTTTACTGACAAGGAAGTTACTGACAAGCAAAGCTTTGTAGAAACTTCCTTGGAATAACTGCATAAAAGATAACTGACCTGAGGTTTTAGTAATGGAAGATGCAGCTGGTTTGCAGAGATGGCCCATTACATTTATGGGTCAATTAAATACCAGCGCTATTTCATTTCTACTTCTAAACACTTTGTCCAGATTTAACACAAGTATTGTGGCCCCATGTTCTGCCAAGGGTACCCCTCCCAACACCTAAGTTGTCCTAACTCTCACAGACACAGCTATATAAATTGCCATTTCCAAAGGAATAAGTTTGGGGATATGAAAACAATTTTACAAAGAAGTAAAAGGAGACAGCTAAAAGGAGAAGCTAAAAGGAGACAGCTAAAACCAGCTTGCTCATTGACAAAGTGCTTTTCAGCCAACAATTATACATGCACAGAAGCATGGGAAAACTGAAGAGGGAAGATTTAACTCACAGGTTCTCTTCTGTGTTCTCAAAGAGAAAGGGGGACGTATTTAATACTCCTTTTTATCTACTAGATAAGTCTGAGGGAGCTGATCTTATATTTTATTTTATAAAATAGTTCTTGTTCACTGAGACAGCTTGCCTTTGTCGCTTCTAATCTAGGCTCTAACTCTGCAACTTGCTTCTTCTGATCAATTCTCAAAGATCAAACTTAGCTGACCTAATCCCACAATTTCTGTTCCCAAAATTCATTTCCCAAGCTGTTTAAAGGACTAATACATGCAACAATGAAAAATACATGAGCCACCTATGGTCTAATGAGTGCTTAACATTATGGAAACACTTATCACCCAAAGCAGCAGGATCTGTAGAGTCTGAAACAAAGCAGCAGAGAAATAAGCTTATTAACCATAAAGAGGGAAGCCTAATCTTAAAACGTTTTAGACTAATAAGATATCAGACACAGCCCACTTTTGTTATAGAAATGAAATTATTAAACTACATGAAATGCAACACAGGATAAAACCTCTTTTGTCCAAGTTTTGGGCCTGTAAGTTGTTGCAAGGAAAAGTAAAAATACCTCCAATGGCTGTAAATGGGATCTATAACGCATGTAACAAGTCTCAGGACCCTGCCTCTAAATCAGCATTGAAAACTACTATTCTACTCTGAACAAAATTGTATCTGTCTTTGTGGGACAGGAAAAAGCACTGAGGAAAACAAAGGTTTCAGATACATACTAACTATTCAGGAGAGATAATCAATAGCACAGCACATATACTTTATGGTCTACCGTTCTACAATTCTAGTTCTGCATGTGTTGCAACACGACAGAGTATGATTTATCAATGCATTTCCAAAACAAAAGGGTTTTACTTAACTTACAATATAGCTTGCCAGATGCATGAAAGATTTCCATTAATAATGTGGTACCAATTCAAAATTTTGTGTCTTCGTGCAAGACTGACAATAGATTAACTATTATGTTAAAATTAGAAACTGTTCAAGGCTACCAAGCAAGTAAAGCACTTAATCACACAGTTCTTTTAAGCATAAGAACAGTTGCATTGCACTACAGGGGGAAGTTATGGAGCATATGATTAAATGCAACTAAATTGGGTACAAATCATAAAAAATGTAATTTTAAAATGTCTCTAAAGCACACTGAAAACAAATGGGCTTGTGAGACATGAAAAACAGTCTTTTTCAGCCAGAGTTTGTCTTCCATGTATGGAAGATGTAAAGATAAAGGAAGACCACAGCTGTTGCATTTTCAAAGACACAGATGACTTCTCACTTCCCAGTGAGGTCAAGTTTTTTAAAATCACCTCAAAAAATATTACATAGAGGTTCAGCATAAAGCTTGATAGCAAATTAATTCTTGCTTTATTATGAACTTTGAATCTTCATGCAAGTCTGATAAGCAGCCACATACAAATGACAAATTCAGTCCAATTTTAGAGAAAACTCCTATATCTCAGTAACAATCTTCATCATACATCCACAAGAGACTGACAAGAGCCCCCCCTACCTATAAAATACTTCCCTATCCTTGGAAAAACAATAAAAAACAAAACCAAAAAACCAACCAACCAAAAAATTCCACAAAAAAAAAAAAAAAAACACAAAAAAAAAAACAAACAGGAAAAAGAAAAAAACCAAAAAAACAACCAACAACAACAAAAGTGCAGCAATTAACCTCATCAAGTAGGCAAGGACGAGCAGTAAGTATGAGAAGAAATCTCATCTGCCACCTAGACATAACTCTAGCCATGAGATAAGGAAATAATAAATAAAATAAAAAAAGAACTCAAGAACTTTGAAAAGAAAAAGCAGCAATGTTTCTAATCTCTTCTGAAAAGAGACCAAAGATACAGTGAGAGAAAAGGCTATTGTTCCTTGTGCTGCTTGGAGTGAGGAGAAATAAACACAGAAGATTTTCCAGGCTTGTGCTACGCCCTTGAATTATCAGAGGTTCCTGCCAATGCTACCACGAGGAACCACATGTCCCAAGTGGAAGACTGCACTGCAGTGACTGCAGGAGGCTGTGGGACAAAGCTAAAGCTAAAGAGGAAAAAGATCTAAGATTCATCCCAGGATTTGACATGTAAGGCCCCATTTCCACAGGAAGCACCAAGCCAAACATCTTGCAGCTAAGAAGTATGTTGGACAGACACAAAGAAGAAGCTGACTCACATCAATACATATGGTTTGAAGAGAAAGTTCTGCCTTTTCATATCTTAACACAACATTTTCATAAACAACCATCATGGATAATGCTCAAAGTTAGTTAAAATCTCAACCACACTCTCTACAGCTCAGAAATTTAACTTCCATTTTTAAAGAAAAAACCCACTCTGTTTCTTTGTTCATGAAGACATTAAAAATGGAAAATGCAAAATAATGGATCTGCATGTTCATTACTCTGATGGGAAATACTGCTTTGACTTGCATTATTCCTTTATACCCACATATCATACTTCTAAATAATTGCATGCAGGAAAAACAAAACAAAAAAAAACAAAAACAAATTTTAAAAAAATAAACTTTTACAAGAAACTTGCTGCATTTTATAAAATCTGGAACAAGGCTTTGTCTCCTCACAAGATGTGGACTACAGTCACTGCCTTCATGTTACCCATTCTAGCCCAGAGGAGAACAGCACCCACTGAGACCTTCACTGGAATGGTCTCCATCTCCCTTCCTGATATGGTGAGAGCATTGTGGTTCTGCTTCAGTATGTTCTGAATAAACCCCAGCTTAACCCTAGAACTTTCCTGAATCATAGCTAGAGTGGCTCAGCATCTGGCAGGTTTGAGACCTAAGGATATGAAAGAAGAAATTAGTGATTTCCATTTAAATGCTAATACTCATTCTTCCCAGTGAAAATTGAAGTATAACAAGTGATCTCTCAGCACACAGAAAGAGCCTTGATTGTTATTTAATGATCACAACGAATAGTTAGCAAGCATGAAATGAAGCTAATAAATCTTCTGTTGAGCCTGACATTTTCTACAAACAAAAGTACTCAAAGTTTTCAAAAACAGTTCCATCCAATTTTCTTCATTTTAGACTAAATTTTCCATGTTCTTCAGATCCACATATTGGCACCACACAAATTAAACTGAAACACCCAGCTACTTGAACAATTTTTTTAAGATATCTTTTTAGTGCTACCTGTACAATAGAAAATACATTGTATTCTACAATGTTCAAGTTCATGCATCAGCACTATCCACCACCGCATCTGTTTGCCTTTCAATGATAAATTAGGAAATTAGACAAACAGTATAGAAGTGTTTTTTTTCCCTTTCTTATTGCAGCCTCCTAGGAGGATATAAATATAGTTTGGTTTGTTTAGGTTTTAGCATTTTTAAGCTACATTCTATTCTAAGTGCAGGTAAGCTGGGGATAATTTTTATTTGACAATTAAATAATTTTAAAAATTAATTAAACAATTTATTTTTTTTAATTCTCAGTCATCAAGAGTGCTTTTTCTTTCACCCTTGCAAAAGGGAAAGATAAAACAAGCCAACGTTCCCCAGATTCCAAACCCTGTGACTTCAAACTTAGTAGTCAATACTTATATCATTTGTGACAGCTTTAATGAATTAGTCAGTGAAATGGCTCCTTAATTTAACAGAAACTTCTTAGTTTATTCATAAACTTGTACCACTAAAACATCTGCTCAGAGAGAAGCATATTTCTAGAGGCCTCTTCATGCACCAATGAAAAATAATACTTGTGACTTCAACTACATAAAAGCAATACTGTCATTACCTAACCCCAGAAGTGCCTCATTTTTGTTGATAATATAAACATACACACACATCTGTGTGTGCACATGAGAATTACAACACTCCCACACATACAGCCCCAGTATAAAACAACATAAACTCTCTCCAGACTTTAAAGCATATGTAAAATACAACAGAAGCAATGCAGTTCTGTTTCATTCTTGTAAGTGGGACACTGTTTATGGGGAGATACATGTATCAAGACTGCACATTAACACTCTATATGATGCCATAGTCCGCTCTAGAGGAGTTTCTGGAATATTTCTAGAAAGAAAACAGAGTCTCTTACAGGTTCCAACTATTCTCTGCAACCTGTCCAATAAGGAAGAGGTCACAGCCATTTGCTTTAGATTACCTTCCTCCCCCCTTCCCTTCTCTCCTCAATGTACTGCCCCTCCAACAGAACAAGTCGTGTGGATGGCCTCAAGTGTTTGGATACCGGGCTTGTGTTGTGGCACAAAAGATGCACATCAGACCTGTGGTGCTTGGCTGTGTGATAGTATAAGTAACATGCACTAAGAATAAGCTTCTCCTACCTCCTTCATCTCTGTAAAGTTTTGTAAACCAAAGAAATATCTAACCCATAGCCATATGAAATATAAACTGCATCTGAGCCTGCTGAATCAGATCATCTCATCAAATAAGTCGGGTCAATTCCATTCCCATTACATATTTCTACAATTATAAAAGTTCTCTATGCCAATTAATTTTGAAAGACTTCAAGGTAGGTGGTCTAAGCACAGCACCACATGAAAGCAAAACAAGCTTCACTCAAGAAATGTCTCTTTACAATAAATCAATCGTAGATAGAGCTGGTAGCATTTGTGATAGCTGCTAGGAAACTAAAGGTTACACTTAACAACTGTGATTCAAACACTAGTTCCCAATCATAATGCTGCCAACTTTTAATCCTTCAGGCTGAAATTCTTGCTTATCTCAATCTAGTTTTTTTTTAATTATAAATTCACCACATCTGTAAGACAAAGAGTGTTTGTGCTGTCCACAAAGCTCATACATAATGTTTTATGTATCTGAATACAATACAGAACGCTTCTACTCTCTTTGAGAAGAAACTTTAATATCTAGATATTTTAGAAGAGAGAGTTGATTGACCCAAGAGTTCTGCCACATTTCTAACTTATAAGAAATGCCTAGTATGGCCAACCTGATAAATCCAAGCCCATACGTCTAAACTGTTGAAGACTACAGCTAGGATTACACAGATCCAGGGAAAAAGTGAGTAGATACTTACACAAATAAGGGACAGAAATAAAGGAGAGTTCTGGGGAAGGTCTCAAAAAGGTGATGCTACAGGAGTCTATTTATATTAAAACATATTCCCCTCCAATATCTGGTTGACTTTCCACGCATGCTAAACTCAACCTGTCTGTATGTGCATTCCACTATGACCATACCACTTTCACAGGATCCCTGACTGACTCTCTGCATTCAGCATCATGAATAAGGACAGCACAACAAACTAAATCTTATCTGCAGGACACCTGCTTTATTTATAAATGGGAAACCACATGGAAACTGCTGGAAGGAGCAACTCAGCAGCAGAATCCAGTGCACATCCTCAATCAGTTTATGACAGAGCATCCTACGGTGAAATGGGATATCCAAGACAAATACACATGGTGTGCTTCAAGCCCAGCATAGAACAAAACCTGGGGCATGGAAGTTGCAAAGAGTTTCAAACAAACGCACAGAGCACCGTTACTGTCTTCAGTACAAATTGTCTGATCTACGAGAGAATTTTCAAGTCCGTTTAAATTTCAAGAGTATTAACTCCTTGGCAAAGTCCTACACTTGAACTTAAACTACATCAAGCCCATGTGTAGTGAAGTTAAAGGGGACACCCAGTTTCTGATCCAACACAGTGCCCTATGCTGCAGAGAACTTGAATTGCATCCTGCGTCCAATTCCCATGACAGCAGGAGCACCTCTCAGGTGGCAAGAACACACCCAACTCCCACCATAACAAATTTGGTGCAACAGCTTTGTACAGAAAGAATGCCCAGCACAGCCACAGTGTGCATTCTTGATTCCTCCCCAGAGCACAGTCATCCCTCCTGTCGAATGAGGCAGTGGGGAACAGTACGCAGTCGTATAAGCAGGCTCTGTCCTAACACATGCATAAAAAGGTGAAATTAAGATTGTCTTCCTCTCCCATTTCCTAGTCCATATATTTTCCTTACACAATATTAATATTCTTTTAGATTCATCTGTTAAATCTGGAAAAACATCAACTTAAATGTTTTGTGCGTGAATTCACAGACCCCACAGATTTCAGCTGTGACCGGCTCATCGCTTTCAATATTTAAACAAAGAAAACAAGTATCAAAGACTGTTCTAGAAGCTACAGCACAAGATATAAAAGCAATGGGAGCTTTTGTATGCAGGAATTGTCCTGCTAGCTAAAAATTCTTTCCTAAGAGTTCTATGCTTGCTTACAGGCTACATTACATATTAGAATCAAGCATACACAAAAACTACATTAAAATAGTTAAAATTGCAGCCTGACTATCCTACTTACAAACAGAACTAAATAAATGAGAAGCTGTATGACATAATATTCTCCATCCACTCAATTATTACCACTGCACCTGGCTTATTATCACATGCAGTATACAGTGTGAAAAGGCCATTTTGGTATAATCATCTGGGAAGGTTACCCATGGACAATGGAAAAATGTAGTAGAGATCAAAATTCTACTTAAGACTGGCAGAAATTGCTATGAAAATCAGAAATATACAACATAGAATATGAAAAAAACCCCAACAAACAAAGCCTAAAATTAGCAACAAACTAAATTACCTAATCAACATTTAGAGAAGGAAAAAAATCAATAAAGTATAAGATAGGTCAGTGCTCAAGGCAGAGCAACAAAAAGAAGAGTCCTCTAATGCACTATGGAAACAGAAAGGCTTCTTACACATTTCTACTATTATTTTTCCTAGTGCAGCATAGAAAAATATATTCTGTATTCTTTACTTACAAGCTACGGAGATATTACTCGCTATTCTGTCCACATGAATAACAACAAACCCTGGGAAGAAATTTTTTTTTTTCAGTTTTATGTTGTAAAACTTCAGTGTGAAGTATAGGCCAAATCAATTTCTGTACATTAGGTTTCTGAAATCTTTCAAAGCATCCACAACTCTATAGAACAGCAGAACTGAGAAATGGAAAACCAAAACACCTGATTTAGGTGTTCTGTGAAAACTCTGAAAAGATAATTTGTTCCTTTGGCTACTTTAGAGTTTGATTCCATTTGAAGAGTAAATACTACTGAACTGTTATAACAGTAAAAAGAAAAAAAAGAGTGAAAATCCTTGCTAGGGGGATGGTGTAAATCAAAACCATGCTTTTCATAAAAGCACCAATCCTAAATCCCACAGTGCTTCTTGTTACTTGACTACCTACACAACAGACTACAGACTTTTAACTCCTTGCCTAAATTGAGGTTACAAATGAAAAGTTGCCTGATCTAGGCTGACACCCACATTCCAAAGAAGCCACTTCAAGATACACATCTAAGCTTAAACAAAAGATAAGGATAATAGCACTTAACTCTAAAATATGGAGCAGGATGAAAGAGACAAGCTCTCATTATCCTAAAATTAAGCCCTATGAATCAAGCATCCAGAGCTGAAGTTACAACAGGAAGAAATTTAAGCACATTAAGGCATGGAAACGGACTTTAGGCAGCAGAACATAGCATCAGCTCACACAAATCCTTTAACAAGTCCCTCAATAAGAGATTAAAGAAATTACACATTTATGGAGCCAGAACCAAAATACTTCAGACACTTAAAAGCTGGAATAACTTATTTCCTTTAGGATAAAATACACTGCAACTTGTGTTAAATAACCTACCACACTGAAGGAAATATTTAAATTATTTTATTATTTAAGTTATTTAATTACCAGAGAAAAAATAGCAGAAGCTAGAAGGACCTAAAACAAATTGAGGGAATGAGAAACAAAATGGAGAACTGACAAAGCAATAAACACTGTATGCATAATATAAATCACCTAGAATTACACTGGAATATAAACCACAGACTTCAGAATTCGGAATTGCTTTAGAGGCTCCCATAAACCATTTAGCTCTTCTGCAATCAGAGAGGTAATAAAAAACAAACTTAGCCTGAATAAAACCTGGAATAACAAAATGCCATGAAAGCTATTAAATCATCCCTGCAGAAGTCAATGGGATGTATGTACCAGAGCACAGTGCTCAAACCAAGATACACTATCTTGAAATAATAATGCAGTGCTGGAAAGCGGAAAGAGAATCAGCGATTCCAGCAGTACCACCACAGCACAGTACCTCTTTTAACTGAGGTGAAACTTCGTATGTCCACATTCTAAACATCAAGAACTGCTCTTCTCAAAGAAGAAATATAGCAGAAATGCACATCAAGTAGGACACAACGTCTAGAACAAAGAGAGAACTGTTTCTTCCACGTTCCTCTCAATGAGAAAAAAAGGA
This sequence comes from Motacilla alba alba, assembly GCF_015832195.1. Taxonomy (NCBI): domain Eukaryota; kingdom Metazoa; phylum Chordata; class Aves; order Passeriformes; family Motacillidae; genus Motacilla; species Motacilla alba. Next base: position 43,746,366 of record NC_052019.1, on the reverse strand, counting down.
AATGTTTTTTTTTTTCAGTTTTAGAACTGAAATGTTACCATGTCAGAATGGAGAGAAGATGGCATTTCACTCCTGGCTTGCTATGCACTTTCTTCAAAGAGAAAAGTGGGAACTAGACCACACATTAAATGAGATTTTTAAAACTATACATTTATAAATACATCAAGACAGTTATCATTATAATATTATCTAAAAAACATAAAAGGAGATTTAAAATCTATAGAACTAGAGCTTCTAGATGAGGGCCACCCAAATGGTAGACTTTATGCACCAGGTCTGTGCCACAAGTACCTTTTTCCCATATCTTTCCAAAGACTGGAAGAGCAATGGTCCCAGCATTCCCAAAGGAACGCTGATATTGCTTAAATGCTCCAGGAAGTAAATGTAACAGACCACGATGGACTCCAAATGTAAAATCATCATATGGCAGTCATACCAGTGAACTAGAGCATATGGCTTATTTCCTCCTCTTAGGTCTTGGTAAAAAGGAAGAGTAAACCTACCGGAATGCTAAACAAGTAACAATCACAAAAACAAACATTCAAAGCTCAAACAAGTTTTGGAAAAGTTGCAAGATGTGTACCAACAGCTTATATGAAATAAGGTGAACGCTTTCTGCAGGTCAATTCCTCAACAGAGGAATTTGTTGCTCTTTTCTGTAAGGCAGCAGATCCAGTGTTACTGTCAGAGAGGACAATGGGCTGGACAAGTGGGTGGCCCAAACCATTCTAGCAGCACCTGCTCTTCTTACCATGAAATCACTTTTTCTTTTGTACTGATGTTTATTATACAGTTTTGGAAAGACAAGCTAAACCTTGTCCAAATGATCTGATTTAGTACCCACTACGTAAGAATTAGATCAATTAAAGGAAAGCTGGAGAAGGTTAGCACCTCCCAAAATGAAGGGCTACTGTCTCTCAAGAGTACCTAGAAGGAAATAACACCAACCCAAAATAGTTCAGGATTTGAGACCATCAAGCTGTAAAGGTGCCATAGGAAAAACAAAATTAACAAACTAAAATTTCTTCTCTTACGGCTATTTTTAAAATGGGTAAGTTGTACCTAAAATCCATTTTCCATTCTCTGCAGTTCAGTAAACTTATTGTAATGAAATATCAGATCTTTCTTTTCCTTGTAGGCAAATTACACATAAATGGCAGTTCACTTCAAAAAGAATTGTGCAAATATATTTCAATACATGAACTATGCTTCCTGCTTAAATTAAAAAGTTGACGTGACAAATGGATGAAAACATGACTCCTCATTAACACCTCTAGTAACCTTAGCCCAGCTATACTTTCACTCGTCAAGCTGTCCTTCACCTCCAAAAAACTCAAGTGAGAAATGCTCAATAGGACCTAAAGCACTTTGTTTGTAAAAGACATTATTTCCATAGTAAGCAGGAAGATCAGTCTTGTTTAACTTTGAAAATTGATTCTATTAACAAACAAGACATTATTCCATACCCAAGAAATCTTCCTTTAATCTAGAGATGCAGCAGTTTTCAGACTTTCTTAATTTTGATCTTTTTCAAGGGAGTAATCTTTGAAACCAACAAAAACCAACCCCACAAAACACTGGCATGAAGCAGACAAAAATATATTATCCAATAAAAATGCCTTCAGCTCCTGCTAACAGCACCTTTGGAAACTGCTCAAGTACAAAGAACAACTATTCACATAAAGAAAGCATTTCTGAATAGCAGATAATATAAGGGATAAGTGGCAAGAAAGCATGACTGTGTGGAAAAAAAAACAAACAAAAATATCATTCACATAATTAACAATAGTGTTGGCTCGTCATATACTGTACAGGGAAGACATAAAAGGATGTTAATCTTTAAAGAGGCGATAATCAGGGTAAGGAAATAATGAAGACTAATATGAGCAGCAGTGCAAAAGCTCCCAAAGGCCCTGTTTTGGATGGGAGTGACACACCGCTATGTACGGCAACAAAGATGAGTTCCCATCTCAGAAACCACACATCCCCCAAAGACAATTCAAACTAAAAAAAAAAAAATAAAGTAGGATATTAATCTGGTGTATTTAACAGTTCTTAGATGTTCTTATATGTGATATGCTTTTGGAGCCTGTAGTACCATTTCAGCCCAGAGAAAAAGAGGATTACAATCCTTTTCCTGACAATATGATTCAGGAATAGTATGGGATGCTAAGCAAGAAACAAAATATTCACTTTCTCAAACATGAAGTGCTTGGTTCACACAAACACTGGCTATCCTGCAAAAGGAGGAAAATAGGCTACTTTCTAGGTAGTAAAAAGCAGATTCCTCAATTATGTAACTTTTTTTTATTAAGAAGATGGTACTGGGTCTTTAATTTCTATATCATTCCTTTTATTCTACAAAGAAATTTTCAAAGTCCATTTCCATCAAAATATTAAGACTTTCATCTGCATTATGTATCCTTATAAAACACATATTTTAAGAGGATGTTGCAGGAAAATGGCTGGAATTTGTGCCAGAAGCTACTGCATTACATGTCCTTCCTGCAATCTAGGTGAAAAGGAACGTATACATTATTCTAGTCTGAAAGACAGAAAAGAACAAGTCATTGTGGATTGAGCATTTGCTGCCAGAACAGCGGAAATCCTTTTTATGCAGCAGGAATTTCCCTTTTAAAACACATACAGAATTGTTTGTCAAATTGAAAAGTTTTAATCAATTACCAACAAGTTTTCTGTTTACTTTTGCTGTGTTGGAGGTCAAAGGGACACTGTAATCACAGTTCATTCACAAAGCAATTAACACAGATGCACCAACCTATGCAAATACTTGGTTAAAAAAAAGTTTTAAGAAGAACCTGTGTCCTTCAACAACCAATACAGCAGCAATGTGGAAAAGTCTATTAGGACCATATGATTTATCATGATTCCTATGAGGAAAGGCTGAGAGAGCTGGAACAGTTCAGCCTTGAGAAGAGAAGGCTTTGGGGTGACTTAATTGTGGACTTCTAGTACCTGAAGGGAGCCTCCAAGAAAGATGGTGAGGACTTCTTACAAGAGAGTGTAGGTATAGGACAAGGGGAAATGGATTCAAACTGAAAGAGGGTAGGTTTAAGTTTGATGTTAAGAAGAAATTCTTTACTGTGAAACTGGAACAGGCTGCCCAGAGAAGTTGTGGATGCCCCATCCCTGGAAGTGTTTAAGGCCAGGTTGGATGGAGCTCTGAGCAACCTGGTTTAATTAAAGGTGCCTCCTGTCCACAGCAGGGGGGTTGGAACTAGATGGTCTTTAAGGTCCCTTCAACCCAGGACATTCTATGATAGACACAGATAGAAAAGGGAATCAAAAATAACAACGAGAGCAGCCTTGACATGCATGCTGCTTAAAGATGCAAATATAGTAACAAATTACAGACTGTGCTCCACTTCCAAAATCTTGAAATATGAGCATTCCTAAAACCCCACCATTCAATACTAAATACTGAAAATCAAGTTAATATATCCGCCTCATCCTTAATCCAGTAATACCTTTAAGTTCTGATGCACCTAATTGCAAAGCATTGCTGTAGCTAAAGATTATCCCCAGCCAGATAGATCCTAAGAAATCCCTTAAGCCTCCTTCTTGCAGAGGGATGAAGCAAGACCTGAAGGTAACAACATATGGAAAATGCACGAGAAATAGCAGCCTAACAGAGATAGTATAAAACAGGGCAACACCCAGAAAAATACAGCTCTTAATAGCTAGTCCCCATTTAAATGACATCTCCAGTGTTAGGTTTTTCAGTTATTGTGCATCACATGGCAGCTACAGCCCTGTTTGCACAGCCTGGAACTCAGGTACACAGCAGAGAGCCCTGCGTAGCCAAGAGCCACCTTGAGGACAAAGCTGATAAAACAAAAGCTGATTTTCTTGCTGGGAAGAATAAACACATACAAAAATGATGCTTTCTTATGAGCAACTAAACATATTTATAGCATCATGTGTGTCTCCATGCACAACCTGGTAACACTCATTGGCTGCAGACAGCTTCAGTCACTGATGTGTGTGAGGCACTGGGGGTGAGCCCAGAGACGGGCTGGCTGCCTTTCACAGGATGTTCTCAGAGGGCTGCTTCAAATTCATCTCCACTTGTCTGCTATGACACATTGCCCTCTCCTCTGCCTAAAGCACAAGGTGATCCAGCACCCAGAGAAATCAGTGAAGCAGACATGAGGTCACAGACTTTCCTAATACCCCCACACTGTAGGTATGTCAAGCTCCCCACAAGTAAATGGCATATATCCTTTAACACTTCTGAGGTACACTGACTCCCTGTCGCCCTCTCTATCTTCAGCATCTGTACAACTGTACCCATTAACAGCCAAAAGTCAGATTAACCTGCTCAGCACAGCTAACATGAGTGTTAACACTGTAGGAACATGTTTAAATTTGACACAGAGTAATTAAAGTAAATCATATGTATTTAAGGAACACTGTTCCAAAGGCACTCTCCAATCACTGCAGCACTGTAGGTAATTATGTATAGCACTCAGCGCACTGAAGAAAGACGATGAGGAAATGTTCTCGACAAAGTGAAGGGAGCTGGTGTGCTCTGAACATAATCTGAAGAAAGAATATGGGTGTTTCATAGCACATAACCCATCAATTAAGCTGTCAATAAAAAGAGAGAGAGAATAGGGGAAATAAAGGCAAAAGAAAAACAGCTATTCCTTCAAATGAACCTCAGCTGCTGAATCCCTTTCTATAAATCTAATTGTATATATTTTAAAATCCAATATTACTTTATTTTAAGCATTATTTCCTAGATGACAAAATCAGCACAGAGGACCATGTATTTCTTGATACCGATTTGACAGGCAACTATATTATACTTTTCATGCTCACTGGTATGCCACAACAGTTAATTTATAAAAAAATCAAAGCTCTGTAAAAACAAAGTTATATCTGTAGGATATTTTTATGAAACATTGTTTTGCAGCTAACAGCCCCTAAAAAAGGAAAAAACTGGTAGATGAGAAAGGGTTCAACCCAAAATGACTAACAAGGAAGAGGAAGGAAAGCGCAGCATGTGAATCTGCAGCAAAAGCTAACGTAAGTATTGATCTCTGCAATCAGTAGCAGGTTGTCTTTCAGATCACAGGTACTTTTATAGTTACACAAACGTCCTTGCTTGCCTAACAGTGAAGGTCTTAAAACAATTGACCTGAATTTTTTTCCTGTTTATTTTTCAGAGGCTAGGGGATCCTGTTCAATCTGTCTATTGAGTATCAATTAAAAAGAAAAAACCCAGAGAAATACAGTAAATAACAAATTATATTGGAACAGAAAATTACAGCGTTAGCATAAGTAGAATAAGCAAACCTATAGCAGCACAGCAGATTAACAACAATTACATCAACACGAAATCTGGAAAAAGACAGTTTTTAAAATGCTCTTACACAACAGAAAATCTGGAAAGGCAGAAGGCTCTTCTGATGCTGAACTTATACACATTAAATAAACTCAGGTTACAGTGCTGAGAGATGTATGCATCTTACCCGTGAGTACAGCTTTTGCTGAAGGGTCTGCCAGATCCAGTGCAGATTTCCCATCGGTGTTCCGAATGTTTGGATCAGCTCCGTGCTGCAGCAGCACTGTGCAGGGAAAGCAGAAACAGTATCTTACCTCAGGTATACACAGATTATTGACTGTTAAGTGTCTCCTCGGCATGATGAAGGCATAAACAAACATTGCACAATTTTCTTTATTTTTCCTTCTGTTTTTTTCTTCCTCTCGCTTCCTTATTTTTTCTTTTTTCTTTTTTTTTTCTTTTTTTTTTTTTTTTTTGTTAAGCACTGCAGCAAAGGATCTTCTCCGGACTAAGGCTAAGTTGGCAAGTTAAGATATAGTAAGACCACATGACTTTGCATGATAAACATGAACCCCGACTCTGTTGCAATAGTCAGGTTTGGGTTCCTCCTGGCAGCTAGCTGGTATGCTGTGCATTCACTGACTCACACTGGGAACTCTGCTGTGGAACCTGCTTCTGCCTTTACTACCACTGCTGCTGCTTGTTACCACTCCTGTTCCTTTCCCAGCTGAATATTCCAAGTTACCCCGCCTCTGTAAGTCAGCAATACTCCAGCCTTTCAGTGGCTCATCACTTGCATAGGAAATCTTAACCATGGCATATCAGCTCACCTTCAAGCAGTGTAACAAATAGGGTAAGATCTGTAACCTGGTACCCTGCAGACTGCGTTCTCAGAGGCTGTTATACTCACTGGTACTTCTTTTCCCTACTAAGCCTACAAACACATGCAAGTTCAAGTACATTAAAACACTTACAATGCAATATACAACCAAAAGGCTAGGAAGGCCTTGATACAATAAACTATCAACTAGAAAAGTTCAATTAAAAAATCCCAGTATTTCACCTGTGAACCCTTTTGATTAGAAACAACATGATGCAAACCAGATCACCACCAAGACATTTTGTACAGAACTGGAAAACAAAGCCCACGGCAGCATTAGAGGCCTGACAAAAAGGCCCCAAATGTCATGCAAAATAAGCACAACATATTACAAATTCAGAGCAACACACTTATTTTATACAAGTGTGAATAACAGGACAGTATACAGAAACTTAGGTCATGGAGATGAGTAATAAAAAACAGCTGACATTTATGGTTGCTCACATAACAACATTTGTCATGATACAGCTGGACTGAAGAACACAAGACAAAGAAATAGTTGCAAACAGTTTTTGTAACTAAGAGTATGAAAATACCTCACACATAGAATTCTCCAGAAAAAACATAACCCAATTCAGAACAAAACTAATTACTGACACTGTGTGTATATATATACATATACACACATATATATATTTTTTAAAAAACCTTTAACTATTAAACACTTTTCTGAAAACCTTTTTTTCTAAATAAAAAAATTTAACTGGTAGTATTGTTTTTATTCAAACATCTTTTCTTATACATTTCTGACTTCAAATTCTTTTAACATTGCCAAACTTCATATTTTTTAACTTACAGTGTGCAATGCTACATGCTTGCCCCCAAGCTGAATTTTTGCAGAAGTCTGGTGCTTCGGTGAAGTAAATTGGCTTATCTTACACTCGGACGAGAAGGCACAATTGCCTGATATATCTGAAAGAAGACCCAAGTAGGAAGCCTATGAAAAAACCTAAGCTTTTTTTGTTTGGTGGTGGGGTTTTCTTCCCATGTCAAGACAAAAACACCAAAACGGGGCGGGAGAGAAAAAAACAGCTAGCACGTGCTCACTGAATCTTGTTAGGATCTAGCACCTACGTTTCTGAAGACGCCATCTGTGCCATACATGCCACCACCCACTGAGAGATCTTACTCACGGACAGGTTTGAGACTGAGCCAGCCTCTCAAGCCACTCAGGCACATTCCAGTAGACACAGGCAAACAAGACCTTTTGCAGATTTTTTTTAAACACAACAGGCAGTATAGAAACTGAGTATGGAGAGACAGATTCTGTATATCCCATCTCTCTTCCCTTGGACCCTGTTAGTGACTCTATATACCTGGGAAGAGGGAAAGCCATTTGTCCCAAGAGGCGCCAGTGTAGGAGTAGTAGCCTGAAAGACATTACCAGCAACTAATTGTCTATTAAGAGAAAGCAGGCAGTACAAAATACTGAAACACAGCACTGACTGGACCAGAAGGCAACAAAGGATTCACAGGGCAAAAAAGCCTCAGACAAAGAGCTAGGGGAGAAAACTGAAAAAAAAGATGTGGCAGGGGAAAAGGTAATAGCCCAGAAAAAAAGTCCATGGAGAAAGACCAAGAGAGAGGAATGATTGGCATCTGACCCGTTTGGAGGTTTGGACTAGCATGTGACACCAAGGTGAGGCAGGTTTGGGCAAGAAAGATGACTTTAAAAAATGCCAAGTAACAGATGTAGAACTCTCAAAGGCATCTGCAACTGCCTGAGCTCAGTGTAAAAACAGAAGCACTTTTTCGAGTCTCTTGATTCTTCCATCCTAGGCAAACCAATCAAGAGTGCTTCCCTGCTACTTCTGCTGGCACACACAGATGACAACTGCTTCCAGCTCCTCTCCTGGTAAAATTACAAAGGATGATGCAGTATATCTAACCTGTTCAGTCATACTAATGAACCATGAAGGATTTGGCCAAGGCTTACAACATAAAACTTCTGTGTCCAGTTTTTAGGCTTTTTAAAACCTAGGCAAATACATAAAAAATTTACTAACAAGGCTTAAGCTGGTTGTCTGCAAACCCCGGAATTATTGACTGCCTGTGGAACACACATTTAAAGTGACCAAATGAGGTTCAGAAAAATAACCTATCAGAACTTAATTGCTGTAACCATGAGACTCATCCTTCTTGTCTCTACAATCATTCATCCCACTCATCTTCCAGATTCTCCAACAGCCAGGGGTATGGTCCTGCAGATACTGCCCTTATTCAGGCCTAGAAACACATCTACACCATGAAATTAGGGCAATGGCATCTTGGGAAAAGAAAACAATTATATAAATAAAGACTGCATTAGAATGAATGTGAGTAAAGGAAGCAAATGGGTCACAAAGACCATCTTATTCTTTTATTTCCTCTACTGACTATTTTATTCTAACATCTCTATACCTTTTAAGTACATAATTTCACATAAAGATATCCCAGTGAGCAATGTTGTCATCAACAGGAATTAACAAGAGAAATCCAGCATTTGATGTTTAGGCTATCAGTATAACACAGCTGTACCTCAATACCTGGCGAACCCCAGGCTACTTCTAATTGAATGTTCTCCTGCATCTTCAAAACCTTCAACACTCTAGCCCAAGACAAAGTCTCTTCTAACAACAGGGCATTTGAGATCTAGACACAGTGTGTCTCTCTAGATTTCCTTTTCAATACACTAGGGATGTGTAAAAATGGCAAGACATACCTCCTCTGTAGGGAAAAAAACTTTCCCTCTATAAAGAAATACAACAGAACAAGTTGTAGATAATTGTAGCTATTTTGGATTTCAAACACTGCACACTGGTTTTAGAGGATGGTTTCTGAGTAGCCTGAAAAGGGAAATGTGGAAATAAGTTTCTATCAAGAAACTTCTGTTCCAGTTCTGGAAGGAACAGAATTGTTCCTTGTATTGTAAGGATGCTGTGCACAAAAATTAACTCCTGAAGCTTTGTTAATTAGCATACTTGGAAATGCTGGTTTATTTCCTCTGGACAATGGGTACATTGGGGTGTATTATTTTTCTGTATTGGAGGCAGTGCCCTTAATAATAGCAATACCATTAACAGACTATCCCTGCCTTTTCTACAGACCATGTTGTACAAACAGTAGAAAGAAGGTCTCCTTTTTACTGAATCTTCCTATTGCACATAGATGTCAAAACCCTGTAACATTAACTATAGTACAAACATAGACTGGTCTGGAGTTATAATTTTTAACCTCACTGCAACTGCTAAAATACTTGAGGGCTCTGATTTTCACACACTATCTGAAACACCTTATATAATTACACTGCTATTATATCGGATCAGTACTAGAGACAAGTAAGGCCATAAGTCTTACCATATTTTTTTAAAAGCTACTGTATTGCACAGAGAATATACTACAGCCACTAATTATTTCACATTACTGTCAACTCACTACAACAGGATGACTCCTAAAATGATACACTTGGCCCACAGCCTCCTGGCATAGGTATATTGAACTGTGAAGTTAACCAACACAACCTTACTTGGCTGTCAAGAGCGAACATTTTTACTTTTGTTCTTTTCAACCTTCACATTTTCACCCACAAGGTATGGCAAAAACTTCCCTGGTAGCTATCAATAAGCAACAAGTGTGTTTTTACTGCGCTGGGGGGAAGGAAGTTTGTCTACATAGAAACCATCACCCAAGTACTTAGTCCTTCCTGCTTCTTACTCCCACAGCTGAAAGTGCACCAAATGAAAACACTTTTGATTGAAAGACATAAATACAATGGAAATAGAATAGGGATAAAAATACATGTTTGTTCATACTAGCACAGAGATCAGTATAGTTCAGATATTACTTCTCTAGGCCCGAAATTTTCCTGACTGTCCCTACAAGAATGCTGATGGAAAAGGGAAAAGTTCACATTTGCTTTCAAATCAGATGCATAAAAAAAAAAAAAAAAAAAGGCACATCCAAATTTTTGACTGTTGAGTGAAAAATGCAAGAAAAAAAGGCAGACCTCCCGGAAGTATCTGTAGTGCTGTAGTGCAAGCTGCCTACTGCTTTTAATTATATTTCAAGAGTTGCTCACAGCTCTACCATTGCCTACTCTCTCCCCACCAGTTTTTTATCACTGTCCCATTGCCTTGTGCTTAGCGTCCCTTCCAGCTACCCCAGCTTTACTATATATTCTTTCTTCCCCCTTTTCAAATTCAACTTCTGAAGACAATCTCCAAAGGTTTCTTTCAAACTATGCTACTTGAGCTTTATCTACTTACTCCTGAGGAATCAAGGTTCAGAGTGTACAGCCTAAGAAAAAGGCCTCTTTTTGATTTACAACATAGGCACTATCTTCCATTTCTCTAAGTGACACCTCTAAAGCTGGTCAATCTCACACTAACTTTAGGTCCCAGGAACATACACACCTCTCAGTCTAAGTCTTATGTAGGATGTTTCCAAGCTAACAAGAAACATAACATGCTTATTTACCTCCACATTCTGAAAACATCTAGACAACACACTGGAATCCTAAGTACTAACTTTTCTCAGCCAATGCTAAATGCATCTTCCCCCCTAACTACCAGTACATGTAAATCAAACTACCAGTGCGTGTCAATCAAACCACTAAAGTTTTGAAGCTTTTCTCATGTTACAAGAACACGAGTTTCTTGCCTAGATATTATACTTCTGTGATTTAGAGCCAATAATTCAATTTTAGCAAGTTACCAGATACATAAGCCTTTTTGCTAAATGACCATATATAACAAAAGTTGTAGCACCCTACTCTTAGCTTTATAAAATTGAATTCATGAGATAGGGGTAATAAAATCAACCACCACTGTATCACAGATTAACTTCCACCTCTGTGAGCAAACCCAGTCTTGTCTGTGTCATGGAGAAACAAGCTGCAGTACCCATCAGCCATTGGAACTGCAAGGAAAAAACATGAGAGACAGTATCACTACAGAGGCTGCACAGAGCTCTAAGTATTTACGTATCCCTACTGGACCTGATGACATTCACAGCCTCAAACACCACTGCCAGCTCAGTCAAGAGGAGATGGAAAAAAGAAGAGACAGGTCCTATGCTCTTGACTGCCCCTCTATAGTGAATGCCATCAAAATTGAATGAAGAGAGGATTAAGGAGTAGAAAGGCTAAGCACACTAAAGCACACTCCTCAGAGTCAGGATAGGATAGAGGCAATAACCAGACATACCTGGAAATACTACAGGTAGATCTTTGGCAAGAAGGCATGATCTGGTGGCAGGTCAGGGACAGGATGTGCAGAAGGCTTTTGAATATCTCCAGACAAGAAGACTTTCACAACCTGTCTGGGCAACCTGTTTCACCTAGACCACACTGGCAGAATTGCCACACCTGGCCCTGTGCTGCCCACCCTGCTTTGGGGGGCTGTGGCTGCAAACATTTGGTCAGGCAACAAAGCAGATTAGAGAAGCCATCACTTGCCCAAGCCTCATGCAACAACATGACACGCTCTGGTTGGCACAAACAAGGACAGCACAGAGACACATGCCAGCGATAGGAGGTTAAAAGAGTAATTTTTTGTTTCTAGTTTAGAGTACATCTAACGTTACCAGCCAAAGTCCTGCTGGGTCAGTGTGAGCTGCTTAGTGCTTCCCATCATTTTGCCTTCTCTACTTCCCTTGTTCAGGGCATTCCAGATTCCCATTATCCCGGACATGGGTTTGTTCCCAATGAACCAGCATGTTGGTTTTGTTCTTTGTTGGGGCCAGACAGAGCAAGAGTCAAATACACCGACTACAGTAGTATGAAGCAGGAGCTTACAAAAGCAATGTGGGGCTCCACTATGTTGAAACCAAAAAATTTAAAGGGAATTAGGCGGTGTTCCCCAATAGTCTAGCCAGAAACAAGAGTTCTGACAGCAGGAGGGAGCAGCAGACAAACAGCTGAGAAAAAGTGATAAAGTTCTGAGCAACAGAGAAAAGTCAGGGACTGCCGAGATATTAGGAACTAGGAGGGAAACACCTGTGAAATGCCTCAAAGGAATTATGGCACGGTCCTCTAAGAAGGTGGTAAGGTCAGTGACACAGCTGAAGTGTCTCCATACCAATGCACACAGCACAGGGGGCAAACAGGAGGAGCTGGAAGCCACTTTGCAGCTAGAAAGCTACAATCTAACCACTATCACTGAAACATCATGCAAAGGACCACACAACTGGAATGCTGCAATAGACAACCAGAAAATTTTCAGAAGTCACAGGCAAGAAGGAAAAGCAAGCAGGTGGCTGCCCTCCAAAACAACAGCAAAAAGCATTGACTCTAGAGAGCTGCCTTGGAAAAACAGCAATGAAAAAGTTAATAGCTTATGGGTAAAAATTAGGGGCTAAGCCAACAAAGGAAACCTCATGGCTGGTGTTTATTACAGTCTACTTCATCAAGGGAAGCTTGTAGATAATGAGTCCTTCCTTCAGCTACAGGAGGTGTCATGTTTGCAGGCTCTGATCCTGCTGGGGGACTCCAATCACCCTGGCATCTGCAGCACAGTAAACTATAAGCAGTCCAGGAGACCCCTGCAGATCAGGTGAAGAATGGAGTAAGGACTCCAAGTTCTCAGAGCACACTTTCAGTTGCTGAATGAATTAATGGATGGGATCCCCCAGGAGCTGCCCTCAGGGACAAAGGAGCTGAACAGAACTGGCAGCCCTTTAAGGACATTCTTCATAAAGCCCAGGAGCTCTCAATCACTATGAGTAAGAAAACAGGCAAGGGAAGCAGAAGATAAACATGACCAACTAAGGACCTCCTGATCAAACTGAAGTGTAAGAAAGAAATGCACAGTTCTACAGGAACACTGGCTAGAAAAAGGAAGAATAAAGTAAACATACCCCCTCTTGATAAATAAGATATGAGAACTAGCGAAAACCAACATAGAGAAGGCTGAGCTATTCAACAGTTTTTCACTTCAGCTTTCAATATGAATCTCTCTTCCCACATCTCTCAGTTCCCTGAACCTCAAGGCTGGGACTGTAGACTGCAGTACCCCTTCCCTCTAAGTGAAGCTCAGGTTGAAGAATACTTGAGATATCTGAACATACATCAGTCCATAGGACCCAGTGAGATATATCCCAGGGTTCTGAAGGGATAGGCTGATGTTGAAATGGCTGAGCAATTCTCAATCACATCTGAGAAGTTCTAGCAGTAAGACAAATCCCCAGACTGGAAAAACATCAGACCCATTTTGAAAAAAGGCAAAAAGGAAGATCCTGGGAGCTACCAATCAAGCAGCCTCACTCCACATCCAGTAAAATCATGGAAGATGCTCCTGGAAGACACATCAAAACATGTGGAAGACAGGGAGCTGCTTAGAGACAGAAAGAGCAGATCATGCCTGACTCATTTGGTAGCCTCCCACAATGAAATTATTCCATCAGCTGACAGAGGAAAAGCTACAGATGTCATCCACCTGAACCTCTTGCAAAGCTGGAACATCCAGAGAAGTTGTGGATACCCATCACTGGAGTGTTCAAGGTCAAGTTCCCCAGGGCTTTGAGCAACCTGATCTGGTGAACACTATCCCTACCCATGGCAGGGGATATGGCCTACATGATCTTTAAAGGTCCCTTTAAAAGTAAAAGAAAGCTAGCGCTCATTTAAAAATGCTACTTGGACTAAATGTGATGTGATCTGGATAAATACAGCACCAGCTTGCATGTTTCTGTTACCTTGTCATTAGATACATAACTGCAGCAACTGCTAGGGGCATCAGTATGTGGGACAAGACAACACACACACACACATATGGCTCTGCTAGTAGAGGCATTTCTTGCTTTACAGCTAAAATGACCATTAGGTCCAGCAGGGTCAGAGGACAACCATATGAAGTATCTCCCTTGATGGACACAGATGTGATCTTTAAAAGGCAGCTTCTCATGACCCCATATTCTGTGGAAACTGCACTAGTTCTTTCCTACAGTTACAAGATGCAATACCAAATTGAGCAGAGGCCCAGTAAAAGATTAAGTGGAAACAACACTTAGAGATCAGGGTCCTTCAGCTTATTTGAGCAATTCACAGAAAGAAGCTTCAAGGTAGCAGTAAGAAAACAAAGCATTGTGAACAAGGTCTCCCAGTATCACCTTTCTGCTTGTTTGTTTTGAAGAGAAAAAAGGATCTAAAAAAAAAAAAAAAAAAAAAAAAAAAAAAAAAAAAAAAAAAGAAATTACACATCATCACTTTGAAAAGGATCTTAACTTATTTTAACTCCTAATTTTTCAGGAAGACTCTTGTGTCTCAGTCATTGTTCACCCCAGAAGTACTTTCAGACTTCGCTTAATGAAGCTTCAACCGCTTAGCAAGACAACCTGACCTCTTGTCTATAGCTACATACCATAAACCTCACTTCTCAATGTACTGCAAGACTTCAATGCATTCTAGACTTAAGCTGGCACTAGATGTTGCAGAGATCAGATTTATCTAATCAAAGCAAGGTGGGGGGAAGGGATCTGAACCAGACAACCAAAACCACAAGTATCACTGCCACAACAAGAGCTCTTCCAGTAGGGGAAGAAGATACTTTTTTTTAAAGCTCCCTCCTACCTCTGTGATTACCTCCAAGTCTTGCCCCATAAGTAGGTGCATCCTGAGTTACACAGTCCTGAGTAACATGCTCTAGGGAATCCTGCTTGAGTAGGGAAGTTGGACTGGATCCCCTCCAATGGTCCTTACCAACCTTACTCATACTGTGATTTTAACCATGATTAGTTCTCTGTATGTAGGAAGCACTACAAAATTGCTCCCTGGTATGCCAGTTCTGCCTACCTGTGATTCAATATGCATAGAAAGAAAGAACATGCAGAAGGTTCCAGAGCCCGTAGGCAGCACAGCAGAGGCTCATAATATCCTTCTGCCCTCAGAGAAAGAGCCAGAGTAGATTGCTCAGCCTACATGAACAGCAATTCAAAGCCTTGATCTTGCCTGGACATAATGAACTAAATATCCCTGTTTCATTTTTCTGATGTAGCAGTTTTCAAGCTAAAATTTTCCATTCCAGCTAAGAGTGAGAACAAAAGTATATACACGTAATGTAGAATCAGTCTTCTAGAAAGCCACCTCAAAACCTAAGTGCAATTGCAGTTCTTTTGTTTGTGGTTTTTTTACATCATGTAAGAGACAGTGCTGCCGTTCCAAAACACTTTCCCCAAGAATACTATCTGCACAAAAAGCTGTGTAGTGTAAAGGAAGTTTTAGGAGTTCCACAATGAACCTGCAAAATGCAAGCACTCTAGAAGCTTTGGCTAGAAAAAAAAAAAAAGAAAGAAAAAAGAAAAAAATAACACAAACTGAAAAACCTTTCATTTATCTAACAAGCAATGAAAAACAGTACACTAAGCATTTATTTAATCCCATTTATCTGTAGCCATGCACATGCACTCCTTTAACACTGAATCACAGTGAATCGTGGAACAGTTGTAGTCAAAGGGACCTCTGCAGATTATCCTCCCTGCTGCAGCTGACCCACCTAGACTCAGTTGCCCAGGACTCTGTCCAAATGGCTTTTCAGTATCTCCAAGGAAGGAGATTCCACAACTTCTCTGGCTGACCAATGATTACTTGTCCTGATGGCAAAAAGTATTTCCTGGTATTCAGAAGAAACATCCCACATTTTGATTTGTGGCCATTTCACAAAGGGCTTAAGAATCACATCTCAGTGTGTTTGAGTAGTCACCTGGAACATGTATACTGTTAAGCGTGCAAAATGGAAGAGCAGACCCTTTAATCAAAAGATGTCCAAAAAAACCTAACAAAAACCATTTCGCTCATTTGTAGATGGTATGGATTGTGGACTCACTATGTGACAACGAAATCACAACCCCTTTTCTTGCAAGCAGCAATTCTGCAACTACTTAAGCTTCAAGCAATTGATTTAATATACCATACTGAACAGCTAGAAATCTGAACTGCTGCCCTACTGTCTGAGCAATTTATGTTTTCCCCTATATCCCAAGCTGAAAGCTGCTTTAAGGACAATTCTTCATTGCTTGGTCCCAATTTAACTTTTCTCTGAACAAATTCACCTTTCTACTTCAAGTTTTATTCAAATAAATGTCAGCTATAATCCTGACATCCCACTTGACAGATTAAGAGCCCTGCTTTCAGAGTCCTTGAAAAGCAAAAGCAGTCACTGAGGCAAATTAGGTCAACAAAGAACATCCTAGGAAGAAAAGGAATTGAAGAGAGTTAAGAGAAACCAAAGATGAACTCCAGTCTCCTGCATAAGCTAACCATTTCTTCCCAATAAAGTTTGAGGGGAAAAAAGTCTTGGTGGAAGTCAAGTTACAAATTGCACGTGAAACTAGCTGTGTGGCTATCAGAAGGCACTATGTGCCAGTGAACCAAAATCTAACACCCAAGAACCAACATGACAAAGGGATCTTAAAAGCTTATGGGAATCTGTTCTGGATCTATCATTTTTCCAAAACAGAAAAGCATATGAAGAAACATTAATTGAAAAGAATTAAACCCTAGCAGCAGCTCTCTTGCCACCATTCAGTGAGACGAGCACAAGATGGGGAAAAAAACAACCATGAAACCCTGGAATAACTGTCATATTCCACAAGCACATTCTTCCTTTTCCAGAGGTGAATTTCAGTGCCTACCAGCCTTCAACAGTACACAAGTCCAACACTACATAGATGGTGTCTTAGACACACACCCTATGGCACACATAGAGTGCTATTTTGATGGGATTAAGACCTGAAACTCTTTAGATTAAAGAAGCCCCAAAATGTAAAATAACTTTCACATATTTTGCATAAACTTGAATCTTATGTCAATTCTGTAAACTCATTGTTAGTCCATAACACAGCTAACAAATGTTTAAGAGATACAAGTAACATATGAAATCTTAGGAATAACAAGTTGTTCAGTCCATGAAAATGTGGTTAAAGCTACAGGTTAGCCAGATGACACGAGTGTTCTCAAAAATTCTGTTTAGGAAGTAAAACAAGGAAGCTAAGAATATACTAAGTTCAAGCAGACCTAGAGCTCTACTA
Organism: Motacilla alba alba; assembly: GCF_015832195.1. Classification (NCBI taxonomy): domain Eukaryota; kingdom Metazoa; phylum Chordata; class Aves; order Passeriformes; family Motacillidae; genus Motacilla; species Motacilla alba. The sequence continues at coordinate 43,729,174 of NC_052019.1, read as the reverse complement.
GCAAATGACTACGTGTATCAGAACTGTAAACTTTCCCCAGCAACTACCTTAGATCACATTATTAAGTAAAACAGTAAGATTGCTGTCAATTTTTAAAGTCTAGCGCTATATCCACTTTTTTTCTTGCAGCCCTAGAACTGCTCACCAGCATGGCCTATTGATACAGAGCAGTCCAAGTCTTAGCGTTATTTAACATTAGGTCCTTGACAAGCAAATATACTGCAGTGTAAAAACCTCAGTCTGTCAGGTGAGATATCGTCAATGCTACAGGTCTCACGCTAGGGAACAATGCATGTTACATCAGTCTGAGTTCTTTTCCTGGGTCACCCATGTCCTGTGCCATCCTTGTACCACCCCAATCAAGAATACAAAACCAAAATGTTCTTCTTGCATCCCTCAACATATACATTCAGTATGCAATACTATAGTTAGGTCAAGAGTACTGTGCCTAACTAAGGAACTGCTCAGTATTGCTTGCTTGGACAAGACATCAGTAAAACATGAAGACTACACACAGCAGCACGAATAGCCGGATTCACATCAGACACCTCAGCCTTGCTGCTGCATGGTGCATTTGTATAAACACGGTGAAACAATGAATTACAGGAATCTGTGCTTATCAATCACGAGTCCTAGCTGCATGAATAGCTGAAGTGAAGACAACCCAGAACAAGAGGCAGGAGCTCAGTATTTTCAGTAGGCTTCAAGCACCCAGTATATTTTGCACACTTGCTTTACACGCTTTACAGAAAAACCAAATCATTAAAAAGAGATGTGTTTATTCACTATATGACAAAGATTTATTTGCCTACACATTTTTAAAAGCAAGACTTTTATATCCTGTAGTAATACTTTAATCAATGTTTTCCATTAGACTAAGAAAGCATCTGAGACCTCTGCTGGAATGTGCTCCACTCATTTGTGCCCTTAACATCCACACATATATCTACAGATTGTTTTTGAACCACATATGAACTGCATTAAGGACCACATGGTTCCGCTGAGAAGCTAAAAGCAGATATTGCTACAGTAATCAGAAGCATTGTCCCATAACATTAATTATTTCTGCAAGATATTTAGAAAGCCATTCTAAACTCATACTGGACATCTGAAAGCAGTTTCAGTGTCCGCAAGAGGAACATCTGTTTCATTACTCTGTTCTGAATGATATGCAACTTCTTCCCCTCCCTCTCAATTTGCAAATAGCTAACATCAGTATTTTTGAAGACCTTAACTTCCCAGAAAGACCCTATAGCAAATTTTCCAGTAGTGTTTGCATATTATTGTACCACCTCCTTCACTGCAAGAAATCAGGTTCTGATTTGACGAGCACTTGTAAAGAAAGATCATAAAATAAATTACTCTGTTCTCCACAGATCCTCCTGTGCCAAGCAAGCAAACAAGGAAAAAAGTTGTTTTCTTGACACCTGAATTTTGAAAAAGAAACAAGACTGGGGAAAAGTCTAAAACCCAGACAGGTCCTAACATATTAACTGTCAATACAATTTAAACCTAACAGAAAGAAAGACAGCTTTCAAGTTATGCATTGCATTAAATCCCAGACAAGCCAGCTGATTTGTACAAAGCATCATCCTCTCTGCTATAAAGTTTACTGTTAATTTTGTTCCTGAAGAGGATTTAACCTGAGAATTAATCCAGCTCAATGTTTGGTGCTCGTAAAAAAATGTTGTAGTTTGGCACTTCCACCTTGCATCAATGATCCACTTAAGGTTCCTTGCACTCCAAGACCATTCTTTGTTGGGTACATATGTGTGACTGACACTGCTCAGAGATTTCTTCCAGAAGTGTCTATCACAGATACACACGCACAGGTACCAGCATACAGTAACTCCTGGAGACGACACCCCATAACAGACCCATCTGCACACAGATGCCACACACTGAAGAGGTATCCTTCTCATACAGGAATTGATCCATTTCCCTCGTGTCTTTCTGCCCAAGTCCACCAGGGAGCACTGTAGTTGTATATGCCATGGCAGAATGCCCCAAACCATCTTCTGTTGTCACTTTTGACAAACGCCCTGTTGTCTCACACTCCAGTCCATTGTAACTATGACAACAGTATCACAATGCCTCCCAATTACCAATGTATTATTTCAGTCGTGGATTCCTCCACCCCCAACAGCTCACAGAGAAAGCACTCTTATTCTCAGGTCTCTTTCAATAGAGATACAAAAAATGTAGATACAAAAAATGTGAGACTCAGCCCTCGAGGCTTTCATTTCTGTGATGAATATTGACATTTAGAAGCTAACATAGCTTAAACAAGTGGTTAGAGGACATGAAACTATTTAAAACCAGGAACAAGTACTTAATTGAGACAACCAAAGTTTTCTTCCACTCAAGCTAAAACATGAAACTTCCATCCTGTGTCTGTCACGTAAGGTTCCTTTGAGAAAGGCCCCATAAAGAAACAGTATGAGAAGCATATTAGGTGTTTGAGTCACTAAGTATGCATCAATTTAAAACCACTTTGCTACTCAAAGAAGCAGGGTTCCAAACAAATGCTGTAACCTACACAGGCAGAAACAGACCAAAATAATTCCTAACCCTTATAGTCTGACAAGCCTGCTTCCACAACAACTGATTTGGCTTTGATCAGTATCTGAATAATAAATACTACTAAGAATAGCTAGGATTTTTATTTTGCATACTGGGACATGTAAGAGATAGATGCTGTTAACAAGGACTGCTTGTGGTTAAGCTTATCAAATACAAAATATCTTTCCTCTCATATCAATATTAACTGCAGCTAACAGATAGGAAAGCTCCACACTGTAGGGATTAATTCATGGCCTCCTAATAGAGCAAAACTCACAGTTCTGGTACACAAGAACAGTCTAAAGCTCTTTAAATTTTTCTGCAACTTAAAGTTCAAATACAAGTCACTGTCTCCCCACAACACACTATGAACAGTCAGTAACAGTAGTACTCCAGTAGTTCAAAAGTCAAAGCAGGCATAGTAACAATACTAAGAATCTTCTGATATAAACAGCAACAGTTAAATATTTTACATTTTAAAGTACTTACTTGAGAGTATTTTCCAATTATTTTACAAGCCTCTGAACATCAGATATCCAGGATGCCTCTTCGAATCTAAGCTTCCTTCTAGAACACCAGCTCTCCAAGAGAGTCTTCAGGAATTCAGCACATCTCTCCCACGACCATGCACAACCAGATCCCTGAGGGATCCCTCAATTACCAACATCCCCTCTAATTCTTGTTAAGAAGCTACTAGTCTTCTTACAGGCTTCTGTCTATCCAGTGGATAAATCTAAGTCAGTTTAATTACTTTTCAGTTAAGATACCAAATCTTCTCCCTGTTACCCCACCTCCAAAACGACTGGCTACTATACAATTTTGCTCCTTGACAGCATTTCTTATTATTTTTTTATTACTGTTTTAGGTAGTAAAATTAGACAGTGCTTTAACTTTTACAGTAATACAGTTCCTCTGCTTGGAAGCACTCTAAGCATTCTAAAATCTCTTAGGACAAAATTACCATAAGCCACAATAGTTTCACTATTTGCAAGGTGACCAAACAAACGAGTAGTTCAAAGATTTTTGTAGTTCAATGATTTTTAGTAGTTCAATGATTTTACAACTCCTACAGTTCCTCTGAGGTTTACTGTGAGCTGCTTCTACCCAAGAATACTTTTCATAGATTTTTTTTCATCCTAACAGAAGGTTTATCTGCCCTGCAGAAAGGGGTCACATAACACTCCCTCCACATCTTTCAGTCAAAATGTGTATACTAGCAGAAGGTAATAACTGATGAATTCTTCTCCTTCCTCAGTTGTGAGGAAGCACAGGAGGATGAGGAATGTTTTGACATGCTTACAAAGAGACATTTAAATAATTGTGATCCCTATATTAAGGGCACAACCTATACATGAGAAAAGCTGTTACCTTAAAAAAGTTTTTGCTTGCTTGCTTGTTGTATCTTTCAAGTGCAAAAAGGGTAAAGAAAAAAAATCAACTTACACAGAAATTCTCAGGTCAAAAAGAGACAAATGCACCTTGGCAGTACCATTAGAGGTTACTTCATAGCACTGGAACAGTAAATTCATCATACCACAGGATCTTTGCAGTAGATTTTATAACTACCCTAAGGAAGCCAGTAAAAACACTAGTCTCAAGTCACATTAAGTAATTCTGGGTGGATCCTTTTAACACTGCATGGACTAAAAGCGATTTTTAAAAACTTTTGCAGCTTTGTACAGTGATGAAGGGAGCTTTTCGTTAGATAGAATTTTTTATTTCCCTAAAATTACTACAGTGCTCTGCATGTTCAGATCCATAAATCACGGCGTCACCACAGATATGCTTGCGTTTGCATATTTTGAAGGATGCCCTTAAAACCTAAGCAGGTGTATGACACCTGAGATAATATTTACCCCAGCAGCCCTACAGATATCAACACTTAATTGGAGATCTACATGGAAAAAAAAAAATCTCTGCAAGAACAGCTTCTGCAGAAACAAACGCCCTGGAGGGCAAAGCAAACCCAGACAAACTGCATAAGCGCAGCTTCTCTAAGGTTATTTTTAGCCTAGTTTTTTTTAACAAGAAAAAAACCAACTGTGCTACGCAAATAGTTTTAAAGGAGCTGTTAGCACATAGGAACTACCTTGAAATATTCCCATGCAGGGCTCAGCAACCAGAAAACCAAACCAGAAAAAAAAAATAGGTTACTCTATAAATTGACTTCATCCGTTTTTGGCATCCATATCCCCCACACCAAGTGCTCACCCCTAAAAAAATGGCTGGGGGTGAAGGAAGGCAGGGGGCAGAAAAACCAGAATACTCCACAGGATGACTTAACAGAAGACTATGTTTTTCAGCTTGGAAAAGAGACATTTGACAGAAAAAAAAAATAGATATCTATAAAATCACAAAGGACATACAAACTGCAAACAGAAATGACTGCTCACTAATTCTCACTAAAGTCCTGAACAGCTTGCAATAAAAGTCATCAAGAAATCAAGAATAATCTCCTTTTCAAAAAAAAGAAAGGGTTGTTTTCTTTCAGCAAGACTTTTAAACTGCAAAATTTTCTTGCCACAGAACACCTTCAAAGCCAAAAGTATGACAGCAGCATTTAAGAAGTGAATTAGAGCTTTCAGGAATTCTTTACGTGAATTGCTGTGCAACACAGTTCAAATGCAGCCTCTTTATCAAGTTCCTAAATTGCTGATTGCCATGGGAAAGAAGGATACAGTCAAGGCTTTTTACATTCTGACATCATGAGCTTCATTTCTGGAAAAAAAAATGAGATATGTGGATCTTCATGTGAAAGTCTATGCTGCAGTCAGACTGAAGAAAAAGATAATTCTTTCTCCACAGCCCAACATGCAGAACAGTCACTACCCTGACGTCACAGCATTCCTGCAAATGCACATTGCAGAGTTCACCACTCATCCACTACTCCAGGACAAAATACAACACTGAGATACAAAACCACTTTTCATTAGCTCTAGAAGCAGTTCACAGACATTGAAAATGCATCTTCCTGACAGATAAAGCAATCCTAGAAGTCATAAATATTGAAGAATGTTAATGATTGGTTCCAATGCTTCAATAAATTTAGTCTAAAAACTGATTACATAAAGTAAACAGTGTTTTCAAGTGTAATTACTTGGCAACTAAACAGATCTGCAGTGACTGAATACATTGCAAGAGATGGTCAGCAAACCAGCTGAGTACTGCTTACCAAGACCTTCCCCTCCAGAAGCAGAACACAAAAGCAACTGCCACCTAGGAGAGCCAATACCTCTGCCATACTCAGCATCCCTCCCTACACTGTCCTATGACTGCAATATGCAATCAGTAAAACAGAAGAAAAAGAACTGACATTAGCTATTTGCTCTCTTACAGTTTCCTGGATGCACAGTCTGGTGAGTTCTCATCAGTTCGTGTATATTTCTTATTTCTACACAAGCTTCCCCCAGGGACAGGGTTTGTTCCTATTACTCTAAACTCAGCACAAAAGCTGAGCACCTACAGTAACTTTAGCACAAATACAGGCACTCCATTCCAACACTTGTGGTAGACAGAAGAGTATTCTACTGCTGGAGTCACTACGTGTGTTTTGCTGGTCTTCCTACTAGGCTTCAGTGTCTCAGATTTTTCTCAGAAAAATCATTATTCATTAATGTGCTGCATCTCCACACTCTGTTCAGTTATCACTTTTTCTCTTTTTAACATGCAAAGTAACCCAAAAAAGTGTTCTATGCTAGATGTGATACAGAAAATACGCAGGCTGGGGAGGCAAAGAAGAAGCAAAGGAGAGAAGGTAAAGTGGAAAATTCTCATTCATTTTATCATTAAGAAGAAGATGCCAAGAGTAGGTAGCCAAAAATGAGGTTAGATGACTAATTTCTACACAGTCTATCACTTTTCAGATATCCAAATTCAGCAAAAAATTCCAGGTTATGTCAGAATTTCCCGTTCTTCAACCAATGCTTTTTAAAAAGCACACCCTGCTTGTTTAAAAAGAAGCGCTCCGAGGATATGTTCCTTGAATTTTATTTTTTTCTTAACAGACCAGTTTCTTCCATCATATCAGATGCAACAGCATACACTTAAGACCTAAACGGCAGTACTGTACAATGCATTCCAAAAAGCTATTAAAATACTCCTAGTCACAATTCATGCCCTAAAAACATTGTTGCATTATCCTGGTGTCTTTCCTTCAAAAGACTTAAAAATTAAAGATGAAGACCTTAAAATGTAAGTTTTATATAAAACTGCTAGAAAGAAACCAGGAATTTTGCCAAAGACAGCAAAGCATGCTTGCCTGCTAGATATAAATTGCAAAATCACTACAAACATGAAAGAATAGACTTCTTTGTCTAGACTCATGTCCTATCAGTTTTATAGAATCAAGTAAATCCCAAAGTAGCATCATACTACAGTACATAATAATCTGGTGACTGGTGCCACTGCCTTTAGTAGGAACTCTCACCCTGACAAATGAAATATCTGACTGAAGTACAACATACATGAATAACTAAACCAAGCACAACAGCATCATGCTTGTTTGTTTAAAATAATTATAAAAAATGCCCCAAAATTCCTCCACAGCTACTTGCAGGCAGATTGGAGAAGAACTGTGTGTAGTGCTACAAGCCTGCCCACTGCTTCCAAGGAACTCTAAAACTGTTCCAGACAGCAGGAGAGCCTTGGGATTTGATCAGCAAGTACTACATGCTGAACATTTACATATACATGGATCATGCCCTATGCCTAGCATTAACATTTACAGTCACAGGTCTACCCTGTGCACAGAGTACAGAATGAAGGTCTGTGTAACACAAGCCATAAATTTAATCATGTACTTCCTTTCACCAAGTCCACAACTTTTTGCTGAATTAAGAGTGAACTTGATAGGTACCATCAGTTCATTGATTACAGAACTTATATCTAAATAGCTTAAATCTCTACCAGCATTGTTCATCAAAATGGATGTATCACAATCTGCCTCTTCATCTGACCTACCCCAACTCCTCCAGAGTATCAAAGTCTTTAGACAAACCACCCAAAGAACACTACCCCTGCTGCCTTGCCCTGCCAAATCCTAAAACCTCTGTCACAACCAATCTATAAAGACAAAAGTATGCTGCTGCACCCTTTCCTGCTCTAATACAAGGTTTCAAAAACTGAAAAAGACAAATCTTTGCCGAAGCAAAAGATCAATTTTCTATACAGCCTCTTACTGTCAAACTTTCTTCCCTTTAATTTGGATTTTCAGTCAGCAGTTCCCAAAATCAGGCTGACTCCAGCATGAAACAGACCAAAGTAATTACTTCCTTTAAGTCCCATACTACACTCCAGTTACTGACTGGAATTAAACGTACTTTTCTATTCAAAATTGTCACAGTAGACTGCTACTGGAACCTACTATATCAGTGGATCTCTTCCCACATACTGCTGCATAATCAACTATATCTGATTTCTACAGAATATTCTCCATGTTTTACCTTGCATACAGAGATGAAATCATATTGCTTGTAAAAAGAAGAAACAGACTGAAAAATTATACTCTGGTGTTTCCTCCAATTTTCCTTCACTCAATTTATGGTGTTTATTTTAAAGTAATGACTTTAATTTTGCAATAAAGCTAATGCAAGATTTCATTCTGTAAGTTTTGTAGCTGTATATGAAGGAATTCTATGTAATAAAACTTTCAGAAAAAAAGACATTATCTGAAAGCCTGATAATTGTGTCTTGTCATCTGCATAATACATAGAAAATACAGTTCATAATCTTAACTGAAGTGCCTAAAAATCAGGCTTTCTTTTACATGTTCGATTAAAAAGAAATGGCGAGCAGATAATTTTATTCTGGTTAGTAGATGTTAAAAGAGTGTAAGCTCAAGAAACTGCTATGAGTGCAGAAAAAATAAAAATAGAAGTTCCCATTTAGAAACAAAGTACTACTAAGTACAGGAAAAAAACCACAGAAGTTAAAGACATCCTGACTGAAAAGCTCTTTGTATGCTCTCAACAAATTTTAAACAGTTGAAGTGTTCCATTTTATTTGAAATTGCTTTGGCTCCAGGCTAAAAAACACATATTGAAGATAGATCACCACTGAACAATGGTGTCCTGTAAATTGTACTGGAAAGCTCCAAAGGACCGAGTTGTTTCCCCATACTGCATGGAATGAAAGGTTTACCATCTTCTTAACCACTACTACAACATATAGAGCAGCCAAAAAAACCAAAGACTATCTAGTAAAGCTAGTTTTCCTGACAGAAACAGAGAAAGACAAACCTACATATTCAGGTTTTAAATACTGTAATTTAACAAATAAGGAGACTTCATCCAATCTCTCCAGGATAGTTTTTCTGATGTAAGTTCCACAAACTCTGTATTACAAACCAAGAAAAAGTTAAACTACTATCACTATACCTACCTGCTAGATTAAAAGTAGTTCACTTTTAAAACAAGGAATAGCTTTCATCCCAAGTTCAGCACATAAATAATTACAGCTTCACAAAACATAATCAGGTAAAATTTCAACACTTACCAATACACACATCTATTTTCCCCTTGATAGCAGCCTCATGCAAAGGAGTGTAGTTCCAGTTGTCCCTAGCATTTGGGTCTGCCCCCTGGCACAGCAGCAGACTGACCACTTCTGCGTGACCAAAGGAGCAGGCGTTGTGCAGGGGTATCAGTCCTCCGTCGTCACGAGCATGGACATTGGCTCCTGTCTGCAGCAAGTGCTCTACAACATCCTTCCTTCCAAAACCTGTAACAGAACACATTTCTGTTCATTTTTCTGGCAAAACAACACGATTTAGTACCTAAACCTGTTTACTCTTGGTTCACTGTACATTATTCATGTCCCTCATCTACTTCTCGGGTAATTTCACCATAAAGTCAGACTCTGTTCACCTGCTCAAACAACAGCTGGACAATTCACTGACAGTCGTGACAGAATGGAACTGTGTTCTATCAGAGCCTGCCACTCTATCTCATCAAGACATTCTACAAAGGCTGAGCACACTGAATCATGAGAGAGGCATGCAAGGAAAGGAAAAAGGAGCATCAGTTGTACCCTCTGTTACATATGCCCACTAGGATTTCCGCTTTAAACTTCCCTTCAGTTAGTCAAAACCTTTCACATGGTAATAGTAAACAGACAACCTAATTACTAATATTCACAAAAGACACAATTCTTTGCCAAATTTTCAGAAAGTTTGGTAAAAAACTAACTGACTTCCCTTAAGAGCTGGAAGAATGCTTTCCCTGGTGAGTACAATACATCAACTAGCCAGTTTGATCAGTTTAAGTGCAGCTGAACTGTTTCACCCACCACCCAATTTATGACACTTTATCACAACATAGCAGGAACTCTTCCAAATGCCAAGTCCAATCTCTGCAAAGCTGCTATGTGCACAGTTTGACTTATGACACAGAAGACTTATGATTCTCATTAGGTGTTTCTCCTCCTCCTTTCACTTCCTTGATTTAAGAACAAGACTCCAAAAGGAGTTAAATTTTGCAGAAGTGTATAATCACAGGTTAAGCACACCTGTAGGTATCACCAAGATCTTAAGCAAAGCTGGAAAGATGCTCTTATTAAATGTAATCCCACTTGTGAGAGCACTAAACACAGTTTATATGGGAATAGAAGCCTTTGAGGTAGAGGAGCACGCTTAGAGACATGACCTTTTCATAATGGTTTTATGTTATAGGCAAAGGGGGAAAGAAGTCCAGGCTAAGTCATTGTGTGTCACTGCTTTACTACAGCTCACAGCAGGATCAGACTTTTCCCCTAAGACGTTCCCAAGCAGCTCTCCCACTTCACTAGACAGAAAACAATTTAACTGAGTGATTTAACTAAGTAAACTGAAAAGCCTTCAAGCTGGGAAAAAGTGCACTATAGTGGTGTACTAATAGTGGTGTACTATTCCTGAAGGTTTAAGATTTTGCATTTATATCCTCTTGTAAATTCCTTTCAAAAAATTTTAAATGGGAAGGAGACATACTGCACAAAGTATTAGAAGATAATTCAAGAGAACAAGTTACCAGTCACAAAGCAAGTTGAAACTTTCTACTAAGTAATACACTTGTGACACTAACAGAGTTAATGTACCACAAATGCTGCCAAAAACATAAAAGAAAAAGTTTCAAAGTCAAGAGCAGTAATTTATCAATTAATCTTTTTTTTCTACATGAAAATGTGTGCATTTTGCAGGCTCTGAGGCTGTAAGACAGCTAGGATGTTTTCTAATTGACTACACAATTTCCATTCTTCAGTGTATCCATATGAATCCACCTGAAAATTATTGACCCCATTTTAAGTCGCACAAGGCAGAATTAAACAGTGACTTGGCTTTACAAACACCTGTGTGAGGTCAGACATCTCTTCTATGACAAAGATAGATGTTGCAGGGGACACCTGCAACAAGTTGAGTCAGAGTAGTTTCAGAATGATGTCTCAAGCAAAGCTTTCCAGAGCAATGTAATCTAATTTGCTCTGAATTGCAGCACAGGTGGAGTGCTTGATTCAGGTGTCTCTGCAGAGTGGAAGTGTGTCATAAGTTACCAACTACCTCTTGCCATTTCCTGGCTCTCCCTCAAGGAACACTCAGTCGCTACTTAGATCAGCTCTGCCTCTGCAGTTGCTTATCTTACTCATATATGTCAAAGCAGCTTGTATTTTTATGATTAACAGCTTGCTAGCTGACAAACCAACTTGATCAGCTCTCAAACTCTGACCACTGGCTGCTTCAACCCAAGTGAGATCCCTTTGCCTTCAGGATTAAAGCTGTATACTCCAGAAATTTTCTAGAGCATAGCTATTTATGCTAGCCTTCACAAAGTGATTCGACTTCCAACAGTTACTACTAGTGATACCAAAGGCATGCTCTAGAAAAAAAAACTGCTTCCCCCAACCGCTTTTGGCCTTTACTACACACATAAGCGGAAAGAAAACAAGCTCTATCACCGATGCTTTAACAAGTCACCTTAAATCAGGTTTCTCCAAGCCTGAGTTTTGGTGAGACCAAGAACATTCCACTCCGTGATCCCAGTTCCATAACTTCCAAAAGCTCCTCCTGGAAGCTTCTACCTCTTCTTGGTACAGAAGTGGTCATTAAGCCACAGTTCAGCAATTATTAGCAGTACTCTCTATATCCCTGGGTAAAACACTAGAAAGAGAACACCTGTAAAGCTAAAAGAATGTATTGCACAAGAATGTGAGGAGCTAACTTCTTGATCAAAAAAAAGGTTAACTTCCCCTTAAATGGGTGTGGAACTGGACAAGCTTATGACTGTGGCTATATGAAGAAATTGAGCAGGACTCAGCTTATTTTTACCAGGTCCATCCACCTAGTCACTTCTGACAGAGGTGCTATTATTAATGATTTACCAGCAAGGACTAGGTCTAAAAACATATGAACCAAGGTGTCAGCAGGAAATACAAATGTATCATCTTATAGGGCTCAACCTTGTTTCAGAAGGGAAAAAGCAAGCCTGTTTCCACTCTGGCTGTAGGAAAAAGCTCAGATTTCAGACAAATGCTCACAGGAATCCTCCCCATCCAGGTATATTAATGGTAGAAAAGTCACAGAATATCAGCTTTGGTATGTGGGCGCTCTGCGCAGAGGATGACACACACAGAGCCATGAATGCACCACTGTCAGCCTGCTTCAAACATAATGCACCGACACAGGCACTCCAACTCACAAACCACATAATGATGTACAGGATATATCTCACACTGAGAAGTAAAGGCACACCATATCCCATACAAACTGTACCTAAAATGTGACCCTCATAACAGACTAAAATCACCCAACCATTAAAAAAAAAGTCAATAGCATTCCCAACAGGAAAAAAAAATCCAGCTCTCACATACACACAGAAAAACCAAATCATTTGGTTATGCTGGCAAAAGAGGTATTTTATCAACTATGTGTCAATAACACCATCAAATGCAGAATTGTCATGCCAGTTTACAAGAATAGAAAGCACTGCCGTTACAAGTATTTTCAGCTACTGAGGGGCATATAGTACAGTAAAGATGTTCTTATTTTGGTGAAATAAACAATGACAAGTAAGATCTTTCTCTAAGGGAAAGAGGTAACATGTTTAGATCAAAGGAATGCAGCAGAAAGACAAGTGAGTGAAAAAGTCTGTCTCATTCAACCCAGTTTGAAGAAGAAAATCACTAAGCAGAACACAGAATATTCCAGTGAAGAGAGGGCAAAGTGCAAGAGAAAACAAGTTACTTCTAGCACAAGTTAACAGCTCAATTATTTAACGAATTCCTTAGCACAGGATGACCCTCTGATAACATTTAAAAACTGGGTTTTGTTCACACAATTGCTAAGCTACAAACTGCAAGAGAGAAGTATCATATGAAGAGGGTAAGTGTATAACTCTTCCCTAGCTATCTGCTTTTGGCCACCAGTATGAATAAAAAGTTAAGCCAAACATACTTTTGTCCATGCATAGCACAGTTGCTTTTTAATTTTTTTTTGGCAAGCTAGTTTTTATTGAAATAAACTGAATGTAAAAGCTATGCATACAGTAATACCTCCACCAAATTTCTTTTTTTTTGGTACATGTTTGAAAGCCACTCAATCACTTTCAAGTCTTTAAAACCTGGTTTTTGGGTGCTGCTGGACAATATCCAAAGCCTGCACTGGTACCAGAGACACAAATGTCCTGCAATCCATACAGCAGTTGAGACAGTACTTAGTTTTCCTCTTTCCAAGCAAGGAGGATGAAAGGAAAATTATGCTTTGCTCAACCTCTTCCCGCTTGCAAGAGAGGCCTCTATAACTGTGATATCACCGCAGTATTAATTTCTCCTTTATTAATAGCTAGCAGGTCAGATTTATTCAGCACACTACCTGACACTTCAACACAGAGCTGAAGAACCATTTATTCAGTTCAGTTGGTACTTCAGGTAACCCAAACAGAGAAAATGTGGATAAAACTGTTGCTCCAATTTGATGCGGCCATGCACAATTAATCTGGAAGTGAATAAAGGACAGGTGACTCCAGCTCCTAGAAACAGATTCAGACCTATCCCCAGCCTTTAAAATAATTGGTAACAGATTCCAGCTCTTGTCTTACCTCCAGCTTACACCTATGCCAAGGATTCTGCTCTCAGAAGTCTCTCTTTTTATAGTCCTGCCACAAGAAAGGACGTAAAGGTGATTTTCAAATCAGAAACCTTACAAAGCTTAAGGAAACCCAAACTTAGTACTTTTTACAAGGAACTATAACCGGGGAAGTTATCCTTCCCTATTACAGTAAAAGAATTTATCTGCCTGGCTGCCAAGATAGACATCTGAAAAAACAGCTGAGAAGTCTAGTACCCGGTGGGAGGGGGAAGGAAAAAAAAAAAAAAATTCAGTCCCAAAAACGGGAAATAAAGAAGAAATTAGAAGAATTTCTCTTTCACAAATCACAACATCAGAAATGAAACTCTATTCATCTAAGAGTTCAGGTTCAAGAAGTTTGGAAAAGCAGTTTAAAACACTACATCCTGCACTCTTATCCACCCATTCCCCTACTAAAGGCCATACAATTCACACCTAGGTATGGCTCATGAACATGGGCTATTATCCAAAACACAGCTTCCTATACACAGCAGACTGCTATGCTCATAAGCAAACAAGTTTTATTTTACCTTTGGCCCACAAAGGCGATCAAATTAACACACTGCATCACTGGCAGGTATACACTGCTTAAGATCAGCTGCATTCAAACAACATGCTTGCTTACAAGCCTTTCCAAAATGCAGGATGTCAAGGGCTATGCAATAAGAAATCTGCCTAATGCTCTTACATGTCTAATCCCCTGGCACCAGACAAGCAGCAATTTGAGATAAAGTAGGTATGGTATCTAAGGAAAGTCTTTAAATCTAGAAAAATAGATATGGGAATTTGTTAGATACAAGAACTGCATTTGCTATTTTCCTCACGCTACAACCACCTTCCACTGCTATTACAGTAACATCTTAATAACATTATCAACTTTCAAAACCTTACCCCCTCAAGAAAGGTTTTGTCCATTTCTTCTCCGATCAGAGCAGACATTACCCGTGGCAGCTTCAGCACTACAGTTTGTACAGGCACTGAAGTTACAATCTGACATCTCAAGAGTTTTAGGGGAAGCAGCAAGATCTAACTTTAAGTCTGAATCTAAAACTAGAAGAGCAGACTCAAGCCTTCCAAAACATTAAGAACTTCATAAGCACACATGCAGTTGGTACCAGCATTATGTTCAGGGTTCATCAAAATTAAGTCCATCTCCATACCCCAGAAGTTTGCTGTGTTTTAAACTCCACTTGCTTAAGTCCGGTTTCAGCAGTAGATCTCAGGGATCAGAGAAGAAAGAAAAGGAAACAGCTCAGGACCTAAAGTTCCCTCAGGGGCATTGTCGAATGCCTCTTATACTTTGAAAATGAAAACAAACCCATACAATTTCAGGGTGTGTAATCTGATAAATTGTACGGCACTATTCAGAGTGCCAGGCAACACTGTGCCATAAAATGTTCATTTTGCTACTGATTTCCACAGTGATTTAGAGCCACATGCCAGCATTTGAACACTGATCACTCGATACATACTAGTTAATTATCTAAATTTACGTGTACCAGTGCACCACAAAGCTCAAGCTAGATCTGTGCACTTCACTACATAAGGTCCAATTCTGTAACACTGTGGCACACCTCAGAGAGCTCTCAGACTGACGACAGACCTAGCAATTGTACAAGCACCGAGTTAGGAGTAATGAATTAAAAGACTTTCTTCATTTTACTTTTATCATGAATTGTGTGTGCCTTGTGCCCCCAGTGAAGAATACACCCGGTAAGAAATAATTTTGTATGAACTGCAGTAATCTGTTACAGCTCTATTTGCCAAAAGCCAATATTTACTTCCAGTTACTCTACATTGTTGGACCTTACTGCTAAACTGCTTTTATAACACTGGTTCTGATCACAATGACATCTCTGCACAAAGAGGTGTATTTTTTCCTGGATGCATCTGTAACTTACACAGTTCAGCTGTTCCAGTTGATCCCTTTCCCCAGCCTACTCAGACCACAAGAAATGCAGGCATCAACCAGCAACCATGCCAAAATCAAAGAAGTTACAAAGTACAAGGCATCAAAACTGATTTCCTTGAAGTGCATGTGCATCACAGGAGTGAGTCCCTAAGCTGTTACAACACAGGTGAAATCCTTACTTCAAGGCAACTCTGTCCTGAATCTCAGTTTTCTTGCTTCCTAAGTCCACTGCACAAGTTTGCAGCAGCCCATGGATATCAAACACAGAGATCACTTTTAAAAGTCCATACTTTTAGATCTTACAGTCTCTTTACGCTCCCAGGATCTCCTCTCTCACTCGTCTCACCCAGAGGAAGGGGATTTAACAGCCTGTACCGAAACGCCGCCGGGGAAGAGAGTGTTCTCACACTCTTCCAGCTCAGGCTTGCCCACTCCCGAGTCACCGAGGCGCTGGAGGTCCCCTGCCCGAAGCTATCCCAGGGGAACCCTGCCTGTCGCGCTCGCTGTCACTGCCCCGGCCGGGCACGGGAGGCCCCGGTACCCACCGGCGGCGAAGTGGAGCGGCGTGGACTTGCGCCCCGCCATGTCCTTGGCGTTCACGTTGCCCGTGTCCACCAGGCGCTTCACGCGCGTCACGTCCCCATTCCTGCAGGCCTCCAGCAGCTCGCGGAACGCCCCGCTCGCCGCGCCCGGGCCCGCCGCTTCTGGACTCTCCGCCGCCGGGCTCGACGCCGCCGACGACGAGGCGGACGAGGACGACGACGACGAGGAAGAGCCGCTGGAGCTGCTGCCCGAGCCCGGCGGCGGGGCCGGCGCGGCGGCGCCCGAACCCTCCGCGCACTCCGCGGCCGGGAGCCGGTCCGCGTCGGGGGGCGCCTCGCCCTCGGGGCCGGCCAGGCTGTGGCGCTGCGCGGCCGGCGCCAGGCTGGGGCTGCGCGGCGGCGAGGCGGCGGTGGGCGGCGGGGAGGCCGGGCCGGGCGGCGGGTGGTGGTGGTGATGGTGGTGCTGGGAGCGACGCGGCGGCACCGCCGCCATCTTCGCGCCGCTCCGCCCCTCCCGGCCCCGTCACTGCGGCAACGGCGCCGCCCCGCCCGCGCTTCCGCCCGCCCGCCAACCCTGAGCGCCGCGCACGGACGTGACGCCCGCGCGGGGCCCGCGGGGCGCGGCCGCACCGGCCCCGGCACCGCCCCGCGCGGGGCGAGCCTGCCCCCTGCCGGCCGCGGCGGCGGGGCGGGGCGGGGCACGGGGAGGGGCGGGACGGGGCGGGCGGAGCCGCGGGCGGGACCGAGCCCGGGCGGGGCGGGCGGAGCCCCGGGCGGAGCCCCGGGCGGAGCCGGCGCCGCCTGGGAAGCGCGTCCCCTCCGCGGCTGCCGGTGCCCGGAGACGGGCGGTAACTCCTCTGGCGTGACCTCGGAGGGGAGGGGAGGGGAGTGCGAGGGGCGGTGTTGCCCTGCGGAGCCCGCTGTAGCGGCGAGGCAGCCTTCTTCCGCCTCCACGGCACGGTGCGGCTGCGACGCCAGAATCTGGGCAGCTGCTTCTTCACAGCCGCTGTTCGTGTCCAAACTCCAGGAGGACTTTGCAAGCTACTTGTAACACCCTCTTGCCATATCCAGGCTTTGCGAGGTACTTAAGAGGCATGGGTACGAATTGTTCAGCTCAGCGCCGGCTTTCCACAGTTTGTTTCACCATCCAGGTGCTATTATGGCATCAGTGACAAACAAATCACACTCCTTTACGGTCACGCCAGAAAAGGGTGGGTTGCCTGGCTCCCAGGGGTAGCTAGCGCTTGACCTGATGCTCATCTCCCTTCCCTTGCAGGTGATCCAGCCAGCAGCGTGGCTTCATGGAATCACAGAATCGTAGAATGTTATGGGCTTGGAATGGACCTTAAAGATCATCTAGTCCCGATATCCCTTGCCACAGGCAGGGAACACCTCCCTCTAGACCAGGCCATTCAAGGCTTTATCCAACCTGGCTTTGAACGCTGCTTCCTTCCAGTACAGCTCCTTTCCTAAAGCCAGGAAATGAGACCAGGAGAGAAAGCTGATGGAGAAACCTAAGCAGAGCCTGGCAGTTCTTTAAAAGTTGATTAGCTAAGCTGAAAGGCCACTTCTTCACGCATTCCAGGGAGGAAAGCAGTGCTGCCGCAGAGCCCATTGGCCAGAATAAGGCAGTCCCTAAAAAGCCACACGGAGCAAATGGTGGAGAGAGGCCTAGTGGGGAACACTCCATCTGCTCAGAAACAACAGTGTGGAGAGGTGGAACAGGAAGCTGGGGCAGCCAGGCAGAAGGTTACCCAGGGTAACCAGTGCTAAAAGGTAAGGAAGAGAAATCTAGGGATATCAGGGACCAAAACATGCCCTCTGTAAGAATGAGCAGATCTGAACAACATAAGCAGAAGCATTTAAATAAGGATTTTGGTTTGGATTTGGAAAGCAGAAGAAAGCTGAGATCACAGTTCTCCTGGCTTTCTGATATCTAGGGAGGATATAAACACCAGTTACAGTTATGTCTGAAAGCTCCAATAGCTGTTACTGAGAGATCACTTAACTTTAATCTGTGAGGAAAGGGGGGTTCCATTGACAGGAATAATATCAACAGCAACGATTTCTGGAAAATTCTCAGTACACCTGGTGGGGCAGCAGCCACAGGACAGAGATGGGAAGAGTGATGAGGAATTCCTGTTAAAAGGAGTGAATATGGCCAAGGCCAGCCAGCCTCATCCTAGCAAGTACATCTGCCTTAGCTGTTTGGTAGCAAAAGGGCTTTAGGAAGTGTTTGCATAGCACCATGTGATGTGCTGAAGAAGCACTGACAGGTCTAGTGCTGGGAGCACAGAAAATCAGAAAATAGGAAATCAGAAGAAATTGGGATCTAGTCTAGTGCTACTAAGAACCTTTCTGCTGGTAATGTGAAGGGGGGCATTAAATCAGTCCCCATGACTAGTGGAGAAGTAAAAGAAGATCCATTTGAATGTGCCCAGCTCAGTTCTTGTTTGTCCCATGACTTAGAAGGCATGGGCCTTGACCAGGCACTGAGAGAGTTCAGCAAGACCTTCCTGGCACTTAATCTCTACAGCTGCTGCTTCATAGATGCCTTTCATTTCAAAACTCAAGAAGGACTTTGCAAGCTAGTTGCAACGTCCCCCTTTGTCCGAACCAAGCTTTGTAAGGTATTTAAGAGGCCAGAGCAACAGTATGCACTTGTTCAGCTCACCACTGCCTTCCCACAGTTTATTTGTCATCTTCCAATTGCTTTTGTGGCATCAGTGGCAAAAAAAACTCATATTCCTTTGCTCTCTCTGTATTTCCCATAAACCGAGACATCACTTTTATGAAATGTATTGGTATGCAAACATTTATTCTACTTCCTGAAAGAATTTTAAAAATGCAAGTAATATTTTTTTTTTAAATTGGGGATCCATGGTGGCCTTAAAATTTAATTGTTGGTTGTAGGATTGAGTAGGGAATGCTATACTCTGGGTCAACCTTCAAAAGAAGGCCATTGGTGGATGAAATACAGGACATGAGCCAGCAATGTGCACTCGTAGCCTAGAAAGCCAGTTGTGTACTGGGCTGCATGAAATGAAGCATGGCCAGCAGATCAAGGGAGATTCTTCCCATTTAATCCTCTCCTGTGAGACCCCCCCTGGAATACTATATCCAGCTCTGGGGTCCTCTAGACCTGTTGAAGCAAGTCCAGAAGTGGGCTACAAAGATGAGCAGAGGGCTGAAGCACCTCTGCTACTAAGACAGCTTGAGAGAGCTGGGTTGTTCAGCCTGGAGAAGAGAAGCTTCCAGGGAGACCTCACTGTATCCTTCCACTACTTAAAGTGGGTTTATAAGAAAAAGGGGAGAAGGACTTTTACACAGGCAGGTAGTGACAGAACAAGGGGGAACAGATTTAAACTAAAAGAGGAGAGATTTAGATTAGATGTTAGGAAGAAATTCTTTACCATGAGGGTGGTGAGGCACTGGAACAGGTTGCCCAGAGGAGTTATGGATGCCCCACCTCCAGAAGTGTTCAAGGCCAGGTGAGATGAGGCTTTGAGCAACCTGATCTAGTTGAAGATGTCCCTGCCCAAGGCAGGGGGGCTGGATTTGATAATCTTTAAAGGTTCCTTCCAACACAAACCTTCCTGTGATTCTATGAAAGGAATTCCTATGCCTAGGAAGAAACAAGCAAAGCAATTAGGATTCACAGGATGAGACCTACCTATGGGGAAGTGGGGCCAGGTCGTGGGTTACATGGGGCAGTTCTGAGGATGCACCTCCTCTTCAGACTCCACGTTTGGGTGGGGGTCCCTATCCTATCGCATTCCCAAACTTCTCCTTAGTCTTCCTGCCCCACAAGTACAGCTCCACGCCTCCCCTACAGAGGGTTGAGACAAACAGCAGTGCTGTTCATCCCAGCCCCTCTCTTTCTCCTGCCCAAAGCATGTCCAGGATCTCTTCAAGTGCTGCCATCACCATTTGTGTATGGCTTGGTAAGCCTTGGGGTAGATTCATAGCACTCCTGCAGAAAGGGTGGGCAAAATAGTGTGGAGAATGCAGTTCTGGGCAAAATTTCGTCCTCACAGGGCTTCTGTTTAAGATTGAGGAGGAACATGTGGAGGATCTTTGAAAGGAGTCAGTCAACCTATTGCTTGTTCCCCAGCCAGCCACTGAGCCCTTGGAAACAGGACTTCTTGAATTGGTGCTAAAGCAGGACCCTGGGGTTTTTAACCAGTGGGCTGCGTGTCTGGTGCTGCAGAGGGCATGCAGGCTCCCAGGGGCCTGCCAGCCTCGCTCGCTGCTGCTGCCAGAGCCTGTGAGCTCTGCACTGGCCCACAGCACACCCTGCATCCGCTTACCACAGCAGCTTGGTGCTTCTGATTTAAGTTCATGTCCTGTCACAAGCAGCTGGTTACATTTGCACCTCTTGTCCTGCGAGGGCCTAAAATACTGTTGATTACTCAGTGCCTTTTGCC
The DNA here is from genome assembly GCF_015832195.1 of Motacilla alba alba. Taxonomy (NCBI): domain Eukaryota; kingdom Metazoa; phylum Chordata; class Aves; order Passeriformes; family Motacillidae; genus Motacilla; species Motacilla alba. The sequence continues at coordinate 43,708,642 of NC_052019.1, read as the reverse complement.
TGACCCAGGAAGAAGGTGCTTTACATAGAAATCTTATTAATGATGCAGGTGCAGGGCTCAGTAAAGTGGAAGCACTTCAGATTTCATCTGAATAATTAAATTCCATCAATAGGATTTTGCAGGACTACTATTTAAAATTAATAACTGCAAATGCAATTCTGACATATAATGGAACCCACTGAAATGGGATTTTTTTTTTTATACATAAAATGCTTTATAGATTTCCTGGCAATCTTACAGCCACCTGGCTGTAAGTCTCAGCTGGTCCTGAGCAGCAAGAGAGGGGTTTGGTGTGGTTTCTGAGTATTTTTAACCTCCGAAAATAAGGAAATGGCTTCAAAACCAGCATCCAGAATGCTGATGCTCATGTTTAATGGACCTCTAGTAAACTGATGAGTAAATTGAGAGGAAATGAGGAAGTCATGTTTGGAAAAATATGTCTCCTCTGCCTAAGAAGATGGGAAGATAAGGGATCATCTAGGTCTGTACCAAAAGCCACATTTTCTGAGAAACAAAATCTTCCTTTTCCCCAGAAACTACCTATCTCATTCCCTACTGGCAGCTTTGACTGTGGTGAATGTGTTGAAAAAGCCAAGAGAAACCATCCCTGGCTGACACCATCACGGATTTGCACACTCATGCAGACATAATGGGATAAAGTGTAAGGTTCATAGGAAAGCAGCAGAGCTTTCCTCTTTGGACAACCTTCAAGCAGCACTGGGGATGTCTTTGTGTCAGCATGCTGTTCATCACGTTTCTTCTGCCTTAGCGTCATTCATCACCTACAGGAGCTTATCAAATTTTGAATAGTGTTGCATGACTTCTCCCTCTCAATGGGGAGGAATGCAGCTCCTGCTGCTTTGCATATTTTGATAGGAAGGTTGACAGTCAAAACTTTCCCTGCTTCATGAAAAAAAACTTACCCTGTCTGTCCTTGCATGCTGCCAGAAAGATATGTTTAATACAGGCTATGACCTCTAATAGCAGGCAGATGGAGATAAGTACTTCTCTCCCTGGTGTTTTTCAGCTGGCTGGAGCAGCTGCTTGGAGCATCCCCAGTGGAGGAGCTCCTCCAGTTTTCCCATGGGAAGCAAGAGGATAATGCAGTGGCAGCCTTTTGAGTTCACTTGCTGCAGGTCATATGGCAAATGGAAGCCTGCCCTGGCCTCAGAGAGCATCTGCAGTGCCCACAGGAATCATGGGGTGGGTGGCCCTCAATAATGATGCTGCTTTTGCTGTCTTTACCTGCACAAGGCAGTGGAAAGAAGAAATTTTGCTGCAAATTTGAAGCCAGGGTCAATTTTCCCTGCAGAGATTTTTTGTTTCTAGAAACACCGTCTTGATTTAAAAATGTAATTTTGATAGCAACAGGTTGGGTGGTTTTGCATGTAGAGGGCTGGAAATTAAACCATCAACCTGGTTTCATTTCAGCAAGAGCTATTGGACAAGAGGATGGGAGAAGAGAATGACTCTTTCCCCAGTAGGAATTGAATGTGCCACTTTAAAATTGAGGAAGGAGGGTGCTCCTTTTGGAGCACAGAGAAGGGCTACTTCCCACGTGACCCTCAGAAAAACAAAGACACAAAAACTAGGTTAGCCCAAATAAAAGATGTATTGACCCACTGCAGGGATGCTCTGAAAATAAATTAGTACAAGCTTGGAAACTACTTCTAGATGGCCACAATTTAGCAAGAGGCCATGAAGTATTTCTGTTTCCCAGGGCCAGGATCTGGAAGAAGTTTATCCCCAGGTTTAGGACCTCTCAGCAGAGTCTCATGGATCATGAGTATCCCTGCATACCTGTTCTCCAGCAGAAGTCAGACAGTGGCCCTAGAGCCAAAACATGAGCCCAGCCCTCAGGACTGCCTCTGCAGGCTTTGGGCAGCTCCTGAATTCTACTTAGAGATCAGTTTTACCTTCTTACAGCCACACTTTCTCTCAGCATGGACTTTCCTCCCTGTCCTTTGTGTCCTTTGTCTGGCTTTACAAGCCAACACAGGAAGATTTTCCCTACACAGAGTGATGTCATTCTCAGGCATTTAGCAGAAACCTGGTGAAGGTTTCCTAGAACTCAGAGGGTCTGAAAAATTCTTTTATCCCTGCTTGTCTGCTAATGATAGGAAACAAAGAAACTGAATCTGAACCTTTGCAATCTTGTAGTTTTAGTAATTTGTAAATTTAATAATTTAGTGTAGTGACTACGGCTCCACACGAAGTTGGTTCAGCTCTCTCCTCCTCTCCAGGTGCAGTCAGATGCACAAGGCCACCCAAAAGGAAAGGTGTCATTCTTGTGAGTGCTTTCCACAATAAGGAAGACAATAAAGGCTGTGAACCTGGTTTCCCTGTGGACTACTTTTCATTGCAAATCCTTTTTTTCTTTTTCTTTTCGTGGGTCTAAAGCAATAGCTTATAGCACACTTTAATGGTAGCTGTTACAACAAGGTGAAGGGTTGCTTCCACGGTGAAAAGAAGCACCAAAGCCCCCAAGGCACGCTGGAGTGACCAGTGCCGAACAAAGACAATGACGTTTTAAAATCTGAACCTTTGGCCACGGTGCATCGCTGACATTTGTAAGAGTAAGGTCACACATCTCGGGAAAACGGCAAAACTGAACGCCCACAGCCCCCGTCACCCTGATTCGCAGCTCCGCTGTAAAGGGGCTCTCTTCCCCCTCGATAGCAGAGGTGGAAATTTCCACGCCTATTTCTGCGACCCCCTGGAGCAAAGCTTGACTGAGGAACCTGAAGAAGGCAGTGTTTAGGGTCTGGCCAGATGGATGCAGCATAGGAAACAAAGCACGGCAGGAAGGTGGCAGAGTTGCTCCGATTAACCAGAGGGCTGCAAGCTTTCGCACTCTCTCAACACGGAAGAACATTTACTGAATGGGAAGAAAGGTTAACCTCGGTTTTTTGCAGGGCTGGATGAAAAATCAGCCCTTGCCTCGAGAAAAAATGACACGAGACAACACGACAGCTTTTGCCGTAACTCCGTGGTGAGTCGGGCGGCTCGCAAAGCTCTCAGCGAGCCCAGGAGTAGGGCGAGACCCAGGACGGCGGCTGTCACACACCGGGGTCCCGGCGAAGCGCCGCCACCGCCACTGCTGCTGCCCCACCGCCTCCGGGGCCAGGCGGGCTCACCCCACCGGGGCACCCGAAGGGCCGCTCTCTCGGGCGTTGCCGGGGGTGGGAGCCGCAGGCCGGGAGCCTCAGGCCAGCACGCAGACCCTTCTTTCTCGGGGAGAAGGGGCCGGTGCCCGGCAGGCAGGGGCGGGTTGTCCCCCCAGAGGCAAGGCCGGCTTTCCCCGGCGCGGGGGCGGCGCGGCGCTGCCGGGGCCGGGCCGTGACCGCGTCCCGCCCCCGGCGGGGCGGTGGCAGCGGCGGCGGCGGCGGTACGTGCGCGGGGCGGCGCGGCGGCAGTGCCGGCGCGGAGCCGCGGGGAGCCCCGAGCCCGTCGCGGCGGCGGCGACGCGCAGCGCGGCCGCGCCCATGGCGAGCAGCGGCGGCGGCGGCAGGTAGGGTCGGGCGGGGCGGGGGCCCGCTCCCCCGGCCATGGCTCAGACGGAGCCCCCGAAGGCGGTGCGGCTGTGGCGCGACGCCGCCCTGCGCGCACGGAAGCTGCGGGGCGGCCCCGGCGAGCCGGAGCCCGAGCCCGAGCCGGACGCGGGGCCGCCGGGGGGGCCGCCGCCGCCCCCCGGTGCCGCCGCTCCTCGCCTCCCGTCCCTGGCGGCGGCGGCCCTGGGGGAGCTGGAGGCGCTGAACCTGAGCGGGCGGGGGCTGGAGGAGCTGCCCGAGGAGGTGGGTGCCGCCCTGAGCGGGCTGCGGGTGCTCAGCCTGCGGCGCAACCGGCTGGGCCGCCTGCCCGCCGCCGCCCTGCGCCACCTGGGCCGCCTGGCCGAGCTCGACCTCAGCCACAACCGGCTGCGGGGCCTGGGGGATGGCGGGGCGCTGGCGGGGCTGCGGGGCCTGCGTAAGCTCAGCCTCAGCCACAACGAACTGGGCGCCGAGGGCCCGGGGCTGCCCCCCCGCCTCGCCGAGCTGGGCTGCCTCGAGGAGCTCGACCTCAGCTTCAACCGCCTGCGCCGCCTGCCCGAGGGCCTGGGCCGTCTGCGGCACCTCCGCACCCTCGACGTCGACCACAACCTGCTGCCCTCCTTCCCTGCCCCGCTGCTGGAGCTGGCCGCCCTGGAGGAGCTCGACTGTTCCGGCAACCGCCACCTCGGGGCCCTGCCCGAGGGCATCGCTGCCCTCCGCCGCCTCAAGATCCTCTGGCTCAGCGGCACCGGGCTGGCGTCCCTTCCCGAGGGTCTCTGCCAGCTGAGTGCCCTCGAGAGCCTCATGCTGGACGGCAACCGGCTGCAGGCGCTGCCCGCCGGCTTCGGCAGACTACAGCGGCTCAAGATGCTGAACCTCTCATCCAACCTGCTGGGGGAGTTCCCCTCTGCCATCTTGGCACTGCCCAGTCTGGAGGAGCTCTACCTGAGCCGCAACCAGCTCACCGTGCTGCCCCCTCACCTCTCTCAGCTCCACCAGCTCCGTACTCTCTGGCTGGACAACAACCGCATCCGCTACCTGCCTGACTCCATCGTGCTCCTCCACAGCCTAGAGGAGCTGGTCCTGCAAGGCAACCAGATCGCCATCCTGCCTGAGGGCTTCGGGCAGCTTTCCCGTGTCACCCTGTGGAAGATCAAAGACAACCCCCTCATCCAGCCCCCCTATGAGGTGTGCATGAAAGGCATCCCCTACATCGCAGCTTACCAGCAGGAGCTGGCCCACTCCCAGCCTGCCCTCAAACCCCGCCTCAAACTAGTCCTCATGGGCCTAAAGGATGCAGGAAAGACCCTGCTGAGACGGTGCCTCATGGAGGAAAATGAGCAGAGAGAGGACATGGGAAGCCTGGAGGCAGGGAACACCCAGCACAGAGGGTTTCCTGGGCAACAGCAGGACGTTGGGAGGGTGGCAGTTGGATGTTGCCCCTTTCCAGACCCTCAAGACAATTCCTCAACTCGGGTACCTGTCATGCAGCAGGTGGAACATCTCCCTGTTGAGCGGCAGGACATCGCTTCTCGTGTGCCCTCTCACCGAGCAAAAGGGGACACAACATCCCCTGTGCCGTCACTGCCATCCAATGTGCCCCGAGTACCACTGGGACTAGGACTATCAGGAGGCAGTAAGGGCATCGAGGTGATGGACTGGACAGCAGATGCAGAGAGGGGCCTGACATTCATTGTGTATGAGCTGGCAGGGGACCCAAGCTATGATGTGATCCAGTCTTTCTTCCTCTCCCCTGGAGCCTTGTACGTGCTGGTGGTGAATTTGAGTGCCTACGTCCCTCAGCACTTCTACCCCTCTGTGGGCTATTTCTTACACTGGCTCAGTTCCAAGGTGCCCCATGCTGTAGTGTGCATGGTGGGAACACATGCTGACCTCTGTGCGGAGCGGGAGTTGGAAGAGAAGTGCCTGGACATCCATCACCAGATCGCTCAGCAGGAGAAGAGGGATGCTGAGGGACTCCAGAGCTTAGTCCAGCAGGTGGATGAGGCTCTGGGACAGGACTTTGACCTGCGCTGCTCCAGCCCGCATGCTGCCTTTTACGGGGTCTCAGACAAGAACTTGCGGCGAAAGAAAGCCCAGTTTCAGTATCTTCTCAACCACCGCCCACAGATCCTGTCTCCAGTGCTGCCTTTCAGCTGCCAGGACCGTTGCCAGGTGCGTCGCCTGCGGGACAAGCTCCTCTCAGTGGCTGAGCACCGGGATATCTTCCCAAACTTGCACCGGGTGTTACCCAAGTCCTGGCAAGTGCTGGAGGAGCTGCACTTCCAGCCTCAAGCTCAGCAGTTGTGGCTTAGCTGGTGGGACTCTGCCCGGCTGGGCTTGCAGGCAGGCCTGACAGAGGATCGGCTGCAGAGTGCCCTGTCCTACCTGCACGAGAGTGGAAAGCTGCTCTACTTTGAGGAGCATCTCACCTTGCGGGAGTACGTGTTCCACAACCTGCCGCGGCTCATAGACATCCTCAATGTCTTTTGCCAGCGGGATGCCACCGTGCTGCTCCAGAAACTGCTCAGCGACACCCAGATTGACGAACTGAGGACCACTCAGCTCCATCATTACGTGGAGGGCTTCTTGCTGCATGGCCTCCTTCCTGCCCACGTTATCCGTCTCCTTCTTAAGCCCCACGTCCAGAGTCGAGAGGATCTGCAGCTCATTCTGGAGCTGCTGGAGAAGATGGGGCTATGTTACTGTGTCAACAAACCCAAATGCAAGCCCTTAAATGGGGCGGCTGCTTGGTACAAGTTTCCTTGCTATGTGAAAAACGAGGTGCCCCATGCAGAGGCATGGATCAACGGCACCAATCTGAGCGGACAGTCCTTCGTGGTTGAGCAGCTGCAGATTGAATATAGCTTTCCATTCATTTTCCCACCCGGCTTGTTTGCACGCTACAGTGTCCAGATTAACAGCCACGTGGTTCAGCGGTCAGATGGCAAATACCAGATTTATGCCTACCGGGGAAAGGTGCCTGTGGTGGTGAGTTACCGGCCTGCCAGGGGTGCTCTGCAGCCAGACACTCTGTCTATCGCGAGTCATGCGTCCCTACCAAATATCTGGACAGCTTGGCAAGCTATTACGCCTTTAGTGGAAGAACTGAATGTCCTGCTCCAGGAATGGCCGGGCCTGTACTACACTGTGCATGTCCTCTGTTCAAAGTGCCTTAAAAGAGGGTCACCCAACCCACACACTTTTCCAGGTAAGGCACAGCCCAGCTTGCCTTTCATCTCTTTTGGAGCTTTGCCCCTTCTAGAAAGGTGTCTTATGAGGTCAGCCCTAGCTCTTTTTTTTTTTTTCTTTTTCTTGGTTTTTTTTCTTTTTTTCTTTTTTTTTCTTTTTTCTTTTCTTCTCTGCTCTAACTCCTTTCCCTGGTGGTTTGAGTCATGAGAGAAAATATTAGAGTAGCTCCAAGGAGACAGGCTTAAAATAACCCTATTCTGAGAAGAGGGGGTGTTACATCCCCCTTTGTCTGCACCTTTTCTCTCTGCTTTTTGGGTTTTGGCCCTGAGGGTTGGCAGTGCCATTGTTGAGAAGTCTCTGACCTGTCCTCCTTGTTTTGATTCCTTTGAATGGGACTGGGGTTTTATTTATTATTTTGAATGGTGTTGGGGTTTTATTTCCCCTTAGTTCCTTTCTCCCCTTAGTTCCCTGCAGCTCCCACTTCCTTGGAGCTATTTGTAAACACGAATAGAGATGCCTAAAACATTGCAGGTATCCTCCGTGTCCCCCTTCAACCCTCCACCCCCAAAACCTGGCCTGTGCTGCGGTCTTTCTGAATGCAGGAAAGCTCCTCCTGGTAGACAATGGGTGTGTTGGTCTCCATAGCCCTGTGTAAAAAGAGCATTCTCTGAGCTTTCTTTGAGCCCTGTCTCTAGCGGGAAGCATTCCTCACTAAAGAGAGAAGGATACTCCATCTTCTTTGTTCAAGTGTCTCACCTAGAAGTGATTCCCGAACTGTGCCTTTGGAGCTGTTTTCAAGCACATTTTATTTTCCTTCCTCTCTCTCCCTTCCTTAAACGAAAAAAGCATAACCTCTCTCCTCTGGAACGTGACTGGTCGTGGTGCTTTTTAAAGCTGTCACCTCTAAAGTTGTGATTTTTATCGGTGATGTTTTCCAGCAGCATCTGTTTTACTTTGTGTGTGCAAGTACTGCCTCCTAACTAGTGTCCTCCCTGCTCCGCTTGGGTTTGCTCTGCGGCTTGCAGGGTGCCATGGGAAAGGTGCTTTGATGTATAAATCTGCATGAAATCAAACCGCACTCTGAACTGTGAGCAATGCTCCAGAAATCTGCATTGTAACAACCATGTTGGAGGTGTGTTGGAACATTAAGAGGTAGCCTGAAATTGTGCAGGGAACTGTAGCATGATTTGACTTAGAGCAAGCAGTGGTGCTGAATTTGTTCATAAGTAAATGTGATTAATAAGGTGTGGGGTTTTGGGGGTTGTTTTGGGGTTTGGTTTCCTGTTTTTTGTTTTTTTGTGTTTTTTTTTCCCTCTGGACATTAATAATAAGGAGGTGCAGTTTGCTCCTCAGCCTGAGTCCTGGCTCCATCAGCTGTATCTCCCTCCAACTGCTCACTTATGTAAGAGCCATTGGACTGGGGGGTGAACCCATGCTGTGAGACGTGCTGAGTGATAGCTTGCTGCTGACATGGTGCGTAGGGCAATGTGATCTGCTTTCCAAAAAAAATCTCTGGAAACTGAAAAAAACCAAATCTGCTACAGAACCCCTGAAACCCCCCCCAACAACCCTCCCTAAAAACCCTCCAAAATTAGTCAAGACAGCAGACTGAGTGTGCAGTATGATGGGCACCTATTGAAGATTTAGCTTGTGAATTCCAGTCTCCAGTCACGCATCTCCTTTATTGTTTTTTTTAACTGGTGAATGCTTTGTGGCTGTCCCTTTTCTCCCTGTGAGTAGATGATGCTTTAAAAGGGAAATTTGAAGAGGAGCCAGACTGTCTGCAGGCAGTTGGTGTTGTTGCTGACCCCAGTGATGGTCAGAGCAGGTTCAGAAGAATGAGAGGGGCATTGAAGGGCCTTTTCCTTTGGACTTGGCTGTGCCACGTATGTTTCCTTAGAGGTGGGAAAGGATTTATCTCGCCTGGGAGCCAGGCCAGGTGTGCTGGGAAGGGAAGGCCCAGGTAAGCAGTGTGCTAAGCATGGGAGAAGCTGGGGCTTGTGTGCCAGGTCTCCAAATGACACCTGGGTGATGCTGCCTGTGGAAAGGGCGTTGCAACATTTTTGAGGCACTCCAGCAGGGAATTCAGGCCTTGCTATCAGGGGCACAGGATAGCATCCCAGGTGTGACCCTGCTTTGGGGCAGGGAATGACTCTTTTAAACATGGATACTCTGTGACTCTAGCTGGGAGAACAGCAGACAGACAGGTTTAAAAGGCAGAACTGATCTGTGGAAATGCTGAAGAGTGATTAAATCAATTTATTGAGAAGCCTGCTTGTTGTCATGGATGATGCTTCAATCTAGCTTGGGTTTGATCTGGACTATATGAAAAATGTGAACTGTGATTTGACGTGGGAGGCCTGTATGTCTGCATTTAATCTAAAAGATTCCTTGCTATGTATTTGCTCTATGAATAAAAGATTGTTTAGGAGCCCCTATGTGGCAATCGTGAAGCTCAAGACTTTTTTTTCCTCCCGATTTTGTTGATCAGGAGGCATGCATGTTTAAGTCATGCTGCCAAACTTGCTGTCATGCAAGTGAATCATGGATGGTGTCATTTTTTACAAGGTGTAGGAAAGAGAGGGGTCTAATGTTACGAAAATATGTAGTGAGGGAGATGTCTGTGTTTCTTTCCAAGCTCTTTTAGTGGAAATCACTGGCAATTACAATACTCCTAATACTTAAATAGGTCTGTGGGCTTTTTAGGACTGCACTGAAGAAGTGCTTTGCAGCCAGTTGACCTTAATAAGGGAAATATTTCTGTGTAGGCACTGCCAAATTTGTGCTCAAAAATGGAAGTGCAGTCTGGCTCTCTGTGTGGTTGTGCAATATGTGTCGTCATTCATGAAACTGATGGTGCATTCTTTGGTCATCCAAAATTTTTATTAGAATCCCTTTTAAAAAGGGAGTTCACGAGTTGAGGATTAATTTTTGCTTTTCCTCTCCTTCCCTTTCCTCTCTGTCCTGCACTCTGCAGCTTCCATTGATAATACACACAGAAATACTCTAGGAATAGGGCTACTGTGCGTAGAAATGGTAAATAAAAATTGAGGTTCTGGATTCAGTTTTCTGAGGGTTTATTGCAAAGAGTGAATGAAAGTGATATAAAAATGCCTTGTTAGGGTCCTTTTAAGGAAGTTTTTGTGTTTGAAACAGTTTTGTAGCTGGACGAAATAGTAACTGAATTGGCATCTGAGCTGGAATTTCAGTATGCTTTGAGGCTGCAGTCATCCACTTGGCTGATAACAGCTCAGTGTGTTAAACTGTTGTTTTTTTTTTCTTTTACATTTGTATGATATATGAATGAAAGTGTCCCTACCAGGCTAAGAAAGTCATATCTCTCTTCAAGTAACCAAAAGGAATGGTTCACCTCTCCAAGACAGTAAGATCTCAGTTGGGTCATCACAGGCATTGTGGAATGCTCTCATTTGTATGTGATGTTCTTTTAGCCCCTGGACTGAAGAGCTCTTAGGTTATTCATGTCATGTAAGCTATTAAGTGACTTGGGACTGGAGGGTGGAGGTGGTTTGCCATCTGTCTGATAGTAGACACGTGTGCTTTGTTTGGACAAATGTGACTGGATTTTCCAAGCTTGCGTTCATATGCACCTGCTAACTGCCCTGCTGCTGTTTCCCCTTGCCCTGTGCTAGGCTGGGTCTGGGTCACCACGGGGTCTTCCAGACTGTCTTTTGTACTAGGTGCACCTTTTGTGCAAGGTGTCCTGATGTCCTATGCATGATTCTTCTGGTTTTTGGGCTGGGAGGGATTATGTTTGACCAGTGATTTTCCTTTATTCCTGCCTTGTGAAGGGTCTGTATGAGTGTAGACATGAGAAAGCCAGGGTCTGTGTCCATTGCAGAAGATGGGCAAGATGAGGTGATGCAGGTTTTCACAGAGTAAAAACATGACAACAAATAGAAAGCCATGGGCAAAAATACTGTGTGAGCCTAGCAGCCCCTGTTCAAAAGGATGCTCCACAGCTATTGGGGAGCTTTGAAAGGCTCTGGAGGACTAGCAAGAGGTCTCTTGTGGAGAGAAAGTGCACATCTGCCACCTTCCTTGCTAACCCCTTCTTGAGGTATCAGAGCAGGGAGGAGATCGCAAGCCTCTCCTCTGTCTGTCTCCCACATTGATGGTGAGCAGAAGCAGGGATCATAGTGCCAGTCGCCTTAAGGGGTACAGATGGAGGTATCATAGTGTCGTTCCCCTGTAAGTCTCTCTGTCATGGCTAGAGTAGGGCTAACTAGGCCACCATATGCACATGATTCAAAGTGAACCATGCTCACCAGCCCTGAGTTGGAGTCAGAAGCTATTATGACCTCCCTTGGTGGCTGGGATGGAGTCAGGAGACAGAGAGCTGGAGGATCCTGTGGTGTGTCATGCTGTCGAGTCACCCCATGCAAGGTAAGCCAAGAGCAGGTGAAACTGGTTTTGTCAGAAGGGCTCTGAAGTTGCTTCAAAATCTGAGCTGCTGCTCAGTGAAAGGCTCATGTCAGGTATCTAATTCCACTTCGTAGTCATGCTTTAAGTAGCTGGGGTTCTTTTCATAGACAATTGCAATAGAGCAACACCTGCTTGTTAGAGAGCCTGATGTTAATATTAGGCAGCCTTCTATTTTCCCCATTTGCAGGTGGAGTCTTTTTTGCTTGACTTTCAAAGTAGATGCTATGGCTGTTTTGGGGCTGTTGTCACACTATCCCGCAGGCTGTGGCTTCAGCGGAGTACTCAGCAGAGTACTAACTGGAGACAGCGGGACAAGACTTCAGCACCATGTGAGCTTTGGACATGGATGTTCTGGGTGGCAGGATGAAGCTGAACAGGGCCCTGTGGTTCAAGAGAAGAGCATAGATGAGTTGCTGGACTTGGAGAAGCTACTGTTATTCTGTGGCTCTAGTATGGATAATTAAGTTTACTGACTAGACCTGATTTCTGTGCTGTTGAAGTGACAGTCTTGACTGGTGTGACTTGCTGTAGGTAACAGTGTAGGAACACAGTAGTCGCCTATGTGCCATCACTGATTTTTAGAGATTTCCTTCATGTTAACCTGTGTGTTGCAAGGTCAGTATTTGAAGTCCTCTTCTTTCGTGGCTGAGGCATCTTCTGATTTAAACAACACGTTGAAAGGAACAACAAATATTTCTGGTCTTGGAGAAATCTGAGAAATTGCCAGAGGAAGAGAGTGGTATGCAGAGTGGGTGGCTGCCGTAGGACATGTTCCTGGTGGGGTATGGATGTGGGAATCAGTCTTCGGAGGGAACTGAAGTAGTCAGTGCAGACCTGGGCTGCTGCTTGACAGTCTGGCTTGGGACGATGCAGGAACAGGAGGGAATGTGGATGCCAGAAGAAAGGCTGAGGTTTTTGAATTGCCTTCTTACAGCTGTCCTGCTGTGTCTGGTTACTCATATTGTGTGTGTTTGGGGGCTTTTATTTTTAAGCTCTTAATATAGAACTTGCTAAAATTACTTGAAATTAGAATGGCAACATGCACACTTAACACTGCATGAAGAAATCCTCTTTCTTGCATGAAGGAATCCTCTTCCTTACTCAAGAAGTTCCTATGCATGTCTGATAAAAGAAAGCTTTCCTGCTATGTCAGCTCTGGTACAGGGAAGCTCTTCTGGTTTGTCCCTTAACAACTTGTCTTGCTCTGGCCTGTTCCCCATGGGGGTCATCTCTGGGCATTGAGCCTCTGGACTTTGATCTGCCACCACTGAACCAGGGAGATGCTAGATTTGGTTGAGTGGATCTTTTTGGTTTGGTTAGTGAAGCAAAGCAGAGTTCTTGGCCTTCAGTGCATTACTTTTTTTTTAGTTTGTGTTTTTGGTTTGTATTTTTTATTACAGTTGCTGAAATTTGTCCCTGCAGGAAATGACCTATGAAAGAGTTGCGGGGTACCAAATGATTCTTTGTTTCATTGCGTGAGATCTGTTTAAAAGCTGCTGACTGTGAGGGTGAGATAAGCTGTGGTTGGAGGTTTTTCCCTCTCTGGGGTCAGTTGATTACATGAGGACTGATTTGTATGCTGCTTCAGCATGCTGTGGACACAGGTGTCATGAAACATGCTTTGCCCTGTCTTGTGTGCTCACGCATCTAGTGATATGATGCCTGCTTCTGCAAGCACTGAAGTGGGAAAAGTTTTCCCGTGTAAGTTTAGTTGAGATTTAGCACGTGAACGATCCATGTGCAGGTGTATTACAAGGGCCTACACCTTCTGCATCTCAGGAGAGGATGGTGGGAAAGCACCAACAGTGCTGAATTGTTGTCATTTGGGGATGTGAACATGTTGCTTGACATTGGGATAGAGGTGTTAAAAAAAAAAGTTTAAAAACAAAATAAGAGTGCATCTGGTAGGTAATTCTCCTGTATGCTGTGGTGTCCATTGTTTTTTGCAGAATTAAGCAGGCAACTGTGATAGCCTAGCATGCTCTCCAATTAGTCATTTGCTAGTAATAGTGCAGGCTACTTGTTTGGCTCTTGAAAACAATTTGCTAGAGAAGAAGGGGAAAAATTTGTGTAGTGAAAAGTCCTGTGTGGGATTTGAGTTCTTGGAAGTTATCAGTGTACAATTGTTTTTTCTACCTCCCCCCCATTGTGAACAGAGGAAGAATAACCTCTGTAGATATGTACGGAAAATTGTGTTCTGGGGATTGAGGACAAGATCATCAGTTGTGGCCTTTTACCTCCCTCTCCTTATTTGTGGTACCTGTGCTTGGACAACTGTGAGAGTAAGCAGGCTGGTGCCAAGCAAGATCACCTCTTCTCAGGTGCTTTGGAGCTTGTGGGATACCTATTTCAGGGAGCTCCTTGTAGGGACAAGGAGTGGGAGTGCCTAAAGTACAGTGTGAATTATAACCACCAAATTCCTCTGCTGCAAACAAAATTTGTCAGTGCTTTTGACTAGATAAGAACTTACCTGTGTCTAAGAAAGTAATGCATTTGGGTTACAGGAGTCTCAGCCTGCCTCCATGGTGTTTTATATGGTGGTCTTGCCTACATCAGGAGAGCTGATGGGATTCTGGTGACCACAGCAAGGAGCTGTCTTATACAGAGGATGAGGAGGCCATGGTGTTTTTGGAAGCTGTTGCATGGATGAAGTTTACAGTCTTGGATGGCAAGGTCACCTGTGTGAATGTGGCCTTAGTTCCAGCTAGACCAGGTGGGAGAGTTTTGTCCTCTAGCAATTTCTTTCTGGAGAACCAGATGTAAGAGCTGAGATTGGGGGTGCAAGACCTGTGAAAATAAAATGGCTGGTGGCTCTGTTAGAAATTAAATTTGGGATGTTCAGATGAACTGAACACCCCCACCTTGGAGGGCTTATGGTTCTTGCTCAGGAGGCTGCCGGAGGCTAAAGACATATTGCGCTTGTGGTATTTTCCTGGCCAAAGCTTGGTGACAACACTGATCGGGTTGCCAACATGGTCAGTGGTACTGTGGTTTCAGACTTACCAGGTTCTGTGGTTAGGGGTGACTTGTCTGTGGCCAGTGCATGGAGGCTGTGCTCAGACTGAGCTGTGACTGCTGGAGTACTTGCCTGTTGAGTTGGTTGTGGTTTAAAGCAGGACCTTAATTTCAGATTTGTTTTTTTGTTTTCCCAGTGGTTATTTTCAAGAGCTCTGAGCTTTACCCAAAGGTGTACCGAGTACAGTCCTTACTGGTTTTAGCTGTGGATTCCTGGGGGAGGAGTGTGAAAATGGCCTAATGACTTCACAAGGTAGCATTCATTTTGAATTGGCAGTTGAGCATGGCAAGCTCTGCATTAACCAAACAACAGCTTTGAGATGAGCAAAGTGCTTCAGTTGGGAAGGCCATTAAACTGAGCACTTTGTGAAGATCAGACAAGACTGAACTTTGAGAGCAAGTAACCTTCAGCACAAAATAAAGTTCAGTCTCAAATCCTGTTCAGACCTGCCTTGTATTGCCAAGTGCTGACTCGGATTTGGTGCTTGAACACTCCAGGAAGCAGCTGCAGTGTTGTTGATCTAGGATACATTGAATTGTGCTGATAAGATGATGCGAGACTTCTGCTGGGCTTTTACTGGCAGGATTTCGCAAGCTTTTCCAAGTGCATTTCTGCAAGACTCTTTATGAAAGCAATACCAGGATATCTCTTTTATCCAGTTTTAGGATGATGTTTGCCAAGTGTCCAGTTTAGAGAAGCATTTTTATTTGTGTTATCTGAGACAACCTACACTGTTCTGGGAAAGCTCCTTCCTCCTTCCTTCATGGTACCCATCACTTTCTGTAGAGTTTTCAGTCTCTTCCTGTTGCAGTGTGCCAGGAACAAAACAAAGGTACAACAGTGGTAGGACAGGGGTTTACGTGCCTCAAGCCCACAAATGACTGGTGATAAAATTAATATTGTAGGCTTTTGTCCTAACAGAATACAAGAATATGGCACACTTAGTTTTTTTTCTTGATGTGTACGTAGTAACTTTTCAGTCTGTGTGCTGAATTTCTCTTGGAGCATGTTCTTTACCTTCATTTTTGGCAGGTGTTTTTCTCTCCAGCAATACCCAGTGAGCAATGGTATCTGATAAGGCACAGATCCTGCCATACAGCAGGGCTGTTTATCAACTTCCTGAAAAATTAATTTGCCGTGATTTCCACAGCATCAAAATCTGCAGGGTTTGATTTGAGACAGGGCTGCTTGGCCTAATTTGCTTCCAATGCATCTAACAGTTTCTGCCCCATGAAGGTGTACAGTGATTTGGTCTCGCTTGACTTTGAGATACATGTGCGCTGCATTTGGTTCTTCTGTATCAGTGCAGTGCAAGGTTGGCAGCAGAGGACTGCTAGAAGGGCTGATTTGTCCCTAGGCTATCCCAAAACAAGTGTTCTCACATTTAGGAAGACTCCCCTCCCCCCCCCCCCTCCATTTGCTGCATGGGCAGCATACAGAGGGAGAGCTTCTTTCAGCAAAAGAAAAAGGAATCTGTATCATGCTGTTTCTGAAAATTTATGATGGACACAGCAGAACTGCAAAATTGTCCTGCAGTACAGACCATGAGTCTGCATGGTGCAGCAGCTCCCTGCTGCATCTCTAGCTGATGTTGTGGAACTCTGTTGCTGGCTATTTAGTACCTCTGTCCACTCCTTCTGGCCTCTTTGCTAAAAGCAGCAGTCAGGTATGGATGGCTAGCAGTTTTTCTCTGAACAGATAGTGTTAGAAAGCAAGAGTTTAGCAGTGTGCCGAGCTGAAATGCACAGGCTGTACGGTGTGGAGGATGGAGAGGCAGGGACCTCTGTCTGAGGCTGGCTGCCTGACATCATCTTGTATTCTAAATATTCCTGTTTCCCATGTCTGAACAGTTGCATTTTCATCTCTCATTAAAAATCTCAAATAAATTGAGATCAATAAAGAATGAAGTACCAAAAGATGGGGTAATGGCTGGTGATAAAGATCCATTCTGAGAAGCAGTCATCTCATATTGACGTTCCTGATATTTGAATATTTATCAGTCCACCCTCTCTCTATATTTATATCATGTCTAACTCATCAGTCTGTACACATATTCTCTTTTACTACATTATGGGGAAAAAAGCATGATTGTCTAACAAACTGCTGATCTTTGCACTTTCCAGGATTACATCCTCAATGTATAATAATATGCAGCTGTATTTATTGTGATGTGTGATAGGGAATAGTTCAAGTTGTTTATGTAAAATTCTTTTTTTTTTTTCCGAAAAAGAGCTGAACAGCTGGGACTTTGTCTACATGGGACCAAAGGGGGACAAGAGGCAACTACATAACTTAGTTGTCCCCTTATTTTCGGAATTCTTCATCTGTGAAGCTGAGTGGCTCACAGGAGCAATGACCTTCCTTTGCAGGGGGATTTAGTCATGATGGGACACACAAGAGCTGGAGCAGAAGTGACAGTAGGGTGGCAGTCGGGCTGCTCTGCACACCTTTGAGAGAACGTGCCTTGCAAATTGCAGACGCACCCGGGAGTAGCCACAGGGCATGGGAAATTGCAAATCCAGACAAACTGGTGTCTGACTCAGCAACAGCTGTGTGGTGACAAACTCTCATTTAATGAGAGCTGTTTCTGGGTCTAAAATGTTTTTTTAAAGTGTGCTGTAGGTTGAGAGAACAGCTGCTGGACTGGCCTCCACTCCCTTAACGTGGGCTTTCAGCCAGCCAGCCTCTGTCCCACTGTTGAACTTCTTAAATCACTCTATCTTGCACCTCTGTGTTGCTGAGCACCCCATCTAGAAACAAGCAGTGAGAGCTGGAATAATCACTTCTGGCTCAAAGTATTCCCTGGGTAGTCCTTTGGATGGGTTGACTTTCTTGGGGAAGCCTCATCTGGACTGTATCTTCAGGAAGCCAGCATGCTGTGTTCAGAGAGAAACAAGCAGGTGGACCTCTCCTCTTTTCCAGGGCATTCCAGGCAGGGGAAGATGGACAAACTTATCCTTTTTATATATCTGTGCTACTGCAGTGAAGAGAAGAGGTGGAGGATTTTGTTTCCTCTCCTGATCTGCACAGTGCTTCTTAGACCCTTGCTGTGTGTGGCTGTATTTTTGCAGTGGGTTTCCATGGCAAGGTTTTGGTAGCAGGAGCGGGGCCCTAAAGAGTTTGCTCCTGTAAGAAGCTGCTGGACACTTCCCATCTCTCTGACAGCCAATGCCAGATGGCTCCAAGATGGACTCAGCACTGGCCAAGGCCAGGGCCCTCAGCAATGATGGTAGTACCTTTGGGATAACATATAAGAAGGGGAGAAAAACCAAAAGCCCTTGCAGCAGCAATTGCAGCTGGAGCAGGTAGATGCCTGAAGGAGGTTGTGATCCTGTGAGAAGCCTGTGCTGGAACAGACTTCAGACAGGACCTGTGGACCCATGGAGAGAGGAGCCTGTACTAGAGTAGGTTTGCTGGCAGGACTTATGACCCCATGGGGGACCCCAGTCCATGAAGAACTGCGGTCTGTGGGAGGGGGCCCCGCACTGGAGCAGGGCAAAAGTGTGAGGAGTCCTTCCCTTAGGAGGAAGGAGCAGCAGAGGCAGTCTGTGATGAACTCACTGCAGACCCCATTCATGACCCTCTGTGCCACTGGAGAGGGAGAAGGTAGGCAAAATTAGGAGAAAAAACTTAGGAGTGAAGTTGAGCCCAGGAAGAAGGACTGAGTAGGGCAGAGGTGTTTTAAGACTTAGGTTTATTTCTCATTATCCTTCTCTGATTTGATTGGTAAAAAAATTAAAGTAATTTTTCTGAAGTCTATATTGCCCATGAGAGCAGCTGGTGAGTGATCTCTCCCTGCTCTTATCTCAATGAGCCTTTCATTGTATTTTGTCTCCCCTGTCCCATTGAGGAAGAGAGAGATAGAGTGGCTTTGGTGGGCATGTGGCATCCAGCTAGGGTTAACCCACCACAATTTTATAGGCAGAACTGCTGGATGGGGTTGAATGTAATGAAGCAGAGGATGCTTGGTGGCAGGTTTCCAAACCAGGGAGTCAGCAGCAAGCACCAGGCCTACTTACACTCGTTGCATAATCAAATGAGTTTTCAGCTCCCTGTGCATTTCTCTAAATCTTCCTTTTGAGCAGCCTCTTTCTTTGTCCGAGAGATTTTCATGCTCTTATTTCAGACAGTGATGCATGCACTAGATTTGGAAAAGTCTCATATCCATATGACTCTGGTATATCAAAGTGCCTAAATTTAGAAAATCTAACAAAAAAGAGCTTCCCCTTCCTGTGATCTGACATTATGTTTCTTGGTCGCTGTTATTTTTACTACAGAACAGCTTAAATCTATTTTGGTTGGGCACTAAGTGATGGCTACAGTGTGAAAGAAGAAATTTGTTTCTGTGAAGCCAGGTGGCCGTGCTGCAGCTTCAGGGCTCTGAGGGCAGCCTGCTCATGCTGAGCATGTGCCAGTGCTGTGTCGGGGTCCCCTTACAGCCCTGCTTGAGCCCTGCCTGCTCAGTAGAGGGTCTCTGGGGCTCAGAACTTTGGCTCTGAACTTCTTCAACATCTTGTCGATATAGTGAGTGGCAGTGGTGATGGATTTTAACACACACACTCCCGGTACTTTCACTCATCCTCCAAATTCAAGGAGGACGGTATAGGAAAGATATTTGACTGGCAGAAAAGTAGAAGATGCAATGGGACTTTACGTGGGAACTAGTCATGCCTCTGGTTTCACAGGTCTCTTTAATACATGGATCTTTCAATGTACACTCTAAGGACCACTGTTAGGACTTGAGGCATCCCTGCCTGGAAGATGCACTGGTGGAATCATGCCCTGCTGAGCACCTTTAGCTCTTGGTGTCAGGAATAGGTAATTCAAGCTGTCAAAATTTCTTACTCATTTTGGTTTGGGGCTTTTATTTGTTTGGGTTGTTTGGGTGTTTTTTAAACCATCTATTTTGTTAAAACTTTCTCTGTGGAGGTTCAAGCTCATATTTTATTATAGCTAACTGCTCTGCTTCAGCAGCCTTCTGACTTGTTTCTGAACATCCCCCGCCTGCTTTCATATTGAGACGGAGTGAAGGAAGACATCTGGGATGTTGGGAAGAGATGCCTTTTTTTGCTGACCTCAATATCCCAGAAATCTGCTGAGCAAGAATTTTTTCTTACTTTATCATAATTTTAAGCTTCTGGTGGACAATTGTGTAAAAATGTTCAGTGGAAAATGGAGGCAGTGTGACCCTCACTCTGGAACTTTGGTCATCTCCAAGTGCTTTTGTTCAGGTTCGTGATGGTGCCAGAGGGCTATGTAGGGAGTGAAACCCCAGTGTGCTTTGTCCTCACTAAAAGGTCCAGCCAGATCTGCATACCTGAACCTGTACTGTCAGGAGTTTTGGGCAGGGAGTCTCACTCATGCTGTCACATGAAGGGTCATGCTGTGATCCAGCCCTGGTGACATTTTCATGGCAGCTTGAGTAAGCAGGAAGTTTGTAGTTTCTCAAAGGAGCATGTGTGTGCCCAGAGGGAGCCCTACAGGCTCTGAAGTGATCATTACTGGATTTTGGAAAGGTCCTAACTGGTGCTTGCATAGGCAAATAATTCAGCTTGGCAAGTGGCTGCTGTGGTCAGCTTGGAGCCTTCCTAGGGTGAGGTGCTGAAATAAACAATCAAGACTTGAGTCTTGTGTGCGTCCTTTCCTAAGCAATGTGCTTGTGCCTCAAAGGCTCAGCCAAACTAAAGACTTCCTTGGATGAAAGAAAAGTTTGGGCACCTTCCGTTGGAATCAGAAAAAAAAAAAAAAACCTTTCTCCTGTGTCTTTTGTAATGGAAAGCTACCACAAAGCTTTTGAAGCTGTCTGTTAGTTTTAACTTGTTCTTTGTCCTTCTTTGAAAGGACATCTTACTTCTCTGACAAAAGAGTGTTTAGCATGGTATGCACATACACACATGGACATTTTTTGAGTGCCTACAGTGAAGTTTAACACAATGTTAAGAAAATGTTGCTGAACACAGCAAGATCATGTTCAGTTTAGTGATTCAGACAGGATCTAATTTTCAAAAAAGAAAAAAAAAGTTAAAACAAATAAAGAAACCTCCACAACCAACCATTGTGCTGAAGAGGGTGTGATGAGAGGAGATGCTTAGTGGGACATTTTGGGAAGTGCTCTGAATCTGTAACTTAGACTTCTGTCCCAGCACTTTGCAGTGCTTCCCATTAAAAGCTGGCAGCTGTGCAAGTGTGGCCAGGTGTCTTTGGCTAAGGGAAGCTGAGCAGTGTGGCTGTTCACTTACTGCATGGCTGCTGCTGCCCCTGGGCACCAGGGCGGATACTGGCAGCATGGTCCTTGTAGTGAGGTTGGGCACCTTGAAGGCAGTTCTTGACCAGCCTCTGGTTTATCACCAGTATGGGATCACAAGTTGTCACATTTTATGGCAGACCCATGCCCAGGCTTCAGGTCAGAGTTTATTACTCATAGCTGTGCTTCCTGAAGCATTTAGCATCAGTATACCCTGAAATAGTACCTTTGGTTGAAAGCCGTGTGGCAAAACAGCCTCTGCTCTGCAGCTGCTGCCTCAAACAAGGTTTGTGCATGATTCTGCTTCTCTGGCATGTACCAAGTGCACCCGATCCCATCTGAACCTTGCAGGTGAGCATTGGAACTGAGAGCTGCCTACAAAGTTATGGTTCTGCTGGAGACAGCTCTTTCACCCCTTGCACTGTGCTGCTTTATTCTCAGTTGCGTAATGCAGCGTGATGCGGATAATCCGGTCATCATTACAAAAGGATTTAAAACCCCTTTTTAATCGGAGTCATTTTTAATAAAGCTTTGCCTTGCTTGGAGGACTGTTTTCCTGGCTTGAGTGTTTAAGAACAAAATGCAGGAGACTGAGGAGGAGGGAGGCAGGTGCCTCTGTCTGGCTCCCAGGTGGTTGCTGGTGAAGTCCAGAACTGTGGGACACATTCCAGTGGCACCAAGCATGCAAAATCCTTACGTGCCCAGATCAACACAGCTCGTATGTCTGTGCTTTCTCAGAATATTTCACTGTCAGAGCAGACTTCTGGTGGCGGAGAGAAGGAAAGGCTCAGTCTAGTCCAGTCTGACTTCTTTTAACCCTCTGTGTCCAAAACACTGGTTGGTAGTCCTCTAGGGCCTCCTGCATGTCAGAATAGACTGTGGTCCTGGACAAAGGGCAGCAGTTACTTCTCTGGTAATGGCAATGGCATACAGTGTGTGTGATTGACCTTATTTCTTTGGCTGTTGCTCTGCCATTGTGTTGAAGAAAGTGCACTGACTAAAACAGCCTGTGAACTCTTACGTGGCTCTGGAATGTATCCTGTTTCCACTTTTCTGGCAGTAGCCTCCCTTGAGCTGCTACACCTGCTTCACTACCCCTCAGAGCAAGTCTGACTGAGGACTCTGGCACTTGGCGTTTGAGAGCAAGTGTGCTGATGCTTCCTGGTTTTTTTCAATCCCAGTAGTCCTCGCTCTTGGGATACCTCCAGTGTACGCTTTAGATATCCGTGAGTCTCCTCTTTGATCATTGTAAGTTGATGACTGGGAACTTTTAAGGTGGTTCATCCCCAAGACAGATCCATCCAGAGGAGAGCCAGAAAGCTTGCAGTTCAAGTGAGTTGGTGAAACGTCTGAAGGGACGGGGGGTCAGGGCTGTGTTACAATGACACGGGTGAGTAAGTACCCCAGAGTTACCTACCTGGTGGAAACCTAGAAGTAATACTGGTTTACAGCATGAATAGGGTACCAGGAGAGAGCTCAGCTCTAGGACAGAAATCCCTATGAGAGAAAGGTGCAAAGGAGTAGAAGAAATTGTGGAGAAGTTATATGTTCTCGTGGCAGCACTGCTGCTTCCCTGGGATGCTGATGAGTTCTTTCTGGGCCCCAGAGCTCCTTCCTGTTACAGTAACAAATGTGACTACCATAGAAGTGATTTTTAAACAGCAAAGATGGGTGCTGCAGGTGACTTTTGGGCACTGAGAACTCAGACCAGATGGCATTTAGCAGGCAATGAATTCTGTAAGAGTTAAGTAGCAAAGCTGTTGTTTCTGTATTCACATGACTTCTCACTGGGAGGCATTCCAATAGTAGAATAAAAAGCAATAAGCATTGGTCTTTTCAGAGATAATAATATTAGGTTCATAAACAAGCACTTTTCACTGGGAAAAAGGTATTTGTAAGAAAAAGCTAGCTATTGCATTGATTTACGGCACTTAGTTGTCTGTCATCTATTTGGATATTAGGGAATGAGAGGGGTCAGAAAAGACTGGTTAAATTATTGGAGTGTTGAGGAATCACAAATCAACACAAAAAGAAAAGATTAGTTCTCATCCCCTCTGGAAAAGGGAGCAAGTAAAAGCTGTTAATAGTAAAAGAACAAACAGAGCTTTATTCTACCATTGAGCAAGAGAAAGCCAGCAGGTCACTCAAACTTTGAAGACTGCAATTTTGGTAATAACAAAAGATACTTTAAGCCAAATAAATAGAGCAGATTTGAAACAAAAGTCAGGTTTCCACCTCTGTTGGCATAGGGAGACTTGGGCTCGGAGCTCTGTGGAGTGCTGCTTGGGCACTTCCATGTGTGCCAGCAGTGCTTTTATAGTGGCCTTATGCAATTCTCCTCCTCCAAAAGGAGAAATGGCTGGTCTCGGTGCTCTGCTCCTTCTGATTTTAGCCATATATCTTGATGCAAATCTTCATCACACTTTGTTTCATAAGGAAGAAACACTTGACTAAGGATGTACTCAACAAACTAGAATGTAAATGAAACAAATATATGCCAAGAAGGAAGTTATATCTGATGTCCTTGTAATTAAGGAAACCTCTCTGATCCTGCAGCTTTGTGGTCAGCTAAAGCCATACCTGTGGACAGCATGTAGTGTGGAGTTAGTTGTTATTATGTAGAAAGTAGATAGCTTTGAAGGAAAAATGCCAAGGAGGCACTTTGTTCCAATTAAGCTTGAGCCTAGAATAAATTTTGTGATGTACCTGCATAGACCAAATTCCCCAGTAAAGATACTTCAATAAAAAGTCATGTTGATAGATTAGAACAGGGATGACCTCAAGTTGGTTCAATAAGCAGGTAAAACACTTGATTTAACATTTGAATATGAGTAAGACCTTTGGTGTAAACTTTTCTCCTTAGACCAGTCGATGTTGCAGGGTAAAAAATAAATGTTCCTGTGTTTAAGTGAGCTCTGTGGTTGTCCTGATGAGCAGCGAGTGTTTTAGGGTGACCAGAATAGCTTTACAGAGGGAATACTGCGCATGCATCTCACCTTAAGTGATCTGGGAGAGAATACTTACCTCTACAGGTCTGAAAATACAGTTCCTTCCAGTTCAGTTTGCAAAACACACTGAAACCTTGGACTGGCCCTAAGGCAACAGCAATTCTCACAGAGTCAATTTACTTTTATCCAGAAAGGAGTTTACTTAATCTCAGAGAAAACTGTTGGGCAGAACACGTAGATGCAAGTCTTGCATGTGTGTTTTGGTTTGTTCTCCTTTTTCTTGGCTGGCAAAAGGTAAGTAAATGAAAAAAAAAAAATAAAAAGGAAGAGAAGAAAAGAAAGGATGTTGTGGCAGAGTGTAAAAGGTTACTACAAGGAAAAACTCCCAAGTTTTTCACTTACCAGCTGGACACCTGTAAAGTTCTAGAAGAGGGGCTTCCTAGTCAGAATCCTACCTTCAGCCATGGCATGCATGGACATCTTGCAAGGAAGGAGCAAGCCAACAGGGGAAAAGACTTGTCTCAAGTCCTTTCCCAGCCTTATTCTGTCATCAGCAGATGACATCAGCACACAGATTTGTCTCTTTAGTAATGCTTAAGGACCCTTTGCCAGTTAGTAGTCTGGTCTGCTTATGAACCCTTGTGTTGCAGCAATCTGCAGTCTGCATCAGGTGCTTCCTTTTGTTTTTCCTCAAGTGCACCATGTAGTACCTGCATTAAGGCTTTCTAGTTTTTGTGTTGGAGCAGGCAGAAAACATTCAGCCAGTTCTGGGTGCAATATTAGTGGCTAGACTATTGTGAGGAAATATGTCTCACAGACGTAACTAATTATCTGAATTTAGCAAAAGGGCAGGCAGAGTCTGGGCTCTGTCTCATCCGTTGCATAAGGCTGGAAGTCAGTGGGACTGAGTCTTGTACAACCTGCTCTGGGGGCTGGCTTCTCACGTGGCCACCTATTAATGTGTTGTGACCTAAACACAGAGGTAGCAGGATGGTGACAAGTCCTGGTACTCCCTGTGGACTTCAGTGGACCCTGCCTGTTAACTGTTTATCAATAGTAATGGCTTTGAGAACTCCTTTAAACTGCTTTTCTTTCCTTGGACCTGCAGTGTGCTGATCATCTAGATGAAAAAAAGGGTCAGCATCTCCTTTGTGATGGAGAAATAATAGCTTTGAAATGACTGTTTAGAAAGATGGGCTGGGGCTGGTGGGAATTGTTGCTGTCTGGACTGTCTGCAGCCAGTGGTGTCTAGTGTTCAGGTGGATGCTCGTTTGCAGTTGTCCCTCGCTGTTACTGGGTGAGAACAGACAGGTTGGGGCTGGCTGCAGCTTTCTCTCCAGCTGGTGCCTTGTCTTGGCAAACTGAAAAAGTGCTTATGGCAGATATGGCTGAAGGAGTGGAATTAAAAATAACCAAAAGGTAGATTCTGGGCTTGGTTACTCAGTGACAGGCCTGTTTCTATTCTGGGATGAGGATAATTCGCACTGAGCTCATTACACCATGACTCTCCCTTAAAATGCCTTGACAGTCAATTTCGTTCCAGCTAATAAGGTCCTAAAATGTTAATGAAGCTAATCAATTTTTCATGGCTTTGTATTGCAGTTGTCAGAAAGTGCTGTGTTGCAGCCTGCCAATTCAAAAAGCTTTTCAGATATTAGAAGGACAGCAAAACATTCAGCAGTTTAAAGGATGTCTTATTTTCTCAGTCTTTCCCCACTGCCCCCTCTCATTTTTCTAAGACTTTATGCTGTGCTGTTTGCTTGTCCCCTTTGGTCATGTCCTTTGTCCATTGTTCTACTCTGGTCACTAATGGGAAGAGATGGCTTGTTCCCACCTTCCCTGCTGCACAGGGAGAAGAGAGTTGGAGTGCCTATAGGTAGAGGTGAAGCTGGACGAGAGAGGCTACTCATGCTGAAATGCTATTTGAAACATATAGAGTTTGATGGAACAGAGTGGAGAAATGGCATCTCATTCATCCCCTTTCCTCATCTCTTTGGAAGGAGCAGTAGTGCCAAAAGTCACAGCCTTCTCTCCTCATGGCAGTTTGCTGAGATGTCAGTGTTACCTGGCATACATGCTGTGTGCACCCAGTATCTCATGGGCTGCAGAAGGAGAGGGAAGTTGCATTCATTGTGCAGCCACATTAATGGTCAATCACTTTCCCACACTGGCTTAGGAACAGGTTAGATGGCAACCATCTTTTATTTCCCAGAACTGCTTATTTCATACTGCCAGCAGGAGACAGAAGGCTCAAACTTTCATGACTGCTCCTGGAGTTATTTTGATGGAGCTGTTTTGATCATTTACTGCTCTCTGCATTTGTGCTTGTGAGTCTGCAGATGGGAAGCACTAAATTGTGTGGTTTGGGGAATGTAAGGGGTTTTTTTAATTTGCTTTTAATTGAATTCCATTTATAACTATAGTTAATTTCTATGTGGCTGAGAAAAATATAATTAACTAATGTTTAGGGAAAACATAGAGTTTTCCAAGTTTTGTACTTGGAAGCCTTGTATGGCCACACTAGTAAGGGATGATCTCAAATAACTCATGAGGGGAAAACTAGTGTGTGAGTTGTAATTTGGTATTTTGAATTTGAATAATTAACCCCCTGTAGCTGTTGAGTGGAACATCCAGAACACTTTCCACTCAAGTTCTCCACCCAGAGGTGTGCTCAGTCCAGTGCCAAGGGCTTCCCCAGAGCTCTTGCAAATGCTCAGGTGTGTCAATGTCCTCTTTTGCTGTGACAGCGATGCGCGTTAAGAGCTAGCTGACCCTATAATGACTTGGGGAAGATGGAGGGTATTTAACCCCCTTAAGCCTTTCAGACCATAGCTGGTGTTGGTGACTCTCCCATTCCCTGAGTGGCAGAAAATAGAGTTAGTGATTGCCAGGTACAGCGTCTGTCTGCCTGTGTCTCCTGAGCAGGCCTTGCAGGGCACCTTAGCCTTTGGCACAGCCCTGGACTTCCTGCCAGGGTAATTAGCCTGGGAGCTCCTTAGGTAGGAGGTAAAGTGCAGGGTGATCTCAGCTGCTGGGGGAAAAGCTGCCTAGGCTTGAGCTGAGCAGAACCCAGCTTCTGCAGCACCTCCAGGGTTCCTGGCCTGGAGAAATGCAGCTCTGGTTTCTGAAGCTTGACCTGTCAGCTCCAAGCTGAGAAGCATTGCTGTCTGTTTCCAAAGTTTTGTGTTTCCTTCACCTCACATGACTTAAGAGCCTTGAGAAAACAATTTGCTGTGCAGCCATCTGAGGGAAGTATGCAAGGTGAGCCATATATATGTCCACAGCCAGAGCTGTGAGGCCTGGAGGTGAGGGGCTGTCTCGAGAGTCAGCTGATGCTATGAATGCAGGAGCTGGACAGTTGTCCAGTGCTTGGATCAGCCAAGACAACAAGGCTGAGCCTGCCCCTCTAACAGTTGTAATGCTCCAGATTGGAGCTGGGCAGGCACAAGAGACTGCTCTGTGCTCAAGGAAGTTGTTGGTATTTTTGGTCTTGAACCCTTCAAAGGAGAAATTGGTTCCTCTTGCATGTTTGGAAAGCTCTGACCCTTGCTCTCTGCACCCTTTTCTCTGTGCTGTCAGCTTCTAGTCTTGAGGACTCACCTAGTCCTAGTCTTCTAGTCCTTTGCCTTGCAACTGGCTGCCTTTCCCACTCCACATCTCCAGAGCAAACTTTCTTTTTGTTTTCAAGCCTTCCTTTTCTTTTTAAACCAAATCAAATCCCAGGCTCATTTGTTCCTAGGCATGTGCTCTACCTGATGGGTGGTTCTGCTCACCGGCCTGCTGCTGTGATGATTACTGACCCACAGAGTTTTTCTTCTCTGTTGCCTTTTTTGCACAGCAGTCTCTCCCAGTAGGGCTCTTTGACAGACTGGGAGTTTTGTTGTTGATTTTGTTTGCTAGTTCTAAGCTCCTCAGACTGGAGACTGCAACATGAGGCTTATGAAACTTTTGTTCATAATGTGCATTTCACCCTGCACAGCTCCCTTTTTTCCTTTTTTTGGTTTTTTTGGGTGTTTTTTTTTGTTTGTTTGTTTGGGGTTTTTGTTTTGTTTTGCTTTGTTTTTGTTTGTTTGATTTGTGGCCAGGAGAATGACCTTCAGTGAGAAAAAAATTAAATCCTAACCTGGAGGTCTCTATCCAGCCCTCTGCCTCAAGCAGGCCGGGTAGATCAGGTCGCTCAGGACTCCAGAAATAAATCAAGTGCAGTGTTCTATCTTTCTGGGGAATATTTTTGTGCGTGACATGTAGGCAGTGCTGCAAGGAGCATATTAAAAATTCATACCAGTACAGAGCAGTATTTTCTGTGCACAGTGCTTGAGAATAAGCTTGTGTGTCATGCACAGTAACATTTGTATGAAGCAAGTAATTAGTTTCATCTAAGCAGAGAAGATTTAAATGGTGTGGAGTAGATACAGGCTTGTTGTGAGACACCATCTCCTTCCCTTTCCTTCTGCCAATACTCCTGGAAGATTTCTTGTAAAGCTGGCTGTAAAGTCCCAGTGTGTGAGAGCATTTCCTGCGCTTAAAGCAGAAGGGGAAATCTGTGCACACGGGTATTCATCTCACCCTGCCTCTGTGACAGCTTTGATGTAATTGTGTACGTGCTCCAGCTACTGAACCTTAAAACAACAAACAGCCAAGCACAGAAGCTGTAGCTTCTCCAGCCCCAATTTATTTGCAGTTGTATGGATGAAAGGGGATGGGACTGCATGCAACACAGAGGGGTGTTTTGAGAGCCAGGGCTTTCATGTGAGCCCAGTTTTCTGACTGCTGTTAGAAACCAAGCATGAGGCACGTGCTTTGGGTGTGCAGGCAGTGTTGAAGTGTTCTATTCTCTATTCTTCTGAAGGCATGACTGCTGAGTACTATGCTGAGAGATGTCACAAGCAAAGATTAGTCAAAGGAGGCTTGAGGGAGAAGCACTTGAGGCTGAGATGTAAAGTCTATCTCTAGTCAACCACACTTGCAGTGGTTTGTATTGGAAGGCCTTCAGCAAGGAGGAGGAGTGAGAAGGGATTTAGGGTAAGAGAACATATGAGCACTGAGGCTGCAAAAAACAGTGGGTCCTTGCTTGGAGCAGCTCTAGGATATATGATGGAGTAAGTGGGTCAGTGCTGAAGCAGGGCAAGATGTAGGAGCAGCTTGGTTTTGGCTCTCATGCCCTTATTGTAAAGCATGAGCAATATATCCTCAAGGTCCCTGGCAGACTGAAGAGAGAGAGGTGAAGCAACACTACAGAGCTGGGACCAGGTCCTGCTCATCTACTTCTGGCTGTTTGTTCCAATGGGGCCCAGATCCTGACAGCAGGAAAATGATAAACATGGTCATGTTGATACTGTGCAAATGTGCTGTCCTGGGAGCTCTGAGGGAGAGGAGATGGCATGACAGGCTGGATTAGAGTATCTCATCCCTATGCCCTTGCAGCAGATTCTTGATACATGAATGGGGAACCTTGGCCCACTTAGCACAGCCACTGCAAGTGGGAACTGCATGAAGGCAAGTGCTCTAGGTGGGATTTTCTTCCTGCATGCAAGCCTTCCTCTCTGTTAGGCAGCCAAGTAGGCTTACAGCTGACACTGTCTGGCTGCCAGCATGGAGTAACCAAACACTGCTACAAGTACTCGCTTTTCTTGCTGTCAGTCTCTCTCCTAGCTCTCTGATTTGTCACGGGTATCTGGCATTTCACGGGTATTTTCTAAAGGCCAGTGAAGTGTGCTTTGCAGCATGCATGGGTCTGATCACTGGCATGAGCTTTGAGTGAGCCTGTGCCCTGTGTGTGTTCTGGGATAAAACAGTGGCAGTGAAGAACGTCTTGCTGACATAGAAGTAACTGCTTCAGGTGAGCTGGCTAATGCTGAAAGGAAACAGGCCTTTCTGGTAAAGCGCTGGGAAAGGGTGAAGGTTTGTTCCTGCCTTTCCTTTGTACTGCCCATGTGTAGCACATTTCTTTTAAATGTTATGGGCATCATGACTCGCTCAGCTCATCTGCCTGGGGGAGTTTACAAACCGACTTATGGCAGCGGCCAAACTGACCATGGTAGTTTCATGACAGGGTCTTGGTTTTGTTTGTGCCTCAACCTTAACTTGCTGGGCAGCACATTTTACCAAGTTGTGGAGACCAATTTCTGTGCCAAAACACCAGGAGGGTGGCCATGGAACAGATACAGCTTTTCTGCACCATTTGTGCCATTGCAAATGAGAGGCAGCAAAGGAGCATCTTCTCAAGCATTTGCAGGTGCTTTTAACCAGGCTTGTCGGGTGCCTCTCTACTATCAACTGATGTGGGATTTAGGTGCATCTAAACATCAGGCCTTGATCATCAAGTACTCAGCATTAAAGTGCCTTTAAAAATAGGGCTTATGCTCTTAAATCAGATGAATAATCTTAGTCTGCAGATTTGTGTACTGAAAAATGAAGTTGTTCTTCACACACTTTACTGTTGTAGTCTTCAGCCTTAAGACAGAGTAGTTGGAGTTTTGGTTAAAACCTTATTGGCTTCTGTGGAAGTTAACATTAAAACTAAGTCCATAAGATAAGCTTCATGGTTGTGTGTGTGCTATTGCAGGCACCTTTCAGAGAGGGCAAGCAAAACTGAGGTTTCCAGTAAAATTTGTGACAGGCTCACAGGGGAATATGCAAAATACAGCCTGTACAGAGGGGCAGAACAAGTACTGCAAACACAAGGTGCTACATTTAAACTGCATTTAAACTTGGCAATTAAACCAAGCAAACAGCTCCCCATGCCAGGCACTTAGCTTTTCCTTTTGTATCAATCAGTCCAATATCTCATTGGATCTCCTCTTTCCCATCCTGCTGTGGCCCTGAGGACTTTTGTTATCTAATAATAATCTCCTAGTTTGAATAATTTCTGAATAGAAATGTGAGGTTTCTAAAACCTCCAAGAGATTCTGGGCCTGGAGAGTTGTATCCAAGCAGGGTGTCTCACTGCTAGTTTGTTATAGCATACATTACAGTGCATATTGCAATGGCATTTGCACTGGATTTTATTCAGTAAATGATATGAGGTGTGATTTAGATAGTTATATCTAGTTTAGTATTGTGATGAATTTGTGCAGCAAAGATGACCAGTTTGCAGTGAGAAGGGGATGGGAACAGTACAGTAAAGCAGCAGGACATCTTTTAGCTGAAAGGGGGAAGACTAGTAAGGACACATAGGTGACCTTCTGTCCACTTGGTGAATGATATGTCTTACTGAGAAATTGCAAGAAAAGTCTTTCTTCTGGGGGGCAGTATGTATGTCAGCAGGAAATGGGAGTGGGGCTGGAAGAGATTTTGTTGGGGCTGGGTACAGGGTAAGGTGAGCTTTATCCTAGAGACAGCCTAGGGAGGAAGATAAAGCCATGAAGAAAAGGAGGGTGACTGAAGAGCCAGGGCAAGGGTTTTGCCTGCAAATCAGACATCTATTTTACCCTGCAGCAATCTCCTCTGTGTGAGAAATCACCATCTAAGTATTTCTGAAGTGGGAAGATGGAAATAGGCATGAAGGCTCAAGCAGACAGACCAGTCTTATTGCACTCCTCTGATTTAAGATTTAGTGGATATTAGCCCTGTCTTTAAAGTGCATAATGGTGCACTGGTTTTGTGACTCGTTTTTCAGAGATGGTGCTTTCAGTACAGTTATCAGTACTGCAGTTCAGAAGTCAGCCTGGGGTTGGAAACCTGGGCATTGTTGGGAGCTGAAGCCCTGTGGTGTACATGCTTGATGGGGTGCAAATATGACAGCTCATGTAATTGAAGACGCTGCCTTGCAGACTTAACTTTGAATTGCAAATGCCATCACATTTCTTCTGGTTTAGAAGACGCATCTTCCTCGCTCAAAAGCTGCTCTGCCAGTTCAGGTTTAAGTGTAGGTGTGAGGTGAGGGGAGATACTCCAACCAAATGTGAATTCAGACTGCAGACTATGGGAGCAAACTGGAATTGCTGGCCCTACAAGTATCTCTCAAGGGCAACTGTGCATATTCCTTGCCAAGCCCTCCCCTCTGTTTTCATGATATGAAATGACATGCTGTTTTCTGAAAGTGAGAAGAGAAGCAGAAGAGGGAAGGAGAAGAGGGAAGCAGCATTTGTAGGGTTGCATGCCCTGTGACGGGGCAGCCTGTTGTGCTATTACTGCACAGGCTGAGCAGTGCTTTGAAGTGTTATTTCTATTTTTCCTGGGGTGCCCAGCAATAGACACTAGACAGAAAGAGACATTTTCTGATGTTCTTTAACAGTAGAGGAATTTATTGCAAGTGCATTTAAAAATAGAGGAGTCCAAGGACCACCTGTCTTGAGTGTTTCAGTGGAAGTGGGGACAACTCGCAGTGGCTGCTTGATTGGTGGGTCCTGAGATTTTTGTGTGGACCTGTGGCTGCGACCCACTTACAGCTGGCCTGCCTCTTTAAAGAAAGTCACTGATCAAGCCAGCTGTGACCTGGTGCCTCTGCTTTGGGTAGGTCTGTTTGGCACCCATGCAGGCCAACTCAGAAGAATTGAGCCCTTGCTGGTCATCCCATATTGCCTTTGAGAGCTGACCCTACCTCCCAGGCAGCTATCAAGAGGTGTTTCTGGTGCTGTTGGGTGTCTAAGCTGTAGATGGACTACGCTGAGGAGATGGCATGTTGATGGCTGGGGGATCTGCCTTCCTGGGGCCAGTCATGTGTGGAATGGAGCCAGGAGGAAACTTGATTTGCTCTGAGCAAGCTGCTGGGGAGTGTTCCCCAGGGCTGGGCACATCTCAGCAAATGGCTTTCCCCTCTCACTGTGCTGACCTGTGTCTTGCCCTGAACTACATTCTGCAAGGGTGCCAGCAGTGAGGAGCTGCCAACTTGGCACTTGAACAGTGGAGCTGATGCAACTCATTTCACAGAGGGATGCCAGGCGTTGTGAGAGCCCCCCACTGCTAGTGACTCAATACAGAGCTGGTATGGCTTCCAATATGGAAGAGCTGACAGCTGGGAGCTGGGATTTGCATGCTCAGCAGAGTATAGCATAGCCAAGGGTCCTGACAGGATACAGCAGCAGTCCCATGGCAGTTGTGGCAAATGCACCCAGGGAGAGAGGCATTGGGGAGTCTTCCATCTAGATGCTATGAATCCCTGAGGAGCTCTCAAGGCAGTGATTCAAAGCAGAGAGTGGAAAGATGGCAGATGTTATGTGTGTGGGGAGCAGCATGTCTCTTAAGCTGTACTCAGGACACTCACCATGGTTATATGTATGGGACCTGCTCGTGTTGCAGGACCAGTAAGTCCTCTTGCAGTGCTTACCTGCGTCACTCATGGATGCTTACCTGGTGAGGGGGTCAGGAAGGGCATACTAAAAGCAAAAATTGCCTTGCTGATGCTTAAAAATTTTCATTGTTTTCCTTTGTTCACAGGAGAACTGCTGAGTCAGCCGAGACCAGAGGGACTGACGGAGATCATCTGTCCCAAGAACGGCAGCGAGCGAGTTAATGTTGCCTTGGTTTACCCCCCCACTCCTACTGTGATCAGCCCTTGTTCCAAGTGAGACCAGAAAGCAGACCTATTCCCCTGTCAGTAGACACCAGAAAGCCTACATAAAACATGCCCTCACTAAGCACTTCTTTCTGGAAGGTAGCAGCCCCACAGCCTGGGGACTGTTCTAATGATTTGTGGCTATAGACAACCCACTCAGAGGATAAGAAGTACAGTGATATGGGCTGAGGTGTTCTCTGAGCTGTGTTGTGGCAGATGTAAGATCAGGAGATAATGCAGTCATAGGTGGGTTTTGGTAGGATGGGACTTCAGGAGATTTCTGTACACCCCCTTCTCAAGCAGAACCACTCTCATTGGCAAGTCAGATTCCTTGGGACCTTGTATAGATGAGGGTGTCATCCTTGGATGACAAGGATGGAGGTGCTACCACCTCTCCAGATTTTATTCTGGGACAGAACTTCTTTCCTTTTGTTCCATCTGAGGCTCCCTTATTATTTTATTCTATTAACTTGGTTTTCATTGCCATAAGATGCATTACTGGCTTGTGTTCAACATGTTCTCCACCAGATCCCAAGCCAGCAGGACTCCAGGCTGTGGTGGTGCATGGGGTTGTCCTGTTGTAGGAGTAGAGTTATACACTTGTCCTTGTTGAATTTTACAGCACCGTTGCTGATTCAGTCCTCCAACTTGGTGAGGTCCCCTTGGACAGGAGCCCTACCCTCTTGTGTATCTATAGCCTATATGTACTTCACTCCACAGAGTGGGAATGTGCTTGGAAAACAGAGCTGTATTGTGATGGGAAAAAAATGTGGAACAACACTCACAAAAGCAGACAGTGCCTTGGCTTTTTGATGCATGGGTTTCCCAGAAAAACAGAAATTCAGCCAGGGTCTGTCTAATTGGAGTGGCACAAGGGAATTTGGTAGAGAGCTTAGAGGAGCAGCTGAGTGTCTTGCTGGTGTCTGCTGCTGTATGTGAATGCCTGTTACTTTCACTTCAGTGTCTTGACAGTAGCTGTAGATGCTGTTCTCTCTGTTCAGTACCCTCCCATTCCAAAATACCACTCCTGGTAGAGAATAACTCTGATGATGGTTGGTTGTTGAGCTGTGTGTGAAGGTGAGGTTGAAGTGCCCACCTGGGGCAGAAAACAAAGATGCTCTGATACTGAGCCACAGGTTATTTCTGCCTATTCATTTGGTTCTCCTGTGTGTGTGTGTATTTGGCACAGTGCATTTCTAACCTGCAGGTGCCGTTTTTATTGTACTGTGCTGTCAGGCTATGCCTCCAATCCTCCTTGTCCTCTGGCCTGCCTTCCACAACGTCTGTTAACTGTGTCCCAGTTTCACAGTCACTCTGCTGGCTGGAAACTTGTGTTCTCAAAAAAGCCTGTGTTACTTTTTCTTCACTTCACGCTCCCTATTTAGAAGCCTAGAGAAAATCATGTGTCTTATGTTATTCATCATAAGCGCTATGAACCCTGCTATATTACTTTTTTCTTTATCCTTTCCTCTTCCAGATAAACCGTCAGTGCTGGTGCCAAAGGTTTTCCACCGGGCAGAACATGGCCGATGCTCTGCAGTGCTCCCATCTTTCCAGTTGTGGAGTTGATGCTGACGGGGATCAATGGGACTTTGGACTTTGGACCCTGAAAGAAATGCTGTGGGGCAGGGGCAGCTCCCAGGTGGGGGCCTCATGGCTGGAGTGGATGAAGTCATCTGGAGGTTGGGGATGACAAGGCATGAAGGAAAATGATTGCTGCAGATGTCAGGGCCTCTGGCCGGAGGGAAAACACTGGGGATAGGCTTCTGTGGACCCATTGAACGCGTGCTGAAAACCCATTTGGATCTCATGATGAATGTAAAAATGTTCTTGGTATACCATTTAATTCAGACCTGCTTGGAGGAAAGTCTCTTGAAATGAGCTGTAGCGGGATTCCCTGGATTTGTTCCTGGACAAGTGAGTTTTGTGGCAGTTAGCCAAAGCTTTGCTGGGGAGTTTGCTGGGTTGGTACTGCAAAGCCTTTAAAATTGCTCCACCACAAAAAAGTTGGCTGTGTCCCATTCAGCAATCTTGAGTGGAGGCTGGCAGAGAAGCAGGCTGGGAAATGTTTCCTGCCCTGTGCGTTCACATTTGTTGTGCCATGAAGTGGTGAGGATGTGCTGTGATCCTGCAGGGACAAAAGCAAGGCAGTCAGTGTGCCTCTGGCACATGCTATTTCTTATCCCTAGTGCAACCATTATCCCTGAACAGCTGCTGGTCTGCCATGGCTGGATGCTTTGGTACTGCCATTGCGGTACTCTCTGTGCACTGTGTCCACTGGAGCACTAAAAATATAGATCTTGGTCACCCTCCTAGGAAAGCCACCCAGGCATCTTTGTGTAGACATCTGGTGAACAGTGTGTGGCTGTGTGGTACAAACTGATCCTGATGCCCCTGGCAGCCGTGCTTCATGAGCAGCCATCTTCCCTCTCCAGATGTGGAAAAGGGCAGGCTGAGCACTGGTACCAAAGTTGTGGTTTCTCCCCCAGTTGTGTGGCTTTGAGGACTTCTAAGATGTTGCTGTTAGTTTGTGCCCAGCAGCTGAGCCCTGGTAACTGTGCTATGTGAGTCTTGCTCCATGCAAATATTTATTTAATGTAAATCAATAGGAGGCATGCATTTCCAGAGCCAGAATCCCTTCATCAGATGCTGGGGGAGGTCTGAGAGATGAGGGACTTAAAATACTTGTGTTAATATTCAGCTCTTAATTCTTTGGGCTGTGATGGCAGACCTGGGATGGGTGATACAGGCAGTGCCCACCAGGATGTGAGCTGGCCAGGCCTGCAACCACTGCAAGAGAGTGATGTGTCCTATTGGGACCTGCTGCAGTTGCACAGATGATATTCCCCTGGTTTCTGATCCTTCAAATGCCAGCCTTATGCACAAGGCTGTAAATCTTCCCATTGACAAGAACTTAATGCTGGGAAAGCAGGGCAGAATCCACTCCAGGAGGAGATCCAGAGGCCAGGTAGAAGAAATCAAGCCATGTACCTTACTTCAGGGGGAAAAGCGGCCAAATAAAAGCTGGCAGCTCAGTCAGCTTCCTGTTTCTTCAGGGTACCATGCCAGCTTGGGAGGGTAGCTTGGGCTCAGATTTCATGTGTTGACCTGCTACCTCTGGCAATGAACCTTACGTCAGTGAGAATCATTAATTGATTGTGCTTCTGTATTGCTGTGGATAAACTGGAGACTCAGAATTGTCTGTGTGGCTGGAGAAGGTGAAAGGGAGGTGAGATCTTTGAATGGTGCTCAGGAATAATGCTAGGAAACTCCCTTGTCCTGAGTCTTGCTGGCCATGAACCATGCCTGGTACAGGCAGAACTTGTGTTAGAGCATTCCCTACTGTCACCTCCCGTGCTGAGCGGCCTTCTCCTCCTGTTTTGCTGCTACTCACCTCTCTTTCCGTTCTCCATAGGAAGAAACTAGCGATTTGTTGCTGTGAAGTTGCGTGGAAACCGCACTGTAAAGAAACCACAAACTGGAATCCTTTTCCAGCCGGAGGCCTGTTTCCCAGTGTGCCCATCTGGTCTGGGATGCGTGAGCATTGAAGGAATGAGAGGACAGAGCAGACGTCTTGCAGCCTGCTCCTTGGGACCACAGCCCTCCTGCCGGGGTGTGCCACCTCCGTGGGAGCGTTCCCTGGCCTTTGCAGGCACTCAGGCTGCTGCTGTGCACTGAAGCCGTAATGCCGGGAATGTGGCAGTATGGAGATCAATCTAGTTGGGTCTATTTAATACAAAACGGTGATTACTCATCCACCCACTGTTTAGTAACTGGTGTAACTGTGTTTTCATCCAAATTTTTTTAATATGCAAAAGCCATTTAATTTTCTATGCAGTTCAGAAACATCTCGCCTTTGCAGTTGCCAGGTGGGAGATCCATGCAGGAGAACCAAACAAACAGCTCATAGTACTTTTGATTTTGCTGTTGCTGTCTTTTAAGGATGCACCCTGGGATCCTCATACAGTGTCCCTTTGGTGAGCTCCTGCCTCAGACCTCACTTAATACCCTTCAGCCCCAGGGATGAGGGCCCTGTATTTTTGAAGGATCTGTCATTTTTCATGAATCAAGCCACAAGGAAAGAGGGCTTGATGCAGTGCCCTAACAGCAGATACCTGAATTCAGAGTACGTATTATGTTCCAGTTCTTGTCCCTGCTCAGAGTTACCAAACCGTTAGAAATTACTAAGGCCTCTGTGGAGCACTCTGCAGCCTTTACTGAAGATGTATTATAAAGAGGTCAGAAAGGACTGGGGCATCAGCTGTCTCCCTGTGGAGCTGACAAAGAATTTAACTCCTTTGGAGTAGGAGGAGAATCTCCTGGCAATCTCCTAGATGCCTACTTCACCCAAGACGATTGTACTGGTTTTGCTTATTGGTTTGCAGACCCCTTGCTTGACCGGTTTTTGATTTCCTGCTGAAACTGGTTCTGACAGATTTGGAACCAGAGTTAGCGAGCTGCTTTGCACTCCAGGACTTTCAGCAGCTGGAAGATGTCCTGGAGTACCTTGTGTTACATTCTGAAGCAAAACCTGGGATTCAAAACTGCATCCGTCCAAGTCAAACTCCCAGGATAGCAGCTTTGCCTTCTTCTGGGTCTATGTAATGTGAGGAATTGCATGTCCCTAAGCAGCATATAACTAGGTAGAGGTGAGAGAGAGTGAGCCCAAAGGGTGATGCTGCACATTTAGGTCATTTTAGGGCTTACAGGAGTACTTGGAGACTTCTGGCAGCTGTAGAGGGTCCTGGGTGATGGGACATCTCTGTTTTAACTTTGCTATAAAGCAGAACGGTCAGAGAAGTAAGATTGTTTCCAGTCCGCCACGAGACCAGGATCCCTTTGACTAGTCTCCTTTCATGGCAGTGCTGTTCTTTCTGCATTGTCTCTGCTCTGAGCTTGGGAGATTCAGCCTTAGAAAGTTAAACTGAAACAGAGGCTAGTTTGTGATTTACCCTGCCTTATGATCTCTCAGATCGGATGGAAGAGACTGGGGGCTGCAGAAGCATGGGTCATCTCCCTTGCAGCATCCCCCATGCCACAGTTTCATAGTGGCTGTAAAAACTCAGTAGCCTATTTGGGTGCTGCTTTCCCAGGAACTCAAGATGTGCTTGGCTGTGCTCTAGCACTGGAACTTACGTGGGGTCCCTGTTCTCTTTCCCATTGTACCTCTGAGGCAGCTAAAGTTTGTCCAAGCAGTTGAGGCTCCTCACGGTGAGGAGTTAGATACAGTTGTGTCAAAGGGAACTGCAAATGTTACTTAGGAACTCACTAAGTGAGATGAAAATCCACTGGCTCACTCCTGCAGAGCCAGATCCCGGAGCTCAGTTCCCCTCGCGCCCTTTGGATGGGATCTTGGGCTGGCATCCTTGGAACAGCTGTGCCGGGAGGTGGAGATGCTGCACTGCAGTAAGCACAAGAAGAGGCAAGCAAGTGGGCCTCAGTGTAGCTCTCACGACACGCTTCATGGCTCAGTTCATGGACTGTAACTGCAGGTATTCATATAATCTACATCACTGGGCAGGACTCTGCGCACACACACATGCATGCCCAGACATACACGCACCACACCCACACTTACCCACACGTCCTCGCCAAAATGACTGAAAATAAAAGTGATCTCAATCTCCAGGAGAGTCCTGGCTGTGTGATTTGTTTTTCCTCTTTCAGTGCCTCCTTGGGCTCTAGCTCTGGAAGGGTCTGCACCTAGCTGTGGATCTGTGCTGTAGCAAAGTCATGAAGAGATTCGCCATTGAGTGAATCTGAGCATGGAGCCCCTTATTTAGTATCTGTAAATCACTGCCCGCTTTAGCAAGGCAGGTGATTTCTGGGGAACAGCTTTTTTACCCACTACCTTTTAAAGTATTTTATGGGTTTGTGAGGCCAGCTCAATAGCTCTCATTGATACCATGTTGTTTGCATTTGTTAAAAGCTTTCCTGCTCGTGTTCAGAGCAGGTTTTGGAGGCAGAGTAGTAAGGCAGGTGGTCCTTTGCTTGGCAACTGGAGCATTTGTGGCAGCACCAAGAGGATGAATTTAAAATGGGAGCAAATGCCTTCCCACTGCTGCAGTTTAACCCCCTCTGGCAACTAGGCATCATCACAGCTGCTCACTCACCACCACCTCCTGGTGGGAAGGAAAATAGGAAAAAAGTAAAACTCCTGGCTTAAAAGCAGTTTAGTAATGGAAGCAAAGTAAATATAATAATACTAATTACAGTAATTACAATGAAAGAGAGAGGAATAAAACCCAAGAAAGATGGGTGATGCACAGTACAATTGCTTGCCCCTCACTGACTGAGCCCAGCCCCTCCCCCAGTGATGGGGGATGAGCATCAGCAGCTTCCAGTCAACTCCTCCTCTTCCCTCCATTTATATACTGGGCAAAATGTTCTATGGTATGGAATATCCCTCTGCTCAGTTCTGGTCAGCTGTCCTGGCCATCCTTCTTCCCAGCTTGTGCACATTCTCACTGGCAGAGCACGAGGAGCTGAAAGGCTTTGACTTAGAATGAGCACTACTGAGCAACAACTAAATCATCAGGTATTATCCACAATATGCTCATACTAAATCCAAAAAGCACAGCACTGCAGCAGCCTCCAAGAAAGCTAACTGTCCCAGCCAAATGCAGGACATATAGCCCCAAGCACATGTGTGATCTCACTTCTGTCAGCACTCATGTGGAGAAGACAGACCTCTGTGGTGCACCCACACGAGGATGACAAACGCTGTGCAGCAGGTCTGGGGGAGGGGATGTCATCATCTGCAAGGAGATGCTGCTGTACCAGAGATGGGAGGCCCGGCTGAGGGTGGGTGCTGGGGCCCCAGCCACAGCAGGGCAGAGAGAAGATTCTGGGCTGTTTAGTGGCTGGCAGATGTGGAGGTATTGGCGTGGTATTGCTGTAGTTGGGTGCCAATACACATCAGCCTCCATCACTGAGGATACTGGGCGGCATTTCAGGACTGTGGGAAGCACCAGCGGAAAATAAACTGGCTTGTGATGGACAGAGAGACTTCATCGCTTTGCCTCCACCTCCTGGCCAAGAAGATCCAGAGAACTTTACACATCTTGTGTCGCCCACCTCACCCCGCTTGTTGACTGTGGATTAAGGCATATGGGAAACAGCAGGCACGGCAAATTCCCTGGCAGGAAGGGGCTGGGTGTCATCTGGATCCTTCTGGTGGCTGTGACCGGGCACCCAACACACCGCGGATGTCCCAGATCCGTGTTTCGGGTGCTCTGTGCTAAATCAGTGCCACGGGAAGGAGGACGGAGGCATAAAAGAGGTGTCTGCTCAGTGTGTGTTTCCCGTAACACGGAGAGAGCTTCCAGCGAGCTGCCGCGACCCCAAACGCCGGGGGCACGGCTGGGCAGAGGCCCTGGAGGTCTGAGCGGGCGCAGGAGGTGGCGGCGGTGCTGCAGAGGGGCAGGGCCGAGGGCCGGCGGAGCAGCGCGGCACACGCCCACCCCAGCGTTTGAAGCCGGACGGGAGCGCCGGGAGCCGCGGCCGCCGCTGCTCGTCTCCCACGGGGCCGCTGCTCCGCCCAGGGGCGGGCTCCGCGCTCTCCCGCCTTCGACGGGCCGCCGCCATGGAGGAGCAGAAAGAGAGCCGCCCGCCGGCCGCCCGGGACGAGGCGGCGGCTGCTCCCGCAGCCCGCCCGCCGGTGAGTGCGCGGGGCGGCGGGGGCGGCGCGGCCGGACGGTGCTGGCCCCGGGCCGCGGCCCCGCTCCCGCTCGCCCAGGGCGGCCCTGCTGCCCGCCCGCCTCGGGCCTCGGCCCGCCCGGCCCTGCCCTGCCCTGCCCCGGGGCTGCCCGGGAATCCCCTCCCGAGGGGCGCCGCCGGTGCCACGGGCCCGTCCGCGGTCGCGCCGTGTGTGGGCCCCATGCAGGCCGCGAGCAGCGGTCAGGAGCCGGGAAGTGCCCGTAGCTTTTCCTCTCTTTTATTGCTTTGTTTATCTTGCGCGCATCGGGCACCGGCCCGCGTGTCCCCGTCGGTGTGGATTCTGGTTAATTCAGTCGTCGAGAGAAATCTCGCTGCTCCTGAAGGCTTTGCCCGTTGGCACCACAGAACTCTTTCTGCTGAGATTAGGATGCGTATTCAAGTTTTGTCTCCAAGAGCTGCTGTTCCACATGGCTCAAGACACGGGCATTAGTGTCCCTTTATTCTGTTTGTTGCTGTTTAGGAAAACACTGTTTCAGAGCAGGCTTCAGCATTGATTCCTGCACCTTTCTACAAGCTAGTTCGCTCAGTTTGATCACAAGTGTAACAGTGTGACGCTTTACTGCGTTCTGGTGCCAAAACGAGCTGTGAAATGCTCAAGCATCTTGTTTTGACGTTCTTAAATAACCCCCTGATTTCTCTTTCTTCTAGGGTAGACAGCATTGTAGGATCAGTGACCAAGAAACTAATGGCAAAACCTCAGCTGCCAGTTCAAACGACTTCAGTGATCCCATTTACAAAGAAATTGCTATAACCAATGGTTGTATCAACAGAATGACCAGAGAAGAGCTCAGAAGTAAACTTGCAGAGTTCAAGCTGGAAACCAGGTGATTTGTAAACATGTTGATTTATCTTTGAGAGCAGTAGAGTCATGAGGGATGATTATTTTAAAGTTTAGAAACTCAGCACAAAGTGAAAAGCAGACACAGCACCAGACACCAATTGTTTTATGTACAATCTTGTTGCAGCTTTTGTTGTAGGATTAATGCAAACTGCTTAATGTGTGCTGTCTCAACTGGCAACCCAAAGAAATGCAAGAATACATAGCTGTAAGGTACTTATCATCTCTTTTTGGTCAAGGGGAAAAGAAGAACTGCTGTGGTTCTCAGGTGGTGCTGCAGACCTTCATCATACAGCAACTTGCTTCAGAACATCCATATTTTTATTAACTGTGCCAGTGCAGATCTGACACTTGCTACAAACTCTGGTGATGGGGCTCAGGATATAATCTCTGCAGAGCAGAAGTACCTTTAGATGGAGAGTTTGCTACTCTGAATACGTGTGCCAGAAAAATGTGAAAAAATGAATGTATTATGAGCTGGATTTGTGTTCACTGAGGCAGAGGCAAGGGAGTATAGTGTAGTTCCTGCTGTACTGGAAATGACCTGCAAGATTAATAATTCTGTCCAGGCAAGATATTGAGATATTGTGAAGGAGGTCAGCTGAGAAAAATAGCATGTTGTTTATGTAGGTGGCTGGAATGAGGAAGTAGTGGTGGGGAGCCGGTTGGTTAAATTAATTTTGCGCCTCATGAGGAGAAAAATCTTATCATTACTTGGGAAAATTTTTGGTAAAACACAGTAGAATTCTATAGCTATTTAACAGTTGCTTTGATTTTAAAATTGAAAGCAGAATTCAAATAGTATATGATGTGTTTGGGGCCTTCTCTTAGGTTATAAGTTTTCTAGATGAGTTTTTTAATTCAGTTGTAAATGCTGAAAGCCTAAAATTTCTCTTTTACCCAAGCTAGGTTTCTTTTGTCAATATATTCAAGTATGTCTTATCTGTAAACAAATAGTGCATCAGTTCCAATGTAGAGTATTGGGCAGATTACCACACACCATCCTTCCCTTCAAGGTTATTGTGATAGTCGATAATTTCCTATTTTCAACTTTCTTTAATAAGTTTGGTAAAGAAAGAGGTAATTTCCCCCTCCATCAGCTCCCATACTGTCTCAACTTTTAATGAACTGGTCATTGACTTAAACTAGACCAATAAACCAGAGTGAAGAAGAGTTATCTCTGCAGAAGCAGCTGATGCTCTCAAATGCATGTTTAGTAGTTTGATTTCAGTTCTTTGTGGATCACTGGGCTGCTTTTCTGATAATACCACTTGCTACACATATCTCTTACAGCTTCTGTGAGTTCATTTGTAATGAATAATTTTGGAAATAACTTCCTTGGAAGGATAAATGATCCTCATTTATTCAGCTCTGGTTTGGTACGTGGCAGTTCTGGCGTATGCACTCATACATTAAAATGTTTATATTAAAAGGACACAGTAAGTAACTTCAGTTGCTTGCCATGTGAATTTATTTATAGCCACAAACCTCCTGAAAAGCAGGATCTTGACCAGGAGGTTTTTTGACAACTGAAATCTCAAATACTTTATTTTAATTGAGTTATTCAAGCTCAATTTGAAATTTAAATTGAGAAAAATGTAAGGTGTGGGCATTCAAAAGAGATCCTGTGTTATCTGTGCCACTGATGCCGAAAGGCCTCTGGCATGAATCACTTCAGGTAGAGGGCACACGGGAATACAGGTGAAGCAGTACTTCTTTCAGGGCCAGAGGTCAAACACGAGTAATCTGCAAAGACTTGAGCTTTGGAAAGGCTTTGGATATCGAGTCTTGCTGAAGCAGGGGTGACTGCAGAGTGTCTCTGTGCCATGCTTCCCAGTCTGTCTCTGGTGTTGTATTGTGAGGGGTATCACAGCTCTGGGCTATCCCAGAACATGGGTTTAATGTAGTATAGATAATGGGGCTAATTCTCCTCTATGATAAAGTGGAATTCAGACTTCACATGTGCTGGTGTTCAAAATGAGGTTAATAAGTGTTGAGCTTTCCAATGTTTAATATAGCTTCAGTTTTACAACAGGGAAATAATTAAACAAGAGTGCCATCTTTGTCACTTTCCCTGTTTCTTCAGAGGGGTGAAAGATGTACTGAAAAAGAGATTGAAAAACTATTATAAGAAACAGAAGCTGATGCAGAAGGAACACATTAGTGGAGACAGCTGCTATGACTACATCTGTGTCGTTGATTTTGAAGCAACTTGTGAAGAAGGAAATCCGCCTGAATTTGTACATGAAATAATTGAATTTCCTGTTGTCTTAGTAAACACACGTACCCTGGAAATAGTAAGTGATCTGATGGCTGTGTTGGTATGCTATTGTTTGAAGTTGCTTGCTTGCATCAGAAAGTCTTGATTAGTTTCTAAGTAGATGTTGAACTTCATTAAAAATAGCATACTTTTTTTTTTTCATAAGGGTTTATCCTCTGTGCCTCTTAGGTACAAACAAAACTTTCTCTTCTGAAAGCATTTTCCAAATGATCATCCAAGTAGATCATTCTCCTGCTGTCGACTCCCTCTATTGATATGAGTTTCTCAGTTGTTCATGTACGTTCCCACCTGCCTTTTCTTTCCTTGCTTTAAAGCCCACATCTATTTCTAGGACTCAAGACATTCATCATAATCAAAAATGATCAATTTCTGTGGTCCTGTGTGAGGCGATCTAAAAGACACTAATGCAGAGGCCTAGAAAGTGAGGTTGAGTGAACTCCACTTCTTGTCAGGCTCAGCTGTTTCCACATTGTACCCAACAGACTGACAGCTGTGTAACCTGATTTTAAACATACTTCACAGCCATTTGTTAGCCTCTAGTGCTCTGTTCCAGTACAGCTTTCTTTTAGGATAAACTACCTGCTGCTTAACTGAAATTGAGTGACCCAGTGAAACAGAGGATGTACACACACCTCTGACTAATGGTTCATTTATGAAGAACACTTAATGGGAAGAGGATTTCCAGTAATCATTGTGATGCTACCGTAAATAATAGCTGCATGTGTGACTTGAGAGCAGAAAAAGGATTGTGCAGGATTGTTTTTATTGCTCTTAGAGTGTTTTGTTTTGTTGGTTTTTTTTTTGTCTGTCCAAAAGGTTTTGTATGACAGCAGGGATTTGGGGCTTTCTTTTTTCCATGAAACTTGCCTTCAGTCTTCACTCCTGTGTTGCTCAGTTTCCCAGAGTGAGAATTTGTTTGTCTCTGCCTGGCTGGCATCCAGAGCCGTAGGACTTGCCTGAAGCTTCTGAGGTGTGCAGCTGGTTGCTTTCCTTGAATTGCAAGTGAACCTTTAGAGATACCACCTAAAAAACATAATGCTTTGCTCATGCCTCTCACTTATTTTTTCCTTACTTTCACTCTTATTTTCCCAAATCCTCAGCTTTTTTGCAGTCTGTCCTTTTTCCCCTCTTAAATCCAAATTCCCACTCTTAGGTGCTTACTGGCTGAGAGGATGGCCATGTTCTGGTTGGAAAGCTAT
This sequence comes from Motacilla alba alba, assembly GCF_015832195.1. NCBI lineage: Eukaryota > Metazoa > Chordata > Aves > Passeriformes > Motacillidae > Motacilla > Motacilla alba. The sequence goes on along the minus strand of NC_052019.1, from coordinate 43,663,736 downwards.
CTGTCCTGTTAGGAATTTGATGTCAGCCAGTCAGGAGGCTCCTGCTGGCTCAGGTGGTGCACACTCCTTTTTGCCTGCAGCAGGACAAGTAGCTGCTGTTGCCTTTGGGCTGCAGGTGAGCCAGAGAAGTTGCCTTGCAGGCTGCAGAGTGTGCTGCAGCTGAGCAATTGATTCTCCTGTTACAGGAGGATACCTTTCAGCAATATGTGAAGCCAGAGATTAATCCCAAGCTTTCAGACTTCTGCATCAGTCTGACAGGAATAACTCAGGTAATTTGCACTTTTGTTTCTTCAGAAGGAAATAGGAAAAAAAAAGGGATGTGTTGTTGATGTTTTCAGACTGATGACCTTAAATGGTAGTCTTTCATGATTATTTTTCTGTAAGGCCTATTCTATTAATCCTTGTATTTTCCCTCTCCCAGTTATCACAGAGCTGATTTCACTAAGCTGGTCATTTTGTGGGGAAAAGTATTCTCTTTAATTCATGTGGAGAAGTTTAATCTTTAGTAGGGCAAAGCACCTTTTGAATTGCATCAGTTCCTCTCCTAATATTTTTGTTCTGAAGAGTCAGAGTCTTAGGATGGCAATGGCTTGTGATAAGTGACTTAAGAAGGAGCCTGGGAAACAACCTCAAAGGGTTTAATCCAGGTTCAACTGCAGACTAACCTTGTTACCTTTACAGAAGCTATTAGGAGGTTGGCTCTTGTAGCAGTGCTTTTGTGGTGCTATTTTTTCAGTTTAGAAAAACCTGTCCAGTAATCTGTTAACGTGTAGTCTGGTTTTGTAAATATTTTGATAAAGCCAAGTTTTTAATTGCCCATGTACCAATACAGTTTATACACTTAATGCTGAGGGATTTTTTTCTGAAAAAAATGTTCCTTACTTTGTTGATTTTTGGTTTTGTTGTGTTTTTTGGTTGGTTTTTTTTTTTTTTTTTTTTTGTTTCCTTAGGACATTGTTGATAAAGCTGATATTTTTCCTCAAGTTCTGCAGAATGTCATAGAGTGGATGAGACAACGAGAACTGGGAACAAAGTACACCTATTCCATGTTGACTGATGGGTATGTCCTTATGCAGCCTGCAGCACACTCTAAACTGCAAAACCATGTTTAGTATTTGTGAGGGCATTGCTAAAGATGGATCAGGACACTGCCATGTTGCTGGTTTTATTTTACTTGAAGCTTTTGGTAATATTGGTAAAGCTGAACTGAACTATTCAAAATGAAGCTTAAATCCATCAGATGGCGCCATTTCTTTCCTAGTGGTCTGTATGAAGCAGAGTGATGCTGAAGACTTTGTACTTTGTGTTGCTGTAATTCTCCATTTATATCTAGCACATGATACCTGAAAATAACACTCTGCAATTTTTAATTTTTAGCCTATAATTACATTGCTGTCTTTGGAAGCAACAGTGAATTAAAAAAAGAAAATGCTAAAGCAAAGCTGATACAAGACTGGTTATATTACGGGGCCTAAATGTCTCTGGAATTCCCCTCCAGAGGAATCCCCTCAATGAAATTCCTTAAGGAAAACAGGTGCATTGAAATCTCTGTTGTATAGATGAGATTGCATAGACAAGTAGAAGAGATGGGAGAAAAAAGCTTTACTTTAGCTTGCAGCTTACAAACTTGTTGGGGTGGTTCCCTTCAGGAAGGCAGGCTGCTAAATAAATAGGATTATAATTTCTCCATATTTTCATAGAGATCCGGTTTCTCATAAAACTAGGTGCAGTCTAGTTTCAGTAACCTACCTGAAGTAGAGAGATAAATGCATACCCAAATAATCAGGAAGGTTTAAGGTGTCGCTTGCTTCCCCAAGGGCTGTGTAAGCATCTAATTTATTGGCAGTTTTCAGTGTTGATGGGGTAGTTGGTGTGCTGTTTTTTGTCCTAACCGTTGTGGACCTGAAACCAGCCTGGTGAAAGTCTTGCTCCTGTCATTATTTTTTCCCCCACGATTAACAAATTCATATCAAAAAATTCTTTGCCAGGAATATAGCAAATGAGCCTTTCCTAAACTGTTTTCATTCTACTGATCACCACACACAAGACAGCTTTTAGTTGTACAGCTGTGCAATATGTAGAACACAGGATTATATATGACTAATGTTTTCCTCTTTTGACTTTCTAAGATCTTGGGATATGAGTAAATTTTTGAACATCCAGTGCCGTATTAGCCGTATCAAATACCCTTCTTTTGCCAAAAAGTGGATCAATATTCGCAAATCATATGGGAACTTCTATAAGGTTTGTACAAATTGCTGTTTCTCTTACAAATTCTTGGTTTAAAAGTCTAGAATGACCTCATGTGCTTGTCATCTCTACTTGTGTAGTATAAAATTATAGTATTTAAACTAGTTGCCTGATGCCTGGTTTTCAAATGTGTTTCATGTGCAGATCTCACTTCACTAATTGAAGATCATATAATTACTGCATTTTGATTTTAATCTTGTTTTTAAGAATCGGGTTGTGCTCCTTGAAGGATTGTCTGAAAATGTTATATGGGTCCTCTTAGATCAAGTAGCTCAGCTGAAAAGACTGTCTTGATTTTTCGATTATTTTTTCCTGTTTGCATGCAATACACTACAAAACTAATTTGTACCATTACCTTCATAGAATCTTGACTTTTGACAGTGTAATGGAGGCAGAGAAAGATTAAGATGTATCTACAGTGGAATCAAATTGTCAAGAGAAAAGTAATACTGAGTTCAGTGCTGGACCTTATTGCTGCTTTCTGCCAGACTACCATAAAATGAGTTATTGGATATTCTAGCAAATTCCCAATCATTCTATACTAAAATACATTTTTAAAAGGGATTTCAGCCTAGCTAATGGTCTTCTTTTGAAGGGCTTTTTCATCCTAAGTGTAACCTCTAGATAAAAGAGAGATTGACATTTAATAAGGGAAGAGCTTTACTTTGTGCTGGACAAATATTAAAGGGTTGCTGTCGGTGTTGCTGATCAGATCCTGTGAAGGTTGAAGGCATTCAGTGTGTCAGTGAGAATCAGGAGCTTGGTGCTTCTTTAATCACTTAGAATTTAAAACGAAAACCAAACTCAGATTCTCTCTGCAATGCCTCTGTTTTTTGGTTTTTTATAACAATGTTTAAACTTATCTAGGTCACAGCTTCCACCCTTGCCAGCACAAGTGTATCTTGAGCTGGTGCTGGTCAGAGGCTCTTGACGCAGGTCCCAGGTCTAGACAAACTCCTGTTGACTATTTCTCCTCTGTAAAAATGAGAGTGTCTGTCTCACCAAGGTGCTTTGAAGTTAAATGCTAAGTGATCTGACAGAAGGCAACATGAAAGTCATATGTGACTTAAGTAGGCTTCAAATCTGCATGTGTTTCTACTGCCCCGTGTTAGATTAAAAAGACTTGGTACCAAACCTAATCCTTGACTGTTACTCACTTTCTCCATCAGGTTCCTAGGAACCAGACCAAGCTGACAATCATGCTTGAAAATCTGGGCATGAATTATGATGGGAGACCTCACAGTGGACTTGATGACTCTAAAAACATTGCAAGGATAGCTATAAGGATGCTGCAGGATGGCTGTGACCTACGGGTGAATGAGAGAATTCACGGTGGACAGCTGATGACAGTCTCCTCCTCAGCCCCCTTAGAGGGAGCCCCTGCTCCACAGATGCCCCGCTACAGAAACTAGCAGTTCAGGGCTCTGCCCCGGGGGCTGCCCTCAGATACCCGCTAAAGACTCCAGAGCTTATTAAAGCCACCTCTGCCAGCTTGTCTGCCATGCAGAATCCTAAAGCACCTTAACTAATATCTCTGTTGAAATAAAGAGGAGCATGGAAGCTGTTTGTTCTTAGAAGCATATTACAGCAATTTCTTTTTGTACTGATGACTTCTGTTGTTGTTTCCAACTTTGCCAGCAGTGAGGTTGATATCTGGAATCCAGACAAAGTGTTAAGCTTTTAAGAACATGTAATTTGAACACCTGCTAAGAGGGATTGGGCCTGTGCTGCTGTACCACCCCAGCCTGTGGGCAGTATTTGTTCACTGTGATGTACTCCAATGATATCTAGCATCTGCTTATTCATTGCACACAAATAAGCCATTCCTGGAAGGACTGAAAGAGCAGTGGTTGGGCTGGCCCTTCCTGATAAGGCACTCTGCTAAGGGTTCCTACCAATTTTTTTTTTGTTTTTTACAAAGCCTAGAAGAAATGGGTGTGCATTCATCAGTTCTAAAGCAGTAGAGGAGTACTCTGCTGTTTGGGGTTCTTCTTTAAGGTATATGTTTGTCTGCTTCCCTATCAAATGGAAGAGCTGGGTGTTGAATAAAAATTTCATTAATATAGTATGATGGTATTTTTCTAACCTGTGTTTCAAAAAAAAAAAGGTTCTTTAGATTTTGACTTTAAAGATCCCATCTCCTATTCCTGCAAAGCTGCCCTTCATTTAATGTTGTTTTTAGACACCAGCAGCCATTTGCTCTTAAAAATGAGTGAAGTAAAAGTAAGTTCAAAACATGCCAAGTTGTCAAAATTTCATGCTCTGTGATTACTACATAAAAAAAAAAAAAAAAAAAAAACCAAGAAGCTTCTCATTCATGGCTAAAGACGTGTTCAGCTGTTTTTGGTATCTCCTTGTTCTTCTGCCATCGTGAAGCTATGCCTTTATTACAAAATCTAGCATTGGAAGATTAATATAATTTTATTATTAAAGGCCACAGTTAATTACTAGCAACTTCTGCTTACTCCCCAGGCCTCAGATAAGATGATATTCAAAAGAGGCCAAAGTACTCATTTGCTTTGTCTCCATGGGCTGTTACAAAGTGCACCATTAATGTGATCAACTTTGCATTAGAATGGTTCTGAAAAGTGGAATAATATATTTTGGTTGCTCTTGGTTTGAAGAAAAAAAAAAATTGCTGTCCCTGCATTACAATTCACTATTTACCACCTGCATTCAGGACACAAAATAACCAATTAATAAACTTTGTTAAGACCACTGACTGTTCGACTAATCAAACTCCTCCCAGCCCCGCTGTGCTCTTCTGACTGTTAAACTGCATCAATGGAACTGTGAAAATTTCCATTTTAAGTTCATGCAGGAGGGAGAAGTATTAGTCAAGTCTCAGTTGCTTCATACGATTTCTCTCTTGAGTCACAGATTTGGACAGTCATAACTGCTTCAGAGTTATGTTTTTGGTGGCTTTTTTTCCCCTGAGAGTTGTTGGTTTTTTGGGTTTTCTTTTTTTTGGGATTTTTTGGTTGGTTTGTTTTTGTTGGGTTTTTTTTTGCCTAAAAGCAAATAGTTGCTCTCTTGTAGGGAACTTTGTTGAACTTTAAAGTTGTTTTTTTCCTTTTGTAGCCCTACTTGATGGATTTTCACCAGGTAAAATATAAATCTCTGATATGCTTTCTTCTAAAATGCTGTTTATCTGTCAGCCCATATTTTGGGCAAATTCTTATATACGTGCTTGTCACTGGAGTGACTGTAGTATCCTCTTTTTCTGAAGTACCACGGTAATTTACTTTTTCTGTGTCTGAGTTACTGTTGTGCAAGTTTCTGTAACAAAACTGAGTAGTTCAGCAGATCTCCCCTGGGCATGGTGGCAGCCAGGGGCTTTATCGCTAGTCTTTATTTACAGGTCTGGAACCAGGCTCACAGTCAAATGAGAAACTTTTTTTTTTTTTTTTTTACAGATTATACTACAGGTTGCATAAGAGCTGTTGTAATTGTACATCATTTATTTTAAGTACAGAGTTGTTTATTTTTGCTAAGTAACTTCAAAAAGATATTTTGAGATAAGGGTTAAATCATAACTGTTTTCTGTTTGAGTAGGTTGAGATGTTTACTATCAGCGAGCTGCAGAAATCAGTAGAATCATTCCAGATACTATTTTATCTGTTGGATTAATGTCAAACTGTAAGGTGTAAGTATTTTCACAGAATATTTGATTCTGTGATTTTGAGATGAAGTGAATTTTAACAATGTTTGCTGATTTGTTTGAAATGTAAACAAACTTATTAAAATAATTTCATATTTTTAAACATGTCAGGTACTGAATTTGGTCTGTAAAGCATGAGATGATTTCAGCAGTCTTGGGGGTCTTGGCATCAGCTCAGCTCATGATTTGTCTTCTCTAGTGGATCAGCAACATTGCCATGGCTGAATGGCTTAAATCCCATGCATGAGGCTAGTTCACAACACTCAGTAATGAAATTAATTTTCCTGGATACTTCATACCACAGGGGGAAAAATGGTTTGGTGATTTTACTAGTGATGCTCATATTCAGCCAAAAAGTGTTTTTTCAGGTTGATCTTACTTGTTCATCCAAAGAAGCTTGCTGAGAGCTTCTGCTGTAATGAATATTTTAATTTATTAGAGGAGTCTTCCCGTGCTGGAAAAAATAATTGACAACTATGTAAAAAACAATCCAATCTCTTTTTTATGCAGAAAAAAAGCATGCAGACATTGATTGCCTTGTTCAAGTTAGAGGCTTTGTTCTATTGCTGCTTTTTATTTCACATTTCAGGAGCTGTACTTGAGCAATTCTACTACTACAGCAGACAGCGTTTGTGGAACAGTAGCAACTTTAAACAAAGGGATTGCAGACTAATTTCAACATGAGTGCTTTCAAGTAGATTTCTTAATATATATTTATATGAACATGAGAGGGCTTCACAGAATTTTGGGGTTATGTTAGGGGAAAAGGTTTCTCAGACAGGTTAAAGAGCAGTAGCCTCTGTTTCAGTGAGCAAATGCCTGAGCAAATGGGAAAGAGAGGTTACAACAGTTCGTGCCTCCCATTATTAACTCCTTGTTGGAGATGTGGCTACAGAGGCCGCTCACAGCAGCTCAGCTGTGCTCAGACTCTGCTTTTGCCTGAGCTTATCTGATAGTAAGGTAATTTAATAATTTAGTCTAACAAGGTATTTGTTTCCATATTTTGTTGGAAATTAACATTGCAGTGAGGAGGGGGCTGTTCTCACCAGTGGAAATAAGTAAAAAGCTCAGTTCACCTTATGTTCTCATGCCCTTGGAGAGCTCTTGGCATTTCACTGCAGGCCTTGACTGTTCTTTGGTGACCTTGAGAAAGCAGTGTTTTTTCACTCATTTCTCTCACCCTCTCACACTTCCCATGGCTGTTTTTAATTCCTCCTTTTCCCTTTTTCTTCCACTAATAAACGTTAGTCTCTTCTGGAGAGAAGCTTGTGCCAGGTAAGATCTGTGTATGTTCTTTCTAATAACAACCGACAGGCCCTTTATAAAGAAGTTGGAAGTCTGTATGTAAGTATGGAGAGTAGAGGAGACCCAGTTACTGACTGCAGGCTTTTGAGATGGGCTAAATGTATAGAACATCATTCCTGCTGCAACCAAGACCATTCCAGCCTCTTTTCAGGGACTTCATGTTTGGCAGCCCCATGGGGTGGCAGTGACATGTGACCAGGAGGACTCCCCAGGTGGAGATCCATGAGGTAGCTGGGTGTGGTCAGTACGCACTCCTGCTCTGCCTTGGACTGAGCTGTGGCCATGGCTGGGAGCAGGCTCACACTTTGTTCTAGAACACCTTCCTCCAACAGAAAATGGGGTGCTATCTGCAAGTATGGATGCTGACAAGGCTTTGGAGGTTGAGCAGTTGCTTCTCTCTTAGGTTCCTTCTAGTTCAGTCCTTTCACATTCACAGCCTCCAATGCCGACTGGCTTTTGCCCTTTTTAAATTGGAGGACTTGGTGTTGTGGGAGGAAAACCTGAAACAGCTTAAGGGATGTGCTCTTTAAACAAAAGGAGTATGACTGCTTTGCACTAAAATGGCTCCATATGGAAAAATGTCTTTTTCGACTAAATGGCAGGAGCCTTGAACCCCTCTCTATGGCAGAGGTGACCTCTGGGTGTGTTCTGATTAGGGATGTGATTCCATGGGTCAGGCATCTGTCTCCTCTGTGGCCACTCATTTCAGGAGTGCCCACCATGGGTAGCACCATGTCCTGCTCCTGTGATCTTAACTTAGTGTGGTCATGACTGCACGTCTTAATTGTAAAGCTTGTGGTGTTACTTGCAGATATATAATGGTGGAGTTTTTGCCTACTTTCCTGGCTAAATTAGTGCTAACTGTGAGGTTTTGCTGTTCGGAGTGAATGGTAGTAGTGGTCTTGCATTGGTAAAGTACTTGCAGGTGATTCTGACCTCCTTTGTTTATTTGCCCTGTTTCAGCAGTGTTAATTTTTAAAGAGCACGTGTAGCCAAATGGATCTCTATGAGCCAGAGATGTCCCAATAAGCAGGAATTGCTTCATTGCGGTTGTGTTCAGGTTTGGAGTGGTATGCAGGACCTGGGCTGTGGAGCATGACACACCTTCCCGGAGAGTCCCATGCTGAGTAAAATTTATTTCATATAAATTCCTAGCTTGAATTCAAGCTAGGTAAGTAGTTGAATACTTATGCTCTGTGTGCTGCATGAAAGCGTTTTATATGTAATTTAGAGGCAGGTGTAGCAACCTGCTGTGAGACTCAGTGTGCCCTCCTTTGCTCACTTGAAAACACTCCTATGCTTGTGATTCATTTCCATTCGTCCATATAGGGACTGAGATGACAGAGGACTAAAAAGAAGGGAGAAGTGACATTTTACTAGTTGGTCTAGGCCAGATATTTCCTGTCCGTATAGTCTGAGCATTTGATACAGCTGAACTATGACAACAGGCTCTTCGGGATCCAAGCACCATGTCCAGAGAGGGTGGCTGACTGCTACTGTGCTGAGCTTGGCTGTGTTTAAGCACAATCTGGGTCACACCACTCTAGGCAGGCTTCAGTAAACAGGCAGACATGAAGATAAGGAGCATTTATTTGAGCTGAGAAGCCTGGGAGGGGCACAGCTGGAACAGAAATAAGGCTTCCTGCATTGGAGGGAACTGTGGTTGTGCCTGCAAAGCCTATCTGTTGGTGTGCTGCAGATCTCTGGGAGCGGTTTTCTTCAGCTATGCTGGTGCTTTGTTTTTCCCCTGCAGCGTCTTGTGGGCATGTTTCTTCTTTAAACCCTTCTCAAAAACTTCACATTTGCTGGTTTTGGGGGCTGGCTTCTCTGAAATTTGCTGGTTCGCTCCTTTTTCTTGCTTGTTTTGCATATATGAAATAGTCCTTCTCTGACCCTGCCTGTACTCATTTTCTAACAAGCCATGTCTGGAAGCAGCTGTACTCTGTGCTGCAATCCTGTCTGCCCTGCTGGCCTCGCTGTTATGCACAGGGTTTTCAGAAACCTTATCAGATCAGGGTCTGCTGCCTTGTGGAGTGTGGTGCTGGCATTCCTGAATGCTGCCACAGCCATTTAGCAGACACCAACCGTAGGGAAGACAGTATAAGTAAATGGAGACTCTGTTGGCTTCCATTACATGTCATGGCAAACAACTTGTGGCAAATTCTCATGGTTTAATGGCACTTTCATTCAAGCATGCTCCACATGCACATCACTGAAGATGCTGCCACCATTAGAGATTAAAAATCATGGGAAGGACAGGGTCATTTTGAAACTAAGTGACAATTAAATTAGATGTGTGAGGGGTATTTGTGTGGTTGGTATTTGTTTCCACACTAGAGCTGCACTGGTAAGTCTAGCATCATGTGGAAGAGGTAGCGTGACACTTCACTAGATTCTGCAAGTAAACCTGTTCAAATGCCTTTGATTTTTCTGATAGATTGTCATTAGTCTTCAAGCACGGAAAACCTTGTGTTGGCCTTGAAAGAGGAAAATAACATTTTAAAACTTATGAAAATCTTTAAAATTTTGTATTTGAGGGATTGGGAAGATGAAGAGGTCTACATATGATTTCAACATAGCAGGAGGAAGTTTTCTTCCACTCTAGTCTGGGAGATGGTGATATCTCCCTGACTAGAGTGACTTGGTCCCTGCAAGTGTTGGATCAAGGCTTCCAAAATGAATGATGTCCAGACAGTTCTCTTTGACTATGTAAACATAGTCATTGTAAAAACCTATGATTTAACTCCCTTTCAGGCAGAAAAAAGAAATGCTGCCATGCTGTCCTCCCGCCAAGAGACCTACCCCACCTTGGTGGATACTGACTGACCCAGACACAGGAGTTTTTGTTTTTTAGTGACATGGTTTGGCAGAGAGTGAATGAACTCCTCTGTGCTTGGCTCAGTCTGTGCGTGAAACATTTCTGTAGGTGGTGTAGCAGATGTGTCATACTGGATGAAACTTCTGTCTTGAACCAAGGTAGCCATGCCCAAGATTGTAGAGCTGCTTTTCTGAGTCAAGAGGCCACAGACCCTCTTAGTAGCTGTGGTAGTGAGCAAAATGCTCTGAGGTGGAAACATCAGCTTTTGTGTCCAAGAGATGAAGAGCGTAGATCTTGGCTGTGTGCCGCTGGGTATAAAGGAAGCTTATCCCACTGTGTTCGTACTGGATATGAAATTTCTTCACATCTTATCAACTGAGCTGGTGGCTGCAGCCACATGGCTGTTGCTGTGGGGAGCTTTCCATCTGTTCCTCCTCTTCTGCCATCTGCAGAATATTTTTTTAATTGTGCAAAATCTCCTTGAGCATCGAATCCTGTAGTTCAGCCAGCTCCTCGTGCTCTAGAGCCATGTAAGCAGTTGTAATCTTTAAAGTGCTCCCACCACCCCTAATCTTTGAGTTTTGGAGCATGTGTAGAATGGACTGAATTGTCTTCATGCACTCTAGCTAACCTCTGTTCCTCTATCCACACCACCTAAATTTCAACCTGGCAGACAACCACTGCTCTGTTCACTTATGTTTTTTTTGGCAGGACAGAGTGTCTATAACATACATACCTTGAAGTACAGCTGTCTGCTTTCTGTCCCACTTTTTTGCTTTTCTGTCCCACTTTTGCTTTTCAAGCTTTCCACTCTGTCCTGCACCATCTGTGCTCTGCATGTCTGGGATACAGCTCCCCTTTTGTTTTTCCTTTTTCTTCCTCTGCTTCCCTCTGCTGTGGTCCTGACCATGGCATCCTACCACAGTTAAGCAGCTCCTCGCTGTCAGGCACACAACCTCCCAAAGCTGTGCTGAGCCCTGTGGCTGCTTTAAGGAAACGGACAAGTGTAGTGACTTTTTGACAGTGGTTTACAGGGAAGTTACTAGCCCTGTTCTAAAGAGGAAATCCAGGCATAGAATTAAATTGCTGTTCAAGTTTATGCAATGACTAAAGAAAGTGCTAGAAATGGAAACCAGCTGCCTTGTGTCCCCATCTGCTGTCGACCCTAAGCCCTCTACTGTTTCTTTTCAGTAGGCAACATTTTAGTGTAGGTTGCCACCAGAGGAAGAAGCTGTGCTGCTGCTGTTGTAATTTTGGCTGAGCTTTTGGAGGCAGGCCCTTGCCTGGGGGAATTCCACACAAGCTCCTGGTCTCCAAAGCAGCTGGCTCTCTATGGATGGAGTCCTCTCTGGACTTGCAGGATGTGTTTTCTGCAAACCTGAGCAATGGGGCATTGCAATATGCCCTGGCTGAGACTACCAAGAGCTCTGAGTGCGTGCAGTCACTTCAGCTGTCAGCATAAAACCCTCTGGACTGTGTTTGTGATGCCTGCAAAGAACATCAGCAATTGCTCTTCAACTCTCTTATGCTGCCAGGAGTTGTAAAGATTAGTGGAAGGCACACTGACATGGATGGAGAAGGAATGTCTAGAAGCATCAGAAAGAAATAATTAGAGGTGTCTGAGAATGGCAGGTGCTGATGGCACATGTGTTAGTAGGTCATCAAAATTAGCACACCTACAGGTCATAGAATCCTAGAATGGTTTGGATTGGAAGGGGCATTAAAGATCATCTGGCTTCAGCTCCTCTGAGCAGGGACACCTTCCACTAGATCAGGTTGTTCAAAGGCCATCCAACCTGGCCTTGAACACTTCCAGGAATACCTGCATGGAATGAACAACGGACAAACTAAACCCTGACAAGACAAATCTGAAATCTGAAGGCATAAAAATACGCTGGTTGGATAATAAAGGAATGGGATTGGCACTATGAGTTGTTGAGATAAAGAGACAAAAGACAGTGAGTTTACCCTAATGATTCACAGTGCTAGGACAAGATCATCCTAGGATTATAGTTATGCCTGGATCCTCTACCAATCCACGTTATTTGATTTATTTTGGCTTCATGAGAGCATGGAAATTGGTCTTAGGAGCAAATATGCAGGGAAATCCTCGGGCTGCAGGGTGGCTGTGGGCCATTGAAGATGCTGTAAAGGCACTGATGATTTACTGGATTGTACACATCCCACACAAACACAGAGAGCAGTGTGGCTGTGCTTGGAGCCACCCTTCCAGAATCTACCAACACGAAAGAACACTCAAAAGATGGCAGGGGACTGCAGTGTCCTGCTATAAAACAATTTTGTTGATCCACTCTGAAGAGTACAACCTAAAATGACAGGCTTTGAAATGAAAAAGGAGTCTGTGAGTCTTTCCAGATATGGTGTACAGAAGCATGATGGAGCATGCGTTTTCAGCAGAGTTTAGTGGTAAATGGAGAGCAAGTAGGGAGTTGTTTTCTCAAGAAGACAGAAGGATGCCTGTTGATTAGAAGTGGTTGTCACTTGCTGGATTTGCCATAGAGTTATAGCTTTCAAACTAGTCCTGTTCCAATTCCACTGTATTTCTTCCTGTCTCAGAACAGCTTGGCACAAACAACACGTAAGTCCCTCTATCTTAAGCTCTTTAGGAATTACACCTGTAGGGCCTGCTAGGGGAAAGATTTAGCTACCTAAACATAGGTGTCTGGTGCCCTCTGGTATCTGAGCTGTCTGCACAAAGCATGTGGGACCTGCAGGACCTCCTGTCATCTGAAGCAGCAGCTGGAGGCTAGCCTGGAGGCCTGAGACATTTCCAGTAGTGCTGCTGCTCATACCTGTGTGTGGGCACTGGAATGGTGTCCCTGGAGCAATCCCATGCCCCACTCAGCTTAACAGGAAGAGGCAGGTACTGTCAGAAGATGAACTGTCCCATTGTCCCATTGCTGCCTCTTTATATGACTTAGCTGGGAGGTGGAAACTTGCTGCTGCTGGTGCTGTGCAGCATCCAAGCTTCCACAGAACTTTCACTAGAGAGATGGGTATTTCAGGGAGCCAGGAAAGGGAATGCACTTGTGAGGCCCAGACATGATCTCCCAGACATCAAAGGCTTTGGGAAACAGGGATGTGTTTCTCTTCAGCTCACTCACTAGCCTTCCCAAAAAGCATGGGAAGAAGACAGCTAGATCTGGATTTAGGTGTTTTGTTTCTGCACTTCAATGAAAATCAATAGTGACAACTGCTCTTCGATTGCTAAGGTTGGGATCGTGTTCTACTATACTTTGCACTTTGCACAGGGGTGGTGGAGGAGCTGATCTGGAAGTCAATTACTTGCCAAAGTCTTCAGCTGCAGGTCGGGGTGCTTAGCCTTTGGCCTTTAGAAAGTCTTGAACTGGTTCAGAGATGGGGAGAGTCTGAAGCACTTGCTGAAGCGACAAAAGTGTGGTGCTTATTTTTTGACAGTGTTTTGGTGCTAGTGTTTAAGCTGGGATGAAGTGATTTCAGTTTTTCAGATTCTTGAATTGAAGATTGAAGGTTCTTCTTCAATCACATTTGGGATGCCTGGTCTTCATACTTTCAGGGTTAGGTGTCACTCCCTCTCAGGGCAACTTATGCCTGCCAAAGTACCTCTGTGGTTGTCTGCACCAACCACAAAGACTGCGACTATTGTCTCTCCTGGTGGAACATGAAAAGGTACATTCTGCATGGGCAGGACAGAGCTAATTTCTGTGCAACTCTGTGAAAACAAGTGAAGCAAACCCAAGCTCTGGGCAGTGAACCCAGTCTTGCAAGACACTGAGACACAGCTGATTGTAGGTGAAAGGGGATGTCAAGAGAACTGTCCATTCCCCTGGAAAATGAATGCCCCCAAAAATTGGAAGGAAAAAAAATAGTCATTTATTATTTTATTATATGATGTTATTTATTTATTTTCCCCTTTGTAATCTTAGAGCAGCCAGTCTTTCTGGGCTCCCTTCAGCTCCATCCCTCCTTCTTCTCAAAAAGCAGTTTTTCTGCACTAGAGACTGTTCCTGCTAACAGAGTCCTGCCTCTGAAAAAGGTAGTGCAAGGCCTCAAAGGGATGTGCATGTGACACTGGTGGCACAGCACTAGCCTCTTGCACAAGCATGGGAGTGCTTTGTTTTAATTATTTAGCCAGTAGAATTGCAAATGACTGTGAGACTGTTGAAGGCAGAAAGGGACAGAGTGCTGGCTATAAATAGAGGGACAGCAGTAAGAGAAGTGCATCTAACAATGGACTCTCCACTGTCTTCAGTCTGGTGCCTCAGACAGGCAGAAAAACCCCAACAGAGAAAGAGGATGGTCTCACAGAGAACAAGAAAGAATGCAAAGTGGACACAAACAAATACATGCGTAAGCATCAGCAAAAATTGTAGTGAAACCTGGCCATGTGCTTTACAGGCAAAATCCAGCTCCTCCCCATGGGCTGTGTCTCTCTCCTGCCCATAGGTAGGATTTTACAGGTACTGGAGGGAGCAGGGATACCACCCTTGGCACAACCCATGGGGCAGGGAGTTACAGAACTGAAGACTGGCAGACAGCTCCCAGGCTGAAATGTGTTTTGATGAACAGCTCGTACTGTTCTGTGTAACAGACATCTGTAAACATCTGTGAACAGGTAGCAGGGCTAAGGTTTGCCAATGAATAACTCAACCAGTCCTGCTACCCTTAAATTTAGATAATAGTGCTGCAGTCAAAGGCTTTGCAAATTAGGCAGCTAATGCCATTATGGACTTGTCTCTATGTTTGGCTTGGGGCCTGCACTATTTCACAGGTGGCTTTGACCTCGTGTGACAGCATCACTGCAAACTGGTTCCCTTTTTACCTGGCAAATCAGGCACAAATTCTTTCACCAGGGTGCTAATACCAAAGTAGTAAAGCAGCCGGTGTTGTTTTAGAGGAGACTGGAGGTGGGGGGATGGATGCTGGCTGCAGCTGGGCATCTGAAACATCTTGCTGGAGTTCAGCAATTTTTCTTCCCAATGCCATCTTGCTACTGGTGGTGGAATTTGTTCAGGGTCCCCTGGGATTTTAGCTGGCACCTACTTCTTGGACTCTGAATCATCTCAAGGTTTCTCCAGGTGGTACCTCCTTTCTCTTTGCCTTTTTCTGAAGGCTGTAGGACACCCTCCCTCTGTATATAACACTATAGGATTCATTCCAGTTCATCTTAACCCCAAAACTGGCAAGCTCAATATAAAAAGGAGTCTTCAGTGAATGCTAAGGGACTCAGAAAAGAAAATTGCACAATATGGAAAAGAAAATGAATAAATACTATGCAAATGTAATTGTAGCATAAACCTTAAGCCCAGATGCATATTTGCCAGTGACTAAGCCTTTTCCTGCAGTCCATGTTACCATGGATTTGGTGTCCACAAGTACACCCTCTCTCCTAGATGTTGCCCTGTTTTCTGCAGAGCTTTCCACACCTCTAAGGACAATTCCTGCAGGTGCTTATCCAGCTTCACTCTTGTTTTTGGATGGGACAGAAAGCATCCTTGATGTTCTAGAGCTACATGTTGTTTGCCCTCAGAGGTGATTTCTCCTGATGAGCCTCCACCCACTTGACTGGAGCAAAGGAGATGGTTGGTTTCCATCCGCTTGGTGTTTGTAGCTTTGTTTCAGAAGAACAGTGTCCAGTTTGAGGACCTTCAGAAAAAAAAAAGATGTCAACAAACTGGAGTGATCTGAGCAGTCATTATATGTAAACAGCCTCCAAAAATACAAGCTGGCAGAAAACCACAGTCCTTACTGGTAAGGCAGGAACAGTCCTTGGACAGGGTGGTTTCTGTTATAAATGCTGCATGTGTGATGGAGAGACATGCCTTTCTTCTGAGCCATGGCTACAGGGAGAGGCAGGGTGTGGGGAAATAATGCTGCTCTCATCTTTTACACAATGTACTTCAGAGCCCTTGGCACTGGGGGAAGTGTCCTGTCAGGCAGGAAGGGTCTGACTGTGCTCAGAGAGAGGCAGGACTGAGGAAAGAGTCAAGGCAGGACGTAGAACTTCATAGTTTTGTTCACTGCCTATATCTGGCCCTTTCTTAGGGCCAAGTACATGACTTGGGCCAAGATGACTCCAAGTACATTTCCAAGGTCAGTCAACAAGGACTTGGAGGTGAGCAGGACCAATGGCTTCCAAGTCATGGAAGTGCTGGTAGCCAATTCTCCAGGAAGAGCAGGAAGGCACGTGTAGCCATAAGCATCACTCAGAATGCTCAGGCCAATTTCAAGTTTTAGCCTTTCATGAAATTCCTAAGAAAGCACCAGCATTTTTTTCCAAGTTGCTAGTGCTTGACTTCTTTTTTTCCCCAGCCCTAGGTTCTTTTTTAAACTTACTAATATTTGATATCCCAGGTTTTTGATTTGTCCGTGGGCTACTGAAACAGAGAATTCTTGCTTTTTAATAGACAGAAAGTCTTTTTATCTCTAGCAAGGAAAATATCAGAAAGTATTGAAATCATACTTACCTTACATTTTATTTCAGTTTTCAGATATTTGCAGTCTCCTGTGATGTAGCAATTTTGTAGCAGCGTTGTGTTCTGGTTTGTTTACTTTGTAAGAATCAGCTGAGGATAAATTCATGCATTTTGTTGCTCAAGATGTCAAATAACTGGAAATGTCACTGAGGCAATGAGGATCTCACCTTGAGAAAGGTCATTGCTTATACAGGTGTTCTTTTTTCCAGATCTAACTGGAGCAAAATGTTGGCCAAGTTTCAGGCAATCTTTCATGGAGAGGCAAGCACAACTAGCAGTGGGAGATGAAAAGCACTGATATATCTGAGGTCAGTAACCTCCAGAAAATAGATCCCACTGGATCCTTGTTCCACTGCAGGCATTTTCACCATGCTGGCAATCCCTTAAGCCAGTTGCAATAGCTGCTGCTGGTACTGCTGAAAACTCTCTGTTTAAGGATTGTGCATAAGCGAAAACAACATCTGAGAAGGAAGCTTTAAGTGTCAGAGTTGTTAAGAAATTCAGGGCCAGTCCCTTGTCTGTGTTTGTCCAGTAGTAAATCTTCTCTTTGGAATTTCTTTTCTTGGTGTTGCCACACAGGGCTGTAGGGCTCTGGATATTTTTGAACGCTTTTGAGAGCCTTTTTCTGCTTGAGAAGGCCTTCCGGTTGCTGGTAGGCGGTGCTCGTACAGAATTCTGCTTTACATGGGCAGCTCACAGCCATGTGTTGGACTGCAGTGTGGTCTGTCCTTAGCTCACCCTCAGAGCAGCACAGAAAAGGTCCCTGAGTGGGGAAACATAGCAAGGTCTCCTTGCTCAAGAGCTCAGAGCCAAGAGTGGAGAACACTTATTCTGCCAGAGGCAAATCATTGGTTTTACAGCTGGAACACAGTGTCAGCTGCACAGTGACTCTTTCTCGGGGGTCCCCTGTGCAGCCCTGGTGCCTCGTGGTGGACAAGGGCCTGACCAGAGCGGCCAGCTGTGTCCCACACTGCTACGCCTGCCTGTGCAGTTGATAGCCTGTTCTCACCTCTAGCCCCTGTGGGGTTCTGGCACTTGGTCATGCCATCTCAGATTTGGCACCCAGACTTCCTCCCCTGCCCTCTTCCCGGGAAAGGGCTGAAAGCTGTTGTAACGGGCCATCGGATTTGCCAAGTGTCAAGTGTTTGTGTTTGGAGCAACACAAACATCCTTGATCTCTGCACTCCCAGTCTGGCTTTTCTGCTTTCAGGAGCCAGAGCAACAGGGAATCTCTCACCACCAGTGGTCCTGCACCAAGTCTCATGGAGTGTGATGTGCCTGGAGAAGAAATTCCACTACTGGTATGCTCAGCCTTGATTTTTGCTTGGAAGAGAAGTTTCATGGGTGTTATCTGCTACAGCAGACTGACAGCCTACTGCAGCAGTTCTCACCTTCCTGCAGACTTCTGACCCCCCCAGGAGCAATGTTTGACCAAGGCAGAGCCGACTGACAGAAAGACTACAGACAGCTCCAGCAGAGTCGAACAAACCATCTCACAGCATCATGGGCTAAAAAACCACCCAGAGCCGATGTCCCTGTGCTGCTGGAGGGAGAAGGGAAGGAGAGCTCCGCACAAGTGACCGTGCTGTGTGCTTCTCTCTCCTCTCTGTTGGTTGTGTGTCAGCCCATGGGAGGCAGCGCTTCTGCGGAAGCAGTGACTGTGGGTTTTTTTCCTCATTAACTTTGCAAAAGCTGGCCCTGTTCCCATGTTTGCATGCTTCTGTCAGTCTTCTAAAGTGCACACAAGCCAAACATAGAGGGACTCAATTAAACACAGACTGCTGGCTTTTGCTCTTTTGCACAGTAAAGATGTTTTTGAAGGAAATGTAGTGTGCTTATTTAAAAACATATTTTAAAAAGCAGATATGTCAGACTTCAGCTTGGTATTACTCTACTTAGCAGCTCTGAGGAATTAATAATTAAAAAGCATTTGTTTCCTTTTGCAGGCACTAGTTAAGAAAGCAACAGAAATGAAAAAAGAGTAGTTTTGCAGCCATTTTTACCACTTCTGAGTGGCCTTCTGATTCCAGTTTTACAGTCTTTCAGTGTACACAATTCAAACAAACTGTTTTGGATAGCAACAGTTCATATGGCTTTAGAGAGAGTCGTAGTGTACTCAGAAACATCTTGTTTTTAAACAGGATTTAGAAATGCAGGGGCGGGGAGTGACCTGAGGTTTGATTCCCTATATGGAAGATGGTGAGATTCTCACTCCAGCACAGGCTCATTAGATGACTTCACGGGGACAACGCCAAATCTGAAAATGTTGCCAACAGGCTTAAAACGTGGTGATCATCACCAGAATGTCCACCACAGCCTTCATGTATTATGAATGCCTCTGCTTGGCAGCATTCCTCTGCGGTCGCGTTCAGGTCCATCAGCGTGAGCTGGGCTGGGAGATTGTCACACAGCTCTGCTGCAAGAGCAAACCCAGAGAAGCAGTGCTGGGTTTTAGGGCTTTGTAGGGCTGATCTTTCCCAGTCAGACTGCTTCTCAGTGGTCTTGGGCAGTTGTCCAGGCTTCCCTCTTCCTGTCTCCTGTCTGACCTTCGTTCCGTCTGCATTCAACCATTTGTGCAAAGGCTGCTGGGAGCACACTGACCTCTCGATCCGCCTGCCACGAGTCATGGCAGGCAGCTGAAGGTGGCTGGAAAAGGGGAATGCTTCACCCATCTTTAGAAAGGGTAGAAAGGAGGACCCAGGGAATTACTGACCTGTCAGCCTCACCCCTGTGCCTGGCAAGGTCATGGAGCAGATCCTCCACACCAAGGCCCAGCACCGTGTGTCCTTGCCTGTCTTTGCAGGCTGCCACCTCAGCCTCATGACCTCACTTTCTTCAGGAAAGATGCCATTTCTTCCTTGCCTCTTGGGAAACCTCACCTCCCCTACCTTTCCAGGCTTCTCCCGTCTCTGCATCTAGGCACCGATCGCTGGCGGAATTCTTGAGAGAGATCAGTTCTCATAGTGAAGAGCTGTCAATCTCTGTTAGTTACCTCCATGCAAGGCAGTGGTTTCAGTGCTTTAACACACCACTGATCTGAACTGCTGGATCAGGAGAATGCTGGGATGGCTGGCTATCCATCTGCATCTGCAATGGGCTCTGTCCATTTTATCTCAGGGAGAGGAATAGTGGCACGTGCCTATGTGCCATGGAGGAGTGAGGAGGAGGGCTGTCTTCTCCCCTTCTCCCTCTGGGGGATTCACACCGAGGCAGAGGACAGCTATCCTGTGAGTTCACAGCTGTCTCTGCTGTGAGGGTTAACTGAGGAAAGGAAATGTGCAGCAGCTGGGGAAAATATGACTGTTGTCACCAGGGAAAAGGCTAGGAGCCAATAGGCAGGACTAACCCTGCCCTGGGTAAGAAGCAGCAGGCTCAGAGCCTGGCACGGAGCCTTTCCAGACAGCGGGGCCTGAGTTCCAATGGGATTTTAAAGCCTCCAAGGCAAGGGTCCAACTTTGAAGTCCAGGGTTTGCTCTGGCAGCACCATGAGTCAAGGAAGCCCCAGACTCCAATGCAGTACTCACAGAAATATTTTTTCCATGCTAATCCTTCTTTTTTGTTAAAAAACTCCCTGAAGAGTGAATGAAAGGCCTAAGTTCAGGGCCTGGGTTTGTTTCAGTGGGAAGAAAGCCATAGCTGTGCCATAGGCAGACACTGCTCCCCACAAGCCTTCAGGACTCTCTCATGGTGAATTCAAACACCCTTGTGGGGAGGGGTTTGCCTGTGCCACAAAAACGGCAATATTTTTATTCTTTCCTCACCCCAAACCAGGATGGAGGGTCAAAGAGAATGTGAATCAAGGCTCAGGGGATACTTTGGGTTGGATTTCTCCACATGTTTCATCACACAGTTTTCAAACACTTGATGTTTGGCCTTTTAAATATCTTCATTTTCCTCTTAACCAAACCATTCCTTGGCCCAGACTTTTTTCATGAAAACTCTGGTCCTAAATGACTTAGTATTAGTTCATGGGGAGAATTTTTGCCTCCAAAAGGACAAAAGGTGGCTCCAGCAAAACCACCAGTTTGGGGAAACTTGACATCTCTCATTGGGTGTTTCCTATGGACCTTCTGACTTAGAGTTGCATATGCCTTACTAAAATAATTTTGGTGCAACATGGGTTGGCTCAGCTGAGCCCCAGGGTTACTTTGCAGTTCTGTGACAGCTGGTGTGACTGAGAGCTGCTGGCTGCCCTCTGGTCAGGGTGTGACACACATTTTTTCTCCTCCTTTCCTTTGGGGAATCTGATGGACAGTGCTGCTTGCTGGTTAGGTGAGAAATGTGCAGCTTGCCTCACCTTGAGGCATCCTTGTCTGTGGCTGCAGCTGTTTCTTGGGGACAGCAGTGACCTCTCACTAGTTCCTCACTCTGATGTGGAGCGCTGTGGTGGAGTAGGATGGGGAACTTGGTGAGCCTGGGGAACTCTGCTGTCCTTCCTCAGACTTGCCAAGGCACACAGTGGAAACAGAAAAGGCCTCTCACTGCCATTCCCTTCAGCCTTAGTCTCCCAAAATTCCCATTCCGTGGTGCTGGGGCATCTCTACCTGCCTTCTTGGCCTTGGGCCCCTTCTCCAGGTCCCTCCCTCCTCCACCAGCCCACCACTGCTCTCCTGGTGAGTGTATATTGGAAGTGGCACGAGGGGAGAGCAAAGCCACCAAGGAGAATCCTTTCCTTATCAGCCTTCTCCGGCCTCTCCTAGGCTCTCTTTTCTGTCCCTCAGCATGACTGCCAGTCCCTCCCAGATCACTGGCCCCTTTCCATGTCCTCTCCACAGGGGAGGAGATGTTTGTTTAGCTGGGCCCCTGCGCAGGGCATCTTGTCTCAGCAGGGTGGGTGTGTGGATGGAGCCACCCCTGAGGCTGTCTCCAGTACAGAGAGCTGTCCTGGCAGGTGATGTCCACATGGGCAGTTGGGCTTCGCCTGGGAGCTATCCCATGGAAAGTTGGAGGCTGTCTGTCTAGGCAGATTTGTTTGGTCCTGTAGGCAGTCTGGCCATAGATAGATATACCCTGTTCTTGTTTAACTGTGCCATGTTCTGCTCTTTGGCTGCCTGCCAAACACTTCTTCAAATAAATGAAACTAGAGGAACATCTTCCTCACTTTCCTGGTCATGGTGAAATCTGGGAAGAAGGGTAGTTTGCAAATACTGTGAAAAAATTTCAAGTTTTAGTAACACAATGAAATTAAGAAATCTGTTTTCACTGCTGTAAAGTGGGAGCCAGCACAGTGCTGGCAGTAAAGGGAGACACTTGAACTCCGTGGGGGAATGATTTGTGAGGAATGCTGTAATATCACCAGACACATGTGAGGTGCAGGTCCCATGGAAAGAAAGCTGTGGTCTGTGTGCAAAGGTGAAGGTTCTGTAAAGGGGAGTTTGCCATGGCGTGTCTCAATGGCAAGTGAGCGCACACACTTCAGGTAACTTTTTAGGATTTTGAACATGGTGTGAATTAATAACCCAAGTTGCTCTGGAAAAATTAGGAATCTGGCCAGAAAACAGAGAAAGGAAAATTCTTGAGGTGCCACAAATAAATGCAGTATATTCTGGGGGAAAAGCACCTGGATCTGCAGTCCTGAGGACAGAGGGACTTCCCTGACAGTTAGCAGGTACGGGGGTCAGGCAGCCTAACAACATCCCAAAGCAGCAGGATATTCAGTGTAAAGGTTGAGTAGGTACAGATCCACAGGAGTGAGGGTTAGGTTTGCCTCCATGAAGGCACTTTGAGTTGCACATCCCACATGATGGCCTCACCACGCAGCCCTGTGACATGTGGCCTGCAGGTTATGTCTTGCCTGTTATTAATAACCCTGTCCTGATGTCTCTCCATGATACTCTTGCAAACAATTTTTTCTCCTTCTTCAAGCCAATTATTGGGTGAGAAGCCAGGCCCTTGAGCAGCGTGGCTGTCACGTTTCTCACGTCAGGGCATGGCTGGCTGCTCAGCCTGCATGGCAGCAGGAGCACCCAGATGTTTGGGTACCACTTAGCTGTGGACATCTCGGGAGCAACCTAGGGCATGGCTTGCCCCAATAGAAGTGAGGAGGGTATGATGTGCTCCTTTAGCAACAGTGGGTTTCCAGACAGAAACCAAGGCAGGGAGAGGAGACCAGGAGTGGTCTTATGGTATGAGAGAGAGTTACTGTCTGGCCAGGAAAGGATTTGTCATTACCTTGCAAATATGTCCCTACCTGAGCGTCCTTTAAACATTCCATTTCTTTTTAGGTGTGTGCATTTCCAGTGCAAACTACACCAATAGAAAATGGAGCTGCCCTCTCTGCCTCCCCTTCAGCCTGTTCTCTTCCAACAGACACAGAGCAATGATCTTCTTCCCCTCATTCTACTTTTCATGGAAGGGCAGTAAGCCACATTGTGCTTGAGAATTTAAAAGTGTAAGTAAGGCTAAGGTATTGGGGGTAATTATAAAATCTAGGTTAGGCAAAGCATATCAAACCTGCCCTTGGAAGTTAATTTTTCCAGCGTCCCAGTGATAAGGCATTGGGTGGAACTCTGTTAATAATTGACAGAGTAGACATTAAATAGTGGTATCAGGTTACATCAGAAAGTCTGGTGCTGCCGGCTTTTTTGTTGCTAAACTTATGGACTTTGGCTCCAGTGCAAGCTAAGCATTGCCTTGTCAAATGCCTTGGAACAAAATGGTAGTGGCCATCCCTTCCTCCAACCCATGGCTGTCTTGGCAGAGAGAGGCTCTGCCTCTGCTGGTTAAATTTTTGGCTGCTAATCAGCATGAGCTGGGTCAGAACCTGCGCTGGACTCTGAAATTCAGACTTAGAATTTCTTTTTCACCCCTTGTACCCTTTGCATAAAGTTTCTCAGGTCCAGCCAAGCCATGTTCTACCAATGATGACCTTGTGGCTAGACACTGTGGTTTGCACGTGAACAGCTGATACAGGTAATTAAAAAAAACACCAGAATAAAACACCTGCTCCCTTTGCTGGACTGGTTCTTCCTGGATTCAGAGGAGTTACAGGCAATAAACCCCAGTGAGAGCCACTAACCTCAGCA
This sequence comes from Motacilla alba alba, assembly GCF_015832195.1. Taxonomy (NCBI): domain Eukaryota; kingdom Metazoa; phylum Chordata; class Aves; order Passeriformes; family Motacillidae; genus Motacilla; species Motacilla alba. The sequence goes on along the minus strand of NC_052019.1, from coordinate 43,640,201 downwards.
GATCTGGCTTAGATCTCACACAGAGAACAAATTTGAAACGTAAGCAAATAGTTTCACAAAGTCATTTGCTAGAGCAGAGCTTTAACATTAAACTGCTTTAGCTTTAAACTGGTAGAACAGCAGTTTAAGATCAGGGAGTAGAGAGAGAAGGGAAGGGGAGGCTATGGCATAAAGATAAACTTATTTCAAATGATTTGCATAGCTTTAAAGGATAAACAATAGATAAAATTCGTGTTGACATTGCAGAAAATAGCACGGTTAACTTGCATTGGGTGGGTCAGAGTTTGTACTGCTGTGTGAAGGTATTGCGAAGAGGCAGGCACTCATTTCTGGTTCAAGTCACACATCAGCATGAGTCTCTGATGACAAGGCAGGAAGACTAAAGAGGCTCATCTCCAAAACCTTTAGTCCTGGGTGAATTTCGGTCCTCAAAGAGAGTGCCACTCAGAAATATGCTTTAATCTCAGTTGGTTTGGCCTTGGGTGTTAAGGAAAGTTCCCAGTCTGACCATTCAGGAGACTCTCAAGAGTCACACTCCCAAGGCTGGGACTGAAGCCCTTTCACGGTGTGTGGCTCCAGTGACCCAACAGGGGCCCCCTGTGACTCCCTGCATACCCCACTCACACACGGTCAGACCAGCTTTCCTTACTGGCTTGACCCCAGGTTTCCCACAGCAGTCTCAGATGTCCCATTCCATAAAGCCATTTACTCATGGCACAGAAACACCAGGAGCTGGTGCCTTCGAGGAGGACCCCCAACAATGGAATGAATCCCTGGGCTTTTATACCCTCAAAATCTACCCGCTTGCAAGCGTCGCTCTTCCTCCCTATTCCCGGCTCCCAGCCCCCTCTCTGCTGACCTCGCCCCTCTTCATCTCCTTTGTTATCAAAAAGGTCAGCAATTCTCAGCTCTGGATGTGTCTCTCAAGTTCCATTCACCTGGCTGGCACCACCTGTCTTTGTGCCTTTTGTTATCCCAAAGGCTGGCAGTTCTTGGCCTCTTGTCTCCCTGGGCTCCCACCCAGAGCTCAATTTGCATCTCAATCTGCAGTTTGCAAACCGAGCTACCTGGACCAGATGAACTGAGTTCAAAACCAGAGGTAAAAACTTCCTTCCTTAGATACCCTCCTTCAGCACACAGGTCAGCCAAGGTCTGGCTGTGCATGTTTGCTTCTGGCTTCGTAGTCCCGGATGGGCTGCCAGCACCTCTGCCCCTGCCTGCCAGCTGCTGGGGGAACAGCGCACGAGAAGATACAGGAACAATCTGGGAACGTGGCAAAGAAAGACGCCCACCACAGGGCTGTGCTTAATGGTTGTCTCCAGCACACCAGCACTGGGAGGGGAAACCACAAGCAGAGACACCCTCGGGTCCCGTTTGCCACCAGAACTGTTGACATCTCAACTTCAGCCCTTCATGCTATGCATCTTTCCCTTGGCTCTTCCTCCCCTGTTTTTCACAGAGTGGATGCTGAGGCTGTTTTCCAGCATTCCAAGAGAGGAGTAATAATTTCCATGTAGGCCACCATTCCCTGAGTACGTGCTCAGTGCTGGCTTAGTGCATCTGCTTCTTGTGGGAATGCTCTAGGCTGGCTGCACAGAACATGCTAAGAAAGTGATTCCAGGAGAATCAGAGTCATCACAGAGGAAGATACTCACAAAACTACACCTTGGCAAGCTCAGCGGAGCAGGGAGGGCTGCCTGGCAGGTTGGCCACGCAGTTCTAAGAAGAGAGCTGCAGTCCGGCCAACTCTTCAACTCAAGGGACCGGGAGTGGTCCAACAATGGAGCTTTTGCTAATTCTGTGGCGTGGGGCTTGTGGCACCAAGTTGGGAGCGCTCTGTGAGCCACAATGGAGAAAAGAGAAACGGTCCCAAATCTGCTGAATAGGGGAATGCCATCCCAACCGTTCAGAAAAGAAACTGGAAGTCCTTTCAAAGTAGCACAATGCCAGAGAAAGCCGGTCCAAAAAGGTCCCAGAGATCTAATTATAGCCTGCAATCAATGCTGCTCTTATCCATGCTGCTAATGAACATACATGAAGTGAGCAGTTTTGCTGCTCCAGGGCTTCTTGCAGTAGAAATAGCAGCTTAGTAATAACTAGCTGCCTTGCCTTGTTAGGACTCACTTTGACTTCTCCCAGATTCCCAGCCATTGGTGCATGTCCTTTGGAAATGTGGGTGCTGTAGCCAAGGTTGTTCAGGGTGGGGTAACCGGGTCAAACATTGGGGAGGCTCTGGCACACACACATGGGCCTGCATTAATGGCACAGGGAGAGCTGCATGGTGAGAAACAGGCCTCCCAAGAGGGGCAAATGCCACCTTTCAGAATGTGAAAGGACCCCACATTCCTAATTGCACAGTGAAAAAAAAAAAAACCACTTTGAGGTGCCAGGTTATATCCAACAGTTTCCTCATGGAAAGAAAAAGTAATGATCACCCTGCTTCTTCAGGGAATGATCACAGAAAACAGAGGCCAGCACCTCTGTGTTATCAGATCAGCTGTTGAAATACAAGGCTGTGCCAGGCAACCACCTCTCCTTTGCGTGCTCAACAGAAAATAGATCCTTTACCTATGGCTCTGGTCCAGACAACACCTGCCAAGTGGAAGGAGAGGCTGCTGCTGCTGCTGTGGAGGAGTTGCCTTCATGCACAGATGGGAGATGCCAGAGGCAGTTCTCAGGCATCTGTTTTTTTCTGGCATTCATTTTTTTCCAAACAAACAAAACACAAGCTCTGTCTTGGCCTTGAAGGACTTGCAGCCTTTCACTAGGTGGTACAGAAAAAGATAGATGTGGGCTGCAGTGAAAATAATGACCAGAGTCAAGAGAGAGTCCCTGGCACCAGAAGAGGAGGGTCTGCTCTGCTGGGGTCTGACCTGGGAACCAGCCTTGAAGTCACTCAAGTCGCTTTCTCAAAGATACTCCTTTCAAAAAACATCCTAGAAGCAGATGGTCTCAATTTTCACATGGTTAGTGACATTTCTTCCCTGTATTGCCTGAAGAAAGTTATTTGGATTATTCATCCCCACGGTTCAAAAACTGCACCAGTTTGGAGTGGTCTGGCTCCCTGGGGCTCTATTTACAGCTTGGTCTGCTGGGCTGCAGACCATGCCAAACAGAGAAGAGATCCATGCCAAACGGAGAAGAGATCATTCTCTCCAATCAGTGGAAAAGTCTGAGTTACAGAGATGTCTCCAGGGTTCAAAATTTTCTGTTCTCAGGGTCTATACTGCAGCTGGGAACCTGCCTTGGTGACTGCTCACCCATTCCTCTTACTGGGTCACCTGCACCTTTGAAAAATCTGGCTACTGGTTCAAGCACAGATGAGTTTGATGATTTTTACTGTTCTCAGTGCTCCTTTGGTGCAAGATGCTATAAACTGCATCTGATCTTTTCCTGTAAGACCATATCCAAATTTCTTCATTCTCTGTTAAGGAAACAAACCCACCTCTGGAATTTGGAAAAGAGGAAGCAGCCAAGCACAAACACAAGCAGCAGAGCTGAACAGAAGCATTAGAGCTGAAAATACAGCTGCAGGTTAGCTCATGACCTCCTGTATATTTCAGAAGAAAAGAGCCTTTGCTTTGGTTTGGCTGGAGATAGAGCTGGGAGGACCCTTACTTAGACCAATTTGTACAGAACTGGCTCACAAGTCTCTCCGCTTGTGGCTGATTCTAGCAGGGCATTCCCTCCGGCAGGCAGATTGAGTGTCAGAAATGCAGATTCCCTGAGGGTGGAGCTGCGAGATCCTGCCAGATGGGCGCTTTTTCCAGACCCTGGCAGATCTCTCCGTTTGTTAATTGTCTTTCTCCCTTGCTCTTTCTACCCAGGATGGGGGAAGATGCTTGTCATCACTGGGGGGGCTTTGCTGTAGGGAGCTGGCTGATGGCAAGAGGAGATGAGTAACTGCGTGTGCTGCGCTAGAATGCCAGCGTGACTCCACTCAGCAAAGGGACCCCTGAGACACAGAAGACCGAGGGGATCGGTCAGGAGTGACCTGCAGTCAATTCCCAGCCCCTTGGAAAGCATGGCTCAAGTTGACAGGTGACTTAGAGGCGTTCAAAGGTGCTGTGCCTTCTCCAGTGTGGCCGTGCAGCTGCAAAGTCTGGGGATCTGAGTAGTGCTTCAGTGCTGAGCGTGACCTTAATTGTATAAAGACAGAAGAAACCCGAGAGCCTCTGCTGGCTCAGCCTGGCATGATGTGCAAGCATGCTGGCACTTTTTCATCCCAGACATTCAAATGTGATGCAGGATTTTCCCAAGCTGTCTCCAGCTGCAGCTTTGATAGATTTAGCCCTTCCAGCACACAGAAAGCAAGAGCAGTGGGTGTTTCTGATGCCAGGTTGTGTAACCCAGCATGAGGGGCTTGTCCCCAGCCCTACATTGTGAGACCATCTTGTCCACTCCAGCAGTGACTTGCAACCTGGATCCTTCACATGTGGATGTCTACCAAAACAAGCATTATTTCTGAGTGTTTGTTTTAACTTGCCTTGCTGCTGCATTGCTGTCCTGTAAAAAAAAAAAAAAAAAAAAAAAAAAAAGGAAAAATTACTAAAATGCTCAGTCATCCTGCTATTAACTGCCAGGAGTGCGTCCCTGCTGGCTTTATGGCTCACTGTTTATCAGCACTGAGCTGCTATTGCAGGGCATTTAGAAGCATTGAAAGATTTGTGTGTAGATTCCTTGGCTGTCTAAGAGATCTTGTTGACCACCAACTTAAAAGTTAGTGTGTGTCTGCTATGATTGCTTGCATGGCTATAAAGCATTCAAGAGATAATTGTTCTGGTCGCTGAAATGGAATTCTTCTCCTGCTGAAGCCACTGCGGAGAAGCAGAGGGTTTGTTGGATTTATTTGGTTTTAGCTTGCCTCCTTTTGTGACTTGATCTGCTCAGAGACAGCTTCTTGGAGAAAATAGAGCTGGACTGTGACAGTCCTCAGCCCAAAAGGGAGACCTGTTCCAGTGTCTCCTAGCCCAGTGACCAAGTGCACTGTGGCACGAAGAGTGGAAGGTGCCACATCACCTATAGCTACCCTGAAGCCTGGCCTGCAACACCATCAAGGACACATTCTGCCAAGCTCATGGATAAAGAAACACTGCGTTTCTGATGGCCACTCAGACGCCAATAACTCACAGCAAGTAAGGAAATGCAGGAGAAGCAACACCTGCCAGGTGTCCAAGGAAACACCATGTGAAAGGGGAATGGTTGTAAAAGCCTCAGTGGACTGGAGAGGGCTGTTGTATTTCTTCCTACGAAAGTGGCTGTCTCCATAGCACTGGAGTGTCACCGCACAAACACTGAGGAGTTACACTTCTGCTGATAATGCTCCAGTTTTGTTCTGGCAGGGGCCACAATGATGGGAAGAAGGTCTAGGAGATCATGAGTTCCCAATTGCTAAATATTGAGTGTTGGGAGGGAAAGTGGGCTCTGTTTTGCTTAGATTGGAAGGTGGGCTGTAGGTCAGTTTAGGCCTTTGACTCTTGACACCAGGGTTTTCCAGCGACTGTGTTGGGAATACGGCTCTACCTTTTACTGCAGGATGCCTTGGAGGATGGCAAGTACCTTGCTGTATGCATATAGCAGCTGCTCCCTTGCTCCAAGCTACACGTATTAGGACTTGCCAGCCCAGAAATATTTTTGTCCTGTGGCTGCTTACCTTGTACCCCACATCTATATGTCCTGAATATGGTCAGGAGTTTGAAGAAACCAGTGTTTTGTCAAGACCACAACATTGTGCAGAGTCCCTTGATTCCTGAGGACCATGTCTTTTCCCCTAGGAGAGCAGTGCAGCCCTGGGACAGGGCACAGAGATGTGGTGGCATCTCCATCACTGAGTTCAGCCACCTCGATGAGGCCTTGAGTGACCACAGTGAGCTGTGAGAGTGGTTTTTCTTGGACCAGACATCTCAGAGACCTCCTCCTACTTGAGCCTGTCAAGGATTCACTAGGTAGAAGACATCACCATGGTCTCAACAAGATTCCCACACCAGAAATAGTGGAAGCTATAAAAGCATTTATGCATGTTTCACCCTCTTCTTATGCCTTTTAAACATATTTCTCCTGAGTTATGGAGTTGGAGCCTTCCCTCCTCCTGAGACTGCCTAGCAGCATCAGAGGGGAGAAGAGATCCGTGACTAATGCATCGGCTGGAAGGGCTTGCCCAAATCCCATTCCAGGAGCCAAAGTACTTCAACTGGTGACTGGTCTGACTTATCTGTGCCAAAGGAACAGGCCAGCTGCAGTTATTTTTCCACAAAGACACCCTTTTTCTTTCTTTAAGCCTTGTGTAAATGTCAATAACCAGTCTTTAAACACAGCTAACTGTTTGGCAGGGTCCCCCTCCAAGGGGGAGGATAAAGACAGGCTAGGCAGCTTCTCTGGCTGCAGAGCAGCAGAACCTTGCTGGGCCAGAGCAGCCAGTTTGAAGCTTAGTTCCATCAAAAAAACCCCAAGGACATAAATATGGTTTATTGCAATAGTTTAGAGCCAGCTGAACTGCCCAGTAGGAACAAGTCTGTGGAAACAGCAGGGGAGTTTGGGAGCATCACAACCCAGCCCCCTGCTGCTGGCTTTTTGGCAAAGCTCTGTGCTGTTCCCAGGGGTACAGGGTGCTCTTGGTGCTGCTGAGAGCTGTGTCCTCAGCACAACCTCCTGCCACTACACACAAGTGCCCTTCCTGCCCCCTGTGACCGCACACAAGCTTGTGGAAGACGTTGTGAAATCAAGCTGATGCTTCGGTCTGGTGATGGTTACACTGGAAACTGCATCATGGTGTGTAAGAGAGACAAGGGCAGTGCCCGAGCAAGGGAGACACTGCACAGCAGCAGGGAACTCCATAGGACATGCTGATCCCGTTTATCCTTTGCCTTGTGGTCTTCCCCCAAAGATCCAGTCTCTTAGAGAGGCTCATTTGCTGCTGCTTTGTGGAGAGAAAACTGAAGAACAGTCGACTGCTGTTGGGAAATGACCTGCTCTAGTTTTCTCCCCTCTTACGCTGCCTTTCAGTTGCAAGGCAGACACATCTTCCACTCTCCACTGCAGTGGACTTCCAGAGGTCACTCTCCACTGCAAGTGCCTCTAAGAGCTACATTTAAATCCAAGGAAAAGTTTAGTCCAGCAGCAAAGTACTACCAGGACACATTTACACGCCCATGATTTGGAAGAGACGTGTTCCTCTGCATATTATCTCCTTCTGGGCAGTTTTCCCCCAGAGCATCCCCACATGGGTCCCCTGGCAAACATCTGAAGCAAGAATGTGGGGTGCTCAGAAATTGACATTTACACAACATTTGGGACTCTGCTCTGCCAGGATGCAGGTGCAGGGAGCCTGCATCCTGCCTTTGTCACTACAGCCAGGACCTGCAATCCCGTGTGCTCTAGGGGCTGCTGTGACAGCAGTGCTTCAGCAGAGCTGCCCCCCTGTAGGACAGCATCCCCAAGCCAATGGGAGGTGGACATGGAGCAGGGGATTATTTGCCCTCCTCTCCTCAACCAAACTGTCCCCAGAACACAGACTTTGGAAACCTGAACCTCCAAACACATCCAAGATCAACATGATACCACAGCTTAGTTATCTCTACCCAGAGGCAGCATCAAAATCCCTCAGGATAGAGAGAGAAAAGTGCTTGGGGGAGGGGGGTGCAATGGCATGAGCATTCTAAGAAATCTTTGTATATTAACCAGCAAGTACACAATCACACCTGCCACCAAGGACTTCATAAATGCAGCAATTGCAATATCTGTATCATCTAGCACATAACACCTGGGCATTAGGGAGAAACCCCAGAGCTGAGCTCTCTTGGCCCTTCTAATGTTGCACCATCTCCTCAGCTACCCTAGATGGCTTGGACTTCCCTTACGTCCTAAACTGAAACTGTCCTCAGATGGGGTTTTCAGCCACAAAGCTGTTACAGGAAATGTCTGGCTGCAACCTTCTCATTCATGAGCTTAGGCCAGCGTTCAGATGTGAAAACAGCCCTGGCCAAGCCACCCCAAGCACCTGAAACAAGGACACAGATACCTTTTAATTTTTTTTTCTTTTATGCAGCCAGAAAAACAATCCAATTACCTTTTAAAAGAGCCCTGTGTAGTATGTTTGATTAAAAGAACCACAGTGGTATAAAAAGTAATCTTATGAGAGGAAGAGACTTGGAAAGAGCCACAGGCAGGAGGTGCTCAGTTTTATCACGGTGTAGAGCAGAGGCCAAGCTCATTCTCTGCAAGGCTCTGCAGTAAGATGGGAAGCACTGCCTAGAGCTGCTCAAACCAGCACACACCAAGACAAACACATCCCCCTCCCCTTCCCCCACAGCTTTCCATCTAATCTTATCTGTAAGCAGCAAATCCCACCCAGCTCAGTAGCTGATCGAAATACAACACCTTCAGAGCATCACCGAGGAGGCTCAATCTTTGTGGTGAAAGCCAGGTCAAACGCCAAAACTGGCCCTGGCTGGCATTTACACCAGCTGTTCCCTCTCTGCAAAGGGGCATGTTTCCTCCTAGTGTTCCTTATTGTAGTGACAACAGGGATAATGACTCGGATGTAAGGAAGGGTCTAACTTTCACTCGGTGTTTGAAAAGAGCCTGCCCCCGCTTCTGCAACACCTCTCGCAGCATCCATCATAGCCCAGTACACAGAGTAAAGCACTGATCCCAGATCAAGCCGAGGTGGGGGAAGGGGAGAAGAGGGAGAACAGAGATTGACTCAAAACAAAAGCAGAGAAACCCGAAAAGGCTGTTCCTGGCACTGCAAGCAGGGGAAGAGTGAAGAGCACTTCGGGAACACAGTGATTAGTGGGGAAACCTAGGAGCAGAGAAAAGGGTCGGGGCTCCTCCCATCCCAGGGCTGCAGAGGCAATGGAAGCATTTGTGTTGGCAGGAAGGCAGCAGGAACAGGCAGCTCTTTCCTGTTTCGGGCAGCAGAATTCAGGGGGGATGTGTGCTCCTCCCTGCCAATGGCCACTTGCAGGAAGCTGGACCCGTGTCCAAATTGCCTCCCCAGCCCCATGGGTGCTCAAATAAGATACACAGCCAACATTTTGTTCCACCTTTATTTTAACAATCAGATAAAAACAGCCATATTTTTTAAAAGAGTCATTACATGGCAATTATAAAGTGCATTTTCCACTTGAATGTTGTGTACAAAAATATCTTTTAAAAACAAACATGCAAAACATCCTACAAGGCACTTCCAGGCATAGAGCAAGGAGAGCAACCCCCTCACTTCTATGTTCACATTGGCAATGGAAAAAGGGAAGAGGGGAAAGGCCACAAGTAGTATTTTTAAAATGCTATTGATCAAATAGTCAGTTCCCAACCTAGCTTTTACTTATGGCACTGCTCTTCTAGCTTATCTTCCATGTTCCTCCCTAAGCACACCCAAGGCACAGCCTGAAAACAAGCCCATAAGGAGACACCACCATCCACAGCACCCCAGACCCACATGCCTTGTTCTGGCTCACAGACAGCCCTCCATGGGCACAAGAAGGTGCCAGGAGAACACTACTTTTCTACAGTCAGTGTCTTACAACATCAACACCATACACTAAATAAATAAAAAGTATCAGTGTCACACAAACTTGCCTTAAGTTTAAAACCAAGCCAAGCTAGGCAACAGTCCCCTCCAGAGAGATCAGACGCAGGCTCTAAAGGCTGACTTGGGAAGCTGTTTGAACAGAGGAACCAATCCTGATGAGTTCTGGGCTAGCAAGTAGATTCACCACCTCAACTAAGTGATCAGGCACACTGAAGTCACATACTGATTCTGTATTTTGAAAAAGCAGCAGTTGAAGGCCAGCTATTCTTCCTGTAAGCTCCTGTCCCTTTTGATATCCAACAGTGATCCCAGTATCCCTCCTAGGTTAGAGTAAAGCAGCTTCTAAGTATTTGTACAGTAGTCTCCAGAATTAAAAGCAACGTTAACAAAGTTAAGTAATCTAGCCTGTTGCTTCTCTCCAGCACATCCACCGGCAACTGGAGTCACCCAAAATTATGTAAAGCTTATGCACTAGAAAAAGTAGCATTCTCTTGACCTCTATTTCTACACTGTTCAGCACTCTTTCTTTGAGCTGAGGGATTAAGTTATCCTGCTAGGTTAGCACCCAAGAAGCTCTGTAAGGCTGTTTGGCACTGCTAAGCTCACCAGCCCAGCACACATCCAGGAGCCAAGCCACCTCTTTAATCACAGGGACGGCTCACATCTGTGATTTGTCTCACATGCAGGGGTGCTGTCAGGATAACCCCACACCTCACTCTCCTCGTGGCTAGCTCTTTGCATAGGCGGGGTGAGCCACTTTTTATGGCCAGAGATGCAAAGTCTGGGCATTTGCAGGTCAAAGTGGCAGATACTGCTTCAGCAGAGAGGGAAGCCCAGCACGTTCATCCCAGGCAGCCTCACATGGGAGCAGTGCTATGCCTTTATCTGCCAAGCAGTCCATGGCACAGAGTAACAAACCATTACCAGATCTTAAAAGCAACATCAGTTCCAAAGCCTGTTCATCCCAAAGCCTTGCTGGGATTGCACATACCGCTCCTTTCTCAGTCGAGGCACTTCCACCACAGCAGGTACACAACAGTCACCTTCCTGTACAGGACACAGCACAGACAGCCATGGGCTCTGGTTCTGTTTGGCTCCTGTAACACCTGAGCAGAGCCTCCTGCACAGGACCCTGGGCTCCAGCTGGACAAAACTCTGGTTTTACAGTCCACAGGAGGATGAAACGCATTTTCAGGGTCCAGCACAGCCAACTTCAGATGTCCATCAAGGGGAAAAGGCATCATTAATCACTTGTGATTAAAGAAACAGGAAGATTTGAAGAAGGCAGTCAAGGATGTCAATGCACAGCTCTGTTACAAGCACCACGAAGCTACAGCTAATCTCTATTTCTGGTAACACCAATGGTATGAGAGATTTTCAAGATCTAATATAACAACCAGTGACTAAGCATATCAGATCCTCTCCCACAGGCACATCTCCTAATACGGCAGGCTGTAGGTCCACACTTCCTGTCATCACATGGCATTTTCACTTCCAAAACATGCTTTCTGCCTCCAGTAGGAAGGGCCTCGCTACAAGGATATGTGCAAAGAGAGGATTCCATTCCCAGCAATCCAACCACACTATTTCCTGACAGGCACAGGCTGGCTTTGCAAGGAGAACCCTGCAGCTGCAGTAGAGCCCACTAACATTATAATACTAGGAAGTATTTTGAAAGAGCCTTTTAATACTAGGCAGGCAGTACAAAGCAGCCACCACTACACAGCTTGAACAGGCAATATAAGCACTGTAGTGTTTCCCTGGACACTGGCATCTTTACTGAAGAGGAAGAAGAAGTGCTGAAGAGATATGAGCGGTCCTTGGTCCTCTGATCATCTGGAGAGCCAGATTTGCTTCTCTGACTATAAGCCCCCTGCCAGCAGAGCACTGCACATCTGGTTTTGCTGGGAGGCTTGTGCTACGCTACACAGAGCCATACTTCTTCCACCTATTCATACACCTGTGTTCAGACCAGCCCCAAGGCCTGCAGACACACCAGCAGCAGTTATCAGCCTGGCCTTTGTCCTTGGGTCAATAGTAGGGCCCCAGCTTCTCGTAGCCTGAATAACTGGGCCACTCAGGAAAGAGGCCATAGGAGCACCGAGGGCTCCCAAACCGGTCAAATGCACTGCCAAAGTCAGGAGCCTGTGGGGGACGGACAGCTTCCTGGGCAGACTTCAGTTCTGACCGTATGATCCTGTAATTTGTGCCCCTGTTGTTGTCCCAGTGCACCTTCCCATCACACTCAAAGGAAATGGCAAACTCGACTCTTTCGTGAGATTGAATCCCCTCAGGCAAGCTGATGTCAAAGGAAAACGTGTCCTGATCCGACCCTCCGTACGTATCCTTGACATACTGGCACGGGTGATCTACAAAGCTTTTCCACGTGTCAAACGTCATCCGGATCTTCACTGTCTTTTCAAAAGCGAGGTTCTTCACCTTCACTGTTCCCACAATAGATTTCTCCTTTAGCATACAGTTTTCTAGACAGACACAGTCTGTCTGGAGGCGGTTTCTGAAGTCCAGGTAGTCTACGGAGGGCTGAACAAAATCCAGGACAAAGCTGTCCTTCTCCACTGTTGTCAGACCCACGATGTTGTCTATCAGCTCTGTGATGTTGAAAGGAATATCGAGCGGATCTTCAAACTCTGAGAACACTTTCACCATCGTCAGAGCGAAGCCTCTGCTGTCTGCAAACGACACCCTCTTCTTGGCCTTGCTGTGTGTGAAGGAGTTTGCAGCCTCTTCTGGGCCGTTCAGCGCAGCCTTGCTGCTCAGCTGGATGCAGGGCCGCAGGGGCTTGCTTGGCTTTGGAGCAATTTTGCAGGCACACTTCTCTCTTCGCAAGGGCGAGGAGCACAGGTACAGCTGCATCGCCACGTCCACAGCCATCGCTTGCTTGTGAGGGAAATAGTCTAACACTCTGGAAGATGAGAAGAAGGGTCAGTTGATGCCAGAAAAGCACTTTAATACAAATTTTGTCTGACAGTTGATATATCACTTCCCCCAAGCCATCCCAAATAAGCTTGCTTCTTAATTAAAAGCCAGTACCTGCATGGTGTGATTTACAGACACTGTGAGAAAAACACTACAGAAGTGGCAGGACCAGAGCCTGTTGTGCCCTTGAACAGCTCTTCCAACTGCTGCAGGGACAGAGTCAACCTTTGAAGGCACACACACAGGCACTGTCCTACTAGGCTAGCAATAGCAGCCTCCAGAGCATTTGTAATCCAAAGCAAAGCCCCTGGCTCAATCCTGCCAATGCTCACAAAACCCCCAGATTATCAAATTTCAGTGCTACATAAAGCAGTACTCCTGCTGTGCTTTCCTCCCTCCAGGAGAGATTCTCTCAGGTCTTCACAAGCTTTTGTAGGAATAGGAACTCAGTTTGTCACAAGCTGCCGTACACAACTGACTTCACCTCTCATAAAACCCCAGAGGTCAGCCAAAAAACACTCATTCAGTTGAGCTACACACTCTGCTCATCGCTGTCCCCCAGAACTGCTCCATCCAAAGTGCCTCCAAGTAGTATTGCAAAGATAGCAACAGTCTGACACAGCAGCAGGGCACAGGCTTAGCCAACACTGCTCTGGAGCTTTCTTCCCTCTACTCCATTTTAAAACAACACCAGCTCAGAAGGCACATCAGCCAGTTTTACCTCCAGCATGGAGTCTGCACGTCAAGCCTCCATGGGGTTTGTGCTAAGCCCCTGGAAAACAGCCATACAGCCACGGGGCTCTGCCAAGCACAACTCACCTACCTGAGTTTCACTGAGGCTTTGGAAGCAATTCCTTCTCCCAGAAGGCAGAGGCCATGCGCCCCTCCATGACAGCCTCCCCTCCAGCACCCAGCCCCTTCCTCCAGGGATTCAGCACCATCTCTCTCTCTCTCCATGCATCCACTGAAGTGCACTTTGCCAGATGTGCCCTGGAATTGCCTCTGCAGCCAGGCAGCTCCCGGAACACTGCGCCCATCATTCCTGCCCTTACACTGATGTGCCAATGGATGTTTTTGGCACACTCTCTTCGGCCTGGCTCTGGATAAACTGCTGGATGGATTTATCACACACATCCCCCTTAAGTCAACTGTATGTAGCTGACTTTAAAAAGAGAGTATTCCTTTAATAAAATTCCTGCTTGGCAGCAGGCCAGGCTTGAAAGCTGCTCCCACCACACAGAGAGGGATGAGGCAGCAACAGCAGCAGTGACCACTGGCCTTGTGATGCAGCAGAGTTCTGGCTGCCAAAGCCATGCACGGCCAGCTCTAGTACTTGATTGCCGCTCCCGTGCCAAGAAAAAGCAAGAGCCACACTCTCCAATTCAGTGCTTTAACTCCCCACCCTGTAACACCAACACAGCAGCTCCGAGCAAGCTTTCACAGCATCCACTCAGCAAGGGTCTCTGTTTATTCAGAGCACATGTGCCAAGGCTTGCGTCCCAACACACCCACCAGCCAACTCCTTCTGCAGCGCCTCCATTCAGCTCAAGGGCAGCTGCACAAAACAGACACCTCAGATCCACCTGTCTGCTAATACTACTCTGCTCATCTCTACCTGGTTTTGCCAAGTTTTTGTTCATACACACTTTATATAGGCCATTTCCTCCTTTAAATTAATGCAGCTTCCAGTGCTTCTTCGCTTACTTCGGTCAGTTTCATCTGCATTGCATCTTTTCCCAGGGAAATTTATGCAGCTGAATTCCTGTAACTTCTGAGAAGCCAGGTTTCTTAGGAAGCCTTGGTCATTCAGTTTTAGAATGCAGAGGCATAGAATGCCCAGCTGCATAACTTGGAGTTGTTTTCCAAGCTAAAAACTATAGGAAGAGCTTTTCATAACCAACTATAAGCATGAGCCTTGTGCTTTTATGAGCTGCCAGTTCATTGGATATCCCAGACAGCTTTTCCTGCACTGGAGACTCTACTGATGCCCAGCTCTCAGCCAGAGGCAGGTTTCCCCTTTGGGGCTGAGGAGGGTTGTCTCTTGCACTCCAGATGCTTTGGAGGTGGGAGCAGGAATATAGTTTTGAGAGCTCATTCGGGAAATAAAGATCCAGGAAGCAAAAAGTGCAAGGCAGGGAGCCCTATGCAGGTACAGGGGGCAATTCCTTTCTGTCGCCCCTCAAAAGGAGAACAAACTTGACTCCGCCCCAGGACTTCTTCCTGTAGCTTTACCCTCTCCAGAGGAGGATGTCAGCAGTCACTGATTCCTCCCTCCTGCCATTCTACGACGGAGAATGAAGCCAGAGCCAAGGAATTACTTACACCTCCCTTATCGAACCCCTTCGGTTGCCTCCGCTCTGCTTCCCACCTGCTACCTGGGGACAGGTGACCCCTCGCACAGGGCTGGGCGTGCAGCACTTGCAGAGCCAAAGTTCGCAGCCGTCACAGGCCCGAAGCAGCGCCCGGTCGCTCCGCACCCCCTCCTCCTCCTCCCGATCCCGAACGGGCCGGGCCGTCCCCCCGGGCTCAGCCCGCTTCCCGCAGGCGTCTGCCCGGCGGCGCTCACTCGCTACAGCCCGCCCCCTCCGCAACAGCAGCCAAGCCGCGCCGCCCAGAGCCGGGAGAGGCGGCGGCAGCGCCAGCAGCAGCAGCAGCAGAGCCCCGTGGAGGGGCAGCCCCGGGGCCACCGCTGCCGCCTCGGCCGGGGGGCTGCAGGAGCCAAGCCGCGGGACCCCGTTTTCCCCCAGGAACAGCACCGCCGCGGCGGGGAGCGCTCCCGCACACACGAGGAGGCTGCAAAGCCGAGCAGGCGGGGAAGGCAGAAGGGAGGAGGAGGATGAGGAGCGGCGTCAGCGCCGGGGTCGCGGCGGGCGGCGCGGCGCGCCCGTACCTGGTGCAGTGCATGGGGCCGGTCCGGCAGCACCAACTCGCGCCGCGCGGCCCCCGCGCCGGCCTCTTAACAGCGCCAGGCCCCGCCCCACTGGGCGACGGCCAATCAGCGCGCTCCGAGCGCGGGCGCCCGGCACGCGAGGGGGCGGGACCGGCCCGGTGGGCGGGGCCGCAGCGGGCGGTGGGTCCTGAGGGGCCGCGCGGGGATGGCGGGCCGGCCGGCGGGGAGCTCCGTGCGCCGCTCCGGGGCTGCCGTGCCGGGGGAGCTCCGTGCGCCGCTCCGGGGCTGCCGTGCCGGGGGAGCTCGCCGAGCAGCCCCGCCACTCCCCCCGCGGCAGGGCAAGCTCGTTGCGGTAAAGTGACAAGGTCTGTGTCCGGCGTCGGCTGCCCCCAGTTCCTCGCTGTCCGTCGGTTCCTGCGCCAGGTTGCTGTCCCCGTGTGTTCAGAATCACAGAATCAATTAGGCTGGAAAAGACCTCTGAGATCATTGAGTCCAGCCGATGACCGAACACCACAATGTCAACTAAACCGCAGCACTGAATGCCAGGTGCAGTCCTTCCTTAAACACCTCGGGAAGGGTGCCTCCACCAGCTCCCTGCGCAGCCCATTCCAATGTCTAACCACCCTTCTTCTGTGAAGAAATTCCTTCTAATGTCCAACCTAAACCTCTCCTGCTGCAGCTTAAGACGATGTGCTCTTGTCCTGTCACTGGTTACCTGGGAAAAGAGGCACCTTTCAGGTACTAGACAATGATTGTAGACAGTGATTAAGATCCCTCCTGAGCCTTTTCTTCTCCAGACTAAACACCCCCAGCTCCCTCAGCTGCTCCTCAACGAATTTATGCTCCAGACCCATCACCTGTTTTACTGCCCTTCTCTGGACCCTCTCCAGCACCTCAGTGTCCTTCCTGAACTGAGGGGCCAAAACTGAGATGGGCAGAGTAGGCTTTCCAGGTGCCACAAGTAAGCAGCTTGAGAGAGGAAAGCCATTTTGGGGCACCAATCTTCCTGTCTGAGCTGGCCCAGGGTGTTTGGGTGCTCAGGGTCAGGGGGGGAGGAGGGTGACCCTCACACTCCTATCTTGTGGCCACAGCACCAGAGCTCTGCTGGCCATGGGTAGAAATCTCCAGAGGATACTCAAAAACCTGCTTTCCAGACAATTTATTTTTTTTTTTTTGTAGAGGTTGCTTCCATCCATGAGGAAAAAACACCAATAGGGCATGGCTGGCAAAGAGATCAGCTCCATGGGAATCCCTGTCCAGCCCATGTGCAGAGCTGGAAACATCTGCCAGGTGAATCAATGCTCTGTCATAGACTGGTTTGCAGGGCCAGCTGGGCCAAGGGGTCTTCCCAATTGTCTTCCCGCCTCCAGTTCCCATTTCTGCTCCTTTGGGCTGCTCCCAAGTCCATGTCAGCACAGAGCCCTGTGTCCTCAATAATTTGGAAAGTGTGCATGGAGCTGGCCTCCCTGTCAGGGGAGTGGCTCTGTGGACAAATGCCACCCCCATGGGAAAGCAGCAGAGGCTGTAAAGCCTGCTGGAAGGTAGGGATGGTGCATTTACCTTCTCCCCATGGTAGCAGTGAGGATACTTTTGGTGCCACATCTGGCCTCTAACTGCACAGCTGTAAGCAATGCTCTCTCTCTCCTTCCTTACAAAGCAGAAAGCAGGACTGAAGTGTCAACATTTGTTTTCCATTAACTTGTGGAAACACAGACAGCTATTGTTAAAGCTAGAGACTTCCTGCTGTAAGCTGCCATTTAAAAAGTTATTACTCTGCAAGGCAGAAGGGTTTTGTTGAGGGAAAAAAACATACTTTTTTGTTTCATAAATTCTTTTTTGATAAAACCAATGGTAGCATTTAAAGCTGGGAGAGAGAGCTGAAAGATGTACCTGTTGCAGGAGTTTGGTAGATTTACAGTAATATTTCATGTGCTGAGGGTATGGTGGGGTTTTAGCACGTGTTACTTAATGACAGGGTTTACAGCAGTGATGAAGGGACCCACATTTAGATTTCCCCAGCAGACAGACATGGGATAAAGTGGATGTGGCCCATGAACCCCCTCCAGTGCTGCCCCCCCTTCTCCAGGCAGAGCCACTTCACCCCGGCTCAGCGTCACTGGTGCAGAGAAGTTTGGATGGAAGTGCTGGACTTAATGGGATGAGCCCCAAAACTGGTGGAAGCCCCAACCTGACGTACACTTGTCACTCTGGTCCACTGCAGGTTTCTCCTGCTGGCAGCTTGGCAACATGGAGGTGCCAAAGGAGATGCTGGATCGCTCTGGGCTGTAAGGGCTTTGCCCAGACAGCCCGCAGTGCCAGGCACAGAATGCACAGGAGGTGGCTCAGGGTGCATTTCTGCCCCTGTTTGCCGTGAGCTGGGCAGGGAGTTGCACAACTGTGTCTCATGTTTGCCCCTGAAGCAAAGGTAGGTGGATGTCTGGGCAGGGCATTGTGGCAGACTGTGGACACAGGCTCTTATCTCTGGGAAGCCAAGATAGTGGCTATATTTAACTCAGTGCTACAGCCTTGGGCAGGGATCTTTGTGATTTCCCCACAGTTTTCCCCACACCCCTCCTGCTTTGCAGAGGGATGAGACAAGCTTGTTCCCTGGCATGAGGAATAGGCTGCACGTTGCTTTTCTTTGGGGGAGTGTTGTAAGAACTAGTCTCATCCATGACAGACAGCTCTGGAAGGAGGGTCCCACTCTCCCATCACGTCTCACTTGGCTTTTCTTCCTCATTCAATGGTTATTTACCCCAGCACATCCTGGTACATCCTGCATCCTGGTGGCTCCTGCACCTCTTGGGTGCAGCCCTGCTGGTTTACTGCCTGAGGGGAGGCTGAGCTTCTCCAGCCCTCCAGAGGGGCCTTCCTTCGCTTGCCGTGCTCCCTTAAGAGCTACTCTACCAGCAGGCTTGAGTAGGTCGTCAGGGACTTCCTGGTCCTGCCACCTCCACAGTGCCCTGCTGGAGACATGAGTGGATGGAGCATCTTCTCCTCCATGTTGGGAACCTGCAGACTGCAGCAACAGCTCAATTTCCCAGCAGCCAGCCAGTGGGCAGCCCCAGCAGGAAAGGGGAGAGGGGCCAAGAGTGTTGTGCAATGTGTCCACACCACATCAGGCTGCTGGGCCAAGGCTCAAGGGCAAGGGCTGTAAACCAGTGGAGTGGTTGATGTAATAGGGAGCTGGGCAGGGGCTGCTGCCATGGGGCACCCCTTCCCATATCTCGTGCCGTCTCCCAAATCAGCAGTCCCTTCCCACTTCTTTTAGGTTTCATGAGACTCAACAGCTGATGGGGAGAGACACAGTGAGCATCCTTGCTGACCAAAAGCAGAGCAGGGTTCGGCTGCAGAGGCCAGCTGGCCAGCGGCCACTGATCAATGGCTGGGCTTGCTGGCCAGCCAGCACCAACAGCCCGTTGGCCAGCTATGGCTAACGTGACAGAAAGCTGTAGGAAACATGGATTCCCTCACCATCAGCTTGGTAACTGCAGTCAACTTGGTAACTCTCACTGTCATCTCTAAGTGTGTGCTGAAACCTGATGTGTTGCTTGGGAGCTCCTTGTACTCCCAGGCCCCAGTCTGGCTTCTCTAGTGTCACAGAAAACACAGCTTCACCAAAGGGCAGACTTGGGAAATCCTTTTGGGTGATGGGATTCCCCTTTCTTTTTTCCATAGGTCTCAAACTCCTGTGTCTGTCCCAGGCAATTAAGCAAAAAGCATTCGTTGTGCCCCAGTATCAAAGGAAGTCCCAGTCTTGGCTAAGGCTCTTGACTGTGCTTTGGGGAGCTGTGCTCCAGGGCAGCGGCCCCACTGCTTCTCCAGTCCAGAAATGAGGAGTTGCTACAATATTCTGGCTGCAGGCCTGACGTGGGGTATTTATCTTGGAATGGCTCCCTTTGGATCTCGTGTGCACCCATGGTCAAACACTCCGAGGATTGTGTACTCTGCCCACGGAAGACCATGGCACCTGCCCTTCCAGGCCAACATGCACAGCAAAGATGGTGTGGGGCCAGATACAAAGCCTGGCCTGGTACCAGTGTGTGTGGTAGAGAAAGATTGGGTATTACAAAACTGTGGTTCTTAATATCAAAAATGCCCAACAAAAGAGACCTTTAAAGTCGTTGCAAAGAAAGGGAAATTATGGGGGAATGAATGAAGGCAAATTGGCCACAACACATGCTGCTACTTAGAGAGAAAAAGGGGAATGGGCTTTCAGCAAAGGAAGAGCTCAAAGGACAGCACAAGGAGACAGATAACAGTACAGAAACCAAATGACGGTCAGACAGGAACAACAAAGAGAGGAGTCTTTGGCCTGACATACAATGTGCTTGTTGAAAATGTTGTATCAGTGCTAAGGTGGGGATGGGTACCAAGTTAAAAAAATCTTTACTCCAGAGATTGGGACCCAAGAGGGCATGAGTCCCTGCAGGAAGAGAAAGATAATACCTGCTTTTTCAACATATATCATGTTCTTTTCAGAAAACTGCTCAAGGACCTTGCTTTCCTGCAGTCTACACAATTCATTCTCATCAGTGTGGTTCTGGAAAAATCATAGCAATAGAAAGGAGGTTGGTTGTCTGTCCCAAGATTGCATAAAGCGGTGCAGCAACATCCTTACTTTTTTTTTTTTTTTTTTTTTTTTTTTTTTTTTTTTTTTTTTTTTTTGAGAGTCTCCCCTCCTCTAGTGAGCATGCACTGTGGAAATGTCTGGTTTGACCTCACAGAAACTTTTCTTTGTTATGCTTCAGCTGTTGCAGAGAAACATGGTGGTTTTCCATCCCTTCTGCTGTTTGTTTGAACCCAAGAGTACCTGGTGGTGCAGATACTATGTGTAAAAAAAAAAAAAAAAAAAAAAAAAAAAAAAGCTGTAAACAGGAAGGAAGAAAGAAGCCTAAGGAGCATAAAGACACAGCTCGGACTAAAACCTCAAATCTTCCAAATTCCCCATGTGCTCCTGCAGGAGAGAGACAGCAAGGGCTGGGCTGGAGTGGCAAGAGTATGAAAAGGAATTTGGCTGTTTTATTGGATACACTGGTGTGATTGCAAATCCAGAGATGCTCAGCTCCTCTCAGGCAGGCTGAATCAGCCCAGCTGCATTGACAGCTTGCCTTTTTTATACCATACAGGTATCCAACTGGCTGAACTTGAACCTGCCCTGGATGCATAACTTATGGTGAAGCAATATATATTTTAACTTTGGGGCCCTACAAAGTTTGCAAACCTTATTTGGTGGAGCAGTTGTCTTGGGAACTTGTATGTATCCAGACTTGGGGACTCAGAGAGCTTATCTTTGTGCAAGAGGCTGAGTTTTGCCTGAAAGCCACTTGTATGCTGATGAAGGCTGGGGAGAAAAAGCCAGACTGACGAGTGCATGTAGTTCTTGTTGATAAATATGATCCTAAGCTCCTTTCAGGGGTTCATACCCTTCAGCTGAGCCTCTCTGAGTATCCAGGCTCTCTGCTGGTCCATCCCTCCATGGAGCATTTTGTCTCACCTGAAGATTAGTGTCAATGAAAGATGGGATCTGTCGCTTTCTGGACCTGCCTGTCTTTGTGCATTCACTGTAGAAAGAATCTGACAATCAGCAGGAACAAGATGCCTGACTTTTAAACAGTATCCTGAGCAAGTGCCAAAGGCACTGTCTGTAATAAAGGCAAAAGCTTGCGGTACTGGGAAGGTCAGCTGAAGCTACTCCAGTCATCAGCCTTTGCATTTCTTGAAAATGTTTTTCAAGTGTAACCTGGCCTTTTTATTTGGAAGTTTTAATTTAAGGAGTTATTCAAGGATTTTTAACCAATTAACCAGAATCTTGAAGTTTCCTTCTTGCAGAAACTAAAATTGCCCCTCTCTGGGGATCATGCATTTCTGAAGTTGCACAGTAGATGCTACTAAGTAGGTCACTTGAGATCCCCATTTTGGAGCCTACAAAGGCCTCCAATGTCTGCAGGTACCTTGGCATTGCCTCATCTCTAGAGAACTTAGGATCCTGCAGAAACAGCTCTCTCCCTGCCTGATCTTACAAGATCCAGCTAATCTCATCTCCACCTCACAGGATTACGCACCATGACTTTGCACCCCATCGAGGACTCCTAAACTTGGATTGGACAAAGCAGAATTTAGGAAATGTGCCTGCAGACAAGAGGCACACCCAGGGCAGGAATAACTCTAACGGGCTCTAAAGCAGGCTAGCTATTCATAGGAAGGCTGCCTGTGTCTCTGGCTGGGTAGGAGGGATTCAGGCCACTGAATAGTAGGGTGAGCAGTGTTCCAGTGCTTATGGCTGGGAATAGCTCATGTCCCAAGCCCACGGAGCCTGCGAGCATTTTTATCTGTCTATTTCAGCTCTCCTCCTCCTCTAGTCTTTGCTCATCTCATATTACTGATCTACTCAGCTTCCCTTCATCAGCAGCTACTGGGACCCTGCTGTGGCTGAAAACCAGAGTAAAGAAAGTGCAACTCCTCCCAAAAGTAAGACAAACAGCATGGTGTCCCTCAAGTTTCCCTGAATGCAACTGATTCCTGAGCAGAAGTTGAAGTGTTGGAAAGCAAGTCAAGGTGGTACAGACACAGCAGGTGGTGAAAGAGAAGGTCTTTGGCTTTGTAAATAGGACACCAGCTTATAGTGATTTGAATCCAGTGGCACCAGCAAAACTGTAAAAAACAGCAGTGGCTGGGAGCTGCAGGAAAATCACCAAGTTGAAATAAATATTGTGGTTCTGAAAGTCGACATGAATAGGCTGGGAATTTAATTTGCAGACCTATCTACTCTTAATAAAGGAGAAAGAAATCTAGAAGAGGTGAAACAGTGCATAGCAGCTGAACACCTTGGGTTTTGATTTTTTTTCACCTCCAGAACTGCAGTGATAACTTAGGTGTTTTTGCCTGAAAGCCAAAGGCCATAATAGGCCATTTTCTGCAGTATCACTCCATCAAAACTCATAGTGCAGTGCTGAAAAACTGCAGACACTACCAAATACTCTGCTCTAATTATTTCCATTCATCTAAGAGTTACTTCAGAATACAAATTCTTCTGTGATATTCAGGCTCCCAGTGAGGCAACAACCTGGAAAAGACCAAACACTGTTTTCTGAGGCTGGTTGCTGTAACCTTATCATCTGAGACTCACAGAGCACTTTGGATCTCCTCAAGTGCACGTCCCAGAGACAGGAAGTTGCTGTCACATCCTGGAGATGGGCTGTATATCTAAGCTGGCTGACCCACAGAGCAATGACTCAACTCAAACCCTGCCAGCTTTCTCAGCTCTCTTTGGTTGCTTAGTCTTGAAATTACTCAAGTCCAGTCTTCTGACTTTGCCTCCTACAAGGTCTGGTTGGTTCCCCTCCCTCTGTTGGGTGGATTCTCCTTGGGAGACTTTACAATGCCTAATGAACCTCAGGTTGTGGCTGATGTGAACTGGTTTTGAGCTGTTTGACAGCTTTGGGACAACCTTTAAAGCCCTTGGTCCCACAGCTTCTAGTGTTGAGCCTGTGATGGGGTTTGCTCCAGTAAGGAGTTTGCTTAGGTCCTCCAAGAGGTAGGCAGAGTTAGCTCAATCAAATTAAGTAATCAAGTACTGTTTGATTAACAGCTTAACCCAAGCTGCTCGTGGCTTCCCTGGCAGACAGGGCTGATCCAGCCTGTGCAACAGCACGACTGGGGCTTTGCACCGTTCCTGTCCAGAGAACCACGTGCTGGACAGGGTTACCCTGGCACTCAACTTGTCTCCAAGAATTTTAAAGCCTCTGCTTAAACGTGAGCTACAGCAGCTATAAATAGCAACCAGTGGCCCCTGGTTAACCCAGGGGCTTTGATCGTGGAACTGGTTCAGTGTGTGAGTCATTGGCTGCTCACAACCTCAGCTCTCACATCGACTGGGGGCCAAGTTCATCACTACTCCTGGTTTATTGCTGCCTTGTAGTCTGGGTGATGGAGGGGTGGGAATATGTTCCATTTGACACCTCCAAATATGAAAATACTTATTTATCTATTATATGGCAATAAAAATGCTTGTACATAATTACAACATACAATTCATAATTGAAAATATAAAGCACAAATTTCAAATTAGGACTTAAGTGCAAAGCAATCTGCAATATCGAAAGCTGAATAATATAATTACAATAAGTCTCTTGATAAAGGGTTGGAAGCAGCTGCCTCGGGGAGGGGAGGACATTTGACACCAACATTGCAAAGGCAGCAATGTCCCCATCTGGTATGGATGCTGCAGTGCATAGTCTGCCATGGATTTGACCACTGCCTACCACAGTGCTGCTGGCCTCCAGCATTTCTTATCTGCATGAGCACACATCCTATTTATTGAGCGGACTTCCTTTGTCTTGCAGCTCACTCTTCCTTAAGAGTGTGTTATTGTCTTATGATCAGACATCGTGGTTGCAATATGCACAGCACTCCAAGTTTAATTGCTTTGTCCATATCATTCCAAAGTGTGATTCTCTTAAATCATTGTCAGGGCTGTGTTCCCTGCTGTCAGGCACTGCCAAGGCTGTATGTGGAGCACTGTGCCCAGTTTGTGTCCCCAGTGTGAGATAAATGGTGACAGGCTTCAGCCCAATGGCTGCCACCAGACAGGAGCAAGGGCTTCTTCAGCCCAGAGGAGAAACAACAAATAGTACCCCACTCTGTGTGAGAGACAGGCAGTGAATGCAGAGCCAAACCTTCTCAGAGGTGCCCAGTGAAAGGACAAGAGCCAACAGGCACTTCTGCAACACAGGGACCTCTGATGAGACAGGTGGAAACCACTGCTCCAGAACAATGGGATGGCAGTACATGTCCCAGAGAGGTGGTTGCACCTCCATCCTTGGGAACCAATCTTGCCTTGACCCAAACATCCTGGGCTGACTTTAGTGTCCCTCACATAAGGAGTGGAGATGGGACAGGCGCCTCCAGAGCACCATTCTGCACAGATCCATCCATGATTGTATGATTATATTTCCCCATTAGAAACTGTTGCTCCCTGAAAGCATTGGTGGCTACTGAGGCCCCTGATGCAGTCTGTGGTAGTTCACAGGCCCATCTCAGTGGACCACTGCTCTCACAGGAGCAGGCAAACCCCCACACTGCTTACAATTAAGACTATGTACTACAGTGAGCAAATGCAGAATGATGAGAGGCAGACAAGACATGGAGAACTCAAGTATCAGTGTGGCATTTAATGTAACATTTAATATCCAGCAAGATGTCACATTTAATATCCGGCAAGATATCCTAGTCTAAGGTAAACACATGCATCCCTTACTAATACAGAGATATCTTATTCTGCATGAAGCAATTAAGCCTCTCTGCAGGCTGTGCACAGGTGAAGTGGCTCACAGACCTTTGCCCACAGCGCACAATGTGACTCTTGCACCTCTGGAGATTCCTGCCTGCCTTAGATCCTGCTGCAGACCAGATGGGCTCCTGCTGGGTACCACTGTTCCCCACAACATGCTCATCTGCCATCTGCACTGCAGTCTTAAGTAAGTTTGGCTGGTTTGTTTCACTACTCACTTTGAATGAAACTACTCACTGTTTCACTACTCACTTCTACATGAATGAAGATCATATCAGGGATCCTGTCAACCCATCAGCCGCTATCAAGAGACCACTCTTATTTTTTCCACTTGTAAAGGAGGTGTACATAAAATATGCCACTCCCTGTCACAGGACTTTGTGGATATTCAAAACTGACGTGAGTTCAAAAAGGGACCAGATATATTCACACAATAAAAAATGCCACTATTGCCTGCAAAGACACTCCCACATTTCCAGGAAATCCTTGATCTGCAAATCAACCTGGCTGGGAAAGTAATCAGAGAAAAATCACTACAGGCTTCCCCAGCATTTTTTTCCCTCAAGTATCTGCCATAGCTCTCTCCCAGGCAGGGTGAGGGGGGAGATGGACAACACTTGAGCTTAAGGTTTCACGAAAAAGCTTACTTATATTGGAATTTCTCCCTAGAAATTTTCACAGAAGGCAAAATTCTATGGGGAGGGAGGGTCAGATGCAGAGCAAAGAGCAAGACAGCCCAACTCCTCCCTACCTGAGTGCTCCTGTGTAGAATCATAGAATTGCTGAGGTTGGAAAAGATCTTTAAGATTGTCAAGTCCAACCCTTAAGCTAGCAGTGCCAAATACAGCACTGTACCATGTCGCTAAGCACCACCTCTACGTGTCTTTTAATATCCTCTAGATGTTACTCTCAGCAGGTGAAAGCCATATTCTCTGATTTTGGTGGTCAGACAATCACAAACAAGACCATTTGGTCTTAAAAGTACCAAGGCTGCTAGAGAGCCAAAAAATTAACAGCACCATTCTGGTAAGTTTGGCCATAAGCTGAACTGGCAGTTTTTTGGGGGTTTCCAAATAGCTTGAAATCACCTGTGGAGACAAGTAGTGACAGCCATCCTGATGCTTCCCCACCTACATGCTTTAGTTGGGGAACCCAGGAAGCTCTGGTAACTCCAACCATCCTGTACTGGGAGAGCTGGGACTAATAGCAAAGGCACTGGTGATCAGCACTGGCATAAAACTCAAAGATGCCTGCCCCGTGGAAGGTGAAATGAGTCTCTGCTTGATAATACACAGGACCATGAGAAGTAACAACCTAAGAGTCTGTGATTTCTGTGATTCTCTGAGCAAAAAAAAACAAGTTATCATCCAAAAGCTGCCCTTTTGTCAACACTGGCACCCCAACTTCTGTGCAGCTGGCTCAGTGCCTGGACAGGGAAGGCCCAGATGTGGGCTAGTGGCATTTGAGCTCGAGGGCTCACGTGTCTAGAAAAAGCCCGATAAGAGCCAGGAATGCAAGTGGTCCTGAAATAGGAATAAGGGCAGCTGGGGAAAGCCTCATATGGATACATGGGCTGGGGCAGTGGGGCTTGGTATGCAAGGAGATGACACCTGCCCCACACACTCAGTGTCACATTTCACTCCCAAGGAAACTCACATGGGGCAAATGACATGTGCTGTGTCTCAAAGGCACTGTGGAGACTGCCCTTGGCCTGCCCTACACAGAGCTGCAGGAGCAGGGGGGTCATTTTCCCCAGCAGTTCCCAGAGCTTGAGCAGGCCTCCATGGAACTTCGAGTGATGAAGAGTGGCCCTGCCTGCCCAGCCATGCACATCACGCAGCCCTTTGAATTGTGTGGCATGTGCCCCATGTGTCAAATGCAAAAACATTGCTGTCACTGTCATCTAAGAGGTCCCCAAGCCTGGCCACCATGGTAGGGCCCCAGAAGGTGCACAGCCCTCCCTGGCCTCCCTCTGGGATGCCCCAGGACTGTGATGAGGCGCAGCCCACCCTGCTGTCCTTCCAAGTTCCCCAGCCTCAGTCTTTGCCTCCTTGGGTGAGGTTTTGGAGATACAGTCAGCCATAGCATTCTCATCATGAGTTGCTATTCTGTTGGCCTAGTTTGGGGAGCATCACAGGGAGAGGGAAAAGATGGTTTTTCTATATTTCCGTGTCTCACAGGTCTCTGCGGTGGTGTTTGTAGTCGTCCTGTCCACAGGCAATCTGGAATTTGGGCTGAAGCGTCTGACCCAAAGCCAGTCCAGACGTTGCCATCAGAGCAAGGTGTAAATTCAGGGGCAGATCAAAGTCAGATTTTAGCTCCAAAGCATGGAGCAGTGCCTGGAGGTTCCCTCATGGTTTGCCTTTCCTACGCTGGATGGGTTTTGCTTTTACCAGAGGTCGTGACCCAGTTTTTGTTTCAGTGACCAGGTCTGACAGTGACCAAAGATCATCCAAAAGAAGCTCCCGAGCTCTCCTGAGTTTTTTTACTTGGTTGTCTGAGATATGCCAGCACAAGGTAAGGCAAACTCCTTTCTTGAGCAAGCTAGAGACTGCAAGAGACAGGCATGGGCTGGCATCCAGGAGCGGCGTGTTAGATAAGCCCAGCAGCAAGCAACGTGGCAGCCAGCCACTGTGTGCCATGTGAGTATTGGAGACTATTATTTAACCTATAAGTAAACATTGTCCTTATCTTGCTCTTCCTTTCATCTTATGAAAAAGGATATTCAAACTCTCTCTAATTTTTTTTTTTTTTTAGTTGTTTAATGCTTTTCAGTCTCAGCCTGGACTCAGCTTGGAGGAAAAAGCAAGTGGGTGCTCATGCTGAGCAGTTGTAGCCAGCAAAAATGTGCTCCATGGGCATTGTTGCCAAGTCCACTGTGCTGGTGGTGGGTGCTCTTTGGGGTGCACAGGGCTCACATCTGATTAGTTCAGTCTTAGCTCCAGGCTTCAAACAATCATGGTGATCAAATTCCTTCCAGAAGGTGCCTCCAGCAAGCAGCACTGTGGCTTCCCTGTCATCCCTCTGGGGACTGCAAGATTTACTTTTCCTTGGCTGTCTGGACTTCCTGGGAGGTCTCTGCTGATCCACCTCAGGCACAAGCAGCTGTACCTTAAGCAAGTGCCTCTGTGCAGCCCTTTCCTCAGGCTCTCTGTCACCGCAGAGTTTAATCTAACCCAGACTTTTCCTCTAGACAGGCCTGAAGGATAGCAGCAGAAACCCAAATTTCCCTCTTGCAAATGCAAGAGGAATGTGGGAGCCCCAGCTCAGCAGAGGCTGAAAGGCTGGCAAAGAGTCCAATTGAGTAAAGTGCCCATTTCATAGCCAGTGGAGATGCAATGTAAACATGCTGAAAATTCTCTGCCATCAAGCCTAGCCACAAACTCAAAGTTTTGGGAAACCAACTGCAAACAGTATCCCAGCATATGTATCTGCTCCTGGCCTGCTTTGCTTCCATTTTCTGCTCCTCATATAGTGGTGTGCAAGAGCAAAGTGAAACAAGGGCTAAATGAAGCAGTAGAAAGCTTCCTGCACTACCTCCACAGAAGTGCAGGAAACCGAGTGTGGCCAAAAGCTGGAAACGAAGCATTAAGGAATTTCAGACTAAATCACCTTAACTCTGCCCAGCGCTGAGCTGATGGGAGAAGTCTCTCTGTTTTGCCCAGTGGCAGGATTGAGACAGTGAAACACGGGATCTGCAGAAGGGTCTTGAGGCTCCCCTGTTGTAAGTGGTACAGGACCCAGTGGGGCTTTTCCTTGCCTGGTTTGGAGCATCCCCTTTCCTCGTTGCGTGGGGAGCAGGAAGTCTGTGCTGGCTGCTGATCACATAGAGATGGTGAGCATGTGACTGTGCTCTTTAGCAGCTCTGGCCCTATTTGACTGGTGTTTCTTTCCAGAATTTTCTTCTATTCTATAATGTTCAGTGATAATTTTCACATTATTTTAAAGTACTGAATTGTTAGGCAGTACATTAAACTTTCAATAAATGCCACTAACTCCAACACCCACAGAAATACCATATATTGCAGTGTTTTAATCCAGTCCATACTGCACTAATGAGTTATTTGCCAATGTTTTGAAGTCAGGCAGAGTGATTGGGAAGAGCCTCTACACTTTCCAAGTTTATATCAAGGCCTCATATGGAAACAAGTACCAGATTTATGCTGAGCAGGGCTGCTGAAGAGTGTGGTGAGCTCTGTACCTGTGCATCCCTGGAGCACAAAGTAAGCACAGACCCCCACCAGATCTTGAGCTGCAGCTGGAGAGAGGAGCCACCAGGATCCCATGTCCCTCTTGGGTGGCTGAGGTCAGACACCACTCTGTGAAGAAATTTTTCCCTGGCATCCTGCTGGGATGGGGCCAGGCCTTGGCAGATGCTTGATTGTCTCTCAGGTACCATCAGGACGAAATGTTTGTGCCCTTCTGGGGTGGTGGGGCTCAGCAGCAGCTAAATAACACCAAACCCTGAGTGTCTGCACTGAGACTGAGCATCTTCATCTCTTCCTCCAGAGGTAGGCAGATACACTTAAGGAAACATCTGGCAGCTGGTTTCATGGTAGTCCTGCAAGACCAAAGTCTCACTCCTGCTGTTTTACTCTTTGCTGCCAGGCTGGGGCTGTTTTAATAAGCCACAGTTATTTACCATGTCCTCTGGAACTCCTGCTGGGCTGTGCTGTGCTCTGCCCTGGAGGCTGCCTAGGTTTGGGACTCTCACTGAGGCTGGGAGGTACTGGCAGGCTCAGACAGACTGAGCTCCTGAGTGTGCAACCCCAGGGTTATCTCTGAAAGACCAAAGAGCCTGGCAGGTTGTATGCAAGTGCAGCTAATAGGGGGGAAGGTTTTTACAGCCCTTGAGCTTTTCCCAATTACTTTCTGCCTTCTTTATTGCTTTTATCATCTCCCCAAAGGCCTGGGAATGCCTTAATTGGAGATGGGGGCCCTGATGGTGGGTGCAAAGTTAAATATGTGGGTTTTTTTCATGAATAAGGCAATTTGTATCCTGGCACAGAATCACAGAGTCATAGAATATACTGAGTTGGAAGGCAATGACAAAGGATTATCCAGTCTATCTCCTTGCCTTGCACAGGACAGCCCCAAGAATCACATCCTGTGTCTGAGAGTGTTGTCCAAATCCTTCCTGAACTCCATCAGGCTTGGTGCTGTGACTACTTCCCTGCGGAGCCTGTTCCAATGCCCAGCCACCCTGTGGGTGAAGAACCTTTTGCTGATATACAACCTAAACCTCCCCTCAGATGCTGTTCCCTCAGATTCTGCCCATTGGTCACCACAGAGAAGAGATCAGTGCCAGCTCCTCCTCTTCCCCATGTGAGGAGCTGTAGACTGTGGTGAGGCATACATTAGATGTGTGGACAGCTCATACATGCTGAAATTTTGGGCTGCCCTCTGTTTATCCTGGTATATCCATACCACACAGCCTGCTCAGGACAGATTCTCACCCCAGCCATGAGGGATGCAATGACAATCACACCCAGCATCTCCTGTATGACAGCATCCCATGTGCCATCTCCATCTCCCTCCCACCCAGCTCAGGCAGTGCTGTTTGCTTGTGGTGGTGTCATCTGGCCCTCAGTACTTCCCAAAAAGCCACAAGGCCACAGGGAACATATTTAGCTGGATCAGCAGAGCTACACCCCTATGAAGCTAGAGCCTGATAGTAATAGTCCTAAGGCTCACACATCTTTGTTTCTCAGCAAAAAATGTAGCTGGGCCATGTATTTGTGCTAGGTGCTGCAATCTGTGGCTGCCCAGAGCTCTAGTTTGCAGTAGATATATTGCTAGAGCCAACCCCAGGGCTTTCCAAAGGGACTGGCAGCATCCACTCACTGCAGGAGAGGTGTGCTGAAAGTCTCAAGCCTACTGTTCCCTGCAAAGCTCTTCCTTTGCTATGGCAAGAGCACATCCCAGGGGTGCTCAGGGCAAGAGAAAAGCAAGTGGAAAGCAGAGCCAGTAACCCATTGCCCTGATGCTCCATGTCTTTGTTTGATAGCACTGCAGAGGTGGGGTGAGGTCCTGCCAGGAGGTCTGCTGCCTCTGCTGGGCATGATCTTTCTGGAACTAGGATATTTTGGAGACCCTGTGCTTGGGTCTAATTCTGGCTTATGGCTGGCTGTTGACCTGTGGTTTTAAAAGGTTTTGAGAAAGGGACTCAGACTGAATGGCCAGTATCAAACAACCCCTGCTTGTAGGAAAAGGGGTTAAACCAGAGTGAGCTGGGCAGAATGGAAGATGGTGCCACCCTGAAAGAAGAAAATGAGCACAGTGCTTTATGTCCCAGGATTTAGTGGCACAGTCTCTGCAAGAAACAACCAAATGTTCAATGCTGGTACTCCTACATTGCTCTGAAGGAAAAATGCAGAGACAGACTGCTTCCATAAAGGTGGCTGTGCCCTGGAGGGTGGATGTCAGCACTTCCCCGTGCATTTGGGCACCTCCTGGGAGACTGCCAGTCTCTGAGAAAAGCCTTGCACACTTTAAAAATCAGGACCTTGGTAGCTTCTGGGCATCCCACTGGAAAAGACAGATTACAGGAGATTTAAAAATCTTCCCTCAGGTTTTCCAGGGAAAGCTGGTGGGGCATCTTACCAACAGCCACCCGAGACAAGGTAAAGTTACAGTGAGCAGTAGTGTAGGCAAAATCTTTTGCATTTATTCATTAGAAGTTGATTAAATTAAAATTCTGGCAGTTAAATGAAAGAAAGACTACGTCTTGGAAATGAAAACCCTGCCCTCGGATGGGGAATTAGCCTCTAAAGCAGAAAGCCCATTTGAATACTTCTTATGAGAAATTGAGGCAGTGTCAGAGTCATGGCTACAGGGCTCTCTCCTCTACTTGTTTTCCAGCCTCATCCCAGTGAGTTTGACATGGCAGTGGCAGAGTTGTCCCAGATGTTAAGCTCTGGAGACTTTAGGGTTGTTTGAAATAATGTGGGCTGCTTGCTTAGTTGAACCAGTCTCTCTGCCAACACACTTGCTATGTATGGCAAACAGACTGCATTTTTGGCTTCAAAGACACTCTCCATGTCATCAATGCAAAAAATTAAGTGGGCACAGTATGTCATAAAGGTAAGAAGATAATCCAAACCTCCTACCTTACCAAAACACAAAAGAAGTCTCTTATTTATTTAACATTACAGGAAAGAAACAATTTAATCTATCAGCCGCAAAGATAACACTAATTTAACTTGGTTGCTGTGAGCACTAGGAACTTGATACAGCAAGCTCCTCTGTGAGAAGGCAATTGTTTCTATTTTTGTAGGGACTGGTATTCATGAGATTAAGATGCTCTGGATGCAGCCCCAGGTCCCTGGGTGCCTGTTTTTGGGCAGTACTGCAGCGGCAGTGTTTTTCATGGGGCTAAAAGACGAGTCAGTGTGAAGCTCTGTGTGGTGCAGTTTGATCTGGCAAAGAGCAAAGCTGCTGTGAATCATGAAATAAAGCCAAAATGCCTGTCCTGCATGAGACTTCTGGAATCTTGTTAGAAGGATTTATGCAGTGTTTTTCCAGGGAGGAATACAAACCCTGTCTATTTATGTCTCTTGCTCCCATCAAATTTTCATGCTGAGTGCTCCTTCCCTTTGCTTGAACATTGGGATTTCTCTGCTGGTTCCAGGCTCAAGGCAAACAGACACTCAACAATAAAGACTAAATGCAGCACATACCAAAGCTCATCACAAAATGTTGGCCCTTCAGTAGCAAACAGCT
This sequence comes from Motacilla alba alba, assembly GCF_015832195.1. Taxonomy (NCBI): domain Eukaryota; kingdom Metazoa; phylum Chordata; class Aves; order Passeriformes; family Motacillidae; genus Motacilla; species Motacilla alba. Next base: position 43,607,828 of record NC_052019.1, on the reverse strand, counting down.
GTGGGTGCCTGAGCTGGTGCCCTTCTTGCTCCAACTGCCCACCTTCCTGCCATCTGCTAGGTAAGGAACACACAGGGAGGGATGTAAGGAGTACTCCTACACACAAAATCCTACATCTGGGATTTGCACTGGGCTTGGGCTCAGACCCAGGCTGATGGTGCAAGGTGAGAAGCACCACTTCTGGCTGAAGAGTGAGGGTTGGCCACGCCGTGTCCCAGGAGCAGGACATCCAGAGGAAGCTGTGCAAGTACATGCCAGCTGCAGCAGGGATGCCCTATTTCACAGGCACCTGGCTGCTAGCTGCACCTCTCAGGATGTCAAGGCATGGATTAACCCCTGTTCTGTCTGAGACAGGCCTTTGGAATGCCTAGGAAAGGGACAAAATGGAAATGCTGCAGTTTATCTGCAGTCAGGGTGTGCCCATGTCTCAGATGCTCTGCACAACAATGGTCTCCCCAGAGCCAAAGAACACCAAGGGTTTTTATAGATCTGGGATGGTTTCTACACCATGAACAGGGTAGGTATATTCAGCCTTGAGAGGGCAGGTGTGAGTGGGCAAGGAGGAACTGTCTTTCACCCAGTTAAGCTCTTGGGTATCCTGTTATAAGGAAGCAGGGGGAGCTGGTTTCTTTCCACAGTGCAGAACTGAGAGGAGGAAGTCTCCACTGCGGGATATTGAGGTTTGCAAGAGTTCAAAAAGGAATACCTTGAAGAAAAAGCCATCAAGGGCTATTAGATGGAGACACCATGTCTGGCTCAAGAAATGCTGATCACTGAAACTTGGGTGAGGTTTCAGAGAGAACTGCACCTTTTCCCAGTTCTCTCTTCCTTAAGCATAATTTCTTCTTCATTGTGGCTTTTTTTTTTTCCCTTAATTTTGTTCAAAGCTCCTCAGGAAACAAAAAAGGGGATAATATGTGGAGCACAGGCTGTCCCAGGGTTATAATGCTTTACTGCTCGCTGGCAGTAAGTAAGATCATCAGTGATAGCCTGAGAGGAGGGCAGATTGGCCTGTTTTATAGCCTCCTTTGTCTCCCTGCAGCTCTCAGTACTGCTCAGTCATTAAAGAAGTGGCCCTGAAAAGTGTTGGCTGAGGATGAGATTTGCTGTTGCTTCCTTCAAGGGTGGCTTCAGCATGTGCTTCACATCACAGTGGGCTGCACTGTCACCCCAGGCCTGGAGCAATCAAAGAAGGTGAGGCTGTAATGCAAACACTGAGAGCAGGAATCAGTGGCTCCAGGTTATGAGACAAAGGGGACATCCTGGTCCAGGACACCAACTGTGCTCCTGGGAGTGAGAACCAAGTGCACCTAGATCCCAACCTGCACCATGATGTTCATGGAGGGAACACGCATGGATGGATTGAAGAAGCCATGATGTACCTGCTGCCTGCTCCAGCTGAGCCTCGTGTTAGTGTCCAAGTGCAGATGCAGCCTTCATTACACAGAGAATGAGGAAAAATCCACAGGCAGGTGGAAATCAGGAAGCCAAACTCCCTTCTAAAAAAAAAGTGAAGATATCTGATCAAAGGTGGATGGGAAGGAACTGTTCGGGAGGGGGGTGTTAAAGCCAGGCTAGTTTTCCAAGCAATGATGAATCAGATGTTTTCTTGTGAAGTTATATGCATCTAGAGAGAGATGACAATTCTTTTTCTTGGTATGCCTTACTAAGCAGCTAAAAAAAGTGATGTGATGCTAAGGGGGATGTGTGATGACAAAGCAATTTTGGGTTGGCTACTTCTGGAAGAGGAAAGCCTTTTCTCATTATTTGAGTTTTTACTCTGATAGACAATGATGTCAGCCAGGGGATACAGTGAGAAAGCATCTTTACCTGGGCTGCTCACTCTTGTGTTGAAGGGATGTGTGCAGAACCAGAGACAGGGTACGGACAAGGAAGAACTTGGACTAACTAAATAGAGGATGGAAAACAGAACAGGAAGAAAAAGTGGTTATTTTTTCTTTGTCTTTCTTTTTTTTTTTTTTTTCCTTTTGTTTCTGAAGAGTTTTACTTTCTTTGAAAGAGAGCAAGATGTGTCCAGCTGATTGTTCCCTTGGAAAAAGGAAAAAACTGCCAGACCCTGGTCACAAAAGTTAGAAACACGTCAGTCTAAGGTGGCATCTTGCCTGAAAGCAGGACTGGCTGGAGGGGTGAGCAAGAAGTGTGTGTGACAGTGTGGCTGCTTTAAAGAGTGGAGACACTGCCAGAAAGCAGGGTGGGACACAGAGGTGAATCCAGAGGAGACAGTGAAGGGTTCAGCCATTGCTCACAACAGCTGACAAGGCTTCCATAACGACAAATTGAGTCCCAGTCGTTATAAGCAGCAGTGAATGCTGCCCTTTTTCCAGTCACAGGCTCGATCTTCACAGGCAATCTCCCCCATCTGTGCAGGGGACACTCAGCTGCTCAGGGATGGGTTGCTCACCTTCCCACTCTCTTGGCCATGCCCTGCAGCAGTGGGGAACAGCAGCACTTCACACTGCTCCAAATACCATGTCCAGGATACACTGACCTCATGGACCTGCCTGGCAGGAGACACCTCAGTGAAGCAGGGTATCAAAGGACTGGAAACAGTCCTTCGACATCCATGTATGTGTGTGTGGATCTGTACAGGCACCTGTCTAAATATGTATGTGTGTATACACAGAGATGAATGTGTTTGTCGCCAAGTGGCAGATCCCTCATGTCCTCCAAGCACAGCTATCTCACAGAGCCCTGGATGCCTGCAGTCCTGGGGAGATGCTTCTGCCTTGTTGCTGCAGGCTGGCAGTGATTTTTCGTTCCTTCTCCCAGTGGGGAAGGATCAGAACCCCAGAGCCAGGCAAGGAGACTTGCCCCTCACCATCCTGTCCTCAGCTAAACCTGGGCTTGGCCTTCTTGCAGCAGCCTTGTCCCACCTCCCCAGCAAGGGTGTAAGGAAGCGTTGAGCAGGGTTTGGTGACAAGCTGTGAGGCTGAAAGCTGCGAGGTGCGACAGAGCTGCTGTTAGGCCGAGCATGGGCTATGGCATCTGCAGGTGGGGAGGTCCTGAATTCCTTCTCCGTTTCCTCCGGGACTCACGGGTAACTCGCAGAGCCTGGGAGAGCAGAACAAGGCTGGACCTTCCTGCAGCCTTCTGCTGCTCCCCAGTGGCGGCGTGGAGAGGCACCACAGGCGGCTCCTGAAGGGTGAAGCCCGGACGGGAGCTGTGGCATCTGAAGTGGAGGTCGTGATTTCTTTCTCCATCTTCCCCAGATCTCACAGTTAATTCTCAGCCGGCTGGGGAACAGTAGGGTGACAAGGATGTGGGGGAGATACAATCACAAGCCGAGAGTTTTTTGAAAAGAAGCAAACACTTTTCAGGGCAGTAAACAGTACTTTGTGGGTTTATTTCCCCAAATCAATGAAAGCTCAAAACAGTCTCAATTTCCTTATGCTGATAATTCACTTGCTTCTTAAAAAAGATCTTCCTACCCGGTTGTGTTCTGAAATAAAAAGCATGAAGGCAAACACATCAAATTTCCAACCTGCCTAGGGTGTTGAAAGCAGTGTAGCTCTTGTTACTGCAGAGAACAAGAAATTGTTTCCTTAGTGTATTCATAAAATTAGACCTCCAAATTGCCTGAATGTTGTTCCTTTCAAACCCCTTGCAATTAAAAGAAATAATACTGTGGTAAACAATGCTCTTTCTTTAAGCATCTTGCCAGGCTCTATCTCAGCAGGTGCTAACATTTCCCAATTCTCCCCAGTGGTGCCTTAAGTTTGTAAACTTGAATTTTTCAAGGCTGCTTGGCCTTTGGGATGTGGGAGGATTCACCCACACACGGATCTCAGTGTTGGTGCTCCTCCTGCCTATGCTGAGGCTCTTGGAGGCTGGAGGTGCCACTTGTGAGAGCACTCTGGTGCTCATTAAATGCCCCCCCAGGCAGGCGTGCCACCAGCCCTGTTAGCTTTTGCTGGGCACTGAGCTGGCCATGAGGGTGTAGGCTGAAGGGACATTTAAGCAAAAGAAAGACAATGCTGCTAAGAGAGAAAAGCAGAAAAATGGCAAATGAAAGACAATGTCTCCAGCCATTTCCTACCCTTCTAGCAGAGCATCTGTCACCCACTTTGCAAGGCTGCCCTGGGACAGAGTTACTGAGATTACCTGATTTGTCAGGGAGTCTGGGCACCAGACCAGGGCACCACTCTGCCAGTCTCATGGAAGTGTTGCTATCAGTGTGGCTGTGGGCCAGCCCCTGAAATAGGAGTTGTAGTTCTTGGAGGCACAAGGTTGAAAAAGGGGGGTTTTTTACGTGGAAAAAGCTTCAGTATTTGAAAAATAGTTTGTAATGCTCTCCAAAAATTATATATATATTTTTTATTTAAGCACCTAAGAAGATGATTTCCTAGGAAGAAATAGGTATTTCATGAAATCCAGTTTTCCCACTGGCATAAATTTTAGTCAACAGATTGCAGGCAGTTTAATTTTGAGCAGAGTCAGGCCACACAGCACAGAGGCAAGAAGGGCTGTCCTTTCTTTATGGAAACAAGATTGCAGAAGCTTGATAACTGATATCAGGCAGAGCGTCCCACAGAATTTTTGTTGTCTATTTTTTTTAACAGCATGATGTCCCTTATCTTTAGGAAAAGAGTGCTTAAAGGTGACTGGAAAGGAACAGGAATACAGTAATATCAGAAGAGAATATGATCAATCATACAGCAGAAAAGACACGTAATTTGCTATGAACAACGTAAAATCAATAATACTATTTAATGTGAAACTGTCCTTGAATGTTTGGGAAAAAATTTGGTGTACTTGGGATAGTCAAAGGTGTTATTGGGACATGGTGCTGGACTTTTTTACAGCATATTTCATGCTGCTGTTCATGTGAGCACAGATTTGCACCCTCTCAAATTGGTGCCAGCCTTCTCCAATCATCAACATCCTTTTAGATTTGGAAGCAAAGGAGGGAGAATCTAAATGTCAGTAAGAAAAGGAGACTTCCCTACTAATGCAACTGTAAAGAAAAACCAGAAAATATCAAAAAAAATTCTCCAGAAGTCCAGGAAAAAAAAATCAGTACATCATAGAGAAGAAGTCACTGTAGGTACATATAATTATGTACAGTGGGCCATTGTCTATTCATACATATAACTTGTATGCTCTTTTATCTATACACATGTTTTAAATACTTGGACTTTAAATCATGCTTCTAAAAAAGTCTCCTGCATTTCAAGAGGCTGGCCACACCACATGTCCTTTCCCTCACAGCTGCCCCAGCTCCCCAAGCTAATGCTCGGGTGCACTGGGCATTTCTACTGTACCCACTAACTTCTGGACCCTTTTTCACAGTCCCTCTGCTGCCACTTGCCCTTCCCAGCCAGCCAGTGTGAGGAGTTACGGCTTTGGTGGTGTGGGTACACTGTGGGGTGGCAGAGCTGGGGTACAGGGCAGATCCCCAGGGTCCTAACACAAATCTCAGCATTGTCCTACAGGTGTGAGGAGGTCATGGGAGCTTTCTGGATAGTCTTGGAGTTGCTTGGATGCTGCTCTGTCCTTTCTACTCTCTCCCCTGACCACTAGGAACCACTTTGCCAGGTGTTCCTGCCACAAAGATGCTTGTGATCTCTGGGATCTGCACACTTGTGTTTCCTGGGGAGTGCCTGAGGAAGTCAGTTGCCCAGAGCTACCGGGATGCTGCCCAGAGAGACAGCTGGGTGTGGCCACCACACCCCAGGACAAATGTCATGCCATTGGCCCGGGGTGTCTCCCTTGTGCCAGTGCACTGGGCCTCCTGACCCAGAGCTGTGCAACACCCTGGTCCTTCCATCTGCCTGAGGGTGTCTCTGCCCTGAGCTTCCAGCTGACTTGGCTATGTCAGAGCCCTTCCTGGGCCAGCCCTGTGGCTGGTACCATCTCTTCTGCAGCACACAGGAGCTCATCCTGGAGCTTCCCTTTCTGAGCAAGCCAGAAAACGTGTACAGAAGGTCTCACAGAAAGACAGTGGTGTCAGTAAGCGTGCACCCACTGCAGCAGCTTTCTAGGCTCAGTTCTCACGCGGGGAGGTTTGATGGGGAGGCTGGAGAGGATGAGTGCACAGCACCCACAGGCCATGGATGTGCTTGGAGTACAGACCAGTCTTGGGGGTAGATAGACACTCATGACACCACGCACAGCTGGCCGGGAGACAAGTCAACAGGGCAGCACACCGGCAGTTTCCCGCGGGCGTGTAGCGAGCAGTCCGCAAACTCCCGTGCCCCGGGGCCATCTCCGCGGCTTGCGCGATTCCCCCGCTTTGCCTGGTGGATGGGACTCCTTTCCCAGGCAGTGGCAGGTGCCTTATCCTCTCGCCGGGCTGTTTTCCTCCCCCGGCCGCTGCTCTCGCTCTCCTTGTTGTGCTCCAGCGGCTCTTTCACAGCGCTCAAGGTCGAGACCGGCCGGCCGGGGGGTGCGCGCAGCCCCTGTTTTCGGGGGGTGCCCCCGCGTTCAAGGCCGTCGCTGCCTTCCCACGGCCGGCGCAGGTGCTGCGGGCCCGGTTCTCACGGCTGGCTCTCACAACAGCCCCCGCCCGGCGGGACGAGGCAGGGCGGGGGACAGGGGTCCCCCCGTGCCCCTCAGCTCTTGGCGGGCGACGGAGCCCAAGAGCGCCCGGCCCGGGACCGCAGCTGCCCCGCCCGAGGCCGGCCACCCCCGCGTCCCGGCCGGGGGCTCCGCGGGGCAGCGCGGCGCAGCCCCCGCGGCGGCGGGGCGGGCGGGGGTCTCCGCGGGCGGCGGGCGGTACCCGCGGTGCCCAATGGCCGCCCGCGCCCGGACATAAAGGCGGAGGCCGCGGCTCCGCGCTCCCTCCGCCGGCCGGGCCCCCGGAGCCGCCCCTCCCCGCCGCCGCCGCCATGGGCCGACCCCCGCCGCCGATCCGCCGGGTGCTCGTCTTCCTCAGCATCCTCCTGCCGCCGCTGCCGCTGCTGCTGCTGGCCGGGAGCGCCGCTGGCGCCGGGACACGCCGCGCCCGTGAGCCAGGACCGAGGGGGGGCGGGCTGGTGGGGGGAAATCCCTGCCTCATCCCCAGGGGCTGCGGTGGGCGCCTGCCGCATCAGGGAAGCTTGCTCATCCCCCCCGCGATGGGCAGTGGCGGGGGGTCCATCCTCCCCTGCCACTGAGGATGTCCCCGTTCTACTCATCTCCCGCTGGAGTGTCCTTGACGCCAGTGCATACTTGTCACCCTGACGGCATGGGGACCCTGTGTCCCGAGGGGCCTTGTACCGCTGCCTAAAAGGCTTGGGGGGTCCCTGCCTTCCCTGAGTGGGGACGAGAGGTGCAGTTTTCCTTCCAGCCCCAGAGGCGATCCAGAGGTGCCCCTGGATGGGACTGGTCCTTCCCCGTACTGGGCTGTGCCGGGACCCCCAGGCGGGGAGCTGCAGGGGGGCTGTGCTGGTGGACGCCCGCTGCGGCCGCCCCGCCTGATCCCGGGCCCGGCTCCCTCTTGCCCGCAGCGGCTGCCAGCCCCACGTGTGCAGCCTCACGCCAGGCCGCCTGCGTTTCCGGCTGCATCCCCGTTCCCTGGCTCTGCGATGGCGAGCAGCAGTGTCCTGACGGCACGGACGAGCAGTGCGGTGAGTGGCACTCATCCGGTGCCGTGGGGTGGCCTGGGGAGCTGCGCTGCACAGACATCAAGGGGCCCTGGTGCTCTGGGGAGTGGTGGGGCAGGATAGGACAGAGGCACCTCAGTCTTTGCCGGCTCTGCCTGTGTAGTATCCTGCAAGGACATATGTGCTCCAGAGATCCTTGGGAATATCTGTGGCATGAGAGCACATCATGGAACTGTGTGCTCCTTGGGCACTGCCAGCACCTGTCCCGTGCCAGGATGAAGTGGAACCTTGTTGTTCTGCTGCAGCACTAGGTCCCAGTGACTGTGTGTTGTCCCTGCAGATGTTGCCTGTGGTGGGGACCCCCATGTCTGGCAGTGTGACGACGGCCGGTGTGTTTCTAGCAGCTGGCGCTGTGATGGTGCTGCTGACTGCCTGGATGGCTCTGATGAGCAGGACTGTGGTATGTACTCCCTGCTGGGGGCTGACGGGGGGTGGCTGGGGATGCAGGGCAGGCTGGTGAGTGCTGCGCTGTTTCCTCAGTGTGCGGGTCAAAGAAGGTGCAGTGTCCCGGCACCCACCACTGCATCCCACACTGGGAGCTGTGCGATCGGCACCAAGACTGTGAGGATGGCTGGGACGAGGAGGGGTGTCCCCAGCAGCCCTGTCTGCCTGGGCAGTGGCAGTGCAGGAACAGGGTGTGCATCATGGCTGAGTGGAAGTGCAATGGGATTGACGACTGTGGTGATTCCTCAGATGAAGATGTCTGCGGTAAGCAAGAACACTGGATGCTCCTCCATAGGGTGAGACCTGTCTTGGCCATGTGTGAATTAGGGAGTGCTTTGTTCTCCTGGGCCCCAGCTTCCCTTGGGATGGTGGCAAGCTTCCTAGGAAGCTGCTGATGCTTTGCAGGGCCTCCCCATGAGGCTGGGACCCACGGTTTCCCTGTGCCCAGTGTATTGGTCTGCCCTGCTGACATAAGCTGTGTGTGCCATAGCCCCCTGTACACCTGGCATGGTGCGGTGTGATGAGGGCAAGTGTATCCTGGAGTCCCTGATGTGCGATGACAAGGATGACTGCCTGGATGGCACGGATGAGCCCAGCACATGTGGTAAGTTACATGCAGCTGCTGCCTGCTGCCCATCTGGGTGGGGACAGAGGGAGGGGAGCCACAGCGCTGTCCTGCCTCACGTCACCCTTTGCTGCATCCCCACAGGTCGGAGCTGCTTTGTACGCAACGGGGGCTGTGCAGAGACGTGTACTGACACGCACTGGGGAGTGCAGTGCTCCTGCGGGGCTGGCTGGGTGCTGCAGGCAGATGGGCAAAGCTGTGCTGGTAAGGGGAGGTCAGGGTGCATGTGCTTCCGTGATGTGTGGCCTTGGCCACTGACAGCAGTGTCTCCACAGAGCCCGTGCTTCTGGGGAAGCACCTGCCTCTGCCCTGCTCCTGCCTGTGTGTCACACCTGGTCCCGTAAAGATTGTGTCTAGATAATGTCCCAGCAGCTGCTGGTGCATTTTGAGGCCCATGTTCTGGTATCTAGGCAGCTTGCCTGTAGTCCCAGGGGAGCAATGGCAATCTGTCTGGGGCAGCTCTGCGGCAGGCTGCTGACCTCACCTATCTGTGCAGATGTGGACGAGTGCTCCCTGGAGTACAGCCCCTGCAGCCAGCTGTGCACCAACACCCCAGGCACTTTCAGCTGTGCCTGTGTCCAGGGCTACACCCTGCGGCATGGTACCGCCTGCGAGGTGACAGGTAGGGAGAGGAGGGGAGCCCAGGCTGGATGAGGGCTGGGCAGTGCCCCCTGCTAGCCATGTCCCTGGTCAATGAGTGAGTTTCCTCTCACCCTGGCAGACAATTCAACACAGATCCTGGTGGCCGTGGGACAGGACCTGGCCCTTCTGGATGTACGGACCCAAGCCTACCGGCCCCTGCTCTCCACTGAGACGGAGCCCCGCGCCCTGGTGTATGACCTGCTCCGAGAAACCTACTACTGGCTGACAGAGGATGGAGAGCTCCGTGTTCACCACCCAGGGAAAGGCACACAGCCTCTCTATGCAGGTGAGGAGGACCAAGCATGCTGGGTGCTGTAGCAGTGCTGAGATGGTGCTTAGAGCTGGCCTGCCACCCCAGTACTGCTTTTCCTGTATTGAGGAAGGGGCAGCCTGAGTTTGCCACACAGCCTGGAGCAGGTGTGCCTTAAAACTGCTCTGTCTCTACAGATGCCGGAGAGGTGAACAGCATCTCTGTGGACTGGTTCACAGGGCAGCTGTACTGGGCCAGCAGCCATCCTCCAGCCATCTGTGCAGGGCTGGGTGATGGCCGTGGTTACGTGACGGTGCTGGGGAAGGACATTGCACCAGAGCAGCTGACAGTACATCCAGCTGCAAGGTGAGCAGTGAGCCAGGGTTGGCCTAGGCTTCTGGGATTGCAGTGCTGCTGCTGACCATGCGGTGCCTGCTGCGGGGCTATGGCAGCACTGGTATTATCCTGTGAAGTGGGTGCTGAGTGCCTGCCCCCAGGTCCCTGTACTGGGTCAACCGTGGACAGAGGGGCCGGACAATCATTGCCGCATCCGGCATGGATGGCTCAAACCGGCGGGAGCTCACAGTTGTGTCCATGGAGGAGCCTGTGGGGCTGAGCCTGGACCATGTGGCTGGCAGGCTGTACTGGATCAGCGAGTACAAGGAGGTAGGGATGAGGGGCACCCAGGGAGATGATGAGGTAGGAGTTGGGAGGGTGGCCCTGGTTCCACTGTGTCCATGGCCAAAGCATGGGAGGGAGCAGGGAGCGCTGCCTAGGTCTGGCATACATCCCTGGGCTGGAAGGAGAAGGGCCAAGGTGTGGGATTGCCACATGGTCACTGTGCCTTGCCTTGTCCCCAGTCCATCGAGACACTGCGGGTGGATGGCAGCGGGCGGCACTCCTTCCACGCTGTTTTGCGGAGCCACACGGAGCCGCTGGGCCTGGCTGTGTTTGAGAGCCGGTTCTTCTGGACTGATGGCACAGAGCTGGTGTCAGCCACCTGGGCCTCCCCCCAGGAGCACGCAGTGCTGCTCCGTGCCTCTGTCTCAGCTTTCACTGTGCTGCATGCACTGCAGCAGCCTCCCAGTGAGTACCTGCAGGTGCTGCACTGCTGCAGGGCTGGCAGCATGGCAGCAACCCCCGCTACATCCCTGGGTGGTAGGGAAGGCTCACTGGGTCCTGGAGCTCACCAGGTCCTGCCCAATGGTTTGCCTGGTGCTGTGATGAGGGGTTGTGGGGTTGGTACAGAGGGGAACTATAAAACTGTAGGAAAGGCCCATGTCTTTGGGTAGACCCCTTAACTCACATGACGTCGCTACCCCGCCTCCAGCCCTTATCCAGTCCCAGGACTGTCTGTGGTTTTTGGGGATTGGGAGAGGTACTGGGGTCATGACTGCCTGAGCTTTTAACATCCTCTTGCTCCCAGGGGACACTGCTGCATGTGCTCTGGGCCTGTGCAGTCACCTTTGCCTTCTGTCCCCTGTGCACCCTCGGGGCTACAAGTGTGCATGTCCAGAGGGCCTCTTCCTCCTGCCCTCGGGGAAGTGTGCAGGTGAGCAGGGTCTGGCTCTCTGGGGTGGTATACATCCGTGTGGAAGTCGGAGGAGGGCCATAAAGAGCTGTGACTTTGGTGGGATGAGGTTCCCAGCACACACCAGTACTGTGACATTTCTGTCTTGGTTCATTCTGGTGACCCCATCGAGTGTCCCTGGGGCTGTGCTCACACACTGCCCTTATGCCCTACAGAGCTGTCCATTGTGTATGCATCAGGAAAGTCCATCTTCCTGGTGCATGTGGGCCCTGGAGCACACACCAAACAGGTGCAGGAGTGGCAGGAGCCCCTCCACCTGCAAGATGTGGACTGGCAGAGGTCAGTGCTCTATGGGACAGATGACCGTGGGACTCTGCTGCGTGTTGTGGGTCACCCTGGCTGGAGAGAGGCCATTGTGACTGGGCTGCCAGGTGAGACCCTATGGGGTGATAGAGGGCACGTTCCCCTTCCTGATACTCCCTGACGCCTGAGAATCTCCTGGGTGCAGAGCACAGTGAGGCCATGTTGAGGCAGTGCTCAGCTGTGCCCTGGGTTTAGGGTCTAGGGGCACCCAGGCAGAGGTGCAGGGTCATGGGACAGCCTCATAACTGCTTGCTTGCCTGCTTTTGCCAAGTCTGCTCTGCCCGTGTGGACATCCGCTCGGGGGACCTGTACTGGCTCGCATGTAACCGGAGGGACATCGGGGTGATCCGGACATCTGACAAGGCCCCGCGCATCCTGCACCGTGCTCGCAGCAGCATCCAGCACCTCTTCTTGGACTGGCAGCGTGGTGCTCTGTACTGGCTGGCCCGTGGGCAACCCCTGCAGGCGCTGAGCCTGGAAGGGGGTGCTCCGTGGGATGCCTGGAATGAGACGTGGCCTGGGGACCTGCCTGCGGCCATGGACAGCAGAGCCTTCAGCGTGCTCTGGAGCTCAGCCCTTGGTGAGCCGTGGTAGTATCTGAAGCAGGGAGGGGAGGTGGTGGATGTAGGCAGGGGTGATCAGCCATGCCCCACACACAGCAGTTCCCTGCCTGGGCAGTGGGATGCTCGTGGGGCAGACTCAGGACCCTGGCCTCAGCCATGAGGTCCCTGCCATAGCTGTGGGTTGTGGGGCGCAGGGTGAGCCATGAGGGGTGCGGGCAGGCTCCAGGTCCTACCATGCCTCTACCTCACAGGCCTGCAGGCGCTGAGTCTGACAAAGCAGCAAGCAGTCACCCTGGCACCCGGCTGGTCCCATGGCCTCGTGGCCGCCTTTGAGCCATACCTGGTGTCAGCAAATGGGACAGCTCTGCTGCTGTGGGACCGGAGGACGCTGGCCCTCGTGCTGTCCCTGCCGGCAGCAGGTGTGCAGGGAGTGGTGGCCTTCGTGGGCTCAGAGCTGCAGGCTGGTAAGAGTGGCCATGGCTTTGTGCCTGGTGCTGCTGCTGTACCTGACGGGGCTGGGTGGCCCGTGCTACAATGAGCTGTGGCAGGGTGTCTGGCTACTGCTGGTCATGTGGGGTGCTCTGGGAGGAATCTGGAGTGTGGGGAGGGCACGGTCCCAACAAATCCCAAATCCTCTGCCAGTGCCACCAAGCAAAGGGTCTGCCGTGCCACTTCTTTCACCTGTGACCACCGCTATGAGGACAACCACAAGCACCACTGCTGCTCGGCCTGCCACCTCCACCACAACACCACCGCCAAGCCAGACCACCACTGCACTCAGCACTACTCTTGCACCAACCAGCAAGGCTACTACATCACAAACCACCACCAGACAGTCCACATCAAAGAAGACCACCGCTGCACCAACCGCTGCCCAGACCACACTGACCAAGACTACCACTGTGCAGCCAGCCACCAGCACCACTCGGTCTTTTACAATAAAGCTCACTGCCCCACAGCCAACCACAACCACCCCACGCTCAAACAGTTCTGCACGGGTAGTGACACCTACCCCACCCCTCCAGTCCAGCACTGCACACCCCCTGACCCCAGTTCTCCATCTGTCCTGTTCTCGCACTCATGTGCCCTGCCGTGATGGCACTGGGTGCGTGGCCCAGGAGTATCTGTGTGATGGGGAGAAGGACTGTGCAGATGGCTCTGATGAGGACGGGTGCGCCCAGCTCTGCAACACCCCAGGTAGGAGCCATTCTTCTGTCCCCTGTGCAGCTGGGTCACCCTGTGCCAGGGCTTCTGGCTGCTTCCTGGTGGGGTTTTTGGGACAGGTAAAGTCTGTACAGGACTTTACAGGACTGGTAAAGTCTGTGTCCTGGCTCTGATGCTTGTCATGTGACATACTGGTTCCTTCTGGGCATGACACTGGGCTTGAAGTGCTGTTGGAAAAGGATAGAGTTGATCTCACTGCTTACAGTGGCCTAGATGTGGCTGAGTTGAGACTGCCACAAACAAAGCCTTGTCCCTTGTGGGGCCTTTCTAGGTCACTGGAGGGCTAGCAGAGGGTCTGGGCACCCTGGCTGCCTTTTGCAGGCAGTGCAAAGGCCCTTGTCTCCCCAGGGGCCTTCCACTGTGCGAGCGGAGCCGTGTGCGTCGAGGCGGGAGAGCGCTGCGATGGGGTGCCACAGTGTCCTGATGGCTCGGATGAGACGGGCTGCTGGACCCCCACGCAGGAGTGTGCCCTGCGCTGCGACGCTGCCACCCGCTGCATCCCCAGGAGCTGGCTGTGTGATGGCCATGCTGACTGCCTGGACCACACGGATGAGCAGGGCTGTGGTAAGACCTCTGGGGCTGAACGGGACAGACTCTTGGAGTTGTCTGCCCCACAGCTGGATGCACTAGGTTTCTTGTGGGTCCTGGAGCAGGCACTGCCCAGAGCTACCTGCTGAGAGGATGGGGACAGTGCCCCTGCTCAGCCCTGGCCTTTGCCCACAGTGCTGAAGGAGTGTGGTCCGGCTGAGTTTTCCTGTCGGAGTGGGCAGTGCGTGGCCCTGGCCCTGCACTGCGATGGTGACCACGACTGCCAGGACGGCTCGGATGAGGAGGGCTGTGCTGTGCCCCGGCCGCTGCTCTGCCGTGAGGGTGAGGTGACGTGTTCCCACAGTGGAGAATGTGTGCCAGAGGCCTGGCGCTGTGATGGTGCTGCTGACTGTAGGGATGGCTCAGACGAGCAGGTGAGTGGAGCAATGGGGACACAGCCTGTCCCCACGCATGCCCAGGAGGGCAGGTAGTCTTTTTCACCCTCTGCCTTGCAGGGCTGCCCTTGGGAGGAAGAGCTGTGTGAGGACCAGCAGTGGGGCTGCTCCCGTGGCCGTGAGTGCATCCCCGATGTCTGGCGCTGTGATGGAGAGACTGACTGCACTGATGGCAGCGATGAGGCTGGCTGTGAGCAACACCCTTATTTTATTCCCTGTCTCACCCAGGGGTGGCTGGTGGGTGCCCAGCATGGAGGGAGATGGGTATGTGTCTGTGCTGAGGTGAATGGCCCCATATGCTAGCTGCCTATTCCCAGCAGCTGTGGTGGCTCCAGGTCCTGAGTAGCTGTTCTCCCTGCAGGGGCCAGTGGCCTTTGGTTTAATATAGCCTGAAGCCAGGCTACTGGCACAGCTCTGGATGTGGCTGCAGTGAGCTCTGGGCAGCCTCTGGGAGCAGCTAAATCTGCCCCAAATGGGCAAAAGGAGCTGGTGGATGAGGCTCAGGGCAGCCTTCCCTGCATGTCCCTGCAGGCCACCCTGCTCCTTGCCAGAGTAATGAGTACCCCTGTGGGCTGGGGTCCTGCCTGAATGCATCCCTGGTGTGTAACGGCCGGCAGGACTGCGCGGATGGCTCAGACGAGGGGGGGAACTGCTCTGTGCCCTGCCAGCGGTCCTGCACTCATCTCTGCTACCCCTCGCCCCAGGGCCCTGTGAGTGCCAGCAGCCCTGGGGCAGGGGCTTGTCATACCATGATGCCCTGCTCCAGCTGCAGAAGGGAGCCTCGTGTCCCCAGGGTAGGCAGCTGATGGTTCCTTTTCCCCCAGTGGTGCTGGTGTGGCCCAGGCTATCGGCTTGGTGCGGATGGTCTGTCCTGCATGGACATAGACGAGTGCACGGAGTGGGGCAAGGGAGCCTGCAGCCAGACATGCCTCAATGCCCCAGGGTCCTACAGCTGTGGCTGTCTCCCTGGCTACCTGCTGGAGCCCGATGGCCACACCTGCAAACTCACTGGTAAGTCCTGGGGTGGCCAAGCAGTGCTGAGGCTGGCCCTGGCCCTCTAAGATACACTAGGGGCTGGTGGATACTTGTCCCCCTGTGTCTGCTGCCCATGGGAAACCTTGTAGTCCTGTAAATGGCTGGTCAGAAAACCCATCTGCACTATCTGAGAACATCCTGTGTGGTAGGGCTGAGTCCCAGCAAGCTCCAGTGCCTGTGAGTGCTGTTTCCCTTGCCTGCGTGTGCTGGGACCATGGGACCAGTAGTGCTGAGCAGGGTCTGTGTGGCTCTGTGTTACCCCAGGATCAGAGCCCAAGCTGCTGGTGGCTGTGCAGTCCGAGGTGTTGTCCTATGGCCTGCGGAGTGGCCATGAGGAGGTGGTGCTGGCCACTGACAAGGATCGTGTTGTCTTCTCACTCGACTATGACTTGGTGGAGAGGAAAATCTTCTGGATGGACCTGGCCACAGAGAGCATCCGCTGGCAGGACCTCAACTCGGGAAAGAAAGGCACACTGGTGAAAGGTGGGTTGTGACAATGTGGGGTTAGCAGGGCTGGCCTCCCTCACTGTGCAGCCTTCAGGTTGCAGTGGGGTGCCAAGCTGTGATCCCTTATGTGGAGAAGCGCTAGTTGGGAGCAAGGTTGGGAGGAGCCAGAGCTTCTGGGATGGAGGGATCTGGGCTGGGAGCATTATGCCAAAGGGCCATGCAGCTGTCACCCCACACAGGTGCTGCCTCTTGGATGCGTTTCAGGTGTGAGGTCAGACTGTATAGCAGTGGACTGGCTTGGGAGGAACCTGTACTGGACAGATGGAGTAGCAGGGCAGGTGCTGGCCACTCGCTTGGGGGCTACCTGGCAAGGGACACCAGAGTACACTGTGGTGATAGATGGAGACCTGGACCAGCCCCACTCTCTGGTGCTCCAACCTCTGGCAGGGTGAGTGTGGGACAAGAGGACATTGGGACCTCCTTGCGATCCCTGTCCTGCCCTATTTTCCTCTGTGTAGGTAGATGAGAGGGGGGATGGCCTCACCTTGGTGCTGTGGGGACTGCATGACAGGAAAAGAAAAAGCCCAGACACCTGCCCCTGCCCTGCATGGAGCTCTCAATATACCCATGATGAGATGGGAAGCTCTAGGCTGCTTTTCTGGGCTGCCTTGGTGCTGGGTCGATGCTTTGTCAAGTCCATAGTCTTGTACCTGTCTTCCCACCAGGCTGATGTACTGGTCCGAGGTGGGGAGCCACTCACGCCTGATGGAGGCGGGCATGGATGGGAGTTGGCGGCACGTGCTGTTGGCCCAGGGACTGGGCTGGCCCACAGCACTGGCCCTTGACCTCCCCACCCAGAGGATCTTCTGGCTGGATGAGAAGCTGGGCAGTGTTGGTTCTGCACGTCTGGATGGCAGCAGTGTGAAGGTGTGGTGGGGCACTGGTGATGGGGCTCTGATGTGGACCAGGGTGGGCACTGACAGCCTCTCTGACAGGTGCTAAAGCTGCACTGGGTCCAGAGCCCCTTTGCAGCAGCTGTGTGCGAGGGGCAGCTCTACTGGTCGGAGAGGAAGACATGGTCCGTGCAGCAGGTGGACAAGGCCAGCGGCAAGAACAGGACCGTGCTGCTCAAACGGCACGGGCAGCCCCATGGCCTCCAGGTATCTTCTTGGAGGAGCCCCAAGCCCTGCTGTGCCAGCTCTGCTGATCTCCCATCCTGCACAGTACTACTGTCCTCTGAGTGAGGAGGCGCTGGGAGCTGTGCCCCCATCCCAGTGGTCCTTGAGCAGCAGTCTCTGTGGCCAAGTGTCTCTGGTCCTCTGGGACCATCTCTGCCTCACCCTCCTGCCCCGAGCTGGGCTGTGTGTGGGCCTTGGGAGCACAGCGTGCTGTCAGCCGTGCTCAGCTCTGCCAGCGGGTGCTGACGGAGCTGAGGCTGAGCCTGCTGTCCCACAGGTGATGCACCCAGCCCTGCGCCCTGTGGCCCCCAATCCGTGTGAGATGCGTGGCTGCTCCCACCTGTGCCTGCTGAGCGCCAGGCACACTGGGCAGTGCCGCTGCCCCACTGGGCTGACGCTGGCCGCCAATGAAACCACCTGTCTGCCCATCCGTGATTCGGCCTTTGCCCTCCTGGTGTCACCAGCAGCTGTGGCACAGGTACCATCCTCTGCAGCCAGCCCTGGGGACTGCTGTTCTTGCCACTGTCAGGGAAGAGGGGTCCACATCCTAGTGCTGCCTCCTTCTTCCAGGTCTACCTGAAGGACCTGCCCACATCAGCTGGATCCCAAGGGCTTCCCCCACACCGGGCCCTGCCTTTGGCCAAGGTGAGCCGCCTGACAGCTGTTGACTATGCGGTGAAAGACAAGAGTTTGTACTTTGCAGAAGTGGGAGGCAATTCCATTGGACTGCTGCGCCTGAAGGACTGGGGACGGCTGTCCTGGAAGAAGGCAGTAGCTGTGGAGGGCACAGTGACATCCCTGGCCTTGGACTGGCTGAGTGGGAACCTTTACTGGATTGGGGGACAGCCACCCACCATCCACGTGGCAGCTCCCAGGGGGCGGTGGGTCCTGGCACTACTCAGCGAGGGGCTGCAGGGTGCTGCCTGGCTGGCACTGTGTCCTCGTGCTTCCACCATGTGCTTTGTCACAGCAGCTGGCAGCCATGGGCGTGGTGCCGTGGTAGAGTGCGCGGCCATGGACGGCACTGGCCGCAGAGCAGTCTGGAGGAGAGCCCAGGCTCCCACTGGCCTTGCCTTTGGGAGTGCTGGCACCAGGCTGTACTGGGCAGACCATGGTGAGTGAGGACTGAGATGGGGCACTGTGAGGGGGCAGCAATGGTGCAGGCGCTCAGTCTGCAAATCACAGCCTGGCACAGCCCTGAGGGGCAGCCCAGAGCCCTCTCTGTCGCCACACTGAAGCCTCTCCACCTGTGCCTTTCAGAGAGAGGTACCATCAGCAGTGTTGAGCTGGATGGATCCCGCTTCCAGCTGGTGCGGGAAGGGCTGCATGGTCTCTCACTCTTTGCCATAGGAGAAGGCTTTCTGCTCTGGAGCACAACCTCAACCAATGGTAGGTCTGTCTGCTGTGCCCAGCTGCTCCTACTGCACTAGGACACGGGGTTCTGCCAGTCCCTGTGGGGTGCAGGCTTTTCCCTCTGTGGGGTGAAGGGCAAGCTAGGGGACCTCCCAACTCAGGCACCCTTGTGGGAGGAGGTGGAGGAGTGCTGACCCCATGTGTCTCCAGGCTCCAGCAAGATCTGGCACAGCCGGCTGGAGCAGGCTGAGAACTGGTGGTTCCCGATGGAGCAGGAGCTGGTAGCCATGAGGATTTACAGCCAGTTCTCACAGGAAGGTGGGTCTGGGACTGCCACAGCCTGGGGCATCTGTGGGGTTCAGCTGTGCTTTGCGGTGGCTGTGCTAACCAGTGCTGTTTTGTCAGGCACCAATGGCTGTGCAAAGAGCAACGGGGGCTGTGCCCAGCTCTGCCTGCCCAACCCTGCAGGGCGGCAGTGCCGCTGCTCTCCCGGATACCACCTGGTGCATGGGGCAGCGTGTGCGCTGGCACCGCCTTGCCCTGCCCCGCTGCAGGCCTGCCCTGACCTCCAGAGCTGCGTTTCCAGAGAGCAGGTCTGTGATGGGCGCCGTGACTGTGCCGATGGCTCCGACGAGTCTGACTGTGAGTGCCTGTCCACATCTGGGGAGTGCTGGGGTCCTGGGCGTGGGACAGCCTGCCCAGTCTCCCCCAGGTGGGAAAGCGGTCTTACCTGATTCTCTGCTGATCCATGCCCATCCCTCCAGGCACCTCAGTGAAGGTGGGGACGCAGGTCCCTGCAGTGGCACCATCAGGAATGTCCCACATAGAACAGGAACCAGTCCCATCCATAGCTGCACCCCAGCCTCCACAGCCCCGTCCCAGCCTATCTGCAGCCCCTGGCCCCCAGGAGCACGGAGAGCCCTTCGTGGTACCCCCCAGCACGGAGGAAGTGCTGGGGGCTGTGCCCTGCAGCAGCAAGACATGCAACCTGCGCGGGGACTGTGCCATCGAGGCTGGCCGAGTGACGTGCCACTGCGCCCTGGGCTATCGTGGCGACTACTGCGAGGAGGCCGAGGTGCAGCCCCTGGCAGGACCCATTGTCCTGGGGGTGGCCGTGCTCCTGCTGCTCACTGCTGCTGCTGTGGGGGCCCTGGCCTACATGCGGAGGCGGGACAGGCGGAGGAGGTGAGCTCTGGGGCTGGACTGGGCCAGCTACAACTGGGAATAGAGAGGGACAGGGTCTCCTTGCCCAGGGACAGTGTGGAGTCCTGATGCACTCCTGGCTTATATGGAAAGCTCCCATCACCCCAGCAGGCTGTTACCAGGGGTTGTGGTAGGACTTTGGGATCTGCCCATCTCTAGGAGTTGGCCATGCCATTCTCGGTGTACATTTTCTCCTCTCCAGGACCTCGAGCACTGCTTCCACTCGGGTGCTGACCCTGTACCACCGTGAAAGTGATCCAGAGGAAGAGGATGAGGAGGAGGAAGAGCTTCCCCCCAAGAGTGATACATTTGTGAATGAAGCTTATGAAGGGAAAGAGGTGAGTAGCATCTGAAGCAGGCTCTGCTAGGGACCCCTCTGCCACCCTGCAGTGTGCCAGGGCTCAGTGCTGGCATGGCCCCCACTCCTGAGGCAAGCTCTGCCCTCCTGCTGAAGGAGAGGTCAAGACCAATGGTGCCTAGAGTCTGACAGGGCAGCTCCACTCTGCCTGTGGCTGAACCCCCTATGCTAAGGTGTGGGGTGGGCTTAGAGAGGTTGGGTGGGACTCACCCCTGATACACCCATCTGTGATTTCTGCAGGAGCTACCAGCCCTGCTGAGGAAAGGACCATCTCACATCGACACCGTAACTTCATAAAAGAACGTTGTGCAGCATCTCTTGTGCCATTGTGGTTTGTGTGGGCTGGGGAGGGGAAGTTGGTTTGTTCTTTCTAGATAAGACCTGAGGTAGGTAAGAATGCAGACAAAAAACCATTTGGGAGGTTTATCAGGATGTCTCCAAGTCCAACACACTCTCTGAGTCTGTCCCTTGAGTACTGTCCCTCTGCAGCAAGGCTTAGCTTGCTGACCAGGGTGCTTTGGGCTCACCTGGTATAAGAATCTGGCCAAATAACTGCAAGGAAGCTGGCTTGGCTTTTACCTTGTTATGCAGGGGGCTGAGAAGGATTTTATAGTGGAGTTCTGACCTCCTGAGTGTCCCTTACAAACCAGTGAGACCAGTTTTACCACCTCACACCAAGCTAATTTTGAAAGGGGAAATAAATGCTATTTTTTTCTCTGTGATCTTCCTCCCCCCACCCTCCCCACTCTGCCGTGAAGTAGCTGCGCTCCAGGAAGGAGAAATCTCTTCTCAAGCTAATTTTGACCATGGGGGAAAAGTCCTTTGGGAAAGTGCTATAAAAGCTACCTGTGCCCTTTTACAGACCTTTCCTCCCTGCTTCAGGCAAAACACAGGGAAGCTGGGTGAGCCATGCCCACTGGCCCTCAGCCCAACCTGCCTGGCAGAAAGCCAATAACCATCCCACAGCACAAACCCATTGCTTTGAATTTATTTTGCTGTTCGCACAGTCCTGAGCTGAGCAGAGATGTGAGACAGGTGCTCCCCTCCCCAACTGCCAGCTCTGAAGGTTACACACTTTGACCTGTATGTTGCTTACATGGGAACACCAGAGCTGTCTCTGCCCAAGCTGCTATGCATGGTACAGGAAGATGAGGTAAAAGCAGCACGGAGGGACTGGAGCCACCTCTGGTTGCCAATCCAGCATGGCTTTGGCACAGTTGTAGATCCTGGAGCACAGCAGGCTTTTGAGGAAGTTGCAAATATTCAGAACAGGTCCTTGGTCTTGTTTCCAGCAAGAGAGAACCCAGAGGGGTTCAGAGGGGCCCCAGGAAAAGTTCATGGCTTGTACGGGCAGGGGCCAGCACTGCTCTTGATGCCAGGGAAGTGACCGCTGTCCCGGGGCTGGGGCTACAAGTCAGAGTCACAGGGTGGGCTTCTCCTCCAGTGCTGTCCATCTTGCTCATCCTCCAGCATGTCCCAGGGATTGTTGTAAGCTCTACTGGCACACGACCCTGCCTCTGTCACAGGAGTGGGGGGCACTTTGGGAGCTCTGCGCTCCTTGCAGCAGTGATGGAAGCTGAGGGCGAGGGCCAGCCCCCCCAGGATCTCCAGACAGCTTCCCAAATAGCTCAGTACCAAGCTGTAGCCTACGGTCAGCGTGCTGCCAGGTGGTGCAGGCAGTGCCCACAGCTCCTGGGTGTACCAGGAGCTGGGCACGAGGCTCATCAGCCCAGAGAGGAGCAGCACCAGCCCTGCCATGCCGGCCACCAGGGGCCGGGGCTCCGGCCGCCAGCAGCGAACACCCAGGGCGGCCACCACCAAGCCCACCAGGGTGACCACCAGCGAGGAGGGCATCAGCCCTTGGGCCACCCGCACGGGCACCTGCTCAAAGTAGCCCAGCTCGTCAGCCTGCCCGCAGAGGCGGTTGTGGGTGCTCTGCCGCTCCCTGCATATGTCCCAGATGCCCTGCTCCCAAACGACGTCCATGGGCTGGTCAGGTACGAGGCTCACCTGCCTCCAATTGGGTGCCAGCGTGCCCGTGAGTGTCAGCAGGAGCCCGCAGGGACACAGCACCAGCCCCACGATCATCTCCGCCGGCGTCCGCATGCTGCGGAGGTGGGTGAAGCGGGCTCCGGAGGGCTTCTGCTCGCCCGAGGTCAGCGGGAGCTCCGGGGCTCGCTGGACAGGAGCTGTGGCACCGGCGCAGGCAGGGCGGGGGTCCGGCGGCGGCCCCGGAGCCCTCAGGCGGTCCCGGAGCCCCTGAGGCGGGCAGCCCGCGGAGCCGCCCCCGCCCGGCGCGGGCAGGAAGCGGTGCCGGCGGGCGGAGCCCGGCCCGGGCGGGGCTGGCCGCCACATGCGGCGGGGACAGCGCCTTCCAGGAGGGCGGGAACTCGCGGGGAGTGCCGGAGCTCCGGCCCCCGCTATCCCCTCGCAGGTGGCGGGATGGGGGCCGTGCCCGGGCTGCTGGGGCGGCGTAGGGCCCTGTTACAGCTCCCTTCGTTAACTGCATGCGAGCTTATTTTGCTACCAAAATAGTCAACTAATGAATTAAAATAATTAAGATGAAATGCTGGCAGCTCTCACATTTGGCCCAAGAGACCTCCCCATCTCCTTGTCCTTCAGGGAGAGCTCCTGAGCTTGGCCCTGCTCCTCCCGTCCCACGCTGCCCTCAGAGGGCACCCGCAGACGCAGCAGCCTGGCTCTGGGCAGGAAGAGTCCCTGGGATGTCCACTGAGACAGGTACGGGAAATCACCACGTTTGAGAACGCCGGTGGGGGATTTTAAAGCCCAAAAAGCACTCGTCTTGGGTCTCGTCAAATTTCCCTGAGTTTCTGCCAGTCACACTGAGCCCAGGAGAGGGCAGCATCCTCTGTGGATGGATTGGGGATGAGCAACGCCGGCTGAGCTGGAAGGCTGGCTGCCTGTGTGTGCCCCACGGCATCTTTGCGCTGCTGGTTCCTGGCCTTGGAGGAAGGAAGGCCTTCCGTCTGGAGGGCTGCGTGGGTCTGTGCTGGACCAGCTGCTCCCGGCTCCCTTCCCGCGCCTCCGTCCCACAGCTATTTCCCGAAGTCCTGAAGCCCTTCAGCTCTCTGGGTGCCAGATCATTTTGGGGAGGGATTTTGAAGTTATTGAACACTGGATCTTAGTCCAGCTGGAAGGCAGGGGTGGGTTGGACTCAGCCAAAGGCTCATGTCTCCAGCCACGTCTACACAGCAGCCAGATGAGCATAGCTCCAAAACAGGAACACCTGGCTTTGTGGTATGTAGCCAGTAGCTGGCTAAAACTTGGCACTCCTCATCTGGGAAACTAAGCTAGGGGTTGCTGATTCCTTTCCTGTTCAATTAACTTCTGTAACTTTTACCCTGCTCCAGCCACTGACTCTGTGCTAAGGCACGCACTACTGCCCTGGCAGCTGGGGTCCAACCAACACACAAATGCTGCCAGCCTGATGTGTTTCCTGAGTCTGCCTTTGGCCATGGCATCCCCTCACAGGAACAGGTGCTGCAAGCCTGAAACCTTATAGTCCTGACTCTCTTGGGAGCTGTATCTGGACACCTTTCCATCTGGACACCAAGTGGAGGTTGGTTGTGAGATGTAGTGCTCCTGGAGGAGAAGAGGGCAGAGGGAAAGGGCTGGTAGCAAGCTGGGTGGCACAGTGCCATGGATGAGTGAGTGCCCTTTGCCTCCTCCCCACTCAGGAGGCTTTTACTAAGGTGACAAATCACAGCTTGGTGGCAGTGCTGTCAGGTATAGCAGTGGTTGCCCATGGACCATCCAAGTCAAGCTGTGAGCAGGTGATAGCAAAACCTGAGTCCTGCATGGCTGGCCAGGACTCTTCTCCCCATCCCAGGTGTGTGGGTGGGCATGTGCCAACCCTGATGGAAAGGGAGGAATTCTCCATTTTGTTGGATTTGCCCACATTTTACCCAGAAAGGCTAAGAAAGCGACAGGGTAATGCCCACCCTGGGCTTTGCAATGCCTGCCCTAGGATCCCTCTCGCTGCAACACCTTCCTTTTTCTCTCATCTGTTCCTCCAGCAGTGCTGTGCCCCTCTTGCCCTTGCTTATGCAGGCTTGAGTCTGGGAGGTGGCCACTCCTTGGATCTGCAGCTGCAGCAGAAGCTGGATCCCAGGAGTATCACAATTATGCACCAGGGCAGGTTTAAAAACCTGGGCCTTTCCAATTTATTAATATTGCCCAGGAGGATGCATCTGCCCTTTGGGCTGATGCCCAGGCTCCTGGCTGTGGGACAATGATAAGCAGATTAGGTGATGTGGCCCTGATGCTGGATGACCTGCCCTGAATAAGCTTGGGGAAGGAAATGGGATTAACAGAGCTGTTTCCCGTTGCCACAAAGTTATAGATTGTTCATTTCTTCTCTTTTACTTTCTAATGAGGTGGTATGAAAAGAAATTCAAAGAACTGCCTGGCCCTTTCCAAGCTCTGGGGAAGCATTTAAAGCCATCTGGCCTCAGAGATAAAATGGTCTGGCTGAAACTGCCTTCCTTCCCACATTGCCCTAGCTACCGAGTGGGAAAAGCCACCTTGCTTGGTGTTTCCTACTTCACCAAGGCTGTGACTTAGTTTTTCCTACATTGTCGCAGTCATCTCTTTAAGAACATGACGGAAACTTTATCCAGGCCTGCTTGAGTTGGCTTGCATTTTATTACTATTTTTTAATACCCCATTGTAAATTGGAAGAGTAGCAGATGGCCTTGAGCTAATTGGACCTGAAAAAGTTCTAGGGCAGGATAGTCAGAACTTGAGACTGATTCCAAGGAAGACATTAAAAAAAAAAAAAATCCATTATGAGGTATTTAGTGTTGAGTTGCTTCTTCCAGCCTCAGATAGCTTGCATCACTGAAGGCTGGGAATGAATTTGGGCCAATATTCCTGTGTTCAACCTGTTCCCTGCCTCTCTAGTTGTCTGCTTCCAGCCCCTGATGGTGATGGCACCCCAGACTGGACAAGTGCTAGTGTCTCTTAGGTGACAGTGTGAGGTCAGTGTGGATAGGACCAGTAGTTTTTGGGTTACCCCATTGTCACACCAGCTGAGCAGGGTTTGCCTGATGCCAGCAATGGCAAAGAACATATGCACACAACAATCTTCACAGCTTCCTATGTGATCCATAGTCTGATCAGATTTCTAGGCCCAATTGAGCTTTCAAAATGTGTCTCTGGAGAGAAGAGCTTCCCTGCACAAAGGTAGCTCTGCCCCTCCATTGTCGGCACTGAGACTTGGGGACAGTGGGGTCCTTTTCAAGGAGGTTACTCTGAGTCCCTTCCTCAGCAGCAGCAGGATCTCTCAGCATCCTGTTTGCTGTGTGGGGAACAGTTGGGGCCAGGGCTGTTTAGCAGGAGCCTGCAGCTGGTAATTCCTGTTTACATCCCACTGACCCTGGGGCTTTGCCTGTGTCACATATGACAAGATGCCCCCATACCACCACAGTGCCTGCATGTCCTACAAGTTACACTGAACCTGATTCCTTCTTGGGTTCAAAGTGGGCTTGGCCTGTGCTGGACACCAAGCCACAAGGCTGCCAGGTCTGTGGACATGTGCTGTGCCACGCTGGGTTGCCCTGTGACTGGCAGGTAGCCAGCAGGCACTTGACCCTGGCTGTATATAATTTATCCTCTCTCTCACCTGAGAAGAATTTGCTTTGCAGAGTGTGGCAGTCACCTGTGTCTTGCCTGATGTAGGAGATGGGAACTGGCTGAGAACAGTGCCCGTGCAGGCAGGATCTGCACTTAGGGGGCTGCAATTTCCTCTGGTCTAGGCACTTATGTAGCTCCACTATCCATCTGTGTTTGCATTTCATTGCCTTCATTTCAAACCCTAAATCCCTGCAGGCTGGGATCAAAGCACGATGGCTCAAACAGTCCTTGCTGTGCTTTTTAGCATTAGACCTGGTTGTCTAAGCCTCTCCTCAGTCTCCATCCCAAAGGAAGATTTCCTTAGCCAGGTGTCCAGGTTGAATGATTTTGTTCTGACCATCCAATTTTGCTGCTTTTTCTTGGAGCATTTTGCATGGGGCAATTTCTAAGAGTGCAAACTGAGGGCTCTCCTTGCTCTCTAGCCATGGCCCCTGCAGCATGTGAGTGCAACTGGAACACTCTCTGCATTGTGCAAACAGCTGCAGTTGCAATGGGCTTCTCCCAGCCATGCTCCCAGCTTCCTCCCTGGACACACACACTGCTGTCTTTGTGCCTGCTGGGAGGCCAAGGATGAGCCCCAGATAGGACAGGGGCTGTGACCCCTCTGGCTGGTTGAATGTGGAAGAGAGATCTGTGTGTGCTCCCCAGAGCACCGACAGCAGTGGTCAGCACCCAGCAGGCAGCTCCATGCCCCAGCTATCCAGCCTTTGTGGTGGCACTTCCACAAGCAGATTGATTAGCCTTCCACTTGCCCATTGACCTGCCCCCTTCCAGGATGACCATAGTGGAAACAGCAGCCCTGAGGATGCACTCCAGAGGGATTATCAAACAGCAGGAATGCGTTGGGCATTAAAGGGCTTGCAAGCACCCATACTGGCAGGTCTCACTCCAGGGCTGTGACCCAGCCGTGGCTTAACATACCCAGGCCCGTGGCCATTGCAGTTGTGGCTGTTCCCCCTGCTCAAAAATCAGTGTGAGGGAGCTGCAGTTTGGGGTCAGCATCCTGTAACGCCTGCAGGGAACAGTAAATCCATCAGTGAGCACTGAGGCTGTCCCTGCTCTCTTTCTGCAGCCCAGCTGTGAGTCTGAACACTATTCAGACTGGATCCTGGGAATGAGTTGTTGAAAGCCTTATTAGATGCCCCCCAGGTATTCACTCATCCGTTAAACTCCCTCACTTTCTAAACTGCTGCACTTGGACTTGCCAGATTGCCCAGTGCTGCTTTCAGTTCCGAGAACGATACAAAAAGCATTTTTGCAGCTATATCTATTTTTGTCTGACTTAGTCCTGAAATGGTTGGGAGTAGTTTAGACATGACGCTCCTGTGCTGGGTTTTGGAGGTGCAGCCCTTTTCAGACAGGAATAAGAGAGCAGTTGAAGCTGTGTCTGGCTGTGGAAACTGCATGTTTGTCCAGTTCCTGGGCCACAGATCTTGCAAGCTAAAGGGCAAAGCTAATGCTCATGGCTGCATAGCATGTTGCAACTGGCAAGGCAAAAGCAGTGCTCCATGATGGAGGTTCATCTCATTACACTGTAAATGTGACTCATCTGCATGGACTTTGATCTCCCATTGGGCTGAAACACCTGAAACCAAAGTGCAGATGGCTTATGCATGTGCCTTTACGTATTTGCTGGTAGTTTGGTCAGCTTTGTGGGCCAAACCACTGGACATATGGCCAAGGCCACAGTGGAAAAGACCTGCTTAAACCTTTCCCCTTGAGAAAGTCCAGGGTGGGAGACAGCTGTGCCCTGTGCATGTTCTGGAGACTGAGAAATTGTGAAACTTCTAGTATATGGGAATCTATTCTAATAATTGTGGATGGAGAGATCGCTGCATCTTGCTCCCATGTTATTTTATTGAATTATAGAATGTTTTGGGTCAGAAAAAACCTTCGAATCATCTACTTTCAACCTCCCCCACCATGGGCAGAAGCCTTTTACACTAGACCAGGTTCCCCAAAACCCCATCTAATCTAGCCTTCAACACTTTCAGGGATGAAGCATTCACAAATTGTCTGGGCAAACTGCTCCAGTGACTCACCACCCTCACAGTATAGAATCATAGAACATCCTGAGTTGAAAGGCAACCACAAGGATTATCCAGTTCAGCTACTGCCCCTGCACAAGACAATCCCAAGAATCACATCATGTGCCTGAGAGCATTGTCCAAAGACTTCTTGAGCTCTGGCAGGCTTCATGCTGTGACCCCTTCCCTGTAAAGAATTTCTTCCTAATATCTAATCTAAACCTACACTCTTTCAGTATAAAATCATTAGCCCTTGTTCTACTACTACATTCTCTTGTGAAATATTTCTCTCCAGCTCTCTTGTAGACTCCTTTAGATATTGGAATCTGCTGTAAGCTCTCCCCAGAGTTTTCTCTTCTCCAGGCTGAGCAACCCCAGCTCTCTTAACCTGTCTTCATAAGAGAGATGCTCCAGCCCTCCTCTGGACCTCCTCTGGACTTGCTCCAACAGGTCCATGTGTCTCTCATGCTGGAGGTCCCAGAGCTGGATGCAGCAGTCCAGGTAGGGTCTCACTAAAGTAGAGTAGAGGCACAGAATCCCCTCCCTTGCCCTGCTGCCCACACTGCTTCAAATACAGCACAGGACAAGTTGGCTTTCTGGGCTGCAAGGGCACATTGAAGATCATGTTCAGCTTTTTGTCCATCAAAGTCCCCAAGCTTTTCTCCTCTGTGTTGTTCTCAATCTATTCTCTACCCAGCCTGTATTTGTGGTTGGGATTGCCCCAACCCAACTGCAGGATTTTGCACTTAGCCTTGCTGAACATCTCAAGCCTGCCCAGATCTCTCTGGCTGGCATCCCTGCCCTGCAGCATGTTGGCCACACCACACAGCTTGTTGTCATCAGTGAACTTGCTGAGAATGCACCTGATCCCCCTGTCCCTGTCACTGACATTGAACAGCTCTGGTCCCAGCTGAGACCACCTAACACCACTTGTCACTGGTCTCCACTCGGACATTGAACTGTTGACCACAGCTCTTTTAGTGCCACCACCCAGCCAATTCCTCGTCCACTGAGCTGTCCATCTGCCAAATCCACATCTCTCCAGTTTGGAGACAATTATGTTTTGTGGGATAGTGTCAAATGCTTTGCACAAGTCTGAGTAGAGTATGTCAGTTGCTCTTCCCTTAGCCACCAGCGCTGTAACCCTCTCACAGAAGGCCACCAAATTTGTCAGGCACAATTTGCCCTTACTGAAGCCGTGTTGACTGTCACCAATCACCTTATTATTTTCCATGTCCCTTAGCATAGTTTCCAGGAGGATCTGCTTCATGAGCTTGCTGGGTGCCAAAGTGGCACTGAGAGGCTTGTAGTTACCTGTGTCTTTCTTATTTCCTTTTTTAAAAAACACTTCTCCATTCCCAGTCAGTGGGTGCTTCACCAGACTGCCATGACTTCTCAAATATGATGGATAGAGGCTTAGCCACTTCTTCTGCCAATTCCCTCTGGACCCACAGATGTATCTCATCAGGTCCCACGGACTTGTGCAGTTCAGGTTTCTGAGATGGTCTCAAAATGTTTCTCCTACAGCAAGTAGTTCTTCATTCTCCCAATCCCTGCCTTTGCCTTTTGCAAGTTGGTTGGTGTGGCTGGAGCACTTGGCAGTGAAGACTGAGGCAAAAAAATCATTGAGTACCTCAACCTTCTTTATATCTTGGGTAATCAAGTCTCCCATTCTCCCTTTTATTACTGATGTACCAATACAAGCTCTTCTTGCTGCCCTTGATGCCGTGGTCAGGTTTAATTCTGTCAGTGTGGGCAGTTCCTAACCTGATCCCTGGCTGCAGTTTATCTGTCTTCCTCCCAGGCTGCTTGGCCTTGCTGCCACCCTCTGTAGCCTCCTTACAGGAGGGTTTGAGTTTGAGTTTGTCCAGGGGCTCCTGGCATTTTTGCCAGTCTTCCTCTTCATTGGGATGCATTGCTCTGGAGCTTGTAGGAGGTTGGTTATCTGTGAATACTAGCCATCTTTCTGCCCCTCTGCCCTTCAGGCCTCTACAAAGCAGATCCCCGAAGGGGCCCCAAAGTCTGTTGTGGCCAACATGTAGGACCCAGTATTTGGCCTAGTCATACCTCGGCCTCTCAATCCAGAGCCTTCCTACCAGCAGATCCCACGTCCCATTCTCTCCTTGGGGAGGATTGATCCAATTTCAAAGTGTTTTATACATGACTTGAATAGAATTTCATCTGGATCATGTCAAATCCTGTCTTTGCCAGGTCTTTAAGGTCATTTGATGGGTCTACTTTCTGGCATTCCTCTGGCTTTGTTTTCTTTAACATTTTCCACAATATTTCTAAGACAGTTTATTGTGACTTCTAACCCACAGTATGGAAGCAGTGAATAGTATGAAAGCCAGGACCGTTTTCCTGCGGTTCCTTTCTGTATATTTCTTTCTAGTCTGACTGTAAGCCAGGAATAGCTCTTGTAAAGGTGCTTTAGTTGCTCTAATTTTACATCCATCTTTCATCTAGATAGTATTTCCCTTTCTGACAAGAAGTCTGAATGGAATAACACAAAGTCCTTTATGGAGGTCAAAATTTTCACATCGGTTGCTTACCCTTTATCTGCCAGATCTTTGAGAGAGAAAATTTAAATGGTTTGGTATAAAATAGCTCTTAAGAAATTGCAGCTATTCGCTTCTCAGTCCCCATACTAGCTCCTTGGTGCCTCTGAACGAATCCTTTGTGTAGCTCAATTTTCTAGACACTGAATTATGGATCTATAACTTGATTTCAAGCCTTTGAAACAGGATGCTGTGCTTATTCTGTGCCATTTCCTTGCTTCCACTCCACTAGGTCTTGGAGAGTATGGCTTGGGAACTGGAGACAGCTCCTCCTCTGATAATGAGTGTTGCTGTAGCTCATACGCATTTCACCTGGCTGAAAGTTCATGAACCTCTTCTTTCACAATCCTGCCTCATTTCCTGACCCCTTTATCATTAAGGCTGAATGCTGGGGCAAGAGTTTGGTTGTAGGTGCCTAAGAGAGAGACTGCAGTCATCATTTTATCTTGGTGGTTTGTGGAGGGTAATGGATTTCTTCAGTGAGATATTCACCTCTAGATTCAGCTTTTATGTGGAAGCTAAATGCACAAAAGTTAGCAGAGCTATCAGTTTCTTCCATTTGCTTTCTTCAAATGAATAAGAGTGATGCTCTTACCCACCTCTTGGTCCTTCCTCTTCACTATCTCGATGTTGCTTCTCATGTCCATCACATAAACTGTCTCCCCACTGGAAGCCAACACTGGGCACAGAGCTAACTGGTTCAGTCTAAGGCCACCTGCAAATGTTTGAGCTTTGCTAATTCTCAGATCTTTCCTTTGCTCTGTTTCCCCCCTCTCCCTCCCTTTTATAAAAAGCTGGTTGCAAGGAATTACTACTGTAGCCCTGGGATTTTAGGGAAACAAAATCTCCCCTAAGAGAAGAGGCAGCCCTGAGACAGCTCCTCAGAGCTCCTCAGAGCAGAGTTGGCCTGTGACCTTTGGGGGTTTGCTGGTGTTGGTTAGACAAAACCCCAGCACTGCCCCAGCATTGGGAACAGCCTTGCTCCCAGAGGCAGGCTGGACCAGAGACTGGGAAGGGCTCTTCCAGACAATGCTGCCATGGGTCTGCAAAAGAAAATATTCAATGCATACCAAAGCTGGGTTATTCTCTCACATCAGGAGCACATCTACACTGCACTTGGACACAGCAGCCCTCTCTTTCTGCAAGGCGACCCTATGTTACTCACAGGTACGATGGCAACGCAGCACATGCAGGAGAGCTGACCTTGCACTCCTCCCTCAGACCTGTCACTGCATTTAGAACAGCCTTACTGAAATGTCTGAACTTGCAAGCTTATTGCTGAGCTTCCTGAGCACCAGAATTTGGGATTTAGTTGTAGGGCTGGGAATGCTTCCAACTTTTCCCATGGCCTGGACTGCTTGGATGCCCTGGGAGCGGGTGCCGATTTCATTGTTTTACTGTCTTTGCAACTGCAGCAGTAATTAGGATAAGGTATAATTACAAAGTTTGCTCTGGGACATATGCAAGGCCATTGAGCTGCATTGAAAAGTCTTCTGTGTGTTCTGCTCCTTTTAGTTCTGTGACAAATGCAGACTGTTTGGTTTAAAGTGGGAAGCTAATGGCGATGTAGGTGTAAGCTGCCACTAAGTTCCATGCTCCCTTCTTCATCCTGCAGACCCTTCATCTGTCCTCTCCAAAGTAGCCTGCAGGTACTCAAGATGTGAAATATGGTAATTGTGGATGCAAACAAATTATTGTAGTTTAGGTGCTTGGTGGAGAAATAATGGCCAAAAATCTGGAGATGTATCCTGGAGGTCAGCAAGAGATGAAAGAAAAGGTACTCCCATCTTTTGGAGACACCCAAGATTATCCAGGCAGCACCAGTGCTACCAGGCACAGAGGACTCACTGGGTATGTTTTTTGAGGGTGGGCAGAAGGTATCATGCAAAGATGGCTCAGTTTGGCTCGTCTAGCCTTTTACACCAGTGCCTGCCTTTGGAGGATGGAGTAACGGGCTTGCTCCCAAGGCACACCCACAAAGAAGACCCATTTTTTTTCTAGGAAGTTCACTGCAGACCTTGGAAAATATGGCAGATTACAGCTTGGTCCCTGAATAAACTTGTGCATATTTTTGCTAACTACCACCAGTACTCTTCCCTCGGCCCTCTGATTCACCCAGACCTACCTTGTTTTCACATACCAGCAATGCCTCCGGAACTGGGCAGTTATCAGAAGACAATGAATCACCTAAAACACCTGCTAACTCATTCTGTAAAAGCTCATCTTACTCATAGCACAAATTCCAACTCTCAGCTGCTCTGAAAATTTTTTACCCACAACATATGCAGCCACTCCCGGTCACATTTTTGCCATCTCAGAGAGGGACACAGGCCCACATAGCTAGAAGACAAGGTCAGCAGCTGCAAATCTCACAGAGGGACCAAGGATTTCCCTTCCACTCAGGAAGAGACTGGTACTCATCCCTGATGCTTGTTTTTAGAAATATTTTTTTTCAATGGTAGAGGCTCCCTTCAGTTCTGAGGTTTTTTGCTATAACACCAGACAGAGAATTCCACTTGGTGGCTGGTGCCTCTAGCACAATAATGCACCAGCAGGCTTGTCTAAGCAGGGCTGACCGTTCAGAGAGATGTTCAACTTGACGTCAGCTACAGCTACAAAGCCAAACAGGATCCAGTTCTGATCCTGCTTTTTTTATCTACCTTGGCTGCACTGGCTCCTGGACTGCTCCATAAATCATTGTCCAGTGATAAAATACCAAAGGGGTCTGGCTTTGTCTGATGCTACTCTTGAGAAGTCAGATTTTATCTTAGTAAACACAGCCCCTGGGACTTGATGCTCTTAAAGGTCTTTTTAAACCTGAACAATTCTATGGTTCTATGGCCTTTGTGCACCTTGGGTATTCTTGGGTAGGAATGTTATTGTGGGCCCTAGATGAGGCACAACAGTATTATCAAATGGTTCTGTTCCAAGAAATAGGAAGATTTCATCTTGGTTTGTAGCATAAACATTTAGGAATCCTGTGTGGGTTTCAGGGGGAAGATCTGTTCAGTATTGCTGTACCTTCTTGTACCTCTATGTTCCCTAGGACTGTATCCTTAGGCACCACACCCTCTGTGCCAGGAAGCCTGTGAGGCGTTACAGACCTCAGGTCTCAAGTGGCTTTTTTGTAGGTGGGCAACATTCAACCAGTTCACTCTGTCACCTCATGGGGGGTATTGTCCCTCCCCTCTGTGGCTGTCCAGCAGCATCAACTGGCTTAGTCCTGTGGCATAAGTGTGTCCCCCTGTGAGGGGTTATTGCTTCACTCTGTGACAGAATGGCTGGGGGTGGAAGGGACCTCTGGAAGTCATCTAGTCAAAATGCCCTTGTCAAGCACAGCCACCTAGAGTAGGCTGTCCAGGGCAATGTCCAGTCAGCTTTGGAATACCTTCAAGGATGGAAATTCCACAGCCTCTCTCTGGACAACTGTGCCAGTGCTCAGTCACCTTTATAACAAAGCTGCCTTCCAGACAGTCAGCCTCCATCATGTATGAGAATTTGTATAGAGTCTGTGCAACTTCTCTGGGCAATCAGTGCTGGTGATTAGTCATTCTCACAATAAAAAAAGTATTTCCTGGTGTTCAGACGGAACCTCCTCAGTTTGTGCCCATTGCCTCCAGTCCTGTCACCACGTACCACAGAAAGGAGCCTGGCTTCACCTTCTTTGTCCCCTCCCTTCAGGTATTTATATAGATGAATAAGATCCAGTATGAGTCTCCCCTTCTCCAGTCTAATAACCCCATTTCTCACAGTCTTTCCTCACAGGGAAGATGTTCCTGTCCCTTCATTATCTTCACACCATGTCTCTCTTGTAATGTGGAGCCCAAAGCAGAAACAATACACTCAGAGTGGCCTCACCAGTGCTGAGCAGAGGCAAGGATTACCTCCCTCCACCTGCTGGCAGCATTCTTCCCAGCACAGCCTAGGACACTGTTAGCCTTTTCTGCGAGGGTGCTCTGCTGGCTCATGTTCAACTTGGTGTCCACCAGGTCCCTGAGGCCCCTTCTGACAAGCTGCCTTCCAAATGGGTGGTCCAAAGGGTGTACTGATGCCTGGCACTGTTTCCTTCCAGATGCATTTACTTTCCACTTCTCTTTGTTGAACTTCATGAAGTCACTGAAGTTCATTTGCTGTCAACCCATTTCCCCAGCCTGTCCCTCTGAACGGCAGCCACTCCTCCCAGTTTCCTGTTACCAGTTAACTTGCAGAGGACACAGTCTGCCCCATCGTCAGTATCATCAATGAGGATATCGGACAGGATCAGACCCAGTCTTGACACTTAATGGCATCTAACAAGACTTCCTACCCTCAACTGACACCTTCTGGGTGAGGTCATTCACCTCATTTTCAATCCACCTCACCCTCTGGAGTTAGGAAGGCTAAAGTCCAACTGGAATTGAATTTGAACAGGGATGCTCAAACAATGCTCCTGTACTCCCCCCAGGTTTGCACCCTCTGTGGGCTCCCTTTGTATATCTGGGTTTGGCCAGGAGCTCCTTATTCATCCACACGGGCCTCCTGGCACTTTTACCTGGCTATATATTTGGAGTGGAGGTCTCATGAACTTGGAATATTAACCAGATTTTTTACCTGCCCTTCCCTTTACCTCCCCACCTCTTCCATCCAAGGCCTTATCTCCTGAGACTCTTGCAAGCAGATCTTGGAAGAGGGCAAAATCTGCTCTCCTGAAGCTCACTTCTCACCCTCCTCCCTCCCCTTGGGATCCTCAACTCCACCATCTAATGGTCACTGAAGCAAAGGCTGCTTTTGACCTTCATTTCTGAGCCCCTCCTTGTTGATGAGTATGAGGTTCAGCACAGCAACTCTCCTTGTTGCCTCCTTTGTCACTTGGAAGGGGAATTTATGATAGGTGCACTCTGGGAACCTCCTGGATTCCTCATGTCCGGCTTATGTTGTCCCTCCACCCACATATCAGGGTGGCTGAAGTGCCCCATAAAGACACCAGGACCTGCAAACACAACACTGCCTTTACTCCATTCTGTAGAGGGTCTCATCCAGTTTTTCCTCCTGATCAGCTGGCCCCCAGCAGACACCCATTGTGATAACATCACCCTGGCCGAATTCTTCCTATAGTCCTTGTCCATAAAGTCTTGGCTGGCTCCTTATCCATCCCCAGGCAGAGCTCCATGCATTCCAGCTGTTCACACACATGAAGAGCAGCTCCCTGTCCTTATCTGCCCATTCTGTCCTTCCTAAAAGCCGTTATCCCTCTGCTGCCACGCTCTAGTCATGGGATTTATCCTACCACAAGACTGCACACAGATGTCTTGATTCCCCCATCCTGCATGCATGAGTGTACAGATGTGTTAGAGTTCCTGGAGAGGCTTTGGGGGATTTCTCCACAGTGGTGCCACAGTTCCTTGTTTAAGCCTGGAGCGTGATTTTGCGATCCCCTCCTGTCACCCCACCCTTTGTTGAGCACCCCATGTGCCACTCCCTCCCAGGGCTGCTGACGGCTTTCTCTCCCTGTCGCTCCTAGTTCAGACGGTGGCTTTGAGCACAGAGACGCGCTGACGTTTCCTTGCAGCCGTGCCCATGCTCATGGGTGTGTCCGCTAACACTCAGTGTGTCCATTAGCTAATTGAGTAATTGAGTTTCGCTGTTTGCTTAAATTGCACCGAAAACAGTTTGCATTCCATTGTCTCCATTCTCCTGTGAGGTACCACTGACTGCAACCTTACAGGAGCAGCAGACTTCCAGAAAGCAGATAGATCTCTGTCTTGCACCTTCCTGCAGCTATGAGAGCACAAGCTGGTCATAAGAAGATTTATCCTCAGCCCAGGCACTTTGCTGAGGTGTTTCTGGGGCTGGCCCAGTCCTGCTGAAGGCTAAGTGGTTGATGACTGCATTAATCTCACCTGCTGCAGGTGAGATGGTGCCTCTGTTCCCTCTCAGAGCAAACTCTGGTCAAAGGTTGATACAATTGATACACATGCCTTAGTCACTTCCCAGTTGACTTGGAGAGCTCCATTTTGAAAATGTCCTAGGAGGCATGTCTGGCAAATCTCCGGCAAATGCAGTTTAGCTCTGAAATCCACTGATTTTCCTCTAAAAAAGTCCCCTTTGGGGATTTCCCAAGCTAGGTACAGCCTAGGGTGGGATAGTCTCTGCACTTGCTCCCTGACAGCCAGGCCAAGTGCTCCAGCTGCTCTTTTCTCAGTAACCACAAACACTCAGGATGTGTCAGCACAGATGCAGCCCTGGGTGACATGTACTACTGGGGATCTTTTGTCATGTAAATGGGAATGGATGGTCTGGCAAGGAGCTGTGAGAGTTCTTCAGTGCCAACACAGATCCCCCCTACCCTGGACAAGGTGGTTTTGGTTGATGTTCTGCTTGTGGTGTGGAGGAAGAGACAATTCACGATCACCAGGAGCTGCCAGCTGGACACCTGGACATGTGTAGCTCAGCCTTTGCTTTGTCATTAGTGTCTCCAGGCTGAGTATGACAGTCTCCAAGGCTAGAGCATTTCCTTACAGGAGAGCAGTAATTTGCTGTTTGCAGGTCTGGAGAAGCCCAGGATCCCAAGGAACACTGAACAGCAGCAAAGCTGAGAAATGTTTGCTGGCTCATGGAAGTTTCCAAAGCCTCTTGTGGGAATTACCCTCCTCTGCTGTTGCCTCGTGCTCACTCACCTCCTATTCCCACTTTCTGGCACACTGGTTTTGTTTCCCTTTTGTTTACTGCCTGTAGAGAAGTCCTTGGGTATTATCAGCATCTCTTCCTGTTTGGACTCATCCAAGTGTTTTGCCTTATTTTCATACTTTACCTATCATCACACATACCCAGGGGCAAGGAGAAATCTCCCATGCTTTCCAATCCTTGGAGTCATAGCTAGGGGCAGACCATTGATCCCAGGGCTAATAGCATACAATAAAACCAATGGTCAGGGAAATGTCTCCCGGAGCAGCCTGTGGAGATGGTGACATGGTCACAGTACTCAGTGGGTGTCCTATAGGTACACACAGCTTTGGTCCTCCCAGGCCTTCCCACATGGTCCAGCTGGGACAACTCCCCAGCAGGGAGGGATGGTGAGAGCCTGCACTTTATTCTGCTGGTGCTCATCCTTTGAGGGAACTGTGTTAGAAGGCTTCCTGCCTTCTCTGAGTCATGTCAAAATCAGTCCCAAATATTCTCTTTGAAGCTCTTCACACAGCACTGAAGTGATCCTGCCTTCAAAGCAGTTGCTGGAAACAGGCAGGCTGCTTAAAAGGCATTTGAGCGCTCTCACATCATGTTCAGGCTGTATTAAAATTTTACCGTGCTGTTTCACAGCTCACATGAATCACAGTCGCTCCTGAAAAGCATCGGGGGCTAGAGGGGGAGGGTGGGATGTGTGCAAGGAAGGGGCTTTTGAAAGGCATTATTAATGCACAGAGATGTTTTGGTGTCTGAGAAAGGCCCTGAATGGCAGCTCTGTGCTCCTTTTCTCTGTGCTCATTATCAGTGAAGGGTGTAGCTGCTGAAGAGCTGAACAGAGCGAGGGGAGGACATGGCTGCTGCTCAGGCGGGGATGAGCAGGGGAGAGGACGTGGGAACAGAGGGAGGTGGGTGCTGGCTGTCTCCCTGAGAGGCAGTTTCAGGTTACAAGTTCAATGCCTGCCTCCCTTTGGGAGGCTGCAATACGGCAAGTCGGCAAGTCGTTTCTTGATGTGCAAACAATTAAAAAGAGGGTGTGTGAGTGTGGAAGATGGAGAAAGCAAACACCTCCTCTGGGATCTGGCTGTCTCTGCAGCTGCTCACCTAAGGCACCTCTTGCGGAGGGAGTTTCACACAAGAAAAATAGCTGGGGGCATCAGGTTACTTTCAGGATGAGTTTGAAAGACTAAGAGGTCTGCCTTGAACCTCAGGGTAGAAAGGGTATTCCTCACTCTTTTACACAGGCATAGAGTGGGTCTCTTGGGTCGTATCAGAGCTTACAGTTGTCCTTTTGGTGCTCCCCAGGGTTGCCCTGTAATAATGGAGAGAGGGCTGTGTGGGGAGGCAAGAGGTCAGGGTGCCTTTATTCCCCTCCTCCCGGCACCATCCTTGGGTACGGGGAACACATTTCCTGCAGTGATGGCCTGCCCCGGGGATGCAGTCAGGACTACCCGCGGGCTTCATTTTCTTCAGATTTGACATGGTCTCCTGAGTACTACAGATGCCTGCTGGATCCTTCAGCCTTGTTTTCTGGAGAAGGTGTGCTCCAGTCCCCAAGGCAAAGAAGTGCATGTCTTTACCTCTTCCTCTTGCTGTAAAATTCCCTGACTCCCTGCACCATCCCAGCCTCCTTGCAAATAGGCTGCCCAAGGGCACTTGCCCTCCTGCAGACTCACATAGCCCGGTCTCCTGGGCAGGTGGAGAGGCCGGGAGAGGAGTCAGACATTCACTGTGGGGTGGGAAGCGCCTCCTTCCAGCTCTCTGGAGGCTGGGGTGCTGGCAACGAGTGAGCAGCCGGACTAGTGCGTGTTTCCATCCCAACCCTCTGGAGATTTCGGCACATAGGGCTGACAGCACTTGCTGCCTGTGTGTGTCAGGTGCTGGCACAAGGTCTGCCTTGACAGGGCAGATCCATCACATGGCAGCTGGATCAAGGATAGGTGAAACCCTGGTCCTGCTCCTGACAGGGGAGGATGCTCTTCTGCTCACTACCTAGTCACTCCAGATCTAGGAAGCAGAGGGGGGAGCCTCCATTTTTTTTTTTTTTCAATGCTAAATTTCCATTATTCTTTGCCTGCCTCAGTGAGCCAAAAGTCAAACCAAAGGCTCTATATATCGCCTGGGAGTAAATGCCCCTCAAAATAAGTACTATTTCTTTCTGCTGAAGCTGAAATGTGCTGTCTCCCTTATCTAAAAGTGGAGGCAGGGGGAGCAGAAAGAAGATGCACACACAGTCTGCTGCCACTCCCTCTGTCCCCGGTTGATTTGCCACTGCCCCTCATCATACTGACGCCTGTCACTCTGCTGACAGCATGAGAGACAAACACCAGTTTGCCTTGGCCAGAAAACTTGCCTTGCAAAGAAAAAAAGCCAGCTCAGGGCTTTTCACTTGGAGAGAAAGAGAGTGAGAAGAATAGACTTGAAAGAAAATTCCCATGTTTTTTTTTTTGCTTAGGGTGAGAGCTTTTCCCACGCTCCATTGGAAAGAGTGCAAGGAGCAAATGTTTCCCAGTGCCTGCAAACACCAAACACTGCTGAGGAGCAAGGAGGAAAAGCCAGTCTCATTGGATAGAGGCAGAAATCAGCGGTGTGTGCTCCCACAGTGCCTCATGCCTGTGTGTCTGCTCATGCCAATGGCTTTTCCAGGCCTAGCTATATTTTCTGGCTGTGGTGGGAGTCTCAGACCCTGGAGTACTCTGATATGAGGACAGGTGGTGTTTGCTGTCTCCCACAAAGCTGCTCCACGGTGCCAGAGGCTGCTGCTTCTTCTGTGAGAGTCCCAGATACCGAACCGGGAAGAGGCCGGTGGGTTTGTTTCCCAAGTTGACACCTGGGGAGCTGTTTGACATTTTTTTGTGTTTGCCTGGCACTGGTCAAGGACTATTACCTTACTCTGTGAAACATTTGCTACTCTCTCCTAGGAAGGCTGGGAAAGCAAGCCTGGTTCGCTCCATCTCCTGGGTCAGTTGCTTTGTCTGGCTCAAGCCCTGTCCCTCACCACCCTTCTTTGGTCTCATTCCTGACTCCGGTCTTCAGAGTCAGAATTAACGAAAAACTGATCTGAAAAATCATTTAACATCTTGCCCTTTGCCAGTCATCAGCCCAGTCTTCAGGAGCAACCTTTCCCGGAGCACCAAGTGCTTTGGGGCCTCCCCCTATCCTTTCCAAGTCCATGTTCTTTCCACAGAAAGCCAGTGTTTAGCAGCCAGTCTCCAGCAGGGCTGTGCAAAACTCATCCATGCCTGGGAGAGCGTGCCCATGCAACTCACACCCTGGGAACCGGTTCACCAGCTCTGCAAGCAGAGGCCTGCCTGGTGAGGGAGTCTGTGTCTCAGCTCTTGAGGAGCCATGTGTCTTTAAAACACCCCGAGGATGAGAGATTTGAGGGCAGCTTTTGGAAATGAGGAACCAGCTGAGGCTTGGGATGCTCAGCAGGCATCCATCAGGATTTGGTTTATCTTTTCAAGAAGACTCATGTGAGGGGAAGTCTGGAAGCTGGTGCTCACTAAGCTGTTTAGAGGTGTGGGCCCTGCTTCATCCCAAGGTTCCTAGGGGTGCTTGGAAGTCTGTCCTGATAAATGCCCCAGCAGCCTAGTGAGCCTGCTGCTTCTCCCAGCAGGCCAAGTAAAGAGCATTTCTGACAACAAAAGCCCTGCCCAGGGGTCCCAGTTTAAAACACAGCGCTGGCATCCGATTGCTGCGGCATCTCGGCATCTTCTCATAAGGAGAAACCGTCTCCTTTGCCCCCCTCCCCTTGTCTTTGGTCTTGCTCGCAGAAAGCCGTGACTGTATCCTGCAAGTGCCGGTATCTGCTCCTGCGATCTCCCTTTGTTTGGCTGCCAGCTCTCTGCACCTGCGTGCATGCCTGCTCTCCCTCCCCGCTGCGGTTAGTCCTTCCCTCTCCCAGCCCATGGGCAGGAAAGCGGGTTTTAGCCGGGTCCAAGGGCTGAGGGGGTATTTGGCAATGGCAAGCATTCCCACTCCAGCCATAAGTGGGATGGCACACGAAAGCAGCTTGGTTATTTGTGAATGAAGCACGAGCTGCTCTGTGATTAACCCTCTGGAGGGATCCTGCCCAGATCTGTCCCGATGGGAGCTGGAATCTCCATGTTTCCTTTGCTAATTGAGCCTGATTTGTATTAGCTAATCCCATCCCCAAATCCCCCAGCTGTCCAAAGCTTACGAAGAGCAACCACACACGCCGGCTGGGAGTTTGTGCTTGTCTCCTGTTGGGACAGGGATTACTGTAAAAAAGTGTGTGTAGTTTTGGAGTTTCGGAGTGGGGTTTTTCAGCCTTTTTTTTTTTTTTGGGGGGGGGCAGGATGGGGGGCAGCTGGAGGAGGAGGGAGTTGTTTTTGCTTGGCAATCTGTAGCCAACTGCCATAATCACTATCTCCCATTCCACAGAGAATATGCATCATAAGAAAAAAGGCACTGTCATCAAGTGATGACAGGAGATGAAGAACCAGGGATACACAGAGTTAATGTGAGTCAGATGCTGTGTGCTCCGATGGCCCATCCTCTGTCATGGTGCCCATTCCCAGGTTTGTTCCTTTTCTTGCAAGGATCACTGAGACAGGCTAATTTGGAGGCAATGACCCGCTCTGCCCTTTTCCAAGAGTGTGCTCCAGATTACCACCAGACTCTACCTCAGCGTCACCAAGACTCTTTGAGTGATGGCAAGAAGCAGATGAGGCCTCTGGCCAGCATGGGCTCCAAGTATTCACCACAGCTACACAGGGAAAGGAAACAAGCTGGATGGACCCACTTGAGGGCATTCCCTGTCCAGGAGAAACTGCAGCACACAGACCACCAGCCCAGAGAAGCCTCTCCTCTAGAGACCTTGCTTGAATGGAAGGAGGAGGTGCTCTGCTACAGTTCCATCTCTTAAAGAGAAGCAGGGACTGAGTCGTTAAAATCTTATCTATGTCATCTTCATTTGCTTGAGCTTTTGTAGCTTCTTCTCCCACCCAAACTACCTCAAGATAGAGCAGAGACTGCAGCAGCTGTGGGAGTCCCTGGCCACAGCATACAAAGCCCACTTGTTATCAGCACTGTCATATGCCTCTCTGCCCCCTCCCCCTTCCAGCTCCACCACAACCGCTGCATCCCAACAGCACAAGCCGAGCATCCATCAAAAGGGCTATTATCCCACAATTTCTTAACAGCCACTGTTGCTCTTGGGTATGGAGAACCAAGCTCCCCCTTTGACGCAGTGCCCCGAGCTAAGGAATAGTGGTGCCTGTCGCTGGTTGGCATTCTGATCTGCAGATTGTCATGGAAGCCCTGGTGGGATGGGGAGCTGCTGCCTGCACGTGAGGTTTTGTTAGCAATTTAGGCCTTCCCTCCAGTCCTACAAGGTAGACAGGTCCTACAGAGTTCATACTTTTGGCCTCCAGATGTTAGCAGCGAGGGTAACTCCCATGGAGGGTGGTTAAGAGACCACATCCTTCATACTTTATGGTTGATGCTTTTAATCTGCTCTTCCTGGACTGAGGGAGAAAAAGTGCACAGAAACAGCCACCAACCTCCGGAGTAAGCAAAGGGTCTGTGGTGCACGGAGAGGCAGCTTCCAGAGATGTGCACACTGACTCAAGTAACTCCTAACTGGCACCAGACGCTAACCGCCCCAGAGCCTGCTGGAGGGTGCCCCTTTGACCCCAAAGGCAGTAGGTGCTGGCACTGGTTGCCCCTGGCTCCATCACAGATGCCTTGAACAGGCAAACTGGTGGTAGCACAGACAGTGCCACTTCACTTCCACACACAGGATCTACCAGTGTGACACCATGGGCAAGGCTGGAGTCCTGGCAGGGATAGGCAGACACCCCAGCACATCAGGGACCTTGGCCAGGACGAGATCTGTGCGCCACAAGTGGAAACTCAGATTTGCTCAACCACACAGTGTAGACCGTAACTCATAAAAGGTACCACAATTTTCCTGTTGCTGGGTACTTTTAAGTCTATTGGAGTAAAAAGCACTATTGGCACCGGCAATCTTGGTAACTGGGCAACTTTGCTGGTCATGAGTGATGCTGAACCCATCTCCAGAGAGCTTTGCTTCTTTTGTCTGCCTACAGAGACACTCACTGTGGGTTTGTGCCTGTCTGCCTGCCTGTTCCCAAGGGGTTACTCTTACAGATGACTCTTTGAAAGCAAGGCTCAGTGATAGTCTGTCTCCCTTCTGCCAGTGAGGGATGGCACTTGAAGCTCCAGTCATCCTAAAGTTTCCCTTTGTGGTGTCAGGGCTGCTCTGAGCCATGTGCCTTGTGTGACAGTGTTCTGGAAAACAATACACTGGGAGACATATGGCTGGCTAGGATATGTAGTCATGTCTTAGCAGGCATTGTGTACTGCTTTACACTTGAGAGGGCTCCTTTTCTGCCAGTTTTCTTGGACATTGAGAAAATACCAAAACTGGACAATGATGAATACTGTACTGGGGAAACCACGTGGCTTTACAGACACAAAAAATCCATCATGCTTGGTCTCAGGCCTTACGGAATAATTGTTTTATAAAAACTAGAGGTTGTTCAATTTTCTACTGAAATCTCTGGGCATTAACAGGCTGACTTCATTAGAAAAAAGAAGCTTTAATTATCCTGTAATCCCAAGGCCTCTGGCATGGGAAACGATTTCCTTCTTGGGGTAAACATCTCAGGAGAATTCACTCAGTTCAGTGCTGTTCCAGTGTGAACATAGCATGAATTTTAAATCTGGTTTTTCTTCTCAAAGCTGTCCTAGACTCTTCACTAAGAAGGCTGGCTGAGTAAATTATAATGCTC
Source organism: Motacilla alba alba (assembly GCF_015832195.1). NCBI lineage: Eukaryota > Metazoa > Chordata > Aves > Passeriformes > Motacillidae > Motacilla > Motacilla alba. The sequence goes on along the minus strand of NC_052019.1, from coordinate 43,564,343 downwards.
TTACTGAAAAGAGTAGAGGCCCTTTTTAAAGTTTCAGGTATGAAATTCAGACACTTGAATGTGAAGAAGTTTCCCACCCTCCAGAATTAGCCAGCCATGCAGCCACAACCTCATTTGTGCTGGTTAGAGCTGGGTTCTTTCCATCAAACTTTCTAAAATAGAGAAAACGTCAGAAATTTGGGGCATTTGTTTTCCCAGCTCATTTTCCTCTCCCACAGATGAACTGATTTGTGCTAGGAGAGAGGTTTCTGTCATGGTGAGGCATTTCTGAGAGATAATTTACTCGTACGACTGGGTGTGCTGGCACTGGGATCCCGCACACAAAAAGACACAGCAAATTGATGGTGAGTGGTTTGCTTGAAAGAAGAAGCGGGAGGTTGTGAGGCAGATGTCTTCATGGCAATGCAGCAAATTAGGTGGAGGAGTTCTGGGGTCTCTGGACTGCTTTAATAACTGATCAAAAAAGGAGAGAGAGAACATGAGCAGACAGCCACAACTGCATAAGACCAGCCAGCCGGGATGTTTGCAAACTGCGCTACTGCCAAAATTCCCTGAAGGGGAAGAATTTACTGGGATGTTTGGTTCCTGAGAAAGATTTTTTTTTTTTCTATAAGTACTGTGCATATCTCCAGTTTCTGTTTTGTTATTTGGGGCTTGGATTCTCCATTATGCAAGCCTATTTGCCTTTTTAATCCACTATTATGTATGAGACTAGGAATGCTTTGTTGCACTAAAGGAGCGGTGACTTAAGCAAGGAACTGAACTAAGGCCCTGACCAGGGCAGGGGGAGAACTGTTTTGGTTTTCCCTAGTTTCGAAGAATTTAGATGCTCAAATCTACATACCACAGAACAAGTACCAGGGTGAGTGAAGACTACTCCTTTTCCAGCCTGCCCTAAAGCGTAGCTCAGACATTACAGCGAACAAAATCTCATCCTGTTCCCTTTTAATGAAGCCCAGCCTCCCACACCAGCAGAGGTTTGCGATTTTCCTGAGATGCTGTCCGCAGTTTTTGCACAGTGGGGTCAAATCCTGATTTCAGTTGCAACACACTTCTCTCCCTTCCACAGCATCCCTTCGAGACGAAGTTCACCATCTCGTTGTCTGGAAAGCTGACGAGTGAAGATGAGTGAACCCTCTGAACTCTCTGGCTCCCAGCGCCTTCCAGCTGGATCACGACCGTCTTCAAGGCTGGTGTCGGGGTGCGGGGTGGCTTCGTGCGTAGGACCCTATGGGATCGGTGCGGGGCTGCTGGGTGCGTGTGTCTGCTTGCCCCGGGGGCTGATGCCCGCCGGGACGTCCCTGAGACAGAGCCTGTCTGCGGGAGCGCTGCCGGGGCGGGGGTGCGGCGGCGATGTGGCTGCGAGCCGCGTACGCCCGGCGGGGCGCGGGCGGAGCGCTTTGTGCGGAGCGGGGACGCGCGGGGGGCGCCGCTCCCGCCCGGGCCGTGCCCACGCCGTGCCCGAGGGGCGGGACCGGGGCGGGCCGGGGCGGGGCGGCCGCTGCCCCCCGGCCCACGCGGGGCCCCGCTCGCCACTCGCCGGTGGCGGCGGCGGCCGTGGCGGGCGCAGCGCGGAGCCGAGCGGAGCTCGCCGCCGCCGCGGGAGCCTGGTGAGCGGGGAGCTGCTGCCGGGGCGGGTACCGAGCCTCCGCCTCCCGGGACAAAGCCGGGCTGGGAGGGACCCCGGCGCCGCCACTCGGGGCCGGGGCGGGGCTGCCCGGGGGCCGGGGCTGTGCCGCTGCCCACCGAGCATGCGGGCGGAGGGCTGAGGCCGGGGTCTGTAGCCGGCTCGGGGAGCGCTCCGGTCCCGACCGGCATCGCCGCCCACCCGGAGAGCCCCGGCGGGCTCTGCCCGGTAAACTTTTCCCGGTTCTGGTGGGCGCCCGGCGCCCCGGAGGATCCGTCTGGCAGCCAGAGCTACTTGGGTTGGGGGTTTGAGCTTTTCTTTGCGCCGGAGCATCCTTGCGCCGCAGCCTGGAATCTCTATCCTAGGGAACAGGTAGCCGTTACATCGGGTCCTCGCCGGTGCCCCGGGACGCGCGGGGGCTTCGGGAATGCCTCAGACCCAGGTCCTGGCTTTCGGCTTGCCCGGGGACAGACCCAGGTCCTGGCTCTCGGTCCCTTATCTCTCGCCGATCCCGGCCTGTTTCCCCGCGCGGCGCCGCGTGGGTTGGTGCGGGTGGGTCCCTGGTGCACAGCCGGCGTGCGGACACGGGCCCGCCCCGGGATCTGGGCAGCGAGAAACGACGGCTGGAGACAGGGAAGCTCCGGTCTTTAACAGGCATTTGGCAGCGCCGAATATTAAACCAGAAGTGAAGAGTTTTTTCTGGTTCGGTGCCTGCTTCCCTCCCTTTGATTTTTCATTTTAATTTGCTGGCTCTCATCAGGACACTTGTTCAACTTCGGGTGATGCTGGACACTGCGTGCTAGATCTAAAAGGAAACAAAGGATAAAATATTTTTAAAGCTGTTTTCCCTGCAAATACCATTAACTTCATTGGAGGTGATGGAATATGCCTGAGAGTGATTCGCTGCCCTTTGGTTAATTAAGACTCTATGAAGTCCATGAAAAAGCCTATCTAAAACAGTGTCTTCCCTAAAAAGAGACACACAGTAGTCTGATTATTGAATCCCACTGATATTTTCCCTTTTTCCCCTGCTTTTCCAAGCAACAGATCCTAATTTATTAGACTGCCAGACAGAAGGAGTCTGCAGGTGCTAATGGTTTAGCCGATCAAAGACACCCTTCCCATAGGTGGCACTTGAATTCGATGATGCTTGTGGATCAGTGGCTCTCTTCCTCCTCACTTTGTCCCACCCAGGCTCTTATTAGTTGTCTTTCTTTATGCCATGTAGTGTGGGTGGCTGTTAGAGGGGCCGGCCAGGGCATCTCTGAGCCCAGAGGAAGGAATCTTTACTGCAGTGCAAACTGGTTTAGGGGTGCATGCAATTGCAAAAGTCTCCATAGCTCTGGTGGTGTTCCACTATGCCTGCGTGGAAGAAGTGCTTAAGGATCAGGCTGGTAAATTTTACTCATGTGCCTCCAGGATTGGAGTGTAAAAGTGCCTGTTCACTTGGAGACCCTCAGGAAAGGGGCCTCGGTTTGCCTGGAGGATCAGTTGGCCAGGGGATGATGACCTGAAGTTAGATGAGGAAGGACTCTATGGAGCCACGTGGGGAAATTGTATGTCCTTACACCCATGGCAACCGGCTGCATTCTCTGTCTGATCTTCTTTCCTAATCCGCTGAGCTTTGAGGGAGTCCTCCTCGGAAGTATCTCCAAAGTTCTTCCAGGTTTAGTTCTACTGGCTAGAGTGCAATCAGACCTGGTCAGGAGGGGGGGTGGCGGGGACAAGGGACACAGGAATGCAGCAGGAATGTCTTGTTCCTGGGGCATTTCCCTCCTGGGGAAGGAAGATGGGAAGGATTCCTTGTCTGTAAGTAATCCAAGAGCAAAACGTTTCTCCCCTTGCAGACAATGAATCGTTTCAGCGAGCTGACACTGTTATTTGTGGCTCTTGGCAAAGGAGATAAGAGCATTCTGCCAGACACTTGCTCAAATCAGTGCCAGCCCCAGCCCTGCTGATTGCCTTTCACTGGGTGGGAGAGAAGCCTTTGTGTACCACGGCAGTAATCACAGTGGTGCTTCTGGGTGAAGGAAGGTTGTTGCTGGTCCCCTTGGTTACACAGTCTCTGATTCTGGTCCTTGTGTCTCCAGGCCTTTTTATTTTCCAGAGAGAGGATGCCACTTTGGAGAAGAAATTTTTCCTGACTGGCTCTGCTTGTGGGGCTGTGAACAGCTATTTCCAAGACCCCTTTTCTTTACCCTTGATCTAAACCTTGCATGAGGCTGGTTATACATGCTGATTAAGCAGGGAATTAAATCACATAGGAATGCTGCTTGCTTGATGTCTTCTCTATTACAGAGCTATGCTTAGAAGTTGAGACTTTTCAAGTGATTGTGTGGGCTTTAGCTAAGCTGAGAAAAAAGCGTTGTAAACAATATGCCTTTGTGATGAAGTGTAATTATCACCTGTCCTATTAAAAATCTTCCAGTCTGGGGGCATAATCAAGCTAATCAGACAGTGTTGTGCTTTTCCAGATGACTAGGTGATCCTTTTGAGTGGCTCGGGAGCAAATGCAAAATGAGCAGTGGAGGGCAGTGCAGAAGACGCAGTGGGCTCTCAGTCTGACCCACGAGGATTTGAAGATGTCTGCGTGCAGTGACTTTGTGGAACACGTTTGGAAGCCCGGCTCCTGCAAAAACTGCTTCAACCCGAAGAGTTCCCATCGGCTGCAAACACCCCCAGACGTGAGAGCCTGTGGCGTGCTCCTGGATGGAGCTAGGACCAAGCCTGAGAGCCTCGTGTTGGAAGACGAAGGTATAACTACTTCCCCCTTCTCAAAGCCAACAATTGCTGTGAAGCCAACAATGATAAACTCGGATGTTTCTGACGCGTGGGCGGATGTGAATATGAATGCAGATCTGTCACAGGTAATGATTAATCCGGTCAAAGCATGACTTCCCGTTACTTACCTATCCTCGAAGTGCTAGGAATATCTGTTACAAACGCTTCCTTCCCTTTGTTTTTCCTTCTGGTCTTGACTCAGGATTTTAAGCCATGTATTGGTTTCTCAGTGTATCTTAGGGTGAAGCTGAATGAGCTGTTGCTCACAAGCCACGTGCAGAGCAGCTTAAAAATACATTGTTTGTTTAGGAACTTCCGGTTTTAAAATGAGGATGCGGGTTATTTTTCTGGGAAGTTTTACTGAAAAGATGTCTTGTCTGGTTGCAGACAGTGCTGACTGGATCTGTGGTCTTTGTGGGTGAGGAAAAAAAGTGCCCTGCCTTCCTACTCCTTCCTACCAATCTTTGCCAGAGCAGTAATGCCCTGTGGGTGTAGCTCCTCACCCTGACCAGTTGATACCAGCAGCGCCTCAACAGAGTGACGCACAGGCTGCTGCCCCACTGCCTGTGGCATAGGTGTGCTCCTATTTCCCCGTGCCCCAGAGCAGAGTCAGGGCTCACCAGCTCTCTTAGCCTCTCGCTGCTGTTTCTTTCTTTTCTTCTAAGGGGTGAAGGGCACACGAGTGCGAGCTGCCATTGGTGGTGGTGTTTGATCTGTGCGTGCAGATTTGGCGTGCCTGCTCCGCAATCCCTGCTTCTGAACATAGCCAAGCTGCTATCCCAGGATAACCCATGATAGTCAGTGTCTGTGTTCTGGAGTCACACACTCTGGAGCAGTGTGAAATGAAATGAAAATAAGCAGAGAGAGGTGCAAATATTCCTTCGCTCTCTGAATCTTTAATTGCACAGTGATTCACAGACAGGATGACAGGTTGGACATGTTTCTGGCAGCAAACCCATAGGAAGAGAAAGGAGAATGTCTTATTCCAGTGCATTGCTATTGTTGGTAATGCAAGGATTACAAATGGTCCAGGAAATACGACAAGTGTAGTTTTCCCTGGAAAGGTTTGTGGAAATTAGCGGTGAGGTGAGCACAGCAAAATAGATGGTGAATTCCAGAGTGCTGTTCTGCAGAGCTTGGCTTTTGTTTTTGCAGTTTGTGGATTTGCTTAGATTTTATTTGTCTTTCATTTTGCACGTGTATGTTCTGACAGGGAATTTGTCTCTTTGACCCATCCAGGTCAGCTGGGGCATGATTTCTGGCAAGCAGCTCCTCCTGAAATCAGGAGATGCACAGCGCCTCTGCCTTGACAATTTTGGCAATGGTGGTGTGAGAAAGCCTTTCCTTCACAACCAGCCCAGCGACTGCTTGTCTTGCTGTCCTCCCAGCTACTCCATGGTGGGTCTGCGTGGCCTGGAGAGTCGAGTGGAGAGAAACGTCTCCATCCACAGCCTGGTACTTGTGGGTGAGGTGGGCAAGCAGGAGGACAGAGGTAAAGACAAGGGTGCCCTGCCTCATCAGGTCCCCTGCCCTAATCCATCTGCCTTGGGAGACAGAGGCACCACTAACTCCAGCAGAAACACTTCTTCCCAAGCCAGAGAAGCAGCAGCACTCCCTTCGGGACGTGACTGTGGTCACATCTCCTCTGTCTTGGAAAGCGAAGGGGGCGAGTACTGTTCAATCACAAGCTGCCACAAAGAGCACCCTGTGCCCTGGGAGCCGTGTTGCACAGAGGAAAAGGCTGCACAGTGTGAGAAGGAGAGTCACACTCCCAGCGGGTGGAGGCAGAGGGATGCTCCCGAGATTCCAAGGCCAAGTGGTCGGGCAGTCAAATTCAGCGAAGAGGAGCGCAGAGCTGTGAACGTGGCCTTCTGCATCACGAAAGACCAGAGTGATCCTCTTCCCTATGCCCTGTGTTCAGACAGGAAAAAAAACCTGGCTCTCCACACTGAGTCTGCCACCCTCCCTGAGACCACAGGGAGCTGCAAGGCAGCTGCCCTTGCTTTGTCCCATCAGGATGATGAGTCGCCTCTCCCTGGGGAGCCCTCTGTCACTGGAGGCCCCCGCACTGAGAGTTCAAGCACCCCTCAGCAGGCTCTGGTGGAGCCGCAGCGCCCTCGCCGCACCGAGCCAGCCCATGGTGATCCCATCTATGCCGAGAGCACCAAGAGGAGGAAGGCACAGCTGAAGGCTGTTGGCAGCCAGACAAAAGCAGAGAAGCTGGCCCACGGCACTGCCATGGAGAAAGCTGATGGGTTGTGGCGGGATGGTGGCTGGGCTTTGGGAGGTGAGAAGGAGCACCAGGACTCCACTGGCCAGGTGGCAGCAAAGATAACTGTAATGACAGCACACACTGAGGATGATCACAAGACAATATTCCTCAGCAGCCCTGACTCAGCAGTAGGAGTTCAGTGGCCATGTATCAGCCCCACTTCCCACCCTGATTTTGGGACTTCATCACCTGCTATTGAGTCTGGACAGATTTTTCAAGCATCTGGATGTGAAAACAGCACAAGATTTCATCTGGCAGCTCCTGTCAAGACCTCGCTTACTGAGAGTCCAGCCATTCCCCCAAAGATGTCCAAAACCAGCCAGCCAGGCAGTGAGGGGAGCCGTGTGCCCCCAGTCAGCTCTCACCTGGGAAGGTTTGGTGATGACAACAGCCATGACGGAGCTGGCGCTCAGCTGCTGCCGAGGAGCTGTACTGATACAGGTGCCTTTGGGGTGGCCCCTTCTCCCTGCACTCATGTGAATGGGGTCTCTGTGGAGGAGTCCAGTAGAGGCCTGGCAGGCACGTCCTATGACAGGAGGCAGAAATACTATAACCCAACATGGACCAAGCAGGGCCGAATAGAGGAGGAGGAGGAGGAGCAGGAGGAGGAGCAGGAGGTCTCAAACCACCCGTGGACAGTAGGAGTTGAGAGTGGAAGAGCTGCTGCTGACTTTGTGGATGACAGCCCGATACTGGAGAGCCAGAGTGGAATGACCAAATCTTCTTCTTTCTCCTTTGAGTTCCCTAAAGACAAGAGCAATGGTGTGGAGCTTGCACCGCCACCGCCGCCGCCGCCGAAAAAGCAGTCTAGGTACAGCCCCGTGAGTGTGTGCATGCTGGTCTATTAACCCTTTGCAATTGGGATGGTTGCTGCAGGAGTTCATTGACTAAGAGGTGCTTCCCATTCGTTTTTCCTCCTTTTCTGTCCAAAGGTGGGCTTTCAGGAGCATGGGGGGGGTGACTGCACAGCTGTAAAGCTATTTGTCCTTTTACTCTGAAAAGCTATCTGATCTTTGCAAGTCTTGGTTTGAATGTCATGTGCACTTGTAAAAGCCCTTCAGGGCTGCAAGGTATGGCCTTAAGTCCCAATATTCAAGGCGGAAAAGGTCCATGCTGGGGATGGCTGGTTTTTCCCAGGTCAGCTGCATTCTGTTTTGGGAGTTCCTTGATGTTGAATAGCATAGAAAACCTGGCTGCAGTCTTCTCTTGTAGGTGGGACTGGGCAACTTTTCTTGATGCTAATAACAAGGGCCTCCAAAATCAACATTTTCAGTTTGGCTCTAATGACTTTCTGCTTCCAAGGTGAACTCTCGAAGCTGCAATTTCCCAGGGAGGGCTCCTTGCCTGCAAGCAGGTAATTGGAGCTTGCCGACGTGGGCTTGTTGTGTGTGGGAGCCACCTGGCTTCAGGCAACCTTCTGCTCTCTGCTTTCCTGCAAGTCAGGTTTGCAGGCAGGCCCCAAACAAAAGTGAGGGAGGGAGTGCTGTCCATCTGGGAAGGAAATAGCCCTGCTAAGCAAAAAATAAATAAAACAAAGGTCAAATGGGGGAAGAAAATTTGTTTTTCTCTCCATTAATTATGTTGTCTGAATATACCAGGGAAGGATACTTTCTCCTTTTGCAGGTGTCCCATATTTGCTTTATTGTATGTGGCAGTTTTGCTGCCTGAAACTGTGCATTGCACAACAGATTTGACTCCAGCTCCTTTATTTACAAGTCAAGAGAAGGGGTGGGTATTTGGAGGAGAACTTGGCCTTGGGGTCCATGGTCAAGCTCATGTGTAGGCATCACTGACCTACAGGATGAGACTGTGAATTTTCCATGTGTTTGAGGACTGGCTAACCCAGGGAACTAGTGTTTTAAATTGGCCAAGAGGCCAACAAATGAGGTTTCTCAAGGGAAGGGAAGAGATGAACAAGTGGCTTTAGTTCTTCTTAATGTTGGGCTTCCTGCTTTGATGCCACATGCCTGCTGAAGTCAGAGGGAACAAAAGATCCACAAGCAAATGAGCACACAGATGTATTTGCTCTTGTCCGCTGTGTGGTGTTATGACCCCAGAGGAGCGTGGAGCATTTTCTGCCCCTTTGAGGGGCAATTTCATGCTCCTGATGCAATTGGGCTATGCCAGTTCTAACAGTTGCTTTTGAGTCACCCTGATGGAAGCATCTGTGTGCCAGAAAGCCTGTGTGAAACTAGGCAGGGAAACTGAGGTGAGGGAACACGTGGCATCCATGACTGGGATCTCTGGCAGAGCTGTAAACCCTGCCAGGTGGTTGAGGTAGGTGTTGGTTACCCCTGTGGCTGCAGGGCAGGTTGTGCTTCAAGTATTTGTCTCCCAAAGGCCTTGATGCCTGTAGCTGAGCCCTGGGGCACCTTACTCAAAAAGAGCTTAGTCCTGCCTCCAGCTACCTAAGCTGGAGCCCAGGGAGCCCAGCCAGCTGAGGAGCAGTAAGGAGTGATCTGATCAGACTCAGGTTTTGCAAGCCCTGCTTTGTTTCTTTGCTTTGAGGGTGCTCTGTCTTTTGTCTCAAGCAAAACTGTGGCTGCTCTGAACGTGTCAGCGCAGGAGCCATGGTGGTAGGAGGGATGGCTGCACGCACAGCTGGTAAAATCACCGTGGTGGCATTGTGTCACCCTGGGCAATTGTTGCAGCTTCGGCCATGGCCTGGTGCTGGAGGAACACCCCCTCTGTTTGTCCTGGGCTGCAGCCAAATACCTGAAGAACCAGAATCACAAAGATGACTCCGAGGCACATCCACGCTCTCCTAGTGCTGGGCAGCCTGTGAACATGTGCTTGTCCCTGATGGAAGAGCCACTGATCCTTCTGTTAGGCTTACATACTCCCCACACTGAGAGAGCACCTCAGCCCAGGACATTCCCTGGTGGCTCAGCTGCAAAAGCTGCTTTGGCAGATGGAGGTGAAGCCAGTGTAGACCTGGTTGTGGCACAGGCTTGGGGCTGGGGGCTTAGCAGATCAGGGTTCATCTCAGCTGCAGGAAAGCCATGAAACTGTCCTTTTTCCTTCTAGATCTCAAGCTGCAGCAAGGCATTTAGATTTCATGCTGGAAAATTAGGTTTGCCTGTTTGACTTTCCTAATGAAATTTAATTGCTTATTTTAAGGAAAACTTGCATGTGTGTTTGACTAGTTATAAAGCAGAGAAAGAAAAAGTGAGTCTGTAGATTTTGTTTGGTTCATCTTGGCTTTAACAATTAAAAGGGAAAGATTTTTTACAGGGTAAATTCCTTCCAGAGACTGAGGAAGCTCTGGTTTGGAAATAAGCTGTCTCTTAGGATGGCAGAAGGAGCGATTTCAGGGGGGTTTAAAAGTTGTCACAAAAAAAAGGAAAATAATGAATATGTGCCTGGTTTTGATCCTATATAAAGCTGCTCTGGATCTCTTGCAACTATTTCTTCATGCAATCCTCTTTTTTCTGCTTGTTTGAAAGATTACAGATATTTGATGTTGGCTTGGTCTGAAACAGAATGACAAATAAGTATAATTACAAGGGGGAAAAGGCTGAAAGGGGAAGATGGTGGCTTTTCTTCCAAAAGCTGGGAAGGTAGTTGGCTAGGGAAGGAGCTCACCAGGGAAAGTAGGATCCCCAGGACGTGTACGTGCAATGATGATTTAAAGGCTCTTTGGTGTAAAACGCTCTAGTCTGGCCTTCAGTTTCTTGGCATGAGGAATGAATCTTTGCTGAAATTTATGTCTCTCTTATGCAGAGGGTCAGGCGTAAATGTTCCTCGTGGTTTCTTCTAGCCTCCAAAACCTTGATGGCTAGTTTATTTTGTGTGCCTCTTAAAGAAAGAAAACACTGATGCTGTTTTGCATCTTGAGCTGCTTTCATCACAATTAGTGCCACCTTCAAAAGGCAGTGGCAAAAAAAGCTTCTGAAATTTGCTGAGTGTGCTGGCATGGGGTAGCAAAGGTGCAGCACAGCACTTCCCCACACCTGTCACTGCTGAACACAGCCAGGGAGAAAGAGCCTGAGGAGTGCCAGGATTGCCTGTTCCGGTGCTGCTGCCACTGCTTGCTGCCGGAGGGAGCGGAGCACAGGAGTGTTACAGAAAAACTGCAATGCTGGGAATTGGATCACAGGAGAAGAGCCAGGTGTTGGGAACTGGATTGCCAGGAAAAGAGCCAGGTTTGTTCCTCGCTGGGGAGGTGGTGCTGGCTGGTGGGGCTGTGCTGTGTGTTCTTGCCAGGAGTCAGTCTGTGACAGAGCAGCAACTGTATCTGAGGCAGAATATTCCTCTTTTTTTACCATTCCTGAGGCACGCATTTCTCCTTGGAGCTCAGCGTCAGGGCGTACCCCAGTGACAAAACACACTGGCTTAAAAGGTTGTGATCTATCAGCTTATCTTTTAGGAGAGTTTGTTTCTTTTAAAATTAAAGTAATTCACTCTTCTGTGTGTTTCCTGTCTTACCACTTAAAAAAGCACAGAGGTGGAAATTGAAATGAGATTCTTTACCCTCTTCACCACATTAGAGTATGGAGTGATTTAATTTTTGACTCACCTACCATATGAATTCTGTACCTTATCTGAATTTTCCTGTGCATCTCCAGACTCCAAACCCTTGTTTCAACTTAACCCATGCTACATAAAACCCCTCTAGTACAGGGAGGAGCAGAGTATCCCTCTGAACAAAGCTAGTTCTTCAAAATCCTTTCTTTTCCTTACCTCAGTTTTGGTTTCTCCACATTTGCCAGCTGATAGCAGAAGGATAAATACAAATCTAAGCTTCAAATGTTGTAAGCTCCTGTATGCTGGGTTTTAATTTCCCTCTGCAACCAGGGGAAGATGCTGGAAGAAACAGCAAGTGGCAAGAGGAGGAAGATATAATTATTCACATTTCATGATAGACAAGCATATGGTACAATGGTGCTTCCTCTTGTGTAATAATTATGCCTAGCCATATGTTATGTTTGATGCCATAATGCAGTCTGGCTTTTCTCTCTTCTGTGCATTAGTTCCATTATTTTATATTGGGAGGAGGTGTCTTGTTGACATTATCACCAAACACCTCCTGGAGTGCAGTTTGCTGTGTGGTGATCTCTGTGTGCTCTCTTTCTCCTCTCCTCGTTGCTCTGTCACATGATTTATAAAGCTCAGCATCTCTGTTATCTGTTCAGTCCTGTCATCTGTGCTGAGGAGGAGTGTCCTCCTCCTGCTGGCACAGCAAGGCCGGGAGACACCCATGATGGCACTGCAGAGTGACCGTGGCTCTGTGCAGGGCAGAGGTGCCTTGCACGTCCTCCAGTGCTGCCAACAGCGGGACAGTGCTGCCCGTGGGATGGCTGCGGGAAAGGAGCGAGCGGGAGCCTGGCAGCTTTTCTGTCTGAGGGGCCTCCTGCTCTCAAAACCTGCCCATTGCACTTGTGGGAAGTAACCAGATCTCCATGTCAAATATCAGTCAGGAAATTCAAGAGGAAGGTATGTCCAAAGTCCAGGGATTCCTGGGGCAATATCCCAAGGCATGTGGGTCTTCTGTGGTTATGGGAGCCAGGCTTTGGGCCCATCACCACTGTCTCTCTGAGAAGTGTAAAGCGTGCAATTGGTGATGCTGGAGTCCTGCAGCAGCATTAGGTGGGACCCTGATCTGTGGAGAAATGTGAAATTATACACATGGCTACTAGTCAAATTGAGACATGGGAAAGATTAAGCGGGCCCTGGCTAGAGTTGCAACCTGAGACAAGGGAAACGAGCCGGGTCCCTTTTCAGTGTTAAGGGAACTCCAAACTATGGGGTTGGGGAGGGGGGGGGGGGGGGGTTGTTTTGTTTTGGTGTGCTTTTTTACAAGACCACTCTTTTCAGTCTTGAATTGTTTTAGGCAGGACTGTGAGAATCATGTGGAAAGTCAGCTGGATGAAATTGTTTATGATGGGAAAGCTTGGAAATAGGGAACTGGAAGGGTTGCCTGAATATGCCAGGCTGTTACATGGAGGATGTTGAGTAACTGAAGTTTATTTAAAGCTACCAGAATAGTTGGAGAGCTGAAAATCTGTGAAATCCTGTGGGTTTAGGTTATTAGATTGGGAGAGCTGACTCTGGTGACCTGTTCTTTATGCACAGGCACACGATGACAGCTCTGGTGCTGCTCTTGAAGTTGCTGGTTATGTTTTAGGTGCTGAGCAGGCATTTTTAAATTGATGTAAATTAACTACTGTTACATCTTTTTGAAGAGGAGTGTAGCCCACAGATGTTTACAAGTCAGTGGTGCAGGGCACAAACCCAGTGTTTTCTTTGGGTTTAAGATGGGTTGTGCTCTTTATTTCCAACACCCTTTGGTGATTTCCAATATCCTTTGGTGAAAAGGGCAAGACAGAAAATAGCCACCTGTGCCCTTGCACTCAGGTGAGGTGGAAGGAATACTAGCAAAGCAGGGGATGCTTGGGGTAGCTGTAAATCAAGGTCCCACAGGCTGTTGCAATGATGAGCTGTTCAGCTCTTGGGGTGGAATTTTACTGAAATGGGAGAGTTTGACCCTAGCAAGTTTTCAGTAGTAATACTTCGGTGGAGCGGGTGGTATTTTGATCTGTGCAGGCTGCACCCTGGGCTTCAAGCAGCTCATAGGAAAAGAGGGAGATGTGAGGCAGAGGTAATTCCAGGAGGTATTAGCTGGCCCGGCTGTAACATCTGAAACAAGAGCAGGATGTCGTTTACGCGGCAAACAATTTCTATTTCGGTGCGCCTATTCAGGAACTGCGCTTTACATCAGTCACGGCGCTGCGGGGAGGAAACGGGGCTCTCTCTGCATCTGACTTCACCCACACTGAGCGCAGCAAGGGCCACAGCCAGCACGGCTCTGGCCGCTGCGCCCAGGTTGCTCGGGGGAGGAATAGGTGTGGCTGTGCACGGCGGACCTTGGACCGCGCCGAGCAAAGTCTCATCTCTCTCTGAGTGCGGGAATGGTAAGGCAGCTCCGTGAGTTTGTGTTTAGTGATGGGAAAGAAACAGGAATGCACCACGGTTTCGGGGGGGCTGGGGGAAGGAATTTGTTAGAAAACATCTCGTCTGTGTGAATCAAGACTGGATATCTTGCTAAATCTTCTTTTCTGATGGATCCAAATGCTTTTTTGATTCTTGCCGGGTCAGACAGTGTACCAGCATGGGTGTGCACCCTTGCATTTTTTCCACCCAAATTTCTAAATGTTAAACATCTGAGAAAGCTATAGGATAAAGTTGCATCTTTACAGTAAAAAAAAAAAAAGAAAATTAAGTGCAGTTGGTTGCCTTCAGCAGCATTAATCATAACAGACCTAAACCCCTCAAACTCTCTCTCTCTCTCTCTTTCTCCCTCTCTCATTTTTTAAACTGTGACTTGTGTGGTGCATTGTGAAGTTTTGTAAATTGTCCTATAGAGGCTTGCTGTGATAAATTCATCACTGGTGGAAGACCAGTGTCTCTGCTGAAGTATACCTGAACTGGTTTTTACAGCCTTATTTTCATCAGCCCTTGCATATTTTTAGACCAAGGCTGCTCAGGCAAATGAGGAAGTCTGGCAGAAGTTTCTTCCGGGCTTCTCATACACTCTGCTCTCCATGTGGTGGTGTGGACACAAGAGTAAGTGCTTTGTCTGGATTGGGAATGAAACATTTCTCCATCCTCAAATAAAAGTCTGTGTCTGCTGTGCTTGGGAGTTTTGGATGAGGAGGGGTCCCATGCATGTGACCAGGGTGCCACACGAAAACGGTCGTGCATGTCCTTTGTTTGTCTTTCTCAGCAGCCATTCAGCCGTCTGATTAGGAAACACCGGATACCTTCCAGCAAGATAGCTGGTGGAAGTCCTTTTACTTCTGTACAAGTCTGCTCCTAACCTTTTTACATTCTTAATCAATGTGTTGAATTTTATCAGCAGATTGGCAGTTTTACTTAAAAAATGTGGACTGATAACCTTTGTGTTCTGGCTGGCAGAATGGGAACTGTTCCGATGCTAAGAGTGTTTATGTTCTTCTGTGCTGCCTGATTTCAACAGTTTCTGTTGTTTTCCAAGGCAGAAACATGACGAAAATGCAGGGGAAATTCTTTATCTTAGCAAAAACTCCTGCTTGCCTAAACTGGTCACTTAAACCATGACCTAACAGGTTATAAGCCCAGTTTATGGTTAGTTTATTTATTTTTTTAGGCAGAAGCTGCATGGAAAACTGCAGGTCTTATATTAAAAACTATGTGGTAGGTTCTGAGTTTGGCAGACTCATGTTTTCTGCAGCGATGCTTCTTGTTTTGTAAGGTGTTGGTTGTTAACTGTGATGCACGGTTGGAGATGGTGGGCTCTTCTGCTACCTGTGCTTCTGTCATGCAGGAATGGGGTTCACACACCCAGCCTCGTCTTGCCTTCTGTAAAATGGGAGGAGTGATGCTACTTCCTTCCCTTGAGAATTTTGTTGGAGGCAAACACTGGTGGGTCCCCACTTCTGAGTGGCAGTGGCCAAAATAGGATGTGGTTCAGGACCTCACATGTTCTAGGTAAAGGAGGTACAGACTTCAGCTGAATGCTCTTGGCTCACCAGCTTTCCCTCTCTGATCAAGCACAACTAGTTTGGCATGGGGACTGCAAGCCTATAACCTGCTCAGAGTCTGTGGGATGCAACTCCCCAGGTATTGGAGAAAGAAGAAAAGTGCACAGGAATGAGGTAGTTTGGCGTGGCAGTGCACTGTGTATGGATAGGTAGAGACCAAACTAAGGCTGCTCTCAGCTTGAATCTCCATGTGAAAGCAGGCAGGGTATCCTTTTGCCATCTGTCTCCTGACTTCTCTTTCACTCTCTCTAGGCACGCTCTGAAAATGAACCCAAGTAACACTGAGTTGGAGAGAGTCAGCAACAGCTCTGCAGAGAGCCTCAGCCCACCCTTCAGGAGCACCCACGTCAGCTTCACGGCTGGCTCCAGCGACAGCCTCGACTCGGACACACAGACCGGCAGTGATGGCAGTAAGTGACCACTGCCATGGGAGAGGTAGCATGGTGCCTGAGACCCGCTGCCCACTGGGACAGCATCCTCGGGGCAGAGGTCACGAGGGTCCAGTCCTCAGCTCCCCCAGTGACCCTTCATCTTCCCACTTCTCCTACCCTTCTGCCTCTTGATGCACTCTAGATGAACGTGGCAGAGTCAGACCAGCATCACTGACTTTTTCCTCTTTCATTCAGCACGTGCCAATATCATTCACCCTGTAGATCTCCTCTGGTCTAGATAAAATCTCCATATAAAAACAATCCTGCTTGTGCTTCGTGCATTTCACGTTGTCACAAGAAGCCCTGCTATAGAAAGTCCTACATAGATTTGAGAAGTACCAGAAGGAGTTTTGTGCTAGACATGATCTCTCCCTCTCATTGTGTTCCCAGTTATTTCTTAAGGGGGAAAATCTGCCTGCACTCGTTTAACTGAGATTAAAAAATACTTACTATGAAGTCACTTTTTTTCATCAGTGTGTAACTTAGACATGCACTAACGTGCTCAGCAGCTCAGAAAGTATTTCCTTAGCAAGAGCAACCTTCATGTAGTGGAAGTTCTGTCTTTCCAAGAGCAACAATGTACAGCAATAAAATTAAGAGCCAGAGCTCTGGAAACTCTGTTTTTCCACCACTAACTTAGAGTCTGAGAGTGAGACCTTGCCAGGAAATTGCACAGGGGTAAGAAAAACTCACATATGTTGGATTTTTACTTGCTAGGCACAGAAGCATTTTGCTGTCAAAAATGATAGGAACAAGAGGATTTCTCTGCCTTCACTAACAGAAGCAACTGTTTAAACTCATCATGGGAAAGATGAGTTTTTAAATGAACACTCAAATGCAGTTTGTCTTGCTGATGCAAGCAAGAAGCTGTGCAGTCAGTCATTGAGTGAGGTGAGCTCAAATTAATTGGCTATGCTGTCAGATGTTAAAATATGAAGTGGAGGAGAGCTTTTAAGCCCTTGACATGCAGAAGGACTCCATGCTGAAGGTGCAGAGCACTGTTAGGAGAGCTGTGAAAGAGGTTAATTCATTACCTTCTGCTTGGGGCAGAGCCCAGCAGCATATAAAAAAACTTAAGAGCAGTTTGGCATTTGTGGGCTAGGCATGTGGACCGGTTGCCAAAGATTCCAGTGCTGACGTTTGTTTCCTAAGACTCTCTCAAGTAAATCTTGTCTCTTGAAACAGGGATTCAGCTGCATGTCCTGGCAGAGATGCCTCTGATGAGGTACTCATGGACTGCACACTGAAGAATTTCTCTTGGCTCTATCCTCTGCCAAAGCCCCGTGGATGGAAGTGGCAAGAGGTTCCATGCTGAGTGATCCCTGCCTGTGGCTTTTGACAGGGTTTTAATGGAGAGAATCTTTCCTGTGGACCCATTAGAGTATGATGCAGATGTGTGGGTTTTCACTAAAGTTTGGGACATGAATCTCAATTATTAAGGCAGGTATTTCTGAGCTGAAACTGGAGAGAAGTCACTTGCTGGGCAACTGGGTGTACAATGCAGGCACACACCTGGGGCAAGGGTCCAACAGGATTCAGATAGCTCAGCACTCAAGCACTGGGGCAAAAGAGACATCTGCTGATTCACTTTTCCTATGGGGCTGTTTCTGAGCATATTGTCAGAAATGGGCTGTTGAAACAGCTTTGCATGGGAGACCTGCAGAAGCTGAAATCTGTGCTGCTCATTCCTGAGGTGTCTCTCAGACGTTGGTGTGATGGGATAGATTAATGGAGGTGCATACAGAGAGCCTTGGCACTGGAGGAGACAAATGAAAATTGACCACTGCTACCACAATCTGGTGGGGAGGGATAGGGCCAGATGGTGCCAGCATCCACTATGGTAGCTGAGAACCAGGGGATCTGCCCTCACCTCATGTGGTCTCAGGTGGTGGAGCAGCTAACAGGGATTGCTGCTCTAGCACAGCTGGTGCAAACCTGCAAGTGACACGCCAGGACAGGCTGGGAGCTCAGGGACCTGAGCCCCTGCACTTGGAGGTTGTACGTGATTGCTGGTGAGTCACCTGGGCTGTGAGGAGACAAGTGCCTTCCTCGGGCTGACACAGAAAATGCCCCAGGGCATTCCTCTGGAGCAGGCAGAAAGCTGCAGTGAGGAAGTGCCTGCTGGCAGCTGAACCCTCAGCAACAGCTTTGGGAGGAGGAAGGATTGTTTGCTACCTCTCTGCAGCTTTGGAAGATAGATTTAAAGAAAGCCATAGATCGTGCTGTCTGCTAAACTATTTGCTATTTGCTTGGAGCAAAACCCCACCTGTCACCTTTCAAGGTTTACACTTGCATGCGACTTGTTAGCAGAGTCCCGTTTCTCATTCAAGTGGTATAGATAAATTCCCTTGAATCATTGTCTCTCTTCTTTTTAATTTCTCCTCCACTCCACACTGGTTCTTTCTCTGTGACCTGAAATTATTGCCCTTTATTTCAATGTCAGATCACCTTTCTGTCCTTTTTTTAATGTCCCACTTCTTTCATGACATGTAAGTGTGTTACCCATCTCCAGTCTGGCTTGGGTAGGAAAGCAGCTGGTATGGCTGCCCAAAATGAGCCAGCCATCCCAACCCAATCCATGTGCAGTTGGCATGTGGAGCTGCTTGGGGTTTAGTGCTATGTAGTGGGGCCAACCTGCCCTCTGAGCAAAGAATAAGCTGGAAAACAGGCCGTGGGGAGAAGGCCTGATTTTTTTCAGCAAAATGGAAATTGCCAAAATCCCAGGCTTTCTCAGCAACCCTTCCCCAGTGTGAAGCAGAGAGAAAGGTTCAATGTACTTAGAGTGCTCCAGTACAGCCAGAGGGCTGGAGCTGTGTGCTGTGAGTCAGTCTCTCCTTATCATGCCCTGCTGCTGAAGCACTGGGTGGCAGCTCCCAGGTGAGAGAGGCTGTGTTTGAAAGATTGTCCTTGTATCAAGTGCTTCATTCTTACCTGTGGATGACATCACAGCTTAAATATTTACCCTCTACTACCTTTTTACTACTGTAGATGCAGTTCATAAGGGAGTGGTTTCAAGGGTGAGGAAGTGCATTTCTCTGGATGGCTGGCTGCAGCCTGCTTTGCAAACGTGCTCTATTAAACTGGATTAAATTCCTAACCCCTCCAGTGAAACTTTGCAGTTGTGAATAGCTGAAGACTATGAACTGGGATCAGATGTAACTTGGCATGCTGCTTTTCTTCCCAGCCAGGGCCCTGGGAGTGGCAGGGAAATGGAGAAGGACCTGTGCTCTCAGCCTGCAAGGCCCACTCATGGCATCTTCTTGTGTGTTGCTATCTCCTAGGACACTCATCTGAGCCGAACCACTCGCCCCCTCCAGCCGAGAGCCAAGTATTTCCCTCTGTCCCTTTCCTTCCTGTCTCCACTGAGGATGGTCCCTCCTCTGCCCCCAGCTGCCCACCCCCTCTGCCCCAGAAGAAGACAGTGATCAGAACTGTGTCTTCTCCAGATGGCTTTTTTGGGGGACAGGCATCTTCAGGCAAAGCAGCTGGTGCTGCCAGCCCCAGGCTGAATGCCAGCCATTCTGAGAGCAATATGTGCCTGCGAGAGGAGCCTCCCTTCGTCCACCCAGCCAGCCTGGGGGGCCGCCCTGGTGCCTTCTCCTCCTCCGAGTCCCTGGAGAAAAGCTCCAAAGGAAACAGCTACTGGGGCTCAAGCACTGCTAAGAGCACAGGGGCTTGCGGGCCCAGCAGAAACCTCCAGTCCCTCTCCTCCTCGCAGCTCAGTGTGTCCAGCCAGGTGTCCTCGGCCTCCAGCCTCCACAACCTCCTGAGCAACATCGACAGCAAGGAGGGGGTGTACAGCAAGCTGGGGGCCCTGTACGCCGAGTCCCTGCGCCGCCTGGTCACCAAGTGCGAGGACTGCTTCATGCGCGAGCAGAAGAACGAGCTGCGCTTCAACGAGAACAACTGGTCGCACTTCAAGCTGGCGTGCAACAAGCCCTGCTGCGACTCGGGGGACGCGGTTTATTACTGTGCCACTTGCTCCAAGGACCCTTCTACTACCTATGCTGTGAAGGTAAGTCCACAGCCAGGAGGTGTCCAGGCTTACTTCCGTCTTCTAGGTGGATATGTGTGCATTAGCAGCACACGGCATCTCATACAATGTCTTGTTTTCTCTGCTTGTATTTTTCACAGGTGAAGTTAGGCAAGCAAAACTCCTTCCAAAATTGCCTCTTTCTCCTTACTGCTTGCGAAGGTTAATTTGAAGAAGGAGTTTTCATTGTAACAAATGCCAGTCAGATTTAGCTTATTGCTAAAGGGGTCTGAAACCCAACCATTTTCTCTCTCTGAAAACATCTTTGTGCAAATACTCTGTTGTAAACTCAGAGGCATTTGCCTCTGATGACACAAGCTGATGAAAGGCTGCTCAAAAGACAGCATTTTTGCCTCTGCCTGCCTTTTAAGTGGAAGCTCTGACCCAGATACTGAGTGCTTACATGATCTTGAAACTACAGACAATAAGATATTGCAGATCCCAATTAAACAATGTGAGGCTGACCCAGACATGCTGTGTAAGGTCAAGTCTGAAATATTTTCCTGTAACTCCATGGAATACATGTTTTGAAGTGGAAACTTGAGGTGCAATAGTTCAGCTCTTTGAAACCTGGATAAGTAAGCTTATCCAACCAGTTCCATGGACATCCTGTGGATTTTGGGTCCTTGATCAATGTTACTACTTGAATACAGAGATTTTAATTTCCCTTCTGACTTAACACTGCGGACATCTCACTGCTGCTTATTCCTCAGGTTGTTTTCAAAGCCTAAAGTAATTCCCAAAAAAGCACTGTCAGAGATGCATTAAGGAAAGAAAAAAAAAGGAAAAAATGTCTGCTAAATTGTTTCCACCATTATGAACTCTAAGGGTTGTTCTACAATGTTTTAAAACATCCCTAAGGGATATTCTAGCTAAGTGGTAGCTTAAAAGCCAGTTCATATCCTAAAGGAAGTACAGTCAACCCAACAGGGGGGCTGTAAATAACCAGAATCGAATTAGATGAGATCTTGCACCAATACCCCTAGTCCAGCACTCAGAGCCGCAGCTTTTCTTGTGTGTTATACCTAAATCCATCACAACTTTCTTCCTGAAGCCTAAGAACTGTTGTGCTCCTTTTCGATCTGCAGTTCCCTGTGGCACACCCACACTTTTGCTTTTGCCTGCCGTGCTAGGTGGGGTTCAGTAGCTCAGCTCTGTGGCTGTAGTGCATGAATTCCTGCCAAGGCAGAAACAGCACATTTCAGCCTCCTGACAGGACTGCACTTGTGTCCCTGTGTGTGAAGTGGGCTTACTCTGTGCCCTAGGGACGCTGCAGAGCATCTTAAAGTCAAAGCCACTGCAACAAGGCCATACTCTGTGCCAGCATGGTGATGTTATGTATGTGTTTATCCATGTGCACGGATACGATTCCTGTGTGCCACCATCCCTTTGGCAGCCAAAGTAGGGAATGAATAGTTGTGAAACAATTCAGTTGGCTGATCCCTAGCTGCCCCTCCTGGCTTCTGGTATAGATTTTTTGACATGAAAGAGATCACAGACCTATAGTTAAAATTAGACTTGGAAAGCTCAAAATGGGCAGAAGATCAGACTTGAGCCAAGAAGCCTATTGAGAAACAGGAGCCAGAGTCTGAGCTGTGCACAGACAGACATGACTATGTATAAAACAGTTTGGAAATGGCTTTAGAGGAATTAAGCCAAGATATGCTCCATGCCTTGGCTTCTTTCTCCACTAGAGGTGTGTGACTAAGCCAGCCCAGGCTCCTAATTGGAGCTTTCAGCAGGGAGGATGCCTCTGGTGCAGCCAAAGTCAAGAAGAATGGCTGGATGGGGAAGATTTCCCTGTATTTGTTTGGCTGTAGTTGTTCTTCCAGAGACTTCTCTCTTGCCAGGAATTCCCCCCCTTTTCCTATGCCTTACATGACTTTCCTTTGGGAGAGGAACAAGCAGGTTTGTTAGCCAGAGGGCTGGAAGGCCTGCTCTGCATTTGGGGACCTCCTGCATCATCCTGGGTCCCACTGCATTCATCTGCATTCTGCCTAGCTCTCCAAAGCTTGTCTTTCCACAAATAAGCCAGGGCAGGGTATTTTTGTTTAGAAAAGAGAGGACAATAGGGATTTGAAATGCCCCATCTCCGCAGTTTTGTCTCATCTGAGTGAATTATCTGTGAATGCCTAGATTCAAACCTTTGCTAGAGGAATACAAAAGAAACCCTCTTCTTCAGCTCCCCTCTATTCTTGTGTATATTTTAACTTGGAGGCGAAATTGATTTCTCGTTAAGGTTTTGCACGCATGCTGTGACTGGCACTGGCATGCTGCAGGCTTGGAAACCTTTTATGCTGAGTTTCAGCCTGTTGCTTACTCCTGTGGATGACATATAAACACATCGCTAAATAAAGGGGAAAAAAGTATAATAGAAATGCCAGAAGGCCCCATAAGCTAATGGATACTCCTATAATAAACCTTGCTTTGAGTCTCTAATGCAGTATAAAGCTAAAATAGGGAAGAAAATAAAGATAGAAGTCACATAGGTTAAAGAGAATCCAGATTATAAAATGCATTTTTCTCCCTAGAGTTTGCTGCACTTTCACTTCTTTCTAGGCCTGTTGTAAGCTCCCATTTTCTCTTTGGTGGTTTTTTTTTTTTTTTTGCCTGTGCTGAGGAGTACAGCTTATTGCTGGTCTTCTTCAGCCATTGATCAGGGGCAGTTGCATACGCACAGAAGTGAAATGGTTGAGGAGGATGTGAAAGTGGCTCCAGGGCTTGGGACCAGAGAACGATCAGGTGGGAGGAAAGTGCTGGAGGCTTCTGCCCACCCCTCACCACAAACAGCACTTATATTCACAGTCACTTCACATTGAATGGCACCTCATCCAGGAGTGTTAACTATCTCCAGAGATGGAGACAGCTTGTCTTCTGCCACAGGCTTTGCTTTTCTCCCTCCAGGAATGTCTCTTGGGTTGCAGGAGTTTATCTCAATGATATCTGTGATGTAAAAGACATGTTGCTTCTGTTGGCAGTGAAACAAAATCTTCAGAAGTTATTCACGGTAGGACTGTCCTCCTTTCCTCCAGTTACTGGGCACTGCCTGGCAAAGGAAGCCCAGAAATGCAACCTAGACAGACAGCTGGTGGCTAAGGTTGGGCTATTGCAGGACAAAAACAATCCTCAAATCAGGAGATAATGTAAAGTGCTTAAGGGACCAATGCACATCTTGCTTCTCCTGTTGTCTTCCAGAGCATCTGCAAATCACAGTTTAGCATCCCATCTCTCAACTTCTGGTCTCTGCCCTGTCTCTGTCACTAGCTGATGAGACTTTTCTTTTGGTCTCTCTTCACAGATTTGTAAAACCCAGGAGTCCAAGGTAGCTGCTTCGTACTGCAGCCCCTCAGTGCCAGTTCACTTCAACATCCAGCAGGACTGTGGGCATTTTGTGGCCTCCGTCCCCTCCAGCATGCTGCTGGCCTCAGATGTGGGGAAAAGCATGCCTGGAGATGGCTTCCATCCTTCCCGCACCGCCAGTGAGCACGACTGTGTGGTGGTCATCACCCGCGAGGTGCCGAGCCAGACCACTGCCGACTTTGTGAGGGACTCAGTGATGCTCCACCAAGCCAAGCCGGAGCTGTATGAACGTCGTGTTTGCTTCCTGCTCCTCCAGCTCTGCAACGGCTTGGAGCATCTTAAAGAGCATGGCATCATCCATCGTGATCTGTGCCTGGAGAACCTCCTGCTTGTGCCCTGCAAGCCCCCCATGAGCTGTGTGAAAGCCAAAGATGACAAACACTTACCCCGCCTCATCATCAGCAATTTTTTGAAAGCTAAGCAGAAGACTGAAACTGGAGACTCCAAGCTAAAGAAAAGCCAGGCCCGGCTGGCCCCGGAGATTGTGTCGGCTTCTCAGTACAAGAAGTTTGATGAGTTTCAGACTGGTATTCTCATCTATGAACTGCTGCACCAGCCCAACCCCTTTGAGGAAAAGGTGCACCTCAGGGAGCAGGAGTACAGCCCTGCGGACCTCCCTGCTCTACCCAGCCTGTCCATCTACTCCCGGGGACTCCAGCAGCTGGCCCACCTACTACTGGAAGCAGATCCCATCAAGCGCGTGCGGATCACCGAGGCCAAGCGGATGCTGCAGTGTCTGCTTTGGGGGCCCCGAAAAGACCTCGTGGAGCAGCCCCTCAGCCACGAGGAAACCCTGCGCCAGGTGCTGCAGAACTGGGTGGACATGAAGCGTGCCCTGCTCATGATGAAGTTTGCAGAGAGGGCCGTGGACACGGAGCGGAGCGTTGAACTGGAGGACTGGCTGTGCTGCCAGTACTTAGCATCTGCTGAGCCAGCCTCCCTCTTGCACACATTAAAACTGCTGCAGCTGCTCTGACCTTGGATGTGTCTCGGAGGCAGCTGAGGGCTCCTGACTGCCTTGTGGCTAAAGGTACACAGCCCTTTCATACGTGAGAGGTTTGAAGCTCAGCTGCGAATGCACGTTCAGCTCCCGGCCCGCACTGCAGTCACAGTGCACACGGCATGTTTAGTATCCTCAGCTCTGTTAGTTTGTGAGCAGGCAGAACTGGGAACCTACCCCTATTTTGGGGGAATTTTGTTTTTTGGTATGGTATATGTGGACTAATAAACTCCTGCCTGTGTGTGTGCATGTTTCTAATGAACTTACTGTACTGATTTGATTTCTGTGCCTATGGGACAGTCTTCCGATCCCCACCTCTCCTAAAGCATCCGAGCCTTTTTGCCTGGGAGCAACACCACGCTCTAGAGTGGTGTCATGGTTTGACAAACCACAACAAGTGGGAAGCAGGGATGAGCGCGTGGCTGGTTCTCTTCAGGAGCAGGGGCAGTTCACATAATGCTCCTTTGCAAGGGAGAACCTGGGGCTTTCAAATTCACATCTTTTGTGAGTTTTAGCATCAATTTTGCTTCTCCCTTCCAAAGCAAAAATTACTGCTTGTTTCTGTGTATCAGGTCTTTTTTTCTCTGTGGGCAGTTCAGGATCAGCTGCCTGTTACCTTTCTTAGATACTAATACAGCCTGGCTTCCCTGTCGAGTGGTGCAGCTGTAGTGGAGCACCACTCTTGGATGTGAAGGGGTGAGAGGGAGCTCAGGGTGGGTCTGTTCATGAGAATGATGCTGGGAATTACCCCTTGTAAAGCTAATGAAATGGAAAATCCCCAATTCACCTCCAAGGCTTTGGGGAGAAAGTCAGGGCCAGGTTGCTTTGCTTTCCCCATCTCTCCAGCTCCCTCCCTTTGCCTGGTAATTCACCTGTCCCTTTTGTCTAACATTTATTTAACTCCTTTATCAAGAGATGAGCTGGGGCCACTGCAGGCTGGCAAGGTCTTATTGCTGCTGGTCTTTGAATGAGAAATGCATAGGGCTGGGTGCACTGCAAACACGTTTCTCCAACAGATGGGATGCAGGAGCAGCACAATGAAAGGTGGAGAAACCGGCCTGGCTCCCTTCAGCCCCTTTCCCTCCATCAAGACATAGAGCAGGCACTCAGACTGGGAGAGAGGCAGTACTGCTGAGGAAAAAAAAAGATTTTTCAGTGGTTGCAAGCTTCTTTTACTTATCCACCCCAACATGAGGCAGAGATGAGTGCCCTGCTCCTGACAACAGTTCTGCAGCCCTTGGAGAAGCAGTAAATTTGGGACATTTGGAAAGAGCCCAGTATCAGCTTATCTGAGACAGGATGTCACTAGCTGAGCTACCCACCTCCCAGCTCTATTAGGGAGACAATCATGAGCAGCTTCCTCCAGCCTTGATTCATCTCCAGACTCAGCCTGGTCTTTTGGGGAATTTTAATTCCCCGGGTTTTCTTGACATTTTGTGTACTTTCTGTGAATCCTTTCCAGGCTTCTCACCTGGATCTTTCTCTTTTTTTAATCTGTTTGGCTATGGTTGCTGCTGCTGGGAGGGGATAGTTCCTTGGCTGGGCACCCATTTGCAATGAATTTCCCCTGATCCCCTTAGGGAGGAGGCTGTGCACGTCCCTGCCTGCTGGAAGAATGTGGGATGGTTCCAACTGCGACCGCTGGGAATTTTTTTTCATTGGCTTTTTTGCATCTGACTTTTGGGTCCACTTCCCTCTGGTACAGGTAGCAGGAGCTTTCTAGCTTGTGCTAGGGAACCACTGTGCATCCCATGGATCGTCCTGGGCACAACAGTCTGGAAGGCTCTGACTTGCTGTATGTGGTCTCACATGGGCCAGCAGAGTGATGAAAGAGCTAGATAACCTGGCTGAAGGAGCCCAGCATGTTTTTCTGAGATAAGATGAAGAGATGACTCAGTTTCTAAGCATGAATGTAGGGAAGAGGTTGGTGGCAGCTCTGCAGGAGAGCACTGAGGGAGACAGGGACTAGCCGTGACAGATCCATGTTGTGCTGGCAAGGGGGAGATAATTTGCAAGGCAAGTGGCTTGTAAACCTTTAGCTATGTACTCAGTGGGACTCAAGAGGTAGCCTAACATTCAACCAGCCCACAAAACATGAGACTGGATCCATTTTGCATGCTGGGTTTCAGCTCAGTGACAAACACTGTTACAGGTATTGGCACAGGGCCTGCATGGTGTGTGTGAGATGTTAACTTGATCAAAACTCTTCACTTTGAGTTTCAGCACTTGAGTCTCGTTCTGGTGTTGGTCTGGGCACCTTGCAGTAGTGTTCCCAGCAGACCAGAGGCCAACAATAGTATTTCTCAGCTATATTTTTTTTAGATTGGGTGGGTAGCCTCTTGGTCTCATACAAACAGAAATTCTTAGCTCCCGGCTGTCCTGGTACTTCCCCTATGGTAGCTCATGCTTCTCCAGCCTAGGTTTTAGGTCTTAGGGTTGATGCTTGAACTGGAGAAGTGCATTAGGATTTCTGGTGTGTAGCTGTTGTGGGGAAAGTGACACCTAAGCCTCAGTTGAATGCCCTGAGTTTGAGGACTTTGCTGTCTTATGCCACCTCTTGTCTTTGCTGTCCCCACCATGCCATGAGCAGCAGCCCCCCATTTTCCTAGCAAGCATTCTTGTCCCCATGCCCAGGAACCTCTGCAAGAATGGTGGAGGGGATGGATCATTCCCTGTGTGGCAGGGGACACAGATGACCCTGCACCCTGGGTGCCAAGTGTGTCACCCAGTGAGGGGGAAGGAGGATTGCAGGATATGTCTGATTGGGAACTCAGCCTGAGGTGCGTGTGCCACAGGGACAGTGCTGAGGAGCAGCGACTGGAGGAGCAGCACAGACCCAGGACCTCAGAGGTACTGCTGCAGGGGGAAAGGGGTGTTTTCTAGTCTCGTGCTGCCCCCAGGCAGCCTGGCAGCCCCTTTCTCAGTGGTCCAAGCACACAAGAAAGGTGGACGTGCTGCACAGAAACAGTTTTGTATTTTGCTGTATTTGAGCAGGGTGTATTTTAAGAGCAAGCAATACGCTGGAAACAAGCTTTTTCCATGTCAATTTTGGCATGCGTGGCATGCAGCAACAGCCTGGTTTCAAAGGACTCGTTCTGCCAAACCCATGGAGCTGATATATGACTTTGCTGAGTAAATACTTCTGAAGGTCTTTGCAATGCCTGCTTAAGCAATTCTCTGCTATGGTTCTGAAAAAAATGCCCTTGCTTTTCAAGGAGCAGGAACAAATTTCCACAGTAGCACTGGAAATATTGACACACTGCTCATGCCTCTCATCTTATATCATCAAAGGCTGGGCGGTGGAAGCTTGTGAGCCGTGATGAAGTGCGTGATTCAGCATTATTTGTTTCATTTCCCTGTGCTAAACAAGCAACAGCCAGTTTCTGGTGAAGGAATTAATTGTTTGACAATAGAGTGAGTGAGCAGAGCAGGCTGACCACTGTCAAAGCAAAGTCTGGGCATGAAAGTCAAGCAGATATGACTCAAGAGACAAGTTTTAGGCAAATAGTGCTGTTCTTGAACCATTTTTGGTCACATCTTTTTTTTCTTCAGGAAAAAAAAGCACATAAATGGGAAGGGAGGCTGTTAAATAGGGCTGCGGAGGTATGAACTGAGCTCCTCTCTCTGACTTTTCTGTGACCTTAAGAAAGCTGCTTAATTCCCACCCACAAAGCAGAGATGATCAGTTTCTGTGTTACAGAATCAACCACAAACCTCGCAACTTTATGTTTGACTGTGTTAGGCAGGACATGAAAGTACCTAAATGAGGAACCAGTTAGGAAGTAAATGCACTGATTTATTAAAACATAATATTGCAAAATTCCTTCCTTTATTTTCAGGCACCAGTCGCTCGCTCCCTGGCTTTTTGCTGCTTGCTGCCATTACAAATTTGCTGACCACGGCCTGTAAATGGCCCACTGCTGCTTGTGGCAAAGGCCACAACACCCTCTGGATATCCTGATTCCTTTGTGGCTATTTTTTCCCTTTAGCCTTCACAAAGAACAGACACAAACATATGCTGAAGAAACAGAGCTGTGTCTTAGGGGAAAACACAGCAGAGGAGTGAACCAACAGTGCAATGATGGGATGGGATGTGCTGAAGTGGTGGAGCTGCTCTGCCATCAAATGGGAGATGCCAGGAATCATCCAGACTTTCCAGCAGACTCAGGTAGCTGCAGCATGCTGGGCATCCCACAAATGGCATTGCTGTTTTGGGACTGCAGCTCAGAGCTGTGTCCCCAGGATGGGTGCTACCTCTCCCATCTTCAGAGATGAGCTTTGTACTTCAGAGCCTGTAGTGCAAAGCTTGTAGGGTTAATCACAGTGATGATATTTTTCTCAATCACTGCCAGGATGATCTCAGCTACCAGAGAACAAGTGGAGAGGTGGAATCCTCCTCTGAATCCTGAAGAACCAAGGTAGCAAGAAGCAGAGATCAAACCCTTGTACTTGCAGTGACCCTGGGTACTCCCTCCTGAGGCAGTCAGCTCCTCCCAGGGCCAGGAGTGAGCAGGGTGGAGAAATGAGTCTGCTCTAAGTTGCTGGTCCAGAAATGCCCCAAGTACCTTTGAACACCCCAATTCCTTCCCAGTGCACAAAGAGAAGGGCTCCTCTCACTGGGCCTTGGTGGAGCTCACCAGTCCATGGATGGCCCTCAAAATGCCTTTCGCCTGAATTTCAGAAAAGGAGCACCTGAGTTACTTGAGGCACATGAGCAAGAGATATCTTGGGGAGAGAGGAAGAGGGTTGGGAAGACCATTTTCTGCACCCCTTTTCCTCCTCAGCTACGCTTTCTGGATGCATTTGGGCTGCTTTTTTGTAGCAGCACAGCTCCTGGATGTCAGCAGTCCCATGGGACTCCTCAGGGCTCCCACAGCAATAGGACCAGTGCAAAGGGGTCCCCCAGCCTACTGGGCTGCATGAGGCAGAGTGCTGCCAGCACGTGCAGGGAGGTGATCCTGCTCCTCTGCTCAGCACCACTGAGACACACCTGGAATGCTGGATCCAGTGGTGGACTCCCCAGTACATGAGAGCCATGGACATACTGGAGAGAGTCCAGCAAGGAATTATGATGATGAAGGGACTGGAGCGTTTCTGATTGGAGCAGAAGCTGAGAGAGCAGGGACTGTTCAGCCTGGAGAAGAGAAGGCTCAGACAGGGGGAGCTTTTAAGTGTACTGGTAAGTACTGACAGGGAGAATGAAGGACAAGAGGTGATGAACACCAGCTGAAATTGTGAAATCCCATCGATGTTCCCATCAGGAACTTCTGTATGTGTGTGCATACTGTGTGTATGTGCTGGTATGTGTGTCCTGTGGGTGCTGATGCAGCGTGCTGTGCTAGGAGCAGGGGGGTGACTGTTGAGCGCTTTGTGTTGTGAGTGTGGCTGCATGCTGCGTGCCCAGTGCAGGTCTCGTGTGCACTGTGTGTGTGTTGTGTTCAGTGTGCGTGGGATGGTGGCTCAGGGCTCTGTGTGGCCCCAGCCAGGGCTCGGTCCTGTGGGGGCCCCAAGGGGGTGCAGCCTCAGCCCCAGAGAGGCCACAGATGGGGTAAGAGGCATGTGGGAGATGGGGCATCTTATGGGACAGTTAATGGGGGGCAGACATGGGGGAATTTGGGGGTGCCCAGGGGGGTCATAAGGCATGTGAGAGGTTGGGAAACCCTGTGAGAGTTACGGGCTATCCAGGAAAGCAATGTGCCACCCAAAAGGTCAGGACACTGGGGAGAGAGCTGGGTACACATCCAGGAGATTGGTGGGCCTTGGGTGGTTATGGGGCACCCATGGGAGTTGCAGGACACCAAGAAGGGGGAGAGGGCAGAGATACCCCAGGGGGCCATGGGACACCCAGGAGCACATGGGGGCCAAATATAGCTTGGACAGGGTTGGGGTCACCCAAGGGGCTCAGGGGGCATCCAGGGAGGGTATGATCGATCGCAGGGTCCTGCCGCAAGCTGATGCCGGAGCCCGGGCCTCTGCCACCTCCTTTATTGCCAGCGCTAACAGAGCTCCTGAAGGCAGGGAGGATCCGCGAGGGCCGGGAGAGCGCCATGCCAGGCCTCACGTACCATGCCAGGCCTCACTGCGGGGCCGCGTAGGTGCCCGCCAGGTGCACGGGCAGCCCGTCGCGGCAGGCCACGCGCACGTGCTGCTGCGCCTGGCGGGCACGGTAGGCGCAGGGCGGCCGCGTGTCCCCGCCGCGCAGGCGGCAGGCCGTGAGGCTCAGGGCCTTCGGGGTGCTCTGGAACCCCGTGTCGGGGTCGGGCGCCTGGGAGCAGGCGGCCACCAGCTCCGCAGCCGGGGCGTGCACGAAGGTGTTGGAGGGCTTGCAGGGCCTGCCCGGGGCCGTCACCCGCCGCCGCGCCAGCATGGTCTCGCAGTAGCGATGCGCCGCCAGCGTGGACGTCCGGGGGTTGTCCACGTGCTGCCGCAGGAACTTCTCGTAGCGGGTCTCGCCTGCCGCCCCTGCCAGTGCTGCCAGCACCAGCGTCATGCACAGCACCCAGCCCGCCATGGACACCTGGGGAAGGGGGGGTTTAGGGAGTTAGGGCCATCTGCACCTCTGGGCCCCTGACTGGAAATCCCACCCTGGGCGCTCGGTTACTCTACAGATTCCCCCTCCCAAATCCCTGGTTCCCATACAAATCCCCCCCACCTCGATGCCTGGAGGCTCATCTCTGAACAGCTGGGCTATCTGTGGATTCACCTGGATGCATGGGTCCCCTAAAGTTACGCCCCCCCCCGAAGCCTCAATCCCCCATGGAACACCCCCTACCTGCTCCTCAGACCCCTGGCTCCCCTACAGATCCACCCTGTGCCCCCACATCCGGATGCCATACACAGCCTCCCTTCCCCACTGGATGCATGGGTTCCTCACAGACCCCTCCCACAGACATATTGGTCCCCTATGCACCCTTCACCTGCACCTGTGTGCGTGCCTCAGTTTCCCTTATGGCCTCAGGGTCTCCAGGATCCCTCCCACTCCTCTGCACCTCTTTTATACTGGCCCCAGCTGTGCCCAGCGGGCAAGGATCCAGGAGGAGGGGCAGGGTAAAGGGCAATGTCCAGTGGATGTCTGGGGAGAGCCAGGTGTCCCCAAGGCCCCGCTCACCCTCATGGCCCCCAAGGTCATTAGGTAGTCATTAACGAACCACGTGACTGTCTGCGTGCATCCCCTTGGGTGGCCCCTGCCCACTCTGGCCTTGGCCACCTGTCCCATGAAAGGCAGGATACCTGGGTCCTTTTGGGTGGCAGGACAAGATACGTGGTTCCCTGGTGGTGGACAGGATGTCACCATCACCTCTGAGGCAGCTGGCAAGTGTTCCTACAACATTTGAAAGATGTGGTATATCCATGGCTCTTCTGCAGTGCTAAGGGGCCTGTGTGTTCCTTTTCCCTGTGTGTCCCCTTGCAGGCAAATTCATACTCCTGGAAGTGCCAGGATGCATTTTCCTCACTGCTACCCCCCATGCTCCCAGCTGCTCCATTGATGCAGAGAAAGGCAAAGAGCCAGGAGCCAGCCTGAGCCCACCAAATACTCCTTTCCCTTGACCATTGTAATGGAGCCCCAAAGAAAGCATGACCCCTCCAGGGAGAGAGGCATGCAATGCCCAGGAGAGGCTGTCACGAGTGGGTGCAAGTGGTCTCCATCCTCCTCTTCTAAGACACCAGAGAGACTCTGATGGGAAGTGACAAAGAGAATGAGGTCCTGGGCAGAACCTTTCCCAAAAGAGCTGTAACACTTCCAAGACTGGCCACAGTGAAGGCAGAGGGTCCTGCTCTGGGCTCTGGTAGCATTTCCACATTTTCTCTGAAGAAATCCTCCTCAGAGGTACACAGTCCCTACAGTGGGAACAGCTCAGGCACCTGGCCAAAACCTCGCAGGCATGGAAGGTCAGCACGGCCGCCTGCTGACTCTCAATACCCTGCTCCTGGGCATGGAAGCAGGATGGGGACTCTCACCATGACCCCTCAGACCACTCTGCTTTCCACTGTCCTGGTGTGGGTGGGAAAGGGCTGGCACCCACAGGAGGAGGAACACGCCGGGATGCTTGGCAGCGGGCCGTCTCTAGTGGGCATGGTGCCAGCACCTGTGCTGGATCCCATCCTACCTGGCACAGCCTCAGGCATATCCTTGCCAGAGGCTGCTGTGAGGCTCAGTGGTGAGCCACAGCCTGTGGTCACCTCTTGTCCAGCGGGGTCCCAACTGCCTGGCGCTGTCCTAGGCAGGGCTTTTCCATGTCCCATCCCTGCCCATGCAGGAGGGTTGAGTGGAGCCTCCTCCTGCCCTGTGCGGTGGGGAGAGGAGCCATCGGCCGGGGCATTTGGGGCAGCCCAGACCACCAACTTCTGGTTGTCCCCTCGGCACCCCAAGGCCTGGGAAAGCTGCTGACTATAGGAGCTCTCTAAACACAGAGTCTAGTTTAGAAAAGAGATATTATTTATTCTGCATGGGATGCAAAGTCGAAGTTTGATAAATCATAATACACCATGGGGTAAAAAGTAACATCTTTTATACAGTAAAATTTGCATGAGCCCTCCTGTCTAATGCATATTCCTCATCTATCGATGTACATTTATTTGTATGACGGTACTCTTACGCGACGCTTGAAATACAAAGTTCTTCATTAAGCAACTTCCATTGCAGAGAATACCAGACGACATCAGTTACGTTTGCAGAAGGTGACGACATTCAGCCCGGGGACAGATAATTCAGCCTGAAGACACCAGAACGGGCAGGAGGTGGCACCTGCCTTTCTCGGGAGCACAGTCGGTGCAGCGAGCCCCGTCCCCGTGGCTCTGTCTGTCCGCACAGCGGCTCCATTCAGGCATCCCCATTTCCGGGCCGGGCGCTCCGCAGGGCTCCGGGCGGGGGGGCTCACCGCTCACGGGCTCCCCCCGCCCCCCCCGCGCCGTTGGTTCCGTCCGGCCGTGGTACGTTCCGAGCGGGCCGCCCCCGCTCCCGGCGCTGGAGGCGGCCCCGTTCTCGCAGGTCTCGCGCGAGCGCCGCTCTCGTATAATCTCGCGGGAGCGCGCGCGCCCCGCCCTTTCCGCGGCGCGGGCCGGACCATGGCGGTCGGGAAGAACAAGCGCCTCACCAAGGGCGGCAAGAAGGGCGCCAAGAAGAAAGTGTGAGGGCCGCCGGGGACAGGGCGGGCGGTGCCCGGGGGCGCCGGGCGGGGCGTCGCGGCGGCGGGATGCCGGGGATGCGGGGCGGATGGCGGCGGCGGGCCGGGCGGAGCAGGGCCGGTGCTGTCATGGCGTCGGCCGGGCGGGCGTGGGCCCGGCGGGGCGGGAGCGGCGGCGGGCAGTCGGAGAGGAAGGTCTTAGTGCAGCCCGGTGTGGCCCGAGAAAGTTGGTTAAAAAACCTTCTTCGTTTGATTTAAGGGTCGACCCTTTCTCCAAGAAGGACTGGTACGATGTCAAAGCGCCGGCGATGTTCAATATCCGGAACATCGGGAAGACGCTTGTCACCAGGACTCAAGGAACTAGTGAGTGGCTGGGGTTGGTGCAGGACGAGGGATTGTGTTGTCTCCATGTGCTGGCTCCAAGCGGTTAAAGAACTTCTTGGCTAAAAGAGTGCTGAAAAAACAGGTTTTGCTTGTACTGTTACGAGCTGGGAAGCTAAAAAAGTTGATTAATTTTGAGTGGATTTTTTCTGAGTTGATGGAGTTGTTTGAATAAATGAGCTTAGCTGCAGGAAGCTCGTGCACTGGGCTCTTGTTTGTACAAGAATGCCAGACCGTGGAAGGAAGGGCCTGAAGTTCCTAATGAGCTCCTCTTGTGGTAACCTGGAAAGTTGGGAAAAGTTCAAGAAGCAAGCACTAGTTCTGATTGTCACAGGAGGAGGTGTGGAGACCCTAGTCCTAATAGGATCATAACAAGCAGCACATCAAGACACCGAAATACCTGAAATGTAAAGGTTTTGGGTAAAGATTAGAGCCAGAATTGCTGACTTAATGTGAGCACTGATGGATCACTGGGGGTAAATTCGGTTTGATGTTATTTGGCACACCTTAGGAAGAGGAGACCTCTGTTAGGAATGCAGAGGTGTCTGGATAGAGGCAGTCCTGTTTTTGGAAGCTTAGCTGTGCAGAATGGCAGAATAGCTTTATGATACTCTGCTGGCTGCCCTCAGAGTTAAGATGATGATTGAAGTGTAACATGTGAAACAAATAAAATGAGGGTCATTGCCAAGCAAAGCGTGAACCAGGCAGTGTTGTTAAAATGGTTCCTCGTTTGGGGAGCTGTGAAATGATTGTACTGGGCTGTTCATTGCTACTTCATCTCTGCTGAGCACTCGTGGCTTTTTATGTTTGGTTTTCTCATTGCTGTTCATAATTTCCAAATACTCTGTAGGCCCTTTATGCTTGAGACAAACCAAATCATGACACGTGGTGGAATCTGCTGTACGCTGCTGTTCACATCCCACTCCTGATACTATTGCATTGAGAAGATTCCTCCCAAAGGGAGAAGTGTCCAGCCTCGCTGGCTCTGTGATCACCATTAGAAAACATCAGAGAACGGGATTCCAGGGGAATTGAGTGTCTGATTTGAAGGATGTGCTTCTAATGTTAATCTGAGGTGTTCTGTTCTGTTCCATCCCGCAGAAATTGCCTCTGACGGGCTGAAGGGCCGCGTGTTTGAAGTGAGCCTGGCTGATCTGCAGAACGATGAGGTTGCCTTCCGCAAATTTAAACTGATCACCGAGGACGTTCAGGGCAAAAACTGCCTGACCAACTTCCATGGGATGGACCTCACACGGGACAAAATGTGCTCCATGGTGAAAAAATGGCAGGTGCGTAAGAAACAGCCAGGTCTGCGTGGCTGCCGGTGCCGCAGGCGGGGAGGGAAGCGCCGTGCCTGCCAAAGCCGGGGCGCGTGGGGCTGGGCAGCCTGTGCCGCAGGGGTGGTAAATGCTCGGTGCTTCCTCTTCCAGACAATGATCGAAGCCCACGTGGATGTCAAAACTACAGATGGGTACCTGCTGCGCCTCTTCTGCGTGGGCTTCACCAAGAAGCGCAATAACCAAATCCGCAAGACCTCTTATGCCCAGCACCAGCAGGTCCGGCAGATCCGCAAGAAAATGATGGAGATCATGACCCGGGAGGTGCAGACCAATGACCTGAAGGAAGTTGTCAACAAGCTGTAAGCTTTGGCCCTGTTCTTTTTTTCTCCCCTACACTTTAAATCCTTGTTTGGGGTTGGTTGTTGCTGAGTGCCTGGGGAATGCTGGTGCATCCCAAGCTGTTTGTCAGAGACCAGGCAAGGAGCCCCTCGTGTGGAAAAGCCAGTCGCCATTTCTGCAAATGGCTGCTCCTAGTCTCTGCATCCCGTCTGACCTGAATCCACTGCCATGTTTGCATAAATGTAAAATCACTTTCCGGAAGATTTGCGGTTCACATTTCTACAGACTAAAGTTTCAATTCTGATCTACTGGGGCTGTGAATGCTCTGAGCTCTTCTGATAGAAGAGTTTCTCAGAGTGCTGATTGCTTCCAAAAGTTTGCAGATTTGCTCTCAAAATGAGCACACTTGTACTATGTTCCTTGCAAGGGAGGTGTCTTAGACTCTAAACGTACTTGAAGAAAATTGTCAAAGTGGTGGTGTAAACTTTTGTAGAATATTATGTATTTAGGATTTTTTTAAGGCTGTGTTGCTGCTGCAGAAGCAGGCAGAGCTTTTAGCATTGTGGTGCTCTGTGATTTCTCAGGATCCCGGACAGCATTGGCAAGGACATCGAGAAGGCCTGTCAGTCCATTTACCCTCTGCACGACGTCTATGTCCGCAAGGTGAAGATGCTCAAGAAGCCCAAGTTTGAATGTAAGTCTGTTCCTGCAGACATTTGGAGGAGGGCGTGGAAAGCAGGGAGTCTAAATGGGTTTAAATGCTTTTGGATAAAGATGGTACAGCAGCTTCAATGAGCTTTAGTAGTTGCAGATGGGAAAGCGTGTCCTTGTCCTGATGTGTGGCTTCCAGGATTGAAAGCCAAGCAGTGAGTGTCCATTTTGGAGCTTCTTGAAATTCCGCCTGGAACTGCTGCTGAATGTTTAAAAGTTTTGCTTTGGGAATGAATGATGACAAAATGTTTCGGTCCCAGATGATGTGGAATGATTCCATTTCCCCAATTTCTGACATTCCCGTGTAATGCAGCAGTCGGTGCTTGAGTGCAGATCCTTTTAGGAGAAGGCGTCATTTGCAGTTTTAGTGCACTGCCTTATTTCACTGCTTGATCTGTCACTGCAGCAGCATCTCTGTGCGTGATGAGCTGTCTGCAGGGGCCTTAGTCCTGCCTACAGGAGGACTGGTTCTGGTGGTTTCATTTGTGCGTGATGAGTAACTGAGTAGTTTAAAACTGTTCAAACAGGTCCATCTCTCACTGTTCCTGTCACTGCTTCTTTTTAGTGGGCAAGCTGATGGAGCTGCATGGTGAAGGTGGTGGTGCTGGAAAGCCCTCTGGGGATGAGGCAGGCACCAAGGTGGAGCGAGCTGATGGATACGAGCCGCCCGTGCAAGAGTCTGTGTGAAACTAAAAATTGGTGGAAAATAAAAGGTTTTAATATACAGAGCTAATGCTTGGTTGGTTGCCTGTATTGCTACTGGACAATATTGGTACTGGATGTGTGGATGAGTTTTCTGTAAGGTAAAGCCTTGGTTTAAAAAAAAAAACATAAAAGAAGTACTCCTGTACTTCTCCAGTTGTGTTGTGGAGATGGGTTGAAGAAGGTGGGTTGTCCTTGCTGTGGATTCTCTGTGTTGGTTTTAGCCAGTAATTTTAGTCTTCACCAAAAGTGTGCAGAGGTTGTATTGGTGAGATGTGCCTCACAGGGTACAGGGAAGGCAGGAATTGCCAGGGAAACCTGTGTCAGATTTTGGTATTATTGGGAAGTCTTAGTTTTATCCAGATGACTTGCTTCAGAATAATGTGCCTGTGTTTAAATTTCTTGGTAATTTAGTGCAGCCTCTCATGGGATAGGTGTGGTCTCTGTGGTCAGGTGTTTGAAGGTGGTAAAGTTGTAACTGTGATCATGGAAGCAGCGTTAATTTTTGAGCATTGCAGAAAGCCAGAACGTGCTCGAGCAGTGGAGCTGGGTGTTGGATTTAACCTGTCAGAACTGAGGGATGACTGCAATGGAAAACTTATAGAACTTCAGGGGAAAAATTCTGTAAGGAGGCAATGGTGTGTGTTTTGAAAACAAAGCACTTGAATGTTTTGCTGAGTAATTTTAAGACTGTTTTCTGTTATCTAACAGTGTTTTTGCTTCTTGTTCAACTTATGTTGGCTTATAAGTGAAAGAGTGTTTTTTTCCTGGCTAAAATGAGTTTTGTGCACTATCGATGTGTTTTGTTTAGGCCAACAAACCTAAAGTTAGTCCTGTTAAATTGTTGCTAAGTCAGTGATTTAAAACCTGAGAGCAAAACATGGAATTCACTCAGAGTGGTGGTTCTTCCAGTTGTTTGCCACAGAGCTTAGGACAAGAAATAAAGGAAAATAGTGAAAATGTTACTGTTCCAACAAAGCTACTGGAGAAAAGGAGAGGGGCTCTGCTGCCCATGAAGGCTGTTCTGTTCCCTGCCAGGGA
The DNA here is from genome assembly GCF_015832195.1 of Motacilla alba alba. Taxonomy (NCBI): domain Eukaryota; kingdom Metazoa; phylum Chordata; class Aves; order Passeriformes; family Motacillidae; genus Motacilla; species Motacilla alba. Next base: position 43,526,738 of record NC_052019.1, on the reverse strand, counting down.
TTGTCACATTTTCCTGGTTGATAATTCTGGTTTGGACCAAGTAATAGGCAAAATTGAGAAGAATGCTTTTGAACTTACTTGAGAACACTGCAAGTGATGTGATTTTGACTTGTGATTCCAAGTTACAGTTTTAGTATGTTGTGGTTTTTCTACTTAGTGTACTGGAAGAGTAGTGAGTGCTCAACACTCAGGACTTTGGAACAGGGGGAAGGAATCATGTGGCTTTGCTCTTTCCATCTGTACTGCTGAGGCAGGTGTCACCTGCCTCCAGGAATCCCAGACAGCCACATTTTTGAAGCCATAGGTTTTATTTGTCACTTGCATATCTGAGGACTGTGTGTTGCCAAAAGGTTAGTCCAAGAGGAGTGGGGGAAAGGACAAGAACTTGGGATTTTTTCAGGCTTCTGCATGTATTGTTAGGAACAGTGCATTGCCGTGTAGGCACTCTGGGTAAGTGGAGGCTTTGTAATGTGATTTCAGGTGGGGGAAAAGCAGGAAGGAAAATTCTGTGCATCATCCTCTGTATTGTCTCATCAAATACCAGTGAAAAATCATGGAGCATGAAAGCAGCAGTCAGCAGGGCACACCGCAGTTACGTGCAGGATCAGCCTGGGTCTTCCTGACGGTGTCACGGTGAGAACCACGGTGTGTGTGACGCCTGTGCTGACAGGGGCTGTAGGTGAGCGTGAGGCATACCCAAGTGCAAAGGCTTGAATAACTTAAAATCATCTGCATTCTCTGAGGGGTTTGGACTACTTGTCTGGGGGTGGGGTGTTACTCTGCCGAATGAGATCTCTCAAAAAAAAACAGCTCAGCTTTCCACAGCATAAGACAATTAAAATGCCTCATGACTTAATTATAAAAATTTTATTGGTTAAATACATTCTTAATTTACAGAGGTACCATAACAAACGTACTGGACTTAACAAAGGTTTATTTAGGACACTGTCATTGTACACAGAACAAAGATATCTTCCTGAAGATGTTTCTAGAGGATGGGTTAAACAAAATATTTTGGTAAGTGAGGCTTTTATTCTAATACATGGAGATCTAGCTGGATTTCAAGGTTACAGCTGGAATTTGCTACTACGTTGCAGTTAAGATTTGCACTCCACCTCATCCTCGGCTTTTTTGTGTACCTTAGGAATTTTCTGTTGTGATGTGTATGCAGTCTTACGGTGATGTTGGGCATTGTCTTAGGAAAATCCTGCCCTGTAGAAGCCGAGCATCTCCCTTGCTTCAGCGTTCGCACAGACGCCGTTTCAGCCGCCTGCAGCCACGCGAGCAGCCCTTAGATGGCACTCGGTGCTCGGAGTGAAAGGCCTTGCTGCTACTCCTGCCCCGCCCCACGGGGAGGAGCAGATTACATACAGCAGAGCGGTCTGGTCAATGAACAGGCACTGACTTTAAACATTCAGTGAAGTTACAAAAACAACTGGTTAAGACAGTTATAAAAATGGGAAAGAGGAAATTGAAAAAAAAATATTAAAAAAATCAGTTCTACTTTTGAGACTTGTATCAAAACCTTAGAAAACTGCCAGACAAACAGTAAGTAAACATCATACACTTCAGCCTCATCTACCACCACACTGGTGCGGTGTGTCTTTAAAGGACCTGGCTAGTCCTTGGATTTCTTTAGGAGATAACCGCTTTTTTGGAATAAGCAAGAACCTGTAGAATCTCCTAACAGGAAAACTTGGGAGAGTGGGAAGGACTGTCCTTGGCTGTGGACTGCCAGGTGATTCCACAGGAGATCTGGACAGGCCTGCTGGGGCTGCTAACACCTGTAGCTGTTGTTGCATTGCCAACCTTCCAGAACAGCACATGATTCAGCATTTTGCTTATTTTAATCCCTATTGGAAGTAGAAGTCCAGTTCCTCAGCTCATTAGACCTTCGTGTGGTCTTCATCCCCCGGTTGTGTGAAGGGAACTGGTGTAGTTTAAACACAGAGCTGAACACAAAGCGGGGGCTGTGTCTGTCTGTGCAAGCTCTGTGGCCTGGCAGTGACTGCTGGGTGAATGGTGCCGAGGCCCTCACGTCTGCACTGCAGCTCCCTCAGGCTTGCTCCCAGTGAGCTCCAGACTGTCACTGGGACTGGATGCCCATTCCTTGCTGCTACAAAAAGGAACTGACTACCCAAAGTTCCTATAATGTGAAACTACCTCAACCGCATCCATCTTAGTTGGTCAGTCAAGCTATGCTGCTGCTTTGTACCACGCGCCTCGGTTAGAGCTGTTTGGAATAAGCTCTTGCCAGGCGTGTTTTCCTTAAGGCCTTGCCAGACCATTTGTAAGGATGCTCAGTGTATTTGGTATGTGGCAACAAACTGGAAACTAATCCCACGTCTGCTGAAAACTAAACCCGAGGCTGGATAATATCCTTCATGTTAAGGATAGGAATAGTGTTACTGAAGTATGTTCCAGTGCTTGAGTGACAAATAAAATGCAGACTGGGTGAACACTGGCTTTCCACTTCCATGAGGGGAGTGGAGGGACAAATAGTTGGAATAGTGCAGCTACTCCATGGCTGGGATCTGAGAAAGCTCCACAGACACTGTCGCTAACTTCAGCTGGGAAAGAAGGGTATGATGGTGCTCTAAGAACAGTGGGCAGTAGGAAAAAATTAAACCTGTACTTGCAAAGTATTTTGGGCAAAGCGAGGAAGGTCTAAGATGATTCATACTGATTTAAACAGAATTCATTAAGAGGCAAAATGCTTAAAAATTTTACTTTTGTGATCTTGCTGTATGAGCAGCTCGGGCTAGGAACAGAAGGATACTACACAAGGATTTATTTCTCCATTTCCCCCCTTACCAGTATTAGATTTGATACCTTTCTACTATGAAATACCAGTTATTTTTCTTATCCTCTAAGTCATAAAACAAGTGGATTCTACTGCTAATGTGGAACTCAAACAGTAATGAAACCTGAATATCAAACTTCATCTACATATTGAGTGCTGTAATTATATATTAAAACAATTTTTAAAGTTTGGATCTTAAGAAGTTCAAAGAAGGCCAAAGCAGCTTATGTTATGCAGACTTTGTGCATGATAAATATAATACCAGAGAGTAAACATACTAGAATGCTATATAAGTTAAAATGGTGTTGCACCACAGTATTTCCCTAGTTGGAAATGGCAAAAAAGCCTGCATGTTTTGCTCTCTGAGCATTCATGAAACATGATTACATACACTGTCACAAAAGACTCAAATTTTCTTATCTGACTTCAAGATACTACTATGACTGTCTAGAAAAAGTAGTGCAAAACATTGATAATCAACACTTGTTGATGTCTTTGCTGTGCCTTTAGGGTAGAAAACATTCTCTCCCACACGCAGGGAGTAGTAGAAAGGCAACACTTCAAGGTGTTTTTAAAATCTGAACAAAGTTCTTGGGAAATATCCCAGACTTTCCTAGTATCTCTCCGCTCATCCAGTCCTCGTCTACAGATTCCAGCTCTGTTATCATGTCACCTGCCTGTAAGAGAAGGAGCAGTGTGAGTCAGGAGAGCTTACTGTGCAATCCTACTGAGCAACGTTAAGGCATGCAGAGCTGATCCTATTTAGAAACAATATCAAAGAGAAGAGGAGTAAGGTGTGGCCAGTCTCTTCTGTTGGTTACATCTCTGGAGGTGGTTTGCCAAAACCAGCTGAAACTTCTCTTAGGCCAAATACTTGTCTATGCTGAAAAAGCACCACCTTTGGAGGGACAGAAGAGCACTGCTGGATAACTTCTCACATTGCTTTGCCTCTCCAGGTATGTTAACAGCAGGCTCATGGGCCCCCTGCTTTAGTGCTTATTTGTGGGTGTTTCCAGGCTTTATTTTCTTAAAACACAGAAAGATTTTTTAAAAATTTAGTCCCAGTATTTTCTAGCACTTGGAAACTTTCCCAGAAAAAGGAAAAGCAATCTAAAAGCTCAGTATGGCCATTTAAATTGCCGGTCCTGTGTTTGGTACTGGCTCTTGTTCTCACTGTTCCATGCCACACCCTTCATCTGAAGTACTGGCCTTTCTTTCAGTACCTCTATTCCCCTTTTCTGCTTTAAAGGATCATCTATCCTTTCAGCATTGCAAGCTGCTAATGCTGAAACTATTTTGCTAGTTTTAGAAGAAAAAATACTGTATGTTTCAGCTCCTGGGGAAGTCTACTGCTTCTCAGAAATTTGCTTTTGAGAACATGGTTACCTAAATCATGACTTTGAATATCAAGGGCACTCTGTTTCTTGTTCATGCTTAATACGATCTGGGCATCCAGCACGTATTTAATTTTTCCCCTTGTTCCCATGGCAACTCTGTACTGTGTTGCCAGTTCAAGATTTTGCTGTACTAGGTTTCCTCAGAGGCCTGGCTGCTGTAGTACTGGCACTCTCGCCTTTATCTCCTACTCAAGAGTTTTCTTTCCAGTCCAGAGAGAGGCTCCCTTGACCTTATCAACCAGTGAGGAACTGAATGTACTGCATTTCAACAAGGTTTGTTTATCTTGTCATGTTAATTAGAAAGTCAAGAATTCTGCAACTCCTGGCCTCTTTTCAGCATCTTTAATGAAGATTTTTGCTGATAAGTAACAGGAGTTACTTATCAGAAATATAAGAGAAACATTTTTAGAGAGCCCACTCACCAAATGTGTTAATATCTGTGGATATTAGTATCTATGTTAATATCTATGTGCTTCATCCTTCTTGTCTAAAGCCTACATTCTCAGGGGATGAACCTTATTTTTTAGCACTCCTTAGGAGCATGAGACCTCTTGGAAATTGGTCTAAGAGAGGTACTTACTTTGAAGGAAAGCTCATCTTCATTTTCTCCATGAAAATCATAAAGAGCTTTGGCTTTTCCTTTCTTCCCTCCTCCAGGCTGTGACAGCTCTACCCTGGCTACAGAACATGGACAAGAGAAGTTACTTCCACGGGAGTGCAATAAATCTCTGTTTCTGGAGAAGTTTCCTGTCATTCTCTTGTTTTCTCCCTGCTATTGTGCTACAAGTTGTCCAAATGTTATTGCTACTGCTGCACCAAATTCACTGGAGTTTATTCATTGGAATTTATTCACTGAATTTATTCATTAGAATAAAACACTCTGCTGCCACCAGTCCAATTTATAGTATTACACAGTCTCACAGTTCTGCTTCTAAGCAGACTAAATTTAAGACTCACTTAACTTGAACTTCCCAATGGTTGATACATAATAAATGCTGACTTTGCCTCTTTCTGCTCTAAGATGAAGCAGCATCATTACTCCTTAAAGGTGGCTCAGAGTCCCTGTTTTGCCTGTGCCCAAACTACACTGGGAAACATCCCAGAGTCTGTGCAACCTCACAGATTACTTACTGACTAGAACATTATATTGCCATTATTAGAGTGGTTGGTTCAAAGCTCAAGTTTAGCTTTAGAATACTGAAGACTCTGGTGGTGTGTGACTTGTTGATGCCACTGTGTTCTCCCACAGCTGTCCTGACTGGCACAACCCAAGGAATCATGAATTGCCGTCTAGTAGGAGCACTGTACCTGAGCAGGTCTGAACAAAAACTGCTGGGAAAATCCCTTCCTTTCCATTCAGTCTTCCTCTATACCACTCCAAATCTACTTGTTCCAGTATTTGGATGTAGTCTCCCTTTCTGAAGGATAGATCGTCTTTGGTTTCTGCTGTAAAATCATGAAGCGCTTCACACCACTCTAGTGAGCATCTGTTGCTCTGTTCAAGTTAACAGAAGAGATGCATTAATTTTAGAAGTGTGAATGGAGCCCAAAACCTGATGGATGCTGCTGAAAGCAGCTGTACAGCACATGGCTGTCCTGACACCCTCCCAATACAACAGTGCTGCTGCAGATGTAGACTAGAATGGCATTTGAGCAATTAACACCACAGAATTTCATCTAGGCTCAGCCACATTCCTTTTTATCTCTGGTGGCAGGGGAAAGGATTAATAAATTCAAAATTAGATCACTGCAGCAATACTTAAAATAGAGCTAACAAGAATTTCCTTCAGCACAAAGGACAAAAATTTACCAATGTTAATTTGTCAGAAGCTCTGAATTCAATCAGCTTAGGCCTTGTGTCAGAACTGAGGCTGTGACAATGCAGCATTGTGTGCTGTGGGAGTGGTGTCATGTTCTGCAGTTACTCCCACATTATAATAGAGTCTCTGTAAATCTATACATAAATTCTGACCCTCACCCATAAAGTTTTATTACCTGAGGAAGGGAAGATGAAACCTCCACCTTATTCTTCAGTGCTGTTTCTGTACCTACATAAGTAAAGCACAACTTAAGAACAGCAGCAGTGTCTATTCAGAATGTTACTAATGACAGATTTTAGATATTTGAAGTCATTAATTAGGAATAGCTTCTTAAGAAGTCCTACTGTTAATTTTGAGGGTTTTTTTATAAGCCTTCCCTTTTTACCTCCTTTCTGCAATCACTGTCCTTTTGGAATTTTCTCCTGTATGCTGCCTATTTGCATTAAGTACAAACCATACTCTTGAAGATTTTTGCAAACATAGTCATACCTGTTCCAGGTAGGTCTTCAATTACTTCCACAAAGTTCAAGGGGAAAATTCCAGACGTGCCTCTGAGCTCTCCTTTGGCCCACTCTTCATTTACATATTCCTTCAGGATAATAGTTTCACCTTCTGAAAAACTGAGCTCATCTTTCTGATCTCCAATGTATTCAAATCGTGCTACACACCTTGGACCTCTGCACAAACAAAAGAGAAAATTATTTTGCTTCTTTATTATTACTGTTACTTAATAATAAGACAGCACTGTGTGCAATATATGGATTGATATTTTAATTAAAATGATAAAAAATGTACTGAAGATAGGACAGGTGGAAAATTGGGGGCCAGCCCTGGTTCTAATCTCTGCTTTCAGAGAAAAATGAGTACAGAGTCTGGAAAAGCCAGATGCAATTTCTGCATCCCAATTGCTGGCTGTTACCGTATTTTGCAAAAGACCCTATTTCCCTTCCAAGCAACAATAAACCCCCTTGTTTCTTGGTCACCTGTCCAATTTCATATTTTTGCCTATATTCAAGCAAGTGTCCTGATATACTTTTGTTAAGAGTTTGATTATTTTTCGAGCTAGCATCCCATTTAGATGCACTCAAACATGGGTGGGGGGTGAGTGCTGTGCATTTGTCCCAAATACATGGAGGTTTCATAGGAAGAAGCTAGTTTTTATCTACTTTACAATACTTTATTCTGTAAAATCCATCCCTATAGTCTTATAGAGAAAAAAAGCTTATCTATCAAATAAAGAAACTTCAGTGCATCTGATAAATTTTATGTATTTTGGTACAGCAGTGGAAAAAAATCCTAATTATTTTTCCCCTGAATTGAATCAATTTCATTATTTGAGAACCTAATAAATTAAATTTAAGAAATTAACCTAAGACAATTTTTGGTATATCAGACATGCTATGCTGGAAAAAAGCAGTAATAGGCTTTAATTCTTTCTATATATTCATAGCACACAAACAAAGTATGTAGCTTGATTCCCACCCCTCTCTCCCACTCAGTATCTTTGTAAAGATGTTTCTTTCAGGACAGAGCTAGAACTTTCTGTTTCATTCTTAACTGCAGAAGCAACTTTCTAAAATTAAGTTTTGTTCCTGACAAACCAAGTTTCATCTAAAGAACAACTGAATGATCCCACTGACACTAGTTGCTCCTGCCTCTGCATGAATTTGCTTTAACTCCTGGAGTGAATGACTAAAAAATCCAATAAACATCACTGAGAAATGAGTAACATGAAAAATCATTTTTTTGCCCACAAATATTAGTACAAGTTGTTTGAAAATCAGAAATTAAAGTGCTGGCAATTCTTTTGATAATTTGGGGGGAATTTTGGATTTACCCATACATCTGCACACCTTAGAGACAGACAAACTTCTCTGCTTAAAGTAGTACCTCTATACTCTGTTCCATTGTATCTCATTCTTTCACATGAGTAGGAGCCCTACCATGTTCCATCTTGTGAGGACAGCAGCAGAAAGCAGCAAGGTCAGGAGCAAAGACAGTACAATGTTATGCAATAATGCTGAAGTTAATTAGATTGGTTCATGGTTTCTGGGACCAGTTTTCATGAAAGGATGGTTTTAGGCTTTTTTAACTAAATATGAGTCTTTATAAAACATCATAAACATTCAGGTATTTAAAACTTATAATTTAATTTTTACAATGTATTTTGGTGAATAAATTGTTAACCCTATTAACTTCAGTGCAGACAGCCCCTGCTTCAAAGTTAATATTTCTTTTTCATTCCTCATAAATCAACATGAGAAAGCAAATAAGATTCATCTGACTCACTTGATACATCGTGATGAAGAGGGTATTTTTTTCTTGTTGGCTTCTTCTGGAACATCAATCTAATAAGACAATAAAATAAATTATATCTTCCATTACAAGCTCATGGCAACTAACCACAATAAACTTGAAACTGGTTAAAATAATCTGTTTTTCAGATGTGTGACATCTGTAATCCCTGGCATGCTCTGATATATGACCACATTAATGTAAATTTATGCCTGTTTTCTCATTTTTTAATCTTATGCAAACAAGGAACAATATTTAATGATTTGTTTTATGAAGCTGGTTTATTGTTTCTACTTGTAGCATGACTGATTGACAGAATACGTGACTCGATGCAACCACATGTCGTTGAATTTAGATCCCAATTCTCAACTGGCAATTGCTCTCAATTATTTATTAGCACAGTACACCACAATAGACAAAACAACTGCTTACACTTATCCCTTCTGTGCTTTGGTAGCCAACTGCTCTCCAAACAAAAACACATCTAACAAATCCCACTTGAATTGGAGAAATACAACTTAAAAAATCAATACATGGGTATATCAAACACCCAACATCCAACTCCTTTATCACAGGAGGATTTCAACTGTATTTTTGGTTGACATGAAGGATGATCTGTGAGATGTACAGGACTGTGAGCTGAGAGACCCTTGTGAGGAGCTTTGGGTCACAGCTCACTATTATACCAGCCAGTTGCCATGAAATCAACAGGAATGTTCCACAGCTTGTGTGAAGCACTGGAGGAAATCACAATGCCTTTTAGGACAAATAATCTCTGCACTGCTCTTGCTGAAGGAGCTGGTTATCTGTGGTGCTCTGAAGGTTCTATGGGAAGCCATAACTATGTATTATTGTTAGGTGTTCAGATCCAAACTATTACCCAGCTCAGTACTGTAAAACACATAGTAGTGTATTGTATGGAGACCTTGTATCAAGATGAAATCTGACATGCATTAACAGGAGAATTCACTCAAATAAATTATCCTCACGTACTGCACTCTTTTTTCTCTTTAAAAAAACCCCAAATTCTCAAACAAAAGATTTTTGCCCTCAAAGGATAGTCACCTTTTACAACTAAAATATAAATGCATCTTTCCTAGCTTTTATGAAGTTGTATCTGTCTGTATCAATGCTGAATTTGACCCCAAATACTCACTACATTGCTTTAACATAAAATCTTTTCTTCATTAGCTGTCAGTAGAAGCAAGAGCTTTTAAATGGAACTGTTGGTCTGTGCAGAAGCAGCCAATCAATTTAGCTAACAAATCTTTCTTGTGAAAGTGAATCAAGCATGGTTCCATTACTACTAATTATGACTTTAGTTTTTATTCTTCAGCACTTCTGAGATTTTAAAATTTTTCTCCAATACCACCACTACAAACTAAACAGAAACCTCATCCTCTCTGATGGCCACCAAATCCTTGGTATTTCCCATGCAGCAGCAGGGCTCACTCTGCCAGCTGTGCTGGCCCAGGAAGTGTTGCCACAGACACCTCCTGTCTTTAGTGCCAAGCCATGCACCTTCCCAGCAGCCTGGTGACACTCTGGCATTCCTCCATGTCCATATGGCTGGTGTGGACCAATGCCCCTTCCACTGTCACTTCAGTGTCAGACTCAGGCTTGCAATAGGTTTGACCCAGCATCTGACTGCAGGGAACCATACTGTATCCTTTTGAATGAATTACCATTGGGCTCCAAAAGAGCACCTGTCTCTTGCCTTCCGCTCACTGTCGAGTGTCACGCTGAAGAACAGGATTGCTTTAAGCTGCTCATTTGCAACAACACAATCTCCTTGCACTGTGCCAGCACAACCATTTGTGCAGCCACTTAGAAAACCACTTAGGCAAATCGATCCTATTGGAAAAAACAGTATTCTAGGACGAAAAAAAACCCAACATGGTTTCAAATTGCTACTCTGACCTAGTTCATTACATGGCTAAAAAAGTGGTGATTTCAGCAAAGTTCAAGGGATGAGAAAATGAGAGAAGATAGGGAACTGTGGGGAGGCACAAAAATCAACCATCTTATACTGAGTGTTGATTCTGACATGCAGCTGTCAAAAAATAATCTGCTTTGAGGACCCTGAGAAACTATGCATGTTTCCAAAGAGAATCTGGTAAGGGCAATGATTTTCTCACTTGGCTTTAAATTGATAGCAAATTATTTCCCATAACACAAGCTGGTTGTGCCAAATCAAGCATCTTTCTAATACCACACAAACAAGCTGATGAGTCTTCTGTGCTGCCAGTGGGATAAGAGATTATCTAAGTACATAATGGAGTTAAACACACAGGAGCCTTAGCAAAATAGAACCAGAAAAGAAATGCAACAGGATCTTATGTAGCAATGTATACAAAGCCTACATACAACCACTTTAACAAAGTTGGCAGGAAATATCCCTGTGCGATTCCCACATTTTCCTCTGTACCACTCAGTATCAATTTTCTCCAAAAGACAAACAGTGTCTCCAGAATGAAGGTCCAAGTCATCAGCATGCTCTGTAAGACAACATCATTTCAGTTAACAGTACTCATCACTCACTGATGTTCTCTGAGTAAAACCTTAATACAAATACCACAGACAAAACCAGAATCAGTTTTAAAAGAAGTCTTAATTTTACCTCATAAATCAATTAGCTTAAACTGAAAGACTGACCCATCTACAGCTAGACCCACTGATTTGAACAACTCTATGTGAAGACCTTGCAGACTGAGCTTTCACACCATTTTAAAGCTCTAATTTCTAAGAAAATTTTCATTTGAAAGTCTTAAGAGTAAAACATGCTTCCAGAATATTCACATTTACTTACCTGCAGGAAAATCATGCAGGACTACAGCATGAGGCGCATTTGTGTCAGAAACCTTTGGAGGGTGGTTTGAATCCTGACAACAACAAATAAATCCAAGTAGTTTATAAATCATGGAACATACTAACAGATTCTCTGTTATGTACTCCTGAATTAATTTTCTGACTTTGGACACGGAGTTCTTCTGGTATTGCAGAAGGAAATGGTTATTGGTCACACAACTAAGGGTCTGAATTCTGTATGCCTTTTGCCAGTGTAAACAAGAATACATTTCACCAAAATCTACCTTTAAGCCAGTGAAAGGAAGGGAAGGCATGCAACTTTTCCAAGAATAGAAAAAGCCTCAGCTATCTCTGCGGGTCAGAAATCTGTAGCACTGATAGCAACACTCATTGCAAGGGCTGCGGACAAATTTTGCACTGGTGCTTGGTCCTTTGTGCCACCAGTCACTCTGGCTTGCTCGAGAGAACACCCAACCCAATTGTCCCCCAGCACACTCAGCAGGGACAGCAATATGCCAACAAACATTCCAAGAGGAGCAAGGAAGCCACAATGCCTTTGCTTACACTAAGGTAACATGGAGGGGAGCTGACAGTTTTGTTGTGGTATCTTCATAAAGAGAGATTATATTCAAAATGCTAAGCCACCTTCTCTGTCCCACCCACTAGGAATTTTTAGGCTGTACTAATGACAATGACGGTATGTGAATTACATTCAAAGTAATTAGCTATGTAATAAAAAACCCCAAAACAAAAAAACAAAACAAAAACCCACAAAAAACCCCACAAAAACCCCCACGCATAGACAAAGATAAGACCTGACAACAACATACATAGCATAGAAATCTATCTCAGCTACACAGGCTTTTGATAATAGTCAAAAAGGCTGCTCATGCTCTAATTTCCACTAGCCATTTAATATTAATAGGATCATGCCCTAAAACCAAGTCAGGATCTGTAGAAGCAGAGAGAAGAAAATAGTTTCAAGTCTGTCAAAGCCAACTCGCTGATGTATCATGTACAGCACTTGATAAAATACTCATCTTTTGCTCAATTCTCAGATACTCAGCCAAGGGAGTGATTATTTTCCTATGAGATGGAAGAACTTTACCAGCTTCCTCTCCCTTCTGGCACTCCAAGTAATTACTCTTGCTCTGTTCCATAAGCTGAATATCCCTGTGCTGTGAGGCAAATCACCATTATTGGGTTTTGTTTTGGCAGTTGTTTTGTTTTGATTACAGAAACACAAGGATTTAATAAATCACTATCACATGTCTCAGTGTAACCTCTGAAGACTAAACCATTTGATACTTCACTGCAACAGGAGTCTTGTTCATTGACTATTGAAGCCAGCAGAAAAGAAGCACCTTACCTTACAGGATAGTCCTCCAGTGTTCCTGGGAAGACAATCTTCCTTGGCAACTCCATGAGGCACAGGCAGCTTGAAGAGAAACAGAGGCAAATGGAAAAGTTTTTTTCATTCTAAGAATCTCAGATTTTCACTTCAAGTGATAATAGTCAGGTGATTGAGCTATTTAAACCACTCACTACAGGTAATTAGGAGTCCACTGGAAGAGGACAAGTTCCTTTGGAAGGCATTCAGAACAGACTGCTGGTGATATGAACTGCCACTCTGAGAAACTCAGGGGGTGTCACCCCCTTTAAAAGTGTCTTAGACATTTAACTGGTATGACACCATACACTACAAGATATTCAGAAAGACACTCTGTTGCACAAACATATTCATTTGTCATGGAGGGCACTAGAAAAACACCCTGAGAGGAAATTTCCATTGACAGTAAGACTTCAGGGCAGGGAATTACTACTGATCTCCTGCAGAAAAAAATCTCATACACAAAACTCTAAATGCAATAGTGAAAGATCAAAAAGGTGGCAACAGAAAGTTTCCACTTCATGCTGATGGAATTTTGATGCTGTTCATGCTATGGCTGCGTGGCTGCTTTTTTTGACAACAGCACCAGTTCAAGCAGCCCCCAGCTCTATCACTGACCAGTTTCAAGTTTCTGGGGAACTTCTTTGTTTTTATTTGCAGTGTTGATTCATTTGTATTTAAAATTCCCTAATAACACATACAATACCAAAACCATTTTTGTAATGAAAAGGGATGGCATCAATAGGATGGAAATGTAAGATTTGCAATGTTACATTCCTCATTCTTAGCAAGCTTGATTAAATAAGGTCAACTACTTTGTAAGTTCCGATGCTTCCCCACTTTCCCTAAGCATTTTGATATATATGTGTGAGCCAATATACAAATGCAATTATTCAGCATAATCTCACTGAAAGAGAATTCAGAACCGGTGACTGGAAAAAGAACCCCCAAGCCTCAAGAGCTATGCATTAAAGATAATATAATTACATATATACACAAAAATACACCACACAGGTCTATACTTTACATGTATTTATTGCTTTCTCCACTACTGCCTTACAAGACTTATTACTATTTACCTACTAGCATTTCCTCGGGAAGATTATGCTGATAGATGCACTTTGAAAGCCACATAATACTAACCTACTTTAGTAGGTTTAACTACCTTTTTTTTCTACTATTTTAACCAGCACTGCTTTATAAAAACAATGTACTCAGATAGAATACCTCAACTCTCACCATGTATTTATTGTAGAGAGGATGACCTGGTTTAGGTCTAGGAGGTAATGCTGGATCTGGATTTTTAAAGACTGCACTTTTTGCTCTCTTGGGTCCCAACCTGAACTTGTTGTTTTTTTTATCAGAAGCAATGTCAGAACTAGATCGCGAAAGAACATCCTTCTGGGAGGAGGTCTTGGCTGCAGAGAATTTTGGTGGAGGTGGCCTTCCAGGAACACTTTTAGGTGGGGGAGGTCGAGCAGGTACAATTTTTCCATCCACAGGCCTAAAAATTGTGCAAACCATTAGAGAAATAAACATATTAATAAGTCTGCCACTTCATCCTAGATACAGAGTGTGCAGTAAAGAAACAAGATTTGTGATGACCTGGGCTGTACAGTTTGTAGTGTCTGAAGCTTTCCAGGAATACATGAACTCTTCAGATACTGACTGGGACCAGATGATCAAGCCCTTAGACAGATCCTTTGACTACATATTTCCAAGTCTGCTCACCAACAGCCTGCCAGCTTTCTGGGGAGCCCGCTAAATAAGCAGGATTTGTTTCAGCAACCCAGCTCTAGGAATAGCTTTCTTTGTAGCTGCTGCAAGATGAAGTTCTGCTATTGGAGAGCTTTTGTGAAAGCTGATCTTCAGGAATCAACCTAGCTCATTCCTTGGGATGTCACTTACCTGAAGTGACTCTGATGAAACTCATGACATACCACACCACTTTGCACACTGCCATCAATAGCAGAATTTACCATTCTTTATGCAACAAATGTCTACTACAGAAAGAAAACACTGGTGAAAATACTCAAGTTCTCTGGTAATGCTAGAGGTCCCACACTCCTATCAGCAGACAAACAGTTTAGAGACCAAAATCAGAGACTAGCAAGTGACAGTAGTAATATTCCAAAATTACAGTATCATTTGATTGTTATTGGGAGATCTTCAACCAGTTACTGCAAGTTTCTGCTACAACTGGTTTTTTGTTTCATACAATGTAATTCAGCATAATTATTTGCTCATGTACACTCCTCATGGGTCTGCAAAAATTATCAACCCCAACAAGTGTGCATTGGTGGATCTTTGAAGTGTCATTCTAACACATTATGTGAGTGTCACCCATTACTTGAGAAGATACTAGTGCTCCACTAATGCTCCTGATAAGAGTTCTCTGTTACTATTTGAGTATGGAACAATTTTTTAATTTCAAAAAAAATTTCCACTTCTCTTCATCATCCATCTCTCCCTTTTCTTCGCCTCATCTTAAACTAAGCATTTTTAATATTGACAAAAGGGGATATTCCAAGTTAAACTACTTTAAATCTGTTAACAGACCAACTCACACATTTTTAAAGCAACTTGACTAAACAAGAAGACCCTAACAAGCAATTCAGTGAACTATTACTGCTTACTTAAAATAAGTAAAAATCCATTTGAGCAGAAGAGTGAAAGGGCAAAATATTTACTGCAGTAAATAGGGCAAAATATTTACTGCAGAGAAAGGGCAAAATATTTACTGCAGAGATCCTCATAAGAATCAGGAATGTTATGCTAAACTGAATGTGGGGAAGGAACAAGCCAGTAAATGAGGTGTTTCCTTGTGGCACATCCATGTTCTTTCCTGTTAATTAATGCTTATTATTATTGATAGACTCATTTCAGTAACAGAA
Organism: Motacilla alba alba; assembly: GCF_015832195.1. Classification (NCBI taxonomy): domain Eukaryota; kingdom Metazoa; phylum Chordata; class Aves; order Passeriformes; family Motacillidae; genus Motacilla; species Motacilla alba. The sequence goes on along the minus strand of NC_052019.1, from coordinate 43,511,331 downwards.
AGATTCTCTTGTCCCAACACAACAGACCAAACTCCGGTGTTTAAACTCACAGATTTAGAATGCAAACACTGAGATAACTGAGATACCCACAGTGGGCTGGCTAGCCAATGCCAGATCTCCATCCACTGTCTCTGGCATTGATGGACATGAATTAAAGGCTGGTCCAGCAACTTTTGTCCTTGCAGACATTCTTTCTTTATGGTTCACAAGAATAAAAAACCCCGAGGTTATCACTGATCCTGCACCTGCATTTTAGATCCAAGGTGTATAGACTAGCCAGTGCTTCTGGGAAGCTGCTGGCCCAGAATCTGCCCTTTTCAGGGTGGCATCATCTGCCACCTCCATTCCTTCACCACCCAAATCCCACCACAAGTGCAAGTGCTGTGGGTGAAAAGGTTAAAGATTCAGAAAGGAATGACTGTCAGCAGCTACTGTACATTAGTTGAGAAGTCAAACAGCTGCTCTCCTATAATCTCCTTGCTCATACCATACTGTACAAACAAGTATTAAACAGCTACCAACTTGGTCCTGCCTATTTATTAGTGAGCATAGTGCCCAGCCAAGACTTTTGAGCCATGGCTGGAGTCAGTGGTGTCTACACCGAGACTAACTATGCAAATTAATTTAGAAACAGCACTTTTAAGGGCTTTTGGAGAACCACACTCACCTTGGGGGTAGTAGAGGTTCTAGCTGAGGCACTCCAGCTTGTTCTGAGTGATCCAACTCCTACAACCATTCAAAAGAAAAAAGACATTTTTTAAGCCTAAGGAAAATAAAAAACCTTGTTTAAGCTTTATGGTTCTTATATTAAATTATATCCTATGGACATGATAAACAAGAGTTTTTGGAGGTCTGGGAGTAAAGTAAGTAAAGTAAAGTAGTAAGAATTATGGTGTGATTCTGCAATTTTAAGTGTTGTTGAACATGGAGGAAAATATGGAGGGCAAATAACCTGATTTACCACCTGAAACACAGCTTCAATTGTGTATTAAGCATGACCCAGCCCCTCCTTTCCTACTACAAGGCAGTAAGGACTTAAGAGCCAATTCCAGGAGAGTCATACAAATGTACAATTACACTGCCCACAGGGATTTGCATTATCAACTTTGATTTAACTTTGACACATGGAACACTTTGAACAGGCTTAAAGCAGAAAATATGACATTAATGCAACTCGCACAGGACAAAGTCTCTTGCAAACAACATTAGCTCCCATTAAAGAAGGCATCAAAATATGTTTGCTAGAGACCTAACAGACAAATCCCAGTGAATCTTGCTTTGGCAGATTAAGGCATCACTCCTCCCAGCTGCTCATGCTGGCCCTGCCAGAGATTACCCCCGTACAGCAGAGAGGAGGACATGTGCCATGTCTGAAGGGATTGGACCGCAGTGATAGATTAACAAGTGACTATCCTTACTGCCTCCTGCTGCTCGTTTTCATCCCAGTGCCAGAAAGTTCTGCCAGCTCTGGGGAACAAGCACAGCTGCTTCTGGAACAGCATCATAAATCAGAGTGCTGAATCTGGGTTCAAAGGAACCCTTTCTGAACCAGTACTTCTAGATGGGTCTGAACAATCTTGTTTACTTAATTAGATGCCTGAATATGCCTGAAACTCATAAACAATTTCTGTGATTTTTCTCATTTAGAAAACACCCAGATATATTTTGTGACAAAATCTGACCCTTCATTGAGTTCCCAAATTTCATGTTCTGATTGAATGACCCTATTAGAAAGAAAACAACCTGCCACTTTCAGATGAGGATGTTATCTTCATATCAAAAATTTTCCTCTTCTGTGTGAAAAGGAAGAAATCTGTGCCAACTGCTGCTTATGGTCAACAATTTTTGCTGTTGCTGTTTAATCACTTCCCATGACAAACAATACTAGTTTTAGAAGCACAGCTCTTACCTTTTATAAAGATAGGATTTCAATGTTCCAGTGGATTCAATAAAATCTTTTCTTAAAAAACATCCTCTGAAGCTTATACATGCCTGTCACAAAAACCTGGATGACACTGTAAAAATTCTGGAGTTCCACTACATAAAATGTCATTTAATGTCTTGTTTTGTAAATATTTTTTTTCAGCATTATCCAGAAAAGGAGGAACCTCTCTGAACAGCCTTTTAAATGACAACATTTTAATATCCTTTATCTTAACAGCAGAGGTAGCTACAAAGGCATTTGTTGGCAGCATCCATCCTAGTAAGGGCTTTTAATTTGATTTGACCTTTTACTGCCTGTGGCTTTCACAATATTCTCTGCCATTGTTGTTATCAGAAAAGTCAATATTTGTAAATTTTACTGTAATTTTCTAGTTTAATTCCCTTTTAAAAAACTGTGTCAAATGTCATTTAGCTACAATGCCTACCATTACTATGTACGTGCCCCAGAGCAAGGAGCAGAGCCTTACTTCCCAAAATAGGTGGTTCTACTCAGCAGAAACAATTAGAAGGAAAGAGCTGGGAAAAAAAGCAAACTTCATCCTTCTACAGAAAAGTTTCCTCTACCTGAAAATTAGACACCAAGAGAAATTGTGTGCACGAAGGTAAAAAAATACATTTCTAAAGCACAACACTGACAGCGGTTCACCATGTAAATTCCACTGGACTTTGAGCCACTTTGCAATGCTTTTGACACTCATTTGTAGAATACAGTGACTCCAGATGATGAATACAGAAAGTTGAACACAGATGTGATCAAAGCTTAGTAAAATCACCAGAGGCTTTTTCAAAAACTGACAGCAGTCTAAATTACCTAATTAATTAGCCTTATATTTTTGAGTAGTTGTTTTCATCTTCTGGTTCTTCAAACAACTTACTTTACAAATGCTTGAGGATCACAAGAGATTTTTAAACAAAGCAGACAAAGCTGTAATACAGAAAAACAGTTCTAACTTACCCCTTTTTTCACTAGGTCACCACTGCTGGGTTTTCCCACTGTGATATTGGATGTGTTCCCAATAGGCTTTTCAGCAGGAAGTGGTGGAGGGCTATGTGGGTTGTCATTTAAAGCTGTAAAAAACAACAAAAAAAATCCCAAATTAAAGTCTAATTAACACCCTCCTCATGTGGATCAACAATAGGTAAAGGAATCCACTTTTGTTTGGGGCATTTTTTGTGTGAATGCAACTTCCTTCCTTAAAGCTGGAGCAGCCAAAGGGAAGAACCACTTAAAGAGCAGTAAAGCGAAAAGGAACATGAGGGGAACATCATAACTCTGAGGTTCAATTCGGGAGTACTTCCCATCCTGCATAATGGATCTTCACTTTATTCTAAGGACACCAGCAAGTCATTTCAGAATTTCAGGGTTTCAGCTGCAATATTTGGTGATTAATATTAGACGAGTAGAAGAGTTTCTACCCCTTGGAATGTCAGATTCATTACTGGATACCCTGAAACGCCACCACCACATTTCTAAACTGGCTCACTTTTTTTTTCAGCTGTCAGCTCCTGGAATATCCTTCAGGCTGGAAAACAGCTGAGGGTTATTTCAAGCAGCCCTGAAAGATCAGGAGACTTGGATGGAAGAATCTCCAGAAAGGTAAAGGCAAGAAAATAAATTATTGCCTGCTACAAAATTCAGGATGACAAAAAACAGAGATGGAAGTTGCCAGGTAGTCTTTAAGGAGAAAAGCAAGTTTAGGACATGGAAGAGGAAACATTACAGATCTTACCAGGGAGGAGTGATTATGTCCTCATGCTCAATAAAGAATAGAAAACCCTTCTAAATATATGACATTTGCTTTCAACGTCTCTGCCATTGAAACCTGGGAAGCACTTGGACAGGTTTTGCCAGCATATTTACCAAACATTTTGTCTTTATATGCTGGAACCATGTCATATATTTTACAATCTGTTTGTATATCAAGAAAATTAACTTCATAGAAAGAACTACAGACACTTAAGCCCTTCTGACTTCCAGCTGAACTTGGAGTTACATAAAAATATGTGTAGATAGCCTGGACATTTATAGACTGATAAAAAAAAAAAAAGAGAGATGCTATTCAAAACAAAACCTTCAGTTGCTCACTTCACAAAAATTACTCTCAACAAAGAAACATAGGAAGGAGAAGTGTTGTTTATTTTCAACACCTTTGTTGCATTACTATTATGTAAAACACTGCTGTGATGTTTAAAAATGGATCAGTTCAATGGATCAGTTAAATTCTTAGGAGAAGCTCACAGTTACTGTGTTGGCAGTGATCAGGCATGGGAGAAAAAAGTTGGCAAGTTCATCACTTTTCTAAGGTACTGCAATGGATGAAAACTAAAAACAATACCTGGCAGTAATTCCAAAAGAAATCTTCTCTTATCATGTCTTACTGATATAAAAAGCATGAGACATTTATTTACCAATTCAAATCTTGTTATATACATATATGGCCTAATTTCCTCTCCCTTACTCTTTTTAAGGTCAAAATTAAAGGAACTAGAGGAACAGAAAAAAAATCCCCAAGAACTAGAAGGCAGGTGTTATTTTCAGTGATTTCTAAGTGTAATAACTGAAGTGGAATTTTAATGTTTCCTTTCAAACCACACGTCAACAAAAATGCTAGTCCTAATTGAAAACTTCACTGGACTTCAAATTCTTAAGCAGTTCTGTTCCCTTTTTGGCAGTGCTGTTTTTAGGGGGTTTGAAAAATTTGTGTTATTTTGTTTTGTTTGTTTATTGGGGCTTTTCAGTTTTTCCTGGTTCCTGACAGAATTTATCTCCTCAATAAACAAGATGGCGAAAGACTCCCCTGTACTGAGATTATGTGGCTCCTTTATAACGTAAACCCTACTATATCAATTTTTACTTTGGCCCAGTTGTACTGTTCTCCTCTTTTAACTTTTAACAGGTTACATTTCTGCTGCAGCTCCTATTTGACAAAAGGCTACTCTGCTTTCTCGGAATACGCTTCTGTTCTCTTCCAACCACTGATTCCCATAAGGCAGGCAGTCCTTCACAACCTCCTGCTGTTTGTAGCCAAGTACAGGACTGGCAGTCCTTTGTGGAAATTTCAATTACCACTAGAGAGCAGCAAGGGCCCAGTTATCTACAAGTTCAAAAGGGTATCCATCTCAAAAAAAAAAAAAAAAAAGAAAAAGAAAAAAAAGTAATTTAATTGGTTGGATTTTTGTTTAATTTTATTTTTAATTGTAATTAAAATTTCTTTTATAGAGAAGAATTGTCATAGTTTCTTTACAGTAGTTCATAAACATATTCTTCCAATTGAAAAAAAAAAAAACTTTTCTTTTTAATCAAGTATTAACAGAAAGACTTTTCCTCACAGCTTTATCTTCAGTCTTCTCTGTATTTTTAATCATTTCGGCTGCATTTCTCACATATGAGTATTTTAACAGTGGGTTGGTGATGGGGGAATGGGAAATAATGAATGAAACTCCTAGGAGAAATACCACCTGGCCATACACTTACCACAAGCTGACTATACACATACTAAATGTGGCAAAACATGATTTTGAAATATGAGTTTTAAGAGCTATCTTTTGACATTTTTCCCTAAGCTCTGAGGATCAAAGATAAGGCCAAACAGAATTCTGCAAGTACACACTCCAGCATACAAAGACAAACACAAAGACCTTGTGGCTCATTGATGAATTTCCACTCTGAGAGGCTGTCAGTGTCATTTGTAAGGCTGTAAAGGATTAGAGGTGGCAGGCTTCAGGAATACAGTAACTCTCAGAAAACTACAGTCAGGACCCTGACATACAATTGAACACATAAGGTTTTTGCATGCCAGTTCCCACATGCCTTTTGTTATTCCTTAAACTGCTACCTAAACATTCTTGCTTAAATGGCCACAGATTTCAAAACTAGCAAGGATCAAGGGAACTTTTTGATTTAAACTATGAAAACTATGCTAAACATCCCAACCAAGTTGTATTTGAAGGAAAGTTTAACGCACCAATGTTTTTCTTTTGACACGGAAGCTTGGGAGCAGCACTAAACCTCAGCTAAGGTCAGCACCAAAGTCAGTTTGGCCAAATGTTCAGCTCCAGAATATCGTTTAGCAGACAAAACAAGCTTGCTTCTGCTGCAGGGGTCTCCTCCAAGTCTTCCTTTCCAGCCTTTAGATCTGCCCCTTACATACAGTTTCACCTCTGATATGCATTAGCTCCATCAAGTTTGGGAGACATCAAACTCAAGGGAGGCAGCTGGGCAGCAGGGAGAGTGGAACACGACGCTCATCTACCTCTGCCTCCCACCACAACCCTTAGGCTGGCTTCTCTGACTTGTCAAACCATACCATGGGATTCCTCCGGCAGCTGATATTAGCTACTAAACAGCAACTCACTCAAGCCCCAGTTGAAATGGTTTTCTAACACATTTCTCAGACATCTGGGAGAAGAACTCACATTTCCCGGGTTTAGCTGGGATTCGGATTACAGTGGGTTTCCGAGCCAAAGCTGGTTGAGCTGTCTGTTCCTTGGCAGGTTCACTTTTGGTAAGGAACTGGAACGGATCTAGAAGGAGAAAAAAAAACTCCAACATCTTTAATACTTATTTGTTGAACACAGATGTTACCAAATATTGCTTTCGTTATTAAGGGTATTTATATTTCACACTCAACACAGTAATAAAAAAAGATAGATCAGGCTGATGCAACTAGCATACCCAGCTCATTGTAAGTGACAGGTCTTTGTACATCTGCTTTCATAGCTGACTTAACATAAACATGCTCCAGGTACCTTCTGGGATTATATGAGCCACTGAACAAGTGGAACTGCATTGCTTGGTAATAGGGACCTGAAATCAGAATGGCTTTAGGGAAATGTTTACAAAGCACTTGATCTAATGCACTGACATAGCTGTGAAAACATTCACTGAAAAGTTTTAATCAATACAATCTTGTCAAAGCTAAACAATCAGCCCTGCAGCAGATAAAATACCTACTGAAACATACAAAACATTTAAATACTACTGAGTACAAAACGTCCTTGCTGTAGACAAGTCCTTGCTGTAGACAACTAATTCTTTTGGAGATTCTGCATAATTTGTTGGTTATAAACCTGGTGACATGGAGGGAACTGGTTCACACCAAGCAGAGTTGTGTCTGAGCTCTGCCCCTGCCTATATCACTCATTACTCTACAAGCCTGTCCAAGCATTCCACTGGTAAGACAGGAGCAATGTTTCCCATGCTTAAACACTGGCCTCTTACTAACAGGCATGGGAACATAGGTGCATGCAGAAGGCAGCTGTAAAAATACTAGTACATAAATAAAGACCAAATTAATGTGTTCTTTCTCACGTACACCTTCATGCCAAAGAGCAATACTTCTTTCCTCTTAATAGGTGCTACTTCTTTGTCTGACATGAAATTCTGCAGTAAAATGGCAATGCTTAACAGTATCATAAAAGTGTACAGTAGAAACTGGAGAAGGACTCTGGGTGATAAATCTGACACATATTCATAGCCACAACAACCCAGTCTGATCTCTTCTGCTGGCCTTCTCAGATGTGTAGCTCAATGAGATGTTATTTATGGAGTGCCATACTACAAGAGAAGAAATATGCAGGGCATCTCTTTGAATTCCTCATGACTTCAATAAAAGCATACTCTTTCCTAAAACTACTGCCATACTTTCTGATAAAGTTGGAAAAATCTGTGTTTGATAAAATTTTATCTTCAACACTCAGAAAAAATGTTATGTCATATGAAGTCATGTCTTACGGACAATTTTGAACAATACAATCCAATCCGAGCAAGACACTATGCATCTGTGCCTGGCAATTCACATAAGATTTAAGAAAGTCTAGAAATGCAGTATTTATTTATGAACAACCTTATGCCCTCCCACATGCACACAGCTCGGTGGCCACAGCTCCCCCTTGCATCTGCCATCAGCCCCTCTGGCAGTGCCCCCAGCTCCTGCTGCCAACATGCAGCTGTCACAACAGCAGGGACAACATGCCACAGGGCCCATGCATGCTCACCCTGCTCATATGTCCACCTCCCACCAGCCCCTTGCTTAAGGCTTTCTTCACAGGCAGATCCACCCCATATGGCTGTGCTGTGTGGATTTTTGCCATGGCCTCTCTTAAAGCCAACCTGCCTACAGGTTCCCCAGAAACCCACCCGGCTACCTTCAGATCTCATTTTAATCAGGAATCAAGCAAATCAATTCCTTCTGTCAGGCTGCTTGTGCAATAGCTGGGAGTGTACACTTCAGGTACAAAGGATCATGGCAGGTCAGCAATTTGTCTACAGATAAAAGTGTACAGGCTACAGTTAAAAATAAATTCTGTTACCATCTACAGAAAAGATGGCTCCATCACATTGTGCCCAAAGATTTCCACTGCATCTGGAAATTAGGCAACTCACAATGCTTTAGAATGTAAGGGTGAAACAACATTTTGTTCAAGTTACGGATTAGCACATGAGGGTAGAGGGTTTAGGACTCTCCAGTGAAAGCTGCATCACAGCAAGAATTTTTGTAGAGGACTTGAAAACACAGACCACAAGTAGGGTAGAAACATTCTGGAAGTACAGTCATTACAAGGAATCAAAATCCCACCATTGGAGCAAGCCTGCAATATTCTTTTGCTATTTTATACCTCCACCTGCTAGCTACAATGCTAACACTTGAATTGCATTAAAAAAAAAAACCTGAAGATTTATCAAACTTTAACTTTCATGCTGGTGTTTAGAGTGACTTTAAGTGCAGCTGAAAAAAAACCCCAAACCCTGAAACTGGGCTTTGTTGTCTCTTTTAGTTATCTGGCTACTCTAGATCAGAATTGAGGAGTGAACCTGGGGAGGCAGCAAGGCCTCAAAGCTGCATTTGCCTATAGGGAAGCTAGAGACACAGGATGAGCAGAGGAAAGGTGAGCAGGGCTAAGTCATGGGCTCCTTGACACAGCATGACCATAAGGAACACTCTGGCACACAAAGCACCTCTCAGGGTAAGGTTCTGCAAGGTGGAGGAAGCTCTGCATGAAAAATGAGGACACAATCTTCCAAAGCCTCCATCTTATGAAAATATAGACACCGAGAGACCAAGTGGAAATGCTCTGAATATCCCAAACAATCACAGTTCTTTAGTCCTGTAAATTTAAAGAAGATTTAAAATTGTAAAAAATTGCTGTTTGTCAGCTGTTAATCACTGCTATGCATAGAAACAGTTTTCTTGACCATTCAGCAGTTGGCAGAGGTCTCTACATCAATACATCTGACAATTTTTAAGTCTGAGAAAAGCAATTTCTAAGGCTGAGAAAACCATTTGATGAGCGTTAGTTTTCCACTCATTATCTTATGTTCAATTATACTGTTGTCACCTCATAATTAGTTTAAAACTCATTACCTTGTTTGTGTTATTCCATTCCCCAGTGCTGGGCTTGCAGCAGAAATTGGCTGAGAAAATGACTGTGCTGCTTTGTGCAATGGGACTGACAACATATCAAATTTTTATGTTGTTTAACAACAATTGGGCATCATTTGAGCATAATTCATGGAGGTGTGAAAACAGAATTGTTAATATACTCATTTAAAGCTTCTCAGCTCAAGGAAATTAATCTGCAAGTAATTTTTCATGAGACATATCAACAGACTTCTATTGATTTTTTATTAAAGTTTTACAACAATGCTTAAAATCTGTGGCTTCCTTAGTCTCATTTTTCTAGAGCTTCTGTTTCAAAGGGTTATGTGATAACATATATTACTGTGCTTATTGGCAGGAAAGACAGATGCAAGCTGTGTATTCAAATAAACCATACATAATTTCCTTTCTTTTATAGTTTTGGAGAAACAACTTTTTACCCCCCACTGACATACACCACCCTTGTTTAAAATTAAAAATGAGGTTACAGAATAAGCTGAAGGTTTTGACCATACAAGGAGGACAGATGAGTATCTTGCTGAAATATTTACTTATAGTCTTTAAGTGAGAGGGAGTAAGATAGGAATAGATACCTCAGCAGCAATAAGGGGAATCTCCAAACAAATAGTAAGTGGAAGGCTAGAAGTCCAGACAGTACCATCTGTTGTGAAGATGCTCAGTCCTGCAAGAAGTACTCAGTACACATGAGAACAATGGAGTACAGAGGTGAGGATGCTGATATTACACACTCATCACTACAGAATTATGCAACTGTGTCTACTCTCAAGGTTTAATTTAAAAACCTAAATCAGCTGTTAAAGGCAAAACTCCCACATTTCCCTTCACACAGAACAGTATTGTCACCAGAGTCTTCCAGGAACAGACCTCATCAACAACTGGTTTTATTAAAACCTAGCCCTGTGAAAGCACTCTGGTGTTTATGGAAGCATAGTCAACCCATACTTGGGGGAAGATTCTCAACAACAGGCCTCTCCTAGTAATATGGCCAGGGAGTCAATGGAAACCTGACAGGTAACACCTCAAAGAATGGGGCTCATGCTCAAGAAACACTGTGAAATGTCAAAAGTCTGATCTTCACTCAGACATTTTAAATCTCAACCTATTTACAACAACAGAGAGATCTATTAGACAGGTATGGAATCTACATTCCAGCATCAGTGATTTTACCAATCTGCTTTCCACAGTATTTTTCATCAAGAAAATTAACAGTTCACTGTTTTCAGAAATGGATTTCTGACACAGAGAGAATAATATGTACTACACCACCTTTCACAAAATATGCAATTTGCAGCTCCCTCTGCATGGAACATTGTCATGATGTGGCCATGACTGTAACTTTTAAGAGACTGGAAAATTTAAAAAAAAAGAAAAAAAAAAAAAAAGAGAGAGAGACAATGGGATGCATGTTCTTTCAGCATCTGATTTATGCACAACCTGAAAGTAAGTTCAGGTGACACTCAGGCTTCTTGGTAGTCTCTTAACGCTAGCAGACCAGACCAGCTCACTCAAATAAAAGGAATGCAGCATCATTTGGGACAGGACTTACTACTGCTTCTGACTTAAAACTGGAGGAGAGGCAAACAAATCTGCAGAATAAGCCTAGCCATCAGTGTGACAAAAGTGCACTATACAGAGTTTTATATTCTCTGTAAAGTATAGAAAAAATTTGCCAAGACATGCCACAGAAGATTTGACTTAAATGTACTTGCTGAAAATGGAAGCTGTCCTTAACTGAGCACTGAAATCTCATCCATGTAGTCAGAAAGCTGGAGAGCAGATAAAATAAAATCTACTATTAGAATAGCAAAACTTCTTGGACTTTTGTAACACTTAATGGCAATAAAAGCATTCATGGGGTAGAAAATTATACACATACTACTTGTACATACAGAGAGATATAGATGGACCTTTTCTGAGCTTTTTCTTTCTGGAAGTGGGGGAATGCCCGTACTTTACACCTGTGTGTATCTAAATAACCATTTGGTTCATTGTTCATCTGTACTAGTAAAGGTGATGGAAATTACACTGCCTTTGGCACAAAACTACTGCGCAGACCAGCACGAGCTATTATGGGAGAGTTTGGAGGCTACTCCTCTCTCACAGATCTAGTTTGCTACTTGAAGTAAGACTAGGATAGTTCAGATTGCAAGAGCCTTCAGGAGGTCTCTGATCAAACCTCCTGCCCAGAACAGGTCAGCTGGGAGGGCATGCTGCAAGAAATTGGTTGTGTAACCTGGCCTGACTTCAAAAATTAGACACCGGAGGGTATTTGGACATACAATGGGTGACCAAGAAAATATACCCCCAAATTGCCCTGAAGATTAAGAAACACAGCCTTGTCAATTCTTGCCAGGCGAATGAATGGTTTTCTATTGCCAAGAGATTGAAGTGCCCCAAAACAGGCAAGCTGGAAATTTCCAAAGCACGTAATGGAAAGCAGTCGGACATACAAAATCTTTTTTGATTGAAAATGTGATGGACAAGGTAATTTATAATGTTGTTTAAAATACCTATCTACTCCCTTGCAAGAGTCTCACATGCTTTCAGCAAAATGGGGCTTTTTAATAAACAAATTCTTTTAAATAAGCATTTTGTTGTTCTTTGACAAACTTTGTGAACAAAGGATATCTGCATTTTAAATACTGTAAAATAAACAGATTTAATTATCAAAGAAGACAGATCTTTTTAAGAACATTATTACTTGTGTGTTACTTCACAGCATCTATAGACCTGGAACTCAAACCAAATTAATTTGCATTTGACAACCTAAAGGGCTACTCATCTATTACAATAGCTATGATTCAAAAACCTTATTTGTTTCCTGAGCCTAGATATAAGGCCCCTCTCCTGTGCCAACTTTCAAGGTCCTTGAAGGCCCCAATTTATATCCACTAAGCAAGCATCTGTAGTGACTGAAGAGTTAATGGATGCTTCTTATCACTTTTCCTGGAGACTGTCAACCTTGCAGCACAACCAACAGGACACAGCACAGCCACCAATTTCCAACAGCAGCGTGTCCTCAGCTAAAACTGTTTTTACAGGGTTTTATGCCAAAGAGCAGATTAAAATGGATGAGACAGCTCATTCTTTTCTGGGGTGATAATTTGTCAGTAAGTAAAAAAGGAGACAGGTGTTTTGAAAATAACCACAATACGAGTCATCAGAAACACTGCTGAACCTTAAGAAAAGCTGCATTATTTAGATGATATGTCTGGACTAATCTACCAGTTAGAAGTATTTTTTTTTTAATTTATTTTGTCTATAATGTCACACAAGTGCCACCATTCATGCCACAAGAAGCAACAATACATATAAATGAATGGCAGCATCGCTTTAGTTGAATATTTTTTCTCAGCAGAGACAGAAATGAACCTTTATACTACAATAAAGTAGTTAAACAGACAGACAGATAAGATAATCAAGAAATGCAGTAGCCTCACTACTGTTGGACCTGAATGTAACGAAGATATCAAAATGAGAGCTGTCTCCTGCTGGCAAGGTAAGGCACTCTCTGAACTACTTTTCAAAGCATCTGGTTTAAATTGAGTTCTGCTTTGTCAGGCACAGAGCAATCAGTGAATTATATGCTGTTCCAGAGAGAAGATGAGCTCCCCACATGTGAAAAGGAATAACAACACTGCAGCAGTATCACCTCCAAGTTTTAATTTAAATGTGTTCTCTAAATGCAGCATAACCTGATCTTCTTTGACCAAAACATTCTCATAACTTTTAGCAAGCAGGCACACTACTGGCTTTGACATAGCAACTAATACAAGTTACAGGTAAAAATCATGAGTCTTCTGAAGCTGTGAAATTTACACAGTTAAACTTGCACAAGGATTTAATTTCCAAGCCTTTGCAAAAATGGATAAGTGAGAACTGAGCCCACCTGATAGATTACCAAAACTTTTAACCACCAGGAACTGCATAAGTTCCTGTTACCAGCCATAAAAGAAATGTAGAAGTAACCTAGATGACCCAAAATACCACAACTATCATCAAAGCATGAGAGCCAAAGGTGTAGAGTGCCAAACAGATGCTTTCACACTCTAAATGACTGACTTAAATAGAAGCAATTTCATTAGGATACAAATGGCTTTGAACATTAGCCTTTGAGTCCAAAATTATGGCACTTAAAACTGTTTTGGCTGATGACAAAGCAGTTCTACAGATTTATCATTCCTGACTTCTCCCTCCTAGCACTTCCCCTGGGCCAGCATCATGAGTTGGCTGCAAGATTCTGTCATAACACTGAATTTTGAAGCTTCCAAAGCTCCCATAGACTTCAAGTATGAGTGGATGCTGAAAGCTTTAAAAGAAATCTCAGTATCCAGAGTCTCTATTTGCACCAGAATGATTCCCCTCTTCATACAGGTTGGACAAGGATAAAATTATTGATGTTTGGATAAGGGTAAACTCACTCAAGTAACAGCTATGTTGCTGGAGATGCTGTCAAACACTGACAAAACTGACAAAATTGCTTGAGGTAAACTTGAATCATTCAGCTAGTTTTGGTAGTTGAACTACCAGTTAAACACTGACATTTAGACAGGTGAAAATTAAGTGGTTTGTTGCCAACACTGTTGATCTTGGCAGATAAACAGTATTCAAATCTTTCACTTACTGTGGCAGTGGTAGCCTTCTGTTAGAGGAAGCTGATGTCTTATATCAGTCAACTAAACTGCTGTGAAGACTCTCAACTTTGTTTTGCCTGTTTCACCTTTTCATTCATACGCTCACTTCAACTTCTGCCTTCTGTGCCCTCCTCATTATCCACAGAACACTTCCCCCTCCTCCTTTCACAGCAGAAGCCAGCAGCAGCAGGGACTGACCCCTGCAGTTCTGTTTACATTGGCCCAACACAGCTGTGCTGTTTCAGACAAAATGAAGCTCTGGTAACACTGCAATATGCAATGTAACACTGCTCTCTGGCAAACAAGATGTTGGTGCTTGGCTTCCAATGCCACTGCATAAAAGCCTTCTTCCTTTCCTAGGGTTGCCATAACAACAAGCAGAGCACTGTCATTTTGCTAAGTAATGACAATGACAAATATCTAAGAAATGCAAAGGTCTGGGGAACTGGAGCAAGATTAGAGCTTCTCTTCCTGCCTTCACAAAACATTTTACCATGGATTCATCTTGCAATCCCTAAGCTGTTCCTATGGGAACGTGAGAAATAGCTACTGTTAGTGCTCTATGTTGCCTCATTTTCAGAGAGCCAGTGCTGTTCTTGTGGATGCTCTATCAGGACACTGCAGAGTATTAGTTATCCAGGGTACAGGATATGACCTTGAGCTCAAAAATGCCAGCAAAAATCTGGAATTAGTCCTAATTTTGCAGTGTAATAAAATGGTAATGCTGCCATACCTTTTTCTCTTTAGTAGATGAGAAGGGATTGCAACGCAGATGACATTTTATTGAATGAATAAAATCACAGGCAGGTGACTTAAGAAGTCAGGAAACTATTCTATGAATAATTCCTCTGTTAACCACGAGGATGGAAAGCATTTTCTTCTTAATTAAATGAAGAATAACACCTAGGGCACCAACCAGAAAGAGGAAGGACACTCTTATCACTTCATCAAGAAAGCTGTTTTTCTCAGGTGATTTTCCTTTGTGATCACTCAACCTCTGATTTAATGGAAGAATTAATGTTTTATATTTTTTCTAGGTTGTGGGCAAGTCTGTCTTTTAATGTACATAGCTAAAACATTATTTTCCTTTTAATACATTTTCAAAATGTAAATATTCTCTTTTCTTGCCTACTACTTAGAACAGGTACATTTTCCTTCTATTAGCTACCACTATTAATCAAAATAAAATGACTGAAACTGCAGAAGTTTTGCCCTAAATGGCTTTTCTTCTAAAACCATCCACATGTACAGTGTTTATTCCACGACTCCAGTCTCCAGACACAATGATCATGACTCTGTTTACACCTAGACACCATCAGCCATATGGTTTCCTTGACATAAGTACAAAACACCTCTCCAGTCACCCTGCGCTGCTGCCTCCTTTCAGTTTTGGTGACATTTTTGCCATGCTCCTGGAATCTGTCAGCCCAAGAAAAAATGGACTTATATCGATGTTGAAATGATCACCTCTCCGGCAGGATCTTTTGTTGCCTACATAAGCTCTCCTGAGAACTGTATGTCTGTACATACCAATCTTAACAATTTAAAACTTTAAGGGAACTTCTATCATCTGCCTTGGGGCTTTTATGACAATACAGAGGAGAAACAATAACAAACTGGAGCTTCATCTGACAATATAATTCATGAACTGTGAAGAATTGCATTTGTTAATAATCATTAATATTGATTTACTGTGACAACTACACAGCATCTACACCCTTCTTTCATGAAAGTTAAGGTGATAAATGATGTGTAGTGGGTTAACCCTGGCTGGATGTCAGGTGCCCCCCAAAGCCACTCTATCACTCCACTCCCCCAATGAACAGGGAGAGAAAATGTAACAAAATGCTCTTGGGTCAAGATAAGAACAGGGAGAGATCACTCACCCACTGCCATCATGGCAAAAGAGATTTGACTTGGGGAAATATTACTTGACTTTATTACCAGTCAAATCAGAGAAGCGTAACGAGAAATAAATCCAAATCTTAACAACACCTACTCCCACCCCTCCCCTCTTTCCAGTCTCAGCTCCACTTGCAATTTTCTCACCTCCTCCCTGAAGCAGTACAGTGGGATAAAAACAGGGGCTGTGGTCAGTTCATAATACCTTGTCTCTGCCACTCCTTCCTCTTCAGGGAAGGACTTCCCACACTCTTCCCCTATTTCAGCATGGGATCCCTCCCACCCTGTCAGACATGGGGGAAGCTTCTGGCAGCTTCTCAGAAAAGCCATCCTGTAGCCCCCAAGTATTAAACTCTGGCCACACAAACCTAATAGATGAGGCCAACAAAAAAAAAAAAAATTGAAAGTCATAGCTACTTCCTTAAACAAGCCTTTTGTATGACATACCCTCTGCTTTAAAACAGAGCCCTCCCTGGATTGCAATGGGACTGGTGAACTAAATCAGATATACTGAATATTAAGAGGACAAAACCTATTGCTATAAAATGTGATGACAGCCCAACATCCACCTGTGTCTTAAACTACCTAAAAACACCACTAAAAAAAATGGACCCCAAGTGTCTAATAGTATCAAACAAGGTTTATGAAAGGAATGCAGTTATAGTAATTGATCTGTCCACATGAATTAATTATTTTCATTTATTTAAAAAAAACCTGAATCTGAAACTGTGTTACAAGAATGCTGTCACATGACAAGACAAGACACAAAGATAGGACAGAGAACATAAGTAGGCATTGGTGAGATGGACAGACCACCCCAGTATGTTTGACCATGAGTGTTCCTACATGCCACAAACACTGCTCCTTCTGCAAATAACTAGCTTTCCACTACAGACCTTGAGGCACTCACATAAATTAGTCACATTAGATGGTGAGAGATACACTGTCCCAAGTTCCCCAGAGAGAACTGTTACACATTCTGGAGGTGACAACTGGCATATAAGATCAAGTTTTTTATCATTATTTTAGTAATCACGTAATATATCCAGCAGACAATTTCTGAGATTTATATAGCTTTGAAACCTCCTAAGTCTTAAAATCCATGTAATTTCATAGTAATCTTGGCATAACAGGAAACCAAAAGTTTCTTACACACACATAAACCCCAACAAGACAGGCAGATGTAACTCACGCAGGATACACCTGCAAAGAACAAGCATAGTGACAGTTCTAAAAAAATTTCTTCTTACCTGCTGCTGCGTCAGAACTGACGCTATCTTTAACTACACAGGCTGGACTTAGGGGCAAAACATCATCATCAAAACTGATCAGATCTCCTTCCACATCTAGTTTATTTTGCAAAGCAGGTGCTGAGGAGTTGGCTGCAGGGGACAATTCTCCCAGAGACTTTAAAACCTTGTCTTGGGCAGGTACAGAAGGCCGTGGAGGAGCAGCAACCGGTTTTAGTGAGGCCAAAGAAAGGGCAGGATTTTCTGAGCAACATGACTTTTTAGGAACAAGAGGCCTTGGAGCAGGAACAGGAAATCTCTTTTGTCCATCGCTGTTTTCTACAACTGATCCACTCCTTGCATCAAGAAAATCACTACTGCTACTTTTAACAAGGCTGGGTTTTGGCTTCTTTGGCAGTTCAGGTTTGCTTACAACACTGCTCCAAACTACTTCAGGCTGAGGCTGCAATTCCTTGGAAGGCGTTGATTTGCTTTCGGTCCATGCATCCCACTCTTCTGAAACTCTGCCTGCCCCTGGCTTCGGAGCAATCACTGGCTTCTTAGTAGTAACAGATCTTGGAACAAATGAACGAGGGGCAATTTCTGGCTTTTTTGATAATCCTGAGGTATCATTAGTGCCTTGGGATTCAAAAACTTTGATCCTTGAAACAATACTATTTTGGCTCCTTTCTGTGCTCATGCTGTCCATCACCAAGTGATTGTCTAGTAAGCTGTCTTCATCCAGAACGGGTGACTGCTGAATTGGAGGTTGCTGCTGTTTTGCATTAGACTGGTTCACTTCTCCTCCACTGTCTATCTTACTTTCAGTACTTTTGACCACAGGTCTGAGATTGCTTCTTGATCTTGGCTTTGGCACAGGACATTTCACAGCATTGGGATTTTCTTGGCACCTCTGATCTTCAGGATTTTCAAAGACTATTAAAGGATTCTCATTTTCTGCAGGAGACTTACTCAGAAGAGTTGCAGGAGGCCTAGGAGGTTTAAGAGGACTCTGCCCTGCTAACAGAAAAGAAAAGGTTTTACTTATCTGTTCCAGAACATTTAATTTGTGTTATTCTTTGACTGCCATCAGGATGGTAAACTTGATGGCTTTCATTGAGAACTCTACTACTGCTTGTAAAAGTACAGTTCTGTTCCTAAAAAGATGAATGGAAAAATATACAAACTTTAGGAGTAAGCTGAAGATTGCTGAAATGCATGGTATCTACAAGTTGAGTTCAAAAGCTCCTGTTAACTTGCAGCATTGAGAGGCATGCAAACAAAATCCAGACCAAAGAAGAGTTCAACAGCGTCCCCAACTTGGTTAGCACACCTTTCAGTCTGAATGTGTGAAGTGATGCTTTTTCGATAAGGTATCTGAGCTCCTATGGCCCCAAAGTTCCGACTGTCATTTTGGTGAAAGATCAAGATTTAATGATACTCTGAATGCAATAGTAGCTTTTCAGAAGAAAGGATTTTTCCAGAAATTTACAGTAGTAATAATTTACAGAAATTTAACTGTTATTCGTATTAAATGCTGCACAGACCAACAATAAAGTGCATCTTCAGAAGACAGAATAAGGTTTTCATCACAGAGAAATCCAAAACAGCCTCACCTCGACAGCCTGCAGATTCCCAGTGTGTAGGCACACTAGTTTTTACATTACTTCCTGGCAAATGGCTGATTAATTCCTCTGGAAAGTCAGTTTGTGTTGCAGAAGTAGTGGTATGTCTAGGAGCAGCAGCATTATTGTTATTTGTTGTATTGACTTGCACTTGATTGATTTCTTTTATCACCTGCTCGTACGATGGCGGAAGCTACAAAACAGAGAGATAAATATTAAGGTACATCCAGATATGCTACTTAAAAAAAACCCTGGCATATGAATTAAAAAAACCTAATATATACAGAGGAAAAGAACACTGTCATAGTCTTCTATTCAATGTGATGAAAGTCTGAGCAAGCAAAAATTGTTCTCGTCTAACCTAATGAGCTTTTTACCTTTGTAAATCAAACAATGCCTCATGTAAATTCACGCTCACCTCAGTTGGAAGATGCTCATTTCTCCTCCACTGAGCATGAGATGAAGCAGAAGGGAATCCTAATCCTTGAGGAGTGACAGGACTTGCACCTGGAAACCAAGAGGATGGCCGGAGGGGTTCAGCAGCAACTATTGTAATTTCAGGACGCCTGGAAATGAAGGCAAAGGGGAATAATTACCTAAAACATTTACAAATAGTTCTTTTAAAGTATAACAGCCCAAGGTTTTCCCAGAATGGGAAATAAAAATAGCTCAGGTCTTTTTGATTTAACTACAGGTGTTTTTCCATGATTTCAAAGCAACTTACCTGACCTTTCTAACAAACACTTAGGCTTCCATTCAAAGCCTCTAATTAAATGCCTTAGCCAAAAAGTAGGTTTACTGGCTTCAGTGAAATAATTTAAATGCTTAAAGTACTTAAACACAAGTGTAACTCAATTAGATGGCAGAATTCTTAGTCTTCATGGGATAATGAGAACTAATCATGTGTTTGCCCTTAGCCAGCTACGATCTGAAAACAGCAGGGCAGTTAAAACTGCTTCTTGGCTGGATACCTAAAAACCTGTGCATCCTCAGACCCCAAGGGAAACCTTCCAGGGTGCTGAAGTGGGGCAGAGCAAGCCCCACAAGGCCTTTGGGACAGGGCCTATCTGCTTCCATCACCCAGTACTACAGAGACTTCCATGACAGTGAAGGACCCACAGGTAGCACCCCTGGTACCTGCTCTTTCAGAGCATCAGCTGCAGGGGTGGCCCGTGCTCCCAGGCCATGGTCCCTGCAGCACCACTGATCCATCCAGAATCTCACAAAACTTCCACTTTGAAAAGGGACTTTTGTGAGTAGATAAAGCATCTGCTTACAGATGCTTCTGTCTGCTGACAGAAATAAAGCTGCAGAAGCATAACTTCTAAAACTATTTTAAAAACAATTTTAAAAAAAAGGGCACAGTTCCTTCACATCTAAAATAATGGCAGACTCAGTTCACCAGCCATCCAGGTTGGTGACCTCCTTTCTCAATACCCTTTGAGAAACTGAAAGGAGGCTTGAAAGTGTGTTTATTTTCGTTGTGAAGTGATCCCGTACATAGATGTCAGGAAAATAAAACAGCTCTGCAGAGGTTTGATGGTTGGTTGCATTCTCCTTTTGAGGACACATACAAAAGTTGATGAGAGAATTCCTCAAACTCTTAACCTATCGTGCTTAAAAATCAAAGTATTTCTATTTTTTTCCAAGTCTACTCTAAACATACTAAGGATAGAGACAAGGAAAATAATAAACTAGAGGAGAAAGCCATAAAAAGTAATACCGTGACACAATCTAAGAAGTTTTACAGTAACAACTAATTGCAATATAAGTAAGAGCATCATACCTTCTATCTCTCTGTTGATCACTATGGCTAGAGGTCCGAGAAGCTATTTAAAGAAAGGAAACAAAAGTTTTGAAGAGGTTAAAATATACTGTCACAGCAATATGAGGATAATAGCAGAGCTCCTACCAATCCACTGTTCATGAAATGCAGAACATAGAGCATCTCATCCTAAATCCCAGATTTTAAGACTGGCCAAGGTTAAAAAAAATATTTGTATTAAATATGAGAAGTTTTTAAATAGTCAGAGTGGGAGTTTCATAATAATTTAAAGTCTCTCTATGTCCAAGTTACCACCAAGAGAAATGGTCCTTTCCCCTGTCTTCTTCATTTGCATACCTTCCTATATTCTGCATTGTGGGGACCCAAGAGTTGAAACTTCTTTTCCTTTTATTAAAATGATACATGGATTAAACAAAAGGAAGTGTTAAACACATCAGGCTTTCCCTTTTGATGGATAATTTCTGAGATGTGCTCTTCAATCTTATTTAATGTCTCTTTTTGTTTGTTTTATAGAAGGAAAAGGTACTAAGGCACAGAACCTAAAAATGTATTTCACTCTCCTTCATGTAAAAAGAAAATATTAAATGTTCCCAGCTAGATATTTGCTAAAGTGTAAATCACTTGTGGATTAAGAGTCAGAAACGTTTTTTTTCAAACCATGTGTTTTAAGTTACATAAAATAAGCAAATCCTGACCTCTTAATTTTTCTGGTTTTGCCATATTTACATTCAAATATTTTTTTTAATGGCCACATTGCATTTTCATTTGGATTTCTTTAGAGAGAAAAACTAATTATCCAAGGGAAAAAGTTTTTACACAGCAAGTGCAATTTAAGGAAGTGGTAGCATCTTATTGTGCAACATCACAGCATCATTAGTCAAAATCAGCAAAGCATACTTGATTGGAGAATTGCAGAGTGTTGTGTCAGACATACCTCTTCGACAGGGCATTTTGGATGTGCACTATTCATGAGTGCTAGAGGAAAAAAAGAAGGGGTTACAGAAGACAAAGAGGAGGTAAAGGAGAACAAACCAAGGCTTCAGAGTGCCAGAAGCCATGATCAAATGGGTTAGTCATGCAAGGATAGTGCATGTGCCAGTGTTGTAAGGGGGTAACTGCAATGTCTATTCACAACACTATTTATTTCACTTTTTTATTTCCTAAAAAATGAAAATAAAAGTACATATTATTTTTAGTTGCATGCCAATTTTAACAGTGGCTGTTTAGAAGTTTTCCTTGCAATAAATTAACCACAAAGAATATAACTGAACATGGAAATGTCCACTGTATGGTTCAGCATGTAAACACAGTGGGAATAAGGAGAGGGAAATCAAATCTCTTTGAATGTTTTTTCTAGTTTAAAATTTTCATTTATTTGAGTCTGCCTTTTCTCCTCTCCAAAAACAGTAATTTACACTGAGGACTTGATACAAGTGCAAAGAAGTTGGGATCCCCTGCCACAGAGGTACAGGCAGGCAGGTTGATCCCAGCAAGAGGTATACCTCAAATTATTTCATATCTAAATCAGTTCTGTAAAAAATGTCTGACTAAATAAACACCTCGCCTTCGCTTCCCTCTTCAGAGATCTTCATGTAGCACTGATCTAACACACACGTTAGAGGAGAAAACCCCAAACTGACTCAAACCAATCAAATCCAAGATTACTTTTGCAAAGATGATGGAAGAAAGTGTTCTTTTGGTAAATGTGGTCAATACATCTGCTTGGGTTATAGCCCAATTCCAATGATAAAGGCAGGAGAAATAAAAGCTAATTAAAGAGGAATGTAAAACTCAATTGATAAACCTGTCACCTTACTTCACTATTTCCTAATTTCTGGATAAAATTCTACAAGCTTTTTCTTCCTGTGAGACTCTAAATGTGCTTCTACTTATCAAAGTGCTTCTAATTATTAAACAGGAAAAACCTAAAAAAAGCCTGAAAGAACTTTTTCCTTTCTTAACATAGGCAAAAAAAAAAAATCTAGTGAGGTAAACAAACTTTCTTGAAAACAAAACATTTAAAATATTTATATAAAGATAACTTTACTAGTTGATATATAAATATATAAACACGTCTCCTTAAGAGGACTAATGCCCAAGCCATCATAAATTTTCAGAATGTACTCACTTTTCCGGAAAAAAAAAAAAAATCTCACTAGCATTAATGGAATCAAGTTACTTCCATGTGTATAAACATTTAATATAAACTTTATTTTTTAATGACACTGACAGAGGTCTTTT
Organism: Motacilla alba alba; assembly: GCF_015832195.1. Classification (NCBI taxonomy): domain Eukaryota; kingdom Metazoa; phylum Chordata; class Aves; order Passeriformes; family Motacillidae; genus Motacilla; species Motacilla alba. Next base: position 43,488,570 of record NC_052019.1, on the reverse strand, counting down.
CTTCTGTCAACATCTCCTCTACTTTTGCCATCACATTATTTTACAACCACACTTTTAGAACATATTTTGTTTTGGAAGTTCTTAAGAGGATTTAAATCCACAGTAGAAACAGAGATGAAAGCTACTGCATCTTCCGATCTCAGGTATTCCACAAATGCTAGGGAAAAGAAAATACAAACTTTCTAAATAATCCTTATCCCCAGACTTGCACAGCTTTTATTCCTTCACTATTTCTAAGAAAATTGATTTAAATTAAAAAGTGCATGAAAGAAGACATGAATTGTTAAAATATAGCATATCCCTGACTTAAAACACACAAGAAAAAAACCTGCAGCCATTTTTCTGGCCTTTTGATTCTTTAAGTCCATTCTTCTTTTCCTTTGTGGATTGGCTTGAAAAAGCATACTATTAATTTTTTCCATCAGAAAAATACAGATTGCAAATTATGACAGTTTTAAGATTTAAAAAAACCTCTCTTCCATCACGGGAGTCAATGGAAATGTATTTCAGCCCTGCTTTATACACTGACAGCTGAAAACAGTTGATTTCTTAACTTCAAAAATCAGAAATGCTCAGGGTGAGAATCACTAACATTTCCAGAAGCTTATGCTTAGGGGTATGTAAGTAAAACCAGCAAAGTAGCTTCAGAAGGGGAAGAAGAAGAAAATATCAGTGCATAAAAACCTCACTTTTTCATCTTATAACTTTATTGGTCTTATGGGGGGGGGGGGGGGAAATCAAATCAACTCATACCATTGTACCATTGTCAGTATTTATTTCTGTTAGTGTCAATGAGGCACTTTATTGCCCAGTGTCAATGAGGCATCTAAATGTGTTCAACCTTGTACAGCATAAAGGATTCATGGTAATACCGTAAATAGAAGGCAGATCAGTGACTTATAGACTCCTCTTTTGTTCATATTTCTTAGAATAACTATTCCATGGGCTTTTTCCAATTATTTTTAAACATGTGGAGGCAAAGGGTATCCTATTTGTGCTGCATACTTATGTTTCAAATTTTTTCCTCTGCTGTTTCTTCTCAGGGTCCTACTTTTCAAGTGTACTTAACATGTCATTTGTATTTGAAATATATACATATGGTGCAGGGGGTATTTTAAGCTTTGGGATCAAAATGCCTGTGTATCACCATTATACCACAAACCCATAAACTTCGATGCTACAAACAAGCTGGTGGCCACAGAAGTCTGATATGCAGATTTGAGCCTTTGGAAGACAGCTGGGCTAGAAATTACAGTTTTTTTGGGAACCTTTTAAGGCAATACAAAGACAACTGAAGTTATCAAGGATCTGCTCAGAGATAAGATTCTGTTGTGGGCATTGAGGGCTTCCACAATGCACATACTGCATAACAATATCTGTGTGCTTCCATTAGCAAAACTATATGAAATACTGAACAGTTTTATCATTGCAGAGTGTTTTAAAAGCAAGTTTAATTTTGCATTAAAGATTGGAAAGACAGCCTCAAACAGGCCAAGCCTTTCTACAACAAGGACACGTGCTAATATTTAAAAACACACCTTCTTTCAATGTTTTCTAAAACCAGGTTAGACATTTCTTCCAAACCTATGAAATATGGAGACTATTAGACTAAAAAGTAATTTGTTTCACTATATAGATGATTAGGAATAAAGGTTATTCACTACAGTATTTCAAGGAAAGCCTCAAGAGTGGGCAAACTCTCCCTCCTTTACCTACAAAATAATGCAGTTTGAAGAATTGACAGAATGTTCCCATGGAAGAGGCCACACTTGCAGTCTTGGAAATATCAAAGGTGTTACATGACTGCAGGAATTCTTCTTCAGCGTACACTAAAATGATCAGATAATCCTCAAGCCAACACCAGAAAAAAAGAGCCTTGATTTCACCCAATATCTGGTTAGACTATTTCTGTATGAAATGGTTGTGAAGAAAAGATGTGGAGGTTCAAACTAATTGGAATCTTTCATGCATCTCTGAGTAAGAGTTTTCTCCCAAACTGTTTCTTGGCACAAGGGGGAGGTCTTGCACCTTTTCTGGTTCTGTTTCCAGGCACCTCAAGGAAATACTAGATTGTCTGACATTACAGCTGGGCTGATTTAATGCCTGAATGTAGCTAAAGAGATGGTAATGCCCAATTCCCCTCCCAAACATGGATTTTTGATTCCCCTTAAGTGAACGTTAGCACCCATGTGACTCCACAGCGAGTTCACAGTGATAAAAAAAATAACCACTGTCTGTACAGTTTTTGTCTCACTTTACCTCCCGGAAACTGCTTACCTTGGGCTCAGACCACCAACAGCACAGGGGAAGGAACATCCCACCCCCAACAGCAGTCTCTTTCCTGCCTCTGTTTCCTGGCTCCAGTGCTTCTCTGTGCAACTTCAGGGAGGGAACTGATATAATAACCCAGGGGGGGTTACAGGGATTCCTCTTCCTACCCCCAGGGTAATCCTCTATACCTTTTTCACAGCTGATCTGACTGTTAGGCACCATAGAGGCTGGAATTGCTGCTCAATAAAATATTTGTGACTATACCCTCAGAGCAAGTCCATAGTTTTCCTCAAATTTGACAATCATGATTTATGAAGGCACTTCACTCCTCCCTACACCTTTCCTTGCCTTGTATGTTCCTGCCTCTGCACCATTCCTTGCATTATGCCAGCCCAAATGTTTGTGCAGATGGGGAAGAGAATGAGGTCACGGAATTGATCTGGTTGGGAAAAAGTGGGAGCCAAAAGAACCTAGGAAGCCCCCAAGCAAAACAAACAAAATGAAAAACAAACAAAACCCACAGCCAAAAATGGCTGCAAAACTGCCAAATGGAAAGCCACAGCTTCAGAGTGCATACAAGCTGTTACACATCCTTCATTCAGGCATGTATTTACTTAGGACAGAATGAGAATAGAACAAGCCCACAGGTTCTTCCAACATTTTAGGATAAGAGACTTGCTTCTGCAGCCCTGCTTCCCAACAAGAGCCTGGTCTGGAAGAGTGGAGAAGTGAGTGAAAATACTGCTCCCCTTTGCCTCACTGCTGCAGCATTTGACTTGCCTCTTTCCCCTTTCTTTGCCATTCTTGTGCACGCGCTGTGCTGGCATCAATGGAAACAGTTTCACTGATTTCAGTGGGAGCTGGATAAGAGTGGTGTGTCCAGGCCTGAGACCATTATTAAAGATCCTGGGGTAACTTTTTAAGAGTTGAGATCATAAGATTTCTCCTGAGAAAATCTCATGTTCACATGCTTGCTTCCTTCAGGTTTTGCTGGGCTCACTTTTCTGAATCCTATGCAGCAGTCAAAGAACTGAAAATGACACCGTGTTTCTATCTAGAGTTGTGGTCAGGGCACGAAAGGAAAAGAAATCTTCCTTCTCTCTGGCCACAAGAAATGGAGAGACTTATCAAAACAAAATGATATGCAGCATTGTCCATGGGTGGGCAAGTTAAAACCCTGTACATACTTAATATGTTTCTTCAAAATTTGAGAGTAAGTGCCCAAAGAATCAAGGATTAGGAAAGACAGATTTCTGACTCTTAGGGAAACACACTTGTCCAGAGAACACCATACTTTTTCCAGATTAATGGCAAGGGGAGTTAGGAATTATTCAGTGTCCACTGTAAGACAGGTCCATCCTAATAGCACTAGGTAATGGTGTATAAAAAACCTATAGTTTCATATACAATCCCTTGCTATGTACATGGATGTTATTTTGCTAGCTTATTATCTGAATAATTCACATGGTACTTATTTTTCATCATAGTTATTCACATGTAAATAAGTAAGTACCATGAGCCACAGCTTCTTGACTGGATTTTTATGTTATTATGCATCAAAACAAACAATCACTTGCTACTGTATTTTCAAAAACGTAAGTATCAAATGCTCTAATGATCTCGTAGATGATTTCTCACTTTGGCAACGTACTGGGGCTTAGCCAGTCTGAATCAATTTCTGACTCCACCACAAAAGGCCCTCTGTGATCTGGTGCTCTCTGTTTTCCAGTTTCCATCTGTGGCAGCAACAGCACAAATAAAGTGCAGCATTTAAGGATAGCATCATGCAGACTAGCTCTGAGTAAAGCTTTCATGATGCCCTTTCACTACCTCCAATCTAATCCACACTAATGAGTCCCCCACTAATAAGTCCAGGAGAAACAAGTTATTAATTTATTATATAAATAAATCTAATTTATTTTTCCCCATAGCAGAATCCTGAGGGTTGTTTCATTAATATGAAATAAAGTCATGGACAGAAAAGAAATAAAACTGAAAAGGGGAAGAAAGTAACAGCATAAAATACTTTGAAAGATGCATCCAAAGAAACTCTCTGCCTGGAAACATCATGAGCAGGGAAAGGAGAAAAGGACTTCAATGCTGAGATCAGGGAAGAAGAGTTTGGACTTTCATTCGAGATTTATAAACAATCTTTTATTTTCAAAAACAAGCCCAGTACAGGAGTCTAATTCTGTCCCCAGTACAGTGAATAAGCAGTTGCTGCAGATTTCTACTAAAATTAAATAAACAACCTTCTATTTTGTCAAATGAACTAAAAATTGGGCACATCTAACCCAAACTCTTCAGAGAAGGATCACATCTGCGCACAGATGCATTAGTGCATAAGTAAGAAAATGTTAGCAACTGGAAAGAAGGAACAAAAAGGTGGTCTAAAAAGAAAATAAAGAAATTACAGCCCCTCAGCTTACTGCTTACTTATTTACAGCTACTTTCTTTTTGCATAGCAAGTTAAACAGTTACTAAAAATAAACATGTAGCAATCTTACAACATTACAGTTCCCAAAAAGGAAAAGTAAACTTACATCTCTTGATTGCCGCTCTTATGGATGACAAGGGTCCTTGGCTTATTGAAGAAAAAAAGAATTATTAAAACATGGTTAATGTCTCAAAGAGAAAACAATTAAGTAACACCATGCAAAAATTCCCCATATATTGTAAAGTGTTTGCCAAGCCTGTTTTTTCCCCTGCGCTGTTATCTTACAGAAATTTGTCCAAAACTCCTGGACTACAAAACCATATCCAACCCCTTTTAATGAAAACCAGGTTACAGCTTGGCTTCAAAACTCTGCAAAGATAGAAAGTCAATTATTAAATCCATTGTATCTCTCAATTCTGTCTTGAAGTTCACATTCTGTCTCATGTGGGCGTGCATATTCACAGATTGCAAGTATTTAATGAGTTATATTCTCATAAATAAATAAAACTTACACAGTGAAGTAAAAACCTATAAACTTTTGCTAAATATTTTAACAATTACTTAACAACTTGTCTTCCCTTCCAGTTAAGATAACATTTTTCAGTAATAACTTGGTGGGTGGGGTTAGGAAGACAACATGACCAAATATTTGTTGATACACAGGGACGAAAAATGTTTCCTTTTGCCAACTCATCTGTTTTCTTAATGAGACTAAGGTTTTTGATGCCTCTCCTCTGAATGCTCTATTTAAGAGATACAGCAGTCCCTACTACTTCTGCAGGTAAAATTAAACCTAATTTGGGATTATCACTTTCAGAAATGTTGCAATTTGAAGAACATGGTATTAATATTCTTCCACTTCGTGCTAAACTACAGAGGAATTAAAACAACACAAACAAACCAACCAACCAACCAGTTCAGAAGGGAAGGGGTTTTGCTCTTTTTTCTCCTTTAAACGCAAGAGATAAAGAATATTTATTGGAGAAAAGCCTCTGGAAGTGCTAAATGGACTTTTTAAAGGCTGAAAATAGACTGTATCTGGTTCAAATTAATACAGTATCTTAACAACAAAACAAAGGTATACTAATCAAGCCTTTTCCAGAAACATTCCAGCACCAGACTCTTATCAGCAAGAATGGGGAGTGCATTAGCATTTTAAGTCTGCTCTCGTGCAGCACACCAGCTCTTGTCAGGGCTCAGTTTAGCCCCACATGCACATGATGGCTGCAATTACTCCAGTGAGATGAAGAGTGGGAGGATTTGGGGGAGAGAAGAAAGAGACAGTCAAAAAGGATGTGGATGAAAAACGTCCTCCCTCTACAGTCATTCTGGAAACTAATTAAGACTAGAAATGAATGTTGCTCTGACTGAACTATTTTCTGAAACAGTCTGGCTAGTCTAGGATAAACAATGCTTATTTGTCTGGTTTCAGAAACAGTTCAAATGTGGCTTGGCCCCAATCCACACTGCTCGCAAAGCTGCTTTAGAAAACATTTCTATCAGTCATATTTCACTGTGCATTTTTAGCAGAAAAGGGTTCTAATTTTCCTTCAAAGTGTCCCATCAAAATACAGCCTTATCTTTAAGAAACACTTTTAGTTGTGTGTTCCTCACAGATGTACCCTGGACTCTTTTCTTAGCTCTTGTATCTCAAGCCTCTTTCTTTTGGATGTTCATTTTTGAAGCTTTATTATTTTGCTTTCATTTCTCTGAATAACTACAATCTTTAGGGCTTTAATCATATATATTATCAGACAGGAAGGAGACTGAAGTCTGGTAACATAAATCTGAAATCTCCTGGAGCAGCAGTAACTTTCTATACTAAGAATTCAGGATTTACTTAAGTTTTATAGGCAGAAATTAGGAAATCTATGAGGTATGTACATTCAAGTATCAGTAAGAACAAAAAGGAACAAGTCCTTTGACCCATTGCAATTTGCCTCAGAATCTGATAAACATTTTCATATAAAAGCAAGAACTTTTGGCTGGAAATCAAAGGAACCGTCATGTAGACACAAGTTCAAGCTTCCCATACGGCATGAGGACCAAAAGGATACATAGAAAACATTTTTTTTAAATCAAAATGCAAAGAACAAAGAAGTAAAACTTCTCATGAAACCAACCTACTGAAGTTGAAGAATGGGTATCTCAAGGGCAGCAAGGCAGCCCAAATATACAACTATCTGTAATTTAGAACTCAGGATAACCTGGTTCTATTAGAAAATTTATGAGCTCACAGGCAAACCAAGCTGTTAGAAGACAGTTTTTCTTTTACACTTTCCATTAACAGGTCACTCATCAACAACCTTTTGGCAAAGCACTACATTTCCTACCCCCAGGAGAGTTTGATTCACATCTAGCTGACAATTATTTAAGCCCTTTAAAAACATGGAAATGACAGTAGACACATTACTTTTTCCCCTGTGAAGCCCTGTAAAGGAACTGCAAACTTCATAACTTTGTAATACACTAAACCCCAGTAATTTAAATAAGATGCTGTTCTTGGGGCAGCTGGTGATTTTACCCATACCTTATGCTGAGCTTACTCATCCCTGCTCCATAGGAAGCAGTTTCTGGTCTCTTATTCTGTGTTGCAAAGAGAGAAGTGATAAGGTTACTAATAACCTCCTCTGCTCCACAGTTAATGACATGTTTTCTTTCAAGCCATCCAAATAATTAACATAACCAAATCAAATTTAATTCTCCTATTTGATGAGGTAGGAGCTGCAGCAATTACTGTACTGCATGGCTCTTGCCTCTTTCCCACCTCCTCCTCCTGTTCATAAGGCAACAGCAATGAACCAGAAGGCAGGAAAAAAAAATCCTCACAAATACACATGGCAAGGAAATATTAATCCATCCAAAATGTGACTCCCCCCACAACTACATGAGAACACCTGAGGGGACAATGTGACAATAACTAGCTGTGGGGATGAGAGACAGCAGCTCCTGTGCCACCCTGCAATGTACACAAGTGAAGTTCAAATTCATATTGCTGGAAGAAAACCGTGCAGACAGCAGGAAGTTCCAAAGTATTAAAGAATCTCAAACATTAGCAACAACACCAGAGTCATATCTAATACGGAACAAGTAAAGACGCAAACTAGCCATCCAACCCACCCCCTCAATCTTCTAGCAGGAAGGAACAACCAGAGCAACTCTTCTGACATCCGCACACCTATCCTAGACCTTGCTAACTGTTAATTTAAATCACAAACTTGGTTTCATTTCCAGCTAAGGCAATAGCTTTGATGAGCTTCCCCTGACAGCTTCTCAAAACCCATCTTGCACCCAGAAAAACCCACTCAGTAAGTTCAGAGGGGACCTGTAAGTTGCTGTGCCTGCTATGCTGAAAGCAGTTGGGTACTTCAAGTCGGCAGCAATATGAAAAGGATTCTATGGGTCACCGTTTCTGAAAGATAAAGAACCTAGAGTGGTGTGCTTCATGTTGTTAAACACCTACTCACTCTTCCTGGCAGGCTCTACTCTGGGTTTCAAGGACAGGTTTTCTAAACATAAATACTTGAGGAAAATGCTCAAAAGCATATTTCAGATCTGTGCATTAGGAAAATAAAATTGCCACAAGGTAGACTGGGTAAAGAGCTGTAAACTGTTCAGTGGAGTAAGTGCACTTACTGTGCATAAACCATGGTTTCTCCCTCATCTGGGGCTCTGCTTTCAACACTTCCTTTACTGAGCACTGTCACTCCTCAAACACAATTTCAATGCAGCTACCAGGTTTCTCAGAAGGCTGCTCCTGCAGGGTGACTCCTGACACAATACATTGACTGTGAGAGCATCACTCACCTCAGCAGTCCCCAGAGAGCAGAGAAGGTGTTTAAGTGGAATAAAGCTCAAATCACACAGTCATCTCCAAGGGAGCTGGAGGGGGTTGTGTCTGCCCAGAGCAGGACAGCTACCTAAGCCAGGAGGCCTGGAGGTTCTGGGCTATCTTTCACCCACCTCGTCCTTTAGCTGGTTCAGGATCACCAGAGTCTCCAGTCCAGTGGAGGGCACCTCATGGGCACAATCCCACAAGCTGACTGACAGGGAGGCAGCTTGGCTGTTGAGTGCAAACAGGCAGAGGATTGATGGATTTTACTTGCCTCTGGAGATCACAGGCAGGACTGGCTTGTGACTGTCCCCATCCAGCCTGTGAGCCTACCCATAGCCATCTAGGGAGGGTCTCCCCTGGCTATCTACAGCCTTCTGCTCTACAGGTCCCAGCATCTCTTTGTCATCTACTTCCACACCCTCCTATTGGCTTGCATGGGATTCTCAGCAGAAACTGAGCAGCCCTTCACATTGCCTGCTCCCTTTATCAGAACCAGGACCTTTATTTTATTTATCTAAACTGACATAGTAATGAATATTCTACAGGAAAACTGATTGCACTTTTTTAATATGTCACTCTAGACATACATAAAAGCCTAAAGGGGAAAAAAGCCAACCAAAATAATGAAAAAGAATGATTACTTGTTCTAAAAAATTAATATTCTCAAGCATTTATTCCAACATCTCAACATTTATCCTTTATGTCAAGTTATATGAAGCTTTTCTTAAAATATCTATTCTTAGGTTCACATACCCATGTAAAAGTTAAACATATGTCTAATTGTGAGGGTTATTGACTCTGCTTTATACTCACACATAGAGTAAAAAGAATTAAAATGTTGCTATTTTAATGTCTTGTGACTTCTTGGAATGTGAGTCAAGAATTTTAAAATAGCTCATGCTGAAATTACTGTAAGGCAAAACACTAGTTTAATAAAAAGCATCATATATTCCTATCAGTTCCTTTAGAAATCATGCCATCTTTGTAACAGCCAGTGTACTACAGTACAACATTCTAAAAACTTATTAGAAGACATTACTCCAACCACAAAATGTTTTAAATGTCACCTAAATTATTTCACTGCAGACTGAATTACATAAAGATGGTAGTAACTTAACAGCTAAATTAGGGGTGGTGCAAAAGATCAGATTTACCACCACCTGCAGGCCAAAGACAGACTCACTAATTCTACCAAAAAGCTCCTAAAGCTAACAGAGAAGACTCACAGCTATCCCAAATTCATGATGTGGGTGCAGTATGCAGAATTGTATTAATCCTGTGGAAGTCAATTTACACTGAAAATGCACCCACAGTGGTCAGCTGCTTCAATGCCTCCATTGCTGAGGAGCACCAGTCCCCTAGCTGATAGTGTAAATTAGCTGACACGGCACATGGAGTCCAGGTGAACTTTCCCCATCAGTGTCAGAGAAGCAGACAGTGCACAGCCAGTACTCCTGCCTTCCCATGCTCACCATTTCCACCAGCTCTCTTGTGTTGGTGCTGGCATGGTCACAAGTCTGCTGGATCAGCCACATGGTTTTGTTAACAACAAAAAATCCCATCCCAAATATCCTTATTAATTTTCAGCCAGACAGACCACCTGCTCCAGCTGCCTGCAGAGCCACATGAGCATCCGGGTGGCACTGGAGAAGCGATGGGAGTGGATGGGGAGGCCAGCAGCAGTACTTGGCTAAGCAGCTCAGCCTCCACTGACAAAACAAACCTTAAGTCCATGACTGTGCCACTAATCTAACAATAAATCACCAAATGTTGGCCATACCTCCTGTCAGCTGTTCTTCTCATCCTTCAGTGAGAAGAAGGATGATTCTTTATATATTTTTTTTCCTGTTAGTGCTGATCATCCATATTGGCTCACTAGGAGATCAGACAAGCACCAGAAAAAACATGCTTGGTAGCAGCTTGTCCCCACAGTCTTTCTGTAAAATGAACACTTGCATGTTCTCTGCTAGATCATGGGGTATTGTCCCAGCCCTGCAGGTACAGGAGACTAGAAAAGATCCAGTCACCTAAGAAATCACATGCTCAATAGCACAGATAGGTCATCTAGAAATTAAGACTTGTCCCTGCACACCTTCACTTCTCTTTTGGGTTCAGCCCCAAAAGCAAGAAATCCTGAACCAGTAATTAAGTCCAGTAACAATTTAATCCTCATCAATATGCTGAGGATGTCTGCTTCTGCATCACTTAATGAATGCCACAACCACGACTTCCCACTGTCTGGACAAGTGAGGATGTAGTTAAGCAGCAGCTAAAATCCAGCTGCTCAGCTAATTAAAACAGCTCACATTGATCAGCATAGGGAAATCCTTTCAGGAATTGCTCTCTAGCTGTTTCTTCAACTACTTATTACATATTCATGTGCTTGTCACTGTCATACTTTGGGATCGTATTTTAGCAATGAAACCTTCAATTTTAAGGCAGAACACAGGCAGGAAGTCAAAGCAAATCATGGCAGCAGATGATAACATTTCACACTTCAATTCTCACAGCAGCCTACAAGTCATGAGGTTACAACGGCTTCCACATTTAATAATGTCCAGCTTAGACCCTGAAGCTGAAACAACTCCCAAATTTTTTGTGAATCCAAGACACTTGGTTTGTGTGCACCCTGAACGAACTCTTTCCTGATCCTGAGCTACAGACATTCTAGACACATTTCCTACAGCATTTTCTTTCAGTCAACAACCCAAGTTGAACTGCCCCTAACCCCAAGATGACCGCATAAACACAGCCATTCCAGAAAGGCAAATGCCTAGAGCATGATTCAAGTAATTCTCAGTCTTCATTGCATATTGACTGAGTTCAGCTCTAAATAAAATGCATGCTACAAGAAGACTTTGGCCCTCCTCTAACAGCTAAAAAGGCTCCCCACTATGCCACCAACATCTCACACTCACTGTTATGATAAGCCAGCTGGTATGTTTTGATTAAAATCAGTAAATAGTATTTATGATTAATGGCAATTTAATGTTGGTAGTAAATAATTCTAGAAGTAGAAAACACCTATAATTTTAATAATAGCATAATAGCAATGTAGCACTGTAAATGGAAATGAAAGTATCACTGAATTGTTATAGTGATAGGAACAGGATATTTGAGCCCAGCCAGGATTACATTCAGACACGAAAGTAATAGTTAAAAAACAGAAGGGAAGAACCAGCACTTTCAAATAGAACAATTCAGATGTAAAGTGCAGCTTCTGCTGATGGAAATACTTTACCATTAAAGTCTACAGAGCTTCTGCATTTGCACATGGGGAAAGATGACAGTGCCCTACTTTTACAGTTCAAGAGTACAAAACAAAGCCTATTTCTGAAGAATGGTTTTTGATTCAACTATTTGCAGTTGCATTTCAGTCAGTAAATCAAAGCCTTCTCTAGCCACTGATGGGACATTCTGTTTGCTTCATACATCTCTGTACATCAAATATAACCTGGTGGCTAAGTGAGCTCCAGAACCTTTGTAATTGACATCATAGATGAATAAAACCTGGTTTAATCATGAAGGATGAGAAGGACAAAGGCATAAAGAAAACCAGTAAATCTGGATCCACAGGATTCAAGATGTCTTTACAGGGCTTTAACTGTTATAAAGCATGAATATTAGATTTTCTTCAAACAGTTTCTATATTTCATAGAATATATGAGTATAGTGGTAAGATTATCTTTAAAGTATTGTAAAGGGAAAAAGTGGTATGTCCATGTTCTCATCTGACTAGAAACATTAATAATGACTCTAACAAAATAGGTAACACTACTTTTATAGCAGTGAGTATCTTAAATCCCTACTAAATCACTTATCTGCAGATCAGCAAAGTGAAAACAATAGGGAATGGGTGGGGAAATCACCCAAAGAAATTAAAAGATGGGTGTATTTCCGCTGGACTTTTGAAAACAGAGAAACTTCAGAATAGAAACACAAAAGAACATTGCTCCAGAGAAGAACAAGCAAGAACAAAAGGGTGTTGACTGCAAGAGCAAGAAGTCAGCAAGGCCCAGATGATGCACATGCTGGAGGTGAGGAATCCAGTGGAGAAAACTCAGGTGTTTGCAAGTATACAGACTTCAAAGATATCACAGCAGTAATCAGACCAAGGCAACAAGGTACAGGTTGATTTTGCCTAGGTATGTTTGTTTCCTGTGTAAAAATCTGTAAAATATATGCCCATTTGCTTCAATTACTGTGCATCCTTTGAGAGGAAACTAGACTAGTAAGAAAGGAGTTCCTGGGGAATCTTGAGACAACTGAGGCCTTCGGCAGGTGAATCATTGAGTCTCACTTCCCAGGAACACTACTAAATAGGTTCTACACTCAGCAGTTGAAATAGTATCAGGATCTTGCCTAGTCAAAGATTAGCAGCACGATTCCAGCACTGCAATACAAAAGACAGATGCTTGGGATCTAAAATGTCAAGTTCAACCTAACCCACAGAACTAGGATTAGGAGAAGTGTTCAGTACTGGTGTGACCTCAGCACCAAAAAATCAGCTGAACGCCTTTGAGAATTTCAAAGTAGAACAATTGCCAATGCCAAGTTCTTTGACAAGTCCCATGCCATGGGATTTCTGTGCTCCTTCAGCCTAATTCAACTTCCTTATAGGCCAGCCGAGTCAAACAAGCAGCATGAAATGTGCTGGACTTCAACCTTTAGCTGAGTGAGGAAACAAAGGGAATTTCCTCATTGTTTTAATTATAGATGTGTGTTGGGAGTAAAGGCATTTGTTGTGAAGGGACAGCCGACATGACAGAAATATAAATACATATGTACCAAACATACTAAAGCTTCAACTTAGTGCTTAAAAATGAGAAACAAACAAACAAACAAAAAAAAACAAAACCCCTTGTACAACATAAATGTGAACCAACAGCCAAAAGATGTGTTTAAGAATACTACAAGGTCATGCATATAAAGAAACATACCGGTTTCACATAGGCCATTTGTACTTATAAACAAATAATTTAACAAGCAGCAGAAACACTAATTTTCAACCCTCTTACATTAAAATCTCACAAAAGTAAAACTATCTTCATGCATGATCACATCTTGTTGCAATGTACTGCTGACTCATCCAGTTACACCCTACAGTATGTGAGATCCATGAACTTATAAAAATGACCCTTACAGAATGCACAGTGCACAGAAATTGTCAAATAAAATCTCATAACCACACCCTTCATTGGACCTGTCTTTCCAGAAGGTACCCTGCATGCAGCTCAGTCAGAGAAATGGCATGTCTTCCTGAACACTTTTCCCCTGCCCTTCTTGAAATGCTTCCTCTTCTTCTATGCCACAGATCTTCATAAAGCTTTTGGTTACAAAATACAGAAAATGATTCACCAGAAATTTGCACTACACAACAACAAACCATACATTCACATATCTGTAGGTACGCAATGTTTACCTCTGAGTTTAAACATGGCCTTAAACTTCAGTCCTTTTTATACATTCACAGTGATCTAGCAACTCTGAGTTTAAGGTCAACTCCAAAAACATATGCATCAAGGATTATTTTTTCAAGTCTTTTAATTCTGATTCTACAAGAAGGTTGGTAAGGTATAGTGTATAGGTAAAGTTAACACCTTTGCTAGCCCAGGCTGGGGAAAAGCATTCAAGTTTACAGATACTCAAATTATTTTCCAAGAATGAAACAGAAGCATTGACCCACAGAGTCAAAGAAAAATTTTAAATCATTCTGATGCCTACAAAACCTTCATTTATCCCACTGCAAAATCGTGATCGGTGGGAACAGCACTGAATTTGCTGTAAGAACAAAATACCTACCTCAACAACCGAGAGAAGGCTTTTAACCTCCGGGGACATTTCTCCAGAGATCTCATCTTTGAGCAAGTCACCACGCAAACATACTACAGGACAAAAGGAACTCCCTCCACCCTCAATCATATATCCTGGCTGTCTTACAACATCATGGACCTCAAATTATACGTCAAGTCAGTAAATACTGCAGTCTCTAATGGATGATTACAACTTGGAAGAAATAATCACTATCATTTTTTGCCACCCAACTAAATTTAGCTTCAAAAACAAACACCTTGTAGAACAGATTGAACCGGACCTTGTCAGAGCAACAGCCATAAGAAATACCTCTCGAAAACATTTCACAGCCACAGATATCAATGCCCTTCCCTCACCAGTAAGTATCCCCCAAACACATAGTTCTATCACATGCTCCTCCATGCACTTCAATCAATGTGCCACATGTCATCAGGTGAATTAGGCAGAGGAAATTAAAAAGAGCCACAAAGTATCAGCTTACCCCAGCAACTAAAAAAACCCCAGAAAAGCCAGGGACCAGTGGGGTTACCCTTCTCTTATAACTCCTCTTCACCTCTGACCTTTAACCCCTGATCCATTATTTTTACAGGGACAGGTGTAGAAAATAAAAATTACTTTTTTTCAATCTCCATTTCAACTTAAAGGCCCTGAATTCAGATAACATAAGCAGGTAATTTCTCTAATCTCCACTCCCAGTGATGCACTTAATTCCAAAGGCAGTAAATCATTCCCGTCCTTTTTCTCATATCAGTCAACCTTCTCGCCTATTGCTAAAATGCCTCTGGGCCTCCAAAAGTAATAGTGACCATTTCCTTAAGACAACCTAATTGAATGACATGATCTATTTAAAAGTAGAACAACACCATTTTCTCTTTCTCAAGAAGCAGCAAAGCTATAGGGAATGACAGCTCAGTCTCTTACACTACAGAACACAGAAAGCATTATACAAAACTAGCAGACACCAAGCTCAAAAGAGCCAAAGAGACTTTTCAACATGCAATGCAAGGTTAAGCTTTGGCACTGCGTGCCACAACACACTGTAGGTGCTAAAAGTGTGGATGAATTCAAGAAAACCCAAAGGAAAACCTACTGTTGGCTAATAAATACAAAGTACTACTTCTCTTAGAGAGCAAGGGAGGTGGCACTGCCCCTCTGCTCAGCTCTAGCAAGGCACATCTGGAGTGCCGTGTCCAGTTCTGGGCTCCTCAGCACAGGAGAGACATGGAGCTCCTGGAGCAGGTCCAGAGGAGGGCAACAAAGATGATGATAAGACTGGAGCATCTCCCTTGAAACAGCGGCTGAGAGAGTTGGGCCTGTTCAGCCTTTTGAAAACTGAGAGGGGACCTCATCAACGTCTCAGTATCGGCAGGGAGGGTGACAAAAGGATGGAGCCAGGCTCTGCTCAGTGGTGCCAAGCAACAGGACAAGAGGGAAGGGACAGAAACTGATGCACAGGAAGTTCCACTGAACATAGGAAAGAACTTTTTTACTGTGCAGGTGACTGTACCAAATTGTTCAGAAAGGTTCTGGAGTCTCTCTCACTGGAGATACTCAAGAACCATCTGGACACAATTCCTACAACAGTAATGCTAGAGCTAGTGCTCTAGCATTACTCTCCTTGAGCAGTCCTTCACCTGGGTCACAACAACCCCAGGCATTGCTACAGGCCAAAGGAAGAATGGTTGAAAAACTGTCTGGTGGAAAAGGGCCTGGGGATGCTGTTTGATAGTGTTTGTTCATGAGCCAGCATACATCCAGGCAGCCTTCCAGACCTTCTCAGAAACAGTGTGGCCAGCAGGACCAGCACAGTGATTGTTGCTATGTACTCGGCACTAGTGAGGCCATACCTTGAATTCTGTATTTAGTTTTGGGCCCCTCACTACAAGATGGATACTGAGGTGCTGGGAGTATCCAAAGAAGGGCAACAAAACTGGTGAAGAGTCTGGAGCACAAATCTTGTGACAAGCAGCTGAGAGCATTGGGGGTGTTTATCCTGGAGAAAAGACGTTCTCTTTTCTCCAAAAAAGAGAAAAGAGAAACGCGAGACCTTATTGCTCTCTACAACCACATGAAAATAGGTTATATCAAGGTGAAGGTCTGTCTCTTCTGCCAAATAACAAGGAAAAGAGGAAATGGCTTCAAGTTGCACCAGAGAACTGTGTTGCCATTTCAGATCTATCTTGGGTGAAAAAAATAAATGCTGTTATTAACAGAAAGCATTTCTAGTCAGTTCACACTGTAAAAAGTTCATTTAACAGAACACTTTTCCTTGTCAACAACCTTAGAAGGAAGAAGATGGATTGAATTCTGAAGCAAATAATCTTTTGACCTATACACCAGTAAGGTGTGGTGAGAAAGCCTCTCCTGCAGATGTCATTAATGTACTTGTCCCATCATATTGTCCTCTTTCTTCCTAGTTGTCCAACCTTCACCTGTCAAGAGCACGACATGTTTTTAGCTATTCACAGACCTATTATTTAAGAAGGGACCATGGAAAAAGGCCAATAAAACAACACAGTGGTTTTAAAAACAGTTGTCCAAAGAAACTGCGAAACCTCCTGGCCTGGTCCAATCACAAAATGATATCAGGATTGTTTGAACTAATACTGTATTCATGGAATCATAAAATCATCAAGGTTGTAAAGGACCTTTAAGATCATCAAGTTCAGCTGTCAACCCAGTACTACCACTGTAAGCCCTGAACCACTAAACCATTAAATTGTATCATCCAGCACCAGATCCAGGTGACTCCACTACCTCCCTGAGCAACCTATTCCAATGCCTGACTCCCATAACAGTGATTTTTTTTTCATAATATATAATCTCAATATCCCCTGTCTCAGCTTAAGGCCATTTCCCCTACTCCTCTCACTTCTCCAGCCTCCTTTCAGGTTCTAATACTAGATACGGATACTGGAGTGTAAGGAGATGGAGAAGCAGAAGTCCAATGACATGAAATAGCAGAATTATAATAGTAAAACCAAAGCTGTTTGTTTTTACTAAGCATTTATTCCAAGCAAAAGTATTGCCTAATAAAAACGTGATATCACTGAGGTACCTCTTTTGCTTCAACCAGATTATGATTATGCTATAGATCAAAAGAGAGATTTAACACAGTAATTACTGCTTGTGGTTGGAACACCCTGATTAGATTTGGACCTTCTCTTTAATTAGAAGTCAACCTTTGCCTCAAGCCTCAGGGGATGGCAATGTCCTCCACAGTCAGATGACAAGCCTCTTGTAACAACAATGCTGCCAAGATTAAGATGCAGCTATGCATACTTATAAAGACCATACTTCTACAAATACTTTCATATTTAGGGTTGCATGGTCTAACTTCAGTCCTCTGTAACAGGGGACGCTCCTGGGGCATGAGACCTGCTAGTGACCTGCCTTGGTTGTAAGCCTCCAAGGGAACAGGCAACATGACATTTTGTATCACTGGATCTTAGTTCTCTTCTTGAAGCTGAAGCAGCTGAACAGATGAAAAAGCAGCTCATCTTTGTCTACACTAGGGGCTAATACCAGCTCAGTTGAGCCTGTGATTTGTCACAGATGGCCAAAACTAGGACAAATGCAGTATGCAAACATGGCTTAAATTCAAATGGCGATGCCTGCACTGAACAAAATACCACTTTTGAACAGAGATATTTTATAGAAAAATCAGAAGTGCAATCTCTCACAAATGACAGAATCAGAGTCAAAAGTACAGCTGTGCAAACTGCACATTATACTGTACATTATACTAAAATATATTTAAGAGGAAGAAATTATCAATGTGACAGGCCTCACTAGAAATACTTTACCCCCGTGAAGTAGTAAGAATGCTTATGTAAGTAACATGTAAGCATATGTAAGAATGTAAGTAACATGCTTAAAAAGAGTACTTGATCAAGCATTTCAATGTTCAACCTGCCAAATCAGACGCTGATTCCCTACACTAGAATAAAGAACAAAGAAACCAAAGAAATAACTTATAATGAAATTACAAAGTAGGTGTGCGGTACATTAAGAGAACAACAACAAAAAGAAGAACGAAATAACAATCTCTTCTCTTTTGTGCATATCAGAGTAAGAGGCCACAGAAATGAATACAATATAACTGCAAACTGAGCTCTCCCACTCAAATTCCAGAGGCAAAAGAAAATGTAGATACTGAGACTAGACAGAAACCTACATAAATCCTTAGGGAAATAAACAAAAGCTCCAACACTCTTAAAATATCAACATGAAATTCTTTCAGAGACAACCTCATGATTACTACTTCTGTGTTTTAAGTTTACAACCTACTGACTCTGCCTTCTCAGCCCTGACACATATCCTATATGCTTCTCTTAGCAGCTCCTCCTCCTTTTCTGTTTTCTTTGAGAACATTATAAATACCTTTGGAAAGAATTCTCTCCTAGCCTTCCTTCCCAGCTACCACATAAACTTCATCTGCTGCTCATCATTAAAATGTCTTGGGAAGAAAAAAAATTATAAAGAAGCAAAATTATAACCATGACTGATTAATTTGGCTTAAAAAATGTGCAATTGTGTCCTTCCTGAAACCACCTTTCTTAGAACTAATGTCTATCATGGTTGTTCATGCCCCAGATAATTCTCCTAATGCACAAGGAGTGTGGCCATGTGTCTGGATGGTCCTCAGTACTTTCTATAGAAGTCTATTCTGAAAGATGATGGGATGGTGAAACTTGTTCATATACACAAGATGCCCAAAGAAGCAGTAAAATTCTTTCAGCAAAGACAGTGGGTGAGCCTTTTTCTCTTTATTCTTTCAACAGCCATCTCATTTGCAGCATTATTTTCCATTATGAATTAGAATAAGCACTGGAGAGCAGCCCAGACAACGGAAAGAGTTGTTCAGGGCACCAGAGCAAACAGTCCTTCAGAATTCCCTTTGCAGAAACCAGGAACAGAGCACTCTTTTTATTAAAACAAATCCCTCTTCTCTGTTTAGGAATAAGGGATCTAGGAGGCTGGGTAGGATACACCCTTCACAACAACTCTTTACTGCTATCTGTGAGATGAATAGGCAGAAATCCCCAACACAACAGTGACAAATTGCCAACATTAAAACAAACACCCCCAGGAACAGGCTCTAGATACTCCTGTGATCCCTAAATGCCAAAAACTGTGCTGAACCCATCTGCCATTTATTCCTCAGCTCTACCTGTGATTCTTTTTTCCCTCATTTACAGAGAAGTATAAACTGAGCAGAGTAAAAATCAACATTGCAAATTAAAAATTAAGTATAATGATTTATTGTGGCAAAGAAGCTACCAAAGAAACAAGCTGCACAAAATTGCTCCAGCTTATTCTGCTCCCAGAAGCAACAGCTCCAAGGTGAAAGCTTGCGCTGATGAGAAACATGTGATAAACGAAAGAAAGACACATAAGTAGATTCCTATCTCAAATTGCACCAGTTAAAAATCTATATTTAACCTGTGGGATTGCACTGAGTGAGTAAGTCCAAAATTTATCTCTAAGACTGAAAATAAAGGAGTCACATGAGCCTACTTTTAAGATAACAAAAAAAGTCACAACTCAGAGCCCCTGTTTCCAGTTCTGCCATTGACTGATTGTGGAACTTGCAAGAAATCACTCTGCCCCCCTATGCTGAACCTGCTTCACCTGTGAAGTGGAGACACAGCTTTTTTTTTTTCCCTAGAGACCAGCCTTGTGATCCCACTGACCACATGAGCACTGACAGCAGCCCAAAGGAGAGAAGGAGACCTTTCCTTCTTGGAGCAACACAGGCTTAGCTCAGCTCAGGGCAATTGTGCAACTGCACCCCAAGGATTTGGAAAGGAAACTAGATACTTTTTAGAACTACCCCAACTTCTGACCTACTGGGAGGGTACAAAAGCAGGACATTTCTATTTTCACAGCCTAAAATCGTGCTTAGAGCAAGAGTAACCTGATACTCCCTAGCCTTAAAAACTGCAAAAGCTAAATGTAATAAATAAGAATATCACAGTAAACCATCCCCCAACATTCATTCTTTCTTCTACACACAACCCTTCCCATTCAGATGGAATGCCACCAAGGTTCAAAGTCTCAAACTTCAGATGTGTATTATAGTCTGTTACACTGGCTGGATGGGCAAAAGCCTGAAATTTTCCTGTGTAAAACAGAAGCATTGACAAGGCTGTCCATTGCTAGTGGACAACACAAGCATTTTAAACAACGGGGATGAAAAACTGTACTTCAGGATGTTTGTATGAATGAATTCGGGCCTCCTGGATATTAAGCAGTCCAGTGTTTAGACTGTTTCTTTTGGTAGTGTTTCCCACAGCACTATCACTTGGAAATAAAGTTAGTAAATGACAGACAAGCAGCCTCAGAGTGGGCTGAAAGTAAGTAGGCTCAATCACTCATTCCTGGGAGATTTTCAAATCTTGGCTGTAAAAAATACATCACGGGCCTGACCCAGCATCAGCATCTTCCCACTATAAGTACCATGCTTGATTATGTGACCTGCATGACCTTCCCACCATTCTGTGATTTCTCAGTACAGAAGCAGCAGAAGTCTCTCCACACTGCCCCTTTGACTAAGACAGAGCATTCACCAACAATATAAAGTTTAACAAAGACAAATGACAGATTCTATACCTCAGGTAGGGCAACCCTGAATGTACATACAGACTGGGGAACGAGAGGCTGGAGCAGTGCTGCAGAAAGGGAGCTGGGGGTCCTGCTCCATGGAACTGAATGTGAGTCACTGAGCCCTGGCAGCCAGGAGGGCCAGCCCTGTCCTGGGGGACATCAGGCACAGCCAGGCAAGGGAGGGGATTGTCCTGCTCTGCTCTGCACTGGGGCGGCCTCACCTCGAGTGCAGGGGGCAGTTCTGGGTGCACAACACAAGAAGACTCTGAGCTGTTAGAGAGCGTCCATAGGAGGCCAACAAGGATGGCAAAGGGCCCTTTGGAAGCTGGGTGAGGAGTGGCTGAGGTCACTTGGTCTGCTCAGCCTGGAGGAGAGGACACTGAGGGGAGACCTCACTGCAGTTATGAGTTCCTGGTGAGGGGAAGAGCAGGGGCAGGCACTGATCTGTTCTCTGTAGTGACCAGTGACAGGACCTGAGGGAATGGCCTGAAGCTGAGTCAGGGCAATTTAGGTTTGATATTAAGAAAAGGTTCTTCACCCAGAGGGTGGCTGGGCACTGGAACAGCTCCCCAGGGAAGCAGTCACAGCTCCAAGCCTGACAGAGTTCAAGAATCACTTGGACAATGCTCTCAGGCCCATGGTGTGACTCTTGGGGATGGTTCTGCCCTGGGCCAGGAGTTGGATTTCAATGACCCTTGTGGGTACTTTCCAACTCAGGATATTCTATGATTCGGTGAAACTATTAAATGACTGACTGTAATGGTTACAACATAGAAAAACCTGTTACTGTCTGTTTTCTCAAGACCTCAAAAGCATATTGATTAGCAAAACCACCTCATTTTAATTATAAAGAGGGGACAGTTTCACCGCATTCTCAAGCCAGTGCCTTAGGATTCCCTTCATGCTCTGTTAAACGCTTAAGACCTTCATTAAAGGGTGTCTTTTCATGTTTCACAGATGATCTGGGAAAACACATTCTTAAGAGACAGTCCAACTGTTACTGTAGTATTTCTTAAACACAGTTTCACAAAATCAACATTATGTAGCAGAGGAAATAGAAATGCAGAGAAGCTTTCACTAATGGAATTCTGCTACATTTAAAGAAACCCCAAACAACTAAAAAAGTCAGATACAAAATACCATTAATAAAAATGATCACTTGATTTACCAGAGCTTCACTAAAGGGATCAGTAGCCCCTTTGATCAGCCACTACAAGTGCTTGTTTATAAAGGAACAAAAGACTACTTTTGTCTATTTGTATTGTTGACTTGATGCATTTTAAATAAAAAAAGCTCAATTTACTGCAATCAAATGAAGGCAACCAGCTGTAAAAGAACTTAAACACATTACAGTCACCAGGCAGACTACATGCAGTAAAACCTAGGATCTGTTTCTAGAAATGAAGTAATTATTTTCATCCCCCTCCCCATTTCTCACAGTAGACACTGGTATTTCTTACTTGACTTCAAGTGATTGATACCCTACTAAATCTCTCAATAAACTGCTGCAGTTGTTAGCTACCTTCATCCGCTCATCTCCAAGGTCAAGGCAACTACAATGAATTATACCAAATTATAGGACTGTGTTTCAGGATTTTTTGACCCACAATCCTTAACCAAAAGAAGAAAAAAAGATCCAGTTCCTTCTACAAGCTTTACTCACATTCAGAGTTTAACTGCAAATATGTAGATGCCTGAAATCTTCTATTCTATTACTATCATATAATTTTCAGTTTGAAAACATTTAGAGGAATAAAGACCTACCTCTTTTGACCTAATTGACCTGTGTTACAGCAGTGCATGACCTGAAGCTATCAGAAACAACAGTACAAGCATGACCTGACAGTAAAATCAAGAATTATAATTACAGACCACTGTTACCAGTAAAGATATATTCTCATACTGTCTGAAATGTAACAATTGAAGGGTGGCTATTAGGTCATGAAACTAAATGTCTCTTGATAAAAATTTAACACAGCAATAGGTATTATTTGGCTTCAGTGAACATTTGTTTTGATCTTATTAATGTGCTATATTTAACAAAAAATCAGCGCAGAGCAGTACACGAAATAGATACACAGGCCCTGTTCTGCTACTCCTTGCTTTATCTACACTCTCCTGAGTGTCAGATGGTTGCTAATCACCAAAAGAGGCAGAAGATAATGTAATAATGCACATTTTGTAAAGGCTATTTGTTTCCCTCCCTTTAAATCATTATCTGTGGTCTTTGGTTCATCCACTCTCCAGATTTCTTCCCCATGCCATGCTAGATCCCTTTATCACTCTCAGAATGCTACCCCTTTCTGTAGCATTTCTCCCATGCTAAACATTTGACAGGCTAATAACCAAACCAGAATATTTGTCAGAGTTCCTGATACTGCTGTAAAAATTCTTCTAAATGGCATCACCCTATAATACAGTACTATATTAATAACCATTTATATACTGTTCTACCTACAGTTTTTATGTATTTTTATGTACAGTTTTTTATGTATTTTTTTATGGTTTTTTAATGTCTTTCACTGCAAATGAATTATGTCCAAAGGTATGTTTTAAAATTGATCCTGTCTCACTGCATATAAACTCTTCACCCCTAATACTGCAAAGACTCAAGCACAAGCTTGAAATACATCTAGAAATACATAGGCAGAGACATATATAAGAACAGAAGATTGGAAAGTGCAAGCTTTAGAACCTTGAAATCACAAGAAATATTGTTACATGACCTTTCTGTTACGACGATCATGTTCCAGACTGCAACCTAATCTTACAATGCATGAGGAAGAGTTGGTGGTGGATATCTGGGCCTTTTTTTGGCCTCTTCTTACCCCAGTGTTCCACATTTATACTTAGACTTGACAGAATTCTGGGCAAGATCTCATCAGAGTTTTGTATGAAACAATAAAGTACTTCTCTGGATCTCTCTTGGAAACATCTACATCTGCTATTTCATCTTAGGTTATCTACCTGTCTTAAGGCTCACTGCTTATTCCTTCATCTTGTCAGCTGGTCTATCTATGTCCACATTCAATATTTCATAGTAATTCTAGTGCAGAAACTCTTGTTTCCAGACCTTGAGTTCAAGACCTGCAGTGTCATTTTTGCTCCACTTGAGACCATGAGAGGGGTAGTATCTTGTGCGTTTAAGCTATGCATCCCTCAACATGCAGCTTAAGGAATCAGTAGCCATGATGCCTCTGAACCACTGTATTTTCTTCTTCCCTTGTCATGAACTGCTCCCAGAGAGGACAGTGTCCAAAGTGCAGTAGCTCATCATAAAATGGAATAAAACTGTCCCCAGTAACATTCAAACAGCTTGGAAATGCTGCCTATGTTACAAGAGAAGTGTGCTTTGCACTTCAGTTTTAGCTGTGCATACTTCACAATTTAGTTTTCCCTCAGGTCTTCTATCAGGGGGCTCTGGCCTTGATGCAATTGCAGCTCTTTTCCAGGGCATGGTATGGTCAGACTTGGGATAAGAATCTCGCCCAGCGATTTGTCACTACAGAATAATGCTTCTAATTATAAAGAGAGGTGAACCACTGAGTGTAGCAATACCAATTAGCAGAGTACATAGTTTAAGTAAGGCAGGCTGCTCCTGTTCCAGTCTACAAACAGTAGTGAGACATGCACAAAACAACACTATCCTTTAAATGGCTTGTCTTCCTCACAGCTCATGACACAACGGCCAGTGAGACTGAGAAGGGGGTAGACGATACATAGATATGGTCAGAAAGCACATGCACAACTGACAGAAATGAAAGACTACTGAAAGCTGCATTTCTCTCAACATCATGAGCAATCTACATTATACTGTGTTTTCCACATGAGAATTTGGAGACTGTAGTCCAGGCAACTCAGGGCAGTGTTTTATTGCTACTTTCCAAATCCATGGGAAAAAAATCGAAAGTTTTACTTTGCTTTTGGTCCAAATTCAAACTTGTAAAACACACTCCAGAGCAAAAAGATACTGGTGAGAATGACTAGGGAGAAGAAAGGGGAAGAGACTGAAGCTATTTAAACCTTAAATTAAACATTTTGATAAAATAAGATTTCCTTCTGATAATGTTTTGGATTTGTTTGACATTATTGTAATATGACATGATCTAATGAAAGTTCTAACATTTAGACTGTAACCACAAAATTTTAAGAAAAGAAAAAAGTTCAGTATTTTTAAGTGTTAAAGGAAATCAGCACATGCAGTGATTGAACTTTTAAGCAGATAAAAGTATTCTATGACAAAGGCAATACCCCCTGCAACTTTAACACACTGCTGGAATCAGCTACAGTGCTGTGGCAGATGGGGGAGGGAAGGGAAAAACATCCTCTCCCATCACATCACACAATAGATAACAACACATCAAGTGTGCCGTAAGAAAATGCTACACTGTTCTTACAGCTACAAATCCTAGCCCACTGTACTGTAAAAATGTACCAAAAAGGAAAAAATGTAGACTGTAAAAATCAAATGAAAAGGTCAGGTCATGTCAAAAGCCTTGGCACCAGGGGAATTTTTTGTTAAGACTTTTCACAAAGGAATGGGAGAGCCAGTGTTCGCTGGTCTGCTCTATCACTTTGGTTCATTAAAATTCCACTATCTACCACATGACATGGACAAAATCCTATTCCCCAGTGGAGAACTGAAAGACAGTTTGCAAGTTTGAAAATGAGGCACTAAAGAAAGAGATTATTTAAAAATCAGAGGATAAGAAGAACTACAGAATATTCAGAAGCTTAAGGGAAAATATGGCCTTGCAAATCAATAACCTAGAAGTTCATGACAAGTCCTGATGGAAACTCTAAATAAACACAACGTGTTGTTGTGGGTGTGCATGGGCTTTGTTTAAAACATTTTTGTTTGCTTCTTGTAAAACCCTGGGTATGATGAGATCAGAGTTAATGGAATCAATAATAAAGTGTAGCTATTTTTGACTGAACCAAGAATTATTTTCCTTGCTATAGAAGCAAGCAGTTTGAAGTAGTAAAAGTCATGAGGGGCTTCTTGTTTTAAACCAGTTTCACCAAACAATCCTGTGCATGATACATAAACAAGCATTTGGAGTTTCAGTGTACACAATTACAATGTAGCAAGTCCCATTAATCTCTTGAAAAAAACCAACTTTGCCCATAAAGAATATAAAGCAATTATTTTTAACACAAAATTATTTGTTTAACACAAAACTTATTTTGTTTTACATTACTCTTACCAAAACAGAGAAATAGAAAAATGACATTTTTATATTTCTGGCCAGTTTCCTAGTTCACCCAATAAAAGGAAAAAATTAGGGCAAAAAAAAGAAAGAGAAGGGAAGAATAAATAGAGAAATACAGTTCTTACCCTGAAGAGCGGCAGTCTGGTTTATTTCTTTCTGAGCGATCTGTGAGAAAGGAGGCATAATATCAGCACAGAAGTTGGATGTTCTTTAGCAATACTAGCACAGAAGTCTTAAGAGAACTGTGAAACCATATGACTAGCAAAACCAAAAGCTGGTTCTGTTCTGAAACTGTTTTCCCACACTGGACTAGACTGCCTAAGACCAAGTAAAATTACTGCAAGTTTAACATTTGTTACAATTCCTCCACTCAAAACACAGTGTATTTAATGTTTTGTATTAATGCTTTGGAAGCTTCTCCTCCCTTTAGCTGAAATGAATAGTGCTTTAGTTCAGGATAAAAATAAGGGAGAGGGAAGAGGAAAAAAGAAAAACCACAGATTACTCAGCGCAAAAAAATCATTCCATGAATCATGGCTGGCAGAGTTCCCTGACAGGATGGGAGAAAAATCAGCAGTTGGTTGCAGCAACATCTGCAAATACATTGAATCCAGTGCAACCCCACCATTAACTCTTCAGCTTCTGGGGGTTCCAAATACTGAATTTTTCTGTGTTTTTAGAAAGGGTTTTCTTTATCTTGTAAGTATTTCAAGTAGCTTATTTAGACTAATGAGATTGACCCATAAAAATCTACACATAAAGCTCCAGTATGCATTGAAAGTATAAAATATTTCTCTCAAGAGTTATGATTATTGTACAAGCATTATAAAATAACTGCAGTGCTATGATATTAGAATTCATGTATTATCATTTATATTTTAAGTCCAGAATATCTTTTACTGCATGACTTTTGAATTACTTGAAAAGCTGAGACTGTTGTCCACCTAAAATGCATATATTCTAAAATCCGAGGAGGGGTTTAATCTTTTAATGCAGAAAGATCCACTATACAAGCAGAAGATAATTCTTACAGCTGCACATAATCTCCACTGACCATGGTGATTTTGCTTCTAATTTGATCTCTGTGTATTTTAAACAGAAAGCTATTTCTCTTGTGTTAATAAACACTTTACTGAAAAGCTTATCTATACGGAAGAGTCTTCCTAAAAAAAATTTCACACTCACAGATTGTATTTTCAATCTTAAAGCTCTGAATTTGAAATAAAATTTGCTCTGTTAACAGTACACATTTGTATGTGCAGTTTTATTTCCTGTGTAAAAGAAATATTTTCCTCTCCAAGCTTTATGTGCTCATTTGATTAAGCTTTCATTAAAGTGGTAAAAAAAATTCTCATGTCAGCAGTGCTTAAAAGTATGTAATGCTTTTTCCATCCATAGGTGCTCCTACTGAGTAGTCATAGCCACACAGTTATAATTTATTGTCTTCCTGACTCACAGTGATCTCCATTTCATCACACTGTGTGCAATTCTGCTAGCAGAAGCAGCATGGTGTAGCTCTGGAATAGCTCAAACCAGAGTTGTAGCAGCAGCTCTTCAAACACACACTCCTTCCATCCTTACCGTGTAACCTCCTTACCTGGGAGCACTGACCAAAATGAGACCTACTGAAATCTGCTCGCCATCTGTTGCTTGTTATCAGCATCTCCTGCTCTGTAAGCAGCCACATTCTAACAGTATTCAGACAAAGCCCCCCCAGTGCTAAAACGATCCTGTGAATGAACCAGGGAAAAGGAAGAAACCGTGTGGGAGCACATGTAAGCACAGCATCTGGGAGCTCTCCCACACAGCCCACGTCCAGTCAGCAGATCCACCACAGCCTGCCCATGCCGCTGCAACCTGCTCATTCAAGAGATCAATGCTACTCCCTTTCCCCTTTTATTTTAATTCCTGTTTCAGCATTTCAACACTACATTTGATTTTGCACATTTTATTTTCTGATAAAGTTAGGGAGAGGACATCATCCACACGCATACGGATCTTCTTGAAAAGAACAAATTGTAATCCTACAAGCAAAGAGCCAACATTTTAAAATAGAACTAAAACCTCCACCTCATTAAGTTTGCTGTGACCTTAACCTTTAAAATTTGTTTTAGTTTCAAGTGTAATGAGAGACTCAAAGAGCTCCATCTTTTAGTTATGTGCTTGGAGTCAATTAGGTGGTGAAGTCACTGTACCAGGAGGTGTTTAAGGAAAGACTGGACATGGCACTTAGTGCCATGGTCTGGTTGACAAGGTAGTGTGGTCAAAGGTTGGACTCAATCTCAGAAGTCTTTTCCAATCTAATTGATTCTGTGATTCTGTAAATTTTGCAATTCTAAATGTTGTTTTGGCATTAGGTACAAGCATCAATGCAAATAATGACACACCTTTATAAACACTAGAATATGAAAGCCTAGAAAAAACAGGCAATTTTTTTTTTCAATATACACACACATGCACATCTTATCTCTCCATTCTGTAGGCAAATCCTTGACTTGAAAAAAGCTGAGTCTGGAAAGTGCACGCCCACAACAAATTCGCTTTTCTCTATACATATTACCTCAACAGCAGAGAGATGTCCTTGTAATCTTTTCTAACAGAAATAAGCAACAAGACTGTATAGTTACAAAGATCTGAAAATGAAATCCTGCACTACAGGTTTTCCTCAATATCAAAGATATAAATTGCTATAAAGCATTACAGGACATTGTGTCCTTCTAGCAGAAAACTGTCTAGTCTTCAATTCTAAACTCTGGAAGCCAAAACTGTGTGTCAGATCAGAGCAAACACTGAATGCTGCTGGACTAGCACTTAAAATGAACAAACAAGCCTGTCTGCACTCTGGCATAGGAAATGCACAGGAAAAAATGCCTCTTCTAGTGACAGATACTACCTTCCAGACACAAGACACCAGTACTGTCCTCTCTATCCTTCTGTTGCTAAAAGCAATAAAATTCTTTACTGTGGATGTAGCTGTAGCAAAATATGCTAGGAATTTACAAGCAGCTAGTACTCACAGGCTACAGAACCGGACTGAAGGAACCTAAGTTTATTTTAGTTAATGAAGCTCCTTCTGCCTGTCCTCAAATCCAGTTTGCATAGCCAGAAATCTGCAGTCTCTCAATCCGTAAGAACTGACCATGCTCCAGCCTCCTGCAGGCCGTACTTGAGATTTTCTCCACTTCATACTCACATCTACAATTTACAAAACCTTTGTGGCCCTCATAACATTACAGCCATACAAGAGAAATATATTAGCCTTGTTCAGAAGCAGGATATAGTGCAAGAAGCCAAGCAGCTAGCAGGTGGAGCAGATGAGGTGGAAGAAGTCAGAGACTCCTGGCTGAAGTTGGGAAGACTGTTGCCCAGTTCTAAGCACAGCAGAAGAATCAAGGAAAACATTAAGGCAGAAAAATCTGCTCTTCATACCACAATCATTTGGCAAATTTAGTGTTTCTTTACAAAAGCATGTTTTGTATATTTCAGCAGCAGCATGGACACCTTATGCCTTTTTTCAGCATGCAAAGGCTGAGTGTCAGACAGAAATGCCATGTTCCAGTTGCTTTCAGAAAAAAAAAAAAAAAGGTAATTCACTCCAAGCTTGGGAAAATTAGCGCCTTTTGCTGTTTGTTTTTAATATGACAGAAAAGTTTTTCTTAAAGGAAAATATAAATATAATCATCAGGAGAAAAATAACTGGGTCAACATAATTTCAGTTGCTCCACAAACTCAAAATAGGTTAAGTTTTTGCCAAAAAGACCACCAATGCAGAAAACAGTATCTTTTAAAGCAATCACTCTTGTTTCTGGAAGACAAGCAAAGAAAAGGAAAAGGGCAACTCACACTCAGTAGAGACCTTATTTTCCTCTGTTTATTTTGCAAGCTTCTTCAAAGCATCTTGTTGCTAAGAGTGACTTCAACTGAAAAGATTGCTCTCACTAGAAAAAAATTCAAGTATAAACATAAAATGTTGAAAAATGAGTGGAAAGTTAACACACATTCTGCTGCATCAAACTGCAAAGCTACAGGGGAACCTCCAATGCAATTACCTCCTGAGGCTGGTATTAACCCCACTCCACAGCCTGATCTCTTAAAAACTGAAGGGAGGAAAGAGGGGCAAATACCACTTCCATTTCTGGGAAATACTGTATCTTTGAGTTTAACTATGCCTGCTGAATTGACCACTCAGCAAAAGAGGCGGGGCACTAACACTCTCCAGGAAGACACTTAGAGCAATCAGCAGTCTCCATCCCAGCAGTTTTTAGCCCCCAATGGCCGAGCAGTGGTTTCACAAGGAAAGCAAGCATGAGGTGCTGCTGTAACAATGACAAACCTCCAGATAAACCAAGCAATGGCAACCACGGGCTTTTAAGCAGTGCTGGCAACACCAAAATATAGAGAGAAGTGATGTTTTCAGGATAAGCAAATTATTGGAAGAGGCTGTACAACTTTCATCTGATGATGCATTGGAGCGCATCAATCCCCAATGAGCTTTGAAGGACGTCAGGCCTTAACCAAGCGAGACACTAAGACCAATACAGGAGCTTTACAAGGCAACATGCAGAAATGTGATGCCACTCTTTCAGTCATATACATCTAGACCCAGGTGACCATAGCTAAATGGTGCACTAGTCCCTGCCAGACAACTGAATCAAAACCCCCAGATTTTCATCTCTAATTGCCAGCGTAGATGGGGCCCTCACTCAAACGAATCACACATTTTCTGGGAAGAAGGTCTGCGTTTGTGCGGGATTTTCAATGCTAGTCGCTTTATTTGCACTGAAACAAGCAGTAACTGACACTGATACTGCCACCTTTTTGCCTCTGTTTGTTAAGGCATATTGTGGCTCAAAGCTACTCTTCCTTCTTTTCAGCACTTCCATCAGGTAAGGAATCAGAACAATGCAAATCAATTCCACTGTGTAGAATCTACTATAAATTTTGGTCAATTTTGTTAGGAACAGTCATACAGCAAAACCCATAAAACTGAACATTTGTTTATGTATTTTAATATTTTAACAGCAGAGTTCCTTATCAGTTGTTTAAAAGGCAGAAGGCTCAAGCAGAGAATAATGAGAGGCTTGGAAGAAACTTTTAAAATTTACTTTATGTATAGCTTTCCCTTTACTGCAAAAGGCTACAAAATCAGGACATGCTCGGAGATTTTAATTGTAAAAGCAGACAGTTTTTTTTATACTTACTTTAAATGCTACAGTATGCTATTGACTTCCAGAGCAGTACACTGCCAGAAAGAAAACAGTATCATAACATCCCCCACAATGAAATTATAGTAGTCTGTCAGTTTTAGTGTTAAACAGTAACTGAGTCTGTAAGCACAAAGCATTCCTGCAGTTTTTTTACACTTGGAATAATGCTTTTTCCCCCCTACTCTTAAACACAACTGATAGATGGCTGGGGATGGACCCCAACACACAGCTGAGAACACAATGAACCTCTGCAGTCGAGTATTTAATTTTGAAACCTACTGACCACCACAAAGCGTGTAATTATCCCAAGACTTTAAGTTATAGTATCTTTACCTTGCTAAAAAGATTAAAAATAAACTACAATCATCTTTAAAGCCTTTTGTGCACTTTTAAGTGCACAACATACAAGTGAAAAAGGATTTTACTGGACAGCAGAGGCCACATTTGCCAATGCTACATGTGCCGTCGATTTGTTTTTGTGACTCTGAAGTTCCACCCCCTCATTCTTGCTCCTCCATTTCTCCTGCACTGCAACAGCAAAAGTGTGTGTGCATCAGTGTGAACATATGTGCCAGTAAAAGAGGGGGCTGATGCAGAAAACAAAAGAGAAAGGAAACAGACTGTGTAAGCTCTCACCATTTCTCTAAAAGGTTTGTGCTGTAAAAACCTAGACTAAACTCAGCATTGGGAACTGGGCTTGTTCTTAAGCCATAAATGATAAACAAAGTATATAAGCAATCAAATACACCCACTACATACATATGTTACCACAGTTTTGCCTTCTACCAGAGTTGTTTAAGAAGGAAAATTAGAACAGAGCTGCTTCTAAAGCTCTTTAAAAAAAAAAAATTAGCAACTCCTGGAAGTACAAACCCCTACATCTTCATAAAAAACATTCCAGCTGATCAGTGCAATGTAATTCTTAGATTATGTACTTCAAGTATAACTAGACACAGGTATCAGTACACCACCAGAATCACATTTAGAGCTACTCTAGATGAGCCCTACTACTTAATTTTTTTTTATACTTTCATAAGGAAAGTATCAATTGACTCAACATTTTGATGAACAGAAGACTTATAACCGCAAAATACGTTTCTCTCTAGGCATTTCCAAAATGTTAAATCTACATTTCTGGAAAATAATTCTCTGATGTTGCTAGCATTGCCATTAAAATGAAATTATCTTTCAAGAGCACTGTACTACCTTTTTCTTCCTGAAGCAGAGATTTAGCATGCCTGCAGAGATTCTGCATATTCCTCAGCTAGACCACAGAGCTCACTCAGTCCTGCCTATGTCTGCCTGTCAAAGGCTGCTGATACACATAA
Source organism: Motacilla alba alba (assembly GCF_015832195.1). Taxonomy (NCBI): domain Eukaryota; kingdom Metazoa; phylum Chordata; class Aves; order Passeriformes; family Motacillidae; genus Motacilla; species Motacilla alba. The sequence goes on along the minus strand of NC_052019.1, from coordinate 43,455,856 downwards.
AAAAATGCAATAGTTAGATGTGTGAATAAACTTATCCTTCTGACACTGTATTAACAGACTATTTTATAAGCATTCATACACAATACCCAAGATCCAATTTTTTTCCACTGTTTTCCTCCACAGGGATTTGCCCTGCTTGAGAACCAGAACATCCAGCACCAGAAGTGCCTCCAGCTTCGAACACCTCTGTGAAGGTACATTCACCTGTTACAACATACTGCTGAGGTGGCAAACCTCAACAACAAAAGTCCTCAGTGTAATCTTACAGTATAAGCACTTGGAAACTAAGTCATACTCAATGAGGGCAAGACATGGATTCACAATAAAGTGCTGAATAGTAATTCAGAAGATATTCACCCTTCTGTATATAAGGAAACTAATTTGGCTTTAAAACAAACAAGAATATTTCTTTGACTATTTCATACTGTGAAGCCACTGACAGAATAAAGGTGACATAGCTTTCCATTTAGATATCAGACATGACAGTGAATGCAAGTAAGTGCATAGGTCTGCACTGTGGGAGGAATTTGGAGACTAGGCAGATGAAATGACACAGAGAGAAAGAAAATAATGTATGAAAAGAAAGGACTGTAATACACTCAACCACCAAAAAAGCAGTATCTCTAAAAATAGAAGAAATGTACCAGGCAAATGAAAGTATTTATTTCTCTTAAGATACCGCTGAAATACTCAGTAGCTTGTTCTTGGAATATTTTATGGTCCTTTGTCACTATTTATGATTAAAGAATCCCCAAGCTGTTTACCTAGTTCACCTAATGAGAGCAGTCTTAAATATCACAGATTTTTTTACAAGTACTAATTTTCTAGGGAAGTGCATTCAAAATAAGCCCATTAACAAAATATTTTCCCTCCAGTGACACTGGTAATTCTGCCCAACACAGAAATAAAAAAATTCTAGGAAACAGAATGTAACAATTGCTTCTCACGTGCACAGGATTCTTCTGAAGTACCATAAAATGGATTATTCCCAAAAAGGACTCTTGCAGTTTATCATCAAACAAAGACTACATGACCTAGACACATTATAAAAGGGATTAATGTGAAGGTGCAAAAAATGGATTTATTTAATGATGGTGGCATATATGAATAAATTGTTGTACCCTGAGATAACCCTCATCCATCAGCTTGAGCACATGCTTAAAAGTTGTGCAACTCTTTGCCTCTATTCCTCAGAACAGGAAGCCCAGCACTTTGCTGTTATTAAAGCAAGTAATGTTTTAATGTATATTATTTAATAATGTAGCGATCGGCATCCAGTTTTTAAAAATGTGAATCTCCTGGCATTCTGAAGACCTTTTACTGAGGTGTGCACTGAATTTATCTACATCTACTCCAAGGTGTTAAACACCCACCAAATCCCCTTTAAGGTACTTCAGAGTCCCTCATTACTGGCCCAACATGTGCATGGAAATCTGCATGTGCATGCCCTTTGGTCCTAGAAGAACATCCTGACCAGTAGCCACTATGTACAGCTGGATTCCTGGCACCATGACGTCACCTTGTGCAGCTGTTATAAAAGTAATTCTTTGCCTGTTTCTACCCTCGACATGAGGCTACTGCGTCTTGTTCTAAGTCTTCCAAATGCAAATTTCATCCATTCAATTGCTACTCATGGTAACACAAAGCAGTTTCACCTACAGTCAATGAGAGGCTTCAAAAACTGCTTTGACCAAGAAAAAGGATGGCAAAGTTATTAAGCATTCAAAACCCTCAAAACAAAGAATCCTGTGCTTACCACAGATAAACACAGCTTTTCTGGACACTCTGGTAATGCTGGCAGAGACAGTTCCAATTGTTTGGTACTTAGGAGGAAATAAGTACCCTCCCATGTATTACTAGACCTCCCCCCAGTTCTGTGCACTCACCAAAAAGGCCTACAGATCCTGTCAGAGGCATTCAGCATCTGTAAATATACTAATAACTACCTCTACATTGCTACAGTGCCAAAACACCATAATGACACACTTCAAATAGTTCTTGATAATAGATCCACAAATATCAAGCTAGTGGACATCAATTACAGAAATGAAATGTGCCTAATGTCAGGGCAGCTGCTACCATGTATTTCCCAGAGATGCTATTGGTGATCTACAGCAAGCTTTGCACACTAGAACAGAAAAAACTCTTTTTTTTTTTTTTTTTTTGTAAAGTTAAGCTGATAAATGCTGAATGCATGAGGCCTGCAGCATTATCCTGTCTCATCATTCAGTGATACTTGTTCCATGCTGGCAGCGATGCTCCTCCAAGCATGGACTTGACCTGCTTAAACAACAGATGTGGTAAACTGTCCGGGTAGGATGCGGCAGGTGCCCAGCCTCAGGAGCTCTATTCTCAGGTGAATTTCATCATGCCAGTTTGGAGTTCACTGAATGTTGCAAAGAATTGGCAAGCTTAAGACAAAGAATTTGCAAAGAATTTGGCAAGAATTTGGCAAAGAATTTGCAAAGAATTTGGCAAGCTTAAGACAAATGACAAAGTGTACAGTATTTGGCATCAGTTGAACTGTGGCACCTGACAATGCTTCAAGGACCAGGTAGAAGGAGAGAGACTTCTTATAAAGCTTCTACTTTGATCCCAAGTCCCACATTTCTGTTAGTTTTGTACCCTAAATTTAAAGTGCAGTTATAAAATGGATACAGCACACCAATGGAGTAATTTAATACGAGAAAGTTATTGAAATGCTGAGCTTGTTTCCAGACACTTCTGTCCCATCTCTCCAACAGCATGAACAAACAGTATTTTAATAACAAATAAGATCACAACACACTGTACACTCAAAAATTCTTTTAAATGATTTAGCACAGATGTGCACAACCTGAATCAATTTTCATTTACAGATCTGTGATATTGAGAACTTAGTTTTTAATGCAAGAAGGAATTCATGATGAATACAAAATTACTACCTTGAGAAAATAATTATGTTAATTTTAGCTTATCTCTTATAAACAAAATCTAAATGTTATAACTGAAGAAAAACATCAAACAGCTTATTTTATATATACAGTATTCTTTCTAGAAGGAATATGGACCAGAACACTTTTGTAGTAAACACAGTGCTTGAAAATTTACCTAAGCTTTTAAGGAAGTAAATCACCATGATCAAGACCACATTAAAAAGCAGAATACAGATAAGAAATTTATCATCATTATTCAAGAACCAGTGATTATCCAGCAGAAATACCAACCAGTAGGCAAAAGGCAGTAACTGATTTCATATAATGAATGACTGTGCTCCTTACCACCATGCAAGATTTGAAGACTAAAAGTCTAAGTGGATTCAAAAAAGGAACTGAATTAGTGAAAGATAAATCCATTGGCAGCAATTTAGCAGGGCCTTTCATATGAGGCCTCCCAGAAGTTGCTAAGAAATTGACTGCAGAGGGGAAGGAATTTCTCTTGGAAGTAAAAACTGAATCCTGGGAGGTGTTTCTTGCATACTTTTCCGAAGACACTTGTTTTTTCAGTTTGTGTGCTGTGACACACGAGCTACTAGCACAGCTCTGAAAGGCTGACAGTGTGCCCACTACAGGAGTAACGATGTCAATCATTTGAAATCTTTAGCATGTTCTGATCCAATCATATTTCCTTCAAAAGCCTGAACAAGCTGACTGAGGTCGTAACACATACACACAAAATAAATGCTATGACCTCTTTAAAAGCTTAGGGAGAAGAAAAAAGTGAGCAGTAAAATTTGTCGCATTCAGCTTCTACTCCAGTGTGAACTTTTTCAGCCTTGCTGTCATCCAGCCTTTCATGCTGGATCCAAATACAGCCATAGAAAGCAGGAAAGCAAGAATATATTTGTTTTGTAACACATGCAAGAATTTCTAAACCAATCAGGTTCATCTTTGAAGCATCTTATTTAGCATTCCATTAACTTTTGTCAGAAGATTCTAAATTCTTAAGTCAGAATGTCAAATTGATAGTTTTAGAATAACACATTAAATCCATAAAAATCTCTACAGATTTAAAACACCTGAAGCAATTAGTGTAACAGCACTACATCACGTGGTCAATTTTAAAATATTGATATACATAAGATCCCGTGTCTGTCAAAATTTATACAATGTTGAAGGGAAAACCAGGAATTTTTCTTGGTATGTGCCATCAACTACTAAATCTATGGTTTCCCACAAAACTTATTTTTGTCCTTCACTAAAGGGAAGGATGCTTGCCAAGCATAAACCACAGATCAACAGATGATATACTGTGTTCCCAAATCTGCTGTTGGAATGCTTGAGTGCCTTTTGTGCATACTGTTTTTCAAGAGCAGAGTAAAAAATCTTGGCCAGCAATGAAAACAACACTTCCACTACATTTTTTCTGTACAGTCAGAGGACCTGAATAAGCAAGGCAGGCCTGTGCAATAAAAAGGCTGAAGGGACCAGACTCCTCTATCCTAGAAAACAGAAGGCAAAGAAACTACTTAACCACAGCACGCAGCTACTTGTAGGGTAGCAACAAAGATCACACATGCAAACTCCTCCTGGTGTTAGTGGACAATATTGAATGGGGCAATGGTCACAAATGTAGCTTGGGAGGTTCAGGCTGTAGGTGAGCAAAAGCTCTTCCTTTAGGAATACGTAAAGCACTGAAACAGGTTGCCTGCAGAGGCTGTAAATCCCTGTCTTTCAGGAGACTTTTCAAGACTCTGCTAGACAAAGCCTTGGCAACAGGCCTGCTTCAAGAAGGAGGCTGAACTAGGTGACCCCAGAGCTCTTTCCCAGACAACACAAACAAACACAAAGTCAGCAAAGCAAAGAAACTGAAGAACGCTAAAGCATTGTATTTCACTATAGATAATAAGCATCAAGAAAAGAAGTTCATGGCAAATTACTTTAGTGCTATCAAAACAAAATTTTATATGGCACATATTGTGTGAGATGCTTATTGAAACAAAACACACAGAACTACAGTAACTTTTAATTGGAGACTGTAAACACCACTACCCTGTTGTTTCCAGATTTTAAATCAAGGTGATGCATGGCTTCCAAACAGATAGATAAATTACATTTAATGTCTCAGTAAATGCAGCTTAACATGCCTCAGCGACTTCAGCTATAGAGAAAAAAAAAAAAAAAGAGAGAACTTCCGAGTACAAAATCTGAGAAACAGAATCACAACAGAATGCTGAACTGCTAGACTGCAAGGACACTGGGCACATTGTCCAAGATAAGGCTGGCAGAAACCAGATTAGGAGGAATAAACAAAGCCAACTCATCAAACTAATGTGCTAACTAGGTAAAAGGCAACTCTAGAAGGGGAAGACCACAACCACTGACTCACAGCCACCAACTCAAGAAACCCACATACTCAAAAGAGTGATCATGAGAAGAAGAAAGTAATTTAACTAACAGAAATAAAATACTAATTAATAAGAGAACTGTATAAATTATAGCCGATAAACATTAATGCCTTTGCTTGTCAAAATGTATAAATAATGAAATGTTTTGATAACTGGTGTACTGGCTTTGTGAATTTGCCAGCTAGGACCCCTTTCTGAGCTGAACTAAATAAATCAAATACCTCAACTCTGTGTGGATTGGCCTCTTGCACACTGGGTGAAGGAACCCATTTTGGGACAACAAAGGTTATATTCTCAAAAGCAAATATTAACAAATTTATTTACAAATATTACATTTTTTTCCATCTGTAAACAATAACCACTTTGGTAAAAGCTTCTTGCAATGAGGTTATGACTCATTTTATGCTTTGCTGTCTATCCCCATTCTTTATGCAACATCCCAGACTTATCATTTGTTGTCCTGACAGGAAATGATTGCTTAAAATACAGGTAACAGCAAGGTCTTTGTGCAACCACAGTTCTATGGGTCATTCTCTGGCCAGAAACTCATCTCTCCTTAAGCAATGATATAGTTCTGTGCCTTTGGCTCTAACCTAAATGAAGTGGGTCCATTTAATCACTTAATAATCATACTTATTATTATTTGTCCTTCCACAGTTTCCTTGGCTAAGAAATCACCCCACTGACTACCAGAAGTTGTTTAATTATTTTTGTAAGACCAGCCTTCATTTTTAGAAGCATTGTTTCTTCAGAGGGCACAATGTTCTTTGGGGTTCAGTCTATACTCTGGGCCAAGTAACTGCAAGTGGGGTTTTTTTCTTGCCACTAACTTCAATCTCAAGATATGCTGGAGAATTTCCAGGTATAGGCTATATTATTTAACTTCCAGAAAAGCTTTAGTTAGTACTTATATTTACCTCTAGCTAGCTACAGTCAAAGACTATGAAATATAGCAGAAATGTGCCCAGGAACTTCAATGGGCTGTGAAAAATGCTTAATCACATAATCTTCTTAATACTTCCAAGATATAACATACCAGCATCGGTCAGAGATTATTACAGGAGAATTACATTATTTGTGCTCTTTGGATCTTAAGTGTTTTACTGTGGTGGTGCCTGAAGCAGTTATTAAAACTGAAGCTCCTAAATCTGCATTGGGACTACCAAAACAAAACAGACCGAATCCAGGGAAAAGAGGGAAGCGATATTCAGCTGGCCATCCACTCCACCACTTCTTGAATTTGAGAGGGAACTGACTGAACAAAGAAATAATTAAAATAGTGGCACCCACTCTCCTATCCTGAATGCTCGTCTTAGTCCTCTTTTTAAGGGCTTCCTGTGTACACATGGGCAGACTAGCAGATCATAGGTAGATTTATGAATTTATTTAAAACAAATTATCTACCTGATGGAGACTTTTTTCTCTTCTCTTCTCTTAATAAAAGAGGATAAATGGTTACATTTGCTATGGACAAGCAGAACAATTTCCAGATCAGCACTGAAGGACACAGGCATGCAGACAAGGAAGTTTCCAGCTGAACAATGCTGACTTCTCTTCTGCAAGATGCCGATCCTTCCACTTCTTAAATAAGAGTCACTTAAGCAAATAAGTCTTCGAATTACCCTTTTCCTAATCATGCTTTCTCCTAGCTCCAGGGTCACTGGCACCTCTTGGGAAGCACTAAGCTTGAGCTGTCCTTGTCATGATCCAGTGAACCCTAAAGGACATCATCACCAAAACAGTCTCAGACCAAAGAATTTAATGAAGAATTTCAGACCATCTTATTCTTTACTTCTCAAGGCCAACTACGTAGTTTTGCATTAACATGGGAACAACTGCTGAGCATTGTTGTATTAAATTCTTCATTTATCTGTAAAAAGTCCATGATGCCCGCAAAGTAGTGTTCGCTGAACTTCGTCAGACACACTATAGAAACGTACCCCCCACAACCTCTCAGCATGTTGAGCAGTGAAATATTCAACCTTAATTTGTTATACTGGATACAGCTCATTGTTCTCAGCTTCAAAAACAAGTCAGTGCCAGTTTGATGTGGGAGTGTAATGAATTGATCCAACTCTGAACTAAGTCTTGTTTTGGCATAAAAAACCCCAAAGCACTCAGTCAATCAACCAACCAAACCCAGATGATTTCACCCATAATCTAAAACTGCTCACTAGAGTTGAAAAAGTTCCAGGAAACATCTGAACTACTATGGAGAAACAAAAATAGGGGAAGGGGAAAAAACCCCAACAAAACTCAACCCAGAGATGTTTCAATCAGCACAGCTAAATTCATGTGCAAAATTTACAGCCGTGGTATGAGAGCAAACCATAGACAAGCATTTGTGGTAAGTAAAACAGAGTAATAGTAAATTAAACCAAAGCCTTGACCACCTGTACTTTTAACCGCACATTAAAGTAAAAATCACATAGGTCTTCATTATCAACTCAAATACATTTCATTACTGGCTTCTATATTTGGTAATTTCATTTTATTTTTAAGTAAGGAAATTTCTGCCACATCCATAATGGGCTATTCTTTCTCAAGGAACACTGGCCACAATTCAAAGTGAAATAATGCAGATATTGAATGTGTTAAAAATTTCTTGTGTGCTTTAGATAATACCATAATATTGTGGTGCTCAGCTCTAATGCGAGAGTAAGGACAGATAATCAACCAATGTAGTTCATAACTAAAATTTACTACACTCACTACAAACTTTCCTGCATGTTAGTCAGCTGTCACACAATAAAAAGGTACTGAAAATAGAAAAGCACACCAGATCAAGGTTTAGAGTTAGACTGGAGAGAACCTGTAAGTCTATGGAGAAATAGCATTTTAGAGAAGTTATTCTGATTTGTTTGGAAATTTTGGTTTTTTTAAAAAAATGTTTATTTATTTTAAAAGTGTCTTTATTTTACAAAAATTAATTTGTTTATTGAAAACAAACTAAGAAAAATACTAACATTATAAACAAAATAATCTAGTACATATCCTGTGGTTTCTGTAACTTCCCAGAACAATAATGCATGTGACAGAAATAAGCAACAAGGGAGGTAGAAATCGATCACATTACTCATATTGCAGTTAAAAACCCTAAAAGTTTCCAACAAAAGTGGTTTCCTTTCCCAGAGCAGGTGACCAGATGATTCAGTTTTAATGAACCTATGCAGCTACTGTCATTGTTCTCAATTTTTAAAGAATATGCTGTAGTTCCCCTCCCTATAACTTAAAAAGCCTATATATATATATATATATATATATATATATATATATATATATATATGTAATTCAATCAGCACTTTCTCAAAGGGAAAATAGTTTCTTTAGAAGAGTTTTCAAATTGCTCTATTTAATATATCTTCTCACAGGTTTTCCAGAACATGCCAAATAAAAACTTTCCTGAATTCAGAGAAAATAACGCCACGACATGGGATGATGACACACAGTGTGGTAGACACAGGAAGTCAGACACATCACCTGAGCGATAGATACAACTACCCCATGGACACAAATCGTTCTGCCTACCTCATTCCTCCAAGTTTCCCTGCTCCAAGATCTGCTCTGGCAGTCTACTGCTTAAGCAAGCACCTTCAGCTCATTAAACCAGCAAAAAAGCCCCCAACCCAACACAGCAAAAAACCAAACAAATCAACCCTGCAGTGAATCAAATTAAAAAAAAAAAACAAACCATGAGTAGGTCTCTTAACAGCTCTCAGGCTGCACTTTCACAGCAATCTAAGTCAAACTAACTTCTGACTGGCATAGGCTCTTACCTCCCTCTGGCTGCATGTTCCTACTCTTTCCCTTGTGCCAGCTTCAACATCCACCCAAAAATATTACAGTGAGCTGAATCAGAAGACTCCCAACCACTGAAGAGAAATAGAAAAATATCCCTCTGCTTGGACAATGCACCAGAACAGGTAGGTGCAAGTCCTAGGAAGCACAGGGGCTCCGAGTGAGGCAGCCACCCAGTACATCAGCCCAGGCTACCACCAAACCACAACTCCAGTGACTTCACTCACCAACAGGTTGGACGAGCAGCAGAGCTGACAAACAAGAGCGAGCAGAAGTGCACACCTCCCCAAAGGAGATCACACCTCTAGAGCAGCGGCAAGCTGTTAGTTTAGTCTAGCTGGCTTCATCCTACAGTACGTGGTGCAGCACAGCTGCGACTGGCTTCAAGGGAAAATACTACTTCTTCATTGTAGAGCCTCCTGTGCTCTGCTTCCCCAATAAACCACTGCTGGCTAAGTCTGAGCGCTCAGGAAGCCAGAAGCACTTGTGAACTTTCACCTTTCAGCTCCCACTTTGCACACATGCCTCGCACCGGCAGGACAAAGGTGATCAACTGCCCTTACGCACTTCCATGCACAGGCTGAACATAGCAGAAATTTAAGCCGCTTGCATTTACAACTAGTTTAACAGACTGAAATACTTAAATTGACAGCCTGCTAAGATGCCACTACATTTTTTAAACCCTACAACAAAATATCTTGAAGGCTTATTTAACACCTATTTGTATTACCATTTTGGCAGCATAACCGCACATTACGTGCAAAAAAAGCCCCACTAATTTTCAAAAGGTTTGTAAATAAAAGTATGTAAGTAAAGGTCAAGTAAGGGAAGAGCAGCAAACTCATCTACTTTGGATGATATTCTTCACTGATGTCTTAAGAATACTCCGCTGGGAGCCTTAGTGGTGTTTTCCAGCGTAGAGATGTGCAAACAGATGGAAAGAAGGCGAGACAGCTCAAGCAGAATGCTATTCATTCACACATATTTTACACCAGTAAGGTAAACAAACAGTGCTGGCCCCATTTCAAGCAGTGGCTGTCAGGAAAAAATACTAGAAAAAATTAAAAAACCACCTTTCATTACTGGTTAATAGCACTGTACCAAAGACAAATTCTGGGAACAAGCTTTGTTCCACAAGAAGGTGGCAAAGGTTATATACATATATAAACTGTAGAATCAATTCTATGTTTTTCACTAATAAAAATTTCTAGAAGAAACACCTTTAGAAAACAGACATCATAACCAGCAGCACGAACACTTTGCTGTGGAGGAAACCATACAGGAACCAACAGTGATTTTCTGCACTCTACCCCAGACAAGGCGAAACCCTGCAGACACATCAATCCACAGTGGTTTCAATAGGGTCCTGCTAATCCTGCACCTGCAGAGACAGGCATTGACATAACTTGAGCCACTGAAGGCCACAGGGCCTGCCTGTTGAAAGTTTTCCTCTAGGATCCCTCATGTCACTGTGTTTCTATCAACTACAAAAGGGACACTCAATTTCTTGTTGCTCAAATGGATGCAAACTCACATGAATTGCAGAGGGTGCTATATTGTTACAGTTGTACCATAATTATTAAAAATCAGAATATTTGGAATTGAACTATGTAGCTTGGCTGAGATTTTACCTGGAAACAGACCTCATGAAAATGATTTATTTTGGAAGGGATTTTACACGGACAGAAAAAGAAATGCTGCATTCACACCTCAGCGACTACAGGACAGTGACATGCATGTTGACCCTCAATGAACAATGATGTCCGAATTAAATAATTTCAGCTGCTGCCAGGGTCCACCTGAGTAAAAAATTTCAAACAAAAGCTTGTTGTTGTCCAGGTCTCTCTACAATGACAATCTGCTCACACCCCAGCTCCATTCCTTCTCACATGCACTGGTTCTTGCCTGTTCGCAGGGGCCTGCTGTCCAAACCTACACAGAAATGGCTAAATGTGAACAACTTTGTTATCTAGATGTTCCTCTACCTTGGTACTTCGAAAAAAATGGGCAGTTAATTTCCTGATGGAGCACCCTAAGCACCTGGACATGTCTGTGCTAGTCAGCACATGCTCATGTTAGTTTCAGGGTGGTGAAACAGAAGAACAGGTTGCCCGGAGAAGTTGTGGATGCCCTACCCCTCTACATGCTCAAGGACAGGTTGGATGGGACTCTGAGCAACCTGGTGTAGTTGAAGGCGCCCTTGCCCACGGCAGGGGAGTTGGAGCCAGGTGATCTTTATGTCCCCTTTTAACTTAAACCACGGTATGACTATGATGAGCTCGGAGCAAGAGCAGGCTTTGAGGGCGGCCCGCGGGCACACGCCCGCGGCTCGGATGCACCTGAGCTGAACCGAGCTGCCCTGGGACGAGGCCGCCGGGCCCGGCACACCTCGGGGCGGCACCGCCAATGCCGCCCTGCCCCCGACAGGAATCCAGACCGGGGAGCGGGCCAGGGCCAGCCCAAAGGAAGCGACGCCGCGGCCCGCCGCGCCCTCGCCGCTCACCTGCTGCCGAGCTCAGCGCGACCCTCCGGTGCCTCCTGCCGAGCTCCCGCAGCTCCTCCTCGTCCTCCTCCAGCCTCCAGGCTTCGGCCATCGGCGGCGGAGGGGCGGCTGGCAGCATTCAAGAAGCGGGGGCTGCCATGACCGGCGCCCTCTCCCTCTCCTCGGCGCGGCCGCCCGGCCCTCGCGGCCGCCGGGCCCGCCCCGCACCTGCGCCCTCTCCGCCGCGCTTCTCCCGGAGACCGCTCCGCGCTGCTGCCGGCGGGGCGAGGCGGGAGGAGAGGCGGCCTTTCCTGCCCATCCGCGGCTCTCCGGCGTCAGCAGGAAACCCGGCGGCCGCCTGGCACCGCCACAAAAGGGGGCGGAGGAGGCGGTGGCGGGGGGAGGTACCTGGCTGCCGCCGCTGGGCAGCCGCGCTCCGCCGGGCGGCTCCGCCGGGCACCGCGCGGGGATGGGCCGGTGAGCGGGCTGTGCGGGCCAGGGCGGCCTCCTGCTGAAGGGGAGAAGGGGCTTGCGGCGAGAGGGTGCGAGGTCTGCCTCGCTTCGTGACGAGAGCAAGAAGATGCCAAGAGGAGGATGGTGCCAGACTCTTTTTCAGTGGTACCCAGCGACAGAACAAGGAGCAGCGGCCGCAAACTAAACCACAAGAACTTCCACCTCCACATGAGGAAGAACTTCTTTACGTTGAGTGTGGCAGAGCACTGGACCAGGCTGCCCAGGGAGGTCATGGAGTCTCCCTCTCTGGAGACACACTAAACCCACCTGGACACGTTCCTGTGTCACCTGCTCTAGGTGACCCTGCCTTGGCAGGGGGGTTGAACTAGATGGCCTCCTAACAATTCTGTGATCCTGTGAGGTGACGAGGGCAGTTGCTGTGCATGTCCAGAAAGTCGGGAGCCCCGGGAGCTGTGGGAATTGTGGGTGCAGCAGACTGTGGCCCCGGTGTTGGCTGAGGGCTGGGGGCAGGCAGGTTTTTGACCGGCAGCAGTTGTGGCTCACGGCTGGGAGGATGTGTGTCTTGGCCTGAGTTCATTACCGTGGTTTGAACTACTTAAGAAGTTATCTTAGGACCTACTTGAAGCCAGTGAGGTACACACTTAACACCGCTGAAGTGATACGAAAAATATGGCCAGGTTTCAAGGCAGACACCTGTGTAGTTTTACGTCGAATTTCTCCCCCACCCCCCTGGGCCCTCAATTGCCTATATCTAAATAGAAATTATAATGCTTCTTCATTTCATATGGTAGCTGTAAAACCTAATCATAAAGGTTTTTACATATTATTCCATTGAAGGTACTACTAAAACAGGATATAAGGAAGATAAATTCAGCTTCAGAGCAAGTGAATAAGGGACAATAAACCAATTAAGTATATGACCACAAATTAGAGCAGGAAAGTACAACTAAACAGTGAGTAATCCTAATGTTGAGCAATATCTGTGCTGACACACTGAGCACCCTCTATGCTCACTGTGAATAAAGCATATTGTACAGGTTGAAAAAAAAGTCATCACAAAACTGAAAAATATATAATGCATGAATACAAATGATTGTCTGTGCATTTTTAGTGTTTCAATGCTTGACTTTACAATCATTGTTCCTTAACAGAAGCTTTTTTCCACTGCAGCTCTTAGTGTTCAAGTGGTATAATGGTTATTCTTTGAAGAACATAAGGGTTTATACTGTAAAAAGATGTAAGGCCAGGAATAAAACTGAATGTGCAGCAGGACTATATAACAGACAAATGAAACCTTCCAATACAGGTATGTGTTCTCAAAAGCCTTATGCTTTGGATGACCTCTGCATGGATAGATTGCATGGTAGTCCAAGGAAATCACCTTACAAATTTCAGTGCAAGATCAACATGCCTTGTACATAATCTAGAGTGAGTGGATACAAAACTCTTCAGTGGAGCACTGCTGTCACAGGTAGATGCTGTTGGTATGTGCATGTGTGAGAGACAGAAGAGACTCTCCCACGTAAAACAAACTGTGTGTTGTTTTTTTTTCTGGTTCTCTACTGTGGAACCAAAATGCAGCACCTGTATTCAGCTCCTAAACTCCACTAACCACAAAGAACAACAAGGACCATCCACTTTTCACTTCCCAAATATCTCCTTTTTATACTATGTGTTTCCCTCCTTTGGCAGAAAGGAAAGTTGGTATAATGTAAAATTACTAAGGAAGGAAAAACCACAAATAAACCATAGAGCCCTCAAAAACTAGATTAAGCCTTTTTTTTGTTGCTGTTGATGAAATTGACACAGAAGCTTCCATGCACATAAAATTGAAAAATACATTTGAACAAAATTTAGGCCTAAGAAAATCATGCTGAGCAGAGTAGCTCCAGCTATTACTACGAAAACACTCCCAAAAATATGACATAATACAGTATAGAGTGATCATGAGTGTTTAACATTGACAATCATCAAGAGCTCCTTAGCAATCACCATGGAAGTCCAATTTAAAAATGGAATTGCAATAACCAAATTATAGAAAGTGATAAAGTCCCTGAAGCAACCACTTGGCCGTGTATCAAGCTCTGCCAGCTGGAAATGCACATGGGACAGTGACTGTATTTAGGGCTAGAGGAGCCAGTCAAAAAAAGATGGTAACTGTTTGAAGATGGATTTCACCAGAAAGGAAGAGATCAAACTAAGATACAATTCATATGTGGGTATAACATTCAGGTAGCAATAACCAACATATTACTGTAAACAGTACTGGAAACAATTCCCAATCAGTACTCCTGGAAACATGAAAATGTCACAGTATTTAAACAAAAGTAAAATGCAAGGCAGCATTAAATTAAATCATATTTCTGAAATTTTTGCAAAAAATATTCAATAATGCTCAATCCCCCTAAAAGGAGGTTGCTTACTAGTAGATAGAATTCTTCAAGGTAATTATCTGTAGGCATGCTCACACTACCAGTGTACCAGTAATAGAACAAAAGAACAGTTTGGGTTGGAAGGGAGCTTAAAAGTCATCCATTTCCAACCCAACTGCCATGGGCAAGGACACCTTTGCTTCCCTGGACCAGGTTATTCAGAACCCCATCCAGCCTGGCTTTGTACACTTTTAGAGAGGAAGCATTCCCAGCCTCTCTGGACAACCTTTTGTGGTGCCTCACCACCCTCTCATTAAGGAATTTCTTTCTAGTATCTAATTGAAACTCATCCTCTTTCAGCTTAAAGCCATCCCCCCTTGTACTGTCACTATCTGCCCATGTAAAAAGTCCTTCTCCCTCCTTTCTTTAAGCTTCTTTAAGTACTGGAAGGCCACAGTGAGATCCTCCCAAAGTCTACTCTTTGTCAGGACGAACAACTCCAGCTCTTTCAGCTGTCTTCATAGGAGAAGAAGTTCAGCCTTTGGGTTATCTTTGTGGCCCTCCTCTGGACGCTCTCTAACCGGTCCACGTCTTTCTTGTGCTGAGAAGCCCAGAGCCAGATGCGGCACTCCAGGTGGGGTCTCACCAGAGCATGGTACTGGGGGAGAATCACCTTCCTCAACCTGTTGGCCATTTGTCTTTTGATGCATCCCAAGAGATGGTTGGGTTTCTGGGCTGCGAGCACGCATTGCTGAAACATGTCAGGCTTCTCATCCACTAACACTCCCGCATCCTGCTCCAAAGGGGTAGTCTTGATCCGTTCTCTTACATTCTTCACTTGTGCTTGCATTTGTGATTGTCCCAGCCCAGGTGTGAGACCTCCCACTTGGCCTTGTTGAACTTGAGGAGGTTGCACAGGCCCGCCTCCCAAGTCTGTAGAGGTCCCACTGGATGGCATCCCTGCCCTCCAACTTGTCAACCACACCATAGAGTTTGGTGTCATTGCTAAATTCACTGTGTGCCACTGTCCACATCACTGATGTTAAACAGCATGAGTCCCAGTATGGACCCCTGAGGAATGCCACAAGCATTAAATCTTGAAAGTGGCTTTTAGGTTTTAAATGCCTCCATTTCTTGCAAATAATTCTTTCCTAGTGAGTGCTTGCAAGATGCATTCATCCATGCTCTGTCTGTGAGCTTTGACTCACTTCTAGTTTATGTTGGTA
Source organism: Motacilla alba alba (assembly GCF_015832195.1). Classification (NCBI taxonomy): domain Eukaryota; kingdom Metazoa; phylum Chordata; class Aves; order Passeriformes; family Motacillidae; genus Motacilla; species Motacilla alba. Next base: position 43,440,178 of record NC_052019.1, on the reverse strand, counting down.
TTTTCAAGTGATAAACAGCTTTAGTTTTTTTTTGTCAAATGCCACACATCACTGGCATGATACCTGATAAAGGTGTGTAAATAATAGAGGTACCTAGGAAGGGGGATAGGCTTTAACAAGTCTGCAGGAGGTATACTGAGCAGCAATGGCAGATCTACCTTAGCAGTCTTGGAGCAGATCCTGACACAGCCCTTTATCCGGGTAAGCAGTTTCTGCGGGGAGGAGAGAGCTGTGCTTTTCATCTTTAGACAAGCTACAAAACCAGCTGTTGAAATAATCAAAAGAGCCACAGTTGCTGGCAAGTCTAATAATAGCTTAGGCCAGACAGTAATTTGTGATCATTTGGCTCAGATCAGAATATACACACACACACACAAAGACTTCTGCTGCTTGCTTGATGGGCCCAAGGGAAGTAGGAAACAAAGAGGAGGGGAGAATGAATTGGACCAAATGATGTGAAGTGCAGAAGGAATTAAATGTGGGAAATTCTCTTCAGAAAGTCAAGGAACCAAGCTCCTCTTTTACTTTTCAGCAATTAAACCAATACAAATGATAAAAAAAACAAAATGGGAAGAGAAAGTACATATAGATGCAACTCACAGAAGTGGAATATTTTTTAAAAAAGAACTGAAAAAGAAGGAAAGCACTTGCTGTAGTCTAAGGTGATTGAGAGGAAAACATCAGCTTTATGTTGCTCTAAGGCATTTAATGAAGGACTATGTATTTGTGTCTTACAAGCAGGATGAAGGAAAAATAATTGCATTCTTCTACTTCAGTGAGAATCTCTGCTGCTTACATGTGCGTAGGAATAAAAGGCTTTTGTGTATTTTCATAGCTACACATCTCCAAGTAAAAGAACTTTACTGTCTCAAAAAGTCTGCAATTTGGTTATTAAAATCTGGAAATTTCTCACTGAAATTCTACTTCATCATATGCATCTTTGCTGTAACGTACATACTTGTAATTTCACAGTGGTAGAGTAAAAGGAGGAAATAACTGGGTAAATGGTTCTTTGTACTCTCTGCTGAATGCTTACAATTAGTTGCCTTGGTGGTTATTATTTTATAAGTATTTTGTTCTGATTTGCATCTTTGGAATTGCCACTTTGTTTGGCCCTGCAAAAAGACACTGTTTTTCAACAAAAAATGTCAGTTCTATAGAACTACTTAATTGAAGTCGCCCGTGTAGCCTCAATGTCTATTTAGGCTCTGCAAAGCAGCTGAAGCCTGAAATGAATGTATCAGTGTTTGGCTGAGATACAGGAGCCTCAGACCACAAAAGAATGCAGACAAAAGATTTTTAAAAAATGCAAAGGATGAAAAAGAGTATTTTCAAAGGGGAAAATGTAGCCTTGGACATGACAACATTATTTTTGTTCTGAGTAAAAATAGCAAGGGTCTCGTTCAATAGACGAATGACGTTAGCGATACAGCCTGTGTAGGAAGCTGACATTGGTGAGGGCCAAGATCTGATAATTTGATCTCCATTTGTGTTCAGCTGATCCAATGAGTTCTAGTGTAGCTGGAGAATGACATATCAGGAGCCTGCAGGCTTCCTGAAATGTCTCCAGCTAAATGCAGGTTCTCCTTGCATTTTTACAACTACTTGTGGCTCCTAGCATATCAGCATGATGACAGTCTAAAGGTAAGTGGTTTTGTGATGAATGAAGATAATTAAAATAGAAGAATATTTGTTTCCATGAATAAGGACCTTTCTTACTGAAACCCTGGAAAATCACCTTGATGCAAAACTAGGAATTTTGAGACTGCTCTCAAAAAATGAGGATTTCTCTGCATGAAAGCAGAGAAATCAAATAATCAAAATCAAATCAAATCAAATCAAATAATTTCAAAAGGCCAAAAATTGTCAGTCGAGGGGGGAAAACCTATTCAGAGAAAGATTCTTACAGTTTTCAGTTTTAAATATTACTTTTACAAATAATTTTTTTTACTTTGGCTGTTTTCCAAATTTTGTGGGCTAAAAGCACCCTTTCCTTTCCTGTCCCGTTAACAAACATCTTTCTAAAGTATAATTCTCCTTTATTATTTTTATCATTTGTGGAGTAATAAATGAATTGTTTCTACTGCCTTCATGATTAGAAAGACTAAGAAAAAGAAGTAGAAAAAAGTGAGAAAAAATGGAAGGGAAAAGAGCTGGTGCAGAGGTCAATACTTCTTAGAATGAGAGGCTGTCAAAGCCAAATTGATTCACAGTTTGAGTGGTGAAATATGCTCATGTTTGCTCCATAACCACAGAGTTATCAGAGGACAAATTTGATGTAGTGCTAAGTGAGCTGGCAGTGGCATGATGTAAGAAGTATTACCACATTGGGCACACGTGAGTCCAATACCTAAGGATGTACAATGCTAGCCCCAGGAGAGAGCCCAGCAGCTTTCCTGCTGCAGCTTGCACTTCAGTGCAAAGAGCTGATGAGGGAAAAACTTATGGAATAGAGCAAAGAGAGTCCTAAAAAAATTTTCAAAAGGTAAAATGGAGTCATAAATTTGATGTTTGCAGTAAATTTACAAGTTTCTTGCAGTGATTTGTCAATTGAGGTAAATTTAGGAGTTTCTCACAATACTGAAATGGGCAAAAGGTACAAGTAGCTCTGATTTTGTTTTCTTCTGTTCTTCTGTCATTAAATGCATCTAAGCTGCCTTTCTCTGGAAATATATATGACATACAGCTAGAGAATCTTTGCAGTTCAATACTAAAACTTACAGTCCCCTGGTTTTGGCTGTTTTTCTTTATTTGGAGTGTGTGTGTTTAGTTGGTTGGGTTTGGGTTTTTTCCCCCTCCACAGTACCACCTGTGAGCACTTAGGCCTTCTCTCATGTTTTTCTTGTGCTGAACACTGATAGAATTCACACTTAACGGAAGTGTCCACAAAGCAACATTAATATACAGCAACATAATGATTTTGCAATTAAATATTTGTATGATAATTACTAATCCAGTGCTTTGAAGTTTAATATTAATGAGGTTGTCACAGTCTAGATGCATTAGTTTGTGTTTACTAATGGAAAAACACTTTTCTAATGTAGAAGTTTTAAAACAATTCAAAATACACTATGACAAATAGAATATTATGTGTTTCCAACTTCTTTTATCTGTTCCAGACATTATGTTTCAGTCATACATTCAACAACACACAACTTCTTAGAACAATTTCTTTTTATTAAAAGTTGAGTGAAAAAACAGGTTGACAGTTTTGATTGAGTACTTGGCTAGGACCCCTGACAAATTGTGGATGACACCTGCTTATTTTAAGCCAGACAGCTAAACATCGTGTAAGATATAAGAGTGTTTCTTTTTCAATTTCTCGGGTAAGAAGAAAGGGCCTGCATATCTCAGTAGCAATTAAAGGGAAAAGAAAAATAATCCTACAAGATAGTGTCACTCCTGTCTTTTTCAATTTTATACCACAACCCTTACTCTAATCACCAAATGTCAGTAGAGGAATAGATGATGACAAGTATCCTCATCATCAGGGCCTCCATAGTAGCTTTAAAGAGGCTTAAGACTTGACATCAACTAAAGGGTTTGTGTATTTCACACTCATGCTTGCAAGAATTTGTTAAGTTAGGCTTTTAGGGGTCCTTCACTCCAGTTAAAAATACTTATTTAAACAACTGTAGTTTCTGAGCTGACAACACCCAAAGTCATATCCATACTATTTAGACAGATGAAAAACTGAGCTCTAGAAGTATTCCTTTTTCTGACTCTCAGAAGCAGTTGCATGTTATTCATACATTGCTGCTACAAAGCAATCTGGTGTTTTTCGTATCAATGACCTCTTGCTAAATTCTTCAATGTTGAGTTTTCTTAGCAGTATAGCAAGAAAGGAGGCCTTATCCTGTTTTTCTTTTCTATCTCCTAATTACTTTGCATATACTTATACACAATTCACCAGGTTCAGCATTTTTTCCATGTTCACCAAGTGTGATCTTAAGATTGCATCATTCAAAAGAAAAGGGTTTATATGATTAAAAAAATGCAAAGCTAAAGTTTATAATGTGATAGTAGAGCAGTAACCAAATTTCCTGGTTTAGTCATGGAAGTGGATGGTGCCAGACTCTTTTCAGTGGTACCAAGCGACAGAACAAGGAGCAATGGCCATAAACCAAACAGCAAGAAGTTCCACCTCCACATGAGGAAGAATGTCTTTACATTGAGGGTGGCAGAGCATGAGTCCCCCTCTCTGGAGACATTCCAAACCCACCTGGAAATGTTCCGGTGTCATCTGTTCTAGATGACCCTGCCTTGGCAGGGGGGTTGGACTAGATGATGTCCAGAGCTCTCTTCTAACCCTTCTGTCATTCTGTGAAGTGAAATCCTAATATCTGCCAAATTTCTGGAGCTCGCAGTAGGTCTGGATTGATGAAGCAGCATTTTTGCAAGATGCAGTTGGCAAAATCCTGACAAGGATGGAAAATTTCTCACAGCAAACTCACACCTTGAATCAGAGCTTCACAGTAGCTGGTTTCTGGGTGAGCTCTGTATACAACAGTTCTCAACTGAAAACTGTAGCAACTTGGATTTTCCCTAAGGCATAGTTTTCAAACCTTTTTAGACTTCCCTCATATAGTGGATATTTTTGCCCCTGATGAGGGAATGATGAGGAGGACTCCATCTTATCAGAAGGCTAATTAATTACTTTATTATACTATATTATTGTATATTATATTACACTATGTTACATTACATCTAAACTGAATCTGCCAAGCACTCCACTGCACTCCACTGAATCTCGTGACTGTCTTGACACACACACCTGCTTGGCCTTGAGAGGCCAAGGAAACAAAACACCATCACTTTGGGTAAACAATCTCCATATTGCGTTCTACTTTTGCACAAACACAGGCACAGCAAATGAGATAAGAATTGGTTTTCCTTTCTCTGAGATTCAGAGAATGTGAATCTCAGAAATATTCTTGGGAAGTCATGCCTTGCTTCTGTCTGTGAAGAGAAATGTGGCTACATCTTTACATCTTCTTTTCTGTGGCACTTTATGCCTTTCCTACTCTCCCTCAATGTGCATATATCATAACTTCTCTAGCCTATGCCAAATGTCTGTCTTTGTCAGCTACAGCTACTCATACTGTTTATTCTTCACAATGTTTATTCATTTACCCATAAAGAAAATGCACTCTTTCCTCACCGAAAAACAGCTTATAAAGTCTAAATCTTACAGCTGCTTGTTGCAATGTCATTAGCTCAAAGGAAATGCCACATTCTTCAACGGGCTGCTGAGCAGAAAACTTTAGGAGTATGGAAAGCATGAAAGGCAGAGAAAAGCCTGGGTAGAATTTCTTGGGGTTTTACACCATGTAAGGAGGTATTGGCTATTCCGCTCTCCAGAAAAGGCCTCACTCCAATTTACATGGGTTTTTCTTGTTCCTAAGGACAGGAAGTGGAATCCAGGAATTAGTAGGGCAGAAAAGAATTCCAGACACACTCACCTGTGCTTTCTGCACTCTTTATGGTTGTTCCCATTGACTAAGTAAATTGTCTTTATTGACAAAATTCCCTAAATGCTTATCTCAGTATAACTTTATCAATTCAGGAACTGCTTCACTGAAAAAAAATCTTTTATGTCTACTGTGAATTCCCCTCTTCCCAATGCTGTCTAAACACCAGAAGTTGTTTAAAGGATCGCTACAGTGTTCAATTCCCGATCAGTAAGAGTTCAATGGTCTGGAAAATAAGGAAGAGAGTGTCAGAAGGAGTTTCTGGGATGCTTTTACAAAAGCCATGTGTTCAGCACTGTGCTGGAGCCAGGAACAACCTATCAGTCCTGAAGCAGCTTTCTCAGACACAACTTTATTCCACAAAACCTTCAGGGTTCTAACAAAGCTTTTGTATATATTTTGAAAGTCAATGATGTGGTCATGCACCAAATTTGTACCTGGACAAACAATTTCAGACTTCCTTTAAGATGAGAGAAAACAAGTGAGATGTTCTGATTGAACTGAACATATAATTAAAGCACAGTTTTTGATCTAGAATTCAACTATGAAATCTACATAGACCACCCTCTCTTTTGCTCAGGTTGGAGGGGTGCATATAAAGAAGGTAGGTTTGAGTTGTTCTTATGTCTGTATTTTATCTGTGCAGCAACATATGGAATTGTCTACTGTTGATAGCTCTGGCATACACAATTACTATTGGCAAAGCAGTGATTTAAAACTGAGAAAGGAATGCAAAAATTTGCAAAAGGATAATATAAAATATGCAGATAAGACCTTGGTCCATCTCACACAATTACAGTAAATACAATCTTCCAAGGGGATTAATATGGGTTTATCATCCAGTTCCAGGGCAAAACATAGGAAATGTTCAAAGCAGAAAGAAAAAATATATTGAGAACTTCTGGAGTAAACAGTGTCTTGTTTTACTCTGGTGCTTACACTGGCTGAATGTTGATATACTGCTGCAGCACTAGGGCTCATCCATCTTTGGATTAGCACTAAAGAAAATGCCTTAGTTTGACAGTTGTAAGTGAGCCTTGTGCTTTTTCTGTTTTATTCACAGCTGGTTAGGTGTACAGGTCACGTCCCAGCCTCATTAGTGGACGGTGGCAACTGAAGTCTAGTTATTAATTCTCCAGCTTGCAAGTTGTTAGCAACTGAAGCCAAATAATATTGACATAATGTTGGCTGAAACAGAGATTGCTGAATCTAGTAAGATCTTTATTTTTGCTTCTTGATGAAAAATATCTTGTTGGGAAAAAAATGACTGCTTAGTTCTATACAGGTTCGCATATGCTAACATCACAACTGGTATTTTAAAACCAGGAAAAGTTATATGCCTGGATGTTTCTATTCTGAGTCTTTTTTTGGAATTTGTTCAAGGCTTCTGAAAATTTACCGGCCTGATTACACTTCCTGTTCTCCCTGGGAAGTGAGTTTTTTCAAGAGTGCAAAGGTTCTTGTTAGTTGAAATACAAAAATATCTCGCTTTTGCAAGATGTAATCTTCATCATCGTAGATATTCTGAAATTCTTCAACATTCTTAGTCTTCCACAACTAGACATATTGTGTTCATTCTGCATCATTACTTGGTCAAGACTTTCAGGGAACAACTATGAATTTTCATACTTCCCTAATGTAAGATAAAATATATATTTGAAGAGGGCATGAGAGATAGAAAATCATCACAGTTAAGATGTCTTTAATGATCACAATACCCTGGCATGTTAATTAAATTAACTGAAGCCTAATTCATTTAATACACTTTTTTCATCCTTCTAATTACAATAGCATGACTTTTATTTGTGTCTTTTGCATCTGTTTGTGTACACAAAATCATTACTGTTTCTGTCAGTAATGAAGACATAATTTACAGAAATAAGCTAAGACTGACTTTTGTCCCTAGTAATGCAATTAAAGCCCAGAACTAAATGAAATAAAACATTATGTTGCATGACAGGACAGCATCTGTTTTCTCCTGTAGTTACTACTAAAATGTAAAGGGAATTTTCTCTGCTGTTTTCCCAATCTCTTCATTATCTTATGAATGCTATTCAAATGTATTTTCTTTTTTTAATCCTAAAATTTCACCTCTCCTTATCAGAAGTTTGTAGAATTAGCATTGTGGCTTACCTTTCAATACTTGGAAAATCCAGTGAAATGAATCTGTGGCTATTCATGGGTACACATGTTGCTTTTCTTGTTGTGATTGTACTCTGAATTGTTGAGTTGAAGGAATATTGAAATGCCAGCATGCTTCTTGCCTATAAATAAAGAACACGCATGTAGAATGAGTAGTGTCAAGAAGGGAATGACAAATCATATCCAGATATAACCCTATATTTCTTGTGTATAGCCCCCTCACAGCTCTATCCAGTACTGATATACAATTTCTGCAGCGTAATCCAAATCACATTCAAAGGAGGAACAATTTTTATTACCATTCATCTTTGTCAGGATCACTTGAACAGCACATGTAACTGAACTCTGCAAGAGGCAATCTTTTTCTATGCAAAGTGATATCAGAATACAAACAGTGAGCCAAGAAGAAACAGGAAAAACAAAAGTTCACAGCACTCCTAAGAAAGAAAACCAAAGAGATTCTATTGAACTAAGTAAAACCTTTAAAAATTATGTCTGTTGGATTTAATTTTTGATTTGCCAATGTCTTGTTTCCGGAGTCCTGTAAAATGAATCCTTTTATATTGAAAATATTCATTAAAAGGCCTCCCAGTTGTCATAGTTCCCCTGTCTTCACTCAGCCTGGCTAATACACACATGCTACTTGAGAGTTTATTTCAGAAAATCCTGAGGCTAGCAGAAATATCACTTTAATTAAAGGCTAGTGAGAAATCAGGAGAAATGGTAGAATCAGAAATGAGGATTCAGGAAAAATGACAGAATCAGAAACCATCTAGAGGAACTGCCTTGTATAATCAGTGAAGAACTGTGGCATGATCACAATGAGGAAAAGCAGTTTTAAGGAACAATGAATCGGAAGTGAGAGAGACAGAAAGCAAGGGGTGGCAGTAGGAAAGTGAGGATCAGAACAAACTGCTATACATTTTATTTTATTTCTGGCTTCTAAATGCCCCAAGCATCTCCTGATCATTCACATGTTAATCCAGAAAATTAAACTAATGAAAAGACACAGAGATGTTACTTCACAGAAACTCTGGCCTTACATTTGATATCCTGTTCCTCTACTTTTGCCATCAACTGTATATTTGAATTCCTTACTTTTCTCCTGGTTACATTACTTTTTTTGTTGGCTACAATAAAAAGTTGTGTTTGTGTATTTGTTCTTCGTATCATAAATATTCTTGCACATTTATGATGGACCCACTTGGTCCACAATAACCCAGACCCTGATCACAAGAAGCTCTGTGTAGGTTTCACCACAGCCTCTGGTGTCATGTTTTCTCCATTTCTCGTATTACTTTTGGGAGCAAGTTCAGTGATGAAGAGGCACAGTGACAACAGAGATGTATCAGCACAGTGCTTCCAGGTGAGTGAGCCTCACTGAAATACCTCAGGGCATTGCAATAGTATTGAAGTAGTTCTTCTGCACTTTAAATGTCTTCAACTGTGCTTGACTCACTTTATGCTCATTAAGATAGCTGGAGTGTTCTGCAATGGGAGAAGTCCTTTTTGGTGGTGATATAAGGAATATAAAGGCTGTTTGTCCAAAGGCCTCTTGCAGAACATGGCAAACAAGAGCTGTCAGAGCCAGAATCTCAGCACCAGTCAGAAGCCAGTTCAGACTGCTGAGCAACCCAGAATCTGAGAAGTACAAAGATGGTTAAATGCAGTCTTGCTTATCCTCCCCTAAGGCTGTGAATTCAGTACTCCTTCTTCTACATATGCAGTGTAAAATTTATCCTGTAGCCCTGCTGCATTGTTCACTTAATTTTTGGGGCTCCTTTCTACATCAGAATTGGGTTTCCTCTCTTATAAAGCCAGTACAAATAGGAATGCTTTTCCTGTATTTTAAACAGGCACAGGAGCCTGGACAAGTATTTCTTTACATCTATTTTAGTCTCTGTCAGCAGAAGAGGACATATACTCCACAGAGTTATAATCAGTCTTTCTACAAACTTCAGCTGGTTTGGGTCAGGCATATCAATCCTCACATTATCCACAAAACACATACAATGTTGAAGTAACTCAATGGAAAACTACATATTTTCCAAACCTGCAGATTGATTTGATGTGATCACAGTTATGGGGCAATAAGGCCATTCCATTTCAGTCCTCTGCCTCTCTTCTAGCAAAAAACAGGGCTGCAAATTTCTGCCAGCTGTGGGAAATTCTGAGATATGAATATTTATCCACTGGGATGGGAAATGAGAATAATAAAGGATGATGTTTCAAAAAGCTGTATTTTGAAGGGAAATAAAAGAACATCAGCATAATTTTGTGGCAATTTGTTAAATATAAGACTGAAGAAAAATCAAGCCAGCTTCTTGAAGCTGGCACTGTGAAAGTGGCTAGCTTTTTGAGCCTTACATTTAATATACTGCTCAGAGAATTTATCACATCCAATTCTTTTATGACAGTCAGTATAACTTCATGTTTGTGTGTGATTGAGAGCTGTATCAAAATGTGTTCCTGAAGCGTTGCATTGTATTGAGCCATTTTTCTCTTTACACTTCAATAAACTTACTACTGTGTGTACAGTGTCCCCAAAATATCTTTTATAAATAACAGTACTGGAGATTCACCACTGCCTGAAGGTTGTGCTAGATTCCATGCATATTCAGGATAAGACTTTTGCAGTCAAGACAACAGGAAAAGAAATTGTAGCCTTATAGACAGAACATGAAAAGAAACAGTACAAACAGTACACATAATTAAACAAAGCAGGAGAATCAGGACAGAAGATTATTTCAATGCAAAACTTGATCTGAGGTGAGAGAGAGCAGAGTACTGGGCAGCTCTTCAGCATCTCTTAGGGTTGTGTTCTTGATTGGATTGGACCATGACTTCCACTGTTTTGCAAGGGTGGTAGCAGGTGTCCAGCACACTCATTTTAATCCTCTCATTCCCACTAAAACAGAGTATTAGTGAGGAGGAAGTGCTGTGAGGAGCTATGTCTAGTGAAATAAAGTGAGCTAGAGTAGCTGAGCTGAAGAATTTATTAGTATGATTATACTGACACAAAGAGCTTCCAACTCATATGGGACAGTTTAGAAGCACTGTTCCTACACTGAATAGCTTATTATCAAAACAAATATGTAAAAAAGACCAACAAAACCCTAAGAAACAGCACCAAAAAGCAAACAAGCAAGCAAACAAGTGACAAAAAGACAAGAGGAAGGAAATATAAATGGATGAGGAAACTGAAATACAGAAAAGTGAAACAGCATTTCACGAGGAATGGGAGAAGTGGGTAATTAACTCAGCCTCTCTAAGGCTCTACCCCTTGCTACTTCAATGATGCTACCCAACATCTTTCCTGGCAAAGGTCAGGAAGACTGGGAAATCTACTTTTGGGTCCTCTAGGCACTTTCTGTGTTGCCACAACAGGATTCTGGATACAACTAAATCACCTGGACAGTATGATAAGATAAATACACTGAATCTGTTTAACTGACTAATTTCTAGTAAACAGAACAAGAGAAAAGAAATGTAAGGTAAAAGTTGTTATTTATATTTTCCTGTCCTGACAATAGCATTAATTTGGTTATATAGGCCTTTCCTCCTTTTGATTAATTTAGATGCATAAGGAAGAAAAGGTCTCTTTCTAAAACATTTTTACATTTCCAAAATATTGAGGGCATGTTATTTTGTTTTAAAAAAACATATCAGTTTGGGCCACCTATGATCTCAGAAGCAGAGCCAAACCAGGCAGGTGAAACATATGCAGTTAAATACAAGTTTGTTATGTGATGCCATTGTAAAACCAAATAATAAACAGTGGCATTCTGAGAATAGCCGTGGCTTATATTTGGAATTCAGCAGAACAGATAATCTCATATAGAGTCCCGTTGCAGCCCTATTGCAGCCATATCTGGAATACGGTGCACTGGCATTTCCAACTATTTAGGAATAATGCTGGGGAAAAAATATGGTAGATGGTGACAAAATTTTCCAAAAGTTTCAGGGGAAAAAATACAACACTTTGTACAAAACTGACATTTTAGGAGCTCCATGTGCAGGAAATAATTCAGTTTATTACAGCAGCTCAAAACCAGTGTTAACTGTTACAGTACCACGTTTGGTTTGCAGTTCAATTCACCTTTATGAACCAACAGTTAAATTAATTATTGCAAATGACAGCTAACCTGGCTTTTGCTAACTCTGTGTGTCTGCATACATATTTTAATGTGCATCTCCCTGACACAGTGCCACCCAACAGAAAGTGTGTTGATATTTTTTCACTGTCTACTGCTCTAATTCTCACTCTTTAGCCTGGCTGGTAGATTTGAGCATTTCAGCTGCATGTGTTAGGTGTCAAAGACTGCAGCACTGCAGCACTTTGTAGATTTTTACGTGGCACTGATGGTGGCTGGGGACTATGGTGCTTCTGCTGCAACAAATAAACTACAGAGAGAGATCTCGTGCTGCCTGCATCGTGCTTCAGGCAAACTCACTCTCTTCTGCATTCCAGCCTCTGGCTATTTGGGCAGTATCCCTGTTCTTTGAAAATGCTTTAATTATCTTTCAATATTGTCACTTGAAACTTCAGTATGGTTTTAAGTCACACCACTTATGTTGCTCTTGCGTGCACGGACTGCTGTAGAAATACTTCAGAAAATGAGGTAATCTTATATCTCCTTTTATACTGGTTTATTTCCTATACCCAAGATATTTCTTGTCCAACTTCTTTCTGAGAACATAATTTATATTTTTTTATGATCTCCCCTTATTTCTTAACCTCCTGTTCATAGTAACATTTTCTTGTAATATTCCTAAATGGGGGGATATAACTACTGTAGCATTGAGAACCTCTTAATATATATAACAGTTTGGATTATTAGGACATAGGCACTATTACCTTCTTGGCAGAACTAATTAGCACTTTTAACAGCTGGCTTTGTTTAGAAACTGAAGTTGCCTTATGGCTGAAGATCCAGGAAAATACCATTCTAAGAAGATTTGTCCCTTCTTATAATATTAACCTACATTAACAAAATATATTAAAATGCTGAAGAGAGTGTCTGGAACAATGTTACTAACATGGCCAAAGGTCAGCACCTGTTTCAGTGTAATGAAATTGAATCAATAAAAACTGTACAATGGATTTTTATTTCAGTAAGAGCAAACTGTTTAATTTTTAATAATCCTTCTTCCTGTTTGCCCTCCAGCAAATCTAGGAGTGCATACAGGAGAATTTTCAAAGCAAAACACCTATTAAAACTTCTGAGCTTCTTATCCATCTACTGGGCTTCTCTGGGCAATAAGACCTCTTGTATTCACTCGAATGAATTTGCTTTGGACTCAGGTTTTCAGATCACTTTCAAGCAGTGGGCATTATTTATACAGAAAATGGTATATTTTTGAAGCCCTTACAATATTTCAGGTAGTAACTGATGGTCACTGACAAGTCATAACCAGAGACTGTGCTCTTTAGAAGTTAACAGCTTCAAGAAATTAGATCTCCATCAACCTTGGAGTTTTCCTCTTAACTTGGGTGTGCTAAAAATGAAGGCAGGAACACATCTCAAGTTTGCTTTTGTTCCACTTTCTGAATGGAAACATGCAAAATTGTCCAAGGGTGAGGAATAATAGGATGCACATATGGAGTGCCACTCCCACACTTTTGAACATGAAAGGGCTATGAAAGGTCTTGACACTGGTAGGACTCAAGTAAAAGTGCTTACAGGCAGACAAATCTACAACTTCCTCACAGTACTCTACTCACAGGCACATCTGCTAAATTGCAATCCTCTCCATTTTCAGATGCAGCTATGAAAACAGTGACTTATATAATTTACTAGACAGCATATTCTAATCTTGTGTAAGTGAAACCATTGTTAGGAAAATTTTAATACCCCTTTAACCCATATATAAACCACTGTGTATGGCTACATATAAATGTCTACTCTTAAAACATTTGATTCACTTCTATGACTTCTTTTGCACAGATTCAAAATCATCAAAACTTCATACTTAGGAAGGATACCAGGCATGGGTCAGTCTAAGCATTTAGTTGTTTTCCTGGCCAGAGTATTTTGAAAGCATTATCCTTTTGCTTTCCTTTGAAAATCTAATGCAAATTAGCATTATTTTAGACAGCCAGGACAAGCAGGGTCTATGTTAGGGCACTACAGGATGCACATTATTAATGACGAAAAAATTCTCTGTAACATATTTAAGATATCAGTCTGGCAAATGCCTACACATGATATGGTAGATTTTTCCTTTGTCCTCTTTTAAAGTATTCATACTCGCGTTGTAGGACATGAAGCCCAGATGTTCTCTCACTCATTCCCAGAAACTCCTCCAGTACAACTTACTCCAGTGGAACTAAAGCTGTCGTTTATGTGCACGGCCATAGAGTGGCAGCCTAGTAACAAAAAAATAAAAAATGCACTTGTTACAAGAAGTGGGCGTTTCATAAGGGTTTAACATATCAGAGGAGTTTCTGAACACTGGAGAGAAAAATGCAGGAGGCATGACTACTCCCTGGAGGGAGCAGTAGTGGGGAAGGGGAGGGGAAATCTGGCCTTAATAAAAGCTCAATACTAAGGGGAGGGAGGGGAAAGAGGTTGAAAATTGGATGGTAAAGGGGGTCAGATTACGTGCCCGTATAAGCAAAGCTGATCAAAGAGTAAGAAACTAAGTATTCGATTTATGTCTTAAAAATCAAATGCTGTTTCTTCGCTTTGATACAGGCAGTTAAGCACTTCCATCATCTCTGGAAACTACTGGACAAGCTAACATTAACGAAAGCTAATTTTTCTTTAAGCACTTTCACAGACTTTTCATTGATAAAAATACAGCTCAAAAAGCCTCTGAATGTTCACTGAGCATTGCAAATCTAAAATGTCAAAGAACAGAATTTCATTGTTCTGTTGTTTGTCATAGAGTTTTGTATGTGACATAAGAACATTAAGCTTTATTTTTATGTGGAATTAAGTGGGTTTAGCAATTTCAAGCACCCTTGAAACAGTATGTAAAAAAATTACTGAGGCTGAGCTTTCTTTGAATTTATGTAAATGAAAATTAGGATTAACTCCACTAATGCTGGTGGAGTTTCAACAGCATAAAATTAGTGTGAGAAATGCATTAGCCACAGCAACTTTTAAAGAAGTTAGTTCCCAGTGCTACTAAATTATACAGCTCATTATCCTTGAAACCAAAATTATTTTATATGAACCATTTATAATTTTACTTCAAATAGCTGCAATTATCAAATTTAGTTATTATACAATAAATATCTTCATGCTGCAATTCCTGATATTTGTATCTGTGATGTCCACACATATTACCATTACTGGAAATCAGAAGTAATACAAACCTGGGAAAAGTGGAGAGATAAATGCCAATCAATTAGTAATCAAATATCGGCTGCACTATACTTTAAAGTTAACAACTTTGACTTCAGCAAGCCTGAAGATTATCTAGCAGACTGAGATACAAATTGGAAACTAAAGAGTACCCTCACACAAAGTTGAGGAAGCCTTTGCTGGCAAACTCATGTTCCTTCAAATTACCACATATCCCTTTTACCCACACACATCCATCTGACTTACTTGGCTGAACATTCAATGATTAAAGTTCAGAGAACTGGTAAATGCAATACTTCCCAGAACTGTAACAGTTATTTGCAATAAATTGATGTTTCTAAAGAATTAAAAAGATAGTGGGAACCTCCAACCTTCTCAATATTGTCCTGGTTATCAAAACAAAGCCAACGTCTTCTTTTCTCCAACTTCTACATCACTACCTCTTAGCCTGTTGATACTTTCATGTTTTTAATGTGAAAAGAGAGGAAAGTCAAGTAAGCAATAATGGCTCATGAAGTGAGCCTCAGAAGGGTTTGTCCAGCCCCATATCCCATCTTCTGCAATGGCAAATAGTCCATACTTCCAGGAAAAGCATGAAAATAGCTTGAGTAACCTCTCTCTTCAGCCGCAAGGTGTTCAGAAACTTTTTGAGCCAAGGAAGTGCCAGAAGTACTTTTTTTCCATTTCAATTATAATCAGTGAGCCTTGTCCTTCATTTTATTTACTCCTCTTTGATCCTGAGACCTCCTCCTAGGCTTCAGTTACTATCCCTACCACTACCACTACCTGCTGCTTGCTCACTTGCTTTAAACCTGCAACCAGATCTCTTCATTGGCAGCACTCCAGTGCTTATGTTATGGTAATAATGGTGCCACAGTTTCTACTGACTGAAATTAAGGGAATAAGCATCAAAAGGCCTCAGGAAACTATTTAGGATCAATGGTACAAAATCCAGCTAGCTATCACTTACTAGCAGGGTCAATACTGTATAACATCTTTAATAAAGACCCAGATGATGGGATGGATTGTATGTATTGCATGTTTCTAAGTGATGCCAAACTGGAGGGCATGGCTAGAGAGCAGGGCTGCTGTTCACAAGGACCTCTGTATCCTGGATGAATGGGCTGATGGTCACCTCATAAAGTTTAACTAGGGCAAATGCAAAGTCCTGTGTCAGCGACGGAATAACTTCATGCAATAGGACAGGCTAGAAGCCAGATGGGTAAAGAGCAGCTCCACAAAAAAGGATTTGGAGATAGTGGTGGAGTTTGTTTGAAATTGAGTTGAATGTGAGCTGGCAGCATGCCCTTATCTTTTACTGAAGGGGCAGAGCGATAGGACAAGAGGCCATGGGAGTAAGTTAGAAAACAGAAATTCCCACGAGGTATCAGAAACAACTTTGTTACCATGAGGGCAGTCCAATACTGGAAAACTGGCCCAGAGAGGTTGTGGAATCTCCATTCTTAGAAACTTTGGAAGCATTTGAATCTGGGCTGGAAAAAGCCCTGAGCAACCAGATTTAATTGGTCCTGCTCTGAGCAAGGTCTTGACCAAGGTGGCTTCCAGAGATCTCTTCCAACATAAATGATTCTGTTTCTATGAGTCCCTGGTTGTTACAATTGAACCAGAAGAAGGTGAGGAATAAAGCGGGGAACACAAGAAGGCTGTGGGTGGACCTGTTGGAGTGAGTCCAGTGGAGTGCCATGGAATGATCTGGAGCACTACTGGCTGGAGCACTACTCCTAGGAAGAAAGGCTGAGACAGAGTTTGGGTTCTTTGACCTGGAGAAAAGAAGGCTCCATGGAGACTTTATAGCAGCCTAGCAGTACCTAAGGAAGGCCTGCAAGAAAGCTGAAGAGGAACTTTTTATGTGGACATTTATAAGACAAGAGGAAAAGGCTTTAAACAGAGAGAAGGTAGATCAAGATTAGATTAGATTAGAAATTAGGAAGAAATTCCTTACTGTGAGGGTGGTGAGGCACTGGAACAGGTTGCCCAGAGCAGCTGTGGCTGCCCCCTCCCTGGAAGTGTTCAAGACCATTGGATGGCATTTGAGCAACCTGGTTTAATGGAAGGTATTGCTGCCCACGGCAGAGTTGGAATTGGATGACTTTTAGGGTCCCTTCCAACACAAACAATTCTATGTTCCATGATTCCCAGAAGAGAGCAAGTTCTATCAAAAGAAGCCAACTTGTAAGTTTCTGCTGGGAACAGATTAACTACCAGAAATTATTTTC